>NC_090921.1:514487729-516987729 GCF_040938575.1 Ambystoma mexicanum | reverse complement strand
CAGTTTAGCCATGGGAGCTGTCCTGTCCTAGAAGGATCCTGAAACCGGTCAACTTCATCCAGTAGCATTTTGGTCCAGAAAGTTCTCAGCCCCCGAGTTAAACTATGCGGTTACCGATAAAGAGTTGTTAGCCATCAAATCCACCTTCAAGGCTTGGCGGGATTATCTTCTCGGTGCCAGGCACACCATTACTGTAATCACCGATCACAGGAACCTGCAATATTTAAAAACAGCCAAGGCCCAATCATTGCGTCAACTTCGATGGCCATTATTCCTCGCCGAATTTGATTTCGTCATCACTTATCGACCGGGTTGCAAGAATGGTAAGGCAGATGCCTTATCCCGAATAGGAATGGGAGAAGCATATTCAAACCCAGAACCTGTGCCTATAATTCCAGAACAAAGAATCCTTGGCATAACTACTCTACAGACTTTAGAAGATATTCATCTAAAAATCCAACAACTTTTCAATTCAGCAGCCCTGCAGGACTGGGTGAAAAAGGGCCAAGATTATTCAGTCATCAATGACTTACCTTACTATCAAGGGCGTCTATTTCTACCACACAAGGAACTACATGAACTAGTCATCTCCAATTACCATGATTCTCTGATGGAAGGACACCCAGGTATTGCAAAGACTGAAGCTAAAATGAAAAGACAGTTCTGGTGGCCCACCTGGCGAAAAGACGTAAAGTCATTTGTGCTGTTTTGTGGTATCTGCGCCCAAAACAAAAGTCAGAAGAAAAAAACAGCCGGTCTTTTACAACCTTTCAATATTCCACCCACACCCTGGCACACTTTGTCTTTAGACTTTATTACAGATCTAACTCCGTGTAATGGGTTTAACACCATTCTAGTTATTGTTAATCTTTTTTCCAAGATGTCCCACTTTATTCCTTTAAAGGGATTACCTTCCGCTTCAATTTTGGCCAAGGAATTTCTTGAAAACATTGTTCGAATACATGGATTTCCTTCCGTATTGGTCTCTGACCGAGGTAGCCAATTCATTCCGCAATTTTGGAAGAAATGTTGTCAATTGGTGCAAATCGACGTGAGGTTATCTACCAGTCACCATCCCCAGACCGATGGTCAGACGGAGAGGACCAACCAGACTCTTGAACAATACCTACGTTGCATGCTACACCAGACCGAAAGTAATTGGAAGGATATTTTATGGATTGCTGAATATGCATACAATAACTTGGTACATTCAGGAACCGGACAAAGCCCCTTTTATACCATATATGGACATCATCCTCGAACCTCTGAACGAACTCGATTTGCCCCAGCACTTAGAAATGCTGGCAGTGACCCATCTGCATTCTACTATTACACAAGCCTTTAAGGAGGTAACTGAACATTTGAAACAAGCAAAAGAGAAATACAAGACAAATGCCGATCAACATAGAAGTGACACTCCCCAATACCAGATTGGAGATCAAGTTTGGCTGGCTACAAAACACATACCTCTAAAAGGAACTCGAACTTTTAATCCTAGATATTTGGGACCTTACACCATTAAAGCCATTATCAACCCGGTGGCCGTCAAATTAGAATTACCCTCTGATATGCAGATCCATCCTGTCTTTCATGTTTCACTTCTAAAACCAGTTCAACCCGGAACAAGATTAACCAAACCACCTGACCCCATCCTGATAGATGGAGAACCTGAATTTGAGGTAAAAAATATGCTAGGTTCTAAGATGGTTAAATCAAAACTTTTTTATTTAATCGATTGGAAGGGTTACAGACCACAAGAAAGGTCATGGGAGCCCAGTGACCACGTTCATGCACCTCTGTTGGTGAAGAGATTCCATCAGAACTTCCCAGACAAACCAGGGCCCAGGAGAAGAACAACCTTAGGAGGGGCCTTGGGGGGGGAGTGCTGTCATGATGCCTACCCCCGGGCATCTGGACCAAGCCATCAGCCTCAGAAGCAGGCATCCAGACATTTATTAAAACCTCAGCAGCCCCGGCTAGGGGCTATCTGGGTTCAGTCCTGGCGCCTTAGGCGCCAGGCTCATAGTCATTACTTACCTCAGGCAGACCATGCTGCAAATGAAACCAGGCCAACGTGAAGCCTGGAGGGGACTATTTTACTACAGGGACTATTTTTTGCTTGGGTGTGGTTCTAGGGACTTCTTACCTGGGACTACTTTTGAGGCTATTTAAACCACGCCCGACCAGCAACACACGCTTCACGTTATTCTGCATTCAGCAGCGTAACGCTCACCGTGCCGGCAAGCCAGCATCCAGTCTTCTGCCATGCCCGCCTCGAATCCGGAGCTCCTAGAAAAAGGGGAAAGAAGGAGAAAAGGTTAGATCACAGACATTATTTTAATTCCTTACCTGATTCTGGATCTTGCACGACTCCGAGCCTGAAAGTACATTACTTCTGCACGCGTCGCATCGCCAGCTGCAGCGCCGCGCCATACTCACCAGTCCACAGCATCTTTCGACTCGTCGTAGCCTCCATCATTTTCTTCAGCGAACTCCAATACCTGGGGGAAAACAAAGGAATAACAAGGTGAGCCTAGAGAGCCGACAAATACAATCACTTGCCACCAGGCTTACCTGATTTACCACCGAAGGCATTACCCTTCAATACGCCACATCTTCTTGTGCCGCATCTATAAAGGGAGAGAAAACAACAAGTTAAACTCACGCAACTTTTACTGGACAGTGTTGGGTGATACAGACTCTTACCTGAACGCCATCAGCAGCCTCCAGACAATATTCTTAGCTGCAATTCAACAAGGGGATGCAAGAGTGAACATCGGACATATTGAACTCTTTGAACTTTATAAACCCTGGAGTCAATATTCCTCCGGAACTCTTCCAGTACACCAAACCAGTGAAGTAACTGGTATCTACGCGCCCCTGCATGCCACGCAGGATGGAGAGCTAATCATTTAAAAACATAAGGTGAGGATACTAATTGGGAATATCGGAGGTGACTAGTGGGGAGAACGAGAACTGTGGGGAGGAACCATCACTAAAATCCACGGGGCTAAATCCCTTTCTCCACTTGCAGGAGAATACTTCTACGGGTCAAGCAGACGAGATTAGGCGGGCCAGTCCAGACTGTCATCTCTGCACTACGCTTCACATTGGTGAAGACCGCAGCTGTCCGGGTCCGATCGACGCCCCTCTGGGAACCAGGTGAGCGTAACAGGAAGGGCGTTCCATTGGGTAGCAGCAATGAAAGGGAAGCTGGAGCCTCCTGACCGTGCCCTCTATACCTTAGGTACTGTGATTCTGTTAGTGTATGGGGTTCTGGTAGATCTAGCTGTGTGTGGTCTTGAGATTCTTTGTGTTAGGTGCAGGGGGGCTGTATTGTGGATGCATTTGTGTGCGAGGGCCAGTGTTTTGAAGATGACTAGTTGTTTAATGGGGAGCCAGTGGGCTTGTTTTTTCTGGCCGCTGATATATGGTCCCTTCTGGGGATGCCGATGGCAGCCCGGAGAGCATTGTTAAAGGGCTGCCTGCGGGGGCAGCCCTTTAACCAATGCGGCTTCTTGAGTGAAAGGGCTGCCTTCTTGAGTAAAAGAGCTCCTCTCACTAAGAAACAGGAGAGCCGTGGCGCCCTAATAAAAGGGCTGCTTACAAGTGTCGTGATAAGCTGCTAGGCGCTTGCAGTAACCTGCATTTGCACTAACCCACTGAGCTATCTTGTGTGTACTAGAGCCTATTCGAAGCGTGGAGGAAAATGCTGACATCAACCAGGACTCTCGAACTGGGTGAGCCTGCATGCTTGCAAGGGGTTAATTGCAAAGGCCTTTTCTGAAGACATAAAACATCCTAGCACAAGAGGCTCTGTGCAGCCCTTGGGAGTCAGGCATAGCTTTGCTCGTCTTAGCTCTGCGAGTCAGGTGCACTGATAAGGCAAGAATGCAAAACACAGTGCCCGAAGCCTGGGAGCCAAGGCTGGCTGTTTCCAGTCTTGTAACTTTCCAAGCAAAAAACATGTTTACTGCCAGGAGGGGAGAGCCTAGAAGCTTCTCGAAGACCTGACACGTCATGATGATTGACGTGCAGCCCCTAATAAGAGAACTATACCTGGACCTGGGAGGGGGGACTCATCCTGGACTGTTGGAAAGACGCGCATATCAAGGACAGTGCCTGGACGACCAGCTGTGCGCTATCAGGGCCGAGGCTCCTAACATCACATCCCCGCTCTGGTGTAGGACTGTGGGGGCTTGGCCAGTCCTCCCCTCCTCTGCTGAGGAGTGCCGGGCACCTGTAGCGGCGAGGGTCCTGGGTGTGATCAGATCGTACCTTCATCTACATTTCATTAGGAGCGTAAGACCAAATAATTGCATATTCATCTATGATTGATAATTGGCATTATATAGCTTGCACTCTTTATTTCCACATTATTATAAATTGCTGCTTAGTTGTCATTAGTCATTGTAGATAATAAATGCAAGCATCATATTCTGTGTGATTGGCTTTTTTCCAGACTGAGTTCATCGTGCTTCTTAAACCTTATTTGTGTGGGAAGGTAATTAGGAGTGATTTACTTTGCACAAAGGGCTGGATCCCAGGGAGGTGCGGGTACTGTTTATCACTACAACAAGTGACAGCGCTTCTGATAAGGAAAAAGGAAAGGCACCAGCAGGCATCTTGTTTAGCCAGTTAAGGGAAGTCTGCAGGTGTCGGCGCTTCTGATTAGGAAAAATGAGAGGCATCGGCCGATGCCGCTCCTTTTTCTTAGAAGAGCAACACCTGCAGGCAGCCCTTTTACAATGCACAGCTCTTTGACTAAACAGGGGGTCGGCGTATCTGCGGCTATGGGGGGGGGCTGGCTCGGGAGTCCTTTTTAGAGACTGCTGGGGCTCTGCCCCGGCTATCCCTATTCCACTGAAATGCCCCGTTTCAACCGGTTTACGCCTGAAGCACTTTTAAGAGTTTGTCCACAGACCTGATTTTATTGACGTAGACAACCTGTGGCAATGGATTATTAGTGGCAATTGTATGTCATTTGTGAGGGGTTAGTGTAAGGTGACAGACACAGTGTTGTTAGTTTCACTATCGCTTTCATTCAAAATAAAAGGGTTTGGAAAAATGGCTCACTGGCCCTAACTCTATGAGGGGTTTCCCTTCTTCAACATTGTGAACCAATGAGACAGTCCTTGTCAGAATATCCAAAATGTACGTCCACTGTCTTGTATCAAAACCTGTTCCGCCCTCACACTCTTAATACCGCAAGCTCTACTACAAAGGAAAATAATAAATTGTGCTTGGCCGTTTTTCTTACAGCCTGATGGTATTCTTTAATCTCTTACTTCAGTAGATAATTCAAAGTTTGAGCCCTTCTGAAATGCCAAGGGGACAATCCACATCCCTGGCCTTTCCTGCCAGTTAGTGTAATCAATATCGGATAATTAAAAAAAAAGGGTCACAAAATTACAAGTACGGTTCCCTTCCAATAAATCTAACAATGTCAGGCGGGACAATCCACATCCCCTGGTCTTTGATAGACTTGATTTATTCTGTTGCCCAGTACTGCCAATATTTCCCGAATGACTTGGACAAAGAAGAGTAGTGCCCTCAACGACTTTAAGCAATTCGTCTCATTGCTTGTATTTCTTTATTAGCACATCTAGATGCTTGTCATCCCGGATAAGGTAACCTTTGACCCCTTTTTACCTTTAGGTTTCTTAATGTCTAATAGTGTTCTTTATTTTGATTAGGGAATGTGGGGTGGTGTAACTTTTCTCTTTCTTACAATTCTTTACGTCATAACCCCCCCATTCTCCCCATACAGAACCTTTTCCTTGAACGACACAGCCCGGTTCTCTTTCCTCTGTTGCCCGCATCCAGCTGCTCACCGGGGACGCCGCAGAATTTCTGGAGACTGGCACTGCTTATGTCAGTTATGGCAGCTTGTATTCTCGGAACTCACCGTTGGACCTTGCAGCCAGGGACCCGCTGCTGAACCAGTGCGGCAGCCAACATTCTCCACCTGCACCGGCATCCTGGTCAGCTGGAGGAAACCCTGCTCGTGTTCGTAGGCTGAGTCCATATTCCACTAGGTTGGTATCCGTGCTGGGTCTCCTGGCTTGCGTGCAAAGACGCCGCTGACACCACTGAGAGAAGCCATGGCTTCTGCCGGCTCTCGGGCTTCCCCAGTGGGTCTTTGCAATGCTGTCCTTCCCCTTATTGTTTTCCACAAACTGCTGTCACAGAGGTGGAGGGTTTTGCCAGTGTTCCGACACCGGAGACCTTTCCTCTCGTCCACTTCTTCTTACCACAACAAAGCACTCTTCCCATTTACCTTGAGTGACTTTTCCCTCTCTGGCATCTTCGTCGACTTCACAGCAATCACGGCGCAGCTCCTCCTCTCTGGTGGAAGTGCTGCACCGATGAGGCTCATACACCCCGCCTAACCCCCGGGCTGTGTGCCTAACCCCCGGGCTGTGTGCTAGTTGGGAATCAAACGTTTTATCTCCAGCCACTACATATACCTTCTTTTATTGTGTTATAGCCGAATTTCAGCTTTTCACATAACAAAATGTCATCATAGAATAGACAAATTTAAGTAAAAAAGAAATCTCTAAATACATCTGAACAGCAAAATTAGGCAAATACCTATATACAGAAAGATGAAAAAGAGAGAGGAGAGTAAAAATCACAATGCACATAGTAGTTCATTTGATTAAACTCCTTAATTTCTACCATTTAAATCCCGGATCAGACTTAGATCTTTCAAAATGTTCAGTACTTCCATTGTTAGCATTGTTTCATGTCCTATTATCATTCTTTCCCAAAATGAAGATGTTTTTAGCCACCAGTCATTATCTACAAATCTAGACAATCTCTTAGCTCTAAACTCCCAAGGTCCTGTCACACTCTAACAATATATGTTTCAGAGATTGTTCTTCTCCACCTCCGCACAGTTGACAGAGATTGACTGTGTACAATTTCCTATACCTTATATGTAGGATGAACCTTGTAGGGAGTAAAGTAAGGCAAAACCTTAGAAATTCCATTCGCCAACAAGGATACGGGAAGCGCCTTAAATACATTGGACACCAACCTCTGGGTTCATCCAGACTGGATAATGAATGAGACATTTTCAATTTATGCATCACTGAGATCGTATTTATCCAAACCGCCCTCTTAAGGGCTTCTTTTACATTAATTGAATTTTGAATCAAATCCCCTTGATCACGATCACATACCATAAGGGTTTCCAGCACACTTGATCTTATACCCATCAAAAACAGATTATCATTCTTTCTCAACATTATCTCTGTCTCTTCACACTCAGGAAACACTTTAGTGTGAAACCCAAGTAGGTTATTTCCTGAGCCACCTCTATTACTTGGCCATCTAGGTGCCTTGTACAAGATTGATCTCGCTTCAGGGGTTTTTGAAACTTTAAGATCTTGGATTTTGCTGAAATGATCTGTAGATCGTTCCTTACTGCATAAGCTTCAAGGGCTCTCAACAAACGATGGAGCCCTTTGGGTGTATAATCCAACAGTCTTTCTTTCCCAATCTTAGGACTTGCCTACCCGGACCCCTTGAAACATTTAGCCAGATCTGCGAGGTATAGATTAAAGAGGCAGGGTGCTAACATGCATCCCTGCCTCACCCCCTTTCAGTCCTTATTGGGCCAGTTAGTGTGCCCTTCTTATCCAACCTCATCTGCAATTGTGTACCTGTGTGTAATTCAACAATAATTGCCAACAGTGTGGGAGGTAATACCCAACGCTTTTACTTACTCCACAAACAATCTCTGTTCACAGTATCAACAGCTTGTCAAAGGTCAATCCAGGCTGCAAACACCGTTGGACAGCCCTCCGCAAACGAACCACTACTAACTAGGCTCAGCACCAGACCATTAAGGGAAGTTGAGAGTCCTGTGAGAAACCTGAAGTCTGGGGATCTGTCACCCAGGTGGCCAGGACACGGCCATCGCTATTGGATCCAGTTCCTGGGGGTGGAACAGAGGACGGATCACCTGGATGGGGGGGGTCTTTGGGGAGTGGAAGTGGGACACCTTCTTCTAATACCTTTTCCACATCCTGCTAAATGGGTAGCTCAGAAACTCTACCGCCCCGCCCCTTTTCCGACACGAACACTTTCGCACATCACAAAAAACGACTGACAAACACAATAGTCATTTATCTGACATCCCAACGCAAGGGTCAAGCAATTGACCAGGATCTCACACACACCTGACGTCCCTTTCCCTTCCCCACAGGGATAAAAGGTGGAGCACGAGAGCACGACGAGCAAGGCAGACCGCACGAGGAAACAGCTATCCAGGCACGGCAGTTCAAGAGGAGGAGAAAGGCGGCAAGAACCGAAAGCCTGACAAGGAGAGAAGCAACCTTGCCCTTTCCGACTCAAGCCCGCGAGACCTCTGCAGAAGGAATTGTAAGACCGCGGACAATATCTCAAGTGTGTTGCAGCAGATGTCAACGGTACACAGAGTGTGCCTATACTGATAAGCAGGACCAAGGGAGACGCCTGCTACCGTGCTACTGGCCTTGACACCAGATACAAGGAAAGCCCAGCGGTTCATCACAGCCGGTGAGTCGAGGGGAGAACTGATAAGAAACCGAACTGTGTTGAATGAAAGCTGCAAAGTGGCACATTGAGAAAAGTTCAAAGAACTGTATAATTGTTAAGAGAAGGCCAGCTGCAGAGGGAATCAGCACCACGTGGGTGATCACTAGAGAGTCTGTGGTTAATCCCATGTTGAGTGTAACTACTGATACCAGAAGGCCGTAGGAGAACCGCAGAGGAAGGTGAAAGTGGTCATACAGGGGTCTAGCCAAATCCCTGTACAGTCGAAAGTCTTTGACCAATAAACTGTTGAGAAAATAAGGGAAGTGAATCCTGCATCAGAAGAAAGTAAAAGGAATTGTGAAATGGCAAGAGTGAACCAAGCAGTGGAATGCCAATAAAGAGGGGTGAAGTCTAAAGTCCCAAGAAACAGTGTGTTGACAAAAGTGAACCCGGCAGAGGGAGGTCCATGGGAAACTGTTTAAAAAGGCATTAAGATTTATGAATGCCAAGGAGAAGGCATCTGTGCAAAAGCCAGAGTGAACCCGAAGAAGGGAGGCAAACAGTTAAGAAGGGTCTGCGCCCGGAAGAGGGGGACCCAGAAGTGAAGGCATCACCCAATCGTACATTTGAAAGGAAATTTTTGTTTGTTATTTTGGAGCCGATCATGTCCTCGAGGGCAAGAGACTCTTTGGAGAAAAGAAATGTAACCATCAATAGCCCTGATACCTGAAGCGGAACTGTTGTTTCGTGCTCGGAAAGCTCAAGCGTGTGCTGTGCTCAGGAGTCCCACCTTGTCCCTTGCTCAAAATGTGGGGAAGGGAGAACCCCGGCAACCCATCCTGACTTATCATTTGTGAACACTTCTTTCTTTCTTGTGAACCCTATACCCACACTCTTTTGTATTTTAGCAGGATTGGCAATAGTTTCTTTGTATAGGCCCTTTTATTTGACACAACGCCACTAGAACTGCCTTATTATTATTTGATGGTTGTTGCTTGCTCTCATTTTAGATTTTTAAGTTGGGTGTTTTTCCAACCTACCTATACAGTTTAATAAACACCCTTGAACTGGGATCACTTGTGTCTGTCTATTCTTGATACCATGTTTTCCTTACAGCCCCCTCCGAAAACCTATTTGATGTCTTGACAGAACACCTCTTGTCTCTGCCCAGTTCTCCAACTCCCTCAAAATAATCACCGCAAAGATTTTACTGTCCACATCAAGAAGGTAGATTGAATGATAATTTCTTGGATCCTCCCGATCTCCCTTCTTGTAAATTGGTATTATCGTAGTGCCTCTGTAATGATTCAACACTAACCTGACTCGTGTAGCAATCAACGAGGCAAATGGAGAGTCCCCTGAGGCCCCTAACACCTCCATCCTCCCTAAGAGGGAAACGAAGGGTTGTGCAAGGGATCCCAGGGAAACCCTCCTGGGGGAAAAAACCCTGCTGGAACGGATGTGGAGGTGAATCGGTTGCTTTATCAACTGACAGTTTACAGGATTCACTCGATCTGCTCACAGAATCACGGCGAAGTCCGGATTCTAGATAAGTAAACAAGAGATGAGTGAAGGAACTAGGTACGAGAGGAATCAATGTAATGGTTGGTGATGTACCTAACGTGTCTGGAAGGGGAGGCTACCAGAGTTTCCTGTAGACTCGTGAGCAGCGGAACGGGAAGGCTGGGCAGAAAGGCAAGGCTGTAGGAAAGAGCAGGAAGGAAAGATAAGCATAGGAATAAGGTATAGAATAATAAATTCCCTAGTTGCAAACTCACGTAGCGTCTGTAGAGAGTAGCGACGCACTGAGCTTCTGCTCTGCTGGGCCATATCCGGAATCCATGAGAGAACAAGATGACGTGAGAGGACGTCTGCCATGCGAACGTGAAAACACTGCACCGTAACCCAAAGGATGAGGAGCCATCTTGGAAGAGGGGGAAATGGAGAGTGCTCGCAATCTCCAGCGTTGCCACAGGGAACGCCGGTGCCAGCAAGTCGTGACAGTATGCCTCCTTCCGAGGGTAACACCCCCTGGCTTGCCCGGACGACACCAGTGAAAACGGCAAACAAGTAATGGGGCGTGGACTGCTGAAGCTGGTTCCCATGTACGGTCGGCCACAGAGTAACCCTTCCAATGGATCAAATACTGCAGTCGACTGCGATGATAACGGGAATCACAAATGCCCGAGACTTCGAACTCCGGACCCTCCGTAGTAGCTACTGGAGGCGGGTAGGCCTTTGTAGATCGACCAAAACGATCCGATACGTGAAGCTTGAGTTGTGAAACGTGAAAAACTGGGTAGATCCTGGACCAAGAAGGTGGAAGCCGTAACTCAAAAGCCAAGGAACCTTTTGCTCTCAATACCGTGAAAGGTCCAAAATATTTCAGAGACAATTTAGAAGGAACCAGATGTCTGGGCAGAAACTTTGCTGAGAGCCAGACCAAATCCCCCGGAACAATCACTGGAGATGGTGAACGATGCAAGTCAGCATAACGTTTAGAATGCTCTTGAGCTTCCAGTAATGCGGTTCTGGCCAAAAGATGTCCCTGTTGAATGTTGCCCATTAGGGCGTCCACATCTGGAAAGGCCGAAGATCTGAGAAGAGAGGATGAATAGCAGGAAGGATCGTACCCATAGGTACAATGAAAGGGGCTAGTTTTGATAGAAGCATGAGGAGTGTTATTGTAGGAAAACTCTGCCAAAGGTAACAAATCCTTCCAGTTGTCCTGTGCTGCTGATACAAAACAGCGCAAATACGTTTCCAGAGTTTGATTTAAACGTTCAGTCTGCCCATTAGTTTGAGGATGGTAACCCGAACTCAAGGCTCTCTTTATGCCTAAGGCAGAGCACACTTGTTGCCAATATCGGGAAATATATTGGGAACCCCGATCCGACACTATTCTGTCAGGGAGACCATGCCGGGAAAAGATGGAGACTATGAAATGTCTGGCCATCTGTGGAGCTGTCGGTACTGAGGGCAGAGCCTGGAAATGAGCCATTTTGGTGAAATAATCCACCGTTACCATAATGGTGGTATGATCTTTAGACTCAGGTAAGTCAACAATAAAATCTGTAGAAATCAATTGCCAAGGACGAGTAGGTATTTGGACTAGAGCCAGCTTTCCCAATGGTTTACTGTGAGGTACCTTGACTTGCAGACAGATCACACAGGAAGAGACGTAATCAGTCACGTCCCTTCTTAAGGTTTCCCACCAGAAATGTCTCAGTATGAGCTCCTGGGTGCTGGCTTTTCCACGATGTCCAGCTACACTAGAATCGTGACACATGTGCATTACTTCAGTTCGGAGCTGGAACGAGGGAATGTACACCTGATGACCCCGGTAGAAGCATCCGTCTTCGAGACTTAGTCCCCATTTATCCGCCTGAAATCTAATGGAGTCCATTAAGACATGAGTTTGGGCTGCTACAGAGTGAAGGAAGTCCTGAACTGTAGATATAAATGTAGCATGAGGAAACAGTCTTTCGGTCTGAAAACCAGATTTGCAATCGGGATCTCTTCGAGATAGAGCGTCTGCTTGAAGATTGATTTTATCTGGAATGATAGTGAAAGTGATATTGTAGGGAGAGAAAAAATGGGCCCATCTTGCTTGCCTGCTGTTGCGAGTCTCAGCGTATTGTAAACTCTTGAGATTCTGATGGTCGGTGCGGACCTCAATGGGATGTTGGGAGCCCAAAAGGAGATGTCTCCATACTTGAAAGGCCCGTTTTATAGCCAGCAACTCTTTCTCTAACACAGTGTAATTGATCTCAGAGGGAGAAAAAGTCTTGGACAGAAAAGCCACAGGGTATTCTGTTCCTTGGGCAAAAGCTTGTTTAAGTACCGCACCCAAAGCAAAATGGGAGGCATCAGTTTCAACTATAAACGGTAAGCTCTGATCTGGGGTTCGCAAGAGTGGAGCGGAAGTAAAAAGAGTCTTCAAAGTATCAAAGGCTGACTGGGCGTCTTCTGTCCAGTTAAAAGGCTTTCCCTTCTTGAGTAAACTTGTAAGGGGCATAACGATTGAGGAAAATCCCGCTATAAATTTCCTATAGAAATTCGAAAACCCCAGAAATCTCTGTAGTTCCTTGATAGAACTAGGAGAGGACCATTCCAGAATAGCGGTCACCTTGCGGGTTTCCATGGAAATTCCAGTAGGGGACAGAACGAACCCCAGGTACGTGACCGTAGTCTGATGGAATCTGCACTTTTCTGGCTTGCAATAGAGGTGGTTACTTCGTAATCGGTGTAATACCTGACACACGTGTTGGTGATGTTCTGTAGGATTCCTGGAAAACACCAATATGTCGTCAAGATACACCACTACCGTATGAAGAAGTAGGTCTGAGAATATATGGTCAATGAATCTTTGAAAAACTGCAGGTGCATTCGCGAGTCCGAAGGGCATCACCCGGTATTCGAAATGACCAAAGGGGGTACGAAACGCGGTCTTCCACTCATCCCCTTCTTTAATTCTGATGAGGTGATAAGTCCCTCTGAGGTCCAACTTTGTGTAAATCGTTGCCCCTTTACTGCTTCTAGGATGTCTGGTATTAAGGGCATTGGGTATCGTTTGGGAAATGTGATCTTGTTAAGGCCCCTATAATCAATGCAGGGACGTAACTCGTCCGTGTCCTTCTTTGCTATGAAGAATAACGATGCGCCTGCAGGGGAAGTCGATTCCGCAATCAAACCATTTCTAAGGTGGGTATCCAAATACTGTCGTAGGACTGATTTTTCCTTCTCAGAAAGGATGTACATCTTTCCAAAAGGGAGTGGCTGAGAGGAGTCTAGACGAATGCAACAATCGTCTCTACGATGAGGCGGAAGTTCAGAAAATTTGGAAGAGGAGAAAATGTCCTGAAACTCTTCGTACTCAGGAGGAACAAGACTAATCAAGTCTACTATTCTTTGAGGGGCAACAGGATTCGAAGAATGAGGACAAAATCCGACCGATCCTTCAGCAAGACAGTGTTGGGTACAGTATTCTGATCCTAAAAAAATGGAACCGGCTGTCCAATTTATGTAAGGGTTATGTAGTCTTAACCATGGCAAGCCCAAAATGACAGGGTAGTGAGCTGCTTTTATAATATCAAATATGGCGTCCTCCCTGTGTGATCCAATGAACATCTTCAAAGTGTGAGTCTGTTCTCGTATGGGTCCTGATATTAGTGGGGTTCCGTCTACGCCTTCTACAGGTATAGCGATTGCTTTAGGAGATCGGGGAATATTCAGTTTTCTCGCCCAAAAATCGTCCATGAACAAACCAGCTGCCCCACAGTCAACCAAGGCTGGGACAGTAACAATGTTTTCATCTGGCAGAGAAAAAGTGACACGCAGGACTACCATGTCCAGCGAGGGAGACAACCTTGTAGGAGATTGGGAACCTGTATCTGTTACCCCGACCGTATGTCCCCTTACGGTTGAGGTCTGCTGTTTCCCGAACGAAATGGTTTTCTGAGAGGAGCGACTGGGCACTCGTGCACGGCATGGTCAGAAGAGCCGCAATACATGCATAGTCCCTGGTTTCTTCTGTGGGCGCGTTCCTCTTGAGTCAGAGGACCCCGTGTAGAGCCCAACTGCATAGGTTCTTCCGGAGTAGCTGTTATAGGGAAGGATGCTAATTCTGGCGCAGAGCGATGACTTCTCCCTTTTCTCCTCTCCATGTGCCTTTCTTGCAGCCGATAGTCCAGCTGCATGGTTAACGAAATTAGTTCAGCTAATGTGTTTGGTCTCGGAACTCGAGCTAGTTCATCCTTCAACTCCTCATTAACCCCTCTCCTAAACAACATAATAAGCGCATCATCGGCCCATGATGTGCCTAGGGCCATTTGTTTAAAACGGGTAATGAATTCTAAGATTCCTAAAGACCCTTGCTTGAAATCTAGAAGTTTCTCTTGAGAGGAGACATTGTATTCCCTCCGAGAAAACATAGCTTTTAGGCTCGCCGTAAAAGCGGGCACAGAATCCAATATGGCATTGTTGGAATTGACAATAGGCGTGGCCCAAGCTAGCGTGGGACCTGTGAGATGAGTAATCATATATCCCACTCTATCTCTGTCCGAGGGAAAAAAGGATGTCTTAAAAGCAAATTGCACCGTACATGCATCCAAAAATTCCCTTAAAGAATGCGGGTTTCTGTCGTATTTCCCGCCTGGTAGAGGGCCAGGAGGAATCTCTGAACTAGTGGGGGCCTTAATTAACATTTGCTGTTTAAGGATTGCATTTTCATGCTTTAAGGCTTGTACCTCATGGGACAATCCTTGTACTGCAGTCGTTAATTGCTGCACTTGGTCTAAGGCTGCCTGTAAAGTAGCCATGATGTGTATCTAAGCCTTTTTCTTTTATGGCGTCGCTAGCTGTAATGATTCAACACTAACCTGACTCGTGTAGCAATCAACGAGGCAAATGGAGAGTCCCCTGAGACCCCTAACACCTCCCTTCGCCCTAAGAGGTAAACGAAGGGTTGTGCGAGGGATCCCAGGGAAACCCTCCTGGGGGAAAAAACCCTGCTGGAACGGATGTGGAGGTGAATCGGTTGCTTTATCCGCTGACAGTTTACAGGATTCACTCGATCTGCTCACAGAATCACGGCGAAGTCCGGATTCTAGATAAGTAAACAAGAGATGAGTGAAGGAACTAGAAACGAGAGGAATCAATGTAATGGTTGGTGATGTACCTAACGTGTCTGGAAGGGGAGGCTACCGGAGTTTCCTGTAGACTCGTGAGCAGCGGAACGGGAAGGCTGGGCAGAAAGGCAAGGCTGTAGGAAAGAGCAGGAAGGAAAGATAAGCATAGGAATAAGGTATAGAATAATAAATTCCCTAGTTGCGAACTCACGTAGCGTCTGTAGAGAGTAGCGACGCACTGAGCTTCGGCTCTGCTGGGCCATATCCGGAATCCATGAGAGAACGAGATGACGTCAGAGGACGTCTGCCATGCGAACGTGAAAACACTGCACCGTAACCCAAAGGATGAGGAGCCATCTTGGAAGAGGGGGAAATGGAGAGTGCTCGCAATCTCCAGCGTTGCCACAGGGAACGCCGGTGCCAGCAAGTCGTGACAGTATGCCTCCTTCCGAGGGTAACACCCCCTGGCTTGCCCGGACGACACCAGTGAAAACGGCAAACAAGTAATGGGGCGTGGACTGCTGAAGCTGGTTCCCATGTACGGTCGGCCACAGAGTAACCCTTCCAATGGATCAAATACTGCAGTCGACTGCGATGATAACGGGAATCACAAATGCCCGAGACTTCGAACTCCGGACCCTCCGTAGTAGCTACTGGAGGCGGGTAGGCCTTTGTAGATCGACCAAAACGATCCGATACGTGAAGCTTGAGTTGTGAAACGTGAAAAACTGGGTAGATCCTGGACCAAGAAGGTGGAAGCCCTAACTCAAAAGCCAAGGAACCTTTTGCTCTCAATACCGTGAAAGGTCCAAAATATTTCAGAGACAATTTAGAAGGAACCAGATGTCTGGGCAGAAACTTTGCTGAGAGCCAGACCAAATCCCCCGGAACAATCACTGGAGATGGTGAACGATGCAAGTCAGCATAACGTTTAGAATGCTCTTGAGCTTCCAGTAATGCGGTTCTGGCCAAAAGATGTCCCTGTTGAATGTTGCCCATTAGGGCGTCCACATCTGGAAAGGCCGAAGATCTGAGAAGAGAGGATGAATAGCAGGAAGGATCGTACCCATAGGTACAATGAAAGGGGCTAGTTTTGATAGAAGCATGAGGAGTGTTATTGTAGGAAAACTCTGCCAAAGGTAACAAATCCTTCCAGTTGTCCTGTGCTGCTGATACAAAACAGCGCAAATACGTTTCCAGAGTTTGATTTAAACGTTCAGTCTGCCAATTAGTTTGAGGATGGTAACCCGAACTCAAGGCTCTCTTTATGCCTAAGGCAGAGCACACTTGTTGCCAATATCGGGAAATATATTGGGAACCCCGATCCGACACTATTCTGTCAGGGAGACCATGCCGGGAAAAGATGGAGACTATGAAATGTCTGGCCATCTGTGGAGCTGTCGGTACTGAGGGCAGAGCCTGGAAATGAGCCAATTTGGTGAAATAATCCACCGTTACCATAATGGTGGTATGATCTTTAGACTCAGGTAAGTCAACAATAAAATCTGTAGAAATCAATTGCCAAGGACGAGTAGGTATTTGGACTAGAGCCAGCTTTCCCAATGGTTTACTGTGAGGTACCTTGACTTGCAGACAGATCACACAGGAAGAGACGTAATCAGTCACGTCCCTTCTTAAGGTTTCCCACCAGAAATGTCTCAGTATGAGCTCCTGGGTGCTGGCTTTTCCACGATGTCCAGCTACACTAGAATCGTGACACATGTGCATTACTTCAGTTCGGAGCTGGAACGAGGGAATGTACACCTGATGACCCCGGTAGAAGCATCCGTCTTCGAGACTTAGTCCCCATTTATCCGCGTGAAATCTAATTGAGACATGAGTTTGGGCTGCTACAGAGTGAAGGAAGTCCTGAACTGTAGATATAAATGTAGCATGAGGAAACAGTCTTTCGGTCTGAAAACCAGATTTGCAATCGGGATCTCTTCGAGATAGAGCGTCTGCTTGAAGATTGATTTTATCTGGAATGATAGTGAAAGTGATATTGTAGGGAGAGAAAAAATGGGCCCATCTTGCTTGCCGGCTGTTGCGAGTCTCAGCGTATTGTAAACTCTTGAGATTCTGATGGTCGGTGCGGACCTCAATGGGATGTTGGGAGCCCAAAAGGAGATGTCTCCATACTTGAAAGGCCCGTTTTATAGCCAGCAACTCTTTCTCTAACACCGTGTAATTGATCTCAGAGGGAGAAAAAGTCTTGGACAGAAAAGCCACAGGGTATTCTGTTCCTTGGGCAAAAGCTTGTTTAAGTACCGCACCCAAAGCAAAATGGGAGGCATCAGTTTCAACTATAAACGGTAAGCTCTGATCTGGGGTTCGCAAGAGTGGAGCGGAAGTAAAAAGAGTCTTCAAAGTATCAAAGGCTGACTGGGCGTCTTCTGTCCAGTTAAAAGGCTTTCCCTTCTTGAGTAAACTTGTAAGGGGCATAACGATTGAGGAAAATCCCGCTATAAATTTCCTATAGAAATTCGAAAACCCCAGAAATCTCTGTAGTTCCTTGATAGAACTAGGAGAGGACCATTCCAGAATAGCGGTCACCTTGCGGGGATCCATGGAAATTCCAGTAGGGGACAGAACGAACCCCAGGTACGTGACCGTAGTCTGATGGAATCTGCACTTTTCTGGCTTGCAATAGAGGTGGTTACTTCGTAATCGGTGTAATACCTGACACACGTGTTGGTGATGTTCTGTAGGATTCCTGGAAAACACCAATATGTCGTCAAGATACACCACTACCGTATGAAGAAGTAGGTCTGAGAATATATGGTCAATGAATCTTTGAAAACTGCAGGTGCATTCGCGAGTCCGAAGGGCATCACCCGGTATTCGAAATGACCAAAGGGGGTACGAAACGCGGTCTTCCACTCATCCCCTTCTTTAATTCTGATGAGGTGATAAGCCCCTCTGAGGTCCAACTTTGTGTAAATCGTTGCCCCTTTTACTGCTTCTAGGATGTCTGGTATTAAGGGCATTGGGTATCGTTTGGGAATTGTGATCTTGTTAAGGCCCCTATAATCAATGCAGGGACGTAACTCGTCCGTGTCCTTCTTTGCTATGAAGAATAACGATGCGCCTGCAGGGGAAGTCGATTCCGCAATCAAACCATTTCTAAGGTGGGTATCCAAATACTGTCGTAGGACTGATTTTTCCTTCTCAGAAAGGATGTACATCTTTCCAAAAGGGAGTGGCTGAGAGGAGTCTAGACGAATGCAACAATCGTCTCTACGATGAGGCGGAAGTTCAGAAAATTTGGAAGAGGAGAAAATGTCCTGAAACTCTTCGTACTCAGGAGGAACAAGACTAATCAAGTCTACTATTCTTTGAGGGGCAACAGGATTTGAAGAATGAGGACAAAATCCGACCGATCCTTCAGCAAGACAGTGTTGGGTACAGTATTCTGATCCTAAAAAAATGGAACCGGCTGTCCAATTTATGTAAGGGTTATGTAGTCTTAACCATGGCAAGCCCAAAATGACAGGGTAGTGAGCTGCTTTTATAATATCAAATACGGCGTCCTCCCTGTGTGATCCAATGAACATCTTCAAAGTGTGAGTCTGTTCTCGTATGGGTCCCGATATTAGTGGGGTTCCGTCTACGCCTTCTACAGGTATAGCGATTGCTTTAGGAGATCGAGGAATATTCAGTTTTCTCGCCCAAAAATCGTCCATGAACAAACCAGCTGCCCCACAGTCAACCAAGGCTGGGACAGTAACAATGTTTTCATCTGGCAGAGAAAAAGTGACACGCAGGACTACCATGTCCAGCGAGGGAGACAACCTTGTAGGAGATTGGGAACCTGTATCTGTTACCCCGACCGTATGTCCCTTACGGTTGAGGTCTGGCGTTTCCCGAACGAAATGGTTTTCTGAGAGGAGCGACTGGGCACTCGTGCACGGCATGGTCAGAAGAGCCGTAGTACATGCATAGTCCCTGGTTTCTTCTGTGGGCGCGTTCCTCTTGAGTCAGAGGACCCCGTGTAGTGCCCAACTGCATAGGTTCTTCCGGAGTAGCTGTTATAGGGAAGGATGCTAATTCTGGCGCAGAGCGATGACTTCTCCCTTTTCTCCTCTCCATGTGCCTTTCTTGCAGCCGATAGTCCAGCTGCATGGTTAACGAAATTAGTTCAGCTAATGTGTTTGGTCTCGGAACTCGAGCTAGTTCATCCTTCAACTCCTCATTAACCCCTCTCCTAAACAACATAATAAGCGCATCATCGGCCCATGATGTGCCTAGGGCCATTTGTTTAAAACGGGTAATGAATTCTAAGATTCCTAAAGACCCTTGCTTGAAATCTAGAAGTTTCTCTTGAGAGGAGACATTGTATTCCCTCCGAGAAAACATAGCTTTTAGGCTCGCCGTAAAAGCGGGCACAGAATCCAATATGGCATTGTTGGAAGTGACAATAGGCGTGGCCCAAGCTAGCGTGGGACCTGTGAGATGAGTAATCATATATCCCACTCTATCTCTGTCCGAGGGAAAAAAGGATGTCTTAAAAGCAAATTGCACCGTACATGCATCCAAAAATTCCCTTAAAGAATGCGGGTTTCTGTCGTATTTCCCGCCTGGTAGAGGGCCAGGAGGAATCTCTGAACTAGTGGGGGCCTGTATTAACATTTGCTGTTTAAGGATTGCATTTTCATGCTTTAAGGCTTGTACCTCATGGGACAATCCTTGTACTGCGGTCGTTAATTGCTGCACTTGGTCTAAGGCTGCCTGTAAAGTAGCCATGATGTGTATCTAAGCCTTTTTCTTTTATGGCGTCGCTAGCTGTAATGATTCAACACTAACCTGACTCGTGTAGCAATCAACGAGGCAAATGGAGAGTCCCCTGAGACCCCTAACACCTCCCTCCTCCCTAAGAGGTAAACGAAGGGTTGTGCGAGGGATCCCAGGGAAACCCTCCTGGGGGAAAAAACCCTGCTGGAACGGATGTGGAGGTGAATCGGTTGCTTTATCCGCTGACAGTTTACAGGATTCACTCGATCTGCTCACAGAATCACGGCGAAGTCCGGATTCTAGATAAGTAAACAAGAGATGAGTGAAGGAACTAGGTACGAGAGGAATCAATGTAATGGTTGGTGATGTACCTAACGTGTCTGGAAGGGGAGGCTACCGGAGTTTCCTGTAGACTCGTGAGCAGCGGAACGGGAAGGCTGGGCAGAAAGGCAAGGCTGTAGGAAAGAGCAGGAAGGAAAGATAAGCATAGGAATAAGGTATAGAATAATAAATTCCCTAGTTGCGAACTCACGTAGCGTCTGTAGAGAGTAGCGACGCACTGAGCTTCGGCTCTGCTGGGCCATATCCGGAATCCATGAGAGAACGAGATGACGTCAGAGGACGTCTGCCATGCGAACGTCAAAACACTGCACCGTAACCCAAAGGATGAGGAGCCATCTTGGAAGAGGGGGAAACGGAGAGTGCTCGCAATCTCCAGCGTTGCCACAGGGAACGCCGGTGCCAGCAAGTCGTGACAGCCTCTCCATGAAGCTGGGAGATGTCTAGTCATCTAGTCCTCACCACCTCTCTCTAGAGGGCCACAAGTATTCTCGACCACATGGGGATATTTGATTTTAGAATGTGATTTGTTAGGCCATTTGGCTCTGAGGACAGTGAGGACAATGATGTATTTATTACATCTCCTACTAGGTCCATTGTGATGTTTAGAACCTATAGAATTCCTTTGAAAGCATCCTGTTCTACGTTTACTGGTTTCTCATAGAGCTCTGTCAAGTGTTTGTTCCAGCCCTCTTCTCCTATAACATTGCTCTGCACATTACTCTGAAAATTCGTCAGCAAATTTATAATGGACCAAAACTTTCTGAATTGGGATGGCGCACATCATTTCCCCATCTTTCTGAGTATGTAGAGACTTACATGCTTTTGACCAGTTCTTATATTCATTTTTCAAATTTTTCAATGTATCTCTATTCAAATCCCCACTTAGATTCTTGGCCTTCAGTGCTCAAAATTCCATCCTTAATTCTCTTTTTCTTCCCCATGTATTGTCATCAAAAGAATGTTTATGCAAAATCTTTGTTTAACCTCCTGTGATACCGAGCTTGTCTAGATCCCACAGAAAGTTTACAAAGTTGGGGAGACTACACACCATTCTTATCTCATTGTTACCAGAACCATCAATTATGTTTTGAAGTTTCCTATTGAGAACTGTCCCACCTCTTCCAATTATTTTTATTCTGTTTTTCCTGTTATTTACTATTAACTCTTCTTGTTGACTGCTCATACAACCTTTGATCTCATACGTCACCACCAGACAAGCAATCAGGTGACCCCCGAAGGCCGCCCCTCACCCCCACTCACAGCATACTGCTCAACAATCACAAATCCATCGACCTTAAAGCCTGATGTAAGCCAGGTTTCCTGGAACATAATTATGTCATGATGGTTAAAAATCTCTTCTCTGGCCGCTCTGTTTTTAAACTAGCTAGAACCCCTAGTTTTACAACCGAGGAGTCTAATTTCTTGTTTTACTAAAGCGACTCCCCAAGAAGCCCCAGCTTCTGATAGACCTGTGTCAGGATGTCCAGCATAAAAGCCCATGTATTTGCCCTGGTATTTGGTTGTAGGCTCACCTTGACCAACTTCTCACTATCTTTGAGATCACCATTTCAAACCCACCCATCGAACCCATTTCTCTTGTCTGCCTATCCTCTTTCTGTTCATCACCTTCATATATCAATTCAGACGATACATCGTAACCTCTCATTTGCAAATTCATCCGTTGCTTCTTAGATTGCATTCGCCCCCAACCAAGATTTTAATCCCATTTCTACTATACCAGTACAATTAGAATGAGGAAACCTTATATACTCTATATCAGCAGATGAAAACAGAAAAAAACCTGCAACTTCCCTGAAAATTGAAAGAATCACACCCCGATTCGGAGGCTTTGGATATTTTCTCATTTCTATCCACACGTTTCATCCAGACCATTGGGATTGCAAACGTTGATTTTTGAAAATGATTTCTTTTGCTGGACTTTAGGACTTTTTATCGCTCATGTAATTTTAATGTGATTTAATTTCTGTGTTCTTTTTAACTTTGGATTTTGACAAACTCCATAGGCATTTTCTTTACATTGCATCAAACAGCACCTTCAGTGCAGTGGCACAGTGAAGTCTCTCTGATTTTCCAAAAGTTTAAATACCTTCTCTTGGTGAAACTACTGTTTCCAAAAGCGGTGAAGTGAAATTGACTTTGCTTACAAATTGTAACTTTTTAGAGCCAGCACACACTATCTTACCATAGGGTGCTGGAGGGGTTACTTAGTATCTCAGGTAAAATGTTTATGTTACCCTTCCTACAATTAATGGCTGGTGGTAGTGGTTTACTTTTTACTGCCATTGTGTGTTTTTACCGCAGGCTGCATTCGCAGCCACTGTAAGGCACCCATGGGTGCCCATTTTGTAAAAATGGCCCAGTCTCCTTTTTTGCCATTTCTTGTCAGGAAGGTCCTTCTTGAGATTTACTCTGCGCACCAAACCAGGTTTGCTCTCTTTGTTCGTTTTGCCTTTGGCGGGATTCACGATTGAAGGCCGCCTCTGGCTCCAGTATGTCTAGCAGGGGCAGGAAGTGAGAGTGGTGCCCGAAGCTCCCTGTGCTTAATCCCCCTGGTTACAGGAATGTACCCAAAGGTGATTGGCCGGCTGGCTGTCCGGCAAGGACAGCCACCTTGCTGTGTGATTGACAGCTAGGCTGGAATGAATGGGAGAGACCTGCATAAAAGGCAAGGCTTTTTGGCTTGGAAGGCAGAGTCAACCACTGGACGAAGGAATCCGAAGAAGAACTTGGAAGAGATGCCTGCAGCAACTCCTGGACCGTTGGTTTGCCCGGTGAAACCCTGCTACTGTGCTGAAGCTCCGAATTTGCCTCGACTAGAGAAGCCCTGCAAGGATGACTTCTCCCTTTGAGTTGGTGGGACCAATCAACTCCAAAAGTAAGCACGTCTGGACACCCTCTCAAAGCTGGTTGCATTTCCACTGCAGTTGCTGCTGGGACCAAAGAGCCAGGGAGAAGAACACCAGATTGTGTGCGTTGCTTTTAAGTCGGACTTGAGCACTAGGAAGATCCTCCAGACTTCCCTGATGCAGGACTGACCAAGCCTGAGCCACCTCATCAGAGTGCTGGACCCCAGATGCCAGGAAAGTCTGAAGTGTTATCTGAGAACCGCAGTGTTGCTATTTGCTGTCAGACGCGAGAAGCTAAAACAATGAAGGACCGCTGAATTGAAGTTTGCCCATTGCTGCGCTGACCGTCCCATTGCAGAGCAGGAGTACTCAGACGTCCTCACTCTTGTCCCCACGACTGAGGCTCAGGAACTACAGGATCTACAGAACTTTACAGGATATAAGCCAACTGGAACCATTTCTTCTAACCAGAGGTACTGTAAAGTCTAAGAGAACTTACCTCTTGTTGTGTAGCCTTACTTGCTCTCAGTTGAGACCTGTCTTGGTTACCTTGCAGAGTTGCCAATGCTTTGCCCCTCACAAGCCTCTCAGCTTGTGGCTTTTCAAGTGTTCTATTTTCTACAAACATTTTCAAAAACATTCTGCAAGACGTTTTACCTACCTGCAAAGAAGATCTTCAGCTCCCCTTGACATTGTGCAATTAACATTGGCTGTCCTGGCTCCCTGAGAGAATGCTCTTTACCTCTGACTTTGTGCTTTGGCCTTTCCCCCATGAAAGGGTTGATTTACTATGCTTTGGAAGGTGTTTAAAAGTACTTACCTGTTTATGAATTATTTGTTAACCTTTGTTGTATTCCTCTATTCTATCATTTACACCTAACTCAATATTGCTCTAAATGTACCTGTGATAAATCAATGTCCACAGTGTCCTAGTTATTCAAGTCACCTGAGGTTGTAGGAAGTGCCTGTGTGCCATGCCCAATGGGTGTCATCTGAGTGCATTTTGAAGTATATTTAAGTGTTACATGTTTTGCTCCCGTTCTGAAGAAGGCTTATATAACTGACTGTGAAATACATTAATAATTGTTTTATCAAGAACCTGAGTATAAGTGTTTATTTGGATAACTGTATTGTGAAACTCTGTGTCACAACATTACTGCTCACATTGACCCCCCTTGAGATAAGCCTGGCTGCTCGACCACACTACCAACCTGTGTAGTTCAGACTTATGCCAAAGGTTGGGTCCCTATTGCCAGGGTCAAGGTTATTGTAGTGCACCCAAAGGGTACTACATACAATCTTGCCTAACATTTGTTATTTCTTTCTCCTTTCATTGGGCAGTGGTTTGACTCAGCTATACCCTGCTCTTCCAATGCCTTCCGGGCCTTCGTCCCCCTTAGAAATATAGGTGCTAACTTTATTGGTATTTGTTGGGTGTCCGTTTGAACTCCTACCGTTCTTGGCACTACTATTGGGTCGTTCAAATTTGTTCCTTCTCAAGTTTCTTTTTGTCCCTGCTTTTTTTTAAACAGTCTGTTTCCAATCCATCCTCCCTGACCATTTTAGCAGTCTTCTCTTTCCTTTTTCGTGATTTCACAGTTCTTGTAACCAATGGCAGAGTAAGTCCTTTCACAAAATGATTTGTGTCTGCCTTTTGATCCTTTGTTCTTTTTGTTTTTTTGTTTTTGGTTCCTTTTGAACTATGAGTACTGTTTTTTACTCCGCCTCCTCCGACTTCTTCTTCCGTCTTTGCTTTGTTTTACCATTCAACCTGATCCTTGGAGCTAATAACTCTTCATTTGTATACAGTTGAGTCATCACTGAGGATTCTAAGCTCTGTGTATGGGGATGCTCTTCTTCCAACATAGATTCTGACAAAAAGGTGTATCATCCAGAATCTGATCCCCATTTTCTTTGGCATACTCTCTAATATCAACCTCTCTTTATTCTGTTGTTGGACCTCATTTGCCACCTGTGTTACATTTGTGTTCATCGATTCAAATTGCTGGCTGGCACCTGCCCAATCATCGACTAGATCCGTCATTAATAGGGACTGTTGATTTATTTGTATCTTAATATCTTTCTATTCAGTCTCCAAAGATTGATTTATGACAGATGTAAGCACTACCATTGAGCTTTGACACTCCTCTACTTCCTTTGTTAGTTCCTAAAGTATTCCTTTGTGCGATTGTACCTTCCCTTTCAGCATTTCAAATACGTTTACGAGGGAGGTCCACACAAAATTCGGAGCAGAGAGGGTTGAATCACTTCCTTCCGTTTTGTTCATCCGACCCTCCGGTCCTTCTCTCTCCCCGCAGCCCTCTCTTGGATTGTTTCCTTTTTGTTGCACTAATTGATCATCTAAATCACCCTCTTGCTGATCCATAACTGATGATGAAATGGTATTTAGTTTGAACGACATCTCAATAGAAGTATGGGGTATATCTGACCCACTCTCCCCTCGTCTGACTTTGGGGTAGATAGAAGGCCTCTTCTTGTCAGTAGAGACAGCTCCGGAGGGTCACTCCCCTCCCGCTTCCTCCTCTTGATCATTGCCTCCCAAACTAAGGCACTTCCGCTTGGGAAAGTAGTCCCTTAATGTTCTTTTCATTGTTGTGGCTGTCAATGTGTATTCAAGGTTCTTCACTTGTACCACCTTTGATTTTAAGTGATTTATAATCACAGGTCGTTCATCCTTCCCCTGATCATTCATCCCAGAGGCTGAAGGAGTCTGGTTGTCAATAATCAAAATCCCTTCTAGGGGACCTCGCAATGGAGATTTGAAGAGATACTTCACCTGATTCCTCATTGAATTTAGA
Source organism: Ambystoma mexicanum (assembly GCF_040938575.1). Taxonomy (NCBI): domain Eukaryota; kingdom Metazoa; phylum Chordata; class Amphibia; order Caudata; family Ambystomatidae; genus Ambystoma; species Ambystoma mexicanum. Next base: position 516,961,815 of record NC_090921.1, on the reverse strand, counting down.
GTATTAACTGACTCATAAAATTCAGGTGCCTTTAAATCATATGTGACATGCTCGCTAAGATAGATATTCACCACAGCCGTGTATTACACCCTCACACGGGATCACGCGATTGCAGAGAGCTATGCCGCCTTAATTTAACTGTTCCTCAGAGAAGTATTTAGTTATGACCAGGTGTTTATAGAAACATCTGCGATATTCACGGTATTCGCTGGGGCTCACGGGACTCCCAAGGCTTCACTTCGCTCGGCTCCCCTTCTTCTGATTAAACAATTGACTGCAGCCAGCAGCTTCCTGAAGACCCACGACCCAAACACCAAAACACTTTGCGACCCACACTTCGAGCTCTCGCACTAGGGGGGTCAAATTATGTAGAGAAAGAGTCTGCTGATAGTTAACGGCACAGCGCCTCACCAACTCATGCTCCGCTCCTCCAATACACAGGTTGCTGCTGTCTTTGCACACCAAAACACTTTGCGACCCACACTTTGTACACATATATAACTTCTCCTCTCTCTCCGTCACGGCTTCTTGATCCTTTTCCTTCTGCTTCTTGGTTTCCCCCACTTCCAACAATTACCATTACTACTTTCACAACCACTGCTGCTGTCACTTCTACTTTTACAACAACCAGTGGTCTGTTTCCTGTGAGTTTTTATTCCCAAGCCAGTTTCCCTTGTTTTACAACATTGGTGCTACATTTCGAGCAGCTCTCTGTAGGGCCTCCTTGTCACAGTACTTACCACATTTGTAATTGGTGGTTTCTCTTTGGAATATTTTAGTGGATGTATGCCATGAGGATTTAAACTAGGTAGAATGGCAAAACCCATTTGTAAATCTTCTTCAACATTGGGGTGGGTTTGTTTGCCAATGAAAAGTGATGAGACCCTTAGGTTCACCACACATCGATTTTAGCCGTTCTGATATTTTTGTCCCAGTTTGAAGTTATTTTGTATATGTTCAAAAATCTCCTAAATATTGAGTTTTATTTTTTATCTTGCAAATGTATTTGCATGTTGTGTTTTATATTTACTTTGGTCGGACAAAAATAAGTCTTTCCAATCTGATTTTTTAAAAAAAATGTTTAAGTGTGTTATAGTTAAATATAACTTTTCACACTACACTTAATTAATTACAAACACCAATACATTTGTAAATACATAAACAGTCATGCATTTATGTCAATTCCTATTTTATCACCAAGATACTATACAAAAAACAGCTAAAACAATTATATAAAAACTGATTTAAAACAGTAACAATCTACCTACATAAAATGGCCAGATTTCAAGATTCTAAAACCATTCAATTTCATTACATTCCTGTAAACTTGCAGAACGGCCGCCCTTCACCTTATATAAATAAAAATTACTTTCACTAATTACTGTTATTCCGCTAGCTTGAATTTAAAATGTTACTTAGCTGCATCCATAAAGATTGGAACAATGGGTTTAACAGCGTTAGCTTCCTATGCGAGCAAGAAACCGTTTTACTTTATGTGTGTGTGTGTTAGATTTCCATTGTTCAAGGGATTTTGACTACACCGGTCTACTTCTACTCGCTAAAAGTGTTACGCGAGTAGCAAAGGGGCTGGTTAATGTTACCGACAAGGCTTGCGCAATGCTTTAGAATGCTGTGCTTCACTCACCGGCTTCTGATGAGTTTGCTCTGCAGGTCGCACTGCTTTCTCAACTTCAACTACAATGTCTACTGCTTCTGGCTCCCTGGGGACCCACACCCTGAACAGGTGTCTCTGGTCCGGGCACATGCCTTGGGAGTTTCATCTGCTTCCAAGACCCTCGACTTGAAAACTGCTTCTTGCCTCAGTGTTCGACATACCAGCAACTCAGCAAGCACAGCAATCAGGCTCACATGAGGAAAACTGGTTCTCCAGCACGTTTTTCGCTGTGCAGCATCTGCACTTCAGATTATGGGGGACAGGACTCCTCAGAACATGCAGGTGTAATCTGCTGTTTCCACATTCCAGCGTCCCTCTTGTTCTCCCACTTCTGCTTGGTTTGCCAGCCTCGTGTCTTCTTTCTGCTTCTACTGCCACAGCCTACACTACAGCCAGTGTTCCAGCTCCTTCCACTCCTTCCTTCTTTCTCTCTCTGAGGGGGCCTTTTATGCCTCCTATGTTCAGTAATAATTTTCAGGTGTGGGCTATTAGCCTCAATTGACCAAACGAAATGACCAAGGGAGAAAAAGCCGAAAAGCGATTTATTTTTTAAAATAACTTTCGGTTTTCTCTCCCACAGCCATTTTGAACCACCCACTACCCCACCCCCTTACTTGTCTGGCGGCACACAGCAAAGTGTGCCGTCGCCTCCCCAATCCACCTGCGACGCTGGTTCTGGTTCCCTTCACACACATGGAAGCGAACCAGCACTTTTCATTAACTTTACCTGTCCCCGCTTTCCTTTTTAGGGAAGTGGGGGACACCCCCGAAGTCATGGAACAGTGATCAAAGGGAGCACGGGACAACCCTGCAACCCTTGCTGGCCTTGATCAATATTCTTTCAGTTCGTTTTTTGCACAGATTCCTTGCCTGTTTACTGCAATGGCTACCAGGCTTAATTGACTGACTTTGACAATGGCATGCCTCTTTAGCCCTCTTCCTGATCTCATTCCCTCTAGGATTCTGGGGCTTGTAGTTTCTTTCCTTAGGTTATAGCATATTTGTATTATTTTTAAGGTTGGGTTTAATTCCCTAAAAATTATTAAGAGAGTGGCTATGAAGATTAGCCTTTACAGAGGAAGCTAGTTCAGTGCAGACAACATGTTCACATTCCTTCGTAGTGTACCCATGGGTTTGAGTAAGCTGTTTAGTTTGGGATACCAAAAAGGATCCTTCTTTTGGTAAGTTTGCTCAGATTTTACAACATTAATGTCCACAACTCTAGATCTAATGTGAGGGTTAGGTACATAAAAATAACAATATGCCATTACTTCTTTAGGTACCTTGGGAAGATTCTTCCTTCCAGAGGAAACATACTATGTTTTATCCCACAGAATCACCTCACCGCCCTGGCCCAGGTCTCCTCCCAGGTGATCTTCCTGCAGTACACCACCCCAGGGTTAGGATCAGGAAGTGTCTGCCTTCCCCTGGCCACGTGGGAGGAGACTTTAGGTAGGTTTTCAGTGAGGGATCCGTAGGATTCTTCACACCACTCCTGTTTCGAAGGAGGGGCCGGGGCGCTTCCAGCCTCTGGTGAAGTTCACTCTAGCCACCAGTAATAGGTTATGTACCATGTGACCTAGCCCCTTAGACTCCTGGCCCTCTGGTAATACAAAATAGGGTTTTGAGCAGCTCCATTGTTCTATCACTATCATCTTAGTCCTGTATCCACGACAGCACCTCCCTCCAGTACATCAACATATATCTGCAGGACTACCACATATGCTACTAAGTGCCCTTCTGCCTGCATCCTCTCCAGCATAATGGGTTGTTCTCAGGGTACATTTGAGGAAGGCTAGCCAGGGAGTATTGCCATCCGTGTAACAGCTTAAAAGCATAGAGTTTATATTTTACAACTATCGAGGTTTGGCTGACTAAATTACACATCAGCGACCACAACCAATCATCAATCGTTAACTCTAAGTCTGCTCCCCATTGACCCCTATCTCGCATTTCATCTTGGGGCTTGGCCAACAACAGAGCTCTGTATAACTGGTTGTATACCCCTTGTTGTCTCCTCTCTTAATTAGTAGAGTCTCGAAATGGGTGAGTTCCCTACTCAAATTGGCCCCCCATCGACTGTCCGAGAGAACTGCCTTCAATTGCAGATATGAAAAGATTGAGAGGGAGCCAATTCTCAGGAAGTCTTCCAACTGAGCAATCAACAGAAACCTACCCTCAAGCCAATTCTGACCCGCTTTGTCCAGACACCCTTCATATCATGTTTGGAACCTGTCCGGTTCCACTAATAAATCTGAGGTGCCAAGATACTGCTCAGTGGATATGGCCATTTAGATAGCCAACTATTTTCGCTTTCATCTCTCCACAGAGCCCAAAGAACTGCAAGCACTGGGTTGTGTAGAATTCTGTTGGATACCTTATTTCTAGGGGCCTACAGCCAATCTCCCAGGTATACCGTAAACGGGAGCACATTTTATAGGTCACCCATTGTTTGGTCGGCTCTGGTGTAAGGTGATCTGCTCTAACTCTCAATTGAGAGCCTGTTAATGCATCTTGGAGTGAGATACAGACAACAGTTTCTGAATTAGCAATAACACTTTATTAACTTAAATATTAGGCCAGAAAAATGCATATCTTGCCCTACACTATGGTGGGATTTCCCTACCAAACTAAAACTAAGGAAAGTCAAAGCTGAACTTGAGTTTGAAACCAGAAAGTGGCTTAAGCTTGGGGAAGGACACTATGAGAGGCCTAACAAAGTAGAATACCTATCATTTCATATTGAAGGAAAAGCGAAGTACATCCTGATAAAAACTGAATTTGTGTTGGAAACTGAAAGGGGCTGAGCTTGGGGAAGGGAACCCTGAGAAGTTTCTAAAGGAACTGTTATATTTCTTTTGTGGTGTTTGGAACTTAGACAAGTTGAAGCTTGGGGATGGTAACCCCAAGGAACCAAAGACACAAAAAAGTGTTGGTGAGGGGTCTGTGGAGAAGGTCTAACAAACAGCCCTTTTTGATTGAACTCATTTTTGATTGCATTGACCAAACTACACCTGGTGAGAAGACCACCCGAAGCCAACCTTGGTTTCCTATATTCTGTTAAAGCACTGTTTCTCCTTTTTTAGAGACTTCCTATCCCATTTTTTAAAAGAGTGAGGGCAAGCATAGGTTTAGACACAGACAGACCTTTATTTTGGGATATTAGACATCAATGGCCTTTAAAAACATCAGTTATGGATACCATCCCTTTAAGGTTCATTACACCAACCCAGGAACCTTAGTAAATAAAGGTTTTGAAACTAACATCTTTGAGCCTGTGTCTCTATTGATAAAATACCTGTCTCACAGTTTGTATTACCCTGTTGAGTTCCCTATTGGCCTGTTCTACGTCCAGTTCTCTCAAAGACTGTTTTTATGAGTTAATTTGCATAGCTATTTCTTCCTGTTCGCCCCTCGGATCTCCCAAGACTCTTGAGTCCATGAATCTCCATAGTCAACTCTTATACCACCAACAATCTATCCCTTTTTCTTCATGCCCCCTCCACCACGAGCATCCCTCTCATTGTGGCTTTCCCAGCCTCCCAAACAGTTTGCAAGTCCACTTCCCCATTGTCATTAACTGCGAAGTACTGCTTAATTTCCTCTCCTTAACTCACTAAAGACCTGATCTTTTGGGGGGCGTGGCTACATGGCCATGACAAAAGACATGTTTCCAGAGCACTCCCGTTGATCCTGCATCGATCCAAATTGAAAACACACATTCTGAGGCCAAAATGGATCAGAATTTAAGGGGCATGTTTGTGAAGCAACAAAGCACAGCTGAAATGCAACGCGGTGCTAACAGGCAGCTGACTCGCGAATAATTAGCCCGGAGAAGATTGCTGCAGATCGCGGACACAGGATCCAAGATGGCGATCGAATGTGAACAAAGGACCGAAATGCGGATGGAAGTGTATAGACCCTGACTGCTAGGACCGGAGATGTTTTGGACGGAAGAAACCTACAGGGATGCGAGCTGGATGCAGCAACGCAGAGCGGACTCCTTCTACGCAGATGAGGTGTAAGGGGGACATATCCTGGTGGAGGATCGAGTGAACCACCGACCCACAGAGCGCCCAGCTGGTCCATGGAACGGATCGCGTGTCGGTAGGGCAGACCCTGGAACTGAATGCCCCTACTGAAACGGAGCCCGTTCAAAAAAGCAGGGCGGCCTTTCACCGGAGGGCAGAACGCACAGACACAATAGCGGGCAGAAGGAGGCACAGCCCTGGGTGCTGAGGCATTCCCACAACTTAATATGATGGCGGACCACCTGAAATATCAAACGCATCCGTAGCTAACAATGCGTTGAGCTGATCGTCTAAATACAGATGCCCAGGGAGATAAAATTGTAGCAAGAATAAGGATGTGCTGCAATTGAACGGGAGGCGGAAGCTGTGACAACGGGAACAAACTGCAGACCCAGCACGGTCAGTAGAAAGCAAGCAGATAGGCGAAATAGCTAGAACGAAGTGCCTGTGTTAACAGCAGGTGGCAAGATAAGTGAAAATAAGAGTGCTGTCCAGGCATCTGGTATACTGGATGGAGGGCTACTAAAGATGCAATGGGCCAAACTGTCTGTGGAGCAGGAACGTGAGGCGTGCACCGGGGGGAGATACATGTGCTCACCTGAATCAAAGAGTAAGCTGATACCAGTGTAAGCTAAATTTGTACGCCACGGGCCGTTATGTTAGAGCTAACGGGAGAGACCAGGTGCCCTAGGGAGATTAGGGGGCGAGGGGACCGCAGCTGCTAGATTGGGGCATCTCTACGGGAAGCCTGACCTTGCCACGAGGATCATGGACTGTATGGGTGCCTGTGACACATGGCATAGCCCTGCATAACGTGCAGTAAGACACGTGGAACCAGAGACAAAATACCATAACCCAACGCGTGGAGGTGCCACACGGTTAAGATGGCACCACTAGGTTGAGACCCGGGAGAAGGACGATGGAAGCAAGCAAGTGACCCAGGCAACAGCAGCAAAGACACATATATACGATAGCAGACATGGTGTCCAAGGTGGGTAAACCTAAAGGGAAACAACTGACGCTGGAGGATTTTGCCAAGCTGTCGCCATCTGAGGAGGTGGTGAGACCTAGGAAACAAGACATGCAAGGAGAGGTGACCCCGACACGAAATGACCAGCAGATCCTCGATTCCATAGCAGAACTGAAGACGTCATGGGAATGTAAGCTCGACAAAATTGACGCTGTCAGTGTAGATGTCAATGTTCTACGGCAAGATGTCAGGAAATTAGCAGAGCGAATGAGCACGTTGGAAAATGAAGTGAAAGCTAACTGTCACGCACCTTCCAACCTGGCGCTTATGGAGACCCTGGCAACAGCGCCGCCGGTAACCCCTTACCTGTTCGTGTTTGTCCCTCCTCTGTGTTCCCTGTTTATATCCTCCTTGGGTTTGGGTCTTGCTCTCTAATTCTGCTTTAGTCCGTTTTCTTTATTCACTGGTCTCAATCTCTTCTTGGTAGCGGTCTAGTCTATTTCCTTCAGTCCTTTCTCTATGTTCACTACGCATTTATGGTCCCGTCACTTCCTGGTTTCGTTGCGTTGCAACCCTTTCGCTTTGCGTCCTTTCGGGTTAACACGCTAGTACTCTTGTTTTGGCTTTCGTGCCTCTGCTTACTCTCCGGTCCCCCCTTGTATTGGCTTTCCCTCTCCTCTGATTTCCACGTTCCTCTCTGCTCATTATTCCTTACTCTTTATTTTCCCTTTTACCCCGTTCCCTCTGTCTGCCTTCTCCGTGGGGTTCCGGCTTACCTTTAGGCATTGGTCGCTCCTTCCCCTTTCCCGTCCATAGTTTGCTTACCTGAACTTCGGCGCTGGACTCCTCCTCTTGCGTTGGCTGTGCTCCGGATGCCGAGCATACCGTTTGCATTTTTGGAGAACCTGGCCCATTCCTGCTTAAGCGGCACTCTGCAGCAGCAACAACTACACTATTGGAAGAAGGAACATTCAGCAACATCCCGGAGAGTTTTTTTAGCCTTGCCTTTTTTCTCTCGCTGGCTCCCTCGGAAGGGGGTCATTTGTCTGCCTGGTAAACTGAGGCAGCAGAGTGGCTTCCATCCAGGGACAGGCGTATCTCTTAAAAAAAAAAGGCAAAATACTGTAAGAAAAAGAGACATTTACACTATTCTTCTACCGAAGACAAAGGTGAGGAGGAGGGGGAATTCATGTTAAGTGACAATCAGGAAGAGATAGCCAGGATTGACGTAAGTTCTGACAGATCGCAACGCCCAAATCCAATCACGATGGCTACAGCGGAACAGTTAAAGGACTTAGTTACAGTAGTTCAGGGACTTACTCAGGAAGTCCAAACCTTAAAAACTGAAAATGCTACCCTCCGTCAGATGGTAGCCAACAGGGATCAACAGCGAACCGAACTTCCCCCAATGGCCCTAGCCTCTGGCAATTACGATGGTTCGCCCAAGAAATTCAAAGAATTCATGGAGGCATGTATTATTCACTTTACTTTTAGGCCACAAACCTATGCTTCCGGTCAAGTCCGAATAGGCTTTCTCGTGTCCAATTTAACAGGGCTCCCCCCTTGGTAACCAGTGCCAGTCTCCTCTTGCAGGACTATGGGGCATTTACGGCCCAATTTAAAGAGACCTTTGAAAGACAGGGGTAGGCTCAAATAGCTAGCGAAGAACTACTGGATATCTGTCAAGGCTCCTCTGATTTGTTGTCCTACATTTCACAGTTCAAGAGGGTGGCAGCTGAGACTGGTTGGCCAGATACTGCACAGACGGGGGTTTAAAGAAGAATTGAAAGACGAGTTGTCACGCTCCTCTAGTCCTACTACTTTTGCGGATCTGCTGGCAGCTGTACTTCAGATAGATTTCCGTCTGTCTGAGAGACGAATAAGCCCGCTGAGTGAGAAGGGCGTCTGCAGTATGCTGTTTTTGCTGTTACTGGTCTGTGATCTGTGTGGGCTCTGCGAGTTCTGCGAGGGACACCAGGGGATTGCCGCTGCCTGTTGCTCGCCTCGCTTCATCGCCACACACTGCACCTTGCACCTTGATCCCTGTGCCTGTGCCTTTAAGGATAAGGTGCCGCCTACTCCAGGAAGTGGAGTCAAAAGGAGTACTGGCCCGCCCTTGCGGCGATAGGCCCGCTGCGTGAGAAGGGTGTCTGCAGTTCGCTGTTTTTGCTGTTGCTGGTCTGTGGTTTGTGTGGGTTCTGCGAGGGACACCAGGGGATTGCAGCTGCCTGCTGCTCGCCTAGCTTCACCGCCACACACTGCACCTTGCACCTTGAACCCTGTGCCTTTAAGGATAAGGTGCCGCCTACTCCAGGAAGTGGAGTCAAAAGGAGTACTGGCCTGCCCTTGCAGCGATAAACCCGCTGCGTGACAAGGGTGGCTGCAGTACTGTGTTTTTACTGTTGCTGGTCTGTGATCTGTGTGGGCTCTGGAGTTCTGTGAGGGACACCAAGGGATTGCCACTGCCTACTGCTCGCCTCGCTTCATCGCCACACACTGCACCTTGCACCGTGAACCCTGTGCCTGTGCCTTTAAGGATAAGGTGCCGCCTACTCCAGGAAGTGGAGTCAAAAGGAGTACTGGCCCTCCCTTGCAGCGATAAGCCCGCTACGTGAGAAGGGTGTCTGCAGTACGCTGTTTTTGCTGTTTTGCTGGTTTTACTGGTTTATCCAGGAGTGAACGTGACAGTGCATACTGCCACTTTGACACCACATGTTGAAAAAGGGGATAACATACAGAGGTCCAAAATGGAAGAAGGCCGCCTCCTGAGGAGCTCGAAGAGGCCCCATGAGGAGCCAGTTATGGAAACGGACTTGAATCAACAAAACACATCTCCCACACCTGAAGGTAAGCGAACAACACAATCACCCCTCACTGTAAACATTTAATCTGCCCCCGCTCCGTGAGTACCAACCTTGATCTTGATAGCCCTACGCAGGGGTACAGGAACAGTGAGGGCACTTTGTCAGGGAGTAGGTACCGAATGCGCCATACAGGACCCCCACTCAACAGATGATGTGGAGCCTTCCGCTACTACTGATCACCAGTTAGAAACATCACAACTACTAACTACGTCAAATCAGGAGGTAGGAGGAGAACAGACAGATAAGAGCCCCCCTATCCTAAATCAAAAACAAAGGAGGACGGTGAACAACCTAATTATAACCACAAACAATAAAGATTCGACTGTGCCTGACAAAGAGGACTCAAAAGATCTGTCTGCATTGGGCACACATGGAGAGATGCCACTGGTCCCTTATTTTGATTGTGAAACCCCAAACTCCTTAAAAAATGTTGTAGCAGATATACATCCTGTACCACGCAACCTGCCTATTGCGACTCCTCCGGTTAATACACGCCAGTATCTAACCGAAGGCGTGGATCTTGATCTGCACCACTGTTGTTCCACTAATTCAAACGGATATGTGCAGGATACCGGTTCTCATGGTGTGAACCACGAAGCTCATTTAATGACTCCAATTGTTCACCCAGATATTCTGCCCGTAGGGCAAGTAGTTGAACTAGAGGCACCTGAGAAGCAGCCTAACGCCTCATCTCTTGAAGCTACAACAAAGCCAAGCACGTGAAACAATCTTAACTTAAACCCAAGAGAGAAAAAGAACACTAAAATCCTGTGTATGAAATTCTGATACAAATTGGCTCCAGAACAAGGAAAACTGCTGCTAATAGGAAAAAACAAAAAGAGGAGCTGATCAGAAAAAAATAGTTTTTACTATACAGTTAAACTCGCAAGACAAGAGAAAAGACACTTTACAAATGGGAAAAGCATCCTCAGCTATTGGGTCTGTCGTGGATACCACAACGCCAGATAACTCACGTACCTTCAGGAAAATCGTATACAAACGAACTCTGCTATCAGGAAATCTGGTGAACCTTTTCGTCAATCACAAGCTAACAACCCAAGATTTAGCAGAAAGTGAATCCCTGGCACCCCACCAAGTCTCAGATGTGGAGCTACTGGAAATGGTGATTGATAGCACTGCAAAAGGAACAACTGGCCAATCAGCTCCCCTTGGACAAAATGTAAACATTGAGATTCAAAAGGCAACACAACATCTTACTATCCTGCCTGGTAACGACCAACCTACTAAAGCCAAAGTTAAACCCTTGCAGATGCAGAGCTCACAAATGATAGGTCATGGTGAGTCCACTCCAGGTCCTGATAATAATCCACCTGGCCAATTAAAAGACCAAACTACACCAAGGAATAGGATGCAAGATGTCCCTAAAGGTGGCATACAATATGCCAACGCCGGGACCCGGGATGATCCCAGAAATACCCCACCTTTTACAAACACCATTCCAGACAAATTAATGTTGATGAATGGTAGACTAGGTCAAGAAAAACAACCCAGGAGAAGTCCACATAAACACCTACGAAATCACTCGTGGGATTGCAAGCAAAGGATTCTCTGGACCTTCACTATATACTAAAGACATATTTTCAGAAACACAGAAAAGTTGCAGTTTTCAAATATCTCCAATAAGAGAAATACCTGTGACAAATGTAACTAACAACGTCATGGATATGAGAATCCAAAATAAATCTGGAACATAAAACAAAACAAATACCTCATTTATTGTACCAACCCTCCACTGTAACTATAGGAGATCCAACACCCTTATAAAATCGTACATAGAGGAGGTTAAGTGACCAAGCCTCAGGTGAGAATACCAGGAAAACTGATTTGATGTCAATTATGTCGACAATGACCATAGCCTTAGCACCATTCTCCAAGTTATATGAGTCAATACATGAGAGTTTAAAAGATCAAACCTCAATCATTGCAATAATGAATGGCAAAATCCAATTCTTGGAAGGATTTGTGCTATCCATGGAAACTAAAAGGAATCAAAACAGTGATTCAAAAATGGAGGAAAGCTCTTAAACTATCACAGAAGAGGAAACACCTAGAAATAACATAGATGTGGTATCGCTCCCCATGGACTCTAGGGGAAAACCCACCGATGAGAGAGCCCCCCTGACAGACTTGACTAATGCAAGCGACCAACAATTGAATCTATCAACCCCGACCAACAGAGGTAACACCAAACAGAGAAACAAAAGAACTGCTCCCTCAGTGTCACAAACAGGAGTGCAACGGAGACCCTTGGGATTATCCCAAGATAAAAGCATAAAAGAATACTTTATCTTGGAAAACGTGAAAAACATCAGAGGAGAACGAACCATAGCCCTAAATTGTGATGATGTGATCATGACCGTACCGGACTCTGATGAGTCATTAAGAAGACATAAGACCCGAGATGGCCCAGACATGGCCTGTATGGACGCACCCAAAGACACAGAAGTCGGAGAGGAGGTACCAAAACAAACAGTCCAGAGAGGAGGAACCGCACTAGCAAATTGTAACCTGGAAGGTTCAGTCGACTAGTTAGACCTTCCAGAATATTCAATTGAAAATTCTGATCTTGAAGAACTTGAGGCCATCAAATAGTGTTACTAACAGACATCGAACTGAGAGTTGTGATATTCACTCTCCGAAATCCAAATCAACCTGCACAAACAAGGCACCTAGTGTGTCTTCGCCTCCATTCAGGACCTTGTCAGAAAAAAGAGAAAGACTCAGAAGCGGATTACAAAAGAAGAAAAAGCCCAAGATATAGAGGTTCTTTGGGTTAAAAACATGACTAACAGCACAGAAAAATCCCATCATCACACGGATGACGGGAGGTCAAAAGGGTATAACAAACTGGCCCCCTCTAGGCAACATCATGACTCGAGTAAAAGATTGGATAAGTTTACCAGCAAAGAAAGAAGATCCGATCGTACACCAGAACCAAGTGAAAATAGATACAAGAAAAGAGGGCTCACCCCGCAACCGTCACGAAAAACAAGATCTATGAAGCTGACTAGAATCCTGGGGAAAAAAAACAATACGATTCTGAACCGCAAAGCAATCCTGCAGTTATTCTACTGCGTACCGAATCTGAGACTGATATCCACGAATGACATCCAAATCATGGAATTTGGAGAAAAACATGTTACCGATTCAGTTTATTTGCACATCAAATTTCCGGCAGTGATAGATTCACTCTTAGAAGCTACGGACCATCTCCGAAAGTTGGGATTCGACTTAAGAGTTTACAGACACCATGATAGTCTGACTAAACTACAACAGAAAGACAAACCATCCGTAACAACGGAAAAAGTACAATTAAAACCAGTTCGGACTTCCAAGTATCGGACCCTAAAACAAGTAATGCAAAAAAACTGACCACAGAAGAAGAAAATAACAATGATTACACTAGAGATGTCTTCTTTAGACAAAATTCAGACCCGGCAACTATATTTACAGAAGCTTTAACTGATGACCTGGAAAACCAACATCCAGAAGCAGCCCATACGGCAAACAATCAGATTGAGACACGTAGGTTACCCATAAAGATCTCCTTTAAACCTACTAAACCAGGAGAAGAAAAATTGGTCACAGTGGACAAGGCTAACATGAGTAAAGATAAAACTCAAGAGAAGTCATCAAAATGGATCTCAAAAGTCCACCAAAAGACCAAATAGCAATCCAAGAGTATTGGTCTCCAGGATAACAGGCTTACAACTACAACCCAGATGTACTCGAAAGTGCTGAAAACAGGTTCTTGGAATACAAGATGATTCAAACACCTGACTGCACGGAGCCATCTAAATCTTGGGGAGTTTGATATCCTTTGTTTCCAAGAAACATGGCTGCGCACCCCCCATTTATGGACGGTTATGATATCAGGTTGGCACCAGCCAAGAGAGGACCAAAGGGTCGGCCCAGCTCTGGGCTCTTAACAGCGAAAAAGTCTGGCTCAGGTCTATTTGTCCAGGAAGTATTGATCTGTGACCTTTTGCTTTTGGTAATTCGAGCTGATTGGACAACGATGGAACCACCAAAGAACGAGCAAATCCCCAAGAACCTGATCATTTTCAACTGCTATTGGAATCCGGAGCTGATTTTCAATAGAGACTTTATGGAACTTATAGCATCAACAATTGTTATGGCTCTATTGAAATATGATATCCCGTTATTCTTCTTATCCAGAGACCTAAACGCCACATGTGGGCCTCCTAATCCTGTTGCTCCAGAACACAAAGCAAACCCATTGCGAGAACGGAGAGGAAAATTATGGTGTGCAGCTATGAAGCTGAGGAATATGGTCTCTACATAGCAGAATTGCCCAGTGACTAAACCAACTATTCCGACCTGGCGACGAGGAGACCAATCCGCGGATATCGATCATGTGTTTGTCTCGGTTGAATTGGCTAAATACGCCCTGTCACTATGTAGTGACTATGTAGTGAGAATGCGACAACAGACACAAACCAGGCTGACTTTGTGGCCCTGTTAGACCACTTCAAATCTAAAAATCCAAATGGGAAAATGACAGAGCAAGCACCACGACATTAGTATGATGAGCTCCTAGTAGAAAAACGCAAAATCATCAGACGTTTAAAAAAAGCTGCATCCAGATCCAATTCAAAGAAACTAAAACTGGAAGCCAAGAACGCTGCCCGAGAATACAGAAACTGGGTAACGGGACGTAGGAGGTTAGTTCTCCAGAATGATGCAGAGAAAATGCCTCAAGCCCTGGCAAAGAGAAATTCAAGAGATTTCTGGCAGTTAATAAAAGAAGACCAACAAGCTGTCCATGACACACAACAGAACTATGTCAGTGAGTCAGAATGGGAACAACAGTTTTTGTCATTATTCAAAGATGTAAGAACACTTCCAAATTCAATGACGAAGTCTAGTGCCGAACAATGGGACCTGGGTATTACCTTAGAAAAGATACAACTAAAAATCCAAAAGCTCTCTACATCAAGAGCCCCAGGCCCCGATGGCCTAAGTAACGTAATGTTAAAAGTAAATTTGGAAGACTGGACAATTTTCATAAAGACTGTCTTTGATAAAATCTGTAGAACAAAACAGATACCTTGTTCATGGAAGACAGCCACAATCGTTCCCATTTACAAAAAGGGCAAAAAGGATGAACCTCAAAATTATCGCCCAATCGCATTACTGGACGTAATAGGTAACATTTTTGGATTCTTTCTACTCGACAACTTTAATAGCTGTACATCGGCTAACGGCTGGTTTGACCCGCTTCAAACGGGCTTCCTATGGAATATCGGCACCTCTGCAAATATTGTGCTACTAAACATCTTAAAAGCACAAAGCCACCAATTGAGATGCAGACTATACATCATTTCCGTAGATTTAACACAAGCATTTGATAAAGTAAATAGACAAAGACTCTGGCAAAAACTTCAGAAGCAAAATTGCCCTCAGGAAATTCTGGACCCTCTAATGCAACTACACTCCGAAACCTCGATTAGAGTTCGACTGAACAGAGGAGGCCTCCTAAGCAAACCAATTCCAACTTGGAGTGGAGTCAAGCAGGGATGCCCTCTTGTTCCTGCTATATACAATTTTTAAATCTCTGATCTCCCAGACTTTGAACCATCAATAAGATCATTCCCGCCTAAACTGGGGAAAATGAAACTAGTAAGACTCATCTATGAGGATGACCTGATCATGATTGATCAAACTGCAGTAGGCCTCCAAAGGCAACTAGATAGCCTCCATCGTTATTTGCTTGAAAACAACTTGGAGATAAACGAAAGTAAAACTAAAATCATTTGCCTTCAAAACTCCAAATAGAGAAAGAACAAACTAAGCTGGTTTCTAGGTGACAAAAAGATCGACGAAGAGGTCTCCATCAGATACCTTGGAATCATCTTTAATAACAGCTCTATAGAGTCACCGAGACAAGAGTTCTTAAAGAGCAAGATCACAATCCTGATAACACAGGGTCGGTTGATAGATAAACGATTTCGAAGATTTTCTGTAATCGCCCTAGTCAATTTCTATAGAAACAAGGTGGTTCCTACTATAGCATATGGAGCGGAAGGCCTAATCCATATGCCATCTGAAATATGGCCTACATTGGAAGGCAAATTCTGGCGATCCATTTTAAACTTACCCAACTCAGCTGGAACGGTGAGAATTAGAAGCGAACTGGCCCTAATATCATTGGAAGCAATCGTTGAATGGAAGACGTTAAATTTGTACCGGAAAACTTTGCCTCCCTTCTGTGCACAAATATTTGAAGTGATCCATGATGAAATCTCCAAAAACACCAATAAGATACTAAATAAATGGGTTATAAACCATCAAAAAACAGTTATGGAAATTGGTTGCTCAGAACAGGACTTGATCTCTAATCCTTTAAGAATTAGGAAAAAGCTTTTCAAACACGACTGGATTAAAACAACAGAGAAAGCAAGTCAAAGTAGCCTAGCAGCAAACTTACCCATGATTCCACCAAAGTTGAATCATCGAAGAGGCTACTTAAAGAAATTTCCGGACAGGGCCTCCAGAGACATTTTTCTCAGAATGAGATTGAACTTGTTAAAAACCAATGAAAATAATCACATTCAAGGAAGATCTACCGTCAAAACTTGTCGGTTCTGTGTACCATCCGAAGAGACCGAGTCGATCAAACACCTGTTGATGTCTTGTAAAAGATGGGAATCTTGAGAGAGTTATATTTGCCCCCAATACTGAATGAACATACAACAATGAACATGGAGGATTGTTGGAGGACACTCATCTGTGGAGAAAAAACTAGAACAACTATTGCTGTAACCTCCATGATGAAGTCTATCATCTTAAAAGTCCCTGAAAATTAGATGTCTAAAAGACTGTGAGAGGGTCACTGTCACGATCGATTACTTTCCCCTCTTTGGTTCCTTTCCTATTTTCTCCTTTCCATGCAGCTTTTCTTTGTGGCTTTTTCTTTTCTTTGCTCTGGATGAAGAGGACATAGTGATGTCAAATGCTTTTTGATTTCCATCTTGGCACTGGATGAAGAGGACAAAGTGATGTTGAATGTATATTTTTTGAAAAAATTGTTAAATCAATTAACTCAAATACATTTTTAAAAAAAGAAAATGTCGCACTCTAACATATCCTGCGGATTCCCCTTCCTCGGTTCTCTCCTCACCAAGGCCTCCAAGAGATGAACCTATGCAGATTGGAACCACCCGAGGTCCATTGACTCCAGAAGAGCGAAAGAAGCGCAAGGAGAACAATCTATGCATGTACTGCGGGTCAGACAAACACCTGCTCAGAGATTGTCCCGAAGTTCCGCCTAGGTGGGCAGGAAACGATCGACCTCGGAACTAACAGGGACAGGTTGCCAAGGTAGCTCTATCAGTCCCTATGCTACCATGTCGGTTTCTTCTTCTTTAGCCACTGATGACAATCGTTTGATGGTGGTAGCCATTTAATTGCTCGTGGAAACTCAACCAGTTGGCGTCCTGGCACTTATTGACTGCGGCGCAGCTGGGTGTTTTATGGACAACATTTGGGCCACCAATAACAGAATTGTCCTTTTGGAGAAGGAGGAGGATCAGAAAGTCGAAGGGGTTGACGGCAAACCCTTGAGCTCTGGACCCATAACTCACACCACCGCCCCTCTTCGCATGACAGTGCTACAACACACAGAAACGATTCAATTCGATCTCATCAGAGCAGCCCATTTTCCGGTCATCCTCGGAGTGTCATGACTGCGCAAACATAATCCCTCAATAGACTGGACAAGAAACCAAATGGCCTTTACCTTAGACTATTGCCTCAAGTCATGTCTTTCTGCTGCCAACTGTTTCACAGTAAAGGTTTTAGTGGACCTTTCTATACCCCAGAATACCCTGGGGGTTCACAATATTCCAGCCAATTTAGGCAAATACAGTGAGGTATTCTTGGATAAAGATCCACAGGATTTATCACCTATCCGCCCTGAGGATTGTGGAGTAGACGTACTTCCGGATGCTCTGGTTCCTTTTGGCCGAATGTTCTCACTCTCAATGAAGGAAAAGGAAGTCCTTAGGAAATATCTAGATTCTAATCTGCTCAACGGCTTGATTCAACCCTCACGTTCACCAGCAGAGGCTTCCTTGTTCTTTGTTCCTAAAAGGGACACTCAAGAGTTAAGGCCATGTATCGACTACAGAGGTCTTAACCGAGTAACCATTCGGGACAGGTACCGCATGCCCCTCATAATGGATATTTTGGAAGCAGTACAAGGAGCCGTAGTGTTCTCTAAACTGGACTTAAGAAAAGCATACCACCTGCTCTGTGTCCGTGGGGGGGACAAGTCTTTCGAACCCCGTACGGACACTATGAGTACCGGGTCATGCCTTTCGGGCTTGTCAATGCTCCTTCTATTTTTCAAAGATTTATGGACCGTATATTCTCTGACCTTCTCTATCACTGTGCTATTGTCTACCTAGATGATATACTGGTCTACTCCTCCTCTCTTCAAACTCATAAGCAACATCTGTGCCTGGTTCTCCAACGCCTTAAGGATCACCACCTACTGGTTAATCCTGAGAAATGTGTCTTTCAAGCTGCTGTTGTTCCTTATTTGGGTTTCATCCTTTCCCAAGCTGGTGTCGAAATGGACCCTCGGAAGGTGGATGCGATACTAAAATGGCCCTCTCCTACTTCCATGAAGGAGGTCCAACGGGTTCTGGGCCCTGCTAATTTTTATCGCAAGTTCATCATTGGTTTCTCAGAGACCGTCCTACCCATCACATCGCTGCTCAAGAAATCCACGGCTCCCTTCGCTTGGTCTGAAGCCGCTGATGAGGCTTTCCGGCGACTAAAGCTTATTTTCTGTTCGGCTCTGGTGTCACGTCAACCAGACCAGACACGACCATTCATCATGGAGGCTGACGCTTCAGCTGCTGCAATAGGGGCTGCTCTTTTACAGGAATTCGACCGAAAGGAACATCCTGTGGCTTATGTATCAAAGACTCTTACCCCCAGTCAGACCAACTATTCGGTCATCGAAAAGCAATTATTGGCCATGAAGATAGCCTGTGAAGAGTGCCGCCATCTCCTTCAGGGTGCTGCACATCTCTTCCTCCTGAGGACTGACCACAAAAACCTAAAGGTGATCCAACAGATGGAATGTGTCAACTCCTGTCAGGCCAGGTGGGCACACTTTTTTGCTCAATATGATTTCTCTGTGACTTATTTACCAGGTTCTAAAAATATCCTGGCTGATGCTCTCTCAAGAATACCCATTCCTGGGGTCTCATCGGACCATCTACCAGAACGTTTTTTTCCTCAGAACAAGATCATCAATCACTTATCCACCTTCCTTCAGAGGGTCAGGGAATGCTCTCAAATGGTGCCATGACGATCCTTTGGCCAGCCATCGAGGGACACGCTCTACTGTGGATCTGCTGAAAAGACATTTCTGGTGGCCAGGTCTATCGGCGGACATTACCCAGTATGTAAAGGCTTGTCCGGTCTGCAACCGGGTCAAATACAATACCCAAAGACCTATTGGTCTACTACAACAAGATCCCTCACCAACAAGGCCCTGGAGTGTGCTCAGCACTGACTTCATTGTTGAATTACCTCGTTCTGAGGGGTGCTCTTGTATAATGGTTATGGTTGATGCCTTCACCAAGATGGCACATTTCTCCCCCCTTCCCGGTATTCCTTCTGCTGTGGAGATGGCAACAGTCTTTACGAAGGACATAGTTTGTCTGCATGGAATACCCGAAAAGATAATATCCGACAGGGGCAGTTAATACACTTCACGCTTCTGGAAGACCTTTTGTGACAAGGTGGGCGTTGAAAGAGCCATGTCTTCTGGTTTTCATCCCCAAACTAATGGGCAACAGAACGACTAAACGCCTTGTTGGAACAATATCGTTGTTGCTACATTAACCAACAACAAGATAATTGGGTCGCTTTGCTTCCTTTAGCCGAGTTCTCAAATAACAATTTCCGACATAGTGCCACCAAACTCAGCCCTTTCTATTGTACTTACGGGTATCATCCTAGTTTTTTGTTGCTGAAGAACTGTCAAGCCTCCCTGGTACCTTCAAAGGATTGCCATCCGTTCTAACATCACGGAAGCACACCAAACAGCCAAGGCAGGATTGGAGGACAGCCAACGCCGGTATTGCTCCCAAACCAACCCTCATCGCCAGCCTTCCCCTGTGTGGGATAAGGGCACCAAGGTTTGGCTTTCCACCAAATACCTACCCCGATGGTTACGACCCTCAAAACTCTCCCCTAGATACCTGGGCCCTTTCTCGATCCTGGAACGCATCAATCCAGTGGCCTTCCGTCTGCAGCTAACCAAACACATGAAACGCATGCTCCCTGTTTTTCACTCCTCTCTCCTGAAAGCTCATATAACCGATCCCTACGGGCGCTTAAATCCCAAGACCCGGATAGTTGCTGACGATACTCCAGAAGAGTATGAGGTAACAAGATTGATGGACTCCAGGTACAGAAGGGGACGCTTGGAGTATTTAGTTCACTGGAAAGGATATTCCCATACCGAAGACTCATGGGAGCCCACCTCACACCTACATGCTTCCAGACTGGTTCAGCAGTTTCATCGGAGACATCCGAGCAAGCCAGGTGGATCGTCCCTAAAGAGGGGGTATACTGTCATGCACCTTCCAACATGGCGCTTATGGAGACCCTGGCAACAGCGCCGCCGGTAACCCCTTGCCTGTTCGTGTTTGTCCCTCTTCTGTGTTCCATGTTTATATCCTCCTTGGGTTTGTGTCTTGCTCTCTAATTCTGCTTTAGTCCGTTTTCTATATCCACTGGTCTCAATCTCTTCTTGGTAGCGGTCTAGTCTATTTCCTTTAGTCCTTTCTCTATGTTCACTATGCCTTTATGGTCCCGTCACTTCCTGGTTTCGTTGCGTTGAAACCCTTTCGCTTTGCGTCCTTTCGGGTTAACACGCTAGTATTCTTGTTTTGGCTTTCGTGCCTCTGCTTACTCTCCGGTCCCCCCTTGTATCGGCTTTCCCTCTCCTCTGATTTCCGCCTTCCTCTCTGCTCATTATTCCTTACTCTTTATCTTCCCCTTTACCCCGTTTCTCTCTGTCGGCCTTCTCTGTGGGGTTCTGGCTTACCTTTAGGCATCGGTCGCTCCTTGCCCTTTACCGTCCATAATTTGCTTACCTGATCTTCGGCGCTGGACTCCTCCTCTTGCGTTGGCTGTGCTCCGGATGCCAAGGATACCGTTTGCTTTCATTTTTGGAGAACCTGCCCCATGCCTGCTCAATCGGCACTCTGCAGCAGCAACAACTACACTATTGGAAGAAGGAACATTCAGCAACATCCCAGAGAGGTTTTTTTAGCCTTAGCTTTTTCCTCTCGTTGGCTCCCTCGGAAGGGGGTCCTTTGTCTGCCTGGTAAACCGAGGCAGCAGAGTGGCTTCCATCCGGGGACGGCCGTATCTCTTAAAAAAAAAAGGCAGAAGACTGTAAGAAAAAGAGACATTTACACTATTCTTCTACCGAAGACACAGGTGAGGAGGAGGGGAATTCATGTTAAGTGACAATCAGGAAGAGATAGCCAGGATTGACGTAAGTTCTGACACTAACACAGCTACCAGCACTGCGAACGCCAAGGAGGTCGCTGTACTACAACAAAGGGTGCACAATCTAGAAAACAGAGAGGAGGAAGCAGAAGGGCGGGCGCACAGAAATAATATACATATCATGGGACTCCCAGAGGGAGCAGAAGGCTCGGACCCAACAGACTATGTCGATCACATGCTGCTTCAGGAGATAGACGGAGGAGCACTCACTCAGGAATTCACTGTGGAGAGGACACACAGAGCCCTGACCAGGAGGCCACCGCTGGGAGCCCCTCCCCGCCCACTCATCGCCAAGATACTGAACTACAAAGATAGGGAGAAGATACTGTAGTACTTCGGCAAAGGAGGTACCATAAGCAGAGGTTCCGCGACCATTACAGCGTACCCAGACTACACTTTGTTAGTACAGAGAAAGCGGTTGAACTATGTGTCCATCAAAAGGAGGCTACGCGAGGCTGGATATAAAGATATGTTGCTGTATGCAGCAAAATTTAAAGTGATGCACAACAACAAGGCGCATTTCTTCAAAACCCCCGAAGCAGTCACGGCATGGTTGGATGCACGGAAATGCCCGGCAGGAGCAGATAACCAGACGGAGAGCCGATCGGATAAGTGAACTTGGGTTCCGCAGAGAAATACTTTGGCCGGCGCAAGGGTGGTGAGGCTATTTGCAGCAATGACTGACTGTGGACTAGAATATAAAATATGAAACAGGGTGTTTAAAAGAGGTGTGCGCAAAAAGGCCTTAAGACGGCAGAAAGTGTAGTGAACTGAAAGATTGATGCAGGAGACGGATGGAACACGTTATCACCCCCCAGTAGTTAGTTTAGTTGGGAAACTGGTAGAGCGGGATCCCCCTGCTGGGCTCTAAGTATTGGCAAGGCCTGAGAAAAGGACTAGATGCCGGGTAACCTGAGATCCAAGGATGGAGCTGGGCAACAGTTTGGGGGGGAACGGAGGTGGGGGGGAGGTGGGGGGTTTTTGAAGAGAGGGTAAGGGGGGGAGTTTGGGGTGTTAACGGAGGGATGGGCCTACAGTCACAAGCCACAAGCTAAGAAAAGGAAGGTTGGGACCGGGATGGGCGGAGTACGAATCGGATAAGATGGGAGACCTGAGGATAGTGACTTGGAATGTGAGGGGGCTAAATAATGATATTAAACGGAATAGGGTTATGATGTACCTGAAAAGACAGAAAATAGATATTGCTCTGCTACAGGAGACTCACCTGATGAAAGAAAAGCAAGAGGTAGTAGCTAATAAATGGAAATGGACTGTCCTGGGGCAACGTACTCGGCGTATGCCAGAGGGGTTATAACATGGATAGCACCACATGTTCTGTTTAAGCTGTTACAGTCTACCATAGATGCGGATGGGAGGATGGTGTTAATAAGAGGGGTGGTGGAAAATAAGGAAGTGAACATCATCAACGTTTATGCTCCGAACCAGGATACCTCTGTTTATTTTAGGAACCTATATGCTAAGCTCAGCCCATGCGTGGATGGGGCAGGCATACGGGGGGAGGGCTTCAATTGCACCGAGACTAGACAGATCAGACAAAAAGGTTGGCAGGCCTGCCCCAGCGGTGAAGGCTTTGGGCACCCTACTAAATGACTTCAGATTAGTAGATGTATGGAGAACGCTCCACTGAGAGGATAGAGAATATTCACACTATTCCGTCCCACAAAACCTATACACCAGATTTGATTATATATTTGTTGGATCGGAATCGCCCCACTGATAGCGACATGGCAGTACTCGCCGAGCAAGGCAAGGATCCCGACATGGAGGTTGAGGGCTGAAGCGCTAAGGAATACAGCATTCAGAGAAGATCTGAGGACTGAGATAAAGGAATATATTGAACATAATACCGGTAGTGTGGAATCGGCTGGGACACTGTGGGAGGCGTTTAAGGTGGTAGTGAGTGGAGCAGCAATATCAAAATCGAAAGGACTGCAGGGTGGCATAACACAGGGTGGAGTTACAGGCTGCAGAGAGGAAGTTAGAATCCAACATGAGGGAGGGCTTGGGATCCCCTGAGGAGGCAAAGACCATTCACCAATTACAACAAGAATGCAGGGGCCACTGGGAGAGACTATGCAATCTAAATTATAAAAGTTATGTGGAGAGACAGTATGCGGAAGGTGACAAGTCGGGCAGATTACTGGCCTGGTTGTATAAAAGTGAGACCCCCAGACAACCAATAAGGGTAATGCAAGGGGCGCATGGCCAGACACGGGATACCCAGGAAGGAGTGAATGAATGTTTCCTTGAATATTATCAAAATTGATATGCAGAGGTTACTGAGGGGAAGGAAATAGATGTGCTCGAAACATTAACTGAGATTACTCTTCCCAAACTCAAGGTGGCAGAAAGAGAGAAACTAGAGGCTCCTATTACGATAGAAGAGCTTGAAAAAGTGATTGAGCTACTACCTACCAACAAAGCACCAGGTGCAGATGGACTCCTGAGTGAGTTTTACAAAGCCTACAGGTCAGAATTACTCCCCCCCCCCGCTGCTGTAAATGCTGAATGAAGCGTTAGACACATGCACAATGCCTGAGTCCCTTGGGGAAGCGATCATCATTCTGCTCCTTAAGCCCAATAAACCGAGCACGGACTGTGGGTCCTACAGACCGCTCTCGATGCTCAATCAAGACAGCAAAATCCTAACAGCAGTAATGGCGAATAGAGTAAAACCAGTCATAAATAAACTCATACACCCGGACCAAACGTGGTACGTCCCGGGTAGGAGTATATCCGACATTCTTAGGAGACTCCACCACGTCATAGAGCAGATAGAGGGTAGCTCTCAAGAGATGGCAATAATCTCACTAGATGTGGTGAAAGCTTTTGACTCAGTCCAGTGGATCTGGCTATTGGCTGTGCTAAAGGAACATGGTCTTGGGCCTGTGTACCTGAAGTGGGTTCAATTATTTTACAACAAACCATTAGCCAGAGTCAGAACGGGAGCACCATATTGAAGCAGTGGCAACCGGGCAGAGGTACTAGACAAGGATGCCCGTGGTCCCCGATGCTTTTTATTTTAGCGTTGGGGACCCTAGCAGTGTACTTGAGGCAGCAATACGGTGAAGTAGGAATCAACACTAAAGGTGGGCAGCATTTGATATCGATGTATGCGGATGATATGCTGTTATATTTGAAATACCTAGAGGAGAACCGTCAGTACATTTTAGAGGTTATGGAGCGGTATGCAATGCTGTCTGGCATAACAGTTAACCCAACTAAGTCGAGAATATTCCCCCTAGGCAGATGTGTTGGAGCGTCACAACAAGACCTGCCAGTATTACGGATAAAATGGGAAACAAGACGTTCAGATATCTGGGAGTTGATATATATATCACAGTGTTGTAGCTGAACACAAGCAAAATACCAAGAAGGCAGTGTCTAAAATAGAAAATAGCATGACATTTTGGGCCAAGCTACCGCTGACCATGATGGGGAGAGGCGTGCTGCTAAAGATGGTTGTACTACCCAGGCTGTTACACTACTCTGTGAACATACCGTATATGATATCCAAAATATTCTTCGCCAAAATACAGAGCATATGCAGAGGGTTCATATGGCATAACTCCAGGAATAGAATAGCGTTATGGAAGCTCCAAAACCCGTACGAACAATGGGGCATTAGATTGCCCAATATTGAAGTATACTACGTGGCTAGTCAACTCCAATATGTGATGAAGTGGTTATCCGAAGATCCTACTCCCGAATCTAAATTGCTGAGGGCTGAATGTACCCCTTATTTTTTGAATGAATGGATGTGGTTGTCAGAATTGCAACGGGGAGGAGGGACAAGATTGCTAGACCTAGGCTGGAAGATGTGGCGCAAAGCCTGCCAGCTGATGGGGAACCTGCTCCCGTGCTCCCCACAGATACTGCTGGTGGCACTGAAAGGTGTGGATGGGCAAATGAGGAAGTGTATAAGTAAGCACTGGGAACCAAAAGGTTTAGCGACATTGGGAGATGTGTGGGAAGATGGGATGGCGATGGAGTTTGATACATTGGTAGAAGATACAGAATTGCATCGGGGACAATATATCACATATGCCAGGCTGGTGAAGATGATAAAGGCATGTGGCCCGAGGCAGTGCTGACCCAACAGCCCGAGGCGGCCATAGAAACATTTTATGATGTGTCAGAAGGGAGCCATGAGGTCTCCCGGATATACGAGCTGCTGATGTCTAAGGTGGGGAAAGAGGTGATCCAGACGAGACTGGATTGGGAGGAGGAGGTATAAGAAACAATGGGAGACGGGCTGTGGATCAGGGTACAGGGATGCCACAAAAAGGTATCAGGGAATGTGAGGTTGCAACAGATTCAGTTATATGTCACCCACAGGGCATACATGACCCCTAAAAAGATAGCCAAGTTTAAAAACGCAGGAACACAGTATGTCCAAAGTGTGGGGAGGAGAACGCACGGATGGTACACATGTTCTGGGCATGGTATGGCCCGAAATACGGAGATTCTGGAGGGAGGCGGCCCACCTCTTGGCAGGAAAGGAGATAAACCTGGATGTGAACTCACTGTGGGCCAGCATGTTGGGGGGTTCCCCAGGCCACACAAACTCAAAAATGTGAGCAAACATAAAGACCTGGCATATATACTGGCTAAACGTAGGATAGCAATGGGATGGAAAGCAAGTAGGAGACCAAGGCTTGGTGGCAGGATCTCCAGAAATGGGCGAATGCTGAAACACCGGTGTGGAATGAGGCAACGAATAGAGGTGGGGAGGAAGAAGCAGACACGCTGAGTGCTTGGAAACAATTAGTGGTGACACTGTCTGGTACGGACCGAGTATGCACAGGAGAGGATAGCCCTTTGGGAGATGAGGAAGAAGGAATGCCCACAGGAAGAGAATGAGGGAGGCTGTAGTGTGCGGTAGGCCCGAAAAAGGGGGATAGAAAAAACGTCCTGAAACTGTACATGAAAATTTATATGTTTATTTGTTGTTGAGCTGTATGGTTAACAGGTTGAAATCAATAAAAAATGTTTTTTAAAAAAAGACTTGATCTTTTAATAGCGTCATTATATCTCCATCAGCATTGTCTTGGCAGTTTAGGCACAGAGCGACCATGTCATGGTCTGACTATCCCACAACAAGAGTACAGGTAAGAAGTACAAGGTGCAGATCTCTCCCTCCCAATAGCAAGTAATGAATTCTAGAAAATGAGCCATGTGGGCACAAGTAAAAAGTATATCCTTTCCCCTCGGGTACAGAAGCCTTCAGACATCTTTCCAGCCTAAATCCTTGACCCTTTGTTCTAATTAACAATCTTCACCCTTCCCCGTTCTGTTCTTTTTCCCCTGGCCAGAGATCCAGTCGTGGTCAGAGATCATCACCATGTTAAAATCCCCATCCAAAACCAGTGTGCCCACTGACCATTTATCCACTTGTTTACCAATGTAATGTGTCTTCCATTTATTTTCCCCCGCTTTCCCATGCCACCTTCCTTCCCTGTCTGTCTTTATTTCCAGACTCTCCATGTGCATGTCAGATGCCAATAGAATGTCCACCCCCCTTCTTCAAGGGACCAGAAGACCAAAACTGGCTACCCACGGATTGTATGCTGTTCCTTTTTCCTGTATTGTGTTTCCTGGACAAAGAGGAGATAAACTCTTCTATCTCCCTCCCGAGCATGGATTTCTTAGTAGGGGAGTTGAGTCCCTTCACATTGAGGATGGCCACTCGTATTTTATGTGTCATCTCGCCGAAAAGGTATTCCTATGAACCTCCACACCCTTGTACCATGGATCCCTTCCAAACCCATAGCCTGTATAAACCCCAGGTGGTAGTCAGAAAAGAACTGCCAGCTGGATGACCCCTTTTGAACTATAGAAACCAAAACACAAACCAAAACTGAGTATAGAATCATATATCCTATTTCAAGGTCCAAGTACTGCCTGCAACGCAAGGTATTTCCACGGCCGTCAGTCTTGCCCTGCCCTCCCAACTTAAACACAGCCTGTGTTAAAATTCCATAACAAATTGCCCACCATTCGCACTGGTGCCTTAGTCTCTTCCTGCTCGGCCAACATTTTGTTACATGGGTCATTCTATGGACCCCTTTCCATGCTGTCCAGTTAAGTATGTCCCTTTGGATTTTTAGGGGGCGGAACTCCCACCTTCCTCGTGCCAGACATCTTCCTCCTGGTTTCACAGTCGGAGAATGCCTTCAAAAACCTCTCCCTACGTGCATCACTCTCCGAACCCACACCACGATCCACTTTTCCCTGCAGTTCCACCATCAACGATGGGATTTCTTCTGTCGATAGTCTGTATCTTTATATTCAAATGTCAGGGAGAACTGGAAGCCCCACCTGTATTGAATTCCCTTTTCATTCTACCAGGATGTTGCACTGCTTCTGTCGTGCCAGTGTGCCCCTAGACAAATCTTGAAACACTGTGATTTTTGAGCCCTCATACACCAGATCCGTCTTTGCTCTCGCTTTACTAAGAATGTCAATTTTATCAGAGTAAAAATGACATCTTGCTAGTACAGATTTTGGACCAGCAGGAGGGTACCCTGCCCTGTAGACACGGTCAAGAGCACTTCCTTTCCTCCGGTGGGTTAGTGAAAAAGAAGCAGCACCTCCCTAGGTTTCCTCTCCACGATCTTTGGTGTCTCCCCATCCCAGTGAGGGATACCCCATGACCTTATGTTATAGCGCCTCTTGCAGTCCTCCATCTGCCTTGTCAGGTCCTTATCCATTGACTCCAGTTCTTTGATTTGAGATTCCAGGCGCACCTCCAAGAACTCTGTGGACAATTGGTTGTTCTCAGCAGCTTCCAGGTGGTCTTTAGCCTTGTCCATGTGGCCCTTGACTTCAGAGAGAGATGCGTGCAGGTCTATGCGCAATGCTTTTATTTTCTGTAGGACCATAAGAATGTCCGCGTTAGTGGGGGACTCCCCTTCTCCCACCATAACCCCTGGGGGAGCCACAGTCATCTGCCCCTTCAGCCATGAGAGTGGTGAGTTTCCGGCCGTATGTTAGATAGCAAGGAGGGGAGGAGTGCGGCGAGGCAATTCACCTCTTGCCAAGTTTGGTGTTAATCCCAGTACATGGGTTTATGAGGGCCTTCCTTAACACAACTGCTTTGTCCAGTAGCCCTTACTGGAGACTGTGGCGCTGCCCCTTTAAGGGCGCACGCATGCGGCGGGGTGACGTTTCACTCCGCCGTGTGCAATATAAATAAAAGGGGCGTTCCCAGCCACCGCAGAGCGACCGGGGAGCCCTAACCTATAACACTGTGTCCGTGTGGGTCAGTGAAGAGGTGGGGGGCTCACGGGGCACACGGAGAGTAGCAACAGTGGCGACAAGTCGGGATGCAACCTGGCACAGCAGTGACTTTCGACGGTGATTTGTTTTTTTGTTTACATGAATCTATGAATCTCCCCGTTCGAAACATGCCGTGGAGAGGGATGCAAACCACGCGGTCGGCGACCATATTGGAATCCGGGCCTAGGAAGGTCACAGCTTCATTTTGAAGACATGGTGGGCCACCCAGGCCCAATTTCTGGAAATGATTGTGGCAGACAGCCATATCTTGCACATGATGTGCTTCTTGATGTGAATTTGGAACATTTTCACCTATTTTTGTTGAGTGTTGGGTGTGGAGCCAGGGGAGGCCTGCTGCCCTGTGTGTTCCCTGAGCCCACCCTGCTCAATTTTTGGGGCCTTTAGCCTTAACTGTGTCTGCAGCATCTGCTCTCCAGTGGCTTGTGGGACTGTGCCTGTTGGGGATTTCTACATCTGTGGATGCCTTTTGAAGCGCTGGTGATTGTGAGAGGACAATTGCTGGACTGCCTGTGAAACATCTTTGGCCTGTCAGTGTCCAGTTGTGGGGGACTTAAAAAAGGTCCACGCTGCAAGGTGAGGTGGTGCAGGTTGCGGCCCTATTCTATCCATCTGGGGTGCATGGGCCCTCGTCAGCATGAATGTCGACCAAGCTGCGGCCCAGCAAGCCCTTGCAGTGACAGTCCAACAGCCACCACCAGCACTGCCACCAAGACCACTCATGAGACCATCAGGGGCCCTGCAGCCAATGCCTGAATTTGATATTTCAGGTGCACCTTCTAGTCTGGGGCCCAGGTGGAAGATGTGGATGGACAGGTTAGAGATGTTCTTCAGGGCCACCATGGAAACCAATGACGACAGCAAGGTGACAACCCTATTGTACTACGCTGGGCCTGCAGTGCATGATGTGTTTCTGTCCCTACAGCCTCAGGATGGCTCGTATGCTGCGGCGAAGGATGCCCTCCACAACAACTTTCTAGCTCTGGCAGATGCAGACTATGAATGTTTTCTCATGGGCGCAGCTGCCAGAAAGACAGTGAGACATTGGACACATTCTAACATTCTATGGGAGGCGGTCAGCATGACAGAGGGTCGGCGCCGGTCAAGTCGTGCATGAAGTGCAGGTTTGACCTCCCACACCCTGCGGAATGCCCAGCCATTGGAAAGTCGTGCGGCCGCTGTGGTGCCGTTGACCACTATGCCCGCATGTGCAAGGTCCCAAGTACGATGGTTATTCCAAGAGGTCCTGTCCGTGCTAACTTCATCTGCCAGCAGCGCTCATCGAATGTGGCCCAGGTAGACCAAGGGAATGACGGCAATGGCAATGGCCTAGACGGTGAGGAAGAGGAGGAGGAAAAAGAAAATGTGTTCTTTGTGTCGAGCGTAGGTGTCTTGCGCTCAAAGTCCAGGCGGCAACCCCGATGCCATGTGCTAGTCAATGAAGACTCTGTTCCGATGCTTGTGGACACTGGCGTCTCTGTCAACATAATGGCCAGAGAACATTATGATGCTATGCAATTCCTGCCATGCCTCTCCATGCCCAAGGCTCGCATCTTTACCTTTGGGGGGGCACAACCATTCCTGCTTGATGGTGCATTCGTCGCAGACGTGAAGCATGGAGGGACGAAGATTTGTGCAAGGTTCTATGTCGCTCTGGTGAGCAGCGCAGCAGCAGAGGCCCTGGGCATTGTGACCTTCGCATACTCAGTGTGAGGATATCCAGATGCTGCTGGACAAACATTCATCCCTGTTCGAAGGCATTGGGCGGATGACTAGCGACCCAGTCAGGCTACACATTGACGATTCCATCCAATCTGTGGCATTGAAACATCGGTGGGTGCCATTCCACCTAAGAGACCTGGTGGATCCGGAGTTAGACAATCTGGTCGGACTGGATATAATTGAGAAGGTGGAGGGCCCCACTCCCTGGGTCTCCCCTATTGTGATTGCACGAAAGCCAAAGCAGCCTGACTCGGTCAGGATATGTGTGGACATGCGCCTACCCAACAAGGCGATCAAGCGGGAAAAACACCTGACGCCTACCATCAATGACATTATCACCGAGCTACAGGGTGCACGCTTCTTCTCTAAACTCGTGCTGTGAGCCGGGTACCATCAGGTGGAGCTCCATCCAGACTCCAGAAACATCACCACCTTCACCACCTTTACCACCCATCGTGGGCTGTACAGGTACAAGAGACTCAGCTTTGGGGTGTCTTTGGCTGCCAAGGTTTTCCAAAATATCATCAGAGGGGCCCTCGCAGACCTGGAATGGGTGCTTAACATCAGAGACGATATTCTGGTGTTCGCCAAGACTGAGCAGCTATCCAGGCTGGCAAAGACATTTGAGCGTCTCCGATCCCTGCGTCTCACCCTGCATCGTGACAAGTGCGAATTCCTCAAGACTGCCATTGAGTTCTTCGCTCCGACCGAGTCAGTCCCTGACACTGTAGCTCTCTTCATGCTGCACGTATCCCACAGGCTATTGTCTCAATGAGATGGCGAACCAATGTGTTTCCTCTCCCTCTGTTCTGGATCTCCCCTTGCTGCTCTTCTCCCTCTCAGGGTCACGGCCGGGCAGTTGCCTGGCAGCTAATGCCCCCCGCCACTTCCACTGGTGTCGGGTTATGTCACTTTCCCTCCCGGTACAGGCCACAGAGTAGCGGGCATAGATACATACACCAGCCGGGACCTGTGTAGAGATGTCGCGAGAGCCCCGCTCTCGCGAGATCTCGCCCGCGCCCTCGGCTCCGTCACGGGACTAATTAAACATTATAGCTGCACCGTTTCTTCTACTGCAGCACAGCCCCAGTTGGCCACGTTGGCCTTTGTAATCCTGGATGCCATTTATGCAAGATCAGTTCCAGTGTTATCCGGAAAATAAAGCCCTGGTGAAATCCCTGCCTGGCTCCTGTCTTCCTTCAAGTATTATTTTACTACATAAATTGGCGACGAGGATCACCACGAGAAACCGCGCAGAAACATGCAGGGAGCCACGCCGCCGCCACCCTTTCTACAAACGCCAAGTAGGCCTGCCATTCCTTGGCCACAATGGCAGCCCCTGTTCACGACGTACGTGGAGGCTATGGGTGGATCAGGATTTTCAGCGGTGAAACGCAGGGCCATGCTACTCAATGCCTTATGGGTGGAAGGGCAAAGAATATTCGAGGGCCTTACCCCGATACTAGTAGATGACGACAATGATGATGTGTTTAAGGAGGCGGTTAGAAGAATCATTAAGAGGTTCGCCAGCAAAGAGAACACAGTACTCCATAGAATAAGGTTTTACACTCGAAAACAAGAGCAGTCTGAACCCGTCGATGACTACGTCACGAAATTAAGGGAACTAGCAGCCCTGTGTAACTTCGGCACCAATGCGGAAAACCGCATATGCGACATGCTAGTCGTCCACACCAACAGTCGGAAAGTCCAAGATAAGTTCATCCTCGAAAAAGAGCTACAGTTAGAAAAAGCCGTCGAAATTGCCAGAGCAGTAGAGGAAACAGCGGGAAGAAGGAAAGAGTTTACAGGGGCCCAAGTTCCCACCGAAATACAAGCGGTGGGATTCCGTCCGAGAAAGGAAAAGTTTGCACCAGACACGAGAGAAGCAAGAAACAGCATGAAAGAACCCCTCAAGTGTCATAGGTGCACCAGCACCAAACACCTGGCATTTGACAGAGAGTGCCCAGCCAGAGACAAGGAGTGCTCCGTCTGCAAACGCATAGGACACTTCTCGATAGTGTGTCGATGGAGAAACAAGAAAGTCATAAGGCTCACCACAGAATACACAAGGGAAAGGGAATCCTCTTCAGATGAGGAGGGTAGACCCACAGTCATAATGGTGAACAGCACACGAGCCAGGAGAGAGAAGCCCCACTGCGTGATCAAAATCGATGGAAGCGAGACAAGGGTCATGGCAGATTCCGGGTCGGACCTCACCATCTTACCCCTTCAGACATACAAAGACATGCTGGGTAAAGAGAAAGTGGAAGTACTCACCACACGACACAAGCCCACGGTGTTTGGGGGGGCTTCAGTCAAACTGCTAGGGTATATCAACGGCAAAGTCGAATTCAAAGGAAGAGAAACCATCACCAGAGTCTACTTCAGCCATGAAGGGCCTGCTGTCTTGGGCTGGGATGATCAGGACAAACTAAAAATCAGACTGGATCCCAGCTCAGAAGATCAAGTTCTATCAGTCCATACGAGGAGCGAATCCGTTGTCAAGAGCGATTACCCAACACTTTTCTTGGAGGAGCCGGGGCACATTAAAAGTTTTATTCACAAAATTGTGCTCAAAAGAAATGCCGTCCCTGTCAAGCACCGGGTGAGACCAGTACCGGCCACAGCAAGGGACACCCTTAGACAACAGCTAGACA
Source organism: Ambystoma mexicanum (assembly GCF_040938575.1). Lineage (NCBI taxonomy): Eukaryota > Metazoa > Chordata > Amphibia > Caudata > Ambystomatidae > Ambystoma > Ambystoma mexicanum. The sequence continues at coordinate 516,928,990 of NC_090921.1, read as the reverse complement.
AAATGAAGAAGGAAGGAGTGATAGAGGAAATTGAAGCGTCCGAATGGTTGAGCCCAGTCGTCCTGATAAAGAAACCCCAATCACAGGAGTTAAGGGTGTGCATAGACCTACGCAGCCTCAACTTAGAAGTTATCACGGACAATTACCCGCTCCCAAGCATAAACAAACTCATATTATTAATGAAAGAGGCCAAAATATTCTCAAAACTTGACATGAGAAATGCATATCATCAGATACAGTTCCACGAAGAATCGAAACCCCTTACGGCATTTATCACGCCATTTGGCACGTTTCAATTCACCAAAATGCCTTTCGGGTTGTCATCAGCTGCATCGGCCTTTCAGCGCATGATGGACGTCCTACTAAGGAAAGTCAAAAATGTGGTATATTTTCAGGATGACATATTGGTTTATGCAAGGGACAAGCAGACGCACGATACCACCCTCAAAGTGGTTCTCAACAAACTACAAGAAGCAGGAGTGCGTTTACGTCACGAGAAATGTTCATTCGGAGTAAAAGAAGTTGAATATCTGGGGTACAAGATTTCGGAAAAGGGCATCAGCCCAAAACAAAATCTTATGCAAGCCATCACCAAAGCTCCTGAACCCACCACCAAAGAAGAGGTGAGGTCTTTTCTGGGATTGGCTGAGTACTATGCGAAATTCATACCAAAGTTTTCAGAAACCACTTCACCCCTACGCGATCTACTCAAAAAAGGGACAGAATTTTTGTGGAGAGAACCCCAGAAGAGGGCGATGGACACCATAAAGCAACACATCATGAAAGCTCCATGTCTTCAAGCCTTTAACCCAGAGTGGGATACGGTCATTACCACTGACGCCAGTGCGTACGGACTAGGAGCAGTGCTAACGCAGAGGAGAGGTGACACCGAACATGTGGTGGCCTTTGCGTCGAAGGCACTATCAGAGGCGGAACAGAACTATTCCACCATTGAAAAAGAAATGCTAGCATGCGTATGGGCAGTCGAACATTTCAGAACATATGTGTGGGGCACAAAGTTCAAGCTGGTGACAGATCACAAGCCGCTAATCCACATGCTTAGTCCGGGAGGCACCAAAACATCCACGCCCAGACTAGCTCGCATTGCAGTGAAACTACAGGAATACGCATTTGAAATCCATCACATCTCCGGATGGAAAAACTCGCAAGCCGACTGCATGTCGAGACTGCCAGAAAACAAGGGAAGGGCTACCACATTCCTACACGGAGAATGCATTGTCGCATCCATATCGGACATAAGGGCCCCAGACTACCTGGAACTCAGTGAGAGACACTGGGAAGAAGAGGACATGAATGACCCAACCATGGCCAAGATTCGCAAATGGATCAAAGAAGGTTGGCCAAATGAGAAAATGCTGCCGGAAGGCATGAGACCATATTGGAAGGTGCAAGATGAGTTGTCGGAAACGGAGGGGATAATCATGAAAATGGATCAAATCATCCCCCCCACAGGAATGAGGCGCACCATTCTCTGCAGGGCCCATGCGGGACACCTCGGGAACACGATGACCCGCCGCAGGGTGAGAGAAGCTTACTGGTGGCCGTCTATGGACCAAGAAATACGCGCCATGATAGAGCGCTGCCATGAATGCCTAAACAGTGACAAAAGACTGAAGGTTCGACAAGCACCTCTCATACCCACGGAGATACCAGAAGCGTTATGGTCCAAAGTGGGCATAGACTTCATAGGGCCCCTGGAGGCGATAGAAACGGAACACAAATACGGCATAGTGCTGGTCGACTATATATCCAATTGGGTGGAAGCCGAGTTCGTCCCGAACATAACCACAGAGACGGTCATACAGGTGCTCACTGAAATATTCCAAAGGGAAGGCCTCCCCAAAGAAGTCGTCACAGACAATGGAGTGCAACTAGTTTCCAAAGACATGGAAGCATTTCTAAGAAAGAACCACATCAAACAAAAGAAGGCGGCCTTGTATCACCCCCAGGCAAATGGACTTGTGGAGAGGGCGAACAGGTTCATAAAAGGGGCCATCCAACTCGCAACAGCGTCGGGAATGGACCCCCTCAAAACCACCAAAGAAGCCATAGCGGCCCACAGGCTCACGCCAAATGGAATTACTCAAATATCCCCGTTCAAAATGTTGAGAGGGAGGAGTGCGGCATCCACCCTCATTCCACCATGGCTGGCGAAAGTAAGGGAAGATGAAGCTGTTAACATGACAGAAGTGGTATGGCGCATGGGGAGAAACAAGACACGCATGAAATCGTGGAGTGATGAAAGAAGAAGGACGAAGCAAGCGCCCAACATAGAAGAAGGGGACTGGGTCAAAATCAAACTGCCAAGAAAGGACCAAGCCACGGGATCCCGGTATAGTCGGCCCATAAAGGTAACTCACAAAGGAACAAATCATGTCCGCACAGAAGACGGGCGCACGTGGAACTTGGAAAGGGTAGCATTATACCAGCGAAGGCAAGAAGAAGCGAGAACCCCAGAGACACCCTACTTAGAGACTGAAAGAGAGGACCGGAGAAACGAGGAACAAGAACCAGAAGGAAGCGATGGAGAAAGAGATGAAACCGAAACAGAACGGGAAGAACCCAATGTGAGTCCAGAACCGGATCAGCAGGGACCATGCCCTGCAACCAGTGAGAGGCCCCGAAGGGAGCACAGAAGACCGGTGAGATACAATGACTATGTGTTACAGTGAACCCGTTCCGCATTGGAAAAAGGGAGGTGTGTAGAGATGTCGCGAGAGCCCCGCTCTCGCGAGATCTCGCCCGCGCCCTCGGCTCCGCCCCCGCGCGCTACGCGCGCATTACAGGACGAGCTGAGGACACGGACAGCTGCGTCCTCCCGGCTCCTCCGAGCACGGGACTAATTAAACATTATAGCTGCACCGTTTCTTCTACTGCAGCACAGCCCCAGTTGGCCACGTTGGCCTTTGTAATCCTGGATGCCATTTATGCAAGATCAGTTCCAGTGTTATCCGGAAAATAAAGCCCTGGTGAAATCCCTGCCTGGCTCCTGTCTTCCTTCAAGTATTATTTTACTACAACCTGTCTCTCTCCTGGCCCCGTTGTCGCAGCCTGCTTTTAGAGGGTGAGGGGCTCTATTATCAAGCCGCTTCGGACATGGTGTACGCCTAAAAGTGCATGTCAGTGGGGAAGAAGCAGGAGGTAAACTTTCAGGCAGCCATTTTGCCTGTGCTCCCTGGCTGTCATCCTAAATATATTTTTAAATATCTACGGCCTCCAAAGGCTATAGATTATCAGTAACTCTGTCAGGCTATGAAACTGCATGATTTTTTCATAGTCTGATTTTTTTTTATCTATGCCTGTCGAAGCACAAAGTTTCAATTTAATTGAACTTAATTTACAAAAGCAAACAACTGTGCCTAGATTACACAAACGTGCTATCTATCAGTTTTACACTGCACACTCAGTACAAAAATGCAATTGGTTCTGTTGAAATTAAATCTAAAGTTGCATTTAATTACAATGAAGAGTGCATTGCATTTGACCCTACAATGCTCCTCTGTGTTTTGGAAACTAGCTTCTTCTTTTACTTCCAGACCACCCACTCTGGAGACTTAGCATCAGCCAGGACCCACTCAGATTGGAATCCCTCAATCAGCAAGTCGCCATACCTGATTTGCAGAGGTTCCATTGGAGTCATCTTACTTACAATACTGTGATGTTATTTGCAGGTCACTCATGGCTTTTGTGATGAGAGTCATCTGTAGACGGTTCTCAGACCCTGGCGTGATGGGCATAGAACTGAAGAAATGTTACCTTAAACCCTAAAAGTCATGTTAGGCAAAGCACACAAGTGCTGTAATGTGTTGGTAAATGTTCATTTGCTTTGGGCTGCAGAAAGAAGGAACATTAGGGATCCTGCAATCTCCCAGGGTACTTACTCTAATGGGGAACTCAAATAGTTGGTAAGCGACTGAACTCTCCCTCCTCTCCTCAACGCACAGATCGCCCTAATGAAAAGCCCTAAAAATGGAATCCCTCCTTTGCACTCTGGATGCTAGGACTTACACCGATGAAGTGGCCTCCCATCACTCAGCATGCGTGACTGCTGGTGCAATGATGTAAGGCTCAGGTTCCTGATATCGAGCAACAAACTGATTCCCCACCACCCCCCATAGCTGATGGGAATCTCATACAGTGCTCCGGGACTCAGTGACTATCTTGCAGCCCTTTTGAATCAACCACCACTCCTCTTTGTGAATCGAATATTATCTCCAGGAGTAAATATGAGTTACTACAAGTAACTTATTTGTGAATCAGCCCCTATGACTTTAACAGAAAGTTAACTTATTGAATGCTACAGAAACAACCCTTACATACATAAGCATTTAATAAAAATAATGACATGTCATTCCGGTGTACAGGTAAATTCTTTATTAAGAATGTATTGGCCACACACATTCGATTCAGTGGTGTTCCATATGGCTCCATTGCCATTTAGTATAGGACAAAGGATTGGTGAAGGAAAGGAAAAGTGCAGACCACAGAGAAATTAAATTAAGTGATCACAGTTCAAGGATGTTTATTGAACTTCAAATTGGTTTGTAAAACGCTATCTAATCCTAAATCTAAAGACGACCATCAAATAATAATCGTGCAGTCCTAGTAGAGTCTTGTCAAAATAAAAGGGCCTATACTGATAAGGTACACCAGGAAATGACTCCAGGACTCAGCGCCATCAAATACGTGTATATATGGTTTTAATGATCAATCAGACAAATCAGTCAAGCCCATATGCGGACAATTACACGTGTTTCGGCTCCCCTGAGCCTTTTCAAATCTGGGCTGTTATTATGCACAAATACCAACAGGCAAATATATTTACAAATGTATTATAACACATTACATATATTTGTAATTGAGTTGACAGGAATAATATAAATCAAATATGTAAATCAAAGAATGTGGAATTCCCCATTTGTGCGGTTATTATTTCAGCATACCGCAAAGTACACAAGCAATTTCAAATGAAAATAATCAAACACAGACAGAAAAGCAAGGATTGGTGAAGAGGAGGATTGAAGGGGTTAAGAGAACAAATCATATGCTAACATTATTACGCAACAAAGAAAAAGGGTGGAAAAGAGAATGGAAACAAAAGTTCATTAGTATGATTATTATAAATAAATCACTACTGGCCTAGAATCCAGCACAGTATACCATACAACATCTCACAGGTGTGCTTACCCGCGGATGAAAGGACCAAACCAAAAGACTGTTGTCACAAAGATAATAATGGGGCCAAATCCCCAGGTCAAAAAGAAGTCTGAAATCAAAATAATTACACATAATGCTACATTAACCAATATGTCTCATAGAGCGTATTTGTAACATACATGCCTAAGATGTGTCTCCCATTAAATACAATGAGTCGTAAAGCGTATATAAATAGCGTAGGGTGTCAAGAGCATAAAAGGAATCATTAGTCCCATTACTACTTCGTATAGTGTTTGGTTCAAAACTGTGATGCTTGTATTGAATCTTTTTAAGTGAATTGCGCATCAAAGCGATCAAAAATCCAAAACAAACTGCTTTGCAATGCATTGAGCAGGTGATCTTAAGTGATCCTAGTTAAATCACATAGGCTTCCAGTTTTACCTGATTCCGTATTGCAAATAATATCACACGTCGGCAAGAACAGGTTCCCGTCTGCCGGCGCCATTTTAATGTCTGGTTGTGTGTACCGAAACCATAGCAACGCGACTAACGTTGCTATGGCGTCCCACGTTCCTCGTCCCACTCTCGGGACGTAGTCCATCTTGAGTGATTGGTGAATCTATCTGATTCATAATACTGGTTCATGGGTCTCAAAACTTTAGCCGTTAAAGTTCCAACAAAAATAAGATTGAAAAGCGTCAACACGAACTGTTCGTCGTCCGCCGGCGCCATAGTCAGATTATGGAGTGTCAGCCGTAACCAATGGCAACTTGGTCAGGCGTTGCCATTGTGGGACACGTCCATTTCCTCATTCTCGAAAAAAAGGGCCGCCATTACAAAATGGTGATCCGGTCTATTACATTAATTGTATACATATTGAAATCCTAATTCGCTCATGTGTACGCTGCATCTAATACTCATTAAATATAGTATTCAGTAATGCTAAACCAAATCTCACTCTCCTTCAAATATAGTGAGTTTCTAATCAAAAAACATCACAATGTAAATAAGTAGAACTTATTGCGATTCCAAAAGGTTAGCGGTCTGCCTGTTATTGGCAATACCCAGCAAAAAAGTTATATAAAAGAGGAAAAAGATAACGTCCCTGCATCCTCCGATAGAGAAAAAAGTTGCTGCATCAAATTCTAATGGACTTGTCACAGCTAGAATGCTATATTGGAAAATTATACTGATAAACCTATTGCCATTCCTTTCTTCTAAATACAAATAGTGTGGGAAACAATATTATGCAAAAGACAAGTGTTCAAGAAATTATGTCAGGATATTTGAACCGTTAGCTCCCCTTCCCCACATTTTCAGCACGGGACAAGGCAGTACCCTCGAGCTTAGCACACTCTATGGCTTCTCTAGCATGAGGATGCAGTTCAAAACATCAACACCAGGGCCTTCTATGCCAAAGTCTCTTTGCCATTCAAAGTCTCTTATTCCAAAGAGCCTGATGCGACTAACAAACACCAAAGTTCCTTTCTTCTCAGGATTTCATATGCACAATTTCTCGGGTGATTTACTGTTCACCCTGGGTCCCCCTCCACAATGCTCAGATCGACTTCTCTCAGGATTTTCACATGTACAATTTCTCGGGTGATTTACTGTTCACCCCGGGTCTCACTCCACCGGGCTCAGACCCACGTCTCTCAGGAGTTTCACATGTACAATTTCTCTGGTGATTTACTGTTCACCTGGGTCTCCCGCCGTCGGGCTCAGACCCACTTCTCTCAGGATTTTCACATGCACAATTTTGCAGGTGATTTACTGTTCACCCCTGCTCCCACTCCACGAGGCTCAGACCCACTTCTCTCAGGAGTTTCATGTGTACAATTTCTCAGGTGATTTACTGTTCACTGTGGGTCCCCCTCTACCCGGCACAGATCCACTTTCAAACAATGTTCTTAAATGATCTCCTTCAATCGGGCTCGGACCATTTAATCACATTTTTGTGAGAAACCTGAAGGTGTCTCACCCGCTAGTCCCTGGGGATCTGTCATCCAGGTGGCCAGGACACGGTCATCGCTATTGATATTATGATATGATAGTTTATTTATATAGTGCCTATACACAATGTGTTTCAAAGTGCTTCAAGGAAAGGGAGGGAACAAGGAAAAAAATACAATGACATTCTTACGGGCCATGAACAACAAGAATGTGAAATTAACTATCGTGCTTGGCCTGGTGACATTTCAGATAGTCCAAGTGTTGGCAACAGGTCGGTGATGGTTAAACCATAGTGAATCAAGACAACTCCTGCACTGATAAGGTTAAGGGGGTGGGGGAGTGGAAGTAAGGCATAAAGGGGAAGGGGAAAGCGGGAAAGAAGAGATCAGGCAAGCAGAGTAGGGGGGCGGCCAACAAGAGGGGCCAGAAAAGGGGGGGACATCACAGGGGACCAGGGATGGGGTGAGAGCACAATGGACATCACGGGGGACCAGGGAGGTGGGGCACAGTGGACATAATGGGGGACCAGGGAGGGGTGGGGGGCAATTGACATTGTGGGGGACGAGGGAGGGGGGTGGACGGCACAATGGACATCACAAGGGACCAGGGAGGGGGCTGGTGGGCAAAATGGAAATCAGGGGGGACCAGAGAGGGGGGCACAGTGGACATCATGGGGGACCATGGAAGGGGTGGGTGGCACAATGGACATCAAGGGGGGTCAGGTGGGCACCGTAGACATCACAGGGGACCAGGGAGGGGATAGGGGGCACCATGGACATCACGGAGGGTGTGGGGGGCACAACGGACATCAAGGGGGACCAGGAAGGGTGTGGGGGGCACAGTGGATATAACAGGGGACCAGGGAGGAGGAGGGGGCACAGTGGACATCACAAGGAACCAGGGAGGGGTGGGAGGCACAGTGAACATCACAGGGACCAGGGAGGGGGGCACAGTGGACATCACAGGGGACCAGGGAGGGGATGGAAGGCACAGTGGACATCATGGGGGACTAGGGAGTGGTGGGGTCACAGTGGACATCACAGGGGACCAGGGAGGGGGAGGGGGGCACAGTGAACATCATGGGGGACAACAGAGGGGGAGGGGGGCACAGTGGACATCATTGTGGACCAGACAGGGGGAGGGGGCTCAGTGGACATCACAGGGGCCCAGGGAGGGGGCACAGTGGACATCACAGGGGACCAGGGAGAGGGAGAAGGGTACAGTGGACATCACAGGGGATCAGGGAGGGGGGTAGTGCTCCAGTAGCAGACTGGGAGCAGACAGGGGCCAGGAGCGGGCCTTGTGAGGAGGGCCGTCCAAGCCCGCCGGCCTTCCCATAGGCCAAGTTGTAAAGAGCTTCATCCAAACCTAGGCAGCCTGATACAATGATCCAAGCATTTCAGTGCTCAGGGTGCGTGCGGCCATCTTTGAATGGCCGCACTGGCATAGATTAAAATGCAGCAAGGTGAAAATGTGTTCCGTGGAGCGCCAAAGTCAAAGGTTAGATGTTGAAAGCATTTTTAGAGGCAAAAGATGAAGTGCATCTGCACGATGCTGTAGCAGAAGAAAGTTTCAGAAAGATTTTGCGCGAGCATGCGCATGCTCAGGAGGGGCCCAGGTGGGCTTACCTTGAATGTAAGCAGTGCTCACTGACGCACCAGTAGTGAGGGAGGGCACTGCTATAAACACCGGGGGCAGCATTCATGGTGCAGAGAGCCAGTGTATTGCATCCAGTTCCTGGGGGTGGACTAGTATGGGAGGATCACCTGGATGAGGGTTCTTCGGGGAGTGGAAGTGGGACACCAAAAGGCGAGACTCAATATCTTCTTCCTTATAACACCTTTCCCCCAACCTACCAGGTGGGATACCTAGAAGCTCAACCCACCCCCCTTTTCCGACACAAACCCTTTCTCACGGATAGTTCGTGAGCTACAACGAACTAACACCTGACATGTCCCAACACAAGGGTCAGGCAGAGTCAGGCAATTACTGATAATTACACATACCTGACTTCCATCCTACTTCCCTGCACGGATAACAGACAGAACTCAAAAGCACAATCTGAGCAAGGCAAAACGCACGAGAAAGCAGCAATTCCGAGTTGGCATGTTCAAACTGAGGATACATTTCGGCGAGGCCAGAGGATGACAAGGAGGGAATTATCCTTGCCCTTTTCGGTTAAGGACCGTGACTTTCAAGAGGCCTAGAGGAAGAGAAACAGAAGACCGGGAATTGCAACTGACGAACGGTGCAGTGTTTGTCACAGGTTTTGCCCCTTCTCGCCTGTCTTTGTTGTTTATTGGAGTTCTTCGATGGAGTCTTCTTTCGTAGAGTTCGGGTCTTGTATAACCCAACGTGCAGGTCCTCGGGTTCCAGCGTGCGTTCAGCGTTCCGAGTCCTTGGAACGTTCCAATGTCCGGGAAGTCCGAGGAAATCCAGGAAACAGCGAAGAGTGCACACGGAAGACGAGTGCACGGAGATCCGGGATGCAAGGAGGACAAAAAGGAGGGGGAATGAAGGAGGAGGAATTTAGGGGTACCGGGAACCAAGAATCAAAGGAAAAACACAAGGGAACTACGGCAGCACACGTCTAGCCACGGCAAGTGGTAGCGTTGAGGCGCGCAGGGCCGCGGGGGCTGTCCGCTTTATAGAATGTAATGCGTACGGGGCAGAAACTGGTAAACAGTATTCCGCGTTCGGCGGCCATGTTGGGAGTACTGCTGAGTGCAAGCCCCTATGGGTCAGGGACCAGAAAGTCCAGAAAGGACGCGTCCAATGGTTCATGACAGCATGCCTCCTCCGAAGACCTGTTCCTCTGGGTTTGCCCGGGTGTATAAGGTGGTACCTTTGAAGTAGCCTGGGGGCGTTTAGGTTTGAGACCGGTTCCCAGGTGCGGTCACTGGGTGGATAGCCTTTCCACTCCACCAGATACTGTAGCTGACCACGTCTGTACCTGGAGTCACATATTCGGGACACTTCGTATTCTAGCTGGTCGTCGACAACCACAGGGGTAGATCTTGGAGCAGACCGGGAGGTCTGGACTTATGGTTTCATTAGAGATGTGTGAAACACTGGGTGGATCCTCTTCCAGGAGTCTGGTAATTTGAGTCGGAAGGCCACTGGGTTAATGATTTCCTTTATGGAAAAAGGGCCATAGTACCGAGGAGCCAACTTATTAGGTCATAAGTTTCGAGGCAGTAATTTCGAGGATAGCCAGACTTTATCACCCACTGCATAGGAAGGTCCTGGTCTTCTTTTGGAGTCCGCATAGTGCTTGATGTTAGCTCGGGCCCTTTAAGGGTGTTCTTTGGCTTCCTTGTGTACGTTGATGAGGGTTTCAATCCAGGAGTCGACTGTAGGAACTGGTGTAGGGTGTGGGAGAAGGGATGGTAGAACCGAAGGGTGGAATCCTTGGCTGCAGAAGAAGGGGCTGGTTTTGACAGCCGAGTGATCCGAATTGTTCTAGGCAAATTCAGCCACAGGTATTAAAAGAGACCAATCGTCCTGGACCTTGGTGGTGAAACAACGAAGATACTGCTCCAGGGTTTGGTTCACATGTTCTGCAGCTCTGTTGGTCTGTGGATGATAACCTGAGGAGAGGGCATGTTGGATTCCTAGTATACGGCATAAGTGTTTCCAGAATTGAGATATGTATTGAGGACCTCTATCTGATATGATCTTGGAAGGGAGTCCATGAAGTCGGAAAATGTGTTCCAGGAAGATTCCGGCAAGTTCTGAGGAAGATGGTAATTTATACAAGGGTGTAAAATGAGCCATGTGAGTGAATAAATCAATGGTAACCATGATATTTGTGTATCCCTTGGAAGGTGGTAGTTCCACAATAAAGTCTGTAGCAATAAATTCCCAGGGCCTTGTTGGTAGCGTTGGTTGGAGTAGGAGACCTGCCGGCCTCTTGTTATCATGCTTGTTTTGATTGCAAACTGCTGGACATCATGTTTCATTTTTGGCCACCAAAACTGTCTTTGCATTAAACGGAGAGTGTTGGTAATGCCACAATGTCCTGAATGAAGAGTATCATGACAGAGGCTTGTAATCCTTTGTCGCAGTCTCTGTGTGGGAATGACCAGGCCATTGTCCTTGAACAAATACCCGTCCTTGGTTTTAAGATTCCATCGATTCTTCCCAGTAAATTCCATCCAGATCTCAAAGGAATGGGTTTGAATCCGAATGTCTTCTAGGAGAGTGATTGCTTGGGCTACAAAAATTCAATGGGGAAACATCTTTGGGAAGGAGTTTCGTAGTCGGGACGTCGGGATAAGGCGTCAGCAATTATGTTGTGTGTTCCGGGTACATGATGGATTTGGAACTGGTACTGGGCAAAGAAGAAGGCCCAACGGGCTTGACGACTATTCCTACATTCCATGGATTGTAAGACTTGGAGATTCCGATAATCCGTACGGACCTGAACAGGATGTTAAGCTCCCAGGAGTAGATGACGCCAATCTGTGAAGGCTTGACGGATGGCCAACAGTTCCTTTTCCAGAAAGGAATAATGGGTCTCGCTAGGACTTAGGGTTTGCGAGAGATAAGCAATGGGGTGTTCTAACTTGTCCTCGAATTCCTGCTTTAAGACTGCTCCAATGGCGTAGTTAGAGGCATCAGTCTCCACTAGGAAAGGTCGATCATGGGAACCAAGAATCAAAGGAAAGACACAAGCAAACTACGGTAGCACACGTCTAGCCACGGCAAGCGGTAGCGTTGAGACGCGCACGGCCACAGGGGCACTTTATAGGACGTAATGCGTACGGCGCGGAAACTGGTAAACAGTATTCTTCGTTCGGCGGCCATGTTGGGAGTACTGCTGATTGCAAGCCCCTATGGTTCAGGGACCAGGAAGTCCAGAAAGGACGCGTCCGATGGTTCATGACAACGTTGCCCAAAAATAGCCACGGTGGGGAGAAGCAATTGCCGGCGTGGTACTGCCCTTGACTGCGATAGCAAAGCAAAGCAACGCCAGTGAGTTCAGCAAAGCCGGTTGTTAAGGATTTCAATCAGGCGACAAACACCTTGGTCTCGGCCTAGTAAGTAGCGCACAGTTGAGATGCGTTTCTCCTTATTTTACCCAGATTCAATTTGAGATGGTACACCATTCGTATCACACCCCCTTTTCAAATACCCCATGTCACAATGGACCATGAACCAGGCTGCTTGGTAAAATGCAATATTTATTCATTTATTTAAAAATTCAAAAGAAATCATACAATTTATTATATGGGCCAGCAATCACCAATGGGGTCATAACCACAATAAACATGAAAGCAATGCACTTAATTAACCTTCTCCTAAAAAACACCAGGGAATAGGAGCACTTTTTGATTTAGGAAAGATAGCACCCAAGTTAGGATTTACCCCCCAAATGTTCCCTCATCGCACAAATAATTAGGTTTTGAATGGATAGAAAGACACAGCAGGTAATCACGAATAAGAAGCAGTAAACGAAATCCATATCCGACATTCCCTCACCAAATAAGAGTGGAAAACGGATGTTAAACCCCTTGCAATGTTTATGAAATGACAGTCGGAAATGGACAAATAATTAATTAATGTGTGGTCAAAACTTTAAGGTAAATACAATTTATCACTAAAGCAACAATGCATAGACACTAACAATCCCCAGCAATGGATTACCAAGAGCATACAATTGAAAACTGAGTAGAAAGTTTAAAACATGTTGCAGCAAAATGACATGTGTAAAAGTTGCATTTCCTTTAAATTCCGGTGTAAATTTACTCACACAGATTTTCATAAAAATGGGTGAAATACTCTGATTTGGAGTGCGGTTTTTGGGCTGAGGAATAGGTATAAATCGCAGGTACCACATAGAGGTGAAAATAGGTCTCTAGCTAATGAATTGAGAGAGATCTGGAAGGTAGAGTCAGGTTAGTTTTTAGGAAAATATAGCAGTGAAAAAGAGAAATCGGTTTTTAAAAGTGAAAGGCAAATTTTACTTAAACTAGATTTAATGGCTAAGAAAAGAGGAACGCCACCCGTGAATATCAAAGTTACTCTGCAGTTGTAACTCTGAACGCAGTGTACCCCTTTTCTTGAGGGAAAATGTATTTATTTAAACACAATCAGGGTAATTCATAGAAATTCGCACAAAAGTGGCGCATGCGACTGGAGCACAGCGTGCACGTGCGAATGTCTGCGCCAGCCGCGTGCGCTAAAATCGATTTCCGCGCACAGCGTATTCATGGATTTTCGCATCCAAAACCAGCCGTGGCGCAGCGACCCTGCAGAAGCGCCAGTTACGCCCCCAAGAACGCCCTCGCGCAAGGAAAAGCCTTCAAAATCCCCAAATAATCGCAAAGGGCTGCGCTAACCCTGGACCAGTTCACAGGGCTGGCAAACAGCAAACGCCAAGCGGGGAACTTGTATTTCAGTGGTTCGCGGGAAGTTCCACACGCGATTGTCCTGTGTACGTGTGCATTAGGGGTGCGCGGGAAGTATCACACGCAAAATCAGCAGGGTACGTGTATTTCAGGGGTGCGCGGGAAGTATCACACGCGATTCCAGCAGGGTACGTGTATTTCAGGGGTGCGCGGGAAGTATCACACGCGATTCCAGCAGGGTACGTGTATCACAGGGGTGCACGTGAAGTTCCACACGCAATTTCAGCAGGGTACGTGTATTTCAGGGGTGCGCGGGAAGTTCCACACGCGATTCCAGCAGGGTACGTGTATATCAGGGGTGCGCGGGAAGTATCACACGCGATTCCAGCAGGGTACGTGTATCACAGGGGTGCGCGTGAAGTTCCACATGCGATTTCAGCAGGGTACGTGTATTTCAGGGGTGCGCGGGAAGTGCCACACGCGATTGGCCCCGTGCGAGCATGGTACGTGTATTTCAGGGGTGCGCGGGAAGTTCCACACGCGATTGGCCCAGTGCGAGCAGGGTACGTGTATTCCAGGGGTGCGCGGGAAGTTCCACACGCGATTTCAGCAGGGTACGTGTATTTCAGGGGTGCACGGGAAGTTCCACACGCGATTGGCTTCGTGCGAGCAGGGTACGTGTATTTCAGGGGTGCGTGTGAAGTTCCACATGCGATTTCAGCAGGGTACGTGTATTGCAGGGGTGCGCGGGAAGTTCCACACGCGATTTCAGCAGGGTACGTGTATTTCAGGGGTGCGTGTGAAGTTCCACACACAATTTCAGCAGGGTACGTGTATTTCAGGGGTTCTGGGGAGTACTACACGTGAATTGGCCGTGTGGGTCCTCCCAGGTGTTCGCTCTACAACCTCCACGGCCCCTGCAGGCAGCCCACACCACGGGGGACTACCCTGCACCCCTGCTCATGTCCCGCAGGCAGCCCATCCACCATGGACAGCCTCCACCAGGCCCCCAGTCATGTCCCCTAATGCCCCCACCCCCCAGCAGTGCAGGGGCAGCCTCCACAAGGTCCCCACCCATGTCTCCCACCACCCCCACCCCCCAGCCACCAGGGGCAGCCTCCACCAGGCCCCCACCCATGTCTCCCACCACCCCCACCCCCCAGCAGTGCAGGGGCAGCCTCCACCAGGGCCCCAAACATGTCTACCACCACCCCCACCCCCCAGCAGTGCAGGGGCAGCCTCCACCAGGCCCCCACTCATGTCTACCACCACCCCCACCCCCCAGCCACCAGGGGCAGCCTCCACCAGGCCCCCACTCATGTCCCCTATTACCCCCACCCCCCAGCAGTGCAGGGGCAGCCTCCACTAGGCCCCCACCCATGTCTCCCACCACCCCCACCCCCCAGCCACCAGGGGCAGCCTCCACCAGGCCCCCACCCATGTCTCCCACCACCCCACCCCCCAGCCACCAGGGGCAGCCTCCACCAGGCCCACACTCATGTCTCCCACCACCTCTACCCCCCAGCAGTGCAGGGGCAGCCTCCACCAGGGCCCCACCCATGTCTACCACCACCCCCACCCCCCAGCAGTGCAGAGGCAGCCGCCACCAGGCCCCCACTCATGTCTACCACCACCCCACCCCCCAGCCACCAGGGGCAGCCTCCACCCGGCCCCCACTCATGTCCCCTATTACCCCCACCCCCCAGCAGTGCAGGGGCAGCCTCCACCAGGCCCCCACCCATGTCTCCCACCACCCCCACCCCCAGCCACCTGGGGCAGCCTCCACCAGGCCCCCACCCATGTCTCCCACCACCCCCACACCCCAGCCACCAGGGGCAGCCTCCACCAGGCCCCCACTCCTGTCTCTCTGCAACCCCACCCCCAGCAGTGCAGGGGCAGCCTCCACCAGGCCCCCACTCATGTCCCCTATTACCCCCACCCCCCAGCAGTGCAGGGGCAGCCTCCACCAGGCCCCCACCCATGTCTCCCACCACCCCCACCCCCCAGCCACCAGGGGCAGCCTCCACCAGGCCCCACTCATGTCCCCTATTACCCCCACCCCCCAGCAGTGCAGGGGCAGCCTCCACCAGGCCCCCACTCATGTCCCCTATTACCCCCACCCACCAGCAGTGCAGGGGCAGCCTCCACCAGGCCCCTACTCATGTCCCCATGCACCCCCACCCCCCAGCAGTGCAGGGGCAGCCTCCACCAGGCCCCCACCCATGTCTCCCAGCACCCCCACCTCCCAGCCACCAGGGGCAGCCTCCACCAGGCCCCCACGCATGTCTCCCACCACCCCCACCCCCCAGCAGTGCAGGGGCAGCCTCCACCAGGGCCCCACTCAAGTCCCCTATTGCCCCCACCCCCCAGCAGTGCAGGGGCAGCCTCCACCAGGGCCCCACTCATGTCTCCCATCACCCACACCCCCCAGCAGTGCAGGGGCAGCCTCCACCAGGCCCCCGGTCATGTCTACCACCACCCCCACCCCCCAGCAGTGCAGGGGCAGCCTCCACCAGGCCCCCACTCCTGTCTCCCTGCACCCCCACCCCCCAGCAGCCAGGGGCACCCTCCACCAGGCCCCCAACCATGTCTACCACCACCCCCACCCCCCAGCAGTGCAGGGGCAGCCTCCACCAGGCCCCCACTCATGTCTCCCACCACCC
Source organism: Ambystoma mexicanum (assembly GCF_040938575.1). Lineage (NCBI taxonomy): Eukaryota > Metazoa > Chordata > Amphibia > Caudata > Ambystomatidae > Ambystoma > Ambystoma mexicanum. Next base: position 516,912,843 of record NC_090921.1, on the reverse strand, counting down.
CCACCCCCCAGCCACCAGGGGCAGCCTCCACCAGGCCCACACTCATGTCTCCCACCACCTCTACCCCCCAGCAGTGCAGGGGCAGCCTCCACCAGGGCCCACCCATGTCTACCACCACCCCCACCCCCCAGCAGTGCAGGGGCAGCCTCCACCAGGCCCCCACTCATGTCTACCACCACCCCCACCCCCCAGCCACCAGGGGCAGCCTCCACCAGGCCCCCACTCATGTCCCCTATTACCCCCACCCCCCAGCAGTGCCGGGGCAGACTCCACCAGGCCCCCACCCATGTCTCCCACCACCCCCACCCCCCAGCCACCAAGGGCAGCCTCCACCAGGCCCCCGCCCATGTCTCCCACCACCCCCACCCCCCAGCCACCAGGGGCAGCCTCCACCAGGCCCCCACTACTGTCTCCCTGCACCCCCACCCCCCAGCAGTGCAGGGGCAGCCTCCACCAGGCCCCCACTCATGTCCCCTATTACCCCCACCCCCCAGCAGTGCAGGGGCAGCCTCCACCAGGCCCCCACTCATGTCCCCATGCACCCCCCCCCAGCAGTGCAGGGGCAGCCTCCACCAGGCCACCACCCATGTCTCCCACCACCCCCACCCCCCAGCCACCAGGGGCAGCCTCCACCAGGCCCCCACTCGTGTCTCCCTGCACCCCCTACCCCCCAGCAGTCAGGGGCACCCTCCACCAGGCTCCCACTCCTGTCTCCCACCACCCCCACCCCCCAGCAGTGCAGGGGCAGCCTCCACCAGGCCCCCACCCATGTCTCCCACCACCCCCAACCCCCAGCCACCAGGGGCAGCCTCCACCAGGCCCCCACTCCTGTCTCCCTGCACCCTCACCCCCCAGTAGTGCAGGGGCAGTCTCCACCAGGCCCCCACCCATGACTCCCACCACCCCACCCCCCAGCAGTGCAGGGGCAGCCTCCACCATGCCCCACTCATGTCTACCACCACCCCCACCCCCCAGCCACCAGGGGCAGCCTCCACCAGGCCCCCACTCATGTCTCCCAGCACCCCCACCCCCCAGCAGTGCAGGGGCAGCCTCCATCAGGCCCCCACCCATGTCTACCACCACCCCCACCCCCCAGCCACCAGGGGCAGCCTCCACCAGGCCCCCACTCATGTCTCCCTGCACCCCCTACCCCCCAGCAGTCAGGGGCACCCTCCACCAGGCTCCCACTCCTGTCTCCCACCAGCCCAACCCCCCAGCAGTGCAGGGGCAGCCTCCACCAGGCCCCCACCCATGTCTCCCACCACCCCCACCCCCCAGCCACCAGGGGCACCCTCCACCAGGCCCCCACCCATGTCTCCCACCACCCCCACCCCCCCAGCCACCAGGGGCAGCCTCCACCAGGCCCCCACTCATGTCTCCCTGCACCCCCTACCCCCCAGCAGTCAGGGGCACCCTCCACCAGGCTCCCACTCCTGTCTCCCACCACCCCCACCCCCCAGAAGTGCAGGGGCAGCCTCCACCAGGCCCCCACCACCCCCACCCCCAGCCACCAGGGGCAGCCTCCACCAGGCCCCCACCCCTGTCTCCCTGCACCCTCACCCCCCAGCAGTGCAGGGGCAACCTCCACCAGGCCCCCACCCATGACTCCCACCACCCCACCCCCCAGCAGTGCAGGGGCAGCCTCCACCATGCCCCCACTCATGTCTACCACCACCCCCACCCCCCAGCCACCAGGGGCAACCTCCACCAGGCCCCCACTCATGTCTCCCACCACCCCCACCTCCCAGCAGTGCAGGGGCAACCTCCATCAGGCCCCCACCCATGTCTACCACCACCCCCACCCTCCAGCCACCAGGGGCAGCCTCCACCAGGCCCCCACTCATGTCTCCCTGCACCCCCTACCCCCCAGCGATCAGGGGCACCCTCCACCAGGCTCCCACCCCTGTCTCCCACCACCCCCACCACCCAGCAGTGCAGGGGCAGCCTCCACCAGGCCCCCACCCATGTCTCCCACCACCCCCACCCCCCAGCCACCAGGGGCAGCCTCCACCAGGCCCCCACTCATGTCCCCTATTACCCACACCCCCCAGCAGTGCAGGGGCAGCCTCCACCAGGCCCCCACTTATGTCTACCACCACCCCCACCCCCCAGCCACCAGGGCCAGCCTCCACCAGGCCCCACTCATGTCCCCTATTACCCCCACCCCCCAGCAGTGCAGGGGCAGCCTCCACCAGGCCCCCACCCATGTCTCCCACCACCCCCACCCCCAAGCCACCAGGGGCAGCCTCCACCAGGCCCCCACTCCTGTCTCCCTGCACCCCCACTCCCCAGCAGTGCAGGGGCAGCCTCCACCGGCCCCCACCCATGACTCCCACCACCCCACCCCCCAGCAGTGCAGGGGCAGCCTCCACCAGGGCCCCACTCAAGTCCCCTATTAACCCCACCCCCCAGCAGTGCAGGGGCAGCCTCCACCAGGCCCCCACTCATGTCTACCACCACCCCCACCCCCCAGCAGTGCAGGGGCAGCCTCCACCAGGCCCCCACTCCTGTCTCTCTGCACCCCCAGCAGTCAGGGGCACCCTCCACCAGGCCCCCACCCATGTCTACCACCACCTCCACCCCCCAGCAGTCAGGGGCACCCTCCACCAGGCCCCCACCCATTTCTACCACCACCCCCACCCTCCAGCCACCAGGGGCAGCCTCCACCAGGCCCCCACTCATGTCTCCCTGCACCCCCTACCCCCCAGCAGTCAGGGGCACCCTCCACCAGGCTCCCACCCCTGTCTCCCACCCCCCCCACCCCCCAGCAGTGCAGGGGCAGCCTCCACCAGGCCCCCACCCATGTCTCCCACCACACCCACCCCCCAGCCACCAGGGGCAGCCTCCACCAGGCCCCCACTCATGTCCCCTATTACCCGCACCCCCAGCAGTGCAGGGGCAGCCTCCACCAGGCCCCCACTTATGTCTACCACCACCCCCACCCCCCAGCCACCAGGGCCAGCCTCCACCAGGCCCCCACTCATGTCCCCTATTACCCCCACCCCCAGCAGTGCAGGGGCAGCCTCCACCAGGCCCCCACCCATGTCTCCCACCACCCCCACCCCCCAGCCACCAGGGGCAGCCTCCACCAGGCCCCCACTCCTGTCTCCCTGCACCCCCACTCCCCAGCAGTGCAGGGGCAGCCTCCACCGGCCCCCACCCATGACTCCCACCACCCCACCCCCCAGCAGTGCAGGGGCAGCCTCCACCACGGCCCCACTCAAGTCCCCTATTAACCCCACCCCCCAGCAGTGCAGGGGCAGCCTCCACCAGGCCCCCACTCATGTCTACCACCACCCCCACCCCCCAGCAGTGCAGGGGCAGCCTCCACCAGGCCCCCACTCCTGTCTCCCTGCACCCCCAGCAGTCAGGGGCACCCTCCACCAGGCCCCCACCCATGTCTACCACCACCTCCACCCCCCAGCAGTCAGGGGCACCCTCCACCAGGCCCCCACCCATGTCTACCACCACCCCCACCCCCAACAGTGCAGGGGCAGCCTCCACCAGGCCCCCACTCATGTCTCCCACCACCCCCACCCCCCAGTCACCAGGGGCAGCCTCCACCAGGCGCACACTCATGTCTACCACCACCCCCACCCCCCAGCAGTGCAGGGACAGCCTCCACCAGGCCCCCACTCATGTCTCCCCCAGCCACCAGGGGCAGCCTCCACCAGGCCCCCACTCATGTCTCCCACCACCCCCACCCCCAGCAGTGCAGGGGCAGCCTCCACCAGGCCCCCACTCATGTCTCCCACCACCCCTACCCCCCAGCAGTGCAGGGGCAGCCTCCACCAGGGCCCCACCCATGTCTACCACCACCCCCACCCCCAGCAGTGCAGGGGCAGCCTCCACCAGGCCCCCACTTATGTCTACCACCACCCCCACCCCCCAGCCACCAGGGGCAGCCTCCACCAGGCCCCCACTCATGTCCCCTATTACCCCCACCCCCCAGCAGTGCAGGGGCAGCCTCCACCAGGCCCCCACCCATGTCTCCCACCACCCCCACCCTCCAGCCACCAGGGGCAGCCTCCACCAGGCCCCCACCCATGTCTCCCACCACCCCCACCCCCCGGCCACCAGGGGCAGCCTCCACCAGGCCCACACTCATGTATACCACCACCCCCACCCCCCAGCAGTGCAGGGGCAGCCTCCACCAGGCCCCCACTCATGCCCCCTATTACCCCCACCCCCCAGCAGTGCAGGGGCAGCCTCCACCAGGCCCCCACTCATGTCCCCATGCACCCCCACCCCCCAGCAGTGCAGGGGCATCCTCCACCAGGCCTCCATCCATGTCTCCCACCACCCCCACCCCCTAGCCACCAGGGGCAGCCTCCACCAGGCCCCCACTCCTGTCTCCCTGCACCCCCACCCCCCAGCAGTGCAGGGGCAGCCTCCACCAGGCCCCCACCCATGACTCCCACCACCCCCACCCCCCAGCAGTGCAGGTGCAGCCTCCACCATGCCTCCACTCATGTCTACCACCGCCCCCACCCCCCCACCCCCCAGCCACCAGGGGCAGTTTCCACCAGGCCCCCACTCATGTCCCCTATTACCCCCACCCCCCAGCAGTGCAGGGGCAGCCTCCACCAGGCCCCCACCCATGTCTCCCACCACCCCCACCCCCCAGCCACCAGGGGCAGCCTCCACCAGGCCCACACTCATGTATACCACCACCCCCACCCCCCAGCAGTGCAGAGGCAGCCTCCACCAGGCCCCCACTCATGTATCCCACCACCCCCACCCCCCAGCCACCAGGGGCAGCCTCCACCAGGCGCACACTCATGTCTACCACCACCCCCACCCCCCAGCAGTGCAGGGGCAGCCTCCACCAGGCCCCCACTCATGTCTCCCCCAGCCACCAGGGGCAGCCTCCACCAGGCCCCCACTCATGTCTCCCACCACCCCCACCCCCCAGCAGTGAGGGGGCAGCCTCCACCAGGCCCCCACTCATGTCTCCCACCACCCCTACCCCCCAGCAGTGCAGGGGCAGCCTCCACCAGGGCCCCACCCATGTCTACCACCACCCCCACCCCCAGCAGTGCAGGGGCAGCCTCCACCAGGCCCCCACTTATGTCTACCACCACCCCCACCCCCCAGCCACCAGGGGCAGCCTCCACCAGGCCCCCACTCATGTCCCCTATTACCCCCACCCCCCAGCAGTGCAGGGGCAGCCTCCACCAGGCCCCCACCCATGTCTCCCACCACCCCCACCCCCCAGCCACCAGGGGCAGCCTCCACCAGGCCCCCACCCATGTCTCCCACCACCCCCACCCCCCAGCCACCAGGGGCAGCCTCCACCAGGCCCCCACTCCTGTCTCCATGCACCCCCACCCCCCAGCAGTGCAGGGGCAGCCTCCACCAGGCCCCCACTCATGCCCCCTATTACCCCCACCCCCCAGCAGTGCGGGGGCAGCCTCCACCAGGCCCCCACTCATGTCCCCATGCACCCCCACCCCCCAGCAGTGCAGGGGCATCCTCCACCAGGCCTCCATCCATGTCTCCCACCACCCCCACCCCCCTAGCCACCAGGGGCAGCCTCCACCAGGCCCCCACTCCTGTCTCCCTGCACCCCCACCCCCCAGCAGTGCAGGGGCAGCCTCCACCAGGCCCCCACCCATGACTCCCACCACCCCCACCCCCCAGCAGTGCAGGTGCAGCCTCCACCAGGCCTCCACTCATGTCTACCACCGCCGCCACCCCCCCACCCCCCAGCCACCAGGAGCAGTTTCCACCAGGCCCCCACTCATGTCCCCTATTACCCCCACCCCCCAGCAGTGCAGGGGCAGCCTCCACCAGGCCCCCACCCATGTCTCCCACCACCCCCACCCCCCAGCCACCAGGGGCAGCCTCCACCAGGCCCACACTCATGTATACCACCACCCCCACCCCCCAGCAGTGCAGAGGCAGCCTCCACCAGGCCCCCACTCATGTCTCCCACCACCCCCACCCCCCAGCCACCAGGGGCAGCCTCCACCACGCCCCCACTCATGTCTCCCTGCACCCCCTACTCCCCAGCAGTCAGGGGCACCCTCCACCAGGCTCCCACTCCTGTCTCCCACCACTCCCACCCCCCAGCAGTGCATGGGCAGCCTCCACCAGGCCCCCACCCATGTCGAAGCACCACCGCCACCCCCCAGCCACCAGGGGCAGCCTCCACCAGGCCCCCACTCCTGTCTCCCTGCACCCCCACACCCCAGCAGTGCAGGGGCAGCCTCCACCAGGCCCCCACCCATGACTCCCACCACCCCCATCCCCCAGCAGTGCAGGGACAGCCTCCATCAGGCCCCCACTCATGTCCCCATGCACCCCCACTCCCCAGCAGTGCAGGGGCAGCCTCCACCAGCCCCCCACTCATGTCTCCCACCACCCCCACCAGGCCCCCACTCATGTCCAACTCATGTTCCCCTGCAGCCCCACCCCCCAGCACCGTGGGGCACCTGCCAGCAGGCCCCCACTCATGTCCAACTCATGTTCCCCTGCACCCCCACCCCCCAGCACTGTGGGGCACCTGCCAGCAGGCCCCCTCTCATGTCCAACTCATGTTCCCCTGCACCCCCACCCCCCAGCACTGTGGGGCACCTGCCAGCAGGCCCCCACTCATGTCCAACTCATGTTCCCCTGAACCCCCACCCCCAGCACTGTGGGGCACCTGCCAGCAGGCCCCCACTCATGTTCAACTCATGTTCCCCAGCCAACATGTCATCACAATCTAGATCCCTGGTCCCTATGGTCAGCCTCCAAAGGCAAAACACCCACCCGAGTATTGCATCCACCCACTCAGAAATGGCAATAACATGATAGAACAGCAATTGCAAGTTTAGAAACGAACAGATGTCCCTCACATACACCCAATGGGTGTCAGTGAATCTCAAAACCCATATCATGATATGCATGAAACCAATGAGATGATACTACACATTGAAGTTTGATCAAAAAAAATGTATTAAAGGAAACATGAATTGAATAAAAAATAAACTAACAGAAATGGGAATGTAAAAAAAGTAAAAAGAAGCATGTCCGTGAAAAAATGCAAAATCAAAAATCAGAATCCAAAGGAATGGTGTCCAAAGTCACAGTCCACAAAAGAAAATCCAATGGGAAATTATAATTGAAAGCCATTGCTCCATGGGTAAATTGTAAAAAGAAAAGAAAATCCAACAGTGAACTATGTACAGGTGAACAAGCCAGGGTCCATGATCCCAACAAAAGAAATGAAACCTATCTAACAACACTACCTAATAAAAAATAACTACATACAAAAATGTGGCCCATTGTCCAAAAGGTCCAAAGAAAATGCAAAAACAAAGGAAACCTAACACTAAGTACATAACTATTTACATGGGCAGCGGGCTAGTCCAACGGCTCTCTGGATGTTGTCATGGGCCAGGGCATCATCGAACTCCTGTTCAATGGCTTGGAGGCGGGCCTGTTCCCTGGCATCGAGGTCTCGCAGGGATAAAGCAGTGTCCAGCTCCAACTCCCTGCGAAGACCATCGAGGCACTCAGCCCGCCTCAGCGCCCTCCGCATGGAGTTCTCCGCCCTGACCATTGTGAGCCGTTCCTCCTCTGCCCGCTGCCGCCCCGCACCTATCTGCTGGCCCAACCGCTCCCACACGGAAGCCACTCCCATTCCAGGGTTCTCCTGCCCTCCGGCCGATGCCTGCACCCCTGATGTTGATGGCCCCGAGCCATGATGCCTCCCACGTCGAGCCTGCCGCTGCCTCCGGCGCAACTGCCTGTGCCAGAATGACGGCATCCAGGCTGATGGAATCCACCGACGCCGTCGTGCACGTGCCCTGCCCGATGATGCCCTCACATCCTCCATCTGCTGGGGTCCAGTTGCTGGTGTGTCTACCCCTGCTGGACCTCCGACTCCCGACTGTGGCAGGGATGGGATCCCCACCGAGCCGGTTGCATTGGTCGGGGCAGGTCCACAGGGGGCCCTGGTGGCATCTGGGCCGGAAGACGGCATGGAGAACGACTGGTGCATAGTCTCCACAGAGAAGGAGAGGGTTGCAAGATTGGCCGACACATGTAGGAAACCCCCGACCATGGCCGATCCCAACTGGGCCACGTCGGCACGGTGCTCTCCGTGATGACGTGCATGCTCCTCCCGGGAAGCACGCACCTCATCACGAATTGCATCTGTGCGCAACGCGACACCAATCAGGACCTTCTCCATACGGCCAGGGGTCCCCTCGTCCGCAGGTGGAGGGGAGTCAGATGACATGGACATCCCCCTTACCTGCGGACGGGCCTGGGATTGGGCATCCCTGCTGGTGCATGGTGGTGCAGTCACAGTGTCAGGGACAGTGACATGCACAGGCCCCTCCACGGCGACCTGTGCTGCCTCCTGCCCTCTCCCCCTGGACTGCAACACTTGCACCAGCAGGGATGCCCCCACCAGGCCCCATGTGCGCCTCAGTAGCGGCCTCCTCCTCCTCTGTGGAAACCACCAACCTGGATGGCTCCAGCCCGTCTTCCGCCGTTGCAAGCCCCTGTGGGGGCTCACCCACCCCTTCCGATGCAGCCGTGGGGGTATCCCCGCCGCTTTGCTCCACAGAGCCGTCTCCGCCCTCTTCTTCATGTGGCGCTGTGTAGAGGGAGACATAGAACACAAGCATCAGGGTACTGTACAATGGTCCCCTAGACAGGAAGCAATAGCAGATGAGTGGCACTGTCAAAGATCACTTCCATCATGTCCCTCCACAACACATGGCTCAGTGCAGGTAAAACACATGCGGTAACAGGCATGGCGCATGCTATGGACATTAGCATACATGTCCAAATGATTCTTGAAACATGCACTGTTGTTTTGGAACTCATATGCATCATGGGCCATGCCTATCACATGCACACACTTCACCCTAGTTTCATCCATCTGGCCTCGTACACCACAGACACAGTGGATACAAGGATGACTAGGCTGCATCAGTGAACCTGAACATTGCGACAGACATGTGTCATGCATCCCTGGCATTCACAAGTCACAGACACGCAGGTCAGACACACAGACATGGACAGCATACATGTACATGGCATCAGCACCCATCCCTCACCCATGTACAGGAACAGAGAGTGGCATGCTTTCATGTGGCCATTCCGCATAGGGCAACCCATGTTGCATTTGAACACATGCACCAACCGTGTGGTTCACACATTACTGGTCTCACATGCATGACGTCCCTGCACACACACATGCATACATGGCCTATGTCACACATACAGACAAGTATCAGACAACCAGCACACTGCGACATGCCCTGTCTCACACAGCAATGCTTGGCCACTTACCGCTCAACTCCAGACGGGTCTGCCTCTCAAGGATCTGGGCGTGGAGTGCTGGGCCTACGCGTTCCAGGACCCTCATCTGGATGGTACTCATGCGGCCCCGGCCCCCCTCCACGAGGCGCCGGGCCTTCAAGAGGGTCCTGGACCTGCAGTAATTCCAACGCTTCTTGACATGTTGGTAGTCGCGGACTGCCACCCCCTCCACATTGATGGCAGTCACGATGTCCGTCCAGATCCGAGTCCGTCCTTCCTTGTTGGCGCGCTTACTTCCGAAGAGGGCAAAATACTGCCCCAGGACTTGCTCCACCAGGAAACCAACTTCGGTGGCAGTGAAGCTGGTGCCCCTCTGCCTCTCTGGCCGGGGGTTGCCAGTGGTGCCAGATGTTGCAGTGCCCGACATGGCAACCCCAGAGGCAGGAGTGGGTGGGCAACTGGGTCCTGGGGCTGGGCTGAGGAGCGATGGTATCCCAGTCGGGAGTCTTCTGTTCCAGCAGGGGTGGGATGTGCAGGCACCAAATGGCAGGGCACGGTGGCAGCAGGCAGGCAGGCAGGCAGCAGCAGATGGCTCGTGGGAGGCTGCTCGGGGCTCTGGGGGGCAGTAATTCGGCCTTTTGGGCAGGAGCGTGGTCTTCCGTGTGCTTACGCGTGGCCAGCTTGATACGGAGTGATTTGGCACGTGAAAATCCTGCAGGTCTTCGTGTAAATCGAGGAAAGGCCCTTAGCGCGTATGCACGTCAGCACGCATATGTGATTTCATTGGACCAAAGGCCCTTAGCGCGTGAGCGCGTCTGTGACGTGAGGCGCGCGGGTGTTTCCCTCATTACACGTGATGACAGAGCACATGTGGATTTCCACCAATCGCGTGTGGAACTTCCTGCACACCCCAGAAACTCACGTACCCAGGCCAATCGCGTGTACGCTCACTTCCCTCCGATTACACGCGCTGACACTCGGACGTGCAGTTTTACCACGTGTGCTCGCATATGCGATTTCATTGGCCCAAAGGCCACCATGCACAGCTGTGATGTCACGTGCATGGCCGTAGAGAATGGCGCGTGTAAAAATGAAGAGATACACGTCCGAGTGTCAAAGCGCGTAATTGGTGGAAATGGCCTCATCGCGTATGCGCGTCTGTGACGTGTGTATTAAAGGTACGTGTAGAACGCCATTTCCTTGTACGTGCTTTTCGTGGAGAGCGAGTGGGTGAAATCTGTACTTCTTGTCGGTTCACACGCGATTTACTTCACGGCGTTTCCAGTTCGTACTCCCTGTTACCTCTGACAGCTTTTTCTCTTTTCCTCTTTTTCCTGGGCCTGTTTCCTCAAACAGCGTTCCCTACTACTGTTGCCCTGTCTCATCAGACAGCGTACAATTCTTCTTTTGGCGGGGGTGTTGCCTACGCGCACACGCGCATATTTTTCACGCTTTTGTTCCTGGCAGACGGTGAGTCGCGCACGTATTTAACATCTGTGCTTGCCCCGTGTGTCGCGTACCCCTTCAGAGGTCATTCTAGGCTGCATGTGACACGCATACGTTCATTCTTGTGTTCCTGGGTGCCACAGCGTAGTGCAGGTTTATTTTTCCACGCACGTGGTCTATGAGGGGTTGCGTGCACCTTACTTCGCTTTTTTGGGGTGCCTGTCCGTTGCGTGACCCGTCATCTTTCCCCAGGGGTGACATACAGCCTTGCTAGAGCACTAGGGTACGATTACCATCTGGTACCCAACCCCTTTGATCCCCAATTGCCCAGGACAATAGTTCACATCGACTCCCATACGCACAATAACATCAGTGCCATGGCTGGGAGGCGACCAAGCCGTAAGGGTGGCAAAGGTGGCCGAGCCCCAAGTGGTGGCCGTGGTGGATCCAGTAGGGGACGTGGCCGTGACTTGCAGGGTGCTCCTAGCCCCCCATGTGTGGAGGAGCAGTCAGGGACACCCATGCCCCCCCCGGTTGAGGTTACCGTGGCTGACACCATCCATGCTCAGCCCTTGTTGGACCAGCCCACTGTGGAACCAGACCTGGCACAGGGTGACTCCATGGCTGACTTCCAGGTCAGCAGGTCTAGGCCACGTGCGCTGGTGAACGTTGGTGTCATCAGGCCACGTGGATCAGGGGCAGCTAGGTCATCTGCTGCCCCGCGTAGGCAGGCTGGGGAGGCTGCAGGGGCAGCTGAGGCTCCATCCACCCCACCTCTCACACACCCATCCAGGCCAATGTCGGTCCAAGTCCGTCATGCTGACATTCCCCCTGACACCATCACACTTGAGATAATGCCTGCACCAACTCCCATGCTGAGTGTGCAATCCCACGCTCCTGCCCCTAGTGTCCAGAGCGGCGTAGGACACTCAGGATCCCCACCACCTTCCAAGCGGAAGAGGAAGAGTGCTCGTCCAGTAGAGGCTGATGCCCCAGACACGGCTACACAGTCTGGCCCATCAAGGAAGCCCAGCTTCAATGAGGCCAAACTGAATGCACTTGTAGAGTATGTGTCCGCACATGACCGTGAAATGGTGATTGTTGCAGGATCCAAGACCACACCTGCACAATGTCAGGCACACTGGCAGACCATTGCGGACATCATAAGTGCCCTTGGAATCGTGAGGCACACAGCTAATGAATGCTACAAGCGCTGGAATGACCTGAAGCGCAGGGCAAAGAATAAGCTGGCCTCAAGTCATGCCGCAACTCTAGTGACTGGAGGTGGGTCTCCAGCAGACGACATAGAACTCACTCCACATGAGCAGGTTGCTGGGACCTACGTCACGGAGGAACAGATCCAAGGCGTGGGAGAACTGGCAGATTACGAGGCATTGTCCAGTGAGTGCACATGCATGTGTGTGTCATCCATATGCATGGTGTGTGTGGGAGGGCTTCTGTTTGGGTGCCAGGGGAGGGTGTGTGTGCCTGAGTGGTTCAGCTCACCCATGTGCCTCTTCCTATACATTCTTGGCAACAGCATTTGGGTATAGCAGCATCCCTTCGGCCAACATTAGACATCCAGCCCAACACGACGCCAGTTGCCCTTGGACTGTCATCTTGCCACAACACTGTTGCTTATTTACCTCTGTTCATTCAGGCAGATTGTTTGCATACTACCACTTTTACTCGGGATTTCTCAGTCCTATTGTCACATGTCTGACATGGCTATGGTACAGTGGACTGGCTCAGTTTCGTGGACATGATTAGTTTGGACATGTCCCTGTGCTATAGGACCATTTTTGACTGGCAGCTGCAGGTTAAACATTTGAACCATTACAATGAAAATAATCAATGATATGAACAAACTGGACTGAATGAACAATTGGTGAGCTCCTCTCCCTCTTCACTTCATGGCTTTGGTACATGCCATCTGTGTGATGGCATGTGTATTTGACCTGCCAATCACTGGCCAATGTGTGATGCCACTGCTAGGCAGCATGCAGCAAATGTGTTCATCTTCCATCTTGGTGTCATCAATGTGTGCCATCTGCCTCCCCATCACACGCAGTGACGGTGCATGCATGGGAGTGTTTTAGTCATGTGGGACATGTGTCAATCAAGTACTGTTTCTGTAGCCTCTCAGCCCTAATTGTGTGCCATGGTGCTAATGCCTGTTTCCATTTGTTTTCTTTTATGTCTTTGCAGGGGAAGACGCACTTGATACTGCTGGGGTCGTAGAGATGGTGTAGACCCAGGAGGGGTCTGAGGGCCGACCGACCACCAGTGAGGGACGTGGTGTGGTGGTGGGTGAGAACCCGCAACTGCTGCAGGTCGTGCTCTCAAGGGGTGTCTCTGGCTGCACCTCCCCCGAGCTGTACTCAGGTGTCGATTCGGATGATGAGACCTACGTGCCGTCGCAGGTGAGTGTTCCTGGGAGGGATTCTGTTCTGTCCGACCCACCTGCACCAGGGTTAGAACCCTCAATGGGGATGTCAGTGTTGGTAGGTACGCCTTTGGTGGTTACGGATGCAGGGTCTCCTGATGCAGCTGCAGAGGGTGAGGATAGCGACAGCAGTGATACTCCCACAATAGGGTAGCCGTGTAGGCCATGAGCCCATGGTGGTGTTTTTTTTTCGCAAGATCCACACAGGTGGGTTTTGGTGTACACCCTGTCCTCGGACCTCCTGGGTGGCCACCCCCACCCCCCCAGGGCCCATTAATGGCCATTTTTTATTTATTTATTTTTTAATTATTTTTTTTTGGACAGTGTGTTGCCTTGTGTGGCTCCCGTGGGCATACGCTGCATTGTGGCTGGGCACATGCAGGCTTGTCATGGATTTGGTTCAGATGCTTGGGTTTTTGTCACACACACCCCTCCTGCTTCCCGTTTCCATGGGCTTGCAAAGGATGTGCCCAAGTGACATTGACGTACATGGTGACATTGGACTCCCATGAGCTGTGTGGGCAGTCTGTAGTCAATACTGTGTATACATTCATAGTGCATATTGTTGTTGTATTGTACACTGCGTGGTGTATTGATATGTGCCTCTGCATCCATCTCATCCTCCATATTTGCAGGTCCATTCCTCATGTCTTCACAATGCGGTCCACCTTGGAACTGGAGTCCATGTTGTAAGCAGTGCACCTACACTCTTGTGTGGCGCTAACACTGTATACTTGGAAGTGTTCGGAGGGCTTTCATCATCAGGTGGTGAGGCTAGCTAATTTTTAAGTCTGTAATGTCATGTTTAAGGTAGGTTGGAGGTTGTGTAGGTGATTGGTATTCTTGGTAAGTATTTGGTAATGTGGGTTGTAGGTCCTGCATTACTGTGAGCATTTCATGTGTGGACATGTTTCCATTAGGGACACTGTAGCTGCTGACACTTGGGGCATGTTGTGGGGATTAATTTCTTTCCTCTCACATTGCATGACATGCCATGGTGTGTTGTGTGGCCGTGCCGGGGAGGGGGTGGGTGACATGGCACTGTTTTCATGTAGTATTTTGCAAGTGGGTATTCATTTCTGCAGCATGTAAGTGTCTTTTCATGGCACTGCATTGGTGGTGTTTGTGTAGGTAGGGATGCACACATTGTGACACTTCCACATGAACAATCTCATACTGCTATGGTTCTGACAGTTGACAGTCCCTTTGTTCATCTTAATTGTCAGGTCGAGTCATCATTGCTTATCAGATGGTATGTGCCAGGCCTGTGTGCACTCCACTGGGGTGTGATTTCTATGTGAAGTAATTAGCCACCAGCTGCGTACGGGCTGCCTCACCCCGTGCCCTCTCCCCTCCCATGCGCAGCGGCCGTGCATGTGGTTGGGGATGTGGGGGCACCACCATGTCCACAGCCAGGCCCCGGCGTGTTGCAACATTGTGCAGGACACATGCTGCCACTATGATCCTGCACACTACTGGGGGCGCATATAACAGCTGCCCGCCAGAACGGTCAAGGGAGCAAAAGTGTGATTTGAGCAATCCGAATGTGCGCTCCACTATGCCCCGGGTTGCAATATGGGCTGTGTTGTATCTTACCTCTGGAGGCGTGATGGGGTTCCGAATTGGCGTCATCATGTGGGTGCTCAGAGGGTAGGCACTGTCCCCTGGTGAGGAGGTGATGGGTATCATTAGTGGGGTAGTGATATAACTCTGCATCTGACATGCATGCATGTGCAGTGGCATTCATACTCACCAAGCAGCCATGTATCGCCATGCCGCCCAGCTTCTAGGTCCCGGCTTAGGGTAGACATTCGGTAAATGAAGCTGTCGTGGGTGGACCCTGGATAGTTGGCATATACTGAGGTGATGATTCCCTTAGCATTACATACTACCTGCACGTTGATGGAATGCCAGTGCTTGCGGTTCCTATAGATGTGCTCAGATGCCCTGGGGGGACGTAGTGCCACATGGGTGCAGTCAATGGCACCTAGCACTTTTGGGAATTGTGCCACACAGTAGAAATCATGGGTGGCAGCCTGCCTTTCTGCAGGTGTCCTGGGCAGGTATGTGTGCCTACGGACTGATGGGCGTGCAGTGATGATGTTCAAGACCTGGTGTAGGCAGCGTGACTGCGTGGCCTGTGACACCCCACCCACTATGGCACTTGTCCGCTGAAATGATCCTGTGGCCAAGAAGTGCAGTACATTGAGGACCTTCTCCAGGGGGCTGAGTGCTTGGGAGCACAGGCTGGGTGATGTGAGGTCATCCTCCCACTCACTGACCAGGTCCAGTATTATGTGTGGGGGAAACCTGTACCTCCCATACACCTGGTCATCAGGCATCCCAAAAAGGCTGGTTCTGGGAGTGAAAATTTGGGCCCTCACTATCCTCCTCCTCCTCCTTTGGTAACCCACGGCCACTGCTACTATGGATATGGTATATTCATCCTGGCGTATGAGCTTGTTTGTTGTTTGCGCGCACTTTTATGCTGCGCGGGTCGACGTACGCCTGCTTCATGCTGGCGTACGTGTCTCAGGATTGGACCATTTATTTTTCAGCACGTCGTAGGCGAACGTGTGAATCTTCCCGCCCACCCCAGGAATACACGTAGCACGCTCTCACAGGCACAGTCGCGGGTAAATATTCCCGCCCACCCCTGGAATACATGTACCCCACTCTCACAGGCCCAATCGCATGTGGAAGTTCACGCGCACCCCGAAGTACACGTACCCAGGCCAATCGCATGTGGGACTTCCCGCACACCCCGAAGTACACGTACCCAGGCTAATCGCGTGTGGAAGTTCACGCGCACCCCGAAGTACACGTACCCAGGCCAATCGCGCGTGGGACTTCCCGCGCACCCCGAAGTACACGTACCCAGGCAAATCGCGTGTGGAACTTCCCACGCACCCCGAGGTACACGTACCCAGGCCAATCGCTTGTGGAACTTCCCGCGCACCCTGAAGTACACGTACCCAGGCAAATCGCACGGCTGGGGGGTGGGGGTGCAGGGGGACATGAGTGGGGGCCTGGTTGAGGCTGCCCCTGCACTGCTGGGGAGTGGGGGTAATAGGGGACATGAGTGGGGGCCTGGTGGAGGCTGCCCCTGCACTGCTGGGGGGTGGGGGTGCAGGGAGACAGGAGTGGGGGCCTGGTGGAGGCTGCCCCTGGTGGCTGGGGGGTGGGGGTGGTGGGAGACATGGGTGGGGGCCTGGTGGAGGCTGCCCCTGCACTGCTGGGGGGTGGGGGTGGTGGGAGACATGGGTGGGGGCCTGGTGAAGGCTGCCCCTGCACTGCTGGGGGGTGGGGGTAATAGGGGACATGAGTGGGGGCCTGGTGGAGGCTGCCCCTGCACTGCTGGGGGGTGGGGGTGGTGGGAGACATGAGTGGGGGCCTAGTGGAGGCTGCCCCTGCACTGCTGGGGGGTGGCGGTGCATGGGGACATGAGTGGGGGCCTGGTGGAGGCTGCCCCTGCACTGCTGGGGGGTGGGGGTGGTGGGAGACATGAGTGGGGGCCTGGTGGAGGCTGCCCCTGGTGGCTGGGGGTGGGGGTGGTGGGAGACATGAGTTGGACATGAGTGGGGGCCTAGTGGAGGCTGCCCCTGGTGGCTGGGGGGTGGGGGTGGTGGGAGACATGAGTTGGACATGAGTGGGGGCCTGGTGGAGGCTGCCCCTGCACTGCTGGGGGCTGGGGGTGGTGGGAGACATGAGTGGGGGCCTGGTGGAGGCTGCCCCTGCACTGCTGCGGGGTGGGGGTGCATGGGGACATTAGTGGGGGCCTGGTGGAGGCTGCCCCTGCACTGCTGGGGGGTGGGGGTGCATGGGGACATGAGTGGGGGCCTGGTGGAGGCTGCCCCTGCACTGCTGGGGAGTGGGGGTGGTGGGAGACATGAGTGGGGGCCTGGTGGAGGCTGCCCTTGCACTGCTGGGGGGTGGGGGTGGTGGGAGACATGAGTGGGGGCCTGGTGGCGGCTGCCCCTGGTGGCTGGGGGGTTGGGGTGGTGGGAGACATGAGTGGGGGCCTGGTATAGGCTGCCCCTGGTGGCTGGGGAGTGGGGGTGGTGGGAGACATGAGTGGGGGCCTGGTGGAGGCTGCCCCTGGTGGCTGGGGGGTGGGGTGGTGGGAGACATGAGTGGGGGCCTGGTGGAGGCTGCCCCTGGTGGCTGGGGGGTGGGGGTGGTGGGAGACATGAGTAGGGGCCTGGTGGAGGCTGCCCCTGGTGGCTGGGGGGTGGGGGTGGTGGGAGACATGATTGGGGGCCTGGTGGAGGCTGCCCCTGCACTGCTGGGGAGTGGGGGCGCATGGGGACATGAGTGGGGGCCTAGTGGAGGCTGCCCCTGCACTGCTGGGGGGTGGGGGTGATAGGGGACATGAGTGGGGGCCTGGTGGAGGCTGCCCCTGCACTGCTGGGGGGTCGGGGTGGTGGGAGACATGAGTGGGGGCCTGGTGAAGGCTGCCCCTGGTGGTGAGGGGTGGGGGTGGTGGGAGGCATGAGTGGGGGCCTGGTGGAGGCTGCCCCTGCACTGCCGGGGGGTGGGGGTGGTGGGAGACATGAGTGGGGGCCTGGTGAAGGCTGCCCCTGGTGGCTGGGGGGTGGGGGTGGTAGGAGACATGAGTTGGACATGAGTGGGCGCCTGGTGGAGGCTGCCCCTGGTGGCTGCGGGTGGGGGTGGTGGGAGACATGAGTTGGACATGAGTGGGGGCCTGGTGGAGGCTGCCCCTGCACTGCCGGGGGGTGGGGGTGGTGGGAGACATGAGTGGGGGCCTGGTGAAGGCTGCCCCTGGTGGCTGGGGGGTGGGGGTGGTAGGAGACATGAGTTGGACATGAGTGGGCGCCTGGTGGAGGCTGCCCCTGGTGGCTGCGGGTGGGGGTGGTGGGAGACATGAGTTGGACATGAGTGGGGGCCTGGTGGAGGCTGCCCCGGCACTGCTGGGGGGTGGGGGTGGTGGGAGACATGAGTGGGGGCCTGGTGGAGGCTGCCCCTGGTGGCTGGGAGGTGGGGGTGGTGGGAGGCATGAGTGGGGGCCTGGTGGAGGCTGCCCCTGCACTGCTGGGGGGTGGGGGTGGTGGGAGACATGAGTGGGGGCCTGGTGGAGGCTGCCCCTGCACTGCTGGGGGGTGGGGGTAATAGGGGACATGAGTGGGGGCCTGGTGGAGGCTGCCCCTGCACTGCTGGGGGGGTGGGGTGGTGGGAGACATGAGTGGGGGCCTAGTGGATGCTGCCCCTGCACTGCTGGGGGGTGGCGGTGCATGGGGACATGAGTGGGGGCCTGGTGGAGGCTGCCCCTGCACTGCTGGGGGGTGGGGGTGGTGGGAGACATGAGTGGGGGCCTGGTGGAGGCTGCCCCTGGTGGCTGCGGGGTGGGGGTGGTGGGAGACATGAGTTGGACATGAGTGGGGGCCTGGTGGAGGCTGCCCCTGCACTGCTGGGGGATGGGGGTGGTGGGAGACATGAGTGGGGGCCTGGTGGAGGCTGCCCCTGCACTGCTGCGGGGTGGGGGTGCATGGGGACATTAGTGGGGGCCTGTGGAGGCTGCCCCTGCACTGCTGGGGGGTGGGGGTGCATGGGGACATGAGTGGGGGCCTGGTGGAGGCTGCCCCTGCACTGCTGGGGAGTGGGGGTGGTGGGAGACATGAGTGGGGGCCTGGTGGAGGCTGCCCCTGCACTGCTGCGGGGTGGGGGTGGTGGGAGACATGAGTGGGGGCCTGGTGGAGGCTGCCCCTGGTGGCTGGGGGGTTGGGGTGGTGGGAGACATGAGTGGGGGCCTGGTGGAGGCTGCCCCTGGTGGCTGGGGAGTGGGGGTGGTGGGAGACATGAGTGGGGGCCTGGTGGAGGCTGCCCCTGGTGGCTGGGGGGTGGGGTGGTGGGAGACATGAGTGGGGGCCTGGTGGAGGCTGCCCCTGGTGGCTGGGGGGTGGGGGTGGTGGGAGACATGAGAAGGGACCTGGTGGAGGCTGCCCCTGGTGGCTGGGGGGTGGGGTGGTGATAGACATGAGTGGGGGCCTGGTGGAGGCTGCCCCTGCACTGCTGGGGAGTGGGGGTGCATGGGGACATGAGTGGGGGCCTGGTGGAGGCTGCTCCTGCACTGCTGGGAGGTGGGGGTGATAGAGGAAATGAGTGGGGGCCTGGTGGAGGCTGCCCCTGCACTGCTGGGGGGTGGGGGTGGTGGGAGACATAAGTGGGGGCCTGGTGGAGGCTGCCCCTGGTCGCTGGGGGGTGGGGGTGGTGGGAGGCATGAGTGGGGGCCTGGTGGAGGCTGCCCCTGCACTGCTGGTGGGTGGGGGTGGTGGGAGACATGAGTCGGGGCCTGGTGGAGGCTGCCCCTGGTGGCTGGGGGGTGGGGGTGGTGGGAGACATGAGTTGGACATGAGTGGGGGCCTGGTGGAGGCTGCCCCTGGTGGCTGCGGGTGGGGGTGGTGGGAGACATGAGTTGGCCATGAGTGGGGGCCTGGTGGAGGCTGCCCCTGCACTGCTGGGGGGTGGGGGTGGTGGGAGACATGAGTGGGGGCCTGGTGGAGTCTGCCCCTGGTGGCTGGGGGGTGGGGGTGGTGCGAGGCATGAGTGGGGGCCTGGTGGAGGCTGCCCCTACACTGCTGGGGGGTGGGGGTGGTGGGAGACATGAGTGGGGGCCTGGTGGAGGCTGCCCCTGGTGGCTGGGGGGGTGGTGGGAGACATGAGGTGGACATGAGTGGGGGCCTGGTGGAGGCTGCCCCTGCACTGCTGGGGGGTGGGGTTCATGGGGACATGAGTGGGGGCCTGGTGGAGGCTGCCCCTGCACTGCTGGGGGTGGGGGTGGTGGGAGACATGAGTGGGGGCCTGGTGGAGGCTGCCCCTGCACTGCTGGGGGGTGGGGGTAATAGAGGACATGAGTGGGGGCCTGGTGGAGGCTGCCCCTGCACTGCTGGGGGGTGGGGGTGCATGGGGACATGAGTGGGGGCCTGGTGGAGACTGCCCCTGCACTGCTGGGGGGTGGGGGTGGTGGGAGGCATGAGTGGGGGCCTGGTGGAGGCTGCCCCTGCACTGCTGGGAGGTGGGGGTGGTGGGAGACATGAGTGGGGGCCTGGTGGAGGCTGCCCCTGGTGGCTGGGGTGTGGGGGTGGTGGGAGACATGTATTGGTGATCAGTAGTGCAAGGTGACATGTGGGTTGGCTGGTGGGCATGGCCATGGTGGATGGGTTGCCTGTGGGACATGAGCAGGGGTGCAGGGTAGTACCCTGTGATGCGGGCTGCCTGCAGGGGCCGTGGAGGGTGTAGAGGGAACACCTGGGGGGACCCACATGGCCAAATCACGTGTAGCATTCCCCGGCACCACCGAAATACACATACCCTGCAGAAATCGCGTGTGAATCTTTCGCGCACCTCGGAATACACGTACCCATGCCAATCGCGTGTGGAACTTCCCGCGCACCCCGTAGTACACGTACCCAGTCCAATCGCTTGTGGAACTTCCCACGCACCCCCACCTACCCAGGCCAATCACGTGTGGAACTTCCCGCGCACCCCGTAGTACAAGTACCCAGGCTAATCGCGTGTGGAACTTCCCGCGCACCCCGAAGTACACGTACCCAGGCTAATCGTGTGTGGAACTTCCCGCGCACCCAGGAACACGCGCACACGCTATTTTTCACACAGCGGGTGTCCGTGTTTGTCGGTGCCCCTTTGCACCTCATTTGTTCTAGAGGGCCACTCTATGGGCCATTCATCATGGCTGTATATGGGTGCTTTTTGTTAGCGCACATTTTGGGGCACATTTTTTTCAGTCGCAGGGGCGCTACCGCCTGCTTTCTTGTGGCGTACTTGTTTGGCCCTGTGCGCGTCTTTGACCGTGCACTGGTTTGCCCTATTCCATTCCATGAATACGGGTTGTAGGCGAGCGTGTGGGCGTTCCGCGCACTTGCCTCCTGTACTTCCCCCGTGACGCCCATATTTTCACGCGTTGTTCCCCATTCCGAGTGTTACGCCCCCTTTTCCGCCTACTTTTTGATGTGCGCCGCGCTATGTGCGATTTCGCAGTGGCCGTGGCGCACGCTGTTGGATGACCTGTGCGCCGGCGTGCGCGGCGCACATTTTTAGAGCACATCCAATGTTTTTCTCGCGCACAGACTTCCATGAATCGCTGTGCGCTGGTTTTCCTGCGATTTTCGCACTTTTCCTACGATTCGCAAGTTTTGGCGGAAATTTTCGGCGCACATTAATTCCATGAATCGACCCCAATATCGCTAATGCTTTATGATCTATGCAAGACAGGAATGAAGAGAAAAGTGGCGCTACACATGGAGATCAAGGGCAATAACACAGAGAATTCTGACAGCTTTAACAAGTTACCTAGGAAAAGGATAGGATGGCTTAGAGATTGGGATAAGGACAAATGCAAGACAAATAAGACTATGGATTTCTATAGGGTACGGATTATACTTACAGTCCACTTTTAGCTTGGGATTCTGGTCCGTCAATGGTTCTGGTCACTAGACGGCAGCATGCCTGGCAAAGGACAGCTGAGCAAAGACAGCTGGGCAGGTCGGGTCACCGGATAGGAATTCTGATCACTGGATGGCACAGGTACCTCTGGATGCAGTTAATGGGCAAGCAATTAGTGGGCAGCAAGCCATGCTGGTTCAGGATGCTTCCCAAAGAATACCACAGCTTTCCCCTTTTTAATGGGAGATTAGCGGGTTGATTCTGGATCAATGGCCTGGCTGGGAATAGGATCAGCACTGCTTGGGTGTTGCAGTGGGCCCTTGAGTAGGGTCAGCAATGCTTTGGCCTTGTAGTTGGAATCTGGACTCAGCAGGATGAATGAAACAGGAACGGAACGTTGGCGCAGGAAAATCAGGGAAGGTTTTACATTTTTGCAAAGTCTTGTTGCAGAGATAAAAGTCTTTACATTTCTATTCAAGAATAGTCTTTGGAAGCAAATGGCAGTCCTTTTGTCTGTCACTGGGCCATTTATTTATTTATTTCTTCACCTGCCACCAACTGTCATTTCCTCCAGAGCAAGGTGGGGGTTTCCCATCTGGATTGAAGGTTTATTGCTCCCCCACTTCACACTTCCTTGTCCTGGAAATCTCATTGTCAGTGGGTTCAGCCTAGACTAGATTCTATCCAACCCAATAATTATTTGGTAGCATCCCCCCAAGCAGAACCCTATTTTTCTTTTGGAACTTGCAAAATCACAGACAGTTGAATAAAATAACCCATGTGTGTATTTTCCCCAGCAACAAACGCCTTCACATGCTAGATAATGACAGGATTTTATTCAACAGTGTACTTTTAAAACGGGCCTTTCTCTCCTTGAGTCTGCAATGCCCATTTTATATGTGTGGTGAAAAGCTGGCATTTCTTTTTTGTAAATTCGGTTTTGCATCTCCCTCTGGATTCCCACACTGTCTCGCAGCTTTAGTTGTTTCCTTGCATGCAAGAGTTTTGTTTGAAGCACAGATGTATTGAAATTGACATGGCTCAGATAGCTGAAGTTTCTTTGAACTACTGAGCTTCGATAAATTGTAAACAAAATAAACGTGTTTTCCCGTGCGGGAAAAGTGAAGCTCTTTGTTTATTTTTCTCAGAGTTTATTTGACCGGGCCTGTCATTCAGAAATCATGTGTTACCCAAACCAGGTAAAGGTCCCAACTTTTTTTCTCGGGGGATCAGAACTCAAAATGGAACTAACTCAAAAGGGAAAAACATAAGAGTGAGTCTGATAACCCCTCTTTCCATTGCCCCAATGTTTCAAAGTGGCCTACAATTACAAATTAAACATTAAACATTAAACATTAAATAGATACCATTTGATCTTATTACTAAGAGACATCATGAACCTGACACAGAAACAGTATTTGCAGAAAAATACATTCAATTTTTATTACCACACATTGTATATGAATAAAAAGGGCAACAATTTCCACACATATGATATTGCACAGTTAAACAATTCACCATTTGTAAAAAAAACCTTATCTTAATATAAGAAAACCCAAAGTGCAGAATGCGCAGAAGGGGGTGCAAGCAACACAAAGTTTGTATATTTTTTTAAACCACTTTGTTTGCGTAAAGAATCCCACAATTGATTCACAAGGGTATTTCAGATAGCTGTCGACATGTTTCGGCTGTTTTTTGTTTCGGACACTATCTCCAGTGTCTTTAATTCTTTCTTTTCTTAGCCCATCTTCAGGACAGAATTTCTTCAAGAAAATTCAACAAAGACTCTATACCCCAAAAGTTGATCAGCATGACCAATTCTAAAAAATATATAAAAAAACAAATACAACATGTGAGTCCACGCCTGATTCATTACATGGGTTAAGGATAGTTCAAAGGCATACTTAAGCATAATTATACTAAAAAATGTGCATTCAACACAATTACAATACCAATATTTAAACTCGAACATACACAAAAATACACAGGCATCACTTTAAACAACAGTTAACACAAGGACAATGTAAGCGAGCTGTTCATGACTCCAACTCTTTCGATTGATTCAGGGCTCATTAATAGCAGTGACTCTGTGAATACTTCTCAAATGAGATATATTCAAGACTGAACAAATTAATTTCTGTTCTTGTATCTCGTGTGGGGTAATTCTTAAAGTCGCATGTATCACATTTAATTTGTGAAGGGGTCTAGAGAATTCAATAACCTAAACCTTGAGAACAAGGGTACAAAGCGAGAAAGGGAAGGGGGAGAGGAAAGAGAGGGAGGGGAGGGAAAAAGAGGGGGGAAAAGGGGAAAGGGGCAGAGGCTATATTTCATAAAGCACACCATTGTTTCTAAGCATAGGATTGGTGTTGAGTCATTAGACACATTTGTATTTTTGTATTTGTATTTATTAATCTTATATAGCGCTTTAAACCACAACGCTGTACAGTTACAACAGGGTACATTTAACATAACAAAAATTGTAACAACAGAAGCAAATTACAAACATGAATCAGTCACCAAAAACAGAATGTAGAGCAATTATTCAGAGGGGGAAGGGGAGAGGATGGGGAGGGCTAGGAGGAAGAGGGAGGGAAGGTAGGTGGAGGATTGAAGGAGGGGGTGGGGAGAGGATAAGGGGGGATGAGGGGAAAGGGGGTAGGAGAGGGGAGTGAGAGGAGGGGGTGTCATGCATCAGAAACATAACAAGGACCACTATCTCTTAACAGGTATATGTTTACAAAAAAGGGCAAGGAACATTGACTAAATTCAAATTAGTTCTGTATCAAAAACGAACAGCTGACAACATGCCGTAATGGTATACACTCACTTACTTTTGTCATCTATGAACACTTTATACGTTAATCCAAAGGTACTAGATGCACCACTTTCATGGAGGACACCAATCCTGCCAGCCGTCTTAGCTGCTTATTGCCAAGCGCAGGAGGAGAGATATTAGTCTGCCTCTAGTCTGCAGTTCTCTACAAAAAACAATGAAATATGTCTGAATCACTGCCTAAAAATTTAGAGGAATTGGTTATGCTCCGTGTTAATCTAGGCACCTAAATTTCAAGAAAAAGAGATCACACACACGGGAAATGGGCGCACAAATCCAAAATTGTGCTTACCATGTTTGATAAGAGAGCCCACAGTTAAAAAAAAAACAATGTGTTTATTGCCCAGAATGCAGTGGATGAGATTGCCACACACTGATCATTTCATGAGAGCCCCTCTCGAATGTATCAGCGGGTTATGGCTCCTAGTCGGTATCCTAACAGAATCGGAGAGAAAATGGAAGGAGTCTCTCAATTAGAAAAATTTGCTACATGCCTAGCGTCACGCTGTCAAAATGCAGCCACGGTTTTTTTTAAAAAAAGACACGGTTTTGCAAAAAAACGGGAGCGCAAACTTACCAAGTACACGGAAAACCTCATCACGGGCCGCAGTGGAAAGCACCCGATAGCGAGCTCAGCGATTTTGTATTTATAGCCGTCTGTCAGGGTCATGTGATTACCGTAGGCGGCTACCTACGTGAATTGCGCGCGATCACGTGAACTGCTCCTAAACGAGTAGCGGCTCAGTATTGACAGATGCATTCAATTACAATGGAGAGGGTGCCTTCAAACGGATAGCTACCATATATCTCGGTATACAGGGGGCTCCAACAAACAAAAGCATTTTTTTAAAGCATTTTTTTAAAGAGCTCCTTTTCCTTTTTAGCCATAAAAGCTATATTGTGTGGGCAACACAATCTCCTCTACGCCAGTGTATATTACACAAGTGAGGCTGCAGCTATGGATTGCTGGGCAGGCTACACAAACTCATGTGGCAAAACAGAGTTGCTGAAATTGAGGTTGTAATCAATGACACACATTATAAATATGCCGAACAAAACAGGTAAGACATAAACCACAGGTGTAGATACAGAGTTAATGACCCACTGGGCAGGGAGAAGACACATACCTACAATAAAGGATTGCATTAGAGGAGGGTGTTCCACTCCACTGATGAATTCAGACCTTGTTGAGCTGTTTTAAGGGTATATATCCATCGTTGCTCGCACAGGGCCAGTTTAGTTTCCCTATTTCCTCCTCTTGGGGTACTTGCGATTTTTTTAATAACAAACCAGAAGAGATCAGTATATTTCTGTTTTTTAAGTTCAAAATGAGCGAGCAATGGTTTATTGGCCACTTTATTTTTTAGACAAGATCTGTGTTCACAGATACTTTGCCTCACTGGCCTGATCGTTTTCCCAACATATAATAGAGAGCATGGGCATTTAATCCCATAAATCACCCAATCTGTGTTGCAATTGGTAAAAGTACGCAGTTGCCACAGTTTTCCATTGAGATCAATGGAAGATATGTTTTTAGTAAGATCACACACGGAACATCGTCCGCATTTGTGATGGCCTATCACTCGTGGAAGATTCCAGAGTGTAGGCTGTGGCATTGTACTTTGTTTGACCGGATAGGTGTGAACCAGTATGTCCCTATAGTTCTTCTGCTTTTTAAAGGCGAATCTCGGGACAATAGGGTTGAAGTCTGAGGTTTTTAAAAAATGCCAGTGCTTTTTCACTATTCTTCTGAGATCGTTACTTATAGGGATTTTGTCATCTTTAATGGTCCTCTTCGGAAACAAACATCTTTCCCGATTGGTATGCTGAGCACGTTTGAAAGCTTGATGGACTATTCTACTTGGATACCCACGGGATTTTAAATGGAGTTTCAGATCTTTCCCTTCATTAATAAAGTCACTCATAGAGGAACAGTTCCTCCTGATCCTTAAAAATTGGCCAACTGGTAAGTTATCTCGGAGACTTAACGGCTGGAAACTATTGTATTGCAACAGAGTGTTTTTGTCAGTCGGTTTCCAGAATAGAGTGGTCAACAAATGTCCTGAGGGGGCTTTTATAATCAAAATATCTAAAAAGAGGATTTGCCAAGGATCAGAGGACATTGTGAATTGAATGCAGCTGTTTTGTGCATTCAGCCACTTAAGAAATAGATTCAAACTAGTGAGATCACCCTTCCATATCATCAAAACATCATCAATGTAACAGAACCATTTGGTCACATTACCTTTGACAGGATTGTTTTCATGAAAGATGGATGCTGCCTCAAAGGAGTCCATGAATAAATTTGCTAGATCCGGGGCGAACGTAGCGCCCATGCTCATACCGTGTATCTGTTGGACAAAAGTGCCATCATACAGGAAATAATTCTCTGTTAATGCAAGGCGTATACATTCTAAGATGAAATTCGTGGGTACTGCTTCCCAAGTTGTTGTGCGTTTATTCGGAAAAGTTTCCATTACCTTCGAGCACTCAGGTTGTGGAATGCTGGTATACAAGCCTGTGACATCTAGGATGACCAATAAATCTTCTTGGTCAATCACTAAATCTGTTAGATGGTTAATCATACTTGTGGTGTCATTGTCCTAACAAAAGGTCTTAAAAACCAATCGGTATAAATGAAAAGGGGTTCTAGAATAGAATTGAGTGCCGATACGATCGGCCTACCTGGTGCTGTCAATCTATTCTTATGTATTTTCTGCAATAGATAAAATGCCGGAATCGATGGATTCTTATTAATTAAAAAACTCTGTTCATCAACAGAGATCCAGCTCTCTCTTAAGGTGTGGTCCATGAGGCTTTTGATCTCGTCTCTAATTCTAGGCTTGGGATCACGGTCCAGTTTTTTGTAAAAACACGGTGTTACTCAGTTGTGCTAGTGCTTCTGTTTCGTAAAGCACTGTGTCCCACAGGACTATTCCTCCCCCCTTGTCAGCAGGTTTGATCAGGAAGGAGGAGTTGTTCTGAAGGGATTTTAGGGCCTCTCGTTGGCCACGAGACATATTGTCCCTGAGGTGATTTCGAGTTTGCAAGAAGACCTGGGTGTCCTCTGTGACTTTATTTTCAAAAGCCAGGACAGCCGGCGAAACCATAGAGTTATTTGGAAAAAAGGTGGAGGGTTGTTTGAAGCCTGTGATACTTTTTTCTTTATTAGAGTGAGGTGCGTTGTTAAAGAAATATTTTAAACGTATCAACCGAAAAAACCTTTGCAATTCAATTTGTGTCTCAAAATCCTGAGCTCTGGTGGTGGGGACACAACTGAGGCCGTTCTTCAGGATCTCACTTTCCAACGTAGTTAGAACATGTGAGGAGAGGTTAAACACTGGGATCACCAAGTTGGTGGTGGACCCCGCCAGTTGCGGGTCTGCATTCTTGGTGGTCCCTGTTGCCAATTGCAGCTGCGTCTGCCTCTCCCGCGGAAAAGATTTGGCTGGCCAGTGGCATTGGCCGATGTAGTTGGAGTAGTGGTGTCAGAGTCACTACCTGAACTCGAATTAGAAGTGTTAGAGAAACTGACATATTTGTTTTTTTGTCATCCTCCAAATTGTCCTCTATTTTGTGCCATTTTATTTTGGTCAGTGTAGTAGGACTCGACTAAGTATGGATAGGTTATAGTTTCTTTATAGTTGGTGGCATCTTTCTTATATTTCCATATCTTTTTGTCTAGAGTACATTTTTTGAATTTTTGAATCTCCTCATCTATTTTCTCAAGTTTTTCTTTGATATTTTGAATCAACTAATTTGCTTTGATTTTAATTTATAGAGTTGTGATTTCTTCCTTTTGTTTATCCGCTTCTTCTACAGAGGTATCTATGATGAGGATCAAAAAATCTTTAGAGCATTTGTTGCCTATTGCACTGAACTGGCCTTTAAACTTCGGATTGTCAATGAAAACGCGAGGTACGTTTTTAATTTGTATTCAGAAATCATGCCTGGTTTTGCTGACGCACAATGAGAGATACTGGGCATTGCAGGGCCTTATTAATCACAGTGGTTTAAGGAAAAACAGATGGAAATGGCGCAGAGCAGCATTTTTAAAGGTGAAAAGTTTCCTTTTTAATGAAGATTTCGGACTTGCAGCCATGCAATGCTGCTTTTTCACTTTATTCCATCGGTATATGTCAGAACGCACTGGCACGCTCCCTCAGTGTATCCCCTTGTTCCATCCTGCCCATGTATGCTTGGCAAGAGGAGAGTAGGGCAAGATGGGCTTCATCAGTCAGGAATCCTTCTTCCATCAGAGAGCGGACCGCCCCAATCCTCTCGCCGTTTCTCGTTGGAGCGTGGAACGACACCCACAGCTTTCTCTTGGATCTTCCTTTATGGTGTTGAGCGACGTTGCCAGATTTTCTTGGATTCCTCCCTTCCAGATCGCCGGGGAGGTCCTCCTTGGTCTTTGAATGGGTGCAACCAGTACAAATCTATTAAATAAATAAGAAATGGTTACTTCATTTTCCCACTAACTGCCTTCCAATAGGGCTGACAGCAGTGAGACACGCATACATTCAATAATGATAATGGATAGTGAAGAAAAATATTCCCTGTTACATAATTATACTTATAAATCCATCGTTCCCTTCTGATTCTTCTTTTTCTTATTCTCGTGCTTCAGATGTCTCCTCTATTTGATTCTCTCTTGGCTCCTCAATTTTCTGCAAAGTGTGCCAAGGGTGACAACTCTTTAGCTGATTAATATGGACCCATTTCTTTTCTGTCAATTCGCCTTTGGGGATGCAGATTCTGTAGGCGACAGGTGAGACTTTGGGCCTCATTACGACCCTGGCGGTAAGTAGCCGACATTACCGCCATGGCGTAATGAACGTTTACGCCGTGGACCGATGGCGGAAAGAGCGCCACATTCCGACCCATCGCGCACAAGCATTACGCCATGGCGGTAATGTAAATAATGCCATGGCGGAAAGGGCCCCTACCGGCATCGTAGGCCGCGCAATGTGCACTACCGCCACCCATCTCAGCGGCCACCGTAATTAGCGGCCACCGTAATCAGCGGTGGCCGTAATTAGCGGTCACCGTAAAAAGCGGAACCGGAAATAGCGTCATCGCGGCGGAACGGGAAACAGCACGGCGGCCATCTTTAAAAACACAATCCATTGCCATCCTTCCCAACAACACCAGATCCAACCCTGACACCTGTCCCAACCCATCACCCACCCACTTAACCACCCGAAAATGCCCAAAGTTGTCAAGAAGGCATGCGATCGCCAGCGCCAGGACAGATTCTCCCGGGAGGAACTGAGCATGCTCGCTGAGACTCTACAAGACAATGCAGCCGTAGTTTTTGCTACGCAAATGACCAGGCCGGCGATAGCCAAAAAGAAGGCCATATGGGCCCTGGTGGCAGAGCATGTCAGCGCGGTGGGGTCCGTACCCCGCACCCCACAGCAGTGCAGGAAGCGGTGGGATGACCTTAGGCTACGTGTAAGAAGCATCATCTCCGCCAACCGCAACCTTGCCCTGGGTACCGGTGGAGGTTCTGAATCCTCACTGAAACTCCAACCGTGGGAGGAAATATGTGCCAGCACGATAGGCATGGAAGGCATTGAAGGCGTCGGAGGGATGGAAAGAGGAGTACCAACATCAGGCGATGAAGGTAGGTGCCTCAAATCAAGACATGCCATAGTCACTGAAGTCCATTCACAATGTTGCCCTAGAGTGTAAATGCAACACATTAGCTGGACACTGCCCACAGCCACATGCGAGCTCCACCCTGTATACATGTAGCATGCACACCCTAACTGCCGGCACCCACATACCTCCATCCTCATTCCACACAAAAAGGAGACAACCTGCATGCCCCTGCCTCAAATGTGCCTCATCTAGTGACCAAAATCATGTCAATCATTGTCATTCCAATGTCCGCAGACCATTCAATAACGCTCTCCCTCCTTTGCTCCACCACAGGCTTAGAATCACACCCCGAGGACGAGGACACCCCTGCGACAATAAAAGCCAAGAAGGCCAAGACGACCATTCACGCTCCCTCAACCTCAGCTGCAGTGAGCCAGACCCCACAGCAAGCACAATCCACTGCCAGCAAACAGGACGGCCCACCGGCAAGCACCCCATTAGGCAGCAGGCCAGCAGCAGCAGCACCACCTATTCCAACATTGCCTGCCACAGAAGGCACCGGTTCTGCGGCCAGCAGCACCATTGGAGAATCAGCTGCCATTGCAGCATGCTCTGACTCAGACATTGAGGAGCACGACGTCAGACGCCCCACTTACCTTCCACATTCCTCCTGTTTGTCCCATGCCAGCCCCCATGAGGATCCCACACAGGGGCACACAGAGGAAGAGGAGTGGCCATCTACCCCATGCCAAGCTCTAAGTCCACAGGAGGGGAGCAGCCCCTCCATCACACCACCAGCAATGGGCCTGGCCCAGCAGGGGCAACAGTCCCTTGAGGACATCATTGAATGGCAGCAACAGCTGTCCACGCTACTCACCGAGCATGCTGCGGAATGTTTGGGGGCTAGGGCAGCCATCGGACAGGCTACGGAGACCCTAAGGGCCGAAATTGCGCGGAGCACTGACACCCTGAGGGATGTAATGCAGTCCACGTCAAGGGACATTTGTGGCGAACTTGCCGGGGTGCGCCGTGTGCTCTCAGAGCTCTCCCACACCCTACAGGCCATGTATGCACGGGAGCAGGCAGGGACATCCTTCGCTGCCAGTTCTGCCCAGAGCAGCCCCGTCCGACGTTCAGGACGGAACCTGCGCTCCACAGGCAGGGGTGCCCCGGGGGCCGGGAGAGGGGGCTTGTAATAGCCTGTGCCCACTGTTACAGGCATCTGTAGACACTCACAGGGGGTGTGTTGGGGTGTGCAGGGGAAGGGAAGAGGGGAGGGTGTGTGTTGGGGTGTGCAGGGGGGAGGGGGTAGGTGAGAGAGGGGAGGGGGTGTGTTGGGGTGTGCAGTGGGGAGGGGGGAGGGAGGGTGTGTGTCACAACAATTTATGATTAAAATACACTTTTTCCTTTTTCCGAAATCAAATGTGTGGACATTTTCATTGCATATGTGTGCTTTATTGGTGTACAGTCCACAGTGTGCATGTCCCTGAGACACACAGTGCCCCAAGTGCTGTCTCCATGTGATACACACCAGCCGTGTGTGCTAGAAGCATTGGTCGATGATATTTTGACGCATTTCACGCCCCTCCTGTGCATCGCCTCCTCCATGAGGTGCGGCCCCATCTGCACCCTCCTCATCCTCATCGTCAGGTGGTTGCAGTTCTGCGTCAGGGGGCAGGGGCGCATTTCGTCTGACGCACATATTGTGTAGCATGACACATGCCATGACCATCTTTGCCACCTTCTCATGGCGGTACAGGAGGGCCCCACCAGACCTGCTGAGGCATCGGAACCGTGCCTTCAATAGGCCGAATGTCTGCTCAATGACCACACGGGTACGTGTATGTGCACGGTTGAAGTCCTCCTCGTGCTGGTTCTGCGGGTTCCGGACTGGTGTAAGGAGCCACCTCTTCAGGGGATAGCCTGCATCACCTGTATGTAGGCGAGAATGTATGTGTCAGTCATGACGTCTGATCAAGAACATGATGTGCCACCATGGCTTGCATCCAACTGTTACTTTGGACCACTTCTAAATGCACTAATTGATTCACTAATTGATTCACACAATGCGACCAGTATATGCTCATGGCTCTCATGGCCTGTTTTGCATGCCATCACCCAATGTATGCAGAGGGGTGGAGTGCATTGTGAGTGCCCATCCACTGTGTCCGTTCATGCCGTTTGTTTTGTTGGCCTGGCACGTGTTCTGTGATGTCAATGCGCACATCATTGCAACATTGCTGTGGGCCTCATCATGACCCCAGTGAGCAATGCTGATGTTGATAGGGACATTTTGGGGGCCCTGCTGTCTGTGTAATGGTGTGTTGATGTTTCTGTCCGTCATGTGCCTCCTTCATGGGCAGTTATGGGGGACAGGCCTTTCGGTTGATGGTGTTTGGTGACGTGCATGTTGTTGACAATGTGGTCTGAATTGGTAGAATGCACTTGCAGATGGTTGTGTCATGGTTGGGACACAACCTCATTCACATGGTAGGGCTGCATACATTGGGTATTGGCTTTACTGGTGTTGGGTGGAGTTTGGGTTGCTTTAGGGTATGATCTGTCTCCGTTCTCTCTGCTACTCACAGCCAGGTGGAGTATGCATCATCCCCCCCCTTTCAGCCAGGTGGAGTATGCATCATTCCTCCCCCTTCCTTTCAGCCAGGTGGAGTATGCATCATTCCCCCCCCTTTCAGCCCGGTGTAGTATGCATCATTCCCCTCCCACCTTTCAGCCAGGTGGAGTATGCATCACCCCCCCCCTTTCAGCCAGGTGGAGTATGCATCAGTCCCCCCCTTTCAGCCAGGTGTAGTATGCATCATTCCCCCCCCCTTTCAGCCAGGTGGAGTATGCATTGGTACGTCGTTCACCTACCCACTTCACATTTCC
The DNA here is from genome assembly GCF_040938575.1 of Ambystoma mexicanum. NCBI lineage: Eukaryota > Metazoa > Chordata > Amphibia > Caudata > Ambystomatidae > Ambystoma > Ambystoma mexicanum. The sequence goes on along the minus strand of NC_090921.1, from coordinate 516,879,934 downwards.
ATGGTCATGACATTAGACTCACCGAGTAGCCAGGATCTTGGGCCTGCATGTCGCTCCATGTAGCGTGGTATTGTGGAGTTCCTCAGGACCATTGAATCATGGGTTGATCCGGGGAATCGGGCACAACAATGTGTGATGATCTTGTTGGAGTCACAGACCATTTGCACGTTGATTGAGTGGAATTGTTTCCGGTTGCGGTACGGTACCTCCATGGCATGTGGAACCACCAATTCCACATGGGTGCAGTCGATGGCACCAATGCAACCAGGTATGCAGGCTAGTGCATGGAAACCCACTTTGGTGTTTGCAATCTCCTGGGCAGTCCGTGGTAATGAGATGTGGTCGTCTGTGTGCTTGAGGAGGGCATCGAGCACTTGGATAAGTGTACGTGAGAATAATGGTTGTGAAATGCCATGCAAGTGCCCCACTGTGTGCTGGTAGGTGCCTGTGGCCAGGAAGTGGAGTACAGACACTACCTTCAGTAGGGGTGGGATGGCGGTTGGACTTTCTATCATTCTGACGATGTCGTTGTGTGTCATGTCTACGATGGCGTTGATGGTGTCCCGGTCCAAACGGTACAGGGTGTGGATCTGCTCAGCAGTGAGGTTGAATGGACTGGCTCTGATGCGTGGGATTGGGGGCTGCCTGCGTGGTGGCACTGGCTGTGCTGGTGGGGCTTACTGGCCCTGCCTTGCCCTCCTTCTCCTGCGTCTCCTCTGTGCTGCCTGTTGTTGGTGTTGTTGTTGTTGTTGTTGTAGTAGCACTTGCATTGCTATCAGGTCCTCCAGCCCCAACATTGCAAGTCGTATTGGTATCATTGTGGAGTGTGACTGGGTGTGGGAAGGGGTGGGGTGTGCTCTTTTTGTACTTTCTGAGTCTGTATTGCCTCCACCTGTGCTGTTTCTGTGCACCTGTGGCAGCTGGATTCACTTTACATGGCCATTTACGGTTGGTTCGCGATGGCGTACTTAGCGCCATGGCGGTAAGGTACTTAACGGGCTGGGTGATGGCGTTAGGTGCATATCCGCTTGGGTCGGCATTCGCGTACCTTTCCGCCATGGCGCTAAGTACGGTGTGGGAGGCCGGGTGCGCGCGTCCTTGGCGCAGATAGCGGCAGCGTTGACTACGATGCCGCTAATGGCATCGTAGTTAACGGTCAAGGGTCATAATGGGACCTAGCGGAAAACGATGGCGGTAATCATTTACCGCCATCGTTTTTCGCTTAGCGCCAGGGTCGGAATGAGGCCCTTTATCTACAATTTCAAAAGGTCCTCACCAGCTTGGTAAAAATGTATGCTCTTTGGTCTGGTTCCTTTGGAAATTGTACAAGTAGACCCTGTCTCCTACTTGGTATTCCTTTTTGGTTGTTTTTAGATCATATTGAGTCTTCATCCCCTCTGCAGATTTTTCTAGATTCCGCTGAGCATAGGCAAAAGCATGTTGAAGGTGTTTCTTAGATTCTCAACATACTCATGAGTTCTGGAGGCGTTTATCAGTGTCTGCTTCTGTGCTCTATAGAGCAGATGCTGGTAACACCATCCTTTGTCCAGTCATCAGCTCAAATGGAGACATCTTAGTTGCAGAAGAAGGTGTAGATCTGATGGCTATTAGGACAAGCGGTAATCGGATGTCCCAACTTGGCCCAGAGTCTGCCATAAACTTTTTTAGAATGCTTACAATAGTTTTATTGTACCTCTCAACTCCACCACTAGAAGACAGCGGTATGCATGTGAAGTTTCCTTTTTACCCCAGGTATCTCCCACATCTTTGTAATCACTTTGCTGGAGAAGTGCCTACCATAGTCTGACTCAATCTTTTGGGGTAGGCAAAAATGCGAGAAGATGTGGTTGATCATCAGGACAGCTGCTGTTTCTGCCTTGCAATTTGGGGCAGGGAGACATTCCACCCATTTGGTAAACAAGCATGTTACGGTTAACATGCACTTGTTCCCCCTAGAGGAACGAATCACGGGCCCAATGAAATCTACTTGTAAATCTGACCAAGGCAGTGTCAACCCCCTCTTCTGGAGGGGAGCTCGGTGTGTGAGTGATGTTGGCTGAAATTGTGCACACACAAGACAACCCTTCAAGTATTGGTCGAGGTCCTGCACCATGTGTGGCCAGTATGCAACCTCTCATAAGATTTCTAAAGTAGTGTGAAACCCCCGATGACCGGCTGTGGCTGCGTCATGGGCGTGACTTAGCATCAGGCTTCAGAATGGGGTAGGGACCACCCACTGTTCTCAGCCAGATATGGATCTCCTTACTACCAAACTGTCTTGGATTCAGAAATTATTTGGGCATTTCATCAACACCCTGAGGTCCTCTTTCTCAATGTAATCGATATCCATCAGGGGAAAGTTCTCAGGGTCCTCAATGTGTTGATAACATTTACCAATAATCGGATCCCCTTTTTGTTCCATGATTAAATCAGCATCTGGGGTCTCCTTGCTCCACTGGGCAGCTGAGAGTTCATTGTGAGCATTTGTCTGGGCCCTAGTGATAGCAGTGACCTGGATTTTCCCCAACAGGGACTTGATCTCGAGGAGATCCCCCTGGATGGCTCCAGTTTTGGCCAGCTGATCAGCTAGGTAATTTCCAGTTTTGTCTGGCCCCTCTATTCTGTAATGGCCCTTGATCTTCTTCCAATAGATGGTCATCCCACTAGAGGAGACCAGATCATCAATATTAGCTTGCCATGTTTAAGCGGTTTGTTGTTAGCACATAGCATGCCTCTGGTTTTCCAATTAACCAGGTGCCCACAAACCCGTTTCGGACATAATCTGAGTCAGTGATTATGACCAGTTTTTGAAGTTGGTGTTGGATGGCAGTGAGGATTGCCTGATGAACTGCCATCAACTCTGCCACCTGACTACAACAGGGACCGATTTTGCGGGGCATCATTTAACCAGGCATTCCCAATGCCAGACACCAGTTCCTTTTCCCCATTGTTGTCAACATGGTAGGAGCACCCGTCCACATAAACTGTGGGCATTCCCTCACACTTGTCATCTTCATAGACTTTGTGCGGGGAATTCAGGTACGCCTCCATGTTGTCCTTGGTTTTAAGACTTTCGACCTCGAGACAGTTTTCTCTGGCACAATCATGCAAGTCAGCCAGACCTTGCGCGAGGGGACTCTTCTTGTTTTGGCCATATCTGACCTCCACAGGAAAGCCTTGCAGTGACAGAATCCAGTAATTCTGGAATTACTCACATTTCCGGCCCGGATTCTGTCACTCTGGAGGTATTGCAAAGGCTGGTGTGGAGTCTCCACTATGATGTGTTCCCCCTGGATGAACGGGCGGTAATTCTTCAATGCCCACACCATTGCCAGGAGTGCCTTTTCACAACCGTTGAATTTTTCCTCCTCAGAGGACAAAATCTTGCTGGCATAGGAGATAACTTTATTGACCTTGTCATCTTTTTGATATAATACTGCTTTCAAGCATATATTCGAGAACCCTGTCTCCAAGAAGAATTCCTTGTATTTGACAGGGTAAGCTAGACAAGATGCTTGTGAGAGCCTTCTTTTGAGTTGCTTTACTGCATCGGCTTGTTCTGGACCCCACTCACACTTCAGGGATCTTGTGATCTCTGCGTAATCCTCAATGAACTTCCTACTGTAATTAGTCAGTGCAAGGAGGCTTCTTAGCCAACGCAGAGTTGTGGGGTCTTTCAGTTTAGTGGTGCTTCCACTTTATTTTCCTGGGGACAGAGACCCTCAGGAGTTATTTCATGCACACGGGTTCTGCACCACTGCACCTTTTGGAAGGACAGTTTTGCTCCGGCAACCCTCAACTGTGTCAGAACATAACAGATTTCCACTATGTGTTCCTCCACAGTTGAGCTTTTTTATCAAGACATCATCCTTATAGGCCAGGTTACCCCTTTCACCCAAGTTGGGCATGGCCTTATGTAAGAAGATGTTGAATTAGTTGCTGGAGTTGATGTATCCGAAGGGAGTCCGGATCCACGTGTACTGCTGCCCCCCGAAGGTAAATGCCAGCTTGTATTGGTCCTCCCTACTGACAGGCACGGCCAAGTACCCATTGGTCAGGTCAATGGCAGTGTATATCTTTGACCCCTGGATCTGGGCCAGCCCCTTGTCAATGTAGGGGAGAGGCCATCGGGACATGTGGACCCGTTTATTCAGCTCCCTCAGGTCATCACAGAGTCTCCACTGGCCGTTCGGTTTTAAAATCCCCAGCACTGGATTATTAAAGGTGCTGTGGACTGAACAAATTATCCCACGGGACTCAAGGTTTTTGATTATTTCCGTCAAGGACTCAATGGATGCGCGAGGCAAGCGATATTGCTTCACAAACACTGAAGTCATTCCAGGGTCCATGGGAATTGTTGTAGTGTGGATTTCGGTGCAACCACAGTCATACGAGTCCACCGCAAAGAGATCTTGAAAATCTACGAAAACCTGTTTCAACTTTTGCTTTTGCTCTGGAGTCTCACTGGCATCAGCTAGGTTGTCCCGCTCTTCAACCATTTGCCTGAAGCCTGGAAAGACCTCCGGTTTTGCTATCTCAGCAGCCTCCTCCAGCTGGGTGAAGAGGTCCCTGGTTAGAGTATTGACCTGGACAGAGGGTTTCAGGTAGGAAAGGCAGTCATTGTGGACCTAAAAAATCACCTCATCCTGCCTGATGTCACAGGTCACCTCTTCCTCACTGTAAGGGCAGGAAGAGTACATTAGGAAATTCCCCCCTTGCCGGGTGAAGATCCGGTCTGGGGGTATGTCATTGTCACTATCACTGTCACAACAGTCATTGGGGATTGGTCCTATCAGTTCATTACCGAGGTCCATGGAAAAATGTCGGTCATCAACCGCCATTCAATAATGGTGCCTGCGCCCACAGTGATACTCCTAGGGTCGCTGTTATCCATTAATATTGGAATGGTGTTGTGTTCTTCATTGACTAATGGTGTTGGGTGTAACCGTAACCCTTGCTGTTGGAGATGGGCATTGAGGTGTACCTATGCGTCAGGATTTTGCCGTTTCTGCCCTCTTTTAATTTTTAATTCAGGTGGGAATAGTCGTGTCCGTCCCGGGATGGTGACCTCCTCTCCAATTTGAACTTCAACTGTATACGGCAACAATTGGGCTGACCGAAATGCTTTTTCTGAATCTTCAAAGTCCACGGCATTACCCCCTAGTCGGGACCAGGCTTTGTAATTGATCAGGTCCAAATTAATGGCAAACTGATTGAGCATGTCACTGCCTAAATAGAATGCAGCAGGAAATCTCACACGACCCACAATGATGTACTATGCTTTTGTTTCCTATAGAAAGTTTGGAATTGGGAGTTTTCAGGCCCATTTTCCACTTATCGCTCAATTTAAATGGCTGGATGGAAATGGCTTAAATGGAAATGGCTGGATCTTTTGGGAGCTTTCGGAACATGGCTTTGCTGATGAAGCTCTTACCGTTGTTCACGCACACTCTGGTGGGAACAGATCCTTCCCCTTATTTAACTGAATAGGGATGAATAACTGTTCTCTAATTTTCAGAATATCATCTAAACTTTGAGCTGGTTTCTCATCACTTTTAGCTATAGAATTGGAATTTTCAGATTGTGAATTGGTATCGAATTTCAAAGTATTTCCTTCCAGTGTGGAATGCCACTTGAACCTGGAAGGAAGGTTGATTTTCAGGAATGGAGAGGAGTTCCCATCACCAGTTTGTTGTCCTACAGCAATTACTGTCACGTCAGGTATTTGATTGTTCTGTAAATGAAACTCAATATGATCAGGTTTTTGTTCAACCATGTGGCATGTGCCATTTAAACTAACATGGTTGACACTCTGTTTCAATTTTATTAGCCTGTTAGTCTGAGTCCAGAGGACTTTGTTCACACAATCTATTAGGGGAGACAACCTACGCAGGATGACATTCCGTAGTAGACAGGGTGTGCCCTCTGGAGTCGCGACTATGACCGGGTATTTCACTTTGTGTCGCCCAATTTTTATTTCCAAATCTGCAGTCCCCTCGACAGGAATTTCATTTGCATCGAAGTTCTGGAGTTGTCCCAGAAGAGGAGTCAAATGGATCTGGTATCTCTCCCCCCTTCCTGAATTTAGCTGATCAAAGGCCCTTTTTGACAGAAGAGTGGCTTGGGTTCCATTGTCCACCTGCGCCGAAAATGTGCATTGCCCTTGCACTTGGACCGGGGCATACAATCTACCCTCTTTCTCCTCCAATGTGCAAAGATAATGTGCATTTTGGGCAAGCTGGGTTGCCAATTTCCTTATTTTTGACTCCGACACAGGGGTAGTTTGGGCATAATCCTATGTTGGAGTTTGGGGATCTGAAAGAAAAAATTTACATTTGGATATTTGCAGAGTTTCGGCTCCCCTTTTTCTGATTCTGGGCTGCCCCCAACCCTTTTGGAGGCAGTCAACAGAATTTGTTTGTGAGGTTTGGGATCCCTCTGTTACTATTGGGTTTCCTGGATGCTCATTCTGGGGTTCAATGATGGGCGATTCTGACTCAGTCCCCACACCCACCCAGTCTTCATGGAGATCTCTTGGGATCCAGGGGCTTTTCACGAGTAAGGAAGAAACTTCCTCTAGGGCTTTATACCTCCCTTCCCCCATGCCTCCTCCTCTGGAACTGGTGAGTTGTCAGGGTTCTCGCCCTGTCATTGTTCTGTGGTACCAGACCCTTGGTTTGTGGGGTTCTGAGCCGCCATGTTCATCTGAGGATTCTGTTGAGCCCTCAACATGCGACCCAGATCCTGGGTTAGGTTCTGGACCTGGCGCTCCAGTTGGGACACCCGTTCTGGATGGTACGGGGGTCTCTGTTCCAATCTAGGAGAATCACAGGAAGGGTAACTATACCTTCTCCCGTAGTACCCTGGATATTGTGAATGTTGGTAACCCTCCACCCTTGGCCTCCCCTCTCCCGGATTGGGTTGTCTGAGTTCCTGAAACCGGGGATTGAAAGGATGGTTGTCCTGCAGGTTGTGGTTTTGTGAGTATCGGGGGAAGAAACTTAACCCAGCATTTGGGGAATTACTGCCCTCCTGGGGGAAGTTAGGAGGGAAGCTTCCCGGGGTAGTACTTACCTGATTGGATCCCTGCCCTTGGGCTGGGGGAGTCCATACGTACACCAAGATTGGTCGGATGCCCTTGTATCAGGGACTGATAGAATCAGGGGGGTATTGGGTCCCTTTAGAGGGATTACCTCCCTGACTGCCACCTGTTTGAGATTGCTCTGAAGGCCGTCTGGGTCTCTGATTTTGCTGATTTTGTGTAGGTTCATTTTTAAACTCCCAATCTCTAGGTCTAAAATGGGGTTTACCTACACCTCTGCCACCTTAGCAGGAGCAGGGGTGTTGACTGGTTTGCGGTTCTTGGCTAGATTTTTATTTTCTACAGGTTTTTGGACCTCATAAATGCAGGTCGCCTGCTCTATGACCCATTCCAGAGATCTTTTGTCATGGAAGTCCCTCACCAGCTGGGTCATGATATATTTGGGGAGTGCATGAAAGAAGGTGGTTATAAACTATCCGTGCGCACCCTCCTAGTGGTTTGTGCAAAGGCGCGTTTGAGCTCCTGCACAAATTCTCGTGCGACCTAATCTTCCCCGCACTGCAGATTGTAGGCCGCTTTGCGAGTCTCTTGGGGGTTTCTGTGGGCGAAAAGGTGTTTCAAGATGGCCGCCCTGTAGGTGGACCATCTTGAATAGTTCTGGTCCTCCAGTCTAGCAAAGAAACTGGAGTACTCAGGGGAGAAGGTCCATTTTACATACTCTATGCAGTTCTGGTTGTCTTTCAGATGAGAAGTATCCATCATCTGCTCATAGAGTTCCAAGAGTTCCCAAACAGAATATTTTGCGTTTTTATGTTATGGGGTTATGACACTCCTAATGGCCTTAATCTGCCTAATGGGGTCTTTTGTCATAACTCTCTTGAGTTTATTTGCCTTCTTTGGCCTAGTCACCCAAGTCCACTCGCCTTCAGACTCAGAGGCGCTACTACTTGAGGTCCCCTCATGATCATCTATGCACCCCCTAATTCTGTGAGCTTGAGAGGGGCTCGCAGAATGGTGGGGCTTAGTCTCTCTATTCCTGTGGTGCTCAGGAGAGTATTTGTCTGACTCTTCCCTGCTCCCAGGTGATGGCAGAGTATCCCCCCACTGCCCTAATTGGGTAGAGGTCTTCAGGATGCTCTTTTTGGGCCTCATTTCATTTGGTTTTTCATCCAATTGAACCGACTGGTCCCTTGGAAAGTAGTATTTCTGTGGATCTAATTCCCTGACTCTCCCCTCATAGGAGGCTTCCTTGTCAGAGATATCAGCCTGAATGTTTGGGTATCTATACAGAGACGCCCGTCCATCCATTTCTGGGGAGTGCTGACATGTCAGTTCCATCATGCTTGACGGCCTCATGATTTCCGGCTCATGTGAACCAGTAGACATGAATTCAGCATTGCACAAAGTGTTAAATGGGTTTGAGTCCCTTAGTACAGAGCTCCTTATGCTATGATCAGGAGTTACCCTGACCCTCTCTACCTGTTCAGGGTCCCTCCAGTTAGTATTAAATCTAGCACCCCCTTTCTCCAACCTTGCTAGTTTCTCATTCTCAGCCCCTACTTCTTGATAATAAGCAAAGATCTTAGCCTTTTGCTCAGCTATCAAGGCTTTACTGGCCTCTATGACCCGCTCTTGCGTTGCCACTTGTTTGTGGAGCCCAACATTCTTTTCACAGAGGGCCTCATTGTCTCTCTGCGCTACCTGTATGGTTTGAAAATAATGAGACAGTTTCTGTTGCAGGAGATTCACCTCCTGAGCATCTTTGGTTTGGGTGTTCTCTTTCAGAGCACCTTCTACCTGTCTGGCGTTCTCCAGTAGATTCCCATACTCCGTTTTGAGTTCATTTAGTTTTTGGAGGGATAACTCACTTCCCTGTTATTTTTTTCTTGACTTGCTTATTTCCTGGCCTAGGGCATCTTTCTCCTGACTTAGGGTGCTCCTCTGTTCAGCCAGTTCATCCCTTTGTTTATTGATGGTATTGGATTTCTGGCGCTCTTGATCAAATTCTGCTTGAGAGTGGGGGTCTCTCATAAATTATTTATTTTTTTTAAACAATTTTATTAATTTTATTTCAACAAACGATACAACCCAAACTTGCAGTGCATACAATAACAGTTTAAATATACATCGCTTCATCATGTCCACTGCCCGCCCCCCCTTTCGAGCCTACTCCCTTTCATGTTGTATTTCTGCACCTTGTAATAGGGATTCCTCTTCCATGTTTTCCATTGGGTCTCGCATTAGCGCAAATACCTCTGCTATTAGTTGTTTCGAAGCTATCAGGGTCTCAGCCTCTTCCTCCCCCCAACATTACTTGCATCTTGCCAAACTGTAGTTTCTGCTTCAGCCCATTTCTGTAGATCTTTCCACCATGCTTCTATTCGTGGTCTATGGCATGCCTTCCACCCCATAGCGATTCTCCTCGTTGCAAGTGCATATGCTAGGTCCTTTAGTTTACTCACATGCTTGAGTTTACGTGGTCTCGTTAACCCTCCCGTCAGGCAGGCCCACACCGTGTCCACCACAATCTTGATTCCCTTTTCAGCTAGCCTGTGTGCCACTTCTCCCCAAAATCGCTCAATGACTGGGCATGACCAGAACATGTGCACCATTCTGGCATTTTCCTCATCACATTTGGGACATGCTTGTCGTTCTGCATTTTTGAATTTGGCTATTCTCTGGGTGTCATGTACGCCCTATGTGTTACATATAATTGCATCTGTTGTAGTCTTGCATTCCTCGACACTTTTTTGTAGTTCCCTTGGGCTCGTTCCCACATCCCATCACTCATTGGGGCTCCCACTTCCTCTTCCCAGTCCCGTCTCAGTTGTGCCACTTCCTTCCCCACCTTGGACATCATCAGTTCGTATATTCTAGATATCTCATGTCCCCCCTCTGCTATGTCATATATTGTATCTATGGTGATGTCCGGTTCTTCTTCTAGTACTACTTCGGACCATGTCTCCTTAATTCTCCGCACCACCCTATCGTATGTGATGTACTGGCCCGCGTGTAACCCGGTTTCCTCCTCCAACACTGCAAAGTCCCTTATATTCCCCTCCTGCCAAATATTGCCCATTGTTGCTATCCCCACCGGTTCCCAGTGTTTCCTAATCATCATTCTTAGTTGCTTTTCTTTACCCGCCAGCGCCACTAGTGGTACCTGCGGGGAACACGGGAATGGATTCTCCATCAACTGGCAGGCCCTGCGTCACATCTTCCACCCAAGTATCATAATCTTTGGACGCCCTTCCATGTCTGGCTTAGGCTGCCACATCATTTCCTTTAGAAAGAATGGGGCACAGTCCTGTCAGAACAGCCTGCACTCCGAGGTTGACTCTTCAGAGAGCCATTTAGCTACATATTGCAGCTGGCTTGCTATGTAATAAATGTTGTAGTTTGGCAGTTTTATACCCCCTTTCTCATGTGAGTTTTGTAGCTTCCAAAGGGCCACTCTATTCCTCGTCCCATGCCAAAGGAAATCCCTGCACATGCCATCTATCCTAGCAAAGAACCGCCTTGGTATCAGGTATCGGATGTTCCCAAAATAATGCAAGAGTCTTGGTAGGACCACCATTTCCAACATTGCCCCTCGCCCCATCATCGCCATGGGTAGCTTCACCCAGAACTTCATGATATTTTCAATTTTCTTAATCGCTTTCTCTGTATTATACTGGTGTTCCTCTTCCACCGTGTGGTATATATCTATCCCAAGATATCAAAACGTGCTAACCTCCCATGATATCTGTAGCACCGGTAGCTGTTCTAACGGGATCCCTTTGTACCTGCCCAGTGGAAATATACTGGATTTTTGGGGGTTCACGGCTATACAGACAGCCTTGCAAATCCCTCCATCACTTCCAGAATGTACTCGAGGTTTTCTCCGGGTGCCGTAAATACAGCAACATGTCATCCGCATACAAAGAGATTAAATGCGGTTCTCCTCCTGCAGCGATGCCTATTGGGTCGTACTGTTGCCTCAGATATATCGCTAGGGGTTCTAGGGCTAGAATATACAGCAAAGGAGACCACTGGCATCCCTGCCTAGTGGCTCTACAGAGTTGCCACCTCTCTGATATCACTGCTCCTGTTTTAACTCTGGCCAGCGGCGCGCTATATAACATTTTTGCCCACTGTAGGTACCCGGGCCCTATCCCATAGCCAGCCAGGGCCGCCATCAGCCATGGCCATTTGACTGAATAAAAGGCCTTTATTGCGTCTAACGATACAATTGCCAGTTCACCTTCGTCCTTATTTGTGTGCTCAACGACTCAATGGAGTCGCCGAAGATTGTGAGATATGTTCCTGTTTGGGACATAGCCAGTCTGGTCGGGATGTATTAGTTTACCAATAACCCTCCTCATTCTGTTTGCCAAGACAGCTGTCGATATTTTGCTGTCCTGATTTAGCATTGATAGGGGTCTGTATGATCCACAGTTGTGACCAGGCTTATTAGGTTTGGGTAGCGGTATAATTATCGCTTCTCTGAGGGACTCTGGCAGCCTTCCCACTCCATATGCTTCATAAAGCATTTCTGAAAGTGGGGGTAGCACCTCCTCCTTATAAGTTTTATAAAATTCGCTTGGGAGTCCGTCAGTCCCCGGAGTCTTGCTGGTGGGCAGCTGCCTCACTACCTCTTCCAATTCCTCTAAAGTAATCGGAACGTCCAGCTACTCTCGCTCTTCAGCACTGCTGTGCGGCAGTCCTATGTCCTCCAGTGTTTCTACTATTTCTTTACAATCACTTACCTCATCATCTCCATACAAGAGTCTATAATACTCTGCAAATTCCTGGTTAACTCCTTCTTGGGTGTCCACTATGCTCCCATCCTCCCTCGTTATTGTTCTAATTGTGGGCCTGGGGGTGGTCTCACTCTTGTATAGCCATGCCAGGACCCTCCCTGGTTTGTCCCCCGCATGCTGTCTCTCTATTTACTTTTTATAGTTAAGATTGCACAATATCTCCCAGTGCCCCACACATTTCTGCTGCAGCCTAAGTATTACTTCATTATCTTCCTTGGTATTACCTCCCCCACTTAACGCTCTTTTTAGCTCCCTCTACGTATCTTGCAATTCAGCCAGGATCCCTCCTTGTAGCCCCTTGGACATAGCTATAGCTACTCCCCTCATTACCACTTTAAAGGCCTCCCAAAGCTTACCCGCTGTCTCTACACTGCCAGTATTGATCTCAAAGTAGTTTATTATTTCCTCCCTCAGATCCTCCCTAAAAATGGTGTCTTTCAGCGCCTCTGCTCTGTGGCGCCATGTTGGGATCGTTGCTCTCGGGGGTCGATATTGCCACCTCAGGATTAGTGGCGAGTGGTCTGAGAGGACCCTTGCTTTAGATTCCGTCTCCGTTATCTCAGTCATTAACTCCTGTGTAGCAAAAATATAGTCCAACCTACTATGTCAATTTTGTGGAGCTGAATAGTGCGAATATTGCCTCTCCCGGGGGTGGTGCGACCTCCATACATCCTGGAACCCGAAATCCTCCAGCAGTGTTTGCAGTGCTCTAGCGGCTGAGGTGGGTCTATCCATTTTACCATCTGATCTATCTACCCTAGGGTTTAACACGTAATTAAAGTTTTCTCCCCAGATCACCGCCCCTCCCAGGCACGTACTGAGTTTGTTACATAAGGTTTTGAAATATGCCGCCGTGTTCTGGTTCAGGGCGTACATGTTTATGATGCTTATCTCCCTATTTTCCACCAGCCCTCTCATTATGACCATCCTCCTGTCTGCCTCAACTGTAGACTGTGACAGCTGAAACGGGACATGCAGCGCCACCCAGATGAACACTCCCCTAGCATAGGCCGAATATGATGCACCCACCACAGTCCCCCTCCATTTCTTCCGGATCATCTCCATCTTATCCTACGTAAGGTGAGTCTCCTGCAGCAGGGCTACATCTATTTTCCATCTGCGTAGATGCAGCATGACCTCATTCCTCTTTAGATAGCTATTGAGCCCTCTGACGTTCCAAGTAATTATTTTAAGATCCCCCATGGCGTGTTAGGGTCCCGCTCCTCCCACTACAAGTGCAATCATGACCAAATATATTTCCATTCTGTGTAGGCTCGTTTCCCAACTTATACTTCCCCAAACTAAAAAACACTTCAAACTTCCCAACCTCCCTCCCTCCCGCCTCCCTTCCCTGCCCCAATTCACTCCCCTCTGTTTCCTCCCACCCCAACGCCCCTGCCCAGCTCCATCCCTGGATCTCAGGCACCACCGCATCTAGCCCTTTTCTGGCAATAGCTTGTACTCACGGCTCTGCAGGGAGAAGTCGCCCTAATGGCGATCCTACTACTCTAACTCCTGGGGGTAGGTTGTCTCCATCTTGCCGCTCCCGTTTGCTTCTAATTTGACACGCTTAGTGCTACCCAATTACATTTGCATTTGATATTCTAGTCCAAGAAGTACAAATGTCCCATGTTACAATTTTCAATGTTATCCGTCCTCACCCAGCCCCTGTTATCTTTTTCCGCCCCCCCCATCCCGTTATCATACATGGTGTGTCTCCATCACTTATCGTGATCCTCGCGATCCTGCTCCTCGTCTTGTTCCGGACAGCCCTGCATATCCAGCCATGCCGTTGCGTCCTCCGGGGTGTCAAAAATATACGCCCTGCCTTTGTGCAGGACTTTGAGCTTTGTGGGATACAAAAGCATGTACTTGATTCCAGCTGTGCTCAGTCTCCTCTTGATTGCCACATAGCTACAACGCTGTCTCTGCACCAACATAGTGTAATCAGGATATGCTGTGATGGTTGCAGATGCCTTTTCTATCGTTCCACCTTTGCGAAAATACTCCAAGATCTTCTCTCTATCTTTGTAGTTCAAGATCTTCGCTATTATTGCCTGAGGGGGGACTCCGGGTCGTGGTTTCCTCATCAGGGCCCTGTGCGCCCGTTCAACAGCAAATCCTTGTGAAAGCTTGTCGGCTCCTATTTCTTGCAGGATCATATTCTCCACGTAGTCCGTGGGGTCTTGGCCCTCCTCCCCCTCCGGCAGGCCGACCACACGTATGTTGTTACGTCTCACTCTCCCTTCAGCCTCCTTCGCTCGGTTCTCCAGGTTGGCCACTTGTTGCTTCAGTATGTGGACTTCCTTTGCATTGCTTGTGCTGGTTTCTGTATTGGTTTTCACAGCACTCTCTAGGCCGCTTGTTCTTTCCGCCAGTGCTCTCACATCTTGTCGCAGATGATCCTCTTTTGTGGGGGAGACTTCTGTAGGCGCGGCTGCCGCCCCTACCCGGGGTCGTAGGGTCTGTTGCGTCTTGGCAAAAGAATCCATTGTGGGCTGCTTGCTCTTGGTCTTGCCTCTTCTTACCAACATTGTGCAGCCCTAACTACATACCGGGGTCCCACTTTTCTGTAGGGTGCGAGTCCTGCTGCCCCGTTCCTCCTTCTGTATGGTTGCAGCCTGCTGTGGCACTGCCTGGCCTAGATGGTTCTTGTGCCTCGTCCCGTTCCGCTTTGTGGGGGCTACACCTCTCGCTCTCGAGGGTAGCCTGTGCCTTCTTACGATCGATTTCGGTCACGGGCCACTCTTGCGTGCCCCTATTATGCCACGTGTGCTGGTTGCTACTGTGCCAGCTTCCAGGCCCTGATGCTGCCCATCCGCTTTTGGTTATGTCCGGCAGTTCTTATTCCAGGCCCTATGCCCCTCTTTGCGACGGTGACCGTGGGCCTGCGGACTTCTGCCGCCGATTGGATCCTTCTGGAAGCTTCCCTTTTTCTTGCACTCCCTCAGAAGTTGTGCACCTCACATTAGCCACTGATATTGGGGCGTGCAGCCTAGCAATAAGTGTCTTGCTATATAATTACCATGCGCAGGCGAGCGTCTTCATGTGTGGGCCCACTCATTCTGCGGCCCCCGTCTCCTCTCAATGTGCTTCCTGGGGCCCCTGCTACTATTCTGTTGCAGCTCACACGCGTCTTGAGCAGCGTATGAACTGAGCTGCAGTCAGCGCCTCCTTCAAAGCTCCTGCAGGTCCCCCGCTCTGGGTAGTCGAGCGGATCTCCTCAGCTATTCGCCCTGTTGGTATGGGCTGCCCGCACCCTCTTCTTCCTTTGTCTCGCTGGGCTGCTTCGATGCCAGGCGTGCAGCGTAACAATATATCTTGCTGCTTCTATATTCCGTGTGCAGTTTTCTCAGCCGCAGTTGCCGTCCGCTTCTTATTCCACAAGCTGCGCGCTCTCTGCCAGCCGTCGTCCGCCATGGGTTTACTGGGCCTACTTCAGCTTCCTTTGTTCCAACACGCCAGCCATTTTGTATTGAGTGCCGCTCCGTGGCTACAAACTTTAAGTTGATCTTGCCAAACCTCCTGTAGCCATCAAGGACTCAGCTCTTCCTCGAACTTGCCCCACGCCTTTACACATCCAATAGTGTATTTCTGAGCACGATCATGCCTTTTTTCGCTTATTTTCACAGAGGATCATGTCAGATCGTCAGGAGCAGCTCGGAAGAGACGTCCTACTCCATGGCCCTCTAGCCACGCCCCCAGGTCTCTCATAATTAATTTATTCTTTTCCTATTTCAATTTCTCTATCTGCTCAAGCTCTATTAAAACGTATCTGTTGATTTAATTTCTGTTGACTCTCTTGCAGAGAGTCAACCTTTTCCTTACACTACTCTTTCAATGCCTCTAAATGGGTCTCTTGATCTGCATTATTCCGCTGTTGGAGAGCCAAATCCTCTTTTATTTTATGACATAATTTCCAGATTCTACCTCCAACTCTTGGCTCTTCTGTCATTTTTGTTCTGCTAAACTTAGATCAGTCTGGATTTTAATTAATATTTCAACTTGATTTTGCGCAAGAGTTGTGTTTTTCTCATGCCTATCCCGCATCACTCCCATGTGGAGATACATGTAGGCCGCGATTCTAATAATTTTGATTTGCTCCTCTTTAATTTTTGGGGTCATATATAGCTCACTCAAAGCTTGGTGTCCGTCTGGCCACGTGTCCAGGTTCATGGTCACCGTCTGGCCACGTGTCCAGGTTCATGGCGGTGACCTGTTGTGTTATTTCGTGTAGCCAGACTTTTTCATCCTGTTCTGGCCACTCACCTCTGACAAATAGCGTGTGCAGAAGGTGCTCCCTAGCCATATTGATTTCTACTATAGTCATTTTGGACATGTTCTTTCTTTATTGATTTATTTATTTATGTAAGGGTAACCTATATTCTGTTGCTTTTCTGTCTATTTTGGGGTTGATTTTAGTTTTAATTTTAGAAACAGGCCTGGTAGAGTATTTGTTTTTGGGAGGCGCTTGTAAACTGTAACACAGTATTCCAACAACAAAAAGTATCACTACCTTGCAGGTTAGTCTGCTGTGTTAGACTGTCACAGGTGGCAACCAAACTCAATCCCGGACTCGAGCCCCCAAATTAGTTAAGGATTTCAATCAGGCGACACACACCTTGTAGCGCACAACTCAGATGCTTTTCTCCTTATTTTACGCAGATTCAATTTGAGATGGTAAACCGCTCGTATCACACCCCCTTTTCAAATACCCCAGGTCACAATAGGTCATGAACCAGGCTGGTTGGTAAAATGCAATATTTATTTATTTCAAAACTCAAAAGAAATCATACAATTTTTAATACGGGCAGCAATCACAAATGGGGTGATAATCATAATGAAAAAGAAAGCAATGCATTTAATTAACCTTCTCCTAGAACATATACAAAACACCAGGGAATAAGAGCACTTTTTGATTTAGGAAAGATAGCACCCATGTTAGGATTTCCCCCCTGCAATGTTCCCTCAACCCACATATAATTAAATTCTGAATGGATAGAAAGACACAGCAGGTAATAAGGAATAAGATGCAGAAAATGGAATTCAAATCCAACCTTTCCTCACCAAATAAGAGTGGATTTGAAACCCCTTCCAATGTTTATGAAATGACACTCGGAAATGGACAAATAATTAATTAATGTGTGGTTAAAATTTTAAGGTAAATACAATTTTTCACTAAAGCAACAATGCATAGACACTAACAATCCCCAGCAATGGATTACCAAGAGCATACAATTGAAAACTGAGTGGAAAGTTTAAAACATGTTGTGGCAAAATGACACGTGTAAAAGTTGCATTTTCTTTAAATTCCTGTGTAAATTTACTCACATGGTTTTTAATAAAAACGGGTGAAATATTCTGATTTGGAGTGCGGTTTTTGGGCTGGGGAATAGGTATATATCACAGGTACCACATAGAGGTGGAAATAGGTCTCTAGCCGGTTAATTGAGAGAGATTTGGAAGGTAGAGTGAGGTTAGTTTTTAGGAAAATATAGCAGTGAAAAAGATAAATCGGTTTTTAAAAGTGAAAGTCAAATTTTACTTAAACTAGATTTAATGGCTAAGAAAAACACCACCTGTGAATATCAAAGTTACGCTGCAGTTGTAACCCTTCATGCAGTGTACTGCTTTTCTTGAGGGAAATTAATTTATTTAAACACAATATCGCTAATGATTTATGATCTATGCAAGACAGGAATGAAGAGAAAAGTGGCGCTACACTTGGAGATCAAGGGCAATAACACAGAGAATTCTGACAGCTTTAACAAGTTACCTAGGATAAGGATAGGATGGCTTAGAGATTGGGATAAGGACAAATGCAAGACAAAATAGACTATGGATTTCTATAGGGTACGGATTATACCTACAGTCCACTTTTAGTTTGGGATTTCGGTCCGTCAATGGTTCTGGTCACTAGACGGCAGCACACCTGGCAAAGGACAGCTGAGCAAAGACAGCTGGGCAGGTCGGGTCATCGAATGGGAATTCTGGTCACTGGATGCAGTTAGTGGGCAAGCAGTTAGAGGGCAGCAAGCCAGGCTGGTTCAGGATGCTTCCCAAAGAATACCACAGCTTTCCCCTTTTTAATGGGAGATTAGTGGGTTGTTTCTGGATCAGTGGCCTTGCTGGGAATAGGATCAGCACTGCTTGGGTTTTGCAGTGGGCCCTGGAGTAGGGTCAGCAATGCTTTGGCCTTGTAATTGGAATCTGAACTCAGCAGGATGAATGAAACAGGAATGGAAAGCCGGCCCAGGAAAATCAGGAAGAGTGTCTGTGTGTGTCTAGAGTCTTGTCAGGGACTCTTATGTATAATGCACAGTGACATCATCCAAGTTTATGGCTGGGCAGGCTTATCTAAGCACACCTCTAACAGACGGGATTGGCCAGGGGTGCTAGTCTCCGCCTCACTCTCAACTGGTTGGATTTCAAAGCAGGAGGGCAGATTTATGGTGTACGTTTACAATGTTTTACAAAAACATCCATGTTATTTTAGCCAAAATCTGATTTTGCCACAAACAGTACATTTATGCAGTTGAAATCTCTTAGCAAATTATATACATAGGTTACATATTTTGTGTACAGCATAGCACTCCAACTCTGTAATCCGTGAGACATTGTTTCGCCCTTCTAAGACTTTTTGGTCATTTTGAGTATGAACGCTTCGGCCTAAAACTCCAAGGCCCTCATTCTGACTCAGGCGTTAAGGGGTTTACGGCGCCGTAAACTGCGCCGACCCTGAACGCCTGATTACAAGGTTCCCTTTGCGGGATGGCTTTTAACGGCTGCTTTTTTGCAGCCGTTAAAATCCATGCCGCAAAGGGACCGTGGCGATAATTACGGCACCGTAATTTACGGTGCCGTAATTATCGCCTTTCCCCATTCCCATTATGCCCTATGGGGCGAAAATGGGAATGGGGAAGGGTAAAATGGGAAATGGGGATTTACCGCCCCACTCACCTTGGAATGGGGCGGTAAATCCGCCAACCACCATGGCGTAAATGTAGTTTACGCCATGGTGGTAAGGGTACGACCCAGGTGGTAACTTACCGCCTGGGTCGTAATGAGGGCCCAAAACTTTATACATATATGTGTATTAACATAAGGGTTGTTAGTATATCATGGATACTTTCCTTGTAATCCTGATTCTTTGTCATTTCCATTCCCAAAGGGTCAGAGAATTCTACCATGTCTTAAATGAAAGCCCAAAAAATCACTTTTAAACTGCAAAATGTTTACATTTTTACAAAGTCTTGCTGCAGAGATAAAAGTCTTTAAATTTGTATTCATAAATAGTCATTGGGAGTAAATGACAGTCCTTTGTCCGTCACTGGGCCATTTTATTCTTTCTTCAGCTGCCACCAACTGTCATTTCCTCCAGAGCAAGGTGGGGGTTTGCAATCTGGATTGAAGGTTTATTGCTCCCCCACTTAACACTTCCTTGTCCTGGAAATCTCATTGTCAGTGGGTTCAGCCTAGACTAGATTCTGTCCAACCCAATAATTGTCACTGGGGTGTTACTATCTGCCGAGAGTGTCCCTCCTGCAGCTTCCTCTTGATTCCCACACTGACTTGCAGCTTTAGTTGTTTCCTTGTATGCAAGAGTTTTGTTTGAAGCACAGATGTATTGAAATTGACTTGGCTCAGATAGCTGAAGTTTCTTTGAACTACTGAGCTTTGATACATTGTAAAGAAAATGAACGCATTTTACTGTGCGGGAAAAGTGAAGCTCTTTGTTGATTTTTCTCAGAGTTTATTTGACCGGGCCTGTCATTCAGAAATCATGCCTGGTTTTGCTGAAGCACAATGAGAGATAATGGGCATGACAGAGCCTTAATAATCACAATGGTTTAAGGAAAAATAGATGGAAATGGTGTCAGAGCAGCATTTTTAAAGGTGAAAAGTTTCATTTTTAATTAAGATTTTTAAGATTTTGGGCTTGCAGCAATGCAACGCTGCTTTTTCACTATATTCAATCGGTATATGTCAGAACGCACTGGCACGCTCCCTCAGTGCGTCCCCTTGTTCCATTCTGCCCCATGTATGCTTGGCAAGACAGTGCAGGCATCTTTTTGTTGCTGCAAAATGCAGTTTTAAGGCCATGGTGCTCACAGGAGCCAGCGCAACAATTTTGCTGTTTCTGCGCAAATGCAGCTTGGTTTTGGCGACATTCTGTTCAGTGGGTCAATGTAGCCCACACAGTGAGTTGAAGAAACTGATAGCAGACCGGGCTGTGTTCTGCTCAAGGTTGCAAGTGGCAACATTGTATGAAGAAAGACGCAAGCGGCAACATTGTATGAAGAAAGACAAGTTGTATGCGATTGAACTTTATGAAACTGAACTAGGTACCAGATGCAGACTGGTCCGACACGGCGTGGGTGCTCACTCGAAGGTCTCTGTTTGGTATCCAACTGAGCGTGTGAGAATGATTGAACTCTGAAATCGAAGTGGTCCTGCAGCGGGTTAAGTTGAATCCTGTGCACATTCGAAAGTCTTCGATTGCCTCTGAACTGAAATTGGTCTGAGCCCTGCTGAGGGGTACTACTTGTATAAAAGGGCACCTGAGCCCGGAAGAGGGGGGTTTTAGTATAGGCCCTTTTTATTTGACTAGACTCCACTAGGACTGTATTATTATTATTTGATGGTCATAGCTTGCTCCCATCTTAGATTTAGGTTAAGATATGTGTTTTTCCACCCCTTTGATAAAAGTTCAATAAACAACCTTAAACTGTGATCACTTGTGTCTGTCTTACTTTGATACCATGCCTTCCTTAAATATTCCAATGTTTCCTTTTCTATATCAAATATGGAAGACTTTCAATTGTGCGCAGGATTTTGCTTGACTCACCGCATGAGCACTTCAATTCACAAAACCTTTGTCTTCACTTCTGCCACCTTTCGGCTGGATATCTTACAGAGACCTTTGATTGAGCACACACGCAGTGCCGGACCACTCTGTCAATGCTATTGTATTTCTTTCAAAGTTCAAACATTCATCAGCAGTTCAACTTTACTATCGTCTTTCATCGCATGCGTTTTTATCAAAGTTCGTTCCAGCGCTCGGTATACAATGTTGCTGCTTGCATACTTGGCTTCAACACAAATCGGTCTCGTATTGGTCTCCCCAACGCACCGGCTGTGTTGATTCCTCTGTCGCTACTTTGTTCTTGAAGCCAAGGATGGTACCACTGCGGGTGTTGCTTCTCCCCGACTCGATTAGTCATGTAGGAGGAGCGCAGGTACCTACGTCACACAATGCAGGAGTCTTCAGACTTGTCTCTGGACCTTAAAGTGTCCAATCTCGGGTTCTCTTGATCATAACAGTTTCTTTCCAGAAAGGTCAAGGGAATTTCCCTCCTTACAAGCCCCTCGCAGTTCACTGTCTTTCATCCCTCATCCAGCTGCCATCTCCAAACTGTTGTTTCTTCGTGTGCTTGCCTCGCTCAGAGTGTGCTTTCGTGCTCCGCCTTTTATCCATTTGGGGAAGCTTAATGGAAATCAGGTGTGTGTGATTCTGATCAATTGCCTGACCTCACCTGACTATTGTTTTGGGACACGTCATATATACCGCTCGAGTGTTAAGCTGTTTTCTCCCAGAGCGTTCTGTCCATGTGAATGTGTTTGTGTAGGTAAGGGGTGGGGGTAGTCGAGTTTGTACGTATCCTACCTGGTAGGATGGGGTAAAGGTGTTTTTCTTTCTGCTCCTCTACTCTATTGTTGTGTTCTAGGGCTTTCTGGTGGATCCTTACCTTCTGGCCTTGGATATTCTACAAGTGGCAGACGTTTGCTACTCTTGGATTACTTTTGGTTGCTCTTGGATTACTTTCCTGCACTTGGATTTCTTTCACCCTCCAACATCTCATCAAGACCTGGATTCCTCTTTGATACTCACATACACTTCCATCTGGTCTGACAAGTTAATCTCTACCATCTCTGGCGTTTTTTATGCCTTAGGGCTTTTTCCTCGGATCTGGGCTGAAACCGCGGGGAACGCCATTCTTTCCTGGTTGTATATCTAATGGAAATTATGGAAAACACCCAGAACAGACCCTATCTCTTCCAGAAGAAGGGAGCCCTTGAGGAACAAGCGGCTGAACTCTCTGACTCAGATTCCTCGGCAGGTGAGAGCGAGAAGGTCCCACAGGTGAGATCTGACAGTTTGCAAAACCAAACGGATATGGCTATTGCGGAGCAGGTGCAGGAGCTTTTGACAGCTGTGCAGGGCTTGTCAATGGAGGCTCAAGACTTGACGGCCGAGAACACATTTCTGCGCCAGATAGTTTCAGCCAGACATACCCATCAGTCCGACTTGCCGCTATTGGGATCGGCAACAGGCAAATTCAGTGGCTCACCCAAAAGAGTAAAAGAATCTATTGATGCAGGTATGTTTCACCTTTAGACCCACCACCTATGCCACGGATCCCGCAAGAGTGGGGTTCTTGATCCCTAACATGGTGGGCAATACCCTAGCATGGGCCACTCCATTGGTGACTTCCGCCAATCCCGTCCTTCAAGACTGTAATGCCTTTGTGGCATTACTTCGACAGACCTTCGAGCGACCCGAGATCGTTTTTTCCGATGGAGAATCCCTTTTAGACATAAAACAATGGTCTATGGATCTGTTAACCTATATTTCCTCGTTCAAGCAGCTGGCCAGTGAAGCAGGATGGCCTGAGTTGGTTCAATTTACTGTCTTTAGAAGAGGACTTCAAGAAGAATTGAAGGACGAGCTGGCCCACATTGCTCGCCCGAACTCTCTTGAAGAATTGTTCTCTCTAGTATTGCAAATAGATTATCGGCTAGCAGAACGGCGAATAGAAAGGAGACTATGTCGAATTCTGGGCGTTCCTGCTTCTAGTCACACACCGCCCACTACCTCCTATCAAGGTCATGCCCCTGAAGAACCTATGCAAATTGGTACTACAAGGGGACTATTGACGCCAGCAGAAAGAAAGAGACAAAGAGACAAGGGACTGTGCTTGTACTGTGCTTCTGAAGGGACACCGGTTGTGAGATTGTCCAGAAGTACCTCCTCGGAAGCCAGGAAATGAAAGACCTCGGTCTTAGGAGGAACCAATAATCAGGGTTTGCTAGAAGGTTCCATAGAAAGCAATTTACCCAGAATCACTGAAGGAGATTCACGCCCGATGGTGGTTCGCACCATCTTGCAGTGGGGTAAACAAGAAAGTAGGGAGGTTTTGGCCCTGATAGACAGCAGGGTGGCTGGAAATGTTATTGACATCCATTGGGCGAGTCTGGAGTGTGTACCACTTCTCCCTAAGAAAGAAGAACAATCAGTTGAAGGAGTGGATGGTGGTCCCCTCTGTTCCGGTCCCATCGTTCAAACTACGGCACTACTACAGGTTTCTATCTTTGAACATCATGAGAAGACTTCCTTTGACGTCATTCGCGTTGCTCACTTCCCCGTTATATTGGGCATCCCATGGTTATGAAGACACCACCCACTCAACGATTGGTCTCAAAACACACCGTTGTTTCACTCCGAATTTTGTAGGAAACAATGTTCCGCTTCCTCTCAGCCAGAGTGTTCTGCGGCCTCATAAGCTTCTCAGGTCTCCACTGGGGTAAATTGCATATCGTCCCTGTTTCAGAAATACTCTGATGTGTTCGAAGACAAGATCCCCAAGGAATTACCACCTCATCGCCCAGAGGACTGTTTGATTGACGTTCTGCCAGACTTCATCGTACCATCTGGACGTATGTATTCCTTAACTCTACCTGAAAGAAAGGCTTTACGTGAATATCTTGATAATAATTTACAAAACAGTCTCATTCGTCCCTCTAAATCAGGGCTTCCTTGTTTTTCAACCCCAAGAAGGATACAAGAGAACTAAGACCATGTATCAACATTAGAGGGCTTAATAAGGTTACCCTATGCGACTGCTACCTTATGCCTTTCATAAAGGACATTCCCGAGGCAGGTCAAGGGGCAGTGGTCTTTAGCAAGCTCGACTTACAGGGTGCATATCATCTCTTAAGAATTAAGGCTGGTGACGAATGGAAAACTGCCTTCCACACCCCATTTGGACTCATGGATTATTGTGTGATGCCGTTCGGGCTTGTGAATGCTCCAGCCATTTTTCAATGGTTTATGGATCGTCTCTTTTCTGACTTACTAAGTCTGTTATTGTATGCCTAGAGGATATCCTTGTGTTCTCAAACCGGTTGGATTTACACCAAGAGCATCTCACAGAGATTTTATAATGGCTACGAAGACACCAATTGTTTGCTGAACCGGAAAAGTGTCTGTTGGCTGTTTCGCCTGTTCCCTATCTTGTATTCATGTTGTCTGATAAAAGAGTGTAAATAGATCCCAGAAAAGTCTCCTTGATTCTTAACTGGCCTTCTCCCGCATCTGTAAAAGAAGTACAAGCATTTCTTGGATTGTCAAATTTCTACAGAAAATGTATTGGACATTTCTTCCTCAAGGTGCTTCCGCTAACTGCGTTATTGAAGAAGGATGTACCCTTTGACTGGAGTACCGAGGCAGAACAAGCCTTTCAACAGCTGAAGACTGCGTTTTGTTCCGCACCCATTCTCAGACAACCTGATCAGCAGCTACCCTTTATAGTTGAAGTGTACGCTTCAGTTGGCGCAGTTGGGCCGTCCTTAAACACGAACAAGATGGGTCAGAGCATCCAGTTGCCCATTACTCCCGGACCCTAAATCCTAGTGAGACAAAGTACTCAGTTATTGAGAAGGAGTTGTTGGCGATTAAGCAGGATTATGCGCAATGGCACCATCTACTGCAGGGTTCAGTGCATCCTTTTGAAATCAGGACTGATCATAGCAATCTGAAGGTTTTCCAGCAGATGGAATGCCGTAACGCACGTCAGTCCAGATGGGCTTATTTTTTTGCGCAGTATGATTTCTTTATTACGTATATTCCAAGCAACAAGAATACGGTAGCTGACAGCTTGTCCAGATGTCCTTCAATTTGTCAAGGCTCAGACTTTAAAGGAAAACACATGTTGGAGGACGTCAAGTTCGTGTTTACCATCTCTCATTGTCACACTTACCTCTGGTGCCCTGCAGGAGTGCCAGGTCCGGACGGTGCTGCACAGTGGTCCCCGTGCTGATCCCCTTTTCAACTGGTTGTATGTCCAAAACCATGCCTTCCCCCACCTGTCTCCTGGAGGAAAGACCTCCAGGGCGGCAGTGAGGTTGGGAGGGGTTTGGCCAGACCCACCCACACGCTCACGCCAGCCAGCCACCATCCCTGTCCACCTTTTCCCTATCGTATGGGAGGGTGGTTCCCTTGGTTCCCTCCCCCTATTTGCACCCTACCCCTGGGCCTGCAACGGGAGTGTGACACTCATTTTCTTTGTGAAGTCAAGAAAGCTTCTACTAAGAACTTGGTTCTACTTCCCCAGAAGTTCCAGACTCAGATTATCAACAAAGAAGGATTACTCTTTCTTACGGATCACCTGTACATTCCAGATCTAGCTTTTCAGCTTCTTGTTCTGTCCTGGGGACACAACTCTCTTTTGGCAGGTCATAAAGGCATGGCTGCAACTACAGATCTCATCACCCGATCGTTCTGGTGGCCATCCATAAGATCTGACGTAAAGCAATACGTTCTATGCTGCACGGTTTGTGCCAGAAGCTTAATATTCTACCACCAAGCCCATCGGGTTGCTAGAAAAGTCTAAGCTACCGACCGAACCCTGGACTCATATATCCACTAATTTTGATGTAGAGCTTCCTCCCTCTCAGGGGTATACTGCCATAATGGTTACAGTGGACAGTTTCTGTGAGGTAGCCCATTTCACTCCTCTTAAAGGAGTTCCCACAGCACCAGAAATGGTACATGTTTTCCTTAGGGACATTGTAATAATACATGGTTTACCTGTGTCTATAACCTCAGACAGGGGGGCTCAGTATACATCACTCTTATGGAAGTTCTTATGTGGCTTACTTGGCATAGAACAGGCTCTTACGTCTGGTTACCATCCTCAGTCCAACGGCCAAACAGATCGCTTGAATGGCACCATGGAATAATACCTTCAGTGTTTTACCAACACAATACAGGACAACTGGGCAAGTCTTCTACCCACTGCAGAGTTCTCATACAATAATGCCATTCATTCTGCCATCAAGATGACTCCTTTTTTTGCCTTTTTGGAAGACATCCCAGAACCTTCCCATCCATTCCATTTCCTTCTACTAAAGTGCCTACTGTAGACACTCTATTGGTTTCCATCTCCTCTGCCCAGGAAAGGGCTTTGCTCAACCTGGAATTCCCATCGCCGACAAGTACCAGATTGGAAAGAAGGATCTTGTGTTTCGTTATCAACCAAACTTCTGCCCAGATGGACTCACCCATCAAAACTTGCACTAGATTCATAGGACCATTTCCCACTTTTGCACAGATCAACCCGTGGCATTTAAACTTAAGTTACCTAGATACCTTCGACGAATCCATCCGGTATTTCATGCTTCTCTACTCAAGACCTACGTTCCCGACAGATTCCAGAGGAGAGAAGATACCTACAATACCAACCTCATTGATCCTTCTTCTGATATCTACGAAGTAGAAGATATACTGGATTCCAGATACCACAAGGGAAGGTTGCAATGTCTTGTTCGATGAAAAGGATGTACCCCAGCAGAAGATTCATGGGAACCTGTCTCGAACATCAAGACCGCCAGATGTCTTCGAAGGTTACATTATCTCCACCCAAGGAAGCTGGGTATGTCCACCCCTAGAAGGAGACATGCTGTCATGAACTGTCGTCCTTGGAAGCTGTGGAGTAGGTGGAGGAGCCGACATTGATCCACCTGCCACGCTTTCTCCTTTAGGTGTGGTCTAGTCTCGCACGCATTACTCGGGGATATTAACTTCCTATTCCTGCCCCTCTTTGCATTGCAACTCTCAACTCCGCTTTTGTGTTTCAATGCTGCTGTGTTTGTCATTGCGTTCCTTCTCTGTTTCTGTTCCTTCCAACCTGCCTCCTCCTTGCCCGCTTTTCTCCTGTTTTTTCAGTTTGCTGCCTGGCCGCCCCTCGGCTCGGTTCCTCCGCTTCTGTTCTCGTCATTCCTACTGCCTGCTACCTGGCGGCTCTTCGGATCGGTGATCTCTGCTTCTGCTTCCCGCTTCTGCAATACTCATTCCTGCCTGCTGTCTGCTTCATTCATTCTTTCTGCTCCTCTATGCTATTGTTGTATTCTAGGGCTTTCTGTTGAATCCTTACCTTCTGCCCTTGGATATTCTACAAGTGCCAGACTTTTGCTACTCTTGGATTACTTTTGGTTACTCTTGGATTACTTTGCTACTCTTGAATTACTTTCACCCTTCAACATCTCACCAAGACCTGGATTCTTCTTTGATACTCACGGACACTTCCATATGGTCTGACAAATTCAGCTCTACCATCTCCAAGGTTTCTTCTGCCTTAGGGCTTTTTCCTCAGATCCGGGCTGAAACCGGGGGGAACACCATTCTTTCCTAGTTGTACATCTAACAGAAATTGTGGTGAACCCCTGGAACAGACCCTATCTCTTCCAGAAGAAGGGAGCCCTTGAGGAACAAGCTGCTGAACTCTCAGACTCTGATTTCTCGGCAGGTGAGAGCGAGAAGGTCCCACAGGTGAGATCTGACATTCATCCTCCCCTCGCTTTCTCTTTCATGCTCCTTCTATGTGCTTTCTTCTCTCTCTTTCTCACTACTCTGTTAGATGCTCTACTTCCTCCTCTCATTTTCACGGTGTCCCTCCTTTGGTTGTTGTGCTTCTTCCTCCCTCTTCCTTTCTCCCTCTAGGTGTTCCATCGCTCTCTTCTCTCTCCTTTTGCCTTCAAGTGTTCGCATTTCTCTTCTCCTCCTTCCATGTTCCCCTTTCTCTTTGCATTCCACTCCCTTCATTTCTCCTCTGTATGTTCTTCCTTCTCTCCGGTATTGTTTGCCCCACTGTCCTTTCACTTCTCTTTGCTTTGTCTTCTCTCAACTCTGTAAGGACCTCATGGTGGCAACAGTATAGGCAGACACAAGTGGTCAGTTCAAGGGTGTTTATTAAACTGTATATACGGTTTGGAAAAATGCCTAATCTAAACCTAAATCTAAGATGGGAGCAAGCTACGACCATCAAATAATAATAAGGCAGTCCTAGTGGCGTCTGGTCAAATAAAAGGGCCTTTACTAAGAAAAACCTATTGCCAATCCTTACGCTAAATACAAAAGGGTGTGGGATAGGATTCACAGGAAAGAAAGAAGTGTTCACAAATAATAAGTCATGATGCAGTAGTCAGGGTCTCCCTTCCCCATGTTTTGAGCACGGAACAAGGCAGGACTCAGGAGCACAGCACAAGCACGAGCTTTCCCAGCATGCGACTACAGGTATCAGGACCTTCGGTGGTTAAGTCTCTTTTCTATACAAAAAGTCTCTTGCC
Organism: Ambystoma mexicanum; assembly: GCF_040938575.1. Lineage (NCBI taxonomy): Eukaryota > Metazoa > Chordata > Amphibia > Caudata > Ambystomatidae > Ambystoma > Ambystoma mexicanum. Next base: position 516,851,683 of record NC_090921.1, on the reverse strand, counting down.
ACTGAGGACCTGATATGTTTCAAAATAATAAACAAAAGTTAATTTCTGCTTGCACGTTGGGTGATGCCTTTTCACCCCTGGATCCCCCTCTTCCGGGCTCAGACCCTTCTTGAATGTTAGCCTCCCTCTGTCGGGTGCAATATGGCGTTCCAAATCCACTTCACTTATTGTATTCTTAATGTCTTTTTAAACAGTTCACTGTGGACATCCCTCTGTCGGATTCACTTTTGTCAACACGCTGTTCATCAGGACGTTTAGGCTTTGCCCCCTTTTCTTCGGCATCCCTCTGTCGGGTTCACTCTTGCCAACCTTTGCCAATCACACAATTCTTTCTACTTTCTTACGATGCAGGATTCACTTCCCTTAGCTTTACAATCATCTGCCGGCCAAAGACTTTCGACTGTACAGAGGATTTTATTAGCCCCTTATATGACCACTTTGACCCCTTTCTCTCGCCTTTCCCAAGGCCTTCAGGTAACAGTAGTTTCAACAAGAGGGTAATCGCCCAGAGTTTCTCGAGTGAGCACCCACGTGGTGCCTGACTCTTCTGTAGCTGGTTTTCCCACCCTTGCATTAACGGCTCTTTGTACTTTCTTCAGTTACCGTTTGCTACTTTAGTTCAACACAGTTTGGTTTCTTATCTGTTCTCCCCTTGACTCACCGGCTGTGATGAATGACTTGGCTTTGCTTGTCTCTGGAATCAAGGTAGATACCAAGTGGAAAACGTCTCTCCCCAGCTTGGTTATCAGCAGAGGAGGGCCCTGTGTACCGTTGACATCTGCTGCAACACATGTCGTCTAGTGTTTGTGGTCTTACGATTCCTTCCACTGAGGTTACGCGGGCCTGTGTTGGAAAGGGCAAGGTCGCGTCTCTCCTTGTCAGGTTGTGGCCGCCTTTCTCCTCCTCTTGAACTGCCATGCTGGGTTAGCTCTCTCGCCGTGCGTTCTGCCTTGCTCGTAGTGTGCTCTCGTGCTCTACCTTTCATCAGGGCTGTCAGGTGTGTGTGTGTGTGAATCTGGACAATTGCCTGACCCTTGTGTTAGGACATGTCAGGTAAACGCCTCTGGTGTTGTCTGTCATCTTTCATGGTGTACGAAAGTGTTCATGTCAGAAAAAGGGGGTGGGAGGGCTACAGTGTTTGAGTAAGTAAGTTTGAGTGTTTAAGTGGTAGGATGGGGAAAAGGTGCTAAAAGAAGGGGGATACCGCTTCTCACCTGTCAGTGTCCCACTTCCACTCCTGAGGACCCACCATCCAGGTGATTCTCCCTCACTGGTCCACCCCCTGGAACTGGATCCAATGGCGATGGCCGTGTCCTGGCCACCTGGATGACAGATCCCCGGGGACTAGTCAGGGGGACACCTTCAGGTTTCTCACAACTCTCACTCTCCTGCCCCATCACCAACCTGCTCCTAACTCCTACACCCTTTCTTCACCCTGACCCCTTGTTATGCTCCTCTCTGGGTCATAAATGAGCAAATGAGACACTGATTGCCAAATTGGGAGCACCTCGGTTGGCAAAGAGATGGACCTCCCCAACGACTGGCACCTGTTTGGACTGCAATTCCTGCATGTGCCATTGTGAAAATGGGAGGGATCTGCATTTCCACGCACCAAGGCTATATGATATTGGTCCACCATTTTGGAGTTAGGAGGTCTGTAATTGACGATGCCTGATTCCAACATGGCGCTACTAAAGTCTACCAGTGCGGGACTGCAAGTCTGCCTGTCCTGTTGCTTTTTCCGCAAGATTCACACAGCCCATGGGCAAAACCCGTAGTTTAGCCCACAAATGATATTTGTGCAATTATCATCCCATGGTATTCTTTGTTTTTCAGATTTCTCTTTATGTCCTTGGCTTGCTCTGTGTATGTTGCTCGGATTGATTCACATTGTCAACATTTACTGGAAAGGATTGTTCCCTGCAACTGGCTTGCCATAGGATGCAGTCTATTTCACGGTGGACTACCCTGGCCCCATGAGTCAAAGAACGGGTTGGCGGGCTGAGGTATCCCTGGTATACCATTTCCAGGGCAACCATCCCTAGTGTGACAAGGACTGTGTGCTGGCCTTGTCAAGAAGAGAGGGTAACCCCTCTCAGGCGGGGGCTGGAGGGATACCAGGGAGAAGTCCAGAGCCAGTCCTTCTCCCTGAGCAGTACAGTGGCAGTTCAGAGGGTCCCATTTCCTCCCCCTGCTTGTGGCAGCATGTTGTTATGCAGTACCCATATGTCCTGCACCATGTGTCATGTACAAGATGCTCTCCAGACTCTTTCTCTTTCTTTGTAGTCAATGAACTGGCTATGAGCCAAAGTAAGTAGCGCCAAAGGGATAAGTCCTCCAGCACCACACACGATCCGCAAACTATGGTCAGGGGTCTGGACCTGAATGAACAGAATCAGCCCTCAAACATCCAGTGCCTGAATGAAGAGATACAGCAGGGAGAAAGGGAACTGGCAGAGTTTAGGCTGTGTGACCTTCTGCATTGCCTTCCAGTACTGCGTTGGTACTAAAGCATGATGATAGTAAACCTGGTTACCTTACTGGCTGAAGTTCACTCGGTGCAAAAGTCCTCCCTTATCGAGAGAGAAGCCCTCCAGTGACATATGTGATCTCAAACTATTAAGCAGAGGCAACCCACCAGCATTCAGCCCTACCAGCATCCTGTGTCTGAAATAAGAGATCCAGTGGGGACAGATGAAACCGGCAGAGCTGCAACTACATAGCGTAGAGCAAAGCCACATAACACTCTCCAGTTCTGGCAGCAATGCACCATAGCTGGTGGTTCGTTGCATTGATCAACAGAGAACTTACAATGATGCTTGACGCCCAAAGAGACTGGACCTACAAGGGGACAGCCCAGAATCAAGCCATGAACACAGACATTTTACCCATTGGGCCGCTATCATTATCTGAGACGGGACCACACGTAGAGATGGGGGGGGCTTACTCGGTGTGACAGCATCATGAAGCAAGACACAGACAACAGACTTATAGTTCAAAATGAATTACTTTAGTTAAATCAAATGGCAGGATGGTAGAAGGACTAACTTGCCCTATGCTAAGGTGGGATTTCCCTACCTGAATGAAACTAAGGAAAGTCTGAGTCAAAGGGCCTCATTACAGGTGTGCCGGTCCGGTACCAATGGTGCCGGTAGCAGCGTACCAGCACCGTTTACCGGACCGGCACATGCAGACCTTCGGTGGCATAAACACCATCAGCGCAACCAGATAGCCCCGTGACCGCAAACAGCGGTACGACTTGCCGGACCTCGCTGAATTACCAGCACAGCGTTATACCGGGTACATTACGAGTACCATGTACACAGAAACAGCACCATGAAAATGGCGCCAGCACCGTGAACACCGCACCTGTAATACCGGCATCACTCACCAGGCGTTAAACATTGCCAGGTGAACTCCAACAAGCCCCAGGTGTGCACAATTAGGCCAGCTGCACATCATTGGCCACTGAAACCTACAAAAGGGCCACATCCCCACCCAACCCACCTCCCAACACAACGATGCTGGCAGTCGGCCTAGCAGCAATTGGGATGGGGAACCTGCAAGCAGCAGTGGAGTTAGAAGCAGCAATGAGGCAGAGGCGGAGGCGTAGGAGGCAAATGAGGAACCCGTTGGCCATCCCAAACATCAATGTACAACAGGTACCACCCCGTAGGCAGCCACCAATACCCTGCATCAGGCCCTCACCCTGGAACCTGACTGGAAGAGACTGGATCACGCTGTGAAAGCACTGCGCCCCTGGCCACATTAGATGCGTCGGTTTCCACTACAAAGGGAAGATCTGGCCTAGGATGTTGTAACACTGGAGCTGCGGTGAATCTCTCTTTCAATTGCTGGAAGGCCTCCTCAGCTTCTTTTGTCCAAGCAAAGGTCTTGTTTTTACGGAGTAGGGACGTGATTGGATGAACCAGTTGAGAAAAGTCTGACACAAATCGTCGGCAGAAGTTTGCGAACCCCAAAAAGACTTTGTACTCCTTTAACTGATGAGTGGGCTGGCCAGGAGAGAATTGCGTCCACTTTTCTATTGTCCATTTTCACTCCTTGTGATGATAATACAAATCCCAAGAACTCAACCTCGGAAACGTGGAATTGACATTTCTCCAACTTTACATACAAAGAGTTTTCCTTGAGTATTTGGAGAACTGAAGTTACATGTCTCACATGTTCCATGGGATTAGTTGAGAAAATCAGAATGTCATCTACACAGACGACCACGCAGATGTCCAGAAGTTCACGGAAGATGTCATATATGAAGCACTGAAAGGCTGCTGGTGCATTGCATAGCCCGAAGGGCATATTCTGGTATTCGAAGAGCCCATAACGTGTGCGAAAGGCTGTTTTCCACTCGTCACCCTCTTTTATACGGATAAGGTGGTAAGCTCCCCGGAGATCTAGTTTTGTGAAAATTTTGGCTCCTTTCACCTGGTCCAATAGTGTGGAGATGAGAGGCAGAGGGTAACGGCTCTTCATTGTGATTTGATTTAATGCTCGATAATCAATGCAAGTTCTTAATTCTCCTTCCTTTTTCAGCACAAAGAACAAGGGTGACGCAGCTGGGGACTTAGACGGTCTAATGAAACCATTAGCTAGGTACCGGTTGAGCTAAGTTTTCAGATGGATGTTCTCTTTCTCCGTTAATGCATATATACGATGGCAAGGAAGCTGAGCTCCCGAAACAAGGTCGATCTGACAATCATATGGTCTGTGAGGGGGTAAAATCTCGGCCTGCCTTTCCTCCTGGAAAACTTCCTGGAACTTCCTATACTCCAATGGCAGTGCACCGAGGAGACCTAAAGTAATGTTGATTGCTCTCTCAGGTCTTTCCAGTTCTGCTGAATCTTCTGTAGAACTACAAGTCTTCTTGCACCCGGAACTGAACGTCAAGGTTCTTGAACACCAATCAATGACTGGATTGTGTTTCTCCAACCAAGGTATTCCCAAAATTATCTGAAATTGGGGTGCTTGAATAAGGTCGAAGGAGATCCCCTCCTTGTGTCCTCCTTGGCAAAGCATTATAAGGTTGTTGGTGCACTGTGTTACTGGGCCTGACACTAATGGAGTGCCATCTACCCGGAAACATTCTCGGCTTCCAACTTTTCCGTTGAGGAAATTTCCAACTTGCTAGCCAACTGTTGATCCATGTAGTTGCCTATAGCCCCATTGTCAATGTAAGCGTTAAACGCAAATCTTTTTAGGGGCTGATGCATACTAAACAGGATGATTGGAAACACAAAGTGTGAGGTCACCGAAACCTTCCTGACGCTCAACAAGCTGACCTCTATACTTGTCGGGCATGTACGTTTTCCGGACTCGGATCTTTCTTCTCCTGGCCAATACCTCCCAAAGGCTTTCTTGAAGGTTTCACTGGACAGTCCTTCAGGAAGTGGCCTCTCTTTCCGCAATACAAACATAACTGTTGTTGCCGTCTCTTATCTCTTTCAGCCTGAGAGATTGGGCCAGACGACGATCTTCCAACTGGTTCCTTTGCGCGAACAAAATATGCCCGAATCTCTGGGCGAGCACGATCGGTTCGCCGATCTTGTAGGCGGTGATCTAATTGGATGGTTAAATCAATGAATTCAGAGATACCCTCAGGGGGATTCACCACCTGCGCCAAGACATCCTTCAACTCACTCCGCAACCCACGGTAAAATACAGTGGTTCTTTTCTCCGAGGGCCAGTTGGTCTCTGCCACCAACCTATTAAAGGTTGCCACGTAAACCAGTAAGTCTTGATTGCCCTGTCGGAGTGACAACAATTCATTATCTAAGGCTTGTCCTTGAGTATGGCGAGCAAATAGTTTTTCCAACTCCCGTTGGAATTCCTGAAAATTTCACGGTACTGGGTCGTCTCTATTCACAAGGGGGTATGGACCAGTCCGCAGCATAACCCCCCAGGTAAGATAGAACAAATGCCACCTTGGATTGATCTGTGGTGAAAATTCCTGGTCTGCACAGAAAGTGTAACCTGGATTGGTTTAAAAACACTGCACATTTTTTTGGATCCCCAGTAAAGCACTCCGGAGGAGCCAAGGGAATGTTTCCCGGAACAACTACTTGTACTGGAACTGGTGGTACGGTGGAGGCTGATGCTTGTGGACTACCCAAGGGCAAGGGAACCTGTCCAGCTTGAGTTTGCAAGAGTTGGCGAGCTAGTTCCTCAGTTCTGTGTCGGTTTACAACTAACTCTTTCCTAAGGGCATTGGTCTCTGACCGAGCTGCATGAACCTCAGCTCTCAACTCCCCCAACAATTGTACTAGCTGATCAACCTCTGTGGTTCCCATGATGTCCAGGCAGAGTATGTTTCTGCACGGCTTCTCGTTGTGTACCGCTTACCTTGACTCCGCGGGGACACCCAGGAAGCTATTCCAAACCTCTTCTTAGTTAGGGCTGTTCACTTTCTTCAATTTCTTTATTATCAGGTAAGCCTATGAACACACAGAAAATTCCCTTAAGTGAAGTGGAAGCTACCCAAAAGTGCACAGGGAATGTATTAAATCTTCTGGCAATATTTCCCCTACAGTCTCACCTAGTATGTTTTTTTAATGAGCTCTCCATCCTGCATCTGTGCAGGGGTGCAGTGTTCTGAAGAAGGATGCTGATGGTATGAGCGCCTGGCACGGAAGGTGATATTATATGAACTTTGAACATGTGAGGAAAGTGGAAACTTATGAGGTAGCTATAGGGCTTATTCTATGTGCTTAAAGAGTATAGGAAAATGTAAGAATGTTGTGGAAGAACCATGAATGAAAAGTGGTGCTTAACTGGGACTGAGTAAATCCAGCCAACAAAGGTACCACAACGAATGCAACATCCAAAATACGTCAAGCTACCAATAGCACATGCAAGAGAACAATTGGAACACAAGAATGACCCTCCTTCAAACTAGTGCTGGCGTAATTCGGTAGTACAGTTTTCAACTCTTCACAACTTTAAAAACGTTGCACCTATACACAACTTAAAACAATGAATAACGTGTTGTGACAAGAAAGGGCTGAGATACTTTTGGTGGTGTCGCCTCAGGAGGAATGGGAATGCTGGCAAGTTCAAGCGGGCTGTGGAGATGAGCGAAACGCTAGGACACTGGCGCCTGACAGGAACCAAGGCACAAGTTGCACTCGCTCCGGAATTGGGTTGTTGAGGAGAATTCAAGCGGGGCTGTAGACGAAGAGCGAGAGGCTCGGAGACTGCCGCCTAACTGGAACAAGAGGTGCGTAATAAACTCGCTTCAGGTAAAATTTGAAAACGCGAGTTTAGGCGGAAGCTCGCTAGAGCAATACGCTTGTCACAACGCCACCAATGTCTGCTATGACTTGACAGGAGTAACGGAGGGAATTTACTGAAAGTTTCCGTCACAAAATCAGTTAAGCGAATGTGAGAGGGAAGTGGCTATGAACTATGGTCGCTAAACTATTGCTTCTAAGAACTATGAAAGTACGAGCCTGACAGGAATCACAGGCATAGGTAAGCGTCGGCAAAACTGACTAGACGCGAAGCAGGGAGAGCACGCTGGGAGGGGCTTGAATACCAATGGAGTGCTAACAGCTAGACCGCACAACACTGACTGGAGAACAACTAGGGCAGCTAGGTAGTCAGGAAGTGTTAGTCTAAGTCCACCCACTCACTGTGTTGCTGTTCCACTAACCAACAATGATAAGCTGATGTCCAGTCCCTTTTTGGGATACCCCTGGAACCTTTTGCTGTGATCATGACAGCCAGCCGCTTATCACGGAAATCGACACCACAAGACTGCAGCGCTGGATGGAGTGCACGCAAATGCAGTACAGCAAGGCAGAGAGGAACGAAAAGGCACTGGAGACAACTGGTAAGCCTTTGGGAAGGAATTAGGGTTACCGGGTTGTCAGCAGATAAAGGTTGTTGTGAATCAACAACAGAAACCACTGGTAAACCTAGAAGAAATGAGTGGGTTACCAGGTTGTTAATTAAAAGGAAATGCTTCTTATGAACGCTACGAGCAGAAAGCAGCTAAATCATAAATAAGTCACAGAGTTTATAATGCAAGTTGTCAATAGGTCATTAACCCTTATGACAAAGACCTAGTAAGCAAACATATTAAATGAAGTTTGAGATAGAAGAGTGATTGCGTATATAAAGTCCTGGAAAGCGAACACACCAGGTGAAGTTAATTATTTAAGAAATTAACTGTTGATAATAAAGTCCTGGGTAAAAGGAATGCCAGGTGAAGTCGAACAACTGTATCATACAGTGTTAAAGTTACAAAGTCCTAGCACAAGAATACACCAGGTGATGTGAAGGATTTGTGCAACAACTTGTTTGTGTAATATAGCCCTGTACAAAGAGAATACCAGCAGAAGCTGAGCATGTGTATAATACAGTGTTCAGAGTCCTAGCAAGAGAGCATGTCAGATGAAGTTAAGCTTCTGTAAAACAAAGTATTTATGTCAAGCCCTGGCAGGCGAGTATACCAGGTGAGTCCTGAAAGGAATTATACCAGCTGAAGTTAAGTAGTTGTGAAACAGAGTATTTAAGTAATAAAGTCCTGGCAGGAGAGGATATGTCAGGTTGCTTGATTGTCGTGAAGAGTATTGAAACCTCCATCCCCAAGTACCACAGAGAGAGAATACAAGATTACTCCCTATGCGATCATTGAGGCCACAGGTGGGTAGTTCTTGAAGCCCGGAACCACGGAAATGTTGAAACCCAGGGAAGCTGTAAAGGAAAACCTTTATTAGCAATCAAATGAGTACAGTACAAGCAAACAAGCAGAATAAAGAGCAGGGCTTACCTAAGCTGATGGGTGACGAAGCCCAGAATCCTATGATGGTTGATAATTCCGTGGAGGGGCACGTGAGCTGGTTTCCCTGATGACAATAGGGAGAAGAACTGTAGGCTGGGTTAAAACCTAACTTGCCCTCCTGTAACTTGATGAAACGAAAGGACCAAAATCCAAAGTACTTGATAACGTAATGCAGTGAAGAGGAAAAATGCCAAGTCCAATTCAGGGTAATCCAAGACATTCCAAAAGGCGTTCCGAGTTCAAAATGATCCAGCAAACAGAGCCAAAAGACGTGAGCAAAGCAAATCCAAAAACAGTCCAAGAGTCAAGAGCTGTGAAACACAAAGTATCCAAACGCCGTACAGAGTCCTCCAATGAACAGCTGTGAAGCGCGGACATGCAGGAGTTCAGCGCTTAAGTAGTGGATGCATCCGCGTCACCTCATCCGCGAGTGAGACGGATGAACGCGTCACGTGACCCACAGATGCGACACGTGAGCGTTGTTTTGATCTCAATGGTCTCCATGATCGCGGAAATGACTTTCTGCGCGCAGCATCCTGCAGCCGGTGCCTGCGAGCTCCCTCCTGCAGAGGCCATGGCAGACGCCAGTGAAGGAACGGGGAACCCTTGAGTCTGCATATGTGGCCCTGGGGTAAACCCGCTCACGTGACACCCGTCCACTGTGAGTGACGGGAAATGGAAACCTGGCTGGGGTAACTGGTGCATTGTGAGTGTTGCCTGTCCTAGATTGAGTGTGAGTATTGTCTGACCTAGATGCTTGTGAAATAGGGGCAGAATGAGAGGAAAGTGTGACAGGATACCAGGTGACAGTTAATGTTTAAGTAATGAAAGTCCTGGTAGAAAGGTAAACCAGGTGAAGGTAAAAGTATTGTACAATGTGACCTGGCAGAAGTATGCTCAGGTGGAGATTGATAAAAGACTGTTGTAAAGACCTGTAAGGAAAGGTCCTCGATTAATGAACTATTGGTAAACTATAAAGAGAAGGGGTAAGTCCCTAGGAAAAGACATATCCCCAAGGAACTGTACACTTTTAAAGGCAGAGAAAGATTGGGGAAGGGATCCATTTCCCCACAAGAAGTGAGAATACTGAGGGAAGAGAGTGGGCCCATTGGAAGCTTATTTATCTTTTATTGAACTGGTGAAAGGTGAGCTAAAGAAGCCTTGGGCAGAAAGTTAATCCCTGGGAAGAAGAACATTGTTCATGAGAAAAGCTGATGAGAAAAGCTGTTATGTTAAATAGGAACGTAGGTGTTAAACATGCAGAGCTGAGGAAGGCAGTGGCAAACCTCAGACACACCCTCTGGCAAACTGGCCTGCCGCCTGCTCCAAAGGCAATATAGACACTCCATCCGTGCAAAGAAAAGAGCCCACATGCAGGCTCAGGTATTGGGTGCTTCCAACAACACGGCTGAACTCTTTAAAATCTGCAGGGAACTAGCCAACCCTTCTGCAGTCTCCTCCTCCCCAGGCCCTGTGCAATGCACTGGCCACACACTTCACCACTAAATCTCTGGACATCCTGAGCACCCTTGCTACCCACACCCAAAGCCCTCTACCTCCCCCCTGCATCCTATGGTCTCTCACTCTCCTTCTTTCTCTCCTCCTTCTCCCCTGTCACACCCAATGAGGTTACCAGAGTTGTCCGCTCTAAGAAAGTCTGCTCTAAACAGGTTTCCCCTTGCTCCTCCAGAACCATTAAGGACAACATTGGCACTCTTTCTCCCCGCTCATGATAATTTCTGCAACCACTCATTTGCTACTGGATACTTTTCCTCGTCTCTCAAGCACTCCCTTGTGCACACCCTCCTGACAACATCTTCAGCAGAGCCTACTTGTCCAACTACTTACCGCCCTATTTCAATCACCCCCTTCCTTGGGAAACGCCTGGAGAAGCTAGCCTTCCCCAATTTACCTCACACAATTAACTTGTTGGCGGTCTCCACGACCATCAATCTGGATTACGAGCAGTCAGAGGCATGGAAACTGCTCTTCTGAACACCCGGGAAGAACTGCTTGCATTCCTTGATTCCAACTTTCCAGCTGTCCTCATTGTAAAGCAATAAACAGGGCAAAACGAGTTGAACAAATTATTTATTGCTTGTAGGGATCAGCTGGGTAGTTGAGACCCCCAACCATCTACACAAGTAGACTAACTGATTTCTTCAAAGAATAACATTCCAAAACAAAGCTAGAGATTACTCTGATGTCATCAATACAAAGGTTCCATCGCTAGAATGAAGGAAACTATTTATGGCATATTAACATGTATAGGATAGTACATCAAACATAACCCCCCCTCCCTTATCTGAACACCAAATTTCTATTTACACAAAACTATTTTTGATACATATACTTCAAATGATAAACATTCTAACTCAAAATAAATATCTGTTTTCTCAGCAATTTTACTTCCTCAGCAACTTTACCTCTTCACCTTCGCAACCCTCGACAAGCTCCAGACTTGTCCACTCTCTAATTTCACAGAGCGATCAAAGACTTGTACAACCTTGACCGGATCTGAAGACAACAGATCACCTTGTTTTTTTATAACAGCTTTCCTTATTCTAACTAGATCGCCCACTTCAACTATAGTCTTCTTTCTTGGAAATTTCTCATTAACTTTCTTGGCACACTTCCTTTTTCGTTCATCCATATCCCTTTTCACTTCCTCCACCACCTCATCCATTTCTCTGGCCCGACCTAACCAGGCTGGGGATAACATTGTGTTACTCCTCTGTCCTCTCATTAATTCAAAAGGACTCACTCTTGTTTCGGCATTAGGGGCCGTTCGCAACGCATACATACGTTCCTTTACCGCAACTTTGCTGTCTAACCCACACGCATTAGCATTCCTAATACCTTCCATATACAGCGGTTAACCCTCTCGATCATCCCATTGGCTTGAGGGCAATACAATGCAGTCTTTTTATGTTTGATACCACATCTGTACATGTACTCCTGAAAGAAACCTCCAATAAACTGTGGCCCATTGTCCGTCAACACACTCCTTGGCAAGCCCTCTCTCTCAAATATCTCTTCCAGAAATGCTACAACTGACTGACTCGTGACATCTCTCACTATTTTAAACTCCATCCACCGTGAAAACATATCCACTATGGCCAACACAAACCTTCCTCGACCTCTACCCATATCCACTGGGCCTAAGATAACTCTTCCCTGACTTTATGCAGTCTACACATCCTCCCACTGTTTTCTCAATCTCGTGATCCATACCCGGCCACCAATAGTCAGCCTTAATTACTCCTTTGGTCTTATACGTACCAATACGTCCTTGATGCGCAATAACAATTAGTTTTTTTCTAAAACACACGGGAACAACAAGCTTATCCCATCGATATATTAGCCCATTGTTCACAGATAACTCAACTCTCACTTCCCACAAAGCCCGCTCTTCTCCAGATAACAATCTTTTCTTCGGCCAACCACCCTTGATAAAGTCAGTTACCTGCCTCCACATCTCATCAGACAACAATGCTTCAACCCATTCTTCTTTGTGAATTACACCCTCACCCATGGCAAACACCATACTCTCAACCTCAACAGACTCCTTCTCACCTTCCTCATCACTAACTCTTACTCGAGATGCATGATCGGCCTGAACATTGTCTTTACCGGCTACCACTTCAATGCTAAACTTGTGACATTGCAATCTCGTCACCCAACAGGCAACCCTCGTTGAGACTTTGTCCAACCCTTTGCTTTCAAATATAGCCTTCAGTGGCTTGTGATCTGTTCTTAACAAATTCCTGACCCCACACAAACATTTTCAGTTTTTCTATGCCCCAATGGCATGCCAAAGCCTCTTTTTCCAAAACCGAGTAGTTTAACTCTGGACCTCTCAACATGCGCGAAGCATGTAACACCACAGATTCTGCACCATCCACACCCACTTGTGACATAACCACTCCAATACCAGTTTCACTCGCATCAACAGATAAGATTGTCCTTTTTCTAGTATCAAACATGGTTAAGGGTTTTGCCATATCAATCTCAGACTTAATCTCAACAAATTCTTTCTCACACTCTGCATCCCAAACAAATTCCACCCCTTTCCTCAACAAAGCTCTCAGCGAGGTGACCTTATCTGCATATTTTTCAATAAAACAATGGTAAAACTCTATGGTCCCCAAAAATGAACGTAACTCTGCCTTATTCTTTGGAGCCTCCATTCTTTTAATTCCATCTACTTGAGTAGAAAAGACACATTTCTCACTTCGTAAGGTAATGCCTCGTGCTCTGAAGATTTCTAAAACCTTATTGAGTTTTCTTTTTAAATCTTCTTCGGTACTACCACAAACCAGCACATCATCCTGGAAGCACCAAACATTGTTAATACCTTTAAATACTCCATCCATGACTTTTTGGAAAACTGATGAGGCTGATATTAATCCAAATGGCATGCGCCGAAACTGGTAAATGCCTTTGTATGTGATAAAAGCTGTCAATTTTCGTGACTCAGCATCGAGATTAATCTGATGATAGGCGCTCGCAATATCCAATTTGGCAAAGTATTTGGCATTTCCTACCCTAGACAGAAGTTCTCCCATATTCGGAAGGGGATGCCGGTCAGCAAACACACATCGATTCAGTTCTCTTAGATCTATACATACTCTTAAATCCCCACTTGATTTTTTTACAATGACCACAGGGGAAATCCATTCAACCGCCTTCGCTGGTTGAATAATGCCAGCTTTTTCCAGTTTCTCCAACTCCACTCTCACAGCATCATGCAATGACATCGGCAAAGGTCTATGTTTTGCCGCCAACGGCCTGGAACCATCCTTCAGCACAAATTTGTGAATAATCCCTTTTAAACAACCAACACTCTTTTTAAATACATCTGGATATTTGACAATAAAATTTTTAGAACCATCATCCAAACTATCATTCATGGATAGTTTTTCTACATTCAACACTTCAACACTTGTTCTTTACTATTTGGGTCTAACTTAATACATAATCCCCTTTGCTCTCTCCATCCCAACAGCATCTCACCCTTCTTGGTGATATATATTTTTCCGTGCGTAACCCTGTCTTTAAATTTAAAGGTTGCAAGACAACATCCTACCACATCAATTCTGCTGCCACTATACCCCTCAGGTGTCTTGTCTGACGGGCTTAAATCATCCACCCTACCTCCCAGCACATTTTCATACACAGCCTTTGACATCAAAGTGATTTTGGAACACAAGTCCGCTAGCATTTTAACTTGACAACCATTCACTTCCACCCAAGCTGAAGGATGCTCGCATTGATCATTTCCTGAACATTGAACCATATTCACAGTAACAATTTCATTTTCTGAACCTTCATATTCATCTGAGGATGGCCCATCTGGCTCCTCAACCAACATAACACTCCTCCCAGCACCGACACTGTAATTGGCACAACAATTTGCAAAATGTCCCCATCTTTTACAGATATTACATGTAGCTCTTCTTCCCGGGCAGATCGGAGAATTAGATAGGTGGCGGGAACTCCCACACCTAAAACACAGACGCCGCTCCTCTCTCTTTTTTCCCACATGTACAATTTCTTTTTGAGCAGGTTTGTTTGCTATTTGGCTACTATTGCCACCCTTGCTTTGATACATGTCAGCCGATTTGGTCGCTTTGCCCTTCCTTCTTTTTTGGTCCTTTGCCGTTTCTTTCCTTCTATCACCTACTTTTAAAACCTCAACCTGTTGAACAGCTTTGGACTCTTTCACAGCAAGTTTCGCCACACATTTCAAAGTATGTTCAATTCTTTTTGCAATCCCAATTACTTCATCTAAGCAAGGGTCATCTTTTAGCCACACTTCCTCTCTAATGTTGTCATTGGTACAATGTAACATGAACTGATCTCTAATATGTTCATCTAGACTTGCACCAAATTTGCAGTTCAGCGATAAATGCCTCAGCGCAGAATGTAATCCTCTACAGTTTCACTTTCATGCTGAGATCTCATACCAAAATGATAGCGCTCCAACACAGTACTTATCTTTAGTTCAAAATGTTTATCCAATTTTACGAGTGCTGCATCAAGGTCATTCATACCCTCTTCAACATCCAATTCACTCAAATCAGGTAAAGTTTCAAAAATGTGCTGCCCCTCATACCCAAGAAGATGCATAAGCATAGACAACTTTCTTTCTACTGACATCCCATTGCCGCACGTGGCCTTCACGTAATGGAGAAAACCTTTTTTCCATGGCCCCCATTTAATCCTCGGGCAACACGGGGTCGGCATGAACATCTGAGGACCTGGGATTCCTGATAACGCCATGGCGCCAATCCAAGATTATAAACCTCTCCAATATCAGCTGCCAATCTACCAAATACGAAAAGCAAAACGATAGTCACTTGCCACCTGCAAAGAACTAGTTCCAGCAGAGGGGGCTCCTCTAGTTGGGTGTCTGTTCTTGATCCTACTATGCCCACAGTCAAAAGTGCTAAGTATCCTGTTATGATCAGCCAAGGCTCATTTCCAAAAGTGCACAAAACGCTCACCTTCCAAAAGTGCACAAAACGCTCACCTCCTGTAGAGACACGGTTTTCCTCCCAGCAATTCCACCATGTAATTTCAAAATCCAAACACACACAATCGCGCTAGCAGCTCCGCAACAAGGGCTCTGAAATGGGCTTTCCGATCCAGCTGCAGCCTTCTGTCAGCTCCCGCTCACGTGATGTGGGATTGAGTCCTCCCCACGCACACGAGGCTCACGCTGTGCGCAGGGGAACTCCTGAAGCGGCAGAGCAGTCTTCCGGACATGTGACAACTCACGTGATGTAGCGCGAACACAAGCAACGCGCAGCCAAGCTCGCTCTATTGACAGCGAGCTCCTCGCGCACACGGGCGGTGCACAGGAGTCCTCCACCTTCAAAATGCAGGCGCGTGCGATGATGGGCATGTGCAATGATGCTGACGACCTTTTGGGATACTCTGAAGCACTCACCCCACTCACAGGCACCGCGTGTGACGTCACAACAAATAGGGAACTCTTCTCCGTTGTCCGACGGTCGTTCGTCCCAGCGGACAGCTACCGCTCCAGACGGTAGACTAAAAAAAAATGTTTTTGTTCTTCCCTTTCGGTCCAATGCGCAGGCCAGGT
Source organism: Ambystoma mexicanum (assembly GCF_040938575.1). Classification (NCBI taxonomy): domain Eukaryota; kingdom Metazoa; phylum Chordata; class Amphibia; order Caudata; family Ambystomatidae; genus Ambystoma; species Ambystoma mexicanum. The sequence continues at coordinate 516,835,772 of NC_090921.1, read as the reverse complement.
CAGGCGGGGGCTCCTCTCCTGTGGGCCTGGCGGTTGGGGGTCTCAGTGCGGCTCCAGCTCCTCAGCTCCGGATAGCTACTCCCACTCTAGCTGCTGCTTTCCTCCTGAGACCCCCAACCATCTACACAAGTAGACTAACTGATTTCTTCAAAGAATAACATTCTAACACAAAGCTAGAGATTGCTCTGATGTCATCAATACAAAGGTTCCATCGCTAGAATGAAGGAAACTATTTATGGCACATTAACATGTATAGGATAGTACATCAAACATAACACTCATTCTACTCGATCTCTCATCTGCCTTTGACACGCTCAACTCTTCTATCCTCATAAAACGACTCCATTATACCCTGGGTATCTCAGAGCGGGCACTGGACTCGCTGACCGCTTTCCTAACTGATCGTCCGTCCCAGGTTATTCTGGGCACCTTCTCCTCACCTATCTCCTTCTCCACCTGTGGTGTCCCCCAGGGCTCCAACATTACCCCATGGCTCTTACACTTACCTGGCTCCACCCACGCATATCATTTCCTCATTCTTACCCAATTTCCAGTGCTATGCAGACGTCACTCAACTGTTCTTCAAACTTCCTGCAGACTCTCTTATTTCTTCCATTATCCCGGACTGCCAGTCTGCCATCCAGTCCTGGTGCACTTCCAATGATCTCTGCCTAAATGCCAGTAAGACTGAGATGCTTTCTATTGGGACCCCTGCTCCCTCTTTCTTCTCCTCACTCTGGCCATCCTCCATGGGCTCTCCCCTTCTCCTTCATCTGAAGCCAGAAACCTTGGAGTCATCTTCGACTGCCCTGTACTCTTCCTCCCTCACATCCAGGACATTGCCAAGAAGTCCAACTTTCAACTCTTCCTCCTCAAAGGAATTCTCCCTTTTCTCACTTTTCCACAGAAGCTCAATGTTACCAGAGTGCTGGTTCCTAAGCCTGACTACTGCAACAGCCTTGTCTTGAATCTACCCTCTCCTCTCTACGACCCCTCCAGCTAATCCAGAATAGGGCAGCAAGACTTATCCTTAGCCTCAATCCCAGGGACTGCATCTCTCCTGCCCTAGAATCTCTTCACTGGCTCTCAGTTGCTGCACAGATTAAATTAAAATCCCTCTGCATCATCCACAAGCTGTCTGGGGACGGGGACCAAGCTATCTGCAACTTGCTATTACTAAATTTTCTCCCTCTAGACCTCTACGTTCCTCTGGAACCAACTCTCTGTGTGTGAAGCATTTCGCTAAACACAGGGTCGGAGGCTGATCTCTTGCTTCTGCTGGCTCTTTCTTGTAGAACCTCCCACTTCATCTTTGTCTTGAGCCGGGCCTCCTCAAACTAAGGGAGCTCCTCAAGACTTTCCTTTTAATTTCTTCCTTCCCTTCTTCCCTCATATTTTAATCCAACAGTCACCGTGATTGGTGACCAGGGCCCTTATGTGTCCTTGGGAACCTGGCCTCCCACATCATCCGCTTACACACAGCACTTGCCTCTGCACTGACTGCCCTATGCCATTGTAAGCCTGCACTTATCCACTTATTACAATTCAATCGCTCCTTAGCACTTACTTTCCTTGGAACTTACATATGCTGCTCACCCAAGAGTACTGACACTTCAGCACTTCCACTTCCTCTTCCCCTCTTCTGTCTCTGCACTTGCAAGTTCTGAATACTCACAAGGCGTAGTAGGTTTGTCTTTTTATCCTCCAGTGTATATACTGTTTTTTCAATCCCATGTTCCCTCCCTGTTGCCATGTGGGCCCTTTGAAACACAATTTACCTGTTGTATAAGCACCTAACAAATGCACAATAAATAAAATAAATAACATACACATGTGAACATTTGGAGGAGTCAAGAACCCATTGTTCATGTGAAGAGCCTTTTTGTTGGATTTAGACTCTTGTGTTACACTTGAACATTTGAGCACTTGGATAAAGACAGGAAACGGACCCCTTTACACCTTTAGAGTTTATTTAGAGTGTGAGTACCAGAATAGGATTATGGATACAGGACGGATCTTTTGTTTGGAGATCTTGACACTGGACAGACTCTGTAGTTTTGGTTTGAAGTAGGGAAATCCCTCCTAGAATAGGGATAGGGAGGCATTTTCCAACCCCACTTGTTTTAATAAGAGTTTATAACCAGAAATATGTCTCCTCTGTGTCCACGTCTCATTCATGGCTCATCACAGTGCCAAAAAAGGAAGGTGGTTACAGCGATGCTCATAGCAGCGAAATTAGTGATAGCCTCAAAATGGAAGGAAAGGGATCCACCACATACATGGGTTAAGCTCTTGAACATATTTGCTATCGAGAAGTTCTCTTCAGACCGAATAGAAAACCACTCTGCCTTTACAAAAAATGTAGTCTATGTCTGGTGCTCCTATCTTTAGACTAGATAATCACCTTCTGCCCCACAGCGACTGAGAGTCCTCGACCTTTTTAATGTGCTGAGAGAGGAGCCTGAGCGTGAACTGATTAGTAATACACACGAGGCTGAACAGGAATTAGGTCCCATATTTTCATCGACCACGGCTTTAGGACTGCACTGGCAAGACCAGTAGGCTGAACAGTGTGAACTTAATCTCCTGTGTTACTTACTTATTAAACAGAATATGTTAAATGTGATTATGAACCTGGGGGCAGGGGGAGAGGAGGGAGGAAGGAGTGAAGGTGGGGAGGGGGGGAGTTATGGGGATGGAGAAAGAAGCTATAGTTATGACTCGGGCAAGTTGCTCCCGGAAATTGTTATGGTTATTTTCTTGATGATTTCATAACAAAGAAAACCAATAAAGTGTCTAAGCTACAAGTAGCAGCTAACTAGTTCCCAGCAATTTCTTGGATGTTGTTCCTAAAATGCTCATTAGACTGTTAAACGTTGATGAATTAAAAAGCACTCTTTAGCTGCGTTTATATCATTAATATGATATGCACAATCACACTATTTTGGGAAATTCTATTCAAAAGTAAATATTTTACCATATCTGTGACTAACACACTCTTTTCTGATTTGTATTTAAAAGCAGATGATTGCAGCGCTTTAAAATGGAGACATTTTGTACAGCAAATGTAAATTTCTCATTATCAGATATGAAGAATTTAAGGTAAGGGTTAATTTGTTGGTGCTTGTAATGTGCGCATAGTTTTAGTACATTGAGGCACTACATCAGGTCTCACAGAAAAACAAAAGTTAGTGAAACGTTTAATTCTTTTAGTTAAACTGTATTCATATACAACTTTGGCATGCATTTCGATTTTTACTGCTTTTGTATTGCAGGGCTTTTTGCGATATAAACAACGTAATACACTTCATCAAACTTGTTGAATGTAGGAAAGTCTCATTAGAGATCCACACCTGCAGCCTGTCTAGGGGCTGCAGGTGTATAAAGAGAGACCAGTGGAGCAGAACAGAGAGCAAGAGGGAGGCCTGTGGGGGAAGTGACCAACAGGGGACCGTGCTTCAGAGGAGGCAGCTGTGGTGGGACCGGAGAAGGAGCCAGGAAAAACTGCCCAGAAGACTTGAACAGCCCACTGGCTAAGAGCTTTGCAAGTATTGCAGGTCTGGAAGCCTCTGGTATAGAGGAATGGCAGCAGCAGCTGTGAGAGAGCACCAAGAGACAAGGACGCCATCCGCGTCCAGAACGAAGCATTCCACTCACCGGTGTGCAGAGAGACACGCGGCAGAGTTCAAGCAGGCGAGTTTCCCGGCTTCAGCAATGAAGGACAAGCAGCGGGAACCACCGGCAGGAGACTCCATAGGCCCGTGAGTGTCGCGGAGGATGCTTGCATACCGGGGCGCTCCTGAGAACGTGTATTGAATACAGAACTGAATGGAACTTTAAATTTAAGCAACAACAATGCTAATTGAATACCGAATGAGATGGAACTTTAAAAATTAAGTGGAAACAATGTTTACTGAATACCTAATGAGGTGGAACTTTAAAATCAAGTGAAACCAAAACTAATTGAATACTGAATCGAATGAAACTTGAAAACTCAGCGAAGCCAATGCATATTGAGTCCCGCACTGAATGGAACTTTACAATAAAGCAGTATGAATGCCCATTGAATACTGCATCAAACGAAACCATGAAATTTAGCCTTCTAAGTGTTTAATAGAATGAAAACCTTCATGGGTCATGCAAATAAAGTGTATCACCCAAATGCTCAGGTGAAAATGAATCGCAGAAATGGGCACAAGTGTGACAGAGAGTCATAAGAAGGTGGGTGTGAGCAAAACACCCTTAAACCAAACGATTATCAATAAATGCAGTGTGACAAAGCCAAAGACTGGAAAGGATGTGTGACAAGTAATGGCAGAGCCAAGAGGCTGGTAAGGAAAAGCCAGAAGACTGTCTGAACCAACACATTAAAGCTGAGAGGCCAAGAATCAGGGGTCCTGGTTGCGCAACCTGTGATGGGTGGACCGTTTTGTGTGATGACTGTGCCTAGACCAGTGAACTCTTAATGTTTTAAAACCAAAGACATTGTGATGAAGTTAAGTCTTCATGAAGGGAAGCCTGAGACCTGAGGAGCTAAATTTGTGGTCTTGGGAACGAAGCCTCAAGACCTTTTGTTTTCGGTGAACTGTGGTGCCTTGAACTTGGGGAAGGGAAACACAAGGATTGATTTTGAACTGTATCACCTTGAGCTTGAGAAAGGTAATCTTGAGACTTTATTCATGGAACTTGCTTATACTTGGGGAAGAGGAGCTTAGAGAAAGCTGAAAGATGGAAGAAGCTCAAAACTTTGAGTTGAACACTATTTCTTTTGGTTTTGACATCCCCACACATTGGTTAGCTTTAGTTGTGAGGGCAAGTATAGGTTTTGGACACAGCCAGACACAGACAGACTTTTAAGTTCAACTCTTTGACTCAGACTTTCCTTAGTTTCATTCAGGTAGGGGAATCCCATTTTAGCAAAGGGCACATTAGGCCTTCTACCATCCTGACATTTGATTTAATAAAGTATTTTATTTCAAACTTTAAGTCTGTTGTCTGAGTCTTGCCTTCACAAATGGTGTGAGGGGTAGGATGCAGCTCAACCGATACAATTTGGGGAACCCTGAATGTGACAAAGTTATTAGAGCCTCCGATCCACCATTTATTAAAATTAGCCCAAGTAACAACTTGGAGAAATTAATACAATCAGGGGAAATAGATGTTATGTTAATGACAGAGGCATCTTGGTGCTACGCTGCAGTGGGAGAGAGAAAAACTCCCCTAAAATAAAGAGGACATATTAAACAGGGAATAAAACAAATACGTTTTAAGGGAACACCTAAAAGACAGATAATTGACCATGGAACAGAGGGAAAAAGGATGGGTGTTCCATAGTACAGCAGCTGCAATCGTAAAAGCTCTGTCACCAATACGAGTTATGTAGACTGGGGACAAACAATCAGGCAGGCACTGGCAGAGCAAAGAAAACGAGTCAGCACATATGGGTAGAATTTAGCCTGAAGATACTCTGCCCCAGTGCCATGCAAAGCACGGTGCACCAAGCACAATTATTTAACTTGAACAAGCTTGGCCACCTGGAGCCAGTGTAAATGATGCAAAATAGCCATGATATGAGCCCATCTGGATGTCCCTGTGGCGACTCTTATGGCTGAATTCTGCAGGACCTGCAAACGCTGAATTAGGTAAGCAGGTTGTGCCAAATAGAGGGTATTGCACCAAACCAGTGAAGATAAAACAAGGGAGGCCACCACTGGGACGCTAAACTCTACTGGAATAAAGAGAAGGACTTTACACAGGATGTTCAGCTGAAAGTAACCCTTCTGAGAGACTGCCTTGGTCTGTTTTTCAGCAGAGAGAGAGGCTGAGATTTTAACTCCAAGGTCGCTCACAACTGCCACCGGAATAGGAAATGTGCCAAGAGAGGGGGGCCAAAAAGAAGGGGTCCAAAGAGCCACACCCGAGGAAGGGTCCACCACCCACACCTCTGTCTTGTCACCATTCAGCTTGAGCCAATTGTTGCTCATCCACTCCCCAACTACCTCCAAACAGTTCTTCAGTCTGAGTGCAGTGTCATCCGGAGAAAGATCAAAGCACACAATGATTTGAGTATCATCTGTGTAGGACTAACACAGGAAGTCATGAGCGAGGATGAGCTTGGTGAAGGGCTGAATATAGATGTTAAACAAGAACGGGGAGATGGCAGACCTTTGAGGAACACCACTAAGCAGAGAGACAGTGGTAGAACAGAAGGAGGAAGAGAGAGACAGAGACAGAGTAAGAGCCGGAAGAAACAAGGTAAACCAGGCAAACATGGCATCCGAAAGGCCAGCGCTAGCAAGACGCTCCAACAGATTAACATGATCGTGTCAAAGGTGGTGGAGAGGTCAAGGAACTTTAGCGCTCCCACGCCGCCCTGATCCTGAAGGCACATCTGATCATCAATAGCAGACACTAGGACTTCCTCAGTGCCATGGCCTGGTCAGAACCCAGATTGAGAAGGGTAAATAAAAGAGGAATCTTCTAGAAAGGAACTAAGACAGGGACCCACCAAAGATTCTAACAGTTTCATAAAGAAAGTCAATAAAGAAATGGGGTGAAATTTAGTAGACACAGGGACTGATCACGAGTTGGGTGGTAGTAGCCCTTATATGCAGCAGTAATGGTGTTACCGCTGCATTTAAGGGTCTGCCCAATCTCGTGTCTGTCATGTTTAACCCCAGTTTAGAGCTGTGAGTAAACACGCTGGTAAATTACCCATTTGTGGCGACATGGTGCTAACGATAATAAACTCGTGATCAGGTCCAAAGAAGATTTCTTCAGATAGTGGAATCTCTAACCTTGAGAATAACTTTAGGAGAGTTGAGACGGCCAATATATATATATATATATATATATATATATATATATATATATATATATATATTTTAAAAATGTCTTTATTAGTCTTAACAATATATAACCAAACTTACAACATTATCAATGCGACAATCATAATTTGCTCATCTGTGATTCCCCTCCCCTTCCTGCCACCCCTGTCCCTCCAAGACCACTGTATGTCCATCAGTGCTCGTTGTGCCAGCTTTCGAGCCTGGGCTGCCTGCTTCATCTGAGGTAGTGTCCACCGCGCTGGGATGGAGCAAAGGCACCGTCAGCACTACCCACCGGTGCAGGTCTCCACTGGTGTCCAGCCTCTGTTCTTGTAGTGCAGTCCCCCATGCTCCGGTTTCAGTTGTCACTCACCTCAGGAGATCCCCCACCACAGTGCCACGCTTGGGTTTTTTGGGCTCTTCCATCCCATGGCTACGCGTCTTTTCGCTGTTATGTATATTAAGTCCTTGAGCTTATTCAAAGGCTTGTTTTTCCTGCTTCGTTTGTATCTGCCAAAGATACAAGCCGCTGGTGTTTGCACCTCCACGTCAATGTCTGCTCCTGCCACTTTTGCCGCAGCTTGCGTCCAAAAATCATGCATCACTGGACATCCCCAGAATGAGACGGCCTATATATATTATTTCACCGACCAGACCTCTTCCTAAAGGTTAGAGGCCGAGCAGTTCCACTCTGTTGAATCAAGACCACCAGATTCAATAAGGTCTGAAAAGTGTGGGACTCGAACCCTTCTAAGTCCAAAGATGAGAATAATCTTTCATCCTTTGGTATCCCAGGCCATTTTTCCTAAATGGAAAACAGTGGAGGGGAACAGTTACCATCTATTCTGTCCCCAAGAAGCAGTGGTCCCAGCTAGAGAGAAGATCATTTCCTTTGACCTATGGGTAGACCAGAAGGAAAAATGTATAGATATTGCCTCTCCTCTCATGTGAAAACAGACTAAAGTTTATACTATTACCTATTTCCTCCAAACCAATTAAAAGCCAAAGGGGTGACTTGATGGGATGGTTGGTCTATGAAGCTATCTGGGAACACCTTCACCAGGCAAACATAACAAAAATAGAGAGGATGAGGGGTCCAGATGAGAATGACATTCTCTGGAAGACTAACAGCTGTTGCAATTTATTAACATTGAGGGGAAAAGCTACTCCCCTTAAAGTAGGAGATGAATATATCGGCACCTTCCCCGCAGACCTTAAAATGAGTGAGTAAAAAGGAGATGTTCAACCAACTTCTCATCCCCGGACTATAAACCCATCTAGGGATGTGTTCACAGAGGGAAAAGGCATGGGAGATTTCCCTTTTGGAAACGGAGAACAAGTACCATTCACCCCAAGAATAACCTTCAATAACCCGTTAGAACTACAGTCAATCGATGGTTCTGATGACAATGAGTCCGAGGTAAACATTATGAGGAGAGGGAGTGAGAGTCTCTTCTTCTCCAGCATAATTGGATGTTGAGGGCTCCTGTTATTCATGCGGAGAAGTTAACCACCTAAATGAGCCATGTACTTTGGACCTCCAAATGCCTTCTAGTTATCAAAGGTTGGGGACTTTAGGAAGATCAGGTTCAGACAATCTCATGATAGGAGCTGGGAATGGAAAGCTTCCATCCTCTCTACCCCTATCTCTTACCAAAAACCAAAGAGGCTTCTCTTGTAAAGGGTCGAACACGTCACAAGATATTGTCCGTTAAACATAATTATTCTCTTGACCACACCATCATTAAGAAAACCGGATTCTCCAACAACATGGGAGACCTCCTTTCTCTTGAGGAAAGTAGAATATGAAATGCCTCAAACCCAAAATTATTCCATTTCCCCATTGGATCATATTTCCAGTATGCTTCTCTTTTAAAGGGTCTGCATTGTCCACAAGGCATTCTGGGGCCTGGGGCCTCAATACCTTCAACTCTCTCTTTCTAAATATCTTCCTTCTCAAGCTCTTCGCTAATCCACCTCAAACTCCCTCAGGGTCAGTCGCTTCTCCAAACAACGCGTTGGTGGTAGATCTTTCTTCTGCTGGGGCCTCCCTCTGGACCAGCCTCCCTGCCTCTCTGAAACTTGAGGAGAACCATCTCTGGTACCGGAAGCACTTCAAGACCTTACTCTTTGGTTCTGCTTTCTCTCCTCTTCCCTGCTGAAATCCTGGCTGAAACTGCACTGGTTACCTTACCTGGCTACCCTCTGATCTCGGGCCCAGGTTCCCTCTCCACCAGTTGCACACCTGCAATACCCCCTGGCAACCCTTGCACTCAGGGACGGTTTCTGTATCCCTACAGCCCCTCACCAGCACTTAAAACCTGATGTCTGCACTTAACCTTTCTCCTGCCACCAGCTGGCGGCACTTTTATTTATTGTCTTTATTTATTTTATTTTACTGTTATCCTATGTACTGCTCTGCCCACTGCCCTCCCCCTGCACTTTTCCCTTCCCCCCTCCCCGGCACTTGCACAATCTCAATGTCACCTGGCCTAGTAAGATAGTTGTCTCTGTCTTCCCTCTGTTCTCCCTCCCTTGCCTCGTCACGCCTTGAAACACTTGTGTATAGGCGCGTTATAAATGCCATATCATATCATGCATGAGAGAGATAGCTTCATTTGTGAGGATATACTATCCCCCATAGCATCCAACCCCCCCATGAGATGGGCTAAATTCCTCATGGGAAGAAAGGGTACCAGTTGCTATTCTCCTTACCCAAACACTGCCAACACTAGAGCAGTACTATTCAGCATCCAAGTTCCTACTGGAGTTGGAAAATGGAGATCATCCTCCTGTTACAACCCCACCTCTTAAGAGTGTTACTCCTGTAGAGGTTATGGGCATCCCGCAAAATGTTGCCCCTTAAACCAGATCGATTTCCCCATCATTCCTGTGTGGGAGAGACCAGCAGGGGACTGTGTTTCAGAGGAGGCAGCCGTGGTGGGATGGGATGAGGATCCAGGATGCCAGCAAACTGGCTAGAACATGGGCACAGCCCACAGCCAGTGGGCCGTGCAAGTATTGTAGGTCTGGGAGCCTCCATTATAGAGGATTGGCAGCAGGAAGCGTTCTGCTCACTGGCGTGCAGAAAGTGACACACGGCAGACAAGCAGAGTTCCACTGGGTGAGTTTCCCGGTTTCAACGATGAAGGAGAAGCAGAGGGAACCACTTGCAGGAGACGCCATAAACTGGTGAGTGTCACGGAGGACGCTCGCATACCGGGGCGCTCCTGCGAATGTGTATTGAATACAAAACTGAAATGGAACTTTAAATGTAAGCGACAACAATGCTTATAGAATACCGAATAAGATGGAACTTTACAATTAAGCGGTATGAATGCCTATCAAATACTGAATCAAACAAAACCAGAACATTAAGCCTTCTGAGTGTTGAATGGAATGCAAACCTTCATAGGTCAGGCAAATAAAGTGAATCACCCCAATGCCCAGGTGATAATTAATTACAGAAATGGTCTGACAGTGAGTCATAAGATGGTGGGTGTGAGCAAAACACCCTTAAACTGAATGTTTATGAATGAATGCAGTGTGACAAAGCCAAAGACTGGACAGGATGTGTGACAAGTAATGGTAGAGCCAAGAGACTGATAAGGAAAAGCCAGAAGACTGTGAATCAACATATCAAAGCCAAGAGGCCAAGAATCAGGGATCCTGGTTGCGCGACCTGCGGTGGGTGGACCGTTTGGTCTGACAACTGTACCTAGACCAGTGAACCCTAAATGTTAGAAACCTAAAGACAATGTGATTATGAAGTTAAGTCTTCGGGAAGGGAACCCTGAGACTTGAGGAGCTGTGTGTGGTCTTGAGAATGAAACCTCAAGACCTTTTTGTTTTCTATGAACTGTCGTGCTTGGAACTTGGGGAAGGGAACCCTAAGGATTCGTTTTGAACTGTATCACCTTGAACTTGAGAAAGGTAATCTTGAGACTTTTTTTTCTTTGAACCTATTTATACTTGTGGAAGGGTAGCTGAGAGAAAGCTGCGAGCTGGAAGAAACTCACAACTTTAAGCTGAACACTATTTTGGTTTCGACATCCATACACATTAGTTAGATTTAGTTGTGAGGGCAAGTATAGGTTTTCGACACACACTTTTAAGTTGAAATCTTTTTTTTTTTTTAACTCTGTTTATTGAATTTTTAACAACATAACATAGAGAAACGTACATGAATAAGACATGAATCAGCAGTGTACACGTTGAAGGCAGTTATCCATAGCAACAGGGCCCGTAGGGCCGAGGACCGCAAGACATCAATAGGACAAGGCAGGCAAACAATGCTAGCAGCGTTACCGGTGTATCCCCACCGCGGGGCTCAATGAGCGTCTAACCATTTACCCCATATTTTTCCGAATTTGCGGGGACAGCCCCTTGCATTATAGATCCGGCGCTCTAAGGTTGCGCACCTGTCCAACTCATTACTCCAACGGTTCAGGCTCAATGGTTCGGCAGATCCCCAATTGGCTGCAATAAGTCTCTTGCCTGCCCCCAATGCAATTGCCAAGAACATTTTTTCATATTTGGACAGGTCTACTTCACCCCCAATGCCCAAGAGTATCATCCTGGGGTCCCTAGGGATTGGTGTCGCCAGAGCAGCTGAGATTGTGTTGACACAGGCCACCCAGAAGGCCTGTATCGCCTGACAGTCCCATATCATATGGTAGAAGGTGGCGGACACATGTCCCGTCTTCTACCCACCCCCATCTGGCCATTGCAGTGTGTGAGTGGTATGAACGATGGAGAATCCTCAGCTGTATTAGTCTGAGCTTGGATTCTATTCCAATTTCTCTGGGGGACATTAACGCCTCCACCCAATCTTCAGGTTCCAGGGGGCCCAGATCCCTTTCCCACTTTGCTCTTAGCCCGTCGAGTTGTGTAGCCCCGAATGAGTTAAGGGCCTGATAGAGAGTGGAAGTGACCCTAGAGGAGATGTGCTGTGGAAGGATATTGGTCTCGACGGGAGAACAGGGAGGTACGACCGTAGTGTCGGGGAATTGGGTGCGGATGGCGTGGGACAGTTGCGCATGCCGAAACCGGTCCATGGGTGCCAGGTCGAATTGTTCACGCATGGTCTCGAAGCTCAGGAGGCGGCCCTCTTGTATCACGTGTGCTAATGTGTGTATTCCTTTTGCCAGCCAGTGACCAAAGGAGCCCATTTTCACTAGCTCCGGGAGGAGCGCATTGTGCCTTATGGGTTGCGACAGTGTTGGCTGTTCTTCCCAGCCGATTAGTTCGTGTGCGGCCCGCCATGCGCGCCGGATGTGGTGGGTCATTTTGGGCAGCTTCGGGAGTTGATCACGGGTGGCGTAGAGGATTTGGAGCGGTGTTAGCGGGGACATGGTCTCCAGTTCTATTCTGGTGTGTGGAAGTGTGGGATCCGCGTGGATCCAGTCATTCACCACCCCTATCTGTGTGGCCAGGTAATAGGTGCCTATGCAGGGTAAACAGATGCCTCCCTCCCACACCGATCTCTGGAGCGTAACAAGGGCTATCCTGGATTGTTTCCCGCCCCATAGCAGTGTGCGGAGGTTCTTGTCAATGAATGTGAATGTTTCTCGGGGGATGGGGAATGGGGCGCTTTGGAGGACATACAATAGTCTGGAAAGGGTCATCATTTTGAATAATGCGGCCCGGCCCATTAGCGATAGGGGAAGAGATTGCCAATGGGGGGTGTCTCTGTTGAACCGCTCTATGACTGGTTGTATATTAAGCCGGGGGAACCCATCAAGCGTCGGGTCAAGCCGTATACCCAGGTATTTGAGTTCCCTGATAGAGACGTGATATGGGCAGGTCTTCGGGATCGCCGATTCGCCACCCTGGATCGGGAAGAAGATGGTTTTGGCCTCATTAACCTTCAGGCCTGCAAAGTACTGATATGCCCTGAGTATGCGGGAGACCACCGGGCATGAGATATTCGGGTTACTGAGGTATAAGAGCAGGTCGTCCGCATAGAGCGAAAGACGGTCTTCTCCTCCTCCCGGCCAGGCGAAACCAGTCTAGTTGGTGTTAGCTCTGAGCTCAATCGCTAGCGGCTCGATGGCAAGGAGAAAGAGGAGTGGAGACAGCGGGCATCCCTGTCTCATGCCCCGACCCAGGGGGAAAGGTTTGGAGGACCTGCCGTTCACCCTCACTGTGGCTTCCGGGGATGCACATAAAAGTTTTACCCAGGATATAAATGCTTGCCCCAGATTCATCCTAGCCATGATCTCCCACAAAGCATCCCACCCCACAGAGTCAAAAGCTTTTTCGAAGTCCACCGCCAGGAGGGCGAGTGGGGCTGGTATTTCCTTTGCCCTGGACAGTGCCAATTGGACTCTGCGTAGGTTCATCCGAGTCGATTTATTGGGCATAAAACCACATTAGTCCGGGTGGACGAGGGTCTCGATCACTTGCTGTTAGCTAGTGTTTTGGCAAGGACCTTCGCTTCGCCATTGATCAAGGATATCGGGCGATAGGAGGCGCATTCCTCCGGGGGTTTCCCAGGCTTATATATGACAACTATGCATGCCTTCCTGAGGTCTGGGGGAAGGGCTCCTAGTTCCTTGCTGCGTAGAAACATGCGGTGCATGTGGACAGGTAGCATGCCTCCGAGGCACTTCCATGTTTCAGTTGGGAACCCATTAGGGCCCGGAGTTTTCCCGGGTTGGAGTTGCGCCATTGCATCTTGTACCTCAGTGTCAGTGATGTCCGCATTCAGGAGATCAGATTGGTGCTGTGAGAGTATCGGAATCTCGATGTGGTCGAGGTATTGAGAGGGTTCAACTGATAGATTCCCAATAGGTGGGGTATAGAGATTTTTATAATAGGTGGGGAATGCCTCAACGATATCCGAGTCTTCTGTCAACAATGTCCCCTCCGGCGATTTGATTGCCCTTACGTGTCCCCTGCTTTGCTCGCGTCTCTCCAACCAGGCCAGAGTCTTGTTAGCTTTGTCGCCCCCTTCGTATATTTGGCTCCGGACTAATTGGTGGGCAGTTCGAGCATTGTCTATGGATAGGTTACTGAGGGCGTCTTGCGCCGTGAGCATCGCTTCCTTTGTTTCTTGGGTGTTTTGTATAAGGATTTTTCGCTCACATTCCAGGACGCGTTTTTCTGCTTCCCTGATCTTCTGGACTTGGCGTTGTTGGTAGGCGGAAACCGTGGAAATAGCCTCCCCTCGTAGGACTGTTTTGTATGCCTCCCAGATCGAGATCGGGCAGTCCACCGAGCCCTCATTAATTTCGAAGTATTCCGTTGTCCTCTTTTCCAGCTCCTCCGCAATTTCAGGAAGACGGAGATGGTATGTATTTAGGCGCCAATTACGATCCGGGCGACAGGAGGATTTTTTTAGAGTTAAAAGAAGCGGGGAGTGGTCCGAAATTCCTCTTGCGAGGAATGCAGCATTGAGAAGCCTGTGGGTCATGTTGCGGGGGACGAAGGCGTAGTCGATCCTGGAGAATGATTTGTGGACACCTGAGTAGAAGGAGAACCCTGCCTCTTCTCCATGAAGTGTGCGCCACGCGTCCACCATTCCTGAGGCCTCGGCGAACATGGCGAGCGGCGTGGAGGTGGGACCTGTTCCAGCTCGCCTATAGGTTCTGTCGACTGTGATGTCCATTACTTCGTTAAAGTCCCCTCCGAGCACCCACACATCAGCCTCCTCCTCCAGGAGCAAGCTCTGAAGCTCAGTGAGCAGTTCTTTCGTCAGCGTGGGGGGGCATAGATTGCTGCCAGGCCCCATTTCTCGCCCCAGATGTCCGCTAGCATCAATACATAGCGAACCCAGGGGTCCGCCCTGATCTTCCTAACCTGGAGAGGGACTCTCTTGTGAACGAGTATCATTGTGCCCCTGGCTCCTTTCGTGAATCCGGCATGGTAGACATTCGAGTAGTTGGACCTTTTGAAAAAGTTGGTGTTTGTGCCTATCAAGTGCGTTTCGTTTAAGAGGGCAATGTCCGGGGAGTGTCGGTTTAGGTACTGGAGCACCAGTCTCCGCTTTATGCTAGAGCCGAGGCCATTGATGTTCCAGGACAATATTGTCAGCTTGTTGGAGTTCATCCTGTCTGCGTGAGTCTATTTGGCGTGGTAGCAGGGAGGATTAGTGGCTGTTGCATTTTTCCCCTCGGGGACGTGTGTCGTTTTCCTCTCTGGGGGGACATCTGGGGGCCGCTTCGTACTGGAGCGCCTGAAGGCAGGTAGACACTTGTGTCTCTGGTCCTGGCCCAGAACAGTATTTGTTTGCCTTGGCTGTTCTCGTTGGTTTCCATCTTTCTTTTCTCGTGATTCCGTTTCCTCAGTTCCCCAAAACTCCCCCCACCCTGTACTTCCCCCCCAACTGGGAGCACCTGTCGCCCAAACATTGAACTTATAACTTGGTGAACTTAAACTGCGTCGGGATGACCCGACCTAGGGTGGTAGCCCTTGTGGAGACTGCGGTACCTGAACGGTGGCGGCCGCAATGATGCAGTTTCCGTGTTGTCACGTAGCCAGTTCGGTTCTGTGGTACCCAGACCTCATCCGTTCTCAGTGGTGTTTTGGGTGGGATGCTGTGGCGATGCGGTTTCCGGGTCTGTTCGGGTGAAGGGTGGCGAGCGCTGCCCGGGCCCGGGTTTGCGCCCAGGCGGTCCGGAGGGCGAGCGTCAGGCCATGGGTCCATTGAGGATCTGTGTTTCAAGCCAGTCCAGCTTCTTTGGGATTGTGGAATAAATGGGTCGTGCCCTTGTGATGGACCTTGAGTATCGCCGGGAAGAAGAGAGCAAACTTAATTGACAAGGAGTGAAGTTTCTTCTTGAGAGAGTCATATGACTGGCGGGCCTTCTGGACCTCTTTGGTATAGTCTGGGAAAAACCCCACTCTATAGCCGTTGTATGTGATTGGGCCGGAGGCCCGTGCCATCTGCAGGATAGCGTCTCGGTCCCGGTAGTTGAGGGGGCGTGCTATTATTGTTCTAGGCGGGGCTCCTGGGGTGGGTCTCCCAGTGGGTACCCTATGTGCTCTCTCGATAGAGAAGAATTTCGACAATTTCTTGGGGGCAAAGACATGAGGTAGCCAGTCCTCTAGGAAAAGTTCAACACTAGGGCCTTCCTCTTTTTCCGGGATCCCGAGAATCCTGAGGTTGTTGGGGCGTGCTCCGCCCTCACTGTCTTCGGCCCGGTATTCTAGTTAGTTAACTTTCTGGGCGATTATGGCTAGTTTTTGTTCCAGCTGGCGGACGTTGTCTTCTGTATCCGACACCCTTTGTTCCGCTTCTCCGACCTTGGACGACAGGTTACGGAGATCCTGGCGAAGGAGAGATACTTCCGTGGAGACACCTCCTATTTTAGTTTCCAGCGAGGTTCTCGAGTCCCCAATTGCCTTCATTAAGTCGTTCAGGGAGAGTTGGGGGTCCTGAGTTCCTTCCATGTTGCCTGCTTCCGCCGGGTTTTGTGTCTCCTGGCGGGCGGGGGCCTCCACTGTGTAAAGGTCCATTTTACTCTGCAGGGTTTGTCGCTTGACCTTGTCTTTGCCCATGGCCGAGCCGGTGTTTTATGTGAGAATTTTAGGCCCGGGTGGGTCGTGCGGATGCCCCGCGGGGATCGCCGAGGGCACCAAGTCGGGGTGGGCTCGTCGGTCGTCTATCTTTTCCCACTCTGTCTCGAAACACTGGTAGGGGCATACACGTGAGGACCGTGCCCACCGTCTCGAATGTGTACTGTTCCTGAGTGGATTGAAGCGCAGAGGGGTGCCAGTCACGCACACCCCACCGCGTGCACTTCTGTAGGAGTATTATCCTCCCAGGGGCCTGGTTGTAGAGTGACGGCCCGGTCTCCCAGCGGTAATGAAGCCCGAGGCCCTTGATCTGCGGTGGGGGGGGTTGCCCCAATGCTCGTCTCCACCGGGAGTTGTTCCCCCTTGTGGGGTGTGTGTCCAGAAACTTTTGGCCAGTGGGGCTATGGGTCCTGCAACAGAGGCCTTCGTGCCCCCAACGATCGTGTCCCAAGGTTGCCGCTTTGTGGCCAGACCTTCGGGCCCTTTCGCAGTGTGGGGGTGAGGTTATGCGCCCAGTCACCCGTACAGGGTGCTCCTAGAGGTGGGGGCGGAGAGCGCCTTCAATCCCCTTCTCTCATCTTCGTTGTTGTCGTGGGAGGGGTCCCTCGGTTCGTTGGGGGGGGAAGAGGTTCCACATACCTTGTCGGTATTGTTGGGGGGAGCGCGACACTGTGTTGCCCGTGTCTGCGTCGCGGCTCAACCCCGGTGGTGGGGGGGAGGGGCAGAGAGATTTCAGCTCTGTGTCCCGTCCCCCGTCCTCTTCCTCTCCTATGCCATCCGGTCCGGCCCGGCAGCGTGGGCAGGCGTCTGGCTGTCTTGCGTGGCTCAGAGAGAGGGGGGCTCCGGGCTACAGTCTGTAGGTTCGGGGCCGTCTTCTGCCTTCTATGAAGTGCCCGCACCTCAATGGCTCAGGGGGGGAGGGGCGGGGCGGCCGCACTGCAGCCGCGCGGAAATGGCGGCAAGTCTTGCACCAGCGACTCCAGGGTCGCGTTCTTCGCCTTTCCGGGACCGATTTCGCCCCAGGCCGCAGCTATTGTTGCCTGGGGACGTCCGCCACCGGGGTGCTGTGTCTTGGGGTCGGGTGGTTCCGATGTACGGAATAATTACAGGATATATTCCGCGGCCGCCGGGAGCCCGAGACGATTAGCTCTTCCTAAGTTGAAATCTTTGACTCAGACTTCCTTAGTTTCATTCAGGTAGGGAAATCTCACCTTAGCATAGGGTAAGTTAGGCCTACTACCATCCTGACATTTGATTTAATAAAGTATTTTATGTTGAACTTGAAATTAGGCATTGGGTACAAACATTCCTTTCGCTACATGCTTCTACTCCAGGGGTAGGGTATAAGAAAGAAGAGGGCAGAATATAATCATTAACAAGTCACAGTGCCCATCTTAGCTGCATCCGGTCATTGCTTTCCATATTTCATTGTGTGGGAACTTGCAGGGGAGAGGTAGGGTTATGTTTGGGCCTGGCTCGACACACTCAGCTGCTTCGACATTGGGTTCACCTTTCATATGTTAGATCTGGATTTTTTAAGGGGTCTGCATTGGATGAATACATTAATTTCATCAAGGTGGTTTATCGTCAGTTGTCCTTGACAGCGCCACCAACACCTCTGCCCTTTGCATAAGGGTTTTAAGTTTAGTCTGGGCATATCTATCACGGTTATTTCACAGTATGAACACGCTCGCTCTTACCCATCTTTCCAGGTCGGCCGCCCACGCTTTGAGATTTGGGGCATGTAAGGGTGTGGAGGGAGGAGATTGACACAAAGGTGGCATGCTTTTGGTTATAGACCTTTATTATACATTTTTGCAAAGCAGTCTTTGCTATCCCTAACTTCTAAGAGGGGTTTCCCTGCCACAAACCTAATACTAAAAGGGTCTGTCAGGCTGTTCATCAAAGAATAAACTGTCTTGTGTCAAAACCTACTTCTATCCCTCACAATATAAACCTAAAGAGTAAACAAACACAAAGTTGCTTCTTTTAGGAGAGTAACTCCTCTCACGTTTCTGAATTTTTACTTAACTAAAATGTTCCTTCAAACAAACACCAGGGGGAATGACTCCCTTCCCCTGAATTGCGGGCTTTCAAAACAGTTTTTGTATACAATGTTCTCTCCAGGAGAATGGGGGTCATTATGACCATGGTGGTAGTCGTGCCGTTAAATGCTGAGTCATGAATTTACCGGCGCCCGGGAATGGGCAATTACCGGGGTATTACAGTCCTGGCAGACTGCCCATTCCCGGGCGCCGGTAAATATTACTCCCCATTCCCATTTGAGTCCCATAGGTCAGACCTGGCAGGCTGAAAGGCACTCGCTCGCAGACTTCGTAGTTTGCCGGTCCAGTAACAACGGTACCGGCAAGCTTACTGGTACTGATGTTACTTGTAATGAGGCCCAATGACGCCCTTCTACTGGTGCGATTCTGTACAAATCCCCCAAAAAACAGGTGGAATGACTCCCTTTGCCTGGTATATCTTGATATACTGTCCAAAAGGGCCAGGGAAATGACTCCAGTCTACATGCGTCACCAATTTGACTTTTATCTCAAGACCAAGAGATGCCTCCCTTCTCTTGGTCTGCTCTTGATACACTAAACCCTGGGGAAATGCCTCCCATCCCTTGACCCCTCTCTGCTTCTGTTTTATACAAGGAGAATTACGCTTCTCCTGGTATCCCTTGATAGTCAGAGCTTTCAGTTTGAGATGAACAAGTTACTTACCTTATCTGGTAACGTTGGTTCGATGGGATGTTCCTCCGACGTATTCCACAATTATGACAGGTAATGACCACAGCTGTGCTGCTTCAGAATTTTTTTGGCTTAAGCGTCCTGCGTCGATGACGTCGATACGCTGTCCCTCGAGGGCCTTGTCGGGGTGATTATCCCGGGGCTGGCAGAGCTGTCCGCGGACCTCTTGGCTGGGGAGGCCCCAACTCCTCTCGCGTCCCAGAAGGAGTATGACACACGCACACAAGGAGCAAGGCGATGACTACTGTTTATTAGAGCAACGGCAGGGATACCCTTAGTAAGTATGCATCCGGAAAAGCGCTCATCATTAGTGGGGCTCGCAGGCCCTTTTTACAGCAGTATGACGCGCTACTTGCGTCACCTGGGAAAAATCTTCACAAAACCTATTGCCACTTCGGATTGGTTCCCCGAGTGGTAGGGTTAGTATATGTCCCCTATATGGAGAGATGTTAGTGGTGGACAGGTCAGGTGGTATACTTGGGCTGTCCCTAACAGCTGCTACTTTGGAATTGTTACAAGGGGACCCTTGGTGATTGGCTAGGAGTAATGGCGTCAGTAATACGCCCCCTGTATTCTGATTGGTTCTCCTGTGAGCCCCCAAGCCTGGGACCATCGCTGTTCCCAGCCCGCAGTGTACCTGACATTAGCAACAATGTGCAACTATGTGTTAGTGCGGACAATGGACAGGTCTGCTTATGGGCTGGTGAGCAGGTCTTTCCCATCGCTGTAGGTGTCCATCTTTGCCGCTTCGTTGTTGCAACCTGTGTCCCAGACGTGGGACCGTGGCGGCTTCTCGTCTCGTAAGCTTGGCATCTTGTCAGTTCGGCTTGGTCACACGTGTGTAGACCGTAGTTGGAGCAGAATTATGAGCATTAGATTTTGTATTCTGTCTCTGAGGGCTTGGCACCTGCAGGTGTAATCTTGGTACTGGGCGCGCGGCGTGCGGGTTGCAACATCGTGGCCTTGGCTGTGGACTCTCGTTAGGGGCTCGTTCTGCATGGTCAGCACTTGTATTTCGCTCTGGGAGGGTTTTCGTTTGCGAGGCTCCTGCCTGGGGACTCTTGCTTGCGGCCTACTTGGGCCTAGTTTCTGGGTGGCGGTACATAATCCATAGTATGGAGGTTGCGGGGCGACAGAGTGTCACAGGCAGCATTAGATATACATGGTGGTGTCCTCATAAGGATGGGTGGTGAGAAAAGCGTCAGCAAGCAGGTACACAAGCTCTTCGGGCATCTTGCATTTCTGCGGTGCTGTAGAAGGCCTATGTGAAAAATAACAACGATGCATGTCTGTGGGTGTGACCGTCCGCTGCGTGAAAGCACTGAGTATGTTCTTCGTGTGGGTTGGTGTGTGAGTGACCAGTGTGCATGGTGGCACGTGTATTCTTGTCTGTTGGCTATGTCGTCATGGCATCTCTAACAATGTGAATACTCATGGCTGTTGTTTTAGTCGAGCTGATCCATTTCGCAGGCGGTGGTTTGAGCCTGGCGTGCTCGTGGGCATAGTCCTCGTATGTGTAGGTTTTTGAACCAGGGTATTTTGTCATCTGGTAAGCAGATGAACTCCCCTCGTGGGGGGTGTCTGGGCCGTGATCCCCTAGGCCATGGTCTGGATGAGATTGGGAGAGGGTGTTATCCCATTCTCCCACTTCAGTCCCCCCTCTGGTCGACTTGTCGACCACAAAATCATCCATTTCCTTATCTCCTTTCACTCTCCATACTTTAGTTATTCCGGCCAAGTGCCCATAGTGGTTGACATGATCTTCAAATGACCAATACATGTAAACACAGCCGCCGCCAGGTTTGCAGTATACCCATCTTCCAACATAGCTCCTTAGGTTCCTTTGGTTCTCCACCTTCACAGACGGCGGATCTGTGTGATTAGCAAGTATCTATTTGCGCAACCTTTCCATTTCCTGTATGATCATGTCTGTGTGCTTGTCATCATCAGCTGGCAGTAAGGTGTGCATTCCAACCATCTCCATCATTTCGTCCGTTGTACGAGCTTTTCTTCCTTTCCATAATCTCATTCCAATCATTATAGCCACTGCCAATATAATGCATCCTGCTATTAACTCAGGCCGTCTGATAGCCACGAAGGCATCCATGACCACAGGAAGGAAAACCAACTGCCGTCTCCTTTCACTCCTTTACTTTCGTCAACCATTTTCGAGTGCATCAGGGCAAGTTGTGATACTGCTTCTGTAAGTGTTCCATTGTCAGCGTCATTAGCGGAGAAGAATGTGCAACATGATTGTCCAATTTTCGCACAAACACCTCTTTCCATTGCCGTGAGGAGGTCCAGCACATATCTATTTTGTATTGCTACCATTCGTATTGCCCTCAGTTCTTCTTTTATCGCATTCAATCCATTGACGGTTGAATTAATGGTCATCATTAGCTCCCAGCGGGTAATCTGGTGCCATTTTGCATTTGCATATGCCTGCAGTCCTGGGTGTATTATTGATGAGAAGAACATTGCTGCTCTGCTAAATAGTCTGTGTTCCGGTGGGATGGAAGTGAGAGCTGTTTCCGATCCTCCCCACATGTAGTTTCCGGTCAGGGTCTCTCCTTGTCTTTTCACTCTCAACGGAATTGTCTTGCCGTGCTCCTCGTCACCTTCTTCATCTTGCACAGATCTTTTCTTGGGGAAGTTGGCCATGTTGACGTGTCTCTGAGGCACAACCAGAGATGGTACATTAATGTGTACCATCGTGCATATCCCATTCCATGATGGAGGTAATGTGTGATATGTCTTATTGCCGCAGGCCCAATAGTGATCCATTAGAACAGCTGACCCGGCACCCCCCTCAGGGATCAATATTATACTTCTGCAGTTGCGGTTATTTCCAACATCAACATTGCCAATGTGTTGATAGCACAGTGTGGGTGCAATTAGCGGTAGTATAGTTATTGGGTCTTCGTCTTTCTCCAGCCATGTTAACAGCGGTATATTTTTTACCCACTCCATCCAACACTTACGGTTTGTGTCGTTGATTGAGTGCGCATTTTCGTTTGTCACCATATTGCTCCCCACCACTCCATCTGTCCATCCTTTATTAGTATATATCTTCCCATATATTACAATGAGTGCTCTTTCCCAACAACCTTGTTCACCTGCAATTTCACTTGCATACCAGTCACACAGCAGGTATTCTAATGTCACTTTCTTTGTTTCTCCTTTATCAGGGCCATCTGTTATGTATCTAAATCCTTGTGTGTGTAGGCGGTAGCTGTTGTACATCCTAAGCGCTTTTATGAAGTTATTTTTATATGGGTATGTATCTCTTGTCTTCCATTGTAATGCAACCACTGTCCCTTTGAATCGTCCTCTCGTTTGGAATAATGCCAAATATATCAGGCATTCACCGTCTTTGCTGGTACTTCAGTAGCTTCAAAAGTCCTCGATGCGCTCATGGTGTACGGGATCAACGAGCACACATAGCAGTTGTCCTTAGTTGTCTGCTTACCAATTTTGGACATGTTCTGATACCACATGTTATTTGAGACGTGTGCTGAATCCGTGATATATGTGTCAATCCCATCATTATCTCCAGATGTACTATTTTTCACCCTATTCCCATCACCTCTTGTGTTACTAGTACCACCTGACACCGTACCTGTTGCAGCAGAGGGAGGGGGTATGTTAATTTTGGGTGCAGCCATAATTTGAGAAGCATAGCGTGACTGCCAGACAGAGGCAGCAATTCAACCCGTGATGACAAACACTCCTACTATCTTCATTACAATACCTAATATCACCAGCATTTTGTTCTTACCTTTGCTGCGGTCCTGCAGCTTATTCTTTATGAAGTTAAAGATGCCAGCCTGAAAATTCTAAAAAAATGCGTTAGTTTGTTAGTTTTCTTTAATCAAGCTCTACCTATCAGGTAGTCATTTAGTGCCCAGGCGAAAAGCTGTTCCCACGCTAATCTCAGTGACCTATCTCTCAGAGCTGGTAAGTGCTTGTTGAGATGTGGGAATGATTGTTCTATGGCCAAAATAAATGTGTTGTAATATGCACGTACCCTTCTCCTTTTTAAATAGTTTGGTCTCTTTATATGGTTGTCATGATGCCTGCCCCCAGAAGACCAGACCAGGCCCAGCAGCCCCGGAAGCAGGCATCATGCCACTTGGAGCATGCCCAAAAGCCCCAGTTAGGGGCTGTTTGGGTACAGTCCTGGCACCTATGGCGCCAGGCTCATAAAGATAAAGACAGTCCTGGCGCCATGGGCGCCAGGCTCATTATTGATAACTTACCTGAAGCAGACCATGCTGCATACTCACCTGAGGCAGACCATGCTGCATGAAGACTCAAGCCAAATGAGGCTTAGGAGGGACTATTTTACTGAAGGGACTATTTTGTTACTCGGGTGGGGCTGTGGAAGAATACTTACCTGGATCTTCTTCCAAGGCTATTTAAACCACACCCGGACAGCCACACGTGCTTCGCGTTATTCTGCATGCTGCAGAGTAACGCTCACCGTGTTTTCAGCAGCTCCAGTCTTCAGCCACGCACGCTTCAGTCCTGGGACTCCTGAAACAAGAAGAAAAGAAGGATAAAGGTTAGAACAGGAGTTTTAACTTTAATCCTTACCTCAATCCTGATCCATTTCTCCACGGAACTGAAAGACAGAAGTCTTTGAAGCATTGCTTCGCATTCCGACGGCGCCGCGCTGAACTCACCTGCTTGGCGGTACTTCAGCATTCCATCACGCTCTCTCCATCTCGCGGCCGCCCTCCGACACCTAAGGAGACAAAGACAGCAAGGTGACTCTCTAAGGCTATAAAAGCTACCCCGAAGGACTTACCTGATTTACCACGGGAGGTACTCACCTCATCTCGGGTCGGCGCAGTCAATTCTGCTTCATCGCTGTACCCCGCCCCCTAAGGGGAAAACCACAATAGACTTACCTGAATCTTACTGAGTGCCATTAGGAAATCTTCGAGTGGATTAATCGGCAACCTGCAAGGAATCGGACAGAGTGAAGAGCAGACATTTGAACTCTTATGAACAATTGGACTTTAGAGTCAATACTGGAACTCACCAATTCCTCTACGCCAGTGAAGTAACTGGTCATCAACGCGCCCCTGCGGTCGATGCAGGATGGAGAGCTCATCCTTCCAAACCATCTGGTGAGACTAAGGAGGGGACATCAAGAGTGATCTGTGGGAAGACAACGGTAGTGGGGAAGGTGGGTTGACACTCAATTCTACGGGTGGTTAATTCCTCTTCTCCTTTGCAGAAGAATATTCTTGCGAGCCAGACAAACTAGGCTGAGCGGGCCAGTCCAGTCAGTCACCTCGGCGCTACACGTCATGCTGGTGGAAATAACAGCGGCCCAGTTCCGGTCGACGCCCCCGTGGGAACCAGGTGAGCGTAACAGAACGCGAAGCCACCCACAAATACCCATCTGGGAGTCATGGAGACCTCAGAAAATGATCAGTTGGCCCAATTATTAGGGGAATTAAGGGCCAAAGTGCATTCCGCCCGCCAAGAAACCAATGCCCTCAGGAGGGAACTGATAGTGTCAAAAGAACGAACTGATGAGTTAGCCAGACAACTATTACAGAGCCAGGCTGGACAAACACCTCTACCAGGACTTGGGGCAAGTCCAGCTCCTGTACCATCGAGTAACCCGGTGCAGATAAATTTACCTGGAGCCATTCCTTTGACTCCGCCTGAACGCTTTGCCGGAGACCCAAAAGGGTTTGCAACATTCATGAATCAATGCCGCTTGCACTTTTTATGTAGACCTGGAGCTTTCCCAAACGATCAGGCCAAGGTAGCCTTTGTACTGTCATATCTCAGCGGCAGTGCGGCGGATTGGTCCATTCCACTAGTTAACCAGGATGACCCGATTCTTCGAGATTTCCAGGGTTTTCGAACAAGCATGGAAAGACTATTCGCCCCACACTCCCGAGGACAGCCTTTGGACAACGAACCTTTATCCCTACGTCAAGGTAACCAGGATCTTTTATCTTACATTGCAACTTTCAATAGATTAGTAGTGGAAACCGAATGGCCTGAAGCCAAGCGAATCACATTATTCCATCGAGGACTTCGGGAAGAAGATGTTTTGGCCCAAATCGTGAACCCGCCTCAAGACTGGGCTGAATATATAGATCTAGTGGTCCAGCTCAATCACAGACTTCAAACCAGGAAGGCTGACCGAACCAAGTTTGAGAACAGGGTGTTGGTTAAAACCCACGTAAGCTCCAAGGGAGTAGATGTCTCAGAACCTATGCAAATCGGGGGGGTTAAAGGACCCTTAACCCAAAAGGGGAGAGATAGAAGACGGCAAATGCAATTATGTTTATATTGCGGAACTACTGGTCATTTTCTTCGGAACTGCCCTGTAAAACCACCCAAGAAAGTTATAGGAGCAGCAGACGAAAACCATGTGAAATCTGACTCGGGAAACGACCACGCCCGGCAAGCGGACCTCCGCTTGCCCAGCTTAAAGAAGGACACTCTGACCTCGCATTTCACCATACCCATGGTCCTTGTAGATCCAGAGCAGCCATCACGCATGCACGCGGTAAAGGCGTACGTAGACAGTGGAGCCATAGGAAATTACTTGGACTGGGAATTGGCTACCAGGATGAATCTATCTCTCACCCGCAAGACCACGGCCGATGTTGTCACCACTGTAGATGGAACAGAAATTGCCTCTGGACCCGTAACTCATTCCACTGCAGAGATGACATTGCTGAGTCAAGATGGGCATCTTAATCAAGGCCCCACAGTTTCAGCTGATACTGGGGATACCTTGGTTGGAAAAACATAATCCCTGTATTGATTGGCAAGAGAAGAGACTAACCTTCCCAGAATGTGCTCACACCTGCTACCCAAGGAAAACTCAAAACTCAGTCCTGGCCCCAGTAATTCCAGTAGCCATACAATTACATGTTGAATACCAAGACTTTCAGGATGTCTTCCAAAAGGAACAGGCAAACACCTTACCACCTCACAGATCGTATGATTGTCAAATAGATCTTGTACCTGGAGCACAACCACCTTGCAGCAGAATCTATGCCCTTACGGAACCCGAAAATCTTCATTTGCGCCAGTACCTAGACCAGTACCTTGCTAATGGCTTCATTCGCCCGTCCAAATCCCCTGCATCTTCAGCTTTGTTCTTCGTACCGAAAAAGGAAGGCGACCTTAGAACATGTATAGACTACCGCGCACTGAATCAGATAACCATCAAGAATCGATACCCACTGCCTTTGATCCCAGAACTACTAGACCAGGTGAAGGACGCTTGTATATACACGAAACTAGACCTTCGGGGGGCATATCATCTGGTACGTGTCAAAGAGGGTGACGAATGGAAGACTGCTTTTCGCACCAAGTACGGACTATTTGAGTACCAGGTGATGCCCTTCGGACTATGCAATGCACCAGCAGCCTTCCAGTGCTTCATGAACGATGTCCTCTGAGAGCTTTTCGACGTTTGTGTGGTCGTTTACATCGACGGCATCTTAGTATACTCTATCAGAATCTGAGCATGTAAAAAATGTCCGAGCAGGTCTAGAGAAGTTACGCCAGCATAAATTATATGCTAAACTGGAAAAATGCATCTTCCACACTACGGAAGTGGAATTCCTTGGATTTATTCTGACCCCGAGAGGAATCCGGATGGATACACGAAAAGTGGATGCCATTCTTAATTGGCCTTCGCCAAGTTCAATCAAAGGAGTTCAAAGCATGCTTGGCTTTGCCAATTTCTACCGCAGGTTTATCCCGGACTTCTCACACATTGTACATCCCATTACAACGCTATTGCGAAAAAACAAACGCTTTGTGTGGACAGAGGAAGCCGAGAACGCCTTCCAAGAGTTAAAAGCTAAATTCACATCTGCTCCCATATTAAGACACCCGCGCCCCGAACTTCCCTACATAGTGGAAACAGATGCATCCAGTTCAGCCATGGGAGCAGTCCTTTCCCAAAAGGATCCCGAAACTAACCAGCTTCACCCAGTGGCGTTTTGGTCAAGAACATTTTCAGCCCCCGAATTAAACTATGCCATAACCGACAAGGAGCTGCTGGCCATCAAGTCCGCCTTCAAGGCTTGGCGGCACTATCTACTGGGTGCCAGACATACCATCACGGTCATCACCGATCACCGCAACTTACAATACCTAAAGACAGCCAAAGCCCAATCTTCGCGCCAACTCCGTTGGGCATTGTTCTTCGCCGAGTTTGATTTTGTAATAACCTATCGACCAGGTTGTAAGAACAGTAAAGCAGACGCCTTGTCCCGGATTGGAATGGGAGAAGCAGAAATAACTTTAGAACCCGTACCCATAATTCCGGAACAGAGAATCCTTGGCCTGACATCCATACAGACACTGGAGGACATTCAAAACAAGATCCACCAACTCTTTGATTCCGTTGCCCTACAGGACTGGGCAAAGAAAGGTCCAGAGTACTCTGTCATCGATGATTTACCTTATTACCAAGGCCGGCTATTTTTACCGCAAAAGGAACTACAGGAACTTGTCATTTCCCATTACCATGACACCTTAATAGAAGGGCATCCGGGTATTGCAAAAACCGAAGCTAAAATTAGGAAGCAATTTTGGTGGCCCACTTGGCGAAAGGATGTCAAGTCATTTGTCATGTCTTGTGGCATTTGCGCACAAAATAAAGGGCAAAAGAAAAAACCTGCTGGATTATTGCAACCATTAGACATACCACCTACCCCTTGGCATACCTTGTCATTAGACTTCATCACAGAATTACCCCCGTACCAAGGTTACAATACCATTCTAGATATTGTAGATCTTTTTTCTAAAATGTCCCACTTCATTCCTTTAAAAGGGATACCTTCAGCTTCAATCCTGGCCAAGGAATTCCTTGAAAATGTTGTCCGCATGCATGGCTTTCCTTCAGTGTTAATTTCAGATCGGGGCAGTCAATTCATTTCACATTTTTGGAGGAAATGCTGCCAACTGGCACAAATTGATGTTAGGCTTTCGACCAGTCACCACCCTCAGACCGACGGTCAAACGGAGAGGACCAACCAGACTCTTGAACAGTACCTCTGTTGTATGCTACATCAGTCTGAGGGGGAATTGGAAAGACATTCTGTGGATCGCAGAGTATGCGTACAATAATTCCGTACACTCAGGAACTGGACAAAGTCCTTTTTTACCATTTATGAGCACCATCCTCGAACCTCGGATTTGGACTCACCCCAGCATTTGGAGATGCCCGCAGTGAACCATCTCCACGCTGTTATTACACAAGCTTTTAAAGAAGCAACCATCCATTTGCAAAAGGCTAAGGAAAAATACAAAAAGGATGCGGATCAGCACAGAAGTGAAGCTCCTCAATACCAAATAGGGGACCAAGTATGGTTAGCCACTAAGCACTTACCACTGAAGGGGACTCGGACCTTTAACCCCAGGTATTTGGGACCTTTTTCTGTAAAGGCAATTATTAACGCAGTGGCCCTCAAGTTGGACCTACCTGCTCATATGCGAATCCATCCCGTCTTCCACGTGTCTCTTTTGAAGCCAGTGCAACCAGGAACTAGGCTAACCACTCCACCTGAACCTACCCCCGAGTTCGAAGTCAAGAATATTTTGGACTCAAAAAGAGTGAGATCAAAACTCTTTTACCTAATTGACTGGAAAGGTTATGGTCCGCAGGAAAGGTCTTGGGAACCTAGTGACCACGTGCATGCACCTCGTTTAGTGAAGAGGTTCCATCAGGAATTTCCAGACAAACCATGGCCAAGGGGGAGAACGACTTTAGGAGGGGCCTTGAGGGGGAGGGCTGTCGTGATGCCTGCCCCCGGAAGACCAGACCAGGCCCAGCAGCCCCGGAAGCAGGCATCATGCCACTTGGAGCATGCCCAAAAGCCCCAGTTAGGGGCTGTTTGGGTACAGTCCTGGCACCTATGGCGCCAGGCTCATAAAGATAAAGACAGTCCTGGCGCCATGGGCGCCAGGCTCATTATTGATAACTTACCCGAAGCAGACCATGCTGCATACTCACCTGAGGCAGACCATGCTGCATGAAGACTCAAGCCAAATGAGGCTTAGGAGGGACTATTTTACTGAAGGGACTATTTTGTTACTTGGGTGGGGCTGTGGAAGAATACTTACCTGGATCTTCTTCCAAGGCTATTTAAACCACGCCCGGACAGCCACACATGCTTCGCGTTATTCTGCTTGCTGCAGCGTAACGCTCACCGTGTTTTCAGCAGCTCCAGTCTTCAGCCACGCCCTTCAGTCCTGGGACTCCTGAAACAAGAAGAAAAGAAGGATAAAGGTTAGAACAGGAGTTTTAACTTTAATCCTTACCTGAATCCTGATCCATTTCGCCACGGAACTGAAAGACAGAAGTCTTTGAAGCATCGCTTCGCATTCCTACGGTGCCGTGCTGAACTCACCTGCTTGGCGTTACTTCAGCATTCCATCACGCTCTCTCCATCTCGCGGCCGCCCTCCGACACCTAAGGAGATAAAGACAGCAAGGTGAGCAAGGGGACTCTCTAAGGCTATACAAGCTACCCCCAAGGACTTACCTGATTTACCACGGGAGGTACTCACCTCATCTCGGGTCGGCGCAGTCAACTCTGCTTCATCGCCGTACCCCGGCCCCTAAGGGGAGAAAGCAAAGACAATACCAGTTACCCCCCACAAAACTTACCCGATTTACCACAGGGGTTCACCTCATCTCGGGTCGGCACAGTCAACTCTGCTTCATCGCTGTACCCCGGCCCCTAAGGGGAAAACCACAATAGACTTACCTGAATCTTACTGAGTGCCATTAGGAAATCTTCGAGTGGATTAATCGGCAACCTGCAAGGAATCGGACAGAGTGAAGAGCAGACATTTGAACTCTTATGAACAATTGGACTTTAGAGTCAATACTGGAACTCACCAATTCCTCTACGCCAGTGAAGTAACTGGTCATCAACGCGCCCCTGCGGTCGATGCAGAATGGAGAGCTCATCCTTCCAAACCATCAGGTGAGACTAAGGAGGGGACATCAAGAGTGATCTGTGGGAAGACAACGGTAGTGGGGAAGGTGGGTTGACACTCAATTCCAGGGGTGGTTAATTTCTCTTCCCCTTTGCAGAAGAATATTCTTGCGAGCCAGACAAACTAGGCTGAGTGGGCCAGTCCAGTCAGTCATCTCGGCGTTCCACGTCACGCTGGTGGAAATAACAGCGGCCCAGTTCTGGTCGACGCCCCCGTGGGAACCAGGTGAGCGTAACAATGGTATACAAATTGGTGTGACAGCGCCTCGGGGGTATTGTCATCTGTGGGTAGCATATACCCCTGGGCAAAACACGACGTTAGTAACTTCACTTTCTTTGCAACACAGTAATATGCGGTACCTGAATGTGCGAGACAAAAGAGAAAGAGAACATGCATGTGTTTACATGTGTGGTGCAGTATTAATTTTTGTTAGACAATGTCCTTTATTGGGTAGTGGCAGGGACAGGGCTGGGCGGGGCAGCTGTTTGGTTGCTCTGGGATCTCGTGACCATGGGGTGGGCAATGGGCGATTGTCCAAAGTCTATGGGTGTGCCTGTAGCTGGGAAGGGGTCAGGGGCAGTGTCACAATTGTCTTTTGTTGTAGTTGCTGTGTTTTTTCCTGTTGTTGGTATTGCCGATGCTGTTGTTGTTGCGGTGGCCCTGTCATCAACGCGAGGGCAAGTCCGACCTTTGTAGGGCTTGACGTCATGCAGGTGATTCCATACCTTTTTATTGCTCAGTTTAATTGCTCTGGGAGCTACTGCTTCCACCAGGTGGAGCCCTGTAAATCGAGGGCTGTTCCACCGGCGATTGAAGTTGCGGAAGAGAACGTGGTCTCCCTCCGCTATTGTCCAGTTTGTTTGTTGTACTTGTTCCTCATTTGTTTCTTCTTGCTCAGTAGTCTTCGACCCGCCCCGCGTGTGCTCGAGCTGTTGAGAGATAAAGGCAAAACTAGTAATCAAGGAAGACACATTCATACATCTCGTCACCAAAAACATTTGCAGAGCTTTCATAATCAGTCATTGCTCTTGAGGGCGGAGTTAGTGGAAGATGCATCTGACGTCCAGTCACCACCTTGTGGGGAGTGAGGTGATGATCCGATCCTGGCCTATTTCTCAGCTCAAACAGGACCAAGGGGAGGCAGTACAACCAGCTTTTCTTAGTTGTCTGCTGTATTTTTGCAATCTCTTCTTTTAGCAGCCCGTTCAGGCGTTCACAGACACTGTTTGCCTGCGGGTGGTATGCGCATGCGAACTTGTGTTTGATGCCGAGCATTGCAGTTATGTGCTCGAACATTTCATTAGCAAAGTGTGGGCCATTGCGCGACCGCAGCACTTCGCAAACTCCCCACCTTGGGAAAATGTCCCTCACTAGGAATTTTGCAGCTCCGAATGCGTCCGCATGAGAGCAGGGCCCAGCCTCAATCCACCTTGAAAATGGGCACACCACTACAATCATGTATCTTTGTCCTTGACATACGTTGATCATGTCAATGTAGTCAATGTGCAGGTGTATGAATGGTCCTTCCAGCCGGGGTATAGTACCTTTTATCACTTGCAGCGTGTGACCGGCTGTAAACTGTTGACAAGTTAGGCATCTGCTGATAAAGTTTGCAACATGTGAATTTAGCTCGGGGCAGAACCAGGCCTCCTTTATGCGTGCTGCAATCACTTCCTTTCCTGTGTGCGTGGGGTGGTGTAGTTGTTCCAGAGCGGTTTTCAGTAGGGCCAGGGGCATCACTACCTTTCCTGTATTATTCTGACGCCACAATGCATCTGTGGGTGACATTGTGCATCCTCTTTTTACCCATAGCTCCTTTTCTGCCATAGGTGCTGCTGCCTGTATTTCCATTATCTGTGTGTCAGGGATGTGTGTGTACCCATCCTTCATTAGCATTTGTCTTGCTCCCATCCTCCCCTTATCTTTTCCTTTTTCTGGGGGTGTCCAAACTTCTCCAGAATACGCAGCATGCTTGGCATGTGCGTCTGTTGTTTCATTACCTTTTGAGATAGGATCATCCCCGTTGGTGTGGGCCTGACACTTTACCAGGGCTATTCCTCTGGGTGTCTCAATTACTTCAATTAGTGGACTGTTGACGTGACATATGCACTATCGGAATATATCGTTACTCTTTTATAATAGCTCTCTTTTAAGGCCAAAATTAGGGCCACTAGCTCTGCTGCTTGGGCTGAGTAATTTTGTGGTAGTTGAACACACTTTACTGGCACATACATCCAGTCTTCTGTCAACTTAACCACTGCTGCTCCTGTCCTTCTAACACCGTTGCTTTGGTAAATTGCTGATGACCCATCCATGTACATTAGTTCTCCCCCTGCTATGGCATTTTCCTCAACTTTTCTGGTGCTGGAGTAAATTGTAATGGCCTGGGTGCAATCATGAGCGTAGTCACCATCTTCAACTACTACAGCTATAAATCTCGCTGGGTTTACATTGCTGCACCTTACAATTGTTAGCTCTGGTCTTGATAGTATTATTTCGTAGCCTGATGCCCTCTGTGTCGTCAATGTTGATTTGGGCTTGTTCAATATTGCAAAAAGTGCATTTTCCATGAACAGTGTGGTAGGGCACCCCATTGTTATTGATGATGACTTCTCCACCGTGAATGCTGCAGCTGCGAGGCTCTGTTCGCAAGGGAAGTGACCTAACATTACAGGGTCCAAGTGTCCGCTGAAAAAAGCCACAGGCTTGTGTCCCATGCTTGTTTTTTGTGTCAGCACTGCCTTCATTACTGCCGAGTCGCAATGTGAAAAAATGAAAAATTGGTGTTCGTAGTTAGGGGTAGCTAGCACTGGTGCTGTTGCGATGGCGTTTTTTAGTTAATCAAAAGCCTCTTTCATTTCTCTTGTCCATCCCAACTTTTTATCCCCCTTCTGTGCTTCTCTGAGGGCCTCGAGCAGGGGTCCCATGTATGAACTGCAGTCAAAAACCCATGCCCTGCAGTAGTTGCATAGGCCCAGAAATTGCTGAAGTTCCCTCACTGTCTGTGGTTGTGGTGTGTTGGTTATGGCCTGTGCTCTTTGTGGTGCAATGTTCCTTCCATGCTGAGAGATAAGCTGACCAATGTAGAGCACCTGTTCCTGGCAGTATTGTAACTTTTCCTTGTCCACCTTGTACCCCATCTCAGCTAACGCTGTGAGCATCTTTACTGAGTCCTTTCTACACCTTTCTGCAGAGGTGCTGCAAATGATGATGTCATCAATGTATTGCAGCACCGTGCTCTCCATCTCAATGTTTCCCAAGTACATTTGAATCACTCTGTTGAAGATGGATGGTGACTCACAGTACCCTTGGGGCAACTTTGTGTGTTTCCATTTTGTGTTTCTGTATGTGAAGCTTGGCAGGTCCTGTGAGTCAGGGTGCAGAGGTATCGAGATAAATTCATTTTTGAGGTCAATCATGGTAAACCGTGATGCTTCTGCTGGTATTCCACATAGTATGGTGGCTGGTTTGGCTGCTATGGGGTACTCTGCTTCTACAATGTAATTCAAGGGCCTGGGGTCCTGGATGAAACACCAAGACCCTCCTTTCGCTTTGCGCACTGGGTACACAGCAGTGTTGCAGGGTGATTCTGATGGTATCAGTATTCCATTAGTTTATCAAGGCCGTTATTGTTCCATATATGCCATCATCTGCCTCTTTCGATAGTGGGTATTGTTTCATTCTCGGTAATACGGCTCCTTTTTTCAATTTTATTTTCACTCCACCAATGCTTTTGATGCAACCAACTTCATATGGACTGGTGGTCCACAGGGATGCTGGTACTGCTGCCATGTCTTCTTCATAAAATGGTACTGGTGTGGGGGCATGTGCCTCTAGTGCCACTGCCATTTTTAGTGCCACTTGCTTGTATGTTACCTTCAACCAGATGTTAATGCTCATCCCAAACACCAACTCTCCCTCTCCATTATCATCTGAGAAGAGCTCCTCATCAGATACCTGTGTAAGCCTGCACCCCTCTGCTGGTGCTATTACAGCTCTCCAGGCCCTCCCCTTCCTGTCCTGGGCATGTACTGCAATGTAATCTGCAGTAGCCATAATGCTCTCAATGCTTACTGAAATAATTTTCCCCTCTTTTTCACCTGCTGGTATTTCAGGTCTGAATAGGTAAGCTGCTGGCCTTCTCCAAACTTTGCCCTCAATTCCAGGGAACCATGCTATTGCCATCTCTGTCCCATATTGGAAGAGGTCTTTGTCAATTGGCTCAGCCCGGGCCACTGTTTGGCCGTAGTAAGCCTGCAATATTTGTCATGCTGTGAGCATGTTGATGCCTGGCGTGGAGCAAATTATGCCCTTCTCCGTGAAGGAGATGGTCATATTCAGTCTACTCATTATATCCCTTCCAAGTATGTTTACTGGTGACTGCTTCGAGTACAGAAGTGGAAGGGACATGTCGTAATCTCTTATAGATAAGGAGATGTTATCAGTAAAGGGAACCAACCCTCGAGCACCAGAGAATCCTTGAGTGTACATAGCTTCGCCTGACAATTTAAACTTCCCCTCCCTTATGCAAGACCTAGTGGCCCCGGTGTCAACTAAGAAGGAAAACATTGTGTCACCTATCGCGACCTGTATGCGTGGTTCCTCCGCAGTGTTAGGCGTTACCGATAGGATGGGACACATCAAAGACATCTGTGGGCTGTCCTATTGTGGGTATAGTGACTGACCACTTCCCGTGTAGGGGTTGTAACCCAATATCGTCACCTTCCCCAGCTCTGTATGCTGTAGTTGTTCATTAGTTGTTGATACTGCATTGTCCTGTACTTGTGTGAGCTGTTGTACCGGTTACACTTGATGGTGTAGTGTGGCTATCGTCTGTTGCTGTTGTGGTGTGTTTGTTTGTACCTGTTGCTGTGGTGGTGTGTAGGTGTGTTTGTTTGTACCTGTTGCTGTGGTGGTGTGTATGTTTGTATCTGTTGCTGCAGTAATGAGTATGTTTGCACTTGTGTCTGTGGTGGTGGGTGTTATAGTGGCGCTTGTTGTGGTAGGCATTGTTGTATTCCCTGTTGTTGTTGAACCTGTTGTTCTCCAGTGTGCCCTTGTTCCCCCAGGCTGGTCGTGTGGGCCTCATCCTACATGTGCGTGACATATGTCCTACCATCCCACATATCCAACATATTGGTGGTTCTCTGGCCTGCCATGGGAAACCCCCTGCGTTGTCTTGGTATCCTTGCTGTCTGGTAGTAGCCCCTGAACCCTCCTTGTTGTTGTGCCTGTTGGCTATAGCCCCTCCATCACATCATACCACCCCTCCCCCTGTAGTTGTTAGAGTATCCATTTCCCATTTGCATGTATCCTCCTCCTGTGTATGCCGTGTATGGTGGGGGCGGGGGGCACCTGCTGTGTTATTACTTGTGCTGGCTGTTGTAGTTGTGCTACCTGTTGTTGTGTTGTGTCTTGTGCAACCGTGACCTCTGTGTTATTAGTGCTCCTTCCATGGCATATTTGGATAGCTTCTTTTGTACCAGTTTTGCCGCTTCGGCCTTCCTATCTTCCTCCTTTTCTTTCATCTTTTCCTGCCACAGCCTGCAATGGTGTACTATAGTCAGTTGTATTTCTGGTGAGGCTTTAACTTCCATACCCACTATTTTCTTCAGCTGCCTTTGTACTTGCTCCGGGAGTCCTTGTATTAGTATATGGTAGAAAATTGCTATTGTTTTATCCCATGGTTCCCGTGTTTCCAAGAGCCACTTCTCCTGAATTTCCCGGATGTAATCAACAGGATCCTCATTCACGCGCATCTTGCGTGACGTTATTGCTCCTATGTCTGACGTGTCTGGGTACTGAACCCTTAAAGACTGCCACAGCGCATGTCTGCAATTTGCAAATGGCGCTCCATCATGTGACGTGTCTGTTACTGTGACCCCTGGGAAGCCCGCCCTTTTCCAGATGTCATCTGTAGCATCCCCCAGTATTGATATTAAGAGCCCCTTCACGTCCCCCACCGCTAGTTTTTGTCCCGCCGTGTGTTTTTCCATCTCATATATCCACTTCCCTGCTCCTCCGCTTAGTGATGGGAGTATGCATTTAATATTCTCTTTATCGGCATGCTTCCAGGGGACATATTGTGGTCTGGCCCCTCCTCTTTTCAGAAGTGGCATTAAATTTTACCCTCTCATTTCCCCCCGTGGGGTTATGTTGGTGTATTCATCCTCCTCCTCTGTGTCAGGTAATTCTTCAATCATATCAATGGGGCAGTGGTCCGTTCTTCCATCCCCTCCATCCTTCCACCCTCTCCTGTTACCCTCTTGTCTTACCATGGGCATGCTCGCCCATTCTTCCTGCCTGCGTCCTGGAAGGTCTCCAAGTCTGTCGACATATGGGGTGTGTGCAGGGGTGGGTGTCAGTGGGCGTGGTGCTAGAAGTCGTGTTGTTAGAGTGCGTGGCATTTGTACCGGTGTCGGTGGTAATAGTTGTGACTCTCTACTTGCTACCTCTTTTACCTTCTCTTTAGCTTTCATATCTTCTGCCCTTCTTTCACACGACCATGGTGACTCTTGGTTGGTGCGTGTAATGTACAGTTTCTCTAAACTTTCCCCATTGCCATCTACTCCGCTTTTCCCTAAACATTCTTCCTCCTCGCTACAAAATCCATCAGGAAAAGATAATCCCCACTCTGTGTGTTTTCCACCCACTGTCACCGTCTGTAGATCTATTAAGTCTGCTTCCTTGTGCTCTCCTCATTTAACAGCTGCCCCTTGTGTCAATGTTGTGGCCACCTCCAAATCCTGGTGTGTGTATGTTCTTACAGTGTGCTCCACCCTCCTATCTCCACTCTCCTCATCCTTTTTTCCTATTATTTCACCACCTATTTCCTCTCTTTTTCTTTTTAGTTCTTCCAACACCTCCACACTTACCTTCGCTAGTATCCTTTCTTCCTCCTCCTTCCTTTCCCATTTTGCCCGTTCCCTTTTTAATATGCGGTCTATTACTTTACCTTCTTCATATTTCCAGGCGCTTTCAGATAGTATTTCCTTTTTCCACAGTTCCATTTCCCTTTCTTTCTCTTCCTCCCTCCGTTTCATTTCTCGTTGCTCCGCTCATGACACACTTTCTGCTTTTGCCTTCATCCGCTCTGCTTCCTTCTTCCTTTCTTCCATTTGTTCCTTCATCCTCTCCTGCTCGTCCCTATTCTACTTTCTCTCCTTTTTTCCTCGTGTTTCTTGCTTGAACTGTCTGATCAGTGCACTTTTTGCGTCTCTTAATTCAGCCAACCTCTCCTCCATCATTATCTCCTCTGCCTGTGACAGTTGACCTTCTCTTGTCTTACTCACCTCTGTCCCCGTCTGTGTGTCACCCATTTCATCCTTTGCCGTCCTTCTCACTACGTCCTCTTCTTCCACTGCCAATGTCCCTTGGAGTTTCAGGAGCACCTGTGCTGCTACCCATTCATCTGGTCCTATGGTTGCGATGTGTTCCCCACTTTCTTTCCCCCTCTTCGTTCCTGCCTGTGTGGAGTTTAAGCTCATAGTGGTAGTCACCTCCTCCCCCCTCCGGTAGCTATCCGTAGGGGCATATGGTGGAGGGCTGTATTCGGGGTTGGAGTACCCCTCGGCGGCCGTCAGTTGTTGTCTGTCGGCTTCTCTCAATTCCGTTACTGGGTACAACCCCCCCTTCTTCACTACCTTTACCAGAGGCATATCTTCTGTCCCTTCCTTCTTCACCTTCTCTTCTGATACTGTATCCGATCCTTCCTACTCCTTCTTCCTCTCATCTGTGCATAGTGCGTTGCTGCTCGCCGTGCCCATGCCCTCTTCGTTGTCTTTCTCCTCCTTCACTCCCTTCGTTTCTTCGCTCCCTTTCTCCTCTGTTGTCCCTTCCATAGTAAACATTCCCATTGCCCCTGGCCTGGCTCCCTGGAACATCTTCCATAAGTTGAACACTTCTATATGGTGAGCTAATTACTTTCCCTTGCACGTGTTGTGTATATATGTCAATAACGAGTTTTGTGGGTATGAGTCAAAACCGCCGTATTTTGTTGTCGGTTCCTTGTGTCCAGTCGATACTGTACTTGATAATTTTCTCCTTGTATGGTGATAGTGATGTACAAATGTGTTGGAGGGGTGTAATTAAAGCGTTTCCCCTCACCCCAGACCCGTAATATGTGGCCATGTTACAGTTTTGTTTTCGCAATATCAACCTTCTTTACCTGGCCCCGTAAACTGGGGACTTCCGACCGTATGCTGAAAGGTAATGCAATCGCAAAATATACAGTTCTTTTCCTTTGTTTGTCCCCCTTGATGTCAACAGTATGGCCCCCTACGGCCATGGCGCACGAAGCCCCCTGCGGCTACGTGCCCTGTGTGGCATGCTTTTACAGCCGCCCCACCTTTCCTTCTTCAAACCTCTCCCTCCTCTTTTCCAACCCCCTCTTTTCCAACCCCCTTGCTGAGCGTGACCGGCGTTCTCCATGCGCGGCCACCTCTACCCTTTTCGCCCCCCCCTTATCGAGAGCTGACGGCGTTCACCGTGCGCTGCCCTCTCACCTCTTCTATCCCGCCCTCCCCTTTTCCTATTACCCGGCCACTCCTGGATCAACCCGAGATGGTCATGGTGTCCTATACAAGCCCTACGGGTGACGTCACCAACTTCAACTACTACCGGTAAGAAACCTTTATAAGATGAAAGAGCGCACGATATACTATATATACTCTTTGTCCCTCGTAAACCCCACAGCTGTCCTCTCGCTACAACCGGAGCAAGGAAAACCACAATAAACTCTTATAATCGGACTGCGCACGCTGCGTCGCCTCTCGTGTGATACGCCCCTCACTAGGGGAGCTTAACCAGCCAACTATCTTCCACACTTAGAAACAACTAGCTACCTCCAGTGGGAAAACTTCATCTACCTAACGAGCTCCAACACTCAATTAGTAGGGATCCTCATCTACTCATTGATCTAAAACGCCAATTCATAGGAAAGCCACACCCCTTCGTTACAGGTGCCTGCGATCTGAACAAATCAGTGCCTTCTAAAAACCACACGTGGTGCCTTTCAGCTCCACTCAATTCACTCTGACGCGGTAGAAGGCGGCCCTCGTGCCTGTCCTGCCACCACTTACTCATCTATTGTCATTTATTTATCAAATCTTTTACAACACACTGTAAACAACTCCTGCCACCCTTTTCACAACTCCTCCCTCCTCGTGCATAACATGACGTTGCTTGTTTGGTGTGTCATACTCACCAAGTTCTCTGGAGGCGGGGCCGCTTGAATGCATGCACCCCTCCAAAGTGGCTCGCCACCTCCCCTCGTCTGGATGACGTCTGGACACTCGCCAACCGCGGGCGGGATACTTCTCAAGCGGTTCCCGAAGGCCAATATCCGGATTGCGCTGTCCGGTCTTCTCGCAGTTCTGCGATGGTACTGTAGTCCTCAAAAGAGGGCAACGGCAGTGGGGGCCGCGCTGCCGTGCCGTCTCGTAGCAAGAGGCCTTGGAATAATGCTCTCTGGGGAGCAGGCCTCAAACAGATTTCAGCAGTGCCTCCAACTTGTCGGGTGATTATCCTGGGGGCCGGCAGAGCCGTCCGCGGACCTCTGGGCTGGTGAGGCCCCAACTCCTCCCGCGTCCCAGAAGGACTATGACACACGCACACAAGGAGCAAGGCAATCACTGCTGTTTATCAGAGCAACGGCAGGGATACGCTTAGTCCGTATGCATCCAGAAAAGCTCTCATCATTACTGGGGCTCGCAGGCCCTTTTTACAGCAGTATGATGCGCTACTTGCGTCACTTGGGAAAAAAACTTCACAAAACCTATTGCCACTTCGGATTGGTTCCCCGAGTGGTAGGGTTAGTATATGTCCCCTATAGGGAGAGATGTTAGTGGTGGAGGACAGGTCAGGTGGTATACTTGGGCTGTCCCTAACAGTTGCTACTTTGGAATTGTTACAAGGGGACCCTTGGTGATTGGCTAGGAGTAATGGCGTCAGTAATAAGCCCCCTGTATTCCGATTGCTTCTCCCACGAGCCCCCAAGCCTGGGACCATCGCTGTTCCCAGCCTGCAGTGTACCTGACATTAATAACAATGTGCAACTATGTGTTAGTGCGGACAATGGAGAGGTCTGCTTATGGGCAGGTGAGCAGGTCTTTCCCATCGCTGTAGGTGTCCATCTTTGCTGCTTCGTTGTTGCAACCTGTGTCCCAGATGTGGGACCCTGGCGGCTTCTCGTCTCGTAAGCTTGGCATCTTGTCAGTTTGGCTTGGTCACGTGTGTGGAGACCGTAGCTGGAGCAGAATTATGAGCATTAGATTTTGTATTCTGTCTCTGAGGGCTTGGCACCTGCAGGTGTAACCTTGGCGCTGGGCGTGCAGCGTGCGGGTAGCAACATCGTGGCCTTGGCTATGAGCTCTCGTTAGGGGCTCGTTCTGCATGGTCAGCACTTGTATTTCGCTCTGGGAGGGTTTTCGTTTGCGAGGCTCCTGCCTGGGGACTCTTGCTTGCGGCCTACTTGGGCCTAGTTTCTGGGTGGCGGTACATAATCCATAGTATGGAGGTCGTGGGGCGTTAGTGTGTCACAGGCAGCATTAGATATACATGGTGGTGTCCTCATAGGGATGGGTGGAGAGAAAAGCATCAGCAAGCATGTACACAAGCTCTTCGGGCATCTTGCGTTTCTGCGGTGCTGTAGAAGGCCTATGTGGAAAATAACAACGATGCATGTCTGTGGGTGTGACCGTCCACTGCGTCGTAGCACTGAGTATGTTCTTCGTGTGGGTTGGTGTGTGAGTGACCAGTGTGCATGGTGGCACGTGTATTCTTGTCTGTTGGCTATGTCGTCATGGCATCTCTAACAATGTTAATACTCATGGCTGTTGTTTAAGTCGAGCTGATCCATGTCGCAGGCGGTGGTTTGAGCCTGGCGTGCTGGTGGGCATAGTCCTTGTATGTGTAGGTTTTTGAACCAGGGTATTTTGACATCTGGTAAGTAGATGAACTCCCCTCTTGTGGGGTGTCTTGGCCATGATCCCCTAGGCCATGGTCTGGATGAGATTGGGTGGAGGGTGTGATCCCATTCTCCCACTTCAGCCTCCGTTGAGGGTCGACGTCACTGGATGTTATATATAGGACGCATAGAGCCCGTAGCCTCAGTTGTTTTTTCCCAGAACGTGTGGCACCAATCTCCTGCCAGCATGACTGCAGAAAGACTTGCGGAAACGTAAGCTGCAATCGCATAAGAAATTCTGTAGAGGGGCAGGCTGGGAGGGTACGATGTGGAATACGTCGGAGGAACATCCCATCGAAAGAACATTACCAGATAAGGTATGTAACTTGTTCTTCGAGGGGATTGTGTCCTCTGATGTATTCCACATCTATGACAGACTCCCAAAGCAGTACCAACGTATGGAGGTGGGAAAAGAATTTACAAATTTACAATATTCGAATGCCCAATCAAATTGCTGAATAGAGGACTGCCTTACCAAAGGCCAAATCCTACCCATGGATGGAGTCCAAGGAATAATGTCTCACAAAAGTATGGAAGAAGGCCCATGTGGCTGCTTCGCAAATATTGCGACTCGGGACGCCCTGCTGTAGAGCAGTGGAGGCAGCCAACCCCTAGTAGAGTGAGCCTGCAAGCCTACTGGAGGGACCTTTCCCGCCAAATGGTAACACTCAGAGATCATCAAAATGATCCATCTGGACAAGGTCTGCTTGGAAACAGCCTGACCTAAAAGCCTTCCAGCATAACCAACAAAGAGCTGATTGTCCACCCTGACCCGGGACATCCGTGAGAGATAGAAACTCAAAGCTCTCCTAATATCCAACCTGTGGAGCCTCTCCACTTCCTTACCAGGATGTGGAGGATAAAATGCCGGAAGAATGACCTTCTGGCTCAAATGGAATTCCGACACAACCTTCGGAAGAAAAGAAGGTTGCACCCTAAGGACAACCCTGTCCTTATGGAACACAGTGAAGGGTGGCTTGGCGGAAAGTGCCTGCAACTCAATCTGCGTGCGGAAGTAACCACAACTAAAAATACAGTCTTAAAGGATAACAGTCGCAACAAGAATGTGAGGGCTCAAACGGAGCTCCCATCAGAAACTTTAAAACCAAATTCAAATCCCATCCCGGCACCTGGAAAGGTGACGGTGGAAACACATTAGTTAGCCCTTTTAGAAATGGTGAAATCTTAAAATAAGAAAATTCCTCAGACAAGCGCTTAAATATAGACAAGCACTTAAATATAGACAGCGCTGCCAGGTAACACTTAATGATACCCACTTGCAGGCCCTTGTGGGCTAAGGAAAGCAAAAAAGACAAAACCAAAGTAATGGAACATTGGAAAGGATCCACATTCTGTACCCTGCACCAGTCTCAGAACTTTCTCCAACGGCAACGGTACAGGGATTTCGTTGCGGGCTGTCTGGCCGAAATCAACACCTCCATCACGTCTTCGGGGCGATCCCAATCCTTATACCTCAACCTTTCAGATACCAAGCATGAAGGCTGAGAGACTTCACCT
Organism: Ambystoma mexicanum; assembly: GCF_040938575.1. NCBI lineage: Eukaryota > Metazoa > Chordata > Amphibia > Caudata > Ambystomatidae > Ambystoma > Ambystoma mexicanum. The sequence continues at coordinate 516,793,180 of NC_090921.1, read as the reverse complement.
CTGGATGGAGAACCCGACCTCCCTCCCGTGAGAGCAGATCGTCTCTGTAGGGAAGACGGCGTGGAGGACAGATGGACATGTCTAGAAGGTCCAAGTACCACGCTCTCCTGGCCCATGCCGGAGCAATGAAGATAATTCCGGAACTGAACCTCCGTAACCTTCTCAACACTTGCGGAATGACGGGGACTGGAAGAAAAGCGTACAGCAGTGGGAAGGACCACTCCACTACAAACGGTGTCCCCTAAGGCTCCTCTTAGAGGAAATTCCTGCGAGCAGAATCTCTCGCACTTCCAGTTGACACTCTTGGCGAAGAGATCCACTTGTGGGGTCCCCCAAAGGGCGAAGATCTCCAAATGAACTTCCTGAGCCAGCTCCCACTTGTGAGAGACCATGCGCTGCCTGATCAGAGCGTCCGCCACTACGTTTTCATCTCCGGCCAGATGAACTACCGAGATTGAAATATCCTGCTGGATGGCCCAGAACCAGAGCTGCATCGCCTCCCTGCACAACGGGAGTGACCCTGCCCCCCCTTTTTTATTGAGGTAGTGCATGGCCACTGTATTGTTTGTCATAATTAGGACATTCTTCCCCCGCACAGACGGCAAAAAAGCCTTCAGGGCTAGCCTGACAGCCCGCAGAGCTAACAGATTGATGTAGAGTCTGGACTCCGACGGAGACCAACGACCGCTGGCTGTCAACTCGTTGGCATGAGCTCCCCAACCCGTGAGGGATGCATCCATCACGATCGTCACCTCCGGCCACGGTTGCCAAAACGGAGCTCCTTCATCAGATTTCCTTCGATGGCCCACCACAGAAGATCCTGGGTGACCGGGGGTGGAATCTGAACGGGATCCGACATCCTGCCGGAGAACTGCGACCACTGCATATTGAGAGCCCATTGCAGAGATCTCATCCGCAGCCTGGCCTCTGGCACCAGAAAAATGCAAGATGCCATGAGGCCGAGCAACCTCAAGAACTCGAACGCCGGGAGACTCTGGGCACGTTGAACCTTGTCCACCATCTGCAGAATGTGATGAGCCCCCACCCGAGGAGGCGAACACAGCCCAAGGGATGTGTCGAGCACTGCTCCGATGTATTGGAGCCGCTGGGTAGGTGTCAAATGGGACTTCTGTAAATTGAGGGAGAAGCCCAGCTTGTGAAGGGAGTGGCAGGTGACAGACAGATGATCCAGGGCTTGCTCAGGAGAGCGCGCCCTGATCAACCAATCGTCCAGGTAGGGGTAGACGTGAATCCCCCCTTTCCTGAGATACGCTGCCACCACCACCATCAGCTTGGTGAAGACCCTCGGGGCGGAGGTCAATCCTAACGGCAGGACCCGAAACTGAAAATGCGAGTCGCCAACCACGAACCTCAGGTACTTCCTGTGCTTGGGATGAATTGGCACATGAAAGTAAGCATGCTTGAAGTCGAGAGACACCAACCAATCCTGAAGCTGAAGGGCCTGGAGGACTTGAAAAAGAGTTACCATCTTGAACTTGTCCTTCCTGAGGAGCTTGTTCAACCGACGCAAGTCCATGATGGGTCTCAATCCCCCGTCCTTTTTCGGGATAAAAAAAATAAGGGGGATACCATCCCTTGTTCCTCTTCGCTACAGGCACAAGTTCTATGGCGCCTTTCTCCAGCAGGGATAGGATTTCCTGCGCAAAGAGCGGATCTGGACGCTTAAAAGAGCTTCCCCGGTGGATTGTCGTGATGCCTCTGCTGAAAGGGAAGACAATAGCCGTGGGCTATGATCTCCAGAACCCACACATCGGAAGTAATGGCTCGCCATTCTCCAAGCCGCTGCCACCCTTCTTTGTAAAGCCATGTGAAATGGCAACACCGGGTCAGTGGGTGGACCTTGGTCCAGGATGTCCGTCAGATCATCCTGGTCAAAATCAACAGATGGAGCAGACCACCCCAAGTATTCAGTCACCCTGGACATGAGACGCCTATAGGAGGATTCGGCATGCGTCCCAGGCTCAGGCCTGCCAAACTTCATCTCCGGAGAGGTGTCAAGACCACTGGCATCATGCAAGGACTGACGGATTTCTTCCATCTGACTGTGACCAGACAAAAGGTCATCAGGAGCCACAACCATCTCATCAGACACTTCCTCCACCTCTGAAATATACTCCAAGGGTTGGAACAAATCCAATCTGGGAGGAGGAACAGAGTAGGGCTCAACCACAGGCCTCAGTGACTTACTGAGAGCCTTCCTCAGAGGTTCCACAGCTCTCTGGGGCACCTTCGGCAAATCCTTCACAAACGACGTCGAAGGAATCAGCATCGGTGTCGACTGAGGCTGCAATGGCGTCTACATCCCCTTCGAGGGCGGAGCCCCGAGAGTGTCCCTCGACGGACATGGCGCCGATGGCGTCAAAGCCTTCCTCGAAGGCTTCACAGGATCCACCGGTCTCAATGACCAGGACCTGGCACGGCGACCTTCCTTGTCCGATCGGGACCTCGACGGCTCCCGATGATCGCGCCGACCGCCCAAGTCCGAAGGCGTACGAGTGGTGGACCGAGCCCGTTCCTTGCAGCTTCTTTCGAAGGCGCGGACGGTACAGTGCCTTGCAATTCGAAAATCGCCATCATCTGCTGGTGGAATGCATCCCATTCGGCCGGCGACGAAGACTTGGTGGGACAAGTCAACCGCCTTCTGGTGGTGTCCTCCGATGAGGACTGAGAAGGCGACCGGTGACTGAGCTTCCGAGAATGCCTCGAAGAGGCAGAGGAATGCCAGGAACCACTCCGAGACCGAGACCCCCTGGACGTGCGTCCTATATATAACATCCGGTGACGTCGACCCTCGAGGGACAGCGTATCAACGTCATCGACGCAGGATGTCTACGCCAAAAAAATTTCCGAAGCAGCACAGCTGTGGTCATTACCCGTCATAGATGTGGAATACGTCGGAGGACACAATCCTCTCGAAATAGATATATCTCCTTGGTAACTTGTTTTAATGTCTCTGCTGAGGTCCCAGACCCTTCGGCTATCATCAGTGGTCTCCTCTTCCCCACCAATTACGATGGAACCTGGTGGCCAGTGGGCTCTTCTTCTCCACTGCGATTGTGGACAGAGTCCCAGACCCTTCCCTGGTGGCCAGTGGGCTCTTCCTCCCCGCTGTGATTATGGACAGGGTCCCAGACCCTTCCCTGGTGACCAGGGAACTTATCTCTGCCACTGTCTTGAGGGCGACACACACTTATCCTTGGTTGGTTTCGCTTTGGGTCTCAGACCCTTATCTTGTTCAGGTTCCAAAACCTTTTTTCCTCCCCTTTTCACCCTGCACCCTTGTTTCACTCTCCTGCCAAGTACTGCCATGAGGAGGATTACTCACATCATCAAGTTCGGGTAACTTGCACTTAGTATTTTCAATTAACTTGTGTTTACTTTCAAGTTTTATGCCCCAACCGGTTCTCGCATTAAACTCGGTAACGATGCTGGCTTCCAGCCGCTCTGCCGGTTCTTCCTGTGCTCTTGCTTTGTTCGGGAGCCTTACGCAGGCCTTCCTTGTCTCTGCGGCTCCTGCTGCAGGTTCTTCGTTCCCATTCGTCAGGCCGGCAGTGTAGGTGCTGTTGGAGGACCACGCAGTCCACCTTCTCCAGGTTGCGCCACCACTTCTCAGCCTTCAACCACGTTCGCGACCAGCTCCACACTACCGGACAATGGATTCTTGCCACCTGCTTCTCATCTCCAGTCCACTCCTGTGCTTTTCATCTCGCCTGCCCCACATGCAGGATGGTTTCCTCTGTCACTGAATCCTTCATCTGATTGGTGACCACTCCCACGCAGAGCACTAGAACGGCTTCTCTTATTCCATGAGTCACTCTTTGTGGCTTCTTGGGGGCACCTCTTCTCAATACTTGTATTGAGGATGTCCTTTGCTTTTTGGACGATCTTCTTTGTCTCAGTTGATGGAACTGACATGATGATACATTTTACATCTTGAATGATCTTCTCTGCCTCATTTGGTGAAACTAGCCTGATATTGCTATAGCACATAGCTGTGTCAGTCAGAGGGTGTTGGGGGGCGTGGAGGGGGGGTAGTATGAAGGGATGCTAGAGGTTTTGGGTAGGTTTAGGTTTGTAGGTTGTGCTGTCTATCACCCAGGTGGCCATCCTTATCACCAGTAGGGGAGCCCCTCCCCATGAGGTCTTCCGCATTAAACCATGCCTAGGGGGACTATTGGGTAGCAGCCTCACCTCTTTAGCCTCATGAGAAGGGGCTCCCCCCATGGAGAAGTGATGACACCGAGTGAAACGTCACAGGGACTAGTCAGCTTCTATGCCATGCCTATCCTTTCGACTGTGAGAACATTAGCTAAACTTGCAGTGCTCGCATGCGCCCGGGTTTTGATTGCAGGCCTAGCTAGCAGGCATCTGGCTTCTATGGGACCCTTTCCACCCCAATGTTGTTAAGTGTGCCTTTAACAGCTTTTTTAAGGTAAGATTCAACTTCAAGGATTGGTGGCAATTTATACATTTCTGAGTGGTCCTATCTTCTGGTATAAACAGCTGCTTTGACGCTACTGAACCACAAGAACTGTTGTTTACGGAATTGCCATCATCGGGAGTGTGAGCATCATACCTCCTTCTCATGACATGCACTATTTGCACATACCCACCCCCCCTCCTCTTTTACGTCACTCTGACTAGCACACCTTTTATCCCGGGAACACGTTTCTATATTTTTTTCTGTAGTCTTTCTTGTTTCCCTCATTCTTTCTAATTCTTTGTCCCCACTCCTCCATTCTTGCTGCTTTGTTACCAGGCCACTCCTAACTTGCTGTTTATTCGACTATTGCTCCCAATTCTCCCTGTGTAAAAAACAATGCATCACTAGTCTCCTTTTCCTTGTCTGTCAGTTACTTTTCGGTCTCCTCACTCTCTTTTTCCCCATTATTTCTGTATTTGCTCGCACACTAGCTTCATTTTTTTTAATTGTCACATTTTCATAACCGGCAGCTGCTCAACGAAGACAGGATTCAAGACTGTGTACAACTTAACAAAAGGACTGTTTAAATGCTGCCTTCTGCCAATGAAAGCAAAACTAGACTGTGTCTAGTATTTCTACAGACCAAAGGGTGAAGCAATATTTAGAGTTGTGCATCTCAAAAGTTGTTCAAATCTAGGTACAGTAAAATGCGGCACCCAAAGAGGAATCATGCCGCAAGATGAACAAACCACCTGCCAATTATAGCCCCTGAAACTATGTTGAAATGTTATTCCAAGCAAACAGATATGTTTCTGCCATGCAAAGTTATTTGATTTATTTATTTGGACAAACCAAGCATTGCAAGTTGCAGAAAAGAATTGCCTCCCAGTGCCTTCACTATCATGAAAACAACCCTTTTGCTTCTACTTGTCCGAGGAACGAGAACAAAAAATGGGTCACTGCATAGCCTACGAATGGAGGTTGTTTTGGTAGACTCACCCCCCCCCACCTCTGCCAGAAGTGACGCTTTCATCATGGAATTAGTCATGAAGGAAGGGTGTCCAGATTTCCTAGTCACAAACACAGTTCACTTTTTCACCAAACAGATGGATGATTTATTGTGGTGTAGTGCATCTCGGGTCCTCGGTATACCACCCCTCTGCCATTGGTCATTTGCTGTAGTACTCTTTAAGCAGGAAGGCAAAACACACACTCTAATTCCTGGCCAACCTGCCCACCACAAGATCCATTCCCATCCACAAATAGCTTATCCTCCGTAGTCTCTTCATGGGTTAAATTCCCAGATAACCAACCTGCGCCTGCCCTGCCAAGCTTCGTTAGTAACCGCACCAGGGGTACTACTTTGTGACCACGACTGGCCAATCCCTCTTCCAGCGAGAGCCTTTCCTGTGCAAGTATGGCCCCAAGTCAGCCTAAGCATTCTTGTTGAGGGACAGGAGGGCATTCCTGGGAAATACTTTCCTGGGCTCTCCCGAGCACCTTTGTGCTATGCATGCATAAGTTTCAATCCCATGCTCGTTCGCCAGTGCTGGGGCAACACCAAAGAGAGACTGAACACTGGAAGGCAGGCACATGCAGTTTTCTGCACCTGCACAGCAAGGTGCATCTTCTCTCTTCGGGCCAAATGAACGAGGGCCCCCCAGGTGCTCACAATCTTTCAATGAATCAGCAGGCGTCCCAGATTGCTACCACCCCATCTCAGACACTCCTTTCATTGGCAGAGTACTGGGAAAAGTACACATACGGTCAATACCAGGACTTCATCAGAATGCACAACCTACTGGACAGTGTACAACACCGCTGTTAGACGAACTAAGGTTACAGAATTAGCTCTGATCAATCTGAGACACACTACAGAACAAAGCAGATGGAAATTCCAAAGGAGGACTGATCCCCTGGACATCGCCACCGCTTTTCTAACTAGCAGCCATGAGATATTCCTAAGGAGAATTCAAGGCATTAGAATAAAAATAGATGCTCTATGCTGGATTATCGCCTTCCTCACTGGTAGAAATAAAAACACAGCCTGACCTCTGGAGTACCCTGTTGCTTCTTCTTTTGAACATCTATATGACACCCTACGGGACTTCAACCAGTCAGGCATCACTTGCTACAACAGACGATGTACAATCTACAAACTAAAAGACCAATCCGCCAAAGTCTTGAAATTCACTGAAAAAACTTTAGTTAAAGTTCAGTTAAGTTCACCAGATTTATTGCAACAAAACCCTTGAAATTCAGCAGATGTGGGAAGTTATGACCGGCTTAACCCGGCACGCTCCAGTTGATTTCCCCCAACCCGTTGATGGCTAGTGGGCCCGAAAAACATGGAAAGTGGCCACGGCCTTGTAAAAGAAATATTGAGGGAACATATACAGCGGACATGGCCAAAGGCCACTGGCTTGGTAGTGTTGTAAAATATAGAACGTGCACAGCCAAAGGCTGCACTCACAGACCAGGGCCAAAAGAGAGGGTGAACATGTGCAGTGGGCCACAGCCAAAGGCCACGGCTAGTGGCCAGATAGTGTTTTAAAATATAGAGTGGGCACGGCCGAATGCCGTGTTCACTTGCCAGGGCGAAAGGCCCTGCCTAGTGGGCTCCAAAGACATAGTCACCTAGTGGGTGTAAAAGGAACATATTGGGGGAACATATAGAGTAGACACGGCCAAATGGCCATGGCTAGTGGCATGGTAGTGTTGTAAAATATAGAGGGGGCAAGGGCGAAGGTAGTGGCACATAAAAAGAACTATGGTATAACAAAACCGTTGAAATAACTTTAGTTAAGTTGACCAAAACCCTTGAAATTCAGCAAATGTGGAAAGTCATGACCGGCTTACCTTACCCCGCCCTCCCCTCCACAGGCGAATGCTCTTGGGCTCTGGTTCTCTTCCTTTGCTCTGAATCTCATGCTTCTCCTTGATGTCGATGTCCTCTCTCTCTTTGTGACCGGATCGAGATGCGGGTCGCAAGGCATCTTGTGACTACCCAACTGAGTGGTTTCAGTGCTGTGCGATGGGTGCATGGCTCACCAACCAGTCTTTGTGGTCACCACCGGGAGAAGAATTCCCCTTCTCCTTGGGTTCTCTGTGCTCGGAAACGCCAGGACTCTAGTGTTACCCTGTGATGTTCAGGACTCCTCTGAAAGTTGCAGGCTCTGCCTCTTCCAGGTGTCGCATCATCAGGGGGCTTACCCTGTGTATGCTCTCCTCTCTCTCTCTTTGTGCTTTGCCTCTACTCAGAACGCACTCCCTTTCCAGCCTCCTCGTCTCAGTTAAATGTCTCTCCTTGAAGAGACAGATCCTCCTCCCTGGGTATAAGAGGGTATTTTAGTTTTGTCTTTAGCCACGTTTCTAGATTTTAGAATGATCTCCATATGTTATAGTCCCACATATGCGACTATGGTGGATGGTCTAGGGAGTTTATCACAGGAACACAAGTCCTTGTCCCCTAGGGGGGGAGCCTCTCCCAGTGAAGTTCCAATTGCCCAGGACCCTTGGGAGGGTCTTGATGAGCGGGCTCACCTCAAAGGGGCAGACTCCCTATTGGGGAGAAGGGACAAATACCCTTGATTCTTCACAGGTCACTAGACAAACTATTTAAGCACTAATATATCAGATAAGTTCCATCATAATGTGAGGTTCGCAGAGACCAAGCTGTAATGAGTTTTCCATTCCATGTCACTTACCCAATTAGATCTGGTCAATTCGAAAAAATATAAACCGCACTTTTCACAAGAACTTTAAAAGATAGTTTTATTGTTCAATTACCTGCCACACAAATAAGCACAGATTGATCAAGTATTAAGGGAGATGCCATTCATTGTCAGGTTTGGTTAAAAAAGCATTCCAATGAAGAACTGATACTCTTGACAACATTTATCTGTATTTAAGAGTAACTACTTAGTGTTTCATCCATCCGTCAAATGTTGGAATGCTCCTTGTATCGCCAAACTTTAACGAAGCTCCACATCAGCGCTTGTGACTTTGTCTCCAAGTCTTTCGAGATTGAACGTCAGTTGTTCCTTTGTTTAAATGCTCTATGACACAGATTCGATCTAGCAAATGCCACAGTTAAAAATGCTGTGCATCAGAATATAGATTTAAGAACAGTCAGATGAATACAGGATATAAAAAGGGACGAAGGGTGAAGCCACACAAACTAGTCTTTCATATTATTATACAACAAAGTCTTCATCAAAATACCACGGTTTCACAGCATCGATGCCCTGAGTGTCTTCAATGACATTTTGAGTCTGTAAAGAAGTCTCTTTTGCAACTTTAAAAGCCAGGTCAATAATCTGTGTAAGAGTTCTGAAAAGAAAAAAAAAGAGAAAAGGTATCCATTTTGAGGTGTAACTGTAAGTGACCTTTCATGTGAGCTTTGAGATAACGTGTGTACAGTAAACAAATCTAGCACAAAGAACAAAAAGGAAGAGCATGAAAGAAAGGAAACAGGATGGCAAACCACCAATAACTATCTCAGCTCTTAAAAAGATTTGTTTTTCCCATCATAGTATCTTCATTTATTACCTGCATTTTGGAACACTTTCATAAAACATTTTACAATTAAAACCAATTAGCACCCTAGATGGTGTGTTGAGGCAAATAGTATGATAGAACATAGTTCAACAAAGTCAGGGGAGTCCTCTAGGCTTGGAGCGGGAGGAGAGAGCTAGTCCTACTTCAGAGGGGGACTGTGGCAGTTGAGAGCAGCCCAATTCCTGTCCCCACCCCAAGTGCCTGCATACATATGTAGACCGACTTGCATTACCCCATACCACTTGAAGAAAATGCTGGCCGGTTTTTCTTTTTCTTTCCTACAACAAGAAGTGAGGCATCAGCAGTATGGAGAGCCAATCTGTGGGACTGCAGCACTGAGGGCCATACACAATCTGTCTACAGTAACCTGAGCCCCAGAACCAGCAGAGAGCCAGCAACAAAAAAAACAGAGAACCTATGTGGCTGCCAGACACGCCACACACTGCTCCCTAGCACTGGCACATACAGAAACTAAACTGCTGCAGCAACCTCCTCCCTCAAGGACGTATTACAGAGCGGTGTTTGCTTAACAAGTCTTCACTTACCCTTGAGATTGAACACAATGCGGCCCCCTAAAATGAACTCGGGCCCTTTGCAATCTGGACCACCAGTGTTGCAGCAGAGTGGCCCCGTGCAGAGAAAAGAGACCAGGCTTAACCTAGTATTTGTACATTCCAATTATTGTAACATCACCAGGTGGGGAAATACATGACCGGATTAGCCAATAATCCAATCGAAGAAAGAGCGGGAAAATAAGAGGGGCAACAGGAAATTGCCCAAGAGTCCAGTAGGAGGAAGGACTGTGGATGCACATTTGTGAGAAGGTGAGGTATTAGTTGGTGAGAGCAAGTGGTACTGTGTAGTGCGCATGCATGCAAGATGAGTGTGAGTGAAAGGGAGTGTGAAGAGCGAGTGAAAAGTGAGGGTTAAAGTAAAAGGGTGGTGAAGGTGGGGTAGACGGGTAGTAGTAGTGTTGAGGAAGGAGAAGCAACATTGAAGGGTGGTGTCAGGTAGAAAAAGAGAGACCTACTTCAAAAGTGAGAGCGATAGACTAGAATCTATTAGTTGAAAAGTGTCTGGAATGTAAATTGGAACAAGAGGCAGAGAAAGGTTTATTCTTTGTTACACTTTCTGGCAGAGTGGTGAAGTGGGGGAGGAGTTACTTGCCAAGACCCTTAAAGGTTATGCAACTCAATCTGTAGTCACAAATATTGTAAAGGATGATGGGCCATCAGTTATTACTAGTGCCGAAATCTGTGACTGCTTTAAGGTCTATTATGAATCATTATATACTGAAGACTTAAATCCAACAAAGTGACCTGGATGTGTTTACTTTTAACAAAATAAAGCGACCAACATTGTCAGATAGCAACAGTTTATGGCTGGAAGAAAACATTGATTAATGAGGTACAACAGTCATTAATCAATTGAATGTAGTCAAATTTGTATTGTTTATTTAGTACGTGTTAGAATACAGCCCTTGGACATATAAGTGCAGAGACATCACAAAAAAAATAAAAATAATTAACAGATCAACAATTTCAATCCAGTGACTACTTCTGGGAGTCCAGAAGAAATGTATTCAGAGAGAATTGTCTTCTGCCTGTGTTTAAAGGCTGATAGGGTGCTGCAACATCTCAGATCCAGAGCCAGGCCATTCCAGAGCTGAGGGGCTGGCAAGGAAAAAAAACAGCCACCCAGACCCTGAGACAGCTTGTCTGAGGGTAAATTTAGTCCCATCTTGTTCAAACGCAGTTGTTTGCCTAGCAGGGAGCCAGATTTGCTGTTTTGCCAAATACACAGGATTTTTCCCATAGAGGAACCCATGAGTAATGCATAGTGTCCTGAATTAAATCTGTTTTTGAAGGACCAGCTAATGAAGTAATCTACTTACTGCATAGATATGATCAGTTCTCCGAAGGCCAGTAACTGCTCGAGCAGCATTATTTTGGACCACCTGTAGACGGTTAATCTCTCCCTTATTGATGCCCTGCAACAGGCCTGCGCAATAATCCAAGCATGAGCCAATTATAGCACGAGCGAGTGTTGCGTTATCTGCTATGTCCAAAACACCAGGTTTAGATGGATTGCTTGTTGAATTCTATCAGGCCTTTTCACAGCACCCATCACCGATCTTATGTGATTTATAGCATTGTCTGTTGGATAAAGGGGAATTGTATGTCAAGACCGGAGGCTCACATTATGCTTCTCTTTCTTTATTCCAAACGCGTAAAGAAAGCTCAGCAGCAAGATATTTTTATGTACCTGAGCGCAATAGGTGATATGCATAAAGAAGGTACACTAAAAATGTATATAATAAAACACAATAAACACATTAGACCATGTCCATTAGTCGCTGGGGAAAACAAGAACTCAATTTCCCAGGGGAATTCCCTTAAAGTTCATTCAGAGGTCACTAACATGTGACATTAGTCCTCCGATAGGTATGCAGGTCTCCTCAAACAGTCCTGAACATGATATAACTTCCTCTTTCTTTGCTGCTCACAGCAAGATAAGTACATTTCATGTTCAGCACTGTTTATGAAGTGTTTACATTATTAATCTAAATATCATTAATTATATTCTTGAACTTAATATTATTATATATATTGCTAACGTTTGTAACTTGTCCGTTACTGCCATTGCCCACTTTGTGGCTCCGTGATTTATTACTTTGTTTTCTCCTATGCCAGCTACTTCCTGCTGGCGTCGGAGAGCGCGCATGTATGAACGCTCTGCTCGCGTTCGAGATACATTTGAAGGTTTCTGTCAGCGTTACAGCTTTCACGTCCTTACGTTTGCTTCCCCGGCCAGCCGAATTCCCCACAGGGCTCGGTGAAGCCTACACAGCCTCATAATACGAGCAACGCCACCCATGATCCACCAGGGGGAGCTCCCGCTCTCCCTGGTCCTTTTCTCTGTTTTCTGGCACTCGCGAACGCATTTCCGTTGCAGATTACAACAGATTTGCGATCGCGAGCGCCGGAGACTCTCCTACCTCACTCATTAATATTCAACTTATTAATAAAAAATAAATAAAAAGAGAGAAGGAAAGCAATTTAACAGTAAGGGGACAGAATCCTTATAAGAAGGATCATCTCAGCTTTACCACCCTTACTGCTGGGCTAGAGAGAAGGTGTCCAGTAAGCCCAGAAAGAAAGAAAAAAAAGGTGAAAAAGGTGCATAATTGACAATGGCAGCACAGTGCTCCCCTAAATCAGATCAAGCTTGGTCTGAGTGTGAGGAAGATTCTTGCTATATTGACGCATTCAGCAAGATGAAGTTCAGTTTTAGGTGTGGCTGAGGTTCCCCCAGGGAGTTTAAGTTCTGTGGGCGAGGGGGAGAGGCTGGGTGCAGCTCAGCCACCATTCAGGACTATTGTTTTCATGGACACTGTGTAACCAAGGTTTTAACGTAAGCTTCCGACTTGAAGCTGTAACTGCAAACCTACAGGATACGACCATTCGAGGTCGGCGATTTCCTTAACAAATTGAAACAAAACTACCTGCAATGGACTCGGAGGGATTCCAGGTGACATCCGCCTCGGAGTCAAGCATGGGCTGTGTGAAGCCTGCTGTAAATCTTTAGATATCTGGTGTCCCCTGTTACTTTGGCAGGCACTGGACAGACGGGCCAGGATCGCGAGCCCAATATCACACAGATTGTCTAAGCATTGGCAGCATCACATGCCCGGACCGGTGGGCCAGGGGACAGGTCACCTTGCATTTCGACCCTTCTGGACCTTTGACCAGGCTGGTCGTCTCGGTTTAGGTGGTTGGGGGGGGCGCATAGGGGGAGTATGGGGAGTTCTTCAGCACGGCCATCAGGAGAATCAGGTGAGACGCCATCCCTGTTTTCAGGTGAGATGGGGTGTAGGATCATCTTTGCATCCTCTAGATGTCTAATCGTTCACAGAACCCCTTTCTAGGAGAATTAAGCGCAGTTGGGAACAGCCAGCGGTACCTGATTTTCTGGTCTTGCGGGAATAAAGTCAAAGGTCTCAAGGCCCTCTGCTTCTGCATTGTCACTACCGCTAAGCCCTCAAAGATTTGCAGGTGGGGCCCTTGGAACAATAGCTCATCTCGGGAGCCACCTATTGCCACGATTGCCTTCTTTGTTGTGTCCAAATGGACTTGGGTGATCACGTCCGGGGGAGAATCAGTTTCTATTACTCATTGAGAGCGCAATCTGTGGGTGCGATCCAGTAGGTGTTGGGACTTTTCGAGATGTGGCAGGAGGGATTGGAACAGGTTGCCCACATTTTCTGCTAGGTTCTGGTCTGGGATCGAGGAGGGGACCCCCATATGCGCAGGTTATTTCGTCGGGACCTGTTTTCCAAATCTTCCTGCTTATATTCTAGAATCTCATTCCTGTCAGTCAGGGTCTGGATTTTACGTTGCACTTCAAGAAGCGTTGCCACGTGTTCCTGGGTTAGGTCTTCCATCTCTCCCACTCTCTGCTCCCCCTCCAGCACCCTCTGGTCCGTTCGCTCACGTTTGGTGTTAAGCTTTGACATACAGGATCTAAATTCCACTTTAATGTCCAACATAAAGGCAAAGCTGCAGGGCGGGAATTTAGATGTTTCGGATTTCTTTCCCTTCTCTGCCGGGAGTAACATGGTGAAGCTATCAGCGCTTTTGGGGGTTTTGAGATGTTTCGCCATATTTGCAGGGTTTCAGAATGCTGTGGTGGCATCTCCCCGAGATGTAGAATGTAGGCGTTACAGGAGGCCACTCCACGGAGGGGAGCGCCAATCCCTCCCTGCCCCCCTCACTCTGGATACTTGGGTGTGCAGCTGTAGGTTGTTGCGGGCTCCAGCCCTGAGTTGCCTGCACGTGGTAGCTACCTTGTCTCCCCGGCAGGGATAGGGTTCATGTTGTCGAGGGGAGAAGAGAACCCATAACACTCCTTGAGTTCAGTGTATATTTAAGATTCCACCTAGCTTTGTTTATCACTCCCTCCAGATATGGAGGGAGGACCTAAAGTGAGGAGAATGCTTTGTTCCCAGGGTTTCCCGAAACAATATTTGTGAATTTGGCTCTAGTTCCCTTTAAGACCCAGCACTGATTGCTGCTGCCTTTGCTTTATTCACGTGTCATTCAGTGTCCATACTGTTGCAGCGGGCGCCTTTAATGTGCGTATGGCGGCTCCCAGGGGTTCTGTTCCAGTTAGGCTGCCGGTGTAGCCGAGCCCCACATGTCTGGGGCGGGTGATCAGCTGTTCAGCTGGGCTTCAAGCCATAGGGCTGTAGGAGCAATCGTTGCCCCCAGCTTAATGTCACGCCCAGGAGCCGGGGTTCCTACCTACGTGTAGCGCGGAGCCAGGAGATATCACCTCCCACAGTGAAGTTGTCTGGCGCAGTCGCAGCGGCGTTCCCTCTGCAGAGGGCCATTAGCTCAGAGGACTGAGTCGCTCACACAGGAGCCGGAGGGTGCCCACATCTGGCTACTGTCCGGGACTTCTCTGGTCCGGCTTAGGCGTGTCTCGCTCGAGTGCAGCTCCCCCTTTCTCCTCCGCAGGGATCGCCCGCCATTTTGGATTGTAGACGCCGCCGAGCACTGCTGTTGCTGCTTGCGGTTGGGCACAAGCCACGAGCATAGGTGGCTCAAACTGCGGCCAGTGATGCCCAGGCCATTCCGGTCGCCTTAGGCGGCATTCTCGTCTCGATCCGTGTAGGGAAACTGTCTCTTTTCACTGGCTGAGGAGGAACTCTATGGCATGATGGCTAATGAGGCGGACGGCGATGCCGATCTATCCGACCTGGGACCTGCATCAGCGGCAAACCCGGCGGTATTGCAGCTCTTGACCTTCTCTTGGACCACCATGGATTGGGCATCCTCAAAGGACTTCGACCTCCTCCCGGATGGAAACCACTCCTCGGACCACCCAGTCCTGGGTGAGGCCTGACCCTGCTCTGAGTACGGGTCAGAGACCTTGCTCGACTTGAGACATGCCGTCAGCCTACTATACCCGTCCTCCTTAGTTTTCCTCGAGAAGCCCAGGCATATCTCGCACCCATCCTCGTTGTGGTCCGAGTGCAGGCAGCACAGACACTTCTGATGTTTGTCCTCCACAAAGACATTCCTTAGCCCACATTGGGTGCAGGGCCTGAAAAGTGTCCTTCCCACCTTTTTCTCTTGCGTCATGGTCCGAGGGCGCAAAGTAGGCCCAAGATGGCCTTCCAGAAACTTAGACGAACAACCGCCCTTAAGGTGCGTACAACTTCACCGACAACGGATCCCTGTTGCCGTCCGATGAAGATAGGATCACACTGGCTCCGATGGAACAAAAATATAACTGTTCTGCAGAAAAAGTGGAAACAAGTCCAAAATAGCTCAGAGAGCAACCCAAGGACACCCAACACTGAAGCGTGCAGTAAAAATCTGAAGATGGCTGCCAGAGGAGGGGCTTAGGGAGAGGACCGGCATTGGATGGGGGCAGTATGACCCAGACGATAGGGATGGTTTAGAGGAGGAATATGCCCTAAACAATCATGCATGCCCCCAAGCTGTAGGTGATACAGGAAAACCGTTAGGGCAGTTCAGGATACTTTGCAAGGCAGCTTGGTTTATCACCATAACTACCAACTTTGGCCTTCAATACAATTGCTTCCTATGGGTAGTGTTCTAAGTGTCATAACAGTATATTACAGTAAATATGATTTCTCTGGTGTGTACCATACATCATGTAGATGGTAGAATATAGCTGTCTTATCCAGGTAGATGTCCACTCCTGCTTCAGGCGTGAGGTTTCTTTTGTCCCAAATCAAATCAAGGATGTAGCAAATTGCAAATTATACTCTCATGCGGCACAATAGGTTTATGGTCATAATCTTGAAAAAAGAAATCTAAAAAAAAAGGCCGAAAAAAAAGTCGCATTTTTTTATTCGAAATGGGGGGGGGGGGTCCCCTTTACCCCCCCCTTTTTCAATTTTTTTTTTTGTTACCTTTTTTTTTTTTAATCCCGGACCCCAAAATAAATATATAATTAAAAAAAGAGAAATTCGACTTTTTTTTCGGTCTTTTTTTTCGAGATTATTGTTAGTCGAGATTTTTTTTTCAATATTTTGACTGACCACCGGCACAATACATGCAGTCGGAAAGTATTCTTAAAGTGGACAGTGCTTAATTGGATAGGATTAGAATTCCCATGCTATCAGCCAAGACTTTCATTAGCGCCCTCCTTTATGCATTATTATTTACTAGGTTTCATTGTTTCCACCCTTCAAGGGAGTCTTGCTCGGCTATATCAACAATTCCTTTAGTGTCTGAATTGTTTGGGACCCGACTATTTTTTTTTAAGCAATTTAATGGACAATACAGATGGTTTATACTAAATATCTGTAATCCTTCCACAGCACTCTGCTGCTGCCATTTTGTCGAAGTTTTGAGAAGTGGCCACAGGTGCAGCTCTTCGATCTTCATGCTCCGATAACAGTGCTTTTGGAGGCTCAATAATTACCTTCACCAGTTTATCTTTTGGTCTACTGAGATCAATCTTCATCTCTGCCGAACCGTCCTGCACGGCTAACTATCACCCAATCTCCATCACTCCTTTCCTGGGCAAACTCTTGGAAAAGCTGGCCATCTCCCAGGTCAATCTTCACACTGAATCGGTTGGTTGTCTCCATGATCATCAGTCTGGCTTCAGAGCTGCCAGAAGCACGGAAACTGCTCTACTGAACATCCGTGAAGACCTGCTCTCCGACCTTTATTCCACCACCCCGTGTCCTCATCTTACTTGATCTCTCTTCAGCCTTTGACACGGTCAACCATGCCATCCTGCTCAACCGTCTTCGCGATAACTTGGGTATCACAGGTCAGGCCCTGGCATGGCTGACTTTTTTCCTCTCTGATCCACCCTCCCAGGTTCAATTTGGGTCCTTCCTCTCCTCCATCTCTATCTCTACCTGTGGTGTTCGTCAGGGGTCTAACCTCTCTCCCTGGCTGTTCAACCAATACCTGGCACTTCTTGCTCAGCGCATTGCCACGCTCTGCCCCAACTTCCAGTGCCTTGCAGATGACACTCAGCTCATTTCCAGGCTACCCTCAGCCACCTCTTCTCCCTCTCTCATCTCTGACTGTCTGTCTGCCATCCAGGAGTGGTGTGCCACCAATGACCCCTGCCTTAATGCCAGTAAGACTGAGATTCTCCTCAATGGCACACCCACCCCCTCCTTTCCTGCCACTCTCTGGCCGGCCTCTCTTGGCCCTCTTCCTGCTCCCACCTGTGAGGCTAAAAACCTTGGGGTCATCTTCGACTCCACACTCTCCTCCTCTCCTCACATCTCCAACATCTCTAAGAAGTCACACTGCCAGCTGCACCTCCTCAGAGGTATTCTACCTTTCCTCTCCTTCCCCCAGAAGCTCACTGTCTCCAGAGCTCTGGTTCTTTCTAGGCTGGACTACTGTAACAGCCTCTTTCTAAATCTGCCTGCTTCTACTCTCCGTCCTTTGCAACTCATCCAGAACAGGATAGCGAGACTTGTCTTTGGCCTCAAGCCCAGGGATCGTATCTCTCCAGGACTGAAATCTCTCCATTGGCTCCCAGTGGCTGCGAGGAGTTAAAAACCCTCTGCATTGTCCACAAGGCCTTCTGGGGCCTGGGGCCTCAATACCTTCAACTCTCTCTTTCTAAATATCTTCCTTCTCGAGCTCTTCGCTCATCTGCCTCCAACTCCCTCACGGTCAATCGCTTCTACAAGCAACGAGTTGGTGGTAGATCTCTTTCTTCGGCTGGGGCCTCCCTCTGGAACAGACTCCCTGAAAGTTGAGGAGAATCATCTCCGGTTCCGGAAGCACCTCAAAAGCTTTCTCTTTGTTTCTGCGTTTCCTCTTCCTCTCCCCGGCCGACTTCATGGTTGAAACTGCACTGGTTATCTGGCCACCTTCTGATCTCGGGCCCAGGTCCTCTCCCCTGACAGTCACACACCTGCACTGCCTTCCTGGCAACCCCCGCACTTGGGGACTGTTTCTGTATCCCTACAGTCCCACTACCAGCTCTTGGACACCTGTTGGCTGCACTTACCCTTGCCACCTGCTGGCCGTACTTTTACTTATTGTTATTTATTCTATTATCCCATGTATTGCACTGCACCGCCCCATTACCCCCCCCACTTTCCCACTTCGCCCTTCCCATGCACTTGCGCAATGTGAATGACACCTGGCCTAGTTGGATCGTTGTCGGTCTTCCCTCTGTTCCCTCTCCCTTGTCACATCGCGCCTTGAAACACTTGTGTATAGGCGCATTATAAATGCCTTATCATATCATATCTAATAATTGTTTTGTCAAAATGACATTCTAAATCAATATTAAGCTTCGATTTTCTATTGTTCTTATGATGGTTTCTGGGACATAAATGCACTTTCCCTACTTGGCAAAAGATTCTTAATTAAATCCAGACTTTTCTCTAACAGGACCTAGTCCTGAATGTGCTCCTCTCTTGGGTAAATGACTGTTTTGTTTAGTTCTTTTAATAGCACCTCTGTAGTATGTCAATTTATTTTTGTTTAGTTACTGTAAAGAAGGGAGGTGTGTAGTATCTCATTGCTATGGTTTATTATGGTTTGTTAGATTTATCTACAGATATCTATAGAAATGGAATGTTATATGATTGTAATATACTAGAATTAAGGGAATGGAAGAATGATGCATTGGGAAAGTTCAGTTATGTAGATGTTTCTGATGTGACTGGTGGGTTATTAAGCTTATACTTAAATAAATCTCTTTCAATCAAAAAACTGGTGTGAGAGGATATTTCAACCTCCAAACGTAAAAGCTGCAAGAGCAGATCACTCTGTACAGCTGAAGTTGGAAGGTCAGCGTCTGTGTTACAAGATTTCCCCTTCAAGTGGGTACTGGAGCTTGATGGGGAAGTGCACGTGTCTGGTCTCTGCAGGTCACCTGGGAAGGTTTGATATGGTTTCTCATCTAGATTATCTATCCTGCCTGATCCCTCCCATTTGGCCACTCGGCACTCTTGTATCCTCATCGCAAAGCTCGTCACTTGATTACTCTTTCCATGAAACTCGTCCTACAGCTTGTGTCGTAAAGTTGCTATTTTGGCATGTGTTATTTCGCTTTAAATCAGGACCAGCTGTGTTCTGTTATATCCATGTTCACTTCCCTTACTGGCGAATAATCAAATTTCTTTTAGAAACCCATTCCCGCAAGCGTCTACCCCATTCTTACAAAATAGGTGCAAAAAAGCTCTGCACAGGTCAGTTGTTGGCCTTTTTGCTCCACATGCTTTAGATGTACAGTTGAAATGATCCTCCACTCTTGCCACAAGAGGAATTTTCCTGATCTTTCTGGACCGAACAAGTCAGAATTGTATTAACGAAAGTTTCATTTTCTACGGAAGTCAGCCTCTAGTCATTACATTCAGGCAGTATGCTTTTTTAATTTGCATACTGGCTTCAGTTAGGGTATGTCTGAGCAGGTTGTATTACAATTCAATACCATTACGGTTGGCTTGGTTTTTTAATATTATTTCCATCTCTTTTTGTACCCTCAATACATTTTCTTTTCATGCTTGATGTTGGTGTTTTGACTAAACGAGAAAGTGTGGGGACTTCTGCTCTGTCTGACTTCAGGATGCTGGTGTGTCACCTCATAACTTCGGTAGACGACTGTTCAGTATTGTTTTGTCATGTCACAAACGTTTGTAGCATTAAAGGTTGAATGGAAATGGGAGCCTGCCTGTCCGAAACAATTCAGACTTTCAAGACATACTTATTATGAAAATAGTGAGTGTAAATAGAAAAATGCTCTCAGTTTCCAAGAACTGCTAATTCCTGGGTTCAGACAACAGGTATCACATCATGATTAGTGAAATAATCATCGCCAGGACCTATAGGAAGTACAGTAAAGCACAAGTAAGGATTAGGTGGCCCCAGTGCAAAACAACTATGAAAAAATTAAAATGCAATCGCTACAAAAGATTGCCATGCATATAGAGCAGAATTAGCCTCTAACTGTACCATTTAGCTACCAGTGGATATGCAACCTTTATCTAGGCCTTCAGCTGACAGTGACAGGGTAAAATAATATCCAACAGCCCAAAAGAATTTCGAGGCTGAAGCACAGCCTTGAAAGTTGGTGAAACATTACAAGTCTTATAATTAAATGGTGGTCTCTTCCGACTTTTAATGGAATTTTTAGTTATGCATCCCTAACATTTTGCAGTTTGTCTGTGAAACCCTAAATGTTTGTTCATTTCAGAATTATATCATAGGTACACTATACAAAGACCTGGTAAGAAGACTCATATTTCTGTGAAATATGAGCTCTAACCCCCTAAGGAAAAAATATTACTCAGTATTGGGACATCTGTAAATAAAACAGGACTTTCCTGGTTATTGGCTGTAACCTACAGGTGGGTCATTAAAAACAATTCAAGATAAGCAGAAAAGCGTGACATTGTGACTCTTCAACTTCTGGTGGCTAAGAAGGCACAAAAAGTGCCCTTTGACAACTGGATGGAAACACCCCATGAGCCTCAAACAAAAAGGAAGAGAGTCAGAAATTGAAAATGGAAAATTTCAAGTGTCACATTTTTTTTAAAAAAGGTATTAAAAAACATTAATCCAAACAGAGTAAAACAATGTAGAGTACAATTAACAGGCTTTCCTCCCAAAAAAATAAAAAAGCAAAAGTAGCTCCGCCAATCCAGTAAAGTGCTCCTCATGCGGTAGCAGAGAAATGAAGACCAACATGACCGGAGCTATGATGCTGGCTCCAGTTTCATCTCGCAGGATGTTTAAATTATTGAAATGCGATTTAAGAATATACCTTTAAGATTGTTGTGCATCAAAGCATGTCGCTGAGGTGACAAGGGGGTTTGAGGATGGGGGTAACACACATGTAAGGATTTGTACAGAAGTATACATCTTCCACATTGGGCTATTCGTATATTTCAGTTAATGCCAGAGGCTTCAATGCTTTTAATAAAGAAGACTCTGAAAAGAAAATAAAAATACATTGCACACACTGCAAACATAGGAACAGATGATGCATGTCTGAAACCTGCAAAATTAAACAGAAGAGTGAAAGTATCGCAATAATAGAGTACCTAGAATTATCACCAAGACAACTAAACTTTAGAAAAAAGGAGAATAACTACCTTGGAAGATCTGCATCAATTTTCAGAGCTACCTCCTGCAGCTCTCTCGTTGCAGTACATGTCTTGGCGTTTTCTTCGGACCAGGTGGGTATAAATTCTGCCAAAAGGGATTCAGTGACAGCCAAATGTTTTTGCAATTTATCTAAAAGACACAAGAATCGGTGTGAATCCGTCAACCTAATCCCCATACTATAACAATCCCACAATAAATATCTCCAAAACTACTGGCTAAAGAAAAGTCACATTAAACTGGGCCACACAACAGAATACTGTTATGACAATTGGGAGCTATAGAGTGCAGTGTATATGTAGTATTATAAGTGATGCAATATCGGTCGGTAAGTGTATAGTGGGCTAGATGCAGATTTTAGCATAGCAGAACATACAGTGGAACGCCCCTCAGCATGGCTATTGAGGGTGCAAAATCTTTTTGGGGGGTTTGGCAGCTTAGGGGGCACCTTAAATCGAAATAGGCTGAAGACCATCAGTAGCTGGACTTCATCTGGATGATAAATACAGCCACACACATAGAAGATTAATTTCACTGGAGACGTGTGGGGTAGGCAAATTTTGTGCAAGGAACTTTAAAACCAATCAACCCCTGTGCCTTAAGTCAATGTGGATTTTATGGCTCATTTTCAAACTACTGTAATGATTAGCAGGCATAGTGGGGAGCTAGGAGCATGGTAATGGAACACACTGGTCAGAACAGTTATTAACAATAGTAGACTGGATAAGTAATACAAATACTAGTTGCACCACAAAACTGTATAACATGGTATCAATTGACACCCAATAAAAGGTATCAATTAAATCGGATGGACTCCTGAGTTAGGGATCGAACACTTAGAACAGGAAAGAGACTGCCCATCGGAGCCCTTTCCTGCTCAATCACTTGTGTGGAGGGGCTGGTTCACAAGCACTGCACTGTCCCAGAAAAAAGAAAATACATAATTCCCTCTTAGGTGTTCACAGGATAATGATACGGCTATTATCGTGGCAAGTTTCCTTGTGTAGGATTGCAAAGATTGAGTTATTAAACAATTAACTGCAGATATCACATGATGTAGCAAAAAGGGAGCAAAAAAGGAAGATGTACCAAAAGCATTACCTAGGTAGTGTGCTCTGCTTCCTTCTATATGAATATTTTTGATGGGCAGCTCATGTCTTGTAGAATCTAAGGCTGTGGCAAAGGTTTTATACTCATTTTGAAATTGCTCGTCTTTGGCAGTCGATGGCAAAAGAACTTCTACCTGAAAAGACAAATGAAAATGGTGCATGCACTTCATAAAACTCCATAAATATGGGAGGTGCAAAAGAGATATTATGGGGCACATCAAAGCATAAGATCGTTTACAAGTTCCATCTTTGAGATGTTAAGGTGGAAAGGCCTCTTTCTCCATTCTTATTTATTATTAATATTAAGTAGGGCAATTCCTTTTTACATATAAATATGACTTGGGGAAGATTTTTGCATCTCAGTGATGACACTATTTTCAGAAGAGGCCCTCATATTTCAAGGATTAGGTTAGAAACTTTATCTTAAGAGTGCAGAAAGTTATCTGGAAGTTAAACCATAATATAATGTTTACCACGATTCGGATTATGGGATACTATTTACGTCAAATACTGCAATCAAGATGTAAACAAATTAAGTTGGTTACTAAAAATATTTTGCTCTTTTGAACACAAAGGGGAATGTCTGATCAATATTAGATTGTCCTTCCTAAATATTCGTATATTTATCGGGCATTCCCCATCTACCAGCAACAGACACCTTTGGCTTATTTTGTCCGGAATGAGAAAAAAATGACAAGGCATGGAAAAAGCTATAATTGCCTCAATGAGGAGGACATGTCCTTTCCCGACTTACCTTTTTATAATTAGACTCTGCTAATCGAAAAAAGGGATATTTTGCAACAGATTTTTTTTTTGTTTTTTTTTTATCGATTTAACATTTTGGAAAGGATGGAGTCAAACCC
Source organism: Ambystoma mexicanum (assembly GCF_040938575.1). NCBI lineage: Eukaryota > Metazoa > Chordata > Amphibia > Caudata > Ambystomatidae > Ambystoma > Ambystoma mexicanum. Next base: position 516,770,070 of record NC_090921.1, on the reverse strand, counting down.
AGAGATAAACAGTAGAAGATATATTTTTGACATTGCTGCTTTTCTTGGTCAACACATGTAATGGGTCCCTGCTTCAATGGTTCACGTGACTTGCCTTGGACATGGTCAATCATGGCATCCTGATCAATTGACTCTGTGAGAACCTGGGCATCACGGATCAGGCCTTGGAGTGAACTTTCAGTGTTATGCGGATGACACCCAGCTCTCTTTCATGCCCCCCTCAGCCTCCTCTTCTCTCTCCCTAATTCCTGACTGTATATACGCGATTCAGGATTGGTGCGCCTAAAACGATCTCTGACTTAATGCCAGTAATTCGGAGATCCTTCTCATTGGGACCCCTGCTCCCATTTATCCTCTCTCACTCTGGCCGCCCTCCTTGGGCCCTCTTCCTTAGTCTTCCTGTCAGGCAAAAAAAACCTTGGTTTCATCTTCAAATCCACTCTCTCCTCACATCACCGACATTGCCAATAAGGCCCATTACCAGCTGCACCTCCTCAGAGGTATTCTTACCTTTCTCACTTTCCCCCAGAAGCTCACCGTCTTCAGAGCCCTGGTTCTCTCTAGGCTGGGCTATTGCAGCAGCCTCTTTCCCAATCTTTCTTCCTCTACTCTACGCCCTCAAACTAATCCAGAACAGGACTGCAAGACTTATCCTTGACCTCAAGCCATGGACAGTATCTCTCCGGGCCTGAAATCGCTCCACTCACTCCCAGTGGCTGCAAGGATCAAGTTCTAGACCCTCTGCTCTTCCACAAGGCTTTCTGGGGCCCAGGCCAGCAGTACATCCAACTCCCTCTTCCAAAATACCTTCCTTCTCAAGCCCCTTGCTCAGCTACCTCCAACTCTGAGGGTCAGACGCTTCACCTGGCAGAGAGCGGGGGTAGATCTCTCGCTTTTGCAAATGCCTCCCTCTGGAATGGCCTCTCTGACCCTCTCAAACTTGAGCTGGACCACCTGAAGTTCCGGAAGCAGCTCAAGACTTGCCTTTTCTCCTCTGCTTTCTCTCTCTCCCTCCCCTGCGGACCTACCTGTCTGCCGCACTGACTGGTTGCTTGGCTACCCTCAGAGCTCAATGGGTACCAGGTCCCTCCATGATCAGTCTCCCCTGCACTGCCTCCGGTCCACCGCGCACTTTGGTGCTGTAACTGTGTCCCCTACATCCTTGCACTTACCCAAAGCCGCGCTGCCCTGGATGCACCAACCCGGAGCATTGCTTTCCTGATTGCACTTCCCCTATCTATCCCTCTCCCTGGCACCCGACCTTCCTCCCCCTGCACTTGGTGTGGTCGCACTTGCACAATCTGAATGTCACAAGGCCTAGTAAGATAGTTTGTATTGTGCTCCCTCCCTTGTCTTGTCGCGCCTAGAAACACTTTTTACAGGCGCGTTTTAAATGACTTATATCATATTTGTGATAGGTCTCTGTGGTGACTGAACCACAACTCCCAAAAGGCAATGTTCTTTTTGCTAACCTGGCATGGTCAATACTCCTGTGCGGTCTTTGAAGTGAGTGAACCACAACTTCTCAGAGGCAATGTCCCTGTGGTTCACTTAATTTGTCAACGTTACTGGATTTCTGGAGTGCGACTTGTTCCCTCAAGGCAATTCTGTTCAGATTTGCTGGACTTTATAAGCAGCACTGTGTTCTTTGATGTGTTGGAAGGAACAATTTACCTGTACTGTTCTCCAGCATGGGTCTGGGTTGGATTCACATGCTCATGAATATTCCCCATCGCCAGGCTGGGAATCCTCGGTAAAGAAAAAAATCAGTTTCAATTTAATTTCTGAACGGTCTTGCTCCTAACAACCAATCACTGAGCTCTGGGTCATACTGCCCCCAGCCAATGACTGCCCTCTACCCAAGTCCCTCCTCTGGCAGCCATCTTCAGATTTGGTAGCACGTAAAGTGGCAGTAGGACCAAGAGAAGAGTCACAGAGGGGTAGGCGGGAGGGTTCGCATGTGAATCCATGCCAGACCCATGCTGGAGAACAACATGGATTCACATGCTCACGAATAAAGAATACATGTACACACATGCACAACCACGGGAGGTGGCAAGGCTCAACATAAGCATTTCTTACCTCCTCACCAGGCTCACCTCCAAGCGAACAGGATGCGCAGCACTGCTTGGCCGACTCTGGACTCCTCCCTGGAATCCCTGTCGACGCAGTAGAATCTCGTGACGGTGTGCGTCGACCTCCACGTAGCAGCCCTGCAGATGTCCAGCAGGGGCACGCCAGACAGAAACGCCGTAGTTGCAGCGATCGCTCTGGTCGATTGGGCTTTCGGAAGGCCAGGCAACTGTCGGTTTGCCAACCGGTTATGATGGGTGATACAGCCGGAGAGCCACCTGGAAATGGAAGCCTTGGAGAGGGCCTTCCCATGGTTCACAGGGCCAAAGTTCACAAAAAGTGGTGACGTCTTCCGAAAACTCTTCGTGTGGTCCATGTAGAAATTCAGCACTCTAGCCACATCCAGCGAGTGCAAAGTCCTTTCAGCCGGCGACGAAGGAGGGGTGCGTCCACAGCACCACCCTTGTGTCGTGAAAAGTCAAATAAGGTGGCTTACAGGACAGTGCCTGAATCTCACCCACTCGTCGTGCAGAGGTGATGGCCACGAGGAACACCGTCTTCCACGACAAAAACTTCAGTGTAACTATCTGCATAGGTTCAAATGGAGTGCCCATGAGCCTAGTCAGAACCACATTAGGTTCCCAAGCCGGGGCTGGAGCCATCACCGGCAGGAATGAACGTAACAGTCCTTTGACAAACTCCTTAACAGTCCCGGAGATCTGGTGTAGCGGGAGCTAGCCGGCAGATGAACTTTGATCGAGGCATTGGCCAGTCCTCCTTTAGTTAACGACAGCAAATATGGTATTATCTGCGGGGCCGTGGCTCGTAGAGGATCGATCTTCTGTGCACGGCACCAAACAGCGAACCTCTTCCATTTATGTCCGTAGCATTTTAGAGTAGAAGATGCTCTGGCCTTGGCAAGCACCTCCTTGCAGTCCGCTAGGAGATCGTAGCCCTCAAACTCTTAACGCTGCAGGAGCCAGGCCTTCAGGTTCAGCGATACTGGGTCGTGGTGTAGAATTGCGCCTCCTTCCCAGGCGAGATCTGCGACCACCGGAAGCTTTACTGGAAGGGACGCTGACATGCTGAGAAGGTCCGTGTATCGCATCTGCCTCGGCCACGCTGGTGCGACGAGGATCATCCTGCACCGGGACCGTCTGAGTGGATTGAGGAGTCGAAGAAGCAACGGCAACGGAGAAAACGCATACAGAAACAGGCCGTCCCAGGGGAATGAGAATGCGTCCCCCATGCTCTCTGGCTGGGGAAACCTGCTGGCGAACCTCCAGCACTTGGTGTTCGTCGCCGTTGCAAACAGATCAATCTGGGGATTGCCCCATCTGCGGAACAGATGATTCACTTGGTCCTGCAGAAGTTCCCATTCGTGGCAAGAGCGTAGCTACCTGCTGAGAGTCGGCGACAGTGTTCTTTACTCCTGCCAGATGAAATGGAATGAGGAACATCCCCTGGGCGACAGCCCAGTGGCACAGGTCCTGCGCTTCCTTGGAGAGCGCCGGGGATCTGGTGCCCCCCCTGCTTCCTGATGTAAAACATTGTGATGGTATTGTCCGTGAAGACTCGCACCACCTTGCCCTTGAGGGACGGGAGGAAAGACTTGAGGGCCCAAAATACGGCCCGCAGCTCCAGCACGTTGACGTGCAACGTCTTCTCCTCCGTCAGCCACAGGCCTCTTGCTTCAAGACTTCCGGTGTGAGCTCCCCTTCCTTCCAGGGAGGCGTCCGTTGTGACCGTCTCCTGGTGCTGTGGGGTCTAGACATTTGCGCCTCCGGACAGATGAGCGCGTACTTCCCACCACCTTATCGCTTGACGGAAGCTCTCGCCGAGCGGGATCTTGTCCTGGAAGCTTCCCGACATTTGTAGCCAACGGTCGTCGAGGAACTCCTGTAGTGGACGCATCCATAGCCTGCACAGTCGTATGAGGTAGATGCATGGCGACATCATGCCGAGCAGAGACTTGATGGTCCTCACTGTGGCGACCTTCAGTGCCAACAGCCATTGCACTTTGCCCAAGATGGCAGCTATCCGTTCCTCCAACAGAGACGCCAGGCACAACACTGTGTTGAGTCGGAATCCCAGAAACAGCGCGTCCTGTGATGGTGTCAAGCAGGACTTTGCATAGTTCGCTGAGAACCCCAGCACCGTCAGAAGGCGAACGGTCCTCGCCGTGTGATTGACGACAATGTCCTTTGAACTGGCCCGGATGAGCCAGTCCTCCAAGTAAGGGTAGACCTGGATCTTCCACAGTCGAAGGTGCGCTGCCATCGGCACCAGGCACTTGGTGAAAACCCCTGGCACTGACTTCAATCTGGGCATTGAATTGGTAGTGCTTCCCTTGAACCACAAAGCGCAGAATCTTGCAGTGTCCCTTGTGAATGGGGATGTGGAAGTATGCATCCTCCAAGTCCAGCGATGACAGAAAGTCTCCCTCTTCGAGCTGCCCGAGCACGTGCTGAAGAGTGACCATCTGGAACTTTTGGGACTTGATGTATTTGTGTAGTCGACTTAGGTCGAGGATGGGCCTCCATCCTCTGGTCTTCTTTTTCACAAGGAAGTACCTCAAGTACACTCGGGAGCCCCAGAGCCTCTTTGGGACGAGCTTTATCATGCCTTTTCTTAACATGGCCCGCACCTCCAGCAGCAGCTGAGGGATGTGGTTTTCCTGCCGTGCCACTGGTGGTATTCGGGGGCACTTCTGTTGAAATTCCAGGGTGTTTCCATTTCAGAGATCGTCCAGCACCCAACGGTCGGTGGGGTCGAGATGGTCTTCCACACGCTGACGAAGTTAGCCACCCGGTCTCCCACCAGCGTGCACGGGTGGGGGCCCAACGCCACGGTCGGTTCAATCCTGCTTGGACGTCGAAGGGCTGCCTTGGGGACCCTGGCAACAATGACGTCCTCCTCCGAAGGCCTTGGAGCGGCCCCTGTTGGTTTCCTGGGCTTAAGAGCAGGAGGGTTGGCGGTAAGAAGCAGAGCCCCCGCCGAAAACCTTGGAGGATCCTTGGGACTTGCTGCCTGAGAGCCGAAAGGTCAGCCTCCATTGTTGAAGAGGGCCCAAGGCATGCGCCGTCTCCGTCTTGATGGCTTGTAGCGACTCATCCACAGCCTTCCCGAACAAATTGTCCCTGTCGAAGGGCATGTCCAACAACTTCCACTGAACGTCCTGACGAAAGTTGGTGGCTTTGAGCCAGTTACGACGACTAAGGCAAACGCTGTTGCCCATTTGGCAGAACCCTGTGTCGGCAATGTCCGTGGGCACTGTGATGGTGTGGTCCAATGCCACTTCACCTTCCTGCAGAATTTCCAGTGCTTCCAACCACTTGGCGTCGGGGAGGAAGTCCAGGATGGGGGTGATCTTGAACCACAGCTCTCGGTTGTAGCTTGCTACGATAGCGAGGGCGGCCTTGATGGTTATCACCCCAGAACAGATGACCCGTCGTCCCATGGCATCTAACTTCTTGCCCTTGCTGTCCGGAGGGGTGGAGGCTACCGAGGAAGAAGCACCCGAGGACTTCTTCTTGGCCGCCGCTGACACCACACACAATCTGTAGACGGTTGGGCCTACAAGCACTTGGGAACAGAGTCGGGCACCCTGTCTTTCTTCTTAAGGCGATCCTTCTTCACCAGGGCCGTAGAAGGGTTCTTCATGAGAGACAAGCCTTCGTCCCAAATGTCATCTAGGAGTGGGACCAAGAGGATGGTCTTACTCTTCACCTTGCGGTGCCGATATAAGAAGCCCTCCTTCTCCTCTGGAGCGAGCTGGAAGAGTTCCGAAGCTCTGGAGATCATCGGGTGGAACGAGTCTATCTCATCCGGCAGAGAAGATCTGGGAGGTGGCGATGGGAGGTCTCCCATCCCACCGTCGTCCGTGCCCGTCGTCGCTGTGTCAGGATTCGTCTCATCCCTCAGGAGGGATAGGGGGGGCGAAGAGTGGCAAGGAGGTGGAGGGTGGAACCTCCTATTCTTGGTCGGAGGCTCCCCCGTTTCCAGGGGTCCGCCGACGCAATAGGCATCCCCATCTGTATCTCCGAGACGAGGGTATACAGTGCAGAAAGAATGTCCACTGAGAGGTCTCCAGGCAGTGGCGGAGGTGGCAACTGAGGTGTATGTAGAAATGGCACTGGGGCGCAGGCTGGGCACCAAGGCCCCCCGTCGCCTTCATCGATGGTATCCTAGTTGTCGGCGCCCTCGTCGTAGGGCCTGCCCCCGATATTCTCCTCCTTCTGAATGGTTTGAAGGCAGGTGAGCTCCTCCTCTGAGGAGATATCCATACCCTGGAGGACCTCAGCGCCTCCCCCCCCCCTCTTCACTACCAGAGAGGACGGTTTCGGGAAGATGACCGGCATCTTCTTCTCTGGGGTCTTCTCTACGGGCTGGAAAGAGGACTCCTTCCTGGCCGGGAGGGACACTCTTGTCTTCTGGAGTACACCCTGCGGATCCGCCACGGCTGCCTTCGCGAGGGACGCCACCACTCCCTCGATGGAAGATTGGGCCGTCATCGGATGTACCTGGGCCTTCACGGTCTGGACCGGTACCTTGTTCTTGGTCGTCGCAGAGGCCTTCTCCTTAGTGGGAGGGCCTGAGCCCTGATCCCCCTTGGCCTTCTCTGGCAGGTCAGTCCTGGGCTTCTCCTCGAGTTTCCCCGGATGGTCCGACTATCTCTTGGCCGAAGATCCTGAGCTTTGACTGAAGCTGGAGATGTTGAACGTGCCCTGGCCGACGAGGAGCCTGATGCAACGGCGCTCCCGGTGGCAGTGGACTCACGGTGCTTAGCCTTTTGTTGGACTCCCGCGGGAGGGGCACCCTCAAAGGTCTTAGAAGCCCGCTCAGCTTTCTTGAATCGGGGGAGGCATGCTTCTGGGACCCACCCAGAGCAGGAGCCTTGGCCTTCAGCCACTCCTTCAGCTGCCTATGCTGATCCTTCAGTGTGCGAGGCGGCATCTCTTGGCAAAACGCACAGTCTTCCTCCACGTGCGTCGGGTACAGGCAGTAAAGACACTGGGAATGCTTGTCGTCCGAAAAGACCTTTAGCAAGCCGCAGTAGGAGCAAATCCTGAACAGGGGGGCTGAATCCTCCTCCTCCTCCGACATGGTCCATGCGGCATTGGCCTGAAGAAACTTCTGGAAGCCTCCACAAAGAAACTCAAAGAAATTCGCCATCGAGGGGTGCCAAAGAATCAGAAAAACTGGTCCCCGTTAATCGGACGGTTGATCGATGGAGCACAAGGCTTGATTGACAGAAAAATAGCGTAAAACTCTCCCAAAAAGTGAAAAAACTCAGTTAAAGCTTCGAGAGCTAAACACGAGGACTCCCAACACTTGAACGTGCCATAAAAATCTGAAGATGGCTGCCAGAGGAGGGGCTTAGGTAGATGGCAGTCATTGTCTGGGGGCAGTATGACCCAGAGCTCAGTGATTGGTTGTTAGGAGAAAGACAGTTCAGAAATGAAACTGATTTTTTCTTTATCGAGGATTCCCAGCCTGACGGGGAATATTCATGAGCATGTGAATCCATGCCAGACCTCATGCTGGAGATTCACAACTACCATAATGCAGTTCTTGTAGTTAAGCATCTAGTTCTATGTACTCCTTTCTCTCAATTTCGGTGTCAGTTGTTTCTGGTCTAGTGTGTCACCTTCCCTCCTTCTCCGTACCCTCTCAACCCTTTTGTGCCAGTTTGTGATAAATATAAATCGAAGAAAGGAAGCTGCAAAACTTCAACAGAAAGCAGTGATGGAGGCCGCCATGGGTAAGAAGATGGAATCAAAAGAGCAACAAAACAAAAGTAAGTCGAAAATATGCATCCAGTAAGGGAGAGTCCCTTAGATGATAGTAGATAGTAGAGATTGAAGATTTAGAGAACTCTCAATTAAATCGATTAGAAGAAGAGGCAAAGAAGAAACCTCAGAAACAAAAAAGGGACACCAACATGAAAGACAATTATGTGATTTTCGGGAAAGACTCAATATTAAGCAATCATGAAACAGGGCCGAAAAAAAAGGAAAATCTAAACATAAACCAGTGCAAAAACCACACTAATCCAATGCTGCTAAAAACTGCTTCTGTAATCTGAGAACTCCACCGCCTCCACTAAAAGCGCATTTGTCTCACAGAAATGGAAAAAATGATGAGCATCTCCCCTACTGAAAAAGAAGGAGCTGAGATAAACAATCAAATGGAGAGAGACCGACTTTCTGGAGAGCAAGTCTAAATGGCCTTAGAGAACCAAGAGAAATCTATCCTGGACTACTCTGTATACTCGACTTGATCCTTCAATGAAGAGCGGGACGAGCAATCAGAAGCTATCCATATAGATGGCAATGAAGTTGATCTCAGCCTCGGGAGTGTACCACGAGAAGTGGAGGAGGACAAACCTAGGCAGAAGTCTATGAATGGGTTCCCAACTATGGACTAGAAAAGACAGAAGGTGGATACAAATTAGAGAGGCTGAGAAGGTGAGGCATAAGAAGTGCTCCCCAAAAGTACAACATTCTCTCAATCAAGATGTTCAACTAAGGATGTATTTTGATGATGAATTGTCCCTCTCACTGGAGTGTATATTAAGGTTTAAGGAGGATATAATCCTGAATAGAAGGAATGTTATGGCGCTATTACACCATATCCCAAAACTTCGAGCTATCACCACTGATGACATCCTAGTGGTTGAATTTGTCAGGGAGTCAAATAATGGATTGGGTGATCCTACACTTGAGATCCAACCTGATTAAAATAACGATCTGTGAGGCGGCTGAAATGTTCGGAGCACTAGGTTTCAATCTGAAAGAAGTCGAGAGGGCACTGCAGAAGCCCATAGAGGTGGCTGCACAAAAAAAGACCACCACTAGAAGAGAGGAGAAACTAAAGGAAGGTCCCAAGATGTTCACCACAGGAGGAGGAACTCCCGAGAACCCAGAGGAGAAAGAACAAAGGTGAAGTGGAAAAGAGGATAGGTCCCCGGTCTGTAAGAATGGAGCCTAGAGCTGTGAATGAAGAACAGGGGAAATCTCAGGGGGAAAATGAGTCTGATTGGGCGCAGCTGCCAGGAGTACTCACTCGTGGAAACCACGAATAGTGTGAGAGCCCAGAGAGTCCAGAGGAGATATGAATAGGATGCTGGAACACAAGGGGCTTTCTCCGCTTGTTTATAAGTGTGGAGATTGACTTGCAATCCTATGACATTTTGTGCTTCCAAGAATATTGGCTACGAGAAACAGATTTATATGTCTTCTGAACCCGGCAAAGAAAGGCATTCTGGCCTGCTGATGTTAATTAAATTGGGACCAGGAATTAACATACTTGAACATCACAAACCCAATTCATGGGTTCAAATGCCAACTTTGGTAATTGTGCAGGGTGGAGGGGGCATGAAGAAATGAGTCCCTTTATTTAATAAATATAGGAATTCCGAAAAAATTTAGGAAGATGCGTGTGTTACCAGCATAACTAATTTAATTGATCTGGCACTCTGTGATAAGACACATTTGTATACTATACTATGTGGGGACCTAAACATAAGGTGTCTAGATAATGAGGGTGTGCCCCTATGTCATACTGATAATGTGGGGGCCTAGGTGGGAGAACTATTAGATGGTTGCTGGAAATGGAAACCAGGGAACTTCACTTGCTAAATGGACAGACAAGAGGTGATATACCAGCCAAGTACACCTGGCACTGTGGTCGATCTAAGGATTTTCTTGAATACTTTTTTGTATCCTCGAATGTCCTGCAAGAGGTGATATCCATGGAGATTATTGGAATGACAAGTGACTGCTCTCTCCTAACTGTACGATGGAAAGGCATGGTAAAAGCTCTAAATCCAGGTAGAGGGGTTGTAGTTTTAATATCTCGAAGCTGAAACAGACTATCCATTGTCACACAGGACGTTTTGGACCTGATGAGAGAATGGAAAGAGTGATACCTACAAAACAAGCACAGATGTGATTATGTCCCACTATTGGCCCAATTTGTGGTGAAGGGAGGGGGCTGAGAAATAAAAAAATCTGCACATAAGTAAAGCTATAATGACGATCTTGACCAGTGCAGGAAAAATGTAGGCAAGAAATGAGAGTGCTGAAGAGACTCCCGGGAGTGATAAGAGAACAAACTAAAACCACAAAGAGAACAGTACAAAAATTGGAGAATGTCATTCAAATACCTCAGATCTCAGTTTGAAGCAGAACCTATCCTTAAAACGTGGAAAAGAAATTCACATCTTACGTAGGAACTTATCAACTACATACGGTCCCCTCAACAAGCTTTGCAGATAAATGCTGTGACTGAAGATCAGTGGGTAGAACACTTTCTCGCTTTATTTGCCTCAATGGCCCTGTGTGAAAATGAGAGAGCCCCTCAGGAGGATAAACCCTGGACCTGGTATTTTGACAGAAATGATATCCTGACTTAGATCTGACCAGATGGTTAAACCAATAGTATCCTTAAACAAAACTCTGAGCAGCGGGCAGAGTTTGCTCACCATTTGTTACAACAAATTGTGAGAGAAAAAAAAAGGAGGTCCCATTGTCTTGGAAAAAGACTGATAGTGCTGATTTTCAATAAGGGTGATCAGTTTGGGTTCATTCTATCGCCCGATCGCTCTTCTTGACATCTTGGGGAAATAGTCGCCTCTTTGATATTGAACCATTTAACCAAATGGGCAAATAAAGCAGGAGTTTCAGATCCAGGCCAGACGGGTTTTGTGAAAATGCAGGCAAGGAAGGAAATTCAAATGTATGTAGCCTTTGTGGACTTGGAACAGGCATTTGATGGCATCAGTAGGGAGAGACTATGGAAACACTGGAGGGGCGGGAGGGGCTGCGATGTCAGATTCATGTGTTGCAAGCTATAAAGCTATAAAGGAGTTATACTCCGGAACATCTACAAAAGTCCATTTTAACATGCAGAGGGGGGGAGGGACTGTCCAAGGAAATAAAGAACTATCAAGGGCTTAAACAGGGCTGCCCTCTAGCCCCAGCCTGGTTTAACCTGTACTTATCAGACCTGATATTGATTGATAAAACACCTTTAGGCCTACAAAGAAGATTAACATGCCTAGAAAGTTATATAAAGAGAAATCGCATTAAGACTATAATCCCTCTATCAGTGAGCCTCTGGAAGTCGCTAGCCCTATTCTGAAAGTCCCTCATTGCCAACACATCTCCTCCATTGAAGATTTTGGGATCCATACCAGGTAAAGGATTGGAGTGGCCCCTAGATTTCTGGAAGGAGAAATGTATTAAATGTCTAACAAGTCTGAATGTGACATCAGAAGATCTAATTACTAACCCAATGGGAGTAAAAGCCAAACTCTATCAAGATGACTGAATAGTAACCCAGGACATAAGGAACTCAAAATAGATCAATGAGAGACTACAATGGAGAGTATAGTGCCCTGAATTTTAGGACGGAATATTTGATAAAGTTTCCAAGTAGTAGATCTAGAGATCAATTCACGAGAATATGCCTCAACCTTTATTTAACTAAAGGAGGTGCTGGGAGTCCAATCCGAAATGGCTTGCAGGTTTTGTGGCAAACAAAATGACGTGGAGTCCCTGAAGCACATAGTAATCTATTGTAGAGGTTTGATGAATCAGAGAACATTACACATGGGAGAATTAATAAAAGAGGTGGACTTTATGTTAGCTGAGGAGTGGTGGTATATGCTACTATTGGGAGAAAATCCATCACTCATCTCTGCAGTGGCAAAATGAATTAATGAAACTATCGAGATAGGAAGGAAATGGTAATGAGAGTAATCCTAAAAAAAAAAAAAAATCAGATAAAAACTTTTGAAAGGAGCTCGCTAGACTCTAGGATCTGATGTGGTCCCTAGCTGCGATTCGAAATTTTAAAATAGAAGGAATGAGGGAAGGATGAAGGAATGTGGGAGGGTGGTTTTGAGTGGGAGTGAATAATGTCGTTTGCCTAGGCAATGTGTTGCAAATCTTGGATTTTCTTTTTATTTTTAAATGTGATGAGATGATATTCTTGATTTCTTGTTTTAAGAAAATGGTAATGCATATGGAAACGGAAATGAAATAAGTGGAAATTATTGAATGTTTAAAAAATAAAACCAATAAAAAAAATATATATAAGACGCGCACCCTTACAGCACGTCTGTTTTCCTGTCTCCTGCCGCAATTTGGATTTTGATTCCTGTCATCCTGCCGGCGAACACTTTTCTCCACCGAGGATCCCTTCCAAGATTTCTTAGTTTCATCTACATCACCTCGAGTCACCTGACTTAAGAAGAATGTTACCTGCCCTACGCCATAGATCTCCGTTCTACGGAACTGCGAGTTTGGGACAACATGGTTTTCTGCACTACAGGGTTTCTCCCGAGACCTTTGTCCTCCCTGTATACTCATACTACAGGACCACAAAGGTTTCCTGGGCAGCCGCACTGCCGATATCGCTGCACATCAGGTCAGTCATTTATATATATTCTAAGTCCAACAAAGAGAAGCCATAACCGTTAGCCACGTCTACAAAACACAATAACAAAGATCTCAAAATGGATCGGATGCAGCAATTGGTGGCTGCTGTACAGACATTGACCATGGAAGCACAGACCCTCAAACAAGAAAATGTAATGTTACACCAACAAGTGGTTTGCACACCTGGTCTTGGGTATATACCCCCAGGACCCTTACCTGGCGGCAAATAAGATGGTAACCTGCATAACTGAAGGGACTTTTAGATGTATGCACTGTACAATTCACCTTTAAGACTGCATATTTTCCAATTGAAAGATCGGGTTGGTCAAATGATATCACATCTCACAAGTGCCATATTAGCATGGGCTACACCACTAGTGACCACCAACAATCCCATACTAGATTCCTACTAGGCATGCGTGAATAGTTTATGGGCTATGTTTGGTCGACATGAAATTACATTGTCGGCTCAGGAACAACTTTTAGACTTCAAACAAGGGTCCATGGATCTCCTTGCTCATGTAACTCACTTCAAACAAATGGCTGCTGATACTGCATGGCCAGATGATGCCCCAATTACTCTATTTACAAGGGGTTTTGCAGAGGAATTAAAGAATGTAGTCTACCAAGTCCCGCGATCAGCCAACTTGGCTGAAATGTTCGCATTAGTAATGCAGTTGGACAACCGATTGCAAGAGCATAAAAAAGGAAGAACATATCGACAAAGTAATGATCCGCCTCGAATCTTCCTAAACCAGTTGAAGAAGTTGAACCCATGCAATTGGGAGTAGCTATGGGTCCTTTAACCACTGAAGAAAGGAACAAAAGACATACTCTAGGATTGTGTATGTACTGTGCATTGAAGAGCCATTTAGTACGAGATTATCCTTCGGCCTCTCCGAGGCGTCCGGGAAATGCCAATTCCCAATAGTAGAGGGAACCGCGATCCGGGAGGCCATCTAGGTTCCCCTGAACAGACCATTCTAACCTCCTCAAGACCATGTATGAATCAATCCATGGTAGCCATCAAAGTAGATTTATTCTACTCTGGGGGTGAGGCACTTAATGTACCTGCCTTCATCGACTGTGGTGCTGCAGGTTTGTTTCTCGAGGATCAATGGGCTAGGAGTAAGGGCATCCTTAGAAATTCTACGGATATATCCGTTCCTGTAGAAGGAGTGGATGGTCTTCTTTGGTTTCCAGACCCATTAGTGAACAGACCTCTCTTTTGATCATGAGTATTGCATCTCACAGAGTTCAGCTAACTTTGATATAATTAAGGCTGCCCTTTATCCGAATATTTTAGGTCTGCCTTGGTTACAATGTCACAATCCCTTTGCCAATCGGAAAGCAGGTTGATTGTTCCTGTGATCCAAATACTGCATGTCTCTGTTTAAACGAGGTGGCTGTTCGTATACACTATTCTGATTCGGTGCACCCTCATTTGGCTTCTTCCACCCATATCGCCAATGTCCAATCTATACTTAAACAATATCTTGAGTTCCAGGAAGTACTCTCAGATTGTTAATACAAGGAGTTACCTCCTCAACGTAGAGATGATTGTGTCAATCAATCTTATGCCAGACAGACTTGTACCTTTTGGACGGATGTATATCATATCAGAGAAAGAGGAGCTAGTTCTTAAAAAGTATCTTCAAACCAATCTTAAGAACGGACTTGTCACTGATTCCAAATCAACTGTTGGGGAAGTCCTTGTTTTTTATTCCTAAAAAACTAAAAAATGTACTGAGGAATTACGTCATAGTATCGATTTCCAGGGATTAAATAAAATCACAGTGCTAGATAGTTAGCCAATGGCATTAATCCCAGATATCCTTGAAGCAGTTAAAGGAGCCACAAACTATACCAACCTAGACCTTAGGGGCACGTACCACCTTATCAGAGTAAGAGCGGGCGATGAGTGGAAAACAGCCTTTCATACACCTTTCAGTCACTTTGAATCCCAAGCAATGCTGTTTGGTCTATCCAATGCACCCTCTATATTCCAAAGATTCATAGACCAGGTTTGGTCTACTTGGACGATAGCCTGTTTTTCCCCCAAAATCTCTCAGACCATGAAGGGCACGTCCAGACAGTGCTAAAATGCCTTCGAGACAATCATCTTTTTTGTAAATTGGAGAAGTGCGAGTTCCATCAACCTGAAGTCAAATACTTAGGTTATGTATTGTCATCAAAGGGTACAGCGATGGATCCCACGAAAGTGCCGGCTGTTTGGGAATGGCTGCTACCTGGGTTTTCTTGGCTTTACTAACTTTTATAGGAAATTCATCTACAACTTTTCTCAAACCATCTTACCCATTGACAGATTTACTTAAGAAAGGAGTGACATCCTCAGCTAACAGGGCCTTTGTACTTTGTTTTGCTTTATCGTGGTCACTTATGGCGTTCCCGTACTTACGTTCTCTGGAACTTTGCAAAAGTAATCATTGTACTCAGATAGGCATAGAATTACACATAACACAACAATAATAGTTATTAAAAAAATGGCTCGTTATAGGCCCTTTATTCAATCATAATAAACAGACAAAGAATTAACACATAATTGGTTATATATAAACGAAAGGAAGAAAATACTTCACCGTTAAGATCGCCACGGGAGAGACCATCATCTCGGCCACGACAACACTGCTTAGTGCCACGGAAGGTAGGCAAAGAGATCGATCGTCTTAACGGGATCTGGACTGCAACACCTGGGGTCCAAACTTCCAACTCTGAATTCCAAGAGGAAAACCCTTGTCTCTTATGGGGGCTTCTTTCGATCCCCGCTCCTAATGGATTACCATGCTGCCCTCGGCCGAACAGCAGACAATAAGCATGAGGCATAAACAGTTAGAAGTGGAAAAAAGCCATCTTCTCTCCTCGCTGTCGTTCCCACTGCCCCTGATCACTGCACTGTGCTCCGGCTCCCTTTCTAACTTGTCCTTCGGCGGACAATACAATAACTATTCTTCCCGGCTCAGTCATCCGACATAAATATGTGACCTTGTCTCCGCAGCAGAAATACATGTTTACTTGCTGAGTCCAGGAAAAAACAGACATTCATTACTGTTTCATTGCAGTAAATGTAAGTGAATATCCAAGATGGCTGCGTACCGGTGCCATGTTTTCTGGCTCATTTAGCTCACGCACTACAACTCTTAGAAGGGCTTTCACATCTACCCCAATCTTGCAAACTACAGATCAAGACTGACGTTTCATAGTCGAGTTAAATGCTTTTTTTGGTGCTTTAGGAGCCGTGCTCAAGCAACCGGATGCGGTGGGAATGGAATTTCCAGTAAGCATATTTTGCAAAGACTTTATTTCATTCCTGGAGGAACTACACAGTGCTTGAGAAATAACTATTAGCCAACAAAAGAGCTTTTCAGGAATGGAGGCATCTCCTATTGGGTTCTAAATATTCAGTGAAAGTGAGAACTGATCACCAGAACCTGAGAAGTCTCCAATATACCGAAACACAAAATAGTTGTCGGGCTCGCTGTGCTCATTTCTTTTCCCCATATGATATCACTTTCACGATAATCTCAGGATCTACAAATATCATGGCTGATGTCCTGTCAAGAAAGACAGGTACTTCATATTCTAATTCTTAACATGAATAGATCTTTCCCAAAGTAGTGTTCATAGGTTTGGTTACGGATTTCCTCCAGGAGTTACGTAGAGAGACCCAGGCACAAGACTTCTACTGTAAATCACTGGATTTGAAATGTCCTCCATTATCTGAGGGCGAATTCTATTTCTATGGTCAGCAGTTTCTAATCGCCAGCCCTGCGTTACAGAAAGAAATTCTCAGCATACGTCATGACTCAGTTGTGACAGGTCATAGAGGAGTGGCCAATAATTTAGATCTTGTCGAAAGACATTTCTGGTGGCTCTCAATGGTAAAACAACAAGATTATCTTGCCTCCTGTGTGATCTGTTTGCAAACCAAAATTCCTAGACAACATCTGTTGGGTCATCTGGTGTCCCCAAAATTACCCTCACGGGCGTGGCAAATTATTTCCACCGATTTCATTGTTGACTTACCTTCTTCTAATGGGTGTACCACAATCATTGTGACAATAGTCCATTTCACGAAGCTAGCAAATTTTTTGGCATTACCTTAAGTTCCCACAGCCTCACGCATGGCTCAGCTTTTTCTGCAGTCCATCTTCTCCCAACATGGCCTACCGGATGCTATTGCCTTGGATCATGGGCCACAGTATATATCCAAATACTGGCAAGTGCTTTGCGACATGTTGAATATCAACAGAACTCTAGTTTGTGATTTCATTCACAAACTAATGGACAAGCGGAGAGACTTATCAACGGATATTTGAGATGTTTAGTTTGTGCTGCTCAAGACAATTGGTGTGATCTCATGCCTCTTGCTGAATTTGCTTATAATAACTCCTGTCATTCATCTTTGGGGTCTAGTCCATTTCATTGCACTTAGGGATTTCACCTTTCCAGTTGTCCCACTGTTATACCTACCTCTACACACTTTCCTGCCATTGATGGGTTGGTGGCGAATATCCAACAGGGACATAAGAAAGCTCCTTGTCTCGGGAGGATAGCTCAGGGGCAACGTGCTCGCCTTGCAAGCAAGATGACACGGAGCAACAATGGTTCGATCCCCGGGTCCGTGCTTAGAAACCTCTGGGTATTAAGCGCGTTATAAATAACCTATCATATCTGACCGCTTTGGCTACTGCTCAGGAATGCATGAAATGGTATGCTGACCTCTGGTGGTCCTCTGCTCCTGTGCTTCTTCCTGGTGATCAGGCCTGGCTTTCCTCTCGTTTTCTTCCTAGTCACCCTGTTGCTTTGAAGCTGTCACCCAAAGACTTTTATCCTTTGGAGAGTATGGCTACTCGAGGTCTAG
Source organism: Ambystoma mexicanum (assembly GCF_040938575.1). NCBI lineage: Eukaryota > Metazoa > Chordata > Amphibia > Caudata > Ambystomatidae > Ambystoma > Ambystoma mexicanum. Next base: position 516,752,667 of record NC_090921.1, on the reverse strand, counting down.
CTGTCTTTTTGTTACAACTTCCTCCATCTTGGCCACGTATTCATCCTGTCTTTCATGTGTCCCAATTAAAACCTGATGTAACTGACTGTTTTCAGAGGAATGCAGTTCCGCAACCTCTTTCAATTGCTACGTGTATGGTCCGGAGTTTGAGGTTGCTGGCATATGAGATTCCAGTTACTTCAGGGGACGTCTTCAGTATTTGGTGGTTAGGAAGGGTTATTCGCCTGCTGATCATTCATGGGAACCCCTCTTTTGTCCACGCTCCTAGACTTGGCCGGCTTTTAACCTCTTAAGTGCCAAGCTTGGCATTCCCTCCTAGTTGCCAAGGACGAGATAGCTCGCCCTTTTAGGCACTTTGTTTTTGGAATCACACAAAACTGTAATCCAACCCCCAGGCTATGTGAGGGGGAGGTCCCTCCTCACTGCCCAGGGGTTGGATTACCCTCAGTTTCACGTTGGCGTGTGTAATGCACGCCAACATAAAACTGAAAGTATTTTCACTGCAGCACCCATTTTCGGCTGCTGCGGTGAAAAGAGAAGGTGAGTTCCCTTCTCCCTCTCCCTCGATCTCTGGCTGTATTTCTGCTGCCAGGGAGGAGTAAATGAGGTGCTTCCCCATCCATTGGGGGTAGGGGGGTTAGGGGGGGAAGAGGCCCCCCAAAAGATAGGACCTGCATGTTAGGGCCCCCCGGGGGCAGATGGGTGCCCATCTGTCCCTAGGGCTGGGACCAAGAAAAAAAAAAAAAAATAAATAAAATAGATGGTTTGTTTTTGGAGGAGTGCCCTCCCCACTAGACCACCAGGAATTTTTTTTATGGAAAGGGATTGTCCCTTTCCCCTCCCGCACGCATAATGGACTTGGGGCCATGTCAAGCAGCCCTCCCTAGGGGCAGTTATCAGCTTCTAAGAAAGGTCATCTGACCCCAGGGAGGGCTGAATGAGATGCCCCCCTTATCTGCCCCCAGGGAGGGCTGAATGAGACCCCTGCCCCTCCATTTGGTGTGGGTGGGGGGGGGAAGAGGGCCACCCTCCTTTGCATTAAAAAAATCCCTGGCGGTTTAGGGTGCCCCTCAGCCCCCCTAAAGTGCAGCCTACCATTTTCAATTATTTTCTTTGTTTAGCAAACCTCCCCTTGCCGCAGATGGGAACATTAGTGTGCCAATCTGCCGCCAGGGTGCCCAAACCCTACTGTCCCACCCACTGGGGGGTCTGTCCGACGGTTTTTGTGGTGGCCCTCTCCCCCCACCCCAAATGGAGGGGGGGGGCACCTCATGCAGCCCTTCGTAGGAGCCCCAGGGAGGGCTGCATGAGGTGCCCCCCATCTATTTGGGGTGGGGGGAGAGAGCCACCACAAAATGCCAGACAGCCCCCCCCCATGGGCGGTGCAGTACGTTTTGGGCACCCTGGGGGCAGATTGGCACACTAATGTGCCCATCTGCGCCAAGGGGAGTTGCGTAAACAAAGAAACAAAGAAAGAAATTGAAAATGGTAGACAGCATTTTAGGGGGGGGGCTGTGGGGCACACTAAACCGCCGGGGACTTTTGTAATGAGAAGGGGTGGTGCCCCCCCACACCCCTCCCAAAATAGAGTGGGGGCCATCTCATGCAGCCCTCCCTGGGGGCAGATATCTACTCCTAGGGACACCTGACCCCAGGGAGGAGTGCATGACATGCCCCCCCTATATCTGCCCCCAGGGAAGGCTGCATGAGAGGCCCCCCTCCATTTGGGGTGGTGGGGAGGGGGAAGAGGTGCACCCCCTTTACATTACAAAATTCCCCAGCTGTTTAGGGTGTCCCTCAGCCCCCCCTAAAGTGCAGCCTACCATTTTCAATGTTTTTGTTTACCAAATTTCCTTTCGCGCAGATGGGCACATTAGTGTGCCAATCTGCCCCCAGGGTGCCTAAACCCTACTGCCCCATCCATTGGGGGGCCTGTCCCATGTTTTTTCATGGCCCTCTTCCCCCCCACCCCAAATGGAGTGTGGGGGCATCTCATGCAGCCGTTCGTAGGAGCCCCAGGGAGGCCTGCATGAGGTGCCCCCCATCCATTTGGGGGGGAAGAGGGCCACCACAAAATGCCAGACAGCCCCCCCCCCCCATGGGCGGTGCAGTACGTTTTGGGCACCCTGGGGGCAGATTGGCACACTAATGTGCCCATCTGCGCCAAGGGGAGTTGGGTAAACAAAGAAAAAAATTGAAAAATGGTAGACAGCATTTTAGGGGGGAGGGCTGTGGGGCACCCTAAACCTCCGGAGAATTTTGTAATGGGAAGGGATGGTGGCCCTCTCCCCCCACCACCCAAAATGGAGTGGGGGCCATCTCATGCAGCCCTCCATGGGGGCAGATATCTGCTCCTAGGAAGGGACACCTGACCCCAGGGAGGAGTGCATAACATGTCCCCCCATTATCTGCCCCCAGGGAGGGCTACATGAGATGCCCCCCTCCATTTGCGGTGGGGGTGAGGGGAGGAAAGAGGTGCACCCCCCTTTATCACTTACCGCACTCTCTCAGTCACTGACGACTGCCGCCAATCACCATGCTCCACTGAAACTTACTCAAGGCTGCAGACTACCGTCTCAGCCCTGGTTTACTGATCTACTAAAAAATGCTCGTCTTCAACTTAGACAAGCCGAACGTAAATGGCGGATTAACTACAATCCAGCGCCTAGAGACCTATACCAGATCAATCTCTCTACTTATTTGGCCAGTGTTAAACTAGCTAAATCAACATTTTTTGCTCAGAAAATTGAAAATGCTTTACTTAAGCCGAAAGCTCTATTTTCTATTGTTCACTCTCTTGCTTCCTCAGAGTCGCTGACCTCTATGGTTAAGCCATCACAAAAACTATGCAATGACCTTGTATCCTTTTTCACCACTAAAATTGATGCGATTAGATCAAACATTGCTAAATCCTTGATGACACTGCCTCCTGACACCACCGACTTTGTGCCTCCCCCCTCTACTGATTCGTCTCCCAGCTGGTCGACCTTCCCTCTGTTCAGTGAGGGAGAAGTCATGGCAGCTATATTAAAGATTAAATCTTCCTCCCCTGAAGATGCCATTCCTGCTAGCATTATGAAAACGATCGCCCCCGACATTCTGGCTGAAATTACTGCGGCTATCAACAACTCCAGCCAAGCCGGACTGGTCCTCCCAGAATTGAAATCTGCCAGGGTTATCCCCCTCCTCAAGAAGCCCTCTCTTGATCTCTTTACTCCCATTCTTGGCTAAACTTTTGGAATCTCTGGTTACACCTCTTCTGTGCTCCTTCTTGGAATCTTGTAATATTTTCAACCATGCACAGGCAGGTTTTAGGCCAGGTAGAGGGACGGAAAGTGTGCTTGTCTCAGTACAAGACGATATGTCCAGACTGGTCGATGAGAGCGGAGTAGGGGCCCTGATCCTGCTGGATTTGTCTGCCGCATTTGACATGGTGGACCATTCTATCCTTCTATCATGTCTTGCACATATTGGGATCTCCGGTTCTGTTGTTGCTTGGTTTACTTCTTTTCTTTCTGACCGCACCCAGACCCTCGCCATGCCTCCCTTTCTATCTGCCCCTTGTGCCCTTACCTGTGGTGTCCCTCAGGGATCCTCTCTTTCCCCGATTTTGTTCAACATTTATATCTGGGCACTGGTCTGCCTTATTCGCTCTCATGGACTTAACTGTTATTCCTATGCGGATGACACCCAGATCCTGATCCGGCTTGATCAGGATCAATCCGTGGTCTCAGCCTGGCTTCATGATTGCCTTAAGGCAGTCGGTGTCTGGATGGACCAAAACTGGCTCAAACTCAATGGCGACAAAACGGAAGTGATGCTTGTAGGCTGCCCCCCTAACCCTTCATTATGGACCACCGCTTTCTGGCCCACATCGTTGGGTCCATTACCCTGTCCTGTTAACAAGGTAAAGAATTTGGGGGTTATCCTTTCTGCCTCCCTCTCCATGTCAAACCAGGTCTCGGCTGTCTGTCAGTTCGCACATCATCAGATCAGGGTTCTAAAGAGGGTCCTACCTATGATCCCAGAAACCATGCGCCCCCAGGTGGTGGCGGCGCTGGTCCTCTCACGGCTGGACTATTGTAATTCCTTGTACTTATCCCAACCGACTGGTCTGCTACAACGCCTCCAACGTATGCAAAATCTGGCAGCCAGATTGGCTACTGGCTCCCCCTATGGCGCCCATATTTCACTGGTACTTCGCCATCTCCACTGGCTCCCTGTGGTACAGCGAGTTAAGTTTAAGTCACTATGTATCGTCCACCGGGCAATTCATGGCTTAGGAGCGGAGTTCCTTCAATCTAAAATCTCCCGATATATTCCGGAACGTAACCTTCGCTCCTCCACAACCAACCTACTTAAGGTCCCCAGGTTTAACCGGAAAGACTCGGCGGCAGAGCCTTTTCCATTACCGTGGCCAAGCTTTGGAACACTCTCCCATTACCACTTAAATCCTCTGCTAATCATCTGGCTTTCAGGAAAGCTCTGAAGACCACTCTGTTCTAGCTTTCTGCCCTTATTGTGCTCCCTGAGCTCGCAGCTTCCACACCAGCGCCATGATGCCGCTGGGCGACCGTGCGCTTTACAAGTTTATATAACATAACATTACAAAATGAACCGGCGGTTTAGGGTGTCCCTCAGCCCCCTCTAAAGTGCAGCCTACCATTTTCAATTGTTTTCATTTTTTACCAAACTTCCCTTGGCGCAGAGGAGAACATTAGTGTGCCAATCTTCCCCATCCATTTGGGGGCCTGTCCGGTGGCCCTCTCCCCCCACCCCAAATGGAGTGTGGGGGCACCTCATGCAGCCCTCCCTGGGGGCATATTTCTGCCCCTAGGAAGGGGCAAATATGTTTTAACTGGGGAGTGAGGTTCAGTAGACCACCAGGGATGGCTTGCAAGGGAGGCCGTGATTGGAAAGTATTAGTGTAGATTTGTTTTTCCTGGGGTGACCGTAGGTAACAAATGTTTTTTGTTTCGTTTACAGCTTTTTCTACGCGAGCAGCTGCAATATTATGCGAGTACTGTTTTTTATTATTCTACGGTTAGGGCGGTCAGTGGGCTGGGTGAGCCTGGGGCTGGATTGTTGGTGGTGTGGGTGGGAATGGGCCGTCTGGGGAGATAATTTGGTGGGCTGGGACACAATTGCAGGGGCAGGGCACAAATTGCCCCCCATGCCAGCAAAACATTGGTGTTTCCCTGGGAGTGGATGTCTCCCATGTGGGTTGACCGTTTGCATCCAGGCTGCACCTCTGGCTGGACTACGTTACAGATGTCACCTCCGGGGAGGAATGGGGATCCTGATGGGGCTCCCTGGAGCTGCCGCTGTGCTTAGGGTACGGTACACCCACATGGTAAATGGATGTCCAAGGCCGGGAACATCACCTCCAACCGTCCTGGAGTTGTGGCTGGGCTGCATTATGGCTTTTCCCTTCAGGGAGGTATTGGCACACTGCCGGGACTCCCTGGTGGGGAAAAGGAAAAGGAGGTGATGTCCCTGTCCATGGACATCCGTTTACCATGTGGGTGTACCGTCCCCAATGGAGCCCCGGCAGGGGCCACTTCACTCCACCCAAGGGAAATTCTGTATTGCAGTCCAGCCCGTGCTCCAAGATGGCCGGGGCTGAAGCAATGGTTCAGGGAGCTTCGGCACGGTCACCGACCTTTCCCAGAGGGAGAAGCTGTAACGCAGGCCAGCCAGAGCACCAGGGTTTTAGGGAGTGATATTCCTGGCCGTGGGCGGGTGACTACCATTTGGGTTAAACGTCTCCATGCCCGCTTTCCCACAGATGTCCCGATGAAAACGGTACCCCACATGTGTGGGTGCACCTACCTGGGCGCAAAGGGAAAAGGCTAACCCACTGGTAACCCCAAGCCTTTCGGCACAGCACATTTTGTTCATGTGGGCAACCTATAGATTTGGGCATGGGGGTGTCTAAGCCAGCAAGGAAAATAGGGAACCCCATGCATTTCACAAAAGAGGACACCTGTGGGAATCCACAGAGGTCTGCCTTGCGCAAATCACGCCAGAACGTATTACCCACAATCCCTGGCAAAGTCCAAACTTTGTTGAAAAACCCCAATTTTCAGACATTTCACTCTGGCCACCCACCAACACACGCCACTAACACCACATGTCCTACCTTACTGCGTCCCCACAGGTTCCCTGATGAAAAAGGTACCTCACGTGTGGGTGCACCTACCTGGACGCAAAAAGAAAAAGGCTAAACCACGTGTAACCCCCAAAGGGTTTGGGGAGACAACCTACAGATTTGGGCCTAGGGTGTTGAAGCCAGCAAGGAAAACAGGGAACCCCATGTATTTCCCAAAAGAGGACACCCGTGGGAATCCACACAGGTCTGACTTGCGCAAATCGGGCCAGAATTTATTACCCAGAAACCCTGGCAAGGTCCACATTTGGGAGAAAAAAAACCAACATTTTCGCACATTTCTCTCTGGTCACCTACCGAAACACGCCGCCAACAACACATGGCCTACCGTCCCGTGTTCCCGCAGGTGTTCCTACAAAAACAGTACCTCACATGTGTGGGTGCACCTACCTGGGCGCAAAGGGGAAAGCCTAAAACATGGCTAACTCCAAGTCTTTTCGCACAGCAGAATTTCAGGAATTTTGCTCCAGCACACACCATACAGATTTGGGCCTAGGGTGTCCAAGCCACCAAGGAAAACTGGGTACCCCATGCATTTCTGAAAGGGGGACACCCGTGGGATTCCACAGAGGTCTGACTTGTGCGAAGCAACCAAGAATTTATTACCCAGAACCCCTGACAAAGTGAAAATTGTGTTTTTTCCCACCAAATATCAAACTTTGTCGGGAATTGTGGGTAATAAATTCTGGGCCGATTTGCGCAAGTAAGACCTCTGGATTCCCACAGGTGTCCTCTTTTTGGAAATGCATGGGGTTCCCTGTTTTCCTTGAGCAGGATTCTTGAAATTATGCTGTACCGAAAGACTTTGGGTTACCAGCGTTTTCGGCTTTCCCCTTTGAGCCCAGGTAGGTGCACCCACACATGTGAGGTACCGTTTCCGTCGGAACACCTGTGGGAACGCAGGCAGGTACGACATTTGCTGTGTTTGCGTGGTTATCATAACGTTTCGACTCATTTGCTGCTGCTCTTTGTCACACAAACCTTTAATTCCCCAAATGTGACCTACATTTAGTTGCTGCTTTAGGCCCTATACACTTTTATAACCTGCACAAGTCACCTACCCTTCAAAAGGTCTGCCTGTGCTCTTTCAGAAAATGTATGCTTGCCCTTCCTCACCGCATTTGTTTTCCTGATTTACACATGCTAAGTACATCTGTTCAAGCCATAAGCATAACACTTCTGTGTACCATGGCTCCTTTTTTGGCTTGTGGTCTTGTTTGTTTTGTGAAACATTACAAAAAATGTGTGATTTCCTAACTGCAAGAGTCGGGGGAATGTAGCGGAGCATTGTTTTTCTCAAAATTCATACAAGCCATTGCCGTACCAGGCCAACCATGTCCACCACATACCTTTTTTTTCAGTCATTTTCTCGCTTTTTCCCCAAACTATGGATTTTTCCCTACATAGTTGTTGCCTGACCTGTGCAAATCACCCCTTCCTAAACTCAGAATTTTGTCTACTTTTCAGAAATGTATGCCTTTCTGTCCGCCCATTCAGATTTCCTACCCTTTTCTTCCATTCCGTCCATGCATGTCCTATTGGAAAAAAAGGCCAAAATCGCCTACCTCTCACAAAATGGTTGATAACCATATCTCCGCTCAACCCGTTCTTGAAAGCCAGGAAAATGGGGAATTCAGCACATTAACCATTTGTTCCTAGCTGTTATAAGGAAAAAAACACATTTTGTTGGCATTTTATGTTCTCCCTTTTTGGTTATTTTCTTTCACCCCCCTACAGCAAACTAGGATTCGCCTACATGTGGGAAAAAAGGGGCCACATTTGGGCGAGATATCTCATGTAACAAAAGTTACAAGCCATTGAATGGCGACATACTGAAATCAGCAAAAAAGGCCTTGGCACGGGGGGATTGGGAGGGAACCCATGGCAGTTAAAGGGTTAAACAGATTTCACCTGTGCAAGCCAGGCTCTTCCCCTCTGAGGAGGGGGCATACCTTAATGCCCTGCATCAGGCAAAGGTTGTTTTGGCTCTGCTGGTGGAGAATTTCTGCTGTATTACCCAAGGCTGACCCGCTTTCCAACATGGTGCTGTGTGACTGGAGGCACGTCTACTTCAGTGCTGGAGATCTACTTTTCACTTAGTACGCATTGCCCTGAAGACCAGCACGACACTACTCTTGACAAAATGCTCTGTGAGTGTTATCTCTATTGTTCTGTGCCTTCCGAATTTCGTTCAGATTCTTTCCTTGCATCTGTCCTGGGTCTATTCTATGAGCCTAATCTCTATGTACTTTCTGTGTTTATATAGCTTTCCGTTGCTGTCTGCAATGAAGCAATCTCCTGCGCTGCTCCCCTTGCTACTCTGACTACCCACTCCCGTGTAAGATACGCACCCTCAGGAGTCTATTTTTCTATCTCCTGGCGCGATCTGTATTTTGATTCCCGTCATCCTCCTGCTGAATACTTTTCTCCACTCAGGATCCCTTCCAAGATTATTGATTAATCTACATCACCTCGAGTCACCTGACTCAAGTAGAACGTTACTTGCCCTATGCCATAGATCTCCACTCTTCAGAACTGTGATTTCAGGACAACAGGGCCCAGAGGGTTTCCCTGAAACATTTGTTCTCTCTGTATACTCATACAGGACCACAAAGGTCTATCTGACAATTATTACAGCTGCACTGCTGCTACCGCTGCACATCGGTTCAGTCATTTGTATATATTCTAATTCCATACAAGAGAAGCCATAACACATCTTGCCTCTGTGGAATACCATATATGGTTCACTGGCCGATAGGGTTTCAATTTCACTAATTCAAATTATCGAGATTACCGCCACTCGAACCACTGAATATCTGAGGAGGACATTGCTCAAAAGGTTTATGAGCCAGAGCTGGTAAAATCAAAGTAAGGTCCCACACTGGGTGCGGACTGGTGATCGGAGGATACATTCTGGCCTAACCCAATATATGTTTCTTGACCACCAAATTCGCTGAAGAGGAGTCATTTACCCGAGTTTTGATAGGCTCTGATAGTGGCAAGGTATACAAGGCACATATTGACCTGTACTCACATCTGGGCGAGATATGCAGTAAAAAAAAAATGATAATACCTTGTATAAGGAACACGAGCAGGGGGTTTACATTGTTATCTTGAGTCCACAATCAGAATCGACTGCACTTGCTCCTGGTTGATTTTTTACGAGCATTCATTATTTGCAGATTTTGCTGGGAAAGGTCAAGGTGCCCCAGCTTTCGATCTTCAGGAACCATGCTATGAGGGGCTAGTTTGTCCGTAGCTGGGTGAACTACCAACCCATCTTGCTGTGTTAACAGATGATGTCGCCCTGTCTCTCTGAATGACCCTTAGCTGAGTGAGGTGTAGAAGATTGGAGAACTACACTTTTGATGGCCAATGAGAGGCTATCGGAATCATCCTGCAGTTTTTGGAGTTCCTGATCTTGTGGAAGAGAGGGGTTGTAGGGAAGGCATAGCACCACAGACAGTCCCACAGTATTGAAATGCATCCCCCAGTGACCTCATGCTCCGACCTGTCCAGGAGGCAAAGAGGACATTTGGTGTTTCCCTCCTTGGCAATCAAGTCCACATTCGGGTGACCCCATGTCTTGAACACAATGTTTAGGGCTACTTGGCTTAGTTTCCACTCATTGGAAATGGTTCCGAATATGGTCAATCTATTCGCTTTCGAATTATTCCTCCCTTGACAAGTGAATTATCCCGAGGGCAATACTCTGTGTCAGCACCCAGTTCCATGTTTGCACTGACAGTTTGCATAGCGCCGGAGACCTCCCTCCCCGCTTGTTGATATAAAACATAGCGGTTGAGCAGTAGGTTCTGATCAACACTATCTCATGTATGATCGCCTGGAATGATCTCATAGCTAAAGCAATGGCTAAAAGCTCTAGGTAATTTATGTGGTGATCTTTCCTCACACCTTTATCCACTACCCATGAACTGTGTGTTACCCCAGAGTAGCACCGCACCTGGCCATGGATGAATCGGTTGTAATCACTATTGAATGTGGGCAAGTTGAAAGGGTGTTCCTCATTAGATTGGACTCCCAAGACCACCACACCGGTTCTTGATTCAATAATCTAGGAATGGATATCTTGTTCGATTGGTGCCCAGATTCCTGGTCCCATGAGCTTGATAACAGCATCTCGAAGCTCTCATCTTGAGTCTTGCCAGAGCACAGAAGAAGCCAGGAGCCCCAACAGATGCTGGTAGCACCATGCTAAGGTGTAGAGAACGCGTTTGACTGCTGCTACGCTGCTACAATGCCTCTGAATCTCTCCTGTGTAGGTCAGACTTATGGTTTATTGAGAATCCTAGGTCAAATAAAACCTCCACTAGCCTCTGACTGGCAATTGTCACTCCATCTACCAAACTTGTTCTGATTAGCAAGTCTTCCAAATACTGATATATATATATATATATATATATATATATATATATATAATGTCCTTCCTGCCTCAGACAGGATGCCACTGCATCCATGATCTTCGTAAATACTCGAGGAGCAGAGTTCAGGAAAAACTAAAGGACATTGTAATGAAAAGGATGGCCCACCACGCCGAACTGTGTGCGCTTGCCATATGGGGGACATGAAAATGCGCGTCCTTCACGTCCAGGGACCTCATCCAATCACCCCTGCAGAGTGCCTTAGCAATGTGCACTGGCGTCACAATCTTGCATTTTTCTAAGGGAAAGGAAAGATTGAGATATGATCGGACCAGGACTACTCGCATGCCCACCTGGTTTTTCTTGTGGATTGTTACGAACCTTGAGTAGAATCCTTGACCCCCGACTGCCTGGGGAACAGACTCCACCGCCTGATCCTGTACAGCTTCGGAATCTCCTTGATGAGCACTAGAGAGCCAATCTGAAGAGAGGTGGGAGGGTAGACAACAACCTGTTGAAAAGAGATGGTAGCCACAGGTCCTGAAAAAGGGGACGTCAATGGAGCACATGCTGAGCAAGTCTGCCCCCATCTGGGGTATCATGGACCTGTACGACAGAATTATTGTTTTCTTGACTCAGAGGCTTGCAAGGTGGGGCGGGGGGCAAGAAGAACACCTTTGTAGCCATGCATTGCTTGTTCCAGCAATTGATAGGCGATTGTCCCAGTTGCCTGGCCTTCCTTTCCTGGAAGCCCCTGAAGCAGCCAAAGGAAGGAGATCGTTGCTCTGATCTCACTTGTCCTTGAAAGAAACCTTTTGTCGTTGGGCTTTGATAAGATCATCAGTGACTTAGCCGTTTGAGTGCTTGTTTTCTACTTCAAGTCCTCATTGGTGGAGGAATGAAAAAGCTCTGCATCGAAGATGAACGTCTCATATCCATGCCAACACACATTCCTGTTCTTGGAGTGCCTCTATGTGACACTGATACTTCTAGCATGTCTTGGGCGATAACCTTTGCTTCTCCCAACCCAGCTTTGAATGCCGCTTGACACTCTATTTGCAAGCCTGGTAGGAAGTCTCTTGATTTCCCTGCACAGCTTTTGATTGGAAGCTGCCAACAACGCATCAGCATTAGCCTGCCTGAGATGTAAGCCAGCATTTAGGCGATTGCCCTCATTAGATAGACAAGCAACCACTGAGGATACAGAGGAAGGTGACCCAGAAGAAGGTTTTGTACATAATGAAGCTGCGGCTACCATTGATGGATGCTGCTGTGGGTGCGAAGACAACAGGTAGTCTCACCCTCTAGCTGCCTGAACCTGGCGTCTAAACGATTATTTGAAGACTGAGTAGAGTGAGATTGCACACAATTTTCTTACCACTTCGAACATGTCCTTATGCAGAGGAATGAATGCCAGATAGACTAGACGCCCTTAGCGATGAACCTTCTGCCAAAATGCCTCCTTCAGGCTGCACCTGCTAAGGTGCATGGATCCGAAGGAAATCCACCAACCCTTCCATGGGATAATTGGTGTATTCTCCTCATCCTCTTCGTCAGAATCCGGACATGTAGGAGATGTGTCACACTGCATAGCAACCTTAGATGGAGATAACTCCTTCTCTTGAGGATCTCGGAGTGGAGCCGTTGTCGGAGGTACGGGGTCACTCTGTGGCTGCGTAAGAGCATGGCTGCCTGAAATGAGGAGACAGCTGTACTGGAGGTGGTGGAGGAGGTGGTGGGCTGGGCGGTATCTGAGGTATCACTCATTTGAGCAGAGATTTTAATATGCCTCATCTGTTGTGACCTCACAAGCCTACATGAAACAGTCGAAAAACCTCTCCTCACATGGCGATTGTGGATGACTGGGATTCAACCTGTAGGATTCCAGGTTGAAGAGTCTGTCCTTCCCTCTGCAGGTCTAGGAAATGGGACACTTCCTTCCGAATGCCTCGCTGATTGTGTGTGGTAAGAAGTATTCTATGGAATGTGCAATGAATGCCCGTCACCTCTGGGACCAGACTCTCTAAAACTAAGCTGTGCAATACGATAATATATTGCGTAGCCCACTCAGATGGAGAGGAGGCCATTGATGAATTAAAATCTTCATTAGACTGAAGCACTGGTGTTACCGAATGACTGGGCGCCATTGCTGTGGTAGCTTTTGGAGAATTCACAGACAGGTCGCTTGGTGCAGAGCCCCGAGCTTAAGGACTTTGTAGGCCCTCGAGACTGGACTCGGTGTTATGGATGAACTCTGGTCACTGGTACTTCCAGTAATAGGACCGGCCGGGCCCTCAAATCTTGACCGGGTAGGATCTGAAGACCCTTCAGTACGTGCATCGGTAAGCCTTAGAGGCCTCAGGTTGCGAGCCGGTATGAGGATCTCCCTCTGAGCGGAGGAACGCTCTGCAAAGAGTCACCCCGCTGAGGTGCTGAAATGAAGATAGGACTTGCCTTGAGGTGCTGAAATGAAGATGGGTCTTGCCTGTTTGGAGTTTTGCCTTGTCATGTGTCAAGGCCTTGTGGTGTTCCGGAGGCCACCGCGAGAAAATCACTCTCCACTTCGACAGATTGTTCTTCAAAAGTTTTGGGGGTAAATGTGTCACACCTCACTCAATCCCCACCGGTGGTCAGACTCCAAACACTCAGACAAACAAAGCGAATGTGCGTCTAACGACAGGAAGGATCCCTCGCAGGAGGGGCCCAGAGTAAACACGCTTGCGACCCAGGCAACGGGGGTGGACAAAAGAAGTAAACACAGGGGAAAAAGCTGCAACAAAACATTCATGCTCTGGCATGGGGCAGATCCGTTCCCGTTCATGCAGAACAGAGGAATGAGGTAAGGTGCAGGTGGGCGGGGTCTGCTGGGCATGGTTACGTGTGCTCTAAGTTTAAAGGGGAAAAAGCGCATGTTTGCACAGCAAAATGGTTCTGGTCCCGTCCTATGCAGGGACTAGGGGTGTACTGAATTTCGTCTTTGAGTGAGTATTCGAGTGAAATTCAGCCAAAATCTAGGCATTCAGCTTTGGGTGAATAACTTTTTGAATACTCACTCGAAGCCGAAGTCCACTTTCTGAGATTAACTGTTATCTCTCTGTTTGAGAGAGGATAGCCAATCACAGAGAGTGACCCTGCCGGGGGAAGGCTATAGCAGCCAACCAGCAAGTAGCTTATTGGCGGCTGCAGCCTTCCGCCCCACAACAGCACTTGCACACAGAGCGTCTACAAGGACTACCTTAGAGATGCTTAATGAGCAAGTGCTGTGTGGCGGGGGGAGGAAAGGCTGCAGCAGCCAATACGCTATTTGCTTGTTGGCTGCTGCAATCTTCCCCCGGCAGCATTTTGGAGACAGCGTTTTACTCATGGAGAGTCTACAAAGGAAATTCTCGGAGCCTCCCTATGAGCAAAATACATTCTGCACACCAGGGGAGGTGGCATTACCATAATTCCCCTTCACTTGTATGCAGAAGATTTTGTCATAACGTTCTTCCAGCAGTATCTAGTATACAGGGCAAATTGACTAACCTAACAAATACATCCTGGTGTCGCTAAATAGTCCTCCCGTGTAAAAGAAAAATATATAGGTTACAGAATAGGTAGTATCTAGTATACTGCTGGTGGCACATTATGGGAATGTTGTAGCATTTTCCTATTGGTAAATGATCATTTTCTGACCATTTTAATTATTAAACCAATCAGAAAATGTTCACGTAGCCATAGAAAAGTGCTGCACCATAGCCATAACGTGCCTCCATTGCTGGAGGAATGTTATTGAGAATAGTGAAGCATTTTCTATTGGTAGATGAAGATTTTCCAATTGGTTTAATAATTAAAATGATCAGAAAATGTTCATGTACCCATACATGCAATTCTAGCAGAAACGCCCATGAAGCATGGAGGAATGGCGACGAAACATAGAAGTATGCATTATATGCCTATATTATGAACAGTTCTAAACTCCCAGCCAGCCACATAGCCTATAGACACAAATAATACATTACTATTAACTTTGACAGAGATGCATTTCACAAATGTCCACTCACAACTATTGACTTTGCCAGCCTACACTCTTCTCAAGTACAAGTGGACATTTACAGAACATTACTGAAACTTTTCAGAAAGCAATATGGGTTAATACAGGGCTTGCAAAATCTACTAGCCCACTGGCATTGGCGAGGAGAATTTATGAAGGGCGAGTACCATTTGCATGGTACTCAACCTTGGTGGTGAGTATGGGGATGTTTTTAACATTTATTTCACATGTTGAGAACTTTGCAGTAAATGGCAAATACGTTTCACTGTATGTTGCTGCCTTTAGGTGGCAGAAATGCACCAAATATGAGGTGTGCTTATGGTGACAGGAACCATTTTACAGAAAGCACTTGTAAATATTTTGTCACCCCTTACCATGGGGAAAGTGCATTTGTTTTAGGTCAAGTATGTAAACTAAGGAATTTGACCTGCAAGGCAGCACACTCCGCATGGAAGGCCAATCCCAATGACTCCACTAAACGAGCCTTCCAGGATCTCTAAAGAATACAAAAGGGCCATAACCAAAGCCAAGGCAACATCCTTCAACACCAGGATAACGAACGCCAAATCTGACACAAAAGCCATTTTCGCCATTTTCAGGGAGTTAGAATCACCCACCTCTACCACTCAGCCATTCACCAAAACTAAGAGTGGTGTTACAGTCTGCAAGACGCCATGCTTCACAAACCCAACACCCTTCAAGAAAAAAGTCTCGTTCACCGAAAGGCTCTTCGTCATAAAATAACCCACCTCCAGAGCAGCACTTCCAGTGACTCCCCACATTTCTCCTTCAAAGAAATTAACCAGATCGAAGTTCTAGCCCTCCTCAAAAAAATTAAACCATCCAATTGTAAAGGAGATGCGTGCCCTGCACAACTTATCAATGATTGTGCCCCCATCTTCGCCCCTTTCCTGACAGCTTTCATTAATGCCTCTTTCACTGAGGGACAGGTCCCCTCCTGCCTAAAGGAAGCGTGGGTTCGACCTCTCCTTAAGAAACCCGCACTAGATCCCACAATTCCAGGTAACTATAGATCGATTACCACAGTCCCTTTTCTGTTGAAGATCTTGGACAAAGCAGCTTACCTGCAAGTCCAAAACTTCCTTGATGCTAATAACCTGCTGCGTCTCTGGCAATCTGGCTTCCGCCCAGGCCACGGCACAGAGACCGCATTATTAGAACTGAAAAACTGAATGGATGATTTCAGGGACTCAGGAAAACCCGAGCATCATCAAATGTGGAGTCCCACAGGGCCTTGCATCTCTCCGACCCTGTATAATCTGTTCACGAGGCCTCTCTAACATCTTGGACGCGCTAGGCATTAACTACACGAACTATGCCGATGACACGCGGGTTCTCAACCCCCTATCTGGCAATTACGACTCAGACATGGAAACGCTCAACTCTATCTACTCCACTATTCAAAAGTGGATGGCTGAAAATTGATTGTGCCTCAACGGTGAACAAACCGAACTACTGCTAATTGGTTCACCGGCCACACTAAAAAATCTTGATGAACAGTACAGCTCCTTCATCGTGGATGGCTCCAAAGTCCCTGTCTCCCAAGCGGTCAAAACCCTGGGGGTCTACCTTGACTCAACCTATCTGGAGTCAGGCAGGTAATTGCTATTGCTTCGGCTGCAGCTTACCACTCCAAATTGCTCAATTCTGCAAGACCCTTCCTCTCGGAGCAGAACTGCCTCACAATAGCAATAATTGGGTCCAGGCTAGATTATTGTAATGCTCTCCTAGCTGGCACCTCTGCAAAAACATCTGTAAACTACTGACAGTTGAAAATAATGCCCTGCAGTTCACTGGCTTCTCATTAAAGAGCGTATTCTCTTTAAGATCTTTGCTCCCACGCACAAGTGTGTCCACAACACTGCCCCTCCATACTTCTCAGATTCTCTAAACCCAGTGTAACCAGGCACACTAGGACAGCTTACTCCAATCGCCTCACCATCCCCAAGACCCTAAGGATTCGTGCAGAGGGCTCCAGTTTTCCAGTCATGGCAGCTACCCACTGCAACTTTCTCCCATCCCATCTCAGAAACTTGGACTCACACATAGCCTTCAGGAAAGTGCAAAAAACTTTACTGTTTGTATAGCTAGCCTATAATGTCGGTTCCTACTGTCTGTACACTGCTGCAATTTTTTTACGAATGTAACTTATAATCGTCGATGAAAGTAACTTGTAACATCCAAGCTACAGTGCGCTATACAAATAAATAAATAAAATAAATAAAGTCTTGTTGGATTTTAAAAAATGTGCGAGGCTTGCAATATGTTCACAGGAAACCAAAAAAGCTTAGCAAGTTTAGGAAATGCTTCTATGTGGAAAGCACAAGATAAGAGACATTGGGCCTCATTACGAGATCGGTGGTAACCGTGCCGGAAATTCCGGCATGTTACCGCCGGACTTGTATTACCATTCCGCCTCTGTGATTGCCGGAATCACTGGGGCAATACAGCCCCGGTGATCCGGTAATTCCAGAGGCGGAATTCTGTTAATCCCCATTCCCATGGAGTCTTTTTGTGAATTATGCAGTTTAATAGACATGTTGCAATTTTTTGGCTGCAAGCAAATTGTTCATTTTGGTTTTCATGATTTATTTATACATTTTATCAAAAAATATGCACAGTAAATAAAACGGCCTTATCAAAATACGACCTAACAAAAGAAATAGTGAGTAGAGAAATAATTAATACAACGGAAAGAAATGAAGTAACCCACAGAGGGCGGGGGAGTACAAGACAAACGCAACACAAACCGAAGGGAAGGATAAGTACAGGCAGGGAAACAGGGCAGAGCAAAATCATTAATTCCTGAACCAAATACAGATTTTAAGGCAACCAAAACATGTGAAACTAGTCATACAAAGCATTGAAGACATCCCATATCAACTGGTACTCTTCAGTCAGTTCTCTTTTCACATACGGCACATTCTCTGACAACAGTAATATGCATTCGATCCAATCTTCAAGCTGAGGTTTCCCACTACTCTTGTGCTTCTAAAGAATCGGCTTCTTAGCCAATAAGGCAGCTTTATATATCCAGATTTTAGTTCCGGTGGAAAATGTTAAACTCGGAAAAAGACCCAGCATACAGAACAATTGAGTATGTGGTAAGGTAGACTGAACCACCAACTCTATTCGGGACCTCACCCCAATATTGAAAGACCTTTTTACGATACCAGAGCATGCAAGTATTAGAACCAACCTCTTTTTTACAAGACCAAGAAGAGACTGACTGTAGAAGTGTATACGCTTTCATACTCTGCAGTGTCCAGTACAGGCAATGGACGATTCTTTGTTGAGTGTAGTGCATATGTTTTATCATTTGGCGAAGGGCCATATTGTTCAAACACGGCAGTTCTTATGTGAACAACAGAACCAGATTGGCTTCAGTTCAAATGTAAACGAACAAGATGTTCTGTTCTACTGTTTCCGATTACATGAATAACATCCTTATCTGTTACAACTTGATTGGCTAATAGCGGAAACCTGGGTGGGATTTAGCCTTTAATAGACAGCAGTTTCCAGACAGTGGTATGAGTTTCTAAAATTTCACTGAAGGCTATTCCACGGTGGATCATGAAGGGGCCGGAGCTGCAGAACAGTGCTGACCCACAAGATCGTGACCTGCCTGGGTAAGGAAGCTAGTAGAAACTGATGACTAGTGTTAGGCAAAATTGTATGCAGTAGCATGTGGGAGACTGCACCAGCCTTGTCCTCTTGGCAATAGTTAACTCAACCTTTGATATAAGCATGTACTACACAAGTTGATAGAGTGACTGAGCAGCCAAGCTCATCTCAAGAGAGGTCAATGTGAGCTATAGGGTTGCAACAGAGTGACAAGTATCCAAATAACACTTACGCTCAAGGAGGGTAATTCATAGAATTTCGCAGAAAAGTGTCGCAAGCGGCTGGCGCAGAGTGTCCGCGTGCGATTGACTGCGCCAGGCACGTGCGCTAAAACCGATTTCCGCGCACAGCGTATTCATGGATTTTAGGCTCCCAAACCAGCCGTGGCGCAGAGAATCGCAGCGACCCTGCAGCAGCGCCAGTTACGCCCCCAAGAACGCCCTTGCGCAAGGAAAAGCCATCAAAATCGCTAAATCATCGCAAAGGGCTGCGCTAACCCTGGACCAGTTCACCGGGCTGGCAAACAGCAAACGCCAAGCGGGGAACGTGTATTTCAGGGGTGCGCGGGAAGTTCCACACGCGATTGGCCCAGTGCGAGCAAGGTATGTGTATTTCAGGGGTGTGCGGGAAGTTCCACACGCGATCGGGCCTGGGGGAGCGGGCTACGTGTATTACAGGGGTTCGCGTGAACTTTCTCACGCGATCGGGCCTGGGGGAGCGGGCTACGTGTATTTCAGGGGTTCGCATGAAGTTTCTCACGCGATCGGGCCTGGGGGAGCGGGCTACGTGTATTACAGGGGTTCGCGTGAACTTTCTCACGTGATCGGGCCGGGGGAGTGGACTACGTGTATTTCAGGGGTTCGCGTGAAGTCTCTCACGTGATTGGCCCCGTGCAAGCAGGGTACGTGTATTCCAGGGGTGCGCGGGAAGTTCCACACGCGATTGGCCCAGTGCGAGCAAGGTATGTGTATTTCAGGGGTGCGCGGGAAGTTCCACACGCGATCGGGCCTGGGGGAGCGGGCTATGTGTATTACAGGGGTTCGCGTGAACTTTCTCACGCGATCGGGCCTGGGGGAGCGGGCTACGTGTATTACAGGGGTTCGCGTGAACTTTCTCACGCGATCGGGCCGGTGGAGCGGGCTACGTGTATTTCAGGGGTTCGCGTGAAGTCTCTCACGTGATTGGCCCCGTGCAAGCAGGGTACGTGTATTCCAGGGGTGCGCGGGAAGTTCCACACGCGATTGGCCCAGTGCGAGCAAGGTATGTGTATTTCAGGGGTGCGCGGGAAGTTCCACACGCGATCGGGCCTGGGGGAGCGGGCTACGTGTATTACAGGGGTTCGCGTGAACTTTCTCACGCGATCGGGCCTGGGGGAGCGGGCTACGTGTATTACAGGGGTTCGCGTGAACTTTCTCACGCGATCGGGCCGGGGGAGCGGGCTACGTGTATTTCAGGGGTTCGTGTGAAGTCTCTCACGTGATTGGCCCCGTGCAAGCAGGGTACGTGTATTCCAGGGGTGCGCGGGAAATTCCACACGCGATTGGCCCAGTGCGAGCAAGGTATGTGTATTTCAGGGGTGCGCGGGAAGTTCCACACGCGATTTCAGCAGGGTATGTGTATTCCAGGGGTGCGCGGGAAGTTCCACACGCGATTTCTGCAGGGTATGTGTATTTCAGGGGTTCTGGGGAGTACTACACGTGAATTGGCCGTGTGGGTCTTCCCAGGTGTATGCTCCACAACCTCCACGGCCCCTGCAGGCAGCCCACACCACGGGGGACTACCCTGCACCCCTGCTCATGTCCCGCAGGCAGCCCATCCACCATGGGCATGCCCCCCAGCCAACCCACATGTCACCTTGCACTACTGATCAACAATGCATGTCTCCCACCACCCCCACCCCCCAGCAGTGCAGGGGCAGCCTCCACCAGGCCCCCACTCATGTCTCCCACCACCCCCACCCCCCAGCCACCAGGGGCACCCTCCACCAGGCCCCCACTCATGTCTCCCACCACCCCCACCCCCCAGCAGTGCAGGGGCACCCTCCACCAGGCCCTCACTCATGTCTCCCACCACACCACCCCCAAGCAGTGCAGGGGCACCCTCCACCAGGCCCCCACACGTCTCCCACCACCCCACCCCCAAGCAGTGCAGGGGCACCCTCCACCAGGCCCCCACTCATGTCTCCCACCACCCCCACCCCCCAGCCACCAGGGGCAGCCTCTACCAGGCCCCCACCCATGTCCCCCTGCACCACCAACCCCCAACAGTGCATGGGCACCCTCCACCAGGCCCCCACTCATGTCTCCCACCACCCCCACCCCCCAGCCACCAGGGGCACCCTCCACCAGGCCCCCACTCATGTCTCCCACCACCCCCACGCCCCAGCCACCAGGGGCACCCTCCACCAGACCCCCACTCATGTCTCCCACCACCCCCACCCCCCAGCCACCAGGGGCATCCTCCACCAGGCCCCCACTAATGTCTCCCACCACCCCCACCCCCCAGCCACCATGGGCAGCCCCCACCAGGCCCCCACTCATGTCCCCTGCACCCCCACCCCCCAGCAGTGCAGGGGCACCCTCCACCAGGCCCCCACTCATGTCTCCCACCACCCCACCCCCAAGCAGTGCAGGGGCACCCTCCACCAGGCCCCCACACATGTCTCCCACCACCCCACCCCCAAGCAGTGCAGGGGCACCCTCCACCAGGCTCCCAATCATGTCTCCCACCACCCCCACCCCCCAGCATCCAGGGTCACCCTCCACCAGGCCCCCACTCATGTCCCCCTGCACCCCACCCCCCAGCAGTGCAGGGGTACCCTCCACCAGGCCCCCACTCATGTCTCCCACCACCCCCACCCCCCAGCCACCAGGGGCACCCTCCACCAGGCCCCCACTCATGTCTCCCACCACCCCCACCCCCCAGGGGAATCCTCCACCAGGCCCCCACTCATGTCTCCCCCCACCCCCACCCCCCAGCCACCAGGGGCACCCTCCACCAGACCCCCACTCATGTCTCCCACCACCCCCACCCCCCAGCCACCAGGGGCATCCTCCACCAGGCCCCCACTAATGTCTCCCACCACCCCCACCCCCCAGCCACCATGGGCAGCCCCCACCAGGCCCCCACTCATGTCCCCCTGTACCCCTGTACCCCCACCCCCCAGCAGTGCAGGGGCACCCTCCACCAGGCCCCCACTCATGTCTCCCACCACCCCACCCCCAAGCAGTGCAGGGCCCCCCTCCACCAGGCCCCCACACATGTCTCCCACCACCCCACCCCCAAGCAGTGCAGGGGCACCCTCCACCAGGCCCCCAATCATGTCTCCCACCACCCCCACCCCCCAGCATCCAGGGTCACCCTCCACCAGGCCCCCACTCATGTCCCCCTGCACCCCCACCCCCCAGCAGTGCAGGGGCACCCTCCACCAGGCCCCCACTCATGTCTCCTACCACCCCCACCCCCCAGCCACCAGGGGCACCCTCCACCAGGCCCCCACTCATGTCTCCCACCACCCCCACCCCCCAGCATCCAGGGTCACCCTCCACCAGGCCCCCACTCATGTCCCCCTGCACCCCACCCCCCAGCAGTGCAGGGGCACCCTCCACCAGGCCCCCACTCATGTCTCCCACCACCCCCACCCACCAGGGGCACCCTCCACCAGGCCCCCACTCATGTCCCCTGCACCCCCACCCCCCAGCAGTGCAGGGGCACCCTTCACCAGGCCCCCCACTCATGTCTCCCACCACCCCCACCCCCCAGCCACCAGGGGCACCCTCCACCAGGCCCCCACTCATGTCTCCCACCACCCCCA
Organism: Ambystoma mexicanum; assembly: GCF_040938575.1. Lineage (NCBI taxonomy): Eukaryota > Metazoa > Chordata > Amphibia > Caudata > Ambystomatidae > Ambystoma > Ambystoma mexicanum. Next base: position 516,730,624 of record NC_090921.1, on the reverse strand, counting down.
CCCCCCAGCCACCAGGGGCACCCTCCACCAGGCCCCCACCCATGTCCCCCTGCACCCCCACCCCCCAGCAGTGCATGGGCACCCTCCACCAGGCCCCCACTCATGTCTCCCACCACCCCCACCCCCCAGCCACCAGGGGCAGCCTCCACCAGGCCCCCACCCATGTCCCCCTGCACCCCCACCCCCCAGCAGTGCATGGGCACCCTCCACCAGGCCCCCACTCATGTCTCCCACCACCCCCACCCCCCAGCCACCAGGGGCAGCCTCCACCAGGCCCCCACCCATGTCCCCCTGCACCCCCATCCCCCAGCAGTGCAGGGGCACCCTCCACCAGGCCCCCACTCATGTCTCCCACCACCCCCACCCCCCAGCCACCAGGGGCATCCTCCACCAGACCCCCAATCATGTCTCCCACCACCCCCCACCGCCCTGCCACCATGGGCAGCCCCCACCAGGTCCTCACAATCCCCAATCATGTGCGTAATGGTCAGCCAAAAAGCCCTACCAAGTAACCCATTCACCCACATGGAAATGGAAATCACATGTTACACCCCCAATGTTCATGAAGCTAATGAAGCCATGTCCGTCACACACAATGGTTGCAATTGAATGGGAAAACACACAACATGACATGCATGAAACCAATGAGATGATACCACACAGTGAAGTATGCAAACAAAATTGTATTGAAAAAAAATAAGAATGCTAAAGAAAGAAAACTAACTACAATGTGAATGAGAAAAAAGGAAGCTGCATGTCCGTATGAAAAAATGAAACTTGAAATCCAAATAGAAAAAAATTTTGTCCAAAGTCAAATGTAAAAAAATCTCCATGCAATAAAGAACTATGTACAAAAATAACAAGGGTCCATGAGCCCAACTGAACAAAGGAAACCTACTAAAAAATCTACCTAAAAATCAACTATATACAAAAAGTGGAGCAGTGTCCGTCGACTCCAAATCATAATACGAAAGAAAGGAAACCTAAAACTAAAGCACTATATACAAAGGCGGCGGGCAAGTCCAGCGGCTCACTCTGTGGTGTCCCGGGCCAGGGCATCATCGAACTCCTGTTCGATGTCCCGGAGGCGGTCCAGTTCCATGGCCCCGAGGGTCGGCAGGGACGACGCTGTGTCCTCCTCCAACCCCCTGCGGATTGCCTCGAGGCACTCGGCCCGCCTCAGGGCCCTCCGCATGGAGTTCTCCGCCCTGACCATTGTGAGCCGCGCCTCTTCCGCCCGCCGCCGCTCCGCACCTATGGCGTGGCCCAACCGCTGCCACACGGAAGACACTCTCTTTCCTGGGTCCCCCTGCCCTCTGGCCGATGCCTGCCCCTCCGATGTCGAAAGCCCCGAGCCTTCATGGCTCCCACCATGTTGCTGCTGCTGCTGCTCTGCCTCTGCCCGTGCACTGCCTCCTGCTGCCTGCACATCCTCCGCCGGCTGGGGTGCACTTGTTGATGTGGCCACCCCTGCTGGACCACCGACTCCCGACTGTGACAGGGATGCCTCCTCCACCAGCCTGGCCGCACCGTCAGAGGCAGCTCCACAGGGCACCCAGGTGACTGATGGGTGGGAAGATGGCACAGAGGACGACTGGCGCGTAGGGGGTCCAGTTGAGGAGGGGGTCGGAGCAAGCCCCATCAGACGGAGGAATCCGGCCTGGGTGACCTGTCCCAGCAGGCTGACGTGGTCAACGAGCCATTCGAGATGACGTGCAGTCTCTCCATGAAAAGACTGCAGGTCACCTCGCATGGCCCGTTGACGCAACGCCACACCAGCCAGGACAGGCTCAACCCGGACCTGGATAGCCACGTCCGCAGGCAGAGGAAGGCCAGTTGACGTCAGCTCATCCCCTGCCTGTAAACGGGTCTGGACGTAGGCATCCCTGCTGGTGCAAGATGATGCAGGGACAGGATCGGGGACAGGATTGCACACAGGCACCTCCGCGGCGGCCTGTGCTGCCTCCTGTACCTGGTCCTGGACTGCACCACTAGCACCAGTGGGATCCCCACCTCCAGACCCCGTCTCTGGTGCTTGCACGGCCTCCTCCTCCACCAGACCCCCCACCAACCTGGATGACTCCGTGCCATCTTCCCCTGTTGGGCCCTGTGGGGTCCCAGCTGCCCCTTCTGTTGCCGAGGAGTCCAACTCCAACCTCTGCCTCTTGGACCTCCCCCCGGCAGCTGCGGCCTGGGACGCGGCACCGGACTCCTCACTCCCCGACGAGATGACAACACGGGAGGGGAGCCGGGCCTTGCGTCTCCGGCTGGCGGTCGGATCCCCGCCGCTGTGCTCCACAGCACCTTCTCCGCCCTCTTCATCAGTTGACGCTGCAGACAGGGAGAAACAAAACACAGGCATCAGGGCACTGTACAATGGACACATACACACATGACAGTTGCACATGAGTGGCATTGGCAAACCTCAGACATGTCATCACAATCCCCAACACACATGTCATTGCAACTCGCACACATGAGCCATACCACAGCCATATCGCAACTGCCACCACCATCCATACACATACAACAGCATGAGCAGCCAAAGTTGACCCAGACATCACATGCAACACAGGAAGTGCACCACACATGTACACACACCACCACACTTGCATGCATGTGTACACCTCGGCCAAGTGTCGCACTGTTCAGACGGGCATCCATGTCACATCTGCCAATCAGGCTTACACATACCGCAGTCACATGCATCCATGTTGCATCACTGTTGCACCCTTGTCAAATACACACACATGCACATGTACACAGTGCTCATACATGCAGCCCAATACAACATACATGCGTGACATCACGGACATGTCTACTTACATACACATACATACAAACATGTGTGCACGCACAACTGCATTTGCCATGCAAGCCTTCACACACAAGCACCATCCATGTCTCACACATTACAGCCCTCGCATGTGTCAGCCCCACGGCCATGTACACCCCCACCCATACTCGACCCCATACAAACAGATGTGCAACCTGCACAATACCGAATAATCACCACACGCACTGCTCACAATCAGGATGCATGTACACTCACCGCTCGACTCCAGACGGGTCTGCTTCTCCAGGACCTGGACGTGGAGCGCTGGGGATATGCGTTCCAGGACCCCATCTGTTCTTCCGACAAGTGGCCCCGGCGCCCCTTGGCATCCGCTGCCTTCAAGAGGCGCCGGGCCTTGTTCAGGGTCCTGGACCTGAAGTCCTCCCAGCGCTTCCTGACATGTTGTAAGTCCCGGACTGCCACCCCCTCCGCGTTGATGGCAGTCACGATGTCAGTCCAGATCTGAGTCCGTCCTTCCTTCCTTGTCGGCGCGGGAACTTCCGAAGAGGGCATCATACTGCCCCAGGACTTGCTCCACCAGGACACCAACTTCGGTGGCACTGAAGCTGGTGCCCCTCTGCCTCTCTGGCCGGGGGTTGTCAGTGGTCACAGATGGTGTTTGCCCCGACATGACAACCCCAGAGGCAGGAGTGGGTGGGCAACTGGGTCCTGGGGCTGGGCTGTGGAGCGATGGAATTCCAGTCGGGAGTCTTCGGTACCAGCAGGGGTGGTCACAGCAACAGCACCCCTGGCTGATGTGCAGGCAGCAAATGGCGGTGCACGTGGGCAGCAGGCAGTCAGGCAGCAGCAGATGGTAGGTGGGAGCGTGCCCGGGGCTCTGGGGGGCAGTAGTTCGGCCTTCTGGGCAGGAGCGTGGTCTTCCGTGTGCTTACACGTGGCCAGCTTGGTACGGAGTGATTTGGCACGTGAAAATTCTGCACGTCAGCGTGAAAATCGAGGAAAGGCCCTTAGCGCGTAAGCGCGTCAGCACGCATACGCGATTCTATTGGACCAAAGGCCCTCAGCGCGTAAGCGCGTCTGTGACGTGACCCGCACGGGTGTTTCCCCACACAGCACGTGATGACAGAGCACACGTGGAAAGACTGCACGTCAGAGTCTCATCGCGTGTGATTGGTGGAAATGGCCCTACACGCAGAAGTGACAAAGCGTGTAATAGGAGGAAATGTCCCTACACGCAGAAGTGACAAAGCGTGTAATTGGAGGAAATGTCCCTACACGCAGAAGTGACAAAGCGTGTAATTGGAGGAAATGTCCCTACACGCAGAAGTGACAAAGCGTGTAATTGGTGGAAATGGCCCTAGCGCGTACACGCCGCGTAAATGACGCTGGACGTGTGGGCCTGTATAAAAGGTACGCGTAGAACACCACTTCCTTGTACGTGCTTTTCGTGGAGAGCGAGTGGGTGAATTCTGTACTTCTTGTCGTTTCACACGCGATTTACTTCACGGCGTTTCAAGTTCGTATTCCCCGTTACCTCTGACAGCTTTTTCTCTTCTTTCGCTTTTACTGGTTTACCTGGGCCTGTTCCCTCAAACAGTGTTCCCTTCTACTGTTGTCCTGTCTCCTCAGACAGCGTACAAATCTTCTTTTGGCGGGGGTGTTGCCAACCAAACGTGCTCCTTTTACACGCTCGTTTACCAGGCAGACGGTGAGTCACGCACGTATCTAACATCTGTGCTTGCCCCGTGTGTAGCCTACCCCTTCAGAGGTCATTCTAGGCTGCGTGTGACACGCATACGTTCATTCTTGTGTTTCTGGGTGCCACAGCGTAGTGCAGGTTTTTCTTTCTGCACACGTGGTCTAGGAGGGGTTGCGTGCACGTCATCTCCCTTTTTTGGGCCTCCTGTGCGTTGCGTGACCCGTCATCTTTCCCCAGGGGTTACATTCAGCCTTGCTAGAGCACTAGGGTACAATTACCATCTGGTACCCAACCCCTTTGACCCCCAATTGCCCAGGACAATAGTCTACATCCACTCCCATACGCACATTAACATCAGTGCCATGGCTGGGAGGCGAGGATTCCTTAAGGGTGGCAAAGGTGGAAGAGCCACAAGTGGTGGCCGTGGTGGATCCGGTAGGGGACGTGGTCGTAACTTGCAGGGTGAGCCTGTCCCCCCATGTGTGGAGGACCAGTCACGGGCACCCATAATCCCCCCCTCCCCCCCTCCCATTGAGGCTGATGTGGCTGACACCATCCATGCTCAGCCCTTGTTGGACCAGCCCATTGTGGCACCAGACCCGGCTGACTCCATGGCTGACTTCCAGGTCAGCAGGGCTACGACACGTGCGCTGGTGCACGTTGATGCCATCATGCCACGTGGATCTGGGGCAGCAAGGTCATCTGCTGCACCAAGGAGGCAGGGCGGAGAGGCTGCAGGGGCAGCTGCGGCTCCATCCACCCCAGCCCTCACACACCCAGCCAGGACAGTGTCGGTCCTAGTCCATGCTGCTGACATTCCCCCTGACACCATCACACTAGAGCCAATGCCTGCACCAACTCCCATGCTGAGTGTGCAATCCCACACTCCTGATACAGAGTCCACCAGGGCTCCTGCCCCTAGTGTCCAGAGCGGCGCAGGACACTCAGGATCACCACCACCTTCCAAGCGGAAGAGGAAGAGTGCTCGTCCGGCACAGGCTGATGCCCCAGACACGGCTACACAGTCCGGCCCGTCCAGGAAGCCCAGCTTCACGGATGACGAACTGAATGCACTTGTCGAGTATGTGTCCGGACATGACAACGAGATGGTCATTGTTGCAGGATCCAAGACCACACCTGCACAACGCCAGGCACACTGGCAGACCGTTGCGGACATCGTAAGTGCCCTTGGAATTGTGAGGCGCACAGCCAATGATTGCTATAAGCGCTGGAATGACCTAAAGCGCAGGGCAAAGAGTAAGCTGGCCTCAAGTCATGCCGCAACTCTAGTGACTGGAGGTGGGTCTCCAGTAGTAGACATGGAACTCACTCCACATGAGTCAGTCGCTGGGACCTACGTCACGGAGGAACAGATCCAAGGCGTGGGAGATCTGGCTGATTACGAGGCATTGTCCGGTGAGTGCACATGCATGTGTGTGTCATCCATGTGCATGGTGTGTGTGTGAGGGCTTCTGTTTGTGTGCCAGGTGAGAGTGTGTGCGCCTGAGTCGTATGGGTCAGCCATGTGCTTCATGCAATCCTTCCTGCGCAGCTGCATTTGGCCATAGCAGTATCCCTTCTGCCAACAGTAGACATCTAGCCCAACTGCACGCCAGTTGCCCTTGAAGTGTCACCTTGCCACAACATATTTGCTTATTTTTCACTGCTCATTCAGTCAGTTTGTTTGCATTCCACCACTTTCACTAGGCATGTCGCTGTCCACTAGTCACATGTTTGACATGGGTATGGTAAAGTGGAGTGACTTTGTTACCTGGATATCATTTGTACACACATGTCCCTGTGCAATTGGACCATTTCAGACTGGCAGCTCCAGGTGAAAAATCTGACCTGTTAGAATTAGAAAAGCAATTACATGCGGGAACTGGACAGAATGAATAGGTGCTGCCCTCCTCTCCATCTTCACTCAATAGCAATGGTACATGCCATCTGTGTGATGGCATGTGTGTTTCACCTGGCAATCACAGGCCAATGTGTGATGCCACTGCCAGGCAGCATGCAGAAAATGTGTTCATCTTCCATCTTGGTGTCATCAGTGTGTGCCATTTGCCTGCACTTCATACGCAGTGAGGGTGCATGCATGGGAGGGTTTTAGTCATGTGGGACATGTGTCAATCAAGTACTGGTTCTCTTGCTTCTCAGCCCTCATTGTGTGCCATGGTGCTAATGCCTGTTTCCATTTCTTTGTTTTCATGTCTTTGCAGGGGAAGACGCACCTGATACTGCTGGGGTTGTGGAGATGGTGCAGACCCAGGAGGGGTCCGAGGGCCGACCAACCACCAGTGAGGGACGTGGTGTGGTGGTGGGGGAGAACCCACAAGTGCTGCAGGTCGTGCTCTCAAGGGGTGTCTCTGGCTGCACCTCCCCCGAGCTGTACTCAGGTGTTGATTCGGATGAGACCTACGTGCCGTCGCAGGTGAGTGTTCCAGGGAGGGATTCTGTTCTGTCTCACCCACCTGCACCAGGGTCAGGACCCTCCATGGGGATGTCAGTGTTGGCAGCTACGCCTTCGGTGGTTACGGATGCAGGGTCACACTCCGCGACATCTAATCCTGTTCCTGGGCCAGCAGATCAGAGGGGGAATGCAGTCCTGCAGCCTCAGGCAGTGCCGGCACAGCAAGGCGCAGTTCGCCTTGCCCCAGACAGGTGTGGTGCCCGCCGACGTGGTGGCCGTACGCCACCCGGCAATACCGCATGGGAGCAATCCATTTACGGTATGGCAACCCAACAGGCTGCATCATCCGAGATGATGGCTCAGGCCATGGATAGGGTGGCCACTTCCATTGTCCCCCCAGAAAGGCTGATGGAGCGACTAGAGCAGGCAACCGACTCCATCTGCCAGTCACACAGGGAGGACATGTTGGGGTCCAACAGGGACAGGCGGGCGGCACTGGCGACTCTGCAGGAGGCCATCTCCATTGAGTCCCAGGGCCACAGGGAAGCCCTGAGGCAGGAGCTCCTTCACCTCAGGACGACTCTTGTTGAGCTTGAGGCTTCAACACACCAAAGGACAGAACAGCAGCTGGAGCGTCTCACCCGTACGCTCTCAGCTGAGATGCAGGCAACGAGGGCGGAGGTCCGGGCATCCCGTGAGTTGTTGCATGGGGACCTCCGCACACTCATCCTCCAGAACCAGACCTACCACACCCGCATGCTTGCAGCCATGGAGGAGCAGACTAGGGCCTTGCGTGGGCTGCCTCCCATAGTGCAACCACCTCCGGATGCAGCTGCACAGGGTGATAATAGCGACAGCAGTGATACTCCCACAATAGGGTAGCCGTGTGGGCCATGAGCCCATGGAGGTGTTTTATCTTCCCAGGATCCACGCAGGTGGGTTCTGGTGTGCATCCTGTCCTCGGACCTCCTGGGTGGCCTCCCCAACCCCCCCGGGCCCATCAATGGCCATTTTTGATTGTTTCTTATTTTTATTTTTATTTTGATTTCTTTTATTCCCAATTTTTTTGGGACGATCTGTTGGCTTCCGTGGTTCCTGTAGGCATACGCTGCATTGTGGCTGGGCACATGCAGGCTTGTAATGTATTTGGTTCAGATGCTTGGGTTTGAGTCACACACACCCCTCCTGCTTCCCGTTTCCATGGGCTTGCAAAGGGTGTGCCCAAGTGACAGTGAATTACACAGTGACGTTGGACTCCCATGAGCTGTGTGGCCAGTCTGTAGTCAATACTGTGTATACATTCATAGTGCATATTGCTGTTGTGTTGTACACTGCATGTTGCATTGATGTGTAACTCTTCTTCTGTGTCTACCTCCCAATTTGCAGGTCCCTTCCTCATGTCCACACAAGGACCTCTAGTCTGGAGATGGGGACCATGTTGGCAGCAGTGCACCTACAACTCTACATGGCGACAACACTGCACAGTTGGTAGTGGTGGGAGTGCAGGCATTTCCAGGTGGTGAGACTACTAATATGTAACATTTGTGATGTCATGTTAATGGTACTACGTGCTCAAGTATGTTGTTGGTCCGGCATTGCTGTGAGCATTTCAGGTGTTGCAGGTTTCTAATAGTGCCACTGTACATAGTGAGACTGATGTCATGTTGTGGGGATTACTTTGTTTACCTGCAATTAGCATGACATGGCACGGTGTGTCGTGTGGCGGTGCTGGGGTTGGGTTGGCTGACATGGCACTGTCCTCTTGTTGCATTTTGCAAGTGGGTATTCATTTTAGCTGCTTCCATGTGTAACTTCACAAAACTGCATTGGTGGTGTCTGTGTGGGTAGGGATGCACACATTGTGACACTTCCAGGTGAACAATCTCAGGCTGACATGGTATTCCCGGTTCATTCTCCAGACATTCAGGATCAGTGTCAGGTTGAGTCATCATTGATTGTCAGATGGAATGTGCCAGGGCAGTGTGCACTCCACAGGGGTGTGATTTCTATGTGAAGTAATTAGCCACTAGCTGTGTACGGGCTGCCTCCCCCGTGCCCTTTCCCCTCCCATGCGCAGCGGCTGTGCATGTGGTTGGGGATGTGGGGCCACCACCATGTCCATGGCCAGGCCCCGGCGTGTTGCAACGTTGTGCAGGACACATGCTGCCACTACGATCCTGCACACTACTGGGGGAGCGTATAACAGCTGCCCGCCAGAACGGTCAAGGGAGCGAAAGCGTGACTTTAGCACTCCGAATGTGCGCTCCACTATGCCCCTGGTTGTAATGTGGGCTGTGTTATATCTTACCTGGGGTGGCGTGGTGGGGTTCCGAATTGGCGTCATCATGTGGGGGCTGAGAGGGTAGGCACTGTCCCCTGTGGAGGTGGTGATTGGTATCATTGGTGGGGTTGTGACCTTGCTCAGTATCCAACATGCATGCATGTGCAGTGGCATACATACTCACCAAGCAGCCATGTATCGCCATGCCGCCCAGCTTCTAGGTCCCGGCTTAGGGTGGACATTCGGTAAATGAAGCTGTCGTGGGTGGAGCCGGGATAGTTGGCATATACTGAGGTGATGATTCCCTTGGCATTACATGCTACCTGCACGTTGATGGAATGCCAGTGCTTGCGGTTCCTATAGATGTGCTCAGACGCCCTGGGGGGACGTAGAGCCACATGGGTGCAGTCGATGGCACCTAGCACTTTGGGGAATCGTGCCACAGCGTAAAAATCCAGGGCGGCAGCATGCCTTTCTGCAGGTGTTCTGGGCAGGTATATGTGCCTGCGGACTGATGGGCGTGCAGTGATGATGTTCAAGACCTGGTGTAGGCAGCGTGACTGGGTGGCCTGTGACACCCCACCCACTATGGCACTTGTCCGCTGAAATGATCCAGTGGCTAAGAAGTGCAGTACATTGAGGACCTTCTCCCACTCACTCACCAGGTCCAGTATGATGTGTGGTGGAAACCTGTACCTCCCATACACCTGGTCATCAGGCATCCCGAAAAGGCTGGTTCTGGGTGTGAATATTCTGGCCCTGACTATCCTCCTCCTCCTCCTCCTTTGGTAGCCCACTGCCACTGCTGCTAGGAACGGTATGTTCATCCTGCCGTCTGAGCTTGTTATTGTTAAAGTCCGCAAATTTATGCTTTGCGCGTGTTCTAGGCGAGCGTGTGACCCGCGCACCCCTGGAATCCAGTTCCCAGTCCAATAGCGTGTGGAAATTCACACGCACCACGGGATACAGCGTGTGACCCGCGCACCCCTGGAATCCAGTTCCCAGTCCAATAGCGTGTGGAAATTCACACGCACCACGGGATACAGGTTCGCTGACGTACTTGCGTGTGTAAGTGCCCGCGCACCCATTAAATACACGTACATAGGCCAATCGCGTGTACGCGCACTTTTGTCCAATTACACGCGATGACACTCTGATGTGCAGTATCTCCACGTGTGCCCCGTCATCACGTGCTGAGTGGGGAACACCCGTGGGGGTCACGTCACAGACGCGCTTACGCGCTGAGGGACTCTGGTCCAATAGAATCGCGTATGCGTGCTGACGCGCTTACGCGCTAAGGGCCTTTCCTCGGATTTCACGCTGACGTGCAGGATTTTCACGTGCCAAATCACTCCGTATCAAGCTGGCCACGCGAAAACACACGGAAGCCCACGCTCCTGCCCAGAAGGCCGAGTTACTGCCCCCCACTGCCCCGAGCAGCCTCCCACGTGCCATCTGCTGCTGCCTGCCTGCCTGCTGCCACCGTGCCCTGCCATTTGGTGCCTGCACATCAGCCATCTGCAGGGGTCCAGTTGCTGTGTCCACCCCTGCTGGAACTGAAGACTCCCGACTGGGATTACATCGCTCCACAGCCCAGCCCCAGGACCCAGTTGCCCACCCACACCTGCCTCTGGGGTTGCCATGTCGGGCACTTCCACATCTGGCACCAGTGGCAACCCCAGGCCAGAGGGGCACCAGCTTCACTGTCACCGAAGTTGGTGTCCTGGTGGAGCATGTCCTGGGGCAGTATGATGCCCTCTTTGGATCGTCCTGCGCCAGCAAGGAAGGACGGCAGAGGATCTGGGCCGACTGTGTGGTTGCCATCAACGCGGAGGGGGTGGCAACCCCCGACGTCCTGAAGATCAAGAAGCGCTGGGAGGACTTGAGGTCCAGGACCCTTGTGAAGGCCCGGCGCCTCGTGGAGGGGGGCCGGGGCCGCATGAGTTCCATCCAGATGAGGGTCCTGGAACGCGTACGCCCAGCGCTCCACGCCCAGATCCTTGAGAGGGAGGCCCGTCTGGAGTTGAGCGGTAAGTGTCCATGCATTACTGTGTGAGACAGGGCATGTTGCGGTGTGCTGGTTCTATGATACTTGCCTGTATGTGTGCAGGGACATCATGGTAATGCATGTGCGACCAGTGATGTGTGATGCACATGGTTGTTGCATGTGTTGAAATGCCGCATGGGGAGCCCTATGCAGATTTTGAACATGAGAGCATGCCAGTCTCTGTACCTGGACATGGGTGGGGGCGAGGGATGGGTGCTGATGCCAGGTACATATATGGTAGCCATGTCTGTGTGCCTGACCTGCGTGTCTGTGACTTGTGCATGCCATGGATGCATTACACATGTGTGTGACAATGCACAGATTCAGTAAAGCAGCCAAATTCCCCTTGTATCCGCTGTGTTTGGTGTGTTTGGGGCCAGATGGATGTGACTGAGGTGAAGTGTGTGCATGTGATGGGCATGAGCCATGATGCATGTGAGTTACATATCATTGAATGTTTCAAGAGTCCATTGGACATGCATGGAAATGTCCATGGCATGCACCATGCCTGTTACTGTGTGTGTTTTGCCTGGACTGACCCATGTGTTGTGGAGGGACATGATGGAAGTGTACTTTGACTGTGGTGCTCATCTGCTATTGCTTCCTGTCTAGGGGACCATTTTACAGTGCCCTGATGCTTGTGTTCTTTGTCTCCCTCTACGCAGCGGCTAGTGAAGAAGAGGGCGGAGACGGCGCTGTGGAGCAAGGCGGCGGGGATGCCCCCACGGCTGCAGCGGAAGGGGTGGGTGAGCCCCCACAGGGGCCTGCTACGGTGGGAGACGGTGAGGAGCCATCCAGGTTGGTGGTTTGCACAGAGGAGGAGGAGGCCGCCACTGGGGCACACATGGGGCCTGGTGGGGGCATCCCTGCTGGTACAAGTGGTGCAGTCCAGGGCCAGGGGCAGGAGGCAGCACAGGTCACCGTGGAGGGGCCTGTGCATGTCGCTGTCCCTGACCCTGTGAGTGCACCACCATGCACCAGCAGGGATGCCCCGTCCCAGGCCTGTCCGCAGGTAGAGGGGATGTCCATGTCACCTGACTCCCCTCCACCTCCGGACGTGGGAACCCCTGGCCGTGCGGAGAAGGTCCTGATTGGGGTCGCGATGCGCACGGCTGTGATTCGTGATGCCGTGCGTGCTTCCCGGGAGGAGCACGCACGTCATCACGAAGTGCACCGTGCCGACGTGGCCCAATTGGGATCGGCCATGTTCGGGGGTTTCCTGCATGTGTTGGCCAATGTGGCGGCCCTCTCCTCCTCTGTGCAGGCTATCCACCAGTCGTTCTCCTTGCCGTCTTCCAGCCCAGATGCCACCAGGGCCCCCTGTGGACCTGCCCCGACCAATGCAGCCAGCTCGGTGGGGATCCCATCCCTGCCACAGTCGGGAGTCAGAGATCCAGCAGGGGTGGACACCAGAGCAACTGGACCCCAGCAGATGGAGGATGTGACGGCATCATCGGGTAGGGCACGTGCACGACGGCGTCGGTGGTTTCCATCAGCCTGGATGCCGTCGTGCTGGCACAGGCAGTTGCGTCGGAGGCAGCAGCAGGCTCTACGTGGGAGGCATCATGGCTCGGGGCCATCAACATCAGGGGTGCAGGCATCGGCCGGAGGGCAGGAGAACCCTGGAATGGGAGTGGCTTCCGTGTGGGAGCGGTTGTGCCAGCGGATAGGTGCGGAGCGGCAGCGGGCAGAGGAGGAACGGCTCACGATGGTCAGGGCGGAGGACTCCATGCGGAGGGCGCTGAGGCGGGCTGAGTGCCTCGAGGGTCTTCGCAGGGAGTTTGAGCTTGACACTGCGTTATCCCTGCGGGACCTCGGGGCCAGGGAACATGCCCGCCTCCAAGCCATTGACCAGGAGTTCGATGATGCCCTGGCCCATGACAACAACCAGTGAGCCGTCCGAATAGCCCGCTGCCTTTGTATATAGTTGTATAGTTAGGGTTAGGTTTCCTTTGTTTTTTTGATTTTTCTTTTGGTTGCGATTGGACAATGCACCACTTTTTTGTATATAGTTCAGTTTTTAGTTAGTAGTCATAGTTAGGTTTAATTTGGTTGGGCTCATGGACCCAGGATGATCTTCTTCATTGGCTTATTTTAATTTTTCAGATTATTTTCTTGGACATTCATCTTGTTTTGTTTGATTTGCTTTGTGTTTTTTCTTATTTCATTTCCATTCTACTTGCTGTTCAATACATATTATTTATTTAATCTTCAATGTGTCGTATCATCTCATTGCTTTCAGGCATGTCATGTTGGGTGTTTTGTCATTCACTTGCAGCCATTGTGTGTGACAGACATGTGTTGAATTGCATTATTTAAATTGGGGTTGTAACATGTAATTGCCTTTGATATGTGGGTGGGTGTGATAGTTGGTTGGGCCTTTTGGCAGGGGAGGATGGGCATTACGGACATGATTGGGGAATGTTGGGACCCAGGTGCAGGGGGGCATGGATTGGACATGGGTGGGGGCCTGCTGGCAGGTGCCCCACAGTGCTGGGGGGGTGGGGGTGGTGGGAGACATGAGTGGGGGCCTGGTGGAGGGTGCCCCTGCACTGCTGGGGTGTGGGGGTGGTGGGTGACATGAGTGGGGGCCTGGTGGAGGGTGGCCCTGCACTGCTGGGGTGTGGGGGTGGTGGGAGACATGAGTGGGGGCCTGGTGGAGGGTGACCCTGCACTGCTGGGGTGTGGGGGTGGTGGGAGACATGAGTGGGGGCCTGGTGGAGGGTGACCCTGCACTGCTGGGGTGTGGGGGTGGTGGGAGACATGAGTGGGGGCCTGGTGGAGGGTGCCCCTGCACTGCTGGGGGGTGGGGGTGGTGGGTGACATGAGTGGGGGCCTGGTGGAGGGTGCCCCTGCACTGCTGGGGTGTGGGGGTGGTGGGTGACATGAGTGGGGGCCTGGTGGAGGGTGCCCCTGGTGGCTGGGGGGTGGTGGGAGACATGAGTGGGGGCCTGGTGGAGGGTGCCCCTGCACTGCTGGGGTGTGGGGGTGGTGGGTGACATGAGTGGGGGCCTGGTGGAGGGTGACCCTGCACTGCTGGGGTGTGGGGGTGGTGGGTGACATGAGTGGGGGCCTGGTGGAGGGTGACCCTGCACTGCTGGGGTGTGGGGGTGGTGGGAGACATGAGTGGGGGCCTGGTGGAGGGTGACCCTGCACTGCTGGGGTGTGGGGGTGGTGGGAGACATGAGTGGGGGCCTGGTGGAGGGTGACCCTGCACTGCTGGGGTGTGGGGGTGGTGGGAGACATGAGTGGGGGCCTGGTGGAGGGTGCCCCTGCACTGCTGGGGTGTGGGGGTGGTGGGTGACATGAGTGGGGGCCTGGTGGAGGGTGACCCTGGTGGCTGGGGTGTGGGGGTGATGGGAGACATGAGTGGGGGCCTGGTGGAGGCTGCCCCTGCACTGCTGGGGTGTGGGGGTGGTGGGAGACATGCGTGGGGGCCTGGTGGAGGGTGCCCCTGGTGGCTGGGGTGTGGGGGTGATGGGAGACATGAGTGGGGGCCTGGTGGAGGCTGCCCCTGCACTGCTTGGGTTTGGGGGTGGTGGGAGACATGAGTGGGGGCCTGGTGGAGTTTGACCCTGCACTGCTGGGGGGTGGGGGTGGTGGGTGACATGAGTGGGGGCCTGGTGGAGGGTGCCCCTGCACTGCTGGGGTGTGGGGGTGGTGGGTGACATGAGTGGGGGCCTGGTGGAGGGTGCCCCTGGTGGCTGGGGGTGGTGGGAGACATGAGTGGGGGCCTGGTGGAGGGTGCCCCTGCACTGCTGGGGTGTGGGGGTGGTGGGTGACATGAGTGGGGGCCTGGTGGAGGGTGACCCTGCACTGCTGGGGTGTGGGGGTGGTGGGAGACATGAGTGGGGGCCTGGTGGAGGGTGACCCTGCACTGCTGGGGTGTGGGGGTGGTGGGAGACATGAGTGGGGGCCTGGTGGAGGGTGCCCCTGCACTGCTGGGGTGTGGGGGTGGTGGGTGACATGAGTGGGGGCCTGGTGGAGGGTGACTCTGGTGGCTGGGGTGTGGGGGTGATGGGAGACATGAGTGGGGGCCTGGTGGAGGCTGCCCCTGCACTGCTGGGGTGTGGGGGTGGTGGGAGACATGAGTGGGGGCCTGGTGGAGGGTGACCCTGCACTGCTGGGGTGTGGGGGTGGTGGGAGACATGAGTGGGGGCCTGGTGGAGGGTGACCTTGCACTGCTGGGGTGTGGGGGTGGTGGGAGACATGAGTGGGGGCCTGGTGGAGGGTGCCCCTGCACTGCTGGGGTGTGGGGGTGGTGGGTGACATGAGTGGGGGCCTGGTGGAGGGTGCCCCTGGTGGCTGGGGGGTGGGGGTGGTGGGAGACATGAGTGGGGGCCTGGTGGAGGGTGCCCCTGCACTGCTGGGGTGTGGGGGTGGTGGGAGACATGAGTGGGGGCCTGGTGGAGGGTGACCCTGGTGGCTGGGGGGTGGGGGTGGTGGGAGACATGAGTTGGACATGGGTGGGGGCCTGCTGGCAGGTGCCCCACAGTGCTGGGGGGTGCAAGGGGACATGAGTTGGTGGTCATTAGTTCAAGGAGACATGTGCCTTTGCTGGGGGGCATGCCCATGGTGGGTGGGCTGCCTGCGGGACATGACCAGGGATGCAGGGTAGTCCCCTGTGGTGTGGGCTGCCTGCAGGGGCCGTGGAGGGTGTACAGGGTACACCTGGGAGGACCCACACTGTCAAATCACATGTGGAACTTCCCGCGCACCCCTGATATACACGCGCCCAGGCTATTCGCGTGTGGAACTTCCCGCGCACCCCTGAAATACACGCGCCCCCAGGCTATTCGCGTGTGGAACTTCCCGCGCACCCCTGAAATACACGCGCCCAGGCTATTCGCGTGTGGAACTTCCCGCGCACCCCTGAAATACACGCGCCCAGGCTATTCGCGTGTGGAACTTCCCGCGCACCCCTGAAATACACGCGCCCAGGCTATTCGCGTGTGGAACTTCCTGCGCACCCCTGGAATACACACGCCCCCAGGCTATTCGCGTGTGGAACTTCCCGCGCACCCCTGAAATACACGCGCCCAGCCTATTCGCGTGTGGAACTTCCCGCGCACCCCTGAAATACACGCGCCCAGGCTATTCGCGTGTGGAACTTCCCGCGCACCCCTGGAATACACGTGCCCCCAGCCTATTCGCGTGTGGAACTTCCCGCGCACCCCTGGAATACAAGTAGCCCGCTCCCCCAGGCCCGATCGCGTGAGGAACTTCACGCGAACCCCTGTAATACACGTAGCCCGCTCCCCCAGGCCCGATCGCGTGAGGAACTTCACGCGAACCCCTGTAATACACGTAGCCCGCCCCCCCAGGCCCGATCGCGTGTGAAACTTCACGCGAACCCCTGATATACACGTAGCACGCTCCCCCAGGCCCGATCGCGTGAGGTACTTCACGCGAACCCCTATAATACACATAGCCCGCTCCCCCAGACCCGATCGCGTGTGAAACTTCACGCTAACCCCTGAAATACACGTAGCCCGCTCCCCCAGGCCCGATCGCGTGAATAACTTCACGCGAACCCCTGTGATGCACGTACCCTGCTGAAATCGCGTGTTAGACTTCCCGCGCACCCCGGTATCCATGCACACGTATTTTTTGTCAGCGGGTGTCCGTGTTTGTGGGTACCCCTTTGCACGTCATTTTTCCTGGAGGGCCACAGTATGGGACATTCATCATGGCAGTATATAGGTGCTATTTGTTGGCGCACCTTTTGGCGCACATTTCTTACAGCCGCAGAGACGCTACCGCCTGCTTTCTTGTGGCGGTCGTGTTTGTGCCTGTGCGCTGGTTTGAGCGTGCGCTTTTTTGCCCTATTCTATTCCATGAATACGTGTTGTAGGCGAGCGTGTGGGCGTTCCGCGCACTTGTGCCCTGTACTTCCCCCGTGACGCCCACGTTTTGGCAAGTTGTTCCCCATTCCGAGTGTTACGCCCGTGTTCCGCCTACTTTTGTTGCGTGCGCCGCGCTATGTGCGAATTTCGCTGTGGCCTGTGCGATTTTCGCTGTGACCTGGCGCACGCTGTTAGATGGCCTGTGCACCAACGTGCGCCGCACACTTTTTTATCGCACATCCGCTGGTTTTCTCGCGCACGGCATTCCATGAATCGACGTGCGCTGCTTTTCGTGCGATTTTCGCAATTGCACTGCGATTTTCGCTATTCCACTGCGATTCGCACGTTTTTGCCCACTTGCGCCGCGCTAATTATTCCATGAATCGGCCTGAAGGTTTCTTGATTAAACAATTATTTGTTAATTTAACAGTCAGTTTGAATAAGCCTTCTTTAGAAGGGAGCACATATGTAACACTAATATACTTCATAAATACACACTCTGTTTCAATAAATCAGTAGATACCCATTTGGGATGGGACACAGACACTTCCTACACCCTGAGGTGATTTTAATAACTAGGACACTGTGGACATTGATATATCACTGACGCATTTAGAGCAATACTGAGTTTGGTGTCAAAAGGAAAGGTTAGGGAATAAAACAATGGTACACAAATACTCTTAAGCAGGTAAGTACTTTTGAACCCCCCACAATGCAATGTAGATTAACCCTTTCCCAGCTATACAAGTAAAGATTGTATGACTTTTTGGAGGGATAGTTAAAACACAAGGTCAGAGGTTAGAAGAGTCTTTCAGGGAGCCAGGACAGCCAATGCCACTTGAGCAAAGTCTATGGGAGCTGAAGCACTTCTTGAAGGTAAGTAAAAAGTCTTGCACAATGTTTTAGAGATCTTTGTAGAAAATGAAATCACTGTTGTGCCACAAGCTTGGAAGCTTGTGAAGGGCCAAGCTGCAAGAAACTCTGCAAAATGCAACCAAGGCAAGTCTCAACTGAGAGCTAGCAAGGATACACAACAAGAGATACACAACACCTTAGTTTACAGTACCTTAGGTCTGAAGAAGTTGGTTCCAGCTGGCTTCTGTTCCCGTTATAGTATCGCAGATCCTGTTGTTCCCGGGCCTGTCATGGGGACAAGAGGGAGGACGCCTGGGGACTCCTGCACTACGATTCAAAGGTCGCCGGCAGCAATGGGCAAACTTCAGATCAGAAGCACTTCGCGGTTTCAGCTTCTCGCGAATAGCACCACTGCGGCTCTGGGAAACATTATGGGCTTTCCTCGCCTCTGGGGTCCAACACTCTGTTGCGGTGGCTCAGGCTTGGTTAGTCCTGCTTCGAGGGAGTCTGGAGGATCTTCCTGGAGCTCGGGTCTGACTTAAAAAAGATGCACTCAATTCTGGTGTTCCTCTCCCTGGCACTCGGTTCCTGCAGCAGCAGTGGAAGTACAGCCAGCACCGAGAGGATTTTCAGATGAGCTTCTTGAGGTCGATTGGTCCCACCAACCCAAAGGGAGAAGTTGTCCTTTGCAGGGCTTCTCTAGTCGAGGCAAATTCGAGGCTTCAGCACTGCAGCAGGGCTTCACCGGGCAAAACAATGGTCCAGGAGATGCAGTAAGCGTCTCTTCCAAGTTCTTCTTCGGATTCCTTCGTCCAGTGGTGGACTCTGCCTTCTGTCTAAAAGACCTCGCCTTTTATGCAGGTCTCTCCCATTCATTTGCAGCCTATCTGTCACTCACACTGGCTGTCCTCCAAGGACAGCCAGCCAGCCTATCGCCTTTGGGTGCATTCCTGTAACTAAGGAGATTAAGCACAAGGAATTTCGGGCACCTCCCTTGCTTCCTGCCTCTGCCAGACACGCTGGGGACAGAGACAGGTTCCATCACTGAAGCTCGCCAAAGACGAAATGAACAAAGGGACCAAACCTGGTTTTGTGCGCAGAGTAAATCTCAAGAAGGACCTTTCCAACAAGAAATTGTGAAAAAGAAGACCGGTCCATTTTGACAAAATGGCCACGCATGGGTGGCTTTACTGCAGCTGCAATTTCAGCCTGCAGTAGAAACACACAATGGTAGGAAAAAGTAAACCACTGCCGCCAGCCATTAATTGTAGAAAGGGTAACATAAAAATGTTACATGAGAAACTAGACAAAGAGGATACCAAGTAACCCCCCCAGCACCCCATTGTAAGATAGCGTGTGCTGGGACTACAAAGTTACAAATTTAAGTAAAGTCAATTACACTTAAATGCTCTCGGAAACAGTAGTTATCCAAGAGAAGGTATTAGCAGAAATCCAAAGCATTTCTCTGTGACACTGCACTGAAGGTGCTGTGTTTCACAATGTAAAAAGATGATGCCTATGGAGTTTTTCGGACTCCAAAACCAAAAAAATCACTGAGTTCAAATTAAATAAAAATACATGAGACAGTGGGAAAAAGGACTCGCTCTCTCCAGGATAAAAATTAAAAGTCCTAAAGTCCAGCAAAAGATCTAGGGGTCTCCAAGGTAGAAGGGAATTAGCACATTTCTGAGATTTCTCCCTAATACTCGTCCCCACCCCCCAGACTAAGGGACAGGAGGATTTAATCCACTCCTGGAAGAATCTCCTTACTCCAGTCGGTCATACTTTCTGGAGAGACCATCAGCATTTTGGTGATTACACCCTGACCTTTGTTTTATGGTGAAATCGAACCCCTAACGGCTGATTGACGATCTTAACAATTTAGGATTCTCCCCCTTCATCTGCATTAACCATCACAAGGGTTGGTGGTCTGTTTGAATTACAAAAGTAGATCCATAAGTATGGTCTAAACTTCTTCAAATACCACAACATTGCAAAACATTCTCTTTCAATTGTTGCCCACCTTGTTTTACTGTCCTTCAGTTTCCTACTGATGAAGCAGATAGGGTGTTCCCTGTCTTTCTCATCCAGATGACTCAGAAGTGCACCTATTCCTGCATTTGAAGCATCCGTTTGTACAATAAAGGATTGGTTGTAGTCAGGAGCTCTCAATACTGGAGCTTGACAAAGGGCTTTCTTAAATCCTTCAAATGCCTTGGTGCACTCCTCATTCCCCCTGACCTTCTTGGGGAATTTGGGCGAGGGGGGTCACATTCAAGGGAGAAGCTATGGTCCCATAGTTCTCAATGAAGTTCCTATAGTAACCAGTGAGACCTAGAAAGGCTCTCACTTGGGTTGAGTAGTATGGGTGGCCTAGTCTTGAACAGCTTGTACCTTGTTAGGCAAAGGCCTTATTTCACCCCCTCCCACCTCATGTTCAAGATAGACCACTTTACTCTGACCAATTTGACATTTGCTTGCCTTTATGGTCAGATGGGGCTGCTCAAGAGCTTACTAAACAATACCAAGGTGGTCAAGATGCTCTTCCCAAATGGGGCTGACCACTGCAATGTCATCCAAGTATGCCATGCAGAAGTCCTCCATCCCATTCAGAACATGATTCACCACCCTTTGGAATGTAGCAGGTGCATTTTCTTGTCCAAAAGGCATAACCTTAAACTGGTAGAGGCCTCCTGTGGTAGAAAATGCAGTTTTCTCCTTGGCATGGTCTGTCAGAGCCATTTGCCAATAGCCCGATTTTAGGTCAAATGTACTGAGGAACTTGGCTGAACCAGGTTTGTCCACCAGCTCATCTGTCCTAGGTAAATGATGGGCATCTGTCGTGGTGACTGCATTAAGAGCTCTATAGTCCACACAGAATCTCAACTCCTTGGATCCTGCTTTTGGCACTAGCACAACTGGACTAGCCCATGGACTTGTAGATCGCTCCATTACCCCAAGATCAAGCATCTTCTTGACCTCGTCCTTTATGTGGGTTCTTACATGACTGACATTCTGTAACCCCTGCTTTTGACAGGCAGACAGTCACCAGTGAGTAGATCATGCTGGCCTCAAGGGGCCGGGCCTGGTGTCAGTGAAAACAGGGAGGAAAACTGATTCAACAGAACTTTACACTCCTCCTGTTGTTACACAGTCAGATCAGTTGAGAGATTATCTCCTATTTTTCCATGTAAAGGCTGTCCCCTGAGAAGGTCAGGTAGAGGTTCACTCTCCTCCAACCTCTTGATCAGATGCTAAGAGCAAAGTTCCTAGTTCTGGTCTGGATACATATGCCTTTAGGCGGTTAGTGTGAAAGACACTAGGAGCCTCCTTGGGATTGCCCAAGTCCACTAAGTAATTGACAAGTTTGCCCACAACCTTACAGGGTCCAATCCATTTGTCCTGTAAGGCCCTCTGCCTTGTAGGCACCATAGCTAGAACTAGCTGATCTGGAGTAAACTCCATCCTGTTGGCCTTCAGGTCATGCCAATGTTTAACCAGAGCCTGACCTGCTTTCATGTTATCAGAAGCTTCTGTCATCATTTGTGTCATTCTCCTTTGGAGACTTAACACATAGTCAGTGATTCTCACTGGCTTGAGGGAAGGAGCACTAGCCCTTCCTTGATTAGGGCCAATGGACCTCTAACCGTATGACCATAGAGGAGCTCAATCGGGTTGAAACCAACCCCTTCATAAGGTACTTCTCTATAAGCAAAGAGAAGGCATGGCAGTAGAAGGTCCTACTGTCTTCTAAGGGGTTCCTCTAAAGCACCAATCATGCTCTCCATAGTTCTATTAAACCTCTCAACCAACCCATTGGTTTGGGATGGTAGGCTGTTGAGAACTTGTAGGTCACACCACAGTTTTTCCACGTGGCTTGCATGTAGTGTGACATCAAATTGGTCCCCCTCTCTGAGATAACCTCCTTAGGAAAACCAAGCCTGGTAAAAATACCAAGGATGGCCTTAGCCAATGCCTGAGCAGTAATAGTTCTCATAGGTGTGGCTTTAGGATACCTAGTAGCATGGCCTACCTCAACCAATATAAATCGGTTGCCTGAAGATGTGGGAGGGTCTAGGGGACCAACAATGTCAATCCCTATCCTCTCAAAAGGAACTCCCACCACTGGGAGAGGCACCAAGGGTGCCACATTATTTGCTCCACTCTTGCTAGACGTCTGACAAGTGTGACAGCTTCTACAGAATTTATCTACATCAGACCCGATCTTGGGCCATTAGAAATCAAGAGAAATCCTCTCCTTGGTCTTCTTAAAACGTAAATGACCAGCTAGAGGAATCTCATGGGCCAACTGTAGAAACAGGGGTCTCACCACCTGAGGCACTACAAGTCTTCTGTAGTCCCCTGCGGTAGACTCAATAGGCTCACTGTAAAGGAGGCCATCCTCCCAGTACAGCCTGTGCTTCCCTGGCTCTTGCCCATCCAGCTGGGAAGCTGACTGTTGGCGAAGTCCTTCAAGAGTAGGACACTCTTGGACCTCTGCTGAAGTCTGCCCTAGAGGGTCCACCTTCTGCAAGCAAAGTCTGCAGCTCAGGATGGTCTTTAGGATCCAGATCTCCAACATAGGGAAGGGCTTTTTCCTGCTCTGTTTCACCAGTAGCTGATTCATTCTCTGGTTGATCCTCACACTCTGCCTCCGCTGGTAGAGGGGTGACAGGCGTGCCTTTGGACTGTCCTATCTGGGTTGTCCTTGTCCTTTGAACAGGTGTGGCACCTTTCTTCTTTCCTGAGACCATGGGTTTCCCCTTTGTCCCCTTCTTTGACTTAGCATTAGAAGGGTGTCCTTCCTGTGGACTGGAAGTTATAGGTTCTTCTGTAACTTCCCACTGAGAGTCATCTAAAGTTGCCTCTCTGGCAATTCTAGCTTGCTGGGAGGCCTGGGGGTGTTTGATACAACTCCAAGAGTCTTTAAGTTATTCCCCAACAGTACTCTCCCTGGCACCTCACTTTGTACACGGACAGGAATCCTCACAGTCATATTGTTGCACTGGATGGGAGCTGGCAGACTAGGAACCATCTGGAGTGGGACTCCAGCAAGTTTAGTGGGTCCTTTGGGTGCCGTAGCAACATCCTCAGGTTTGACAATGGTTTCATCCACTACTGTAATGCTAGCCCCAGTGTCTCTAATGGCAGGGGTCTCCTGTCCATTTACAAGTACACTGTCCTTGTAGTATTCATTTGTGTTATCTGGAATAGATTTATACACATCTACATTATGCTGTTCCCACAGACCCAGAGACACTAAAGAAACACTGGCTGAAACGTGCATGGGGTCTTCAGCCAATAATTGAAAGTTGCCACTTGCCATGTGAACTTCTTCTTCAGGGATGAAGGCTAAGGAGGCAGTGTGGACCCCTTAAGGTTTACCCTTGCGTCTGGGATCCCCTTTCACATGGTCAGTTGACCCACAAGCATAACATATACCAAATGTGTTGTGGAATGGGGGCATCCGCTGACCTCCCTCTGTTTTAGCACCAGAGGTTTCACTAGACTGACCTGGCTTTCCATGGTGTTAACCGTTTTTCTGTTTGTGGCCCTCTTTTGGGTGGTTGGAATTTGAATTCTCGTTTCCATCTTTCTTGTGCTGCTTCCCCTAATCCTTTTTGTGAGTGGCCCCAGAATCCTTGTGTGTGGCCCTGTTGGCAACCACAAATCAGCAGCTTTTGCTAACTTCTTGGGACCATTCTCTTTTGAGTCAGCCAAGTGCTGTCTCAGCTCAGGAGAGCAGGCATAAAAAATAGACCAACAAAAACAGATGTCTCATTCCTTCAAAAGGTATTCACTCTGTAACCCTTAACCCAACCATCTAAGTCTTTCAAACCTTCACACACCCAGGTAGCCCGAGGGGTAACATCAGTCTTTTTGATGGTCCTAAACTTCTTAAGGTACTGGGAAGGAGATCCCACAAATCTGGCTATCAAGCCCAGCTTCACAGTCTCATACTCCTGTCTTTCAAGTTCACTCACCTCCATTACAGCATCAGTTGCAACCTGGGGAAGCCTAGACAAAAGCCAAGGAATCATCTGATTCCCTGTGAGACCCTGAATCCCATGATTGTATTCAAAGGCACCCAACCATTCCAAAATATCATGTTTCACATCATACATACTCACTGCTTCTTTAGGCAGGTGAGGCCTCTTGGGACTGCAAGACCTAGAGGACTCTGGGAGGGAAACATTTTCAAGAGAATCTTTTCATTTCAAGAGCATGCTGCATTTACAAGTCCCTGAGGTTGAGGTCCTAGATGTTTGGCTTCAGCTTGAGCTTGCAACCTTTTAAATTCCAATTCAAGTCTCATTCCTTCAAGAGACACATATTCTGGACTCAGTGATATATGATATGATATAGCATTTGTAACGCGCCTATACACAAGTGTTTCAAGGCGCCTATACCCCTTGTAGGGTCCCAGTGGGCATGGTTTAAGGCGAAAGGGAAGGCTGATGCAAAGAGGCGCTCCTATCCTGGGACTCCTCTACCTCCTCTGACTCGTCTAAGACATTAGAGTACGACTCTGAACTATCATCCTAATTATCAATTTCCACATTTATGTTACTAGGTATTACAGGCCCACTACCCAAACTTTGGTGATTAAACAACATTGTAATCAATTCATTTTTCTTTCCTTTTACAGTAAGATTCCCAACTTTACACATTTCTTTTAGTTGATCTATCAAAATAATCAGGGCTTCCGGACTGAAGTTATCCATAATTGGCATGTTACAATTGCTGTTCTGATGGAGCTTAGCCTTGTGGGGGTTTAGTTGAACACAAGCAAAATACTCAATGTAACAACTCTACAATAGATCCTCACTGCCTGCCTCCAGTTTTATGCAAGATTGTATGCAGTACCCTGTGGGAGACTGCACCAGCCTTGTCCTCTTGGCAATAGTTAACCCAACCTTTGGTATAAGCATGTACTACACAAGTTGGTAGAGTGACTGAGCAGCCAGGCTTATCTCAAGAGGGGTCAATGTGAGCTGTAGGGTTGCAACATAGAGTTTCACAATGACAAGTATCCAAATAAGACTTACACCCAAGGTTTCTTGATTAAACAATTATTTATTAATTTAACAGTCAGTTTGAATAAGTGTTCTTTAAAAGGGAGCAAATATGTTAACACTTAAAATATACTTCAAAAATACACACTCTCAGTTTCAATAAATCAGTAGATACCCATTTGGGATGGCACACAGACACTTCCTACACCCTGAGGTGACTTAAACAACTAGGAAACTGTGGACATTGATATATCACTGGTACATTTAGAGCAATACTGAGTTTGGTGTCAGAAGGGAAGGTTAGGGAATAAAACAATGGTTAACTCTTGCACAATGTTTTAGAGAACTTTGTAGAACATGAAATCACTGTTGGGCCACAAGCTGGGAGGCTTGTGAAGGGCAAAACTGCAAGAAACTCTGCAAAAGGCAACCAAGGCAAGCCTCAACTGGGAGCTAGCAAGGCTACACAACGAGAGTAAGTACCCCTTAGTTTACAGTACTTTAGGTCTGAAGAAATGGGTTCTAGCTGGCTTCTGTTCCTGTTGTAGTATGGCAGATCCTCTTGTTCCTGGGCCTCGGTCGTGGGGACAAGAGGGAGGACGTATGGGGACTCCTGCACTACGATTAGAAGCCTGGCGGCAGCAATATGCACACTTCAGATCAGCGGCACTTCGCGGTTTCAGCTTCTCACGAAAAGCACCACCGGGGTTCTCAGATACCTTATGGGCTTTCCTGCTTCTAGGGTCCAACACCCGGTTGAGGCGGCTCAGGCTGGGTTAGTCCTGCTTCGAGGGAATCCGGAGGATCTTCCTGGAGCTCGGGTCCGACTTAAAAATGATGCACTCGATTCTGGTGTTCCTCTCCCTGGCACTCGGTTCCTGCAGCAGCAATGGAAGATCAGCCAGCTCCGAGAGGATTTCCAGATGAGTTCGCCTTGGGGTTGGTTGGTCCCACCAACCCAAGGGGAGAAGTCGTCTTTGCAGGGCTTCTTTAGTCGAGGCGAATTCGGAGCTCCAGCACTGCAGCAGGGCTTCACCGGGCAAACCAACAGTCCAGTAGTTGCAGCAAGCGTCTCTTCCAAATTGTTCTTCGGATTACTTCGTCCAGCGTCCAGCGGTCGACTGTGCCTTCCGTCTAAAAGACCTTGCCTTTTATGCAGGTTTTTCCCCCATTCATTCGCAGACTAGCTGTCACTCACACAGCAGGGTGGCTGTCCGCCAAGGACAGCCAGCCGGCCAACCACCTTTGGGTGCATTCCTGTAACCAAGGAGACTAAGCACAGGGAGTTTGGGCACCTCCCTCGCTTTCTGCCCTGCCAGACACGCTGGAGCCAGAGGCGGGTTTCAGCACTGAAGCCCGCCAAAGACAAAATGAACAAATAGACCAAACCTGGTTTGGCGAGCAGAGTAAATCTCAAGAAGGACCTTTCCAACAAGAAATGGCGAAAAAAGAAGACCGGGCCATTTTGACAAAATGGGCACCCATGTGTGCTTTACTACAGCTGCAATTGTAGCCTGCGGTAGTAACACTAAATGGTAGGAAACAGTAAACCCCTGCCACCAGCCATTAATTGTAGAAGGGTAATGTAAACATGTTACATGAGAAACTAGACAAAGGGGATATTAAGTAACCCCTCAAGCACCCTATTGCAAGATAGGGTGTGCTGGGTCTAGAAAGTTACAACTGTAAGTAAAGTTAGTATCACTTCACTGCTCTTGGAAACAGTAGTTATCCAAGAGAAGGTATTTTAAACCTTGTGACACTGCACTGAATGTGCTGTGTGTCACAAAGTAAAACGATGATGCTATGGAGTTTGTCAGACTCCAAAACCAAAAGAAACACTGAGTTGAAATCAAGCAAAAATACATGAGAGTGGGAAAAAGGTCTCACTCTCTCCAGGATAAAAATTAAAAGTCCTTAAGTCCAGCAAAATAGCTGGGGGGGGTCTCTAAATTAGAAGGGAATTAGCACATTTCTGAGAATTCTCCCCAACAACTAGGCAGACTGCAATTCTTCTCTTTAGGCCTACAATTGTCACTTTGCCAATTAGTCCAAATTCTGACAAAGATGAATTGCAGTGAAAACCAGCAGCAAGTAGCTTTACAATGTCTTCACCCCAAGACCGTAAACCGTTCATTTATCTACAAAGTGGCACTCTGCCAATTTTTCCAAATTCTGATTTTTCTACTGTTTCAATATTTTGGGGGCTGAAATAAGTAGTTACTACCCATTTTTTTTACATATATTTTCTTTTCCATGGGAGGACTATTTAGCGACATTATGTTTTATTTATTTTAGGTTAGTCAATCTTACCTGTGCTAGTGACGTACTGTGCTATTGAGTTTCGACAGTGTCAATAAATAACCTGTGTTGCCCTCATACGAATTTAAGTGGATACATCCAAGTACAGAGGAATGATGACAGGAATCCTTTGCAGGAGGAAATGTTTTACTTGTAATCTTTTTGACCCATTACTGTAGATTGCTTTTAGGTTATTCTTAGTGAACTACCCATAGAAACCATTGATTTGTTTGACAGATTTCAAACCATTCCACCTAATGGGTTATCAAGAGGATGGTCTGCATACCCTCACCCGTTCCCTAGCTTACCAGTCCACAGCATCATATGTACATGTATAATTTTACTGGACCACAATAGCTACATATAAATCAGTGATTGATAGTAGGTCGTTTTATATTAGAAGTGAATAGTAGAGTAGGATGCTGGATATCTGCTGAACTACTTAATTTTGGCAACTGTAGATTGTTGAACTATTCTATTTGCAATGCTTTATAATATCTCTAAAAGAGAATACATACATAAATGCTAAGCAAGAGTGATACATTATTAATGTGTTTTTATTTATGAGTATAAAAGATGATATTTTGCAGGCACAAACACTTGTTGATTTGGTGATAAAACTTTGTAGGAAAGATGTGAACATCAAATGTTTATCATATATAAGCGCAATAAGCATTGATTTACCAGGGATGTGGACCCATGACAATATTGCTGTGCAACACTAAGCCTGTCAGGTGCTCATGGGTAGTAGTTTCTCTTGCACTAAAGCACAGGCACTAAGCTTTCTACAGCGCTTTTAACTGGAAAAGCTCTATTCTCTGCCTCAAAACATACCAGTTGTAGGTGGCAACCATACCACCTTTTGGGTGGAGGTTAGGCTCGGGCATGCAGTGTATGGTGTAAAACATTCCAAGTTCTCCCAGGAAATCTTTACTTTGGAATGATAGGGGGGAGGAGAGCAGTGACATCTTATCTTTCGTAATAAGATTCTGATGGAGCTCTCCCACAATTTCATTCTCTTCTCTCAGCATCTCCAAGTACCCATGAAGAATTGCAGACTCAGGATTCCTGCCAAACCACTTCTATCAGAGTCTTCGGTACCACGAGAGACTCTGTATCCAACCAGATAGGGTAAAGCTCTGGTTCTTGGTCAGACCACTGCCTACCTACCGGGTCTTTGACAGGATCGGTTATGTCTCTGTTATGTATTCTCTCTCCACCACGTACAAACCACTACTGATGCGATTCTTCTGGGACATCTAAGTATCTGGCCATCAACTCAGCCTATGATGTCACAGATTGGCAATTGAAACAGATTGCCTTCCTTCGAATGTTGAAGGGGTCCTCCTTATATGGAGGACATAGGGTCAGTTCATTCCATGTACCTAGAGATTGGTCTAGAAAAAAACAATATCAAGGCCTTAGGAAACTGGAAGCAATTCATAACCCCCACTCTTTTTTTTAAATTAAACAATAAGACTGAAGATTTGAAAAATCATTTGGTGCAAATGGCTAGATATTTGTAAAAGGGTATACAATTCAGACTATTCATTAACCGACCATGCTTTGAAACAACTTATCTTCCAGATTATTTTTGGCAGACAGCAAGATAATGCAATGGAGTGAAACCAGGAGGGAATTTGCGGTAGGATATGGAAACCCTGTCTGGGGATGGTTTTAAATATTGGTAGATGTATTGCTTTGCAATCCCAGAGGGTCCATTTGGAAAGGCCTCTGAAACTACTGAAATACTGTTTGAGAAGCAAGATGTGGGGTTGGAGGGAACAAAAGATCTTTGTACTAAAAATATTCCTGCACGCCATACCTAAAGAGGAAAATAAATCTCGAAATAATGAGTACAAGTATCAGGGCTTTTTGGGAGGCTGTCGAGGAGCCTTTCATTCTGTATTGACCCATGGCAAATATACATGAAGATAAGTGGCTTTTTGGGATGCATTGCACAGGCCATGGTAAATGGGATATATCCATTGTGTTAATTTAGATGTGAAAAATGCAGACTTAATAAAAAAGGAGCTCTGGCTCATTCTCTTGCATTTGGACAGCATTTCAGTATGTTTGAAAAAAGATATTTAAATATTAGTATTGCATTTTAACCCTTTATACCCAATATAGGACTTCTCTAAATTGGTAATTACTTACCTTGTAGTTGCTTCACTTTCTTTGCAACATTACAGCGGTATAATATTGATCTAACTGTGCTCAACAGTAAAGTGTAGGTGCCCTGTAGCCAGAGCACCCCCAAACTTAAATGTGTATATAATAGTAATGCATGTTTCGTGTATTACTTACCCATGGGTAAGTTTAGTGTAATACTTATCTGTGGTTTTTGATTGCTAAGAGTTATCCAAGGTCTAAATAAATAACTATTTTTATACATTGTCTGACTTGTACGAGTGCTCTGTGTGCGCTTAACTGAGCCCTTCACCATCCTCACACTTTCCCAATTCCAAGCCTTACTGCATTCACTCACACAACCTTGGTAGAGTCTGGCTAGCTAGGAATACATGTCTCTCCCTGTTCATCAGAATAGGGGTGCCTCTTAAACGGTCTACAGGGCTGATTCTGAAAATTAATCTAAAAGGTTAGTAACAAAGAAAACCAATGCTGGCGGCAATAAAAGAGTAGGCATTGTTCCAATGTATTTTTGAAACGTTCAGTCGGCCTATCTGTCTACGGATGGTATGCAGTGGATAAATGTGTCTCCATTTCTAGTATGCCAGTCTGCAAAAATGGGTGGTAACTGGTGTAACTCAGTTGGCGCTTGCAATGGACGGAATGCAATCAAATTGAAAGACGTGACGGAATAGCAAATCTGCTGTTTGCACAGCAGTTTTAGGCCTATGCATGTTATCAAGAGACCCATCTTCCTGAAATAATGAATGCAGACAACAATAGTATTGGAGGCATGATATGGGGGAGAGCCATGCTAAAGTCCAGACTGGTGGAAAGCCACAGAGACAGATAAGGAATATAGCAAGCCTATGGTTTTGCTTGGAGCCTTTTTTATTTTTTACTTTGTACACATTGAACATGCTTTGATGTGACCCAGTACATCTTTGGTCAACACAGACCACCAAATCCAACTTTTTAATTAGTGGGTGCCACTTTGCGATCATAACATCAAGTCAAGGTCAACTGTCTGTGCTAAAGAGCAGGTAGAATGCGCATGCCTTGATATGGCAGATAATCACGAAAATGCAAAAAGGATCCTCGTGTGTCCCCTGACTATGTCTTGCTCCATTGTTTAATAGACATCACTGGACGTGACGAGTAAACGTATTGAAACACGAGTTGTGCCGGTGGTAAAACAGAGTTATCTGAAAGGGATTCTCTCCCAATTTTTCGGGGTCATGTGGACAAGGCATAGTATCAGCTGTAACAAAGTCACTCCCTGGTCTACAGGTCAACACGAATTCAGTTTGGTACTGTGAGCCTAGTAGATCATGTCTCCACACAGCAAAGGCATCTTGTATGGGTAACAGTTGTCTTTCAGTTATTGTGTGATGCATCTCGGCCAGAGTTAATTTACGCGCGAAGTAAGCTATCGGCTGTAAGAAAGCAGAGGTTAGGGCACCGTTTGGAACAAAGCAACGCCAACCTGTTTCGGCAACAAAGGGTAGCTCTGGATTGCCATATTGCAAAATTGGAGCCATTGTAAAAGTCTCTTTCAGGAACTGAAATATATTTGTTCTGCTTCGGTGTTGCAGGAGTACGTAATAGTACATTTGGAAAGCTAGGCTAGCACTATACCAATGTCCAAAATCCCCTTGATTTAAACAGTGTTAAACATTAGCAAAGCCTAGTAACTCTTGCAAGGCTTTGCATAGCTTTGGTTCTGGCTAGTCAAAAAAGTTTGAACCTTGCTAGGTTCCATTTCAATTTCTTGCATTGTGTTTCAAAAACCCAATATGAAACAGAGGAACTTTGGAAGCTGCATTACTCCAAATTAGCAAACCAATAATATTTGCGCAACGTATGAAGTGCCTATGTTACACTCCTTATGCTTGGGGAGTAAATCGGGTATCAGAGTGAATAAAAATATCATTCAAATAAACAATGCTATAATGATCAAAAGATTCCCGAAAGCCATTATTTATTAAGTGCTGGAATGTAGCAAGTTTGTTACATAAACCAACGGCGTGGGCGATGCTCAAGAAAGCTGTAGCTCTTTCAGAATCTTGCTTTTCAATCATATCCAGCATGAATGCACACTAAATTCTATGCTTCGTAAAAGTCAAGGTTTGTACAGAAACAAGCTCCTTGCGCCCGATCCAATATTCAGAATTGGGCAATACCTACCTATTTTTTTAACGTAATGCTGCGCAGTTTGGGGTTATCATTGCAAGGCCGTAACCCATCGTTCTCTTTCGTGGACACAAAGAAAAGTGTAGAGACCACTCGTGACCTGGAATGTCCTAAAAAATCATTTTGCAGAACTAGTGTAAATATTGCTGTAGATTTAGATCTTTTTCACATTCAGTGTAATTCTCCCAAAGTGAATCTTGGCTCCTGGCATACAATCTATGGGGCAGTCAATTCCAGTGCACCATGTTAAGCTTTCCGAAGTCTACACAGAAATGCTAGCTGTTGTTAGATTTTCAGCACAAGTATAATCGGAAGGCCCATTCACTATCAGATCTCTCAATAAATCTGAGGTCTAATATCTTTTTTAGTTCATCACTGACATCTTTTTCCCGGCATTCAGTAGTCTATACTGCTTTAACTTAATCCCGTTCTCAGTTGGGGTCTGGATTTTATTAACTAAATTTCGCTCCCGCCCACATTTAGGGGAGAATACATCAGGATAAGCTCACAGAAATGTGGTTAGGTCCTAGTGGGCAGATCTGGATAAACATTAAGGGATGGATACTCCATGGACCCAAGTTGGTAAAGGATAAGCAAAAGATAAGCAGGACCACCACAGTGCACCGGAGATGGCTTCCTTCGGTCGGCTTATGGGGTGTTCACTTGTCTGTATGCTCCCAAACTTCTCCCATTCTTCCCTCATGCTATCATGCTATCAAGCCCATCTCTCGGATTCCAGCCATACACTAGGCGAAACTGAGAAAACCAGGTGGAAGCCTGTGGATTCTTTTGTACCGCAACAGAGCACACAGAAGGAGGTCATCCCAGTCTCCCCCCCCCCTATTTCCGCCACCAGTTTCCTCAGAATCTGTTAAAGTGTTCAGTTGAACATCTTAACTAGTTAATCAGTCTGGGGATGATATACCGAGCTTCTCAGAATTATAATGTTCATAAGACCACAGTGGAAAATAAAAGACGTCAGCCGTATAATGTACTGGAGATGGTTCCAGTAAGGATGGCCTGGCTCAGCCAATGACTGGGGCCAGTTGGACAACGAAGGAAAGGAGGTCAAGGAAGGACATCCATTAACCGAAAATCAAAACCGCAGAATAGCCTGGCACATCGGGGGTCAAGCCTTATTGCCAGATCTTGTACTTAAAATGCAGCAATAGCTCAAACGGTGGGATCCCTACAGCAGATAAGTAATCTATCTGCCTCACAAGAAAATCAAGTCAGAATTGAATGTAGGCTACTATATATACCCACACTCGTAGGGTCTGGTGTAACCAGCATTTCTTAATGAAACTACTGTGTTTCTGAAGTCAAAGCAGCAATAAACAAAATATTCTTAATAAATCATTTTGACACCCTTAGATAAATCCATTAAACTATCACTTTCACTATTTGAGGTATAATTAAGTGAAGTTTGCCAATCATGATTAATGATAATTAATGAAAGATTAATTATGAATTTCAGTTTTCATATTTTGTCTATGCACATTATTGAACACTAGTAACATGTCACAATTCACTCCCTTCGCTCTCGTTCCCGCCACCTGGGAGCATGATTTGGGGACTGCTTCCTATTGGTCTAACCTTCTGAACTCTACAACACAGTAATGTTGCTGATTGGGAGCTCCAAAACCCAATTTTCCATTCAATTTCCCTACAGGATGCATTTTGGGTTTTTGGCAGCCATTGTGCTTTTTTATACCAAAAAACTGTGCGGCTCCCAGTATTCCTTGGCCACTGCTATATCTCCACCCTTGAAGGACAAGGCTAGGTGAAGGATAAGGAACACCTGACCTGTGGTGCAGGTGCTAGCAAGCATCACACTTGACTATTGTGAATGTTAGCCAGCTTTAATAGCCTCAGTTTGATTCAGTCCAGCACTGGTCATTGTTGCAGTTATCCCATTTGTGACTGGTCCCTTGTTCCTTATGCTTAGTTTCTAGTTGCTAGTTACTCATTTCATCACCCCAAATACAGAGAGGAGCATTGGTCTTCCGCCCCAGATCAACATCCTGTACTGCAGGAGCAGCACGGACGCTGTGGCAGACA
The DNA here is from genome assembly GCF_040938575.1 of Ambystoma mexicanum. Taxonomy (NCBI): domain Eukaryota; kingdom Metazoa; phylum Chordata; class Amphibia; order Caudata; family Ambystomatidae; genus Ambystoma; species Ambystoma mexicanum. The sequence continues at coordinate 516,696,982 of NC_090921.1, read as the reverse complement.
AGATAAGCCCTGATGGGCCTAGACATCGAAAATCTGGTCAAAAATAAATGTTGTTGCGAGCGCCCCAAACATGGCATATTTCGCAGGTGATCACCCAAGGGCTGCCTGCTGCTACTGGAATCGTTGGCTGTATTCTATTAGGTTATTGTCCTTGCTGGCCCAGTTGGGATGGTTAATCTCTGGATTTCTTTCTTGGTTCCAACATGGCCACCGCATTCTGGAGTTGAGTACTCACACAGCCTCACAGCTGCTTCATCCATTGACCAGCCCACACAAAGAGCAGAAGCCGGCCCCCACCCAAGGCCCACCCCTAAGGCTCCTGTCTTTGCCTGTCCGGGCCGAAGAGGGCCTGGATAGCCACACATTTTGTCATGATCACTGCTTCCAAGGAGCCAGGACCAGCCCAACGTCCTTGGAAGCAGGCCCCTAACCCTAATCCTAAGCACCAGCCGGTCCCCACTGGGACCTTTTGGACCTTGTCCTGGCGCCGGTGGCACCAGGCTCATCAAAACCATTGGTCCCGGCACTGGAAGCGCCGGGCTCATAATAGGTGTGAAGATGCTTGGGTGGACTTACCTGCAGCAGACCATGCTGCTTACTTACCAGCCACTTAGAAGCCATCTGAGAACAGGAACTACTTTCTTACCTGGGTGGGGCAGCTCCACTCCCTGGATACAACACTGGAACTCTTCTGGAAACTGGAACTCTTTTCTTACCTAGGCGGGGCCGTGGAAGAAGACGCCTCATCACTCCAAGGCTATTTAAACCACACCCGATAGATGAAGCGTGCTTCGCGTTATTCTGCATCTGCAGCAGAACGCTCACCGAGTCTGCTCCGGCCTTTCTTCTTCCGATCCTGGACCTGCAAGAATCCTACTTACCATTTCAGTATCCAGACATCATCAGCACCTGCAAAGAACAGAAACAACAGGTTAGCAACGCGAACTTTACACGCAGTGCTTACTTACCTGATCCATCGGCTGCGGCCGTTTCTTCACGCCGCATCTCCACCTGCAAAAACAAAAGCATTGCCATACTTACCGGCACGCTGTGAATTTGGATTTCTTCGTTCTGCATCGCCGCCTGTGAAGACAAAGTATCGTTAACAACTTACTGGCATTCCGCGGACTCCGGCCCTGCAACCCAACATCTGAAAGGCAAAAGAAAAGACATTAAGCAGGTATTTACTTACGTCCATCACGCTCGTCGCAATAAGACACCTGCGAATACTCCGGCGTCTCTTTAACACGAACTAAGCTGCAAGGAAAGAGACAATTAGAGCGCTTGCCATACTTACGAACTTCGAGGCGCTTCACTTCATCTTTCATCTCAAGAGCCCTGCAATACACAAGGGAAAAGCATTATACAGAGTCTGCATATAAACGTGCCACGCATGTAAAGACTATAAAGACAAAAGGTGTCCAGAAACTCACCGCTCGTGCAGATAACGATGGTAACCATCCTCTGAATTCAAGAGGCCTGTGTTTCACCAGTGAAGGAACTGGCAACGGCACCCTGCACCAGACGCAGATGGAGAGCCCAGCATTCACCTATATAAGGTGAGCACGTTGACCTGGGGGCTCTACGAAAAAGCTGGGAAGAGAGAGAGAGAGAGAGGGACATTCAACAACCCAGACCATTAACCCCCATATTCTTTCACCTGCAGAAACCTCACTCTTCGAGTCCGACACACAGTGCAAAGAGGTTCGACCCCAGAAGCCAATCGAGTCCTGCACATCACTTTTCGAGTCACAGACAGCTTCCTGCCAAGACCTGCGCCTCCGTGGGAATCAGGTGAGCGTTACACATTTACAGCTCTAACTATGATTCGCCCCCCGGACTAATTCCTGGACTGCGCCAGTGCTACTGGTTTAAAGGACACCCACGGTCCATGCAGTCATGAAAGTGAGTTTGGCTGACCTCAATAACTAACTCTCCAGAGGCATCGTCGGCGCTTTTCACCTCCTCCATCCTCACCCAACTAACTTCATTCTTTTCAACGCATGTATTAGTCTCACTTGTGTTCAGCATTACTTGGCGACCATCTGCATTGCATTGTTTGCTGCCTTCGTCTGAAGTCGAATTTGGGGTGTGCTTTTAAATCCGAATTTGGGTGTTTTCCATTACCTGTGCTCCATCTGCATCCCATTCTGGTTAATGGTCCACAAACCAACCCCCTTCTCTTTGATCGCATCTTGCCTTCTCTCATTAACTTCCTTCCTTCGCCTGCATCTCCCCCTTCTACACTCTCTCCCTCCTCTGAATGGTGTACCACACCCCTGTACCCCACCTCAGAAAACCTTCAAAAGCACTGACCACCTCCACCTGGCGACTCTTAACGGCCACTCAGCCAACAAACACTCCTCTGACATCTGTCTCCTTGAAGACATTGACCTCAACATTGTCGCTCTTACCGAGACTTGGTTCAATGCCAGCTGAGTCACTGCCTTTGACTCTCTCCTCCATGACAGCTTCAAGACCATCGCTAAGCCTCAACCTCATCGCACTGGTGGGGGAGGAGGGGTTGCCTTCATCTTCCCTGAGTGCGTTCTTGCTTCCATCTGACCTACCCAGACCTATTCCTCTTTTGAAAGCTGGGTTTGCAAGTTGGTCACCTCTCACACCTCCACCCTGACCATTGCTACCATCTCCCGGCCTCCAGGCGCCACCTCCGTATTCCTCTCTGAATGGGCTGACTTCTGTTCTTCTTTACTTTCTTCCACCTCTAACCTTCTCTTCCTGGGCGATTTCAACATTAAACTGGACTCCCCTGGCTCTGCATCCACTCTATTCACTGACCTCTGCTCCTCGTTTCCATCTCCCTTTGGGGCCAACCCACACAGCTGGACACACTCTTGATGCCCTCATACACTCCAACATCTCTCCCCCCCTCCCCACTAGTTATCCCTCTCTGCGGTCCGATTACGCTCTCCGCTCCTCCCATCTCGGTCCCATTGGCCTCTGAGCACCCCCCCCCAAAAGTCACACCAACCTTGTTCAACACCCGCCCGATGAAACAAGTGACTGCGGCTGACTCCACCTTCACCGCCCCTCACCTCTGACTCTACCTCCGATTCTGCCCTCAGCAACCTCCATCTTTCCATCACCAACACTCTTGACATTCTTGCCCCAGTCATGAGGATCCGTCTGAAACCTTCCTCAAAGCGATACACTTGGTCCAACACCGAACTTGCAGCCCTGAAACGAAAGTGTGGGGCAGCAGAACGGAAGTGGCAAACCTCAGGCTCATCCTCCGACACACTGGCCTGCCTCCTGCTCCAAAGGCAATACAGATTCGCCATCCGTGCAAAGAAACGAGCCCACATTCAGGCACGAGTCTCCGGCGCATCCAATAACACGGCTGAACTTCAAAATCTGCAGGGAACTAGCCAACCCCTCTGCAGTCCCCCTCCTCCCCTTCTCCTTCCCAGGCCACCTGCAATGCAACAGCCCCACACTTTGCCACCACAACTCAGGACATTCTGACCACCCCTTCTACCCTCCCTCACAACCCATCCCACTCTCCCCCCCACCAGAATCCTCCTCCCTCCTCCTCCTACTCTCCTCCTCTCCTCTCCTATGTGAGAAACCTGACGGTGTCGCACCCACTCGTTCCTGGAGACCTGTTGTCCAGGTGCCCAGGACACGGTCATCGCTATTGGATCCAGGTTCCTGGGGGTGGACCAGTGGGGGAGGATCACCTGGGCGAGGGGTCTTCGGGGAGTGGAAGTGGGACACCGAGTGTTGAGATGCGGTCTCCCCTTCCCTGTAACACCTTTTCCTCATCCTACCCTGTAGAATATTTAGCTCTACCCCCTGCCCCTCCTTTTCCCACACAAACACTTTCGTACACTGTACAGACAACGGACTAACAGAGCCGTTTACCTGACATGTCTAAACATACGGGTCAGGCAGAGTCAGGCAATTGACAATCAGGCACACCCAACGGCCCTTTACCTTCCCCACAGATTTGAGTTTAAAGGAGGTGGTTAAAGACAGCCAACAGGCATCACCCATCCAGAATATCTACTAGCAATAGGAGTGCCATTTTAGATTGTTTAGAGGGCATGGAAGAACTGTACTAATGCAAAACAAAAGAGGTGATGACTGGAAGGTTTAAAATTAATCTTAAGCTCTGGCATTGCTCTGGGCAACCCTCAATACCACTGTTCTTCACCTGCCAAGCCATTACAACAGGAGACAAAGCATATGCAAATCAGGCTTGGTCCCATCCCAAAAGAGGCAGTCCAGCCCCAACTGCTTGGTCACATCCCATCTGCATGAGACCACTGCCCCTCTGGGGGTGGACCAAGACTGATTTGCATATGGTCTGTGGTCTCACAGGCTCATCAAGGAGTTCCTCAAAGGCCGCTTCAAGACTTTTCCACCAGTGAAGGCTCCTGCTCCAGCTTGGAAGCTCAACGTGGTTTTGACTAAGCTCATTTGAACCAATGCATTAAGCTCCTCTGAAGTTTCTCTTGTGGAAGACAGCTTTCCTAGAGGCCATCACCTTGGGCAGGTGGGTCAGGGAGGTCCAGGCCCACTCTTGCAAGCAGCCTTACTTGTCCTTCCAAGCTACGAGAGTGGTTCTGTGGACCCACCCCACCTTTATGCCAAAGGTTCCTTCTGAATTCCATCGCAACAAGCCTTTGGTTCTGCCAGTCTTCTTCCGAAACTCTTCTACGGCTGCTGAAAGGGCGTTGCATTCGCTGGACGTTGCTCGTGCCTCTAAGTTTTATGTGGCATGCACAAAGGATTTTCGGAAGACATCACCACTCTTTGTGAATTTTGGACCTGTGAATCACGGGAAGGCCCTGTCTAAGGCTTCCATATGCAGATGGCTGTCTGGCTGCATCATGCACGGTTATTGTCTGGCCAATGGACCGCTTCCAGACCGGCCGAGAGCCCATTCTACCAGAGCCATTGCAACAACGTTTCTCTCTTGAGTGCCCCTGTTCGACATCTGCAGGGCGGCGACGTGGAGGTCCACCCACACCTTCACCAGATTCTATTCCAGAAAGGTGTCCTGGGTCAGCCAGGCGGGGCTGCACAACCTGTCTGCTTGAATTGAGTCTGTTCCAGGGGGTAAGTGTATTGCTTCTGTGAGCCTGGACACCTCCTGCGGTTGTGCATATGTACTGCTGTGTAATCATATTCATGAGCATGTGAATCCCTGCCAGACCCCATGCTGGAGAAGGAACAAGTTACTTACCTGTGACTCCTATTCTCCGGCATGGGCCTGGGCATGGATTCACATGCATATCCTCCCTCTGCACCCTCTGTGGCTCGCCTTGGTCCATACTGCCACTTTACATGCTCTACCAAATCTGAAGATGGGCACTAGGGGTTAGGCTTAGGGAGACGACTGTCACTGGATGGGGGCAGTATGATCTAAAGGACATTGATTGGTCATAGAGAAGACAAACCATTTTCAGGATAAAGCGATTTTCTTTTTTACTGAGGATTCCCAGCCTGACAACAGGGAATATTCATAAGCATGTGTACCCATGTTAGAACCACCATGCTGGAGAACAGGAGTTAAAAGGTAAGTAACTTGTTCTTTATAATCACTGTTTCAAGGAACAATGAACAAAGCAAAACCAACACAGACCAGCTAAGACTTGAATTTAAATTCACAGAGACCTTCGAAGTCCTTCCCTATCTAGATATGAGAGTCAGATTGGAGGTCAAAACAGTTAAGGCACAAGCTGTAGAATGTCAAGAGGTCCAGAAGAATTGTAAGAGGAGTAGTTCGTTGTTGGGAAAATGGGTACAGGGACTTGGTAGAAGGCTCCCTGTAGGCACACAGGGGTTAGGCCTGGGTGAACGTTTATGGGAAAACTCCCAAACACACAATTCGGTACTCCAGCAGCACAGGAGCAACAAAGCAGCTTTATGTAAGTTCTACCAAGTGTCTCTCAGTGCTTTCAGCATGAAGTTGCAGAATGAAGAAGTTGCAGTATGAAGCTTCCACGATGCTGCAGCAGTAGACCCAGTCACCAGATTCTTGGTCTGGCAGACTGAAGAAGGGACTCTGGATAGATCTACACAGCAGCAGCCGAGAGCAGAGGGTTCAGACAAAGGATTCTTTGCGGTTCTGTGGTGTTGGGGCCCTTTTCAAAGCACCAGTGAAGAACGGTTACAGCCCGATCGAATCAGGTTTCTCTCTGGGCCCAGCCTTCGGACGAGGGGACTTCAAGGAGCAGAATCTTGCCTCTGGAGGTCTGGAAGGAGTCCACCAAAGTTTCGGGAGGATTCGTTCTTCGGAAAGCGATGCACTGCACACTTGCCACAGGTCCCAGATTATTGGCGGTTTGCAGACCGTGAAGGTTACAGCTCGACAGGGATGGCTTGAAATGCAGTTTGAATTCAGAATGGTTCGTCCCACCAGTCTAAAGGAGGAATTTGTCAGGATCGGAGCTTCCATGTTATTTGGAAAAGAGGATTGAAGCAGCAGCAGTCACTCAGATGGCTCTGGAGGTAGCTGCAGACATCCTTCTGCTCCTCCTCTTCGGAATGGATCTTCCAGTGGTAGACTCTGGCTTCAGCATCAAGACCCTTGCCTTTTATTCAGGAATATAGCCATTCAACATGCATACTGTCGGTCAAACTTGAGATGGGGGCTGTCCTTTCTACCAATACGAACTGTATCTACACTAGAGTTTCAGAGTCCTCCCAGTTTACTACCCTCACAGACACACTGGCGCCTTCGGGCGGGCTTCACAAAAGGATCCCGGCAGAGACGAAAAGACACACAAGGACCTCCCCCACTCAGCAAGGCAGAAGAAGGAACCAGAAACCATCAGGAGTTGGCAAAAAAAGAAGACAGGACCCATTTAGGATTAATGGAGTCCCATGTGAGCCTTACTGCAGCTGCAAATGCAGCCTGCGTTGCAAGTTTCACAAAATTGGTAGAAAAAGTATCCACTGCCACCAGCCAATCAGATGGAATTGTTACTGTAACTAAACAGTTACAGGAGAGTGGAAACAGGTACACAAAGTGTCTCCTCATCACTACGCAATATGTGGAGTGTGCTGGTTTCACAATAAAAGTGCAGGTAGGATAAAAAATACCCTCCTATCCTCGGGAACAGTAGGCTTCACAAGGAAATGAAATAAAACCAACAGAGGGAAGCTCAAGGAGCTTCCAGTAACTCTGCACATAAGGTGCTATGTACTACAATAGGAAATTACAGATGCCAGAGAAAAAGATGGAGGACAGTGACTCCATTCAAATAAACCCAAAAGGGGTGCAGAGTACAAAAATAAGAATGAGTGAGTGAGGAAAAAGATTCCCATTCACATGAGTCTCAGAAAAACCTAATAATCCAGAGAAAGTGCTGAGGGACTCACCTAACAGTTTACCTCAAAACACATACACCCAGATATGATAGAATAGCTGATTAAGGTATAGAAGTCACAGAGCAAATCCTGATAAGAGACAGGAGAGAAAGAATGCTGCAATTTCAGGTGAGCAGCAGGTAGATGCTAGGTTCCTTTGAGAGTTAGTGGGATTTCGGAGGCAGGTTAGTTCCACAAAGCAGCTCCAAAGGGAAATTCATGTCTCGGATACATTTTCAATGTGTCACATGAAGCCAAATTAGAACCATTTTTATTGTAAAAACTTGAAAGGCAAGGCATACACGACTCTGATTTCCTATTTGAAATGAGCTCATATTAACTGGTAGTACCTTAACAAGAGATTCAACATTTTAATTTTTAAAAAGAACACCAAGCTTTGAAAGGCAAATCATAAAAGATTCTGGTTTCCTATGTTTGAAATTAGCCCATTCTAGTTGGTAGTGTGGCGACAAAGAATGACGAGAATGACCAGGTGGTGGCATGAGGATTGCTATAAACATTTATTTTAACAGAAAATAAACCTATCTAATCTTAATTCTAATGGGGTTTCCCTACCTAAACTAAGGAATCTTAGGTGCTCGTCAGGAAGTCTTTAAAAGTCCAAATCAAAAGACACTGTCCCGTTCAAAAAGGCTCCTACGCTATCCATGTCACTACAACAAAGTTCTGATTCTACTCGTATCCAAGGAGAATGACTCCCTTCTCCTGGATGTAAAGAGTCCCAAAATGCCAAAAAAGTTCCATAAAGTTCTCGGCTTTTACCAACTCAAAGCAAACGAAACAGTTTAATAAGATCTTGTGGGGCTAGAAAAACGACTCCTTTCCCCTAGCTGGTTCCCCAATGTCACTTATAGCTCTTAGCAATACTTGCAATTCCTTTACGGGAGTTTTTACTGACTCTACTTTCTTTATCCTGCCCCCCACTGGTACAGTAAAGATGCTTCCCGTGTCCCTCTCGACTCTGCACCACCACACTCTTGTGGAACTGTGCAGGGAATTATGTTAAAAAGTGGTTCACTACCACATCTGCTTCTTTATAGCTTATCGCATTTTCCTGGCCCCCACTCCCAGACTTGTACCGCTTTCTGTTACCTTCCCCCGGGGAACTCTTAAGCGGTTTCACCAGGGGTCACGGGTTCACTCTCTCTACTCCAACTTCTACCAGGCTGTTTCTGGGGCTAGCTTCTCTCCATGGCCAGTTACTGCTGGCGGCCTTGCTCAGCGTAGTTGTCAGACCCCCTCAGTCCAGCCATGACAGGTCACACCACCACCAGTGGCTCTTGCACTCCCCACACATTTGCCTATGCGGCTCTGCTGTAGGCTATAGTAGGCAGTCTCGGCACGGTTGTTGAACCGCACAGTCCACCCACTACAGGTCGTGCCACCACCTTTCAGTCTTTCCAGGCTCACTACGCTGGTTGTCAAGCGACTCACAAGATGCTTCTCGGGCATTCCACTGCTTTTCTCTTCAGCTTTGGAGACATATTTCGCTGCAGCCTCCCAAAGCCCAAGTTCAGCCTTACGGGCTTCGAAGAGCCCCCCCGGTCGCCAGATTCTCCTTCTGGATGTACAACAGCTCTCAGCATACCACAAACACATGGATTGGTCAGAAGATGAAGAACACGGTCATCCTTTGCTGTTCAGTTTAAATACCAGGGCCGGACCCAGCGTAACATCAGTCCAATTGACAGCAGCTGTTCAAGTCTTCGAGCTGAAGGAGTATTTTATTTGTTAAGCAATTAACTTAGAAAATGATAAAGCGCTCATAACATAAGACCGATTAAGACCCCACTTGCCCCATTCATTCAAACAAGTTGTTGTGGGTGTTAGCGCATGGTAAAGAATGCTCTGAGAAGGGAGTGCATAGGATAATTGATCACTTACTTAATTTCTCGATTTTTGACAACTGGATTAGCAGAACTTGCATTTTCAACCTTGAGAAGAATTTCACAAACTGAAGTTCCCAGAAAAGCCAGATAATATGAAGTACGTTGGGGAAGCCCTTTGAAAATGTAAGAATTCTTTGTAGTCTTAAAACTGAAGGAGTCCCTTTCTTCAGAGCAATAGGTTCAATCATCACCAAAGTTAGAATACATGAATACAAGGAAAGGGATAAGATCGCAATTGGGTCTGTGGGGTGACATGTGGCAGCACTCATTGGAATCTTCTTTTCCAGCTCTTAAAATTGGGATCCTGACCTTGTGCATCACAATCATATATTTCCTCACTCAGTGTTTGCTACTGACACCGACAAAGTGAGACAGTTCTTGGGCATTACTCCAATGAGACGGTTAGGTAAAGTTGAGGGACAAAAGGGGATTCACTTCATTACTGCCTTTGCATTATGAAGCAGGTGGTTATTCTGGGCACCGTTCTTAAGACTTGGTTAAAACGTTCAGCTAATTTCCCCCAATCACCCATTTCAACACTCTCCCCTGCAGCAAGGGAAGCTGCACACCCATTCACGCCTAGATCTTATCTTCCTCAAGAACACCTCCCCCAGGTGCTGCCATCTTCAGCATGTGGGTTTTTAGAGCACCAGTACTATGTGAATCTTTCAGCTATGCCTTTCCCCACAGCAGTAAGGAACAAGTTACTTACAGTAATTCTTGTTCTCTAGCATGGCCCTTGCATGGATTCACATGATCATGAATATTTCCCATCGTCAGGGTGGGAATCCTCAGTAAAAAGAAAGCAGTTTAGCTTTAAACTTTAAACTGCTCGTCTCCTCTATAGCCTATCAGTGTCCTTTGGGTCATGCTGCCTTGAGCCAAAGACACTTGTCCTCCTAAACTCTACCTCTGGTGGCCATCTTCTGATTTGGTAGCGCACGTAAAGTGGCAGAATGAACCAGGGAAGGGAAGGAGGCAGGGTTTGCAAGTGAATCCATGCAAGACCCATGCTGGAGAACAAGAGTTACAGGTAAGTAACTTGTACCTTCTCCAGCATGAGGTCCTTCATGGATTCACATGCTTGTGAATACGATTATACAGCAGTACATATTTTACAACCACGGGACGTGGCAAGGCTCACAGAAGCAATACATTTACCCCTGGAACAGACTCACCTCAACAGGTTGTGTAGCACCGCTTGGCCGACTCCACCCTGGAATCTGTCAACACAGTAGAATTTCTTGAAGGTGTGGGTAGACCTCAACATAGCGGCCCTGCAGATGTCGAGCAGGGGAACACCAGAGAGAAACACTGCTGTTGCTGCAATGGGTCTGGTGGAGTGGGCTCTCGGCCGGCGTGTAAGCAGTCTGTTGGCCAGGCGATGCTAATGCATGATACAGATGGAGAGCCATCTGAAGTTGGAAGTCTTAGACAAGGCCTTCCTGTGTCCCACAGGTTCAAAATTGAAACAGTTGAGACGAGTTCCGAAAGTCTGTCGTGCGTGCCACATAGAACTTCAGAGCACAAGCAATGTCCAGCAAATGCAACGCCCTTTCAGCAGGCGAACAACAGTTCACGAACAAATCTCATAGAACCAAAGGCTCTTTGAGATGAAAGTCAGACGGAACCTTTGGCATGAAGGAACAATGAATTTGCAGAACGTGGAAGGACAAATACAGAGGTTTACGGGAGAGGGCCTGTCTCTCCCTGAACTGTCTGGCCGAGGTGATTGCCACCAGGAAGGCGGCCTTCGACGACAGAAGCTTCAATGCATTGGTTAAAACAGAGACTCCATGAGCTCAGACAGTACCACTTTCAGTTCCCAAGCTGGGGCAGGTGCTTTCACCGGTGGGAACGTCCTGAAGCGACCGTTTAGCAGCCCCTTAACAAGCCTGTGCGTCCACAAGGAGAGCTTGCCTGGAGCTTGTGTGTACAGGGATATAGGGCTAGGTGGACCTTGAAAGACGCATGGGCAAGACCAGTTTTGGCCAGAGAGAGCAGTTATGGGAGGAGCTCTGGGGCAGTGACACAGCAGCAAAATATTCTGTGCTCAGCGCCACACTGTGAAGCGCTTCCATTTCTTCCTGTAGCAAGTCAACGTAGAGGTAGCCCTGGCCTTGGCCAGGATCTTTTTGCATTCCAGCGAATAGTGTCAAAATTCCAATGCTGCAGGAGCCAGGCCGTGAGGCTCAGCGACGCCAGGTCGAGGTGCAGGATTGACCCTCCTTCTCTGGAGAGGTTGGGAAGCGGAGGCAGTTAGAAGGCCAGAACCAACGACAGATGGAGAAGGTCAGAGTACCAGATCGGCCTCGGCCACGTCAGTGCAATGAGGAACATTTTGCAGTGGCAACGTCTGAGTGTGTCGATCACACGCTGCAACAGCGTAATTGGAGGGAAGGCATAAAGGATGAGACCCTCCCAGGGGTACGAGAAGGCATCCCCAAGGCTCCTCGGCTGAGGATATCTACTGGCAAACCTTTGACACTTGGAGCTGGCAGCAGACGCGAAAAGGTCGCTCTGAGGAAGACCCACACCTGCTAAAGAGGCGCAACACTTGCGCTTGCAGAAGCTCCCATTTGTGGCAGCACTGCAGTTCCCGGCTGAGAGTCCTCGCAATGGTGTTCGACTCCTGCCAGATGAAACGGGACAGTAAACATGCGTTGGAGAATGGCACAGTGCCATAGAGACTGGGCTTCCAGGGGGAGAGCGGGTGAGCAGTACGTGTCCTCCATGTAGAGAGTTGCAAGAAAATCCCCTTCCTCCAGCTAGTTGAGCACGTGCTGCAACATGAACATTCTGAACTGTTAGGATTTGACAAACTTGTTGAGGCGTCGCAAGTCTAGAATTGCTCGCCACCCTCCTGACTTCTTCCTTACCAGAAAGTATCTGGAGTACACTCCAGAGCCCCGGAGGCGCAGAGGGGCTGATTCGATTGGCCCTTTGCGTAGTATGGCCTGAATCTCCTGGAGCAGCTGGGCCATATGTAGTTCTTGTCACGCGAAGTACGTCCAGCACCCATTTGTCTGTGGAGATCTTTCACCACCGATTGGCAAATTTTGATAGTCCCGTCTCGCACTGGTATGTGGAAGTGGGGGCCCGGGTTCTGACTCAGTTCAGACCTGTTTCAGCATCTGCATCCTGGATGGGGGAGGGGGTGGGGTGACGACACTGGGTGCCACTGCTGTAGGCCTGGGAGCGACCCCTATAAAGCTTCCTGGGAGGTGGAGCGAGAGGATTGACTATGGGGGGTGGTGCAACCCTTGGATGATCTGGAGACTCTCCAATTCGTGGAACGAAAGGACGGTCTTCTGTGCTGCAGACTCTACAGAGTGCGTCTCTGTGTCAGTCTTGATGACGGTTGTAGGTCAAAGGATCGAATCAACAGGATCTAAAAGGATCGAATCAAAAGGATCGAAATACAATAAGGTTGAATCAAAAGGACCGAAAACAAAAGGGTTGAATTTTTTTTTGGGGGGGGGACGGGGCGGGGAACACTTTTCTTCATATACGGAAACCCCAAAAAAAATATACATTAAAAAAAAAAAAATTCAACCCTTTTGTTTTCGGTCCTATTGATTTGACCCTATTGCATTCGATCCTTTTGTTTTCGGTCCTTTGACTGGACACCCTTGATGACTTGGAGAGTGTAATCGACTGCTTTTCAAAACAGGTTGCAACACTGACCGGCACATCTGAGCAGAAAATCTTGGCCTTCAGCCTAACTTGGCGGCAGAGAGCCACACCATTTCCCATCTGGCAGAAGCTGGAGTCTGCTATGTTGAGTGTGACAGGGATGGCGTGGCCGGAAGCCACTTCTCCTTCCTGGAATAAGGCCAAGGCTTTGGCCTTTTTGTCATCAGGGAGAAAGTCATGGATGGGCCCCAGCTTGTACCACGGCTCCCTGTCGCACCTTGACAGGATGGCTAGGGTGTTGGTGGCCCTGATGGTGGAGGCTGCTGTGGTGATGATGCACTTCCCCGCAGCATCAAGCTTTTTGCCTTCCTGGTCCGGAGGCACCAAGGACGACGAAGAGGGGTTGAAAGACCTCTTCCTGGCAGCGGCCTATACCACAGAGTCAGGTAAAGGATGAGACCTGAGGCACTTGGAGTCCGAATCTGGAACTCAATATTTTTCTCCAATTGGTCAGCTTAGCAGGCTTGGTATTCAGAGTTTTGACTGCCAAGCCATCTTCCCAAATGTCATCCAACAAAGGGACTGATACAATGGTCTTGTTAGCGGACTCCCACCGTTAAAAAACGAAGCCCCCCTTCTTCTCTTCTGGCACCAGGTTAAAGTGTTGGCAGCTTTCGAGATGGAGTGGAAAGAGCCAATTTTGTCTGGGGGAAGAGGCCCTGGCGGTCTCATCAACATCCGGGGGTTCCCCATCCGTGGGAATGTAATCATCAAACTCATATGTGCGAGTACCAGTGGTGTCTGTGCTAGCGTCTGTGTGAACTGGATCCTCAGCCATAGGGGGCAGAGCAGAGGAGTTACGGGTACCTTATTATTAGGCAATGACGCCTGATGCGGAGGACCCGGCACAGGAGCAGTGGGCAGCTCTGGCTCCTCTGTCACGGGGGCAGGGCCCCTAGCTCTGCCCGAGGGGTAACAGGTGCCTTATGAGGCAATGTCTGCTGATGTCCAGGCACAGGAGCAGTGGGCATCTGCTGCTGAATTTCTGCCACCAGGGTGCAGGGTGGTTAGGATGTCCAAGGACATGTCCCTCTGCGCAGGTGGTACAGCAGAAACAGGGCCAGAGCCCCATGGAAAGCTATGAGAAGGCCCACGGGTTGGTGAAGCTTCGTGAGGCATGAGCAGAAAGGGATTGCTTTCCCCATGGCCCTCTTCCTGATCTGGATAAAAATATTCAGGCAGGCCCTCTTCTAAACTGTGTAGATTGCTGCTGACTTTCTTGGGGATCCCATAAGAACTAGAGTAAAGACAGCAATGCCGGGGCTGGGCAGGAATTCCAGAGTTGGATGCATGTCTTTCACCAGATCAGAGCCCCACGGGAAAGAGGTTACGACAAAACCTACACAGCAGGAAAGGGGATGCCATCTACGAGATCGTTGTAGGTACCATTAACAGGGGTCTAGGAGGCAGACACACCCTGGTCATGGTGACCGTTGTAGAGGTAAAGGAGACTGTAATTGATAAACCTTTTGGAGCCGCGGCCGCTGAAGGAAGACTCGGTTTTGCTGACTTTGTAGACGGAGTCAAGATGCGCGCCGATGGGTCGGTGGTCGATGGGACAATGGTCTTGATGGATGAAGTTATCAATGAAGGTCTGCTCTTCGACGATCTGTGCTTGAACAACGAGGTCAGCAGGTTACGTGCTGGCGGAGGCAACCCACTAGCCGGCAGGCTAACCGTCGACGGAGTCGGTGACTGGCCCTTCCCAGAACTTGGTCCCGCAGCCACAGACCGTTGACGAAGAAGTTGGTGGAGCGTGGGATTTTGCCTTTTTTTGGATCTTCAGAGGAAGCAATCTCAAAGGACCTCAACCTCTTCTTACAAAAGGGAGTATGCTCAGTGGACCTGCCGGCCTTGGAAGAGGCATGACTACACCCGGAGGCCGCATCAGAGGCCTTCCCTTCCTCGAACCATGGTGGTCCTTCTGAGTCTTCGACAAAAAGGGTGACAGATTGAGCATCCGTTTGCATCGTGGTCAGGACAAAGACAATAAGTGCTCTTGCAGTGCCGATCCTCGAAGATACTCTTCAAGCCGTAGCTTTCACAGGACATGAAGAGGCTTTTCTTCGTGGCATTCGCCATAGTTGAGGTGTAGACCCCAAGCCTGGGCCTGGATCGCCACCACGGGCTGAAAATCTGACAGTGGATTTAAGATCTTTTCCGGCAACGGGTCCCTGCTGCTGGTAGTTGCTACATGATGGTTAACGATGAAGAGATGGAGAATGTCTTAAAAAAATAGCAAAAAAACCCTACGATTTTCACGGAGCGAAGCACAAGGACTTCCAACAGTAGAAACGTGCAGTAAAATCTGAAGATGCCACCATAGCGGGAGCTTAGGAGGACAAGTGTCATTGGCTGGGGGAAATAGGACCCAAAGGACACCGATAGGCTATAATGCAGATGAGCTTTAAGTTTAACACTAAAATGTTTTCGTTTTACAGAGGTTTCCCAGCCTGACAACAGGGAATATTCATGAGCATGTGAATCCATGCAAGACCCCATTGCTGGAGAAAGGGTTGTGCTTCTGCTTTTCACTTTACCTGGCTTGCAAGCACCTGTGCCAGCTGTTGATCCCTCTTCAGCAGAGAAAGCCTGTGTCTCTGCTCATGCACCTTCATCTGAAGCTTTGCCCTCTCTTCGCATACAAGCAGTAAGCTCCTCTCTGCCTTTTCTTCCAGCCGCCGAATGTCTTTCTGAATCTGTTCACAACAGCATCAGTTAGTAATTATTTAAACAAGAACTTCAAGTGTAAATTAAGAAAAAAAAATCCAACTGTAATTGGGCTTCCACTCCTGACCTGAATGAAGTTAAGGCATTCAAATTCAGTAACCTGTATATGCTTACTCTATTTACGGGTCATCAGGACAAACACACATACGCTTCACTCACTTTTAAGGAGAGGCCTCAGGTCCTCTCCAAGATGCCCACAACCTCCTAAGAAGGATACACCTTGAAAGGGACTTATTGCAGTAGGGTACACGGATTGCAATTGGCAGGGAAGTTAACGTTCATTGACAAGATTGCTACCAGCTACATCTGCAGGGTCTGGGCAGGCTCCATGAGCTACTTTCCTAACACCAAAGTATAACAGTTGCTTCAAAAATAAAAACTTTCAATCATACTAATCTGAATGGTTGTGTTCCCCAACACGTTTATAGATGTAGGTTTTCCTATGCAGCCAATGGAGGTCCACAAGCTTCCAATAGCTGTCAACGGACTAAGTTTTAGTTCGGTTTAGTGGCAGAATGGCTTTTTAGTGAGATAGGGAGAAGGCTCAAAATTGGAGACAGGAGAGAAAGATACAAGAACGACAAAAATCAACCTTCTATTCCTCACCACTTTACACAGAATAGGTGAAAAAGGCATGGTTTTGAATGATAACTCAAGAGTACATTGCCTTGTAGCTAAAGAGAAAAGCCTGAAGGAGTTTCTCTATTCCATGTGAGAACTCTGGCAACAAAAACTCAAACATTGGCAACTAGATGCGATATCATACATTTGGTCAAACTGCACTTTTTTTTATTAGTTTATGTACAACATTTCTGATACCTCAAGTCTCAGTACGGTGAGCAGACGTGTCTGTGTTTCTTTGATTTCAAGTACCTCTTCTGGAACAACCAGCACCTGTTCAAACAAACCAAAATAGCACATTAAAGCTTGGATTTCTTAAAGGGCACACATTCAAATCTGGACAACTAGCGAGATGCCACCTTGTCTCCAAGCTTTTCATCTCTTCTTTACAAAAAACCTAACTAACCATGGTGAAAAAGTGTGAAATTGTAAAACTAGTACAGCACACAAGGATGTTGCGTCAAATGAGCAAAATGTCTATCGATCAAATAGCTTCAGAATACTTTGCATATTCCAGTCTGGCGCTTAACATAGAAGATAGATAATGGGATTAGTAACCTATTGACATATTACCAAGGCTTCAATGTGATTTTCCTTTTATCAAAGGATCTACTGATGAAGAAAACACCAGAGGTGTGAGATATGTATGTGAGAGGAAAGGAGGAGACCAGATATTGGGCCTCATTCCGACTGTGCCGGTCCAGTAACAACAGTGCTGGTAAGCCTACCAGCACCGTTGTTACCGGACCTGCACAGTACGACTCTGCGGGTGGGTGCCGTTCCGCCTGCCAGAGTCAGTCCTATGGGACTCTATGGGAATGGGGATTAACATTTTACCAGCGCCTGACTTCCCAGACCGCCGGAGCTGTAATGCCCTGGTGTTTCCAGCAAGCCAGGTGCCAGTAGAATTTGCTAGTTCGGCGGCAACCTGCCGGTTTACCGGCACGGTTACCGCCGGACTTGTAATGATGCAAATTGTGTCTTAGCACAACACACAATCTGGTGTCTCTACAATGTTGAGCTCATGACACCACAAGAATCATACCTGCCCATTTAACTCACTAAAATCTGGCCAATACTCTCAACAAAGACAAAATGGACTAACATATGAATATATCTGTTCATTTATGCCACCTGCACTGCTCAGGTGATGTGCTTAGACAGGAGGCATGAGAAGCATCTCTTCTATAGTGCAGTTTGATGTGAATATTAATAAAGTTACTCACCGTAGTGACTACCTTACTCAAGTCCATAGTCCCCTTTCCTCCATACTTATAGGGAAATTCCATCCTGTGGGACGGGACCAGAGCACTTTTGTAGAAAGCATCACATTTTTCAAAAATGTGTCCTTCTCTTTTTACGCGGGGTACCGCACGTGGCCGTAACCCCGCCCTCCTTAGCTCCGCTGTTAGGAAAAATGTCATAATTGTATGTAATTTTCCCTCCATGTCTCAACCCCCAAACATTTTGCTGCTGTTTAGACACCATTGACTGACTTTGCCAGAGAAGCACAGCCTTCAGCTGCACTCCTCTGGGCTTTCGCTCACTTTTTATGGGGAAGCTGACATGCCCTTAAGACAGTCAGTACTGGGAGACTTTGTTTCCCTTAGTCCTTTCCTCACGTTGCAACTTTTGTGCAACATGTAACAAGTGTGCAAATGTATTTTACCATACAGAACACTTGGGTCTATAGTCCTTTCCAAAGGCCCTAGATACTCTCGCTGGACTTTTTATGAACTGAGGAGATGTGTCATGGACAGGACTGGTGGCAGATATTTTTTTGCATTATTTTTAACCCTTTCCTGCCGCGTTAACAGCGTTTGGCACGAATAGGTGGCCTGGCTCCCAAATGGCCATGTCACGAGGTTCTTTGTCCTGTCCTTTGGCCATCTTGCCCCTTGCTTAACCTTCCCCAGGTTGAGTCGACCCGGGTCAGTCCTTATTTGGTCATGCACTTTCCCGCGAATCCCAATGCTTTCGCAGGCTTCTGCATGCCTTGTGTATGTGCCTCCAGGATGGGGGCTGGAACGTCTGGTTTCAATACACATCCTTGGTGCCTTCGAGTCTGGAGTGCCATGAATGACTGGGACCACTGTGGTCCGTGATTGGTCCACGTATGGAGTGTGTGTTTGTGAGCAGATCTCCCATTGGGTCCTCTTTATTTTGGCGCGAAGGGAACTTTGGATAAGAGGAGGCCAAAAACACCCCTACCATGTCGATCACCTGAGTTCTCACTGAACAAAGGATAGGATTCAAGTATCCTGCAACTACAAAGCTGAGTCAAGGAACCGCTGGTGACCCGCTGGAAGGTTTGGCATCCTGAGCCCACTGTCGTCCCGTGGGACCCCTCTGCATCTGGTGGTCCTAGAAGGTCTGCGAAGACGCTTCGACCCATTGGAATAGTGGGACCAATTATTCTCAGCACCTTTGTCAAACCCTGCCAGTAAGCTTTCTTGGAAGTGTCCCTGGGCCAACCAGTGAACTGACCAGCTTACCCAGTTGTTTTGAAACTTGGTATACTGCTAGCTCTGTGTCCACAGCACCCTCACACCGAATTTCTTACACTTAGTGTTCCCAGGTCTGAAGTGAGACGAGTGCGCCAGGACCGGAGTGAACGCGGTTACTGTGTTGCCCTGCCGCGGCAACGTCCTTTGCAAGTCCGCTGCGTTTCTGACCCTCTCGCCCACGAAGCCTGCTGCAGTGAAACTGGGTCGATTTATCCACCCGGAGCGGAGAAATCACCACTGTCCTGTTTGGGAATCATCGCTGTATCTCAGGAACTAAAAGGTGCCGAGACGTCCTTTCTGCCGCACTCTAACCTGCAAGCGAAGTGGAATGACCTGCGAAGTTTGGGTCCACTTGCGTCGGGGACCGGTGAGTACTCAATACCCCAACCGGAGTCCCCTAGTGCAAGGGCCCATTTTTATGCAGGAGTGGCCCTGGAGGGACCCTCTCCTTTCCACTGCTATAGCGAAATAGAGACTCCATCCCGAACTCTCGAACTGCCGCTGCCTTCAAGTGGAGGTCCTTTATGAATAGTGGGAACTTGTTCTGCATCGCCTCACCCACCTTCCCGAGCTGCTAGAGACCCTTGAAGAGACCCTGTTCTGCCCATTGGAACAACCGCGTGCGTTTGCACTGCATGTACTATTGAGCACAAGGCTCCTCTCTTCTTATGGTTTGGACTGCCTCTTAGTTAGGTGTATTGTCGATGTCGAACTGGGCCTAAAGACTATCTGCACTGCCCGTTTCCTTCCCCTTTAGGTTGTTGAAATATTTTGTGTATTTAACCCTTTAGACCTCAATGGTCTTGTATATACATTGTATGGATTGTGATGTGTTGGTTTACTTAGTGTTACTGTGATTCTTTTGCTATGGTCTATGTTACAAAGGCCTTGTAATAAATGTGTCTATATTTTTGATGTAACACCTGTCTGGAGTAATTTGTAAATGTCCTTGCTTTGTGTGCTGTTTTGAGGTCCTTCAGTCACCCTCACCACTTCTGAGACTTAGTCTTGACCGCCTGCGATAGCTAATCTGATTGGTCTGGCTTGTCCAGAGGTTACCCTGTTCCAAGGAACTAGGCTGGCCTTTTGAACATCTGCCCCTCCAGGACAGAGCTTAGAAATACATCTTAACATCCGCCCAGCGCATCACCCATCAGTCTTTTTCTATCGCCAGGTCTGAGACCTTTAATTTTTTTATTTTTATTTGTTTTGGCTACACAGTAACCTTTACAAAATATAGAAATCTCATAATAAAAGATCATAACATTGCATCACATAAAATCCAATACGTAAAATATAACAAAACACATACTGTATACAGATAAACCAGAAAAAACAAGAGGGGTAATATTACATATCTGGTAACTTTTTTTCCTTTCCTTCATGAACTATCGTGTTGCATATCACCACGCATTTAACAACCAGAATTTCTACCCAGCATTCCTCCCTGCAGTTCACATTTAGTTTTTTTTTTAAAACGTAGCACCACCAATTGTAGTTTAACCCTGGAGCCATGCAACATATCTATCCAGAGCGCTTCAAGATTAACACACTCTGGGTTGGGCACATAATTAATAAAATAATCAATGCGTGCTTGTTTTAAGTCCTACACATTGAGTCAGCAGATGTTGCAAAGTTACTTCCCTGATGTCTAGGTTACAAAATCGACATTCAGCCGTAGGGGTAGACAAATATTGCCTTATACTCGTAATTTGGCCAGTTGCCCAAACATTAAAGCAAAAATCGCATGAATTCCTGTCTGAGCCCTTTACTGGGGAATTTTATGAGGTAAGGTTCTGTTGTACCCATTTTTTTTATTATTGCCGACCAGATGCACACACAATTTTTTGCTTTGAATTAAATTGACCGTCAAGTTCCAGTCTACATGTTGCAATAGTATCTTAACCTTCGTCGGGTTTCTGATAAGTAGTTCTTTCGAAACCCCTACTTCTGCCAGGATTTCCTGAACCTCCCTTTCCAATTCCCACAATACCACAGAAGAGTCTTTGCCAGCAACCAAGCACCGACCCAGGATTCCATACAGGCTGGAGTCCTTACCCACAAGCAGTTTTCTATAAAGCGATACTCTACGCCAGAAAATTATACTTGAGAGGGAATATAACCCAAGTTCGTAGCGTATTGCCGCAAGAGGGACACACTTCGGGGGCACCAGACCAAGGACCTTAACAAACGTGCCTCATATTTTGGAAATTCACTCCTGAAAAAAGACGGAACCAGTTCCATCCCATAGCAAAACTGTGCAATGGTCTTTCTACGGTACATTTTTAAACATGGTAACATCGAGAATTTCCCGTATTTGTTATCAATTTTGAGGAGTTGGGAAATCAGTGGAGTTATTTTTTTTTATCCAAGTAAGTGCACAGATTAACCCTGGTTGCAGTCTCAAAAATAGGATAGCCAAGGTAACGGAAAGCATGACATATGCAGAGTTTGGCCTGATCCAAGAACCACGCAAATTTAATAGCACTCTTCCTATAGCTTAATCGCATGATAAAAGTTTTTGAGCGATTAATAGCTAATGCATTTTCCACAGTGTATTTCTTAAATTAAGATAATACTCGTTGCAGGCCTAAGGGAGTTAAATCAAACAGTAGTACGTCGTCCGCATAGGCGGTCCACACAATCTTAGTGCCCTCCACTTTTGGGGTGGCAAAGGATGCCTCTTCCAAATGCAGACCAACATCTGACAAATACAAATTAAAGATAGTTGGCGCAAATATACACCCCTGTCTAAGACCGTTACTTGTGATGATTTCCTCTGAGAGAGTTCCCTCAGTATTAAGACGTACCCCGATTTTGGTTTCTACATGAAGATGGTATAAAATGGCTAAGAGCTGTGCAGGCATATCTAGGGCAAACAGTTTATGCCACAGTGTGGCTCTATCAACTAAATCAAAAGCGGAGCAAAGATCAATTGACGCCAAGTATATTGGTTGGCTACCTCTTTGCCTGGTCTGATGCTGCATAACAGTCAATAAAAGCCCTCCCGCATCAGTACCCACCGCTTTCCTAAAGCCAAATTGCTGGGGTGAAAGTACTGCCTCTTCATCCATCCAAACGTGGATGTGTTCCAGGACTAGGGGCGCAAAAATCTTAGAGTCAGCATCAAGCAGGGCAATAGGTCTGTAGCTAGATGGTAAAGACCTATCGCCCTTTTTATAGATTGGTACAACAAAAGACATGTGCCAAGTAGTTGGAAAAACCTTAGATAGAACAATGTCCTTAAACAGTATAAACAACATTTTGGCCCACAGATTCATATTGCCCTTAAAAACAACATTGGCAAGCATATTTGGCCCTGGAGCACGAGATGACGAGCATCTAGAAATACGTCTTTGTACATCCTGCAATGTAAAGGGGATGTTCCAGTGACATGTAAAAATATCGTCCGGAACCAGCCAATTTGTGGCCGGAGGACCATATAAGGAGCCGAAATGCCCTTCCCAAACAGCAGAGGAGATACATACTCCTTGTTCTCTTGCTCGCGTATCTCCTCTTCCGTTAACCAGGGACCAAAAATGTCTCGTGTTAGTTTTGGATAATGCCTCCAATATACTTTCAGCATCCTTCTGCACAATGTTTGCTTTCAATGTGCGTACTTTGGATCTCCATTTATTTTTTACTTTTCTGATCATATCTCCCAAAAGAGGAGCAAGCGGGAGTTTCACTAAGCTCAGAATCTCACGATTCCTCTCCCTTTTGAGTCGATGCAACATGGGGTCAAAAACATGTGCATGAGTGGTGCCTACTTTCTTGGGTCTCCCAATCCCTTTCGGGCCAAGGACAACCATTTTTGTCATAGTCCTGGAAAAAGACCTTGTTCACTTTCTCAGCATTATCCCCGTGCCAGTTAATTCTATTCCCAGCACAGTTGTGCTCCATCATCAGTGGATATACTTCAGTTGGCGCAGCTGAAGTTTGCACCTGGAAGGTCAATTTAAGGACTCTGTGATCACTCGCCAGTGAGGGAATGATTTTGAAATCAGATATGAAATTAAGTAAAAACATACTAACAAAGATAAAATCTATAGTGGAGAACTCGGATCCATTTGTCCAAGTATAACCAGCCACATCCTTATTCAGGTAATCATTTACACAAATTAGGCCCCAATTCTTCAGAAAAACATTCCACTGTTGGCTCTGTACTTGCTTTCTAGATGGACCAAGGTTCTTAGAGCATATACCCACTTCGGAAGTGAAATCACCCATGACCATGAGATTCAGAGTTTGACACAATGTTTGCCACTCCTGTAGAATATTGTCAACCAGGTTGATGAATTCCTTTAGGTCTAGCTCTAGACTCCAATAGACAATGACTATCAGCAAGTGTCCCAGGGGAACAGGAGGGAAGAAGTGTAACAACATAGCAATGCAACCCTTGTGAGGCGAGAAGAGCTTAAGGCACTTAAAGGGCATGGAATTGCTTACCGCAATAAGCAAGCCCCCCCGAGGGCCTTCCCCTTGATTTTTTAACTGCTGGTACTTGATGCAGGCTATACCCATCAAGCACCAGAGGAGAAAGTGCCCAAGTTTCCTGAAGACAGAAAATACTTGCCTCTGTAAAATAGCTCAAGCTATCAGACTCCATCCTTAGAACTTTATTTCCCCGAGATTCCAGTATTTTTATTTATTTATTTAAATTTTTGTAACGCGCCAACATGCCCGTAGGCCTCAAGGCGCACACAAAGACAAGACATAGTCAGACAAGCACAAGGGCAGTAGAGGAGGACAGAGTCAATGAGTTATTCCAGGTTGAAGAAGTGAGTTTTTATGGCGCATTTGAATACAGTATAGCTCTGGATCTGCCGTATCCGGGCTGGTAGTGTATTCCATAGAAGGGGGATATCACTGTAAATGGCGGCAAGGTCTATGGTTTCGCATTCAGAGCTTGGATCTTGGCTAATGATTCACTCAGCGTTTGAGCCAGCCATTTTAGGTCAGTTTCTGTGGTTTGATTTTGTGTAGTTGCCCCCTACGTCCCCTCTGAGTGGGAGTGTGAGGTGATGTCCACCGGATAACTTCCCTCTACCTCAACCCCTCGGCTAATCAATCTGTTATTGAATGGTTCTAAATCAGAGCCGAAGCAATGGATAGAATCAATTTCCGAGGCGACTAGTTCCATAATAGCCTGGGAAAAGAATACCAATCTTATACAGTCAAACCTCAGGGGGTGGATAAAATCGACCAATTTAATATCACCCGATGAAATCATGGAGAGCCTTGGGATTTCACTGAATAAGGTTAAGTGAGGTTGGACCACCCTGCGAGAACATAGAATAAAGCATGATGCTGGGGCAGTCATTAAAGGCGGGAGGTCTCCAGTCCATTCTATTAGGAAACCTGTTGTTTGTAGCTTGTTTAATGGACTTATGTGGACTGTGCTCCCCCCCTATCGGGTATTCAGAACTTGTTCTGTTCTCCCCTTCTTTCTGCAGATCATTACCAAATGCCCGTATATCAGCCATATGAGCCTTACTATTTTCCCCCTCAGAAGAATGCGCAGCTCGTACCAGGTTGACCCATTCTTTAGGTGGCTGGACATGCATATTTCTTTCAGAGCTGTATCTCGTTTCCTGCTGCTCACACATCTGATTTTGCTGTAATTCAGAGGATTCCTGGCAAGATTGAATTGCGTAGGCATGGAGAGAAGGCTGAGCATTAGCAGCATCCCCATGCCTTAAAGGGCTTCCAGAGCTATGTGTCAGGTTATTTATATCTCGGCCCAGCCCTATAACGGTTGCTGACTCAAATAGGCGTTTACCTTTTGTGTCACAATCGTGAATAGGTCCAAGTGCTTTGTTGTCCCTATTCACTCCTTCTATATTATCCTTTTTTCCAGTAGGTTGGTGCCTTACCTCCATCCAATTCTAGGTAGCTGGGCATGTTACACCTGGCCTACTAGAGTCTTCTAGCAAGTTCTTTAGGGCCTGTTTTACCAAGATTTTAATGTCCTCACTTGGAACCAGGACGGGTGCCAAATACTGTGACAGATGCCCCCGTCGTTCCTTCCCACCATATTTCCTGTAGTATAGGGATTCCCCTCCACTTGTTCCCACCCCTGTATTTGTAGAAGACCCCACTCCCCTTAGCACTCCTGTAGGTGCATCCCCAACCTTAACTTTCTCTTGAGGAACAGGGGATGGATTTCTCATTATGTGTTTTGAAGGAGTGATTTGTGGAGCTGGTAAAGTACTTTTGTTCTCCCCTCTGCTAGAAAAACAATTTTTAGTTTTTGGAGTAAAAAAGAGCTTAATGTCCGTCTTATCGTTTGGGACCGTTGTTTTTTTGTTACATTTTGTTTATGGCATTTTTTAGAGAGGACAACACGTCATTGTCGTTTTTTGTGCCCTGCGCAGTCTTTCTCCATGCTTGTTTCTCTTCAAGTATTTGTTCATTTTTATTTAATGCTTTCTTTTTTATTTGTTTGCGAGTCTGGGAGGTTCCCCTGTGGCTCATGGCGTCAATCAAAGTATCGGATGCTTCGCCATAGTCACCCTCGTCAAGTTCTAATGAACTTGAAGAACACTGGACTTGATTGGAAGGCGCTGCCTGGTTAGCTTTTTTTGGGGTGCCTAATTCTTTCAGTTCTAGGGCTTTATTGCTTTCGTCGAGTTGTGACGAGTCAATGCCACCTTCGACAGAAAGTTCACATATAACTTTCAGATTGGCGTTAGTATTGAAAATGTTTAGTGCAGGTAAGTTCTTACTTTTTTTTTTCAGGGTTTTTAACAGAACTGTGTGCCTAGCCGCCCTGCGTCTGATGCCCTGGCCGTCATTTTTTTCTCCCTTCGAGAGGGATGTAGGTTGTTGTTAATTGGACATTTTGTGGAGGAATCCCTATCCCTGGATCCCCCACCCTCACCGTCCGGGTCTCCTCCTTCCTCTAATGCCCTTGGGAGTGCAGATGGACTATCCGCTTCAGGGGCAGTCTGCAGGGCCTAAGAGGAGCTTTCACTGGTTGCCAGCTTCTCTTCAAATCTTGCAAGATTTGTGTGGACTAGTTCAATACGCTCCCTTAGACTTGTAATCTGGGCACCATTAGAGGCCACCAGAACTTTAAGTTAAGCCAGACAACTCAGGAAGATAGACAGCGTGTCCTTGTTCCCTTGAGTAAGGGCCTCTGCATAGGATTTGGAACAAGCCACAGTCTCACATTCTGTTTGCACTGTCTGATCATGGCAGAATATGCGCGTTTGAACTTTGCCATGCACCCCCCATCAGTGCACATCTCTCCATTGCCAAAAGATAGCCCTCTACTTTGCAGGTCTTTTCTGTATTAACCAGTAACAAGGTTCTGAGTTCCTGGATATCTAAGTGGGTCCGTTCGCAGCCCTTATCGAGAAGATTCAGAATCCTTGTTAATACTGGAAATGTGGCATATGATATATGATATGATGTCGAGGCTGTATCCTCAGGATTGATGCCATCAAATAGCGGACCTATAAGGGGATCGATTGTTCCAAATGACTGATTCGATATGGAGGACGTGTGGGAAGCAGGGCGAGAGGATTTTATCTGATTGGCCGCCCGGCTACCCTGCCCCACATTATCCCTGTTATGTGGCTCTTTTTCCTTAGCCCCAAAATTGGTGTCAAATATTCTTTTACCAGACATGGGAATAGGCAGGGGGAAAATAGAGCCTCCTCAATAGGCTCATGAAAATGTACATTATCAAAGCCCCCAGCTCTGGGCCTAATAGGTGTAGACGGCCCTTTCGACAGCCTGACCCTTCTGTCAAATTCTGTCCATACCAACGGAGCCAGCAGGGACGTGTTGGCCCCCATTTTTGGTTTCGCTCCCTCCTCCATTTGCCCCACTAAATATCTACCCGGATTCTCATGTACACTTAACAAGCTCTTCTGGGAGGGTACAGCGGGTAGGCCTGCGTTTAAATCCTTGTCCCCCAAAGTCCCTTCCACCTGAGATGACGAGGCATCACCCGTACAGTTCACCATACCATTTACAGGAGACAACTGTTCCTTTGATTCACTATAACCCTTTGGTAAATGTTTTGATGAAGGATCAAACTGCTGGCCTCCCGCTGACAGGTTATCCATATTGAACACAAAAACAGGTTTAGCGAAGGAGTATGTTTTTTTTGTTACTTGAATAGGTCTAACCGACTTTCCGTTGCGAAAGCGTGCAAACCATGCTCCAGCAAGTAAACAATAGAACTGTTCCTGCTCAATTGAGAGCAGTGACGGCACGATCCGCAGAGAACGTGAGACCTTACCACATGAGGCAAATTTTATAGACCTTAACAAATGAGGCAAATTTTATGGACACCCACAGGGTCAAATACCCTCTTGCACTCCGTCCAGTACACAGAAAAAGCACTGCTACTTTCCGCCCTCAGATGTAGAAATAAGTATGGCCCCTTCCAATACATGCTGTTTACATGAACTGCATACGTCAATTCCTTCAACCATTTAAGGAATAAGAGAAAAGAAGAAAAAAGAAAAAAAAGAGCAGATCAAAGACCAGATCAGATACGCCCCATTGTTAGCAAAATAAAACTCTGGTCACATTACCATCGGTTCAGTACTCACCCATGAGCGACTTCTCAAAGGTTTCCTAGATGGGACTAACCCCATTAACTGCCCAAGACTCAGAATCAAAGGTTACCCTCTAGCAGTAGTAATTTAGCAGTTTCCCAAATGTAGGAGACCCCAGCGACCCGGCGCCGCGCACCGTGAACAGTAAACAGTACTTAAGTGTACTTCTGGGTGTTCGCGAGGGTGCGCTGTTCAATGGGGTTATATCCGCATGCAGAGGGGGCGTAGACGCCGGGGGGCAGAGCCATCACCGCAATACCAGACCTAACGAAATACAAAGAAAATAGTATCAGGACTTGGAGGAGTCTAATGTAAGCCTCCTAATTGGGCACGAACGTGCACAACGTGCACAAATAGTCAGTCACTTTCTTCTGTTTTCATTAGTCCAGGCAGCAGGGTGCAACCAAAAAAGACGTCCTCCAGACGGACGTTCACTCGAGGAGCATGGCAGAATTCCCAGCTCAGTCACTGACGACCTTCACTGGAGCGACTGCTGCACACAACACGCCGCACCAGTAAACAGTACTTAAGTGTACTTCTGGGACCTTTAAGCAATAAGACAATGCATTACTTACAGTAAAAGCATTTGTGATGGTTGTATCTGCTTAGATTCACATGCTGTGCATAGTCTGACATCCAATGGTCACTGCGGAGTATTGCATTTTGTTTGTCGTAGTCGAAAAGGGGACGTCGACAAGGCGTGTCTGTAACACTATCCCTATAGTGACATGCAGTGTACCCACAATCCCTCATGCGTCGAGGTCCTTCTGTTTGTATTTTTTCTGCCCTGAGGGAGCCTATTAGACGTGAGTGAGTACAGAAAAGAGAGAGAGATAAAGGATGTCCATGTTCCTTCCATCCAAGCGGGGAGGAAGGGTGGGCGCATGTGAATCTAAGCAGATACAACCATCAGAAATGCTTTTACGGTAAGTAATGCATTGTCTTCTGATGTTTGTTAATCTGCTTAGAATCACATGCTGTGCATAGACTCGCGAGCAGTACCCAGAGTTGGAGGTGGGTTGTGAGAAGGAACAGTAGAAAAAAGATGTCTTAATACTGCTTGTCCCACCTGGGAATCAGATCTAGAGTGGTCATCTAGACAGTAGTGTTTTGTAAAGGTGAGTACAGAACTCCAGGTTGCCGCTTTGCAAATAGACTCGAGAGGGACATTTGCAATTAATTCTATGGAAGCCCCAGTGTCTCGAGTAGAATGTGCTCTTGGCTTGAAGGGTAGTTCTCTCTTAGCAAGAGTGTAACAGAGAGTGATGCATTGGACAATCCATCTAGATATAGTGATATAGTGGATTTTGAAACTGCATCTCCTCTTCCTGCTGCCACCGAGACAAAGAACTGATTAGTCTTTCTCAGAAGACTAGTTCTTTCTGTATAAAACATGACGGCTCTGCGCACATCCAGTGTATGCAGGCTCTTTTCTCCCAAATTCGAAGGGTTTTGAAAGAACATTGGTAGTTCTAATGACTGGTTGACATGGAATTTCGAAATGAATTTTGGTGCAAACCTAGGATGTGTGCGTAGAACCACCTTATCCTTGTGAACTGTTACAAAGGGGTCTAGTATAGAGAGCGCTTGTAGTTCACTCACTCTCCTAATGGAGGTGATGGCTATTAAGAAAGCAGTTTTAAGAGTGAGGTTCTTAAGGGATGCTTTGTGCATGGGTTCAAAGGGTGAGCCCATAGCCTGGTAAGTACCACTTTAAGGTCCCATCCGGGAGCTGGGTTCGCTATAGGGGGGGTGTATCCTCTTTACTCCCTCCATGAAGGCTTTAATAACTGGGACTTTCCACCATGACACTTTGTGTTGAGAAGTGGTGCATGCGGAAAGTGCAGCTAGATTAACTTTAATAGAATTAAAGACCAATCCTGAGTCTAATAAGTGAGTCAGGTAAAGAACAATCTGTGTGGGAGAGCAGTCAACAGGGTTGATACTCTTACCTGTACACCAGATGACAAATCTTTTCCACTTGCTAGAATAGCAGTAACGAGTGTTAGGTTTTCTAGCCTCCCTAAGAATGTCCATGCATCTTTGAGGGAGCTGTAAATGTCCAAATTCTATGACCTCAGGAGCCAGGCTGCTAAGTTCATAGTCTGTGGGCATGGGTGTAGCGTCTTGCACCTGTCCTGTGACAGCATGTTCTATGGGCAGAGTAGTTTCACCGGTGGAGATAGAGACATCTCCATTAGGTGAGCGAACCATGGCTGCCGGGCCCACATCAGGGCCACTAGTATCATGGTGACTGGTTCCTGGTGCATCTTGTGCACTATTTTGTTGAGAAGGGGAGTCAGGGGGGGGGGGGGGGTGGAGTGTAAACAAATTTCCCTGACCATGTTATCCTGAGACCGTTCCCCTTAGATCGGTTCTGGGGGTACCTGGAGACGTAATCTTGGCATTGGGAGTTCTCCAGAGTTGCGAACAGATCTATTTCTGGGGATCCCCATTGTGTGAAAACGTCGAAGACGATGTCTTCTCGTAACCGCCATTCGTACTATGCGGGCAGGGGGAACTCTCTGCTGAGTTCGTCTGCTAGCAGATTGAGTTCCCCAGGAACATGTTATGTTTGAGAGCCCACTTCCAGATGTTCTGAGACAGCTTGGACAGTCCTGGAGAGTGAGTGCCCCCCCTTGCTTGTTCAGGTAGTACATGGCTGTGGTGCTGTCTGTGAGGACCATCGCTGTCTTCCCTTGCAGGTGGGCCTGGAAAGCCTTCAGTGCTTTGAAGACCGCTAGCAGTTCCAGCAAGTTTATGTGGTTGGACGCTACACTCGGAGTCCAAACTCCATGTGCAGTCTGATGGGATAAGTGAGCCCCCCATCCTGTGAGGGATGAGTCTGTGGTTAGAGTGGCTTTCACTGCGGGGGTGGCGAATGGTTTCCCTATTACAAGGTTTTCCTTCGACCACCACCGTAGCGAGAGAACCAAGGCCTGCGAGACCACCACTAGATCGTCCCATTTTCCGCTGGCCTGACACCACTGGCTGTTGAACCACTCTTGCATTGGGCGCATACGCAGGCACGCGTGAGGTACAAAATATATACATGACGCCATGATTCCTAGCAAACGCATTGCTTTGCATACCGTCACCTCTCGACCGGCCACATATTGAGGGATCTGAAACAGCATATTTTGGACCTTCTCGTTGGAGGGGAAGACGAGGCCGTCCTTTGTTCGAATTAGAACCCCTAGGAATCGTTTGATCTGGCTGGGGTCAAGGCTGGATTTCTTCTCGTTGATGGAGAAGCCCAGTTGGAACAAAAAGGTCTACAGTCTTTTGGGTATTTGAGCAGCATGTCTCGTAAGATCTATGAGCCAATCGTCAAGGTAAGGGTATACTGGGATGGACAACCTGCGCAGGTGGGCCACTGCCACTGTCAGTACTTTTGTGAATACCTTTGGTGCTGACGCTATGCCGAAGGGTAGCACTCCGAACTGGTAGTGTTTGCCCTCTATCATGAACCTGAGGTATTTTCTGTGTGCTGGCAACATTAAAATATGAAAGTATGCATCTTTCATGTCTAGTATTGTCATGTAATCTCCCTGTGAAAGCAGGGGGATTACTTCCTGTAAGGTCACCATACAAAATTTTTGAGGTTTGACAAATTTGTTCGCTGGGCGCAGATCTAATACAGGGCGCATGGTTAAGTGCTTTTTGGGTACAAGGAAGTACACTGAATAAATACCTTCCGTTACCTGTGATAGAGGCACAACCTCTATTGCTCCTTTTAGTAGCAGCAGTTCCACTTCTTGAAGAATGATGGCGAGGTACTCCAGTGATAGGCGTCGTCCCCTTGGGGGTCTGTATACGTGGGGGACCGACTGAATTCTATGCAGTAACTGCGGGCTATAGTTGACAATACCCAGCGGTCTGATGTTATTCCCTCCCATGCTGGTAGGAAAGATGTTAACCGGCCCCCGACCGGCGATGCATGGGAGGGGACCCGAACCTTCGGGTCATTTGGTAATGAACCTCTGGGAGTGGGGCCCCGACCTCAACCCTTGCCACGGCGTTGTCCTCTTTGAGTGTATTGGTCACTGGTTCCCTGAGTAGAGGACCTGTTGCCTGCAGTGTACTACTGAGGTTATTGTTGTTGACGTTGGCCTCGAAAAAAGCGTTTGTTGCCGAATCCTCGCTTATTGGGAGGCCTTGCGATCTGGTCTAAAGTCTTTAGGGTGTCCAAATCCTTCTTAGCAGTCTCCAGTGCGTCGGCCACCGCTTTCCCAAAGAGGGTAGAATCCTCGATTGGTTTGTTTATGAATGACGCCTGGGTCTCTGGCTTAAAACCTGAGTTCTGGAGCCAGACATGACACTTCAGAAGTATCCCCTGGACTAAAGAACGCCAGCCGTTTCTGCAGCATCAAGTGTGTTTTTAATGATGCTCTGGTTAACCAGAGTTCCTTCCGTTACAGTGGTTAACAAGCAAGTTCGTAAGGGCTCAGGGACTTCCTTGAGGTCTTGTCGTAACTTCCCCCATTGGGCATCAGCATAACTTGCCAGTAAGGTATTATTGGCAATTCTGGTGGAAAAAGCAGCCAGGGCGTAGAGTTTATTTCCTTTCCTTGTCCGGGGGTGCTTCGCTAGTTGATAGCAGAACCCCTGCCCTTTTCCTTGTGGTAGTTACTACCAAGGAATCTGGTATTGAGTGACCCTTAATGTATAATGGGTCCGATGGAGAGGGAGTAAACAGCTTTTCAATTCTAGGTTTGACCCCTCTAACCAACGCAGGTGTAGACAGCGATGGGATGATTTGTCTCTTAACTGAGTCGAGAAGGGGAATGGTCCGGCTAGTGGGTGGTTTTTCCTTAATGATTTTTTCTACAAAATCAATATCGGGAGTAATTTCCCCAGTCTCAATTTCAAAGGGCGCTGCTGCTTTCCGTAGTAGCGTGTTGAAAGTGGGTTGGTCATCCAAAGGTGACGGGTTCCTCACCGGTGTGGTTTGAGAAGGGGAAAGGTTCAGGATCTCAGGGTCTGTAGGCGTTGTTGGGGACTGCCAAGGCTGTGAGCACCATTCATCTGGGTCTTCTTCGAAGCCCCCTCCACTCATGTCAGGGTTTTCCTCAAAACCTTCTTCTTCGAGGTTCTGTTGGTCTCCACTATCTAAGAACTCCTCATCCTCTTGAAAGTGAGTCTTCTTCAGTGAGGTCATAAGTATTAGCCTCCTCTTGAAAGGGGTTAAATAGTCTAGGATATTTAGCCCTGGGGTCCTCATGAAGAACCTCTCTTGGCCTCTTGGGTGTTTTATGTTCAGGAGTGGACATGAATCTATCCAGCTTGTCCATGCATGATTGGAATCTCTCAAATGTCCAATGTGGTAACCCAGAACGGTCTGGAGGCGTAAAGGGAAGCTCCTCCGCCTGTAGCTATCTAGATCTGTCCCATAACGTCGAGTATAAACTCATTTCGCCTTCTGAGAAACCTTCTCGTAGGCTAGGGCCTTCGTTCGACGGTGGGAGTGGTCCCTGTCTCCCTTCCGGCATTCTCGGCGTCTCCCTGGCCTTGTGAGCGGGGTTCGGCATATCACTTGCCGCCCGTCTGTGGCCGTCAGTGGAAACTATACGAGCCAAGCTTTCGACGATAAATTTCTCTGTCGAGGGTTCGTCTGGCATCGTGTTGGCCGGTGACGAGTCTTTTTCGGCGCCGGTCGTACTCTTACGAGGCGCGTCGCCTGGCGTTTTGGTGGTAGCGCCTTTGTCTGCAGGTAGCCCAGTCGCTAGTTGCGTCTGCGGTGGCGGGGAGGGCTTGCGACCCTTACGGTCGGTGGAGGACACCGGTAGGCCCGACGTCTCCGTTGGCGCTAGGGCTTTCTTCGTCTTTGACGAATAAGTGCCATAGGTTGTGTGCTTATGTTTATGTTTCGTCAGTGTCGCTGTGGTGTTCATCCATAAGTAGGGCGTGAGGCAAACTTGTCGGGGCCGGGGACAGATGCTGAGGAGCGGGTACGCTCCTTAGAGAGGTCTACAACCTCCGAAACGGAGGTCGGGTTATCACTGTCCCTGTCACACTCGGCGGCGGCGGGTGAGGAATCAGCTCTAGATATAGCGTAGGCTGCCCACCTCTTGACCCTGCAGTCCTTTAAAGTCTTTGGGCGAAGTAGTTTACAGGCCGCACAGCCGTTCTCGTTGTGGTCGAGGGGTAAGCAACGGTTACACCGCTTGCGCTTATCCTTCCATGTGAATTTGCCCTTACAGCGCGGCCAAAATCTAAAAGAGTTCACTCCATAGCTGAGGATACAATTAAGAGTGATAACGACCCCGAAGGAAAGGGGGGTGAAAAAGAAAGGCATTCTTAGAAGAAACAGAAATGTCCCATGACCCCCACTCTCACTACTGTTTTAGGCCGGCGAGGCCGGGCCACGCGTTCGGTAGCGCCGAAAGATCGCCTCCGTCTAAGTCACCGCCATCGAAGATCTTTAACGGCGGTGAAACAGCTTTGCCGTCGAAGGAGGGATCTGATGTAATCTATAAGAAATAACGACCAAAAGGTCAAATAAATGTTTTGCAATTTCTCTCTAATGAGCTCCGCGATAAGCTGACCAATATCTGGGCGGAAAAAAACAATCTGAGGAACCTCGACGCGTGAGGGATTGTGGGTACACTGCACGTCACTATAGGGATAGTGTTACAGACGCGCCTTGTCGACGTCCCCTTTTCGACTACGAAAACAAAATGCAATACTCCGTAGTGACCACTGGATGTCGGACTATGCACAGCATGTGATTCTAAGCAGATTAACAAACATCAGAACAGAGGAAACTTATTAGAGGGGACGGCGGGCGGCGGGCGTATGGAGGAAAGGGGACTATGGACTAGGAGTGAGGTAGTCACTACGGTGAGTAACTTTATTATACTCCTACGTCCCATCCCCTTTCCGCTATACTTATGGGAGATTTCCAAGCACTCCTCACAGGAATTACGGGTGGATGGAAACTCCTTATTGAAACAGGTTCCTAAGCACAGTGTGACCGAACTGAGCATCAGCCCTGGAGCTCAGATCCAGACGGTAATGCTTACAAAAAGCCTATGGTGAGGCCCACATAGCCACTTTCGCGATGGTCTTCCAGGGAACATATTTTTGGAAGGCAACGGCAGCCGCCTTGCCCCTCACAAGATGAGCATGAATTCCCTTTGGGCCCTGAAGAACCTGAATGGTATACGCCTCAGAAATACAGGCAGCAATTCATCGGGAGATGGTTGCATTTGAGGCCAGCTTTCCTTGCAGATTTCCGAAGTACACAAAAAGCTGCAAAGTGTTCCTAAGCTCAGATGTTCCGTCCAGATAGAACTTAAGGGCTCTTCTAACATCCAGGCAGTGCAGAACCCTTTCGGCCTCTGAGGCCGGGTCTGGCAAGAAGTCAGGCAATGAAATTGACTGATTCAAATGAAAATCCGAGACCACCTTCGGAACAAAAGTAAGGAATGGATGCTCTACCGATAATGCCTGAAGCTCATTGACACGCCTTGCCGAAGTCACAGCAATCAAAAAAGGACAATTTCTACAAAAGGTCCATAAAATCAACAGTAGCCATGGGCTCAAAAGGCTTATGACACAAGGCCGTAAGGACCACATTCAGATCCCACCTTGGATGCAGGCTGCGAACAGGAGGGTAAAGATGTAATAGACCTGCAAAGTGTCTTTTAATGACCGGATTCTTCAGTGAAAAAGAGCACTGGTCAGTGGACAGGTAAGCAGCGACAGCCGACAAATAAGTCCTACAAGACAAGACATGAATGCCCGATTCTGCCAGATGTGAGACAAAAGACAGGACCATGTCGATAATACCATTCCTGGGGTCCAGCTCCCTAGCTAAACACCAGTGGCAGAACTGTAGCCATTTACTCCTATACTGAGATCTTGTCGAAGGTTTCTTGGCCGCCTGAATAATGCACATGTTATCCGCGGACAAATTGAAACGCTCTAAGGATCTGAACTACGCCACCAGGCCGCCAAGCTGAACGATTGTGGGGAGGGTGCCACAACTGCTGATCGCTCTGGGGAAGGAGATCAGGAACTGGGCGGAAGCTTGAGCGGCGGGCACACCGATAGATGCTGAAGCTCCGCAAATCAAAACCTGGCCGGCCACCAAGGGGCTATGAACAGGAGGGAGCAATTCACTGTGTTCCTTAGCTTGCAAAGCACCCGATGGATCAGAGGAAGGGGCAGAAAAAGCATAGGCCCTCATGTTGTGCCATGGAATCCCGAGAGCATCTCCCAGAGAGGAGGTTCCGAGCCCGTTCCTGGAGGCATACAGAGAAAGCTTCCCATTTGTCGATACCGCAAAAAGGTCCACTTCTGGAGTGCCCCAACAGCAAAAAATATCCAAGAGGATCTCCGTGTTCAGTTCCCACTTGTAGCTGACCACTGCTTGTCGGCTGAGGGCATCTGAAGTGACATTCAGCTGGCCCGGGATGTGTACTGCTACCAGCCAGATACCATGCTGAATGGCCCATTCCCAAATCTGAATGGCAAGATCCACAAGATGAGGAGACCTGGTACCCCCCCCCCCGTTTGTTGATATAGAACATGGACACTGCATTGTCCGTGCGGACACGGACCACCTTGTTGACAATGCCTAGTTGGAATGCTTTCAGTGGCAGGAATATCGCCAGGAGCTCCAGATAATGGTTATGAAGCTGTCTGTCCTGTAGCGTCCAAAGATCGAAAACCTGAAGATGATCCAACGTCGCACCCCAACCCAGAAGGGAGGAATCCGTCGTGACAGTCAATATTGGGCAAAGGTCCTGGAAAGGAGCGCCCACCGACAGATTGCTGAGAGACGACCACCACAAGAGGTCCGACCTCATGAAAGGTGGAACCAGTATCATTTTGGAATCTGGATCCACTGCTTGAAGCCATGATCTCCGGAGAGCCATCTGCGTCAGTCTCATCTTGAGAAGAGGAAGAGCCCCTGGAACCACCAGGCTGACATGCTCTCCGCCTGCATAAACACCTGACACGTGGCCAACAGATCCGCCATTCTGTGCCTAGTCAGGTATACTCTGCAATTGATCGTGTTCCAACGAAAACCCAGGAAAATGAAGTCCTGAGAGACCGTCATGGAGGATTTCCGCCAGTTCACCGACAGCCCAAGGTGGAACAGGAGCTGGACGAGAGACTGAAGGTTGCTCAAGGCTTTCAGTGGACAAGGACTGCGCAGCAGCCAGTCGTCCAAATACGGATACACATGGATACCCTGTAGCCGAAAAAAAGCTGCAATGACCGACATCATCTTCGTAAAGACACGCGGTGCCAAGCTGAGACCAAACGGGAGCACACAGAACTGGAAATGCTCCTTCCCCATGGAAAACCGCCAATATTTCCGATGCAGACTCCCAATGAGGATATGCTTATATGCATCCTGAAGGTCCACTACCCTGAGCCAATCGCCCTTCTGTAAAGAGGACTTTATCTGACCGGGCGTGATCATCTTGAATTTCTCTTGGGGAAGAGAAAGGCTGAACTGGGAAAGGTCTAGGATGGTGCGCAGGCAGGCCTGGTTGGGTTTGGGCACCGTAAACGGACGGGAAGCCCTCCCCTCGCTCCCTCAGGGGAACAGGTTCTAGCGCCTTGAGATCCAGAAGCTTCTGGACTTCGGCTCTGAGGGAGGGCGTCCGCAACTGCTGGGAGGGAGAATTGATGGGTGGGAGAGGGGGAAAGGGCAAGTGGAAGTCTGCCCAAGCAATGGACAAGATCCATCGATCCTCTGTGATGGGCTGCCACGCCTTCATCAACCCTGCGTGCCCTCCGATCTAGAAACCCTCGAAAACCAGAGGACGACCGAGGCTGAGATGACGTTCTTTGAGCTTTGAACGGCGGCTTCACCAACACAGACAAGGACTTGGCTGTTTGAGTGCTGTCTTTAGGCTTAGTCAGCTCCACATCCGTTGACGAATGGAACAGCTCCTTGCTGTCAAAAGGCAGGTCCAGAACCTTATCCTGGACCTCCTTACAAAACTTTGTGGCATGAAGCCAAGCCGAGCCAAGGTGTCAACATGATGAGCCGCGGCCTCGAGCATATCCTTCGCCAGAACCCTGCCATCCGACAAGCCACCTTTAAAATCATCTAGCTTCTCCGCAGGAATGAACTCCTCAAATTCAGATAGACCTTTCCACATTTTCATATTTGCCGCTGCTAAAATGAGCTCTGCGTTTGCCTGGCGAAGATCTTTCTCCCCGAGGAGTCAAGCAACTTGTCCTCCTTGGCTAGAACCTGAGCTGCCGCTGTAGAAGACACGGATGTCGATCTGGATTGTAGCGTGGCAGCCGCCACCACTGTGGAGGAAGGGAGTGGGCGCTAAGGCTACCTCTTCCGAATTGTGAAGCCTATAACGAGCGTCAATCCTCTTGTTAACGTGAAGTCCAGCGTGTGGCTTATCCCAGACCTTGTGGACCTTGGCTAAAACGTCTCTCTGGAGTAACAAGCCGGTACGCTCCTGAGGAGACAAGGTGAACGCCCCAGAAAGCACCCCCTCTTGTGGAGCCGGTGCCTCAGGTACTGGTAAATCAAGAAGAAACATGTCCAGAACACGGTCATGGAAGGCTCTAACAGAGCGGGGCTGGTCCTCGCTATCCTGACCCCCCTGCATGTCATCCGACGCATCCGGATCGACCTGCGTCACATCTGGCTCTGCTGAAGACTTGTCTATTGGAGACAAGGAGGACAAGGGCGGAAGTGCTGGAGGTGGGCCAACCAGTAGAGGTGGAACCACCGGCACCACGGCTGGAACCATCGGCACAGGAGTAGGCGCTGGAGGGCAGATTTCCCTAAAAAGACCTCTGAAATATTCCTTCATGGGGTCAGAGTGCATGAGCCTCTGAAACTTCCCAAAAAAGGCATCCTCTGCCAAAGGCTTAGGCATTGGAGTGGGGAAGGCTGCTCGTGAGAGGAGTCATTCCAAGGCCGTGTGCGCTAATGACATCCGAGCATTCCAGTCATAAACTGGACGAAAGGGATTAGCACCAGGGAGTCGATGTCAACCTGAAAACACGCTCCCAGCACCTGACGCCGATGCCGTAGGTGTAAGGGAGGAATCCAAAATGGCCACTGTAGTTTGCGCGGGAACGGGCACCATTTTGTCAGCGTCTGAGGAGAACTGCGTCACATGTGTGAGTGAGGCAGGAGTCTCCACAGACAGGTCAGGGGCTATGACTTTAGGCTTGGCACAAGGAACCTCGGCAGAGCCGGCACCGTGTGGCCTAGGATGTTTCTGAGACATACTATTAGCCAAATTAGCCTCGGCAGAGCCGGTAACAGAGGAATTACGGTCAGCGACCGCACTCTGTGCCCCCTCAACAGAACCGGTATCACCGCAAAGACGGGAACGTTGAGGAATCCACCTCAGAGACAAGACCTTGACAGGTCTCTCAGTTCTGTCGGTCACCTTAGCCTCTGAAAGAGGAACCTTGGAACAGAGTCTGTAACAGCTCCCTCAAGAGAGGCCTCGAACCTTGGTTTGGTACAGAAAGCCTCTAGAGAGGCCTCAGGGCGAACCCTGGAGTCTGTATGGGAAGCTCCAGACAAGGAGACCTCAAAGCAAGCTGCGGTACCCACCTCCTCAATAGAGCTGGGCCGTCAATTAGCACCCACAGGAGGGTCCTTGGATTGTAATCCGGTGTTGGCAGGCCCCTTACAGAAGAAAGGAGAAAACTCTGGCATCTTTTTTAGGCCTGGAAGGCACCTCAGGGGTAACCCCGGTAATAGAGCTTATGAATCCCCGGACCGGGAAGGAGTCCCCCGGCCGGATTGCCCTAAAAACTAAAGAACTTACTGGGCGGATCTTCTTTTCGTCGATGAAACTCTGAAAATGCGGAGGAGGAGCGCGCTGAAGCACCTCCTACCGCCGCTCCAGACGACGTTGAAGTGCCCGGACCGACAGGGAATCGCAGTAAAAACACGAGTTCCACCGATGTTCCGGCCCCAAACACTTTAAACAAAGAGGATGGGGATCCGCCCTAGCGAAGCGTCGCTCGCAAGAAGAACAAGAAGGAAATTCTAAATGAACCGGCATAGGTGGAATACTGCGTGACCAAAGATGCAAGGCGCCCGTCCAGACCGCGCGGAGAAAAGGACTGATGGGCGAAGCGCTGGGCGGAGCTACGGACACGTGCCGTACCCCACGTAAAAAGAGAAGGACACATTTTTGAAAAATATGTTTTTTACAAAAGTGCTCCGGTCCCGTCCCACAGGACGGAATGTCTCCATAATTATGGAGGAAAGGAGACGGGACGTAGGAGTATGGATAGATACAAATGTCATCTATGGAAATTGCTAGCTACAAAAAATGGTTTGGAATGAAACAAAAATGGATGTTTTTAAATGAAAATGTTTTATTTCCCTTAAATATACCAGCCATGAATGAGAACTAGAGGTTGCAATTGGTTGGAGTTATCTGGGTCGGGAATCCCTACCTATCGCGCGCCTTTCTTTAGAACCACTAGGTAAGTCAACCTGCAGCCTCACTCCTTGTTCGTCTGGGGACCAACTCCAGATCCCCAAATGGCTGAATGGTTAGTGGGATGACAAACTGCGGATAATGATGGGCGCTGGGGGGGCTTCAATGGCCCAGGCATGTAGCGATTATTTTTAGATATAGGTTCATGGTCAGATCAGAACAATCTTCTTTGTGCTTAAAACTTATTGCTTTATTATTGCTTTTGCAATTCCACACGGTAAAAATGAAACATCATAGTGGCAGATAACGACAGTCATTAACCCATTGGTGAGTGCAAACAGCAGACGCGCGTTTCGACCTAAGTCTTTTTCAGGGCAAGTAGAGTAGTAAGATGAGCTCTGAATAGGGCTGGTGGCTGGCCCTCCCGCGCAATGCAGGAATTCTCGCTTATTTGCACTACAGGATCCACGCTCCCCTCCGCTGGACACAGCATCAGATCAGGCTAATCAGCCCAACTGGCCCCCGGACTCGGGTCTGCCCTCGAGTGAGTCTTCTGGCATGGGGGATGGTTCTGGGGTTGCTGGATGAGCTCCACACAATAACCGCCTGCTACGGTGGATAGCACGCATTTGTCTGAGATGATTCCCTCCCACGCTTGGGTGAAGTTTGAAATACGCCCGCCTACTGGAGAGTCATGGGAGGGTACCTGAAGCGGGTAGTCACCGTTTTGGAGGTGTGGTACCACCCCTAGATGAGGAGGACCACCCCCAGCCGCAGGATCTGCGATGCCCCCTCGGGTAACTTTTTGAGGCATGGCCTTGATTGTTACCCCAGGATGCTCCCTGATTCAGATTGTAGCCTGAACCCTTCTATGAAGTTTGTCCACGTGAGCGACGAAAATTATTATTGCCTACCTGGCCAGTGGCTTTATTAGTCAGCTGGCTCAACGACTTTAGTGTATCATATTCTTCTTTAGCAGTTTTCAAGTCGTCTCCAATGGCCTTTCCAAAAAGTATGTTGGGGTCAATGGGCAGATTAAGAAGTGTGGCTTGCGTCTCTTGCTTGAAGCCGGACTGGCGTAACCAAGCATGACGCTTAATAATTGTTCCCTCTGCAATAATCCTGCCCGCGTTGTCAGCTGCATCCAGAATGCTCTTTAACATGCAGCTTGAATCTGCCCTGCCTTTTGCGGCCACAAGGGCCAATTGTGTCTTAAAGGGTTCAGGGGCTGATAACAAAGCTGACAATTCATCCCATTTATGGCAGTTAAAACTCGCCAGAAGAGTGGCGTTATTGGCTATTCTCACCTGAAAGACAGCCGAAGAGGCCACTTTCCTCCCCATTGTGTACAGCGTCTCTCTCTCCTTGTCCAGAGGTGCTTCAGACGATGCTGGGGGTGTACCGGCTCGCTTCCTTGTTGTTGTAACTTCAAGAGAGTCAGGTTTGAGCTGTCCCCTGATATAGAGAGGGTCTGATGGAGAAGGTCGGAAGAGCTTCTCGATGCGGGGATTAACCGCCCGTGTCTGGTTAGGCGTTTCTAGCAAGGGATATATCTTTCGCTGAATAGACTGCAGGAGGGGAATGAACTGAGTGACAGCTTTCTTATCCCCCAAAATGTCATCAACAAAGTCCTTGTCTTGTTGAGTTTTGTGCATTTTTATCTGAAAGTGCTCAGCTGCCTTGATGAGTATGTCGTTTAATAGTGGCTGGTTATCTAGGTCCTGGTTGACGAGAGAGTCCATGATATACATGTGTGGCTCTTCATTATCATCCCCAAAGTAAGGATCTGCGGCCTATTGGGTTACATAGGAGGTCCTCTGTGTCTGTGTTCGGGTCATACAGGTCAATGACTGGGGGGTCTTGCTGCGCTGAAATAGTAAGGGTATCGGAGCGAGATCACCTTGAAGGGGGTTGAGAAGCAGTGGCTGATACAGGGCCCTGAGAACTAGAGGGCGCTGTTGTGGGTGGGGTGGACTGAAGACTCAAAGTAATTAGGGTCTTTTTTTAAAAAATTGCCATGAGGGCCATCCCTCTCAAACCCCTGATCTTGAGGAGTGACTGGGACCTGTGGTGAGGGTTTTCCCTTTTTCTTTAGGGCTGAAGATAAGGAATCCTGTTCCTGCAAGTCTTTACACTTGTGAGGGGACCTATCCTTAAGGGACATTTCTCTGTGAGGGGACCTATCCCTGTGAGGGGTCTTCGAAATCTTCTTGGACTCCCTCCCCTATATTAGGCCTTCTGGGGTGTGTTTTTTTTACCAAATGGGCTAGTCCTGCCTGTAGAGGGTTTTTTACAGTTTGACAAACAATGTCGAAGTTCGGAATGATCTGAAGTCTCGTCTGCAGATGTGCGAAGTTCGGGAATGGATTTAGTCACGACGTCTGTTCTGTCTTTTGACAGTCGGGTCCTGTCATTTGGCGATCGGGACCTCGAGTGCCCAGAGGACAGTGAATCTACAGACATCTCCTTAGAGTCGTGCATGGGCCTTTGTTTGACAAACGTGTCACGGCTCGATCATGGGTTGTGTGCTTAGTGGAAGGGGTTGTGAGAGTGCCACTGCAGCCGAGTGTCTTCCCTGCAACAGGACTGCCGGCCTGTCTGGTGGGGTCAGGGGCCTGCGCTAGGGAAACCAAAGTATCCCCATCGCCTTCGTTGTCGGATACCGCAGCGTTGCTGCTGTCGCTGAAAGTCCCCTCGACGTCCATGGTGGCCTCGCCCAGCGCTTGGGTAAACGGTCCTTTAACGTCATGGGTTTAAAGCGCTTACAGGCTCGACAGGTACCTTCAACGTGATCCCGAGGGAGACAAAGTTTGCACACCAGGTGCTTGTCGACCCAAGGGAATTTCTGGTTGCACTTGGGGCAAAATTTGAAAGGGGTTCTATCCATAATGGAAAGACACGGCAGCTAGGCGAGAATACTGTACGAAAAGGGGTAAATACATTCTTAAATGTCCTGCCCCCCTCTCCCTACAGTGTGGGCCGAAGCCCGGAGCGGCCTTCGAAGATCGGACGGATCCGTCGACGGGAGTCTTCGACTGTTGTTTCTTCACCACTGTTAGATGTTCCCGATAGTCGGTGATGTAGAATATAAAAGGATAGAAGGAGGAACTATCTTTAATTTGTTATAAATCAATGGCGGTATGCCGAAAGGAGAAGGAACAAGTTACTTACCTGTAACTGTTGTTCTCCAGCATGGGTCTGGCATGGATGCACATGCTCATGAATATTCCCCGTCGTCAGGCTGGGAATCCTCGGTAAAGAAAAAATCAGTATCAGTGATTGGTTACTACTACGAAAGACAGATCAGAAACGAATCACTGATCTCTGCGTCATACTGACCACAGCCAATGACTGCCCTCTACCTAAGCCCTGCCTCTGGCAGCCATATTCAGATTTGGTAGCACGTGAAGAGGCAGTATGACCAAGTGAAGAGCCGCAGAGGGGTAGGCGGGAGGGTTCGCATGTGAATCCATGCCAGACCCATGCTGGAGAACAACAGTTACAGGTAAGTAACTTGTTCCTTCTCCAGCATGGGGTCTGGCATGGATTCACATGCTCATGAATACAAGAATACATAGCAGTACACACATGCACAACCACGGGGGGTGGCAAAAGGCTCAACATTAAGCAATACAAAAACCTCAACATTAAGCATCTCTTACCTCCTCACCAGGCTCACCTTAAGCGAACAGGTTGCGCAGCACTGCTTGGCCGACCCTGGACTACTCCTCCCTGGAATCCCGATCGACGCAGTAGAATCTCGTGAAGGTGTGCGTCGACCTCCACGTAGCAGCCCTGCAGATGTCCAGCAGGGGCACACCAGATAGGAACGCCGTAGTAGCAGCGATCGCTCTGGTCGAATGGGCTCTCGGACGGCCTGGCAGCGGTCGGTTAGCCAACCGGTGGCAGTGCATGATGCAGCCGGAGATCCATCTGGAAATAGAAGACTTCGAGAGAGCCTTCCCTTGATTCACAGGTCCAAAGTTCACGAACAGCTGTGATGTCCTCCGGAAACTCTTTGTGCGGTCCACGTAGAACTTCAGCGCTCTAGCCACATCCAGCGAGTGCAAAGTCCTCTCGGCCGGCG
This sequence comes from Ambystoma mexicanum, assembly GCF_040938575.1. Lineage (NCBI taxonomy): Eukaryota > Metazoa > Chordata > Amphibia > Caudata > Ambystomatidae > Ambystoma > Ambystoma mexicanum. Next base: position 516,653,110 of record NC_090921.1, on the reverse strand, counting down.
ACGAAGGAGACGGGAAGAAAACAGGTAACACCAAGGGCTCGTTAAGATGGAAGTCCGACGGCACCTTGGGCATAAAGGAGGGGTGCATCCTAAGCGCCACCCTCGAGGCATGGAAAGTCAAGTACAGGGGTTTGCAGGATAGGGCCTGGATCTCTCCCACTCATCGTGCGGAGGTAATGGCCCCCAGGAATGCAGTCTTCCACTTCATCGGTGCGGAGTGCATCGGCTCGAATGGGGCCCCCATGAGCCTGGTCAGCACCACGTTAAGTTCCCACGCCGGGGCCGGGGCCTTCACCGGCGGGAACGACCGGAACAGTCCCTTCATAAACTCTTTTACCAGTCGATGGGACCACAGAGACGTCCGTCCTGTGGTTCTGGTATATCTGGAGATCGCCGCCAGATGAATCTTAATGGAGGCATGGGCTAGCCCAGCCTTTGCCAGCGATAGCAGGTACGGCAGCACTTGAGGGGCCGTAATCCGTAGGGGGTTGATCTTCTGTGCTCGGCACCAGACAGAGAACCTCTTCCACTTATGACCGTAGCATTTGAGAGTCGAGGACGCCCTGGCCTTTGCAAGAACCTCTCTGCACTCGGCCGGTATATCGTAGCCTCCTAACTCTAGCGCTGCAGGAGCCAAGCCTGCAGGTTCAGCGACGCCGGGTAATGGTGGAAGATGGCGCCTCCTTCTCTGGAGAGAAGGTCCGCGTCCGCCGACAGCTTGATGGGAGGGGATGTTGACAAGTCCAGAAGGTCCGGGAACCAGATCTGCCTCGGCCACGCCGGTGCGACGAGGATCATCCTGCACTTGGACCTCTTGAGCTGGCTGATGAGTCGAAGCAGCAACGGCAATGGAGGGAACGCATACAGGTATAGGCTGTCCCAGGGGAACGAGAACGCATCGCCCATGCTTCTCGGCTGGGGAAACCTGCTGGCGAACCTCTTGCACTTCGAGTTCGTCGCTGTTGCGAACAGGTCGATTTGGGGTTTGCCCCATCGTCGGAAGAGTTGATCCGCCTGATCCTGGCGCAGATCCCACTCGTGACACGCGCGCAGCTCCCTGCTGAGCGAGTCGGCGATGGTGTTGCTTTCTCCTGTCAGGTGGAAGGGAACCAGGAACATCCCCTGGGCGACCGCCCAGTGCCACAGATCCTTTGCCTCCTTGGATAGGGCTGGGGATCTGGTGCCTCCCTGCTTCAGTATGTAAAACATTGTCGTGGTGTTGTCCGTGAAGATCACACCACCTTGCCCTTGAGTGACGGGAGGAACGATCTGAGAGCCCAGAACACGGCTCGGAGTTCCAGGACGTTGATCGTTGATGTACAGGAGCCTCTCCTCCGGGAGCCAGAGGCCTCCTGCGTGGAGATCTCCGGTGTGGGCGCCCCAGCCTTCCAGGGAGGCGTCCGTCGTCACCGTCTCCTGGTACACCGGCGTCTGAAAGTCCTTGCCCGCCGTGAGATGCGCTCGAACGCCCCACCACTGAATTGCCCGCCGGAACACCTCGTTGAGGGGGACCCTGTCTTCGAAGGTGCCCGTCGCCTGCATCCAACGGGCGTCGAGAAATTCTTGAGGAGGGCGCATCCGTAGTCTGCAGAGGCACACCAGGTAGATGCAAGAGGACATCATCCCCAGGAGGGACTTGATGGACCTCACCCTGGCCATGTCCGTGGCTAGCAGGCGCTGCACTTTGCCTAGAATGGTCTTCGTCCGTTCTTCCGACGGGGCCGCCAGGCGCCTCACTGCATCGAGCTTCGCTCCCAGAAACAGGGCCACCTGCGACGGCACCAGGTGGGACTTTGGGTAGTTTATGGCGAATCCCAGGTCTGTGAGTAGCTGGACGGTCCTCGCAGTGTGTTCGACGGCGAGTTCCCTCGTCCTTGAGCGGATGAGCCAGTCGTCCAGGTAGGGGTAGACGTGAATCCCCTGCAGGCGCAGCCGCGCCGCCACTGGTGCTAGGCACTTGGTAAAGACCCCGGGGGCCGACTTCAATCCGAACGGCAGTGCTCTGAATTGGTAGTGGCGTCCCTGGACGACGAACCTGAGGAACTTTCGGTGACTTTTGAGGATGGGAACGTGGAAGTATGCATCCTCCAGGTCCAACGACGATAGAAAGTCGCCTTCCTCCAGCTGTCCCAGTACGTGCTGGAGGGTGACCATCCTGAACTTTTGTTATCTGATGTATTTTTTCAAACGACGAAGGTCCAGGATGGGGCGCCAGCCGCCCGTCTTGTTCCTGACGAGGAAGTACCTTGAGTACACCCCGGAGCCTCTTTGGGACAAGCTCGATGGCACCTTTCCTGAGCATCGCCCGTACTTCCAACAGCAGTTGCAGGACATGATTTTCCTTCCTGGCCACAGATGGAACGTGAGGGCACTTCTTCAGGAATTCGATAGATTGTCCTCTTGCCAGGGTATCCAGCACCCAACGGTCGGTGGAGATGGACTTCCACACGCCGACGAAATTCGTCAGCCGGCCTCCCACCGGGGTGCTTCGGTGGGGGCCCGAGACCACGGCCGGTTCAATCCTGCTTGGAGGTGGTGGCCTTGCCGCCCTGGCCACCTTGCCGAGGCGCTCCCTGCTTGCCGCGACCCCTGTAGGCCTCCTGAGATGAGGAGCGTGCCGCCTGGCGGTAGGACGACGAGCCACCGCTGGATCCCTTGGAGGCACCCTGTCTGCCTCCGGAGCGCCGAAAGGGCCGTCGTTGCTGAAGGGCTCCTAGGGCGCAGGCCGTCTCCGTGTCCGTTTTTATGGCTTGGAGGGATTCGTCCACCGCCTTCCCGAACAAATTGCTGCCGTCGAACGGCATGTCCAACACTCTGGTCTGGACGTCCTGATGGAAGTCGGTCGCCCGGAGCCAACCCCGTCGTCGTAAGCAAACACCGTTGCCCAGCTGGCGGAACCCGGTATCGGCAATATCGGTTGCCACCGTTATGGCATGGTCCGACGCCACCTCGCCCTCTTGCAGTATTTCCAGGGCCTCGGACCTCTTGTCGTCCGGCAGGAAGTCCAATATGGGGGCCAGCTTAAACCAGAGCTCCCTGTCGTAACGGGCCACGATCGCCAGGCCGTTGGCCGCTTTGATCGTCGTTGCCGCCGACGAAATGACCCGCCGCCCCATGGCGTCCAACTTCTTTCCCTCGCCGTCCGGCGGGGAATTCGACGTCGAGGCTCCTGACCCCGCCGCTTTCTTCTTCGCCGCCGCCGAAACGACCGAGTCCGGCGTTGGCTGTGCCCTGAGGCACAGGGGAGCGGTTTCGGGGACCCGGTACTTTTTCTCGTACCGGTCGCGTTTGGCTGGTGCCGTGGAGGGGTTTTTGAGAACCAACAGACCCTCCTCCCAGATGTCATCGATTAGAGGCACCGCGATGACAGTCTTCCTCTTGGCCTCCCGGTGCTGATAGAGGAAACCTTCCTTTTTCTGCTCCTCCGGGCAGAGCTGGAACAATTCGGACGTCCTGGCGAACATGGCGTGGAATGAGCCAATCTCGTCTGGCGGCGAGGCCCGTGCGACGGGAGACCCGTTCCGTCGTCGTCGCCGCCGCCCTCAGAACCCGTCGTCGAGCCCAACGCACCGTCATCTCCCGACTCGTGGGAGGATGAGGAGGGAACTGTAGGCCTTACGGGGACGAGCGGAGGAGAGGGTTGGGTCCTCCGTCGTTTGTTCTGAGGACTTGCCGACGGGCCAGGTTGCGGGTCCTCCGGCCTGGGCCGTGGGAATCTCGTCCTTATCTCAGAGCATAAGGACTGGATCGCCGACAAAATGGCCGCCGAGCCATCCTGAGGCCTAGGTTCCGGCAGCGCCGGAAGGGAAGGCTGCTCTTCCTCGCCATCGTCGTCTTCGAGGTTCCTCACGGCCTCGGTCAGTTCCTCCTCCGAGGCTGACTCCGAGCTCGAGGAGGCTACCGTGCCCCCCCTCGCTTCTTCCATCATGGCGGCCACGACGATGGGCTGAAAAGAGGATTCCCTCCTTGGCGGCAGGGAAACTCTAGTCCCGGAGGCAGTCTCCGCTGGCGGGGTCTCTGCCGGCTTGGCCAGAGTCGCCGCGATCGCCTCGATAGAGGCCTTTGCCTGCTGGGTAGGGGCCTTCACCACCTTAGGTGCGTCCCGGGCCTTCTCCTTCAGGGGAGGGGCAACGCCTCGCTCCCCCTCTTCCGAGATCGGACGGGGCTTCTCCCGAAGCTTACCCGGGGTCTCGGACTTCCTCTTCCCCGAACCGGAGCGCTGGCTCGTGGTTGACGGTGCCGGGGAAGGTGCGCCCTGCCTGGCGACCGAAGAGCCCGACCTTTCGGCGCTCTCGGAGCCAGCGGACTCGCGGCGCTAGGCCTGGTGTTGGGCCCCCGTCGCCGGGGCGCCCGCACAGGACTTAGAAGCCCGCTCGCACCCTTCTTCTTCTTCTCACCCGTTGAGCCCTTCTCCAACCAGCTGGCGAGACAGGATCGACGGTCCCTCATGGTCCGCTCCGACAGGTTCTTGCAGAACTGGCAGTCCTTCTCTACATGAGTCTTGTCCCCATGAAGACAGTAGAGGCATCGCGAATGTTCGTCTTCCTTAAACACATTCTGCAGCCCGCATCCAGGGCAGCTGCGAAACAGCTTGGGTCCGGGCGACAAACTCGCATCCTGGGCCATCTCGAAGTAAGCCGCGAATCTTCTGGAATCCTCCAATAAGTTGATTCGACTAAATCTTCACCCTTGAGGGGCGTAGGAAAATCCTGCAACGGGTAGCCGTTAACGGGAGTAGAAACGGTGGAGCTTGAGGCTCGATTAACCGAAGAAAATGTGAAAATTCAACTGAAAAAGCGCGAAACACGCAGTAAAAGCTCGAGAGCTAAGCACGAGGACTCCCAACACTTGAACGTGCGGTAAAAATCTGAAGATGGCTGCCTGAGGCGGGGCTTAGGTAGAGGGCAGTCATTGGCTGTGGTTAGTATGACGCAGAGATCAGTGATTGGTTACTACTACGAAAGACAGATCAGAAACTGATACTGATACTGATTTTTTCTTTACCAAGGATTCCCAGCCTGACGACGGGGAATATTCATGAGCATGTGAATCCATGCCAGAACCCATGCTGGAGAACTCTGTGAAATAGCGTCCGCCTACGATGGCGGAAAAAAATCAATCTGAGGAACCTCGACGCGTGAAGGACCATGGGTACATAGGACGACACACTGGGGATAATATTGCTGGCACGCCCTGTCGACGTCCCTGTTCGAATTTCTAAAACAACAACTGTAATAATCCGCAGCTTCCAATAGATGTTGGCCTATGCACAGCATTTGATCTAAGCAGATTCCACAAGCCTCAGAAATATATATACATAAAAGCATCCAAAAAAAGTTACGTCACACATTTCACTCATTTTCACAGCGTCGTGAAAAATTTCAATTTGCACTTCTGCCATACAAGCATGGAATGTTACTAGGCCATAGCAGGGAGATTACAATGTCTAACTATATTCCATCTGACTTGTTATATCCGACTGCTTAAATGATACTTTTGTAATCAACTAAAGGTTACTTTTCTAGGAACGCTTCCTAGTGGATATCATTTTTGCACCATCAGGCGAGTGTTGGTGCAATATGTGAAAAATCCATTTTGTGAAGCTTTAAAAAAACAACTTACTGGAGGCGGCTCTTTTTTGGGTGTTTTTGCATCTGGTTTGAAAAGGGCTTTTGGTGTTTTTCTCTGAAATGTTTTATCTGCAAAATTAAATACAACATGGTTAAAAAAGTGAAATATAACGCACTGTGAAGAATTAGTCAATTTACCTTTAAGGAAACGTTACTTGCAGTCCTAGTACTCAATTATGGGGATATTCGATGCATTTGTAATTTTGGAATATCTCCAACTGTGTGGGAGCCCAGAACACTTTCCAAGTATAGCAAGGAAACTTGTTTAATCATTACATAAATATTGGCTTACTGTTTTTGCCAGTTTTAACTCCAAACAATACACCAGTAACTTTTAAACCACATTCCCACGTTGACACCAATTCTGAAAATGAAAGTCAGGTGGCAGACAAGCAAAGAGAAGTGTAAACTGCACACAATGACCTGGTCACTTCAAGGGAGGGGGCGCTGGGAGGACCCATCCTGCATTTTAATTAACAGTTTGAGGTAACGATCCAGTCACTTCAATACACTCTCTGATCTTAAATCCTGATCAGGTTGAGGGTGGGTCGATTATAAATCCAATGGATATAAACTTGATGGAGATCTAGGATTACAATGTACTTTCCAACTAAAAAGACGATCGGGGACAGAGGCCATAAAATGGCTGAGAACTTTGCCAACATGATGCAAGCCGCTGCAAGTGAAAGCAAAATATAGCACGTAAATAGTGAGAAATGAGTCATATTTCTTAGTCGATCTTGACCACTGGGAGCATTTGTTATAGTGTGAAAATCTAGACAATAAAGTGTTGCAAAAATCTGGACAGATATTCAGGTTGTTACCTTACAAATTGTTGTGATATGGATATCTCAGAAGGGAGGATTAGTATCCACTTCCCCTCTGAAGAATGTGTTCTGGGTCACCCCGAAAGGGTTTTGTTGGCCTTCTGATGGCATACAATGATGCATGACACAATCCTACTAGGAAACAATTGCGTACACGCTAGAAAGCCTTTGCAAATGTTACCATGAATTAAAAATCACCGTTTTGATCTCCTAGAGTCTTTCAGTCTATTAAGTAAAAAAAACTTTGAGCATATAATCTGTGTAAAGCAAGGGCACATGCATTTGTTCCTGAGGCATCAGGTATAAAACATGTTGATTATTTTTATGGATTCATGTTTCTAATGGCTGCTGAATTTGCAGATGAGGTTATTGGAATTTCTTGTATCGTTAAAATTGCACATATCACCCTAAAGCAAAGGTATTTAAACTGTCGTCCGTGGGCCCCAAGGGGGCGCAAGACCCCAGCCTGAAAAGTAAAAAAATGTTTTTTAAAAAAAAGATATTTAAGGGACGAAAGAAAGAGCAGGGCTGGGGCGCCCTGGGCAGGTGCGGCTCATCCCCAATGGGTGAGAGGGCATCGACCAATAGCCCCCTCACCCATTATGGAAGAGCCGAGGAGCCAACCCAGTGAAACACTAAGTGCTCCCTCAGCTTCTTTTTCCAGCCGAGGAAGTGCTCCTGGGCTGGCTGGACTGTTAAACGGAAAAACTTTGATAGTTCAGTTCCCCAGCCGCACATGCTCAATGAGGCATGCAAGGCTCGGGCGCTTTGCTACGCGAGCCTTGAAAAGCTCATTGGAAATGCTGGCTGGGGAACTGCATTTCTATAGGTGCGAGAGGGAGCTCCTGCACCTCTTTGGACATACAGACAGGGCAGGCTGGAGCAGGGAGTTTCAGCATCCACAATCTGGTGTGCAGGAACCAGAAGGTTTTTGCTTCCAAATTCCTGTTCGTGATGCAGTGAGCTGGAGTGCTGAGGAGGAAACTTCATGACCGGGGCAGAAGGTACGTTTATGTTCATTTATTTTATATTTAGTTATGTGTAAGGATGAGTGTATGCATGTGTTATGAGTGAGTGTATGATGATGGGTGCTTGTGTGAATGATAGAGTGCTTTCTGTGTGAATGTGCGTGTGCGTGCGCGTGTTGGTCTGTGGAGCTGGATTTGGTCAGTGGAGGAGCATGGGGGTTTGTACAACAAAGGCATTTTAAAACTGTCTTTGTTGCACAAGCCCCCTACCCACTTGCCAAGATCGGCTCTTCTTCTGAGAGGCTGTGGAGCCCAAGAGACCAGGGGACAGGGATAGTATTTTTTTTACTGGAATCTATCATAGATGTCCAGTAAAAAATAACATGCTTTCCCCCTGTGCGCCCCAGGACCTTGCATACACGCATAATAACTTTGATTGTGCGCTTGTGTTAAACACTGTGAGGCCCAGGGGAAAGGGAGTCCTTCACTGGACGAATGAACTGAAGAAGAAACTGGAAGAGAAGCTTGCTGTACCCTCCTGGACCGTTGGTTTGCCCGGTGAAGCCATGCTACAATACTGAAGCTCCAATTTTCGCATGGACTAGAGAAACCCGGAACAGACTACTTCTTCCATTGGGTTGGTGGGACCAACTGACCCCAAGACGAACTGGACTGGAATCCCTCTCCCTGCTGGCTGTACTTCTTCGGTGCTGCTGGAAATGAGTGCCAGGGGACAGGAACACCAAGAAGGAGTGCATTGTCTTTAAGTTGGACCTGAGCTCCAGGAAGAGAAGCAGGACTACCCAAGCCTGAGCCACCTGAACAGAGTGCTGAACCCCAGAACCAAGGGGAGCCCACAAGGTGTCCAAGAACTGCAGTGGTGCTATTTGCAAATAGCTGAAACCGTGAAGTGCCGCTGATCTGGAGTAAGTCCATTGCTGCCACCGACCTTCGAACCGTAGTGCAGGAGTCCTCAGACGTCCTCCCTCTTGTCCCCATGACTGAGGCCCAGGAACAACAAAAAAGGAACAGAAGCCAGCTGGATCCCTTTCTTCAGACTCAAGGTACTGTGTAACTAGGGGTACTTACCTCTTGTGTGTAGCTTGCTTGCTCTCACTGGAGACTTGCATTTGCTGCCCTTTGCAGAGTTGCTTGCAGCTGTGCTTCTCACAAGATCTCCCAGCTTGTGGCCAAACAGTGATTCTTTTTACAACAAAAAACTCTCCAACATTGTGCAAGAATTTTGTGCCATCTTCAAGAAGCGTCTCAGCTTCCCTAGACTTTGCTCAATTGACATTGGCTGTCCTGGCTCCATGAAGACTCCTCTTACCCTCTGACTTTGTGTTTAGCTGTCCCTCAAAAAGTCATACATAAATTACTTGTATAGCTGGGAAAGGGTTAACCTTTATTTCATTGGGGAATTGTAAAGTGTTTACCTTTTATGAGAAACTTGTTACCCTTTGTTTCCTTCCCTAACCTTTGCCTTTTCCCACAAACTCAGTATTACATTAAGTGTAAAAGTGATTTATCAATGACCACAGTGTCCTAGCAATTGAAGTCCCCTCAGGGTGTAGGAAGTGTGCGTGTGTGTGTGACATTCCAAAAGGGTATCTACTTAACTGAATCTAAAGGAGTGTATTTTTGAAGTGTATTTTATTGTTGACAATTGCCCTTTCCAAAGAAGGCTTATTTTAAAAGTGACTGTTAAATTAATAAATAATTATTTTAATAAGAAACCTTGAGTAGAAGTGTTATTTGAATACCTGTCACTGTGAATCTCTGTTACACCTCTACAGCTCACATTGATTACTCGTGAGATAAGCCTTGCTGCTCAGTCACTCTACCAACTTGTGTAGTACAGGCCTATACCAAAGGTTGGGTTACCTATTGCTAAGAGGACACGGCTGGTGTAGTCTCCTACAGGGTTACTACATACAATCGTGCCTAACACTGGTGGCAGGTGGTGAGGATTTGTGTAGAGTTGTTACATTAGGTATTTTGCTATGCTTATGTTCAATGAAACCCCCACAAGGCTAAGCTGCCCCAGAAAGTAAAACGCAATTGTAACATGCCAAATATGGATATGTTCAGTCAGGAAGCCCTGATCATTCTCACAGTAGATCAGCTGAAATCTTACTGTAAAAGGAAAGACAAATGAGTTGATAACAAGGTTGTTGAATCACCAATGTTTGGGTAGTAGGCCTTGACACCTATTAACCCAAGAAATGTGGAAAATGATGAGGATGACAGTTTAGACTAACTCCAATCTGGAAGAGGAGCCAGAGGAGGTAGAGGAGTCTCAGGTCAGAAACCCCTCTTTGCCACAGCCTGCCCCTTTGCCTCAACCCATTTCCACTGGGACCCCACAAGGTCCAACATTGAGCCCAGAATTTGTTTCTCTTGAGATGAAGAGAATTGAGTTAGAAACTAAAAGATTAGATGCTGAAAGAGAAGCCAAACATCAAGATATCGGAATCAGGGAAATGGAAATGCAGCATGCATTGGATATGAAAAGATTGTCTATTGGATATGCTTCCCTCCAAGGGTCCTCAAGGTCTTCCAGCCCCAAGAGATCTTGCCAGCCCAAAGAAGCAGTACGTATGTATGATGTGAAACTTGATATTTTGCATTAGTTGGATGCTTTGGAGTATAATCATAGGACTCAAGGTCTCACAGGGAATGAGTTAATTCCCTGGCTTTTGTCTAGGCTCACCCAGGATGCAAGTGATGCTATAAGGGAATTGAGTGAGCTTGAAAAACAACAGTATGAGAATTTAAAGCTGGCCTTAGTAGCCAGTTTTGGGAAGACTCCTCCCCAGTACCTTAAGAGGTTTAGGCCCTTCAGGAAGACTAATGGTACCCCTTGGGCTACCTGGGTGTGTGAATGGTTGGGTTAAGGGTTACAAAGTGAACACCTTTGAAGGAATCAGAAATCTGTTTTTATTAGAATCTATTGTTGATGCCTGCTCTCCTGAGAAGAGACAGCACTTGGCTGACTCAAATGAGATTGAGCCCAAAAAGTTAGCAAAGGCTGCTGACTTGTGGGTTGCCAACAGGGCCACTCACACAAGGATTCTGGGGCCACTCCCAAAAAGGATGAGGGGGAGCAGCACAAGAAAGAAAAGAGAATTTTAATTCTAACCATCCAAAAGAAGGCCACAAACATAAGAAGGGTAAGTCCCATGGGAAACCTGTTCAGTCTAGTGAACCCTCTGGTGCTAACCCAGAGGGAGGTCAGCAGAAACCCCCATTCCAGAGAGCATTTGGTAAATGCTAAGCATGTGGGTCTTCTGACCATGTGAAAGGGGAGCCCAGGTGTAAGGGTAAACGTTCAGGGGTCCACACTGCCTCCTTAACCTTCATCCCTGAGGGAGAAGTTCATATGGCAAGTGGTAACTTTCAACTGTTGGCTGAAGACCCCATTGGAGTATCAGCCAGTGTTTCTTTAGTGTCCGTGGGAACAGCCGAATGTGGATGTGTACAACTCGATTCCAGATAACACAAAAGATTATTACAAGGACAGTGTTACTTGTGAATGGTTAGGATACTCCTGCCATTAGAGACACTGGGGCAAGCATTAAAGTAGTTGATGAAAGCTTTTTCAAACCTGAGGATGTTGCTAAGGCACCCAAAGGTCACACTAAACTTGCAGGAGGCCCAATCCAGATGGTTCCAATAGCTTTCATCCAGTGCAACAATATGACTGTTAGAATACCTGCCAGTGTACAAAATGAGGTGACTGGGAGAGTCCTGTTTGGGAATGACTTAAAGACTCTTGGAGTTGTATCAGGCACCCCCAGGTCTCTCAGTAAAAGGAAGCAGGAGCAAACAAGATTGGCCAGGGAAGCAACTTTAGATGACTCTCAGTGGGAAGTTACAGAAGTACCTATAACTCCCAGTCCAAAGGCAGGACATACTTCTAATTCCGGGAACCCCAAAGTCTCAGGAAGAAAGAAAGGTATAATACCTAAACCTGTTCTAAGGACAAGGACATCCCTAAGAGGACAGTCCAAGGTCACCCCAGTGACCCCTTTACCCAGCTAAGGCTGAGTGGGAGGACCAACCAGAAAGTGGCGAAACAGCTACTGATGAAACAGAGCTGGATGAAGCCCTTCCCTATGTTAGAGATATGGATCCTAAAGACGATCCTGAGCTGCAGTCTTTACTGGCAGAAGGTGGACCCTCTATGGCAGACTTCAGCTGAGGTCAAATGGAGTGTCCTACTCTTGAAGGTCTCCATCAACAGGCAGCTTCCCAGCTGGAAGGGCAAGTGCCAGGGAAGCATAGGCTTTACTGCGAGGATGGCCTCCTTTGCAGTGAACCTATTGAGTCTACCCTATGGGACTACAGAAGACTTGTAGTGCCCCAGGTGGTGAGACACCAGTTTCTACAGTTAGCCCATGAGATCCATTTGGCTGGTCAGTTGAGCTTCAAGAAGACCAAAGAGAGAATATCTATGTATTTATACTGGCCCAAGATGGGGTCTGATGTAGAGATTCTGTAGGAGCTGTCACACTTGTCAGACTTCTGGCAAGAGTGGAGCCAAGAACCTGGCACCCTTGGTGCCTCTCCCAGTGGTGGGAGTTCCCTTTGAGAGGGTAGGGATTGACATTGTCGGTCCCCTTGATCCTCCCACTTCTTCAGGCCACCAATTTATATTGTTTATGGTGGACCATGCTACCAGGTATCCTGAAGCCATACATATTTTATTTATTCATATTTGTAGAGCGCACATCAGCCCAGAGGCATCGTGGTGCTTGTTACAGAGAATGAACATACTTAGTTACATATCAGGAAACAAATAGGCATAGTTGCTGTAAACTGTGCATGGAACAATTTAAGGGAACAGGTAGGTAGTGGGAGGGGGATGAGCCTGGGAGGGAGAGAAAGGTTAGTTGAAGAGAACAGTTTTGAGGCTTCTTCTAAAGGTCGGGAGAGAGGTTTCAGCTCTGAGGGCAGTGGGGAGAGAGTTCCACAGATTAGGGGCTATGTATGGGAAGCCTATCACGTCTGCTTTGGTCCTGTTGATGCGTGGTACAGTGAGTAAGTTAGTGTAGTTGGATCTTGTGGGCCTGCTTGAGGTGGATCTGGATAGCGTTTCTGATAGATAGGGTGGTGCAGTGTAGTTCATGCATTTATGAGTGGTCGTGAGGATTTTGAATGTGATGCAGACTTTGACTGGGAGCCAGTGAGCCGACTTTCTAGCTTGTGCGATGTGGACTCTCCTGGGGATACTTAATGCAGCTCTTAATGAGATGTTTTGGGTTATTTGGAGTCGGTTTAGGTTTTTCATGGAGGTGCCAGCTAGGAGTGCATTACAATAGTCGATCTTAGCTCCTATTATGGCTCTAGCTATGGAGAGGCAATTTTCCTTGGTTAGGAAGGGTTTAATGGCATTAATGAGTTTTGTGCTAAAGGCGGATGCAGAGACAATGGTGCAAACTTGTTTGTTCATAGAGAGGGTAGCGTCTATGTGAACCCCTAAGGTTTTAACTGAGCAGAATACTGGAATGATGCAGTTGTCTATGGTGAAGATGGCGTAGAGACAGTCCGGTTTGGCTAGAGTAGCCTTTTGACCAAGAATGAGGCTCTCTGTCTAGTCCCCGTTAAGGCAGAGGCAGTTAGTGGCCATCCATGCTTGGATAGTGGAGTAGATTAGTCTTAGTGCTGTGGCGTCTTGGTTATATACATTGGTTAAGGGAAGGAGCACTTGTATCATCAGCGTAATTAGTGTATGCAATCCCAAGTTCATCCAGTCTATCGAAAAGGGGCTTAGTAAAGAGATTGTATAGCGTGGGAGCAGTGCAGGATCCCTGTGGGACGCCACAGTAGATGATGGAGGGAACTACATTGGCTGAGTTAGAGAAGACTTTCATAGCTCTTCCTTCAAGAAAGGAAGTGATCCAGGAGGCTGCTTGATCGGAGAAGTGTGCTGCATGTGTGAGGTGACAGTTTTATGATCAACAAGATCGAATGCTGCTGAGAGGTCTAAAAGGAGACGGAGTGCAGGCTTGCCGTTGTCAAGGATTTTGGTGATTTGATTCTTTAGATCAAGCAGGGCGGTTTCGGTTCCATGCCCTTTGCGGAATCCAGACTGTCTTTTGCCTAGGATGGAGTTGGTTTCTAAGTATAGTTGGATCTGGCAATGAGTAGCCTTGTCCAGTATTTTGAGAAGAAACGGGATAGTTGTTATGGGACGGTAGTTTGGCTGGGCGGGGTCTAAGGTAGGCTTTTTTAGGAGGGGACGCACCCAGGCCTCTTTAAGGCGGTCTGGGACAGTGCCTGTTTTAAAGGAGGAGTTGATAAAGGCAGTCAGAAGTGGAGCTAGTGGCTCGGCTCATTCTTTGATGAGCTTGGGGAGGCATATGTCGCCCTTGCATGGCGTTGGTTTCAGGTGTTTGAGGATGTTTATGACTTCTGATTCAGAGATGTCTTTAAAGATGAATTTGGGGCTGTTGATGTTTTTGTGGATAGTGAGGTCTGTAAAGTCTGGTTTTGGTTCATTAAAGTGTTTTAATGGTCTCGGATTTTGTGTTATACGAGTTCTATTTTTTTTAGCATGGCAGCTTGTATGCTATTGCAGCAGGCTTCATCTTTCACAATCTCGTCTGTGAAGATGGGAGGGTCTGTAAGTTCACTGAAGATGGAGAAGAGCTCTTTGGATTGAGATTTGGCTTCTGCTATTCAGATATTGTATGCCTTAGATTTGGCATTGAAGATGGCGTCTTTGTATTTTTTGGCTATAGCTTTAAAGCTGTCTTTAGTGGTGTCGCTGGGGTCGGCCTGCCAGCTTTTGAGCGCTGTGCGCTTGTTGTTTCGTAAGGTTTGCAGGTCCTCTGTGAACCAAGCGTTGGAGTGGAAGGACTTCTTTTCATTCTTGTTTTCGAGTGGGGCAATGGTATTGATTGCGTGAGTAAGGGTGTCCTTAAATATATCCGCTAAGGTGTTGGGGTCTTGCGAAAATTGAGGTGCTAGACACAGTAAGTCAAGATATGGTCGGAGGTTTTCAGCAGTTAATTATTTCGAACTTCTTGCTTGGGTAGCTGGGGCACAAGTATTCTTTTTAGTGATAGGGGCAGTAGGGAAGGAGAATTGTATACAGCTATGGTCTGTCCAAGGGTAGACCATGTTGGATGTGATGGTAGTCCCGCAATTGTGGTCGACTAGCCAGTCCAGTGTACGACCTTTGGAATGGGTTGGCGTCATCATTTTTTGGGAAAAGCCAAGGTCTGAGAGGTCCTTGCTGGAGGATATAGCGGCTTTATCATTAGGGGAATTGAAACCAAGGTTGAGGCCGCCAAGAAGGTAAGGTTTTGGTAGTTTTTTAAATATTTTCGCTAAGTAAGTGGTTGATGTGTCCTTGGAAGTCTGCTGGGAGTCCCGGGGGGGACGATAGATAAGATGAACATTAATGGTACTGTTAGGAGAGAGCGTCAGTTTGGCTGACAGGATGTCTGCGTTGCCTTCCCAGTGGTGAGTTATCGGTCTAAGATGTAGAGCATTTTTGAAGATTATAGCTACCCCACCTCCTATTTTGGAGGGTCTATCCTGTCTGAGGATAGAGTAATCTGCAGAAAGGGCTAGAGTTATGGTCTGGCCAGATGCTTTGTGGAGCCATGTTTCCATAATGGCTAATATATCTATGTTCTGGCTTGAGATGAGGTTGTTGATTTCAAGAGCATGTGCGTTAAGAGAGCGGACATTGAGCAGGGCGCATCTGAGGTGCGGTGCCTGGTTAATCTTATTATGTTGTGCCTGTTTACCTGTTTTGGGTGTACAATCAAGTATCTCTTATAATAAACAAAAAAATCAGGATGACGAGATCCAGACCAAGTTCCGTGTGTGTATGTTTATTCGCATCAACACAGAAAGTTTTTCAAGTAATCAAAACAATTTATTTTACAGATCTTTCGATAAGCACGAAAGGTACAATGTGAACGGACAAGGTTTACTGATGAGAAGTGATAACACGTATGTGTGTAGACCTCGCAACTGCAGAGGCCAAAACTACACTCAAAAAACAGATTTCCCACAGTTGGACAGGGTAACAACCCTAATAGGCAGGGAAAGGTGTGCTCTTAGACTTGCGTCAGTCCAAGGCATGATTAACACATGGTGCACACAACACAATTTACATGAAACGTACACAAGGGGGGTGGAGTTGTGACACAGGGATCGACACAGGGTGTGTTTCGGCCAAAAAAGAGGCTAGAATGGCGCCTGTCTTTGTGCTGGCCTTCGTCAGGAGATGCACCTATGGCGGTGCTGTCCGTTGTGTCTGTGAATAAAAACATATTGGTGAGGATCTCGGGAGTCAATTTACTAAGTACTAATTGGTATTTAATACGGGCATAGTGGTGCCAGAGAGGTACACCATGTGGTGTCTCTTGAGGACAGCGTACCTGCTGTTGTGGTAGCCGGAGGCTGTTATGAGGGTCATCCATGAAAAATGCAGGATTGACGGTGCACGAATGGCATTTGTTCTGTCGGCTGTCTTTGTGGACGGGCCGATTCGTCTCAGGGTCCCGTGCAACTGATGTAGGCCGGGATAAGTCCTGAATCTGAGAAAGGATATAAAACGCGGGTAATGAAAACCCGGCTGCATGTGATGGAAACAAACCCATTGGGTGAAGGTGGTCCGAAAAAGGGCTCTGACCCCACTGGTGTGGTGGTGGTACGGTGCTCGGGGCTGCAATAGCAAGACACCTGGGTTCTGTGCTCCTGGGTGTGCCGAGTTGGGTGATGGTCGGCTAGGCTAGGCAACATGACTAAGGTAGCCCTGGGATGACAGAGGTGTTTATTGTGAATATACAACTGTCCAGGTAATGTCTAAGCCGGGCACGGGATTAATGGGCGTGGGCTGCGTGTCGGTGCCTGGAATGGAAATTGTCAGGGAAGAGGAGACTCGCTGTCGCAGGGGTGCGGTAAAGAGCTGGAGTTGGTAGCTTACCGCAGTGAGCTCGCAGGTGCTGCGCTCCGTAGTGCCAGGACCTCTGAACGCCGTAGTAGTTGTGAGGAAGACAGAGTAGTGGTGCCTTATAAGCTAACCTGGGCCTAACAGGGACCAATCCAAACTGGCGGAGGGCCTGGACGCGGGGGCCAATCGCGAGGGGCTGGTCGAGTGGGTCACGGTCGCGTGGTGTAGTGGGAAATGTAGTTCCCTAATGCCACCAGGAGTGATGTAGTGACGGGGAGGGCATATTCTATAGATGGAAGAAAGGTGTTTTGTTAGAAATGTTTCCATTCGACAGTTATGTTCAGGCCGTTTCGTACTGTGTCCAATTTGTGTACCCATTTTTGCTCGAGTCTAGTGAGAGCCAAATTGATATCGCCACCCCGGCGTTGTGGCTGGAGTTGTTGGACCACCGTCCAGAACAACTGATCGTGGGTGTGTTTTGCCTTGGCGAAATGTTCAACTAGTGGCTTATCTTCGACTTGGTTTTTGATACAGGACCTATGTTCATTGATCCTTTGTTTGATTGGTCTGATGGTTTTGCCAATGTAGACCAATTGACAGGGGCACTTGATGGCGTAGATAATGAACCTACTTTCGCAGTTCGTGTGGCTGTTCAATTTCCAAGTGAGATTATTGTGGACAAAAGTTTTGCTGTTTTTGGTGAAGCGACATGCGACACATTGTCCACAGCTGAAGTGTCCCACCACGGGTGGGAGATTCCACAAGGTGGAGGTAGGTCTGTTTGGTTCCAAGTAGGTGTGTACCAGTGTGTCTCTGAGGTTTTTGTTTTTCTTGAAAGCAAATAACGGTTTTTTGGCTAGGCTCCCCTCGTTTTTGATCAGATGCCAATGTTTATTGATGGTGTTCTTTATGAGATTGCTGATTGGGTTGTATGTGGTGACACAGACAACCCTGTTGATGGGATCTTTTTCTCTCGTGGTGAGGCAGACCGAGCGATCTGTGTTGGCTGCTCTTTTCTTGGCGCTCCTGATGGATTTTCTAGGGTAGCCCCTTTCTCCGAGGCGTTTTTGTAGTTGTTGCGCATGGTATTTGAATTTTTCTGTGTCGGAGCAGTTCCTGCGGATGCGAAGGAATTGGCTGTACGGGAGATTATACTTCAATCCTTGAGGGTGGTAGCTCGAGAAGTGGAGCAGAGTGTTTCTGTCCGTGGGTTTTCCAAAGAGTTCCGTTTTCAGTTTCTCTCCGGATCTATAGATGTGAAGATCTAAAAAGTTGATGGATTGGTAGTCCCACTCGATGGTAAACTTAATGTGGTTGTTGCGTGTGTTGATCCATTGGTGGAAGGCTAAAAGTGTGTCTTTGCTTCCTTCCCAGACAAGTAGTACGTCGTCAATGTAGCGGCGCCAGATCTTGATGTGTGTTCTGTATGGGTTGTCGTTGTGATAGATATGATCCTCTTCATACTGAGCCATGTATAGGTTGGCGACGTCCGGTGCGAAAGTGGCCCCCATGCTTACGCCTTTGATTTGTTGATATAATTGTTGGCCAAAAAGGAAGAAGTTTTCGCCCATCGCAATGCGGATGCATTCGAGCAGGAAGTTAGTAGGTACGGAGGAGACGTCTGTCCTTTTTTCGAGGCAGACGGCCAGTGCTTGTAATCCTTCCAGCTGTGGGATCGAGGTGTATAGTGCCTCGACATCCATGGTGACCAGTATGGAGTCTGTCGAGAGCTGTATGGTATCTAGGACCTTGATGGTTTCCGTGCTATCTCTGAGGTAGGATGCCATTTTTCCGATGAAGGGTTTCATAAAGAAGTCTGTGTACAGGGATAAAGGTTCCAGTAGTGAGTCACATGCGGAGACTATGGGTCTCCCTGGTGGTTTTGTGGCATGTTTGTGTATTTTCGAGTGAATTCGAAACATTTGAAAAAATGATCATGAACACCGTTAATATCGGCATTAGAAAGAACAACTTCTATCAGGACAACCTGAAACGAGCGGAGAGAAAGTCCCTGAAGGACCTTCACCAAGACACCACTATCACTATAAAGCCAGCAGATAAGGGAGGGGGCATCGTTATCATGAATACCACAGATTATAACCAAGAGTGCCAACGACTCCTCAACGACCTAACTTCTTACAAAATGTTGAACAGAGACCCCACAGAACGCCTACAAGAAGAGATCCTCAACCTCACAAAACACGCCGAGGACGAGGGCTGGATCTGCCAAGAAGAACGGATGTTCCTCAACAAAACCAATCCGAGGACTCCGGCGTTTTACATCTTACCGAAAATACACAAACATGCCACAAAACCACCAGGGAGACCCATAGTCTCCGCATGTGACTCACTACTGGAACCTTTATCCCTGTACACAGACTTCTTTATGAAACCCTTCATCGGAAAAATGGCATCCTACCTCAGAGATAGCACGGAAACCATCAAGGTCCTAGATACCATACAGCTCTCGACAGACTCCATACTGGTCACCATGGATGTCGAGGCACTATACACCTCGATCCCACAGCTGGAAGGATTACAAGCACTGGCCGTCTGCCTCGAAAAAAGGACAGACGTCTCCTCCGTACCTACTAACTTCCTGCTCGAATGCATCCGCATTGCGATGGGCGAAAACCTCTTCCTTTTTGGCCAACAATTATATCAACAAATCAAAGGCGTAAGCATGGGGGCCACTTTCGCACCGGACGTCGCCAACCTATACATGGCTCAGTATGAAGAGGATCATATCTATCACAACGACAACCCATACAGAACACACATCAAGATCTGGCGCCGCTACATTGACGACGTACTACTTGTCTGGGAAGGAAGCAAAGACACACTTTTAGCCTTCCACCAATGGATCAACACACGCAACAACCACATTAAGTTTACCATCGAGTGGGACTACCAATCCATCAACTTTTTAGATCTTCACATCTATAGATCCGGAGAGAAACTGAAAACGGAACTCTTTAGAAAACCCACGGACAGAAACACTCTGCTCCACTTCTCGAGCTACCACCCTCAAGGATTGAAGTATAATCTCCCGTACAGCCAATTCCTTCGCATCCGCAGGAACTGCTCCGACACAGAAAAATTCAAATACCATGCGCAACAACTACAAAAACGCCTCGGAGAAAGGGGCTACCCTAGAAAATCCATCAGGAGCGCCAAGAAAAGAGCAGCCAACACAGATCGCTCGGTCTGCCTCACCACGAGAGAAAAAGATCCCATCAACAGGGTTGTCTGTGTCACCACATACAACCCAATCAGCAATCTCATAAAGAACACCATCAATAAACATTGGCATCTGATCAAAAACGAGGGGAGCCTAGCCAAAAAACCGTTATTTGCTTTCAAGAAAAACAAAAACCTCAGAGACACACTGGTACACACCTACTTGGAACCAAACAGACCTACCTCCACCTTGTGGAATCTCCCACCCGTGGTGGGACACTTCAGCTGTGGACAATGTGTCGCATGTCGCTTCACCAAAAACAGCAAAACTTTTGTCCACAATAATCTCACTTGGAAATTGAACAGCCACACGAACTGCGAAAGTAGGTTCATTATCTACGCCATCAAGTGCCCCTGTCAATTGGTCTACATTGGCAAAACCATCAGACCAATCAAACAAAGGATCAATGAACATAGGTCCTGTATCAAAAACCAAGTCGAAGATAAGCCACTAGTTGAACATTTCGCCAAGGCAAAACACACCCACGATCAGTTGTTCTGGACGGTGGTCCAACAACTCCAGCCACAACGCCGGGGTGGCGATATCAATTTGGCTCTCACTAGACTCGAGCAAAAATGGGTACACAAATTGGACACAGTACGAAACGGCCTGAACATAACTGTCGAATGGAAACATTTCTAACAAAACACCTTTCTTCCATCTATAGAATATGCCCTCCCCGTCACTACATCACTCCTGGTGGCATTAGGGAACTACATTTCCCACTACACCACGCGACCGTGACCCACTCGACCAGCCCCTCGCGATTGGCCCCCGCGACCAGGCCCTCCGCCAGTTTGGATTGGTCCCTGTTAGGCCCAGGTTAGCTTATAAGGCACCACTACTCTGTCTTCCTCACAACTACTACGGCGTTCAGAGGTCCTGGCACTACGGAGCGCAGCACCTGCGAGCTCACTGCGGTAAGCTACCAACTCCAGCTCTTTACCGCACCCCTGCGACAGCGAGTCTCCTCTTCCCTGACAATTTCCATTCCAGGCACCGACACGCAGCCCACGCCCATTAATCCCGTGCCCGGCTTAGACATTACCTGGACAGTTGTATATTCACAATAAACACCTCTGTCATCCCAGGGCTACCTTAGTCATGTTGCCTAGCCTAGCCGACCATCACCCAACTCGGCACACCCAGGAGCACAGAACCCAGGTGTCTTGCTATTGCAGCCCCGAGCACCGTACCACCACCACACCAGTGGGGTCAGAGCCCTTTTTCGGACCACCTTCACCCAATGGGTTTGTTTCCATCACATGCAGCCGGGTTTTCATTACCCGCGTTTTATATCCTTTCTCAGATTCAGGACTTATCCCGGCCTACATCAGTTGCACGGGACCCTGAGACGAATCGGCCCGTCCACAAAGACAGCCGACAGAACAAATGCCATTCGTGCACCGTCAATCCTGCATTTTTCATGGATGACCCTCATAACAGCCTCCGGCTACCACAACAGCAGGTACGCTGTCCTCAAGAGACACCACATGGTGTACCTCTCTGGCACCACTATGCCCGTATTAAATACCAATTAGTACTTAGTAAATTGACTCCCGAGATCCTCACCAATATGTTTTTATTCACAGACACAACGGACAGCACCGCCATAGGTGCATCTCCTGACGAAGGCCAGCACAAAGACAGGCGCCATTCTAGCCTCTTTTTTGGCCGAAACACACCCTGTGTCGATCCCTGTGTCACAACTCCACCCCCCTTGTGTACGTTTCATGTAAATTGTGTTGTGTGCACCATGTGTTAATCATGCCTTGGACTGACGCAAGTCTAAGAGCACACCTTTCCCTGCCTATTAGGGTTGTTACCCTGTCCAACTGTGGGAAATCTGTTTTTTGAGTGTAGTTTTGGCCTCTGCAGTTGCGAGGTCTACACACATACGTGTTATCACTTCTCATCAGTAAACCTTGTCCGTTCACATTGTACCTTTCGTGCTTATCGAAAGATCTGTAAAATAAATTGTTTTGATTACTTGAAAAACTTTCTGTGTTGATGCGAATAAACATACACACACGGAACTTGGTCTGGATCTCGTCATCCTGATTTTTTTGTTTATTATATGTTTACCTACCTGGGTAAATCAGGACCCCGCCAGGTGCCCTACCGCTTATATTCAATCAAGTATCTCGGTGGGATTGAGAGTGGGCTTAGTTTTGGATGGCAGAGTGATACTAGAGTTGAGTGAGTGCAGTCCCTGGTGGGAAATGTGACATTTGGAAGAAGTGCGAGTTTTTAGTCTGAGGTTCCTGTGTGATACTTGCATGGGAGAGGAGGTTATGATCATAGGTAATGTGCGTATTTTGAGTCTGTTGGGTCTGGCGTGGTGGTTGGGTAAACATGTGGGAGCATGTGTATTGTAGTGAGTTGGAAAGTCGGGCCTGTGTGCATGAGTCATGGTGAGATAGGATAGGTTGGCGGAGTCTGTACAGCTGTGTGCAAGCAATCTGGTATAGAGAAGTATAGAGTACACGAGGAGAGCTGCGCATATCATGCTACAGTGTAGGCGTGTGGTGCACATATTGAATGGCGGTGGTTCCAGATGGGGTAGTACGAGTAAAGAGGGACAGGGACCGGTGGGCAGAGATGTGTGAGCACGGGGACGCCTAGGTCAGGCTATTTCAAATGGCAATTGGCAATACGGTAGGTTCAGCAAGTGGGAACAGGCTATTTCAATAGCAATTTGCAATGCAGTAGGTTCAGCAAGTGGGAACAGGCTATTTCAATAGCAATTGGCAGTACAATAAGTGTAGGTAATTGGAATGGCTATTTCAGTACTAAGGTGGCTCTTGCCATTAAGCAGAGTACTCAGCTGGGGCATTCTGCGATTGCAGTGAGATGAAGGTAAGGGGTGCGCACAGAGTACCTTGTTGTTTACGGTAAGGGAGCCGCGGCGCCCGAAGGCGAACAGGGGGCAAACAGGGCCTTATATGGGCCTTAGTGAGGCCGCTGGCATTTCCGCCTGCCGGCGGATGTTGGCTGAAGATGACTGGGCTAGTTACCTAGCAACGAGGCAATAGCCTCGTTTGGCGTCGCGCTGCGCTCGGCATCCTGGAGTCATGCAATGAGGGTCAGGCAGAGATTTGTATGCGCAAATTAGCCAAAATTATACAATATCCGGGGTGGCAAATGTGTGGGCAGGGAGGTGGACCCTTACCCAATGGAATGCTCAGCACAAATCAGCTGGCCCTAGTGGATGGCGTCGGTCAAGGCACGAGGGGGCAGGCTGGGCCGCGTGGAGGGTGTTTGTCGCGGCGCGGATTGCAGGAATTCAGACGCCGTGGGTGAGGAGGGGCTCCTGCCCTCTCCTCGGTGTGGCTGCTGCATATGAGGCCTGTTACTGATCAGGCAGTGTCTAAGGCGTCCTTGGTAATTATTTTACCAGGGTTGGTTTTACTAAGGAGGTCATCTTTGACAGGGGGTCACATTTTATGTCCTACTACATGCAGACTATGTGGAAAAACTGTGGAGAGACCTACACGTACTCAACAGCCTACCATCTCCAAACCAATGGGCTGATGGTGAGGTTTAAGAGAACCATGAAGAGCACGATAGGTGCTTTAGAAGAACCCCTTAGAAGAAAGTGGGACCTTCTATTGCCATGCCTTCTACTTGCTTATAGAGAAGTCCCTCAAGAAGAGTTTGGTTTCAGACCCTTTGAGCTGCTCTATGGTCATCCAGTTAGAGGTCCTTTGGCCCTAATAAAGGAAGGGTTGGAGAGTGCTCCTTCCCTCAAGCCAGTGAGAGTCACTGACTGTGTGCTAGGTCTCCGAAGGAGAATGGCACCGATGATGACAGAAGCTTCTGATAACTTGAAAGCAGGTCAGACTCTGGTCAAACATTGGCATGGCCAGAAGGCCAACATGTTGGAGTTTACTCCAGACCAGCTTGTTCTACTTATGGTAACTACAAGGCAGAGAGCCTTACAGGACAAATGGACTGGACCCTTCAAGGTTGTGGGAAAACTTGGAGAGGTCAGTTATTTAGTGGATTTGGGCAATCCCAAGGATGCCCCTAGAGTCTATCACACTAACTGCCTAAAGGCATATGTTACCAGACCAGAACTACGAGCTTTGCTTTTAGCTCTGATCAAAAGGAAGAGGAGAGTGAACCTCTACCTGACCTCCTCAGGGGACAACCTTTAGATGGAAAAATTGAAGAAGTGAATCTCTCTTCAGATCGGACTCTGTGACAACAGTAAGAGTGCAAAGCTCTGTTGAATCAGTTTGTCTCCTTGTTTTCACTGACGCTAGGCTTGACCCCTTTGGGACAGCATGATATTCTCACTGGTGACTGTCTCCCTGTCAAAAGCAGGTGTTACAGGATGTGAGACCATATAAAAACCCAAGTCAAGGAGCAGTGTCCCAGTTTCCCTGTTTCTGCTGACCTGAGAGGAGCTGCACAACGTCTGAATCCTGTTTCTGTTTCTACCAACAACTAGCTTAAAAACTACAATTCTGCGCAGAGCGCGACGCGGAGTCAAGAAGCAGAGTCCCAGTCTGCCCCAGTCCACCACGGTCTGCAATGACTGCAAACACCGGCCACGAGGGTCCTGCGACAAGGAAAAGAACGCTCCAACAACGACGCATGCAGAATCCTTGGACTGCCCTGAAACCCGACACGGCAACAGCCATCAAAACTTCAAAGGTACGTGTCTCAAAGCAAGCAAGACAAACAATCCCTGATATTTCAGCCCCCTCACCCGTCCCCTCATTCAATCCTGCTTCTGTCACGCCCACTGACTCCTCCGTGTCGGCTGAAGACGCCGCTGCACTCGAAGCCGTGGGTACCAAAAGTCTTTGCAGCAAGGCGTCTTCGGCTCCCCATCAGCCATGTAACTCAGCGGTTAATCAGGAGAACGAAACTGAGCCGTCTAGTGTCGCTGTGCATACAGGCGATGTGACCTCTCTTGGCAATATTTCAACTACTCCAACTAAGGTTGCTCATGAAGCGGGTTCTGTAAACAAACAGCAATGCTTCAGAACCCTTACCTTAAACAACTCATCACTTGTTCCACTTCGATCTACTGCTCCCCTTCTCGCGCTACCCACGTCAAGCGAGAGTGAGAGAAACAAACTCTCATACCCAAGACTGCTGATGTTTTCTTTTCCCCATTTGAATGTACCGATGCAGAGCTAATGGATGCGTCACAAGATGAGGAAGTAATCACATTCAATTCTAACACAACTCCTCCTATTGAACAAACAACTATAGCTCTGCAGGATCCTTTGCCAAAAACAGCTACTACTGACATTGAATGTAGATGTAAGGAAAAATTGGCATCTAACAGCCATAATCTATGCTCTAGCACAGCACTCACCATGCCTAAAAAGTCTAATGTGAATGTAAACAACACAATGACAGTAGATGAGACACTGGCACACCTCGCCTCTCACACGACTGGTGGGAATGGTCCGGGGAGGCAGTCAAGTACAAACAGACCTTGTATATTTGAACATGCTTTAATTAACAACACGCCTCACGGCCATCAAAGTTCCGATACACGGCTCAATGGGATCTTGAATCTAAACGTAGAGCGTGTGGCTACATCTGAATTCACAAACATTAATTATGTGGTTCCAGCGGAATATACACTTGACAACGCCTCACAGCCTGACATTTGTCGGAAATTTAAAACATCACGAAACAGCAAGGCATCCTCAAGTACCCAGAGACCAGCAGGATTCCGATCCACGCACTCAAATCCATCAAGTGCCTCTTGTGCCATGCCGTTTACAAATACATCAGCAATAGCTGATTCTCATTGTGAAACGGGCACCAGTTTACATTCTTCTACTAACGAGAACCCTGGCACAAGTGCCAAACCCAGCCTTTCCTCAGCAGCTGCAATGCAAATATACAATAATGTCCTTGTAGCATCATCTACTGCGCTGTTACCATTTCTGAAGATCTATGAATCACTTCTAGACGCCGTACAAGACCAGACGTCACTTATTTCCAACTTAAAGGAAAAAATTGAAAACTTTGAAACTGTGAACCTGTTTCTGCAGAATCAACTTCTACGTGAAGCAGAAAAAACTACTCGCTGGCAAGAAAGGTTGAGTGACCTTGCAGCGCGACATCACTGTCAAAACGACACCTTGACAGATGCCCTGCTGGAGGCTGTTAAATGGATGTACCATTCATCTGCCGGGACGCTTAAAGTATCAATGCCTCCGGCTTACGATCTAACGTCACCGGAATCCAAAGGAACAACGAAACTCAATCATAAACCGCATGCCTGATGTACGAACATGAAAAATGCGAAGCCAAAGGCTACACCAAACATTGAAAAAAAAAACCTCATTTAGATGTTGCGACCGATGGAATTCTCTCAAAGATCTCCGAACATGAGGCCACTATTCAAACAACTCTTGAGTCTCAGAAAAGCAACTCTGTCAATGTTATCACGAAAGACAACAATCAATCTAACGTGACTCTCGTTCAGTCCAGTTTGGCCAAACCACAGTCTTCGTGTAATAACACGTCGAATAGTTTGGCGACTCAACCGATGTCTTTTGGGATCTTTGAAGGAACTGCTAAATCAATCATGCCACACACATCTCTTGTTCCCAAAACAACTGCAAAGACAAAATCTTTCTTGAAGACACCATCAGACCGCTCAGATCCATCTACGCCAACACCATTGTTAGGCCTACCTCTCGGAAAGAGCCCGCTGGTGGCTCCAGTTTCCCCACCCTAGCAGCCACACATTGGAACGCCCTGCCTCCTCACCTAAGACTCATTGAGTCCCACCTAGCCTTTCGTAACGCTATCAAAACCAGACTCTTTGTGTGACTTAAATCTGTAGCCTCCACTGTCTATATGCCTACCAATTTGTAACTAAGAGCCTCTGGCACCCGTTTGTAATCTTAAATATGTGTATCCTCTGTAACTAAGAGCCTCTGGCACCCGTATGTAATTTTAAATCTGTGTATCCTCTGTAACAGCGCCTCGATGCCTCTTGGGCTGAAAGTGGGCTTAACAAATGCAAAAAAATAAATAAGGTCAATATAATCAGTGAACTGCGCCAATTTACAATAATACATCAATCAGTTGAGTTATATTTTTAATTCCATTCCACAGCCTGACACGTGTTTCGAGCGGAGCTCTTCTTCAAAGGCTGTGCATCAAATTACAATTTAAAATCATTAGCATGTTGACCAATGTATACGCATCATACCAGTTGGGCAAACACATAGGGGTTGAAAAAGGGGGGAATTGGCCACAATCATAAATGTGTGATACATAACAGCATTGTTTAAATCATTACAGTGTTACATAATCAGTATGATTGGATAACCATAAATGATAAAGAGAAAATAAAAATAAATTACCATTTCCAAAAGACATCCATACAGTTCCGAAACCAATAAGAAGGATGACAAAACAACATGATAAGAAAATAAGTGAGATGCGGTGACTAAGCAACCCTGGATGATAAGATTGGCTGAATTACCAATAATAATTAAAATATCAAGGTATAATTACCGTTGATGCTTGTCGAAGGCGAATAATCTGTGCAACAAGAATTAGTGTCCAAAGTCACAATTATTGCAAAGTGCCATGATGTTGCCAAAATTAATGTGACAAAAACCGAAAACCAAGATTAGCAATGTATTGCACTTACCAATAGTACGATTAATTCTAGGGTACAATTCCAGGACTACACAGGATTAAATTAAATATAACAATAAGTGTTAGAGCTGCATAGCCCATTCAAAGAGTTTTTAATTTTTCGCAACACATTATTAATGGAAGTAAAAGAATTACCTTAATGTAAATTGCAATTGCAACGACTAATTATAGTAGACTGCAAAGATCCGCAATGGAGGGGGGAATGTTGCCCACGAAGATACAATATATCCGCCAATTCAAAGTAGCCACGATAGTCCGATGTCAGTTGACATTTGAGCAATTAGCAGAAAAAGACAGAGAGCCAGAGCACGGAGTTAGGTGAATGAATAGTAAACGAACATGATTAAGTGTCAGGGACCGTGTTGAAGGAGCAGCATCTCACTTACCAGCCTTCCGGCAACAACTGTATCCAAGGGAGAGTGCGCGCGCGCGAGATGCAGCTGGTGTAGTTAAACAGGAGAACTAGGACACGAGAGCAAAACCGTAACGAACCATCCAGCGGCAGCCATGTTGGGTGAGGAAACCACTAGCTGCCAATCAAATCTCAATGAAGACCGACTAATAAGACAAAATTGACAGTCGAACCTACATGCAATTACATATAGTGATTGACATTGTATTATGAATTAGAAATAACGCACTAAATTTATCATGCATCCTGGTTGAGTAATCTGCCGCACACACTTGTTAACTCATCACGACGCATAAATCACAGAAAAGTTACTTCCCATTGCACGCAAAATAATAATATATAGCATTAAGAACAAGGTAATGGTATGTAGCCACCTACAGTGTCATCTGCACTAGCAACCAACCTAATAATTGCACCAAATATAATCATATATATAATAGCTAAAAGGATTATGAAAACCCATTTGTAAACGGGCCAGCTATACATGGACCAGGAGTTTAGTCAGTGATTATGTAAAACCTCATTTAAGTCATAAATAATTTTAGTTGAAACAAATTAATAGCATATAAAGTTAAAAATTAACTGAAATGCAGATGGAATCATGACAAAACAAAAATTGTCTGAAATACAAGTTGAATCATAAGAAAATGTGAAATTCATGATCAGAATTTAATCCACGAATGACCAATCTATGTTTACAGATAACCCTCGCTTCCAATTGTGTCAGTCTGAGATCCATATTGCCACCTCTTTTGGAAGGACGAATCTGAGCCAAACCAATAAATCTTAAATCCTTGAAATCATCCAATTGATGTAAAGTCTGCCAATGCAGTGCCAAAGGATATTTAGCATCCTTTTTGTTCAAAGAGGCCAAATGTTCGCGAATCCGAATTTTAAGTGGCCTGATGGTACTACCAATATAGAATAGTCCACACACACAAATGATACAATACACTACAAACTTTGTATTGCAGTTAATAAATGAATTAATGACATGCTTGCCTGTGGACCCAAAATCAAAAGATTCAGACTCAAATGTATATGAACACATATTGCAGCTCCCGCATTTGTGGAAACCATTCAGCCGCCCTTGGTCTAACCATGTTTTAGCAATGGGTGCTTGTGCCATAAAAGACGGCATAAAAGATTTTTAAGAGTGGGGGCTCTACTGAATACTATTGATGGATGTGAATCCAATAGTTTAGTTAGATCATTGTCGAGATGGAGCAAGTGCCAATGACATTTGAGTATAGCATACACACCATCACTATCACTGTTGTACCGAGTGATCAGTCTAATTTTGTTGAAAGGCATATTAGCTGAAGATGATCTAGTTTTAGGCTTAAGTAAATCACCTCTCTCCATACTAGACACTTCACGCTCAACCTTGGTAAGCAGATTTGGTTGATACCCACATTGTACAAATTGATCATGTACAAATGATTTTTCCGCATCAAAGTCAGCATTGAGAGAACAATTCCTTTTTGCTCGAATGTATTCTCCTTTCGGAATATTATTAATAACAGAACGTTTATGAGAACTGGATGAATGTAAAACTGCATTAACCGAAGTGGGTTTGCGAAAAGTTTTAGTGATAAAACCAGTAGGGGACACAGAGACGTTTAAATTAAGAAAGTCTACAGAATCATTAGAGTAATGATGTATAAATTGCAAACCCCAGTTGTTAACATTCAGAAAATTAACAAACTCTTAATTCTACTTCATTACCAGTCCAAATCATAAAAACATCATCAATGTATCTCTTCCAAAGATGTATAAATTGAAAAAAATCCTTGTTCTGAAACACATACTGTTCTTCAAATTGGTGCATGAATATATTCGCCACAGATGGAGCAAAACTAGCTCCCATGGCAATCCCAATCAGTTGTTGGTAATATGTATCATTAAAAAGGAAAACATTGTTTTGCAGAGCACAGAAAAGAAATTCTTTGATCATTGCGATTGGCCTGGGTACGTGTATTACAGGGGTGCGCGAGAAAATCTACACGCGATTGGCCTGGGTACGTGGATTTCAGGGGTGCGCGAGAAAATCTACACGCGATTGGCTGGGTGGCTGGGTACGTGGATTTCAGGGGTGCGCGAGAAATGCTACACGCGATTGGCCTGGGTACGTGTATTCCGGGGGAGCGCGAGAAATTCTACACGCGATTGGCCTGGGTACGTGTATTACAGGGGTGCGGGAGAAATCGTACACGCGATTGGGCCTGTGCGAGTGGGGCAGTGTATTACGTGGGTGTGCGGGAAGTTGAAGAGGTGAATTGCCAGTGTGGGTCCTCCCAGGTCTCCCCTCTACCCCCGTCCACGACCTCTGCAGGCAGCCCACACCACAGGGGACTACCCTGCACCCCTGGTCATGTCCCGCAGGCAGCCCATCCACCATGGGCATGCCCCCCAGCCAAGCCACATGTCCCCTTGCACCCCCACCCCCCAGCACCGTGGGGCACCTGCCAGCAGGCCCCCAACCATGTCCCACTCATGTCCACTTGCACCCCCAGCACTGTGGGGCACCTGCCAGCAGGCCCCCAACCATGTCCCCTTGCACCCCCACCCCCAGCAGGCCCCCACTCATGTCCCCCTGCACCCCCACCCCCCAGCACTGTGGGGCACCTGCCAGCAGGCCCCCAACCATGTCCCCTTGCACCCCCACCCCCGAGCACTGTGGGGCACCTGCCAGCAGGCCCCCAACCATGTCCCCTTGCACCCCCACCCCCCAGCAGGCCCCCACTCATGTCCCCCTGCACCCCCACCCCCCAGCACTGTGGGGCACCTGCCAGCAGGCCCCCACCCATGTCTCCCACCACCCCCACCCCCCAGTCACCAGGGGCAGCCTCCACAAGGCCCCCACCCATGTCTCCCACCACCCCCACCCCTCCAGTCACCAGGGGCAGCCTCCACCAGGCCCCCAACCATGTCTCCCACCACCCCCACCCCCCAGCAGGCCCCCACTCATGTCCCCTTGCACCCCCACCCCCCAGCACTGTGGGGCACCTGCCAGCAGGCCCCCAACCATGTCCCCTTGCACCCCCACCCCCCAGCAGGCCCCCACTCATGTCCCCCTGCACCCCCACCCCCCAGCACTGTGGGGCACCTGCCAGCAGGCCCCCAACCATGTCCCACTCATGTCCCCCTGCACCCCTACCCCCCAGCACTGTGGGGCACCTGCCAGCAGGCCCCCAACCATGTCCCACTCATGTCCCCCTGCACCCCCACCCCCCAGCACTGTGGGGCACCTGCCAGCAGGCCCCCAACCATGTCCCCTTGCACCCCCACCCCCCAGCAGGCCCCCACTCATGTCCCCCTGCACCCCCACCCCCAGCACTGTGGGGCACCTGCCAGCAGGCCCCCAACCATGTCTCCCACCACCCCCACCCCTCCAGTCACCAGGGGCAGCCTCCACAAGGCCCCCACCCATGTCTCCCACCACCCCCACCCCCCAGTCACCAGGGGCAGCCTCCACAAGGCCCCCACCCATGTCTCCCACCACCCCCACCCCCCAGTCACCAGGGGAAGCCTCCACAAGGCCCCCACCCATGTCTCACACCACCCCCACCCCCCAGTCACCAGGGGCAGCCTCCACAAGGCCCCACCCATGTCTCCCACCACCCCCACCCCCCAGTCACCAGGGGCAGCCTCCACAAGGCCCCCAACCATGTCCCCTTGCACCCCCACCCCCCAGCAGGCCCCCACTCATGTCCCCCTGCACCCCCACCCCCCAGCACTGTGGGGCACCTGCCAGCAGGCCCCCAACCATGTCCCACACATGTCCCCTTGCACCCCCACCCCCCAGCAGGCCCCCACTCATGTCCCCTTGCACCCCCACCCCCCAGCACTGTGGGGCACCTGCCAGCAGGCCCCCAACCATGTCCCCTTGCACCCCCACCCCCAGCAGGCCCCCACTCATGTCCCCCTGCACCCCCACCCCCCAGCACTGTGGGGCACCTGCCAGCAGGCCCCCAACCATGTCCCCTTGCACCCCCACCCCCCAGCACTGTGGGGCACCTGCCGGCAGGCCCCCAACCATGTCCCCTTGCACCCCCACCCCCCAGCAGGCCCCCACTCATGTCCCCCTGCACCCCCACCCCCCAGCACTGTGGGGCACCTGCCAGCAGGCCCCCACCCATGTCTCCCACCACCCCCACCCCCCAGTCACCAGGGGCAGCCTCCACAAGGCCCCGACCCATGTCTCCCACCACCCCCACCCCTCCAGTCACCAGGGGCAGCCTCCACCAGGCCCCCAACCATGTCTCCCACCACCCCCACCCCCCAGCAGGCCCCCACTCATGTCCCCTTGCACCCCCACCCCCCAGCACTGTGGGGCACCTGCCAGCAGGCCCCCAACCATGTCCCCTTGCACCCCCACCCCCCAGCAGGCCCCCACTCATGTCCCCCTGCACCCCCACCCCCCAGCACTGTGGGGCACCTGCCAGCAGGCCCCCAACCATGTCCCACTCATGTCCCCCTGCACCCCCACCCCCCAGCACTGTGGGGCACCTGCCAGCAGGCCCCCAACCATGTCCCCGTGCACCCCCACCCCCCAGCAGGCCCCCACTCATGTCCCCCTGCACCCCCATTCCCCAGCACTGTGGGGCACCTGCCAGCAGGCCCCCAACCATGTCTCCCACCACCCCCACCCCTCCAGTCACCAGGGGCAGCCTCCACAGGGCCCCCACCCATGTCTCCCACCACCCCCACCCCCCAGTCACCAGGGGCAGCCTCCACAAGGCCCCCACCCATGTCTCCCACCACCCCCACCCCCCAGTCACCAGGGGAAGCCTCCACAAGGCCCCCACCCATGTCTCACACCACCCCCACCCCCCAGTCACCAGGGGCAGCCTCCACAAGGCCCCACCCATGTCTCCCACCACCCCCACCCCCCAGTCACCAGGGGCAGCCTCCACAAGGCCCCCAACCATGTCCCCTTGCACCCCCACCCCCCAGCAGGCCCCCACTCATGTCCCCCTGCACCCCCACCCCCCAGCACTGTGGGGCACCTGCCAGCAGGCCCCCAACCATGTCCCACTCATGTCCCCTTGCACCCCCACCCCCCAGCACTGTGGGGCTCCTGCTAGCAGGCCCCCAACCATGTCCCCTTGCACCCCCACCCCCCAGCAGGCCCCCACTCATGTCCCCCTGCACCCCCAAGCACTGTGGGGCACCTGCCAGCAGGCCCCCAACCATGTCCCACTCATGTCCCCTTGCACCCCCACCCCACAGCAGGCCCCCACTCATGTCCCCTTGCACCCCCACCCCCCTGCAGGCCCCCACTCATGTCCCCCTGCCCCCAGGTCCTGACGAAACGCAATCATGGCAGTAATGGGCAGCATACCCAGCACAAACACCCAGCCAAGGATTGCATCCACCCACATAGTAGATGCAATTACATGATACAACCCCAATGGCAAGTATGTAAATGAACACATGTCCGTCACACACACATACACAATGGGTGCAAGTGAATGTCAAAACCCATATCATGACATGCATGAAACCAATGAGAAAATACCACAAATGTAAGTAATAAATATATGTATTAAAGATGAAAATGAAGTAAAGAAATAAAACACACAACAATGGGGATGACAAAACAAATGGTCCATGTCCGAGAACTAATAGAAAAAATCAAAAAACAAAGGAATCCAAAGACTAATGTAGTCCAAAGCAAAATAATGGGGGAAAAATAAGGAAAAACCATTGCCTCATGGTGAACACAAATATAAATCCAACAAATGTTTTCCAAACATCAAACTATGTACAAGAATATGCCAGGGTCCATGAGCCCAACACCATAAATGAAACCTACTACTACTAACTAATAATAAAAATATATACAGAAAAGTGGCCATTGTCTGAGCGGTCCAAAAAAAACTTAAAAAATAAAGGAAACCTAACACTAACTAACTAAAGAACTATATACAATGGCAGCGGGCAAGTCCTGCGGCTCACTCTGTGATGTTGCCGGCCAGGGCATCCTCGAACTCCATGTCGATGTCCCGGAGGCGGGACTCTGTCCTGGCCCCGAGGTCTCGCAGGGACAACCCCGTGTCCACCTCAAACTCCCTGCGAGCTTCCTCGAGGCACTCAGCCCGCCTCAACGCCCGACGCATGGAGAACTCCGCCCTGACCATGGTGAGCCGCTCCTCTTCCGCCCGCTGCCGCTCCACACCTATCCGCTGGACCAACTGCTCCCACACGGAAGACACTGCCATCCCAGGGTTCTCCTGCCCTCCGGCCGATGCCTGCCCCTCTGATCTTGATGGCCCCGAGCCATGATGCCTCCCACGTCGAGCCTGCTGCTGCCTCCGACGCCACTGCCTCTGCCAGCACGACGGCATCCAGGCTGATGGAATCCACCGATGCCGTCGTGCACGTGCCCTGCCAGATGATGCCGGCACATCCTCCATCTGCAGGGGGACAGTTGCTGGTGTGTCCACCCCTGCTGGACCTTCGACTCCCGACTGCGGCAGGGATGGGGTCCCCACCGAGCTGGCTGCGTTGGTCGGGGCAGGTCCACAGGGGGCCCTGGTGGCATCTGGGCCGGAAGACGGCATGGAGCACGACTGGCGCATAGCCTCCACAGAGGAGGAGAGGGTCGCCAGAAGGCCACACACATGTAGGAAACCCCCGACCATGGCGGCTCCCAAATGGTTCACGTACGCACGGTGCTCTTCGTGATGATGTGCATGCTCCTCCCGGGAAGCATGCACCTCATCACGAATGCCAGCCGTGCGCAACGCGACACCAATCAGGACCCTCTCCACACGGCCAGGGGTCCCCTCGTTCGCAGGTAGAGGAGTGTCAGATGACATGGACATCTCCCCTACCTGCGGACGGGCCTGGGATGGGGCATCCCTGCTGGTGCATGGTGGTGCAGTCGCAGTGTCAGGGACAGTGACATGCACAGGCACCTCCACAGCGACCTGTGCTGCCTCCTGCCCCTGGCCCTGGACTGCACCACTTGCACCAGCGGGGATGCCCCCACCAGGCCCCATGTGTGGCTCAGTAGCGGCCTCCTCCCCCTCTGTGGAAACCACCAACCTGGATGTCTCCACGCCGTCTTCCGCCGGTGCAAGCCCCTGTGGGGGCTCACCCACCCCTTCCGCTGCAGCCGTGGTGGCATCCCCGCCGCTCTGCCCCACAGCGCCTTCTCCGCCCTCTTCTTCACTTGCCACTGTGTAGAGGGAGACATAGAACACAAGCATCAGGGTACTGTACAATGGTCCCCTAGACAGGAAGCAACAGCAGATGAGTGGCACTGTCATACATCACTTCCATCATGTCCCTCCACAACACATGGGTCAGTGCAGGCAAAACACATACAGTAACAGGCATGGCGCATGCCATGGACATTGGCATACATGACCAAGGGACTCATGATTCATACAATGTTGGTTTTAAACTCACATGCATCATGGGTCTTGCCATCACATGCACACACCTCAACGTAGTTCCATCCATCTGGCCTCGTACACCACAGACGCAGTGGATACAAGGATGACTAGGCTGCATCAGTGAATCTGAACATTGTCACAGACATGTGTCATGCATCCATGGCAGTTACAAGTCACAGACACGCAGGTCAGCCACACACACATGGACACCATACGTGTACATGGGACCAGCACCCATCCCTCACCCCCACCCATGTCCAGGAACAGAGACTGCCATGCTTCCATGTGTCCATTCCGCACAGAGCCCCCCATGTTGCAATAGAACACATGCACCAACCATGTGGTTCACACATCACTGTACTCACATGCCTGACCATGATGTCCCTGCACAAACACATACGTACATGGCCTATGTCACACATACAGGCAGGTATCAGACAACCAGCACACTGCAACATGCCCTGTCTCACACAGTAATGCTTGGCCACTTACCGGCCAACTCCAGATGGGTCTGCCTCCGAAGGATCTGGGCGTGGAGCGCTGGGTCTACGCGTTCCAGGACCCTCATCTGGATGTCACTCAGGCGTGCCCGGCCCCCCTCCGCGAGGCGCCGGGCCTTATTGAGGGTCCTGGACCTCAAGTCCTCCCAGCGCTTCTTGATGTGCTTGATGTCGCGGGTTGCCACCCCCTCCGCGTTGATGGCAACCACTACATCGTCCCAGATCCTCTCCCGTCCTTCTTTGTTGGCGCGTGGTCTTCCGAAGAGGGCATCATAATGCCCCAGGACATGCTCCACCAGGACACCAACTTCCTTCTCACTGAAGCTGGTGGCCCTCTGCCTCTCTGGCTGGGGGTCGCCACTGGTCTCAGATGGTGCTTGCCCCGACATGGCGACCCCCGAGGCAGGCGTGGGTGGGCAACTGGGTCCTGGGGCTGGGCTGTGGAGCGATGGTATCCCAGTCGGGAGTCTACTGTTCCAGCAGGGGTCGACACAGCAACTGGACCCCTGCAGATGGCTGATGTGCAGGCACCAAATGGCAGGGCACGGTGGCAGCAGGCAGGCAGGCAGCAGCAGATGGCACGTGCGAGGCTGCTCGGGGCACTGGGGGGCAGTGATTCGGCCTTCTGGGCAGGAGCGTGGTCTTCCGTGTGTATTCGCGTGGCCAGCTTGATACGGAGTGATTTGGCACGTGAAAAATCTGCACGTCAGCGTGTAATTTGAGGAAAGGCCCTTAGCGCGTAAGCGCGTCTGCACGCATACGCATTTTCATTGGACCAAAGGCCCTCAGCGCGTGAGCGCGTCTGTGACGTGTCGTGCGAGGGTGTATCCCTCATTGCACGTGATGACAGAACACACGTGGATTTCAACCAATCGCGTGTGAAAGTTCACGGCACCCCGGAACACACGTACCCAGGCTAATCGCGTGTGGAACTACCCGCGCACCCGGAAACACATGTACCCAGGCTAATCGCGTGTGGAAAACTGCACGTCCGCGTGTAATGCGCGTAATCGCGCGTGAAAAACTGCACGTCCGCGTGTAATGCGCGTAATCGCGCGTGAAAAACTGCACGTCTGCGTGTAATGTGCGTAATCGCGCGTGAAAAACTGCACGTCCGCGTGTAATGCGCGTAATCGCGCGTGAAAAACTGCACGTCTGCGTGTAATGTGCGTAATCGCGAGTGAAAAACTGCACGTCCGCATGTGACGTGACGCGCGCGTGCGTTTCCCTCAGCACGGGTTAAAGGTGAGCGGGCCCAGCAGTTCGCTGTACGTGCCTTCCGTGGAGACCGACGTGTGTTGCTGCTTCCAGTTGTTTCGCGCGCCATCTACTTCACAGCTCTCAAGGACGTATCTCTTCTTTTGGCGGGGGTATTGGCTACGCGTGTTTTTCTGCATCGCGCTAGTCAGACGGTGAGTCGCAAACGCTCCTTTTCCCACTGCGGGTGCCCCTGTGTATTGCACCCATTTTCGATGTCATCGTAGCCTGCGTGTCCCACGCGTACGCGTTATTCGTGTTACTGGGTGCCACCGCGTACTGCGGGAGGTCAAATCCACGCACGTAGGCTGCAGGGTTGCGTGCACGATTTTACTGCAGTTTTGGGGTGCCTGAGCGTTGCGTGACCCGTCACCACATCACCGGGGTCACATACAGCCTTGCAGGTGCAGGGGGGCTGTTAACATCTGGCTTCCCACCCCCTTCACCCCAATTGCCCAGGTCAATTGTGCTGTACACCTCCCATTGGCACCACTCCATCTGTGCCAGCACTATTACATCTGTGCCATGGTTGGGAGGCCACCAAAGGTGAGGGGCGCCTCAGCTGGGCGTACTCCTCGTGGCGGGCGTGGTCGGGGACGTGGCCGTGGTGACCAGGGAGTAGGGGGACTCCAGGGTGTCCAGGGCAGCCACAGAGGGGGAAGAGGCAGGGGTGCGGCACTTGAGCACAATGTTGTGCCATGTGTTGGTGCAGCCATGCCACCACCCCCTGTGGTTCCGGGGGATGCAGCTTCTGCATCTGGCACTGGCACCCGTATGACCCAGCAGTCCGTTCCATCGACTGCCACGGGCCCAAGGGTAGCGGTAGCTGCAGGTGCAGCTGTGGACACCGCCACCCAGGCTCAGGGTCTGCCAGCGCAGGCTGCGTTGGCACTTGAAGAGCCCTTGGTAGATCTCCAACAGGCCAAGGGGGAAACCATAGGGGCACGCCGGGCTGCTCAGACCAAGACACGTGTCCCTGGGGCAGTCATGTCATCTGCTGCCCCGAACAGCCGGGTGTTGGCAAGTGCAGGGGCAGATGCACCCAACAGCACCCCGGTTGTGAGTCTGCCAACCAGGACCGTT
Source organism: Ambystoma mexicanum (assembly GCF_040938575.1). NCBI lineage: Eukaryota > Metazoa > Chordata > Amphibia > Caudata > Ambystomatidae > Ambystoma > Ambystoma mexicanum. Next base: position 516,615,213 of record NC_090921.1, on the reverse strand, counting down.
GTGGTCAATGACCCTGCCACAGTCAGGCCTTTGGTCATCCCTCCACCTGCCACTCCCTCGGCTCAATCCACCAAACCCACTGGCCATACTGGTCAGGGTGGCATTAGCCAGCCAGGGTCTGCGCCACAGTCCAAGAGGAGGAAGGTTGCACCTGCAGCACAGGCTGGGACCCCACACACAGCCACGACCTCCTGCACGTCGAGGAAGAAGCCTTTCTGTAAGCAGGAACTGGACTTCCTCGTGGACTACGTGCGGGGACACAGCCGTGACATGCTAGTGGGTGCCAATAGTCAGACTACGGCTGCCCAACGTGACACCCACTGGAAGCATGTTGCGGAACATGTCAGTTCATTCGGCCATGAGGTGCGCACGGCGGAGGAGTGCAAAAAGCGCTGGAATGACATCAAGCGCAGCACTAAGGCTAAGCGTGCCTCAAATTACAACTTGACTCTGGTGACTGGCGGTGGGCCTGCACCAGAGGAGGAAGAACTCACTCCGCATGAGGCTCTCGTTGCGGAGTTCATACCACCAGAATTGGTCGAAGGTGTGGGAGAGATGCTGGACTTTGATGCCCAGTCCAGTGAGTGTTGATGCGTAGTTGTTGAGGACGTGTGTGTTTCACTTGTGGGATGTGTTGTGCATGATTGCTGCTACATGTGACGTGTACATGGTTCTGATGTGTAAGTAATGCAATGCAATGCTACCGTCATGCATGTCTCCTCTGCCTGCATGCGGGACTCCATGTGGGCATGCTCCCTTGCCCCTCCTCCGCCACTCTGCACCCCAGTTCCACCTTTGCACTGGTCTGCTACATTCTTGCCAATGTGTAGTTTCTTGTTCATGTGTCCTGTGTAGATGCTAACTTCCAGCTTAGAAACTGCCAGACATATGCCGTGTGGTACAGCCTTAGTACTCGATGCAAGGTATCCAACTTGTACTGTGCATGGGTCAGATGTCCCGCAGGGACATGAGTGCCCATTCATGCTCCATGTGCATTGCACGCATGCCCCTATGTGTCCTTGACTGGATGATCACTGTAATATGAGTCCTTGGTTACATACATTGCCTGCCATATTATCGGCCTCCCCATGTCAACTGTGGCTCAGTCCTGCGTTGCACACATGTTTAGGCTCTGACAATCTGTGTGACTCACAGGCCTCAGCCTGTTCAATGGCCAATGACTCTTTCCAACTCTTGTCGTGTCTTCTTCACACGTGGCTGGCCTCCGGATCTTCCATCATGTGTCCTGCCCACTGTCCCAGCATCATTTGCAGTGTTGTAATTTGAATCACATTAAGCTGTTGATGCCAGTCAACACTGCTTGTCAATACACAGGTGTATGGGCAGCCTTTTGATACCATGCTAGGCATCCCTGCTTTGGTACTGGGCTGGAGGGGTGCTTGGCTGCTAGACATGGTACACAATGAATACACAATGCACATGATGTCTGAATTTGACATTGCACTGCCTTCACATTTCCTGGCACACACCATGGAGTGCTTGTACATGTAGGTAGTGAGTGGCGTACACATTTTCAGCACTGCATAGACCCACTTCCATGCAAACTGCCACCTTTCAACAGGTCTGATCACAGTGGCTATTCAAAGTAGACCCAGCATGCATGCCAGGTCATATGTTGTGTGTCACATGTCTGCCGGATGCCTTTGCTGTCGGTGTGTGTTGTGTGCTTCTGACATGTGTAGTGACCTTTTCCTCTCTATTTTTCAGGTGATGACGCAATGGATGCAGAGGATGGTGTTGTCATGACCACATCAACCCGGCACTAGTGGGGGTCGTGGGGTGGTAGGCCACGAAAACCCCCAAGTGCTGCAGTCCATCCTGTCTCTGGCTGCCTATGAGTCCAGCCTTGATGACGACTCTGACGGCCATGTTGAGTTGGATGAGCATCAAGTCCATGTGTCAGGGGTGAGTGATTCTGATGTGGACACTCCTCTGTCTGCGACACCTGCACTGAGGGATCAGACAGTCTTGGTTCCTCCGCCCGTGGTGGATCGGGACGCAGGGTCACCCTCCACACCAGTCACTGATGTGCCTGGGACATCACGTCGACGGGGGCATGTAGTCGTGCAGCCGCAGGCGGTGCCAACACAGCGAGGACCTCCGGTCCTTGGGTCCCGCAGGGGTCAAGCCCGGCAACGCGGTCGCCGCGCGCAACCGCTGTATACTGAGTGGGAGCAAGACATGACTGCCAATTCCGAACGGCAGGGGGCAGCAATGGAGAACATCGCTGACAGCATGGAGCGTTTGGCCCGATCTGTGCTCCCCCCTGCTAGGCAGGTGCTTCTCCAGCAGCAGGCGGCACGGTCCACGGCCCGCTCGCTCAGGCTGGCATGGCGGCCTCAGACAGGGCACGCCAGGCTGAAATGTCGTCTCTGCGTCAAGCAATTGCTGCTCACGCAGAGGTGCACATGGATGCCCTGAGGGAGGAGTATGCCTCCCTCAGATCCACTCTGGGTGTCCTTATGATGTCCCAGAGGCAGCAGGCAGAGGAGAGGTTTGCACAGCTTGAGCGCACCATCTCGGCTGAGCTACAGGCTTGCCGGGAGGTGCAGCGGTTGTCCAGCCAGGCCTTGCAGGAGGAACTCCGTGTTACACGTGCTACCTTGCAAGAGGAAGCACGTGTATCACGTGAGGTTCTGCATGCAGACCTATGTAACATCGCCACACAGAACCAGGCTCACCTGTCCGGCAGACTTGCTGCCGACGAGGGGCAAGCTGCGGCTAGACGTGGCCAGGCTACTGTGCCACGTCCTCCTTTCCAGGATGAGCCAGACTCAGACGACCATCTATCTCCCACATAGGTCGTGCTGTGCAGGCGTTGAGCCCATGGAGGTATTTTTTTTTGGCTCAGCATCATCGCATGTGGATGTTGAGCAGCACCCTGTACCTCCCCCCTCCTGGGTGCCTCCCCTCCCCCCCGGGTCATATGTGGCCATTTTTGATTTTTCTTTTAGTTTAGTTAGTTAAGTTTCTGTTTGATAGTTAGTTTAAATAGGTAATGTAGGTTTTCATAGTTAGTGTAATTAGTTAATAGTTGAGTTAGTTTAAAATTTGTAGTCTATTGTGCTTTCATGTGGCAGTGCGGTGCCTTGTGGTTTTTGAAGGCATCCACTGTCTGTTCCAGCTGGGCCCTTCATGGTTGTCTTGTGTATGTGTTTGCTGCTTGGGTTCCTTGACTCACATATGCCACTCCTGCCTCCCTTATCCATGGGCTCGCAAGGATGGTTCGGTGTTACAGAATTTTACACAAGGGCTTTGGACTGTCATATCTGTGGCATGTCTGGTGCTTTGTGACTTGTGTTGACACCCCTAGTGGGGATGATTTAGGTGTAATTGTCCACTGTTCAGCTTTTGCTAGATGGGGTGTGTCATGATTAATGTGGACATTGATTGCTATGCATTGTGTATTATGTCTCATATCTTTCCTGTACACGTGCCTGTTGCAATTCATGCTGTAGATAGTGTTCCACACTTTGGAAGTCAAAGACGGACTGATGGTGTGATTTGTGATGTGACTCTCTGACATGGTCAAGTAATGAGATGCCTGATGAGACACACACAGATCACTTTGATGCATTAATCATTTGTTTCATGCACTTTCTGCAGGGGGATGAGGCACCAGAGCACCTTTGCCAGCAGACATGGCCCATTGGACAACGGAATTCCTGACCCGTTTGTTGGTGCCCACATGCACATGTGTGCACGAGCAGAGCCACAGTGATTGCAGACCCACATCCTAGAACTGCTGACATGTTCCAAGGAACTCCAGGCAAGGTGAGCATCACAGGGGGGCCACGACACAGCAAAGCTTGCACCAGGCGAGTTGCACATGCAGGCTTAGTCACAGCACTGAGGGTGAGCTTAGACGAATATTGGTGTTGAAGCACACAATGCAGCTCAGATGTGTTTGTGGACTGATGGCTGTTGATAGTAGGGTTGTCTGGGACACATGCAGGGGCAGTGGCACATACCCTGCGGTACACCAAGGTTCATTGAGGCACTTGTATCAACCATGTAGCCTTCCGAGACATGGAAAGGGGCAGCTCACAGGGACATACAGCAAGGGACATACTTGGGTGCAGTGCATGTCTATTCCACGTACTTCATGATAAATGCACTGCCAACTTTGTTTTGGTCATGGTGGTACGCAACTTGCTCTGTAGTCATGGCTTGCCATATGGGTCTGTCTGCTTACCCAGGGAACATTGCATGTTGTGTGAATTGTGACACATTGGTGTTCCATTTGCCACGCACCCACCAGCGCCTGACTTACTGCATTGACTGTGTATGACCTGTCACAGGGGTGATGTTATATATGGGTACGAAGCATCGAGCACTGATTGTCTGTTTGTAGAGTAGTTTGTTGCTATGGGGCATGTTTTGTGTTGTGTTTTCGTGTAATTGGCACATACAGGTTGTTGACTGTGTCTCTCTTTGCAGCATTGCAGTGCTCCTGTAACCGACCCTGAGAGTGCGCAGGCAGGAGGCCAGCACTCAAAACCAGAGCTTAGTGTCTTGTTGTTTTCCTTACAAACTGCCCTGCATAGGCTTGCTGGGGAGTGTACTGATGCACGGATGTATGTGTGGTCCTATTTGGTATGTTTTTTTCCCTAATCACCCGTGATCCTATGCAATTATGAAACCTGTACCCTCTACCCGGTGTTCCTGCTTCCCGTGCCTATCCAAGCAACGTTCCCTGACCCTCTTTCCCCACTGGGGTTGCGGATGCCTGTGTAAGCCCCGAACTTGCAGGCGCCAAAACCCTAGAGGGGGTGGTTGGTTCGTACCACTCCTGAGCCTGGACTACAGAAGGCCATGACAATGATGTCCAAGTTTGTTTGGATTGTGTATGTGTTCATGCAGGTTGTACATTTTCGTGCATTCCCTAGTTTCATGTGTCATTCCTCCTCCCCTCACCTGCCACTCATTCCAGTCATCCAGTGTGTCTACACCTGTCCCGACTGCATATCCCTGAACCTCATTCCCCACCATGATCTCAGGGGCCTGTGTGAGTTTGACCTTGCAGGCACCCGGGACATGGTGTGGGTGGTTGTTTCATGAGACTCCCGCGCCTGTACAGGGGACCTGTGACAGTACACATCCATTCATGGTGCATCATCCTATGTCATGTACCACACAGGTCCCACATCCTGTCGTGACATTGTTCTGCTGTGCTACCTTGGTTGTTGCATCATTGTGGTAGTACTTGGCATTTGTGAGGTACTGCTACGTCAAGTCATCTACTGGAGGGTGTTTGGGTTCGTTTTCATGCCTTGGATTTTGTGATTTTGGAAATGAGTGTGGATTCTGAGGGTTCAGGCATCTTTTTACACACAAGGTGGGAGATGGACACGAAGGGTAAAGGTGATCCTGTGGCCAGGTGGAAATGAGGGTTGGAGGCTCCATGACCCAGGTGCAGTTGTTCAGTGGGTCATGGTCATTTGCGCGGGAGGGGGGGTTGTTGTTGATAGTTGCATTGCCCTGCAGTGTGATGGGAACTCTGACATTGTAATGTTGTTGTCCTATGTACATGTTGTGTTCTGCTGATCAATGCCTGTTCATGTGTTGTGTTTTCCTTTCAGGTGCGAGGGGATAGTTGTGGTTTGACATGCTGGGGTGTACACATGGTGGATGTTCACATGTGATGTGTAGGGAACACTGATGGTCACTTGAGTGCACATGCATATGTGGAGTGCATGTCCCTGCAGAACCACACACTTGCACTCGGATGCACTCCATGTACTCCCACCCTTGCATATCCACGTGTACACTGTTTGCCTTCTGGTGCCCACTGTGTCCCGGCAGCACATGTTCTGTGACCGATTATGGTTCCAGTACATGCCTAATTTGATGTTTGATGTAGTCTGTCACTTAGATGTGATGCTCAGGGTGTGCATCACACGCAATGGCTGTTCACTGTGCTTTGCGCTGAGCAGTGTGATGCAGGAGTGGGACACTGCACACATGAGCTGCAGTGTTGATTTTGCAATGCATAATGTGCGTATAGACAGGCATTCATTGTGATGTTACGTCTACGACTGTTGCAATGCATTTGGAAACGACTTATTTTGTGTGGGACATTTTGTTGGTCTGTCATTTCATCTGATTCCGGGTCAGGCATCATTGTCCGATGCCACTGTACATTTAGGACATGGCAATGTGTACCTTATTGTTACTGCGTCAGTGTATGGGTATTGCTTGCCATGTCATGTTGATGTTTGGGAGGGTTTGACTGACATGACAGTGATGGCCATGGCCTGTTTTGCAGGTGTGTGTGATGCACACCTTGCATGTCCAGGTCATCCGCTTCTCAGAGCAACTAGCTGGGGGTAGGTTTCTCTCCGCAGCAGGGCCCTCCCCCTGGAACAGACTTCCTGCCTGACTTGAACTTGAGGGGAACCATCTCCAGTTCTGGAAGCACCTCAAGACCTTCCTCTTTGCTTCTGCTTACTCTCTGCCTCTCCCTTGCAGAATTCTTCACTGGAACTGCACAGGAGCTGCTACTGGGACACTCTCACCAACCTCGGTCCCTGGCCCAGCCACTGTCCACTTGCACTGCCACCCTGGCAACCCCTGCACTGCAGTACTGTCTCTCTATCCCTACAGCCCTCCCTTCCCAGCACTTGTCTGCACTTACCTTTGCAGTTGCCACCAGGCGACCTATGTATTATTTTTTTGGCCTACTTCCCCTGTACTGGACTCCCCCCCACCCTTCCCCTTGCACTTTTCCCTTCCCCCTACCCCTGCACAATCTCAATGACACCTGGCCTAGTAGTACCGTTCTCTGTGTTCCCTTGTCCCCCCCCCCCCCTGCCTCATTGCGCCTTGGAATACTTGTGTATGGCCCATGTCATGTCACATGTCATATGTGTGCATTTTGGTTGCACAGGATAGCTTGTGTTTAAGTAGCTAGGGATGCAGACGATGTGGCACTTCCATGGCAACTATCTCAGGGTGGTAGGGTTGTGACAGTTGACTGTCACTTTGTCATCATCGATTGTCACCTGGTATGTGCCAGGCCTGTGTGCACTCCGCAGGGGTGGGAGTTTGTGAAAAATGTGGCCACAAGCTGGGTCCGGGCTTCCTCGCCACGTGCCCTGTCCCCTCCCATGGGCAGCGCCTGTGCCTGTGGTTGGGGATGTGGGGGCACCACCATGTCCACCGGGACGCCCTGCCGTGTTGCAACATTGTGCAGGACACATGCTGCCACAATGATCCTGCACACTACTGGTGGTGCATAGAGTAGTTGCCCACCAGAGCGGTCAAGGGAGCGGAAACGTGACTTGAGCACTCCGAATGTGCGCTCCACTATGCCCCTGGTTGCAATATGGGCGGCGTTGTATCTTACCTGGGGTGGTGTGGTGGGGTTCCGGATTGGCGTCATCATGTGGTTGCTCAGAGGGTAGGCACTGTCCCCTGGGGAGGTGATAATAATTGAGATTATTAGGGTTGGGATATTTGTCTGTGTGTGACTTGCATGCATGTGCAAGGGCATTTGTACTGACCTAGGAGCCATGTGTCGCCATGCTGCCCAGCTTCCAGGGCCCGGCTCAGGGCGGACATTCTGTATATGAAACTGTCATGGGTGGAGCCAGGGTAGTTTGCATAGACAGAGGTGATGATTCCCTTTGCATCGCATACCACCTGTACATTGATGGAATGCCAGTGCTTGCGGTTTCGGTAGATGTGCTCAGTGGCCCTAGGTGGACGTAGGGCCACATGGGTGCAATCTATGGCACTGAGCACTTTGGGGAAGTGTGCCACCCTGAAAAAATCCAGGACAACGGCCTGCCTTTCTGCGGGTGTTCTGGGCATGTATATGTGCCTGCGGACTGAGGGGCGCGCTGTCATGATTGCCAGTACCTGATGTAGGCAGCGTGACTGCGTGGCCTGTGAGACCCCCCCCTCTATGGCAGTGGTCCGCTGAAACGACCCAGTGGCCAAAAAATGCAAGACATTGAGCAGCTTCTCCAAGGGGCTCAATGCTTGGGAGCAAAGGGTGGGGGATGTGAGGTCATCTTCCCACTCCCTGACCAGGTCTAGGATGATATGGGGTGGAAACTTATACCTGCCGTAGACCTGGTCGTCAGGCATCCCAAAAAGGCTTGTCCGTGGTGCAAAAATGTGTGCCCTGGCTATTCTCCTCCTCCTGCGGTGTCCCACGATCAGTGCAGCAACAAATGGGGCATTCATCGTCGCTGTATATACGCGTTTGTTGTTTGCGCGCACTTTTATGCTGTCCGCGGGATGCCTCCGTGTGGGCGGACTCGTTGACGCCTGTGCACGTCTTTTGCCGTGCACGTGTTTCCCGTATTCGGGTGTCATCGCGTGTGATCGGAGGGGAGCGAGCGTACACGCGATTGGCCTGGGTACGTGTGTTTCCGGGTGCGCGGGTAGTTCCACACGCGATTGGCCTGGGTACGTGTGTTTCCGGGTGCGCGGGTAGCTCCACACGCGATTAGCCTGGGTACGTGTGTTTCTGGGTGCGCGGGTAGTTCCACACGTGATTAGCCTGGGTACGTGTTTTTCCGGGTGCGCGGGTAGTTCCACACGCGATTAGCCTGGGTACGTGTGTTTCCGGGTGCGCGGGTAGTTCCACACGCGATTAGCCTGGGTACGTGTGTTCCGGGGTGCCGTGAACTTTCACACGCGATTGGTTGAAATCCACGTGTGTTCTGTCATCACGTGCAATGAGGGATACACCCTCGCACGACACGTCACAGACGCGCTCACGCGCTGAGGGCCTTTGGTCCAATGAAAATGCGTATGCGTGCAGACGCGCTTAAGCGCTAAGGGCCTTTCCTCGAATTACACGCTGACGTGCAGATTTTTCACGTGCCAAATCACTCCGTATCAAGCTGGCCACGCGAATACACACGGAAGACGACGCTCCTGCCCAGAAGGCCGAATCACTGCCCCCCAGTACCCTGAGCAGCCTCCCACGTGCCATCTGCTGCTGCCTGCCTGCCTGCCTGCTGCCACCGTGCCCTGCCATTTGGTGCCTGCACATCAGCCATCTGCAGGGGTCCAGTTGCTGTGTCGACCCCTGCTGGAACAGTAGACTCCCGACTGGGATACCATCGCTCCACAGCCCAGCCCCAGGACCCAGTTGCCCACCCACGCCTGCCTCGGGGGTCGCCATGTCGGGGCAAGCACCATCTGAGACCAGTGGCGACCCCCAGCCAGAGAGGCAGAGGGCCACCAGCTTCAGTGAGAAGGAAGTTGGTGTCCTGGTGGAGCATGTCCTGGGGCATTATGATGCCCTCTTCGGAAGACCACGCGCCAACAAGGACGGACGGGAGAGGATCTGGGACGATGTAGTGGTTGCCATCAACGCGGAGGGGGTGGCAACCCGCGACATCAAGCACATCAAGAAGCGCTGGGAGGACTTGAGGTCCAGGACCCTCAATAAGGCCCGGCGCCTCGCGGAGGGGGGCCGGGCACGCCTGAGTGACATCCAGATGAGGGTCCTGGAACGCGTAAACCCAGCGCTCCACGCCCAGATCCTTCGGAGGCAGACCCATCTGGAGTTGGCCGGTAAGTGGCCAAGCATTACTGTGTGAGACAGGGCATGTTGCAGTGTGCTGGTTGTCTGATACCTGCCTGTATGTGTGACATAGGCCATGTACGTATGTGTGTGTGCAGGGACATCATGGTCAGGCATGTGAGTACAGTGATGTGTGAACCACATGGTTGGTGCATGTGTTCTATTGCAACATGGGGGGCTCTGTGCGGAATGGACACATGGAAGCATGGCAGTCTCTGTTCCTGGACATGGGTGGGGGTGAGGGATGGGTGCTGGTCCCATGTACACGTATGGTGTCCATGTGTGTGTGTCTGACCTGCGTGTCTGTGACTTGTAACTGCCATGGATGCATGACACATGTCTGTGACAATGTTCAGATTCACTGATGCAGCCTAGTCATCCTTGTATCCACTGCGTCTGTGGTGTACGAGGCCAGATGGATGGAACTACGGTGAGGTGTGTGCATGTGATGGCAAGACCCATGATGCATGTGAGTTTAAAACCAACATTGTATGAATCATGAGTCCCTTGGTCATGTATGCCAATGTCCATGGCATGCGCCATGCCTGTTACTGTATGTGTTTTGCCTGCACTGACCCATGTGTTGTGGAGGGACATGATGGAAGTGATGTATAACAGTGCCACTCATCTGCTGTTGCTTCCTGTCTAGGGGACCATTGTACAGTACCCTGATGCTTGTGTTCTATGTCTCCCTCTACACAGTGGCAAGTGAAGAAGAGGGCGGAGAAGGCGCTGTGGGGCAGAGCGGCGGGGATGCCACCACGGCTGCAGCGGAAGGGGTGGGTGAGCCCCCACAGGGGCTTGCACCGGCGGAAGACGGCGTGGAGACATCCAGGTTGGTGGTTTCCACAGAGGGGGAGGAGGCCGCTACTGAGCCACACATGGGGCCTGGTGGGGGCATCCCCGCTGGTGCAAGTGGTGCAGTCCAGGGCCAGGGGCAGGAGGCAGCACAGGTCGCCGTGGAGGTGCCTGTGCATGTCACTGTCCCTGACACTGTGACGGCACCACCATGCACCAGCAGGGATGCCCCATCCCAGGCCCATCCGCAGGTAGGGGAGATGTCCATGTCATCTGACACTCCTCTACCTGCGGACGAGGGGACCCCTGGCCGTGTGGAGGGGGTCCTGATTGGTGTCGCGTTGCGCACGGCTGGCATTCGTGATGAGGTGCATGCTTCCCGGGAGGAGCATGCACATCATCACGAAGAGCACCGTGCGTACGTGAACTATTTGGGAGCCGCCATGGTCGGGGGTTTCCTACATGTGTGTGGCCTTCTGGCGACCCTCTCCTCCTCTGTGGAGGCTATGCGCCAGTCGTGCTCCATGCCGTATTCCGGCCCAGATGCCACCAGGACCCCCTGTGGACCTGCCCCGACCAACGCAGCCAGCTCGGTGGGGACCCCATCCCTGCCACAGTCGGGAGTCGAAGGTCCAGCAGGGGTGGACACACCAGCAACTGTCCCCCTGCAGATGGAGGATGTGCCGGCATCATCTGGCAGGGCACGTGCACGACGGCATCGGTGGATTCCATCAGCCTGGATGCCGTCGTGCTGGCAGAGGCAGTGGCGTCGGAGGCAGCAGCAGGCTCGACGTGGGAGGCATCATGGCTCGGGGCCATCAAGATCAGAGGGGCAGGCATCGGCCGGAGGGCAGGAGAACCCTGGGATGGCAGTGTCTTCCGTGTGGGAGCAGTTGGTCCAGCGGATAGGTGCGGAGCGGCAGCGGGCGGAAGAGGAGCGGCTCACCATGGTCAGGGCGGAGTTCTCCATGCGTCGGGCGTTGAGGCGGGCTGAGTGCCTCGAGGAAGCTCGCAGGGAGTTTGAGGTGGACACGGGGTTGTCCCTGCGAGACCTCGGGGCCAGGACAGAGTCCCGCCTCCGGGACATCGACATGGAGTTCGAGGATGCCCTGACCGGCAACATCACAGAGTGAGCCGCAGGACTTGCTCGCTGCCATTGTATATAGTTCTTTAGTTAGTTAGTGTTAGGTTTCCTTTATTTTTTAAGTTTTTTTGGACCGCTCGGACAATGGCCACTTTTCTGTATATATTTTTATTATTAGTTAGTAGTAGTAGGTTTCATTTATGGTGTTGGGCTCATGGACCCTGGGATATTCTTGTACATAGTTTGATGTTTGGAAAACATTTGTTGGATTTATATTTGTGTTCACCATGAGGCAATGGTTTTTCCTTATTTTTTCCCCCATTATTTTGCTTTGGACTACATTAGTTTTTGGATTCCTTTGTTTTTTGATTTTTTCTATTAGTTCTCGGACATGGACCATTTGTTTTGTCATCCCCATTGTTGTGTGTTTTATTTCTTTACTTCATTTTCATCTTTAATACATATATTTATTACTTACATTTGTGGTATTTTCTCATTGGTTTCATGCATGTCATGATATGGGTTTTGACATTCACTTGCACCCATTGTGTATGTGTGTGTGACGGACATGTGTTCATTTACATACTTGCCATTGGGGTTGTATCATGTAATTGCATCTATGTGGGTATGCAATCCTTGGCTGGGTGTTTGTGCTGGGTATGCTGCCCATTACTGCCATGATTACGTTTCGTCAGGACCTGGGGGCAGGGGGACATGAGTGGGGGCCTGCAGGGGGGTGGGGGTGCAAGGGGACATGAGTGGGGGCCTGCTGGCAGGAGGGGTGCAAGGGGACATGAGTGGGACATGGTTGGGGGCCTGCTGGCAGGTGCCCCACAGTGCTGGGGGGTGGGGGTGCAGGGGGACATGAGTGGGGGCCTGCTGGGGGGTGGGGGTGCAAGGGGACATGGTTGGGGGCCTGCTGGCAGGAGCCCCACAGTGCTGGGGGGTGGGGGTGCAAGGGGACATGAGTGGGGGCCTGCTGGGGGGTGGGGGTGCAAGGGGACATGGTTGGGGGCCTGCTGGCAGGTGCCCCACAGTGCTGGGGGGTGGGGGTGCAGGGGGACATGAGTGGGGGCCTGCTGGGGGGTGGGGGTGCAAGGGGACATGGTTGGGGGCCTGCTGGCAGGAGCCCCACAGTGCTGGGGGGTGGGGGTGCAAGGGGACATGAGTGGGGGCCTGCTGGGGGGTGGGGGTGCAAGGGGGACATGAGTGGGACATGGTTGGGGGCCTGCTGGCAGGTGCCCCACAGTGCTGGGGGGTGGGGGTGCAGGGGGACATGAGTGGGGGCCTGCTGGGGGGTGCAAGGGGACATGGTTGGGGGCCTTGTGGAGGCTGCCCCTGGTGACTGGGGGGTGGGGGTGGTGGGAGACATGGTTGGGGGCCTGGTGGAGGCTGCCCCTGGTGACTGGAGGGGTGGGGGTGGTGGGAGACATGGGTGGGGGCCTTGTGGAGGCTGCCCCTGGTGACTGGGGGGTGGGGGTGGTGGGAGACATGGGTGGGGGCCTTGTGGAGGCTGCCCCTGGTGACTGGGGGGTGGGGGTGGTGGGAGACATGGGTGGGGGCCTTGTGGAGGCTGCCCCTGGTGACTGGGGGGTGGGGGTGGTGGGAGACATGGTTGGGGGCCTTGTGGAGGCTGCCCCTGGTGACTGGGGGGTGGGAGACATGGGTGGGGGCCTTGTGGAGGCTGTCCCTGGTGACTGGAGGGGTGGGGGTGGTGGGAGACATGGGTGGGGGCCTGGTGGAGGCTGCCCCTGGTGACTGGGGGTGGTTTGAGACATGGGTGGGGGCCTTGTGGAGGCTGCCCCTGGTGACTGGGGGGTGGGGGTGGTGGGAGACATGGGTGGGGGCCTTGTGGAGGCTGCCCCTGGTGACTGGGGGGTGGGGGTGGGGTGAGACATGGGTGGGGGCCTTGTGGAGGCTGCCCCTGGTGACTGGGGGGTGGGGGTGGTGGGAGACATGGGTGGGGGCCTTGTGGAGGCTGCCCCTGGTGACTGGAGGAGTGGGGGTGGTGGGAGACATGGGTGGGGGCCTGGCGGAGGCTGCCCCTGGTGACTGGGGGTGGGGGTGCTGGGAGACGTGGTTGGGGGCCTGCTGGCAGGTGCCCCACAGTGCTGGGGGGTGGGGGTGGTGGGAGACATGGGTGGGGGCCTTGTGGAGGCTGCCCCTGGTGACTGGAGGGGTGGGGGTGGTGGGAGACATGGGTGGGGGCCTGGTGGAGGCTGCCCCTGGTGACTGGAGGGGTGGGGGTGCAAGGGGACATGAGTGGGACATGGTTGGGGGTCTGCTGGCAGGTGCCCCACAGTGCTGGGGAGTGGGGTTGCAAGGGGACATGAGTGGGGGCCTGCTGGGGGGTGGGGGTGCAAGGGGACATGAGTGGGACATGGTTGGGGGCCTGCTGGCAGGTGCCCCACGGTGCTGGGGGGTGGGGGTGCAAGGGGACATGTGGCTTGGCTGGGGGGCATGCCCATGGTGGATGGGCTGCCTGCGGGACATGACCAGGGGTGCAGGGTAGTCCCCTGTGGTGTGGGCTGCCTGCAGAGGTCGTGGAGGGGGTAGAGGGGAGACCTGGGAGGACCCACACTGGCAATTCACCTCTTCAACTTCCCGCACACCTGCGTAATACACTGCCCCACTCGCACAGGCCCAATCGCGTGTAGGATTTCTCGCGCACCCCTGTAATACACGTACCCAGGTCAATCGCGTGTAGATTTTCTCGCGCACCCCTGAAATCCACGTACCCAGGCCAATCGCGTGTAGAATTTCTCACGCACCCCTGAAATCCACGTACCCAGCCCAATCGCGTGTAGATTTTCTCGCGCACCCCTGAAATCCACGTACCCAGGCCAATCGCGTGTAGAATTTCTCGCGCACCCCTGAAATCCACGTACCCAGGCCAATCGCGTGTAGAATTTCTCACGCACCCCTGAAATCCACGTACCCAGCCCCAATCGCGTGTAGATTTTCCCGCGCACCCCTGAAATCCACGTACCCAGGCCAATCGCGTGTAGAATTTCTCGCGCACCCCTGAAATCCACGTACCCAGCCCAATCGCGTGTAGGTTTTCTCGCGCACCCCTGTAATACACGTACCCAGGCCTATCGCGTGTGGGGACACCCGCACACCCCTGAAATACACGCTCCCCGCTCTGCGTTTGCTGCTGCCCTTTGCGCTGGATTGGGGATTTTGATGGCTTTTCCCTGCGCGAGGGGCGTTCTTGGGGGCGTAACTGACGCTGCTGCAGGGTCGCTGCGCCACTCTGCGCCACGGCTGGTTGTGGATGTTGGAATCCATGAATACGCTGTGCGCCTGAATGTGTTTCGGCGCACGCGGCTGGCGCAGACTACCGCACGCGCACACTGTGCGCCAGCCGCGTGCGCCACTTGTGCGCCGAATTCTATGAATTGGCCCCTAATTCTTGTTGCACAGATTATTCGCCTTCGACAAGCATCAACGGTAATTATACCTTGATATTTTAATTATTATTGGTAATTCAGCCAATCTTATCATCCAGGGTTGTCACCGCACCTCACTTATTTTCTTATCATGTTGTTTTGTCATCCTTCTTATTGGTTTCAGAACCGTATGGATGTCTTTTGGAAACGGTAATTTATTTTTATTTTCTCTTTATTATTTATGGTTATCCAATCATACTGATTATGTAACTCTGTAATGATTTAAACAATGCTGTTATGTATCACACATTTATGATTGTGGCCAATTCCCCCCTTTTTCAACCCCTATGTGTTTGCCCAACTGGTATGATGCGTATACATTGGTCAACATGCTAATGATTTTAAATTGTAATTTGATGCACAGCCTTTGAAGAAGAGCTCCGCTCGAAACACGTGTCAGGCTGTGGAATGGAATTAAAAATATAACTCAACTGATTGATGTATTATTGTAAATTGGCGCAGTTCACTGATTATATTGACCTTGTTTCTTACCGAGGGCACTTGGTCTAGGTACCCTCAAAAATTCATGTTGAACGCTGCCTTTTATATTTATAACTATTGGCATTAGCGCTGGTCGTTATTAGTGGCCTTCTGGACCACCTTGTTCTACAAATAAATAAATAAATCAATCAATTAATGAAATTCCAACTTCAAAAATAGTAAAAAGACCAACGAAACAAAGAAAATTCATCAGAAACATGGGCCCACTGACCAAAACCGGGTTGTTCTGCACGAAAGGAACACCGACTTCTCTGGCCCAGAGATCAACTGACTCTGAAGCCTCTACATACCTTGAACGATGACGACTGACTGTACCTTCAAACAAACGTTGAAGAATTGACTCCGAAATCGATGAGTTCATCGAAGGGTCAATCGGATCTGTTACTGTTCTTTGTAATTTATCAACATACTCTGATGATCAACTCGAGTTAGCCACAGGCTGTAAACAAGTGACCGACAGTGCCGCAACTGAAATCCAAAATCAACCCAAAATGACAAAACTGGTTGCACATGGCAGCAAGCAAGCGGTGAGTCAGAGGAAATCACTGGTACACAAATTGTCAGCGACCTCAAACCTGAACCCAAAACAAACCAGTGTTCAGAAAAATAACTTAGTTCATTACACTTCTCGTGCCTCCCAATCCACAAGGCCTAGCTCAACAAACAGTAAACTGCGGCTACAGAATCTCCTTTTGGAGGATGAAGATATAAACCTAAATCGTAGAAATGTGATGAAACTTTTCAGTTGCATTCCTTCTCTTCGCACTATTACGTCAGATGACATCAAAATAGTCGAATATGCGACGGAGAAATGTTGCGATCAAGTACTACTTCACATCGAAAACAATCTTGAAGGCCGCAGAAGAGCTGCTCATATTTGGATTTGATCTCACTCTTGAACCAACTAGCAAATTTACAAGCAGGAGAACTTTGGGATCGAGCCCTGAGTCGAATGACACCCAACTTGACAGACGCTGTGAGTTACGTAAAGCCATGAAAGCGCCAGCTGATTATGACCAAATCAACCCGACTCTCAAAGGCGCCCCTCCTACATGCATGACACTCGGAAGAACATGGTCAACTTTAAATTGCCATCACAAGTCGTTTGTGACCAGACATGCGAATTTCTATCATGGAACACAAGAGAATTTACCCATCTATTCAACAGTTTCGATGTCCCAGTGGAAAACGTTTTCGCCATATGTCTCCAGGAAACATGGCTAAGCGAAGCTCCTTCAAGAGATGGCTATGTCACCTTAATGAATCCAGCTATTAAAAGTGCACAAGGGCGTCCGTCATCGGGCCTGTTGACACTAATAAAAATCAATTCTTGGTGGTCAATTGTGAATTCTTGTTGTCCAAATCCCTACGTTCAAGTGGTCCTGATGCGGACTGGTGACAACAACATGTCCACAAGAAAACATTTGCTCATTATAAACGGATACTGGAATCCCTAAAAAAATCAGTACCAAGGTCTTCCTAAAATCCATTACATGTTGTATGGACGAGTTTATAACATCTTACTCGAACACTTCACTCATATGCTGCTGTGATTTAAACTGTACCTGGTTTAAATTCGACCGTACATTCCAGCTTTTTTCTCTGTTATTGATTGAAGAGGTTAACATCAGAGGCCAGATGTGGACTTCGGCCCTACAAAATCGAAACTGTAAAATGGTCAATGGTAACGTGAAAGACGACCAACCACCGTGCGCAACCTGGTCAAACTCAAAATCGAGTTCAATCATCGACTATTTTTGGGTAGCCCAGACCTTTTTTGTTCAAGACCTGAAGCTAGAGGTACGCAGGATGACAAACAGCAACCACAACATGCTGTGTTTCTCCTGTTTATTGGACTGGCCACAATGTGTCAAGCAACACAACCTCCCTTTATTGGTGAACGCAGGAGGTAACCGACTTTGGATGAACAATTCTCAAATCTACCTCTTAAGCCAACAACCTTTTTCAGAAAATGAGGCACAGGCGATTGACTATGCACCACCTCTGGTCAACTTCATCACTGTTAAAACATCTGGCAGGGTCATGGGTATCTCTCATAGACACCTTTCATCTTCATTAACAACAACGGCAAAAAAGACGATGCATCGTGAAATAAGAGCATTGAAAAAGTCTTCCCCTACAGGCTCTTATGACATCAATCTCGAAAGAGCAATTCGAGCTCGACGCCAAACCTACAGCAACTGGTTAAAATCTCAAAGAACGATCATCGAACAAGATAAAGCAGAACTAATGATGAAACGGTTACTCACAAAGAACTTTGGGCAATTTTGAACGAAGGAAACAAGTGCAATTTACCTACATTGTCAAACGAAATTGAAGCAACCGTATGGGAGATTCATTTTGTGAATATTCTTAGGTTTTCGTTGAGTGATCCAGTGACTGACCTATCAGAGACGGCGACTTCATGGGACCTGCAAATCTCTCAAGATGACATCAGAACTGCAATACGTGACTTGATAAACTTGCACGCTGCAGGCCCGGACATGATATCCAAAGTTATGTTAAAAGAAAATGCGGCACAATGGTCAATTTTTATAGAAGCTATATGTTCTGCTCTCTGTCTGCCTCAAAAACCGTCCCGGAATCTTGGCGCGAAGCTATCATCGTGCCCATACATAAGAAAGGCAATCGGCAGATCCTAACAACTATCGCCCGATTGCCTTGTTGGAAACGATAGGCAAGCTGTTCGCCTCCTTCTTATGAAAACGACTTGAACAGTGGTCCACGAGCGAAGAGATCTATGACGTTTGCCAAACTGGCTTCACCAAAGGAGTTGGTTTTGAAGTCAATCTACTGATCCTAAACATACTGAAACTGGAAACCATAAAACTTCATCTGGCCTTTAACGATCTTTGGGGTGCTTTTGACAGTGTCAATCGCGCAAAGCTAAGGTAGAAATTGTCAAATTGGAATTGCCCGCAAACTCTGCTTCAACCAATTAAAGCGTTGCATTCTAGTACCTCTATCTGGATTCCTTTAAATAACCAGGGAGACTTATCCAGAAAAATATCAACCGATAAAGGGGTGAAACAGGGATGTCCCATGGCAGCTGTACTCTTCAAACTCTTCATCTCTGATCTCCCGACCCACTTGGAATCCGTTCGATGTTTCCCACCGAAGATAAATAACATCGAAATCCGTTGCATAACTTATGCTGACGATCTCGTTCTATTAGATCTTACGGAGATTTGGTCTACAACGGCTTTTAACAAGCCTGCATGAGTATCTCAATAAGAACGAGCTAGTACTAAATACGGAAAAAAACAAGATTGTGACCATTGGGGTAGGCGGCACCAAAAAACAAAAGGATTTTCTGTGGAAGACCAATGGGATCTCTTTGAGCCTGGTAAACCCCATTTGTTATCTTGGTATCACATTCAATACTTCTACCAATGAACATCACTGGAAGTTGGACCTCGAAAACCGAATGATCCAATTTAGCATTCAAGCCTCAAAAATAAACAAGCAATTCGGAAAATTTTCACTTCAACCAGTACTAACGTTCTATGTACAAAAGGTCTTACCAGCTATTACCTTTGGGTCCGAATCGGGCTGGAATATCGATGCCCACTTCTGCCAGAAGCTCGAAGGTCTATTTTGGCATCGGGTATTACAGCTTCCATCTTATATTTCAATGGTGTCTCTTCGATATGAACTTTCACTAAACTCACTACACACTTGTGTCATGTGGAATTCCTTGATGGTACTGCGCAAGATGAAGCTGACTCCATTTACTCTGGCTTATAAAATATATGTTCATTCTCCGGGATTTGGGCAAACGGGCCTTCTCAAAGCCTGGCGACAGCTTCTGGAAACAGCTTTAATTAATGCTGATTTAAACCTAGCTGATCTAATTGGCCAACCTCAATGTGTAAAAAAGAAATTTGACTCGTGGTGTTGGATCCAGAACTACGACCTGCTGCTAACGAAGCCTACGTTCCTGAGATCAGGAATCGGAGAACACATGCTTATCGTTCAATGTCGATACTTAATAACCTGTCCATCACGACATCATCGCAATCAATTCTTGAGGTTGTGTCTGAATGCATTGAATACCAGAAAAATGCAATTTCTATGACACATCGAGGAAGTACTAAAAAGAGCCACAGGGGGAGAGAGGGAGGTGATGACCCTGGGACCTTGGCCCTTCAGTGAGGTGAATGGTGTGTCTGTCGCCAGGAGAGGACATCCACTGATACACTCGTTAATTTGTTCCAAAACAAGACAAGGTTAATAAAACATTTTGATGTAAAAACCCAGTTGACTCATGTTCAATTCAAAATACAAAAAATAATCTCAACTTTATCTATGTAAAGTTGATCTGTATGGAGTTATGGCAAACAAATTTATCTAAAAAAAACAACCACTTGATAGTGATAGCAAAACTAAGTATTTTTATTTTGGGTCACAATGTGGTACCTCTAAAGAATTATTGACTAAAAAAACAACAACAATACATGTACATTATGGCTGTGGTGAAGTAGAATCAACACACCAGATCAAAAAATAGATGTCAGTGGGATAAAAGCATGGAAAAACAAAAGTACTATAAGCCCAGTGGGTGGGCACTCAATGACCAACATCGACTGGTAGGGGGTAGAGCATTTGTAGGTAGAACTAGCTCTATCATATACGAAAACCTATGATAATTCTTAGGTTTGATTTTGTGAAAGTCGACATATGTTTCGGCTATTGACACCAAAAGAAATCAGGCAATGCACAAAAAAACGTTGTCTGTTGGTGCAGGTATAGCCGTCTTCAGGACAGAGGAGAAACAAGGTGTTATGATGGTTTGAAAGTGTTGAGTACTTCATGAACATCGTGCTGTATGAAAAGACACGAAACCCACTACAAGATGAACAGACAAACATATCACATATACATAGAAATATATATATATATATATATATATATATATATATATATAATTACAAAGGAGTGGTTGATAAAAACAGTTGTTTAAAACATTAACGGTGTAACGGCGGCGGAGCGCCCAGCAGGCAGTACACAACATTTTGATCATCACTGACTGTAGCCAAGGCATATGCAAGGGGAATGATGTCATCAACTTAACCATATCCTGCATTCTTAAGGTCTATTTATTTTAAGCATTTAATCCAGATATAACAATTAGTTTATATGGAAGTAATGAAGTTATTTTCTGATTAGTAGTAACTTATTGTTTAAGGTGGGAGGTTCACCCATGTATTAAGGATGAGCACAATCCATGAAGAGAAAACCAAATTGTTTCCAAATACCGCACAAAGATGGAAGTTAATGTGCTGTTTCAATTCCAAAGTGGGTTGTAGAAAAAGAACCTCTTATGACATCATTGAATGATTTAGATGAATTAATAATATTGTTGAAACCCCTTTTTTTTAATTTTTGAGTAATAAGGCACCAATGCTTACCGTTGTTCCCAAATGGTCTTTCAAAGGAACCAAGGAAAAGTGTGGAACCTTTTAGAGTTAATTAGTTTTTGTGTGCCGTTATGAGCACAGAAAAGCGTTTTTGCGCCTGAAACAACAAATATATTGGGGTTTTAGGTTATAATTATTATTATGTATGAAAGCTTTTCTAATTTTACATACAGAGCACCCAGAACTGATATTACCTTTAAAGAAATGTTTGGAGCGTAAGCACATATGAGATGGTGACTGTGATTACAGCTAGGTAGCTTGGGCGTGACCTAGTGTGAACAAAGAAGGAAGGGCGAATTAGATTCGAAAAACGCTTACGTACTGAGTAGAAGTGAAAATTGTTTCAGCGTTACATCGTGATGTGCTTCTTGATCCCTGGAGGTGGTGTTCCCAGAATTGGATCCCTCCTAACGCTTATACAGCACATCGAGGAAGTAAACAGCAACCTCTGCCGCTTCTGTAATCTTCAAATCGAATCCATCGAACATCCATTACAAGATGTACTGCGATAACCACACGTCGAGTGCATCATTTAGGGGACTTCACACCTGTCGATCCAGCGACCCAGAACTGGTGGCCCTATGCGGTCACTGGGTAGAACATCAGGTTGACCTGTGCTAGTGTGAACTTTTTAGACTCTCTGCATTTAAACGAGAAATTACTTAAAAAGGAATGTGTGAAACAACGCCAAAACCTATGATAATGATACATAATGTCTTCTATGAGAAAGAAGCCATTTTATAAACTGCAAACGTTTTGTGGATATCATGGGAACGACGATGTCCTGCTGTAACAAAAGTTTGGTGGCTTGTTAGTTTAGTATCAGGTTCACTGAGCTGAAGTTTCAATAATTTTTTTTTTTTTTAAACACACACATAAAGGAAGAGGTCAAGAAGATGCCATCATAGAGCCATCTACAAGTCCATGGGCTAGTCCAGTAGTACGAGTACCAAAGACAGGATCCAAGGAATTGAGATTCTGTGTGGATGATAGAGCTCTTAATGCAGTCACCACGACGAATGCCCATCCTTGGGTCAGCCACGTTCCTCAGTACATTTGACCGAACATCAGGTTATTGGCAAATAGCTCTGACAGACCATGCCAAGGAGAAAACTGCATTTTCTACCCCAGGAGGCCTCTACCAGTTTAGGACTATGCATTTTGGACTCAAACATGCACCGGCTACATTCTAAAGGATGGTAAATGGGATGGTGGACTTCTGCATGGCATACTTGGATGACATTGCAGTGTTCAGAACATCTTGACCACCTTGGATATGTTTTGCAGGCTCTTGAACAGGACCATCGGACCATAACGGCTAGTAAATGTCAAATTGGTCAGAGCAAAGTGGTCTACCTTGGACATGAGGTAGGAGTAGGTGAAATAGGACCATTCCCTAGTAAAGTACAAGCTGTAAAAGACTGGGCCACCCCTTCTACTCAAACCCAAGTGAGACCCTTTCTAGGTCTCACTGGTTACAATATGAACTTCATTGAGAACTAAGGGACCATAGCTTCTCCCTTGAATGTGATCTCCTCACCCAAATTCCCCAAGAAGGTCAGGTAGAATGAGGCGTGCACTCAAGCTTTAGAAAGCCCTTTGTCAAGCTCCAGTATTGAGAGCTCCCGACTACAACCAGCCCTTTATTGTAAAGACAAATGCTTCTAATACAGGGATAGGTCCAGTTCTGAGTCAGCTGGACGAGAAAGGCAGGGCACACCCTATCTGCTTTATCAGTAGGAAACTGAAGGACTGTGAAACAAGGTGGGCAACTATTGAACTTGAGTGTTTTGCCATTGTGTGGTCTCTGAAGAAGTTTAGAACATACTTGTATGGATCTACTTTTGTAATTCAGACAGACCACCAACCTTTGAGATGGTTAATGCAGATGAAGGGCGAGAATCCTAAATTATTAAAATGGTCAATCAGCCTCCAGGGGTTTGATTTCATCATAGAACACAGGTCAGGGTGTAATCACCAAAATGCTGATGGTCTCTCCAGAAAGTATGACTGACTGGATTAGGAGATTCATCCAGCAGTGGAGTAAATCCTCCTGTCCCTTAGTCGGTAGGGGCGGGGGGGGGGCAAGCAAGCATTAGGGAGAATTCTCATTTCTGTGCTAATTCCCTTCTACCTTGGAGATCCCCAGCTTTTTTGCTGGACTTTAGGACTTTTACATTTTTATCCTGGAGTGAGCAAGAGCTTTTTCTCACTCCCTCATGTATTTTTCTCTGATTTGGACTCTCTGTTTATTGTGGTTTTAGAGTCTGGCAACTCCATAGGCATCATCTTTACATTGTGACACACAGCACCTTCAGTGCAGTGGCACAGGGAAGTCTCTTAGATTTCCCAAAGGTTTAAATACATTCTCTTGGTAAAACTACTGTTTCTAAGAGCAGTGAAGTGGAATTGACTTTACTTACATTTGTAACTTTCTAGACCCAGCACACGCTATCTTACAATAGCACACGCTATCTTACAATAGGGTGCTGGACGGGTTACTTAGTATCCCCTTTGTCTAGTTTCTCATGTAACATTTTTATGTTACCCTTTCTACAATTAATGGTTGGTGGCAGTGGTTTACTTTTTCCTACCATTGTGTATTGTTACCGCGGGCTGCAATTGCAGCTGCAGTAAAGCACCCATGGGTGCCCATTTTCGCCATTTCTTGTTGGAAAGGTCCTTCTTGAGATTTACTCTGCGCGCCAAACCAGGTTTGGTCCCTTTGTTCATTTTGTCTTTGGCGGGATTCACGAGTGAAGCCTGCCTCTGGCTCCAGCGTGTCTAGCAGGGCAGGAAGCGAGAGAGGTGCCCGAAACCTGTGCTTAGTCTCCTTGGTTACAGGAATGCACCCAAGGGTGATTGGCTGGAGGGCTGTACTTGGAGCCACCCTGCTGTGTGAGTGACAGCTAGTTTGGGAATTAATGGGAGCAACTGGCATAAAAGGTGAGGCTTTTTGCTTGGAAGGCAGTCGACCACTGGACGAAGGAATCCAAAGAAGAACTTGGAAGAGACGCCTGCTGCAACTCCTGGACCGTTAGTTGGTCCGGTGAAGCCCTGCTGCAGTGCTGAAGCTCTGAATTCACTTCGACTAGAGAAGACCTGCAAAGGACGACTTCACCCCTTGGGTTGGTGGGACCAATCAACCCCAAGAAGCTCATCTGGAAATCCTCTCAGAGCTGGCTGTACTTCCATTGCTGCTGCAGGAACCGAAGTGCCAAGGAGAGAGGAACACCAGAATCGAGTGAGTGTCTTTAAGTTGGACCCGAGCTCCAGGAAGATACTCCGGACTCCCAGGAAGCAGGACTGACCAAGCCTGAGCTACCTCAACAGAGTGCTGGACCCCAGGGCCCGACCCCCTGCTCAGACAGCAGGTAAGCATGCACCAACATGGGTTACCCCCTCTGTCCCCACAGGCCATCCCCGCCCCCTCAGGTCCCCATGCAATGTTCCCATGTGCCCCCCCCCTTTTCGCACACAGGTGTTGCCGGTTTTGCTTCATTCTTTTACCCTGCTCCCCCTCAACCTCCTCCAGCCTACTTCTGCAGGAGTCTGTCCTGATACATTCTGGTTTCACCATCACCGTCTTGTGGCCAATGCTGGATTTGACTTTTATGGACTTCATTCATTCACGGTGCGTCACTCTTTCTCAACTCTCATGCTGGACCTCCTTTGCATCTTGTACTCATGGTGGCCCTGAATCATGCTGTTCCCATCTTCATCTTGTATCCTGGCTTGCAACATTATGTGTTACTACTAACTTCTCAAATTGTATTCGCTCTCCACTCTTGCTTCTTGTTATGACCCGGTCTGGGTCATAGTGATATAAACAGGATACAGTTGCAGGATGCTTAATGGTTGCTTTATTCAGGTTCTTCAATTACAGGTACAAATCAGGTCTCATCAAGTCCATAAGGAGATAGGAGGAAATCATGGGGGAAAACCCACTGGCTCCCACCACCCAGGCTATCAATATTCAACTGCCTGGATTGGAACTCAATCAAACACAAACACTCCAAGCTTACCTCATGCATTCCACAAATGGCATCACCACATACATTCACAGGAGGAACCAGAGGAAGGAAAGCTAATGCCAAAGGAAGGCTAATCCTACCACCTCCTTCCCTTAAAATCACAACCACACACCATGACCTACAAACAGAATGGCACCCATCATCACGAGGCACTCAGGTGCCTACAACACCTCCTTCTCTACTGTCACAATCTCACCCGTTCACTCACACCTCACCTATATATTTACCCGACATCCAGCGAACCTAGCACTCCACTGCCACATCACTAAGTAGCCAGGAAGATAAACAGCTGGACAAACAGGCTAAACTAACAATCTGGTAACGGCACTCCACCAACAAAACCGCAAAACTTAGGTCCTCCAAAAGAATTCACACATCACCTTCCACCCGCCGCCACCACCAACGGGTAACCAGCCTGCCACGCTGGAGCACAAACCTGCCCCTCTTGGCTACTAACCAACACTCCATATACAACCTGGGGAAAACAAGACCCCTCCCGTCCACCACTGCCACTGGTAGACCTCAGGGCTGCCACACCTGAGCACAAAAGTCCACCCATATGGGCTGGCACGAAGTCCGCTACACACCTACAAGGAACATCTCTAACATACTACTCCAGACCACAAAGTCCGGGCAACTAGAGAGACAGGCGCCTACAATCAACCCAAAAACACTCACACCTGACTCATCCTCAAGCACACAACATTCATTGCAACACTCACAACAAGGCAACCAGAGGGACACCGGTCAACCATACCACCATACTTCCTCAAAATGTTGACCAGTCACCTTGAGCCCTCATAGCTACTAATTAATAACCAGGTAACCCTACTACCAAGATGTTCTGTTGCCATACTCCCAGAACCATCCAAGAACGTAATCCAGGACAACCCCAGAATCAACATTCATGTAAATAAACAGCGATGATCTCCACTCACCACAAAGACTCCTCTGAGCCGCACAAAATACCATCATGACTCCGCAGAGCTGCACAAATTACTATCCTGACTCTTCTGAGCCGCAAAATCACTATCCTTACTCCTCTGAGCCATCAAATTACCATAATGACTCCTCTGAGTCGCATAGGTTACCACAAAGACTCCGCACAAATCACTATACCAGTCACATACAACCTGTCTCCGCCTGGTCTCTTGACTAGCGACAACCATACATCACAAACACGTCACACAGATTACATGGAAGTCCTGCAACCTTACAAACTCTACATCAGAGCCACTCCTTATTCACAAGGCACTTACTATTGTTACAACTACAACAAAACTTTGCGGTGTGGGCAGGGCCCTACCCACACCTCAAACTAGAAATAGCGCTTGCTACCTCACAACCAACTTAATGGCATTTCAATATAAAGCAATTTAACACATAACTGTATAGTCCACACCTAATAGTCCTTGTTGCCATACCGAAGGTGCAACTAATACCTGCAATTCCCCAAAGTGGTGAAACTTAAACTTGTCAGATAGCATACCAACAAAATCACACCTTAAAATGCAGTTAGGTCATGTCATCATTGTCAGCTACTAAATGTCCATGTTGGCCATCCCAGGAAACAACGCTACCAGCTGCAAATCCTCAAAACGGTTAATAGCTTAGACAGATCAGAGAGCATAAAATTAACAAACCTAAAATGAAATATGAATCATGCCCCAAATGTGACCAATCATAACATGCGGTGCGTACGACTGCAACATACATACTCACTTTGAACTCACTACTCACATACTGCAACATGAATTGCCATACATGTGAATGTAGACTTTGCAAACTAAATCTCTTTGTCGCTACGTCACGACTTACATTTCCTCAAAAGCCTCAAAAGATTAACTGAAATTCTGTGCTACCCAAACACTATAGCTCTTCACATTTTATGTAAAATAAAAAAAAATGAAAAATATACATTTCGGAAGCTCAACTGAATTGCAATTGCATCTTATACATCATTCCCAGTATCTGTCCCCAAACAGGTGTCTGAGAACATATTAAACTTGCAAGATGAACAATGAGAACTGTCTATCAAACATACAAGATGTACAGAGAGAATAGTCCTGCAACCTTTATAACTCCAGCCTCCATACCACTTCACTCAAAGGAGCAGTCCAATTTTGTCACATAAGCCGAAACGGCTGTGACATTGCAGATTCCTATCAATTCGGGAAATAGCCTCTCCTTTCCCAAAGAACTTTTATTCCACTGCCGCACCTTACCTTGGCAAAGTGAACTCTAGAACTACTTCACCGGATGAATTTGTCACCTTAATTCTTAATTCTCTCAACGTGGTACTGTGTGCCTGTACTTTTCGCTGCACAGTAATGCCCATGCTACCTTGCCAGCCGCTACCACAGAGCTTCACAACAGATGAAACATCGGCCATGAAGTGAGCACAGATTTATCCGATTGTCCCAGGACTCCGCGCCTTTTGAAGTGCGGGACTGAATCGATCAAAAGTACCACCCGTAGCAATCTCAAAACACAGGTCCTTATCCTCCTCGGTCTCAACGGCCCCTTGGAAACGCAAGTACAAAACACTTCCTTAACAAAAATAGAAATGTCATCTTGTCTCTCCACGTAATGGGTGCTCTCCTCTAATCAAATTGAAAGCTCTTAGCATAGTACTGCGAGCGTGAATGTTAACGGACCTGCTTCGTCATAGGTGAACATTCGACTGCACTTCTCAGAATTCCATTTGATCGCCATCACTGTCAGCCACACCGCTGACCTCATCAGTCTTACTGGAGCACAGAGCAGCATGAAGCTCCAAGATCCCAACCGTCACCTGGGATGAGCAGCAGTTCGTGTCACATAGAGTGAAGCACTCCCAAACGCTTCAGACACACAGTAACAACAGTATGCACTTCGTGTTACTGATTGTCATGCAGAACAGCCTGACAAGCTTCTGCAGCGCTGGCACCTCGCACAAGTGCTACCTTTAACAGCGAAATGTCCAATGAGCAGTCTTCTTTGTTCATCCCCTGGGCGCTCACCATCCTCATCCCAAGGTCAATCACACTAATGTCTCCTAGCAGCCCAACAGGACTGCCTCTCTGAATTCTCACCGGGTGCCACTGTTTGATGCCCCTGCATGCCTCAGCAGGCAGCCTGCTATACCCCGCAGAGGGTGCTTCGCCTTGCTCCTCCCAGTGCACCGACACTTCCTCAGCCCTGGGTGGTGGGACTCTTCCTGGACCATGGGGGGGCAGTGGGTTCCCTTTCTTCACACCAGTCTTTCACTTGAGATTCCTCCTGCTCTGCACCCCCCGCAGCAGTATCTCCTTTCTCCTGGAAAACACACACACACACACACACCCCCCCTTCAGGGTCCATCCAACCAGTCCTTTTGGAGACCAGACCTCGTCGCCAATTGTTATGACCCGGTCTGGGTCATAGTGATATAAACAGGATACAGTTGCAGGATCCTTAATGGATGCTTTATTCAGGTTCTTCAGTTACAGGTACAAATCAGGTCTCATCAAGTCCATAAGGAGATAGGAGGAAATCATGGGGGGAAAACCCACTGGCTCCCACCACCCAGGCTATCAATATTGAACTGCCTGGAATGGAACTCAATCATACACAAACACTCCAAGCTTACCTCATGCATTCCACAAATGACATCACCACATACATACACAGGAGGAACCAGAGGAAGGAAAGCTAATGCTAAAGGAAGGCTAATCCTAACACTTCTCCACTCTTTTTGACTGCTTACTCTCTGTTCTCTCCTACTTTCCCTTCTCCCTTTTCCTATCTCCTCCCCTTACTTTCTTCTATGCACTTTCTCTATCAGAATTGTCCCTGGACCGAATATGATAGCAATCTCGTCTGTTTCCTCGACCCTCCCATTACTGTTTTTTTCCTCTCCACACCCCCTTCTAGCACTTTCTGAAATGTCGTCGGGCCTAGTATGATAGTCGCTTGTTTTGTTCCTTGCCTCCCTTTCTGCACCCCTCTCCCTCACCTTTTGTTTTTCTCCGGCTCTACCAGAAATGTTGTCAGGCCTAGTACGGTAGTCGCCTGTCTGTTTCCATTTCCTTCCCACTCTCCCCCTCCCTTCCTTATCTATGTCTTAGCTCTTGCACTATCTGAAATGTTGTCAGGCCCAGTACGATAAAATACTTACTGTTCATGGCCTGTAAGAATGTCATTGTATTTTCCCTTGTTCCCTCCCTTGCCTTGAAGCGATTTGAAACACAGTGTGTATAGGCGCTATATAAACAAACGATCATATCAGGTGCGAGGAAAGTCCATAGTGCTATCCGAGAACCGCAGTGTTGCTATTTGCGAGAGCCGCAAGGAGCTGAAACCGTTTAGTGCATCTGATCTGAAATGTGCCCACTGCTGCCGCCGACCTTCCATTTGTAGTGAAGGAGTCCCCAGACGTCCTCCGTCTTGTCCCCATGACTGAGGCCCAGGAACAACCTGATCTGCGGACCTACACAGGAACAGAAACCAGCTGGAACCAATTTCTTCTAACCAAAGGTACTATAAAACTAAGAGGGCTTACCTCTTGTCGTGCAGCCTTGCTTGTTCTCAGTAGAGAGTGGTTTTGGTTGCTTTTGCAGAGCTGCTTGCAGCTTTGCCCCTCACAAGCCTCCCAGCTTGTGGCCCTACAGTGATTCTATTTTTTCTAGAAAGACTTCTAAAACATAGTGCAAGACTTTTACTTACCTGCAAGAAATGCTTCAGCTCAGCTAGACCTTTGTTCAACTAACTTTGGCTGGCCTGGCTCCCTGAAAGACTCTTCTTACCTCTGACTTTGTGCATTACCTTTCCTCCAGGAAAGGATTAATTTACTTTGCATTGGGGGGAAGTGCTTCAGAATATTTGTGTAACCTTCGTTTTATTCACAAACCCTTGTCTTTGACACCAAACTCAGTATTTCTCCAAACGTACCAGTGATATATTAATCTCCACAGTGTTCTATGTATTTAAGTCACCTCAGGGTGTAGGAACTATCGGTGTGCCATCCCAAATGGGTACTTGCTGATTTAGAGAAACTAAGAGTGGGTATTTTTAAGTGTATTTTTGTGTTACTTATATACTGCTCCCTTCTGAAGAATGACTGAAGTATGACTGTTAAATAAATTAATAATTGTTTAATCAAGAAACCTTGAGTGTAAGAGTTTATTTGAATACTTGTCACTGCGAATCTCTGTGTAAAAACCCTACTGCCCACATTGACCCCTCTTGAGATAAATCTGGCTTCTCAGCCACACTAACAACCTGTGTAGCACAGACTTATACCAAAGGTTGGGTTACCTATTGCCAGGAGGACAAGGGTGGTGTAGTCTCCCAAAGGGTACTACATACAATCTTGCCTAACAAGGTCCTTCTTGAGATTTACTTTGCGCGCCCAACCACGTTTGGTGCCTTTGCTCATTTTGTCTTTGGCAGGATTCACAGGTGAAGCCCACCTCTGGCTCCAGCGTGTCTGGCAGGCCAGGAAGTGAGGGAGGTCCCCGAAACTCTTTGTGCTTAGTATCCTTGGTTACAGGAATGTACCCAGAGGTGATTTGCTGGCTGGCTGTCCTTCGGGGACAGCCATTCTGCTGTGCGAGTGACAGCTAGGCTGCAAATGAATGGGAGAAACTTGCATAAAAGGCGAGGTCTTTTTGCAAGCAGAGTCGACCACTGGAGGAAGGAACCGAAGAAGAAACTGGAAGAGAAGCTTGCTGCACTCTCCTGAACCGCTGGTTTGCCCGGTGAAGCCCTGCTGCGGTGCTGAAGCTCCAATGTTCGCATCGACTAGAGAAGCCCGGAAAGGAAGACTTCTTCCCTTGGGTTGGTGGGACCAACTGATCCCAAGATGAACTTGACTGAAACTTCTCTCCCTGCAGGCTGTAGTTCTTCGCTGCTGCTGGAACAGAGTGCCAGTGGACAGGAACACCAGGAACGAGCGCATAATCTTTAAGCTGGACCCGAGCTCCAGAAAGATCCTAAGGACTCCCTCTAAGCAGGACTACCGATGCCTGAGCCACCACAACAGAGTGCTGGACCCAGAAGCAAGAGGAGACCACAAGGTGTCCAAGAACAGCAGTGGCGCTATTTGCGAGTAGCTAAAACCGCAAAGTGCAGCTTATCTGGAGCAAGTCCAGTGCTGCTACCGACCTTCGAACCGTAGTGCAGGAGTCCTCAGGCGTCCTTCCTCTTGTCCCCACGACTGAGGCCCAGGAACAACAGAATCTGCAGGACTACCACAGGAACAGAAGCCAGTCAGATCCCTTTCTTCAGAGTCAATGTACTGTGTAACTAGGGGTACTTACCTCTTGTGTGTAGCTTGCTTGCTCTCACTAGAGGCTTGCATTTGCTGCCTTTTGCAGAGTTGCTTGCAGCTGTTCTTCTCAAAAGCCTAACAGCTTGTGGCCCAACAGTGATTCTTTTTACAACAAAACTCTTAACATTGTGCAAGACTTGTGTGCTAACTTCAAGTGTGCAGCTTCCCTAGACTTTGCTCAATTGACATTGGCTGTCCTGGCTCCCTGAAGACTCCTCTTACCCTCTGACTTCGTGTTTATCTGTCCCCCAAAACGTCATACATAAGCTATTTGTATAGCTGGGAAAGGGTAAACCTAGATTTCATTGGGGGATTGTAAAGTGCTTACCTGTTTGGAGAAACCTGATGGGTTTCCTTCCCTAACTTTTGCCTTTTTCCACATCCTCAGTATTACATTAAATGTAAAAGTGATATATCAATGTCCACAGTGTCCTAGCAATTGATGTCCCCTCAGGGTGTAAGTGTGTGTGTGACATCCCAAAAAGGGTTTCTACTTACTTAACTCAATCTAAAAAGAGTGTATTTTTGAAGTGTATTTTATGGTTGACAATAGCCCTTTCCAAAGAAGGCTTATTTTAAAAGTGACTGTTAAATTAATAAATAATTATTTTAGTACGAAACCTTGAGAAGAAGTGGTATTTGAATACCAGTCACTTTGAATCTCCATATTACACCTTTACAGCTCACACTGACCCCTCTTGAGATAAGCCTGGCTGCTCAGTCACTCTACCAACATGTGTAGTACAGGCCTACACCAAAGGTTGGGTTATCTATTGCCAAGAGCACAAGGCTGGTATAGTCTCCCACAGGGTTACTACATACAATCCTGCCTAACAACATCTATCATAGATGTCCAGTAAAAAATGCCATGTCTGCCCCCTATGCTCCCAGCACCAATTGCAAACCGTTTGGCTTTTAACCCAATGATGCTCTAAAATTGTAATACATTATTTTAAAAACAATTCTTGGGGGAGAACCCCTCCCCCTCGCCCCCCTTGATTGGCTCGGGCTCCATCGCTATGCTCGGTTGATGTGGCATATTAGGGAGAAATAAGTATGCCCCTCCACTCAAAGAATTCACCAGCCACCACTGGGGCCCTGGGACCGTGCTGGGAGCGGGGTGGGGCGAGCCCAAGGATTGTGGTGGGAGCAGGATGGGGAGCCATGGCATAGTGCTGGGAGCAGGGTGGGGAGAGCACAGGATCTGTGGTGGGTTGGGCAGAACCCAAGGACTGGGTTAGTAGCTTGATGAAGGAGTCCAGAGACTGTAGTGGGAGCAGGTGGGGGAGCCCAGGCACTAGACGAAGTAGGGTGCGGTGACAGGGTGAGATAGTTCATAGATATTTGGACTTACTTTTGAGTTGGCATTTTTGTGGGGGGCCCAGTCTGTGCACATTTTGCTGAAGGGGGCCCAGGCCACACAAGTTTGAATACCACTGCCCTAAAGTGAAGTGCGGTTAGGATACTTTGTAAAAGTAACCAAAAAAGCCATTATAGAAAAAGGTATATGGATCGATGTGCCTAGCATGAGCTGGTCGTAGCAACATTTTCTATCAGGTTTTATACTTTTTCAATATGCACATTTGCATTTACCACAAAGGGCTACTAAAGGTAGCAAGCACCCTAAGATGCCCGTGTCATGAGGTTTATGCTAGTGCTTTGGCCATATTGTGACTTGGCCTTCTTCCTATCTTCTCAGGTTGGATATTGCCATATATGGAATGCCCTTTCCAAGGGAAAGCTGCTGCTTTCATGGGCAAAGGGGCAGTAAGTGTGGAGCCGGACGCGGGGGCTGGACATGTCTGGCTCGAGTACATATCCTGGTCCCAAGACCAACCGATAGACTGACCAGCTCTATCCTGGGCTACCATGTTGCACCCGTCGCCATTCTGAGTGCATCCTTGGAACTTGGAGGATCTTCAACTTGTACAACAAGATGCCTATTTAGTCTTTTTGCATCAACGGAAGCGGTACAGGACCTGCTCCTTTGTTCATCCCGGCAAGATCGACAGTTGCTGCTTGACAGTGACTCCTGTTGCAAACTGTCTTCTTCGCATCCTAGATGTGTCCGGAGATCATCTCCTCCACAGAAGCATTCTCCTTTTCTTCGTTTGGGTGTTTACCTTGAAGGTGCCTAGAACCGATGCCTGAGCAACTCAACAGACGGAATCTAAATCCTGTGCCTGAAAGTGACATCTATACACGCGACCCCTGGGCATTGCTCAACCAAACAAAGCATAGAAGACTCAACTGATTCGGCAACCTCAGAAGTGGTCCCTGGAGAAATCACTGTCAGGGGGGTAAGTTAACATTCATCTGTATTAAACAGCACTGAGGACTTGCTGAGCGCTGAGACTATTGTCAAAATGAAGAGGTATGACACCACCTTAGTTTTCACTTTACTTAAAGTACCTCAAACTTGTATTAGACATGTCTGTTTATCATTTCTTTTTCCATCTTTGGAGACCCCAGATCCGTTCCCAAGTATTATATGAAGATTTATGTGAAGATGGGGTGCTGCTGAGGGTCCAGGTTTCCCCATATTGGCTTGGTACTGGCTTCCTTGTTCCGTGCATCATACTCCTCCTGCTCATGAAATCCCATCTTTGCATACAGTTGCTGCACCTCTGGTGACATCCTTCTGGCCAAGAAGCCTCCTGGTGTTCCTAACTTGGATATATGAGTGGCGTTATGCTACCCTGCCTCAGGTGCATCAAGGAACATCCTGGGCCTTTGCCTCAGTCGTGGGACCATTTAATTGTTGACTGGCTGTACCCGCCAGCTGCCCTGTGACTCTTGCTGGGTACTACAGGGCTCGAGTCAATGTCTTCTCTACTGCAAAGTACTTTACCTCGTGGCCATCTCTCCAGCTATCTTCTTGGTTGGGCCTCCAAAGTCTGGGTCCTTGCTGGGTTGTGATGCCAGGACACCTATCCAGAACCTCCAACTGCTTGTAGCCAGACCTAATGTTGACACCCAGACTCACCTGTGCACTCATCATTCATAGACTGAAATCAAAGCAACCAGTGCTTTAGGGAACTTGCCCCCAGGCCCTTGTGCCAGATTGTAATTTGCTCAGATCGAAGGGGTTCCCTTGGTCTGAGAGTACTCCGTTTTGAAGCCCTCCTCCCTCTTCTACTGTTATTCTTCATTGTCTGGAGTCGGCTCCCTCTACAATCCTGTCTTTCTGGCCTGCTGGTTCTCAAATCATGGACTGAAACCTTTATTTTTTTGTGTAACTTGGGTGCCTCCTGATGCACTTGTGGACTAAAAGCAGAAAATACTAACTTTTCTGTGGAACTCTTACGGGATTTGTTCCTTTGGGCTCTATGCGAAAACATTTGAAACTCTTAAATAGCGACTAAAATAGGCACTTCATTTTACCCTGGTCTTGGAGCTTTTAGAACAGAAACTGTCATTTTCCTTTATCCTACTATATATTTTTTAAAATGTATTTATTAGGTTTTAGACAACATGAACTGTAAAAGAACAATATCACTGTGTTTCATATGATTGCACTTGTAACGTCCCTCCCGTCCCTCCCCCCGAAGACCACTGTTTGTTCATCCGTTCCGCCCACACCAGACTGCCATCATGAGCTGCTCGCGTCATCATAGATAGCTTCTTTCTCTCTGGGGCATAGTAACGGCACCGTGAGCGCCACCCACTGGTGTAAGTCTTCACTGGTGTCCAGTTTCTGTTCGTGCAGCGCATTCTCCCACGCCCCAGTTTCTGCTGTCACCCATTTGTGAAGGTCCTCCCACCACAGTACGACGCTTGGACCTCTACCACTTTTCCACCCCAAAGCAATGCGTCTCTTTGCCAGAATATACATCAAGTCTTTGAGTTTATTTAGGGGTCTGTTCTTTTTGCCTTTTTTGCATCTGCCCAGGATGCATGCCGCTTCGGCCACTTTTGCAGCAATCTGTGTCCAAAATGTTTTGGCATCCCCAAAACATGTGCTTCATTCCCGCGCAGGGTTCGCGGCACTTAGGGCATTCATTAACTCTCGCCCCTTTGAATTTGGAGCTCACTACTGGCGTAAGGTACGCTCTGTTAAGAATGTAGAATTGTATGAGTTGCAGTCGGGCATTCCTGGAGACCTTTTTGTGGTAGTGGGCGATGTGTTCCCATTCCTTTTCCTCTAATTCCAAGCCCATTTCGTGTTCCCATTTCACTCTGCTCTTGAGACCTATATTGGTTGTGCTGTTCAGTAATGGGTCATAAAGCCTTGAGGTTTTGTGTCCTCCTTTGGCTGCAGTTAGCATATTTCTGATGGTCTCGTGCCCAGTTTCTAAGTTCTCTGCATCCGGCCACCGGTCCATGAGCCCCAAGGTTGCCTGCAGCCCATCGAATGTTAGGATCACTTGGTCATCCACCAAGTCCCCTAGGGTGGCCACTCCACAGGGCTCCCACCTTTGCCTCACTTCTTTCTGTCCCCAGAGCCTGCTCGTCATGATAGCTGCTATAGGGATCTGCGGGGAGTATGGGTCTTCCATCTTTGCTACCTTGCAAGCACGTTTCCTTATCAGTATTCCCAGCTTCACCAGGTAGGGGCTGTCGGGTTGCATTTGCTGGGACCCAGAATAAGTCTCCAAGTAGCGTCTGGGAGAGAGCCGGTTGCAGAAGTCTGGTATCAAATGTGGTTTTGTCAGCCATCCATTGTATGAAGTGTTTTAATTGGCCTGCTAAGTAGTACAATTCGAAATTGGGGATTTTCAGACCTCCCCTGTCGTAGGGCCTTTGTAGCACTTCCAGTGCGACCCTGTGCCTGCCTCCCTGCCAAAGGAATCGCCTGCAGAGTTTATTTTGGTCTGCGGAAAAGCGTGGGGGGGATGTTGAATGGGACTTTGGTAAAATAATTCAGGAGTCGGGGGAGCGCCACCATTTTTAGAAGTCCGGCTTTTCCCGCCATAGAAAGCGGCAATTTTCCCCAAAAGACCATTGATTTTTCTAGGTTTTCCTTGGCTTACTGTGTTTAAAGTGTGTTCCATATTGGGGTCCAGATGAATAGTGATCCCCAAGTATTTGAAAGATGTGGTCATCCACTGGAAGGCCATTGAAGGGAGTCTGTCGGGGGTGTCCCTACTCAGGGCGGCCATGGGGTAGAGGCATGATTTTTCATTGTTAATTTGGATCCCCGTGTATCTATGAAACCCCTCCAGTGTCTCCAGGATATACGGTAGTATGTGTTCTGGGTTATTTAGGTACAGGAGTGCGTCGTCAGCGTACATCGACACCAGGTGTGTCCCCCCATCAATCACTATGCCCTCGTCGCCATACTCCTGGCGCAGATATGCCGCTACAGGTTTGATTGCTAAGATGCACAGCATGGGGGAGAGTGGGCAACCCTGCCGTGTGCCCCTGTGGAGGTGCCATTTGTAGGAGAATGTATTGTTCGTGCGCACTCTGCCGTGGGGTCTGTGTATATGAGCTTGATCCACTTTAGGAAGGCCGGGTCTATCCCCATTTTTGTCATGGTAGCATATAGCCATTCGCACCTGATCGAGTCGAAAGCCTTAGTGGCATCTAAAGACGCCACTGCGCATTTCTCGGGTTTGCTATTGGGGTTATAAATAACATGGTGCAATCTACGTAGGTTTTCAGTGATGGATCGCCCAGGGACACAGCCCGTCTGGTCCTGATGGATCAGAAGAGGGACTACCCTACGCAGCCTCCTTGCCAGTGCAGTTAGGATCTTGTTTATCTGAGTTCAACATGGACAGGGGCCTGTATGAGCCACACTCTTCTCCGTCCTTGCCTGGTTTCAATAGGGGGATAATGATGGCCTCTTTCATTGTGTCTGGGAGGGTGCCCACGTCGTACGCTTCATTGAACACTCGGGCAAGAAGAGGTGCCAGAACGTCCTCGTACGTTTTATAAAACTCCCCGGGGAGCCCGTCAGTTCCTGGAGCTTTCACGGATGGTAAGGACCTAATGGTGACCATCACCTCCTCCGGGGTAATTGGTTCGTCCAGGGTTTCAGCCAGCTGTGTGTCCAATTTGGGTAGTTTGATGATGTCTAAGACATCGTCAATTTCAGTGTCTGTGGGAGATGGGGTGCTGGCAAAATGTTCCTGGTAAAACCCGGTGAACACCAAGTTTATACCTAGCTGTGTGTGTACTGCAGTGCCTTCCGGCCCGCGGACATGGCAGGTTGGAGTCCCAGGGATTTCCCGTTTGTAGAGCCAAGCTAATAGTTTCCCTCGTTTGTCTCCTAGGGCATGGGTTCTCTCAATGCGTTTAGTATAGCTGAGCTTCCCCAGCTTATCCCAACACGTTAAGCAAGCTTGTCTAAGCTTGACTATCTTTTGTATGTGTTCCAACTCTAAGGTGGCCCTCGCTTCCAATTCAGCCAACTCCTATTCAGTGTTTGCGAGTGAGGTTACTATGGATCTCTGGGTTCCCCCTATGGCTGCTAGCATTTCGCCCCTCATGACAACTTTGTACGCCTCGCATACCGTGCCTATGTGCTGCAAGCTATTTTCATTTACCTGCCAGAAGTTGAGTGTGCTGTTCCTGATCTGTTCGCGAAAGGCTGCATCCAGCAATGCTTCACTTCTTAGCCTCCACGTAGGCACTGGGGGTCTGGGTGGAAACCCCGCCCAGGCGGATACTAGTGGGGAGTGGTCGGATAATACTCTCGCTAGGTAATGTGCATCCTCGAACAGCGCTAGCTGCTCCTCGCTCACTAATATGTAGTCCAACCTAATATAGGCAGCATGGGGGAGGAGTAGAAGGAGTACTCCCATTTTTCAGGGTGTTGTTTGCGCCAAAGGTCTGCAAGCCCTAATTGTTGCATCAGAGCATGTAATATTTTTGCAGGCGGCGATGGGCGGGTGTGTTTATTGTCTGATCTATGTATGTGGGGATCCAGGGTGCAATTCTGCTCCCCCTCCCCAGATAAGGGTGCAATCTCTGTAACGGCTGAGCCGTCTGTGTAGTGAGTGGAAGAAGGTTGTGGCGTTGTGATTGGGGGCGCAAGTGTTGATTAGGCATACCTCCCTGCCTTCAATGGTACCGTGAACAAGGGCCATCCTGCCTTCATCATCTGTTTTTGTGTTTATTAGTTTAAAGGGGATGGTGGGAGAAATCCAGATCAGGACTCCTCTGGTGTAAGTGGAATAAGTGGAGCCTATCAGAGTTCCTCTCTAGGACTTGGCTAGTGTTTCTAGCTTACGCGCATCCAGATGTGTCTCTTGTAGCAAAGCGAGTCCGACCTTGCTCCTTTTGACTAGGGCGTGGATGCGGAGTTGTTTGTCAAAGCTGTTCATTCCCCCGACGTTCCATGACATCATTCTGACCTTGTCAGCCATAGGTTTTGAGTGTCCAAGTAAACGCAAGGGTGACACCTCTGAGGTCATCTCTTCTGGCTTTGGTGATTCTCGACGTTCTAAGTGGTCTTGTCTGTATCCAGAAAAAATCCCCACATGTAACCCCAACTCCAATGTTCCCTCCCTCCTTCAACTTTATAGTCCTCTGTAACCAGAACTGTCCAGTGGAGTTTCTCTCGCTATGACTGCCCCGTTTCTGCTCCATTCGATCAAGTAGTGATCTCGTGGCGGCCTACGGGCAGGTTTAACAAACCCAAAAAGAAAAAAAATGAGAACTACTGGGGGCGAAAGAGTTCCGCTGTGGGTGTTCACTCGTTAGGAGTAGTCCCATCTCGGCTCGGATCCTGAGGATGATCAATTTTGCTGCACACAAATGATAGTTATGCCCGTTTGTGTGTTCCGCGCCAGATGTTGGCCTTTTGAGTGGTTGCTCTAGGTGAGGCTCAGTGGGGCTTGCGCACGGTTTTGTCGAGATCTGGAATCTGTTCCCTTTCCATCCAGTCTCTGGCCTACGTCGGTGTGTCAAACAAAAGCGTTTTGTTGTTGTGTAGCACCTTCAAACGCGTGGGATATAGAAGCATGCAGCGCAGGCCTGCTTTCTTCAATCTTGCTTTCGAGTAGATGAATTGTGCTCTTTTCATTTGGACCTGGAAAGTATAGTCAGGATAGATGGCAATCTTCGCAGAATCTCTTTGGATCTGGCCTCCTGATCTTGAGAAGGCTAAAATTGTCTCCCTGTCTTTGTAGTTGAGCACTTTTGCTATTACCGGCCTAGGCGGAGCCCCCTGGGGGAGGCTTCTTGGTGAGGGATCGGTGGGCTCTCTCGATGGTGAAGCCTTGTGAGAGTTTCTCCGCACCAATTTCTTGTATTAGGAGGTTCTCAACATAGTTTGTGGGGTCAGTTCTCTTGATACCCTCTGGCAGGCCTAGAATTCTAATGTTGTTCGGGCATGCTCACCCTTCAGCTTCTTCAGCTCTTTCTTATAGATGTTTTACTCTTTGCGCCAATTCATCAACATCCTTTAGGAGTTGCGTTTTGGTCTCTGTTTTTCCCGAACCTGGGTTTCGAGCACTTCAGTCCTGCCAGCAATGTTGCGAACATCCTGTCGGAGTAGACCCAAGTCTATGGCCACTGCGCCTATTTTGCTATCCATCGTCATTTGGAGCGCTTGTATGGCTTCTAGGATCTGTGAGTTGCCTGGCTCTGCTGCCTTTGCAGGAGGCTCCGGGAGCGCTGTTGTAGCGCCCCTGGGGCAGGTGTCAGGCTTCGTGGATCCTCCGGCTGCATAAGTCTCCATAGTGGTCTGCTTCTGTTTGGCCCTCGCCCCCATTGAGGACATTCCACCACGTGGCAAGGGGTACTTCAGTTCTTAGTGGGGGCGAAGCGTGCCCCCCAGGCGGTGTGCAGCCCAGCGACTGCGTAATAGTTTGTGGTTGTTGCGAGCGCCGAGCGGCGGAGCCCTATGAAGTTCATACAGGGGTAAAATGGAGCGGTTTCGTGGACCCGCGGAGGCCGCTCAGGCTACCAGGCTCCACTTGAACAGAAAGTTCAGTTTTCCCTAAGTGTATGATGGGTAGCAGGGCTCCTATGGTGCAGGTAGCTGCTCTGCCAAAGCTTTGTCCTTCCCTACGTGTTAGGGCCCGCTGCTCTCACCAGAATATTGAGGGAGCCCCCAGTCCTCTCCAGTGTGGGGCTCTGTTTGCCTGGGCGCCCTGGGATGTGGGGAGGGCTGCACCCTCCTTAAGCAGATGCGGGTTGAAATTGTGCTCTCGCCCACACACTGCGCTCCAGGCGGTCGCCTCCTGGCGGATCGCGCCATAAACGCTCCGCCATGGGCCTTTCCCCGACTGGCATGGAGGCGTCCCTCACCTCTGTGGGGGCTGGGGCAGCTGGGGGAAGGCAGCCTGGCCCCCAGCACTCAGGAGCGTGAAGCTCTGCCTGGTTCACCCCCCGCGCCAGCTCCTCTCCTTGCGTGGGCACTCCTGTCTGCGGCTTCAGTTGCGGCTCCAGGACCAGTTCTCTGCTCGGCACCTTCAGTCACGCGGTGTGCGGGTCTCTTCTCCTTCACTCTGCGCCCTTGCTTCTCCCAGGGCGGACCACGCGCCCGGCCTCAGCGCCTCCACTCCAGGTGAGCCCGCATCTCCTGGGCGCAACACCTCCACCCCCCGACACGACCACCTGCTTCTCGGGGGGTGGTCTTTATGTGAGGACCCAGGCGCGCCGGGCGCTGGGATTGGCCGGCGTTGCGGGCCGGTTCAGTCTTCTCAGCCCGTACCGTGCGGTCTCCCTCCACAGATCCGCACACGGGCCCCGCCCGCAGCTCTGCTGCCGCGCCTGTGGTCTTTGGGGTCTGCTGGGTGCTGGCACAATGGCCCAGGCAGGCGGGTGCAGTGCAGCCGCGGCCACCTATGCGGTAGGCGCCATTTCCCTTGCAGTACGCGGGCTCTTCGTATCACGGGGCACTCGGTCGAGATCGGGTCCGTTGGTCACCAGACTCAGGCTGAAGTCGCACAACGGCTTCACCGACGGATACAGCAGCCCGTTAGGGTTACAGGGGGTTGCAAAAACATATTACAGCATATCAATGGTTACATCTAGCGGAGCCAGCCGAGATTGTGTCTGTCCTACATGGCGGTTGGCCACACCCCTCCCTTTCCTTTGTCCTACTAATTTAACATAGATTTTAATAGAATAAATGACTGTAGATATGCCCCTAAGAATTCATGGTATCAAAGTAATCACTTTTGGTAACAGCGTTTGTAACAGTTCTTGTGGGGTGAATTAGGACCTATTCAGGCCCACTATTGTGCCTCTAATATGGGTTGCTGTATGTTGACACTCCTAGCCCATTTCCTATTGTGTCTTCACCCTTTTCCTCCTACCTTTCTAGAATCCATATAGCTCTAGTACTCCGCTATTAGCCCTCTTTGTGTATCATGGAACAAAGGTCTTAACCCGTTCCTGGGTTGGTATTACTATAAAATATCAGAGCATCACTGCGAATCTGAAAATGTTGCATTTTAAAGCCCATTTTCAATGCATATATATGTGGAGGGATGGGTTACGTTAATAATAAATGAGTGTGGGGTCTGCCCCCACCTATATATGCGGTGAAGTGGGGTTTGGATTTGCTGTGTTTTTTCCGATAATTTCACATAGATCACATGGGTTTTCTTTTTTTGCAAACTATGCTTTGTTGCTATAGGTTTTTCAGTACCTCTTTAACTGTCTTTTACCCAATACTAAATAAATATGTATAAATGTTTCAAACATATAACACATTTATATCAGCTACAGGCGAGAAGATTTGTGGTCAAAATCCCATCATTGGCTTTTAAAGAGTGCGATCTTGGGAAATAATTGTATTTAACCCTACTGTATCTCCCAAGATGTGAATGCCGGGTACTGCTTTTCAGTTATGGGTATTGTGGAGGCACAAGGCCAGGTATGTATCTTTTGCCAACTATGCTCCCATATGGGTCTTCGAGCCAAGCAACGCCTTTTGTCTTGGCTCTACCATGAATTCTGTGGCTCCTCACATCTACTCTCTAGCAAGATCACTGAAATCCTCCAGCACAGGCCTCCTAAGAGTACCTAGACTTCAGCATCAGCGGAGAGAAGGTATCGGACTGGGAGCAATCAGAACAAAGCTGTAGAACAAGTTACTTTCTTACCTGGTAACGTTCTTTCGATGGGATGGTCCGACGACGTATTCCATATCTATGACATGTAATCACCACAGCTGTGCTGCTTCGGAAACTTTTTTCGGCGTCTGCGTCCTGCGTCGATGACGTCGATGCGCCGTCGTCGAGGACCTCCTCCGACGTCATAAGATGTGATAAGTAGGACGCACGACGCCCGTAGCCTCAGTTGTAGTTTTTTCCCCCAGAACGTGTGACATTAGTCAACTGCCAGTCAGACACAAAGCCTTGCGGAACGTAAGCTGCAATCGCAAAAGAAATTCTGCAGCGTGGATGGCAGGGCTGGAGCGATATGGAATACGTAGTCGGACCATCCCATCGAAAGAACGTTACCAGGTAAGAAAGTAACTTGTTCTTCGAGGGGATTGGGTCCTCCGACGTATTCCATATCTATGACAGACTCCCAAAGCAGTACCAGAGCAAGGAGGAGGGAAAGAATTTAGAATCAAAATTTAGAATAGCCAATCAAATAGCAGAGCAAAGGACCGCCTTGCCAAAGGCCAGATCCTGTGCTCGGATGGAATCAAGGGAATAGTGACATACAAATGTATGTACCGAAGCCCAGGTGGCTGCATCACAGATGTTGCGAATAGGAACACCCCTCTGCAGGGCAGTAGATGCAGCCATACCCCTGGTAGAATGGGCCCACAAGCCAGCCGGTGGGTCCTTACCCGCCAAGCGGTAGCACTCCGAGATGGCCAAAATAATCCAGCGAGACAAAGTCTGTTTCGTCACAGCTTGCCCTAAACGCTTTCCACCGTAACCAATAAAGAGTTGATCGTCCACTCTGACCCGGGACATGCGTGAAACATAAAAGCTTAAAGCTCTCCTAGGATCAAGCCTATGGAGCCTCTCCTCTTCCTTACCAGGATGCGGAGGAGGATAGAATGCCGGAAGAACAACCTTCTGGGCCAAATGAAATTCCGTCACTACCTTCGGAAGAAAAGAAGGACGAACTCTAAGGACAACCCTGTCCTTGTGAAATACATTGAAGGGTGGCTTAACTGAAAGTGCCTGTAACTCACTCACTCTGCGAGCGGAAGTAACCGCAACTAAAAACACAGTTTTCAGAGTTAAAAGCCTCAAAGGGCAAGAATGTAAAGGCTCAAACGGAGCACCCATAAGAAACTTAAGAACAAGGTTTAAATCCCAACCGGGCACCAGGAAAGGTGACGGAGGGAACACATAAGTGAGCCCTTTCAGGAACTGTGAAATTAAAGGGATTTTAAAGTAAGAACACTCTTCAGACGCGCGCTTAAAGATGGACAGCGCCGCCAGGTAACCTTTAATGGTACCCACTTGCAAGCCCCTGTGGGCCAAAGAAAGTAAAAAGGACAGAACCATGGGGATGTCACATGCAAAAGGATCTACATTCTGAACTCGGCACTAGTCGTAGAATTTACGGCAACGCTACTGAGACTTTGTTGCTGGCCTTCGGGCCGAAAGCAACACCTCATCACGTCTTCAGGGAGGTCCCAATCCATATACCTCAACCTTTCAGAAGCCAAGCGTGAAGGTTGAGGGATCTGACCTCTGGATGGAGAACCTGACCCCCCTCCTGTGAGAGCAGATCATCTCGGTAGGGAAGACGACGCGGAGGGCAGATGGACAAGTCGAGAAGGTCCGGGTACCACGTCCTCCGAGCCCACGCCGGAGCAATGAAGATCATCCGGGAACCGAACTTCCGTAACCTCCGCAGCACTTGCGGGATGACGGGGACTGGAGGAAACGCGTACAGCAGCGGGAACGACCACTCCACCACGAACGCGTCTCCCAAGGCTCCTTTTGGAGGAAATTCCTG
This sequence comes from Ambystoma mexicanum, assembly GCF_040938575.1. Taxonomy (NCBI): domain Eukaryota; kingdom Metazoa; phylum Chordata; class Amphibia; order Caudata; family Ambystomatidae; genus Ambystoma; species Ambystoma mexicanum. The sequence continues at coordinate 516,571,206 of NC_090921.1, read as the reverse complement.
CGAGCAAAAACTTTCGCACTTCCGGTTGACACTGGAGGCGAAGAGACCCACTTGAGGGGTCCCCCAAAGGGCGAAGATCTCCAGGAGAATCTCCTGAGCCAACTCCCACTCGTGAGAGATCGTGCTCTGCCTGCTCAGAGCGTCCGCCGTCACGTTTTCGTCTCCGGCCAGATGAACTGCCGAGATCGAAACTTCCTGCTGGATGGCCCAGAACTCGAGCTGCATCGCCTCCCTGCACAGAGGAAGTGACCCTGCCCCCCCCCTTTTTGTTGAGGTAGTGCATGGCCACTGTGTTGTCCGTCAGGATCAGGACACTCTTTCCTCGCACAGTCGGCAGAAAAGCCTTCAGGGCTAGCCTGACGGCCCTCAGCTCCAACAGATTGATATGGAGTCTGGACTCCGACGGAGACCAACGACCGCTGACTGTCAGCCCGTTGGCATGAGCTCCCCAACCCGTGAGGGATGCATCCGTCACGATCGTCACCTCCGGCCAGGGAAGCCAAAAAGGAGCCCCCTTCATCAAGTTGCCTTCGACGGCCCACCACAGAAGGTCCCGGGCGACCGAGAGCGGCACCTGAACCGGTCCGACATCCTGCCGGAGGACTGCGACCATTGCGTCTTGAGCGCCCACTGCAAAGATCTCATCCGCAGGCGAGCCTCTGGCACCAGAAGAATGCAGGATGCCATGAGGCCGAGCAGCCTCAAGAACTTGAATGCTGGGAGCGTCTGGGCATGCTGAAACTTGTGCACCATCTGCTGAATGTGAAGAGCCCTCACCTGGGGAGGAAAACACTGCCCCAGGGAAGTGTCGAGCACTGCTCCGATGTACTGGAGCCGCTGTGTTGGCGTCAAATGAGACTTCTTTAAATTGAGGGAGAAGCCCATCCTGTGAAGGGAGTGGCAGGTGACGGACAGATGATCCAGGACTTGCTCGGGAGAGCTCCCCCTGATCAACCAATCGTCCAGGTAGGGGTAGACGTGAATCCCCCCTTGCCTGAGATGCGCTGCCACCACCACCATGAGCTTGGTGAAAACCCTCGGGGCGGAGGTCAATCCGAACGGCAGGACCCGAAACTGAAAGTGCGAGTCGCCAACCGCGAACCTCAGGTTCTTCTTGTGCTTGGGATGGATCGGCACATGGAAGTAAGCATCCTTGAGGTCGAGTGACACCAACCAGTCCTGAAGCTGAAGGGCCTGGTGGACTTCAGAGAGAGTAACCATCTTGAACTTGTCCTTCCTGAGGAGTTTGTTCAAACCGCGCAAGTCCATGAAGGGTCTCAATCCCCCGTCTTTCTTCGAAATCAAAAAATAAGGGGAATACCATCCCATGTTCCTCTCTGCTACAGGCACCAGTTCTATGGCGCCTTTCTCCAACAGGGCTTGAATTTCCTGCGCAAGGAGCGGATCCGGACTCTGCAAAGAGAGGTTCCCCGGTGGATTGTCGCGAGGCCTGTGCCGAAAGGGAAGACAGTAGCCGTAGGTTATGATCTCCAGAACCCACACATCTGAAGTAATGGCTTGCCACTCTACAAGATGCTGCGCCAGCCTTCCCCCAACCGGCGAACCATGGGACATGCCCTCATGACTGAGTGGGAGCGGCCGCGGCGTTACCTGAGGGCAAAGAGGCAACTGCCCGAGCGGCCTTGGCACCACGGGTACCCTGATGTCCACCTCTGGTACCCCTGCGTTGGCCTCTTTGACTGCCAGCTCCTCTCGCTTTACTGAAGGACGAGTAATAGCGAAAGGAAGCACCCCTCCACTGCTGTCCCCTAGGACGAAAAGGCGGAGGTTGGCGAACTGCAGCGCCCAACGACTTTGCTGCAGCTTTCGAGGTCTGTAACCTCTCAAGGCTCTCGTCAGCCTTGCTGCCAAAAAGGTGTTCACCGTCAAAGGGCATGTTGAGGAGCCGAGACTGCACATCAGGAGCAAACCCCGACTTCCGCAACCACGCAAACCTGCGTATCACGGTGCTCGCCGCCATAGACCTACTGACGCATTCAGCTAAATCCAAACCCGACTGAACGGACTCACACATGGCATCCTTACCATCCTGGACCATAGCAAGGAAACCATCCCATTCGTCCCCTTCGGGAATATGTTCAGCTGCTAACGCAACACAGTTCCACAGAGTGTGTGTGAAACGAGACAAGGCACAAATGGAGTTGGCCGCCTGAAGCGCCATACCACCAGAAGAAAACACTTTCTTCGCCCAGCCATCAAAACGTTTGTCGTCCCTATCAGGAGGGATGGTAGGGTACGACGCCTGCTTTGTCGGGGCCGTGGCCGCCTGCACCACCAAACTCTCCGGAGTAGGGTGCCTGGTCAAGTAGCAGGGGTCGCTACTGGCTGGACGGTATTTTCGCGACAAGGATCTGCCCACCGCAGGGAGACTCTCCGGAGCAGTCCAAGCCGCCGCCACACTTCTCTGTAAAGTCATATGGAACGGCAGTACCGGATCAGTTGGGGGACCAACATCAAGGATGTCCGTCAGATCATCCTGCACAAACTCCCCTGGGGGAGCAGACCATCCCAAGTACTCAGAAATCCTAGCCATAAGGCGCCGGTACGAGGAATCGGAATGAGAGCCAGGCTCAGGCCTACAAAACTCCACCTCCGGAGAGGTGTCCAGTCCACTGGCATCATGCAGTGACTGTCTCAAATCGTCAAACTGACTATGGCCCGAGACATATTCATCTGGAACCTGACTTGGAACCAGGCCATCAGAATCCTCATCCGCCTCTGAAATATAGTCCAGGTGGCGAAAAGAAGGCACCCGAGAGTGCTTGCTCTTAACCAGAGCCTTCCTAGGGGGTTCTCCCGTGCCACGGGGTACCTCCGACACGAAAGGCGTCGATGGCGTCGAGCGAATCGGCGCCGGCGTCGAGAGAACCGGCATCGGTGCCGAGAGGATCGGCGTCGAGGAAATCGGCGTCGACGTCAGATGCAGCGCTTCCAGCAACGGCGGCGTCGACACAGCCCTCGAAGCCAGAGCCCCGAGCGTGTCCCTCGACGACCTGAGCGTCGACGGCTTTGACGACTTCCTCGGAGCCTCGAGAAAGCCTGTCGACGCCCTCGACGCCTCAGACGTAGATGTCTTCCTCGAAGACCTCACAGGTGCATGCGGTCTCGAACGCGTCGAGGACCGGGACCTGGAACGGGTACGTCGAGAACGAGTCTCCTTGTCCGAACGGGACCTCTCCCGTGACTCGTGCTGACCACTCTTGCGAGCGGTGCCTCTCGACCTCTCACGACCGACCCCACTCGGGGGCGCGGACGGCATAGTACCCTGCGACTCAAGAATCGCCAGCATTTTCTTCCCGAAGGAAGCCCATTCCTCCGGCGTCGCACGGCTGGTGGGGTAAGCGACTTGCCGGGCAGAGTCCTCCGAAGAGGACCTGGAAGACGACCGGTGTCGGCGCTTCTGAGAATGCCTCGAAGAGGCTGTGGAGTGGCGAGACCGACTCCTAGAAGGAGACCCACGAGACTTCCGACGATGATGCGGAGAGTCACCCCTCGAATCATCCGTCGAAAGCCCCGCAGACTTCGACTTCCTGGGCTTGGACACCCGACCTACCGACAACTTCTTCTTACGTTCGCGTAAGGCTTTGGACGTGAGCGACTGGCAGTCGATACAGTCATCCGTGTCGTGGGCCTCCCCGAGACACCAGAGGCAGGCATCGTGCGAGTCCGTCACCGATATCTTGGACCCACACTCCCCGCACTTCTTGAAACCCGGACGCGGGGTCGAAGACGAAGTAGAAGACATCTTCACACGAAGGATTTTCACAAAACGAACAGGTTCGAAGAACCGAGAAGAACAGAACTCTAAAGAGTCGAGGCGTGAACCGAGAATCACGAAGCAACACGTTCACGGAAAAAACGGAACTGAGGCTACAGGCGTCGTGCGTCCTACTTATCACATCGGATGACGTCAGACGTCGGAGGAGGTCCTCGACGACGGCGCATCGACGCAGGACGCAGAAAAAAGTTTCCGAAGCAGCACAGCTGTGGTGATTACATGTCATAGATATGGAATACGTCGGAGGACCCAATCCCCTCGAATAATGATTTACTGAGAACCCAGGAAAAGTATTGTCATTTTAAGAATGCGCTGAAAGCAATCCTCCTGGCAAAGGCTACAACTGGACCCTCTCCATCGATCTTCCAAACTCATGTGTTTTGAGACTTTGTAGGATTGAGACCCCTCAGCAGTGGGGGTTTCTAGGCCTGTTTTGCCTAGCTCGCCTGAGGCCCGCATCCAAAGGGATCTGAGAAAACATCTGTAGCCAAATCGTAACGGGTGTAGCACACAATTGCATAGCTTTTATGCCTTCTAATTTCCTAAACTAGAAATCCTGGTGGCTAAGTTGTTTGGGTAAATGGGGTTGCCTTTGACTTATTGCCCCTCTTATTTCTGCCCCCCCCACCCCGCCCCCATCTTACAAAAGGCATTTTGTCTGGTGTCAACCTTTTCTTGGCCACCTGCCTGGGATCCAGAAGTTAGTTAAAGCTTAATTATTTTGACATTCATTCTGTACAACGGATATGGTTTTGTTCCTTTCCCTTTGGTCTCCTCACCCCTGACAGAGTTTTTCCTTTTGTCTCTTTTCCCATTGCTCTGCAGCTAAGGTTTCTGCATGCAGTGCAGAACAGTACAGTACAAAATATCTAATAAAAGAACAAATATGACGGAGACGGTATGACTGGGGAGCAGGCCTGCGACTAGAGGGGAGGGAGGTGAGACTGGGTACAGGGCTAGAACAAAGGACTACAAGAAAGAATGTGGCGTGATACACATGTGGTGGTGCTGCTCGTTAATACACACCTACTGGAAGGAGGTCCTGGCTCAGATGAAATTGATCACTGGAAACTAGCTCCTCCTATGCCCATGGGTTGTGATGCGGGGGGGAAAGTATCAGATGATGTCTCTTTCCACCTCCAACACAATTCCCAAATATACACAAATATGGGACCACTGTGTTGATTTGTCCAAGGACAGGGAAGCTTCCTTATTTATTTATTTATTTGTATTTGTAGAGCACCCAGCAGCCCGGAGGCATCGCGGCGCCACATTCAGGCCCCGCATAATGAGACATCTGACACTGGACTAAGAGGAATTAGTCCTCGAGAGACAGGAGGACACCCATGATCATACAACGTAACAACCAGGCATAAGGCCATGATTGGGTGGAGGTAGTAATGGTAACTTGGCCATGGAACTGATAGTCTAGTGGTGGCAATCCCATAGAGGGACGTCGCATCTGCGGGGGCCGGGGTTGATTCCAGCTCTTCACTCTTGATGTTATTTGTTCCACGTTATTTGATGGCATGTATATTTAAGATGGAAATAAAAGAAAGCTTGTAAAAAAAAAAAATAAGAATGTGGTGTGCAAGCACTGGTGTGCAAAATAGCAATATGATGCCTTCAATAGCATTGTCAGCTGCCATACCCCCAACGTATTTTGCTTCTCAACAGTCTTTCTCTTGTCCATAGCATTGTTTTGGCAACAAGGTACTGCTGAAGTGCCACTGGATGTACCAAAACCAAGTAGTTAATTCAACTAGAAGACAATTAACTGGTATGGTTTTCCTTTAACAATATACCCTACAAAAATACACTCTTTTGGGTCACACTTTTAATTGGGATGTCATAATAAGTGTTTTTTTTTTTAAACCTCTATTTTACAGTTGACGGTTACAATGACGGTTACATTTCAACACAGGCATGGTACCTTGCACTACATACATGACATGACAGTTAACAAACCACACAGTTTTCTCATGTCGGTACTCCAGTTCATTTGGGGCCGGTTAAGGAGGCCGTACCCACTGCGATCCCCTGAGATATCTACACAAGGTCGCTCCAATGTCTTTTGGCCTACATACCGCTGCAATTCCTCTAACATACTTTTCTTCCCTTTGTTGCACTGAGATCAGGTCTCTGAGCCATGCTTGGATGGACGGGGCTTGTTTCGATTTCCAACACATTAGGATATTCCGTTTGGCGACTGCCCCTGCCATCAATCTTTAATAGAAACTTTCCCAATGTCTCTTAAAAGATACTTCAATGGAGTAGCTGGGATTGGAATTTCCAGCACTGCGCTCAGTGTTTTTAACATTTCTTCCCAAAATTGCTTGATCGGGGGACATGACCAATACATGTGCAGCGAGTCTGCTTGCAGGGAATTGCATTTGGGACACAGAGCCAGTTTGGTCGGGTCAAATTTGTTGATCTTACTGAGTGCGATGTGTAACTGATTTAGCAGCTTAAATTGTATAAGCCTGAAATTGGCACATAGTGAGATGTCCTTAGTAAAGTTGCAGTATTTAGACCATTTCATATCGTCGATGGTGACTTGTAGGTCTTTTTCCCAATTACTTCTCTTGTTTCTGGATGGGGTGTGCGTTTGCGCCGCCTTATATAATGAGGAGATACTGCCCTTGAATCCCTTTTGTGTCATAGTGCTAACCAAGTAGGGGTGTGGGACAGGGGCAGCAGGGTAACGAGGGCCACCTGCTCTTGCATGCATTCCTGAGTTGATGATATTGCATTGTCGTGATTAGGCCTTCCCCCACTTTATCCTGGACCTCCTCCAGTTGGACAACACGCCCCTTCGGGAAGAGATCCCCCATACATATCTCCTTGTTTGGGTCCCAGCTCTTCTGCAGTGTGGTGTCAAACGTGGGTGTCAAACCTTGGAAGTGCCAAAGCGAGCTATGAGGTCAATACAATTCCTGACACCTGACTCTGCGAAAGAGGGCCACCCATGCTCGGGCCGTACATGCCACGGGATCCACCTCCGTCGTATCTCTCCCTGCCTTTGCAAAGACCATTGAGTGCAATGATGCCGGCGAGGCTGTACATTTTTCGGCCTGAATATGTGCATACGGTTCTGTGCTATTTCACCAGTACTTCGCAAAGTGTGCCTGTGCAGCCAGACAGTAAAGTTGAAAATCCGGGGGCGCTAGACCACCTGAGTGAAACGGCTCGCATAGGTTAGGCCAACTGATTCTCGCTATGCCTGATGCAAGTTTTTGTAACTTATCGAAGAATTGTTGCCTGGCCAAAACGGAATGTTGCTTAACAAATACAGTAACTTTGGTACGATCACCATTTTCAAAAGGGCCACTCTGTCATATACAGATATAGGTAGCTTGCTCCACATTCCCAGCTTGGCCTCAAGTGACATTATGTAGGGCTCATAATTAGCTGTGTTTAGGGTGTTCTTATCTGTAGCAAGGATGATAACTAGATAACGGTCTGTACTCAGACACCATCTAATTTGTGATGTGTATGTCGATGCCGTTGTTTCCGGTGTCAGTGGGATTATTTTAGTTTTTGAGCGGTTAATTTTGAATCCCCGGAATCTGGCAAACTCGTCAATCTCGGCCATTATCAGAGGGAGGTTGTTCTCAGGGTTGCGTAGATATAGCATAGTATCATCCACATAAAGGGACACAAGTTGGGGGGGGAAGGGGCCTCTAATGTGGATGCCGCGCCCAAGTGTTTATGTCTCAAATTTGCCATCATGCCCTCTACGGAGAGAGCGAAAATGTACAGTGAGAATGCAGGTGAGAGGGTTTTATTCGTTCTAACTCTGGCTTTTGGGTCATTGTATAGCACTTTTATGAATTTCAGGAACCCAGGCCCAAACCCCATTTTGCGTATTATGGCATACATATACACCCATGACACTGAATAAAATGCTTTTTCAGCATCTAGCGTGACCGCCACTGCACTAGCTTTTGGGTCTAGTTGGGAGGTTATAGCGAAGAATCTACAAAGATTCAGTGCCGTGGAGCGTGAGGGAATAAAGCCCGACTGATCCGGGTGGATCAGCTTGTTAATGTATGGGAGTAGTTGACTGGCGATCGCCTTTTCGAAGATCTTGGTGTCCACATTCATTAGTGATAGGGGGTGGTATGATGAGGGGTCGTGGGAAGCTTTGTGTGGCTTGAGAATCACGTTATAGTGGCCTCCCTCATAGAGCTCGGGAGCCTACCTGTGTTTAGGGTTTCTACCCAAACTGCCAGCAATTTAGGGGTTAGATCGGCACTGAAGCCTTTGTGCTGGTCCGCTGGGAGCCCATCCGGCCCTGGGGCCTTACCAGTTGTGAGATCTTGAATTGCCTGGGTGACCTCCTCCAGAGTGAGGGGCAGGTCCAGCCTATCTCTCTCTTCGCTACCTAGTGAAGGCAGTGGGAATGAGGCCGTTATCGCTAGAGTTCAGCATTCGACACCTGGTCTGTATTCGCATTTAAGTCAGTATAGAATTTTGTGAATACCGCATTCACCTATTGGGCTTCTGTGTGTAGTGTGCCCTTGGCGCTCCTGATCCCCGAAATCGGTCTCACCTCGTACTCTGATTTAATCAGGTTTGCCAAATGCTTGCTGGACTTGTTCCATTGCCCGTACTTCCTGGCTCGGATGAGTCATGTAATGTGTAGTAGTTCCTGGTCTGACAGGGACCTAAATCTCACCAGGTGAGCCTGCCGGGGCTCGAGCGTGGGTAGCCCGGTTGATTGGGAATGTGCCTTCTCTAAGGATTTCAGTTAGTTTTCTATTTGGTCCAGTTCCCTCCTAATTACACATAGTGTGCCCGCAGACAATAATATTAGGTGCCCTCTGAGCCAGGTCTTGAACGTTTCCCACACTGTGATCATCGAGTCCACTGAGCCCATGTTGCGATTGAAAAAAATCTGCTAGGTCTACCCTCAGTGATTCAACCACCGAGTCATCCCTCAGCAGCAGCGGTGGCATGCGCCATTGCTGACCATTCTGACTGGTCTCACCTGTAGCGATGTCCAACAGGACATAGAGAGTGATCTGACATTGTGCGCGGCAGTATGGTGCACTCTTTCATCTGCGGGATAAACTCTGGTGAAAATAACCAATAATCTATGCGTGAACTGGAGTTGTGTACGTGTGAATGAAATATGAATTAATCGTGCAGCAGGTGTGTCTCCCTCCAGGCATCAACTAGGGGAAGTGTGGACATGGCGGGCAAAATGGTTAGTGCCGACTTGGATGGGGTTATATGCCCTCTTGCGGTCCTGTCCCTGTACCTCAGCAGATCTAAAATGGTATTCAAATCCCGCCCCATATTATTTTGTCATCTCCCAACGGCGAGATCCGTGCTATTATATTCAGGTAAAATTCAGGGGTGTCGACGTTGGGACCATAGGAGTTGATCAGGATCCATTCCATGTTTTTAAGTATGCCCCACAGGATTACATATCTGCCTTCTGCGTCGGTCAAGGATTTAGTGAGCTGGAACCCCACCCGCCGTTGGATAACAGTCATAAGCCCCCTGGCTTGCGATGAGTAATCTGTGGCACTGAGCATCGGGCCCCAGTCACAAGCAAACGATTCTGTAACTTTCTTGGTAGCATGCGTCTCCTGTAAAAGAAGGATATCAATATGGTGCCTTTTAGCATAGACCAGGATTTTTCTGGCCTTAATGGGATTCGCAAGCCCCCTGACATTCCATGTTAAGAGCCTAATCCCCTGTGCCGTTTTGGGAAGTGCCATAGTCCCTGGTTGAATTTACATCGAACTGTGTAAGTACCTGATGAAAACATATGCATGCTCATGCAAATGTCATTTTATCTCGGTAAACATCCATTCCCCCAACCCCCCCACTTCAACTGTAACCAGGCAACCGGCCTCCCCTCCCCATCACCCAAACAGGACAGTGTATAAACAGGACTAGTGCAAAAATGCTGCAATTGTGGGCGTCGCTGTGCGTAGCATGTGTTAGGCCGCACTCAGCGATCCGCCGCGCTAATTACTTGCTGTCTGGATGGACAAACATCTGTAATAGCACATTGCCTTGTGACTAGTTGTCAAGTGTCCGATTGGGTTGCCGAGCCCCCCCCCCGGCCTGGCGCCATCGGTATGTTTCTTTCTATATATGCCAGAGCTTCCTCAGGGGATTCAAAGAAATGGGACTTTCCAGCATGTTTCAGCCGCAGCCTCGCCGGGAACAGCATGGCGTATGGGACTGAGCGCGCTCTGAGTGCTTTCTTAACGTTGCCAAAGGTGCGCCTGGCAGCCTGAACTCTGGTAGAAAAGTCCGGGTAGATGTGGGTACGAGCAGAGTCATAAGTTAGAGTGCTCCTTTAACGTGACAAGCAGAGGATTTGGTCCCTGTCCCGGTAATTGAGGCACGCTATGTCCGTGTTAGGGTGGGCGCCAGGCTTAGGAGGGGGGGCCAGGGATCTATGTGCCTGCTCTACCAGGAAATGCTGCGAAAACTGTGCCTCTGGTAGCATCATGCGAATTGCCTCTTCCAAGAAGGCCTCCATCGTGGTGTTTAGAGCTTTCTCCGGCATACCCACCACCTGTAGGTTATTAAGGCGGGACCTGGATTCCAGATCCTCACACTTGGCTTGGATGGACTTCAGGCTTTTCTTTATACTCTCAATGTCTTTACCATGTGACTCTGAGGCGTCCTCCAACCTGCTCACTCTTGTGTCCGCCTCGGTTATTCTCTGGTTGACTGCCTAGAGATCCGCTCTGATGGATGTGATGTTGCTCCCGATATCGTCCAGTCTACTGTTTACTGCAGCAAAACCTGCCTGCAGGGCCACCATATATGGGTCTGCGTTGTCTCCCGCTTGCTGCTGATCAGGTGGCGTGTGGGGGAAGAGGCGGCGCAGGTCTCTGCCTCACCTGTATTTGTGCTTGTATAGGCATCCATGGGGCACTTTTTTGGCTTTTGGCTCCTCGTGTCATGGCATCCCTCCGCTGTGTTGTCTTGGTGTTTGGTTCAAGATGTCGGCGCCCCCTACATGCTGCGCCCCCAGTCAGAACCCACAGAGCGCGTGGCGAGAACCTAACTGGAGGCACAACGCACGTGCACTTGTTTTACGCCTGATGTCGCCAAATGGGAGCTTCAGTGCGTTGCAATACCATCACATCAGATCCTATACTGTGCCTCCGTTGGCCTTAGTATGATTGGTTAGCAGGGTTTGATGGGCTATGATGGGCACAGCTAATAGCGTCTGATTCTCCTGACTGCCACCCCCAGCAGTGTTCTGAACGTTCTGTTGGTCACAAGGGAGTCCCCGCAAGGACGATGCGCGGGTACTAGGTAGTCCGTACACGGGGGAGCCCTTTTATCACTATTCCCTGAAAGGCAGCACCATCCTGAGGGGCAGGGGACCGATAATGTCGCCTCCACTTACTCTTTGCTTGACTGGTGTGATCCCTTGATCGACCTCGAGGCAGGGCATGTAATGCGTCCGCCACAGGGGTCAACGGTGCTCTGCTCGGACCGCACACCTCCCGGCAGGTAACTGTCCTGGTATGCCGGGCGCGTGCCCGACTGTTTCGGTGCCTCGCGTGTTGGCCGTATGCCAGGGGAGGGACGAACTGGCGTGTCCGCGGATCTCCGTTCCTTCTTGTAGCCGCTCACCCCGGGGGCGCTGGGAGGTGTAAATGCGCCTCCTCGGGATGTCCTCCCCACGAGGGGCAGATGTCAGTGTCGCCAAGGTAGCAGATATCTAGCCACCCACGGATGGAAATGTAGCGCCACCCGCTGAGGTGCAGGGCTTCTTCTGTTCGGCCGCGCCTAGCTGACGCGATGTACACACACGGTCTGGGCGGCAGCTTCTAAGTTGCAATGATGTTCAAAATTTCGGCTGCCCACTCAGTGGGTACTCCGAGACCCAGATCTGCCAGAAACAGTCAATGACAAGGCTCCAGACCGTAGGATAGTTCAGGAAGGATGTTAGTTTTAGCGGAGCTCCTCAACTAGGCAGCCATTTTCCGTGCCACACAACCTAATATGTGTTTTTAAAAGAGCAACTGTATTGTGCCTTCGACAGATAGTGTTATAAGGTTGCACAGTCAACATCTTGAATCACTAATAGCTGCTGAGCAAAAATAATTACTTTTTACTTCCTTTGTGATAGACACATTTCAATCAGTAAATATCTGAATTACACTCCTTCTGTTCTTGAGGAAGTACATTTTTTATTGTTCATTTCAAAATGAGGTTTTCCACCTGCTACTGCAATAGAACCTGATGCTGTGTGAAAGTCTACTGTTTAAGCGAAAACCTGTGGTTTGGCATCAAGACTCACCTAGGGACAGTGGTCTCTCTGCCCGATCTTCCCCCTAGGAGAGCTAAATCATGCATCCACCCAACCAACTAATTGTTGCAAGGGAATGGGGTAGTCTGTTTTGGAGACACTTCTGTTGCTGCTAATTTCCTGACCCTTACTCTGGTTAGGTGATGTCTAGCTGATGGAGTGGGCAGGATGTCAAAGATGTTGCAGGCCAGCTGTTGTGAGGGATTTTCTAATGAGAGGTTGTATTGCATTTTATTTATTGTCTTCTGTAGCGCCTTACGCTAAGGCGCTTTACAAAATGCAATGAATTGGTTCACATTTAGTAATGATGGCAAAAACAAAAAGACACAAAAGAAGAAAAAGAAAAAAGAAAAACCAACAAGAACGGTATAATGAACCAATAAACAGTAAGGTCGAAATTCAAGTAACATTATTTGTTTTTACAGGACAAAACCCAGCAATCCCCCAACCAAAAATGGTGGAAGCAGATATTAAAATAGCCAAAGACAACAGGCTCACGCAAACAGAGTCAGTCTGGCCAAAACAAGCTCAGGCGACGACCTTCCAGCACCAGCGAGGGAGTCTGTACCAGCAGCCCTCATTCGCGAGTTGTGTAGATGCCACCAACTGCCAGCCTCAATAGGGAGCCAAGACACCTGCCAGCAGCAACACTGGCCCTGCTCCAAAGACCCCAACAACCAGCAGACAGCCGCCACGAGGAGCCCAGCCGAGCCCAAAGAACACTTTCCGACAGGCACCAGCAGCTCTCTTCAGCTCCCTGTCCCCAAGCAATAAGCGAGAAGGAGCTCTGAGAGAGCAGCAGCCGCCACAGCCTCTGATAATGCTGCGACTGCGTGGAGACACAGAAGGACCGAGCACAACGACCTAGACTGTGCTCTCCTCTGCACAGCAGCTCCACCTTCACCTCCGCCGACAGACCCAAACGCTGTTCTTGGCAGCCGGTCGTGGCAACCTGACATGAGCACGTCCACCAAGTGGACAAAGGGTCCCTCGAGCTGCGAGCTGCAGCATCCACCAGTAGTCCTCTCGGCAACACTTGCAGGCGCCATCTTGACTTGCGGGAGTGCTTGAATGGGTTCTGAGAAGCCAACCTAAAGGTGGAACCAGTTTCACAGTACTTTGACCAAACTCTTAATTGTAAATTGGCAGTGTGAAGTACATTTAACAAGATTAAACTCTTAAGGAACAGAGGCCTACACGGGCAAGTAGAAACATATACTATGTGTTAACACCACAGGCAAGAAGTAAAATCTACACACTACTGGTAAGTAAAACCCTAATTAAGCATAAGTGCACTGCAGTTTGGTTACATCAAACGGCTTACCTACCACCCAACAATGCAACAGAGTTAATCAAGAGGCAAATACACTTTAAATAACTAAAGTGGGGGAAAACAAAATGGCCAAGAGAAATTTTAAATGCTTTAAGATAGCTAGTGCATCATAACATATTAGCACAATGCTTAGTAAGTACATCCCTACTCGTTTTAGATTTCAATCTCTAACGGGCAGATCTTATTCATCAGGTTTATTCAAAATGTCACTGAAGCAAGGTGTCAATTAGTCCTCCAGCTATGGGCACAGTGTGATCGAATTTTGGGATCACAGTTTGCATTTCTGGCTGGTAGCATACAGTACCAATATCTGAAGGTGCAGAGTGTTGGTTTACAAACCAGCAAGGCACTCTCCATTTGTGGTTCACAGGCAACCATTAAGAGTCATGGAAAAGTCGAGAGCTGGTGGTTAAAAAAAAATAGTGTCCAGTCAAAATAATTAAAACAGGGAAACAGATTGCCGAAGAAATTTGCTAACCATTTCAGTGAAATTCACAGCATCCCATAAAAACACTAGGCCACCCCCACAATACTGAAGAGAAATCATGAACCTGTGGAATCCAATGACTTTAAAAATGTTTTCCATCATATTATAAACAGTATCCACGAAAATGTCACTTCTTGATATGCCACCTTAATGTTAATTAAACATGTCCGATCATACTGTCAAATTGAGCTCCAATATTGTTATTGGTTACAACTTTGGGAAGAGGAAATGCCTACCGTTAATAACTGAGAGGTCGAGGTCTGGAAGAGCGATTTTATGGCCTTCTAACAAAGTGGACTGCAGGTCACCTTTCCCTAAGATGGTCCCGTCCAACACACCAGGTCCTAGAGGAGAGAATGGTTGGGGTTAAAAATCACACAATTTCAACAAATCTCTTTTTCTGAAGGTAGTGTCAACGTATTAGCACTTTGAAGATTGAACATACTGCAAACACTAACAGCACATCTCTTTCAGCCATCAGCTCTAAGTCAAACAACGGTTGGAGATGGCGACCGCAGACTGATTTTTTAAAAATAACTTTCAACCCCATTTTGCAAGCAGTTATAAACACCAAAAATTATTGGATGAAAAGAAAATGCAGCCTAAAATCTGCACCTGGCCATAGGTAATGTCTGCTTCCTAAGATGCAATTAGAGAAAATAGTTGTGTACAGCATTTCCAAGTCAGTGCTGGTGTTCCTGGTGCTCTTTAAAAGTACACATTTATGGAAAACTTGACTTGGTTTCCAAAGCTATAGCTTTTCAACTTAACAAGGACATGTAAACCTCTCCTGTTAAGTCTAAATCTGAAAGGGACTGGTAAATGTAATAGCGTCCAAAAACAGCTTCCCTGCCAGGTTTCCCAGTTCCATGAGTGACACTTTGAGCCAGTCCTGTTTTTGCTTCCAGTTGCATGTTGGAACGAAAAACTAGTTTCGTTTTTCCCCATCGCACGGGTGGGCCTCTAAGTCCCAGCATGCAATGCGGAAAAAAGGACTGGCTCAAACATTCCGTATGGAACTGGGAAACTTGGCAGCTATGTATGACTCTGCGCAGTGGCAGTCCCAGGGTGCCCCTGTGGAGTCCCCATCTCTCCCCAGAAGGAAAAGCTCTAAAGCGCCCTGGCTAGAGCTCCAGGGTGGCAGGGGTTGCTGAACCCTACCCTTGGGCTCCTGCTCCACATGCGGTTTTGACCATCATCACTCAGCCCAGCAGCTGACCAGGCGCACCTGCCGGGTTACCTGTCCCTCCCTGGAGGGAAAAGCTCCAATGTGCGCCGGCTGGGGGTGCTGCCAGGGTTGCTGGGGATGCTGCCCCTTCCTTGGGCGCTTGCCTCGCACATGGGTCGAGCATCCCCCCTGTCCAGCGGCGGCCTCACAGGCCTGTCGGGGAGGTGGAGCATGAGCGTGTCTGATAGGACCCGAAAGATGGTGAAATATGCCTGTGCAGGGCAAAGGCAGAGGAAACTTTGGTGGAGGTCAGTAGCGGTCCCGACATGCAAATTGTTCATCCAACCTGGATATTATGCCGAAAGACTAATCAAACCATCTAGTAGCTAGTTCCCGCCAAAGTTTCCCTCAGGATAGCTAGCGCTTGGAAATCCCACGTTTTTATCTTGTGAAGCAAATGATTAGAGGTCTTGGGGCCAAAACAAATTCAACCTATTCTCAAAATTTAAATGGGTAAGAAACCTGGAATGCTGACGTGGAGCCGGGCATTGAATGAGAGTGCTCAGTGGGCCACTTTTTCTAAGCAGAATTGGCACTGCGGGATGAACCAAACAACAAGTTAAGGCATCCAATGCAGACACTCATCAGACCCAATTGGTGTCCCGGTGAAGCCCTGCTCCTTTGTCGTGATCTCAAGAAGGCCTTTGTTGGTGCTTGGGTGCTTTGACCCCTGCTTGAGGATCTGTGCCTTCGGAAGTGTCTGTGGACTAACCGGTGGACTGACCAGCTCTCTCCTGGGTTACTTTGCTGCAGCAGTCACCGTTCCGGGCAAAGCCTTGGAACTTTGCAGATCTTCAGCGTGTACCATACGCTGTGTCTGCTCCACACGCTGCCTGCTCTTGCATATTTAGCCGTCTCACACCAAGGGAAGCTGTGCTGGACCTGCTCCTGTGTTCACAGCTGTAAGATCGCCTGCCGCCGTCTGACCATTGGGCCTTCCATTACAACACTTCTGTGTGATGCCCGGAGGTGGGCTGCCCTGCAGAAGTCTTTATCTTACCTCATTTGGGTCTTATACTGTATGTTTTCTGGAACAAATTCCTGTGCACAGCGACTGGCCTAAACTTAATCCTGATTCCGAAAGTGACCTCTGAACCTGTGACCCCCTGGGCCTTCCTTGACTGGACCAAGCGCAGAAGACTGATCCTCAATGGATTCCGGAACACCTGCAGTGGTCCCTGAAAGAACTGGAGTCGGGGGGGGGGAGGTAAGTTAACATAACTGTTTCAGTATCCCCTGTCCTTCATAGTATTACATTGGGTGTAATATCCAGACCCTAAACACACTGGTAACTGACATTTGGTGGTGTTATCTGGGTTAAGGATCCTTCCCTAGACCCGTCCTAGTGTGATTGAGTGAGCACTTACCTCAACTTTACTTGAACTTTTATCTAACTTTGGAACTCTTATTAATCACAACCACTGGCACTCTTATTCCTATAGTACCTACTTGGAGAAGTAGGTACACAGGACCATGCACTGCTTGCAGCTCCACCACCATGCAGCTCCATTTCATCTATAGCTGTGGTGGTGGAGCTGGCCCTGATTGTGGGCCTCCTTAGGCCATGCTGCATTCACCAGAGCCGAGTGCTCCACCAAGATGGAGGATGCCGTGTCTGCTTCATGAAAGGGGTTTGTTCCAGCCTGCATCCCACTCTATGTTTGCAAGTGGCTGTCGCTTCGTTCTTACAACCAATGGTGGGGAGCCGGCAGACAAAACCAGTCCCCATGGAAAGGACCCCAGGTAAAGGATCCACGCCTGTTCGGGCTTGTTGGGCCCTTAATCTATCGCTCCTCCGTCCATCTGTCTAGGGTAAGGCCTCTCTCCTCCTCCCCCTGGGTTTTGCCACCTGATATTGCCTTATTTCTGCAAGTTCTTTTCGCAATCTTCAGGAGCCCCCTTCCTTCTTATATCCATCCCCACCAACCACTCACCAGCCTTAGTTTTGTTTATATTTTTCCACTTGTCCCGCAGTGTCCCCCCCCCCCCCACCTTGTTCCTCTTTGTTTCCAGCTTCCCCCGGTGTCCCCCATCCCCTGCCATCTCGCACCTTGACTCCCGTTCCCCCATTTCCCACTTTCCCCCGTTGTGTAGCCAGTCCCTGGCATCTCGTGCCTTTTCCTCTTTGCTTCCTGCTTGCCCCTGTGTATCCCTGCCATCTCTCACCTTGCCTCCCGTTTCCTCCTCGTTTTCCCACTTGCCCCTGGTGTTTTCTCCCCCTCCCCCGCCATCTTTCTCCCGTCTCCCTGTGGTTTGGGGCTCCCTACTGCACACAGTCACCTGTAGCCTTGTTTTTCCACTCTTCCTCATGCCCTTGGCAGTCCCTCATCCCCCTTCCGATTGTGGTATGTGTTGTGCTACCCGTCTTCTCCCGCTCTCCCCCTCCTTGTTTCACCTCTTCTCTGGGCTTAGCTGGGGCATCCATAGGTTTCCTGTGATGCAGTGCTCCCCACGTTATCCTGCCCTGACTGCATGCCTTCCCTGGCCTCTTTACCTCTCTCCCTGATCGTATGCTCTAACCTGCTATGCATACCTTTACTTCCTGCTCCCACTGGTGTTGAACCTACAGACGTGGCTCTTCTTATTATTTACCCACCTCCACCCCCCATCCCTGCCCTCTACGGACTGCGCTTACACTGCTCTATGCTTCCTACCTTACCCCTTGCTACGTTTGCCTCGAGTTACATGTAACCACTGATTGATGTTGGATGCTTGCTGTGTTTACGCTGACGTACATACAACCACAGATTTGACTTTGGATTCTTGCTGTGTCTTGCATCGACTTACTGCAACTACGGATTGACTTTGAAACCTTGTGATGCTTTTTCCTGTCTGCATGCCTGATGTAGCGCCTCATTCCCTGAGGAAAGACTTCTAGTCTGCAGTCACCCTACCTGTTTGTCTCAATTGCATGTCTGGTTTCTCCTCATGCAGTTTACCTACTTGTTTCTGCACATTTAACTGTTTGCATTATTGCACCTCTTACCTTTCCCCTCCTGCACTCTCCTCCTGCCTCCCCCTCTCTCCCCTTTATGTCTCAGCATTTGCACGTTCTCAATCGTCTCACGACCTTGTCAGAGGTTTTTTTGTTTGCCCCTTCTCCCCCTCCTTGCACTTCCCCTCCCCTACCCTCTCTGCTTTGCTCTCAAGCAACAGCACTTACACGTTCTGAATGCTTCAAGACCTTTTAAGAACGTTTTTGTTCGATACCTTTTTCCATTATCCCTCCCGCCCTGTCTTGATGCGCCTTGAAACACAATTCTGCTGTGTAGTGCGCATTACAAATAACGAATAAATAAAATAAATATACTTTGGAACTGGTGATGTTTGGGCCCCAAAACATTTTAGGATTCGACTTAACAACAAGTAGGAACGCCGTTTGTGTTGATTCTAAGAGTTCTTTCTATCCTTATACATCTGAGCTACTTACCTGCATTGCACTGATCATTGTATCAAATGCTAATCTATCTCTCCTAAGGGTGAATGTATATCTGTTTTATAAGGGTTTTCTGTGGCAATATTTGCCTGGTATTTTGTATCTGCTTAGTGTGTAAACTAAAGGCCTAATAAATAACAAGTCTAACTAGAATTACTGGTGTTGCTCTGTGTGGACTCATTGTAGCCCTAGACCACTCTCTCACACCCTTCCTGCTATGCCTTGCCACCCTGCTACGGACCCTGATTGGGTTTGGAACTGGTAAGGAGTCCACCCAGTGGTGATAGCCATAGAGACTGATCAAGGTCCCCAAATGGGATCCCAAGCAGGTTCTGATGAATGGTTTAGGATCTCCACACATACACACATGCACAGGGGGGACCTACCCCAGCCCTCCAATCACCATCCATGCAGCATTTAAAGTTTTGGCAGCCATCCAATCACGACTATCTAGCCAAACCTCAATTTCGTGGACATATGCAAAGGGATGTGAATTGAGGCATCTGGAGCTCCTCATTCAGTCAGTACTGGATGCCACTCATGCAAGAAGCTGTAGCAAGCCCACGTAGTAACAAATGACAAAAATAGATTTTTTTTGCTGAGAAAATGAACAATCACAAAACAAAATATCTAGATTGCAGGGTTTAAAAAACCCGCGCCAGTCACTTTTTGGTCCTTTCAGAGAGCAAGTGGCTTCCAAAATGGCATAAAGATTACAACCCTGCTGCTAAATTCAGAAAGAAGCTGATGGCCTGATGTTTTCCTTAGTGATCAAACCAATAGTGTGTGCTTGGGATCTTATCTATCAGATGTCACACGACTTAAATGTGGAGTACCGCAAGGAGCCTTCCCCTTTCTATATCTCCCAACCCCCCATCTCTTCCATGTGTTTATCGAGCCCTCCATGATACTGGTGGCCCACTGCATAGACTCCAGTTTTCAACCTTCACGGGCAGCCGAATTTGGTCTTAGACAGGATCCAATTTATTTTCAATGTCGTAGAAAGATGGATGCGAGAGAATTGGTTCTGTTTAAATCCTCCTAAAACAGAGATTCTTCTCACCTCTACGAGATCAACATAGCAAACTCTTCTGCCTCTTACAAGAAGCTGTTCTTGCCGGGGAATTAAATCATGGCCCAAAATAAGGTGAACACACTAGGAGTAATGTTAGATTCCAATATGACTAAGTCTAAATCTGCAAATTAGATAGTTGTACTACGTAGCATCTTATGCGTCGACAGATTAAACCATTTTTAACACAAGAGCACCTAGGCTACATTGCCTGTGCAATAATAGGGTCCAGAGCCGATTACTGTAACTCCATTTTCTTAGGAGCTCCTACAGATTTAACTGTTTGCCTCCAAACTCTGATAAATGCTACTGCTAGGATAATGATGAATACCCTGCAGAGACAATACCCAACACGAAAACTGTGAAACCTCCAGTGGCTACCCTTTAGCTCCAGAGTTAAGTTTAAGGCTTCGATTCTGGTTCATAAAGAAATATATGACAATGTGCCTTCCTATCTGAAACATGGTTTTAAAACGTACACCTCAGGTAGACCTTTAAGGTGACAGGCAAAAGAGTGTGCGGCTGTGCCAATAGAAAAACATGCCCAGCGCATGGGGTCATAAGTGTGTTAAAAATGAGCAAATCAAATCAGACACCTCTTCATGCACAATACAAACCACCTGCCGGCCGGTCACACCTCACCCCCAAATACTGCTTCTGGTGCTTAACTGTATACAACAAAGTAATAATTTAACTTCTGCCCCCTTGCCTGTATTCCTATGAACCCACTGCTGTACAGCACCCCACTGCTTCTCAGAGCTACGTCCGTGCTCATAAGTAAACAAAATAAAATAAAACATGCAGGGGCCCCCTTGCAGTACACCTCTGCGATAGTAGCCATATGAGCTACTGCTTCACAGTCCAATTAAAGAATGCATTACAGAAAAAAGAAAAAGCTATGCTGAAAGGCTTGCTGTTCATCTAGACAGATTTCATCCATCACCTGAGAGAGGAATCTTCTTCGTTTGAGCCCCCTCTAGACAAAAACATCTGTAATGGATCAAACACGGTCTTACACTTAGGAGCTGAAAAAGAAAAAATCTCCCTAGAGAATTGCCACAGATAAACTGAGCAGGCTCACAGACCTGCATTGTGGCAGAAGATTTACTAATAGAGCAAGAGCTGTTCGACCATCACCACTTCATAAGAATCATTGTATCATGCTGCACAGATTCTTTGGAAGGATTTTAGATAATTTAGTACCCGGTGCAAAAACTGAAATGTGTGCATTAAGTTCGTTTTAATATACCTAAATAAAGGGCCTGAAAAACTGAGCCCCAATGATTAAAAAATAATATAATACACAAAGGTTCAGTTTAAAAGTCTCCATGACCACTGTGGGCGTTTTATATATGAGGAAGCTGGCGTACTGCTCCGCTAGCTAATTTTCGAAGCATTAAAGATCCATCAAACTACATCAAAACAGTTCTAGCAAAACAACCCACCGGTAGGAGCCTTGAACCTCGGAGGCGCTGTCGACCTTCTTGTGGGCGTCCCACTGCCAGTTCTCTCGGGGGCCTTTCCCCCTGAATAGATGGTAGTATTTTGCAAATTAGCCTGTTAAACCACACATGAAAGGATTAATGAAAAATGTACAGAAACAATAAAACAAAATAAAGTACTTCAAGGAAAATGGTCACTCCCTGACAAATTCCACTTTTCCCCCTAGGAGAATAGTGAGATACCACGCAACAGGACAATTTTATAGAAGACCACAGATCACAGTAGATGCTAGAAATTCGTTTGACATTCCAAAGATTTGCAAAATTAGTTCTATATAAGGGGCATCCTCAAAGAGTCACATAGCAGGATTGGGCACATGTTCCCACAAGGACTGGCAACAGAATAAGTAAAACAAAGGCGGAGCCTACAATGATTTCCTATGAGAATTCAGGATAAACATATAGGCCCTTATCGCCTTGTGGTTAAAGTAGGTGAAATTTCACTTTACCGTTGCAATCTTTTTTTTCTCGTACTGCTGCATATAACGAGATTGCACCAACTTTCCACCTAGAAATGTAAACCGTACATTTGTATTTTATTTGTAGTTTATAAAGCGCCTCAATCCAAAGCGCTGAACATTATTTAAAAAAAGTACAGTACAATCAAAATGACTGGACAATTAAGTAGACAAATCCAGGCCACATACAATCGGGGATGTTGAAGAAAATGCGTTTTCAGGGAAGCACGAAACAGAGTAGGAATAGAGCAAAGTGAGAGAGGAAGGGCATTCCAGTTTAGGGGAGGAAGAAGTTGAAAAGATCGAAAGCGGGACTGGGCACATGGAGGACGAGGGACCATGAGTCTGAAAAGGGAAGAAGACTGAAGAGAGCGAGTAGGGATATAGAAGATAGAAGGACAGCGAGGTAGTTAGGGGCAAGTCCGTATAGAGATTTGAAGACGAGGCAGAAAAAGTGAAATTTAATTTGTGAATAAAAAAAGGAGCCAGCCAAGTGTAGCAAGAGAGGAACAAATAGAGTCACGATAGGGGAAAAAGAGAGTAAAATAATAGAGGAATTAAACAGTGATTAAAGAGGGGCAAGATGAGAACTTTGGGGCCCAGAGAGAGTAGAGGAACAATAAAAGAGCAGAGAGAAGATCACTGAAGATATTAGGAGTTTAGATGCCTG
Source organism: Ambystoma mexicanum (assembly GCF_040938575.1). Taxonomy (NCBI): domain Eukaryota; kingdom Metazoa; phylum Chordata; class Amphibia; order Caudata; family Ambystomatidae; genus Ambystoma; species Ambystoma mexicanum. The sequence continues at coordinate 516,548,922 of NC_090921.1, read as the reverse complement.
AAAAGTGAGGAAAGGGCGAGCTTTCCGTACATTATGAAGGTGAATAAATTAATTTACAAACATTTACAACTGTTTATTACACGCAGTACACAAAATGAACGAGTGTCCCGATGAAGCCACTGCTTATGTTTCAAGTTTAGAGGCTAGCAAGAATAAATGGGGGAGGGTTTAGGAAAGTGGGAACACATTAATAGATGCATGGAAACTCTCAGATCGGCTGATAGATACACTACTGTGAGGTTGATAGTCAAACCGTGCTTCTGGCATGAGGCTCATGTGTATTTCACCTTTTTTCTGACTGGTTTATCAAACTTTTTTCTGTTGAGTTTTGAAAGGCCCCACCCATCAGGGACACAAATCTTGCGTATGCCTCTGACTGGTAAAAAGCCTCTCATGGCATACTGCCCAAAAAGACAAATGTGCCCCCTGTGATAGTGACCTCCCACAGCTGGCTGCGCAGGCTCCACTGGTTGGAGACAGTGCGTGATTATTGCAGCACACAACCTGCTGCTGTACCACGGGGGTATCCATACAAGCAACCCCTACTCAAATGTAGCACCAAGTCAAACATGCAGGCCTTGCATCGTGCAATAGATTGAATGGGATTTGGATTTTGACCTGCAAGGTCCTGGCTACAGTCAGGATTGAAGGCTTCAGTTGTCAGAACCAGAAAGGAGTGGTTTGTGAATGGTGTATGGGATTCAAAGCCTAAAATCGGTATTAGGACAAGAGACCCTTTTAAAAATAAAAAAAATCACACAAAAAAAAAAGATTTAGAAAGACCGCTGTGTAACTGAACAGAGCGGTCTTTCTCAATAGAACTGTCAGCCACTGCAATGCACACGAGTCCGCGAAGGGGATGACAAGCACGCCTGGACCCGGAAGCAGCCTTGACGGAGAACGGGTAAGTTGATATGTGCATGTGTGTTTTTGTGCGTCTTGGTGGGAGGAGGGGATGGAGGTGTGGGGGATGAGGGAGGAGAGTTCAGGGGGGAATCCCCCTCGATTTGGAGTATATCCGGGAAGAGAGGGTGGGTGTGCCAAGAAATGACATTTCAATTTTTGTAGGCTGACTAAAGCCGTCCGACCTCCCCCCACCCCCCTAAAAAGAAAACGGTCTTTTGGTTAGGCGACCTACAACAATCGAGATAATGACATAGTACCCTAAAAAAAAACACCAGTGAGAAAATCAGAAAAAAGCCTGTGAAAATGTAATGTGGCAGGGCCCCTTCCCAACGATTATTTTGCTATTATAACTAAACAGAAGCAACCCTGGATGGGAGGGAAGAATCCCACTCAGCTCTCACACTCCTATTTTAGCATCCTTACTTTCTCAAATCTGGGGATGAGCAAAACAAACGGAATCACAATCTTTCAAGAACTGCACTGATGGCAAACCAGTTGGGTTTCAAGTTCTCAGTATCTGCTTTCTACAAAGCCTTGCTGTACAGCTTCTGCACAGTACTGACAGTCTGACTCACCAGACAACTATCAACTAACAGAGCATCAGGCATAGGTTAATATCCAAGATAGCGACCTAATATAGCTAAGTGGAGTGTGCTCAAGCCTTGCCTGCCCTGGTCAGTGAAATTATCCAGAGGGGGGAAAAAGGCAAAAAAACATGCACAGTGATGCCATGTAACTGACATCATGAGGCCTGCGGTAGCAAAGCTTAAGCCAGGTTAGAGCCCATGAAGTGTCAATACAATTAGAGTCACATGGGTATCTGGATTCTGTCTCCCCCAGTATATTCCAACACATCACAAACAGAATCTATTTTGTTAAAATAGTTCAAACCTATAGCTTAAGTTCTTAGCTCTAACTAAATGTCCCTATGGAGGAAAGGAATATGTTCCTGGATGCATCCAGAGAACAGCCAAAGGGACACTTGCCCTATCCTGGCTCACTACTTTCATACAATTGTATGAAAGTAGTGAGCCAGGATAGGGCAAGTGTCCCTTTGGCTGTTCTCTGGATGCATCCAGGAACATATTCCTTTCCTCCATAGGGACATTTAGTTAGAGCTTAGAGCCCATGAAGAACACCAGGATCTTACCACCCCTGCAACACAGAATGTGTTGCGACACTGTCACTGTTTTGGTGCCCACAATCCCTGCATAGACAGCCTTTAGTTCAATATTGTCGAAATAAAGGGAACCAAAGATTATCTCCCTAAATCAAACAGATCCTAAAAAACTGTGTAGTTTCTTTCTAATGGGGAACATAAGACTCCACTATATGGACAAAATAATGCTTGAATACAAAAGAGAATAGGTTTTGCATTCTGTAATAGACTGCACTGGGCATGAAGATATGAAGACTTCCTCAATGTAATACTACAGGTGCTGAAAACGTATGTTAAATAACATACATTTCTATCTACCATTTGCTTCATTGAAAGGAAGAACTGGGAGCACGAGAACATACTCTGTTGAGAAAGTAACATTGCTCCAGCCAAAAGTGCCAAGGTCCAAGCATATGCTGTAGGTTCACCATTGATAAAGATCTAATTAAAGTTGTTGGCAAGGTTAAAACGCCCCATGGCAATGTTTTGCTTGGTGGGGTTACGAGTTGGGAGGCTGCAGTTTTAGAGGCATCAATGTGTTATCCGAGGTTGGATTGATTTGTGATGTGCGTGATGCCATTGTTATGCAATGTCAGACCTGTCCTCCGAAAATTAAATCAATGCAAGACTGCACTCTGATGCAACCCTGCACTACAAGTCCACACTAGTGGCAGAAAAACACTTTAAAAATAACTTCTAACAGTACTCACAAGAAAATAAAAAAAGATTGATAAATAAGTTTTAACTATGCTTCTTGACTCAGTAACAACATCCCACCCACTCAATCACACTTGTAAAACTAACGATACACACGCTTACCTAATCCGAGACTTTCCTGGCCTCCCAGCACCCATACCTTCAAATACTCGATCTCCACGACTACTTCTTAACTCACGTCAACCCCACACAACCACCTTACTATTCTTCATTGGTCATTGCAGTGACTCCTTGCAACGCAGTTTTGTGTACACCGCACCACTGAGGGCCCGATTCTGAGATGCGTGCAAATGTAGTAAAGTGTTTCTTCACCACATCCGTATAAAGACAAAAAAGTGGTATAGGCACGTGAAAGCCTCGACTTTTGGATGTGCCTGAATTACGTACGGCTTGACAACAGCACTAGCAACCATCAGGAACGCAGGGCAGCCACATGGAGGGGATTCTCTCCTTCCAGCAGCACTGGTTTAGCGCATCAAAAAAGGAGTTAAAATACGTCACCTGTGAGGTGCCATTAAACTCTACTGCACACCTTTTCCCTTTTATAAAAATAGCATTTGTTAGACTGCAGCACCACTTTTGTAGTTTAATGAAGTTTTAAGAAAACGTTCTTAAATTAGAAAAGTGGCAGTATTAAGACATGCTCGCAATGACACTGAAGCACATGTTTCCCCCACAACAAGACACTTTAGCAGCTTTTGCTGCTGGAAAGCCCGACATGTCATATTTACAAACTCTTTTTATCATGAGCACAGAATCGGGCCCTTAGGTTCTTATGACGAAATTCTGCGAAACAAATGCACTTCACCTTGCATCTTTTCTTGTCACTAGAGGGCTGTGCAGCCTTGCAAACGTCTTAGGGCACTTCTTATGCTGAAACCTTCGCAATATGAAGATTTACAACAGAAATAAAGCTCAAATAAATTCTACAAAAACATCTAAAAAGTGCCAATTCATAACCTGTCACACAGGACTCCATGGGAATGGGGACTCGGAAGCACCGGCACCGTTACCAATGGTGCTGGTGCTTCAGTGAAAAGTGTGCCTGCAGGGGATGTTGCGCCCAGATGATCTGACCCGGCTGGGTGCAATGGCCCCTTCCGGCAGACTCAATGTGGCGGTCTGGAAACAATAGTGCCAATGAGCTTACTGGCACCCTTATTTCCGGACCGCTACACTCGGAATGAGGCCCCATGTACGGTGTATAGTGGCATTGAGAAAGGCACTCACTTTATACAAGGTCCTTTTTAATGCATGAAAGAAACAGCTCAATATCAATTAACTGGAGCGTCTTGGGAAAATTGCAAGCAGGGGATCCAACAGTGCAAAAGTTCAAATATAGGCGTTCCCCAGCATGCAATTTGCTTTTCTTACAAAATGACTCCTCTGAAGAACTAAGGAGTAGCATGAAATAAAGGAATCTAATGGTGGTTAAAGCCAGCCCCCTCCATTCCCCCACCTACCTAACCCATCATCTACCTTTTTGCAGTTAATAAAGAAAATGTGAAACAATTCAACCATTTTACTTTCGACCAAAAATGGGTCCACTGTTACAGCCTGCATGAAAAACCTTGTTGGAAAAAGAAGAAACCCCCCCACAGCACATTTCTGGACTGTCTTCAGAAAAGGAAACCTACTGCAATGTATCATATTGTAGGTCCAATGTTCCTTATGTGAACATCAAAGCTCTCGCCCTGCAAGAGGACAGGTGCATCTGTCTAGCCCACTTTGCTCACCTACACTTCGCCAAATGAATTTTCACTGGTTTGTACACTTGTCTGCACAAAATGCAGGTGGTAAGTTTGGTTCAGTTATACATGGGAGTGTGGGTAGCAAAAGCGGGGCGGGGTCTCCACCTGCATTTTGCAGTAATAAAAGTGGAAAAATTGATTTTGGCGAAAGTGTAGGTAGGCAAACTATTGTCGTCAATCAGTCAACCAACGTACCAGCATGGCTCCTTTTTGCACACAAGTAGGGTTCTAGTTGCAGCATGCAAGGAGCCAGGCACACATTCGTTTAACCGTGTTGGTGATGCTACATGTCATCTTAAAGCCAGTTAATAACACTTCTACATCAGACATTGTAAAACTGGCAAACCTATGCCAATTAGCAGTTCGAATTTGAAGGGAGCTAGTCGCCATTTAGCTCCTGCTTCCAACCCTGGGAGAGCCTGGTTAACTTGAAAACAACAGTTACCAGGAGCTATTTTAGGCTCCCCAGGCCAATTGATGTCGTACAAACATGCATATTTGACATTAACTGAGTATTTGAGAATGCTATTAAAGAAGAATTAGGACTTCGCTAGTCAACATTTACACAAAGAATTGTACATAATGGACAAAACGTTAGTTTGCCTCTCCTATGGAAGTTTCGACTATTCACGGTGCGCTGGGTACTCGCGCCTGGGTCCCCCAGCGGTAGCTCCTGCGCACTGGGTGAAGCCTGGCACCCACAAGCTGTTTTAATTCCTGCTCATTGAATCTTAATTTCGGACCCTGCCCAGTGAGAGGGCAGTAATGGGGGTTATAGTTCCTGAGACAGAACTAAAGGTCAGAGTGCAGCAAGGTTGTTGACCAGGGTTTATGGGCCATAACATCATGTATGCCACAATGCGGTGGTCTATAAAGCCATTATGACCTGCATCGCTCCTTCATGTGAACGAACTACAAAGTCAAAAGGGCATAAATGGTGGATTCAAGTAATACCTTTATATGCCTATATAACAGGCAGGTTAGCGTTCTCTACTTCCTGGAGGTAATGCTCACTCCGATTTTGATACTTACAGGGCCCTGGTAATATTGAAAGCCACCTATTCAGTTGGAATTGGCAGCAGGCACATAGTCATGGGCCCGTTACTGGTATCAGAAAATGTGGTATTTTGATGAATCTGCAGTCTCTACTAGCGTATAGATGTTGCAGATTGTACAATGAGAATGCTTAATGAACATCTCTAGGGTTATAATTAAGTTTTAGAGACCCCACCCAAGGGCCCTAGTTGCCATTATTGGCCCTGAAAACAAGTTAACGTTTAGAGCGTAGCAAGGGCATTAACAAGATTTTAAGGGTCCTTAACGTGTAGTAGATCTACAAAGCTATTATAAACGTATGTCATCATTTCATCTGAAAGAAAGAAAATTAAAGAGCATAAAGTGTAGATGTAAGTAATGTCTTTACAGGGCTATATGAATAAAAGGATTAGCATTCTCTACTTCATGAGGTAATGCGTGTTACACTTTTGGTATTAACATGAACTTGGCTAAGCAGGAGCCTGTCAAATTTGAAATCTGCCTGGCCAGTCATGTGGAATTGGCTTTGGGTAGGTTAGCAGGGCCTGTTGACATTACAAATATCCCCCTGGCGGTCCTGTTCCCAGTGGCCTTGGAATGTGGCATTCTCAATCTGCAGACCCTACCAGTTATTAGAGCCTGCTGATTGTCCAATGGACAGTCAAAGGGTTATACTGGTGGTTATACACAGCATTCCACAGTTTTTGATTTTCTAAAGAGAGGACAGATTGCTTAGGTGTACCATACTGTAGGTCCAATGATTCTTACTAGAACACCAGCACACAAGCAGGTTCTGGTTACAGACTGCAAGGAGGTGGGGCGAAACATGTAATTTTTATGTTGGTCACAGCTACATGTCATCTCGTGGTCAATTAAGGACACTTCCTCGCCAGACATACAATGTAAAGCTGAATTAGCTAATGTGATTGTAAAATTACTTGATGTTAAATGGTCTGAACAGTTCACACCACCGTGGGGTTTAAAAACTCATGAGTGCTATATGTAAAGAAAGCTTCAACTGTTTTAGATTTCTACTTTTATGCTGTACAGCCTGTAAACATCACTAGTTGACCATTTTGCTAACTAAAACATGTTAAAGGCTTAGCCCCAGAAGAGGAAAACAAAATAGCTGGCATGTCAAAGTTACCCGAGATTTAAATTCTAAGAGCAAGGTGTGGAATGTAAGAAACAAGTTGCTTGCTTTCATCTGAGGAGACATGAACTGCCATCTTGACACCTGCTACACGGTGGCAAAACAGATATGATCTAGAACAATTCCCTGCCATGCAGAACAATCTGGTGTACAGGGAATGCTGTTAATTCATTCCACATCGCATCAACACAAACCTCGCCTGTCATTTGTGTCACTTGGTGTTTTGAAATGCACTGTATGTACGCAAGTTATTTCAGAGCACAGAGCCATGTCTTCCTCTAATAAGGTTTCCACTTTTTTTTTTAATGCAAGCATGGATTTTTGTTCGACATATAATAACTAGTTAGGAGAGAAAGCCCGGTTGTCTTAACACCAGTGTAAGTCCAAAATAATAATAGCATGGTACGAGGTCTACCAGTAGAGCAGACACAGGGCAAAGGCTGCTACCCGATAGTCCCCTTAGTGGTGGTACTCAGCGGGAGGATCTCATGGGAAGAAACCTCCCCTCGGGGGACAAGGGAGAGCATCTCGGGAGAAAGCGGTTTGACATCCCTCACCCAACACACATCCAAATCCCCTAGATCTTAACCCTTTCAGCAATAATCCCATATACCTTTCTAAATGTTATGTTGATTTATACCGTGCACCGCTTGTGATGCTGGAAATGCATCGGAGGGACAGGGCCTCCGTATCCTTGTCCTTTACTGCTTTTTATCGTGTGTTCTGTCGTGTTTTTCACGCAGGAGTTCATGTGGGACTCCGGGCGGTGCAGCTCTCTCTCTTTTGGTTTGGTGAACGGACCCGTGGGATACCCTTATGGCACCCATGGGTGGGGGTACAACCCTGTGCCCCTAGTGTATGTTTTTGGGCACCTGTGGGTGGCCCACAGAGCAGGGTATGGGGTGGCGGCAGCTCCATGCTGAATTTGACAGGTGCGCGGAGTATCCTCCATTTTGGGATACCCCGGCCCTGACATTGGGATCAGTTGATTCCTGATGAAAAACAACATGGCCCCGGTGGCCTCTTGCTTTCTTTTACCCATTACCTTGTTTTCCCAAAGTCCTGGGAAGCCCTGACTCTGTCCCTTCCCCCTGATTGGCTGTTGGATGGAAGTGCCATATATGGTGTTGTTGTGAAGGCCAAGTCAGACTAGCTGGAGCCTTCCCGGTGATGTATGTTGTGGGTACCTCCTGTGGGTGGGACCTGGGTGAATAGAGTGTGTGACGAATATACATTCTGTGTTGTGGGTGTCTAGTATCTGGTGGTTGACACAATGACTGAGAAAACCCTGCCCGAAACCGGTATGAATGCAGGTTGGAGTGTTGAATGGCTCGGTACTTGTCCCAATACACATAACTTGTTGTGAGTGTCTGGAGAGAAGTGAATTGCCTGAATACCTTGTGTGCCCGATTGGCTGCCTGCCTGCATGAATGCCCGTAGTCATGATTGGATGCTTGAGTGTGACCCAGCGGAATGAATGGGAGATCAACAGTATATCTGGGGACCTCTCACTGCTAGGAATCGTGTTCAGAAGCTGAAGTCCACTACGACGAGTAACTGGATTAACTGACGCTTGACCTTGAAGCCCTGCTGGACGAGAATAATTGCTGTTGCTCTCCTTCAAAATCTGAAAGCTGTTGTGCCTCCAAGGACTGACCCAGAGAGGACCTGGTAAGGCGCTCTCTTCCCGAGGGACCATCGTGCACAGCTGATCTTTGCCAACGCTCCCTGGTAGACAGACCTACGACAGGCTGCCGACCCTATACGGGGACTGCTGCGGAACTCCAAGGAGAAGCACTCGGACTGTTGTCCGCCACTGTCGACGACCGCTGTCGCCGACCGGAGCCGCCGTGCTCCCGTTTGCCTAAGAACTTCCATTGATCATCGGACGCTCTCGTCTGCATCGTCATCCGCTCGTCTCCCGCTGGAGAAGGCCCGACCGTCGACGCGCTGAGGAGCATCCACCGGTGGGTTTCCCGCCACCTAAAGACTGCAGAGACGCAGAGGACTCGACGCCCTTGCTGGGCCACAGTTCTTCATCATCTCTTTGCGGTCCAGAACTATTGTCACCGAGGTGCCCCGCACGCCTCTTCCTTGCAGGACGCCAACGCTCTGTCGTCGACGAGCACCGCTAGGAACGCAGCTGCCACTTCCCTGCCATAGTTCACCCTGTTCACCGTCGGACGTTCGACGACCCGTGACTCCCGCCTTAAAGGGAGGGCACTCAAGAAGGGCCGTCGATTCCCCGACACCGAACGCCAAGTTACCCGACACCTCTCGACGATCCGTGGCTCCCACCTGAAAGGGAGGCACTCAAGAAGAATCGGTCGGTGCATCGTCGGAGAACTCTACTCCACCAGGTACATTGGCGGGGGTAAAACCTTAACAGGAAGAAGTAAGACTATTGAACATTTGGACTGGGCTTGTGCTATATATCTTTATCTACAGGTTGCGCAGGTGGGGGGATCTCAGAACTGCGCCTAGAGGTAGGGGCCAGTATTCTGCCCATTGTTTTACCCATCTTACGTTCCTGCCCATCTCTATTGCTGGTTTACTCGTTATTGATCTGCGTGGCATTTTAACCGTATGGTCGATGCACTTTAATGAGATTTGATAACATTAGTGGTACCACTCTAGACGTGTATATATCTATCATTATTGACTTCAAGTACAAAGGGCGTTATTGTGATCATGTACATACCTTTGTATATTAATTATATAAAGACTGTGTTTTCAGTAATACAGTGTGTGGACATTCCTTTGTGGGGGTTCGGGGACTACACTGTACTTCACCTCCTGAGAAGCTAGGCCTTGATTGCTCGTCCATTGCTACAATATAGAGAATCTTGGCTGGGGTCTGCTGTGCCTCTCCTCTACCATATAGAGAGCGGAAGTACAGACACCCCCTACCGGTCTTTACACCGCTACCACCCACGGGCAGTCTCCAGGCACTCGTCTGTGAGTCTCAGAGATATTGACAAGGAAGATTAGGGATGACCAAAAGGGAGCATATCAGATAAGTACTGGGACGAGGAAGCGGTGTAGAGCCATAGAGAACGCTCCATGTAACTTGACTGAGCATTCAAGTTATCCACCGCAAGATCAGATAAAAAAGCGACAAAGGACTTCCAATGTTGCTCAGGCATCCCAGGAGGAACCGACGACCAGGAAACTGCTCGGCGTGGGAAGTTCAAGTGGCTGCAGTCTGGGACGCCGAAGAGGAGCAGACTCACTCCCCAGCGGGTCTGACACTGAGGGACCCTTGGTGAAGCAGTAACCCAACCCAGAAGGGGAGGTGGACCAATCAGTCTATAACGGGTACGTGTACTGCAGAAGGCCAGCAGCTGCAGAATCGCTGCAATGCTCGAGAAGCTTGAGGAAGCCCAGTGAGAACCAAACCGAGCGAAGGCAAACCCCAAGGCAGACTGGAGCCCACAAGAAAAGTCCCAGAATGTATGGGAGTGAACGGGCTGGCCGGTGGGGGTACCAGAGGACCCGAGTTACTGCGCAACAATATAGAAAGCAGAGATCTAGAACTCAGGGGCTGAGATACAAACCCTGAGTTAGAGAGAAGTGAGGAGAGCCATAAGAAGCGGTTCCACAACAGGGGAATAGGTCAGGCCCCAAACCTTAAAGGCACAAATCAAGAGAACACACGTCATCTTCCTCATGGCAGTACTTGGCAGGAGAGTAAACCAAGTTTGCAGAAGCAAAGAAGCATAGAAGTACATGTCTGGGACCAAAAACAGAGGGAAACTACAAACCATCTTCCTCGTGGCAGTACTTGGCAGGGTAGTGCACCAAGAGAGCTACAGGGGAGGAACCCGGATCAAGGACCCCATCAATATATGGACTCTATTGTTGAGCAGCCTGAAAGCAAAAGAGAAGCTAGGGGAAGGGAGCCATTCTCACTGGTGTTGTTGAAGTTGAACTGCGTTGCTAAATTGAGAGAGAATCCAGGGGAAAGGAGTCATTCCCTCTGGTGTTGTTGAACTGTTTTATAAGAGTGAAAGTAAGGGCAGGGGAAGGGGAAGGGGAAGGGAGTCTTCCCCCTGGTTGTATTGAACTCTGAAGCCCAAATACCAGGAGAAGTGAGTCATACTTCCAGTAACCAGGACCAGGGAGTCATTCCCCCTGGTTGCGTTGAACTGCTAAATTAAGATACCGGGAGGAGGGACACAGGCAGTGTGGTTGCTAAGAAGAAGTGTTTAAACGTTCCTTGTTTTTGTGAAGAACAGTTTGGAACCTGGGAAGGGATCCATTCCCCCAAGAGAAACCAAATCCGAAAGTGAACTTTTATTGCCAGTACAGAAGAAGAGAGACACTCTTCTGGATCAATAACATTTACTTTATCTCTAGTTTAGGTTCAAGGGTAAGGGAGAGAAGTAGGGTTTTGACACAAGACAGTGAACTATTGATTTACATGGACATTGGGACAACACCCTTAGCATTTAAGTTGGGGCAGGGAAATCCCTCCTAGAGATTGGGAAAGTTAGGTTTTCTCTTTATTTTATCAAACAAATAAATGTTTATAGCAATCATTATGCCACCTGTGTGTCAGTATCCTCCTTCTGCACCCTTCCATGGCGCACACATGCTTCTGTTTGACGCGGCTGCCGGATCCATTCTTTGTTCTGGACTCTGCCATATGATCCAGGATCTCAATGCGCTCCTAAGGATCTCGTTCATGTTATACAAGACACCAAAGCAACAGTGTGCTCTGAAATCATGTGCAGTCTAGCTTTTGTGTTCTTGTCACTTGCTTGTTTAACAGCTTTAATCATAGTTATCCACTACAATCCTCGCAAACATTTGCCTTGTGTTTCATGCCCCGAAATACCACCTGAAAAAAGAGGATTATCATAACAACTGTTAATGTGGTTTAATTTGTACAACCAAAACACACCTGCACTAGCAAAACCAGGAAAACAAAGTATCAAGGGCTGGTGATGTAGGATACTCAAATGAAAAACAGTCTAACAAATGGATGTCAAATAAGGCCGGCTGGCGGCTCTATTCTACAGACTTCCTGGCTTTACTATACCTCTGCAAAGCTTGAACTCTTTCTTTTGCCTTTTTCCACCACTGTGCCAGTCTTGTGATTATTTGAATTGTTTTGAAAATAATCTCTTGGCGTTTCAATAATTCACCAATGTCCTAGCCAAGGGGTGTGCAACCTGTAGGTCCCTATATGTTTTGCACTACTTAACCCATGAGCCCAGGATTTGAACTCTCAGGTACTGTACAGTACTGATGTCGGCTGGCACCAACCCCTCACCTTCCAAACATTCCCTAAATAGATAATCAACTGTATCGAGGTGGCAAGTGGTCAGGCACCATTCGTACAGACGAGGGGCTAGCATCTTCCTTCAAGTGTGCAGCATAGAGGCAGTCTGTCTTAACCATAACGCAATTCATTTTTAGTCATGTCTGAAAAATTAAATCAGGGAAGAAGTAGACTATAAACAAACCAGCTAGCTGAAGATTATTTGGGAGATTCATAAGAGGTTTTACTCTGCAGCTCAATTTAGGCACTTTACAGGAACCACATTGTTCAAGTATGGTGCAAATCAAATCAGATGGGGCTTGATGCCCTCCCCAAATTCAATATCACCAACTTTTTCTAGCCAGCTGCTAGAATGAACCCAGCAGACCCTAAAGTCTTTTCTAAAATGTGGTAAAAAAAACATGCAGAATTGAACTTTTCTTTTTTGATGTAATCCGATAAGCACAGACTCAAGTGGAAAAAGACACAAATAATTGTCAGACCAAAGTACAAGAAACTAATTAAGATGGGAGCAGGGTGTGAGCGACTTCATGACATTTCTTTGTTTAGAAAAGGTGCAAGGAGAACGGGGAGCTTCTTTGTGACAAAGAATTGCAGCAGAGATTGTTGTGAGGCAAATGGATATTAATGGGACCACAGGCTTCGGCACGTCATGGCATGGGGCTTTGGGATGAAAATGTTTGCATGTGTTAATCGAATAGTAATAAACATCCTTCCCCATTCCAAAACAGAAACCAGTATGGTTGCATACCCGTTCAAATAAAGGCTATTTGAGGGTAACATGTCAGTTACTTTGGCAGTGCATATTGAAATTAGAGATAAATCACTGTGGATATTTGAGAAATCTCAAGTCGCCCTGTTTCAAGTGTGTGGACCATTCAGTCCTGGCTTTTTGACTCCTCTCACTTTGCATTTTGGTACTTGACCTGAATGCATGATGGGAAACAGAACAAGAATTACTGTAGAGGAATGGCAAGTTTAAAAAAAACGAAACGTGCGGATCCCTTTCTTGGGAACCTACTTCTACATATGTTTGAAAAATTTGTGAATTAAGGAGTGGGCATAGAAGGGAAAAAGAATAGGTCTCGATAAATCAGATAATTCATGGTCCTTGTAGTCAGGTAGGTTTCTTAAACTTTGGTAGCACTGAACAGTTGATGTCTTGTGACTTCTGTGTCTCCACTCAATCACCTAGCCATCTTGCCTTCACCTTTCTAACCTTAATGCATCCACTGTCTTCTGCAGGCTTTCCACTGGGCACTGCAGGGTGGAGAGGTGAATTTTTTTTTTAAAAACACTTTATTAAGTTTGCAATGAACAACAACAACTACCAATAAAGTAAACAATGTCTCACAGTAAAGCGTCACAACTTAATTTCCAGAACAATATAAGCATCATACATCTTCAATCTGTCATAATAGCTTTACCCTGCGAAACATAACAGCAAACTGACAAATATACACAGAACACCACAAGAGACAACACAAGTGGGGCGAAGAGAAAAATAAAATAAAAATAAATAAAATAAAAATAAAAATAAAAAAAAACCATCACCTCTGCCTTATCCCCCTTTCCTCCTCAGATGACATATCCACCAGATCAGCTCCACTGTCACATTAATCATAAAGAGCCAAAAATAGGCCCCATAACTTTATGTATTCCTCACCTTTATCTTTATTTTCCAATGAAACCTTATCATACTGTGATAGAATATGCAACTCCGTTAACCACTCCTCGACATTAGGCTTTTTCCTCTTTTTCCAAATTCTGAGAATTAATTTAATTGCTACCATCACTGCCCTATCAATCCAATAAGTACATTTTCTAGAACGCACACATCTATTTTTATGTGACAATAGAACTATATTAGCTGCAGACCTTTGTAAGTTTATTCCATAAATCAGATCAATCCTATCAATGACATCCCGCCAATACAATTGCACTCTCGGACATTCTCACAGTAAATGTAACAGGGTGCCTCTATCAATGTCACAGCACCAGCATAAATCACAAGATTGAAGACCCAATTTAAACATCTTAACCGGTGTCCAATAGAGCCTTCCAATGATTTTCTGTCGAATCAAACGCAAACCCATGTCTGCTCCCAAATGTAAATTCACCCTCAGTATGTCACTCCAGTCCTCATCAGTAATAACCCTCCCAATATCATGTGACCAACATTCCTTCAGTCCAGTCCATGCTATTGAATATTTTCACCAATAGGCATAAATTGTATATATGTCTGTACACAATATTCCTGACCTTCCAATAATTTGCTACGTTCTGGTTTTCACCCAACAGAACCCCCAGCCATACCTATCCTTAAATTAATCATGGAAGCTAGAGCCAAGTATCTATTCAGTTCTCTCCGATTCAAACCATATCTACACTGTAGATCTTCAAATCCCAACAATTGGCTCCCATCCATCACATCCCCTAGCTTCAGAATTCCCTTATTAATCCAACTAATCCAGTTTAGACATTTATTATTTATTTGCAGAGCTTCATTATACCAAATAGAAGCATCCAGGCTGAAGCCATAGCCATGCCCATTTTCTCGAAACCATGACCCCATCACCTGTCTAGTTGCCACCACGGGAATTAGCTTCAATCGTTTATTCGGCAATTTACCCATACTGTAAATATTCCCCAGATCATATGGTGCACATATACCCATTTCCATACTCAGCCAAATCGGCTCCTTTTCATTCACTTCCCTAAAATAATATGAACTCTTTTTAAGTAAAAATGCTTTATAATACTTCAGTAAATCTGGATAACCAAATCCCCCTTTCTCCACACTTTGCATCATTATATATTTTGGAACCCGAGGCTTTTTCCCAGCACCCCACAAAAAGGATTGGAATAGGCTATCAACCTTTATCAATTGTTTTTTATAAATCATGAAAAGAATGGATTGCAAAACATATAAGAGTTTGGGTAAGAGAACCATTTTGATCGCATTAATCTTTGCCCATAAATTCAATGTCAATCTCTACCATCTCTTTATTAGTAATGATATGCTCGCAGTTACCTGATCCAAATTATATTGTAACAATTTGTTTAAATCCCCAATAATATGTATTCCTAAATAATAATATGTATTCCTAAATACGTGACCCCCCCCCCCCGGCGACCACTTACAATTCCATGAGCTTAAAATATTACTATCACATGTTCTAGACAACGGAAAAATCTCAGTTTTATCCCAATTTTCTTTATGACCCGAAATGTCACCTACCTCCTTAAACATATCCTTAATTACATCTCCACACACTTCTGGATTTGACAACAAAAGCATCATATCATCCGCATATGATAACATTTTAACTTCCACCCCCCCAACCACAATTCCCTTGATCAATTTACATTGTCTAATATATGCAGCAAGAGGCTCCAGCGCCAAGTCAAACAAAAATGATGACAACGGGCACCCTTGCCGCATACCTTTCAACAATGGAAATGAACCCGAAATAACTCCATTGACCAATACCTGAGCTCTAACATTATGATGTATACATTCTATCATCTTCATAAAAACCGGCCCAAATCCCATCCTTTTCAAAGTATAATTCATACATTTCCAATTAACCCTGTCAAAGGCTTTCTCTGCATCGAAAAAACCAATAATGTTATTCGAGTCCTTACCATGATGTTCACCAATCACATTCAACACAGTCCTAATATTATCATAACCAAACCGACCAGGGATGAAACCCACCTGAGATTCATCAACCAGATCTCCCATACAGGACTTTAATCTATTTGCCCATAATTTTGTAAAAAAAATTTAAATCTACATTCAGCAATGAAATAGGCCTGTAATTTCCACAATTTCTATGATCTTTATTAGGTTTTGGAATCACTATAATCAATGCCTCTTTCATTGAATCACACATTAGTCTAGACATAAGAAAGTCATTGTAAAGGTCACATAAAATTGGTGCCAATTCAGTGTCATATTTTTTATAAAATTCTGAAACTATCCCATCTGGTCCAGGTGATTTCCCATCATTCATTTGGGATATGGCAGTACATACCTCAGTAACCTCGATAGCAGAGTCAAGTAAGGCTTGTTTTTCTAGAGCTAATCTTGAAACCAAAATCTTTTCAAAGAACACCTCCAAACTATTTGTGTAAGGATTAATATCTTCCCTATATAGTGTCTCATAAAATTTCCTAAAATAATCACAGATATCTCCATTTCTGTGCAAAGTATTACCCTCTTCGGTTTGAATAGAAGAAACGCATGTATCAGTTATCACCCCTTTAAGCTTATTAGCTAACAACTTGCCATTTCTGTCCCCAAACTCCCAAAACCGCTGTTTCGAATAAAACATGTCTTTACCTGCCAAGTTCTGTATTTGATTCTTCAGCTCCGCCTCTAACTGTTTCAATTTTAATTTATCACGGCTCAGATCATCAGTAGCACAAACCTTTTGCATTTCTTTAACTTCCACTTCCAAATCTCTAATCTCTTCCTGATTTTTCTTTTTTGCATGAGTCGTCCTACTTATCAGCTCCCCCCGTAGTACCGCCTTAAAACAAAACAATCCCAGACTGATCTGATACCCGCAGAGTCTTTATTTTCTGCAAAATAATGAGTAATAATCTCATCCAAACCCACCGTAACCAAGTTATCCTTTAGTATATTGGCCTGCATTCTCCATCTTCTAGTTCTGTCACTCACAGTCTTCAATATCACCTGCATATCCAATAGAGCATGATCAGAAATACCCCTTACGAGAATATTTGAGGACACTACCTGATCACTAAGTGTATTACTAATAAAAAATATTCAATTCTGGAGTGCGAATCATGTACAGGTGAGTAAAACGAATAATCCTTCTCATTATGGTGAAGCACCCTCCATATATCTATTAGTCCATATTTAAATACAAATGTTATTAAATCTTCACTAATCTTTCCATTGTAGTATCTGCATTCAGATTTCCGATCAATCTTACTATCCATCACTATATTAAAGTCACCTCCCAGAATTATTGACTCACCTTCCATACCATCTAGCAAGGAGCCCAGTTGACTAAAAAACGACATATTTGGAGAGCATGGGGCATAAACAGTTCCAACAATCATTTTTTTACCATCATATAGTAGGTCAAGCACTAAAATTCTACCCTCCTCGTCCATAACTGACTTCTCAATCTTAATCGGTAGACCCTTCCTAAACAAAATACTCACTCCTCTAGACCTTGAATCAAAACTATTTGAAATTACCTGAGAATACTTCGAGCTGGACAAATATCTCTCACTTTCTTCATTTAAATGAGTTTCCTGAAGGAAAATCACATCAGCCTTACTTCTCCACAACCTCGCCAAAACCTTACACCTCTTTACAGCATTACCAATCCCTTTAACATTCCATGAAACAAAAGTCAGTTGAGCCATTCCGCTATACCTTGTTCAAATATACTCATATGACAATCCACATAGTCTGGAGGAAGGGTCCAATAATAAATAAATAAATAAATAAATAAAAAATTGACAGATAAGAGGGATCCACACCACAACAAATAAACACATATAAAGACAGACAAACATAACATTTGAGCTTTGTATAACATTTCCAGTTTGATAAACATCAAACAAATAATAAGCATAAATATATACATTAGATACAGTATTCTGAACTATATCCACCAGAAACACCGCCAGGTGAATTTAACAAGAGATCCATTTCAATCAGACGGGATGCCTTTTTATCCTGAACAGACTCACTAGATAACGGAGCATTCTTTCCAGGCTTGGCCAATCAACAAACAAGTGACTCCTGGGATTTGTAGTATTGGTTAACTGTTAACTGCAATTGAACCAATGGAATACACACATCCGATAAGTCATTTGTACAAGCAAAATGCAAGACCAGAAATGTTCAGTTACTATGTGCCATCTATTCCTGCAGAACTCTCATTCATCATGCACCCCCTTTCTCTTCCTATTTTCACTCATCTTACCGCTCACCCCGTGACATCGTGCATTCCTTTAGCCCTCCCTCGTGCTCCCTCTCTCCAATATATTCCCGTCATATTTTTGCTGCAAATACAACTGCATATGTTCAGTCATTTTGCTGATTTAAGATACATATGCATGTTGCATGTTATGTTATAGGTGCTGTAATACATCTTCTAGATGACTGGAAAAAGCCTGTGGTCCACATGTTTTTTGAAAATGGATAAACACCGAACCGTGGAGAACGCATACATGCGAACGAGAAGCATGACGAGGAACAGACACAGATGCCCCGCCAAAAGACAGTGGGAAGGGGCCGCCAGCTCTGTGATGAGCAGAATCCTGAGAAGGAGCCCGAGAGAAAAGCTGCATCGGCCTACTGGAACGTCTGCCCCGAAGAGCACCAAGCATTTGACAGAAGGTATGCGGCCGCCTCAGGGAACCGAGAGGCGGGCGTAAAGGCCTAACCAGACGCCAAGGCAGGGTTAGAGAAACCCGTCCCCAAGGTGGGGTATGAGACAAGAGGCCCCATGGAGGGTTAAACTAGAAAAGAAGTCACTGGCGAGAGGGTACCATGAAATTCCTTGGTGGGGAGACCAAGGAGAATACCTACTGTGGACCTGAACCAGGAGGTTTCCAAGGGTGAAAGGAAACTGGATATTGAGACCAAGTGCCTGACAAAACCAAGGAGAAAGACTAATCAAAGACTCACAGGCACCCTAAGGAGGGGATGCTTGAAGAGATATTTGATCTCCCGATTTGAACTGAGCCACAGTGCAAGGAGCCTCTTTGATTTGATAAACATTTCAGGGTGGGGTTGGAAACCTGCCACCATGGTTTCCTTTTGGGCAGACACCCTTATTCTACCGTTGTTAAATTGAGGTTCTTTTCGATCACAGGCAGTAATCAGTTTAGAGTAGGTTTTTTGAACATCAGACTTGTGTTTATTGTGTAGGACACCCTGACAAGCACTCTTTTCGAGTAGGCCAGAGAAAGGTAGATTTACCCCAATTTGACGGAGTAAAAAAAAAAAAAAACGAATCCCAAAGACCAAATTTCTTTTTGTTCTTCTCCTTTGACTATATATATATATATATATATATATATATATATATATATATATATATATATATATATATATATATATATATATATATATATATATATATATATATATATATATATATATACACACAGGAGGAGTCCCCCCCACAGCACACCGTTACACCTCCACATTTTTTATTCACTTTACCGCCCCCAGACCCAATGCGGTCAAATTGGGCATCACAAATTCGGTCTTTTGTGATGTCTTATAAAGAGCTTTTTTTACTCAAAATGCTACCTTGTCCATCTCCTAATTCTGACTTGCCACACTGCCTATGGGCTCCCCCTGCAGCTCATATTTTGAAGACCATTTTTTCGTAGTTCCACCGTGGTCGGCCATTTTGTTAGGGCACAGGTCTAGATTTATTTTAACAGCCTTTCCTTATGAAGAGCTTTTTTTTCTTTTTTAAGAGTATGTTTATTGACAGTTTTCCATTTACAACAAAACAAACAAAAAATGCCAACAACAGAGTCTATCCCCTCCCCTATGGTCGAAATTTGGTTTACACTGCTCAAAAGACACAACTTCCTCTTCGTGCATAATATCCCTCAATTGCAGACACCCCACATCCGTCCAGCAATTAAAGGAATTCCCCACCATATCTGGGGAGAATGAATATCAGTATTTTTTTTACATCGATTTCAATTACTCCTCCTCAGCTCTGAAGAAAAGCAGTCCCTGTCAAGATCCACACTAATCCTTTGGTGAGTATTTTTGCCAATCTATTCCCCATCACTTTATTATTTTATTTTTTTACATACCATTACATCCTTTGCTTATATTTTAACTTACAGAGTACCCCTTACACTCCCAACTATTGAGACATCTATGGCTAAACTCCTACCTTCCTTTTTGATCCTTCATGTGACCTGCTTTTAAAATGGTAGGCTTGCTTCTGGAAGTTGCATTATTTCTCTTACTCTGTTTTGCAGCACATGTGGTAGAGTTTGGTTTACACATTCTACTTTGAATATTAGGTTCTCCATATGAGAATGTTGCCCCAGCAGAGAGTTTAGGCTTGTCCTTGTAATGCCTACACTATTTTTCAATTACTTGTTGATTCTCCCTCAAGGTCTGGTGATACTTATAATACTGCTGTGACATTTCCTCAATTGCAGGAGAAGTGGAAGCATTATCCTTTCACACTAATATGGTTTAATTTGCATTGTGTGGTTACATTGCATGTCCAGCACTGCACTTTCTACTTGCCCCTAAAGAAGGTCCCTCACCATGTTGGGGACATAAACATGTAGAGCTTTTTGTACAGCACTGTATTGACAAAACAGCTGTGTATTTTATTTTTAAGTGATGTTTTGATGCATGTTGATTTTTCTACCTAGACCTTTCTTTCTCTGTGTTTTTAACATCACAAAATCTGCTTATTAACAATCTGACTTTTCTTTTTAACAGGGTCTTACGATTCCGAATTTTACGGGAAATGGGAATGATTCGTTCTTTGTCCTACCTATTCATTGGGTAACAATTTCTAGTTCTGTATATGTGTCATGCCCAAACCGATTGTTGCCCCTCTTCCCCATTAGTTCCAGCTTCTCATGTTTTTAAAGACAGAAAAGATATGCTGCCAAAGATAGTATGGCATGTGGTAAAGCCCCTTGGCCTGCTAGCCATTCGGCTGATTTCACTGTCACTGTAGTGACACCAGTACGCTTAGTCCAAAGTCCTATTTCCGCCATACCAATGGGGCATTGATGGAGCGGGTGACGTGACCGTAGCCTGTTGCTACAGCATATCATTAGAGCTTTCTGGTAGTACCAGCACAGGAGTGGTCGGATCACGCCTTGCACAAGCAGAAGTCTCATTTACTGTTGGATAGTATGTCTAAGTATAGTTGGTGGGAAGCCGTTTGGAGCAAAGGGGACTTTGGACTAGGAGTACAGGTGTCACTATGTTGAGTAAACTTTTTCGTACTCTTACATCCCATCCCCTTTCCGCCATACTCTTCAGGTAAACTCTAGGTATACTTGAGAGATTCAAAAGCATCTCTAGCAGAATGGGCGTTTAGACCCCTAGTGTGCAAAAAAGTTCTGTAAAATCACCTGCCCAAAAGCAGTGTCATTACTTGAAATAAGATCAAGCAAATAATGCTGCAGGAGGAGACTGGAGTTTTGGTGGAGGTACTTGAAAAGAGCCAAACAAGACCTCCACACAGTCATGGTATGGGTCAATGGGAGAATCCTGGGCACCTTCACGATGGAACAGGGATAATGCCAATGTTATAAACCTAATAAATACAAATGATAATTGTATTTATTGACATACATTAAACCAATTTACCACTTTCCAAACAAACTCCGGTTCTGATCAAATATAAAAACAAATGTGTCCATGTCAGATTACAATTAATATTTCACGGCTGATTACAGATTTGCAGATTTCTTTACAGACGTTGCCTTCTTTAAAAAATCTTAACAAGGCCCAAGCTATATACAGAGCATCTGCCAAAATAAAATAAGGCTGGGCGACATGGAGTAAAATTAAAATGTCTAACTACAGGAAAGATTGTAACCTGCCCGATATACTGGCAGGCCAGGCAAAACAGTAGCAAATGCAAAATTCTTCCACAGATTGCCCGCACAAAGGAAAGCCTAGAGTGTCTGGAAAGCCAGCCCAACTACCCGTATTTGCCCTTAACATCAACTTGCTCGTTATCAGCCACCTATCCGACTTTCTGTGACTCCAGGTAAGATGGGGCTGACTATCAGAAACCTTTTATTGTGCAGACGGATGCCCATGTCACAGGGTGCAATTCTTACACAGCTAGGTGAGAAAGGCAGGGAACACTGTACCGGTTTTATCAGCTGCTAGCTTAAGGACAGAGACCTCAGGTGGTCTGCTGTGGAAAAGGAAGGAGCTTCCATAGTTTGGGCACTTCAGAAGCTGAGGCCCTACCTGTATGGAACCCACTTCACTGTTCAGACTGACCATAGGCCCTTAAAACGGCTGATGAATATGAAGGATGAGAATCCTAAAATGCTCAGACGGTCCATTAGCCTGCAAGGCTTTGACTATTGAGGCTAGGTACCAAATAAAACTAATGCTGATGGATGTCCAGAATGTTTAATTGACCTGAACATGAGACCCATCAAGGGGTGGATTAGTTCCCCCGGTCCTTGGTCTGGGGAGAAGGGCGTGTGAGTGTTCGACAAGATTTCTCTAGAAGAAACTTTTCCTCCTTAGTCTATGGGCCCTGTGAGAAACCCAAGGTTCTTCGCACTTCTATTCCCTTTGGATCCTCTATGCATGTGGCCAGAAAAAGGCCATCGCTTTTGGATCCTGTCCCTGGGGTCAGACAAACGAGGGAGGATCACCTGGGGAGAGGGTCTTTGGGGATTGGAAGTGAGAGACCCATGGACGAGACGCACCTGCAGTCCATTATTAGACCACAGGTGAATAAAAGGTGGGACCATGAAGCTACAAAGAGAACGTTGGAAGAGGAGAGCAGTGGAAGAAGGAGCCGTGCGGGAGCAGGAGATGCCAAGACGTCGGAATGCCTGCTAGTGCCTGGGGAGCCTGCCGGAGGAATAGTACAGGTCAGAGAAGCCCCTGGATAAAGGACAAACAGCTGGAGCTGTCAGACCGTGTTGATGAGGCTCTAAACGATCACCGGAGCGTCCTGCAAGGTGCGCCAGCAAGCAGGCTTTCCCACAGAAGTGGAGAAGCTGTGTAGAAGAGCGGCAGTGCCCGGGTAAGTGGCGGGGGACACTTTACTCATTGGGGAGCTCCGAAAACCCATGAACATTGTTGCGTGATCTAGAATCAAATGAATTTACGACCCATGCATAAAGAAATTAATGAAGCTCCGAAAACCCATGAACATTGTTGCGTGATCTAGAATCAAATTAACTTATGACCCATGCATAAAGAAATTAATGAAAGTTACTTCTATTGAATACCGAACTGAATGAAACAAGTGAAAGTAACCCACGTTACTTCTATTGAATACCGAAAGGAATGAAATACGTAAAAGTAACTTGCTGCGTTGAATGAAACAAACAAGGAGGCATTTAGTAACCATATTGAATACCGAAGTGAAAGAAGCAAGCAAAGGTATACTTTATTAAGAGAAAGCCACACTTATAAGTGAAAACAACATCTTTCAGCAAACTGAATTACTTATCTGAATTGAAGAAGCTTTAAAATTAAGCAGAATTCAGATTAAGGAACAACAGTGGTAAAGTGGTGAAGTGATAAAGTGGTGAAGCTGTAGCTTAAGAAACTACCTGTTGACCAAACTATTGAACTTTGAAAGAAACCTGGAAGTTCCTGGTTGCGTGACCTGCAGAGGGTGGACCGTGTGGTCTAAAACTACCCCAAGAACAGGGAACACCTAGAAGCGAACAAGGAAGTTTATTGTGGTGAAAGAAGGCAAATAACAGAAGGTGAACATCAGACTTGGGGAAGGGAGCCCCAAAGCTGTAAAGTCTTGTGAAAAACCAGTCTACAGATAAAGCTTCAAGATACTTCTTTTTGTGTTATAATTGAACATTGAACTTGGGGAATGAAACCCTGAGTATTGGTACTTTGGAACTGTGTTACCCTGGAACTGTATTGAAGTTGAGGAAGGGCACCCGAGTCTTGCAAAATTATGGAACTGTATTTTCTTCAAGTCCAAACAAAGGTAAATTGAACATTGTGGTTAACTAATTGACATTGGGGGAAAAGGAGCTGAAGAGTAAGCCAGAACTGGAAAACAGCTCAGAACTTTATGTTTGACTCACTGCTTAGTTTATGGTTGACATCCCTTAACATTCTGACACAGACTTTTTCTTTGTTTCTTTAGGTAGGGAAATCCCACCTTAGTATAAGGCAAGTTAGGCCTTACTCCATCTTGACACTGTCATAATAAAACATTATTGTTAAACATTGAATCTGTTGTCTATGTCTCCTTCCATTATGCCAACCTCACAACCCCCAAACATTTTGTATTTGTTTCTGTATACTAACCTGACTTTTTTCAGTGGAGCAGAGCCTTCAGCTACACTCCACTGGGCTTTAGCTCATTGTTATGAGGAAACTGAACACATCCTTCAGGCTGTCAGTACTGACAAACTTTGTTTCTGTCTTTTGACTTTGTTGCTACTTGCATGTAACATTTTATCATTGCACAAAGTATGTTACAGTTCTGCGCAATGGGGATATTACGTTTTATGGCCGTAGACACGTTCTAAGGTATTTTTGGTGATTATACAATATGCCTTGGGACAGACTGGTGGCAGCAGTAGCTTTTTCTTTCATTTGAATGAATTTAACAAGCCCTACCGCGTGTACCGCGTCTGGCTCCTGACTGTAACTAGCGTCTAACATGGGCAGGCCACAAGTTATTTTGTCTGTTCCTTTTCGTAATTTTGTCTCTTGGCCTTCCGCCCGCCCTTCCAGGGCTGGGATTTCCTTATTTGGGCGTGCAGTTGCACATGAAAGCAGCTTCTTTTGTGGGTCTTTGCAGGTCACGTGTATGTGCACCCAGAAAGTGGGCTGGGACTGTCTGTCCCAATCCACACTATTGGTGCCAGAGTGTCTGGTATGCATGAGAGCACGAGAACCCCAGTGGTCCCTGATAGGACCACTGCTGGTGTGCATGCTTGGCAATGATCTCGCCACTGGTGGGCTGGGTGCGAGCACTCACCGAATTGTGGATTAGAGGAGGGGGGGCCTGCATTAATTCCAGCAGATCAGCAACATATCAGAACCGACCTGCAGAAGGAACCAAGTATCCTGAGGAGCCCTACAGAATAAAGGACGACCCTGAGACACACTGGAAGAGGTCTGGCACTCTGTTGTTCCAGTGGAGCCTTGCTTTGCGCCTGATCTCAAAAGACCTGTGAACGTGCTTTGAACCCGTGGAGTGGTGAGACCAATCACTCTCAACGCCTCCTGGTTATGTGAGAAACCAGAAGGTGTCTTACCCGCTACTCCCTGGGGATCTGTCATCCAGGTGGCCAGGACATGACCATTGCTTTTGGATCCAGTTCCTGGGGGTGGTCCAGTGCGGGAGGATCACCTGGATGAGGGGTCATTGGGGAGTGGGATGCCGGTTGGTGAGAAGCAGTATCCCCTTCCCTGTAACACCTTCTCCCCATCCAACCAAGTCGGATACCTAGGAGCTCAACCTCCCCCCTTTCCCGACACAAACACTTTCTCACGAACAGCTCACTGTGAGAGAAAACGGACTAACACCTGAGCCGTATACCGGACAAGTCCCAACACAAGGGTCAGGGAGAGCCTGGAAATTACTGATAATTACAAACACTACACTTGCATCACACTTGCCCACATGGATTAAAGGACGGAGCACAAAAGCACACTCTGAGCAAGGCAAAACACACGAGGAAGCAACAGTTCCAAGATGGCAGTTTAATACGTGGAGAAAGACGGCAAGACCAGAGAGGGTTGCAAGGATGGAAGTACCCTTGACCTTTTCGGAGAAGTACCACTACTTTCACGAGAATAAGAAACATAAGACCGGAAATGAACACTGAAGAAAGGTGCATTGTGTGTCGAAGGTACCCAGGGTCCTCACGCATTGACAGACAAGTCAGGGAGGAGAGATTGCCGCCGTGGTACTGTCCTTGGCTCCTATAACAAAGCAGCGCAAGCAAAGTCAGCACAGCCGGTGAGTCGGGAAGACCGATAGACTGGTCAGTGTTAAAACCAAGGTTGCAAGCAGCAACATTGTATGAAGAAATCGGCAAAGACCAGAATGGGAGGCGTATGTGATGAGCGACGCAAATATAATTGAACTTCCAAGGAGTGACTGAACTTTTGAAGCCAAGATAGACCGAGTGGTCCGGCACCACATGGGTGCTTATTCGAATGTCTCCGTTCGGTATCCAACTGAGAGTGTAAAATTGTGAACTGTGAAATCGAAGTGGTCATGTAACGGCTCAAGCAAAACCCTGTGCACATTCAAAGGTCTTCGATAGCTAGCTATGAACTGCAATTGGTCTGAGCCCAGCTGAGGGGTACTAATTGTGGAAAAAGGGATCCGAGCCCGGCTGAGGGGCTTCCGGGGTGAACCGCGAGTTACACGGGAAAAGAAATTCTATAGGCATTGGAAAGTAGGATCTGAGCCCAGAAGTGGGGAATCCGAAGTAAAGATTGTGGTAAAAAAGGGAATCTGAGCCCAGCTGAGGGGGATCCAGGGTGAAGAGTGAATCACCAGACTGGATTACTTGTAAAGGAACATTTGGTTGGTACATCAGGCCCTCTGAATCAAGAGATTTTGATAACTTAAAGAGACTTTCAGCACAGAAGGCCCTGATGTTGTAATGGAACTATGTCCTCGTGCCGAAGAAGCCTGACTTATTATTTTGTGAACACTTTTCTTTTTCATGAACATTACCCTACACTATTTGTATTTAGCAGTAAGTATTGGCAATATTTTTTTTTTAGTATAGGCCCATTCATTTTGACGAGACTTCACTAGCACTGCATCATCATTATTTGATGGTCGCAGCTTGCGCCCATCTGCGATTTAGGATTAGATCGGCGTGTATCACCCCTTTGGTAAAGTTCAATAAACACTCTTGAACTATGGTCACTTGTGTCTGTCTTACTTTGATACCATGCCTTCCTTGCAGTATCCCTACAAGTGTCCCCACGCTATCCAGTGGGCTATGATGTGTTATTTATATAGCGCTTTGGATAAAGGCACATCATCACATTATCCTAGGATGTCGTTCAAGAGAGTCACCGTTTCGGTTTTGACCGAGACTTTGGGGAATCCCAACTCATCCAACAAAGCACCCTTCTGCCGAATTTCATCATCCCAGCACCTTTGGCCCACGTGAAGGGTGCGTCATACCACGAGAGTTGGGTCCTCTTGCGTTCTTGTGCGACAGTAACGGTTGCTGAAGGAAATGTTCCCTCATTTTTTCAAAGTGCCCCCTCAGGGACCTGATGCATTCGTGTTTTCTCAGTTCTTCATCTGAATCAAGAGTAACCGCTCCTGTCCCATACCAGACCTGTATCAGCACCCGTAGCGTCTGTGCATCTGGAAGCCGAATGCAGAGTGGGAAATCGTACCTCTGGTGACCACCTCTACACCTACCAGTTCTGGACCAAAACTGAGTTAAAGGCAGTGAGTAGTAAAATCACTTACCGGTCACCCTTTATTCATCCAAATGCATTTAAATCTAGGTCATTGTAGCAGATCATTACCCAACTCTTGGAATACGTTCCATCCTTTCAGAATTCTTCCCCTAACTTTTTCCTGCTCTGTAAGAAGCACTTTGTGAACTTTGTACAGGACTAGGAGCGTTTACGCATGTATTGAACATTGAGCACAAGGCTCCCTTCATTTTAGGGCTGGACCTATAAAGTTAGGGTTGCCATCTTTGAAGACTGTTGGGGCTTTACAAGTTATTCACCCTTTTCCTTTGCAGGTACTGGTGGAGTTAACTTTCTCGCACTAACTCCAGTGAGTATATATATATTACATAGTGTGTTGCTTGTGTGGTGTTTCTATTAGTGCCTTTTCATTATTCATCTGTGTTTTATTGGGCCTATAATAAATAGTGTATGTTTGTATACTACTGTCTAATTGGAATTCTTGGTGTTTCACTATGTGTGGTCATTGGAGAACCCTGATCACCCTCAGACCTCCTGAGATTTAGGACTGACTGCCCTCCAAGCTCCTGTGAATTGGTCCGGCTATCTTCCTAGAAGTGTCCCCTGTTTATCCAACAAGGGTGGTCTCCTAAACATCTGTACAGCAGGGCAGGGTTTAGAAATCCATTATAATAAGCAGCATAGGAGAAGAATCAATAAGTGGTGGTGTTGCAGGAAAGGGTAAGGAGGAAAGGGGTAAGGAGACTGAGCAGTGGAGAGGGGAGGAGGTAGTGGCGGAGAAGGTGCACAGGAAGAGTAGAAGGGTTGCATAAATGCACAGGGTTTCTGGGGTGTCTGCCAGAGGGCGTTGACCGGGGGGGGGAGGGGCTCAGACAGGGAACATTAAGCTCAAACTCCTGTATGCAAGCGCCTTATCACAGTGGCAGTTGCGACAAGGATTATGCTCGCAATTAGAACAGAACCATACCTGAATGTGACAGTAGTAGCTTGAAGAACACTCAAGGCTGCACTTTCAGGATGGGACAGTAGTGGCAGGAAATTGCATTTTGCCACACATACATATACAATAAAGGAATAACCACAGTAGAGGACAGAAAATATTTTAAAAGTTGCACATCAAGACTAGCCACATTAAAAAAGGTAAGAATTCCAAAATTAGAAATAAAGCAAAAAAAACATTACATTTAAACCTCAGCAAGACACCATTCTAAAAAAGTATTCTTTACAACTCTTCTTTTAATTTGAGATACTTTAGAATAGTTTTAGATGGCTTAAATGTTTACTCAGAGAAAACACAAAACATTGATCAGCAGCTCCTGGTTATAGGGAGAAAATTAAAAAAGTACAAATGTTCATAAGGGAGCTGCAGGAAAGGCAGGTGAATCCAAGATTCTGATGCAAGCAGTCGTGGCTGCAGGGCCCAAGAGCAATGTCTGCAGGGGGAGTCCCTAGACACTGAAGAAGAGAACACGTGATGGAATAGGGCACAGAAGACCCAAAGGGGGTAGCATGGCTGATGGAGTGTGGATAAAAGTTCCAGAGGGGAAGAGGGCATAGAGTTTGGACAGAATTATGCACAGATCGCGGTTCAATTATCAGGAAGGAGGGTCTGGCGACTGACCCCAGCAAAGGAAGTACGAGAACAGCAATGCAAAGGAGGTTGGAGGACCAACAGGAGTTGGTAGACTTGAACAGCAGCAGGTTGCCTTAACAGTTACCCTTCATGACACATTAGTGGCTGCGTCTGTCAGAAATTAATATTGTAGGACTGGTCAATGAGGTTTCTTTGGAGGTAAGGCAACAGGGTCCAGTCTGAGATGGAGCAACATGTGAAGAAAAGTAAAACAATGGAGCCCTATCCCCGCAGCAGAACAGGGCTTCCACTTTGGAGTCGGTTAGGCACAGGGTCCAGGAGCTTCATGGGAGCACACAAAGCTACAGAGGAGAAAGACCAAACTATGCCCACCAGATCAATAATAAGAATAATGTGTTTCTTATATAGCGCTACACACCCATAGGTTTCAATGGGAGGGGTCAGGTGGAACAGGCTACCTTTGGTCATCAGGAATTCAAAACAGAGCTTCCAACAGAATCCTTAGCCTCTTCTACCAGCAATTTTAGCAACAGTTACAGGAGCGGAATGATACATTTCTTGAGGTCCTCAGGCAACTCACTCAATACTGTTCAAAAGTTTGGCGGCTTGTCAATTAGTCCAGGCAAGCCTCACTCCCGCTTAAGGGACACATAAAAAAAGGATGTGGATTGAGGTGTCTGGCAGAACCGCACCCAGTTAAAATTAATTCAGTGAATCAGTGTGAGCTCCGAATCAGAGCTCAATAGTAGCCAAAGAAGGGAATTCCCACCTTTAAACCATAAGGACCACAAAGACAATGGTCAGGTTACAGGACTTAAAAACACCAGGCAGAACTTGGTCCTGCTTCGGGAGCAAATGGGTGCCACTGCAGAAAATTGGCTACGCTAGTGCAGCCTCTAAAAGGCAACAAGCTGTCAACAACTTCTAACACTGACAATGTCAGTGTTAACCTTCAAATGTCTAAATAATGCGGCCCCCCATACCTGAAGGAAAGAATAACAAGAACATTTTCTGCACGACCAACCAGGACAGCCAACTCCCATTGCCTCCAAATACCTAGATTCCATCAACAAAAACAAACAGGAGGCAACAGCTTCCCTGTACAAGCAGCTCAGCAATGGAACGCACTACCAGTTGAGTTACGAAGGGACCAGTCGTATGACAGTTTTAGACCTAACACCCGCACTTGGCTACGCCACAATGAACACTAGACCCATGACCTTACCTGCTCTCATGTCCTGCACTCATGTACCAATAGTTGTAACTGTGAAACTGTGCCTGTAAATATCCTCTATCTGTATATACCTGTAACCAAGCAAACTGTAACCATGCTTTAAGTATTCTTGTCATGTTGTGTGCCCAGCTACCCAAGTGTTTGGGGTGCCCTATAAATAATATACAAACAAACAAACGTCTGGATGAGAAAACTTGCACAAGGACAGAATGAGGCACTTTTACAATGCTCCTTCACTGGTGCTCTTATGGGCTACTAACGCAGCACATTTGAATAGGAGTTGCATTATTCAGTGAGTATGTGGAAAACCTCACTGTTGTCAATAATAGGCCCGGACAAAAAATAAATAAGGGACTACCAAAATTAGTAAAAGAAAATAAATGTTGGACCTAAATCACAATATATAGAAAGGTGACCGCATCGAGGGTCATTGGTTTTACGGGAGATCTTAGAATCTTAAAAGATTGGTAGTCCTTGTCCCATAAGAGGGAGTCACTATCAGTCAGGTCCCGCTTGGCCAAACCCCTAGGGGGAGTTTTGCACAGAGGGCTCACCTCACTAATCTCACAGGAGGCGGCTTTCCCTTGGAGATAAGGATGAATTCCCTGGATTTGTCACAATCCGTTGCTACCAAACTTCTGGCCCTCTCTCTCCCCAGTTTCTCCATTTCCCTCAGCATGTTCTCCCCCCCCCCGCCAATAACTGTATTGTGCTCATTTGCTTCCAGAAGCTAGGACCACACTCAATAAATACCCTAATAATAAAGGACAGCATCTAAGAGAAAGCCGAAAGACAGTGTTCCTCGCGGCTCTCAGTATACGAAGGAAAAACGGCTTGAACTATTGCAGCAATGAGCCCAAGACTCCATCAATGGTGTTTAAACGGAAATTTGCAAGGCCTGCCGTCAAGGAGGGTTTTGTGGTCAGCAGTATCAAAGGAAGATCAAGTCAAAGAATGAATAAGGAAAGGTCAGAAAGTGATTCCTTAAGGGTCCTGAAGTTTAGTGACTGGCATGCTAGACGGGACTTAGCAAAGGTTTGATTTGGGAGTAGATGCTTTCTCTAACACTTTGCACGGATAGCATGGGCCAGAATTGATGGTAGTGTACAAAGAGCCTGGCCTACTAAAGATTTTATGACAGCAAGAACAGAACCTTTGAAAAAATATTATAATGAAAGCACTTTCAAAGTAGTGCTTGCGACTACATGTAAAACCAACGGAAGTTGCAGAAATGAAACTCCAAAAATGGTGGGGAATGATATTCATGTACAGAAAAGACTAACACTAGAGAGCACATTCATCTGCTGCCACATTCTATAGTTCAATGGAGAGCAAATGCAAAAATAGAAGATAATGCACGTTCAAATGCACTTCCCTTGAATAATACATATGCTAGATTTGTCCTTTGACCAATTACTCTCCGTGGTTACCTTTAGGGTGTTTCACTGTTGCATCATTACTGCTACAAGAGCTATTGGTCGATGCCTCCTCAGCAGGGGCGCTCCTAGGGAAAAACACAGTTTTCAGTTTATAAATGAATGCACCCACTGCATGCATTCACTACAAGATGCACTGAAGAGTCTTCAAGCGAAAAGCAAATTTAGGAAATAAGAGTACTAGCAAGCGACCAAAAAAAACGTGCATTTTTTTTAAAATCAGCATTTTTCTCTTACACATATTTTGACAACCATCCAAATATACTGAGACCGTGGTCCTTTTACAACTGCATGCCTGTCAGCAAAAAACACAAGTGTTCTGGTATCTTTTCCTTCAGCACTGAAAACCAAGATATGGAGAGACAAACATGTATATCTCCAGCACACACTATTAAAATATGATTCTCTGGCAATTCCGTCACCCTGTATGAGAGAGTACAGATCTCAACAGAATATAGTTTAAGAAAAAGGAACCGTCAGGACAGGTGGGATTGCCTCCTCATTGTGAGGCAATCTAATGTACTGACTGAAATGCACAACCAGTACCCATTTGAGCAAATTACTCTTTTGAGCACTCCAATCCACGTTGCTTGATACATACAAGTGATGTGTCTCAGTCAAAAGACAGGTAGGACACAACTATGCCTTCCTCCACTTTGTCATCCTAGATCTGTATCTGCAGTTTTGTTTTTGGGTATGGAGTGCACAGATTTCCCTTGAGAAGAAAAATGTGCAAAACTGATCAGAAAGGAGATGTTGCAGTTCAAGGATAGAGCTGAACCATAAAAGGCTCACAAATGATGCTTGGGGAGGAGGAAGGGGGCATAGATGAGGGGCAAAAGACCAAACAGAAAATGGCAGGCCAAGGAGGAGACAATTACTGTATTGCAATGGAGGCTGTTCTTGTTTAATTGAGCACACATTCCTAGCAACCCTACTGGCTGGTGCCTCTCCCATGGCTGCTATTAAAGAGATTACCAAGCCAGTTTATAGAATGCAAGGGACTTCTCTAGACAACAAATCCACCATCGCATATTATGCATAAGCCTGTGTTTAACACTTTATAAACCAAGGGATGCTATTAAACCTGAACCTATGTGATATATTTGCTATTGCCCTGAACACGGTTTAAACATATGAGAGTTGAAAAAAGAATAAGCATCTGTGCATCGCTACCAAAAAGGTCTAGGAAGTGCAAAATGCATTTTTTTTTTACATAAGCTTCCCCGAGCACGGATTTGATGGTGTGATTTACACACTACCCTAAAAAACTTTAAAAAAACACACTAGGGGACCAGAAGTGGGTGTGTGACCTGCACACAATCCCTTACACACTACTCTGCCAGTTTCTAAATATAAATAGCATGCTGATCTCTGCCAGCAGAAACTGTGAGCTCAGATTTATAAACTGCACTTTTCATCTCGTCGTTACCATAAAGTGTTCCCAGAATCAAAAACAAATCTGGGTACATTATACATAGCTTTAGTTTGCTTGAAAATGTGATCCATTTTGAAAGAGACCCAATAAAAAGTGAATCTGCCATAGATAGGCTGCCACATTTACAAAGCAAATCAGTTTATTTGAAGTAATTGTAAATAGAAAAGAATTAACTGCATCTTTAGATTTAATGCCATGTAAAATCGTTGTTGACGTTTCCTAGGAGTATGTCCTTGAACAATGAAAACACATGTAAAGTTGGCTGGAATTCCAATTATACAAACACATGTTAATCCAAGCTTTGAGAATAAGTACTTTTTTACAATTAAACTGCATTCAGCAGGAAAGAAAAAGTGGTTCCAAAAGCTACCCACCTACCAGGTGTCAGTTTTTAAAGATGGGTGGTTTTAGCTTTGCTATGGTCCAATTCAATTTTTGTAGGTGTTTACAGATACTTACTGAGATTTGAAGGGTCAGGTTCAAAGACTAAAACTAGAGATTAAGACACTGGCAAATGAACATTGACCGACAATGAAATAGGTGTGTATTATGGTACAGAATAGAGATAACAGAGTTCCTGAGGTATCCTGTTGAGCAGATGCCATGCAAGGCCGATCTGAACTATGGAGCAGGACTGCCGGAGTAAAAACAAGCAAGCAGCAATTCTAATACATTCAGCTTGGCAGAGCAAACATGCATATATGTGCCTAGAAATTGTCAATTTGCCAATATTTCCACATTCTAATTTGTTGTCGGTTCTAGATTTAGAGGGCCGAATTAACCCATTTTCACCCCATATTTTTCTTTCCAAAATTCTGCATCCTTAAAGAGCACGATAAATTTTGTTGTCGGCTTTCAACTATTCTCTAGAAAGTGGGTAAACCCTACGTTTGGGTGCAGCAAGGCTGAGCAAAGCACATATAAAAGCCTTAGCTCCTACGATGAGTGGGTGGAAAGGACAAATCCTACTGGTGAATCCAGTGGTATAACCTACATTTTTTAACCCAGGTTTTAAATTTTTGTTTAGCTACCATTTGAAGCCTTGGCGATAGATCATCGTTTGGAAGTTCTTATTATTTAATGGGTTTACAAGGGTTGTTGCATTTCCTTACCAGTCTTCTGGCGCACCATTTCATTTGTGATAGCACTAATGAAAATCGTTTTTAATGTTAACTGTGCCAGATTGTAGATGGCAACACACATAGTTGGGTGGTCATGGCTTGCTTTAGGTTTCTAGAAGTGAATAGGAGAGAAGTAGGATGTGTGGTGACATAGAAGGACCAGGATCTTAAGGTTTTGGCTATAAACTTTTATTTTATACCAAATAGTAAACCTATCTATCCCTAACTCGAAGGGTGGTTTCCCTACCTCAAACAAACTAAAACTTGGGTCTGTCAGGAAGTCTGATGTCCAAATAAAGAATGGATCCGTCCTGGTCCAAACTTATAAAACTATCCCTGCCACTTATGATAAGGCATTTATAACGCGCCTGTACACAAGTGTTTCTAGGTGTCACCGGGCCTTATGTCATTCAGATCATGCAAGTGCGGGGATTAGGGAAGGTGAGAAGTGCCACAGGGGAGGAGAAGGGAGAAGTGCAGGTAACTCATTAAGTGCAGCCAGCGGGTGACTCATAAGTGCAGAGAGAAGGGACTGTAGGGTTGCAGGTACAGTCCCTTAAGTGCTGGGAGAGTCCAGAGGCAGTGCAAGGGCAACTGGATATGCACGAGCCTGGGCCAGAGTTCAGGGGGTATCCAGTTGACCAGTGCATGGAGCAGTCAGGTACTTCAGCAGGGGAAAGGAAGAGAGAAGGTGGAAGCGAAAAGGAAGGTCTTGAGTTGCTTCTCAAGGAGGTGGTTCTGCTGAAGTTTGAGAGAGGCAGGGAGGCTGTTCCAGAGGGAGGCCCCAGCCCAGGAGAGAGATCTGCCTCCAACTCTTTGCTTGGTGAAGCATCAGACCCTCAGAGTTGGAGGTGGATGAGCGGATAGCTGGAGAAGGAAGATGTTTTGGAAGAGAAAGTTGGAGGTAGGGCGGCCCGAGGCCCCCGAAAGCCTTGTGGACAATGCAGACTGTCTTGAATTTGATCCTTGCAGCCACAGGGAGCCAGTGAAGAGATTTCTGGGCTGGAGAGAGGTAACACAAAAGTCCAAAGTGAAACCACTTCCAAGCAAAATACTTCTATTTTCTGTGGTCGAAATGTCTAATGCCTCCCTTCTCCAAGCTTGTATAATATATTGGCTCTAAAGTCTTTTCTTATTCAGTTCTTTCCTGCCTGGGTGTTCCCTCTTAGTGTCCCTTTTTAGGGGTTTCTTCATTATTTTTGTTGAAAAGAAAGGGGCGAGTCGACTCTTGGGGTGATCCGGTGCCAACACAATTCTGAGAATGGCTCCCTTCTTCTAGTTTACATCCAGTTCTTAGCAGGCTTTTCTGGAGTTCCTTCAATTTTAGAATCTTCATCAATTCTTTAAGTTCTCTCCATAGACTTTGCATTATCTCCTCTTGGATACTGTTCTTCAATTTACCCCCACAGGGTGAGAGAGACACTACCCGAGCTTCCCTTCACTTTTCCATGTTATACCAATATTCTTCAAACTGCCCCCACCAGAAAGGGAAAGAGGCTCCTCGAGTCCTTCTTGACTTCAATACCACAGTCTTATGGAACCGACCAGGGAGTTGCCTCACAAAATGATCTACTTCTCTCTTGTCTTCTTGTTTCTCCTTTTCAAATGTACCCGGCCCCCTCCCGGACTTTCTCCTGTTCCGTTTACCTTCTCTCTGGTTTCGTCAGGGGTAGCGGGTACGTTCTCTCCATTTCTCCTTCCGCTTTTCTTCGGCCCACTTGACTTTGCAGCCTGTTACTGTTATTGGTCTTATCGTAGTTCTTGGACTGCACGGTCCACCCACCACCAAAGTTCCTCCTACTTCCCATGCTCCTCAGTAGGCTAATGCTGGCGGTGTAGTTCTCGGACCGCATGGGCCACCCATCACAGATCACGCCACCACCACACCGACTCTCAACTTCACAGTTGTCTGCTCCTAGCCAACTGGCAAGCTTTCCTCGACATCCCTTGGCTCATTCTCATCACTTCACACGGCTGCCTTGATGCAAGCTTCGAATGGCCAGATTCCGACTGGCTGGATTTTTGGCGGCCTCATAACTCGCCAACTTCTCCTTCCGTATGTCGCTCTCCTCGAGGATATCACTCTCCTTGTCCTGCTTTACTGTTTAGCTTAATTAGATTTGACCGCCCCAGCCTAATGTCAGTTCGATTGACAACAGCTGGTCGAAAAACTCTATATGCTTGGTTGTATCGCTCTTGAGTTCTTCTTCGTCCCAGTACTTATCAAAGTGAGACTGTCTGACACATTACAGTAACACATAGTCTTGGACTTCATCATTTGTAAGGAAGGGTTGGGTGTTTTCAGCACCCTGTGGGGTTGGGTGATAAGGAGGCTGTGCCTTAGACTCACATCCTTGTCCCAAGGAGGGGAGTTCTTCCCCATGAGATCCTCCTGCAT
Organism: Ambystoma mexicanum; assembly: GCF_040938575.1. NCBI lineage: Eukaryota > Metazoa > Chordata > Amphibia > Caudata > Ambystomatidae > Ambystoma > Ambystoma mexicanum. The sequence goes on along the minus strand of NC_090921.1, from coordinate 516,512,530 downwards.
GTTACCACCAAAAGGGGGACTATTTGTTAGTGGCCTCACAGCCCAAGTCTCATGGAAAGATGGAAAGGGGCTCCCCTCTGGGGAGCAGTGACATCATCTGAAGGATCATCACAGATGCTAGGCTTATATTCAATTACATCATTGCACATATTGGGGACTGCATACTGTTCGACTATGCTATTTTAATACTCTGTAGCTACAGAAGACAATAGCTACATACAAATCCCAAACAAAAGAGTGAATCATTCTTTGTGTGTTTCTATGAGTATAAAGAGGCACTATATTTCAAGAGCAAATGCTTGTGTTTTGTACTGCTAAAATGTGTAGGGAAGGGATTTATAACATCCAATCCATTCAATAAAAGGGTAATGGAATTGGTTCCTAGATGCTCTAGGGGTAGGCCCATAGCAAAGATGCTGTCCAATAGTAAACCCGTCACATGCTCTGGGGAAGTTCCCACACTTGCATTAGGTGCAGAGATCTACCTCTCCAGAGCCTTGCATCAGGCACAGCACAATTCTCTCCTGCAAAACCTACACCAGGTGGGCATTTTGACATCTTTTGTGATAGCGGTTAGGATCTAGCAAGAAGGCAAATACTAAATCATGACGGTTGGCATACAATGTGCATCTCTAGAGCTTACAATCTAGGACCTATATATGACAAAAAACATCCAGATTTATTCTTCTGGCATGGGGTTGAAAATCGACCCCTAGTACTCAGTAGAGAAGTACTACAAGGGTTGTTGAGCTTGACAACACAAAAATAAATAAAACTAGTAAAGTGGTACTACAATGACAGATTAACAACCACAACATATTGATGTTGTAATAACACCTGAATGCTGTCAATCAGTAAATAAATGGTTGGCAGATGTTAATTTCCTAAATACTGAAGGTCAGTCTACTGGAGCACAACCCAGAGGCCTGGGGTCACACTTTCCACTTACATGAAGACTGCTGCTGCTATGGTAGTTTGAAACCCTTCACTTTTAAAGAAAAGACTTTGACCAAGGTGCATGCACCTTATATGTATTCTGAATTAGCCATACAGAACAGAGACTTTAAAACTGGTTTGAGGAAATCTCGATTCTGCCACTGTAGATGGGCCCGTCACATTGGAATGACTTCCACTATAACACCTAGTCAGGCTCTATCCAAAGAGAGGAGCAAATGATCCCTATACTAAACATTATGAGATCCAAAGGAGACACCGACAGTCAGAGCACATGTTATAAAGATAGCAGCTTGGAAATCCACACTAGCACAGGTCAATGGAGTAAGCAGGGACCTTCATTCCGTACCTCCAAAGCACTGATGGGTTCATGCCTAAAAGCAAGAGGCAATACCAAAAATGGTAGTCCACTAAACTGGGTCAGCATTGCGCAAGTCATCCCACAGCACATACATAGTGCACTAGACACAGTAATGCCAACAGGGTGCAGTTAATTAATGGGAAACTGATATAGCTTGGTTTCATTTGACAGTTGGTATATTTATAGTTAATAACAGCCTTAACCAATATTTTGGGTGAAAAATATAACACTCAAGGAGCAAGTGGAGGGAGAAAGGACTAGCCTATCGTAGAAGGAATACTACTCGACTAGAATTTGCTAGGAAATGGGCTTTGCAACCTAATGAAGAAAGGAAGCGCCAACTTGGACATATGGCTGATAATAGGTTTCTGGGGTAGCGACCCCGTGGGTAAACTCCCAGGAGATGCAGGTCTCAAAATGTGTACTCGCCACTACCATTTGCTAGTGAAAATGGACTCTTGGCGAGTAAGAAAAGGTATGCGTGGAGACTTGCAGGGGAAATTACTTTTTATGCTCGTCTTATAGCTTACATCTTGAAACTGTTACCTTAAGAAAAGGATATAGAAAAGAACCGAAATACAAAAAAAAAAAAATGAAAAGGAAAGACATGGTAAGGAACAAGTTACTTACCTGTAACTGTTGTTCTCCAGCATGGGTCTGGCATGGATTCACATGCTCATGAATATTCCCCGTCGTCAGGCTGGGAATCCTCGGTAAAGAAAAAAACAGTATCAGTTTTGTTTCTGATCTGTCTTTCGTAGCAATAACCAATCACTGGTCTCTGCGTCATACTGACCACAGCCAATGACTGCCCTCTACCTAAGCACCGCCTCTGGCAGCCATCTTCAGATTTGGAAGCACGTGAAGTGGCAGTATGACCAAGTGAAGAGCCGCAGAGGGGTAGGCGGGAGGGTTCGCATGTGAATCCATGCCAGACCCATGCTGGAGAACAACAGTTACAGGTAAGTAACTTGTTCCTTCTCCAGCATGGGGTCTGGCATGGATTCACATGCTCATGAATAAAGAATACATAGCAGTACACACATGCACAACCACGGGAGGTGGCAAAGGCTCAACATTAAGCATTACATCAAACCCAACATTAAGCACCTTACCTCCTCACCAGGCTCACCTCAGGCGAACAGGTTGCGCAGCACTGCTTGGCCGACCCTGGACTCCTCCCTGGAATCCCGATCGACGCAGTAGAATTTCGTGAAGGTGTGCGTCGACCTCCACGTAGCAGCCCTGCATATGTCCAGCAGGGGCACACCAGAAAGGAACGCCGTGGTGGCTGCGATCGCTCTGGTGGAATGGGCTCTCGGACGGCCAGGCAGCGGTCGGTTTGCCAACCGATGACAGTACATGATACAGCCGGAGAGCCATCTGGAAATGGAAGCCTTCGAGAGAGCCTTCCCCTGATTGACAGGTCCAAAATTCACAAAGAGTTGTGACGTCTTCCGAAAACACTTTGTGCGGTCCACGTAGAACTTCAGCGCTCTAGCCACATCCAGCGAGTGCAAAGTCCTCTCAGCCGGCGACGAAGGCGACGGGAAGAACACAGGCAACACCAAGGGTTCGTTGAGATGGAAGTCCGACGGTACCTTGGGCATGAAGGAGGGGTGCGTCCTGAGCACTACCCTCGTGTCATGAAAAGTCAAGTACGGGGACTTGCAGGAAAGGGCCTGGATCTCTCCCACCCGTCGTGCGGAGGTGATGGCCACAAGAAACGCTGTTTTCCACGACAGAAACTTCAACGGGGCCGAGTGCAGAGGCTCGAACGGAGGTCCCATGAGCTTGGTCAGCACCACGTTGAGCTCCCACGCCGGGGCCGGAGCCTTCACCGGCGGGAACGATCTGAACAGTCCCTTCATGAACTCTTTCACCAGACGATGAGACCACAAGGACGTCCGGCCCATGGTTCTGGTGTATTGGGAGATCGCAGCAAGATGAATCTTGATGGACGCGTGTGCCAGTCCAGCTTTGGCCAGCGTCAGCAGGTACGGCAGTACCTGGGGAGCCGTAATCCGTAGAGGGTTAATCTTCTGTGCGTGGCACCAGACAGAGAACCTCTTCCATTTGTGTCCGTAGCATTTAAGAGTCGAGGACGCCCTGGCCTTTGCAAGAACTTCTCTGCAGTCGGCCAGTATGTCGTATCCTCCAAACTCTAGCGCTGCAGGAGCCAGGCCTGCAAGTTCAGCGATTTCGGGTCGTGGTGGAGGATGGCGCCTCCTTCCCTGGAGAGTAGATCCGCGTCCACCGGCAGCTTGATTGGCGGGGACGCTGATAAGTCCAGAAGGTCCGGGAACCATATCTGCCTCGGCCACGCAGGTGCGACGAGGATCATCCTGCACCGTGACCTCTTGAGCTGGTTGACGAGCCGGATTAGCAGTGGCAAAGGAGGGAACGCGTAGAGGAACAGGCCCTCCCAGGGGAACGAGAAAGCATCGCCCATGCTCCTCGCCTGGGGAAACCTGCTGGCGAACCTCCGGCACTTGGAGTTCGTCGCCGTCGCGAACAGGTCGATCTGGGGTGTGCCCCACCGTCGGAAGAGGCGATCCACTAGATCCTGCCGTAGTTCCCACTCGTGGCACGAGCGCAGCTCCCTGCTGAGTGAGTCGGCGATGGTGTTTTTTATCCCTGCCAGATGAAACGGCACCAGAAACATCCTTTGGGCGATGGCCCAATGCCACAGGTCCTGCGCCTCCTTGGACAGTGCTGGGGACCTAGTTCCGCCCTGTTTCCTGATGTAAAACATGGTGGTGGTGTTGTCCGTGAAGATCCTCACCACCTTGCCCTTGAGGGACGGAAGGAAGGACCTGAGGGCCCAGAACACTGCACGGAGCTCCAGGACGTTGATATGGAGGGACTTCTCCGTCGGGAGCCAAAGGCCTCTCGCGTGCAGATTTTCGGTGTGCGCTCCCCACCCTTCCAGGGAGGCATCCGTGGTCAGTGTCTCCTGGTGGTCTGGGGTCTGGAAGTCCATGCCCGCCGTCAGATGCGCGCGGGTGCCCCACCACCGGACCGCTCGGCGGAAACTCTCGTCGAGTGTGATCCTCTCCTCGAAGCCGCCCGTCGTTTGGATCCAGCGCGCGTCCAGGAACTCCTGCAACGGGCGCATCCGGAGCCTGCACATGGGAATGAGGTAGATGCAAGAAGACATCATTCCGAGGAGGGACTTGATGGACCTCACCTTGGCCGCGTCGGAAACCAACATCCGCTGTACCTTGCCCAGGATGGACCTGGTCCTTTCCTCCGACGGGGAGGCCAGAAGGGACACTGTGTCGAGCTTCGCTCCCAGAAACAGTGCGTTTTGCGCGGGTACCAGGTGGGACTTGGCGTAGTTCACGGAGAATCCCAGGTCCGTGAGAAGTTGGACGGTCTTTGCCGTGTGCTCCACGGCGAGCTCCCTTGTCTTGGCTCGGATGAGCCAGTCGTCCAGGTAGGGGTAGACGTGGATCCCCTCGCGGCGCAGCTGCGCCGCCACCGGTGCAAGGCACTTGGTAAATACCCTGGGTGCCGACCGTAGTCCGAAGGGGAGGGCTTTGAACTGGTAGTGACGCCCTTGGACCACAAACCTGAGGAATTTTCGGTGCCCCTTTAGGATGGGAATATGGAAGTAGGCATCCTCCAAATCCAACGACGACAGGAAGTCTCCTTCCTCCAGCTGACCCAGGACGTGCTGGAGGGTGACCATCCGGAACTTCTGCGCCTTGATGAATTTGTTCAGACGTCGCAGGTCTAGGATGGGGCGCCATCCTCCCGTCTTCTTCTTCACGAGGAAGTATCTCGAGTAAACTCCGGAGCCCCAAAGCCTCTTTGGGACGAGTTCGATGACGCCCTTCGTGAGCATCGCCTTTACCTCCAGGAGAAGCTGAGGGACGTGAAGCTCTTTCCTGGCCACGGGGGGGACGCGCGGGCACCTTCTTTGAAACTCGAGCGCGTGGCCCCGGGCTAAGGCGTCCAGCACCCAACGGTCGGTGGAGATGGACTCCCACACGCTGACGAAGCTCGCCAGCCGGCCTCCCACTGGGGTGCTTCGGTGGGGGCCCGACCCCACGGCCGGTTCAATCCTGTTTCGACGAGGCTTTGCCGCCTTGACCTCCTTGGCGACGACGGCGGGGTCCGCCGGACTTGCCTCGTCCTCTGTAGGCCTCCTGAGACGACGAGCGGGCCGCTTGACGGTAGGTGGAGAAACCGCCGCCGGAACCTTTGGAGGCACCCTTGCCTCCGCTGCTCCGAAAGGGCGTCCGTCGTTGCTGCAGAACCCCAAGGGCCCGGGCCGTCTCAGTGTCCGCTTTAATGGCCTGGAGGGAATCGTCCACTGTTTTCCCAAACAGGTTGTTCCCATCGAACGGCATGTCCAGGACTCTGGTCTGTACGTCTTGATGGAAGTCCGTAGCCTTGAGCCATCCACGCCGCCTAAGGCACACGCCGTTGCCCAACTGGCGAAACCCAGTGTCGGCGATGTCCGTCGCAATAGTGATGGAGTGGTCCGACGCCACCTCGCCTTCCTGTAGGATCTCCAGGGCATCCGCCCTCTTGTCGTCCGGTAGGAAGTCCAGCAGGGGAGCCAGTTTGTACCATAGCTCCCTGTCGTAGCGGGCCACGATAGCCAAGGCGCTGGCCGCTTTCGTCGCTGCCGACGAAATGACCCTGCATCCCATAGAGTCCAATTTCTTTCCCTCGCCGTCCGGTGGCGAAGTCGATGTGGAGGCCGCACCCCCCCCCGCTTTCTTCCTGGCCGCCGCGGAGACGACGGAGTCCGGGGTAGGCTGCGCCCGGAGGCACAGGGGGGCCGCGTCCGGGACCCGGTACTTCTTCTCGTACCGGTCTCTTCTAGCCGGCGTCGTGGAAGGGTTCTTGAGGAGGGCGAGGCCCTCATCCCAAATGTCGTCCAGTAGAGGCACCGCGAGGACCGTCTTCCTCTTGGCCTTGCGCCGTTGATAAAGGAATCCTTCCTTTTTCTTCTCCTCAGGGCAGAGTTGGAAAAGCTCGGATGCCCTGGCGATCATGGAGTGGAACGATCCAATCTCGTCGGGCGGAGAAGCCCTGGTGGGAGGTGATGACGGTAGATCCTCGTCGTATACCTCGTCGTCCGTACCCGTCGCTGCCGTGTCAGTCCCCGTATCATCACCTCGGGTGGACGGGGAGGAGGGCTGGACGGGGCGCGACGGCTGAAAAGGAGGTGGAGGGTGAATCCTTCTTTTCTTGGGCGGGGGAGTGCCAGAAGGTCCCGGTTCAGGATCCCCCGACGGGAGAGGTTCCTTCATCGGCAACGGTAGTCTCGTCCTTATCTCTGAACATAAGGACTGTATAGCCAACAAAATGGCCGCCGAGTTGTCTTGCGGCGCTGGCAGAGGGGAATCCGACGGGCGATCAGGGGCCCCGTCGGCACCCTCGACGATGTCTTCGTCACCTGCGTCGGGATCCATCCCGACGGGCCGGTCTTCTTCCACGCCAAGGCCGTGGCTTAAGACCTCGATCAGCTCTTCCTCTGAGGTTGAGGCCGAATCTACGACGACGCCCTGCCCCCCCTTTTTTTTCCCCGTCGGGGGTTTCACAGGGGTCCTATCGATGGGCACAAAAGAGGACTCCCTCCGAGGTGGCAGGGAGACTCTGAGCCCCGAGGTCGCCACCACTGGTGTAGCCTCCACAGGCTGAGCCAGGGCCGCTGCGACAGTATCGATAGAGGGCTTGGCCGGATGGATTAAGGCCTTCACCACCTTAGGTGCGCTCACCGCCTTATCCTTGAGGGGGGGGACACTGCCTCGCTCCCCCTCCGATGGGGCCTTCGAGCTCGACCGGAGCCTCTCCAGGAGCTTCGCCGGGTGCTCGCCCTTCCTCTTACCCGACCCAGAGCGTTGGCTCGTGGCTGAAGGTGCCGGGGAGGGTGCGCCCTGCCTGGCGCCCGTAGAGCCCGACCGTTCGGCGCTCCCGGTGCCAGCGGACTCGCGGTGCTTGGCCTTGTGTTGGACCCCCGTCGCCGGGGCATCCTCAAAGGTCTTAGAAGACCGCTCGGATTTCTTCCTCTTCTTCTCGCCTGACAGGCTCTTCCCTTCCAGCCAGTTGGCGAGACGTTGATGGCGGTCCTTTATGGTCCGCTCCGACATGTTGCCGCAAAACGCACAGTCCTTCTCCACGTGCGTCTTGTCCTCATGTAAGCAGTAGAGACAAAAGGAGTGTTCGTCCTCCTTAAAGACGTTCTGCAGCTGGCATCCAGGGCAGATCCTGAACAGCTTTCCGGGCGTCGAGCTTCCCTTCTCCTGGGCCATGTCCGGGCCTGAGAAACTTCTGGAATCCTCCAAAAGCGTAGCTCGACGAAATCTTCACCCTTGAGGGGCGCAGACGAATCCGACACGGGTCCCCGTTGATCGGATGGAGAGTCGGTGGAGCTTGAGGCTCTTTTGACCGAAAAAAACGAAGTTTTTGAGAAAAAACGTGAAAAAATAGCACTAACGCTCGAGAGCAATAGCACGAGGATCCCAACACATAAACGTGCGGTAAAAATCTGAAGCTGGCTGCCAGAGGCGGTGCTTAGGTAGAGGGCAGTCATTGGCTGTGGTCAGTATGACGCAGAGACCAGTGATTGGTTATTGCTACGAAAGACAGATCAGAAACGAAACTGATACTGGTTTTTTCTTTACCGAGGATTCCCAGCCTGACGACGGGGAATATTCATGAGCATCAGAATCCATGCCAGACCCCATGCTGGAGAAGTTTGACAAAGCCAGTCCTACCTTCTCAAGTCAAGGAAAGGCGTCAAACCTGCGCAATATAGCAGAGTAAGATTATAGTGCTCATCGCCCCAATCAGGACGCACTACCTCCTCTGAAAGAGGCATTTCAACCAAAACAAGGATTCAAATGGAACAAGGGAGCCACGATAAAAGGTAGAGTTACAATTACCATTGATGTTAGAGATAGAATACATACTTGGAGAACAAGAAAAAGGTACAGATATGAGGAAAAGTCAGGACCTAGGTTTGAGCGAAGGGAAACAAGAAAGCAGATAGCAACTTTACACTCAAACCACGCAATGCTCCAGGCTCCAGGATAAATTCCACTAAATAAGAAAACCAGTGACTGGATGGAGGTCCTTTTAAATTCTGGTCCATGTTTGGGGGATTGGAGGGGATGGACACAAACAGCATTTACTTAATATACCAGCACATAATCGAGGAACTATAACTACTTTCACAGGACAAGTGTCAGAAAATATTAATTTGGTTACAGTTCACCTACAGAGGGTAGTTTTTGTCCCAACCTACATTTAAAATAGGATGGTCTTTTGCCAGCTAAAGACTGGCCCCCACTTTATTTCAAATAGAATTCTAGGGGAGCAGAGGTTATTGAACCAGTATTTCACAATAAATTGAGGCACACTTATTCATTGCAGTATCTTGGCTTGTTCTAGGAACAGTTCAACTATTCAAGAACCATGTAGGTCATGACAGTGAATGTCGACCATACATGATATCAGTGTACCTGGCACCAAGCCCACACAAACAATATCCCAAAGCACAAGCTATGACTTGCAAAATAAAATGGTAGTAGACCACTTGTTGGTCCAAGACGTCATCATACAACAGGCATGCTCCTACTTCCAGTGGTTTAATCAAATGGCACAGTTCGGACTTTACACAGTTCTTGGTTTTTGAGTTACATTCAGAGGTGAAAATACAAAACTGTGCTAGACTTAAGGATTTCTTGTTCACAGAGCCATTAGATCGAAAGAGTTAGAGTGCATTTACAAAAGAAGCACCATAGTTTCACAAGATTTCCTGAACGCTATAAACACAGCATAGGAACATGTGAAAGTAGACCACAGAGCCTATTAGAAGGCATACCAAGCTGTTGGCAATATGTGGATGTAATCAATTGTACAGATTATGATTACAAAACCCACCTGCAAAAGATGGATATAATCGGTAATATATCTGCTCCAAAGCAGGGCTCGGAATTGGAATTCATGGAGGAGCTGGAAGTAACTCTTTGGGGTCTGGATTTTCCTCTGACCAGGAGCTACTCATCGTGGCCCAGGAGCGTGGCTCAGACGCTATGATGTCCAGTCTCACGAATGGTGTGCCTGAAAAATAGTGTAACTGCCCCCCCACCTCCAAGCTGTAGCATACACCCAAAAATGCAAATCTTGAAATCCTCTTTCGATTGCTGAATTGCTTGGTCTTGTACACCATTGCTCACAGTTTGTTGAATCCTGGGTTTCTGGCCATCTTGCTTTACAGATCTTGAATGTTGCCATGCTCTTTAAATTATTTTCACTTTTTCTTCTTTTACATTTGTGTCAATATGTCAACCTTGCTGCTACCTCTTATTTAGTCTCAACTGATTACCTACATTTGCGGCTACATCATAACTCTGCCACTATATCTGTTAATCTGTTACTGTCTCCTTACTGCTACATATTTATCTCTGTGGCACCTCTTTATCTGGGATGTGAACTTACTCACTCTTTCTCACTGCTGATGATGCAGAATGTATAGCATGCAACAAATTTAACTTCCAAATAAGAAGCAACTATACCTTTGTGTCCAGTACATATGACCATTCTTTCTTTACATGTCTTTGGTATATGTGTGCAGCACCTTTTGTCTTGGGGAGCCAAAGGTAGCTCAGGGTAGCTGTTGGTGTCAAGCTAACCAGGCTCTTCTGGGCCCTAAAAAAAGCTAAATAGCTCCCAGCAATTTTGAACCCTTCCCTTGCGTGTATGATACACTTTGTGTAGGGACGATATTGTTAACATCTAGTTACATCAATAAACCAACAAGTACTTGCACTTGATACTTTATACTCCTATAAAGAAACACTTGGTTACAGGCGCGTTATAAATGACTTTATCATATCATAAATAATGCTCTCGCTCTCTTGCTAATTATTAATCTATATTTATTCTCTTGTAGACCTAATATACGAGCATTAAAAATAGAATAGTCAAGCAATATACAACTTCGAATATAGTAGCAATAAAGGAGTGGAGCATTGTATAGTCCGATGTATGTTGGTGAATTTACTTTAGGTGATCTGCGAGATCATCTCATAGTTTTTGCGAGGGGACCGAGGGGATTCTCATCTCGTTTACGATGTTCAACAGTTCTTTCTGGGTGTTGTTGGTGTCGGGGTGGTCACAGAGGGTCCCTTCTATTATGAGGAATTAATTCATGTTGCGGGAGCCCTATTGATCACTGGTGGGTGCAGCAATTTGAGCGTGATTTCATTAATATCAAGATAAGTGCCCTTTTACAATGAATCGGAACATAGTGGTCAGGGCTCTCTTGCAAACTGCAATTTTGACTTCTAAACAGGAAGAAGGCAGGTAAATGAGTAATCTATATAATCTCCTGATTTTCGAGAGCATGACCAAAAGAGTTTTTTGTTTATTCTGGTCAGTAGTAAAACAAATGACAAGCTAAATGCCTAAAGCTATTTAGGAGTTTCAATTTGTGCGATAAAGTGGGAGCCTTGTAAATTGGAAATGTTGCAAGGAAACTGATGTGATCTTGCCCTTTGTATTCAATTCTTTAGAGGGGATTTGTCATGTGTTTGTTTAAATATTTGTCTAGGTCATGCCAGAAGTCTGTGCAATGGAGATGACCATCTACATAAATCAAGAGAAATAATGGTTAAGCAGACTTCCTCTCTTTGCTCAAATGAGTCAGCGAGATCATGCTCAATCATACTTAAAGTTAAAAGGTTTTAAGCCAGTTATTACCAGCAATGAATTATGTTTCAATAGTAATGTTTAAACTATGCACCAACGCCGTGACCTACTAGAACCAATCTCAAGTAGAGGTGCGTTTTAAAATATGATCTGAAGATAATAATGAAGATAAGCCTGACCAATGAAAATGCAAGAATTGGGGAAAGATGGGATTTCTTTGAAGAGCTTTTGTCCAATCATATTTGGTGGGTGCAGAGTAATAAAATGTATCTGGGAGTGTTTTATGTTGCAAAATAGTATATGAACTGCCAACTGGTGTTGTATTGTTGAGACTTGGGTAAGGTTGGTCCTGCAACACCATCTAACCGCTCCCCAGAGCTTTTGTACAATAAACTTGCTTTATGTACAACCGTGTACTCACTTCTTAGGTGGTGGGCCTGTTTTTGGTTAAGGTGATTAAAGGTCCACCCCACATTTGGCGAGCCATGTAAGAGCCCAGGCATTCCGAGACTTTGGGCGTTTTCTGTCCACACCCCTCATCGGCAGCACCTCAAATTGGGGACCAGTCTTCGGCGCACAGTGAAAAAGAGGTCTGTGAATGCCATATTGGTTAATGGTCTTTCTGCTCCCTGGCAACATGGTGCCACGGCCTAGCAGTGTGGAACGATTTGACGAAGCACCACATCGCATTACCTCGGGTTCACTTGAGTACACAGTTTGGGGTTTAAAGCAAGAGGGGGAAATGGGGGTGGGAATGGGGGTAGAAAAGGGGTTGTTTCCTTGACAAGTTTTTTTTGAGAGGGGGTAAGGGTGTCAGATTAGTTGCAGTATTTGGAAAAGTGGATGTTTTTTGATTGTGTGATTGAACTGTTTTGTGTTGCAAGTCCTTTGCCTATATTTTGTACTTAGTTTGTTATTTTAGAGGTGTGAGGGGGTATCTTAGCACGCACACCCAGTGTGAAGCTTGTCCTGATACTCTTTAGTTTGCTTGTCTGGTTGGCTGGAGCCCTCACTTGGAGGTGGAGCGGTATCTTAGGGTACGATCAACCATAGATACCTTAGGTCTTGACATTCTTTTATATTTGCCATGCGGGCAGAGCCCCTCACCTGGATTTTCTTGGTTAGTCGAAGTAGTGAAGGGGAAACTTCCCATAGGCAGGAAAAGATGGTTTTGTAGTAGAGAAGGCCGTACTAGTAAAGGAAGAGAGCCGGAGCAGAAGTGCTGTAGTGGAAAGCATTGCACCCCTCTAATGCCCAAGTGGTGGGGATATCTCTGAAATATTGGCTGGCAAGTGTTTTTGATAAAATGCTGTCTTCTTTGTATGAGTGAGAAGTAGAATTGAAGTAAATAGTGAAGCGTGGTAATTGTGGTATAGGCGAGAACGGTGAATGAGTCTGAAGGGCGATTAAGGAATTGGGAAAGGGTAAAAAGGGAGCTCTTGGGTGAACATTCTTTTGTGCCGCAGGTTCGGCTTAGTATTCGATTTTTTGTGAAACTATTTTTTGATAACTTGAATTGGAGTATGGAGACTCTGCTGAATCATCTACAAGGTGAACATTTTTAAATATCATAGGGAGCGGTTGTGGGAGAGTAAGGGGAACATTCTTGGCCTACTGAGGGATCCTATGATGCAGGGATGTTGGAGAACCTGCATACCTTTTTTAACTACAAAGCACAAGGGCTTGAATTACGGAGGATGTATGGAAAAAGCGGTAAGGGCAATAATGTTGAAATTGTGGACGGAGGGCTGTAAAAAGGGAGGGTGCAGAAATGTCTTCTGCATCACCTCCATATAGGAGCTATCCGTTATCGCCCACAAAAGGGTACACAGACCCTGAGTTTGTACCGCCATTTTCCCCCAGCTGTTACTCCAGTGGTCGCAAGACAAGACCCAGGTAATGCCTCCATCAGCTACGATTTCTAAGAACTGGGATTCTGAGGAAAGTGGAAGGGTAACTCCTTCAATGGTTCGGGCTGCACAGAGGTTGAAAATAGAGAGCGGGAAAATGATAAATCCCACAACTGCTAGGTTAGCAGATCGACTAAGGGCGAAGGATCCTGAAAGAGTAAGACCGATAAGAGCAGAGGAAGGATTGGAAATGAGAAAGAAAGAAGAGGCCAGGCCACTTCCTGCGAGGATAGAGGATAGATTGCGAACAGTGGTAGATGCGCATGAAAGGGGAAAAGACTAAGGAAGCGCTACAAAGTTAGCAGAGGAAGAGGTAATGCTGTTATGGCGGCAGAAGGATGAAGAGCGGGAGGAAGTGAGAAGACAGATAAGGGATCTAGAAGAAGGAAGGTGGAGACATGGGCGGGTTCTTGTTAGGTTGGACAACTCAGTTATCAGAACGGTTGAGGTGGACATGTAGAAGAGGGTTGCTGCCATGAGTACAGAGGCTGAGCAGATAGGATGGGAGATGGCACTCTATGGTAGTGCTGATAATGCTTCCGTACCTGTAAAAGGGTTAGGGGATGTAGCAGCTGGAATACACAATGAAGGAGAGGAATGGGATAACGAGAAAGGAGAGCAGGGTGTAGACATGCTACCTCTCGCTCCAGTAGCAGTGATGGAAAGCACACCATAGAACCAAAGAGCACGGCAGGGTATTTGCATGGCTGTGGTAAGTGGTAGGGGAGGGCTGGGGGGAAGTCCCATTAAACACAGGTATAACCCCGTTTACGTTGCTCCAGAATTGTCTGGGAAGGACGTGTTATGTCCCGTGGTCACACATGAACTGAAGTAACTTAATGAAGACACTCCCTTTGCTCACTACAGCGGCAGGTAAGTGGATTTATGCATTGGAGAAGCATATTGCCAGTGTCATGTTGGCCATAGGGGACATGAAGAGCTTATTCACGGCCCTAATGGGGGAACGGTCAGACTTTTGAAAAGATTGGGGTATCCGGGAGCTCAGTTAAATACAAATACCCATGATGGGTCAGCTTTAAAAAATGTTTAGGGTACTTGTATGGGGTGTCTTTTGGATTATGTACCCTGATAAACCAGATATCAATTTGATTTTAGCTAAAACTATGAAATTGGATGATGATACTGCCACACACATTCAGTTAATTCAGGAGATGCGGAGGACTGAAAAGGGAGAATCATGGGACAAGGACAAAAATTAGGCAATTTTTTACCACTTGCTGAAGAAGGACTTCCGAAACATGTCCAGCACGATTTAGATAAAGTAGCAGGGATGGAGGCTAAGAGTTGGACAGAAATTCAGTGACACATTGCACATTTTTGCAAGAGAGTACAGGGAAAAGAGGGAGAATGTAGAGCAGGCACACAAAACAGAGGCTAAGCTCGTTCAAAGGAAATTGCTAAATATTTGATAAGAAGGGGCAGTAATTACACATTCTATGGAGGGACAGCAGGGGCAACTGGGACAACAAGGACACAGTGAGCCAGGTATGACACAGGGTTGGGTGTACCGGTATGTTCTTCGTCTGAGGCCAATGAGAGGGTTTCTGAGGGGCAGAGGAGGATTTCCACGGGGAAGTGGGTCATTTGGTGGGTTCGAAGGAATGGGTCCACGGTTTAATGGCCCAACAGGAAATAATTATGGAGGATTTTATGGGATTCAGTGTTGGTCGTGTGACAAGTTGGGGCAAGTGTCACAGGATTGTTGTGAACGAACACAGTACTTTAAACATAGTAGCTCAACAGATGCAAGCCCCATCCCTGCCATATGTCCCAGGTCCTGTGCAATTTCAGCAGGCATGGGTTGAACAGAACCCAGCAACTGGGGCTGCACAGACCTTTGGGATCCCACTAACCATGGCAGCACAAGCATCAGTGCAGAAATGGGACAAGAATCCTTTACCCCAAGAAAACAGTTGCACACTACACTGGAGCAAGTGTTTTCGGGGGAAATCCTTTTTCTCTGCTAGGAGCTAATCTGTACCATGTGTAGGACAGCCCACAAGGATCCCTGATGTGTCCAGTCCTGTCCATTACCACCGATCCGGAAGAGCCCCGGGTAGGTGTGCAGGCAGGTGACCAAATGTTTTCATTCATGGTTAACACCGGAGCTACCAAGTTTTGTATTAAGCAAGGCAAGTTCCCTTTGTCAGTAAAAACGATGGCCACAGAGATTCTCTGGGGCTGTCCTGTCGGTTCCTTATACTGAAGATCTTTGCATCAAAGTGAGAAATCAAAACGCATCAGCCCCTTTGTTGTATTGTATGGGTACCCCAGCACAGTTTTTGAGAAGGGATATAGATTGCTTTCACAGGGGAAAGAATTGCATGCTCAAACCCAGGGTTGTATCCATTAAGGGAAGCAGCGCATTTTTCAGACCTATTGTAGCAGCAGTATGATTAAGGGGGGGTCCCGTGCATGCAGCATTGTTTCTTTATGGGTTGATGGTTTTGCCGAGTTGGGTCCTGGGGATCAGAAATCAGACATGGCGGGTACCGATTGAGTTTTCAGTTCGGCCCGATGTGCCACAGGAAGGAAGGAAATGCCAGAGAGAGCTACCACAGTTCAAAATACACCTCAGCCAGTCACAGTGAAACTACGGATATTGTTCACAATTGTGCCACATATGAGGAAGAAGGAGAGGGTACATTTATTTATTAATTTCAATTTTTATTAAGTGTGAAAGAGGATGCCCTGGAGAGGGTGAGGCGATTTTGGTTGATGGGTCTTCGACCATCAACCGAGAGATGGGAGAGAGGCATACGGGTGCAGCCGTTGTGGTTCTTGTGGATGGGGAGTACCTGGTCAGACTGAAGAATCAGCTGCCTTCTCATTACTCGGCACAAGCAGCGGAACTGGTGGCACTTATAAGAGGAGCAAGAAATGTGTAAGGGGAAGGTAGTCCGTGTTTATTCGGACTCCACGTACGTCACTTCCCTCATCCATTCTGGGTTGTCAAGATAGCAGAGAAGAGGATTTAGGAGGTCTGACGGGTCCCCTGCTATTCCCGCTGATTGGAACATTAACCATGACAGAAGAGATGGGTCTAGTGAAGTATGCTGCCCGCATTAATAAGGAAGCAGCACATTTTCCTTTATAGATTCCCAGGAAAAGGATACCATTTCCCAACAAGTACAGTTACCAGCCCCGTACACTGCAGTCCCGGTGCTCCAAATAATAGACCCACAGATTTGCTTTGGAGACAGGACGTGATGGGGATGGTAGTAATGCCTGTAGAGCTGCTTCTTTTTTACCTCGACGAAAAATCACAGCAGAGCTCCGGGAGGATTGGTTTATCCCTAATTTACACGTACATTTGTAGGGAATTGCGTAGTGTTCAAGGAGTTCAATCCCAGAAATACCATGGAGAGGCGTCTTGCCCAGGCCCTCAGGTCCATTCACGGAGCTCATATCGATTTTGTGGTCATGATAATGAGCTACAGTAACTTCAAATATTTAATGGTCATGGCTTGTCCATTCTCCCAGTGGTTTGAGGTTGGCCTCGGTGTACCAAAAGTGTAAGATCATCACAAGTTGTGTCTTCTCACCAACAGACAACCGGAGGAAGCGGCGAGACTACTGATGATCAACACAAGATACAGCTTCTCCCCGGGGACAAAGTCTACATCTGCACATTCGTGCAGCGCTGGAATGAGCAGAGTTTCCATGGGCCACACACAGTAGTATACACAACTCCGACTGCCGTGAAGGTGGAGGGGAATAAGAGCTGGATCCACCTAAACGACAATCGAAAGGATATCAGCACCCCTCCACCTGCAAGGGAACAGGAGCAAGCATAGAAGTCAAGTACGCCCTAGGGACTCACTGTTCGTTTTAGTGCGAGCAGGGGGAGGGGAGAACTGCCGGATGGAGATCTGGTGTTTAAATAATTTTTGCATAACTAAAGCAATGTTTATGATTGTAAACTGTGTAACAATGAATGTTTTTTTTTTTTGGTCCTTTCGGTCATCATGTCTGAAGATGACTAATGGAAACCAATAAGAAGTGTCTAATCTCATGACGTATGAGGAGAACATTTTAAGAAGAAAATGAAATGTTATAATGAAGATAAGTTAAATCCCATAATGGATGCACATGATTTCGCAGCTGAGCAGGTATGGAACAGCCATGTGAGGAATGTGGGGAGAGAGATCCATAGGATATTGCTACATCTGCTCTCTCATTCCCCATGCTTTTGGTGTTCCTAGGGTGTTTATTCCAAATGAGATGAAGGTAGCAGATGCGCTATGTCAGTTTAAAGGGCTGTCCATTACAGCATCACTTATACTTAGTGATGAGGACTGGTCAATGGCTGACCGGGCAGAGCACAAAAATCTTAGGTGTACTCAAAGAGTTCTGTTGATTTTGGAAGGAGCTATTTTTTCTAAAAATCGATGGGAGCAAGGGGTGAAGAGTTGAAGACCTGGAGGAATGAGGGGATTCTCAGAAGAAAGGGTGGCACAAATAAACAAAGAGTGTGGGACAGTATGGAAAAATCATTTGCAGTATTGGACGTGGCTCAAAGAACTAGAAAAACCTGTCACATACACCCATTTTTCTCCATGTTTTAAGGGCGATGGCACGGTGCTGGTTGGTACAAACAGGAACTGCAGTAACACTCTGCGCACTGCGGATTTGCTGGAGGTACGGCTGCCCTCCACCACAATTTCTGGATCGGTGGACAGCATGCATACAAGCAGTTGCCTCCAGCCTAGTGAGGTGTGTGCAGTCTCTCAAACCTTCATGTGCCAGTCCTTGTAATCCCGGAAGAGCATTTTCTTCTAGCTCATCCAATGCCTGAAATTACATCTGTGCCCCATTTGTCTCCTGTGACCCTTGCGTCCCCGTCATCACCACATAAGGACAAATCAGAGACTATTCTTGGTTGGAGGAAATCCCGGACAATTATTACAAAGTTAAAGGTCCAACTACCTCTCAGCAACATCCTCACAGGCCTTAGCAGACATTCCTGATCGTTATCGGCTGTTTAGTCAAACAGAAACCTTTTCCTCCCTCCTGGAACCTGGCATTCAAGCAGCAGAAAACACCAAATGGCTCTAGGCGACAAGGTATGAACTCTTGCTCTTTGTGAACACTTCTGAGTCAGCGTTTAGTGCCATAAGGAAATACTGTGGGCACGGGCACGGAGGCTCATAACATTGCAAAACGAGTACATACTCAACCTCTTGACAGCAATGGAGGGCGACGTATGCCGGGAGTACCTGATGCACATTTGTGCCTCCAAATGACACTGAGAATGGTACGCTCAACAGAACTATCGTTGCTCTGCATAAACTGAAAGAAGTAATGGAAACTGAAGCTGGGATAACCAACGACTCATGGATAGACGCTTTGTTTGCATGGGTTCCTCCCTGGTTGAGTCTTGGTGTGAAGATTTTGATGCCTATTTTTGTCTTTTTACTTATTCTTTTTTTTTCTTTTTTTGTGCTCCTGTCAATTAGTTTTGCGTTGTTGCTCTGCCCAGGTACCAACAAGTGCGGCCATGAATATCGTAACTCTGTCCAAGACTAGGGACACCACTACTTCATCCCGTAAGAGTACTCAAACTGAAACGGTTTTGTTTCCCCCACCAATTGGCATGCTTGTGTGAAGGAGGTGGGCAGGTGGATTGTGGAAATGGCGGTGGGGGGGGCAAGCCAGGTTGATTCACTGGAGGATTATGCCGATATTGAGAACAGGGTGAGAGAGGTTCCCTAAGAAGATAATTATTTTTTCTAATGTATTTATTGTATATAGTTCAATACTGAACTTTTACAATCAATACAGTTATTAATACAATTGCAAAAATGTCATTCAAATACATTCCAATTAAATATTAAGTTTCACATTACAAAAGCTAAAAAGACTAAAAGAAGAAAGCAGGAAACGCTAAAAAGAACTAAGAATAAAAATGTTAAGCACTTTTAACTATCGACATTACTAATTCACATTTGTGGTTTACATTTCATGAAAACTGCGGCAAAAAAAAAAGCAAACTCCATTAAATCGAAACTATTTCATATTCATCACCCGCCAGGTGGCTGCCCCCGATATATATGGTACTACAGGGATTCACCAGGCATTATTTCACCCCCCTGTTTGCAGGCGTTCATTCAAATGATGAGCAAACACACTTGGGAACCAAAACCATCAACCAGTATGGATTTATCCGCCCCTAACCCACACTGACATAAATACGGGAGGATCCTCCTTCTGACTCTGTATAGGGCCAGAAGAACAGCGGTTCAGGCGGTGTTCAAACAGAATACTCAAAACTCCTCGCTCTTTATGGCGTCTGAATTATGCACAAGATGTCCCAATGCTACCATATAAAGGGCTCCCCATCTCGGGCATTCCGTAAGGACATGCTTAGTGGATTCCAAATTGGTCTCAATTTTACACATCCTACAATATCTCGCTTCAGGTAGCAATTTCTTTTTTGGCCACACACAGTTAGTACTGGGAGTTGGTTAATACATAGTCGTAGACAAAAATCACGCACGTCCAGAGGTCCAGGTACCGTTCTGGTTTCAAATACATAAACCCCAACTCAAGGCACACATTCTATTGAGGTCGTGGTTGACAGTCTTAGCATAGATCTCCAAAACTGTGCCTCCACTCCATCCAGCCATTTTAAATCTTTCATTGCCAGGGCTTCAAGTCCATACAAAACAGTAGGACTTAAGACACAGTTTAAACCCCAGACAATGAAAAACTGCCATGCTCCACAACACGTTTCATGCACATAACTGTAATTTGCCTAGCCATGGTTACCTTTGAGTCTATTATATCCATGTACACAGATGAAGCAGAGATCTCCAGCCCCAAATATTTGTAGGACTCTGTGTAATCGATGGTGCCCACAGAAGTCGTCATTTTCACTCTGCCAATTTTCTTGGATGACACCAGCATTTACCTAGGTTTATTGCCAAATTATTTTAATTGGTGAAAATTGCTAACTCTTCTAGCATGGCCTTGATTCCTGATAGCAGGTGGTTAAAGATAGCCAAATCATCAGCATATAGCATTCCTCCAATCATCGTTTGGCTGATCTTAGGCGAGCAGCCGGCCTTGGCCAGCAATTATGCCAGGTCATCCGCAACACAGATGTTAAAAAGCAAGGGGGCCAGCATACAACCCTGCCTCGTCCCCCCTGCTAATAAACATCTGTGACAAATTGCCCTGATCTTCCAGCCGAATCTGAGCCGTATTGCCCACATGCAAAGCCACAATGACTTCTAAGAGCCACACCCCCTCAATCGGGTTTAAGATCATCTGTTCTGGCGGCTTCCTAGCTCCCGCCAAGATCCTTCACATGGCACCTGCTTTACAGCTCATCAGTGCCTTGATCATATTCTGCCAATAGCCAATCATCCCATCCCTTTTCCTTCTACCTACCCAATTAGGATACTGGCTCTTCAATCGAGTGGAGTCAAGTTTGACCTTATAGGGAAGAGCATTCGAAACTGCTACGGCATGCAGCTGTCTCCTCAAGGCTCTTTTGGCCATGTTAATTCCCGGGTAATACTTATGAGAACGAGTTTCCCTGGTTGTTGCTATGGTCTTGCCTTTTTTTTTTTTTTTAACGACCTGTAGCAGAAGCAAGATCCCCAAACCATTTCTCTATCTCATTAACCGACCAGGAATCCAGATTTACCTTCGCGTTATACAGCTCAGCCTGTAGTGTTTCACAAGCCCTGGTGATGCTACCTTCTGACCACTGTAATCTATTTCCTGCCTGTGAGATACCCAGGTCAGCTGGTCCCATTTGTTTTGACCACCCACCTCAAACCCTCCTCCCCCTTTCAGGACTCCCACAACCATTCCACGTTCAGAGCTGCATGGTCACTTGCAATTTGTTTTTTAACTACCAACAATTCAGCTCTGTCTACCAGAATGTTATTACAAGCCACATAGTCCAATGTTGCCAGACTGGCCCCAATCTGCCAGGTTGAATTCCCTGGCATGTCACCATTAGTTCAGTTCTAGCATTAAAAAACACCCAGTACCCATTCACCAAGGAACTTCAACCACTTTTGCCCCGTCCCATTTACTGTCTTTAGATCCATTATGTTATTAGAGTTTACATCACCCAGATGCCCCTCAATCGAGTGTTCACCACACCTTGCGTTTAGATCCCCTCCCAAAATAATACCATCGTTACCAGCAGCCATTACCCATTCCGTAATAACCATATCAATATAGGCAAAAATGTCATCCATCACGGCACCACCCCGGGAAATCATACACTTCAATCAGAAGCACTCGATTAGCCAAAGACAATGCTCCCAGGAGCACCTCAAGCAAAAGGACATTGCCCCCCCACCCCCCAACTCAGCCGGGTGATTGTTCTGGATTCCAGCTCATTAGTCACACCAATCACCAGCCCCCAAAGTGTCGCCCCAGCAGCCCTTTATTTGCCTTGATCTGGTGAATGTGGAACCCATCCACCAAGAACTGGTCAACGAGCCAAGTTTCCTGAAGCATACATACTGAATGATTCAACAGGAACTCGAGGGAAGGGCTCTTTTGCATAAAATGGGCATGGCCTCTCGTATTCCATGAGGCTAAGCATAACTTTCATTGCGGTTGGCTTTCAGCCCCCGCAAAAATGGATTTCAACCATAGCCAACCCTGGGCATTATCTAATTTAGCAACAGGAGGGGCACCCCCTACTTAGGGATCCCTGCCTCAAAATTATCTTAGGTTTATCACAACAGTTGCAAAACATTGATGGTTCACCTGGTTGCACCGGCTTATCCAGTTCGTATCCCAGAAACTCGAAAGACACCGCCTGGGCACGAATTAGGGTGGCCGTGGCAAGCAGACCACAATGCACCCTAGATCCACCTACAGTCGCTGCCCTTTCTCCCTTTAATGGTTCCACAAACTCGAAGTCAGCAGAGCTTAAAATCCAGAGCAATGGCACTTTGCCACATCCTCTGAGCAGATCGCTTCTGTTTATATGATGGCGCTTTATTGTACCCCCAGGTTTCGTGATGGTGAATTTCCAAAGATCCAGCAACCCCCCGCCACAGATGGTATGACAGAGAGCCCTGATCTTCCACTGCTCCGCCCTGATGCTTACCACTACCCATCCCTTCCTCTACCATCTTCGCTGGAACAGATGGAGCTGTGCCAGCTGTTATAATAGCAAGGTCTCCCTCTACAGACAATGATTTATGAGATTATGTCGTGGGCTGCTCTACGTCCACTTGCTCTAAGAGGAGCCAACTAGTCAGAGTGCCCTTTTTCTATGGCGCCTTGTCAGCTTTCTTTGGCTCACTCTAGATGCCGTAGTGGAGTTCAATTGCGGGCCCTCAGGGGTCAGTGGTTGTTGGTCGTCTGCATTTTTCTGAGCCTCATTTCTTCTACTTTTGCTTATTCTGCCACCAACGTTTATGATTCAGATAACTAAACAGTGATTGTACGGACAAGTCCAGGCTATCACTAGCACGTGCCAGACTTTGAGATAGAATGTCAATCGGGCAGTCCTCTGCCGGTCCCGATTCCATTTCCGATTGCCGCCCGACCCTCATTCCTGCTCCGGCGTTATAGATCGCTTCCAAATAGACTCCACCAATTCATGTAGTAGTGCCATTTGCTCGGCCTGTTTCAGAACTTCGGTATGGGTTCTACCACACAGTTTAAGCAGTATATTTACTGCAAAGTTTAGCACATCCCATGATGCACCAACTTCTAACTGCATCGACGTTCACCCAACCCCAAACAATTTTTTACAGCTAGATTATCCTCCTCCTCCTCATCCCCCCGCCCCCCATTTTCTCGAGGCCTCGGGGTTGCCGTGGTTAACACTAACCCGTTTCTCCGATAATACCACCCGAGCACATCTGGTAGCATAATCTCAATAGTGAATTTCTGTCAAAGTCCCCAAACGTCGAGTTAGCCATGCCCCAGTTGACCTATTTAAGCGTGTGTCCCCAACTAGTGGTTCCGCTTGGCCTCGTGTTTGCTTAACACTTTTAGATTTTCAAATTTTGGTAATTTGCCCATTTGTTTGTGAAGGTGTCTTTTCCCCCTTCACAATGGAGGCACCTCGCACTTCCACATCGCCCGTCTTTGTCCTCCTTCTTGGGCGGTCTGTGATCCGATCGTTATAGCTCTTTTGTAGTCATTTGTTTTACCAGGCTGCTTATTTGTAGCCTTGCGCATGTTGTAGACTCTTTGTTTATGCAGTGTTTTCCCCACGCATAATTATTAAGGGTAGGCTTCCCCAACCCGCAGTTTGCTTCCTCCCCGAACAGCACTGTGCAGATAATGACTGTATATGCTGTGTGATTACATTGTTAACAATAGATACAAACGTCCACCTTCCGTGCCACCTCAACGTGTATTACTACTTACTGAGGGTTAGTGGTTCCACACAGTGCCCATTGCCACCTCCAGACAGCTGATCAGTGACTTTATATAGCAGGCAAAGTACCTCAGCCACCCAATATTTTTGAACAAATGATCGGTCTAGTTCGCTTACCCAACCAGAAGGCAACAGTTTGGTTTTAGGTCAGTTATTGCCAGCAAATTAATTATGTTTTCAATAGTAATGTATAAACCATGCACCAACTTCGGGACCTACTACAACCAACCCCAAGAAGAGGTATGTTTAAAAATAGGATCTGAAGATAACAATGAAGATAAGCCGGACTTTGAGGAGGTTTTGTCCATTCACGTTTGGTGGGTGAAGGGTAATAAAATGTATCAGGGAGTGTTTTCTGTTGCAGAAAAGTATATAAATTGCCAACTGATGTTGTAATGTTGAGACTTGGGTTAGGTTAGTCCTGCAACACCATCTAACCGCTCCTCTGAGCTTTTGTACAATAAACTCGCTTCTTAAATTGTGACCCTTTTTTTGGTTATACACACCCCCACATTGGCTTTTGTGATTTAGTCTTTGTAGTATTTCTTTTTCGCTTTGAGAATTTCAGCTTTGTACGATCCGATCTGTTTTTGATATGTTATTTCTTTGTCTTGCTCATAGCTTTTCCTCCATTCTTGTTCTAGTTTCTATTTTCCAGTTTGTTATTTTCATTGCTTTTAGATGGGACATGAACCATCTCGCCACTGCATTCTTCCATAACAAGATGAGGGTTTTTCCAGAAGCGATGCTATCTATTGTTTCTGCGATCCATTTCAGGATTGTGTCTGTTTTTTCATCTGTCAGTTGCGTCCAGGGTTGCAATTGATGGCTTTGTGGATATCACGCCTACCCTTCTAAAATGTTAAAACCACCAACTACCAATCAGAGATGTGTATGTAGCCATTGTGGCTAGTAAAACATGAAATCATACTCACAATTTTGAAGCTGCAGATTCACAAGCCAGGGGACAGGTGATTTTATACAGACCAAATCTCTAGATCACCAATTAGGTGAAAAGGGTTAAAACTGTCAAAGATCCATGGGTTCAATAGGTAGTTAACTAAGAACAACCTAAAAGTGATCAAGAGGTGGATACATAAAAACATTTTAAATCCCTCAGCAAAGGATTCTTCTCGCCCTCCTTCTGTGCTTTGATGGATCCACTTAACCTTGCCAACAAATAAGACAGTCAACACAGGTTATATATGAACACCAGTACCGCTATAAAGTTGTAAGCACAGGGAAAGATGAAAGGTTAACCTAACAAAAAACAGAAAGGTGCGACCATGGTAAAGAAAAATATATTTTGACTAAATGGGTAAAATGGCACATTTCAGTCCCACAATATTGAACCAATAAAAAAAGTAAATTTAGAAAAATTGGCAACATATCAATATTTTCCCTCTATCAGCAGTTCACTCTCTCGGGATAAAGGCATCTGAAAGATCTTTGCTGCTTTTTTCCAAGACAGTTCAGCGTTGAAAATTACTTTTGCCTCCGAATTATTGAAGTAAGCATTAATAAAATCCCAATTTGGGAAAATTAGCAAAGTGTAAGTTATAGGCGCAAAATCGAGAATTACAGCCATTTCTTACTCAATACATCTGCTTGCCTTGCTTACACAGGCAGGTCCATCTCTTGTGGGCCAGCAGTGTCCTTCATGCCCTGCTTCTTCGTGGTTCAGCATGGTGCAGCCTTGAGTGAAATCTCAGCAACTCCCCCAGACTGGTCAAACTGCTTCTTTTTAAAGGCCAAGTCCATCCCACATTTCTCTGCTAGCCAATCGCATTCCAACAGATAATGTTCTTTCTTTAACTTGTTTAAAATATTGCATGCGTTTATGAATTCTCGTGCTCTTTGCCGAGTAAGTTTTAAATATAGTGCTAGCAAGTTGCTACATGCATGCAATAAAAATACTGTGACCACACGGTCGTTAAGAAAATCGAGGACATTTGTTTTCAAAACCAGTCCAGCAATGTGGACAAGGCTAGCAGATAATCTCGTGCATTCCGCATATAAATATATTTTCTAAACACATGCAGCTTTTTGGGTTCCAGTGAACACCATACCCCCATAATGCATTAAAAAAAAAGTTTTGTGCTTGAGAAGAGAATGTTGGTAAAGTCACTAGTGGCAATACACTTGGGAAACCTAACCGGAATTATTGGAGTTTAGAGCTGTTAATAGACATAACTAACGTAACACTACCTACACCCAGAGGATAATAAGTGTTGGCAACAAGACCAAAAGCAAGAACAATAAAGGCTACTACAAAGAATAAAATACAATGCAACCTAATCAACCCTAGATCCATGTCTAAAACACACAACAGAGATCTATGATCTACTTTGCGATGGGGGAATCAATATCATATGCATCACAGAAACGTGGCTAGCCAAAAATTACAAAGTCATACTACACAACTGTCTGCCTGGCAAATTCAAATGCACACAGGCAACCAGAAAATGAAAGAAAAGAGGAGAAGGACTTGCGGTGGCCTACAAAGAACATCAAAGAATAAAAGCAGCCGATCCGAACTGCGAATCGCTCATCCTACACCTGACCTCAGACCCGAAAACAAACCTCACATTGATCTATAGACCCCCGACCTACAAAGCAACCTTCATAGACACCTTCGTAAAAGCAGTCAAGAACCTGCACGTTAAACATGATCACCGGATCATTCTTGGGGACTTGAACATATAGTTCGAAGAGAACGCAAGCTTGCAGAAAACCCTTACTAAGCAGCTTGAGACAATGAAACTATGAAAAAAGGTGAAAGGCGCGATGCACAACACAGATCACACTCTGGGTGCAATCTTCGCCAATACAAATCTGATCACAACAGCACCACCAATCCAAATACTTTGGAACAACTACCTCATTATACCATTTGTGATCCAAATACCATCAAAAGCATCAAACAGGCCCAAAAGAACCCCTGATCTATCTGGAAAACAAACTAGAGAACCGTCAAAAGCAGTAACCTAGAAGAAAACGGGGATCCTCAAAGCCATTGATTGCAAACCTGAAACCAACTGACAAACGAAAAAACAGACCTAATCCTGAAATGGATCACGGAAACAATAGATATCATCTCTCTGGAAAAAACCCTCATCCCATAATGAAAGAAAGCAGTGGCGATATGGTTCATGCCCCACCTAAAAGCAATGTAAATAACAAAACGGAATCTAGAACAAGAATGGAGGAACAATTATGACCAAGACAAAAAAATAACATTAAAAACAGATTGGAACAGGCGGAAATTCTCAAAGCACAAAATAAATACCACAATGACCGGATCACAATAGACAACACCACCCAGAAAGAACTGTTCCACATCGTAAACATTATGAGAACCCCCTTCTGACCCCCACTTATGCCTCCTGCTCTCAGATGTATCAGACCCTGGGTCAGGCGCGCTATATAAATAAAATAAACAAACAAACACTGGTTCCCTCGCAAAAACTATGCAATGATCTCACAGATCACTTAAAGAGTCAAATCACCAACAAACATCGGATCATACAAAGTAGACGAACCGACCACACCGTTCAGCAGATCCAACCAACCCCTGGCCCACAGAACAGGCAGAACATTCTTGCTCAAATGTCAAGTGCAGCTTGGTGAACAAAAGCAAAAAGGCAGGCTCCCCAATTGACCCCACCATCCACCCGACATCTGTAAAATCGATCCTTACACAGGGTGCACCATCGGAATACTACCTAAACATCTTCAAATGGCCACTTTCAACGGACAGAGTACCACAAGCCTTCAAATCAGCCTACATCAAACCGCTCTTCAAAGACACTTCTGGTGATTTGGAAGACCTCTCCAAATACAGACCGACCTCAAACATTCCTTTCCCTGACAAAACTAATCGAGACCTATATCTGCGAACAGATACTAGAACACATCAAAAATAACCAATTATTGGACCAGGCACAAGAAAGCTTCAGACCCATGAAAGGAACGGTGACAGCACTACTCTCTATATGGGAGGTCCTAAATGCAGATTCCAAAATTAACTCAGTGCTGATGCTACTCTACCTCTCCGCAGCAGTCGACACAGCCAAGCATAACATCCTTGTCAAGAGACTGGAAGAAATCGGGATCGGCGACACAGCGCTGCTTTGAGTTAAATCCTACTTGTCCGACAGAACAGAAACATTATAGTTCCACAAGGCTCATCGTTATCCCCACTAATGTTTAACATTTATATGACGCCACTAATCAACCTCATCAAAAGACACAGCCTCACATGCTACAACTAGGCAGAAGATACCCAAATCATCTACAAAAATAAAATCAACGGCAATGAAGAGGAGAACACCACGCTAACAGACTCTCAAAGAACTCTACCAATGGATGAACACTAATAACCACAAAATTAACCAGGACAAAATGGAAATCATGATTAGGCCGGAAACCTAGGAAACAACCAGGACATCCCATGGCCCACATAACTGGGAACACCACCCAAACCGCCCAAAGTAGTCAACAACCTTGCAATCCTAGTGGACAATGAGTTAACACTAGAACCTCAACTAAATGCAATAATTAAGAAATGCTTCTTCGACTTTCACAGGATCAACAAGGTTCTACCCTTCCTCTAATTCATTCACAAACATCTCCCACACCATGTCAAGGATAGACTATGCCAACAGCATATAACTTGGAATGCCGGACTATTTACTGAGGAAACTGCAACGACTACAGAATGCATCGGCCAGACTTCTCCTCAAGCTCTCCTGAAGAGACCACATCACACCAGTGCTAAGGATGCTACATTGGCTCGCAGTCAAAAAACACATCACCTTCAAAACAATGTGCATAACACACAGAGCTATCCACGGCCATGGAGCGGAATTCATATGAAAGAACATCACCATCTACAAACCAACAAGAACACTTAGTTCCAGCAGCAACATTTGCCTAGAACCTAAACTCTACACAAGGAAAAAACATAGAGGTGTAGCCTTCTCTTGCATAGCCGTAAAACTCTGGAAATCCCTCCCGAGAGAAATCCAAACTACGGAGGACCATCTAAAATTCATAAAACCTCAAAAAACCTGGCTCTTTAGCTCCCAACAGGACGAAAACATCGGAACAACATCTCCGCACCATGAAACGAACAAATACACAGAAAAAGGAGCCCAGCAAAACCAAGGATGGAAAGAATACATCGACATGAACTGAGAATGAGCAAAGGAACTACCCCCCTCAATGGAATCCAACAAGCCAAACTGAGCAAAACCCAGCAAGAGAAACAAGATGGAAATAGGAGAATAAAACAACTAGAGTACCCCGGGAAAGCCCCATTTGAATAACGAAATACCACACTCTGTCAGGCATTTAACCTACCTGCATAGACCAGCCTCATCCAGCATACACAATATTGGTGTAAATCAGCAACTCTCACATTTAGCATGCATCGGCAGGTCAACCACCTTCCGCTTCCAGTCTAATAGTATAGCAAAGCCTTATGCCCCTTGTTGCGCCCAAAAAGACACTATATAACCTCTACAACATGCTGACTCAATCGAGAAGGATTAATTGAGATGAGATATGCAGGACACCTAATCGACTGAAAGAATTGTTACTAACCTACATATATGAACGAAGAGTGGGGAGTGCGCCACAACAGAGTGGAGAATAGGGGGTGGGGGGATGAGAACCGTCTAGCCTGGAAGGGTGGGGTTGGAGACCAGAAGTGTATCTCAACCGGCCAGAGCGCCAAAAGGTGGAAACAGGGGAGGGAGATATGTCACACGAAATTGGACCGCTGAGGGTGTGAAATGCACGACACGTAAAGGAATGCCTTTGGGGTCAGATTCCATTCAGCTCACAGATGGACATTGGAAGCCGGGAACATATCTTTCCTGGAGGAACTAGTGGGGTTGGTAATTGCTGCACACTAGAATGAATGATAGGGGGAGCGATATAGGTCGCATTTAGTCAGAACATCGAGGCTAGGAAATGTAACTAACTAACCATACTAAAAACTCACCCTTCTGCATACGCCTTTTCAAACTCTGAACTAAACACAACCATAGCTCTACAGCACCACAAATCGCACACAACTCACAGCACCCAGACAATGAAACATTCTGGCAAACTACTGTTGACCTCTATTCATACGTTCTTAGTTCCTTGCAGATGCTGTAGTCGAGTTCTTAATGCACCACCCTTCCCAAGATTATTTTAATTTTATGGTATAGGACTCTTACAAGACACTTTACTTGCTTGAATACATTAACCTAATCCAATATGGCGTACGTCCAACTCGAAAGGCCACTGTTTGGATGCAATATTCGCCACACCAATACCATTCTCCTCAAAACCCCTTGGTTTAGTCAGATCATTTTGAAGTCAAGTCTGTACTAACCTCTTAAATTCCTTATAATCATTTTCAAGCACTTCACACCATTCATTATCAGATCTTGTCACATTTTGAATTTACTTGCAGTTTGGAAAACATAACTGAACCCTCTTATTATGAAGACCTTGTCACAGAGTCAACAATTAATCAAGCTGTATACCAACAGTGGCCTAAAAAATATTCGGAATTACTTAAACAAAAAAGGAAATAATCATTTGGTTTATGTCACTATTGAAATTGTTGAAAAAACAAATTAGAAATAAATCTGGCGCTGTTGTCATATGTCAGTCAATACGAGAAAAAGGCATTTGATTCACTTTAAAAAAGGTATTTACTCTGCAAAACAAGGATATTACATTTCCTAGATTTCAACTGTCGCAGTTTGATAAAAGGAACGGTTTACTGTTGTAAATGTGTTTCGGATCCCTCAATTAACTGTAAGCACAAATATTCCAAATAGGACTTTGCATGACTTCCTTGACAATTCCTTAATTGAAACAATTGCGATGTTCCCGCACATAGTCTTGCAGTCTTCAGTAGCTGCACCAATGAAACAGGAATTGGATTCTCCCCTTCCTGTTCCTCTGATACAGGAGACCTAGCTCACATTACCACAATGCAAACCTTTAATGTTTAATAATTTCTTGAAACTTTTCATTCCAGGCAAACCAACAGGCTTCTTCCTTTATCCCATGCCAGCAAAATATTTTAAACATTTTCGCTCTCACCCGAATATGGTTCAGTTTATAAAATCCATAGTCAACAGCTCTCTAGAATCCCGTTTGGGCTGTTCTCATTTCCTTGAAAACGGCAGTAATTAAGCCATTAATCAAAAAAGATGGGCTCAATACTACTGATCTGTGGAGCTTCCGTTGAATATCATACCTTCCTTTGCCAGCAAAATTGTTGCAGAGGTAATTAAACAACTGCAATCATTTGTAGAAGAGAAAGGATAACTCTTCCCCCTCCTGGTTTTAGACTTGAGAGGGGAACAGAGACAATGGTCATCGCTGCCCTAGCCAAACTCAGGTTGCCAATGGCTCAATACGGTACTGAAGCTTTAGGAGCACCAGACGTATGCATGGTAGTTGACACAGGAAGTATTCTTGCCCGACCCTCAACTGGCTGGAGTCTTTTCTGGCTAATGCTATCAAATCCGATACAAGCAGGTTTTGGTGACATCTAGTGTCTGATGGCAGGGATCGACATTAAGATTGTATAAGCAGGAGCTAAAAGCCACTCCTGGGTATCCAGCATTAACCACCGACCAGGAGCTACTACTGGGCAATGAGGAGCTAGTATACAGTGTTCCCCAAGTGCAACTTCCAAATAGGATGCAAATATATAATTGTCCCTCATGTATGACCATTTTGTTTTAAATGTTGTATATCTTGTGTCCTACTGTTTATTTTAAAATTGTCCCGAATTAACAGAGTTAAATTCACACAGGTAGGTTTATATGGCATCAGTTGGCCAGGAGAATCAAAAGTGACTCCTGGCAGATGTTTTTATGCTAACTAGGCTCTTCAGGCTTCTACTTTCCGCCCTTTGCAACTCATCCTGAACAAGACTGCAAGACTTGTCCTTCGCCTCAAGCCCTGGGTTCGTATCTCTCCAGCCCTGCAATCCCTTCATTGGCATCCCAGTGGCTCCAAGGATTAAATTCAAGACCTTTTGCATTGTCTACAAGGCTTTCGGGGGCCTAGGACCAAAATACCTTCACCTTTCCCTCCATAAACACCTTCCCTCTCAAGCTCTTCGCTCCTCCAACTCCCTCAGGGTCAAATGTTTCTCAAAGAAACAAGCTGGGGGTAGATCCCAGTCTTCGGCTGGGGCCTCCCTCTGGAACAGCCTCCCTGCCACTATCAAACTTGAGGAGAACCATCTCCGGTTCTGGAAGCACCTCAAGACCTTCCTCTTTGTTTTTCTTCTCCAATGTTGATCTGTTCTGCTTCAGCATCGTGCACGTGGTTACCCTCCGATTTCATGCCTAGGTACTTGCTCACCCTGCCACGCACCTGCACTGCCTCCTGGCAACCCTTGCACTTGGGTCTGTATCTGTAACCCTACAGTCCCACCCCCCTTTTCTGCACTTATCGGACACCCCCTGTTTGCACCTTAGAGCTAGCACTTGCCACTTTCTGGCTGCACTACCACTTTGTTGTTATTACTTTCCCTTGCTTGGCACTTTCCTCTTTTCCCCCACTCCCTCCTGCACTTTCCCCCTTCCCTCTCCCCTGAACTTGCACGTTCTCAATGTCACAAAATATCAATACAAGCAGGAGCTAAATGGCTCCCAGGTCCCCTCATTTGCAAACCCTGGGATTATTATTATTATGTATTTATTCAGCACGATCCTAGCTTTGAGAAGCAACAGAGCGCATTACTGAAGTATACACCAATACAGATACAGAACAGAGCTCTCTTCCATGGTAATAGAACAGATATACCAGTGGGTGTAGGATACAGAAAGGGACAGAGCAAGGGTACAGCTGTACCAGGTTGCAGGGAGGAGAGGGGCAGCGTCTAGCAAGTTAGGTGGTGCGAGGAGCAACGTGATGGTCTAGGATGCAGAGCCCATGTTTGCATAACATTATCGTTTAGTTTGCTCCAGAGGATAACTTGTTTGGAGGAGAGCAGGGTGCTAGCTGGGCTCACATTTGCTGTCTTCGCATGTCGGCGTATATACTATACCGATTGCAGATCCTTGTTTTAGACACGCCCATTTTCTTATGAAGCTCCCCAAGCTGTGAAACTCCTCACCTCAGCATATATACGAGAGACGTTGAGTTGCAGATTTGCTTCAGGGAAGCCTTGAAAAGCTGGATCTTCCCAGTGTCTCTGGCTTTCCTCAGTGCAGCCCAGCACTGTGAAGTGACATTGCTGGCAGTTGTTTGCACTTGTACAACTTACCCAACATACAATAACAAAAAAGTACAGGACTCGCCCTATGAGGGCAGGGTGCTTCAACCTGCATAATAGTTCTAGACAGATCACAATTCTAATGCACGTTTTGCAGTAACACTGTTGCAAAAATGAAATTAAGCAAGAAATAAAGACCGCTTGTATGTTTTTATTTTAAAATCTCTATGCAGCCCCCAGCGCAACATATATCAATGTTAAATAGTCTCTGGCTTAAGAGAACAAACCCCAGGCCTTTACCCTTTACTTTAAAAAAAAAAAATAATAATAATTAAGTCATGCACATATACCAAGAAGCACAAGAGGGCCGCCCCGTCCCAGATCACAAAACTATTAAAGAGGTAGGTCCCAAATGATTGACATTCCAAGTAGGAAGATCCCAGACAAGCAACCTTTCACAATGGGGAGGAGTCCACTCGAGAAACATACACGTCCTTAACCAGTGACATATTAGTGAGGGAAAGATTACGGTGAGGGAGATCTCATATGGTGAACGGGTACAAGGATGGGGGTAGAGAGACATTTCTCAGGCGAGTAGCATTTGGGGGAGGAGCAGGTAAACTGGAAGTGTAGTGGCAGCACCACAGGGTTCGAAATTGAGCTTTGATGAGGGGCAGTTAAAACTAGCTCCTGTGTGTCGGGCACCACCCTGTAGGCAGGAGCTACTGCAAGGGAACCGGGAGCTACCGGGGATGCTCCTTTAAGTTTGTGTCCATTTTGCATGAACAATTGCGTTTAAACGTTTATTAGATGTGTTATAATTCTTGTTTATTAACATTCTCAAATACTCAAAGAGTTAATGTCACATTTTGGAAGGCGCCAGTTAGCATTAGGAGCCAAAAGGTAGCTCTTGGTAGCTGTTGGTTTCAAGCTAACCAGGCTCTACTATGCTAGAAGCAGGAGGTAAATATTTCCCCTCAATTTCGAACCCTGCACCACAAGCAAAGGCAGAGTGCAAGCAAAAGAAGAGAGCTTTACTGTATGGAGACAGAGCATACGAGGAAGAGAGCCAGAGAGCACGTAAGAGAGCGAGCAAGAGAGAGAGCGAGCACTCAGACTCAGATGTCCCATGGACACGTTCTGCTGGCCGCATTCAACTGAATTTTCCCAATTGGTTTAGATTGGGAGCGGATTCCTGCTCTGCTTCTCTGCACTTGGGGCTGCTAGGTATGAAATCCTTCACTGGATCTGGGGTTGACTGCTTTGTTCTGGATACCTACAGGAAGGAACTGGGACTTGGCTTTTTACCACAACCGGAGGCCAGCCTACAGCCTTTCTCCCGTTTCCTATGGGGCAATTTTCTCAACACTGGGATTGCCACAAGTGAAACTGCAAGGCACTTACCTGGGCAGTGGCATTTTCTCGGTTCCCTAGACTGCTCACCAAGCCTTGGAATATTAAGGACTTTCCCAGATGTATTAGTGATTGTAAATCTATGCATTACCTGCAGAGTATATACATTCTATTACTGAGTGTTGCTCCTGTTTCACTCCTTTGAGTGCAGTATGCCCTTTAGGTCCCAAGGACTGTTACCAAAATATATCCTGGGATTTTGGTAGCCCTCTTGCTGTGTTGGACATTGTGCTCCCCCTCTACTACTTCTGAGTGCTATAAATCTATGGTCTGCATATATATTATGCATCCTACTTGTATTTAGAGTACAGCAGAAACCTGTACGTGGTACCCTTTGACACTGAACATGATGGTAATTACTGTGTGTACTATTGCGTAGAGGTCTGCTCTTTGACTAACCTCTGGAAGTCTAAATGCATTGTGTACCACCAAATATGGGGCTAACATTTTAGGGTACTGCGAGTTAAGCCTCGAATGCACAATTAGGTGTTTATCTGCACTGTGTTTTTATCTGCAATGTGCAATATCTTTAACCTTAGTATTTAGGTTTTCCATCATAAATACTTTGTGTGTCCTTAGAAATAAAGAGTTAATTTTTCAGACTACCAGTGCTAGGGTGACCACTGGAAAAAAAGGGCCTATTTTCTGGTTTGCCAAAAAGAATTTGAGAGTGCATGAGCAGCTCAGTAGGGGGGGCACCAGGGGTTTTCTTGGAGCAGAGCATGGCAGCCTCGTTAGTGCATCCCAAATTGCCCTGAAATGGCGCAGCAGTGTTCCGTCACGCATAGGAAACCAATCTGCTGTTTGTTGCGTCTGTCGGTCACAGCTACTGCTCCCTTCCGGACTTACATAGGTGGGCCGTAGGAAGCTTCAGGTGCTCGGCATAGGAACACATTCATAGCAGCATTGGCAGAGAACACAGGGGAGCTCCAAATGCTGGTCAGAATTCCATGACTAGGA
The DNA here is from genome assembly GCF_040938575.1 of Ambystoma mexicanum. Lineage (NCBI taxonomy): Eukaryota > Metazoa > Chordata > Amphibia > Caudata > Ambystomatidae > Ambystoma > Ambystoma mexicanum. Next base: position 516,477,620 of record NC_090921.1, on the reverse strand, counting down.
GAGAGAATCCTGTGGTCTTCAGGGTAACTGTTTGACCCTACAGCCCTGCAACATCGGTTCGAATCTCGGCTGCCCACTGTTTACTTCAAGTGCGAGCAGCAAATTATATCCACACAGAAGAACATGGAGGACATTTAAAAAATAAAAACTTTAAAAATCCAGAAGAATCAAATGATAAAAAGGGCAAACAACAAATAATTCATAAGTGCACATAACAAAAAGGAGGACATGAGCTTAAGCAGGAACCTTAGCCCGAGATTCTGAGACATGCCAGCATGGGAGACAGCTGGAGTCAGGAGGCGCAAGACAATGCAGAGGATTCAGAGATTCTCTCCCCTCCAGCCCTCTCCCCAGCACAACTGTGGAGACCCCTAGTACATCAGGAGAAGGCAATGCCTTTGATAGAGTGAAGAATACTTTCCTGAAAAGGAAAACGAGTGAAGTTACTCAATCACCCTCTCTCCCTCCCCGAAGAGGAAACAGGGAAGGAGGGTGAAGACACAGGTGATGAGCCATCCGTCCCGGATGCAGGATTGGAGGTGTTCCCCCGACTCAATGGACTCATGCTCTGGCATGCAACAAGAGTGGCCTCTTGCAGAAGGAAAACTGGTAGAAGTTTTTGATCTGGAAGACCTACAAAACCTCAAACCATTGCAGTGGACTCCATCCCCTAAAGTGGTAGAGTATTTGAAATGATGGCTGCGGAAACCACTTGACAGACGTAAGAGCGAAGTGGAGGGTGGAATGCCCCTGACCCAAGATCCAAGGGAAGGTAGTGTAAATGGCAAAGCTGCAGACCTTCATAGGGAAGTGTGGGCGATAGAGAGGCGGACACAGTACTTGATGCCAGAAAAGGAACTGAGGTTTATTTAAATAAACAATAACTTTGAGCATACAAAAGATATTAAAAACAAAAATGTCTCTCAAGGCAATATTTCAGTGACCTACACGGCATAAGGGATCCTCTGTAGTCTTCTCAATAACCTTGCTTGCCTTCTCCTCCAGTCAATATGCCCAGCAGTATTCCACACGCTTGAAGTCACCATCCTCTTTCTAGAAAGCAGAAAATATGAGCGACACATTGTAGCATTTAGTTCGTCTTTTATCTTAGCCATAGGCACCAATAACCAATTGTAGCGTACGGCTTACCTGGTCCAATCTGATGAATATACTGATAAGCCCCGTCCCCTTCTTTCAAACCCCTGCTTGACGGCCGCCTTGTTGCCTCTCTGTCCCCATGGTTCTCGGGCCGCAGGTGTCTGGTAGCGGCGCTTGGGTGTGTTTTTTCGGGTTAATTGCCTATTGCATACGTTACGAGGTATGTGTGAATTGAGGGAAGGGTTTTAGTTGAGGAGAGTTGTTTGGTCTGTGGGTTCCATCAACTTTGCTGGTGAGCACTTCCCTCTGCTATCTATAGGGTTCCTACGAGTCCGTGTCAGCCTGCACTACTCTTGTATCATCGGAGCAGTGTGTGGTCCGTCTGCTAACGCGTCTTGTATTTCGGTATTTCTCACATTTCTGTGAACCTCGGTGACCAATGTGGTTAATCCTCACTTATCCCTGCCCGTCGTCAGGGTTTGTTTTCAGTCCCGGTTAGCTTACCGAAAATCGCTAAAGAGCCACAAAAATAAGGCATTGATCAAGTCTGGCACTCCCACAAAAACAAGTTTTTGGACATTAAAGGGCCATTAGCAACGATCTTGAATCTAGCATGAAAGTCCAAGGGTACCGGAGACCCAGTGGACCCCTCCACCTAGGCAAACTAGGCCCCGCGGCCAGCTTGTCGTGCAATAGCAATTGCGCCATCACCACAAAGAGAATGAAGGGGTGCCGATTAAGATCGATAGTAGTCTCAGGGAGCTGGCAGCCTCCAAGGCTGGATCCGCAGCTTAAGGCCTCCTGTTTGGGGAGCCATTTGCAAAAGAACTGTCCAAAATCATTGGCAAAATTCCCCCGCACTTGAAAGGGTTCAGTCATCGATCAATCAAGTTTTCGCTGCCAAGATTTTTGGCAAGGCCGGACGTCGCGCTCGTCTGCCCCAAGGCGGAAGAGGGGTTTACCAGTATTGGAAGAAGTAATGCTCAAACGCCTTCTACCCATCCTGTGGTCACGTGGCAAGAGGTAGGAGCTGAAGACCACCTGCCAGAACCCAGTGGTATCAGGTAATATTATCCCCACCAATAATATATGGTCGTGGGGTAAGGCTATAGGAGAGTAGTGGGGATAATTGATGTGGTTATTAGGACCGGGGGTTGCAGGGGTGTCGCCTGCAGGTTCCATGGCTTAATATCGTCCCAAAATGATGGCAATAGGTTTACGGGGATATTAACACATGGAACCGACCCAGTCTGTTGCCCCAGTTGAGGCAAGCCTGCATAGTGCTCGGGGAGAGGGGGGAAGAGAGAGAGAGAGAGAGAGAGAGAGAGAGAGAGAGAGAGAGAGAGAGAGAGAGAGAGAGAGAGAGAGAGAGAGAGAGACAAGACAGAGAGAGAGAGAGAGAGAGAGAGAGAGAGAGAGAGAGAGAGACAAGACAGAGAGAGAGAGAGAGAGAGAGAGACGCCTTGCTCCAGTGCAACTGAGGGGCTATGTCAAACAACCCTGGGTTTCACAGACACTAAAGGGCTTCCACATAGAGCCCATAGGTACACCAGTCCAGTGCATGCCTCACATTCCTATTGCTCTCTCCCTTGAAGAGAGAGCACTACTGTACACCGAAGCGCAAGATCTGATCAGGAAAAGGGCGGTAGGACAAAAACACAAGCATCTGCAAGGGTTCCTCCACAAACAGTTTGTAGTACAATGGAAAGAGAAGTTAAGGCGAGTAATCAACCTCAGATCCTTCAACGAGTAGTTGAGTACTTCGCAATGGAGGCCATTCATATGCTCCAGGATATGCTACAAAGAGGAGACTGGTTGGCCCCTACCTGGCCATTGCGATCTTTGAGCCACACAGAAGACACTTTCAGTTCCTCTGAGCAGACAGATGCTAGAAATGTATGAGCCCGCCATTTGGGTTGTCTTCGGTGCCTTGGGCATTTACCAAGTTGATGAAGCCAGTGGGCAACTTTCTCAGAGGACAGGGGTTCAGAACGATCCACTCCCTAGACAACATGATTTTCAGGTGTCCCCACATGGTACTCCTCCAGGTAAAAGTGCGCACACCCACGGATCACTTGCAGAACCTCGGGTTTCTAATAAACAGGGAAATCCAAATTCACTCCATCCAGAGATAGGGCTCTCAGTGAACATACAGGTGGATACTTGCAAACGTCTCGGTCTATCAAGGGAGAAGTGTGCAGGTCCTGAACAGGCAGCTAGCCCGAATAATAGGGCTGCTGGCAGCCTTGATTCAAGCAATCTTTGCATGGCCCCTACATTACCGTGCTTTGAAAAGGTTGAAGATAGCACATTGTGCTATCGTACAACCAGCTGGTCCCCCATTTGGACAAAAAAAAGATGTAACTGCATTGGTGGCTCAAGCAGGTGACACATGGAATTGCAGAGCAACCTACAGATCAATGCAAGATCTAGTGAGAGAGTCAGATGCAAGCAGGTTGATGTATCTGAGCCAGTGATGACATGGAGCAGGAACCAGGATGACTCAGGTAAGTATCAAACAGAAGATGCTTTATTCTTGCTTAGTTACATAGTCATAGTTATGAAAGGTAGGAGAGAAGGTAACACGCATCTATCCTGGTTGCCTGCCAAACTCCAAGTCCCAACCGACACTCTGTGGAATCTCCAGGCCTCCCACACTCCAAGGTCCACCTCACCATTCTATGAGGCCCCTGCTAACTCAAGCAGTCATTACAATCATACCAGGATACCACACAGGTCCACCGGAGGGCCCGCTTAACAGAGATCTCAAATGGATGAAAATGATCCCAGGAGGAGCTTTCCCTGCACATAAACTGCTTGGAACTCCTGGTGGGGTTGTTCGCAATGCAAGCCTTAGATCGGGACTGAATCAAACCCTGTATTCGGTTGAAGATGGCCAAAGTCGCAGCAGTAGGGTGCATAAACTAACTGGGAGTCACAAGGTCTAAACTCCTGACAGATGGAAAAGATTTTTGGCATTAGCACCCTAGAAAGGAGCGCTGGCCAATAAGGATGCCCGGAATGCAACCTGGATCCTACGGTATAAGCACACATTCTGAGAAGCCAGAGTGCTGCTGGCCAGCGCCCCCTTCCCAGATTCTGCTTTCCTTCCATGCTACCCCCTCACCTCTTAGCACCCGTGTAGTTTTCTAAGCGGGTACTTACGTGAGTTTAATTTTTTTCTTTTTAAACAAAGAAACAAAATGTACCTTTCGGTGCTGTGTGGCGTCGGAGTCACATGGCCCCTGTTAAAAGGCCCGGGTTCCTCGTCATTATGGCCATATTATTGCTTTAAAGGAACTTGATGGTCACGGCAGAACATATTCCAGGTTTGTTGAACGTAGTCATAGCTAGGAACTCCACATTTTTGGTACTGCAGGCAGAAGACAGCTTCTCTCTCCCTTGATAGTTATGACATGGAGGGCTTCTGTTCTGCCAACTTTGTTTTCCTTTGCATGCCTTATGTTGGCTTAGACAATACTTGGTACACACTCCTTCCAAGAGTAATCTTTCTTCTTTCTGTACATCACCTTCACCTCATTTGAATATTGTTCCCTTTGGGCTTGAGTAATGGTGGTTATATTATTCTGGTTCACCTTGTTTAAACCAATGTTTCTTTACACCTTTATTAAGTATTGCAAGTTCCAACACCAAAGAACTCTTTGCCATCTTGCACGAACTAGAAAACCTGTGTGCAGAAACCTCCTTAGTTCAGCCTGACAAAGCATGGTGCACCACCATACAAACTGTTCTAACCCCAAAATCAATCTACTCTGTAGCAAAATAATGACTAGGAAAGTCCTACTTGCTGCCAAACCTACGCACCGATCCATCATAATACCACGCTTCTAGCCCCCCACATCCCCTCCAGAGCCAGTCCCTTGCTTCTCCTGTCAACCTGTATCCCAAACATCTGTCCGAATAACATGCGGCCCCCTCAAACCCTCAAACTGCAAAGGAGATAACTGCTCTGCTAACATCATAAAACCATGCGCCCCCACCATTACCCCTCCATCACAGAATTCGTTAACTCCTCATTCAATTAATGCGAAATACCCACTACTATTAAAGCAGCCTGGGTCACCCCCTTACAAAACAAACCCGACAGTACCTACCAACTACAGGCTCATTACCAAAGTACCCTTCCTGTTCAAAATCGTAGACTGCATTGCTTACTTACAATGCCAGCAATTTCTAGAACAACACTCTCCTTGACGTCGGATATTCTGGTTTCCAACTGAAACACGGTACTGAAACGTCCCTTATCATTCTAAAAATGCAACTTGACAACATTAGAGACGCTGGCAACGCTACCATCCTACTCTTCCTAAACCTCTCTGCTGCATTTGATCTCGTGGAGCACAACCTATTCTGCCAAAACCTTTCCGGGATTCTTCCACTTCTCACCCGCGGCAGTGTGATGGATCAAATCCTTCCTAAGTGACCGTACCTCCAGAGTCTTCATTGTCAACCACTCAGCTGACCCGATCCCTGCCCCTCTTGGTGTCCCGCAAGGCTCTTGCCTTTCCCCGACCCTCTATAACACCTACACTAAACCCCTCTTTGATATACTCGACACCCTAGGCATCACCTACACCAACTTTGAGGGCGACAGGCAAATTCTCATCCCCCTTTCCAGCAAATACACTACACCATTAACAAAGTCTTCTGCATCATTCACTCTTGGATGGCTACCCATAACATTTGCCTCAATGATGAGAAGTCAGAGTTACTCATTGTCGGTTCACCCGCTCACCTCAAGGCTCTCGACCCCTCTTATGCCTCCTTCACCATTGACGGCTCACCATTCCTGTCCTCAAACGTGTCAAAACCCTGGGGGTCTCCCTTGATGCAGAATTAACCATGACGAGGGATGTCAATGCTCTAGCATCTTCAACCTCCCACACCTCCAAACCTATCTCATTAAGCCCACAATTCCTGAGCCTCAACTGCCTCACACTCTCCAGAGACATTATACTATTATAATGCCCTATTCAAGGGCACATCTGCGTCCAATCTAGCTAAGCTACAGCTGTTTCAAAACAAACCCCTCTGGGCGGCTCTGGGCCTCCGAAAATTGAACCACATTTCTGCAACTCGACGAGAAGTCCATTGGCTAACAACAAAAGCACAGATTGATTTAAAAACCTTTACTACAGCGCACCATTGCATCTACAATGAAACCCCCATATACTTGAACCATTGCATCACAAAGAAACAGCACTGTCGCTCACTCCACTCCTCTGACCAGTTTACCCTAGCTGTCCCACACTTCAAACTAGCCAGAGCAGGCGGGGTTAGTTTCAGCACCACGACCCCAGCCCTGTGCAACGCCTTACCTCAACACTTAAGAAATTAGCCCTCCTACCCAGCATTCATGCGACAGTTGAAAACTTGGCTATAAAAGAATAAGTATAACTAACACTTTAAACATGACCTGTCACCTTCTTTTCCCATATTACTGCTTACTAACTCAATGATCTGTAAAGTTTTTACTCTGTTACTACCCTTTACAAACGCTGTGATACCTGTGGGTCTGGGCGTTGCACAAATATAAAAATAAAAAAATAAAATTGTCCCCTCTTGGCTTGGACAATGGTGGTTACAAAATATTGCCCCCTTTTGGCTTGGAAAATGGTAATTGCAATGGTTCTCTTCACTCTCTCAAAGCGAGAATTGTGCCCAAATTACCTTAATTGCATATCTCGGTATTCAAACGCATTCTTGTTATTAGTTCGGTATTCAAAATCATTGTGTAGTATCATCGGTCGGGTTACGAGCGCCCTCGGGTCACCTAGGCATAGCCAACTCACTGGTCTGCTTTAAGCGTCTCCGCCTGACCCACTACCTGCATTCCTGCTTTCGGCGGGGAAAACCCTGCTCTTGACAGTTGGTCAGGGTTCCCTCTCATGCCTTGTGCAGATGTAGTTGCTTTCGCTCCAAGTACGCTCTGGTGAATGGCACACATACCGGAGCAACAATCGGCCCAGGCATAATGGAAGCCTGATTGCTCATCTCCCTGAGAACCCTAGATCTCCCTGAGAACCCTCGATCTATAGCGGAGAACGGATACCTTGCCCAGCCCGCAAGCTGTTCATGCACGCCGTCGAGGAAGCCAAAAGGATTGGGTACCACCAGACCCAAGTCTGGACGAAATCGAACCTGAAATCCACACAAACGGTCTCACCAAAACTGAACCACCGGAGCCTGAAATCTGCATAGGCAAGCAGCCTGGTGGTGCTGAATCAAAACGAGGGGATGCCAAAGAAGCACAGAGCCACGGATAAAGGGTACTGCACTGACTGCATTGAGCTGAGCTGGACACCGAAAAATCCTGAGAAAGGACCCAGCAAAGACTGGAAGTGTTGCCAGACTCCAGAAGGAGAGACTTTACCCCAACAGGATTAGCTGCGTCAGTTAAGTGCACCGCAGCAAAAGTTGAAAACGCGGTAACGGAACCCACGGACCACGCCAACAACCCCACTGGGCCAACACAGCAAAGCAGTGGAGTCGAGCAAAAGCGGCGAAAGCAACAAACCTGACAGCAAGGTTGAGGGAGCAGGAACTATGCTAGAAGAGTGAAGCCCCCGCACGCATCCACCTTGTAAGCTCGGCATTAATACGCACTGGGTGAAGCAATGCAGCAGACAGCGGGACCAACCGCTCCCAAAACCATAGTAACGGGAGCACCAGCAACAGCAATCCAGGTCTTGCACAGCCACATGAGCCCAGGCAGACACACACCTGCACCCTGACATCTGCCAGCACCCTCCCTCCCAAGTGGTGCACAGAGAGCCGCAGGCAACGACACGGTTGCAAGGCGTTGCAGATCGCCCCAAAACAAGGTAAGGCACTCTCCCGCCAAAGGCGGCAACAACAACCCACGTGAGACGGGCCCAACGCAGACCCCTCACACCCGGAGACAGAGGCATCCTCAACATCGGCCACGTCACAGCGCCATCAAGGCGCTACACACAGAAGCGACTCCAAGGCACATCAGAGCCCCACTCCTCTGTTGGCGAACACCCGACCCACCGCGGAAGAGAGGCAGCCACCAACTGGTGGCTTAGACGGCACAGCAATCCCAAAGGGATCTCCCCCTTCACCAGCAAAAAAAGCGGGTAAGGAGTGTGGGTGGGACTCAGCCGGAGGCAGCAGGGACATTGCAACAGAGGGCCTCATCGCCCTGAAAGCCATAAAAGGATGCTGAGCCCCTAACTCCCCTCCCCGGCCGCAATCAGGTTGGCTTGGGACTCGGGCTGAGATGACCTCGCAATCCATTCAGGCCCCACGCCCCGACTCCCAGGGAGGGGTCTTGTGATAACCCTGCACGAACAGGCTGATAAGGACACAATGGCCAGCAGCGCCTGGGAAATGAGCAGTCCACTAAACCTCACGGGCTGCACCACACGCCCAGGTATTGTGAGGAACAATAAAAGTTAGAAAACTCTAAGGGTATAACTCGCCCACCTCTCCTTTGCATCCCCGTGACACCCAAGCAGGGTAGACACTTTACATACGCCCCAAAATGGAAGAGCCAGGAACAGGCAACCACCACGTTGCGCCTGGGACCAACAGTTCGCCAGGAGGCGCACATTGATGACAGAATTCTGCAGCTCCACAAAGGCCTCCACAAAAACGTCACCTGCTTCCCCTCGCCCCGATCCCCAACTAGCAACCACAGAAGTGAACTGGGGGCCAGCACTCACAGTGACCAACTGCCCCCAACACGGGTCAAGGTGCCCCCCATTAAGCCAACACCTACTTCTCCAAGTGGCTCCCCGGCTGCCAAAAAATATGCCAACACAGCCGAAATCACCACCGCAGACCAGACACAGAAGGGAGCACATACACCCCACTGTCTTGTGGAGCCTGCAATAGACTCCCCCTGAGTCCACAAAAGCACTGCTCCCCATATGCAAAGCGAGATAGCCCCAGCCACAGCCGAAAAGTTGCAGGAGTTTAGAAGTGGAAGCACAAACATGACTGCCTCCCAATCTCAAGAGGGGCCCAATATCCCAGGGGGAGACCATGAAACATCAACAAAGGCGGATATCCGCCTCCTACTGGACGAAATTTGCGCATTCAGGACCAGCATGACAACGACGGTCAGCGCACTCCAGGAGAAGGTTCATAGAATACAGGCTAATGTTGAGGCGCTCGAAAACTACCAACAATCCGCTGATATAGTAGAGATGAAAACAGAAGGCCGGTTCCAGGAGCTCCAACAAAGAAACTTAGACCTTGCGGCCAAAATCGATGATTTGGAAGACATGGAGAGAAGAGCTCATAAGAATCCAAGGACTCAGAAGCCCCTAATCAAACACCAGCATCACTGGAGAGACGAGTCAAGGATTCGATAGCAGCCCTGCTACCCTCACCACTGTACCCAAACCTAGAATTCGAAAGGGTGCACCGAGCCGGAGGCCCCCCAAGCGGCCCAAGATCAGTCCTGGCAAGATGCCACCACTACAAACCAAGTGGACATCAGGCAGGCAACAGAGAAAGACACCACAGCCTTCCAAGATTAAAGAGTGAAAATCTATCAAGACCCGTCGGCCACCACCTTGGCTCGAAGAAGGGCTTGTAGACCCCTAACTGCATGGTTGCGGGAGCGCAACATAAGGTACAAGTGGAACCACCCGTTTGCCCTCATATTCACGTTTGCTGATGAGGAGTACAGAGTAACTTCGGGAGAGGAAGCCAGCAGCGTACTTGGAAGCCTGCAAGAAAAGGATGGCACGACAGACAGAGAAGAAATGACATTCTCGACAGAACCATCACGGATGCCTTCAGGCCCCTGGTCGCAGAGGGGCCGATCAAAGTGTAAAAGAAAGTTCAGGAGACTGAGCACCCGATGATCAAGATAGATTGGGAAAGACAGAAATACAAAGAGCGAGTCGAGAGGGGATGGGCAGAACACACCACGAACGGGGTTAAAGAGGACACCCCACTCGATCACCAAAGGAGTTCGACCAACCACTAGAACCTTGTAAAAACTGCTCTGCACCCTCCTTCTCCCCCCAGCCCCTCTCGGCTCTAACGCAAACTGCAGCCGGGCTGGGTATCCCATAAAGCTGACATTAAGCTCTTGCAAGAATCACTAGAGGAATGCAAAAATCGTCGTTTAGAGGACTGGTTGTTTTGGGGAGACGCCCCTTGTGTGGCCCTATGTTCACACCTAGGGCATCTCCAACGTTACAGGGAGATAGCCTTTGTCTACTTCCTCTTATTTTTCTATATTCCTTTTTATTTTTTCCTTTTCAACAGGGTGGGGGGAGGAGGGAATTTACAGGGTCCTCTCCGGATACCGGGGGGAAATGATGGTAAGCCACAAGAGCAAGAGATCGATCCAACTAGCCCAATGCTAAAAAAAAAGAAAGAGGCACACGCAGTCCAACATGGAAGTTGCTTTATCACGAGCCTCGGGTACACCCGAGAAAAGGGTACCAACGAACACTGGGTATGACACAATATATCAGACCCCAGACAGCGCACACTCCATATAACACAGATGGCGGATGACAGCATTCACATGGGAACCCTAATCGTCAAGAACCTCAACTCGCCACGTTCCAACAGGCCAATTTAGACATTCTTTTTGTACAAGAAACCAAATTTAGACACAATGAAGAATTTGGCCTGAAAGGGAGAAATATAGGAGGATTTCTGTGGGCTTCAGGACCTGAAAAGAAAGGTGGGATGGGTATCCTGTATCGCTCCTCCCTAAAGATCCAAATATTACAAACTCACAGAGACCCGGGTGGAAGATTCCTCATTGTGCAGAGCACCATCAGATCCAGAACAGTGACCTTATGCTCTGCGTATGCCCCAAATACCCAACAGCTAACTTTCTGCTGAGATCTCTTAGCGCAGTTGGACAGAGAGGACGGCTCACTTATCTGTGTGGGTGACTTTAACCTTATTATGAATCTAGACTTAGACTGGATACATATCAAACCCATTTCCGCATAGATTATTCCGTCCTAGAGGGAGACCTCGAATATTTAATGAGAAACACTGCAATAGAGGTGGTAGGGGGGTCTGATCATGATATGGTCACTGTGGACCTTGACCTGGCCCCGGGCAAACCAAGAAACAAACGGATGTGCAACGACACGTACTTTAAGGACAAACTCTTTAGAGAGTCGTTGGATGAGGAAACGCACAATTTCTATAAAAGAAACAACACAGAGGAAATCCCCCTCCCTATGGTATGGGAAGCAGCGAAAGCGATAAGAGGCCTGATAATAGCGCTGGGAGCCTCAGTGAAAAGAATAAGACTCCTCAGGGAAACCCAAATTAAGAAGGCAATCGAAAGCAAAGAGATGACCCTGGCGAGGGAAGAGGGGGATATGCCCGAGGCCAGAGTGGAAATCAGGGGCCTCAGGCAGGAACTGAAAGATTTGCCAGGAAAGGGCACTGACCCACCTTAGATACGTAAAACAACGATACTTTGAGAAAGGGGACAAATCACATATATCACTCGCAGCCAGACTCCGAAAACTGAGAGCAGAGAGGGCGTCCCAAAAATAAACTCTGTGTCAAGAACGGCCTTCTTAAACCCAATTGAGAACACAGCCCGCTTTGCCCAATACTATGAACAGCTATACACGTCCGAAAGCGACCCCTCTCCGGAATGGTCAGCAGAGTTTATGGCTAGAGTCACGTTCCCCCCGATACAATCCTTAGACCAAGACAAACTAAATGCCCACATAACAGAAGAGATAGACTATGCCATCTCTCACCTAAAAGCGGGTTCGGCACCGGGCTCAGACATGTTCACCCCGGCTTATTATAAGAGGTTCAAGGGAGCCCCAACCAAATTCCTGACTCTCTCTTTAATAACATTGTGGCCACTGGACAAGCCCCACCTTCATTTACAGAGGAGAGGATCATTGTTATACCGAAAGAAGGGAAAGAGGCTGGAATGTGGTTCATACAGACCAATTTCTCTACTAAACATAGATGCAAAAATATATGCAAGCATCCTAGCCAAACGACTGAGTGAGGTCCTCCCCCAGCTGGTCCACAACGACCAGGTGGGGTACGTCAAGGAAAGACAGGGAGCAGACAACGTCCGTAAGACCCTCGACCGAAAGCTTCGATCGATGCACAAGACGCAGAGCCCACGCTGACCTCGGTTGATGCCGAAAAAGCCTTCGACAGGGTGGAATGGCACTTCATGACACACATTCTGCATAAAGCGGGCCTGGGTCCTGAATGGGTAAGCGGGGCACAAGCTCTATTCAAAAACACTCACGCGAAGGTCATACTGATTGGGGTAGCGTCCTTGCAATTTACACTGACCAGAGGAACCAGGCAAGGATGCCCCCTCTCGCCACTAGTCATCATTTTAATCATGGAAACCCTCGCCCAGAACATCAGAAATGATGGCAGAATACAAGGCTTCCTTAGGTATGGCAGAGAGTATAAACTAGCCCTGTTTGAAGACAATGTTTTGGCCTACGTCACACATCCCTCGCAATCGATCCCCGATCTTCGGACTGTGATGGAAAAATATGGAGCACACTCTGGGTTCTGTATAAACCACACCAAGACGACAATCTTTCCCCTCAAAGACATCGACACGCAACCAGACGCCACCCCAACTAACTGGGGTCTCAATGGCACACACAATAATATACGCTACCTGGGGATCACGATAACTAAGCAACTGTGTGACTTATATCAGGCTAACCACACGCCACTCTGGGCTAAGATTCTGCAGGATATAGATAACTGGGGTAAGCTCAATCTCTCCTGGGCAGGCAGGCTAACAGCTATAAAAATGAACATCCTACCACAGCTTCTTTTCCTGTTCCAATCCCTCCCTGTTGCATTCTTAAACATAGCCAAGAGAACCGTGTTGATGTTCCTGTTGGATGGAAAAAAAACAAGAATTGCATACGACACACTAAATCTCCCAAAAGAGAAAGGAGGCCTGGCGTATCCGGACCTCCAAGAGTATCACAGAGCGACAGCTGCGAATCCTGGTAAATCACATTCGAGAGTCTAAGAATAAGCAGTGAGTTCACTTGGAGAATGGGTTCTTTGCCCCAGTGACTCTGGGCGAATGGCTGTGGGGCCCCCCAGTTCGATCCTGTGCAGAGCGCGAGAACACCCAGTCCTAGAAACGCCATGGTCCATATGGAATAAAAGGAACCCTGGCATGATCGGAGTGACGACCTGCCCTCCCCGCCCCCTTGGCTGCATCTGGGCCCCTCCAATTAGAGACTCCATCTCTGAGCCATTACGCTTCCAACCCCAGTACGAACAGGGCCTGCCAAATGTGCAAAGACTGAACCTTCCTCACCAAGGGGGAACTTGCAAACGCACAGCAGGGTCTGGGCCTTAAACCTCTCCCAAATATGCAGCTGAAAGGTGTCCTTACAGACGTGACATGCAAAGGCTGGTTGCAATGCCCCCTTACCCCCTTTGAAAACATATTAAACACTCACCCGAGTACCAAAGGTCTCATAACCAGGGTATACAGAGTTCTCCTAGATAGGGGCCACCTACCACCACCAAAGCAAAATGGGAAGACGCACTGGAATGGGTAGACAATCAAGAGGGATGGGAAGCAATCTGTAGAGCAGTCTGGAAATCCTCTATCACTGTGCAATACAAGATGCAGAACTGCAGAATTCTAACACAGTGGCACTTAACCCCCCCCCAACGTTTAGCCAAAATGTACACAGGCATTACCCCCTATTGTTGGAGAGGTTGTGTGCAGATTTGCACATACTGGGACCAATGGTGGGACTGCCCCTACATACAGTTGTATTGGAAAGAAATCCTGGGATGGATTCACGAGATAGAGTGCATCCATAGGGAGCTCACGCCTCTCTTGGTTCTCTTCGGGGTTGAACAGATAGAGGAACGATACCTAGTCCTACCAAACATGCCTAGGAATTTGCTACTAGCGGCACGCGTGTGCGTCACGATAAGGTGGAAAGCTAACACTCTCCCCACGAGCACAAAATGGCTGCGCAAAGCGAAAGAGATCTATGAGATGGAAAGTAACAGCACTGCTCATGGAATCACACACGCAAATAGACACGCAATGGCTTCCCCCTTCCTGGAATTATTTAGAAAAGCATAAACCAAAACAGGATACTCCAAAAAAGGTAGCAGGCGCTCCTCTCCAGAAAGAACATGGCATGATAACCTGTTCTGAGATGAGAGTTTGCAGCACACACTTTTTGCTCACTGTACCTTTCACAGATGGGAAATTCCCATTTTCATATCAGTCTTTGTCCTGCCCACAGGGGCAGTCCAGCACCGAAATGCTATGGCAATTCCTCTCTGAAAAAGAGTACCAACAGCAACCCCATACATGCGTTTCAGCCTTGTTGGGCCTCATCAGTGAGGTGAAGCTGTGCCTCTCTGAGCACAGTGAGCAGGGAGTCCACGTCTGGTTGCCCCCAGGTAACTCAGGGTGACCAACCCCAAGTTCCTTGCAAATACTTCAAAAAAGGTAGCAGGCGCTCCTCTCAGGAAAGAACATGGCATGATAACCTGTTCTGAGATGAGAGTTTGCAGCACACGCTTTTTGCTCACTGTACCTTTCACAGATGGGAAATTACCATTTGCATATCAGTCCACATGGGCAGTCCAGCACCGAAATGCTAACAGGATACTCACACGACCCTATTAAGCATCATAACACACTGTGCACAGTCTGCTAACGTGCTGCGATCTGAACCCACACCCAGGCTTGTCAGAGGCGACATATTGCCATCAGCCACAAAGTCGATCTCATCTCCACCAAGGCGACAAACAATCCGGACGGATTGGATCCATGGGGTAGGGGTGAGGGCATAGGTGGGTGTTTCTCTTGTCTTTCTTCTTTTGATTTTGAGCTTCACTTTCACTTTCCTTTTTTGTTCTTTCTTTAGGGGAAAGGGGGTGCTTTATTAGAAAAACGTCAACAACCTTACCTTTTTGATCACATATTGAACCATTTTTACATTCCAGTGAAATGTAATGTACTTGTTATGCTCTTGCTGATCACAATAAATAAATATTTTAAAAAACTCAGCATGAGGAGTGTGTCTATATCCCTCCGGACATCCAGTTTCTTTACAGCTTCCCGCTGTACACTGCACTTCACAGGATTCTTGACTTCTGTCACAGCTTCTGTACAGCATCCCGTTTAAAAATGTGTTTTTTTAAATCAGTGGCAGCTTCGTCTCCTGCAGTGCATTTAAACCGCTGCTTCTCACGACTCCTGCTTCTCCTCCTCTTCCTTCTGATGGTCTGCACTTGAAGAGGCTTTAAACATTAAAAGTCCCACTCAGGTGTGGGTCATCAGAAACACTAGACTGCATAATGCAGCTCTGAACCCCTGTTCCTCGTCTCAGTACTCAGGGCATTAGGGGACCAGAGGTAAATAATGTTTTTAGTGTGTTTAGGTTACTTTATTTTATTCTGCTTTAATGGTTTTTCAGATGTATACTGAGGGGAAGGTTTTAAGGAAACCAATAGTTGCTACTTAACTTCACAATTCAAATATGGTATAGCACTAGCACTATGATAATTAGAAGTAATAGGAGTTCCTTGATTTCTGCCCATCTTACGTGGTTTCACACTTTGTTTGAAGGAAGTTTGGGAAGGGAAGTGGCCGGCCCGATAACTATAAGCAAATAGGCCCAGGGAACCCTCACCCTCAGGAAATGATGAATATCAGGATTTTCCCGATAGAGTCCGTACATTCCGCCGTTTGGCCTTCTCCTCCCATGTGATCCACCCGGCTAATACCACCCGCAGGGTCAGGATCAGGTAGCGGCTGCCTTGCGCTGGCCACATAGGAGGAGACTTTAGGCTGGGAGTCTGTGAGAAGTCTG
This sequence comes from Ambystoma mexicanum, assembly GCF_040938575.1. Taxonomy (NCBI): domain Eukaryota; kingdom Metazoa; phylum Chordata; class Amphibia; order Caudata; family Ambystomatidae; genus Ambystoma; species Ambystoma mexicanum. The sequence continues at coordinate 516,461,673 of NC_090921.1, read as the reverse complement.
CAGGATCCATCACATAAGAGAGGGGTCTGCATCCCGTTTCAGCACCTTTGGAATCAGCATTACATTGTCTGACAGAGCCGTAAACCCTACCAGACGGTGAAAACCTCCAGGTCAGTAATCTCGGCAGGTCAAGATCTGGTGGGCTAGCACGTGCTAGTCTGCAGGCTCCTCTGGGACTCTCAACCTCTCCAACCACCAGATATTCCATATTATGGGATGCCAACGTGGTGCTAAACTTGTTTCAAGCCTGGGAGACAACAAAACGGTGTCATGGTTGGCTTTTTCCTGCAAACTTGCTACCTTATTGTGCCTAGTGTCATGCATGGATGTTTAGGATGTGTAAGCTCTGTATCCTTCAGGCACGGTCGTCTCGTCGGACGTAGTGGTATGCTTCAGCTTTTCCGTATTACCCCAAGCTGTGTGAGGTTAACTGCCTTAAGGCGTATGAACTGATTGCTGCACCTGTTGGCCCTAGCAGTCTTAGGACAATCGCTTATCTCGGCATGGAAACCCCATCTCCCAGTGTCCTTCCCCACCTTTGCACAGTGGGTTTGCTGGATTTTGAAGGAAGTAGGAGTGGATACAGGCGTCTTCAGCGCACACTTCACCAGAGGAGCAATGGCATCAAAAAGGCATTCCAGGAGTTTGACTGTAGGACACTATGAGGACGGCTGACTGGTCAGGCTAGCTGGTCTTCAGAGATTGTATCTGCAGCCTATCACTCAGCCAGCCTCCTCTGTAGTTAGTAAGCTTTGAACAAGCATTATGCTCACCTCCGGTCTGGACATGGAATAAAGCTTTTCCAAGCCCCTTATGTAGGAAAGTATTCATTCTATTAAAAAGACGAAGAGTCAAGCATTATCCCTCCCAGAAGGAGAAAGTGTTCCAGGGTTATGAAGGGAAATTATATTGCTGAGAAGAGGAGCGACAACAGCACTTTGATGAGTGCGCTGTGTAAGGTCGCCTTTGCAACTTGGTGAAAAGGTAACTAATAAAAATGCTGCATGTATCAATTTTGTAACTGCATGCGGGTATTGTTTAAATGTCTTATTTTCCACTGCCCTCCCCGTTGGAAATAACAAGGCTTTATAGCTGTTGCAGGTCCGGAGACAAAGGCATTGTGAGGAGGCAATGGCAGAGGAGTAGACATGTAGTTTGTAAGTCCAGGATGAGGGACCTTTGTTTGAGGGTTTAGTTGTACCAGCAATGGTAAGAGGAGGAGCTTTCAGCTACAGGAGTACTTGCAGAGACGGGGACTCGGTCCCAGGTGCAGGGAGGCCATGTCACAGGAATCAGGTCTATTAGGTTCCTTAGTTTCCTCAGGATGATGTAGGACATTTTATATAGTTGTTTAGTCAACGTACTTTGATTTTTTTTGTGCTGCTCGCTATGTGAATTTAAATAAAGAAAAGCATAATGCTTGCCTCTGTGTCTTTACTAGAATCAAAACTTCCTACACACAAGGACATTGGAACATTTTCATTGAAAGTCGGCATACACAAATACTAATTTCTCCAGAAGCAACTGGACTACCTAGTATACTCAATCCAGAGTGAACGTAGACATCCCACAGATCGCCAGGTAAGAAGCACCTCATCCCCTTGACCAACTCATCATTCGTGGAAAATGCCCAGCACTATGAAAAAAAAAAAAAAAATATATATATATATATATATATATATATACATACACACACACACATACATACATACATACACACACATTTTTTTAAAATTAATTTTATTGGTTTAAATTCAAACCTTTAAAATACTACACAAACAAGACAAAATAACAATTAACACAATTGATATTTGTCCCCAACTATCCTCCTCCCTTCTCACATCCCATGTCATGGTATTACAAAAGGTTTCACATGACCGAATCTTTAACGTTACTGCTCATCCATAAATTTGCTTGACATCTTATGCTGGAGGCCGTTCAATTAAATGTTTTAGTCTCTCTTCTATTACGGCCAAGAAGGAAGTCAGGGACATAATTAATTTCATGTTCAATCCGTTCCACATTCTCTGCCACCATTCATCTGCGCACACAGTCTGGTGGGCATCGTACCACTGGCCCAGGTGAATTGATCTTACATCCTTTAGTTCTGGACAGAAAAGCACTAGATGCTTGAGGGATTCCAGCTCTTTATTGCAAAAACGACAAGTGAAATTTGATCCAGTGTTACAAGCCCAATGGCTAGTCCGCTCCTTGGTTTTAATCGCATTTAGCCGGAATAACATGAATAGTCTTCTGGCTTTCGAATTTGGGAAGCGAATCAGGTATTTTTGAAGCACATTGTAGCCTCTTGCTTCGGCAGGAGAGTCTTTCATAGTGCTGGCAGAATGGCACTCACTACATGTAGCGATCCAATCGGCTCGCCAAATCATCACTTTAACTGCAGGCGGATTTGAGTGGAGAGTTTCCAAGCTGATGTTATTAGTTATTAAGAGGTCTTCGCATCATTTCACCCATTGTGATAGAACATCAGGGCCTCTAGCTGACGCATTGTGAAAGATTTTAAATTGGAAAATTCCTTCCTCTGCTCTGGATTTTCAAAACAAAACCAGTAGGTTCCAGCAGATCGGGGCATGCAGCGAAATTAGGGCGAGTTCATACCTTATGCAGGCTGTTGACATTCCGATTGGTAGGCTTAATGCCTTGGTCCAGAACGTATGTTCCTGTGAAGCCCAGTGATTCAACGGGCATCCAAAGGCATTTTCCGCACCATAAATCAGGATCGGGACAACTTTCTGTTCATAAAAGTTTTGCAGCGGTTGCATTGAAAAGCGCCCGAATTTTCTGTGTATGACAACACCCTGACATGCCAGCTGACCGAATTTCCTCTTGGAATCAGCTACCCAAGGCTCATCACAGATGCTGGAGTTCAGAATCATACCCAGGTACTTTACACTTTTTGAGATACATAGATGGTCTTGATCTAATGACCACACATATTTTGAGACCCTTGACTTTTGGCTTGTTTTTAAGTTCTCAGACACCAGTATTTTGGTCTTTGCTGTGTTTATCTTCAGGTTGTTCATGCTCACGTATTTTTGCACTGCCTCAAGTTTACGTTGAAGGCCAATCGGGGTTAAATCTACGAGTACCAAATCGTCGGCGTACAACAGCCAGCTTATCTTCAATGTGTTGAGCTTAGGTGGAAAGGCTCTCACAGATTGTATCGCCTCACCGATGTCGGAAATGAAAAGGCTAAAAATTGCAGCTGCCAACGGGCATCCCTGTTTAACCCCTTTGTGTGTCTTGATTTGAGCTGACAGGGACCCTGATTGATCTAGTCGAATAGCAATTGAAGTGTCTGTGTGGAGTTCTTTAATTGCTGCAAGCAAACCTGCCGGGCAACCCCACACTTCCATTTTTTTGCCACAAAGCTTCACGATCAATCATATCAAATGCCATAGAAAAGTCAACAAAGGCAAGATACACTTTCGTGTTTTCAGTAGATTTAGGACAAGCAGGTTCAGAGAACACCCAACAAATTTCACGAAGCCCGCTTGTGTTTCGTCCACTCTTTTAGCTGTTTTGGCCCAGGTGATCAATTTTGTTTGCAGCAAAGATGCGTAAATCTTACCCAGTACATCAAGCAGGGCCACCGGACGATAGTTTTTCGGTGATGATCTATTTCCTTTCTTGAAGATCGGCACTATTATCCCCGTCTTCCATGAAGTTGGCACTTGTTTTTGCGAGTTGATTCTAGCAAATAGATCGAAACACAGGTCAGACCAAAGATCAGGAAACTGTTTGATCATGAAATTTGACAAGCCGTCAGGGCCAGGCGCCCTAGAGTTTTTCGCTCTCATAATTACCTCACGGATATCTTCCCTTGTAAAGTGTAGATTCCATGATGCTAGGTTAGATGTTTCCAAGTTAGGAGTAAGATTTTTGTGGTATAAAGCAGTAAAATGATGCATCCACTCAATTTCTGGAACCAGGCATACTTGCAATGCCTCTTGCAGTGTTTCCATGCAATTAATGGTTCGCCAGAACTCGCCACTGTTCTTATTAGATAGAGTCCTCAACATAGCCTCAGCATCGTTCTGATGTATTACAGATCGATGGCTTTTAATCCAATTTTTATAGGACTGTTTGGCTACTTTGTTTCTTGCCGTTATTTCCTCCTTTGGGCCTTGATTGTTTTTCCGGATTTCAGCTCTCATTATTCTTTTGCGCTGCATCACCGTTAGGTCGAAACAGTGTTTGTTCCAAAATGACCAATTTTTCAGCCCGATATTTTTGGCTTTAAATTGCGACAATATAGGCACATATTCAATCTCCTGCGGCGTAGACTTGAATTGGGAGCATATATTGGCCACCTCATGTTCCTCCAGCCTCACACGTAGACGATTTGACTCCACCAGAACTTTTGTGCCCCATTTTTGGCTTTGCACGCCTCTTAGATCTTGAAATTTTATTTCCATCATTTCATGGTCACTATTGACCATTGTAAGGATTTCCATGGTTTTTATCCTCGCATGCATCGTATCAGAGGCAAAGAATGTAATCGATGATAGAGCTTTGGCCATCACGCTGCCACGTGGGCTTCGCCGGAACGTCCCCATGGGTACAGCCATTTAGTATTGAGAGACCTCGTGCGTTCAGTTCTTTTGACCAAGTTTTAGCTAATAGACCTTTGAAACAACTCTGTGGTTTAAAAAAGTCAATATTTAGATCACCACAAACTATCAAGCCACTTCCACTGCTTGACTCTAGCAAGTTATCGATTATTGAGGTGACCTGATCAATAAAAGGATATGTCCCGGGCCATCCTTGGTTCCAATATAAATTGATTATGTGGATCACATCAAGTGCTTTAGGTGTATCCATTAATTTTCGTATCTCGCAAACTTGGATGTAGGGCGTATAGTTTTTTTAATTCAGCAACCGGTAGCCTGAGGATCGTTTGATCATCGTTAAAGAGTCCTGCTAACGGACGCCCCTTCTCCGCCTTGATGGCTGGGTTCAGAGCACATTCAAATCCTGGGATCACTGGCAAGTCGCACATCCAAGTTTCTTGAAGACAAATCAGTTGTAAGTCATGTAGCCAGTCGTTTTTTAGGAGATGTATGAAGCCGTGCGTGTTCCATGAAGCAAAAGAACATTCCTGAACCGCGCTAGTCTTCGAGCGTTAGCTGCGAGTATTAGCGTTCAATGTCGAGGCCATCCAATTCCATTCTTGCATAGAATCTTGTTCCATAAATCTGCTTGTTTTCGTGGAAGAGGACTTGTAGGCTGGTCCACCATTATTTATGGTAATTTTAATTTTCGCCATTGGACTAGTTCTGGTTATCACATCTTGCTCAGCCGCAACTACACTTTGAGGGGTGAAAAGAGGTTGTCGAACTTTGAGTACTGGTCTGTTCTGACCAGACTGTTCCTGCTGATTTTGTTCAAATACTGTAGTTTTTTGCGAGATCTCCAATGGCCTTAAATTAACCTTTTGCGCAAGCCATGCTTCGCTTGGTCCATCTTTCATCTCCGCTCGGTTATGGCCTTCCGGTTCCATTATTTTATAAGTATCGAAACCCAGCGACAACAACTCTTCGTCTGCATCCAAAATTACATTCGCAATTATATTAAAGTTAACGTGCAGAATCACCTTATCGGTGCACAGATCGTCCGGGAATTCGACAATTTTCAAATCTTTCGAACCAAGGGATCGCAACCGAGGTATGTGATGGAGCAGTCTTAACACATTTGTTCTGTTCAAGATTAATTTGTCACTGCCTTCCAGCCTCTCCAGCATTAATTTGATCAAAGGAGTCGGTTCCACAGGATGGGCTGTACCCTGACGGTTCCTAGTCTTCTGATGTTGCATCAACGTTTCTGACTGATGGTGGTAATTTTTCAGGGGCATAGATGCTTCGGGAGCCGCAAGGGCTGCCGCATGCTCTACATTTCCACTTGCAAAGTTCACCCCATTCAAAAGCCGCTTGCATGGACTACCAACCTCCTGGTGTCTCACCTGCACACTTGTCCTCTGCCTTTCCCATTTTGCTTGTAACGTGATGAACTCCGGGCTCTTGGGTTCTGGGCCCCCATCCCTTGTCTCTACCACAGGGGGAACTAACTCACATAACCTATCTCTGATCTCTCGTGATGTGTTAGTTGGTAATCCTTGAATCATTTGCGGCATACCCAGTTTGGAGTTTAGTGCATCTGTTACCGAGTTCTTGGCTCACTGGTCGATTATGGGTTCATTGGCAACAGGTGACTTTTTGGGTACATGGTACTTCGAGAGGGGCTTTCACAAGTTCAACTGCCACCTCCACAGGGTCTACATAGGTTGATCGGTCCATTAATTCCTCATGAATTGCCAGTTCCTCTTCGTTTAGCGGAGGCAACTTTCATGTTATTTCCACCTGGGTCTAGGTGGGCCATTTTGTTCTCCTTGATTGTGTCAGCTAATTTCAAACTGGTAGTGATAGCTTTATCGACAAGTTGAAACATGTTGATGTTGCGAAGGAATTTTCGGGCTCCTTTTTGTTGAGATTTTTTACGGGCTGGCATGTTCTTTTGTTTTTTCGTTTGGGGGGGATTTTTTTTGGCGTCCACATTTGATTTAGTTTGAGCTTCAGCATCTAGACTTCCAAAAATGGGGAATAGGCCTGCAGATTTAGTAATGACAATAGGCATCTTTTTCAGACCAGAAGCGTGATCCACTCCTATCAAAGGAGGAGATGTGCCAGAAGCCTTTTGAGAGTCCAGTAAGGCTGGATTTGATGCATTTTTAGCTTGCAGAAATGCTGTATTAAACGACATTTCGAGTAAATTGGACTGCCCATCACTTTTACTCCGTGTCTCGCTGAGGTTCTTTGGATTTTCCCCCTCGAATACCACCAGAGGAGAGGCAACCTTAACCCCTCCATTGGGTGAATCAGTCACTTCCGTTACAAGACTTTCAGATAGCATGATGGGCTGGGAAGTCTGCTTCATAAGTTGAGGTGGCTGCGTTTGGCAATCGGTTTTCATGGCGGAGATAGCAGTGTTGGATGGAACTTGTAAGAGAGAAGTCTGATTTTTTCTTACCATGTCTTTCATGTTGCCAACATTGCCCAACTCCTCTCCCCTTTGATCAAAGTGTTATTTGCGAAAGAGAGACAGTGCTCCCTTCGCAACCTCTGCGAACAATTGTTTGTCAATCATGTCATTCCGTTTAGCATCGTTAGCTGATTCTATGCCCGCCAATATTTTTTGATTCTAGTTTGGTCCTTTGTGCACCATGCATTAGTTCTAGGTGCATCAATTTTGAGTTCATTATAGCCAATAAAGTCGTGACATCCTTCACGTTTTCATTTAGTGTTTCATACAACTTGGTGAAAGGTGTACGCGAGATTGCCATTGCAGACGTTCAGCCGTTCGGGCTATTAGGAGCTCATTTGAAGGAATGTGTACGCAAGGGGCTGGGCACCCACCTCCAGCTTTACCCTGTAGCTCTCGTGCGGCTTGTGCAAACCGTGCCCGTTCTCTCCTAATTTTTGGAAATGGACGCTCGACAAGTGACGAGTCCCTAGTAGTCGGGTCATCTGACGAGTCCTCACAATTAGAAGATTGACTTAATAGGCTTTAGTTTCTCATCCTAAGCTCACGCCCTACATTATTATGGGTGGGCAATCTTTTCTGAGAGTCAGCCACCTTTCTCTCTTGTGACTGTACAGATCCGTCAGAAGACGCAATTTCTTGTGACTTGAGTCTTTTGTAATTGCCTGATCCCCATATATCTCGATTTACATCAGTAACATTAATGCAGTGCATTTTCTGGGGGGCTTTATGGATCAATTCCTGAACTGGGGTAGAGACGGCAATCCGTTTACATGAGTGGTATTTGTTTAAGTTGATCAGATTTTGTAATACAGAGGACACTACCTCCAAAGAATTTATTTCATCAATATGGGATGGACCGTCCCCTACAACCCTCTGCTCGCTTTCACTTTGTAATACTGTGTTAGAAGTGGATGCTTTGAGGTGAGGATCCATTAAGTTTGCATCAGGGGTAGGGGTAGAGGTAGGGGTTTTCTGAGGGGAGGCAGAAGCCTCGTGATGATCAGCACTTAGCATTCCGTTCGAGTGTGATCTTCCGACCCTGGGAGAATCAGGAATTGCGCTTACTTCTGAGTTGTTTTCAGAACCCACAAGGCATCTTCCACTTGACACAGCTTTCATCCGCCACGCCGACTCAGCATGGGCAAGCTATCGGCTGATTAAGAGCGCCTCAGCCAAGTCCAACTGGCGCTGCACAGCTTTGGAGGCTTCGGAGGAGACGCCGTGCTCGCTCACGGACGCCGCACTTCCATCCTGGTCCCGCCCACCAGTGTCATCAGTAGCGCCGCGGACAACCGCGGTTTCCCGTGCTAACTCAACAGCAGCCTGCATGCAGCTCGGCACCACGGCCACCAACACAGGCCCCCACATCCCCACATGACGACCACGGCACAGCGACCTCACCAGCCGGTACGTCGTGATCAGTATCGTTGGCAGCCTTGTCAATTAAATATATCGTACTTGTTGTGCATATCGTCTGAGACTGAGTCATACCCTCAGCTGGTTGAGTAATAGTGGGAGAAAGGGGGGGGGCAACGAGGCAGGGGAAGAGGGTGAGTCTGGATGAACAGGGTGCACTACTGCGTCACAAGTAGGATAGGAGCACTCCTCTGATCTTGAAGGTTCAAAAACATCTTCTACCGTCAACACTATTGGATCTTCGGATATTCCTGTGTTTTCAGACACTGAACCGCATGAAAAATATTGGCTCACCTGTTGTTGTCGCGCTCGTTTTGCAGGGAGCTCCTCTAAATTGGCCATGCGTTTTACTTGGGCTCTGGTCCTTGAAATGAGATTAGATGGGTCAATCATTTGCGGAGCGCGGCCGGGCCAACGCCTTACGCCACAGCCAAAAAGTGAAGTCCTCAGCCCTTTGGTCCTCAGGGCTTAGCGCCGCAAGGGCGGCATAACCGGCCTTTTGTACCAGGTGACCTGGGTCAGGTGACTTGGTCAGGTGGTCAGTTGTTAAGGGTACAGGCACACGCACCTCTGTCTCTACTTCTCCTCTCTTCCTGATAGAGACACTCACCACAGCCAAACAGTGAAGTCCTCAGCCCTTTGGTCCTCAGGGCTTAGCGCCGCAAGGGCGGGAAAGGCGGCCTTTTGTACCAGGTGACTTGGTCAAGTGGTCAGTTGTTAAGGGTACAGGAACACGCACCTCCGTCTCTACTTCTCCTCTCTTCCCGATAGAGACACTCGCCACAGCCAAACAGTGAAGTCCTCAGCCCTTTGGTCCTCAGGGCTTAGCCCCTACATACAGTTGTATTGGAAAGAAATCCTGGGATGGATTCACCAGATAGAGGGCATCCATAGGGAGCTCACGCCTCTCTTGGTTCTCTTCGGGGTTGAACAGATAGAGGAACGATACCTGGTCCTACCAAACATGCCTAGGAATTTGCTACTAGCGGCACGCGTGTGCGTCACGATAAAGTGGAAAGCTAACACTCTCCCCACGAACACAAAATGGCTGCGCAAAGCGAAAGAGATCTATGAAATGGAAAGTAACAGCACTGCTCATTGAATCACACACGCATATAGACGCGCAATGGCTTCCCTTCCTGGAATTCTTTAGAAAAGCATAAACCAAAAGAGGATAATCCAAAAAAGGTAGAAGGCGCTCCTCTCCAGAAAGAACATGGCATGATAACCTGTTCTGAGATGAGCGTTTGCAGCACACGCTTTTTGCTCACTGTACCTTTCACAGATGGGAAATTCCCATTTGCATATCTATCTTTGTCCTGCGCACACAGGCAGTCCAGCACCGAAATGCTATGGCAATTCCTCTCTGAAAAAAAGAGTACCAACAGCAACCCCATAACGTGTTTCAGCCTTGTTGGGCCTCATCAGTGAGGTGAAGCTGTGCCTCTCTGAGCATAGTGAGCAGGGAGTCCACGTCTGGTTGCCCCCAGGTAACTCAGGGTGACCAACCCCAAGTTCCTTGCAAATACTTCAAAAAAGGTAGCAGGCGCTCCTCTCAGGAAAGAACATGGCATGATAACCTGTTCTGAGATGAGAGTTTGCAGCACACGCTTTTTGCTCACTGTACCTTTCACAGATGGGAAATTTCCATTTTCATATCAGTCCACATAAGCAGTCCAGCACCGAAATGCTAACAGGATACTCACACGACCCTATTAAGCATCATAACGCACTGTGCACAGTCTGCTAACGTGCTGCGATCTAAACCCACACCCAGGCTTGTCAGAGGCGACATATTGCCATCAGCCACAAAGTCAATCTCATCTCCACCAAGGCGACAAACAATCCGGACGGATTGGACCCATGGGGTAGGGGTGAGGGGATAGGTGGGTGTTTTTCTTGTCTTTCTTCTTTTGATTTTGAGCTTCACTTTCACTTTCCTTTTTGTTCTTTCTTTAGGGGAAAGGGAGTGCTTTTTTAGAAAAACGTCAACAACCTTACCTTTTCGATCACATATTGAACCATTTTCACATTCCAGTGAAATGTAATGTACTTGTTATGCTCTTGTTGATCACAATAAATATATCCCTCCGGGCATCCAGTTTCTTTACAGCTTCCCGCTGTACACTGCACTTCACAGTATTCTGGACTTCTGTCACAGCTTCTGTACAACATCCCGTTTTTAAAAATATTTTTTATCAGTGGCAGCCTCGTCTCCTGCACTGCATTTAAACTGCTGCTTCTCACGACTCCTGCTTCTCCTCCTCTTCCTTCTGATGGTCTGCACTTGAAGAGGCTTTAAACATTAAAAGTCCCACTCAGGTGTGGGTCATCAGAAACACTAGACTGCATAATGCAGCTCTGTACCCCTCTTCCTCGTCTCAGTACTCAGGGCATTATGGGACCAGAGGTACATAATGTTTTTAGTGTGTTTAGGTTACTTTATTTTATTCTGCTTTAATGGTTTTTCAGATGTATACTGGAGGGGAAGGTTTTAAGGAAACCAATAGTTGCTACTTAACTTCACAATTCAAATATGGTATAGCACTAGCACTATGATAATTAGAAGTAATAGGAGTTCCTTGATTTCTGCCTCCCTGTTTATCTTACGTGTTTTCACACTTTGTTTGAAGGAGGTTTAGGAAGGGAAGTGGCCCGGTAACTATAAGCAAATAGGCCCCAGGGAACCCTCACCCTCAGGAAATGATGAATATCAGGATTTCCCTGACGGAGTCCGCACATTCCGCCATTTGGCCTTCTCCTCCCATGTGATCCACCCAGCTAATACCACCCGCAGGTTCAGGATCAGGTATCAGGTAGCGGCTGCCTTGCACTGGCCACATGGGAGGAGACTTTAGGCTGGGAGTCTGTGAGAAGTCTGCAGGATCCATCGCATAAGACAGGGGTCTGGATCCCATTTCAACACCTTTGGAATCAGCATTACATTGTCTGACAGAGCCGTAAACCCTACCAGACGGTGAAAACCTCCAGGTCAGTAATCTCGGCACTAGCACATGCTAGTCTGCAGGCTCCCCTGGGACTCTCAACCTCTCCAACCACCAGATATTCCATATTATGGGATGCCAACGTGGTGCTAAACTTGTTTCAAGCCTGGGAGACAACAAAACGGTGTCAAGGTTGGCTCTTTCCTGCAAACTGGCTACCTTATTGTGCCTAATGTCATGCATGGATGTTTAGGATGTGTAAGCTCTTTATCCTTCAGGCATGGTCGTCTCGCCAGGCGTAGTGGTATGCTTCAGCTTTTCCGTATTACCCCAAGCTGTGTGAGGTTAACTGCCTTAAGGCGTATGAACGGATTGCTGCACCTGTTGGCCCTAGCAGTCTTAGGACAATCGCTTATCTCGGCATGGAAACCCCATCTCCCAGTGTCCTTCCCCACCTTTGCACGGTGGGTTTGCTGGATTTTGAAGGAAGTAGGAGTGGTTACGGGCGTCTTCAGCGCACACTTCACCAGAGGAGCAATGGCATAAAAAAGGCATTCCAGGAGTTTGACTGTAGGACACTATGAGGACGGCTGACTGGTCAGGCTAGCTGGTCTTCAGAGTTTGTATCTGCAGCCTATCACTCAGCCAGCCTCCTCTGTAGTTAGTAAGCTTTGAACAAGCATTATGCTCACCTCCGGTCTGGACATGGAATAACGCTTTTCCAAGCCCCTTATGTAGGAAAGTATTCATTCTATTATAAAGACGAAGAGTCAAGCATTATCCCTCCCAGAAGGAGAAAGCGTTCCAGGGTTCTGAAGGGAAATTATATTGCTGAGAAGAGGAGCGACAACAGCACTTTGATGAGTGCGCTGTGAAAGGTCGCCTTTGCAACTTGGTGAAAAGGTAACATGAAAATGCTGCATGTATCAATTTTGTAACTGCCTGCTGGTATTGTTTAAATGTCTTGTTTTCCACTGCCCTCTCCGTTGGAAATAACAAGGCTTTATAGCTGTTGCAGGTCCGGAGGCAAAGGCATTGTGAGGAGCTGAGGGCAGAGGAGTAGACGTGTAGTTTGTAAGTCCAGGATGAGGGACCTTTGTTTGAGGGTTCAGTTGTACCAGCAATGGTAAGAGGAGGAGCTTTCAGCTACAGGAGGACTTTCAGAGACGGGGACTCGGTCCCAGGTGCAGGGAGGCCATGTCACTGGAATCAGGTCTATTAGGTTCCTTAATTTCCTCAGGATGATGTAGGACATTTTGTATATGGTTTAGTCAACATACTTAGATTTTTTTTGTGCTGCTCGCTATGTGAATTTAAATAAAGAAAAGCATGATGCTTGCCTCTGTGTCTTTACTAGAATCAAAACTTCCTACACACAAGGACATTGGAACATTTTCATTGAAAGTCGGCAGACACAAATACTAATTTCTCCAGAAGCAACTGGACTACCTAGTATACTCAATCCAGGGTGAACGTAGACATCCCACAGATCGCCAGGTAAGAAGCACCTCAGCCCCTTGATCAACTCATCATTCGTGGAAAATGCCCAGCACTATGAAAAATGTGTTAAAAAAAAATATATACACATTTTAAAAAACACACACACACAGACACACAGACACACACAACTTCAACAGAACCATGGGGTGCACAAGAGTACCTCTTCAAAATTATTTAACCGCGAGGAGACTGCTAGAAACATTGAAGATGACATAGTGAAACTGGCCTTTGGATTAAATGCTAGATCTAATCAGTGGACGCCAGCACATAGGAATCACCATGAGGGCTGCCATATTTACATAAAATTTGCTAAAGGTCTGAGACTTGCCACTACATGATACCAGGTAAATGCCAACTTGCACATGGGCAGCAACACACTTTTGCATATATCTATGGAGCAAATATTTCCATCATCAAACTAATCATAAAAAACTCTGGTCAACATCTTGTGTGAAGGCATCATGAAGTACGACACAGACAACAGTTCAAACAAAAAGATATTTATTACCTTAAATGTCAGAATGGTTGAAGGCCTAACTTTCCCTATGCTAAGGTGGGATTTCCCTACCTGAACAAAACTAAGGAAAGTCTGAGTCAAAGAGTTCAACTTAAAGGTCTGTCTGTGTCCAAAACCTATCCTTGCCCTCACAACTACAATTCACCAAGGCATTAATTATTCTTGCAAAATTGATAAGTCGAAACCGCAAAATAAAAATATTCTGATTAGCAATTCAACATATATGATTAGCCAATTTGTATATCCTTACTTTCAATCAGGGCTAGCTCAAGACATGTGTCCTTTGTACGGCAGCAGAGAGCCTAATGACCTTGCAGGCTTGTTTTGCCACTGGTGCTATGAGGATGCCTTTTGTTTGACATGTGACTGGACACTGCTACCCTTCAACGGGGTTTACCACTAGTGCCTCACAACTAGTTAAAACACTTGGTTGGTTATCAGCACAGCATTTAAATGGCAAGATCATTATTAGTGATGGTTAATTGATGAACCATTGTTTCTGACAAGTGTTCACTTGACTTACCCTTCACATGATATGCAATAGCAAGCATAATTCTGTCAAACAAGGACTACAAGACAGTGACCTTATCATACAAAACCTTTAAAAGTCTTAAAAGTACATTTCCCAAACTCATAGTTTGTTATTGTAGTTCTCCATTCAAGAATTGGTAAATAAACTACAGCCATACTATTTGTTCCCAACGTATTTCTAAAAGGATTTATATATTTTTCAGCCTGGGTGATAATTTTTTTTAAAGTTTCAAAACATCTCTACAAAACAGTATTTAACACCAAATAACTATTTCTACCAACTAAAGCTGGGAAGATACTTGGTTAAGGGTCTTATTTTGCAGACTGGTCAAAATCCGGGCTTCACAATTAACTGAAGTGTGCGTTATCCTTGACAAATAATTTGACATCGCTATGTATTATCTGCCAAATTAGAAGTGCCCGCAGGCCATTCAGTTGACATATGTAAACGACACAAAAAGCTCACTCGAGGTACTGCTTCATATAAAATAATGATAATGCCACTTGTTAATCTGCACATCAAAGTTATTTGTCTCTTGGCCTTCTTATAGAACATTTTTGTAATGCAATTTACCATCATCCGATTGAGTATCTAAGACTACATATGAGGTCATTTTCTGTGACATCACTTCCAGCTTTTGAAAGCAAAGTTCACGTTGGGCATGAAAGTCGGATGTCAGCATGCACATTAAGTTCCCACCATAAGGCATGTGCATTAATTAAAAAAGACTAGCATATGCTTTGCACGCTTGGTCAGGACTATAGAACCTGGCAATAGATGGGTTCATCTTAATCTTAGCTTTTGGTGTGGTCATTGAATTAAGCTTGTGCCCAAATGGTAACATGTGCAATACAAGCAGCAACACGCACCATGGCATTGCAGCTTTGCACAAGCTATGCAGACTTTCCCATGCACACAGACTTAAGCCTCACATGTGAACAGCCTTTCACATGCAGCATAGCTTTTCACGCACACTAACTACAGCCTTTCATATGCATGCACACCTAAGATTCACATGTGAACACTTAGCCCTTCACATATATGCACTCCACATCCTTTCAGATGCATGCACACAATAGCCTTTTGCATGCGCCCATGAAAGCCTATTGTATTTATGGCCATTGCAGTCTGAATGGAATATAGAGCTCAGCAAAAGTGGGCAAAAAAGGCAGAGGAATTAGAAGACAATTGATTTAGGAAGCACGAGTTGTGCGCAAGGAATAGATGAAAGAAGATCCTCTCAGAAGAGATGATGAGAGAAGGGCAAGAGAGAAAGTTACACAGTATAGTGGATAAAGGAGAGAAAAGTGAACAAGAAAAGGTTTAGACAATCAATAAAAAGGTGCAAAAGTGAGAAAAAAAGTAATGAAATAGAGAAATGCTGGGGAAAAGAGGATGAAGGAATGATAGACTAGAGAGGGGGTTTAACTCATTTAGTACCGTCCTGACTCCCTCCCAATATTTACAACTGAAGACAGAGACAAACTCTCGCAAAGCAGTCACTCTTATCTGCAGTTTCCATCTTCCAAAGTGCTCATTAAAAATAAACGTTGTGGTCAGCCTGCAGTCCGGATCTCTGCTTTAGTTTGTATAGGCCCGGTGCTGTCCTCGAGCTTGGTGCACAGAATAATAAATGCATTCATCTTCTCTGAAATCATACTGCAATTAGTGCGACATGATTTATAAAATGAAAAGCAATTAATCATTATTGCATCGTGAATTGCGATGCAATACCAGTCATTTTATGCCTTGATAACCAAAGTGTAGAGATATTAATGTCAAAAGAAACAGTGTTTAACTCAAGTTCTGAGCTTTTTTCGTGAGCTCCCCTTCCACTACCTTTCTCCAGTTTAAGGCGATATCGTTCAGAACCAATCCTTGGGGTTCCCTTCCCCAAGTTTTAAAGTAACACAATACGAAAGTAAGGGGTATTGAGACTCCGGTCACAAGACAACAAGTGTAGTTCCTCAGGTCTCAGGATTACCTTCTCCAAGACTTTAATGCCTTTAATTACACTTGTCTCAGTCTTTTCAGAAGTCTTTAACAAAACACCAGGTCAACCTGACCCTTGGAGCTTGTTCCTGTGCACCAGGTAACAGTCTCCTGATTACATTTATTGGGCTCTTGGCTTGGGGTGTACTCTTGTACCCCTCTGGCTTCTCCTTGGTAGCCTTGTGGTTCTGCTACCATGTATCACACACCTCTTGCCAAACTGTAGTCTTGTCACACTACAATTACTTATTAAAGTTCACGGTTTGGCTTCCCTCAGTCTTTAATGTATTGGACTTCAAGGTTTGGGTTAATGCGTTGTGCTACATATATTTAATGTTCACTTTCAGCTCAGTACAATGTTCTCTTGTGTTACTTTATTAAGTTCAGTATTCAATGTATACTTGTTCGCTTTAAATGTTAAATAGCCATTAATTCAGTATTCAATATGCACTGGTTTTATTTCAATGCTCAGTTTCTATTTAGTTTGGTATTCAATATGCATTGGGTTTTCAATGTTCCATTTCCATTTAGTTCGGTATTCAATAGGCGCTTAATTGTTTATTCTCATGGACCGTTACTCACTTCTGGTCCTTTAGAGAGCTCCTCAGTGTTGGTGCGCCTCTCCGACACTCGGCTGCCTTCTCTGCGTCCTCAGGGTGGTTCCTGCAACTTCCTTTTACCTCCTAAAGCTGGAAAAACCCACCGCTGCAAGCTCTGCTCGCTCGCTGTGTGCTCCCTGCTTCAAACCAGCGACCTCTGATGCTAAGTTGCCTACGCAGACAGCGTCCTCTGCATTCCGGGCTCCTTAGCAGCCCCTGCTGCACGCATGGCGGTTTCAAGGCCCCCAGGCTTGTCGGGAATACAGAGCACACTTACATCGGGTCCCACAAGTCCTCTGGGAGGTCTACCGGCATCCTGGTTCTTTCTCCTGTGCCGCTATGGCTGCCTCCTTATATGGGTCTCCTGCTGCTCCTTCACACTCGGGTCTCCCTGTTGCTTCACCTGGCACGCGCTGCCCTGTGGAGATCTGATTAGCCCTGCCTTATCATAATTAAAAGGGACATGCATGACCCTACAGTTCCTTGCAGGCATCCTCTTCGTCCCAGTACCAAAGTGGTGTAAAGGTGTAGTTTTCATTACTCTTAGTTGCCTCTTCTTCATCTCAGTACTGTCCAGGGTTACAAGTGATGATTTGAGTAGAACTGGCTTAGAATAGCCCACAAAAGGTTGGGGGAGGGTGGGGGCGGTTGTCAATAGGGAAAGGGGATACCATGTCTCGCCCAAGGGAACCCCACTCCCAATCCTTAAGGACCCTCCACCCAGGTGATCCTCCCTCGCTTCTCCACCCCCAGGGTCACCTGAGCAGAGGATCCAAGGGGAGTAGGAGTAAACACCCTCAGGTTTCTCACACGCGGGACCAGAAAACTCAGGAAACCCAATACTCAGGTTGGGCAGATTGGTTTGAAGATACAAGAGGTCAACTATACGACCAAATACATTCATGGTTGGCAGAATACGTATGCACTGGGTTCGAAAATGGGGGTGGGCTACTTAGCTCCTGCTTGTAGCCTCCAGGAGCCTGGTTAGCTTGACACCAATAGCTACTTTTGGCTCCACAATTCAAATGATGCTGAAACACCATACCCATTTAATGTTAACTCAATGCGTTATAACTCATCTATACAACACTTAAAGCATAAGGAGTCATAAATAATGGACAAAATGTTAGTTTGCATCTTTTGTGGAAGTTAGATTTGCTTAACACTATGTACTAGCGCTTCATTCCACAGAGGTAGCTCCTGCTCAGTAGTTCATATGAGATACCCAGGAACTGCTTTTAGCTTCCGATTATCCAACCGGAATTTCAATCCTTGCTGGCAGATTGTCTTTCAAGGCTATTTCTTGCAAGCAGTGAAGATAAAACCCATCTAAAAAAAGAGCGCATCATTGCCAGTGACCATCACAGGCCCTGCACTTCTTAAAAATAATAATAATAAATAATAAATAATAATAATAATAATAATATAGTAAAAGAATATCAGAATAGACCTGCAGGGCAAGTTGCTTAGTTTACATACTCGTCCACTGGCGAAGGGGGACAACATATTTACCAGTGCCTTTTGTAAAATGTCCATGTCACTCACCATAAGCACACTTCATATCCACAGTGAATCTAATTTGCCATTTACTGCAAACAAAACAAGTTTACAGCGAGTGACAAATAAAAGTTTCAAATATCCCCATACTCGCCAGCAAGGTGGTCAAGTACCATGCAAATGGTACATGCATGTAGATTTTATGAAAGTCTAATGCGAATGGGCTAGTAGATTTTACGGGTGCTATAATACCCAAGAAACATGTAAAGTGCAGCTTCGAGCAGTCTATATACGGCCACCTGAGAATAACACAGAACAAAACCTGAAAGCATAC
Source organism: Ambystoma mexicanum (assembly GCF_040938575.1). Classification (NCBI taxonomy): domain Eukaryota; kingdom Metazoa; phylum Chordata; class Amphibia; order Caudata; family Ambystomatidae; genus Ambystoma; species Ambystoma mexicanum. The sequence goes on along the minus strand of NC_090921.1, from coordinate 516,443,279 downwards.
CGTAAAGTGGTCATCAAGCAGCACACAAATAGAAACTTGCTGTTTAGAGAAAACAAAATGAAATACCAGCATCAGTGCAAAGAAACCTCACCTAGCTGATGAAGAAAGTTCAGCTAGGTGATTGGGTGCAGGTACAATTAACTGATAAGGACAACAAAACACAATTCTGTTTGATTACAGCTGCCCAGGTGAAGCGGATTCATGGTAAACACCATAACAACCACTGGGACAAGCAAATTAACGCTGACCAGATATACAAAAGACTTGGCCCATACAAACAACAAAGCAAACCCAAAGGGAAACAAATGGACAGAGCAGTATCCAAAAAAAGAATCAAGAGACATTTTCAACAAAGAGCACCTTAGCAAGGAATTGAAGTACATGAGACATTGAACCGTAAATGCCAAGCACAGGAACTTCCCAGTGGAAAATAAAAATGAAGCAGTGAGCTCAAAACGTAGAAACAAGGAACTTAGGAGGATCTAGAGAAGCAAACATATGCGAAGCAAGTACAGTGGCACAGATTTATTAAGGGTTTCCCCATTTCTAGAACATCTCTATAATGCCTATAGGTGTTTATCCAACCCAAAACCTGACCTTTAAAATCTTAATGTAGATGCAATAAGACTATCCAACTTTCTGAGGTCTTAATTTCTCAGCATCAATACAGTGGATAATCTCAGGGGAATGCATGAAGACTAAGAAAGATAATCCTAGGGCACCTATTTTCATAAAGATGTTCAAATTAGAGCGTAACTGGTGTAACAGTTATGGGAGCCCCTGCCCGATCATAGTTCCTACTTCAGAAACCTTCCAGTACGATCACCTACCTGAACGCAATACTGTAACCGCCTATACTATGACTAAGTAACCGCATCCCCTCAGGCGTCTATCAGCTGTTCCTCCTGCACCGTACCATTTCCACAAACTTTCGTAGCCACCCTGACTTCCAATATGCTCCGCTTTTTCCTTTATACCTTATCATGTGCCTTCGTAAGATACCTGGCCACGTAGCGTGTTCGGATGATTATGTCGTTCTCCTGCTGAATTGTACTCTTTGAGATTATTGTGATTTTACCTGTAGCTTCTCATGATCTAGACTTGTATACTGCCTCCAACCAAACGAGTTAACCATACACCCATTGAGCTATCACGAGTGCTGTTGTGTTATATCTCGTTCCGATTTGCCCTACCGTTGTACAGTATGCATTCAAATGCCTCATTGTCATATCTTACTAGATCTGTTGACTAATGCCCTAGCCCTCCAGGACACCGTCACACGATGGATCCCGCCTATGTTTGACATAATTTATAGATTGCCTACATCTGACATAATTAAAATATTGCCTGTGCTGCACCCGCTGTACTACGTAATGTCACATTGAGTACACTGCCACACAACCTGTACTATGTTCCTTGACTTAGTGAATGCTCCCCGACTATACTAACTGAACAAGATGTCAATGATACTACCGCCACTACTATCCGCCATCTCTCCCAGTTATCCTGGTCGTTAGCGTTGCTGCTCAATATCCTACTGAGTATGGTTAACACTATGCATGCTCTCAGGCTCGTGTTATTAAAACTACTATATACTTTACTAACACTGACACCAGAGATGCTTGCCTATACCCCCCAATTATGGTGACATTCTAAGGACTGCTCGGACAGGCAAAGACTGCCATTTCCCCACAGTAACTACCCTCTCCAGCCTTCACCCTCAACTTAAAGACAGCTGCCTGCCCCTCCAACACTGCCTCGCCCTCCCTCCGCTGACCACCATGGCACAGTCAGGAAACACCATCAGCATGGCCTTTAATCACACGCCTCCCCCTCTCTTCAAGACCGAGCATCCCACCTATCAAATCAATCTTCCTTGTACACCCCCAGTCAGAAACTCCAGAATACAAGGCATAAAATAAGCGGTGGCCCATAGCAATTTGATATGCAATTCTGTCAGTTTGCTAATCAAATAGACACTTGTATAGCAAAGATAGCTATTTAAGTTGCCCTCTTCAATTAAAGCACAGCTCACCCTGCATTCCTCGCTTGCCCTCTCTGCTCTCTTCCCCCTATTTTCTCTGTTTACTTTAAGTCCTAATGGAGAGAAAGTGCAGCAGTAGTCCTCTCCTCCACTCTTAAGTGCCAAAGATGTATGTCGGAGTGCTAGGCAAGAATTTATTTTTCTTTTTCAAATAATTGCAAACGAGAAATAATAGGGATGCTACTTTTATTAAGCTTTCTATATCTTGTCTGGCAAAGACCAGTATGTGTCAACTTTATATTTTTTTTAAAAGACAGTCATGCAATTCCATTCCTAAAATGTAGGTTGTTACATAATGTTTAATTTGAGTATTGATACTGTAAAACACTGCATTATCTCCATGCTTTACAGTAAAGTTTAGGTTAGTGTATCTAAATTTCATTGTGTCAACTATATTTCATTTTGTTGGCGAAGATGGATCATATTGACAGTGAAGCACTTTTGAAAATGCATTTGATCACATTATCAAATGCTTTTGATGGCAAACCTAGTTCTGTAACCTGCAGGTTGCATACATCTTGCAACTGGTGCTCAGCCTATGAGCGAACCCATACTCCTTGACATTTTATGTTATTACCCAGTCGACTTATACCAGGTACCTGAAATTGGGATGACCACAAACTACAATATTCCATCTAGTTTGCCCAGTTCTCTGCCTGCTAGGCAATCCACTCTGCTTAGTCTTTCTTTCCTCTTACATAATGAATACACAAAGCGAACTAGATGCTTACGCAAAGTAGTGATCAATAATTCCATCCAATCTGCAAATCTACATATCTATTGCAATACCAAACACTGTAGTGAGCTTCCAGAGCTGGCTTTGCTTTATGATATATTTTGCATTATATTTTACCACTTGCAGCTGGCCAAACTGTTTTCCGATGCTTTTTATCAGATCTATTTGTGTCCATTCATGCAGCTAACCTTTTACATTTTACAGACAATTAGATGTGGCTCGCAAAGTCTTTTCGCCCTCTCGCATGGTCGAGTACATTTTATGAAGGGCGAGTAGCATTTGCAAGATAAGTTTGAAACTTTTATTTAACATTTACTTTGTGTGCAGTAAACGTCAAACAAAAGTTTCACTGTGCATGGCCGGCCTCTGGATGGCAGCAGTGTGTCAAACAAGGCAGGTTTGTAGTGACATGCTCCATTGTACACAAATTGCATTTCTCTTAGGTTGGATCGGGAAACTAAGTTACCCGATCTGCAGGTCTAGCTGAATTTTAAAGAATTTGCAAGGCCTGACTCCTCAAACTAATGTCTTATTTCAAGGGTATGCAAAACTTCTATATTGTTGCTCATTTCATGTCTTGGGTAAAAATAACTTCTGATGACATTAACAATATTAGTGCAAAATTGCTAATCAAATGGGTCTGTTTGCTAATAAAAAAAATGTTAAACTCTGCTAATCAATTTTTGGAAACTAATTTATGTCTTGGTGACTCAGAGCCAGACTAACTAAGCTATACGAACTACCCGCTAAATCCATCACCCTCATCCCCAACAGCAACAACACGACAACCAAAATTCACATTAGCAACATAAAATCTGATCCACTCTCCACTTTTATCCCTACACTCAAAATATGCCAATCTAGGCCACCTGCTAATGTTAACGCTACCATCTACCCACATACTGTAACACTCACCTGACTCCCACGGAGGCGCTGGTCTAGTCTGGGTTGCTGTGGCCTCTTCGAGCGTGATGCGCAGAACTCGGAACACCGACTGAACAGGACCCTCAAATCCTGCTTGTCTGCCCCGTAGGAATATCCTTCTGCAGATGAGAAAGGGGATTAACAGTCTGCAGAATAGTGTGCTTGCGCCCCCCTTCCCCCTTCGTTCTTCTCTAACTTCCTCCGAAATCCCCGGTTGAAGCTCACCTTATGGTTTGAAAGGATGAACTCTCCATCCTGCTTCTGGTGCAGGGGCGCGTGTTAGCCCAGTTACTTCACTGGTTTTCAGAATGGCGCTGGCAAAATCCACTTGACTTTTCCGAGCGGAACGCCGTAAGTATGAAGATTACAAAAGTTCAAGTGTTGAGCCTCCTTTTCTGTTGCCTTCCTAACCTGTGATCTGTCCTTTATTTCAGGTGCAGAATGAAGGAGATGCGTTGAGGGATTGAATTGCCGATGGTAAACTCAGGTGAGTTAGCGATGGAGGCGATCCCTCTTAATGTCTTTATATTCCTCCAGTAATGTCTTTTGTCCTTTCCCCATAGGGGCCGGGGTGTGGTACCTGCCAACGAAGCGGCGCCGACCCGAAATGAGGAATGGTCCACCAACAGAAGACCGGTAAGTGTTATGGCGGAAAATTAGGCTTTCCTCATATGTTCCTTCTGCTCACCTTTTGTCTCTTCTTCTCTCCCCATGGCGCAGAGATGTGTCGACCGGTGCAGTCAGTCGCGGTGGAGCCAGAAGAACTCCCGAGGACAGGTGAGTGAAGCGCGGCGCTGCAGCGAGCAACGCAGTGCTTTTAAATGAAAGTCTTTTCTCAGGAACAGGAACGCTGGCGTGAAGGTTCTGGATGCAGTTAAGAAGTTTGATAAAATTCTTGGTTTTCACCTTTCTCTTCTCTTCTTTCCTTACAGGTGTTCCAGGATCGAGGCGGGCGTGGCTGGAGACCAGATGCAGGAGCAGACACGGTGAGCGTTCAGCTGCTTGGATGCAGAACAACGCGAAGCGTGAGCTACTGTCTGGGCGTGGCTTAAATAGCCCCCAAAGTAGTTCCAGGTAAGTATCCTTCCCTGGCCACGCCCAAGTGGCAAAATAGTCCCAATGAAAAAATAGTCCCTTTCAGGTCTCAGGGAGGCCTGAATCTTGCAGCATGGTCTGCATCAGGTAAGTGCACAAAACACCTTCCTTTATGAGCCTGGCGCCTATGGCGCCAGGACTGATGTCCAACATGAGCCTGGCGCCAACGGCGCCAGGACAGAGTCCAAAGAGCCCCTATAAGGGTCCTCTGGCCTTTTACCCGGGGGCAGGATGCCTGCTCCCAGGGGTGCTGGGCCTGGCCTGGTGCTCGGGGGGTAGGCATCATGACACATACTAAAACACCCCCGAAGATTGCGCAAGTAGTTACCAAGGTGCCAGACTTTAAGGGTGCCTTAATTAATGCCAGATCCCTAGTGGCACATCCTACAGAAATAGCAGACCTGATCACTGGTGAAAACTATGTCTTTCTTGCTATAACGGAATCCTGGCTTCAGGCCGCTGCTGGCCCAGCCCTCCTCCTAGCTATTCCAGACAAATATGAAATCATAAGAGCAGATAGAACTGACTCTAGAGGTGGAGGTATCGCTCTTATCGCAAAATCTGACTTGGCCTTGAGAATTGCCCCCTCTCCAGCCACCAGCTCATGTGAACTACTCACAGTTAAATTCCAGACCTCTAATAAGGACACCCTAACTATCTATCTTATATATAGACCACCAGGACCGACTGGTTCATTTAAAGAAGATCTCTCCGCCATCCTCTTTGAGAACCAACCTCCAAAATTCTCCTGTTGGAGACTTCAAACTAGGGTTTAATGATGCTAATGATCACCAAGCCTTGACCATTGACAATGCTCTAACAGAACAGGGTTTCGACCAAAGAGTGCCCCAAGCTATCCACAACAAAGACATAACCCTCGACTTGGTAGCAGACTACAACTGTGCAACGTCCATCACATCGATTACACTGCTAGCCTGGACAGATCATTGTCTGATATTTACCATACCAGCCACTACTTCTAACCCTAGGTTATTCCCATCGCACAATCCCTCCCCACGAGGAACAAAAAGATCACCACAGACAACATCATTCCACTTATCATGCCGACCCTTAATCTACTTCTCAACTCAACCAGTCCAGATAACCTAATAAATGCCTACAATAATGCTATGACGAAAGCCCTCGATTTAATTGCTTCACTTAAGATGCGGAAAAGCAAACCAAAAGCCCACCTGAAGTCATGGTTTACCCCCCCACTTAAAAAATCTGAGAAAGGAAAAAAGAAAATTTGAATTTCTGTGGAAAGCCAGCCCCACTGATAAAAACAAACCTAACCTAGTCAACATAGCAACCCTCTACAAAAAGGAAATTATACGAGCCAAAGAAGCATCCTACAATGAGCAGATTAATAAAGCAAGCTCAAGTACTAGGGAACTGTTCACCGTTCTAAGGGAATTGGAAGCCCCCATATCACAAATAGATACCTGCCTCAAAGACAAACCTAATTGCCTCAAAGACAAACCCTGGTGAACAAGCATCCAGAACGCCCTACAGAACAAAATTGCCCTACTTCAAAGTAAGATCGCTAATAAAAAATCTACACTACCTATCTCAGATAAACCCATCCCCACTATTGGAGTCACCAACAAACCCCTCAACCAATTCAAATTTTCTCAAGTCTCAATTCATGAGAATTCCCAGCCCGTACAGCACAATGAACAACATATGCGAGAACTCCTTGACCAGATCCCCACCACGGAAATATCCCCACAGACCCGAGACCAGCTGGATACCCCCTTCACGCTAGACGAGATAGGATCGGCCATCTCAGACTTGCCCATAGGCAAGGCGCCGGGACCTGACAGCCTCACGGCGGACTTCTATCGAGAGCACGTGGCTATTCTGTCCCCCCGGCTGTTGGAGGTATGGAATGAGGCACTCCGAGCCACTATCCTTCCCCCTTCCATGCGGGAAGCGGCCATCACGGTACTGCTCAAACCAGGTAAACCTGAGGACGAGTGTGGGTCCTATAGACCTCTCTCCCTCATGAACCTAGATACAAAGATCTTTGCTAAAATCATTGCTAACCGCTTTCTGCCCATCAAGGACGCACTTGGTACAAGAGGACCAAGCAGGCTTTGTCCCCGGTAGGTCCACCTCCCATAACATCAGGAGACTATTTAATGTCACGTCCCGTATAGACCAAGACGTCCAGGCCGTAGCGGTTACGCTGGACGCTCAGAAGGCCTTCGACATGGTCTCCTGGAAATATATGTGGCTGGTCCTCGAAACAATGGGCGTCGGCCCCAACATGATAGGGTTCATTGAACTCTTGTACACTTCCACCGTTGCGTGGGTACGAGTCAACTCACTAACACCCGAGATGTTCACTCTATTCAGAGGCACTAGACAGGGCTGTCCCTTCTCCCCGATCCTTTTTGCATTGGTGATAGAACCGATGGCGGACTTTATCCGAGCACGGCACGCGCGTAAAGGAGTGCGATTCATTGACGAGCCTGAAATAATATCCCTGTATGCTGACGATGTCCTATTATACGTCAGAGACCCCACAGCCCATCTGGATCCCATACTTAGAGACATCACCCGGATTGGCACCCACTCCGGATTTACGATTAATTATTCCAAATCGGAGATTTTCCCGCTCACTAAAGCTACACGGCAGCCCACCACCGAGTATCCCCTGCGCTGGGCCCCTGAGGGTATGAGATACCTTGGGGTGCAGATGTCCCTCACTAAGCCCACCCTTCTTGCCGATAACTACTCAGCTGTAGCACGAACAGTTGAGACAAAAATTTCACGTTGGCGCACCCTCCCGTTGTCCGCCGCTGGTCGTCTATCCCTTATTAAAATGATCTTGCTCCCCAAGCTCTTATACACCTTTTGCAACATTCCTATATGGCCCGGGAGGGCTTACTTCACTAAATTGCATAAGCTCTGCGCGCAATTTCTCTGTTACTCCGGTGCGGTGCGCAAAAAGTGGACTGACATGGCACTCTCATACAGACGGGGTGGTATTGCTGCTCCGGCCCAGGCCCAGCATGCTACTCATTGGTACCCGGGTTCCCCAGTGCGCCCACATGTCAAACTGGAACGGCTTGCCTCCGCTGGTATCAACTTAATGTCCCCGATACTACACCGACGCTACACATCCGATTCCCCTGTTGACCCCATTGCTGCGACCCTGTATGCCTGGTCACGTCTAGTACACTCGACAAGTGGGCCCACCCCATATTACAAATGGCTTCCCGTGTGGGCCTTTCCGGGCCTGGAACCCACACTTGATATCGCTTTGGCGCGACACTGGGGGTGCGCTAGGGTATCGGGGCCCTATCCGACTTCTATCCCGAGGGCAAATTCATAGGCCCCCAGACCTGGAGGCCGGGGCACACCAGATCTCCCCTAGAGACTCTCAAATACTACAGGCTTCGCGCCGCGTTCCGCACCATGTGGCCCTCCTTTCCGGATGAGCCCCCAGACAACCCGGCGATAGCCTACATCGCCAACTCGGGCGGTGCACGCGGCGGCGTCTCTTCGCTGTATCAAATCCTACTAGATATCATTCCCATTCCTACTCTTAGTGCGCGCGACAGATGGTCAGCTGAATTGGGTCTAGACATTTCTGATGAATTGTGGGAGGATATGTGCTGCCACACACAAAATTTCCGTTTTGGTGCCATGCAATACAAGCTCCTCAATAGGCTTTACTATACGCCACGCAGGACATCAGGGTTTGCTCGCTCTGAGGTGCACCTCTGCCCGCGCTGTAGGGCGGTGGATGCTGATCACTTGCATATGTTCTGGACCTGTAACAAATTGTCTGGTTTCTGGGACAGTGTCCTCCATACACTGAGTGCGGTAACTGAAACTGTAATTTATCCCGATCCTTTGGCGGTTCTGTTTGGGGTCTGACGAAACTAAGCGTTTGAAAAAGTTTCTGAATATAAGCTGCATGATTGCCAAAAAATGTATACTTCAGAACTGGAATCGCTCCTCCCCACCGGCCTCTCAGAAATGGCTGGGTATGCTCACATGGTCGCAGAACTGTGAGGAGGAATACCTGACAATGCTGCCCGCCCAGTCTCGCCCCAGGAACATCTGGAGCGAATTTAACACATATCTCAACAATCAAAGTGAGAACACGCCCGGTTCTGGCTCATCTCCGGTCTCTACTCATGCACCGTGATTATTGATGTGTATTTCTGTATTGTTGATGCTCTATATCCACTGTTGGAACTGTATTCTGTAACCATTACGATGTTTTATGCTATGCTTGCTTTAATTATTTGTTGCCTTGACGTATGTGCCTTGTGAACCTCTGCCGACAAAAATAGAAAATTTAAAAAAAAATAAAGCCCTCTGTCAGGGAATCCTATTTTAACACAAGTTTTTTCCCCTCCAACTACAAAGGAAAACACAAAAACAACAAAGACACACCAAAGGTGTTGCCTGAATAAAGGGTCTGTGGATGATTTTTGACCCCCCAACCTTGTATCTCTTTACCAAAAGGCTCCTCGCTCAGGTGCACAGTCAAAAGAGCTGAAGGGAGAAAGACATTCAGTGTACATTTTGGTCAGTCTCGCTCACTAGGGCTTTCTCTCCATTTCCTGTCCTTTTCCTCTTTTGCCCACTTACGGACCTCTTGCTCATGTCCCCCGCATAGAAGGTCCCTTTGTGTTCTACCTGCCTTGGCAGGAATCTCTCTGGGTCTCAACCGCCTTGGTGTTCCTTGGTCTGGACTCCCCGTCGTTCCTCCTCCCCGCAGTTCCCCAGAGCTGCTGTATGCCGTTCTCTTCCATGAAGGGTACCTTGGGTGGGTCGGTGAGTTCATCCGATGGATTGTCGTTTATACGACTGGTCAACTGGATTCTACATCTCACACAGCTTGTTCTCTTTGCCCCACTGGCATTCGGTGGGACTCCGTCACCCGCTTCCCTGCACGTCAGTTACTCTAATTCTCAGGAGACTTTTGCTCTCATCTTCTGGGCTGGGCCCTTCCAGCTCCTCGCTTGGCACGCACTGAAAGCGCTCCACTGCCTCTCCACAACAGGGATCGCCACTCCTGATGTACGCTCGCTCTGCTCTTCAGCCCTACTGAGCTCTGCGGGCCTCTCCTCCTTTAGCCACTTCTGATTGTCTCTTTATCTGCGACTACCCTAGGGGATTGGATTATCCACTGTTCTCTTGTCCCAGGTGATGACTGAATACATGGGGTCAGAAACCAAACCAACCATTCAAACAGGAGGTTTTAGATTATCATACCGTTCAGCTCCCACATAGCCAACAAAGGTATTAGGGTTTAGGAGTTAAGGGAGGAGAACATATACCTTTATGGGGATTCCTGTCCCCTCGGGGTGCTCCGCCAACCCAGTGGGATCCCACTTACCCCGTTTCCTTGGGCATGTTAAGCGTAGCAGGCTACCCTCCCTGGTCCCAAAGGGGGTGGCTCCCTGTTGAGGAGAGCACAAATTCCTTGGATTTGTCACACAGATATAGTGGGAGATGAACATATGCGGGCCACCCAAGTAGCAACCTGGTAAAGGTCTTGGAGAGGCGTAGCCTTGGAACTCTGCCCATGATGTGGCCTTGGCCCTAGTAGGCCTCCCCTGGACTGTTGCTAGATGTGGATCCCCTACATTTACATAAGCAGTAGCAATGGTGTTTTTGTTCCACCTGCTAGGGAAGGGAGGGAGATGTGGCTTTTCTACCTTGTCCCGATGCCCCTGATGTTATCGATAGGGTATTAGAACTTCAGATTGTCTAATTGTGCTGAAGATATATCACGACTGCCCGTCGCACATCGAGGAGATGGAGAGGGAGCACAGGAGCGACGATTCCCTACTAAAACAATCTGATGTGAAGTTTATGGACTTAAACTCTGAATCAGATTTGAATACTAGTACTTCAGGTTTGATTGAAAGGGCTCTCTACTTGGGCGGCGGGGCACCCAATTTGCCTATGCCACAAGCCAATGTAACCGGCAATAACAAGAGGGTTTCCGATGCCACATATTTCATGTTGGATTATTCCAAGGGCTTGATGGATGATGTCTACAGGAGGCACAAGAATCATTGGAAGGCTCAAAAAGGGAACTATTGGTGGAGGGTAAGAAGCGGGTTCAATACCTGTATAGATGAAAACGTCTCAGCAATCTCTTTACCAGATACAATGCTCCCACCACCCATCTGCATGGGTCTCTGAAGGGCAGGTGGTGGTCCACTGACTTTTCGATGTGGATACTGAGAGGCCTAGGTTAAAATCATCCTTGAGGGACCAAGGATCTGGAGCATAGAAGATTGCAAAGGCTTTATGGAACTGTGGGAGCACCATTCAACACTCTGCTGGAAGGATTTGAAGCAAACTTTTCTTCACTACAGTCCCAACATCACCACTTACATCAAATGAGAAATCCCATGATATTTATAAATGGATTATTCCCGCCCAACATTTTCTTTTTAAACACAAGACCATCTTGCTAAATGGTTCACAACTAAAACCACAAAAGCGCAGTACTCTCTACGCGCAGAACCGGTATAACACAGGCAAAAGGAAATATTTAAGATCGTCCAAGAATTTAAGAGCCGAGAAGCTTGCAAGCCAAACCCTACTCTAAGTCAAGAACTCTGCAAACAGATTGCTGTGCATTTTAACAGAAAGGTCTAACAAATCCAAGAACATCTGGATAGTAAAGGACAGGTGCCTTCATATCAAAGACCTGTGATGAATCATTGGATGTCGCCAATTCTCCCCGATGGGGGAGCCCTTTCCCCATGAGGCCAGGGAGGTGAGGCCATTACCCGATAGTCCCCCTGGAGGATCTCATGGGAGGGATTCCTCCCCCTGCCCCAGGGAGAAGGACGACCATCTAGAGTACCGCCCTTATGAGAACATCACGCCCTCACATACTCTAGCCTCTCCTTCTGCTAACCTCTTTGTAGACAGTAGGCTTATATACCGCTATAAGGCATATTAGCTCAAGGTCCATGAAAGTACTTGTACGAAGAAGAACATCAGAAACATAGGTATTCCTATTCCTAAATACTGGGACGAGTTGGGCCCACGAAGCAATGATGAAACGTGAAAGAAACAAAGGACTTATACAATGGACCCAGACACTCTTGGCCACATTGTATAAAAAGCAAAATGTGCTAAACACTGCGTCTCGAGTAGGTGTGCTGCGCACCGAACATGGGAGAAACGAACCTGTGTCGCTGATCCAGAGAGGGAGAACACCAAGGATGTTGGCAGTTTGCTGCGCCTAATGATCGGAAGGTCTGCAGCAGCAGGCCAGTGTCCAGCAGCGTCGAGAGGAGGAAGGCAAGCAGGAGGCAGTCGCACACCGGAGGGAAGGCAAGACACTGGAGAAGCCGAACGGAAAGTCTGTCATCCCAGGAAGCCGCTGTGACGTGTCAAAGCCCTCAACAAGGTAAAGGGTGGCACGGGAGACCGGAAGGGGATGCGCAACAGCTTTCCAAGAGGGTGCATGCAGTTGTCCCTAGGCCCCTTTGCCACCATAACACTTGGGTTGCACGTCAGGGGCAGAAGGCCTACGAACCATCTCCTCTTCAATGCAATAGTGAAGCGAAGCCTGTTGATCACCAGGGAAGGTTCAAGGACCCCAAGTACCATAAAGAGAACTTTGCACAACAGTGGAGGGGATAATCCCACTAAGAGAAACTAGGGTCAGGGTCTAAGAGTCAAATCAAGAGGGATACGAGTCATCTTCCTCATACCAGTACATGGCAAGGGGGGAGAGAAAAAGAAGAAAAAGAAGAAAAATAGCCAGGGTCACAGACCCTCCTAAAAGAGTTGGATGTTGTAGGTGTGAAACCTAATGAAGAGAATATCAGGGGGAAGGGAGTCATTCTCCTCTGTTGCAAGAGACTGTTTTAAGACTACCAGGAGAAGGGAGTAATTCTCCTGGTCACTCGAACCGGGAGTAACGTCTAACAGACGAAAGGGAGTCATTCTCCTCCCATATGAAGAAATATTGTTTGGAACTTTGTGACCTACGGAAGGGAGTCATTCCTCCAAGCTATCTGAAATCGGACGTCAGGAGAAGGGAGGCATTTTCCTGGGACCAGCACAGTACTACTTTATTCTTTAGTTTTTAGTGTAAGGGTTAGGCTTTCTTGACACAGAACAGTGGACACCTTTACATTGACAGACATCCTGACAGTCGCTGTAGATCTTTATTTGAGGCAGGAAAACCGCTTTTAGGAATAGGGAAAGATACGTTTTCTCCTTTATTGGTTATTAAAATTCTTTAGCCCCAAACATGCCACCTTTGTGTCAGAGTCCTTCTTCTGCACCCTTACAGACCCATCAACCTCAGCTCCAACCACCTGACACCAATACCCTTCGGTCATCTCTTTGTACAGGACTCACTCACAACCATCAACTCCTTTAACATAACAGGATGTCGGGAGGATCTGAGACTCCAATCTTATACAAAGCCAAGGGTCAAAATTGACATTGGCTAATGACAATTGGCCCTTGGTGTGTATGAAATGGTGTGCTGTGTGTGTATGTGTAATATTAAGGCGACAAGTGATTTTTTTATGGCTAGCTAGTAGCTTGCAACTTTAAATATTTAACAATGCAACCACATTACAAAACATCCAAATCTAACAACAGTATTCCTATTGTTCCTTCTTTAGTTAATCAATATCGGGAATGTATTAGGGTGACCACAGGAAAAGACTCAAAACTGGAAGGGAGGTATTTACCTACACAGCAAGGTACATACTCTTTTTTCAGGTCCTCATGCCAACGAACATCAAAGTCACAAAGATGTCAGGAATCAGCTGGGCCCCAGCTGCAATACCTTCCACCTTTACAACTGACCTTTAGAGAAGAGGAGAATGAGTAAATCATGCACCCGTCATCTGAGCCTGGGTGCAGGGATGTCATTTAGGGGTTTCCAGGGGTCACAGCTGCGACAACTGGTCGTCAACTTGCGACCACTGGCCTCCCGTCCCAGTCATGAGCCTTGCTCCAATAAAAACACTGCTTATTGCATGCATTCCTATATCCAAAACGAGGCTCGCACGCATGGTCGGCACGCAGGCAGCACAGACTGAAATTCTCTGTCTTGTCCGGGCTCCGCGTGTGAAGAAGCGTGGTCTGGGCAGTTCAACAATCAGCCGGTCAGCGCTATTTTGGAAGTTGCTCCTTTTGGGCAGAGCAAATGCCTTTTCAAATCTCAAACTTAGCTGCCGCCCCCTTTCATAGTCTCAGTCTCCGCCCCTACCGCTCCCCCATCTCTCTCTAAAAGCCTGCGCCTCTTGGGCTGGAATCCTTCACTAGCAGTGTGCAAGAGGCAGGGCAGGTAAAAGATGCAAAAGCCCTGCTAGCGGGTTACTATTACCAGGGAAGGAGTGACAGCAGCGCCCGCAACATTCCAGGGAAACTATCCCCTGCACCCGAAGCACTTGGAGCGGAGCATCCCCGTCAGACCCAGGACCCAAAGAAGAGGGATTGTGTTGGGTACAACTCAAGAAGCTGGGTGCAGGACCTTGGCACTGCTGGGCAGGAGTATTGGTTCTCTGTGGGGAGGGGAACAGTCCTGAACATTACTGGAGCAGGGGTGTGGGGGGGAGGTTGCGGTGCGCCAACTTATTTCTCTGGAGGTCGTTGTGGCAAACATACTGAAAGGTTTGGGGTGCAATATGGCATTCAACTGCTCAGGGGGGCATTGACCCAGAAGAAACAAGGACCAGTGCCAAGTAGTAAGGCATGAATAGGGTGTGGCACTAGTTGATAACCACTGGTTCCCTGTTATTTCTATGCCAGGTGTGCATTTTTGAAAAAAACATAACAAGAGCATGTTTTGGGTCCTTCTCAAATGTGAAACTTGGGCGAGAAGTCTGTATTAGAGTGGCTTGGCCAGTGGGGTATTAGATAAAAGGACTTACCAGTGAAACAGCTCAAAAGTTTTTACAGGAGACTTGACATGAGAGCCGGTGGGGCAGAGGGAGCTCGTGTTTTACTACCTGCTATGGTTCTGTTCCCATTTTACGTTGTTTTTTTTGTTGTCAAGTAGTTGTTCTATGCAGGCGTCTCTCTTTAAATTTGTGAGTTGTGGAAGAGTAATGAACCCAAAACATGCTCCCAGGAACATGGGAAGTGGGGTTTAAGGCCTGTGCAGTTTTTCACGCTATTTGGGAAGATGCTGCTTTGTTCAGCAGCCTTGTGCGGTTTTGGCTGCGAGTGGGGTACATGCCGCAGATCCAAGGGATGTCTTCTGGCGTTTAACTAGTGGAACTGGATGAGAAACACGCAAGCTCCTGAAGGGGACACTAAGATGCTAATAACAGGTACCTGGGCTCAGAGTGTGCCAATAGCAGCAAGCAGAGAGAGACTGCCACAGGGGCATACATGCTGACCTGGGGCAAGTTGCCAGGAACCTCTGGGCACGGGTGGGCACAGGAAACAGTGTCCCGCAACCATCTCTTCCTGTTGCTGCTCCTGGGCTGCTGTTGAGGGGGTAACCGTATCCTCCAAAATCTTAAAACAAGCCGCAGAATGATGTACTTTGTATAGTAGTAATATGCTGCAGTCCAGGGCACTTTGAGACACAACAGAAGGTATATATTTACAGTTCAGTAAAGTGATAAAGAGCAGAATTACAGTGTTACTTTAGTAGGTTGGGTCGGTTATACATATGTCTTACATTTCCGTTAATGGTATTTGTTCCATTGATGCAAGCAGCAAAATAAACGGAACTTAGGGAGGGACAGTGTTTAGAAGAGAGACGGTTCCATGGGTGCAGTGTTATTGCTCACTCTGCAGGGCACAATCTGGATGTTCTGATCTCCTCAGACATTCCCCTTTCTGTCCCTCTCTCCACTTCTCTCTCCTGGAGTGATCACCTTCTCCTCCATTCTCACCCTCCCTACCCCTCAGGCCAAGCCACTTCCATCACTGCCACCCACCTTCTTGGTCATCTGACCCATGAAGTGCGTATCAGTTGAGGCTTTCGCTGCCACCTTCTCACACCCCCTTTGGCTGACTCTCACCCTGAAACAGCCTCCACTCCGTTATATCCGATACTCTTGATATCCTTGCCCCTGTCATGCGAATCCGCCTGAAGCCCAAAGCCAAGTGCAACTCCTAGTACGACTCAGACCTCGTCACCTGAAAACGCAAGTGCAGGGTGGCCCAGAGGAAATGGTGTGCTTCATGTACATCCTCTGACAAAGTGGCTTGCTGCCTGCTCCAAAGGCAATACCGGCTCTCTGTCCTCACCATGAAGAGAGCTCATATCCAAGACCGCGTCTCTGCGGCATCTAACAACTCGGCTGAACTGTTCAAAATCTGCAAGGAACTGGCCAATCCTGCCGCAGTCTCTACCTCTCCTGTCCCTTCCCAAGCCCTCTGCATGGCACTGGCTTCTCACTTCATCTCTAAAACTCAGGACATCCTCGGAGGAGGTGCAGCTGGTAGTGTGACCTTCGAGACGTCAGATGTGAGGAAGGAGAGTGTGGAGTCGAAGATGACCCCGAGGTTTTAAGCCTTGCAGGTGGGAGCAGGAGGAGGGCCAAGAGAGGCTGGCCAGACAGCTACAGGAAAGGAGGATGCGGGTGTGCAGATTAGGAGAATCTCAGTCTTACTGGCATTAAGGCAGAGGTCATTGGCGGCACACCACTCCTGGATAGCAGACCGACAGTCAGAGTTGAGGGAAGGAGAATAGGAGGCCGAAGGTAGCCTGAAGATGAGCTGGGTGTCATCCGCATATCACTGAAAGTTGGGGCAGAGAGCGGAAATGCAGTGGGCAAGGAGTGCCAGGTATTGGTTGAACAGCCAGGGAGAGAGGTTAGTCCCCTGGGGACACCACAAGTAGAGAAAAAGATAGCGGAGAGGAAGGACCCAAGTTGGACCTGGGAGAGTCAGTCAGAGAGGAAAGAGGTCAGCCACGCCAGAGCCTGACCAGTGATATCCAGGTTATCACGGAGACGGTTGAGCAGGATGGCATGGTTGACAGTGTCAAAGGCAGAAGAGAGACCAGGCAAGATGAGGATACAGGGGGTGTTAGAGTCAAGGTTGGAGAGCAGGTCTTCACGGATGTTCAGGAGAGCAGTTTCCATGCTTCTGGCAGCTCTGAAGTCAGACTGATGGTCATGAAGACAACCAACACATTCAGTGTGGAGATTAAGCTAGGAGATGGCCAGTTTCTCCAGGAGCTTGCCCAGAAGGGAGTGATGGAGATTGGGAGATAGTTAGCTGGGCAGGAGGGATCGGCAGAGGGTTTCTTAAGAAGAGGGCGCACAAGGGATTACTTCAGGGGGATGGGAAGACTCCAGTGGCGAAGGAGTGGTTGGAGAAGTCAGCCAAGGCAGGAGCCAGGGTGTCAATGTGGTCCTTGATGGTTTTGGAGGAACAGGGGTGAACCTGTTTAGACGAGACATTCATAGCTCGGACTTGTCTAGAAACCTCGTCTGCGGAGAACAGGGGAAAGGCAGAGAAGGAGGGAGGAGAGGTGGCAGCAGGAGGGCCAGAGGAAGAGCAGGGAGTAGAGGGAGGGAGGGGAGAGGAGGAGAGGTAGGACAGGATGTCCTGAGTTTTAGAGATGAAGTGAGAAGCCAGTGCCGTGCAAAGGGCCTGGGAAGGGACAGGAGAGGTAGAGACTGCAGCAGGATTGGCCAGTTCCTTGCAGATTTTAAAGAGTTCAGCCGAGTTGTTAGATGCCACCGAGACACAGGCTTGGATGTGAGCTCTCTTCTTGGTGAGGACAGAGAGCCGGTATTGTCTTTGGAGCAGGCGACAGGCCAGTTTGTCAGAGGATGTACAAGAAGGACGCCATTTCTTCTCGGCCAACCTGCACTTGCGGTTAAGGGTGACGAGGTCTGAGTCGTACCAGGAGTTGCACTTGGCTTTGGCCTTCAGGCGGATTCTCATGACAGGGGCAAGGATATCAAGAGTATCAGATATAGCAGAGTGGACTGTGTAGAGGGCTGCGTCAGGGTGAGAGTCAGCCAAATGGGAGAGGAGGGTGGGGGGGGGGGGGGGTCAGAATGTGACGGCGAAAGCCTCAGCTGATACGCGCTTCATGGGTCGGATGACCGAGAAGGTGGGTGGCCGTGATGGAAGTGGCTTGGCCTGTGGGATAGAGAGGGTGAGAGGGGAGGAAAGGAGAAAGTGATCACTCCAGGAGAGAGGAGTGGTGAGAGGGAAAGGTCTGAGGAGATTAGAACATCCAGAGTGTGCCCTGCAGAGTGAGTCAGGCCAGAGGGGAGAATAGTGAGTGAGAGATTTGCAGAGGTCGCGAAAGAGTCCAGCGGGAGGACAGGAGGCATCCAGGTGGATGTTGAAGTCTCCAAGGAGTTGAGTGGTTGAGGCCAGGAGTAAAGAGGAGAGGTCCGTCCAATCAGAGAGGAAGGAGGAAATCTGACCAGGTGGCCGATAGATAGTATCTACAGTAAGGGAATGGCTAGGGGAGAGAGAGAGCCTGCAGATGAGGCATTCAAAAGAGAGTAGGCCTGCGTAGGAATGACAGAGGCAGGGATCCACTCAGGGAAGATCAGGGCTACACCTCTCCAGAGCGGTTGGACCTGGGCGCATACAGTATTTTTTAGCCATCAGGGAGGAGCGTGTCAAAGCTTGTGACAGAACTGGCTGTGAACCATGTCTCAGTGAGACTGAGGACATCCAGGTTAAGTTCTTCCAGAAGGCGGCAGATGGCAGAGGAGAGTTTGACAGCTGAGCGAGAGTTAAGACTGGCAATGTGGAGAAGGTTGCCATCCTTGAAGGACTTCCGGAGAGGGGAACAGATCAGAGGTATGCCCTGTGGAGGTGTGGAAGGGGCCCGAGGAGGGGTAGAGAGTGAATGAGAGGGCAAAGTAGCCGAGGGGGAGGCAGCAGGGGGAGGCGAGGAGGCTGTGGAGGGGGGGGGGAGAGGGGACAGCAATCCAAGTAGTTTGGATAGACTGCCGCTTTTGGGGCGGGACCAAGCCTGAGCCGCATTTGGTCTTTCCCCTTTCTGTAATGGCTTGGCAGATGAAGAACAATGGTCTGGAAGGTTGCTCGTAGCGAAAACAGAGGTTAAGATTAATTCTAAAGCTTCCAACCATCACCGCTTTTGCTACGTTACCAGGGTGAAAGCCTGAGACAGTCCTACCCCAGAGGGTTAAAAAGTTGGCAGGTGGGATGGCCCAGCCACTGTCCCTTCTTAAAGTATCAGTATTCTTGTGCAGAGTACCACTGTCAATCGCCCCATACCTGGCTCACAAGATGCTGGCCAATTTCTTTCCGTCTCTTGTAAAAAACTACATGTACCAGCATGCACAGCGGACAAGAGAACAACCCAAGACCAGAATGAAGCGAAGCCGCTATGCTATACAGCACAGAAAAACAAAACATCACACATTTGGCATGCTCCCAATGGCTTCATCAAAACATGACGCTTAGCCATTATGGAGCTGGGGAGCGACTCCCAGGCCTGACCAACGGGCTAGCAAGCCTGGGAGGCCCTCACACGAGCCAAGACATTAACCCACTAACTCACTGCAGTGGGCAACCATTGGCAAACCCAGGCTGGCCCGCATACAAGAGGCAAGGCTTAGACCCCATGTTATGGCTTTTGCCTATTCAATCACTTCCTGCAGGTGTGTGAGGGAGATTGGCTATCCTCCCCGGCTGTGGACCTGGGCCAATGAAGGGAGAGGGTGGGGCATGGGGGAATATAAAAGGAGACCTAATTAGATAAGAAGTTGTGGGTTGTCGGGAGAGTTCAGGGGAGGCAGACCAAGAGACCAGGGGGAGGAAAGACAGTGCAGAGTAACAGAGGTGGATTATTCAGGCAGTGTGCAAAGTGAGGTATTAGTTGGTCAGAGGAAGTGGGACTTCAATTTGAATGAGCATGTGTGTGAGTAAAGTGGCAGAGGAAGAGTATGGAGTGCATGAAAAGGTGACAACAGTGAAAGTGGAATTATTCAAAAAGAGGGTTTGTGTGGAGTCAGCCCTACAGATAGGTGGTGTATCAGCCACATTTACTCACTAAAAATAAGGAGTAAATCCCAAGGAAAAAAACAGTAAAATGGACATGCAATACCTTGTGCCCCTGCTTTCACCCAAACTGCTCCGTGTATATGTTTGGTCCAGTAGCGCATGTAGTACAAGAGGAAAAAATGTATATTATTACTGTCTGAATGGAAGAAGTAAACATGTATCTTTTAATGTACATGAATAACTAGGTGTAAAGAAATAATTACTAAAAAATAATTTCAATTTTTCTGTTTATATTTTTACTTGCTTTTAAAATACTCCCAAGAAAAACGTTTTACCCCCCACTTTAAAAAAAATGGGGAGTAAAATACTCCCATTTCAAAATCTTATCTGGAGCACTGCATAGCGTACTAGGAGTGTGGGGATCGTAGTAGAGGTGTGGAAGAGAGGAGAGTAGTAGACATGTAGAAGAGAGTAAGACAGAGGGTAGAGGCAGATAGAGAGAGACATCGGAGGGATAGAGGAGGAAGTAGTAGAAAAGGAAAGGGAGGAGACAGAGGTGAAGGGAGGCGAGTAGAAGTAGAAAGTTAGACCAACAGAGCAGTATTGGGAGCGGGAAATCAGAGCAAGGAAGGATAAGATAAGAGTGTGAGCCTGGCATCTGGCACAAACCTTGAGCTACATCTCATGGGGGAGTCTTGAAGTAGGGGCCCCTAGATTGTTCCGGGAAGGAGTCTAAAAATAGGTAGTTTTCCTTTAGGCCATCACATCGAGCTTGACAACATTTAAATAGTAGGGGTTACAGATCTCTAGTGACCTGCCTAGAGTTCAGGCATGCCCGAGTTAGGGAGGGACTGCCCATCCTTAGGTTAGATAGACAGTGAAGGCCCTTTAAAGAGCCTACAAAACAAAAACAAAAGTCTTGAATTATCTCTGAGTGGGTGGTGTGTCCTAAGGTCATCTGTGACAGCTATTAGAGACTACAGACAGGTGTTACAAAAACACCAGCTAGAAAGTTCATTTTAAATTAGATACCGCATTCTAGAGAATCCAGAAGAGATCACAAAATCTTTAAACAATGTATTGGTGCAATCAAGGCAATTTCCTTTATTTCAGCTAAAATTACAGTCTTATTTAACATGGATCCATTATAAAGACGAAAGGTGGTCGATAACTACACTGCATTTTAATTGTTTAAAGATTAACGGGTCAATGGGTGAACTGCCACCGGAAAAGCTTGCACTAACCTGCTGTGTATTTTTCCCAAACACCATTAAAGTTCCTTTCATCTAATTTTTTTGAGCCGAATGTATATCAATTTAAGGAAATCTTTTTCTTTCCATTACTTAGACAATTGAATTTAAGGCAATGTTGACCGGTTTTGATCTATCTATTAGGAACTTGCACTCCTGGCTTTTTTGAAATTTTTAAGAACATTGGCTTTGAGAAATAATTATTTAAACTCACAAAAAAAGAACATTGACTGAGACCATGTTTGTCCTTTTTTTTTTTTAATAATGTTATTATTTATTTAAACAAACAATACAAACGAAACTTGCAGTGAATACAATAACATTTAAATTATACATCACTTAATTGTGTTCACTGCTTCCCATATCCCACCCCCCGTTACGAGCCCACTTCTTCTAATGCTCTGTTCCACCATCTTGTGACAGGGTATTCCTTTCCATGGGTTCAGTTGGGTCTCGCATTGACCCAAATAACTCTGCTATTAATAATTTCCATGCCATCAGGGTCTCAGTCTCCTCCTTCCCCCAACATTGCTACCTTCTTGCCATACCATAGTTTCTGCCTCCGCCCATTTCTGCAAATCCTTCCACCATACCTCCACTCGTGGTTTATGGCATGTCTTCCATCCCATAGCAATTCTTCTCTTTGCAAGCGCATATGCCAGGTCCTTTAGCTTGCTCACATGCTTAAGTTTCCGTGGCCTAGGGAACCCCCATAACAAGCACGCTCACACTGTATCCACCTCGATCTTAATTCCTCTTTCTGCTAGCTTGTGTGCTACTTCGCTCCAGAAGCGCTCGATAACCGGGCATGACCAAAACAGGTGCACCATCCCCGGTTCTCTTCATCACATTTGGGGCATGCTTGGCGTCCTGCATTTTTAAACCTTGATATCCTCTGGGGTGTCATATACGCCCTGTGCGTGATATACAGTTGCATTTGCTTTAGTCTAGCATTCCTCGACACCTTCCTATGATACCCTTGGGCTCGTTCCACATCCCATCCTCCCATCGGGAATCCCACTTCCCCCTCCCAGTCTTGTCTCAATTGCACTACCTCCTTCCCCACTTTAGACATCACCATCTCGTATATTCTAGATATCTCGTGTCCCCCCTCTGCTATGTCATATATTATGTCTATAGTAGCATCTGGTTCTTCCTCCAGTACCAGTTCAGGCCACGTTCTCTTAATTTTCTGCACCAGTCTATGATACGTGATATACTGGCCTGTGTGTAACCCGGTTACCTCCCCCAACACCTCAAAATCTAGTATGGTCCCTTCCTGCCAAATATCTCCCATAGTCGCTATTCCAACCGGTTCCCAATTATCATCCGTAGTTGCTTTTCTTCACCCACTAGTGCAACCAGTGGTACTCGAGGGGACCATGGGATTGGGTTCTCCATTATCTGGCAGGCCCTGTGCCACATCCTGCATCCAAGTACCATCATCTTGGGACGCCCTTCCACTTCTGCTTCTGCTTTGGGCAGCCACATAACCTCTCTTAAGTAAAATGGGGCACAGTCTTGCCTGAACAACCTGGATTCAGAGGTTGTCTCCTCTGAGAGCCATTTGGCCACGTATTGCAGCTGGCTTGCTACATAATAGACTTCATAGTTAGGCAGTTTTATACCCCCTCTCATAGAAATTCTGTAGCTTCCAGAGGGCCACTCTGTTCCATGTTCCCTGCCACAGGAAGTCCTAGACATACTGTCCAATCTAGTGATCAACACCCCATTCACATGTCCCCGAGGGTCTAAAGATGCACCCTCCACTCCACTGCCACGAGCCTATGTGGTACTTAGAGTTATGTTTTCACCCTAATGGGAACTTTTCTGCAGCATCGGCATTCAGCCTGCTTGGCGCTCTCCTTATTATGCTTGGTTATTGTTGGAGCTGTGTTATTCACACCGGGCGCCCCACGCATCTACCCGCTTCACGGCGCTGGTTTTGTGGCTCATAGATTTGTGACGCCGCTTTGGATATTATCACAATATCTCCTGCAGACATCCAGCTGTGTGGGAGTGATACGTGGTTACTCCTCTTCCAGGGGCCTTCCGCTATGAGTGCCCATTTCCCTCGTGTGCCAGCATTAGTCTTTTTTCCGTTGCCCGTTCTTTTCCGTATGTCGGGCTCCCATGCTTTCTGTCTCCGTAGTGTCAACAGGCTGGATCGTGTGTCAGGGCTTTACTGATCGGTGTCCTCCGGCGTGCTATGCTGGCCTCTCTCTCGGGCTTCGCTCTGCGGCAGCCCGGGCCGCACCTCGCGGCAATGCAGTACTGGTTATTGTTGAAGCTGTGTTATTTACACAGGGCGCCCCACGCATCTACGCGCTTCACAGCACTTGTTTGCAGCTCGTAGATTCGTGACTCCACCTCTGATATTATCACAATATGTCCTGCAGGCATCCAGCTGTGTGGGAGTGATACGTGGATATTGCTCTTCCGCTACTAGTGCCCATTTCCCACGTGTGCCAGCATTAGTCTTTTTTTCATTGCCCGTTCTTTTCCGTATGTCAGACTCACAGGCTGGATTGTGTATCAGGCTATACTGATCGGTGTCCTCTGGCGCGCTATGTTGGCTTCTCTCTCTGGCTTCGCTATGCGGAAGCCCGGTCCGCACCTCGCGGCAATGTAGCACTGCAGCGTCTTGTTACAATGTTGCACCTCGGCATACGCACAGCTCTGGAGTTGGAGCGCTCTTCGCTGTGCATGCGTTGCAGTTTACTAACTTGTACTGCCCGACTCGCCATTCGTTTTTTCCTGCTGTGACTGTCCGTGTCCGTCTTCACATTACTGAGCCTCTATGTTTGCAGGAATCCGCCATTTTGTCTCCACTGTCGCGGGACCGAGTATTCCTTCAAAGTTCCACAGCTTCTGTTCCGTTTCACCTTTACATGCCGCAGGATATTTATCAGGAGCCCCACGTGCTCCGACAGCTTCCAGTCTATCCAATATGCTTTTTCATTCTATTTTACACTTCGTGTGCCTCAGGATCGATGTAAGTAGGCAGGAGCTTACGGGAAACACAGCCTAATCCATGGCTGCCACGCCCCCACCATGTTTGTCCTTTGTTGCATAATAACTTTTTCCCCATTTTGAAATAAGGTTAACAATATTATGTCCTTCACAATTAATTATAGTAAATTAAGAGTTCCTCTTGTTAACTGTTTTAAATGTATATTTCATTTATTCTAGACGTGGACCCCTTGCTCGCCGTGACTTGAAAGGCTCAGCTTCACCTCACCAAGGCCGAAACACGTTTGGGGTTGCTGATGGTACTCTTGTTCAGAGCAGAATTGCCTAGCAGTTCAGTGCTGGGCAGCGCTTGTGGGTGGGACCAGACAGATATGCAAATGGAATATTTCTCCTCCATGAAGGGTGCAGTGAGCTAAAACATGATTGAAAAAATTCCATAGACAGCGTATTTGACCCATGCTCGTTTCCAGTAGAGGAGCTTCCACACCCTTCTTCTTTTTTTATTTTATTTATGGTTTTATTCTTTGACACTTTTGTGGTAAACAATGATCTGTTTTTATTTGTTCGCTTTTATTGATATTTTCATCTGAAAATGAGGCGGTTTTATTTATTTACTTTTTTAAAGGCTAAGAATAATTGGCATGATTGGTATCGGAGGGGAACGTTTAAGTAGCAAGAGACAGGTTACAGAGAAAAGGCAAGAAGCAGTGAAGGATAGCCCCCAGAACAATAGAAGATGGTATAGTATTAGGAGGAGAGGCAGGAGGATGAGCACGAGATAGGAAAGCAGCAGTATAACAGCAGTATCACAATCAGAAAGAAGAGAGAAGGAAGAAAAAGCAGATGCAGAAGGAGATTAAGAATGTGAGCCATCAGAATAGAAGAACGAAGAGGCACAACTTTAGAAGTAAAGTAATTAGCAAAATCTGCAGCAGTGAGGAAGTGGTGCTGGTAGAGACATAATACGGTTGAGAAAATGAAATACACTGCGAGGATGTGGAGAGAGTAAGAATAATATCAGAAAAATACTGGTTTTAGCTACAGCGAAGGAAACAGCATAAAAAGTATACATATCAAGAGCATAAAAAGTATACATATCAAGAGCATAAAAAGTATACATATCAAGAGCAGAGTTTGTCTTCCTTCCAGTGGCGTTCGGCACATTGCACGTGTGAGAAAAAGGTCATGAAGGATAGCAGGAATTAAAAGCAGAGTTAGCAGAGAGTTGACATTAATTCTCAAATGAAGAGAAGTGCAGTGGGAGGAGAAAGCGTAAAAGAAAAATGAGCGAAGAATGGTCAGAAGAATAGAAGAAATAGCTAAATCGGTGGGCTGGGGGGAGAAAAAACGAGGTCGGGAAATTCAAGTGGGAAAAGAAACAAAAAAAGGAAATCCAGTTCATCACATTATTAGAATAAAAGGGACTGAAGAGGATAGATATTAGGAAAGGTCAGGGAATAAGGTTTAAAAAATAAATACAAAAAAAAGAAGGAGAAGCCGATGTCAAAATCTGAACAGAATGGAAGCTTGTGGGGGTGGGAGAGAAAGGGGTCAAGAAGAATGAAATAGAATACCAGATCCACCTCCTTTGCAGAACCGCAAGGTGCATAAGAAGATTTTTGTAAAGTGGAGAAGCCAGAGCAGCAGGCGCAACTGTATTTAGTGGAGAGATCCAAGTTTCAGTAGGATAAAGGAACTGTGGGTTAACGCTGAGAAATAGATGAAATGTAGAGTGGATTTTGCTACAATCAGTGCAAGCGCTCCACAGACCTATATAGATGGTAGAGGAAGAGAGCAAAGAAAAAGGGAGATGGGATTAGGGGTGTCCTGAACCTCGGCTACAAATCAGATTTCAGCCAAATATTATTCAGGTATTGAGACAAATACTTCCTGTAACTGTGGCTCAAAGCTAAAGTCCACCTTCTATAAATAGCGGAGGGTGCCGCTCGGACAGTGTGGTACAGGTTTTATGCTGCAGAAGCCAAATAAGCTCTTGGTTTATTGGCTGATGCAGCTTGACTAGGGGATCCAAAAGCAAAGAGTAATTGCCACTCACCCCCCTCACCAGACATCGGGCCGCCACGCTTGCCTCGATTACAGCCCAAAAAACAAAGCTATCCCCACGCTCGTCCACGCCCCACCCACCCACCCACAGCACATAATCTCTAGGCCACCGGGCATGGCCATTTAGCCTGCCATTACAAATGCATTACAACAAGCCAGGTGGGCATCAGATGTAACATTTTCTGTGCTGATTTTACACGTTCACTTTTTGGGAAAAATCTCTCTGGTTCATAAATGGACAGAAAAATCAAGACATTTCCTTTACCCCAAACTGTACTGAAGACCCCTGCAATCTGTTCTATCTAGCTGTGAATAGAATAGTAGATTTATGGCGAATACCGAAAAGTTGGCCCAAGTACTTAGCTGAAGCTGAAAAGTGCTTTTTAACAAAATATATTCCAGCAAGGGCTCGGCAATATATAGATTTTCAATAGCAATATAGGATGATACAATATCGTTAACATCGAGATTTATATGTGTATACATTGACCTTTTGGTATAGTTATGGTGTTAGCACTTAGTGGTTTGGTTATATTTTATGTTACTGTGGACTCATGGCTTCAGAAAAGATTTGGAAGTGGGAGTATTTTACTCCCTATTTTTTGAAGTTGGGAGTAAAAATGTAAGTCGAATTCCTAAGGAGAGTATTTTAAAAGCGAATAAAAATATGTTTTAACTAAAAAATTGAAATGTTTAATGAATAATTCTTTCTTTGAACCTAGTTATTCATGCACTTTAAAAGATACATGCTTACTTCTTCCGATCAGGCAGTTGGAATAGTAGTTGTTTCCAGTGGTACTACCTGCACTACTGGTCCAAACCTAAGGAGCTGTGTAGGTGAAAGCTGGGGCACAAGGTCCTAAGTGTCCATTTCCCATATTTTGTTGGGAGTATTTTTACTCCCCATTTTTATTTTTTGGGAGTATTTGCCTATTTTTAGGGAGTAAAAGTGGCCACACCTCTCATCTGTATGGCTGTGTGGGGTGCAAGTGATTCCTTAAGACAGCCATGGAAGTCATGGAACCCTTTATTGCCTAGGCGTAGGTTGATTTTGTCGTTAGCCTTTTTATTTTGCATTAATAGATTACTTGCAGTACATTCTTTATTCATATTCTACAGTGCTTCCATAGATTGATTCACCTATGAGCTCCCATTGTATGTTCTCCCGACATCTCTGTGCCATTCATTAGGTCTCATGTCATGTGCAATTTTACTGTTTCATCCATGAGGGTATACTGTGGCCATCTATTCATATTTGTTTTAGTTAGGTGCTGCGAGCTGCTCTGATGGTGCGGCTGTCTTGCATTTCCTCTTCTGGGTTCCTGATCCCCCTTTTTGGAGTCTCGACTGGTGCCCCTTGTACTGAGCAGATATGCATGGTGGTTCCAGACCAGAAAATACACAAGAATTGCAAAAATACCTATTATGCATGAGGAAGAAACAAAGCCTGAAATGGTCCCTGAAGATGGTCGTTAGGACCGAAATGCATTGGACACTGACTCTATAGGCCTTTTTCTGTGAAATAAGTATTTTCAAATACATCACATATATATTAGCTCTTTTTTTGAATAATAGAATTGCCCACTTCTTTTTGGGAAAGAAAAGAATGAAACATACTGAATATACATGAGAAAAGAATATGAATTTTGAGTGAACATTCACGCAGGTCCTTCCAGCCGTTTGGGTGACCATACCCAAACATATTCCCTCCCCCGGCCCCCATCTATTCATATTAGCATTTGCATTTTACGCAATATGTATCTTTAGGAATGTTATCTGATTGTGCTAAGAGGCCATTCCTTGGTTCTAGCATCCCACTTGCATTTTTTTTATATGCTGCTATGGGAGAGTAATCTGCTTGGGCTATATAGCCCTCTATTAGCATTTAACATCTGCACCTGTATTCTACCTTATAGCTGTAATAGGCAGGTAGTCTGGCATGTATTTGTATTTCCTTTTGATATTGCCATTTTATTTCACATGCTGCTTTAGGAATGCAATCTGACTATGCTATGTGACCATTTGTAGACTCCAGCACTTGCACTTTGTGTTATACTACTGTACAGGACTGTTTACACAAGCCACAGTACAGGTTTTCATTAACACAGTCAGAACACAATATGTCCTAACCCTACAGCTCCCTCTAGTGATGACAACAGGCAAAGCTATGCAAATTGGACCACTGTATTTCCCAAGGCAACAGCTCCATGTAGCAGAGAATTCTGTGCATTCGGGCAGCCTTTACTGCGCATGATGGCTTC
Organism: Ambystoma mexicanum; assembly: GCF_040938575.1. Taxonomy (NCBI): domain Eukaryota; kingdom Metazoa; phylum Chordata; class Amphibia; order Caudata; family Ambystomatidae; genus Ambystoma; species Ambystoma mexicanum. The sequence continues at coordinate 516,415,004 of NC_090921.1, read as the reverse complement.
AGACAAACATATACCTGGCCTTTTATTATAAAGGATGCTGCACATGCACTTTATATTTTTTGTGCTGCTTTAGGAATGCAATCTGAGGGGGCCATATGGCCATTATTGGTTTTTAGTATTGCTCTCGCATTTTGATTTGTATTCTGCTATAGGAATGAAATGTGCACGTGTCGATGGTCACTTTTTCAGCATGTAACCTTTGCATTTGCACTTTATCTTATATGCTGCTATAATTAGGTAGTCTGGACATGCACTTGCACCTTATTCTGATACTACCATCTTACCTTATAAGCTGCTTTAGTAATGCAAACTGACCCTGCTATGCTGACTACAGGAAAGTTACGTCTGAGTGTCTATGGCCATTTATTAGCATCTAATATCCGCATCAGTTTTATTTCATATGCGGCTATAGATAGCTATCCTGTATAGGCAGTTGCCCTTTATTTTGATATTTGTATTTTATTGAATTTATATAGCGTTTTAATCCAAAACGCTTTACAAGAGGAACAAGCAAAATACAACAACAAGCATAAGTAACAATTGAATTAAACCAGAAAACAGTACAAAAACAATTTACATTATGGAAGAGGATTGGTGAGTAGAGAGGGACCAAGGTGTGAGAGGAAGTAGGAGGTATGAGCAGTGGTGAAAGCAGAAGTAAGAGAGGAGGCAGAGGGTGTAAGAGAGAAGAATTGAAGAGATGAGGATTAGAAAAGTGCAGGAAGTGGGTCAGGAGGGAGTAGGAGGAGAGGGTAGACGTAGTCGCAGAAGTGAGAGAAGAAGCAAAGGGTATTAAAGAGGTGAATGGAAGAGAAGATTTTAGAGAGGTGCAGAAGTTAGGGAAGGAGGTAGTAGAGCGGATGGAGAGGGGGAGGTGGCTCCAGTTGAAAGGAGCAAGCAGTTGGAAAGAGCGGAAGTGGGAAGGAGTGCAGGGGGGTGGAGGAGGAGAGAATAGGAAGAGATCGGCAGAGCGGAGAGAATGAGGAGTATAGAAAATGAGGAGGGAAGAAAGGTAAGGGGGGGCGCAAGACCATAGAGGGATTTGAAAATTAAACAGAGGAAATTGAATTTAAGCGGGGAGTGAAATGGGAGCCAACCTAGAGAGGTGAGCGAAGAGGAGATGGAGTCATGAGGAGAGAGAAGGCAGAGGGAGTGGATGGCAGAGTGGTAGACAGATTTGAGTGGGGAGAGGTGAGAGGAAGGGAGTCCAAAGAGAAGAGTAGAGCAGTAGAAAAGCCTAGAGAAGATGAGGGAGGAGATTAAGATCTTAGTCGCGTGAAAGGTTAGGAAGTATCAAATTTTACGGATGTTCTAAAGATGAAAACGGCAAGATCTGGCAGTAAAAGAAATGTGGTGAGAAAGAGAGAGGTGGGGGTCAATGTGAAGACCAAGGTTATGGGCATGGGGAGAGAAGGAGAATTTGGAGGGGGGAAAGAGAAGAAAAGGGGGAGGGGAGGGAGTGTGTTGGCAGGGAAGAAAAGTACTTTGGTTTTGTCAGTGTTGAGTGTGAGGAAGTGAGAGGACATCCAGGATTTAATAACAGAGAGGCAAGAAGAAAGCTTATGGTGGATGTCAAGAGGGAAGGAGAAGGAGAGGAAGAGCTGGGTGTCATCAGCATAGAAATGATGTGAGACACCAAAGGAGGAGATGATGGAGGCTAAGAAGAGTGAGAAAAGAAAGGGTCCAAGGACAGAACCTTGGGGGACGCCGTGGTTGAGAGGATGGGTGGGAGAGGTGGAGCCACCCCAGGAGACGGCGAAGGTACGGTTGGAAAGATAAGAGGAGAACCAATTAAGGACAGAGTCTTTGAGACCAAAAGAGGAGAGAGAATTAAGGAGAAGAGGATGGTCAACAGTATTAAAAGCAGCAGAGGTCAAGGAGAATAAAAATAGAGGAATGTTTAGAGGACCCTGAAGAAAGGAGAGAGTTGAGAACAGAGATGAGGGCAGTTTAGGTGGAGTGTTGAGGGCGGAAGCCAGATTGTGTAGAGGGGAGGAGAGAGTGGTTCGAGATGGAGGAAAGTTGAGAATAGACAATGCTTTCGTGAAGGTTTGAGAGCAAGGGAAGGAGAGAGATGGGGCGGTAGTTGGATACAAGGTGGGTATTAGCAGAAGTTTTTTTGAGAATGGGGATTATAGTCGCGTGCTTAAATGGAGTAGGAAAGGTGGAAGTCATAAGACAGGTGTTAAAGAAGGAAGTGAGATAGGGTATGAGGAGGGGGTAGATTTTAGGAATGAGAGAAGTGGGAATGGGGTTAGCAGTAGGATGAGTTTTAGATAGAAGTAGGGTAACCAGATTGAGTGACAGGAGTAAATGAGGACAAGGAATAGGGAGGGGAGGAGGAGAGGATAGTTTAATGGAGATTGAGGACTTTGTTAGAAAAGAAGGAGGCAAGATCAGAAGCAGAGAGAGTAGAGGCGATGGAAGGATCAGGGGTAGCTGGAGAGAGAAGTCGGGGAAGGTTTGAAAGATGCAGCGAGGGTGAGAGGATTGAGAGTGAAGAAGGTCAGAGAAGTAGGTGCGTTTAGCAGAGTTGAGGCAAGAGTCGTAGAGGGTATGATAGGAGAAGTATGCTGTTTGGTTGGAGGGCGTGGGGTGTTTGAGCCAGAGTCATTCAAGGCGCCTGAGAAGGTGGCGCATGGAGGAGAGTTGAGAAGATAGCCAAGGTTGAGCAGGTCGGCGAGAAGGGTGGAAATGGGAGAGAGGGTAAAGAAGATCAAGAGTAGAATTAAGGGAGGAGGTTAAGGTGGAAGAGGCTTCGGTGGCGGAGAGAGAAGAGAATTGGGGGGTGGGCGGGAGCAGGATGCAAGGAATGAAGAAGGGTTGAAGTTGTGTAGATCACGCCGGAAGAAATGGGTGCAGGAAGGAGGGGAGGGAGTAGAGACGGAGGAGGGGATGAGGGAAAAAGAGAGCAAGGAGTGGTCAGATAGATAATTGGGTAGAGTAGATATAGGATAAACAGTGAAAGTGGAGTTAAAGATGAAGTCGATAGTGGAGCCAGATTGATGAGTAGGAGGGGATGGTAGGGGGGGGGGGAGAAGGTAGGAGTCAAGGATGGATAAGACAGGAGAGGTGGGAGGGATAGAAGAGAGATGGAGTCGCCAAGTACAAGTAATGGTGTAGGGCTTGGGGTGATGAGCCTCATAGAAGGAGCGAAGGGGGTCAGGGGGGTGGTATATAATAAGGAATGAAATAGCATGAGGAGAGTTAAAAATTTTGTACATAAATTCAAAAGAAGGGAGAGCTGGTAGAGAAGTAGGAGAGGGAGACAAGGTAAAGTGAGGGCGAAAAAGGAGGCCTAAGCCACCACCGCAGCCTGAGGATCGAGGGACATGTTCAAAGGAAGATGAGGATCAGGCGAGAGAAGCAGAAACAAAGGTGTTGTGGGGCAGGATTCAGGTTTCTGTGATACAGAGAAATTGGAGGTTGAGGCTGTACTGCATATGCAGCTACCACCCATTTAAATATGTAAGCAACCAGTCCAACCCTATGTTAATTATTTTTATAGAAAAAGAAATAGGAAAAGTCTCTATCCGACTATACATAGTCAGATAGAGACTTTTTCACAAATGTCACATTAATATTGTGCTCACAGATGTGAAAATAAATTTGAATAGAGGTTTCTTACATTCAAGCATTAAAGCCCGCTATACATGTTTTTAGCAAAAGACACATTTAAATCAACTACAGTCCTAAGATTGTAGATGACCTTGTAAATGCCAAAGTATCATAACCATAACATTAAATTACATTCCCCATAAGCATTGCTTTGATATCTAGCCAATATTTTGTGAAAGTATAGACAAGTATGGAGTTATTTCCCTCCATTAACTTTAGCAATAGCTGTTCTGGAGTCATTTTCATCAAGTCTTGTACCCCATATTCTGGTATGGAAGTTAGGGCGTTGCAGCTGGCAAGACGATGCTTACAGTTTTCAAGTAGAGATACGGCACACAATCTGCAATTCCATAGCTCCCTACCAATACCAACTCGAGCCCCCAACATTTCCTTTGTTTAAGCAATATTGAATTTAAACTTCAGGTATTACAGTCTCAAGTAATTGTATTCTAGTTGACATTTATATGGTGCTATTTCCCCCATGTGTATGGCCTCAAAGCGCTTTGTGGTTGGAACGCCCTCGGAAGCCGAAGCCCAGGTGACGAGGACATTCTAAGGGAATGTTTAAGATGCTTGTGTGCATTTTGCCAAGAACTAGGACTTGTGTGGGCTGGCTAGGCTCCGATAAGTATCCCAGGCAGTCGTGTACGTGGTGCGGGTGCTGCGGGAAGTGACAAAGTGCTAGTGTTTGAGATTAGCGAAGGCTTTTAGGTAGTTCGGAGTAAAGTCATGCTTCGGTACATAAGGGATGAAGTCTCTGCTGTGAGAAATTTTGGCAAGGTGAACAATGTTTTGTTCTCCGTCTATATTCTCCATTATACTTTTGGCCGTGGTTTTGAAAACAGGTACAGTGATTTCCTGAGTCACAATGTCGTTATACTTGCACCATTCATGGGCCCCTTTTTATATCATTGATATCTTAATTATACACATTTTTCCCCCCAATATTAAACTGCATAGAGCAGACTACCTATACAAAATGAGAAACAAAATATAAAATAAGCCCTACTCCCCTCAGCACCACTTTCAAGTCAGTATCACAATCATGTACGGCTTCTTTGGGAACCTGAAACAACTGCCATTTGGCATCTATCTCAATTCTTAGGCTCACTGTGGGGAAGCAGAACACACTGCATACCCTTGTTACAAAGTAGCTTCTTAACTACTGTAAACAATGTCCTCATTTTATGGGTTTCCTTTCCAAAGTCTGGGTATAGTGAACAATGATTTCCGTTATACTGCATAGTGTCCGCCTCTGTGCTTCTGACAGTAACTTTATCTTGTCCTGGCACCTTCGCAGGCAGATCATTACCGTTTTGGGAGCAATATTGGTGGTTGTTTCTGGCAAGGCTCTGTCGCGTTGCACATCCATTAGACTCTTGCTCTTCTCAAAGAAGATGGGCAGGAATTGCTCAATCAATGCCTTCATGTTTCTCTCACAGTCCCTTATGGTAGGCCGAGCAGGCGAATTTCATTACGCTTGGACCTGCCCTCCATGACATTAAGTTAAATTACTTGCTTTTTAACCAAGTTCTGCAATTTCTCCAGTTAGGCATCCTTGCAAATCTTTGAGACCTTCCAAGTTTGAAATTCTCTGGCCTGCCTCGGTCTTTCTGTCCCTCAGCTCATCCCCAAATTATCTCAAAGTGCCCCTTCCTCCAAGAGGAATACCAAAGCAGAAAGATGAATGGGTCATCACTCAGACCGCTATAAAATGCTACCAATATTCAACACCTTTATTGTCCTGTACCAAATACCGTAGACAGGAGTACATGTATTTCAAGCAATAATGTTGAATACATGTATTTGGGTCAGCCCAATTGGCAGCCCGACATATATTACTAACAGACTGTCGGATTGTTGCACAATCTTGGCTCCTCTGCAAATATACCATAACCACCCTCTTAATGTCTAGCAGGCACCACCGTTCTTCCACCCAAGAGGTTGCATGAAGAAAACCTGGCAGTATTACCACCAGAGACTGATCGAATTTTGAGATTACGTTTGGAATTAATTTAGAATTACATCATAACAGATGGGCCTCTGGAAAATAGATTTTAAAACAAACGTTCATTGTAAGGTATTTGTAGTCCAAAAATTGCAACGGTTCAGAAGGGAGCTCCCCAAACGGTAGAACCAAAGGAAGTTCCCAGGCACATCTGTCTGCAACGCCAGTTTTGAACGAGCAATGCTCCTCATCATCTTAATCACTAGAGCCTCACCCTCTGGTACCATTCCCCAGGGTTCTCAAATTGCTTTAACAGCCACTGACTGTGACCTTAAAGAGTGTGATGCCCTATGGGACTGAAACATCAATATATATGTTTCAAAACTAACATGATGAGGAATAGAGACTATGTCCTTTAAAAAATAATTTTAATCTATTATAATTTCATAAAACATCTCTTATCATACAATATCTATAAACATACAATAGGTAAGTTAACAATTCATTTTCTAAGCAATACCAATTTTTGAAATTTTTTTTGTGCAAAATGCATTTTGTGCAAACATCTCTATCATAAAATGAGACAACAATTCTTTTTCTCAACAATATCGATTTTTAGAAAGACGTTTGTGCAAATTGCATTTATAATTGGCCAATTTCTACACCATTGTGCATCATTTGTAGGGTGGGGGGTCAAACCCTGTAGCGGCTATCCTTCACTTTAAACTTCCAGGCCCCCAAAGGATCACTTTGCCGGACCTCGAAATGACTCTCGAACACTACCAGAACCAGCTCTGTCCTGTAACAAGAACATAGGTTATGTTGCCAGCACCAGCAAGGCGGAAGGAATGGGACCAGGATCTCCTTGGCCATACCAGAGCCACAAGAATGACCTGTGACCCCCACATCACTGATCTTCATCAGCGCCTTGGGAAGAGGAGACAAACCATACAAGAGTCACTCCAGCCACAGAGTCGTCATGGCATCTGCACTCTACGGCCCCTGGACCATTCGTGGGATAGGTAAGCAGGTCCAGTCCATGCTCCTAGAACCTCACAAATCCTCCTGAAGACCCTTCAATTCAGTTCCCAGGAGGAGGACAGAAAAACACTGCTCCACTGATCCGCCCTGGTGCAGTCTACCATCAAGATGTGGGAAGGTCTGATAGATAATAGACTGCGCGCGTCAAGATCCCCATCCCCTCCACCACCTCATTCAGGGTGCTTGATCATGTCCCCCTTATGACTGACATTAGTTATAGATGTGCCGTCATCTGTTTTTACCAATACCGCCCCTTCCATTGACCTAGGAGCAGAGCCAAAGATGATATGAAACAGCCTACAACTCTCCACAGCTGGTGCATATGGCTGCCTCCAGTACCCCCCCATCTGTCCTGTGTCTGTTGCCCCCCATGGTGTAGTTTCTCAGGGCCATGATAGCAGAAACCCTTGATGCTCGCACCCAGTGTTCCAGATAAGTTTACTCCCTATTTTTTAAGTTGGGAGTAAAATGATTTTTAGGGAGTAAAAAATATAAGTCCAATTCCTAATGGGTGTATTTTTTATTAGCGTGTAAAAATGTTTTAGATGGAAAATGGATAGGTTTTTGTAATAATGATGTCTTTGCATCTAGTTATTCCTGCACATTAAAAAGATACATGTTTACTTCTTTCGATCAAGCAGTTATAATAGTAGTTTGTTCCTATGGTAGTATGTGCAGTACTGGTCCAAACGTAGCCATGCAGCTGCGCAAGTGAAAAAAGGGGCACAAGGTTCTATGTGTCTGTTTTCTATTTTTTGTTGGCAGTATTTTTACTCCCCCATTTTTTGGGGGGGAATATTTTCTGATTTTTAGGGAGTGAAAGTGCCGATACACCCCTTATCTGTAGGGCTGCTCCCACCATTGTAGATTGAGCCGCAGGTCGGCAGACACCAGAACTTTCTTTTCCAAATCTACCGAACCAGGATCCCAAAGTTAAAACAGATTGTTGACCAGATCCCATGAAACTACATAGACCTCTCTTGAGGTCCAATATCAATCAAAAGGTTCCAATGATTTGAGAACCAAAATGATGATCAAGTAGTAACCTCTTCCTCTCATTTTGAAGCACCCATTATATGGCATTGTTCCCCCATAACTCTATACCCCTCCCCACATGGCCATTTGACGTGTCTTCACACTGGGTAATGGAGTCACAACCACTCCCAAAGAGCCGGATGTTCCTATAAACTCCCTCTTGTATCCCAATCTAATAAAAATTATGACCAAATTGTCTAAGAATATTATTTGCCATTCTTTGACGAGCCACTGGAGCAGAGCCCCAACTGGCCTCCCATCACGACTTCTGAGGGCCTCCTGTCTGAAAGGGCTTTTCTGAAGATTGATAAGTCCTTTGGCTTGATCTGGATCAATGTCGAAATCTGATCTTGGCTTCCATCCAACTCCCCATATGTTTTTTTCTGCCATGGTCTGTCCGATCTCCTAGACTCCGACTTTCTTCTTAGTTTGTCTGCATGGCTGTCTGCCATCAATGTCCTGTGTACTTGGTATTCCAAGGAGGGTACAAAAGCTAGACACCCTTTGAAAACAATTCTGATTGGCATTTGTGCGCCAAACCCTCAGATGCAGCGGCTGTCTTCGTGGTTGCCACTGCTCACGCTTTTACCCCATCATAAACTAAATCCAATAAAAACACCATATGCGCCTCTAGCCTGGCCAGCTGCATGAACCGGCTGCTTCCTCCCAGACAAGTTGTACTGCATAGGATACAATGACCCATGATTTCATAGATGGCACAGGCTTTTTTCATGGCGGAATTTGCTTTCCTACCAACACCATTCTTGATGGTTTCTTCAGGTTCCATAAAGCATGGCTGACTAGACATGGAAGAATGTCAACAGTATGCAAGTACTCAAGCAGCTCTTTTCTCTAGCTTCCGCCCCCCATCCACTATGATGATACATTTTTGCTGCGAAGATTGAACCTGTCCGGCTCACTCCATTCCTTCAGAATCTCCTCTTTAATCCCAGGGAACAAAGGCAGTTCTTTAGCTGTAGACTTTGTTTTGGAGGCAGGTGCTTTCCTGCCTCTGGACCAGGTCCATCTGGAAGTACACGTATGCAACTATCAGGGCTTCTACTTTTGCTGTAGCTTGTTTTTCCAAATGCGTGCCACCCTCCCCCAGACTGCAGAGGAAGTATAAGATTCTGACACTGCTGGAAGGAGGCGGCAGGAGAGGACTGGCACCTTTTTATATCCATCTTTCGAGGCCTTTTTCAAAATTGGCATTTGCTCTTAATCTATAAAGCTTTTTTCCAACCTCTTCCTTCGTTCGGGAGAGTAGGATACCAAACTGGAAGAAAGCATGCTCTTTAAATGTCTTCTTTTATGGGTAGCTTTCACCAGATTGAACGTCTGCCTGCAAAATACTACCCTGTTGTTGCCATGGGGACTACATTCTTATTTCCCCCCTTTACATAGAACCACCACCAATTGGCCTGCTGTATAACGCTCTGCATGAGCTCACCACACAGAGCACGATCCTATAGCTGCCTAACCTTCTTGACCCACCTGTGGCCAACCTCTCTGGTGGCGCACCTCCTGCACCGACAGGTCTGGCTTCATCAGTCTGTCACAATGAGATCTCACTCAATCAGGAGGGCCCAAGAGCATTATGCCTATGTTCAGGTCCATCGCTCCACCACACAGCAGGTCCCAGCATAGCCCCGTACTTCATTCCTTAAAGTCCAGCGGTGAGGGAAGCACTGGAGCATGAAATCCAGAAGCATGCCACATTCCCTACCCTCCAGCAGAAGAAAAAGAACTATAACATTTATGGGTGTGGGAGGTATTTATGCCCTAGATAGGGGGCAGAAAAGAACAGAAAGAGGAAAGGAAAAAGGTGGAAGAGGGTTTCACTCCTCACAGAGGCTGGAACCTCAGAGTAAGTACTGGGATGAGGATGAGGGACATAGAGGTAAGGACAGTGTTCTATGCCAACCCTCTTAAAAACTACAGGTTTAATAATCTTTGCACGTAGGAGTTGTAAAGTTGAACCAGAATAGATATGTTAAAACAATTCCAAATACATTTAGTCTTTGTGCAATTACGAACAATACTTCAAACGCTGAGAAAACTAACATATTCCCTTAATTCTATGGCAAGACCGGAGGCGAGCATTATGCTTTCCTTCTTTAATGAAACTCTTTAGCAGCATACCAAAGTAACACAACAAACCACTTCAACTGAACTACACATCCCAAGAAAAATGAGAAATATTTGTAGTTCTAAAAACGAAATATCCCTTCTAAGCCTGCATGAAGCCCTGCCTATCCTGACACGGTATAAGTATGTTCCCTCAGTCGTTCCTCTTTCTTTGCTTCTCTTTGGCAGGATAAGTGTCTCTTATTAAATTTTAGTTATTATGATTTCAATGTAATGAGTGAGATACTGAGTGTGAGTGATGGTAGGGTTACAGGCGCACAAGATTAATAGGGCGCGCCCTGTAGGCTTCCACAGTGAAGCTGGCAGCATTCCGCGGCTCATGAAAGCTTGAGCAGGCCACTCAGAGGGAGCCCCAGGTACTGCCTCCAGAAGTGTGTTTTCTCTGCATATATAGGGAGAAGTAGTGACGGCTGCAGGCGTACTGTGCCCGCGGGCCCTGACCGCTTCCCAGGGGAATCCTGTTGATTCCTATGTCTGAGGGGGCTTAGGACCGCCAGAGCGAGCCAGGCAGAGAGCACATGTGCGCTGGAGCCGGCACTCGTTTATACACAGTCCCTCCACCCACAAGCGTTAATCCCTGGTACTCTGCACGCCACTGCAAAGAGATGAGATGCCTGTCACACCGTGCACAGTGAACAATTCCTGTTCCGCAAAGCGGAGTAAAGGAATTCAGAAGGGTTTCTCTGCCAGAGATCAGAGCACATCGCTCCTCCTGCTCCCCCAAAACCCCAGTGTGGGCATCAAGGGCATGGGTAAACAAGGGAGGTAGAAGTGAGCCAGAAGTGAAGGGCTGTTTGGGCTGGATCCTCTGTCTCTACAATGTGCCGTGACCTGCATGTGCAGGGAGAAAGAAGCACTACTGCCTCGCCTCCTGGCGAAACTTCATGGAACTAATTTAAGTAAATATCCTTGCTTTTGACTTTTGTCCGATTCTCCTTTGAGGATTGGACTTTCTGTGGAATTTTGGTGGACTTTGTGGACATTTCTGCTTCTAGCATATGTGTTGCAAGCTTTGGTAACACACCTCCTTCTTTCTTAGATTATCCGCCTTCTAACGCCGCCTGGCCCTGCCCACCTGCAGTCAGCCAACCTACTTTACCGTAGCGTGCGCGCACCAGAAGTGAGCCCGAAGTGAAGGGCTGTTTGGCGCTGTGGCGGGAGCCGGTGTGTATGATTGCTGAAAGCGTTCTAACATAATCTAAGTAAGTAAATAACTGTATCCTTGTTGGAGTACGCAGCTAATTTCTTCTGTAGCATTTGGTATTGTTGACTGTTTTAAGTATAAAAAATGTCAACTGAAGAAAGCGGAAGGCGTGGCCACTATGTTATTGCTTCATCATCCAGTTCATAGTGTAACACAAAGCATACGTTTGTGTATAGAGAGCGCTGCCACTAGGACTGTTGCATGTTTCTGTGCCACCTATAGTATTAAAGGTGTCCAGTGTCATTTAGCTTTAATGTTACTGCATATATAAAATAGTAAGGTCCTTTAACGTTATTGCATACTTAAAAAATCATAACCTAAAAGTGCATAACTAAGATACTTTCTGCGCAGTGTTGGACGCATATTTGAACAGGTTAGCCTTAGAGTATGGTGGGATCACTGTGCAGTGGTACGATTTGTACCCCCCCCCCAAATAAAAAGAGTTGCCCATTGAATAACATTGCTGAGAGCTGTAAGCTTCAAGCCGCTGAAGTATACATCCTCAATACAGCAGTGCTGCATTCAACATTAACAAACGTAAGTATGGCATGTAAGGATATAAGGAAGAATGTTCAAAAGCATTCAGCAAAATGTTTTCAATAGCAGCCAGCAAATGGGTGCTCATTTTAAGAAACACCCAACAAAACATGCAGTCAATTTAAAATGCAAATGGGTGCAAGTGGGGGCAAATTAGAGATACAGATCAGTAAGTTAATGGGATCAGCCTGAAGGTAGGGAAGAGATGGGATTACATGAAGCAGGTGAAATGCCACATTAGGCCTGCAGTGACAAAGCAGAATGTTTTGCAGAAAAGACACTGGGTTCAATGTGCATTTTACATACAAATTATGAGAGTTCCAATCTGTGTAAATTGCACTGAGAAATAACCTATATAATAAAACTAACTTCCCATTAACAAAATCCCGACTAATTAGATTTCCTGATTAACATGGCAATGCAATTTCAGCACACTCGGATGGACTCTGTTTAATATTTCTCCATGAAGGAGGAATGTATAAAAAAAAATTTAAAAACACAGTGAGTAATGAATAGCTGTTTCTTATGCAGTTTGAAGCCTTCATTGTTCGCACAGGAAGAAGTAGTTACATGAAGTCTCTTTTAATGTGATTGGCAGAAGTTTAGGTGGTGTCAAGCATGTCAGGAGAAAGGCAGGGTTATTCTTGATTGCCAGCCAGATAGAATATTAGGAGTTGATCTTAGAGGAGTGGCGAGTTCTGTTCCTGCCTGCGCCATTGCCGGGTGCTGGGTTCTTGGGCTGCAGTCTGAAGACAGTGCGGAAGAAGTTAACGCTCTGGCATTGAAGTGGCTGGGATCCCAAGGCTTAGGGTGTCGGGGTGGGCAGTGCGTGGTTTGCGCAAATAAGCCCCGGCAGAAAGATTATCCAGGCGAAACATAGAAGCTTCATAAATTATTATAAGTGAGGTTTATAATTGAGGAGAACGTGGGCGGAGTGCATTTCGTTTCAGTCAGCACAGAGATCTATTTTTAAAACAAAACTTGGTGTTTTCATTTCGCATGTGCTAAATGATCACAGTGTAAAATGACAGGTTAACAAATGATATCCATGCTTTGCAATGCCTGTTTTGTCTTTTCTCTTAGGAGCTTTAGCAGAACTAATGTGGGTAAGATTGTGGGGAATGTATTATTTTTGATTGGATTATGTTGTTATTGTAAATCACATACAGGCCGATTCATGGAAATACAGTCAAAAGTATCGCACGCGGCTGGCGCAGACTGTTCCCGTGCGAATGTCTGCGGCAGCCGCGTGCGATAAAATCCATTTCAGCGCACATCGTATTCATGGATTAATCCTCCAAAACAAGCCGTGGCGCAGAGTATCGCAGCGACCCTGCAGCAGCGCCAGTTACGCCCCCAAGAACGCCCTCGCGCAAGGAAAAGCCATCAAGATCGCAAAACCATCGCAAAGGGCTGCGCCAACCCTGTACCAGTGCGAGAAGCAACACACGCGACCTGGGGGAGCGTGTGCGTGTAATTCAGGGGTGCGTGAGAAGTTCCACACGCGATTGGCCTGGGTGCGTGTATTACAGGGGAGCGCGAGTAATTCTACATGCGAATGGGCTGGGTGCGTGTATTACAGGGGAGCGCGAGAAGTTCTACACGCGATTAGCCTTGGCGCGTGTATTTCAGGGGTGCGCGAGAAGTTACACACGCGTTAGGCCTGGGCGCGTGCATTTCAGGGGCTCGCGGGTGCTCCCACACGCGATCGGGCCTGGGGGGAGCGTGTGCGTGTAATTCAGGGGTGCGCGAGAAGTTCCACACGCGATTGGCCTGGGCGCGTGTATTTCAGGGGTGCGTGAGAAGATTCACACGCGATCGGGCCTGGGGGAGCGTGTGCGTGTATTTCAGGGGCTCGCGAGTGCTTCCACACGCGATCGGGCCTGGGGGGAGCGTGTGCGTGTATTCCAGGGGTGCGCGAGAAGTTCCACACGCGATTAGCCTGGGCGCGTGTATTTCAGGGGTGCGCGAGAAGTTACACACGCGTTAGGCCTGGGCGCGTGCATTACAGGGGCTCGCGGGTGCTTCCACACGCGATCGGGCCTGGGGGAGCGTGTGCGTGTATTTCAGGGGCTCGCGGGTGCTTCCACACGCGATCGGGCCTGGGGGGAGCGTGTGCGTGTATTCCAGGGGTGCGCGAGAAGTTCCACACGCGATTGTCCTGGGCGCGTGTATTTCAGGGGTGCGTGAGAAGATTCACACGCGATCGGGCCTGGGGGAGCGTGTGCGTGTATTTCAGGGGCTCGCGGGTGCTTCCACACGCGATCGGGCCTGGGGGGAGCGTGTGTGTGTATTCGAGGGGTGCGCGAGAAGTTCCACACGCGATTAGCCTGGGCGCGTGTATTACAGGGGTGCGCGAGAAGTTACACACGCGTTAGGCCTGGGCGCGTGCATTACAGGGGCTCGCGGGTGCTTCCACACGCGATCGGGCCTGGGGGGAGCGTGTGCGTGTATTCCAGGGGTGCGCGAGAAGTTCCACACGCGATTGTCCTGGGCGCGTGTATTTCAGGGGTGCGCGAGAAGATTCACACGCGATCGGGCCTGGGGGAGTGTGTGCGTGTATTTCAGGGGCTCGCGGGTGCTTCCACACGCGATCGGGCCTGGGGGGAGCGTGTGCGTGTATTCCAGGGGTGCGCGAGAAGTTCCACACGCGATTAGCCTGGGCGTGTGTATCTCAGGGGTGCGCGGGAAGTCCTACACGCTCGCCTACAGCACGTATTCATGGAATCGAACGTGGCCAATCCGGAAGCACGTACGCCAGCAGGAAGCAGGCGTACGTTGACCCGCACAGCATAAAAGTGCGCGCAAACAACAAACAAGCTCAGACGCCAGGATGAATATACCGTTCCTAGCAGCAGTGGCCGTGGGATATCGCAGGAGGAGGAGGATAGTCCGGGCCAGAATTTTCACACCCAGAACCAGCCTTTTTGGGATGCCTGATGACCAGGTGTATGGGAGGTACAGGTTTCCACCTCACATTATACTCGACCTGGTCAGTGAGTGGGAGGATGACCTCACATCACCCACCCTTTGCTCCCAAGCCCTCAGCCCCCTGGAGAAGGTCCTCAATGTACTACACTTCTTGGCCACTGGATCATTTCAGCGGACAAGTGCCATAGTGAGGGGGTGTCACAGGCCACCCAGTCACGCTGCCTACACCAGGTCTTGGCCATCATCACTTCACGCCCATCAGTCCGCAGGCACATATACCTGCCCAGAACACCTGCAGAAAGGCAGGCTGTCGCACAGGAATACTACAGGGTGGCACAATTCCCCAAAGTGCTAGGCGCCATTGATTGCACCCATGTGGCTCTACGTCCCCCCAGGGCAACTGAGCACATCTACAGAAACCGCAAGCACTGGCATTCCATCAACGTCCAGGTAGTATGTGATGCCAAGGGAATCATCACCTCAGTATATGCAAACTATCCAGGCTCAACCCACGACAGCTTCATCTACAGAATGTCTACCCTAAACCGGGACATAGAGGCTGGGCGGCATGGCGATACATGGCTGCTCGGTGAGTATGAATGCCACTGCGCGTGCATGCATGTCAGATACTGAGTAATGTCACAACCCCACTAATGATACCCATCACCACCTCCCCAGGGGACAGTGCCTACCCTCTCAGCACCCACATGATAACGCCAATTCGGAACCCCACCACGCCACCCCAGGTAAGATACAACACAGCCCACATTGCAACCCGGGGCATAGTGGAGCGCACATTCGGAGTGCTCAAGTCACGCTTTCGCTCCCTTGACCGTTCTGGCGGGCAGCCGTTATACGCTCCCCCAGTAGTGTGCAGGATCATAGTGGCAGCATGTGTCCTGCACAACGTTGCAACACGCCGGGGCCTGGCCGTGGACATGGTGGTGCCCCCACATCCCCAACCACATGCACGCCCGCTGCGCATGGGAGGGGAAAGGGCACGGGGGGAGGCAGCCCGCACGCAGCTGGTGGCTGATTACTTCACATAAAATCACACCCCTGTGGAGTGGGCACAGCCCTGGCACATACCAGCTGACAATCAATGATGACTCATTCTGACAAAGATGATGCCTCAATGGAGAGTCACCTGTCACAACCATACCAGCCTGAGACTGTACAACTGGAAGTGTGCCATTGTGTGCCACCCTACCTACACAAACACCACCAATGCTGTGTCATCAAAAGACACACTTCAATGATGCCAATATCACTACCACCATCAAAGATAGTACATGACAACAGTGCCATGTCACCCAACACCTCCCCCCCAGGCCCCCATCCATGTCCCCCTGCACCCCCGCCCCCCAGCAGTGAGGGGCACCTGCCAACAGGCCCACACTCATCTCCACCATGGCATGTCATGCAATGTGAGAGCAAACAAATTCATACCCCAAACATTACACAAGTGCCACAGAGTACAGTGTCCCAAATGGAAACTGCCCACACACAGTATGCCCACATACATGTACAAATAACAACAAACATGACCAAATACTAAAGGATACGTTGACCTACAACCTGATGATGCCAGCACATCGACCACCTCTTACTGTACAGTGTTGGTGCCAGCCACATCTGCGAGTGCACTGCTAACAACATGAACTCCATCTCCAAAGTAGACGGGCTTGTGAAGACATGAGGACTGACCCTGCAAATTAGGAGGGAGACATGGAAGCACAAGCACACATCAATACACCATGCAGTGTACAATACTACTACAATTTGCACTAGGAATGTATACACAGTATTGACTACAGACTGGCCACATAGCTCATGGGAGTCCAACGTCACTGTGTAATTCACTGTCACTTGGGCACACCCTTTGCAAGCCCATGGAAACGGGAAGCAGGAAGGGTGTGTGTCTCACAAACCCAAGCATCTAACCCAAACTCAGGACAAGCCTGCATGTGCCCAACGGAACACAGTGGAAGCCCACGGGAGCCACACAAGGCAACACACTGCACCGCAAAAATCAAAAAGCAAAAATCAAAAATGGCCATGTGGGGGCCAGGGGGGGTGGGGGAGCCACCCAGGAGGTCCGAGGACAGGATGCTCACCAACAGCCACCTGGGAGAATGTTGCGAAAATAAAACACCTCTATGGGCTCATGGCCTGCACGGCTACTAATTTGTGGGAGAATCACTGCTGGATTCGCTCTCCTCGACCTCTGCTGCTGCCACAGGAGGTGGTGGTGCAATGGGAGGCAGCCCACGCAAAGCCCTGGTGTGGTCCTCCATTGCAGCAAGCATGCGGGTGTTGAAGGCCTCGTTCTGGAGGGATATGGTGCGGAGATCCCCATGCAACACCCGACGTGTTGCCCGGACCTCCGCACGAGTTGCCTGCATCTCTGCCGAGAGCGTACGGGTGACGCGCTCCAGCAGCTGTTCTGTCCTGGTGAGAGTGGAAGCCTCAAGGTCCAGTAGAGTCTGCCTGAGGTGCTGGACCTCCCCCCTCAGGGCTTCCCTCTGTCCCTGGGCATCTAGAGAAATTGATTCCCTCAGATTGTCCAGGGCCGCCTGTCTGTCCCTGTTGGACGCCAACATGTCCTCCCTTACTGATTGGCAAATGGAGGCTGTTGCCTGCTCAAGTAGCTCCCTCTGCCTTTCTGGGGGGACAATGGAAGTGGCCACCCTGTCCATGGCTTGAGCAATCATTTCTGATGATGCTGCCTGTTGGTTGGCCATACCATATATGGATTGCTCCCATACGGTATTGCCAGGTGGCGGACGGCCACCGCGTTGGCGGGCACCACACCTGTCTGGGGCAAGGCGAACTGCGCCTCGCTGTGTCGGCACTGCCTGAGGCTGCAGGACTGCATTTCCCCTCTGATCTGCTGGCCCAGGAACAGGATCAGATGTTGCGGAGTGTGGCCCTGCATCCGTAACCACCACAGGCGCACCTACCAACACTGACATCCCCATTGTGGGCTCTACCCCTGGTGCAGGTGGGTCAGACAGAACAGTATCCCTTCCATGAACACATACCTGCGAATCTACATGGGTCTCATCCGAATCAACACTTGAAGAGTTCTGGGGAGGTGCACCCATATACAGCCCTGGACAGTATGCCCTGCAGCAAGAGTGGGTTCTCACCCACCAACACACCACGTCCCCCACTCGTGCTCGGACGTGTCAGAGATCCCTCCTGGGTGAGCACCATCTCCTCACCCTCAACAGCATCAAGTGCGTCATCCTCTGAAAAAACATGAAAGACAGAAAATGGAAACAAGCATTAGCACCATGGCACACAAATAGGCCAGACAAGCTACAGGAAATGTACTTGATAGACACATGTCCCACATGACTATGTCCCTCACATGCATGCACTGTCACTGAGTTGGAAGGGGAGGTAAATGTCAGACACTGATGACACCAAGATGGAAGGGCAACACATCAGATGCATGCTGGCTAGCAGTGCCATCCCACAGTTGGCATGTACCATAGGCATGTCATATTTGTGAGAATAGGGCAGAGTGATGTGCAATAGAACTGGGGGTATTCCTACAATCAGCCAGAACGTGCACAGCGAAATACGGAACAATGTTGTTACATGTTGCCACTTCAAGGTCAACTGGCGCAATATAGTGGCAAATGCCTGCTGTGGCCAGAAGGGACACTGCAATACCCAAATCCCGGGGGGCAAAATGCATTGGATGAAGCACATGGGTGACCCAAACCACTCAGGCACACACACCCTGGCCTGGCACCCACCCTGGACCCCTCCCACATGCAACGTACACATGGATCACACACACATGCATGTGCACTCACCGGACAATGCCTCGTAATCTGGAAGTTCTCCCACACCTTGGATCTGCTCCTCTGTGACGTAGGTCCCAGCGACATTCTCATGTGGAGTGAGCTCAATGTCCTCTACTGGAGACCCACCTCCAGTCACCAGAGTTGCGGCATGACTTGAGGCCAGCTTACTCTTTGCCCTGCGCTTCAGGTCATTCCATCGCTTGTAGTACTCGGTAGCTGTGCGCCTCATAAACCCAAGGGGACTTATGCTGTCCGCGACGGCCTGCCAGTGTGCCTGACGGCGAGCAGGTGTGATCCTAGACCCTGGAGTGCTCAACATTTCGGCGTCATGATCGGACACATACTGCACAAGTTGATTCAGTTCGGCATCATTGAAGCTAGGCTTCCTCGGCGTGCCGGACTGTGTAGCCGTGTCTGGGGCATCAGCCTGTAGTGCACATGCACTCTTCCTCTTCCTCTTGTATGGTGGTGGGGACTGTGAGTGGCATATGCCGCTCTGGCCACTCGGGGCAGGAGCACCGGTGGACTGTGTCGTAGTGTGCGATGGCACACTGACCATCTGACTTCCTGCAGGCATTAGCTCGAGTGTGATAGTGGCAGGGGGAACCTCAGACTGACGGACTGGGACCAACACTGTCTTGGCTGGGAGAGTCAGAGCTGGGGTGGACGGAGCTGCAGCTGCCCCTGCAGCCTTCCCACCCCGCCTACTTGGGGCAGCAGATGACATGGCTGCCCCTGATACACGTGGCCTGGTGACACTGACTGGCACGGCCACCCGTGGCCTAGACTTGTGGACCTGGAAATCAGTCTCGGAGTCAGCCTGTGCCAGGTCAGGTGCCACAATGGACGGGTCGAACAAGGGCTGAGCATCGATGGGGTCAGCCACGTTTTCCTCAACCATGGGGGGGGGGCATGGGTCTCCCTGACTGGTCCTCCACACGTGGGGTGCTAGGGGTAGCCTGCAAATCCCGGCCACGTCCCCTACCGCGCCCACCTCTTGAGGGTCGGCCACCTTTGCCACCCTTACCTCTTGCTCGCCTCCCAGACATGGCACTGATGTAGCTGCGCGTATGGGAGTAGCAGGGAAGTATTTTCCTGGGCAATTGGGGGTCAAAGGGGTAGGGTACTAGATGGTATTCGTACCCTAGTGCACTTGCAAGGCTGAATGGAACCCCTGGGGAAAGATGACGGGTCACGCAATGCACAGGCACCCCAATAACAGAAAATGACGTGCAAGCGACCCCTCGTAGACCACGTGCGTGTAAACAAAAACACGCACTACGCTGTGGCACCCAGAAACACAATAATGAACGTATGCGTGTCACACGCAGCCTACAATGACCTCTGAAGGGGTACGCGACACACGGGGCAAGCACTGTTGGAAAATAGGTGCGCAACTCACCGTCTGCCTGGAAAAAGTGCGTGAAGTACACGCGTTGGCAACACCCCCGCCAAAAGAAGAATTGTACGCTGTCTGAGGAGACAGGACTACAGGAGAAGTGAACACTGTCTGAGGGAACAGGTCCAGAGAAAAAGAGAAAAAAATCAAATCTGACAGAGGTAACAGGGAATACGAACTCGAAACGCTGTGAAGTAATTCGCGTGTGAACCGACAAGAAGTACAGATTTCACCCACTCGCTCTCCACGATAAGCACGTACAAGGAAATGACGTCCTACATGTACCTTTTAAACCGGACCACACGTCCAACGTCACTTCCGCGTATACGTGCTAAGGACCTATTACAAGTGCTGATACTAGGACGTGCAGTTCACGTCACAGACGCGCCTGCGCTGTAAGGGCCTTTGGTCCAATGGATTCGCGTACCCAGCCAATACGCGTGTGGTACCTGGAATACACGCACCCAGCCAAAACGCGTGTGAGACTTCGCACGCACCCCTGGAATACACGCACCCAGGACAATCGCGTGTGAAAACACCCGCGAGCCCCTGAAATACACGCACACGCTGCCCCAGGCCCGATCGCGTGTGAATCTTCTCACGCACCCCTGACATACACGCGCCCAGGACAATCGCGTGTGAAAACACCCGCGAGCCCCTGAAATACACGCACACGCTCCCCCAGGCCCGATCGCGTGTGGGCCTTCTCGCGTGTGTAGGACTTTGGCGCACATTTTTTTCCTGCGCAGGGACGCTACCGCCTGCTTTCGTGTGGCGGACATGTATGGGCCTGTGCGCGTCTTTGGCCGTGCGCTGTTTTTCCCTATTCGATTCCATGAATACGTGTTGTAGGCGAGCGTGTGGGCGTTCTGCGCACTTGCCTCCTGTACTTCCCTCGTGACGCCCACATTTTCACGAGTTGTTCCCCATTCTGCGTGTGGCGCCCCGTGTTACGCCTACTTTTGTTCTGTGCGCCGCGCTATGTGCGAATTCGCTGTGGCCTTATCGCACAGCGTTCGATGACCTGTGCGCCAGCGTGCGCCGCGCACTTTCTCAGCGCACATCCCACATTTCGCGCGTGCCCGTGCTTCCATGAATGGATGTGCGCTGTTTTCTGTGCGATTTTCTGCGATTTTTTCTGTGCCACTGCGAATCGCACGTTTTCGCACGCGTGCGCCGGTTTTTCCGCGCACATTATTTCCATGAATCGGCCTGATAGTGCGTAATAGAATCATACAAATTTTGGATTAGTTTGGTGTAAGGATTTTTTTTATGTCTCCAAAGTTTCATGTTTCAGTGGGGAACGATATCTAGGAGGCTCGAGTGTACACACCACAGTGGTAAAAATACCCTTGGAGGTAAAATCAGAGAAAAACAGAGATATATATAGGCAAGATATAATGTTTGTGTGTGTGGATATGAATGTGCTCAACTCTGCATGCTAAAGGGGGAACAAAGCCTTTTCAAGGTGCAAGTCTTTGGTGTAAATAAACTTCTGACACAATCTACATGTGACAAGTGATATTGTTTATGATTTTACTGGGTTCCCTAAACATGCGCTAGGTCTGGGAGAGGGGTTACAGTCAGCCCAGGGTCTATCATATTTATAAAGAGAAGGTGTGTCTTATCATAGGGCTATATTATAGAAGGTATGCCCACCACTAAAATTACCACCAAATAAGATATCGCTAAAATTACCACAAAAACAAGATACCAAATAGGATAATACTAAACCACCAGCGAAGTAAGCAAACACTAAATTACTGCCAAAGTGAGGTAAGGCCGATATACCACCAAAATACTAAATACTGCCAAAATACCACGATACTAAAATACAGCCAAATCAGGTAATAGCCCCAAAGGCAACATTTCTTACAGGCAGAACCTTCCTCTGCCTGCAACAGTGATGATAAATATGAGAAGAAGGTTCAAGACATTTCACAGTCTCTTGAGAACACACAGGTGGAACTAGCAGGTGCAGCTGACAAAAATAATGATTTACTTAAGGCTCCTTATGATCGTGAACCTCCTCTAATTCAGAAAGGCTTTTTAAGTATGCACAAAACTCTTTTTAAACCGATGTCGGATACCTCCTTAATGGCACCGGTAGTGGTAGTATTGGCAGAACTCAAGAAAAGAGTTTGTCTATCACAGGGTCCTTCAACACCAATAAGTGCTAGAGGGGAGGGGGGTGGGGTTTGGATAAGGTGGGGTTTGGATAAGGTCTACTGCCACAAATTCCTGCGCTCTGATATTGTAGTCCGTGAGCAAGGTAATTAACAAATCTCAAGACACAAGGAAGAGTTACAGGGTACTACTAACTTAGGACTCGGGGTGTTTGAGGCTGTAGAAAGTCAGGCACATAACCCAGGAGCCACACATGTGCTGAAGTCCTACTCTCCCACATCAGCTCCCTACATACGTTCATGAAGCATCACAAATCGCCCCTACTCCTGAGCTACCAACCCCGGAAGACCTTATGTCCTCCGAAATTATATTTGTGGTCCTAACCTGGATACTAAATCTTTTAGATAAAGGGCATGATAGGACCCATCTGGAGTTACAAGAATTCAGATATATCTTGGTGGACATAGTTGCTAAACTAAGTAGAATGGAGGGGTTTGTATGCGCTCAAGAGACACGCCAGGCCCTTGAAGTAAAAATATTTAACACCTCACAATCTAACAAAAAGGCTCAAAGTAGGCAAACTTCGCATCTAACTACATGTGATAGAGACATCCAAAAGAATACTCCTAATAACACTCAGTGGGGGGGGTGGGTGGGAGATCTTACGCAGAGGGTCTATGTCATGGCCTAGCCGATCAGAAGCATGATAACTGTGAGGAATACACAAAAGTAAGAATTGCAGTGAAACATAACACGGTCAAGATTGATCAGCTGGAGTCCATAATTAAATCCAATCAGGAGGTCTTGGGTGATAATTTATCTGAAATCTCCTGATACCAATCAAAGGGACGAGAAACACAATGATAAGGGTAATCCAAATAGCCCCTCCGTACTCCTAGAGGTCATGGAATGGAACAAGAGGCAACAAATGAACAGTACAACGTGGCATATTAGGGGGAAAAGGACAATCTGGAAGAAAATACCCCATATAGACATTTTACATCCTGTCGAAAAAAGAAAACGTTAGCTAGGGCACTGAAGAGAAGAACTTTAAAACAAACAGCTGTGGCAGAATGGTAAAACAAAAACAATAAAAAAATTAAAAATAATTAAAAAAAAAAAAAAACATACCCCTAACAAAAATAAAAAAAATTAATTCTAATATAAAAGATATTTGCTATTTATCTTTAGAAGAATGAGATTTAGATCTGACTCAACTCAATGAGGAGAGTAAAAAGGCATTGGATTTAAAGGGAAATTCGCCTAAAACAAAAGGAGATCGAGGGGAGTACAAAACATTTTTTCTTTTTAAAAGAAAAACAAGGGCCATTTGATATCAAGGACACAAAAATTAGTGTGGGAGAAGGTACTGATTGCATCAGAATTCCGTGAGAGGCATCCATTGAAAGAAAAAGTAAAACCTATACTAGAAAAGGAAGGAAAAAATGTCAGGCAGATAATGGGGAAAATTGATCACTAACGAAGCTGCTGTCCCACAGGAATGTGAAGAGGATGCGGTTTTGGTTGAAGCAACAGGCAAACTAGAAAGTGGTGGGGCTATGGAAGGATATGGAGAAGCTGCAGATTCTCTTTCCAATGCTATAAACCACAAGAGGAAAATAAGAGAAAATATTCTAAAAACAAACAAAAAAAAACAATACCAAAAGGAACAACATTATAAGTGATGACATCTATGTTAGGGGATCAAAAGAGGGAGTGGGTGCCCAACAATTTTTCACTAGAAATTTTCAAAATACAGGAAACCCTTCTCCCGTGGCTCCTAATATCTCTGGGAGTAAGAGTATTTCTAATGTTCAGAAGACATCTGTTGGACGTGACCCTAGATCAAATAGTGTTGTGACACTGAGTAGCAAAGTTCAACAGAGTGATAGTGAGGGGGAGAAGGTGGGTGAGCATGAAGTAAACAACCCCAACATTACTCCTAGTGAAGATATACAGGTGTTGGTCCAACAAGCCCTGCTTAACCTCATTCAATTCCCCAATAACAGTGGTCCCCTACAGTACAACATCTGGTGAAGGAAAGCTGGAGGGAGAGGGTTTAAGAACTGTTCCACTCCTATCAGAAAGAGAAAAGGGGCAGTCCTCTTATAACACAAAGGATAGGGAAACTAGAAGTCTCCCCACACAAGTTTCAGGGTGTAAGGAAGGGGGTGAAGGGGAGTCATGAGGATAGATATACCAGTTGGGAATGGAAGTAAGAACATATAACCATTCCTCTATCCCACACTAGAAATAGTCCTGGGGAAAGAAATCAGAGAATGTGGCTTTGGAACTACTGCGTGAGGCGAGGGCTCACGCTTTGAAATGGAAATCAGAGGCAGGCAGAACATATGCTGAATATGAGGAGTGGAAGGAAGGAACATCTGGAGGAGAAAGTTGAGAGTATCGGAAGACAGAGGGAGAGACAAAACGAGTATAGAGATCAATCCACCATCCATAAAAGAGAACTTGAAGAGGTGTTGTGGAGACAACCACACCATACTGATGGGTCCACACTCCCTAAAATCAATGGAGGATACTGTCCCTATTTGGTGAAATTCCTCGCCATTCCCTTATTTCTTCAGGGGACTTAAAGCTAGTGGACTTTATCCACCCCAAAAGATTTGATTATGTGAGGATAATTTTCCACTTGCGAACCATATACGAACTGGTACTCTCCGAAGCTGCATCATTCAACAGATACAGATATGATTTGTTGAATTACAGCCAAGGTTTTCTGAAACCAAGGGGAGAAGGGCAGAGGGAGACCCCTAGAAATATGCAACCTAATAATCCTGAACAAGCTGGGGAATCTCGAAAGTCGGAAGGGGGGGGGGGTGGCACTAAGGACCCGGTGGTGAGGTGGCTGTCTCTGACTTTGCGAAAATCTATCGCCAAACGTCTCCTAGTCTGTGCAAGAGGTTAGTATGAGGTCTTGGAACTCCAGGGGATCTTGGTTCCTATGAAAATCTTCTGAATTATTCTCCGTTATATCTGAATGCTCCTTTTTATGCATTCAAGAAACTTGGGCGACTTCCTCACTATCGCTTGACGGCTTTATGACATTTCAAGAACTAGCAACCAAGAAACTTAAAGAAAGATTGTCTGGAGGGCTTTTGATTGCCGTTAGAACAGACCTGGAGGGGAAATTAATTAAAAGTTTTAATTTTAATAAAGGCTGCATTGCAGTACTGTTGGACCTAAAAGTGGGCAAGAGCTCCCTGTACATACTGATTATTAATATATATATTGGTCGCCCGATAATGACCTGAAAGAGAATTTAGCACTTATAGACCTTGTTATCTTAGAATGCCAAGAGCTAGGCTCAGAACTGAATATCATCATGGCTGGAGATCTGAATTCGGATTTGGGGGATAGAAAGAGGAATCAATGCGTTAGATCGTAGTGCAAACGTGGCATTCACAGTGAATGTTTTTGAGAAAGTAGAGATGGAACAATCTAGGAAACGCATGCAGGGAGAGAAGTGGTACCAATTCTTCAAAAATGGGGGTAGATACTGTGTAAACGAACAACTAGCATCCTCTCATGACCACTTTACATGGACTAATGGAACATTGAAGTCAACTATTGATTATGTCTTTGTGACTAAGACATTATTAGATCTAGTAAAAGAATGTATTCTAATCCCTACCTCAAAAAGGGATCATAACATTTTTTAAATGTCTTTCCTATTCTAGACTACTCATTCTAGTGGTATGCACTTCCCTCACATGTTAGCATTTAAGTAATAGGATTTCCTGGCATAAGTGAAACGTTGAAAAAGTAAATGTTATATTTAAGCAGGACTTTGAGGCTTCGGAGTGGAGTAAGAAGCGAACCCTATAAACACAACGCATTTGAGCATTACGTTGAAACAATACTAAATAAGGTACCCGGCCTAAGCAGAACAAACATGGAAAAGGGGAAACATACACATACCTTCTGCGAAGAAATGAAGGTCTTGAAAAAGGTAAGGAAAAGGGAAATTAGACTGACACGTAAAAATCCCCTAGCGAGGGAGGCCCAACTGGCCTTCATTGATAAAAACATTAAAAATAAATGGAAAAGTCGGGTAAAAAATATCTGTGTGACATTGTATCAGAGAGATGTTGAGGAAATGCTTAGATCCCTATCGGATCATACATCAAGGACGTTCTGGGCTTTAATTAATAAGGTGGGGGGGTTTCAAACTAGAGTTCAAACAGTATCCATTCGACCGTAGGTACGGGAGGGATACTTTGGAAAGCTCTACTCCCCCTCGAAAATCGGAAATGGTCCATACCCATCCACATACATAGCTGTTCTTGGAACATCCCCTTTACGCAGGCAGACATTATAAATCTGATCATTAGAGCATCATCATCTCACTCTCCTGGCCCTAATCTACTTTCAAACGTGGTACTGAACGGGAATCCCCAATTATGGACTAAACTTCCTTATGTGTTATTCAAAGACATATTTCTTACCAGATCCATTCCTGAGAGTTGGCATCTAGCTTATATTGTGCCCATCTAGAAGAAGAGGATAGAGGCTGTCTGTCCAACTACAGACCTATCGCCATTCTAAATGAGGACTCAAAGATCTTTGCTGGCTTGATCCTTGGACATATTCGGGACTGGATGGATTTGCATAACCCTCTGCCTATTTTTCAATTTGGATTCAGACGTAAGTAGTGTCACACCTTGGGGAACATGGCGAGTTTGGGATCGCTGGCGTCGCGGTACGCCATTGAATGTTCCACCACGACTTTCCAAGCGCGGGGTGCGGGACTAGCTTTCTTTGCGTCGCGTACGTAACCGGTAGCACTTATTCTCCTGCTTCCGGGTTACGAACGCGTTGCAACGTTTCCTTGGTTCTTCCTTGGTTGCCTGCGCTCTGTGTTTTCCTTCCTTGCATTTTTTCCCGTTTTGGCTTGCTCCCCCTCTCCCGCTTAGCCTCCCTCTGGTTCTGCCTTTCCTTCCTCCAGCACTTTCTCTTGCCTTCCTGCCTCCTCTCGCTCGTAGTTCCCCCCCCCCCCCCCCCCCCCAGAGTTCCTTCCCGTTATTTTTCAGACTTCTGTCCGTCTCTTTCCTTCGCTTTGCTTCCGTTTCCTCCTGGCTTACTCTCTCTTCCTCTGTATTTCCCGCTTCCACAGGCACCCTGACCCCAGCCTGTTTACATTTCTGTCTCAGCCTCCCGATCTGTGTCCGCATTGATTTCCTTTGTATCGGACCAGGCCCGTTTACTGGACTGCCTTTGCCACCTAAAGTGCTCCCTCTGAACTACCCACGTGGATGCCTTGGATCTTCTCCTACCGCACACGACTTCATCTTGGTTTCCGAGGACTTCAGACTTCTCTACTACAGCCTGAGGAGATCATCTGGTTTTTTTTTGTGCCTTTGGCTCCCCCCCCCCCCCACTTCTGCTGACGGTCACGGGGGAATCATCCACCGCCCCACCTATACGGTGGCACTGTGGCGTCCTTCCGTGGTCGTCCTTATCTGCATAAGAAAGGAGAGACCCGGAATCAAAGAACAAAGGAAACCCAGGACAAAAGACAAAGGTGAAGAGGAAGGGGAGGGATTCGAGACGGAGACCTCTTTTGAGGAAGAGGACATAGCCGACCCTTGTGACAGTTTGCAATGCCAAGACATCAGCATGGCGACACCTCAACAGATTCAGGAACTCATAGCCGCCGTTCAGAATCTGAACTTAGAGGTACAGAATTCAAAAAGTGCCAACGCCGCCTTACAGCAGCGCCTGACAGAGAGAACGCTCTTTGACAGATCTACCTCCACTCCCTTTGGTGTCTGGCAAATTCGATGGCTCACCCAAGAGGGTCAAAGAATTCTTGGACGCTTGCAACCTTCACTTCTCATTTAGTGCTCAAACCTTTGCTTCGGATCACGCCAAAATTGGGTTTATGATTACCCACATGACTGGCAATGCCCTTGCTTGGGCTACCCCTCTTGTTAATCAAACCAACCCTGTTCTGCAAGACTACAGTGCCTTCAAGACCTTGCTACAGCAGACATTTCTGTGTACCGAGAGTACCTCCTTAGCATCAGAAGATCTACTTGACATTCGCCATGGCAATTCGGATCTGCTTACCTATATAACAAACTTCAAACAAGTCGCAGCAGAGGCAGGATGGCAAGAGCAAGCCATTTTCAGACGTAGTCTAAGGGAAGACCTTAAAGACGAGTTGGCCCGGATAGCTCGCCCTACAACCTTTGATGATCTTGTTAGTGCTACCCTTCGCATCGATTTCCGTTTGACAGAGCGTCGGGCTGAGAAAAGGAAATCTAAACCCTATGTGTCTCCTTCTGTGGAACCCCTTCCTCCCGTTTCTTCATCTTCCTCGCGATCTAACCGAGAAGAACCAATGCAGATAGGAACCACTCGGGGTCCTCTTACTCCTGAGGAACGTAAGAGGCGCAGAGAAGGGAGTCTGTGCATGTATTGTGGAGCTTCTACTCATCTATTTAGGGATTGTCCAGATGTCCCTCCCAGACGGTCGGGAAACGATCGCCCTCGGTAAGTGTCAGGACTCACTTCCGAGGGGCCTCTGCAAGTCCTTATGTCACCCTCTCCGTATCTTCCCCAAAGATACCTGAAGATGCTTGTCTTATGATTCTCTCAGTGACCCTACTTTTGGCCGATTCCGAGATCCAGTCTCAGGCTCTATTGGATTGCGGTGCAGCCGGCAATTTCATGGATACTCATTGGGCTGCACAGAAGGGTGTGACTCGCATCGCCAAGAAGGAAGACCAGAAAGTGGAAGGTGTAGACGGCGAGCCTTTAAGCTCCGGCTTAATCACTCACACTACTGAAGAACTCGTCATGTCCATACAACAACATACCGAAAAGATCGCCTTTGACATTATCCGTGCTGCTCATTTTCCCCCGATCCTTGGTATAGGATGGTTACGGAAGCACAACCCTACTATAAACTGGAGTAAAAACCTTCTTAGCTTCCAATCTGCTACCTGCAAAGTGGAATGTCTGCCCGGACCCCAATTTGAAACAGTTAAGACTGCAAGCAGTTGTGAACCCAGAGCAGTACATTGTCTGCCCAATTACCTATTGGAGTACACGGAGGTAGTTACCGAAAAGATACCTCTGGAACTACCCCCCACCGTCCGGAAGACTGTTGCATAGACCTCACTCCAGGAGCCTTTGTTCCTTTCTGTCGGATGTTTCCTCTGTCTATAGATGAAAGACGCCATCTCAGAGAATATCTGGACAAAAATCTAGCCAACGAACTTATTAAGCCTTCAAAGTCTCCGGCAGGGCCCCTTTGTTCTTTATTCCCAAGAAAGAGACACAGGAATTACGCCCCTGCATTGACTACCGGAGCTTAAATAAAGTGACTATCAAGGATAGATATCCCATGCCTCTCATAGCGGAGATCATTCAAGCTGTCCAGGGATCCACTGTATTCACCAAGTTAGACCTAAGAAATGCCTACCACCTGCTCCGGGTCCAACCAGGAGATGAGTGGAAACCAGCTTTTCGGACTCCGTTTGGGCTTTTTGAATACCAGGTGATGCCCTTTGGGTTAGTCAATGCCCCTTCCATTTTCCAGCATTTCATGGATCGTCTCTTCTCTGATCTACTGTGCCACACAACCATAGCCTACTTGGATGACATATTGGTGTTTTCTCGAACGCCTGAAGAACACAAGGAACATGTCAGGGAAGTCTTCCAACAACTAAAGGACAACCACCTTTCAGTCAAGCTCAACAAATGTGTTTTCTCAGCCTCCTCCATCTCCTATCTGGGATTTATTCTCTCCATCAAGGGCATCTCGATGGATCCTCGGAAGGTTACTTCGATCCTAAATTGGCCTTCACCTAAGTCCGTCAAAGAGGTACAGAGGTTTCTAGGTCTGGCAAACTTCATTCCAAACTTCTCCCAAAAGTTTTGCCCATCACATCTCTGCTCAAGAAGTCCTCAGTTCCGTTCAGTTGGTCTACAGCAGCCGAAGAGAGTTTCCATCAGCTCACGGAAGCCTTCTGCTCCGCTCCCATTCTGCGTCAGCCGGATCAGAGTCTTCCTTTAATTTTGGAGACCAATGCATCTGCGGCAGCAGTTGGAGCAGTCCTTCTGCAGGTTTACCAGGTTACCGAACATCCCATCTCCTATTTTTCCAAAACTCTCAATGCCAGCCAAAAAAACTACTCGGTCATTGGACGTGAAATACTTGCTATGAAGTTAGCATGTCTAGAGTGGTGACATCTACTTCAAGGAGGCAAATATCCCTTTACCATCAGGACGGATCACAAGAACCTGCAAGTTGTGAGGCAATTTGAGTGTTATAATACTCGTCATGCTAGATGGACGCATTCCTTTGCCCAATTCAACTTCAACATTACGTACATACCAGGTGAGCAGAATATAGTGACGGATGCTCTTTCACGTCGCAGTGATTACACAGCGGAAACTGAAGACTCAAAAGAACTTCTGTTTCCCAGTACCAAGCGCATTGGTGAACTTTCTACGTTTCTCCAACAAGTCAGAGAATCCTCTGGAGGAAAATTTGAGGTGGAACTACACCCCAAGGATACCTCATATGACATTAAGGATGGGTTCTACCTGGTGAAAGATAAACTGTATCTACCTACGTCAGCCCTAAGGAAAACAGCGTTGTCATGGTGCCATGATTCCAAGATTGCAGGACACAGAGGTATCAAGGGTACCCAGGATTATGTACAGAGGCAATTTTATTGGCCTAACATGAAAGAAGACATCAAAGACTATGTCCAGTCCTGTATTGTTTGCCTCCGCAACAAGGTACCACATCAAAAACCGATAGGATTGTTGAAACCTGACACCGTCCCCTACAGGGCCTTGGAATACCATTTCGACTGATTTCATCGTCGAATTACCCTTGTCTCAGGGTTGCACTTGTATCATGGTGGTAGTGGACTCTTTCTCCAAACTGGCTCACTTTTCTCCCCTGCCTGGTGTTCCCTCTGCTACCGAAATGACTGAAGTGTTTGTGAAGGACATATTTCAGTTACATGCAATACCCACAAAGATCATTTCAGATTGTGGTAGTCAATACACCTTACGCTTTTGGAAAACATCTGGTGAAAGATTAGGCATCGAGAGGGCTTTAACATCGGGCTTCCACCCTCAATCAAATAGACAGACCGAACGGCTCAACGGTACCCTCGAGCACTATCTGAGATGTTTTATAAACCAACAACAGGATAACTGAGTCTCTCTTTTGCCCTTGGCCGAATTCTCCTATAACAACTCCACTCACTCTGCTTTGGGTGTTAACCGCAGGTGCAGAAAAATGGGCTCTCACCCACATTCAATTCAACCCCTCTCGATAACCTCCACTAACATACCTTCTGTCGATTCTTCCCTCGCGCTTATCCGAAAGTCTGCCTCCAAGAAGCGCAAGATCGCTACAAGTCTCAGACAGACAAACACTGGAGACCTGTCCCAGGGTGGGAAGTAGGATCCCGAGTCATGCTTTCTACAAGATTTCTACCCTGGTGGGTACATCTCTCGAAATTGTCTCCCAAGTACTTAGGACCCTACAAGATTACTCACAAAATAAACCCTGTTGCATCCTGCGTTTCATACATCCCAATTAAAACCCTTTCAAGAAGATAAGTGGTCTCGTAGTTCTAAGCTCAGCCCTATACCTACTGACACTACACAAGACGAATATGAAGTTGCCCAGATTTGTGACTCGAGGTATCACAGGGGTAGGTTAGAGTATCTGGTACGATGGAAAGGGTACCCCTGGTCAGAAAATTCCTGGGAGCCCAAATCTCATATTAATGCCCCTCTTTTGGTACGTAAGTTTCACGGCTTTCATCCCGGCAAGCCAGGGGGGAGGGGGGGGGGGGGGCGGGCGAGTCTCAGGGGGAGGCATACTGTCACACCTTGGGGAAGATGCGAGTTTGGGATCGCTGGCGTCGCGGTACGCCACTGAATGTTCCACCACGACTTTCCAAGCGCTGGGTGTGGGACTAGCTTTCTTTGCGTCGCGTACGTAACCGGTAGCACTTATTCTCCTGCTTCCGGGTTACGGACGCGTTGCAACGTTTCCTTGGTTGCCTGCGCTCTGTGTTTTCCTTCCTTGCATTTTTTCCCGTTTTGGCTTGCTCCCCCTCTCCCGCTTAGCCTCCCTCTGGTTCTGCCTTTCCTTCCTCCAGCTCTTTCTCTTGCCTTCCTGCCTCCTCTCGCAGTTCTTCCCGAGTTCCTTCCCGTTATTTTTCGGACTTCTGTCCGTCTCTTTCCTTCGCTTTGTTTCTGTTTCCTCCTCTTCCTGGCTTACTCTCTCTTCCTCTGTATTTCCCGCTTCCACCGGTACCTTGACCCCGGCCTGTTTACATTTCTGTCTCAGCCTCCCGATCTGTGTCCGCATTAATTTCCTGTGTATCGGACCTAGCCTGTTTATTGTATTGGACTGCTCCTGCCTCCCGATCTGTGCACGCATTGCTTACCTGTGAATCGGACCCGGCCTGTTTACTGGACTGCCTTTGCCACCTGAAGTGCTCCCTCTGGTCTACCCACGTGGATGCTCTACCCACGTGGATGCCTTGGATCTTCTCCTACCGCACCTGACTTCATCTTGGTTTCCGAGGACTTCAGACTTCTCTACTACAGCCTGAGGATATCATCTGGTTTTTTTTTGTGCCTTTGGCTTTTTACCCCCTTCTGCTGATGGTCACGGGGGATCATCCACCGCCCCACCTATAAGGTGGCACTGTGGCGTCCTTCCGTGGTCGTCCTTACCTGCATAAAAAAAAAGGAGAGACCCGGAATCAAAGAACAAAGGAAACCCAGGACAAAAGACAAAGGTGAGGAGGAAGGGGAGGGATTCGAGACGGAGACCTCTTTTGAGGAAGAGGACATAGCCGACCCTTGTGACACGTAGGTACTGACGCAGGAGGTCTATTGATCCACATTATGCAAGATAATGCCTGGAAGCGCTGGAGTCCTCCTATAGATGTGGCATCAATGGACCTCACGCTAGCTTTTGACCTTGTGGATAGAACAACATTGTGGTCAAAACTGCCTGGGGATGCCACCCCTGTTATTGTCTATTCTTTACTACTTGCATGAGGGCTCAAGAATTAAAATTCGGTTGAATACTGGTGGTGGGCTATCTAAAGATATTACAATCCAGAATGGACTCAGACAGGGGTGTATATTCGCCCCCACAATTTTTGATCTTTCTATCTCGACGTGGGTCCTTGTCTGGAAAGAAAAAGCCTTTGCCCCACCAAAGCCACACTCCCTTAGGCCTCCAAACCCTCTTAAGTACTTTTAGGGAATAGACAATCATTAATTCGCTAAAAGTCAATAACAAAAAAAAACTGTAATAATACGATTGACAGCTAGGAAGAGTCTTATTAAGAACTCCTGGTTCTTAGATCATGAGAAATTGGCAGTCAGGTCTGTAATTAGATATCTAGGCTACCCGTCTTTGGGGACAAGAAAAAGTACAACTGAGGAAAACAGACTATTTGGGAAATTCTCTATTTTGCTGTGTTTGCATTTATATAAAAGTAAGAGTGTGGCCCAATTTTGCTATGGCTTGGAACTTTCCCCTTTTTGGTGGAGACAGAACTAGATAGATCTGAGTCTAGAATTTTAAAATCTATTCTGAGATGCCTACCACAGTGTGTCTCGCTTTCTGCCATTCGATACGAGCTTGTGCTTATTTCCTTGAAGCCACTGGGAGAAGGCTGGGGGAAAAGGCCTTTCTCCCTCTCTACAGCTCCGCTGCAAGGGAGTATGTACCTGCTTGAAGATCCTTCCCCACGGACCTTAGAGAAGAGCTCCAGATATCCATTAATGCTGTAATCTACATTGTTGCCCACGTGGAGGAAGGAAAGCCAAGGACGTGAAATGGCTGTGTTGGTTGCCCAGGCAACCACTGAAAACAAGCCAGGGCCCGGGAACATGCCCGTGGAAATCACTGCCACAGGTCCGGCTGCCGATAGGTTTCCTCAGCCTGCCAGCTCCTCCCCTCCTGCCTTAAGGCAAAGCCGCTGGGAGAAGGCCGGGGGGAAAAGGCCTTTCTCCCGCTCTGCAGCTCTCCGCTGCGCAACAATGCCAGATGGAGTCACCCGCTCTGCCTCGCAAGGTAAGGCTCCCACGTCAAGCCTCATCACCATCCCATTGGGAAAACCATATCGTTGATGCAGAAGATGTACCCCGTATCCAGTCTCCCCCACTTTGTCGGGTGAGAAATACGCGACTCCGCTCGCGCACCTACCCGGCCCCTCCCTTCTCCTATTCACTGAACTCCTTCTACCGAAACAAGCGGTTAGGAGACAGAGGTACCCACCCTTCCCACTATCCCCAGGGTCAGGCCGGCACTAATCTGGGTGTTCACTCACATGCAGCCATTACAACCCCCACCGTGTCACTGACACCAGTCCCCCCCTCCCTACCTCCATAGCACATGCATCATGTCCCCAAGTTGGTGGCCTTGATGGCCTTGATCTGTCTTTGTCTCCGCCTTCCGCCACACCAACAGCCGTTCATCAGCAATCCACAGTGTGTATTTGGTCCAAACCCCTGATGTCGAACACCTCCTGGGTTACGTCGGTCTACACACCTGTTAGCGCTCATGAATTAGCATCACCCCAGACCTCTGCAAAAATCACCCATCTTGCCTCAACCGACCTGGGTAACTATGATGATGAGGACTCATTACAGCTGGCCACATGTAAC
Source organism: Ambystoma mexicanum (assembly GCF_040938575.1). Lineage (NCBI taxonomy): Eukaryota > Metazoa > Chordata > Amphibia > Caudata > Ambystomatidae > Ambystoma > Ambystoma mexicanum. The sequence continues at coordinate 516,380,502 of NC_090921.1, read as the reverse complement.
TCGTCGCAGCCAGCCTACCAACACTGTGTTTGGACAAAATCCAACATTGACTCTATGTCCCCTACTATGACCCTGCCTGTTAACCATGATAGACATTGGCATTCTGTCTATAACATTGGCTCCGGTACCCCGATCTTTGCTAATCTCGGCTTGCACTCGACTAATGTTCCACATGTGCTAAAGCCTGTGTCGTATACTTCTAACCTGTCCACACAAGCCTCTGATGTTAGTACTGTATCTGTGCCCCATGAAACGCCCATGCCTCCACATGCCTCTGATGTTACTACTATGCCTGTGCCCGTGTTCCATGTTGCGTCCGTGCCTCCACATGCCTCTGATGTTAGTACTACGCCTGTGGCCCATGATGCGCCTATGCCTCCACATGCCCCTGATGCTACTACTATGCCTGTGCACCATGATGTGCCTATGCCTTCACATGCCCCTGATGTTAGTACTATGCCTGTGCCCGAGTCCCATGAGGCGCCCATGCCTCTGATGTTACTATGCCTGTGTCCCATGATGCGCCTATGCCTCCACATGCTTCTAATGTTGGTACTATGCCTGTGCCCCATGATGCACCTATGCCTCCACGTGCCCCTGATGTTACCACTATGCCTGTGTCCCATGAGACGCCTATGCCTCCACAGGATTCTGATGCTGGTACTATGCCTGTGCATGTGCCCCATGATGCGCCCATGCATCCACATGACTTTGATGTCAGCACTAGGCCTGTGCCTGTGTCCCCCCTGCTCCACATTCTCCTAATTCAGTCGCCAATAGCCCACAGATGCTCACCCCTCCCGAGACCTTCGCGGGTATACCCCTGCCTACTGCTATTCTTAAGTGTGCTCTGGTCAACGCCTGCTCGCTACCAGCTCATGCTATGGACGTCCATGACCTCATTATTAAGGATAACATTGACCTCCTTATAATTACTGTAACATGGTTGAATGGAGCCTCTGGCCCAGCCCTCACCCTCGCCATCCCAGATGGGTACACCATCTTCAGGCAAGACAGTACCCACCAGAGAGGTCGTAGAGTAGCCCTCATCGCCAAAGAAACCTTCGTAATTAGGGACATTGAAGGGGAGCACGGCCTGAACTATGATTACCTTCTACTCAAAATGAATCTCTCCCACAACTGCACTATTGCAGTCCATATCTTCTATCGAACCCCGGGTCCTATCACAGAATTCCATGAGGCCCTATCCATTCTCTTTCAGACAACTTGAAAAAGATCTTTAAAGTCTTGCTCCTGGGTGATTTAAATCTTGGCCTCAATGACCCTAAGGATGCCCATGCTACTGCCTTGAACAAAGCCGTATCCACTTTAGGGTTTTCTCAAGTCATCTCTGAGCCTACCCATATTAAAAATTGCACATTGAATTGGGTCAGCCGCCACAACTGTTCTGTTCTAATCATGGGAAATACTCCTATTCCATGGTCTGACCACCACTACATTCAATTTGACCTTAATACTAATAATGTGCCCCGCAAGCCTGTGATCCCGCTTCCGCAAGCCTGTGATCCCGCTTCCTGTGGCATTCGCTAGAAGTTCACGTCAACTCACCTCTGAAAAGATCACGCCCTTCCTCATGGTGCCTGCTCTCCAGCCCCCTTTTTCCAACGACCCTGACATTCTCGCCAGTGCATTTAAACTTGTCATCACCCAAGCTGTTGATGCCATCGTCCCTCTTACCCTAAGGAAAGCTAAGAAAGCTAAACACTCCAATGCCTGGTTCTCTCAGGAGCTGCTGGAACTTCGGTCCAAGAAGAGGTTTGCACTCTCAGCCTGGAAAATTAACCCCAATGACGCCACTAAAAGGGCCTTCAAGGCTATCTCGAAAGATTACAAATCAAGGATAACGAAGGCTAAAGCTGTCTCATTTAATTCCAGGATAGCCAATGCAAAATCAGGGTCAAAAGAAATCATCATTTTTAGAGAGTTGGAAAAACCGCCCACTCCACCGTCTACTCTCTTGAAGGACGGAAAGTGGTGTAACAACATTCAATCTGCCATGCTTGATAAACTCAATACCCTGCAAACTAAAATTCTAGCCCATCAAAAGGCGCTGACGCACTTAATAGCCAACTTGCACAGCAACCCGCCTACGGCTACCAATTCTAATCCCTCCACGCCTTTCGACTTTAAGGATATGAGTGAGTCAAAGTAATTGCCCTCCTCAAATCTATTAAACCGTCCAATTGCAAAGAGGATGTCTGTCCAGCTAAGCTTATTAAAGATTGTGTCCCTACCCTTACCCCCTTTCTACCAGCATTCATGAATGCATCCTTCCAGTCTGGCCATGTCCCAACTGGACTTAAGGAAGCTTGGGTATGCATGCTCCTTAAGAAACCTTCCCTTGACCCAACAGTACCAGGGAATTATAGGCTCATTACCACGGTCCCTTTTTTACTAAAATTTCTGGACAAAGCAGTCTACCTGCAAGTCCAAAAATTCCTTCAAGACAACCGTCTTCTCGGCCTTCGGCAGTCTGGTTTCCGTCCACAACACAGCACTGAGACGGCTCTCCTAGACCTGAAAAATCAAATGGACGACCTTAGAGACGCAAGCAAGCCAGTGCTCCTTCCGCTCCTTGATTTATCGGCTGCATTTGACTTGGTGGAAACAACACACTCTGCCACCATCTCTCCATTGCGGATAATTTCTCCCCGAAGGCATGTGCTTGGATCACCTCTTTTCTACAGGAAAGGGCCATGAAAGTCTTCTCTGACTCAGCATGTGCCACTCCAAGTCACATCAGATCCGGAGCCCATCAGGGATCTTGCATTGCGCCAACCATTTATAACCTGTTCACAAGGCCCCTGTTCAAAATTCTGGATGACCTGTGCATCTCATACACTAACTATGTTGGTGAGACGCAGATGCTTATCCCCCTTACGGGTGACTACGAGGCCGACTTAACACCCTCAACTCCATCTACTCCACGCTCCAATCCTGGATGGCAGAAAACTGGTTATGCTTTAACAGCGAGAAAACCGAACTTGTTAATTGGATCACCTACCACTCGGGGTAATTTGGACAAACAATACGGCTCTTTCACCATTGATAATATATCTATTGCAGTGTCCCAAACAGTCAAGACCCTGGGCGTCTACCTTGACTCCAATTTGACTATGAATAGACAGGTTAATGCCATTGCCTCCACCTCGGCCTATTAAATCCAAATTACTCAATGCTGTTAGAGCCTTCATCTCTCAAAAGAACTGCCTCACCATTACTAGGGCAATAAATGGATCAAGACTGGACTACTGCAATGCCTTCCTTGTAGGGACCTCTGGTAAAAAAAAAACTGGCAAAACTCCAACTGGTTCAAAACAACGCCCTTAGGGCCGCCACAGGGATCGCCAGGAAGGACCACATTTTTGAGGTGAGGAGGCAGGTTCATTGGCTTCCCGATAAAGAGAGAATTGTCTTTAAAACCCTCTCCCTCACGCACAAATGCCACTATGATTTGGCACCCCCCTACCTGGTCCAAAGAATAGCCAACCCTTCCTCCTCCAGGCCTATGAGAAAGGCATACACTAACATGATCGCCACTCCCAAGAGCTGGAGACCCACTGTGGCCGTTTCACACTGGAATGCTCTTCCCACACACCTTAAGATGATTGACTCTCATTTAGCCTTCCGCAAAGCTATTAAAACAAGGTTATTTGTTTGATTGTATGATTCTGTACCGGCTCTCACCCTCACACCTCGCCGTATTGTGGCCGGATGCTAGCACCATTCAGGAAGGATCTCTCCCATTAATGTATCATATGCTAAAAATGAAACTTGTTTTTTCACCTCTGTTATGACCACTGTATCTGCAACCAAGAGACTTTACTGTGTTCCAATGTAACGCTTGAATCAAGCTTACGCACAACTTCTTGTAATAGCGCCTCAATGCTTTTGGGCTGAAGTGCACTCTACAAATACAAATGTGTGATGGAATGGCGTAGACTCGCCCTAAATGGGAAGTTGATTACCCGTAAAAAGAACTACATGAAATAATGGGCAAGGGTCTCCTTAGCGATTCACCGGCTTCTGCTTACTTAGGCCGCATGGAAGCTGAATCGCATGAAGTCTTAGATAATTTGGGAGTTCCTCAAGAACTCCTCATTGCCAATCCTATGAAAGAAAAAAAGTTGTTGAAATTCAAAGATTGGAACCAGACGGTGGAAATGGTCCTCAAATCCCAATTGTATGGACATCTTGTCTCAAACATCAAAACAATTGGAACAGAACCTTATTTAGTAAAATTCCTGAATAAGCAATGGAGACAAGACTTCATGCGCTTCAGGTTTAATGTGATGGAAACTGGAGAAATAAAGGACATTAGACATGGAAATGCTGGGATAGTCACTTCATGTAGATTCTGTTACCAGGAAGATTTCCCTGAATGATTGAGGCAACTATTGACAAATGTGCTGTTTTAAGATCAGATCATATCAACAGTTTTAGTAAATACGTCCCCAACATGGAATGATTTGAATCTCCTGTGGATGGTTATGGTGCATGGAAATAGGGTTAAACTGCAGTTGGCAGTAGTAAAATTTATAAAGAATATATGCAGTCTGAATGAGCCAAAAGGTAATAAAAACAGAAGAGAGGGAGTACTAATACAAAACATACAACTCTGAGGTAGAGATCTGTCCCTTAAAGGTTGAATATCTAAGTGTCAGCCAAGATCATGTAGGAAGTTGTGATATATTATTAAAGATGGCCGTCTCAAATTAGTTTTTAATCTGGGAAAAGTACTAAGAATGGCTTAATGGCCGCTTTACGGGATTGTAAGAATGGAAAAAAAAAAAAAAAAAACATGTATTTTATATATGTTTTTTTATGCTGAAACATGAATAGGTATACATTTTATTTTATGTTTTATCATGCTCTAAAGATTGAAAAACGAATTGTTGTGGAAATCAGCTTGTGAAATATGATAAACTGAACTGATTATGTCTTAACTTTTGTAAAGGTTACTGTGTAACCATAAACAAATAAAAAAAAAAAAAAAACAAGGGAGGTAGGTAGCTCCTTAGTTAAAAGAAAAAATAAATAAAAGAACAAGTGTGCGAATAAAAACGCAGAAAATTGAATGGTCTAGGCAGGAGAAGAACTTTCCAGATGATGAGTGAAGCAGAAAGTCATGATTATCTGAACAATTATTGCTCAGTTTCCAGAGGGGGACCCTAAGTTACACTAAGCAATCAGCCCTCTCGAGAAAAGATGAGACATTCTGGAATCCATAATGGGGCAGTATAAGCGAAGAGCGCTGAAAGGCAGGGAAAGTGAAGATCTGGGGGAAGTGGGAGGGGGTGGGAGACCATCAACCCAGACCCCCTCCAACATGAGGGAGTACTCCATTCCGGGAGAGGAGTTTCTCCCTGACCGGACTGGAGCCGAAATATCATCGAATGGTCTTCTTCCAGAGGCGGAGAGCGCGACTAAGCAGCCTCACTCTGCGATTACAAAACTCTCAGTGCCCAGCCTCGTGGCCGCTGTCAAGGGGAGAACAATATGGGATCCGCGGGTCCCTCAGTCAATACAGGGATCTCGATCGTAGAGTTGGACACTGCTTTCAAGGGGGAACTTCCCTCTTCTGACAGTGAGCCCGGGACCCCCAAGCGTCGCAGAAAGGAGAAGGTGGAGCAAGTTAAGTCAGATTTGGCAGACGATATGCTCGATCCATAACTCATAAGACATCTGAGGTCCTTGACGTGGACGCCATGTCCCAAGGTCACAGAGAATAGCAGTGTCGGGCTAGGCATGCCTCTAGACAAAGAGGTGAGGCAGCGCCTCAGGGCGGGATGCACCAAACCCGACCTAGAGGGGAAGGTCATGGACAAGCTTGATCTAGACCCCCAAGCTGCTGAATTTTTTTTTTTTTTTTTTCCGTTGGTAGAGCGCACACCAACTCTTGGGCATCAGGGTGCTTTTTACCAGTTACATGAAGCCTATGGAAGGGCAAAGGCATAGTTCCTTTTTTTCACAGTTATAACTACCAGAGCATAGGTATAGGTGTTATCAAAATTAGTTTACAGACATAATACATTGGAGGCGAACAAAGCCAGAGTGAAAGTGGTGAGGTGGTTAGACTAGGTGAACAGCCAAGTATTTAGGGTTTTGCGGACGATCCAGTAAGATTCTTCAGCTCTCAAAGCAGGGGGGAGGGCGTCCCAGTACTTAGCGGCAAGAAGTGGGAAGCTAGATCCTCCTGCTTTGGTTCGTTTGAATTTGGGTTGGAACCAGCCTCTGGGTGTAGGATGCTCTCGTAGGCCTGCTAGATTGAGCTTAGATCATTTTCTGGGTCAGATAAATTGGGGCTGAGTTGGAGATGCATTTGTGGGTGAACGAGAGTGTCTTGAAGATGATTCTTTCCTTAATGGGTAGCCAGTGGGCAGCTCTGCGGGTGGCAGAGATGTGATCTGTCCGTGGGATATTGAGGAAAGCGCGTAAAGCATTATTTTGGATGGTTTGGAGTTTTTTTTAGGTTCAGGTGCCCACAAAGAGGACATTGCAGTAGTCAAGCAAAGCACCCACCACTGCCCAGGGATTCCTAGTCAATTCATCGAAACTGATGCATCGAAATGCCACACCATCGAAACCAAAGCAACATTTACCAATGCATCGACAGGCTATCTATTACATGTAAAAGTGCTTTTCCATCAAAACCAGTCCATCGAAAATATAAATGGACTGGTTTAAATAGAAATGCACTTTTAAATGTAAAATATAGCATTTCAATGCATTTTTTTGTAACATTAAAACGTCACATGGAGCTGTCCAGGGCTGAAATTTCAGCACTGGCCAGCTCCTTGTAATGTTTTAATGTTTTTTGGTATATTGAGTGGGGGGGGGGTCACCCCCCCAATCCCCACGCCCCCCCAACCCTAACCCTAACCCTAATGTAACCCTTAATCTAACCCTACCTCCAACCCTAGCCCTAATGTAACCTTTAATCTAATCCTAGCCCCAACCCTAACCCTAGCCCCAACCCTAACACTAATGTAACCCTTAATCTAACCCTAACCCTAATGTAACCCTTAATCTAACCCTAACCCCAGTTTCGATTATACCATCAAATTATAATCAATGAAAAGGTAATTCGATGCTAGTGCTTTTCGTTTAATATAATTCGATAGTGTGGCATTAGATGGAATGGGTTTAGATGAATTGACTAGATACCCTGCCCAGGCAATTGTTGGGCAGCGGTTGCAGGATAGGAAGGGTCTGGCAGCATTGAGTAATTTCGTTGTGTAAGCTGCTGCCGAGGAGATGGTGCTTACTTGGCGTGATAGGGAGAGGGTGGCATCAAGGTGGATACCCAGTGTTTTTACTGAGGAGGAGATAGGGAATCACAGATCTGTCGAAGTTGGAGTTTTGGGAGTCAAGTGTTTTTAGGGCAGCTGATGTGATGAACCAACTATTAGAAGTTCTATTTTCTCGTTGAGGGATAGGCCGTGGGTCCCCATCCAGGCTTGGATAGTGGCATATGTGGAACTGAGATAGGCAGAGTCAATGTGGTAAGAACCTGAGAGTGGGAGGTGTATATGTGTGTCGTCGGCATAGTTGCTATTAGCTATGCCGAGGGAGTCCAGGTGTTCAGAGGGGCTTTGTGAAGATGTTATAGAGCGTGGGTGAGACACATGATGCTTGGGGTACCTTGCATCTAATGGGGAAAGGAGACGCACAGGTGCTGTCAGAGAAAACTTTCATCCCTCTTCCTTCGAGGAAAGAGGCTATCCAGGCGGCAGCTTCCTGTGAAAAGGCTGCAGCGGAGTAAAGGTGATGACATAGGATGTTGTGGTCGACTAAGTCGAAGGCTGCGGACAGATCAAGGAGAAGGAGCATAGCCAACTTTCCTTCATCCCTGATAAGAGTCCAGCTGGATTTTTAGGTCGAGTGCAGAATCCGTACCGCGGATCCGGAAGCCCAATTAGCAGATGCCTAGGATCTGGTTGGTTTCTAGATGACATTGAATTTGTTGGTAGGTAGCTCTGTCAAGGATTTTAAAGAGGAATGGTACGGTGGCAATGGGACGGTGTTTATACGGCATGGGGGGGGTCAAGTCTAGATTTCTTCAATAGAGGGAGGACCCATGCTTCCTTGAGGCATGTAGGTACTATGGCTGAGTTGAAGGAGGCATTGATGAATGCCGTGATAAATAGGGCAAGTTCATGAAAGCAGTCTTTCATTAGGGTTGCCGGGCATATATTCCCTTTGAATCTAGAAGGCTTAGAATCAGTAGGATGCGGCACGTTTCTTGGGTGGGAACCTTCTTAAAACTAAAGAGTGGGGCATCAGTGCTGATTTTGATGGGCACGTGCAAGAGTTAAGACTGTTGCAAAATGCACGCTTGTCTGGATTTTCACTTTCAGCTTATCTTTGTGCAATAGGGCAGTCTGAATTTGTGGGCAAGAACCACAAGGATCCCAGAAAGGAAATATACAGGTCCTGGCGACTATTTCAGGACAAGCTCCTGGACCTGGCGTTCCCGCTGGCTGAAGTAATGGACTTAGCCGAAAGGGCCAAGGATACCGGTGCGCCAGTAGACCCCACAGTGTTGGCTAACTGGGCTCAGAGAGCAGTGCGTCTTCTGGGAAACGCAAACTATACAATCACATCAGAACGAAGGAAGTGCCTGCTGCTAAAGATAGACCAGCAACTGGCATCTTACAAAATCGTTCCTGGGGCTCCTATTCCAAAATGCCTTTGCGAAGGAGCTGGCAAAGTACGTTGGCACATTCGCTGCCCTGGATAAGGCACAGGCATCCATAAAGATATCAGAAATTCCAGTTATTAAAACAAGAAATACGGCTTTTGGAAATAAACATAGGCACTGGGGCTTGTATATTTTACAGTTTTGTGCTGGCTGGAGCTTTTGTGTGTATCAATAGCAAGAGGACGTTATGTTTTTTTTATTTGATATGTTATATTATGTTGAAGACATTGTCAATTATGTGCTAAAATCATGGCAACTACATCCTCAAAATATTGTGCGGACTGTGTTGCGATATTCACTGTGGATAAGACCATTTTGACATGTTCTTCTTTTGGCCACGCAATCATGCAAGTCACGCCCCCAAATGAGGCCCTAACCCCTCTCAATTTCTTACCCCACTAAAAGCATTGGTTTTACATGTCCATTTTTACATCAGAAGGGGATACCAACCACACTCCATAGAAAACAACGATCTATATAGAAATGCAATTTGCCGCTCATAGGACAACCTTGCAAGGTGGCTCTGAAACTGCAATAGTCAAAGGGTAGGCGCAACACACAGGCGGAGCACTAGCCCCGCCCTACAGACCCAAGTCACTTACTCTGAAGAGCCATCAATTGTGGGTGTGGATCTCTCTGCGATGGTCGGCACTGGCAGTATGGGTTTCCTTTTGACTGGCATGACGAAACCAGAGGCTAGTTGTCCCCGGCGCTCACTTCTTGCACAAGCGCTACAAAAGAATCCTGAAGGTAGTGTCTAGTTCCCATCCGAAAAAAGCACCATTGAAACTCCCCGCTTCCGAGTCTTCACGTGACTTTGGACACGTTACGTTCCCTTTCATGCACGCTGCGTCACACGCCCTCCTGTCCCACTTGTTGAGCGGAAAGGCAATGGTTGCAGTAGGGCTGGAAACGTGTGTGGTTTCTCAGGCGGATGCATTTTTATATTGATATTTTGTGATACCACTGGCAGACAGATCCGGGCGATGAGAGCTGAGGGAGGTGGCCAAAAACATGGTCGTTTGAAGAGGTCCAAGTCCGACCTATTTTAACACTTCGGTTGGGGCCCCCACAGCCCAGAGAAGAGAATACAAGTCTGAGGAACCCGTGGGGTGCACACACAGTGTTGTAAATGGAAACATATTGGTGGGGGATCCCACAATGGTAGGGTAGGGCAGGATTTTGGGGTGGAGCAGTGCCCCAGGAGGCAGGGTTTGGGGGGTGGGGGGGAGCGGGGAGCTGGCAGTTGACCTCCGATCAAAGGAATTGTCCAAAGTGATAGTTTAAAACGGCGCTATTTCTTTCATGTTGCATCGATTCCAAACTATATATCAATTCAACTTTAAAGGCACTGACGATGCGTTACTTCACTATGCGGATAATAGTTTTGACCAGTGTTGCTGAGTAAATATTCTTTAAAATGCACAATTTACATCCCATTTTATAACAAAAAACATCCCCTTGGGTACTAATCAAACAGGGTGATTTCTGTTCGCCATTAACAAGGTTTTCTTTTACTTGAACCCCACCCGCTGCAGCTCCACTCTGAAAGAAGTGTTTGTTGCATGCCCGTATATTTATTTATTTATGCAAAGGTTGTCGGATACAGATGTCCGACAAACATTGCATAAATAAATTAATCCGGTCGTGGCTGAGGGCTGTAATTTCTTCTGCTTACCCCTTGGTCACCAGAGGAAGTTACAGTGTGCTCGCGGGCGCTTTTTAAAATTCTTTTATTTAAAAAGACAATTTTGGTTCTTCCCCCCAGCGCTGACTCTGGCCGGATTCCGAGATCCGGCTACACATCTGGTGCCGGATCTCGGATCCGGCGAGAGCCGGCCCAATCGCCAGCGCTGTGCATAAATTATCATAGCTCTTAAAGCAGGTGAAAACACTTGATTTTGTTTTCGGTGGGGGGTGTAGGTGAGATCCCATTGAAGTGAATGGGTGTATATGGAGTTTGCCCGGTGAGTCAGCTGAATACAAGATCTTGTGAGTGTGTAGAGCTATGCATTACATTGGAGACAAGGGGTTAATAGTCAATGATTATCATCAGATGGGCAGCGAACAGGGATCTGAAATACTGAACTTCGCCTGAAAAGGGCGCTTAGTTTTTCAGCTCAATGCTCGCTGGCCTTCTCGTGATTAGCCCCTTGTTGACAAACAATGACTAATGTAGAGAACAAATGTACCACAGGGGCATGAGGCAACCCCATAAATACCAACCTTTTTCCACAGCTGGGAGGGAGATTTGTAACAAAAATCGGGAGAATTAAATGTTCCATTGAATTGGGTGGGGTAAGAAATATAGAGAAAGTAATAAATAGCATAATTTCTTATGAAATAGCAGCCTTCTGCCCAAATCGAGAGGGTTGGCATGTATGCAACCCTGAAGGGCTCCAACCAATGAAGCTTTTAATGTGAGTGCTGGAAAGCCCACCTTTTAAAGTCCCGAATAAAAGGTAAAGACTTCTGTGTCATAAGACCTCCAGTGCTTAAAGTGGGACTCAGAATCGGGTGTGGGGCTTTAGTTATGGTGGGTGGCCTATGAACAGCTGGGTGGCGTATCCCACCCATACTTAAGCCACACCCTAACTAGAGCCCTTCGCCCACGTGGCGTGATTATCTAGCCCATGCCTGGCTCCCAGGTAGTGGGAACCAAGCAGGAGAGCTTGGGCGCACTGGTATCATAACTTTGATGCACCCAGCCTCTCCTTTCTTTCCCTAAATCATAGGTCTTGAGAACCGCTGGCAGGCTGCCTGTGGGGGGTTGGAGCCTGTGTTTAAGAAACAAAAGGAGAAGGTATGATACCTGTGTGCCCCAGCTCCCCTTTTGTTTCTTAAAGTAGCTAACCCCCAGCAGGCAGCCCTTTCATTCAAGGAGCCGCATGTTTAAAGGGTTGCCTGGGGAGGGGGAGATCGCTGACACCTGCAGGCAGCCGTTTAACCATGCACAGCTCTTTGGTTAAATGGAGTGCCTGCTGCGGGTCGGCGTATATGGGTTAGTGGAGGAGGGGAGCCCTGGCTCAGGATTCCGAAATGCCCTGTTTTAACCGGTTTACGCATGAAGCACTTTAAAGATTTTGTCCACAGACCTGATTTTATTGGTGTAGACAACCTGTGACAATTATATGTCATTGATTTTGGCCTTTCTTAAATTTTTTCCCAGTTGAAACATATTTAATATCTATATATGAAACGCTGAAAATGTCCTGCGAGTTCTTCATGCAGGCACAACAGCCATGCAGACTACACAGCCGGGCCCGCAAAGGTGTGGGCTGTGCTGCTCGGAGCAGTCTGCTCCGAGCAGCACAGCCCCTCCCTCGTGAGCCCGGCAGATCTAATCTGCCCTGTGCGCCGCACACCAGTGCACATCGCCTGCTGTTTAGGGAAACGTTCAGTGCAGTTCACTGAAAGTGCGAGTTTCAACTTCATCCCACACTATTTTAAAATGAAACCGCTCAAGAACAGTTTCATTTTAAAATATTGTGGGATGAGGTTGAAACTCGCACTTTCAGTGCACTGCACTGAACGTTTCCCTAAACAGCAGGCGATGTGCACTGGTGTGTGGCGCGCCAAAACATCCCAGCGCCGAAACATCCCGTCGCCGAACTGGCCGCGGCGAATCGGCCCACGCCGAACCGGCGTGTACCGGTTTCCGTACTCAGCTGATGCAATTTAGGTTAGGTTGCCCTCTGCTGTCCAAATAGCAAACTGCACCTCTGTGTGCCATTCCACTCCAACTACAACTATCATTTTAACAAACAGAATGAACATGGTTCTACGCGGTCACCTTCACCTTCCACCATCGCAAACATTCTGAGTAATTTCAAGTTACTTGTTTCCCACTTCACTTCACACTGGGCACAGCCGTACCAGTGTCAATGAACAGTTAATTGCTGGCTCAAAGTTTCAGTCTCTAAAGAGGGAAACGCTGTAGGACACATGCCTCCTCACGAGCTAAAACTGAAAGTAGCTGCTGTAATTATGCTACCACGCAATCTTATGCCATCACAGGGACTCTGCAATGGAACAAGCTTGACAATTGCGCGTCTACAAAGACACATAGAGGCCTGTGTTACCGATAGATTAAACTTAGATAATGTTCTTATACCATGCATACCTCATTCATCTGATACAAATCTGCTTTTCAAATCCAAACGACAACACTTTCCTATTCGTTTTGCCTTTTCAATGACCATTAATAAGTCACAGGAGCAGACTTTTGAAAGAATCTGCCTATATCCTCCGAAACCTGTATTCAGTCACGGCCAACTATATGTTGCTCTCTAAAGAGTTTGATCATTTGTATGATTAAGTGTTATATCTGAGAATAAGGAGATTGTTAATTGTGTTTACAATGAAATATATGAGTAAATAAATAAAAATGCAACAATAATTAATTAATAACCTTTTGTCATGCATCAGCATGCCCCCCAGTCCCTTGAACATAAACCGGGATGCTGGCGGGTGTATGCATGCTGGCGGGGTGCTTACCTATCTCACGCTGGTCTCCTGCCTTAGGGCCCCCGGTTGTGACACCGGGCAGCTGTTCCTCGGTTTCCCATGGCAGAGGGTCTTCCTTTCACCGTGCCGGCATGTCGCTACATTTCCTTTGCCTCATGTGTGCGCTAGAGAAGGGTTGCTAAGCAACTATATGTAAACAGCCTCATTCTCACACCAATGCATAAAAGGGAAGTGAATCAATGCCTTGGTGCGTCTCAACTTCCTTGCTTACTATGCCCCTCTCTGCTCTGACTCTGTTCTCTGTGCACCGTCTTCTTGGTGTTTGTCTAGCTTCTATTGCTGCCCTGCTTGCCCTTAATTTTCTTGTTCTTTATCTCATGATTTTCTACCAGCCTTTGTCTCATTCTCCTTGCTGATTGACCTTGTTATCTCCTACCATCCTGGTGCCCCCGTTCAGTGCCTGGCACTGTTTCTGCACCACGCTAATCCGGGGGCACTTATTTCGTGGTGCTGGAAGATTTGCCCTGCCTCCTGCCTCCTGCCTCTGGGTGTTTTGCATCCAGTCGGCAAGGGTAGGGAGGGTTTCTCAGGCATCGCCTTCACTATTCAGCAGCTACGGTTACAACTCGGTGACTTCTGCTCAACTGACCCTTCATGATCTGCTTGACAGATTGAGACACCTACCTTCCCAGTCTTTGGACATGGAGGACCTGCAGGAATTGAGGGAAGAAGTAGTGGCACTACGTCAAGAAGTGACAGCCCTCAAACAGGAAAATTGGTTACTCAAGGATCCTATGGCCCAAAACACAATGGCTTCACTTTCTGAGAGCACTTTAGCATCAACTACATCTGTTAAGTACGATGGGGATGCCCGAACCCTCACTGAGTTTTGCATTCACTGCAGAGTCCAGTTTCTGTTTTGACAGTTACATTTCGCAAGCGAGCGAGCAAAAATTGATTTTATTCTAAACAACCGCACAGTGAATGATCTAGCCTGGGCTACACCCTATGTGTCTGCTAGGAGTCCCATCCTAGATTCCTTCTCCGAATTCAAGAAAGCGTTCCTTGAGGCATTACAGTCACCTAATACCAAAGACATTACCCAGAACCGGTTACTGGGCATTAAACAAGGGACACGAAATATCATCCTCTATTAGTCGTTTTCGTCAGCTTGCTAATGAATTTCAATGGCCTGAAGAGACTCAAAAGACATTGTTCCGCTGTGGTTTACGTGAAGAATACAAGGACGAATTAGTCCATGCCCCAGAACCTGCCACCATTCAGGCATTGATCGGTCAAGTGATCAAGATTGACCACTGTTTGACAGAACAACATACTGAATATCGACAAAGTAACTACAACAGATTGGTGCCACCTGCACCCTCAGCTGCCAGAGGTCCCCCCTCAGTAGGGGAGGTCAGGCCAGAACCTATGCAGCTGGGAGCAGTACATGGCCCACTTTTTGAATCTGAAAGAAGATGATGCAGACAGAATAACTTGTGTTTGTATTGCAATGGAAGACATTTTCTGAGTACCTGACTTGTTCGACCTGCTAAATAGGGAGGGGGGAAACTCGTGGGCCTGTTGTCAGTCAGGAAGGAAATAACGAGCCCAGCTACGCCTACCACCCTTCCCCCAGCCACGGTGCATGCCATGCCGCCCCACATACTTTTCTTGCAGTTTACCATATCTTGGGGCGAGGTGAAACAACCAATGAAAACAACGGCACTGATAGACTCAGGGGAATCCAGTAATTACATGGATGCCAGATTCTGTGCCCTCCTCAGGGTGACTGCTTTGCCTAAATCTCATCCAGCAATTGCCTTAGGTCCCCTAACCAATGAAACAGAACCCATTGTTTTGACCATCAATCAACACAAGGAAACCTTGGATTTCGACCTTATACAATCGCCTTCATATCCACTGTTGTTGGGTCTACCGGGGTTGGTGTTTCATAGCCCCTATATTAACTGGGCCACGCACACTCTGCTGTTTTGTTCCGACATTTGTACCAGAAAATGCTGCTCAGTCTAACTACCGTCTTCGGTACAATTTGACCACACCTATACAAGCCCTGTTCGGTCTATCCTTTGCGGTATAAAAGATGCCGGTGGAGTATACCAGCTTCAACAAGGTGTTTTCCTCACCTGAAGACATACCTCTACCACCATCGTGTCCTTTTGATTGCGAGATAAGGCTACGCCCGGATCAACCCATTCCTCATGGGCGAGTGTATTCGATTACCACAAAGGAACTACAAGAACTAAGACGTTATATCTCTGAATGTCTTGAAAAAGGCCCATTGTTTTTTGTACCTAAGAAAGAGGGCATCCTTCGACCTTGTGTGAAGTATCATCTGTTAAACGACATAACAATCAATGACAGGTATCCATTACCTCTGATAGGAGACATACTGGAATTCCTACACAACGCCCGCTTGTTCACAAAGATCGACCTTCAGGGTGCTTACCACCTGGTGAGAATCAAACCTGGAGATGAATGGAAGACTGCTTTCAAGTCTCCCCCGGGGCATTCCGAATATAGCGTAATGCATTTCTGTTTGTGTAATGCCCCAGCTGTCTTCCAGCGATTTATGGACTCTCTCTTTACGGACCTCCTCGGTATAACCGCCTGGGTTTATTTGTATGACATTCCCGTTTTCTGTAAAACACTGGAGGAACAAATAGCTCATATCTCCAAGGTCCTTCGGAGGCTACTTGACAATCACTTGTATGCCAAGGAAGAGAAATGGCAATTCCACCAAGAACGGATTGATTTTCTGGGTTATGCGATTGATTTGGATGGCATCCAGATGAATCCAATGAAGATTAAATCTACTGTGGAGTGGTCTAGTCCACAGATGTTAAGGCAGTTCAATGATTTTTGGGGTTTGCTAACTTTTACAGGCACTTTATACCTGATTTCGCCCTGAAGAACACACAAATTACATGCCTATTGCATAAAGGACTAGCCTTTTGCTGGGACGAACAAGCTGAACAAGGGTTTCAGGACATCAAAGCAGAGTTTATGAAGGCTCCCATCCTGAGACGCCCCAATGAAGAATACCCATTTATCATCGAGACTGATGCATCTGATAATCCTGTTGGCTCTGTCTTATTGCAATGGAACCCTGAAACTGCTCTTGACCGTCCACCCGCTTACTACTCTAGGCAATTGACCCCAAGTGAGCGTAATTACATGATTATAGAAAAGGAACTGTTAGCCATAAAAGATAGCTTCACGGAATGGGGACATCAGCTCCTCGGGGGCATGTACCCAGTGGAGATACTCACAGACAATTAAAGTCTGCAGTATCTACAATCCTTGTCATGCAACAACAGTCACCAGGCACGATGGTCATTGTTCTTCTCGCAATTCACCTTCACGATTTCTCATATCCCTGGAACTCCTGTAATGGAGGAGCTGAAATAAAGATAGGGAATCAACAACGGAATGTAGTGGGGGGCAGCCCCCCCCACTTAAAACTAAGTAGAGAAATTTGTATGGACTAATTTAGTGTTGTAATTATGTGAAAATGGTATTTATAATGTTAGTATATACTAGTAGTCTAAAGGGCGTCGTGTTATAAGGTCGAACATGTCTTTATCATGATGTGGTAAGGGGGCATGGCACAGAATGGATAAATAAGGTTTTCTGTACACAGACAGAAAAGAGCTCTGACAAATGCCTTTTACTGAAAATGCATGTAACTAAAAGTGTTGCTATAATAAGTGAAATGAAGTAATGGTCAGAGCGTGTATTTTGAGGTAATTATGAAGTTGAAACATTCAAGGCTACTATGTTGTCAGAAATTAGACGAATGTGCTGAATCCAGACAACTAATTGGAGGCTGTCTGGAAATTTATCTAAAGGTTCCAGCTGCATTAACCATACTTGGGCAGGGCACCGGGAAAAAGTACGAATTTGTACCAGATTGTATTTCATTTTGAAGGTTTAGTGCAATTGAAAAATAATTGCGTGGTGAGCGAATGCTTTAACAATGAGTTTGCTTAGACTTGTGTAGGGAGAGTGGGGGCAGGATGCTCCCTCTGAGAGCTATAAGAGGGAGCTCCGTTTTGAGCCTGGGGTGGTGGAGTCTGTGTACTTGACCACGATGCGGTTTGTGCTCTGTGTCAGCATTGCAAGAAATAAAACTTGATGAACTTTACAGTCTCTTTGCCAAATCCTTGAGTTGTCTCTATTTATTGGTGTTGGAGTATGTGAATCCAGCACCCCATCCACCTCAAGGTGCAGCTATCTCGTTTTAAGGTACTCCAGGGTGAGCTCTGATCCCATGGGCCCATCAGAGGTCGCTCCGCCCTCCTGTACACTTGGTAGCAGAGGATGGTTGTGACCATCAATTATTGATTATTGACACTTATTGGCCGTCGACACGAAGTAACTCTAGGTCTTTGGCAATATCACGAGTCCTTTGCCATTTCGACTGAGTAGACTGTGAAGCTCCCCGTAGACAATGTGTCAAGTTTAAAAACTTCCTCCCCCTCCTCCTCACCTGGCTCCTCAGAGGTATACTCTATTGGGATGGTCTCGGTCTTCTTTCGTTCCTTCCGTGAAGTGGGGGTGTCTCTCTTGGGTGTCCTGATCTTCTTTTCGTGCAGGTAGGGTCTGGCCCCTCCGGAGGCCACCTTGGCAGAGAAGGAACCCTAACCGCGGGGACCCCCGGGGGGCCAGCCCTAAACAGGGAAAAAGCACAAGGCGGAAAAAACCCTGTAAGTTCAGATGTGTTCAGTTGGCTGTAATTCACTTCCTTGATGACCTGAAGGCAGCTGGTGTTGGTAGAATACAAGGGATGTTTGTTTGTGGCTATATAAATCCTTGGAGTTAGGGCAGGAGTTTGATGAATAGCTGGAAAAGGAGGGTACACAAAAATAGAAAGGAGTCGAAGAAATACCCGATAGTGAAGGTGACAAGGGAATAGTGAGAAACAGTCAGAGCTAGTAGTAAGTACCGAACAAGGAGCAATAAGGTAAGCCGACAGGAAGATGCTTACAGAGCGGGAGACCGCTCAGTAAACGAAATTGAGGAGCCGGGACCAGCTGCAGAAAAATAGCAAGGGCGTAATAAAGGCAGCCCTAGCAAAGTATAAGGCAGGAAGACAGAAAACCAGGAAGAGTGGACAAACAAACTTAGGAAGGAACCAGACAGAACAGGAGGATGCGAGGAAGTAAAAAAGTAGGACGTAAGAAACCAAAAACTATACAGGTAAGACTGGAGGCGGCAAGGATAGCAACGGATAAGGACTAGGGAGAGGCAGGCAAAGGGGGATACAAAAGGTAGACGATCCGACGAGACGGACCAGGAGGGCTGGAAAGGAAAAAGAAGGGAAGAGGCAATGAGAAATTCATGGACAAAGATTCCTCACGGACCGTAGCGTTGGTAAACAGATACAACGCGTAGGTCAGTGGGAGGAGTCAGCATATAAGGACTCGTCCGCCATCTTGGGTGAGGACTGAAATGCGCGTACGGCAATCAATGCCTCCAGCGTTTCCAGACCCTCCAATCCGAGTTCCTGACAGTATGCCCCCTTCTTCTCGGAGATCCCCCGGGTTTGCCCGGATGAAGTCGGTGGAATCGTTGTACTAACTGTGGGGCATGAACATGGCTCACTGGTTCCCAAGTCCGCTCTTCTACTGGATAACCCTTCCAGTGGACCAGATAGTACAGTCGTCCTTTGTGGTATCTGGAATCCACTAAATGGGATACTTCATATTCGTCGGGAACAGGAGACACTTGAGTACGCCCTCTGAATACGGGTCTCTTGAAAGGGTCCTCCTTATGTTCTTTCAAAAGGGAAACGTGGAAGACTGGGTGCACCCTTTTGAGCTATTCCGGTAGCCTTAGCTTAAATGCCACAGGGATTATTTGTTGTAAAATTGGAAATGGCCCAAGGAAGCGCGAGGAGAATTTGCCTTTATGAACCCATCTCGGCAGGAATCTGGTGGATAACCAGACCAACTGCCCTATCTTCCATGCAGGATTGCCACTCCTTCCCTTGTCTGCCCATTTCTTTTGCGAATGTTGACTTGCTTGATGAGCTTCTTTGGCCAATCTGTGTACATCTAGTAGGTCCTGTAGAACTCCATCAAGAGCTGGGATCTTGGCAGAAGGAGGAGTAAGCCAGGGTAAGTGTTGGGGATGGTACCCATATGTACAATAGAAGGGACTCATCTGGATCGAGGTATGCAAGGCGTTATTATAGGCAAATTCTGCTTGAGGGAGAAAGCAATACCATTCTTCTTGTTGAGGACTGCAGAAGCATCGGAGATATTGTTCAAGGCTGGCGTTTAACCTTTCTGTTTGTCCATTGCTCTGCGGGTGATACCCTGAAGAGAGAGCCTTGTGAATCCCCAGAATTTGGCAGAGAGAGGTCCAAAATCTGGATGTGAATTGGGGGCCTCTGTCCGACACGATGGTTCTGGGTAAACCATGTAGACGGACTATGTCCTGGAGAAAGGTTGCTGCCATCTCGGTGGCAGACGGTATCTGTTTGAAGGCCGAAAAATGGGCCAATTTGCTGAATGAGTCAATGGTCACCATGATGACTGTCATGCCATAGGATGAAGGGAGGACTACTATAAAATCAGTGGATATGTGCTCCCAAGGGCAGTTTGGTAAGGAATGCTGCTGCAACAATCCTAGGGGTCTTCCAGTTCGGTATTTGTTAGAGGCACAGACTGAACAAGTAGAAACGTACTGATTTACATCCCTTCTTAAGGTTGGCCACCAAAAACCTCTCTGTAGGAGGTCATATGTCTTCCTTATACCTGAGTGTCCTGTTAAAGGCGTATCATGACACCAAGACAATATCTGTACCTGTAGCTTCTTGGTCGGAATATAGAGTGCACCTTCATAGTAGTACAATCCGTCCTTGTTTTGGCTCACTTTAGATGGAAACTCCGTGCACATCTGATACTGTGGTACCAGATCTTGTAGAAAGGAAACCGTAGATGCCAACACAGTAAGGTTTGGGAAAATAAGCTCATGTCCCTTATAGGAACCAGGCTTCTTGACAAGGCATCAGCCTTCTTATTCTCTGTTCCTGGTATGTATGTAATAACAAAATCATACTGTAAAAAGAAATAAGCCCATCTGGCATGTCTGGCGTTGGAACATTCCATCTTCTGCAAAACCCGAAGGTTGCGATGATCCGTTCGAATGGTAAATTGATGGTTAGCTCCCTGTAGTAGATGTCTCCACTCTTGACAGGCCAATTTAATTGCCAAAATCTCCTTCTCGATGACAGAATAGTTGCGTTCGCTACAGGTAAGTGTCTTGGAATAATATGCTACAGGGTGTTCATATCCATCTTCCTGCTCTTGAAGTAGGACTGCCCCAATTGCTCCCGAAGAGGCGTCCGTCTCCAGAATGTACGGTCTGGTCTGATCAGGTTAGACCAGGATGGGTGCGGTAGAAAAGCATTTCTTTAGAAATTGGAGCGCCCTTTGGGGTTCATCGCCAAAAATGAACTTAACAACCTTCTTCAATAAAGAGGTCAGAGGTAACACCTTGTTGGAGAAGTTGGGGATGAACCTCCGATAAAAATTGGCCAATCCTAAGAAGCTCTGCAGCTCCTTGATGTTAACTGGATTCTTCCACTCAGTAATGGCCCTTACCTTGTTGGCATCCATTTCGATACCTTCTTTGGACAAAATGAATCCCAAGTAGGACACAGAGGTAGATTCGAAAATGCATTTCTCTGGTGTAACCAGCAACTGATGGGATTGAAGACGTCGTAGGACCTGTTTGACCAATGATCTGTGATCTGAAAGAGTCTTGGAGAAGACGAGAATATCATCTAGATACACTACCACAGATACAAATAGCATATCCGAAAAAAACCTTGTCCATGTACCTTTGGAAGACTGCTGGAGCATTTACTAGGCCAAACGGCATCACTCTGTACTCAAAGAGTCCAAAAGGGGTACGGAATGCTGTCTTCCATTCGTCCCCCTGTCTTATTCTCAGAAGGTGATAAGCTCCTATTAGGTCAAGCTTTGTAAAGTATTCCGCTCCTTGAACCGCCTCCAGGATATCTCGAATCAAGGGCATGCAGTATCTATCCCGGATGGTGACTTTGTTCAAGCCCCGGTAATCTATACAAGGGCAAAGTTCAGCCGAGTCTTTTTTCGGAATGAAGAACAATGAAGCTCCACAAGCAGACTTAGACCCTTGGATGAGTCCGTTCTGTATGTTTGCGTCAAGGTAATCCCTTAATGCCTTCCTCTCCGGTAACGACAGTGGATACATCCTCCCAAAGGGAACCACTGCATCTGGTGTTAGGTCAATGCAGCAGTCCTCCGCTCTATGCGGTGGGAGTTGTCGGGGTATGGTATCCAGGAATACCTCAGAGAATTCCTGATAGTGGAGAGGAACAGAGGCAACTGTGATCCTTTCTGGGATTCTGCTTATGGAAGACTCAGGGGTTTTTGAGACCAAAGTTAATTCAAAACAGTGAGATTTACAAAACATGGAGTCGAAGTGTACCTTGTTGGCGGTCCAATCAATGTGAGGGTTGTGCCTCCTTAACCATGGAATACCGATAACCAAAGGAAAATGGGCTGCTCGGATCTGATCGAAGACCAGAAACTCCTCGTGGTGGTGTAACTTCATTCTCAAGGGGATTGTCTCCTTAGTTATCGGCCCAGACGACAAGGGTCAACCCCTTCCACTGGGATAGGTGTGGCCTTGGTTCTAGTGGATACAAGATGTTCCGCTGCCCACTTGGAGTCTATAAAGTTCCCTGCTGCTCCACAGTCAAGCATAGCTAATACTTCAGTGGGACCGACCTCTGTCAGCCAAAGGTGAACTCGGAACACCATCAAACTGCAATCCTCAGGAGTGTTTACTGCTCTTGTATGGTTGCAAGGGCGTTTGAGACTTCCCCCGAAACCTCCCTTGCTGTAGATCGGGGGTTGAAGTTTCCCTGTCTTCTAGGAGGTACTTCAGGACAATCTCTTAATAGGTGCTTTGAAGAGCCGCAATACATACACAACCCAGAGTCTCTTCTTCTCTTTCTCTCTTCCTGCGTTAACGGTCCTCTTGTTGTTCCAATCTGCATAGGTTCATCCGGGGGATGAGAAGACCTGGTGGGAGGATTAGATGAGGGTAGAGGGGTTGGTCGAGAAGTGCCTCGGCTTCTTCTTCTTTCGGATCGTCTTTCCTTCAAACGAAACTCTATCTGAAGGGACAATGTAACAAGGTCCTGAAAAGACGCAGGTCGGGCTACTCGGGGTAGCTCATCCTTGATATCTTCATGAAGGCCGCGTCAATAAATGGTTTGCTGGGCGGAATCTGGCCAATCCGCCTTGGCTGCCAGTCTCTGAAAACGGGAGAGATAGGTCTGGACATCAGTGTTTCCTTGTTCGACGTCTAAGATTGCTTCTAAAGAAGAGTAAAATACCTCCGGTCTGTCGAATCGTTCCTTAAACACCTCCGTAAAACGATCGTAGTCGTCCAAAATTGGTTCATTTCTGGTGACAAATGGTGTAGCCCACGAAAGTGCATTTCCCATTCGATTGGCTATAATAAACCCAACCTTTGATCGAGCAGTCTCGTAGGTGTGGCTACGAAAGGCAAAATATACCTTGCACGCATCGAGGAATTCCTTCATTCCTCCGGGGTGCCCATCGTACTTGCCAAAGGATAGAGGCATCGTAGGCAAGTCTCCACGGTCATCACGATGCATTACAACCTGTTGTAGGAGGGCGATATTTTCAGTTCTCAAGGCCTGGACCTCCATTGTTAGATTCTGCATGGCTGCCACTAGTTTCTGATACTGTTCCAATGATGCCATGGTGGATTCTGGGCGTTGTATGCTGTCAAGTTTAAAAACTTCCTCCCCCTCCTCCTCACCTGGCTCCTCAGAGGTATACTCTATTGGGATGGTCTCGGTCTTCTTTCGTTTCTTCCGTGAAGTGGGGGTGTCTCTCTTGGGTGTCCTGATCTTCTTTACGTGCAGGTAGGGTGTGGCCCCTCCAGAGGCCACCTTGGCAGAGAAGGAACCCTAACCGCGGGGACCCCCGGGGGGCCAGCCCTAAACAGGGAAAAAGCACAAAGGCGGAAAAAACCCTGTAAATTCAGATGGGTTCAGTTGGCTGTAATTCACTTCCTTGATGACCTGAAGGCAGCCGGTGTTGGTAGAATACAAGGGAATGTTTGTTTGTGGCTATATAAATCCTTGGAGTTAGGGCAGGAGTTTGATGAATAGCTGGAAAAGGATGGTACACAAAAATAGAAAGGAGTCGAAGAAATACCCGATAGTGAAGGTGACAAGGGAATAGTGAGAAACAGTCAGAACTAGTAGTAAGTACCGAACAAGGAGCAATAAGGTAAGCCGACAGGAAGATACTTACGGAGCGGGAGACCGCTCAGTAAACGAAATTGAGGAGCCGGGACCGGCTGCAGAAAAATAGCAAGTTCGTAATAAAGGCAGCCCTAGCAAAGTATAAGGCAGGAAGACAGAAAACGAGGAAGAGTGGACAAACAAACTTAGGAAGGAACCAGACAGAACAGGAGGATGCGAGGAAGTAAAAAAGTAGGACGTAAGAAACCAAAAACTATACAGGTAAGACTCGAGGCGGCAAGGATAGCAACGGATAAGGACTATGGAGAGGCAGGCAAAGGGGGATACAAAAGGTAGAAGGGAAGTAGACGATCCGACGAGACGGACCAGGAGGGCTGGAAAGGAAAAAGAAGGGAAGAGGCAATGAGAAATTCACGGACGAAGTTTACTCACGGACCGTAGCATTGGTAAACAGATACAACGCGTAGGTCGGTGGGAGGAGTCAGCATATAAGGACTCGTCCGCCATCTTGGGTGAGGACTGAAACGCGTGTACGGCAATCAATGCCTCCAGCATTTCCAGACCCTCCAATCCGAGTTCCTGACACAATGGTAGTGTAATTGAGACTGCAGTCGGGGCCTGAAGGGACCTGTTTTATAAACATATCCCTTCTCATTCCTACTGGCAGCTGACCAGAATAAAACCTGAAGAAGGCGGTGATCACGAGGGTCGGGAGACGAACGGTGGGAAAGGTGCGTGAAGAAACAGAAAAATTGCTATGAATTAAGCATCTTAAAAGAGCCAGGACAGGAGAGACGAAGGGGAGCCATACTGTTCTGCCCAAGTTAAAATTGGAGTAAAGGGGATAGAAAATAAGATAGGGATGGGGCAGACTGCAACTGCCCTAGCCAATAGAGACAGGGGGACGGGGAGGAAGAACAATATGGCAGAAAGGGGAACATATATAATTTTTCAGGGAAAGAGAACAATGGCAGTCCAGATTTGGGACCAAAACATTAACAGCATTTAAAAATCAGTAACAAGAGTAAAATATTCATGACGGTCAGACATGCATGCAGCCGGCCAGAGTCGTGTCTGACTTTGTCACATGTCACGTCATGCTGTGTGTCTAACTGTTGTATGTTATGGCTGTTCATGTGGTTCATTTTATGGCATAACTGTCTGTATGCACTGTAAAAACATTGGAACTAATATAAAAATGATATTTTCAAGCTAAATAAAAACATTGACGTCCAGCCAAGGTTTTGAAATTGCAAATAACTGACATTACGATAGGTGATCGGATGCTATTATTCAAGGCACACAAATTCGTGGTGATTTCATCTCAAAAGAGTTAAACAGTTCTGAGATAAGTGTAAAAAGCTGTTGCACTGTAAGCCATCACAAAAAATTCAAACCAGCAGCTATAGAGTTAAATTTGTGATTTCCTCGTAGTAGACAAGATAAATGATGAATCGTGCTAAGAACGATATTTTTTCGCATTTAAATGACAAAGTTATAAGTGACTTAAAGGGGTTGTTCATTGTGTGTGGGCACTGAAACTGCGCACAGTTGAAAGAATAGAAAATCGCATTGGGTTTACAGTGATTAATGAGAACGGTGGGTGCCTGTGTAAAAAAGGATTTGTTGAAGGGGAGATAAGAAGCGTAGTATTGTGAAATTTCAGTCTGTGTGTGAGGTTGAAACTAAGGCTATGTGCAAATTGAAGTGGGCAGGCTAGCACACGAATAGCAATTGTGTTTTTCGTTTTTTAAGCAAGGCGAGAGCTCAAATAAGAGGGCTTCTGGCCAGGAATGCACTGTGCAGAAGTACCCCTTTGAATGGGTTTTTAAGCAACAAAAAAAAAACAGAGCCTCAAACTAATGGTAAGTGGGATGACAAGAGGAAGGAAGCATGCTTTCATTATGGCCCACGAGAATTAATGGGGTGATTTATGAAGAATGGAATGTGCGTTGGCAGTTCTGTAAAATAAGCTCTGCCAAACTTAACGATCGCACCAAGTTGAAAGAAAAACAAATGCTCACGCCTTGCAAGGTTGTATTTATTACACCCAAACAAGTACTGTAAAAGACAGTTTTTTGTTCACGTTGAAACAAGGTGCGAAAAACAGATTGCAGAATGCAAAAAATCACTCTGAGCATTGTTGCAAATTATGGAATTTGGAAAACTCAGTGGGAAGGCTGGTAAACGCAGGGCTCAGATCTGGTTGGGTCATTACATTTTCATTATGACTCGTGGTTGTCAATACATACATTATTTCTATGTGGTAAGGAGACACGCTAACAACCGATGCAATTGTTAGGCTATTTTAGTGATCAGGAAAATGCTCAAGTGAGTGTGGTTTATGTGTGCAGTAAAGCGCATTACATGCAAATGAATTTGTTGAACAAGCGGGCAAGTAAGTGGGGGTACATATAAGCTCAGCAATATACAAACACACAATACACAGAGACACCTGGGAATAAAAGGTGCCAATCTAGAAATGAGGACTATTTTGCAAACAGGAAAATTAATGTGTTTTCACGGTAGGACAGCCCCAGAGATTGTCCGGATGTGCCTAAAAAAGTTAATTGACACTTGAGTTTAGAAAAATTGTTTGTATCGACATGTTACATATGTATACAGCATTGTTGGAACCAGCCTAGCTATTTATCATGAGGAGATTAGGAAGGGGCTTGATTGCATATTAATGCTTTCAGCCTGTTGAGGAAAGCAATGCAAGATTTGTAATTTTAGTACTGGTGGGCGGGCATTCCAGCTTTAGGAGCCGGATGACTAAAGCCAGGGCCCACAGTTGTGGAGTTTTAAAGATAGGCATATATATATTGATCTGAAGGACTAACAAGAGTGATTCATTCTGGTAAGGATGAAAGAGCGCGGACAAAAAGACTTCTTTTGTGTGCTGCCCACGAGTTTAATAAAGGAATGCATCTGTTTTACCGATAGCCAGTGTGCTTTTCCCTATGGCTTATGAGAGGTTTCTGTATGGGAATATTCAGTATTGCCTAAAGGCATTTTCCTGTGTGATGCACATTTTTATTTTTAGGAGTTGTCCATGAGTGCCCAGAGAAGGGGCATTGTAGGGATCCAACAGTAGCACCTACCAGGGCCATCTCAAGCATTTATTGGGGCCCTGGACATGGACGTCTTTTGGGGCCCCCTCCACCAAACCAAAGGAATAAAGTGATCAAGAATATCTGGTGGCACCCTCCCCCACCATGATCATAACCTATAGGTTGAAATGCTGCCTTGAAGCATTCAGAAAAACATGGTTACGCCCTTTAAGTCCCCTTACCCTCTCCATTATTGCTGTAATCAGAATGATAAACAGGTAGCATTTGAGGTCCAACATTAGCAATCTACGAAGAGGTTACTTCTCTTCTAGTATAGAAACAAGATACTTTTATCAAATAGCATCGGGAAGATATGCAGCCTGCAGTATTAATGTAGGACTGTATGTGAAAAGATACATGTAACCCAGAATAGGCAGAGAACTCACATTAGCTGCCTCAGAGAATGCAAAAGTGCTCAAGCATGGATAGAGTAGACCGTAAGGAAGGAGAAAGCTGCACATAGCATAGCATAGATAGTGAATGCAGATTAGAAGCTGCCAGGAAGGTGTCTCTATCCAGACAGACAGAGTAGGAGTGGGACATGGTTTTCAAATAACGCTACCATTAGAGATCAAGGGAACAAGTGCCTGTGGTGTGCAGTATATCAATGCTCACTATCATAGTGGAAGCAACCCTATAGCTAGTGAAACTATGAGCAATGCTTTATGAAGAACTTACACTGAGAAGAAAATCACCCTGAAGGGCTGATGGTTTTGAAAGGTTTAGGGACTGGCAATTCCGAGATATTAGGCAAATAAAAGATTAAATGAAATGCCCAGGATCACACAGTGTTTAAGGGGTGAAGCTGGGAGTTGTGCCAATATTGCAATTCCTGCATTTGAACACTTTCTCTTCCAGCTCTTAACATGTACTAAAACAATCTAATTTTATAAAACTGAATTGCAAAATACGCAAATAGCTTTTCCAAACCTGACAATTTTAAAACCAAAAGATTACAGAAGTGGGAATGATTCTAGCTTCATTCTCTCCATCATCAAGGGAAGTACCAGCATACCATTTGATGTGAAGTAGCAGATTTAATCTATGTACGTCTTTCGTACTTTTAAGCTTTAAATAGTTCCAAAACAATGCTTTAGACACTCAAATGGACTACACAAGAAGAAATACCAAGCAATGAGCTAAACAATGTCACCAGCATGCAAGTAGGCAAACCTCACAGAAGACAGCACAGTAATGCCAGGGATCCTATATGATTTTGACCAGGATCACTGTATCATCTGCTGGCAAAGCCAGGATACAGCATGAACACTTTGGCTGCACAGTATTGAAGTTGCAAACTTAGTTACCTCTAAGACTAATAGTTTATGCACATCTTTTGAAGGGATTGCTTAAGTTTTAGGAATGCCCCATAAGAACAAACTAATTTCAACCCCTATCTGGTGCTGGAAAAGTGCTGTTAATTGCACCTCTTGTGCTGCAAAAGCAAGTAAATATGCAGGTATGTTTATAAACTTCAGACAGAGGGACAGTTCAGCCAACCTTACTGGAATGTGCCCTTCTAATCTTTCATATGAACACATATCTCTGCAATGAGTGCTTAACACACTGAGCTAACTTCTGAACCATCGTGGATGAATATGGATTTTAACTTCGGCTATTGCACGTGATCAGCAATATTCCCACAGGAAGGAAATAATGCTACAGAGATCGTGCTACCCAAACTATGTATTCCACAGTGAAAACAAAAAGCAGTACATGATTAATTAATCAAGGCAGAATGTACTTGTCAAAAACGACAGGCAAAAGGCTTAGAGCCTCAGCAGCATACAATAATATCTCCTAGCGTGTGCTATTTAAGCATGGTGAACAATGGAATCTTACTTTAGATCAGGCAGCCTTGTGGGGGCCCTGGGCAGGTGCCCCGTTCGCCCTCCCATAAAAACGTCTCTGGGGCCTACTGTAGTCTGGCAAGGAATGAGCAATTCTTAGTAGAAAAGAAAGGGTTGAATGCGTGAAAAAACCCTTTAATTATTTGTGTATTAGAATTCATGGAGCACACAGAAGCCCTTAGGCATCGTGGTGCTATTACGAAGAAGTGGCTTGCAGATACAATAAAATGGCATACACAAGGGATTGCATGGCAAAGCTTCACCTGTAATTATAGGACAGATAAATATATATTGTAGTTACAATGAATGAGCTGCATGTTTTGCTCACACTGGATAGAGTAGATAGTGAATAAAACACAGCATAAAGGTTAATTTAGCTACAGGGGGTGAGTATAGGCACCGCTGGGGGAACTGACAGGGGTAGGTAACCAAAGAAGGGCTGGGGGTTTTGCGAAAAAATGAGGAGGGATGGGTCTGCTCTAAGTGCACTAGAGAAAGCATTCCATGGTCTGGGGACAAGACGGGGAGCTTAGCCCTTTGGTATCAGCTCTTTTGGTTAATGGAACTTGTAGTTGAGTGACATAGTGACTTTGGTTGGGTCAGGCTGAACTGACCCTAGTAACAGCATCAGTTAAATATACCGGTGCTGTGTGAGACATACATTTGTGATTTTAAAATTAACCTTTCCTCCACGGGTAGCCAGTGAGCAGCTCATCTGGCGTAAGTCGTGTGTATTCTTTTAAAGAATACTGAAAGTTGCACAGCAGCACTCCGCACTTTTAGAGCCTGTGAAGATTTTGAAAAATGCCTGCAAGGATGACAGTGTAGTAATACAATTTAACACTGATAATGACACGGGAAATGAATGAGCAGGTTTTGTAAGTATTGCGGGGAAAGAAAAGGGCTGGTGGCATTAGTAAATATGATAGTGAGAGGAAGCAATGGCACTCGAATGATAAGTGCAACAAAACAGACTGTAGCATGTAATCTGGCATGAACAAGGGTGAGTGGAGGCAACCCTCACAAGGGTTGTTTCACAGCTACAGAAATAGTGGTGGAATTAAAGGAGGTAGTGGTGAACGTCATGAGATAAGGAGCAAGTGATTTTACATGGAGTTTTTAACTAACATGCGGGCAGGATCAGGCATCGCCCTGTAGCTGAATGGTCCATTGCCATTCCTGTTTTCTATTATTTTGACTTAGAATACCCTCTGAAGTTAAAGGGGGTACTGGGTCATCTGTGACCTACTTTTGGAGAATTTCAAGGATAACACAAATGTATTGAAGGGGGATTTGTGGGGTGCTCCTAAAGGTCCTTCTTTCAGGAGCTCCACCGTGAGTGATAGGACAGTTCGAATGGTAGTATACCAGGGGTGGTATTTTACAATTTTGAGGCCTTGACGGCCAGAGTGGACATCATTTTTAAATAGGAAAAAACCCTCTGTGATTTGAGATGATCCGTTGAGATTCTGGAATTATAGGATTCAGACGGATGAAGAAAGGTTTGAATGACAAAGCATGAAAGCATGATGACAGTGTTTAGGTTACCAAGGAAAGCATGTTTGTTTTTGACACGCCCTAGTTAGACACAAGCACTATTTTGATGGCATGAAAGTGACAGAAGGCCAATGAGATTGGTTGGGTGAAAAGTAAAAGATTTTATTATTTTGGCAGCATGGTAAAATATAGCCAGCGGTATGACTTGGTGGAGATTTAATGAAATATTTTAGAAATTCAGGTGCAGGCCGTGAATATTTATGAACATTTTCGAACAAGAGGTAGAGACAGATGACCTCCAGGAAACTAAAGGCAGCCATAACGTAGGGAAATATGGCAAAGGATTAAGAAACTAGCAGAATGAAATAAGAATCATGAAGGACAGTAATGGTTCGGATAAAAAGATTTAGGTTAAACAACATCATAGAATACATAAGGGGATATAAATGATAAAAGAAAACAGAGCTTACCGGGATAGACACCCGAGAGAAAATAGAGGTTACCGGGATAGACACACGAGAGAAAACAGAGGTTACCGGGATAGACACCCGAGAGAAAACAGAGGTTACCGGGATAGACACCCAAGAGAAAACAGAGGTTATCAGGATAGACACCCGAGAGAAAACAGAGGATACCAGGGCAGACACCTGAGGAGATAGAGGATACCAGGGCAGGCACCTGAGAAAGAGAGAGGATTCCCCTTATTCCTGCGCTTTAATATAGCAGTCAGAAGAAACGTGAACTCAGAGTCCACATAATAGGGGACGACTAGGCTACGACCACGTTTAAAGACGTTGTTAAGGGGGTTCGTTTAAACTCCATGTTGGGGTACATATTAGAAGGCAGAGATATTTGTGTCCAGCTGGTGTTTGTCTACTCTGCCAAGTTATACGTGTTCCCTTGTATGTCACATGTAAGAAAATGTGTTCTGTATTTTGGAACAAAGTAAGGGTTTTACACGATTCCATAATTGAGAGGGAAGCACACATGGATTGATGTTCTTGAGTAAAATTGATGATACAGAAGTTTTGCGGGAAAAGATTGGATTGGAGCCTGCAGTGTTTGGTGCTCGCTCATATTGTGGGAGTGTCGAAATTGTATGAAAGTATTGTCAAAAGCAGATTTAAGCATGGAAGAAATTACCCCACTAGCACACATATGTAAGCAACTATCGAAACACGCACCAAAGCTTAAGAAACATAGCACCACGTGGGTTAAAGGTACCGCACACAAGATCTTTATGGCGTGGCCACAAAATGGGTCTTTATCTAAAGCTGTCTTACAACACGTGGCAACTTACTTGCATGCCACATATACAAGCAAGAAGTTAGAAAACGCTGTGCTGTTCTCAAATTGTGAAAAATATAAGAACAAGGAAAGGAGGAAGAGCCTTCAGCAGCTTGGATACTAAATGTATGCACTAAGGTGGGTTGAGACGCCTACCGCGACACCTACCCTGTCTGAAACAGGAACCGAGGGAAGTAAGCCTGAGGGACTCTACCCATTAAGAGAGCTTATGGCAGCCACGGGATACAGTAACCCTGCCTATGAGTCACCTACGTACAGTAGTGACGACAATAAAGGGAAGGATCAGGATAAGAATCCTACCTCTGCAGTCCCGAGGGACAAGGAGAGACGCGATGATGAAAGAAAGGATCAGCCACAGATTAGTGCATCTCTTGATAAAGATAGAGAGGGAAAGAAATGGAAAGGAAGTAGAGACAGAACTGATGAGATAGCATTTGCAAAATACGAATGGATGGGAGGACAGATATTGTTGAAACTCGATGGAAAAGGAAGTGATGATGTGAGACCGAGAGAGAAGTCTGAAGAGACACAGAGAAGGGAGAAGGAGAAGGATGAGGGAATAAGGGATGAAAGAATAAAAAGGAAAGATAGGGTGAGGCGAGAACAGCTACCTCGCAAAGAGCAAGGAAAGCAGCTCAGTTGCACACAGAGAGCCGCCTATGAACAAGACAGACAGAAACAGCAAAGGTTAGAAGGAAAGCAAAGGGTACGTGAAAAAAAGAATAAGGAGACGAAGGGACGAGGAAATTCCAAGGATAGATGAGCGTAGAAATGAAGGGAAAAAGGAAGAAGATAGGGTCAGAGAAGAGGCGAGGAAACGTAAAAGGATTGGATGCAGGAATAAATAAATAAATCAGGAAAGGATGAAAATGATTGGTTATCTTGAATAAAAAGTGAATAAAAGAAAAATTGGTAAAGGGAACAATTGGGCAAATGAATAAAAGGATAGGGGATAAACTCAAAAGCATAAAACGGACAAAAAATCAACAACAAAAAATAATCGGAAAACAAATAGCACTTATGAGGTTTCCTGGCCAACAGCAAAAAAGGAGCATTGGGCAATAAAAGGCATCAGAGACCATGAAGACCAAAAAAAAAAGGGAGTATGGCTGACAAAAATTGGGTCAGTTAAACAAAGGACAATCACACAAACCATTTTAAGAAAATATAGTGAGGTAAGTAAAAAACAACCTTTTCAGTGCCTTTAACGATTTTGATTTATTTTTCAGATAAAAGCTATGGACCTTTTGTGGGGAAGCACAAGAAAATGTCTGCATGGCCTTAAAAATAGGAAAAAAAGAAAAAGGTAAGTACTAGTTCACGCTAAAAGGGTGTGGACACACAATTGATCTGCATTAAAAGTAAGAGGATCCAGGTGAGTAACAGGAAAAAGGTAGTAAGAGACACAAGGTCTTTAAGTGTTAGCTGTTTCTCCCAAGATTAGTGCATTCAGGTGTGGAAAGAGTAGAAAATAGATGACAACATGGCCATTTCAGACAACCACAGAAAACAGAAGTTAAATTGAAGGTGAGTAATGATTTTCGCGTTCATAATGCCAAAAGGATTGTTGTGATAGGGGCAGGCAATCACTAGAAGAGGCAAACATTGTTGGGAACAATAAAAATGGAGGCACGTAGTAAGAATTAGGTGCCATAGATGTAAAAAACAGGGGTAGGCTAGATTAAGTTAGGCAGGGACGGTGTGCAGCGAAACGCCTCTGTTTTATCTCCATAGGACAAACCCAAAGCACAAGCAAAGGCCATGGTCCAACCAAGGACAAGAAAAGAATAGGAAGAACGGCTGCTGAGCTGAGGAAGAATATGCAGCTAACCAGCAAGAATGTGCAGCTAAGCTGAGCAAAGAACCAAGCCTAAACTAAGTATCCCACGGGGTGGTTGGAAAATAGTTGTTTATGTGCACCAACGAATAGGGGAGAATGATCCAGAGAGTATTTTTTGATAGCAGAAAAGGAGGAAAGGGGTTGAAGTTGGGAAGAAACCCTGACCCCTTGCCAGTGCCCGAATGACTTTTGTCTCTATTTTCGACCTTCTACAGACGACGGGGATCCCTAAGGACGTTTCTATCATCTACTACGGACGTGCCTAGAAGACCAGAAAAGAAGAACACGTCTTTCTTTAATTGTTTTGTCTCCTTAGGGTTGCAGGTGGCACCCCAGAAGGGAAAAATGTGTCCCATGAAGGACAGCATGTATATTATTGAAAACAAATTCCCGTTGTAGCCGGCTGACACAGAGCAAGGAATGGGGGATATTTTGGTTGTAATGAGAAAATGACACACAAAAAGGCAATATTTAAATGAAAATGTTTTGTAACTTTGTCTAGGAGGCAGGGGTGTCAAATAAGAGGGAATGTCTCGCAATTTCTAGGAAATAAGGTATAAGAGCCAATGCGGAAAGAGAGGTTAAGGAAACGGGCTGGTAGGAAATGTGTTAAATAGAAGAGACATGTTTAATTTACAAAAAAACCTCATTTCGTTTTATATTACAGGTATGCGTCGAGGGACCTGTATGCCTTGGGAAATTAACGTTGAACCGCGTGAGGAAAGAGGGAGGTCGTAGAGAAACCCAGTGAAAGCCTGACGCTGAATTGTGTCTGCAAAAGACTCCCCCAACCCTGCGTCCCCATGCTGAAACGTCCCCTCTTTTGGACTCATTGAACAATGATCCTTTTTGGGAAGAGAGACACTCTGGTAAAATTGAACTTCTTGTGAGAAAAAAAAAACAATGGACTCCTGGTCTAAGCATCAAAGGAACCTGGGAGACCGACTGAGAAAATAGCTCAAAGGAAAGATCAAAGGCCACAGGACACAAACGGTCCACCAAAGCCAAACTAAAGACGACTAATGTGGAAGATACGGAAGAAGCAAGAGTGTGGAAAAGAGGGAAAGACACAGCGACAACAATATTCATATGCATTGGCAGAAAAGAAGATCAAAGAGAGATTGTATATTGTTGGGGTAGGAGTTGCAGACAAGGCATGGCATACGAAGAGACAATGGGCTAATGGGTTACCTCAAAAGCTTGACCAAACCTCTCGAGTCTCACAATGGCTGTGAAATTTATCTAAGGTATGCAGTTAGTTTAAAGCAAAATATTACAGGAAGTGGGGCTTAAATGGAAGAAGATGACACACACGTGTTGTTTAAAGAATTACAATACGGTAGTATGCGACAAATTGGAAGATTGTAATAAGATGTTTTTAGATAAGTATTAAGGAGAGTAGACATGGATGTGGTTAATAGTTATTGTTTTTACAAACAAAGAACTTTAAGTACGGGGCAATGTAATGGAGGAGCTGAAATAAAGATAGGGTATCAACAACTGAATGCAGTGGGGGGCAGCCCCCCCACTTAAAACTAAGTAGATAAATTCGTATGGACTAATTTGGTGTTGTAATTATGTGAAAATGGTATTTAAAATGTTAGTATATACTAGTAGTCTAAAGGGCATCGTGTTATAAGGTCGAAAATGTCTTTATCATGATGTGGTAAGGTGGCAAGGCATAGAATGGATAAATAAGGTTTTCTGTACACAGACAGAAAAGAGCTCTGACAAATACCTTTTACTGAAAATGCATGTAACTAAAAGTGTTGCTAAAATAAGTGAAATGAAGTAATGGTTCAGAGCGTGTATTGTGAGGTAATTATGAAGTTGAAACATTCAAGGCTACTTTGTTGTCAGAAATTAGACAAATGTGCTGAATCCAGACAACTAATTGGGCCTTGTCTGGAAATGTATCTAAAGGTTCCAGCTGCATTAACCATACTTGGGCAGGGCACCGGGAAAAAGTAAGAATTTGCGCCAGATTTTATTTCATTTTGAACGTTTAGTTCAATTAAAAAATAATTGCCCCGGTGAGCGAATGCTTAACGATGAGTTTGCTTGAACTTGTGTAGGGAGAGTGGGGGTAGGATGCTCCCTCTGAGAGCTATAAGAGGGAGCTTTGTTTTGAGCCTGGGGTGGTGGAGTCCGTGTACTTCACCACAATGCGGCTTGTGCTATGTGTCAGCATTGCATGAAATAAAACTTGATGAACTTTACAGTCTCTTTGCCAAATCCTTGAGTTGTCTCTATTTATTGGTGTTGGAGTATGTGAATCCAGCACCCCATCCACCTCAAGGTGCAGCAATCTCGTTTTAAGGTACTCAAGGGTGAGCTCTGATCTTATGGGCCCGTCGGAGGTCGCTCCGCCCTCCTGTACCCTCCGAATGGGAAAGCGGACGCCTTATCCCTTACCTTTGATGATGGTACGGAACCACATACCAACCTATTGCCTGTCCTGCCTGCTTAGCATTTCCTGTTTGCATTACAGTCTTTTTTGGAGACAGTGAACACAGCACAAGCTCTTTCCCCTCACATGTAGCTGCATTTTTGTATTCGGGATGGATTAGGTCTTTTTCATAATAAACTGTACATCCCTACTTCCGATCTGTAGCGCATGCTCCTACACAGCTACCATGACTCCAAAAGCACTGGACACGTGGAAAGACAGCAAACATGATACTCTTATCTTGTCAGTTCTGGTGGCCTTCTATGAGAAAACAGATTGCTTCCTACATGCCATCTTGTCCCAGGTGTGCCATGCAAAAAGCACCCTTCTGCAAACCAGTTGGTCTCCTGCAGTCCACTGAGATATCTCCTTTTCCCCGCCCTACTATTGCCTTGGCATTTATCGTGGACCTTCCCTTGTCTCAGGGCTATTCATGCATCTGAGTGGTAGTGGACTGCTTCAGCAAGATGGCACATTTTGTTCCTTTCGCAGCTCTACCTACTGCGTACCAGACTGCGAATGCTTTTCTCCACAATATCACACGGCCTACCTGAAAAAATGATATCTAATTGTGGACAGCAATTTGAGTCACATCTGTGGTCTGCTCTTTGTCGTGCCCTTGGAATACAAAAGACCTTGAGTTTTGGGTATCATTCCGAGTAGCTATCAGATGGCCACCATTTGATTGCCCTCCCTTATTATGGCTAGCCAATTGCTCCAGTACCCATACTCCTTAAAGCGACTCGTCAGCCAACTCTATTGAAATAGAATTAAATCATACCTACCAAATATTACCTCTCTCATAGATCTCTTCTTGAAAGAGCTGGAGCCCCGCATATTCCAACTGATCAATCTGAACTCATTCTTCACTAGAGAGTATCCTCAGTAACCCTCAACATCTGAAAATATTGCAAGAGAATGTCAGGTAATAGCGACTAAACCTTTGTCTTGGTCTTGCTCAGAGAGTTACAATCGCCTGAACTCGAAATAGCCATTTTACCATTAGATTATCTCCTTGTATTGCTTCCCCCTCATGACTTGTTAAACTACCCTCATCATTCACCCAATTATAATTTTGAACATTCTTATTAGTAGCCCAGTTTTCTGAGCTCAGTATTTGCCACCAAGACAGCATTAGCATCCAACTGGGTTTTTAAAACCATTGCTACTATATTTGTACACTTATCATGAAGAAAGAGAATGTAGTCAATGTCATGAGTAGTAGAAAGGTACAAGTCTGGGATTTTCGTTAAGATTAACAAAATGGCACTGCAATTTAACACCTTGTATCCCTTTCCTTTTTTTAATTGTCTCAACCACATTCTCGGGATAGCAAAGGGTTGACTAGTCAAAGCCTCTACATTGGGTTCCTACCCAGGGCTGTACTATGCTTTCTTAATTCTTCAAGTCCACTTCCGCCCTTTGGGGCTGCGGCCTCTGTACCATTCCTTCTTGCATCACCTCCTTCAGTGACCAAGTTTGCTCGTGCTGGCCATTCGAGCTTGATTCTCTCTCTAATCTTTGATTCGTTGACAAGATCGAAGTATTTGAGGGAGCCGGATGCCTCTATTCCCCCCGATAGAATATTGGCTCCCACTTATTTGGGGTCTGGACTCAATTTGACTACTGATGGTGTCTTCATTTGTGTAGTAGAATTAGGCCTTACAAATGGATTATGAAGGGCTGAGCAATGTTCACTTCGCAAGCACTGCCCCACAGTATTAATAGTTTGTTGCTCTGTATTCTTTAGTATTATCGTGGTCTTTCGAACTTCTCTGCAACCCTAATTTCACGGTATAATGATTGCACAGAGATATTTTGTTTTTACTGCTTTTTTTATCTTCCGCGCTTTTTGATTCTTCGATTTCAGTTTGTGTTGCTGTAGTTGAATCACAAGTCCACCTGCACTTGCCTGGTTATTCTTTTTCTTCCCGTTACTTTTACTCCGTGTTGGTGCTTGAATTTTGCAATCCATGATGTGAGGGGTCTGAATGAATTACATGTTCCTTTATCCGTTTGGACCTGAGTTATTCGAAATATGCACCAGTCTTAAAAATTCCTCCAAAACAGATTCCGAGAGACGAGTGTCTTCCACACCCTAGCTGACGTCCTCTTCCACGACTGGGACCACAATTGGATCCTCTTTTTTGTTATTCTGCTGTACACTTATCAGTCAGAGCAAATACATTTCCATTTAGTGTCTCAATCCGTGTTGATTAATGCTACAGATTTTCCCATGTAAGTCAGTGATCCCTGTCGCCTGCTTTCTTATGTCCTTTTAAAATTGATTTTAGGAGTCTGACACTGAAGAATTCATCACTGTTTTCAGACCTACGAAAGAAGAATCAAATCCCCCAATTTCTTTAGTTAATTCCAGCACAATTCCAGAGTGTGTCTGGACATCCCTTTTAACAGTTCAAACACGTTCACCAATGAATTTAGCACGAAATTCATTGCTGAGAGTTTTGAGTCGGTCGTATTTTTTTAAACCGTCCCTTGGGACTTTTGAAGGTGCACACCTGTGATCTGGCGTTTGTTGCAATGAACATTTGTTTGCCGGGGTTTGTGTAACAGGAACAAGACTAGGGCTCATTACAAAAGAGTTTACAGAAGGACTTATTCGAAGAACTTGTGAGCTAACACCCAATATTTCCTTATTGGGAGAAGCTGGCAAACCACGAGTCCCGAACAGAGCTGTGCTTGATGGATCTGCCCCTTCATTTGAATTGCCCAAACTACAGCATCTCCTTTTTGTGAAAAAATCTATTATTTTCCTTTTTATTGTTGTTGCTGTTAATGTTTAATCCAAACCATTTTCAAAAACTGCTCTTGAGTCCAGACCTACTTTATTTATTTATCTATTCATTTATTTATGTATTTGTTATTTATAAAGCGCCTATACATCAAATGGTTTTTGAAGGTGCCATAGGGGCAGCTAATGACCTCGTTGAGCTTTCATTCACTGTTGTTCTTGACACGCCTTGATTTCCACTGATTAATTGTGCCTGGTCGCTGAAAACCTGGGTATTTTTCTGCATCTTTGTATGTCGATTTTCCGACAACCCAACCAGAACCACATCATCGTGTTCGAGAGCTCTTAAATCGTCTCATAGTGGTCCACTTCTCAAATTATAAATATTGGTCATATTTCTTACGAGACCTAATCGAGTTTCACAAAGAACCAGTTATAATGTTTCCAAAAGGGTTCTAATTGGAAGCTAGTTTCGGTATGATCGCACCTTAGTCACACCTTAAAGACTTTAAAGACCTAGTGTTTCCGCTACTCAGTGGCATCTCATTAGTCTCAATTAGTACTTCAAAAAGATGAAAATAAAAATAGTTACTGCTTAATGACTCACCAATGCTTCCAAGTCAATACGTCATTATAGCAAGGATGAATGAATGCTGCTTTTACAATGCGGCTGCGCGGCTTAATATTATATAAGAGCTAAGGCAGTAATTAATGTGACAAATGCATCAGTAGTGAGCTTCTCTTTTTATTTTTTGGAGTGCGACTAATGCCACCATTTTCACTGCTAGTCCAAATTATAGCAGTTCCAGTTGCAATTACAAACTCACATGGACCAGCTCATGCTCTGTTTGGTCCACTGCTGACCAAACTCTTCACCACACTCCGCACCCACACTCTGCACCGCTCTCTATGCAGGGAGAGCAGTTTTGCTGCTGGTCACTGAAGGCTCCACCCCAGGAAAAAACAGCCACTGAAGAGATACTGCACTGCTCCACTGCTGACCACACTCTGCACCACGCTCTGCCCGGGGAGAGTGGTTTTGCTGCTGGTCACTGAAGGCTCCACCCCGGAAAAAAACTGCCACTGAAGAGATACTGCGCCACTGCTGACCACACATTTCACCACACTGCGCTAAGTGCGGAGAGAGGGGTTTTGCTGGCTGCTGGTCACTGAAGGCTCCACCCCGGGAAAAACAGCCACTGAAGAGATACTGGACTGCACTGCTCCACTGCTAAGATGGATTTCTGAACTCTGACCTCGTGGGCAGATGTTCAGAAGGCCAGCCTAGTTTCTTGGAACAGGGTAATCTCTGGACAAGCCAGACCAATCAAGGTAGCTATGGTCTGCGGTCAAGACTAAGTCTCAGGAGGGGTGAGGGTGACTGAAGGACCTCAATAAGCACACAGAGC
The DNA here is from genome assembly GCF_040938575.1 of Ambystoma mexicanum. Taxonomy (NCBI): domain Eukaryota; kingdom Metazoa; phylum Chordata; class Amphibia; order Caudata; family Ambystomatidae; genus Ambystoma; species Ambystoma mexicanum. The sequence goes on along the minus strand of NC_090921.1, from coordinate 516,340,768 downwards.
AAGGACACTTAAAAATTACTTCCAGACAGCTGTATATATCAAAAACATAAACACATTTATTACAAGGCCTTTGTAACTCAACACCCAGTAAAAGAATCACAGCAATACTATCAAACCAACAGAATCAATACAGGATATATACAAGACCACAGGGGTCTAAAGGGTTAAAGGTACGAAATATGTTCACAACCTAGAGGGGAAGGAAAATAGGCAGTGCAGATAATCTTTACTCCCCTTCAACATCAAACACCCACCTAACTAAGAGGCAGTCCAAGCCCTAAGAAGAGAGGAGCCTTATGTTCAATAGTACATGCAAGGCAGGCGCACATGGTTGTTCCAGTGGGTCTCTTCAGGGGTCTCTAGCAGCTCAGGAAGGTGGGTGAGGCAAAGAAGAATAGATTCCCACTATTCGAGGAGAGCCTCCACTTGAAGGCAGAGGTGATTCCATGATTCGGGAATAGTTCGCTAGTTCGCACTAGCAGTGGAAAGAAGAGGGACTCCCAAAGGCCACTCATGCGTAAAAATGGATGGAGGCGCTATGGGCCACCGGTTAGGGTTACTCACTGGCCACAGGCGAAATCCAGACCAAAGTTCGCCAGTCGAGTCCACTGTGGTTGCAGGTGCAAATGTGACAAAAAGGACGTCTCTGCGGCTTTCAGTTCCAAAGATACACTGATTATTCCCAAATGGGACAGTGGTGATTTCTCCACTCCTGATGGATGGAGCAGGCCAGTTTCACTGCAGCAGGTTTCAGGGGCAAGAGGGTCACAAATGCAGCGCACCTGCAAAGATCTTTGCTGCATCTGGGCAACACGGTAATCGCGTTTACTCCGGTCTTGGCGCACTCGTCTCACTTCAGACCTGGGAAAGCCAAGCGTATGGAATTCGGTGTGAGGGTGCCGTGGACACAGAGCTAGCAGTATACCAAGTTTCGCCGGTCTCCTCGAAACGGCGGTGGATACAGAGCAAAGGTCCTGTGTAAGCCGGTCAGCCCACTGGTTAGCCCAGGGACACTTCCGAGAAGGCTTACTTGCAGGTTTTGTTGAAGGTGCCGAGAATAGTTGGTCCCACTATTCTAATGGGTAGAAGCGTCTTCGCAGACCTTCTAGGATGACCAGATGCAGAGGGGTCCCATGGGACGACAGCGGGCTCAGGGTGCCAGACCTTCCAGCGGTTCACCAGCAGTTCCTCGACTCGGCTTCTTAGCTTCAGGATACTTGGATTCTATCCTTCGTTCAGTGAGCACTCCAGAGATCGACATGGTATGGGTGTTTGGGGCCTCCTCTTATCCAGAGTCTCCTTCCGAATAATGCCTGAAATACCTCACCAGTAAAATGGCACTTAATTACCCTTACACCTGCTATAGTCATTGTAAGATAGAGCCTCACGTCCCCAGTACAACCATCATATGCTAAGGGCAACTTCATATGCCCTGCTGACGCCATTGAAGGTCAGTTAATCCCTCTTACATCTGGTATAGTCACTATATGTAAGGTGCAGACATGCATGTCTAGGTGCTCTCACCATATTTTAAGTGCAGCATCAAATGCCCAAGGGCAGCATCAAATACCCAAGTATTGCCATTTTATGATAAATGAAGTCTCAATTACAAGGTAAAATTATCTTAAGTAGGCAGGATTTTTGCAATGTTTTTTTGTTGCCCAAGGCGATGTGGCTTTCAGAATGCAAAGCCATAACTCTCATCCTCTTCCCACCCTACCTGTCTTCCATTAAACGTGTTTGTAGTGATACACAAAATTGCAAATTTGCCAATCAGGGCTTTAGATGACAGCATTAGCTGCTGAAAGCCAATAGTTTGTTCAAAGTATGTGCCAAAAATGCTGACAGTAGTCCCTTGTAGCACTTCCATTACGCAGTAGTGAGCTACAAGGAATATGCAGGCCTAGTATGGGTGGTAGGTCACATTATGCATTGTAGATAGACAGGCAGGGCGAAGGCCCCAGCTCTGTAGCTAATAGAGTGTTGGAGTGTTTGGAACATTATGGCACCTATATAGCGCTTAGATAGCCAATCTTAAGCGCTATGAACACTAAGCTATGAGTGCATGCCTTTTAGAGCTTGCTCACATGGGGTTAATTCATCTTGGCTTCTCTTAGAATATTCTGCCTTTCTAACGGTAGCCCTGCATGGCTTCGTAAACAAATCCTCTTTCTCTGAGAAGGCACTGATAAGACATTCCTGAGCTTTCGCGCAGATGGGCTCCAAGTAGGGAGGGGCACAGAAAAGGAGCACAGTGGAAATTCACAGAGTTGGGTTTTTCCATGAGCAAGCCTATATTTTGCACAGGGAAAGTTCTGGAACTGTGCGTCATGGACTGACAGCACGAGATTATAAAAATGCATGCCCACATGACTCAGGTGGGAGATCGATCTGTGGACTTGGTTCGAGCAAGATCAAGTGTCCGGAATCTGTGGCTCTGTCGGCACCCTGTAGCGCTGTCCTCTGAGCGGGGCTTGTTACAGCTAGCTTATGAGGGCCAGGGTCTCCCAGTGCTGATTGAAGGGGCGTAAGACTGTGTTTCTCTATGTTTCTCTAAGTTCTATGTTTCTCTATATTTTGCATTTCTCTAAGTTTTGTGCTTTGTAATCTTCTCTAACTTGAATCCAAAAATGTTGCTGAAATTCACTGTTTAGAATAAATACTAAAACTTTTTGAAGGTGTCATTTGTCACTAGCATGAGTTCACTGCTCGGCACAATAGAACCTGTATTTTGGGCTGAATTGGGTAATTTTTGCTCCCAAGGGCTGGTCCCGAGGAAGATTTGCCCAATATCAAGACATTTGGTGGCAGCTTGGGGATTTGTGCAGAGCAGTGCCTTGCTGTGAAATGACAAATAGTGTGAGAGAACACAGTGCAGAGTGAGGAGCAGGCTGTCGCATTTCCTTGGTGGTCTCACTGCAGCTCTGAGACACAAAAGACAGCAACGTTGTGTCGGCTTGCCGTGGCCGATAGCTTGTGTGGTTAAGAATCCCTTCAGTAAATCAGTCGTGGCTGACTTATTTCTTGGGAATGGAGCCAGGGAGCACAAGGCGATAAACAAGCGGGAAATGGCTATGCTTAAAGCGCTCCGATGAATGGTCAAGAAAGATTTATGTTCAATTAGGAAAGAATTTTATCATGCGGTTTCCCCAAGTTTAAAGTTGTAATTTGAAATGCAAAGTGAGACGGAGTTCTCAACTCTATTCTGTCATGAGGGCAGGAAAATAGTTGCGAGGATTTGACATGCAAATTGTGAATAGTAATTCAACCATTGATTCAGCCCCAGTGTGCTAGCGAGTGGGGGGCTGTAATGTACGGAGGTGAAGGTTCGCTTTTTTAATGTATGCTTTTGAAGTGTTGACATTCCTGAAGATAACGTGGGAATTAGCCGTGTTTAGGAGAAAGAGTATTATCTGTGTTGAGAGCCTAAAGGGTTTGTTTTTCTTTTGGCAACTGTAAATTCCATGTGCTGGTGGTGCATTCTGTTTAAAGGAAACACACTAAAATGGCTACATTGCATTTTAGCTGTGCCATGCTTACAATGGGTGAGAGACTCACTTAAAAAAGAAAGTGAGTGAATGGTATTTGGATTTTCGATTTTTGTGTATTGATTTGGAATTGCAGAATCAGTTTGCAATGGTTTGGGGGGAAAAGACCATTTATATTTTTCTAAATTACGCCTGGAGTATTTTGACTGTTCCCACGCTATGCCATGGATTTGTACTGTTGCGTTATAAGTGATGTATGTTTTGGAAATAGTTACCTGTTGACTGCGGTACATGGTGAAAAATGTTGTTGACACATTAACAGCCCACAAGCAATATAGAGTGTGGGTTGCTCTTGCAGGAAAAAAAAAAACGTGCAGGGAGCTGCACTACACATGGCATGTTTTAAATGCACTGAAATAATTGGTTATATTCTGGCAATGGTACAACAGAATGAAAAATCTGTGTGTGATAAGACAGCACAAAGATTTAGTGGGTTGCGGGTTCTTTTGAAAGATTGTACATTGCATTGGAGTGAGTTTGTGAAGCCAAACTACAAGGTTACGAGGAAAAAGAAAAAAAAAATGTATGCCTTTACATGGAACATTGATCAGTTCAAAACAGGTTCCAACAGGCAAAAAGACGCTTTGACATTTTGCAAAATTACATGGAGTAGAATCTGATGACAAGAAAAAGTGCCTCTTTTGAAAATAAGAGTCTTGCTGTGCAGAGCTTGTGCCTTGAAGATAACTTGCACTGTCTTGGGCGAGGTGCGCGAAAGAAAAAAAAACTGTTGGAGGAAAGCAGTGCAGGAAACAGTTAATCTGAATGAACTGTCTGAACCGAGTGCCTTCCATTGAAGCCGCCACAGTTTAAGAGTTATAGGCAAAGAGATAAGTTTGCTGCGTGCTCATGGCCCTGCCATGTGCACATGAAAGATAAACAATGACATTCCTGCATTCCATCCCCTGTGAGAGACACCGTCAGTGTGAGCAAAAACTGAGGAGGGTGGTGCAAAGACAGAATGCTGAAACAGAACTGAAGGCAATAATTGCTGTGAGTGAGAAATTGAAAAAGAGTGCAATCTACCATACACATGCTGATGTACGCATGCTGACACTGGCATGACACTGGCATGCAATAACACAGCTGATCAGAAGTAAAGAATTTGCCCAGTATCAACACGGGAAGGAAAATGCTGCATGCAGAATGGGCGCATCGGATCTGAACATTTGGGGAACCTGTGCATCTGTGAATGGGCTAAGAAAAGACAGCTGCCCATTTCAAGAGACAATGCCGTGCAAGCTGCATCCCCATGCGCCATGTGATGTGATGTCAAGTGAAGAGACATTGCCGTGCAAGCTGCATCCCAGTGCTCCATGTGATGTGAACTGAAGTAAAGCGCTGTGCACTGGAGAAGAAACCTCTAGGCGCTTTGAGAAGTGAAAATACACAGCTGGCAAAAATGCAAGCTACATTGCCAGGGCTGGAGTAACTGACAAAGACATTATGGCGTTCCAGATGGAAGCAAAACTGACAAATGTAGCCGTTTTGCAAGAGACAACATGCAGAGCGGGGCTTTGGAGTATAACATGAACACTGCACATTAGCCATGATCCAGAAGCCTCACGGCTTAGTGCAAGAATGAATGATTTGTTGAAGCAACAAAAGGAACTGATTCAGACTATCGCTCTCAAAGGGGTGGCCCAAGAAATCAGCAGACACCCTTTGGGAAAATGACAAGTGGAAAACCAGAGGCTTGAAAGACACTAGCTGTATGGAGAAAAATAAACAAAGCTGCTTGTGCAACTGCGGGCGGTATTGGACTGAAGGACTTTACCTTTGAAATATGGAGTGATGCCAGCAGGGCAACCTAAATCAAGATCATGAGATACTGGAAGCAAGTTGGAGCCTGGCATTCGTGATCGCTCTGGTGATAAAGAAAAGCATTGATCCATTGAGAAGTGCGACCTGGGTACTTATTATATGGCTTTTGTAAAATCACAGATCAGTCTGAGGTACCATTGACCAACTATGATCGCATTGCACAAATGAGTTTGTGATTAGGCAGTTACACCCCGTATGGTTGAGTGCAAATAAGCCCCCAGTAACATGCAGAAGGGTGACAAATAATTGTGGTAGCAATGATAAAGTGTGTAGTTACCTGATGAGACTTCTGAAGGTGGGGGTGTTGTTAAGGGAAGGGGTGGATAACGCTGATATTGAAGTTTTGATGACATCCTAACATGAAGAATAATGACATTGTACTTTTGATGAAATCCTAACATTTCTGTTTGTATTTTGCCTAGGCAAAAAACCAAGACAGTTGCGTGCCATGATTGGGGTAGATGTGTGCAATTTGCGGGTGACACTGATCAGTCAAGCAGACGCATTCTCAGAGAAAGCGAGTCACTGCGAGATGATATGTGAACTTTGAACCTGTCCTGCACCGCACTCAATGCTGCTAACATGCATGACGTATGAGGACACTTGTTCTGCAACCTGTGAGAAGGTGTCCAACAGAGTAATAACTTTTGCTGAACTGGCACGATGCAGACTTGGCTAGTTATCAAATATTTGATGCTGCACATTCAAATGATTCAGTTGCTGGAAATAACCTGGTTGATATGTTTTGCCTTTCTTGTTTAAAGGACTGTGGACAATGGGTTGTGGACTGTGACATCATGCACCACAAACAGCTGTGTGACACAGCACTTGAATGCTAAAACATTGAAAAATGGTTTTTAAATGCACTTTTTTGAGATGAATCTGAAAAAACGAAATGTTCTGCTCTTCCAACTGAATTGCTTTAACCAGAGATGCTTTGCTTTTTTGAAAAAAAAAAAAAAAACTTCTACGTTGTACGTAGGCAGGAAAATGATTTATGAATTGTTGGGGCAGCAGGATTATGCAAGCAGGAGCGTAATTTATTTTGAGATAAAATGAGTACGCACACCAAAGTCAGCTGTGCGTTGGTTAAGGTTCTTAATTTGTAGTAATGCTGCCAAGTGTGTGAGCTCTAATTTGAGATGGTAACCTTTGAAACACTGGATACTTTTACAGCCAGCCTTAAGGCGGGTAAAATGAAACCATGACTGACTTGATGTTTGATTTTATGACACATAGTGTGACACGGTTTTTTGTTAAACCAACCAGTTTCATGTTTTTGTGGGGACAGTTGTCTCCAGCACACTAATGCAAAGAGTCACCTTTTGATTGTAGACATTTAGAATAATTCTTTGGAAAAGCGCTACAAATTAGTATCCACATGGAATTGCTAGCGTACTGGCCTGGCACATTGTCGGGCCTCTTTTGTCACTGACTCATATGACTGGTGTCTATGAAATCCTAGGCCCAAATGTTTCAGTGAATGGATCCAACAATTTGTTTGTTTTATGTTTTTCTGACCAAGAACTGCAGCAAGTGTTCTCGCCAAGATTTTATGGACTATAACTTGACTAAATGCATTTCACACAATGGTGTGATGAAACAGCCACTGCCGGATGGTAGTATGGTGTTTGTAGCTAAAACTAATATTGTATATGGTAGGCATCCCACTTGGAGAAGGGTATTCTCCAAGTCACACAAGGTAGAAACTGTGAACATGTTAGATTTTCCAGTAGTAAGGCAACATTTAAATTGTAGGCTGGTAATGCACACCTCTATTATTACAGTGATACACTTAGACATAGATTTATCATGAGGCAATGTTTCCTTAGTACTACCAAGCTGCTACAAATGGAGTCCATTTCTATGGCCCATCACCAAAGTGCGCGCTGCTAGGGAGCTAGATTCATTAATTGCGGGAGCAGCGGGGAGTAACAGGAGCTTTATACGCTTTTGACATAGAAACTGTGCGCAATAAGCTAGCCACTATGGGTTCTGATGCCAGCTCTGCTATAAAACCTCTGGCCTAGTGGGGCCCTTTGATACGCCCAACACTGCTACAAGTATTGGCAACCACTGGAGATGGCAGAATTTTAGGTATGAAGACATTTTTTTCTGCCATAGGGCAGGTCAACAAGACTGCTAAATACACACGATGCATTTTATGGCAAACATTGTTTAATCAGCAGGTTTTGGCTTTTCACTCTGAGTGGGGGCGACCATCCTCAACCCACTGGCACACAGAGCTACAGTTACCAGCAAACATATGGATCAAATTGCTTGCTTTTGATTGCATGAATAACACATGCCATGCTTTAATGCAAATTAGTAGAATTGTTTTTATTTTGATAACCTGGTGCCCATGGGTTCACCTTGCTCATGCAATTAGATGGTTTTTGGTTGGGTTCCACATACATGGGGGAAGTGTCTAATCACACAGCCCATAGTCACGTTTGAATGCCCTGGGATCAGGGGGAGGGTAGGCCCTTAGAGTGAAAGGCTGCCAGGTTTAGAATTGGTAACCATACATAAATGCAATAGTGCATTGTAGATTAGACTACACCGGATTGCCTTGACATTCTAACTGCATGCTGCTTTTTAACTGACAATCAGTTATACAATAATTATTTAGGTATTTTTGTGTAGGCCAGGTTTTGGCTAGAGTAAATCTCCATGTTCACTTTGTGTAGGTATTTTTTGTGTAGGCCAGGTTTTTGCAAGGGTATATGTCACTGTTCACTTTGTGTACATTTTTGTTTAGGTAGTGTTTTTACTAACCTTGCATGCCACGCTGACTAACCGCTAGAAGATAGTTTGCTTAAACCTCTTGCAAAGCCCCAAGGTCTTTATCTCTGCACTACATACTATGTTGATGGGTATTAGTCAGCATTGTCGCACACACTTTGAATAGGGGTGGAGTGTAGTGATACACAAAATTGCAAATTTGCCAATCAGGGCTTTAGATGACAGCATTAGCCGCTGAAAGCCAATAGTTTATTCAAAGTATGTGCCAAAAATGCTGACAGTAGTCTGTTGTAGCACTTCCATTACGCAGTAGTGAGCTACAAGGAATATGCAGGCCTAGTAGGGGTGGTAGGTCACATTATGCATTGTAGATAGACAGGCAGGGTGAAGGCCCCAGCTCTGTAGCTAATAGACATTATTGGAGTGTTTGGAACATTATGGCACCTATATAGCGCTTAGATAGCCAATCTTAAGCGCTATGAACACTAAGCTATGAGTGCATGCCTTTTAAAGCTTGCTCACATGGGGTTAATTCATCTCGGCTTCTCTTAGAATATTCTGCCTTTCTAACGGTAGCCCTGCATGGCTTCGTAAACAAATCCCCTTTCTCTGAGAAGGCACTGATAAGACATTCCTGAGCTTTCGCGCAGATGGGCTCCAAGTAGGGAGGGGCACAGAAAAGGAGCACAGTGGAAATTCACAGAGTTGGGTTTTTCCATGAGCAAACCTATATTTTGCACAGGGAAAGTTCTGGAACTGTGCATCATGGACTGACAGCACGAGATTATAAAAATGCATGCCCACATGACTCAGGTGGGAGATCGATCTGTGGACTTGGTTCGAGCAAGATCAAGTGTCCGGAATCTGTGGCTCTGTCGGCACCCTGTAGCGCTGTCCTCTGAGCGGGGCTTGTTACAGCTAGCTTATGAGGGCCAGGGTCTCCCAGTGCTGATTGAAGGGGCGTAAGACTGTGTTTCTCTATGTTTCTCTAAGTTCTATCTTTCTCTATATTTTGCATTTCTCTAAGTTTTGTGCTTTGTAATCTTCTCTAACTTGAATCCCAAAATGTTGATGAAATTCACTGTTTAGAATAAATACTAAAACTTTTTGAAGGTGTCATTTGTCACTAGAATGAGTTCACTGCTCGGCACAATAGAACCTGTATTTTGGGCTGAATTGGGTAATTTCTGCTCCCAAGGGCTGGTCCCGAGGAAGATTTGCCCAATATCAAGACATTGTTTCCAAAAAGAATTATGTTTGAAATACTATCCTGCTTCTCCTCTCTCATAATCATTTTGTGCTCCAAAAGTATGATAAACAATTAGTCTGTATGGCCTTTACACATGGTCAAACTGTAGCAGCTCTTAACCTGCATGTGCTGGAGAAGAGGGTACAGCTGAGAGGTGGTAGAGAGAATTCTCCAGATTGGCTGGTAGTGGTCACTGCAACTGAGATAGTAGTGGTATAAACAAGGTGTGGCATTTTGGGCTAAGACCACCCTCATTGTTCCCGGGCCCAACCAGCCTTTCCGGCGACCTCTCAGCTGTGTTCAAAGCAGTTCTTAACATTTTGAGGGTGCATAATTGCTTGTTTGAATCAGATATTGAATAAGACTCTAGCTGAGATAAAGTGGCATAGTCAGGGTGTGTCATGATGGGCTAAGCCCACCCTCATTGTTCCAGGGCCTAACCTGCTATTTCGTCAACATTCCAGCTGTGTTCATAGCTGTTCTTAACAGTTTGATGGTGCTTATTTGCTTGTTTGATGTAGGTATACATTTTGTGTGGTACTGCACATTACACACAGACATAAGCTGCATGCCTGTGTGAGAAAGCGACTTCAAGCATGTGGCATCATCACACAGGCTTTGGGCTATGTCTAAATCTTGAAAGTAGTGTTATATATTGGGAAGGACATCCAGTTGTCCCATGCCAACTAATCAATCAGTCTTATCTTTTAGGCTCACATTGTATTGCATTATGGTACTTGTAGTCCTGTATTTGTAACCTGTAGAGAAATACAAAATAATGTGATATAACATGATCTGAGAGCTGTGTTGTGCCATATTCTTTACAACACAAAAGTGTGACTGGAGCAGCTGGGTGAAAAAAGCAGGCAATGGTTTGCCCACATTACTAGTTTTAGGCTAAAGGTAGCTCCTGGATAACCTGCATGAACCAGCAATTAAGAGCTACCATTGGAGAACAATGAGCTAGTAAATATAGTGCTTCAAATCTAACTTTTGCATAAAATGGAAGCACATCATTTTGTCCATTATTTATGACCTCTTATGCTTTAAATTTCATATAGATGTGTCCTATTGTTTATTTATAGATTGTCCCAAATGCATAGTTAAATTCACATAGGTGTGTGTTTGGCATCAGTTGACCTGGGGAGCCAGAAGTAGCTTGTGGTAGCTTTTAGTGCAAGCTGACCAGGCTCTTCGAGTCTACAAGCAGTAGCTAAATGGCTCTCTGCTCCCCTCAATTTTGAACCCTACTGCAAATGTAGCTAAAAGTTAACCAAGCATTAGCCCAAAAGAAAGGAAGCTTACAGAGATAGAATGCAGAGGCGAGAAGGCCATTTGGAAGGTTCATTCCAGTGGGCCAGGTTCACATATATGTAGACCGCAATCTTTGTGACATCTGCATGCATATGTTCAAATTCTGGTGGGGTCCTTTCTGCCTTTTATCCTTACACAGTTGGTAATATGATTACCATTAAGTTGGGTTATAGTAACATCTGCCCCAAATTGGCTGAATAACATAAAGCTCGATGGATTCATGCTTCAACTCTCACCCAGTGCAACATCTCTCTGCTTTAATACTGATCACGTCTTTTCATTTAAAACGCAAATCACCAAGACCACACAAACAGCATGTTACCAGCTTTTGCTCTTCCGCAAAGTCAAGTCTTTCATACCTGCCCAAGTTTCAGAATAGTTTTCCAATCTGTGGTCATCTCCCACCTGTATGGTGCTAATGCCGTACTTGCAGCAGTCCAAAATGCCACGTTGACCCCCTCAAAGTCATAAAGCTTGCTGTTGTGTGCCTCATCAAAGGATTAAGAAAATTAGGCCACATCACCCCACTCCCCAACAAGCTGCACTGGATACCCCTTCAAGCATGCCGTGTGCACTGAGTTAAACTGGTCATGACTTCCCACATCCGCGGAATTTAAAGTTTTTTTTGCGTCAATTCTGCGCAACTTAACTGCACCTTAATTAAGGTTTTTTCAGTGAATCTACACAAACAAAGCACATAAATCAATCATGTATTTATACTGCACACTATCACCCAAGGCATCATGGCGCAGTAAGATACTAGGAAAGAGACGTCAGTTACGCAAACAAATGGGATTTTAGCCTGCATTTAAATAGCTCAAAATCCACAGTGTGCTGTAAAGCCGTTGGCCAGGTGTTCCAGAATTTGGGGCCAGCGATGGAAAATGCTCTTCCTCCCACTCGTTCTTTGTGTTAACTCGGTATCTTCAGTAGCGCTGTAGCCATGGCTCTAAGCAAGTGCCCTGGACCGAAGCGTTGTAGTTTATCCTGAATGGCCAGGTAGCCCTTCCCATTTAAGGCTCAGTGAATAATACATAGAGTTTTAAACTTAATTTGTGCTGATACAGGCAACCAGTGCAGGGATTGGCAATTCATCGTAACATGGTGCCCATATGGAATGCACCTGATCAGACGAACTGCTGCGTTTTGCAGAACCTGAAGATGGTGAATTAGATATGCAGGCTGGGAAAGATGGATAGCGTTGCAATAATCAATGCTGCCATTAAGGCAAGCTGCAGCTACTTGGGCATGAAGATCCGCAGGGATGAAGGGAAGTATTTTTTTAAGCTGCTTCCATTTAAGGAAGCCAAGGCCACAAATAGTATTAATCTGGCTCTTCATGGCTAAGGAAGAGGAAATGTCTGCACCCAGATTCCTGACCACATCCACTGGGACCGGCAACGGGCCCAGTGACAGTGGCCAGAGGTCCTATTACCAGAGGCTCCGGCGGGCCCGATGATTAAAACCTCTGTTTTTTCACCATTGAGCTTTAGCCAATTGGCTTCCATCCAGCCCCTGACAGCATACAGACACAGCCTCAGCTGGGATGCAGTCCCTGTCTGGTCCAGGTCCATTCTAAACAAGGACTTTGGTATCATCTGTATATGAGAAGAACTGAAACCCAAAATAGTGAATAAGCGTGGCTGGATGCTGGATGTACACGTTGAAAAGCAACAGGGACAGGGCAGAATCCCACAAGTCACAGCTACTGGTGGTGACATATAAGGAGCGAGGGAAAACATTTGAACTCGAGAGGTCAGGGAAGCGTAAAACCAGTGCTAGACTGACCCTGACATCCCTGCATCCTGCAGCCTTGATACACAAATCCTGTGATCAATGGTATCAAAGGCGGCCGACAGATCCAGTAAACTAAGACCTGCCGTGCCGCCTCTGTCCCTAGTCATGGTGAGGTCGTCCAGTGCTGCCAACAGAACTGACTCTGTCCCCATCAAGGGGCGAAAACCCATTTGAGAAGGCTGGGGGGTAACAACCGCTTCCATAACCTTCATTACGAATGGAAGTAGCGAAATAGGACGGTAATTCGAAAAGACTGAGGCATCCAGTGGCGGTTTCTTTAATAAAGGAATCACCAGAGCTTTCTTAAACATAGCTGGAATCTGTCCAAAGGCAAATGAAGAATTGATGGCTTCTGCAATAACCTTACAAAGGCTCTCAGGAGCCAATTTAAACAGATGCAAAGGAATGTCATCAAGACGTGAAGCAGACTTTAAGCCTGCCACCACACGACCAATGTCCAAGGCATTGGTGGACTCAAAAAGGGGGAAATATCTAGCCGTAATATTCTCAGGTAGTAACCCAACATTCAAAAGATTAGCCCTGATTGTTTCAATTTTATTAATAAAGAAAGTGGACAACTTATTACACAGCATCTGTGAGTTGGAAGCCACAGTAGTCCTGCTGGGATTGGAGAGTTCTTTCACTATTTGAAAACGTTTTTTGGGTACATTGACTGAGAATGAAAAGAAGTTGTGAAGTAAGCCAATTTGGCCATTTTAAGAGCTTCATGATACAGAGCATGTTGCTTGTTGAACTCCTCTTGCAATCACAAGTCGTGTTGCCATCTCAACCTACGCTCTGCTTGACTAACCGAAAGTTGTAGTAGGTGTAGTTCTGCTGTGAACCACGGAGCTGGCGGATGTATTGGCTTGGTGGTCCACTGGAATGGGGCTAACTCGTTAGGACGTCTCTGCGGCTTTCAGTTCCAAAGATACACCGATTATTCCCAAATGGGACAGTGGTGATTTCTCCACTCCTGATGGATGGAGCAGGCCAGTTTCACTGCAGCAGGTTTCAGGGGCAAGAGGGTCACAAATGCAGCGCACCTGCAAAGATCTTTGCCGCATCTGGGCAACACGGTAATCGCGTTTACTCCGGTCCTGGCGCACTCGTCTCACTTCAGACCTGGGAACGCCAAGCGTATGAAATTCGGTGTAAGGGTGCCGTGGACACAGAGCTAGCAGTATACCAAGTTTCGCCGGTCTCCTCGAAACGGTGGTGGATACAGAGCAAAGGTCCTGTGTAAGCCGGTCAGCCCACTGGTTGGCCCAGGGACACTTCCGAGAAGGCTTACTTGCAGGTTTTGTTGAAGGTGCCGAGAATAGTTGGTCCCACTATTCTAATGGGTAGAAGCGTCTTCGCAGACCTTCTAGGATGACCAGATGCAGAGGGGTCCCATGGGACGACAGCAGGCTCAGGGTGACAAACCTTCCAGCGGTTCACCAGCAGTTCCTCGACTCGGCTTCTTAGCTTCAGGATACTTGGATTCTATCCTTCGTTCAGTGAGCACTCCAGAGATCGACATGGTATGGGTGTTTGGGGCCTCCTCTTATCCAGAGTCTCCTTCCAAATAATGCCTGAAATACCTCACCAGTAAAATGGCACTTAATTACCCTTACACCTGCTATAGTCATTGTAAGATAGAGCCTCACGTCCCCAGTACAACCATCATATGCTAAGGGCAACTTCATATGCCCTGCTGACGCCATTGAAGGTCAGTTAATCCCTCTTACATCTGGTATAGTCACTATATGTAAGGTGCAGACATGCATGTCCAGGTGCTCTCACCATATTTTAAGTGCAGCATCAAATGCCCAAGGGCAGCATCAAATACCCAAGTATTGCCATTTTATGATAAATGAAGTCTCAATTACAAGGTAAAATTATCTTAAGTAGGCAGGATTTTTGCAATGTTTTTTTGTTGCCCAAGGCGGTGTGGCTTTCGGAATGCAAAGCCATAACTCTCATCCTCTTCCCACCCTACCTGTCTTCCATTAAACGTGTTTCCAAAAAGAATTATGTTTGAAATGCTATCCTGCTTCTCCTCTCTCATAATCATTTTGTGCTCCAAAAGTATGATAAACAATTAGTCTGTATGGCCTTTACACATGGTCAAACTGTAGCAGCTCTTAACCTGCATGTGCTGGAGAAGAGGGCACAGCTGAGAGGTGGTAGAGAGAATTCTCCAGATTGGCTGGTAGTGGTCACTGCAACTGAGATAGTAGTGGTATAAACAAGGTGTGGCATGTTGGGCTAAGACCACCCTCATTGTTCCCGGGCCCAACCGGCCTTTCCGGCGACCTCTCAGCTGTGTTCAAAGCAGTTCTTAACATTTTGAGGGTGTATAATTGCTTGTTTGAATCAGATATTGAATAAGACTCTAGCTGAGATAAAGTGGCATAGTCAGGGTGTGTCATGATGGGCTAAGCCCACCCTCATTGTTCCAGGGCCTAACCTGCTATTTCGTCAACATTCCAGCTGTGTTCATAGCTGTTCTTAACGGTTTGATGGTGCTTATTTGCTTGTTTGATGTAGGTATACATTTTGTGTGGTACTGCACATTACACACAAACATAAGCTGCATGCCTGTGTGAGAAAGCGACTTCAAGCATGTGGCATCATCACACAGGCTTTGGGATATGTCTAAATCTTGAAAGTAGTGTTATATATTGGGAAGGACATCCAGTTGTCCCATGCCAACTAATCAATCAGTCTTATCGTTTAGGCTCACATTGTATTGCATTATGGTACTTGTAGTCCTGTATTTGTAACCTGTAGAGAAATACAAAATAATGTGATATACCATGATCTGAGAGCTGTGTTGTGCCATATTCTCTACAACACAAAAGTGTGACTGGAGCAGCTGGGTGAAAAAAGCAGGCAATGGTTTGCCCACATTACTAGTTTTAGGCTAAAGGTAGCTCCTGGATAACCTGCATGAACCAGCAATTAAGAGCTACCATTGGAGAACAATGAGCTAGTAAATATAGTGCTTCAAATCTAACTTTTGCATAAAATGGAAGCACATCATTTTGTCCATTATTTATGACCTCTTATGCTTTAAATTTCATATAGATGTGTCCTATTGTTTATTTATAGATTGTCCCAAATGCATAGTTAAATTCACATAGGTGTGTGTTTGGCATCAGTTGACCTGGGGAGCCAGAAGTAGCTTGTGGTAGCTTTTAGTGCAAGCTGACCAGGCTCTTCGAGTCTACAAGCAGTAGCTAAATGGCTCTCTGCTCCCCTCAATTTTGAACCCTACTGCAAATGTAGCTAAAAGTTAACCAAGCATTAGCCCAAAAGAAAGGAAGCTTACAGAGATAGAATGCAGAGGCGAGAAGGCCATTTGGAAGGTTCATTCCAGTGGGCCAGGTTCACATATATGTAGACCGCAATCTTTGTGACATCTGCATGCATATGTTCAAATTCTGGTGGGGTCCTTTCTGCCTTTTATCCTTACACAGTTGGTAATATGATTACCATTAAGTTGGGTTATAGTAACATCTGCCCCAAATTGGCTGAATAACATAAAGCTCGATGGATTCATGCTTCAACTCTCACCCAGTGCAACATCTCTCTGCTTTAATACTGATCACGTCTTTTCATTTAAAACGCATATCACCAAGACCACACAAACAGCATGTTACCAGCTTTTGCTCTTCCGCAAAGTCAAGTCTTTCATACCTGTCCAAGTTTCAGAATAGTTTTCCAATCTGTGGTCATCTCCCACCTGTATGGTGGTAATGCCGTACTTGCAGCAGTCCAAAATGCCACGTTGACCCCCTCAAAGTCATAAAGCTTGCTGTTGTGTGCCTCATCAAAGGATTAAGAAAATTAGGCCACATCACCCCACTCCCCAACAAGCTGCACTGGATACCCCTTCAAGCATGCCGTGTGCACTGAGTTAAACTGGTCATGACTTCCCACATCCGCGGAATTTAAAGTTTTTTTTGCGTCAATTCTGCGCAACTTAACTGCACCTTAATTAAGGTTTTTTCAGTGAATCTACACAAACAAAGCACATAAATCAATCATGTATTTATACTGCACACTATCACCCAAGGCATCATGGCGCAGTAAGATACTAGGAAAGAGACGTCAGTTACGCAAACAAATGGGATTTTAGCCTGCATTTAAATAGCTCAAAATCCACAGTGTGCTGTAAAGCCGTTGGCCAGGTGTTCCAGAATTTGGGGCCAGTGATGGAAAATGCTCTTCCTCCCACTCGTTCTTTGTGTTAGCTCGGTATCTTCAGTAGCGCTGTAGCCATGGCTCTAAGCAAGTGCCCTGGACCGAAGCGTTGTAGTTTATCCTGAATGGCCAGGTAGCCCTTCCCATTTAAGGCCCAGTGAATAATACATAGAGTTTTAAACTTAATTTGTGCTGATACAGGCAACCAGTGCAGGGATTGGCAATTCATCGTAACATGGTGCCCATATGGAATGCCCCTGATCAGACGAACTGCTGCGTTTTGCAGAACCTGAAGATGGTGAATTAGATATGCAGGCTGGGAAAGATGGATAGCGTTGCAATAATCAATGCTGCCATTAAGGCAAGCTGCAGCTACTTGGGCATGAAGATCCGCAGGGATGAAGGGAAGTATTTTTTTAAGCTGCTTCCATTTAAGGAAGCCAAGGCCACAAATAGTATTAATCTGGCTCTTCATGGCTAAGGAAGAGGAAATGTCTGCACCCAGATTCCTGACCACATCCACTGGGACCGGCAACGGGCCCAGTGACAGTGGCCAGAGGTCCTATTACCAGAGGCTCCGGCGGGCCCGATGATTAAAACCTCTGTTTTTTCACCATTGAGCTTTAGCCAATTGGCTTCCATCCAGCCCCTGACAGCATACAGACACAGCCTCAGCTGGGATGCAGTCCCTGTCTGGTCCAGGTCCATTCTAAACAAGGACTTTGGTATCATCTGTATATGAGAAGAACTGAAACCCAAAATAGTGAATAAGCGTGGCTGGATGCTGGATGTACACGTTGAAAAGCAACAGGGACAGGGCAGAATCCCACAAGTCACAGCTACTGGTGGTGACATATAAGGAGCGAGGGAAAACATTTGAACTCGAGAGGTCAGGGAAGCGTAAAACCAGTGCTAGACTGACCCTGACATCCCTGCATCCTGCAGCCTTGATACACAAATCCTGTGATCAATGGTATCAAAGGCGGCCGACAGATCCAGTAAACTAAGACCTGCCGTGCCGCCTCTGTCCCTAGTCATGGTGAGGTCGTCCAGTGCTGCCAACAGAACTGACTCTGTCCCCATCAAGGGGCGAAAACCCATTTGAGAAGGCTGGGGGGTAACAACCGCTTCCATAACCTTCATTACGAATGGAAGTAGCGAAATAGGACGGTAATTCGAAAAGACTGAGGCATCCAGTGGCGGTTTCTTTAATAAAGGAATCACCAGAGCTTTCTTAAACATAGCTGGAATCTGTCCAAAGGCAAATGAAGAATTGATGGCTTCTGCAATAACCTTACAAAGGCTCTCAGGAGCCAATTTAAACAGATGCAAAGGAATGTCATCAAGACGTGAAGCAGACTTTAAGCCTGCCACCACACGACCAATGTCCAAGGCATTGGTGGACTCAAAAAGGGGGAAATATCTAGCCGTAATATTCTCAGGTAGTAACCCAACATTCAAAAGATTAGCCCTGATTGTTTCAATTTTATTAATAAAGAAAGTGGACAACTTATTACACAGCATCTGTGAGTTGGAAGCCACAGTAGTCCTGCTGGGATTGGAGAGTTCTTTCACTATTTGAAAACGTTTTTTGGGTACATTGACTGAGAATGAAAAGAAGTTGTGAAGTAAGCCAATTTGGCCATTTTAAGAGCTTCATGATACAGAGCATGTTGCTTGTTGAACTCCTCTTGCAATCACAAGTCGTGTTGCCATCTCAACCTACGCTCTGCTTGACTAACCGAAAGTTGTAGTAGGTGTAGTTCTGCTGTGAACCACGGAGCTGGCGGATGTATTGGCTTGGTGGTCCACTGGAATGGGGCTAACTCGTTAGGACGTCTCTGCGGCTTTCAGTTCCAAAGATACACCGATTATTCCCAAATGGGACAGTGGTGATTTCTCCACTCCTGATGGATGGAGCAGGCCAGTTTCACTGCAGCAGGTTTCAGGGGCAAGAGGGTCACAAATGCAGCGCACCTGCAAAGATCTTTGCCGCATCTGGGCAACACGGTAATCGCGTTTACTCCGGTCCTGGCGCACTCGTCTCACTTCAGACCTGGGAACGCCAAGCGTATGAAATTCGGTGTAAGGGTGCCGTGGACACAGAGCTAGCAGTATACCAAGTTTCGCCGGTCTCCTCGAAACGGTGGTGGATACAGAGCAAAGGTCCTGTGTAAGCCGGTCAGCCCACTGGTTGGCCCAGGGACACTTCCGAGAAGGCTTACTTGCAGGTTTTGTTGAAGGTGCCGAGAATAGTTGGTCCCACTATTCTAATGGGTAGAAGCGTCTTCGCAGACCTTCTAGGATGACCAGATGCAGAGGGGTCCCATGGGACGACAGCAGGCTCAGGGTGACAAACCTTCCAGCGGTTCACCAGCAGTTCCTCGACTCGGCTTCTTAGCTTCAGGATACTTGGATTCTATCCTTCGTTCAGTGAGCACTCCAGAGATCGACATGGTATGGGTGTTTGGGGCCTCCTCTTATCCAGAGTCTCCTTCCAAATAATGCCTGAAATACCTCACCAGTAAAATGGCACTTAATTACCCTTACACCTGCTATAGTCATTGTAAGATAGAGCCTCACGTCCCCAGTACAACCATCATATGCTAAGGGCAACTTCATATGCCCTGCTGACGCCATTGAAGGTCAGTTAATCCCTCTTACATCTGGTATAGTCACTATATGTAAGGTGCAGACATGCATGTCCAGGTGCTCTCACCATATTTTAAGTGCAGCATCAAATGCCCAAGGGCAGCATCAAATACCCAAGTATTGCCATTTTATGATAAATGAAGTCTCAATTACAAGGTAAAATTATCTTAAGTAGGCAGGATTTTTGCAATGTTTTTTTGTTGCCCAAGGCGGTGTGGCTTTCGGAATGCAAAGCCATAACTCTCATCCTCTTCCCACCCTACCTGTCTTCCATTAAACGTGTTTCCAAAAAGAATTATGTTTGAAATGCTATCCTGCTTCTCCTCTCTCATAATCATTTTGTGCTCCAAAAGTATGATAAACAATTAGTCTGTATGGCCTTTACACATGGTCAAACTGTAGCAGCTCTTAACCTGCATGTGCTGGAGAAGAGGGCACAGCTGAGAGGTGGTAGAGAGAATTCTCCAGATTGGCTGGTAGTGGTCACTGCAACTGAGATAGTAGTGGTATAAACAAGGTGTGGCATGTTGGGCTAAGACCACCCTCATTGTTCCCGGGCCCAACCGGCCTTTCCGGCGACCTCTCAGCTGTGTTCAAAGCAGTTCTTAACATTTTGAGGGTGTATAATTGCTTGTTTGAATCAGATATTGAATAAGACTCTAGCTGAGATAAAGTGGCATAGTCAGGGTGTGTCATGATGGGCTAAGCCCACCCTCATTGTTCCAGGGCCTAACCTGCTATTTCGTCAACATTCCAGCTGTGTTCATAGCTGTTCTTAACGGTTTGATGGTGCTTATTTGCTTGTTTGATGTAGGTATACATTTTGTGTGGTACTGCACATTACACACAAACATAAGCTGCATGCCTGTGTGAGAAAGCGACTTCAAGCATGTGGCATCATCACACAGGCTTTGGGATATGTCTAAATCTTGAAAGTAGTGTTATATATTGGGAAGGACATCCAGTTGTCCCATGCCAACTAATCAATCAGTCTTATCGTTTAGGCTCACATTGTATTGCATTATGGTACTTGTAGTCCTGTATTTGTAACCTGTAGAGAAATACAAAATAATGTGATATACCATGATCTGAGAGCTGTGTTGTGCCATATTCTCTACAACACAAAAGTGTGACTGGAGCAGCTGGGTGAAAAAAGCAGGCAATGGTTTGCCCACATTACTAGTTTTAGGCTAAAGGTAGCTCCTGGATAACCTGCATGAACCAGCAATTAAGAGCTACCATTGGAGAACAATGAGCTAGTAAATATAGTGCTTCAAATCTAACTTTTGCATAAAATGGAAGCACATCATTTTGTCCATTATTTATGACCTCTTATGCTTTAAATTTCATATAGATGTGTCCTATTGTTTATTTATAGATTGTCCCAAATGCATAGTTAAATTCACATAGGTGTGTGTTTGGCATCAGTTGACCTGGGGAGCCAGAAGTAGCTTGTGGTAGCTTTTAGTGCAAGCTGACCAGGCTCTTCGAGTCTACAAGCAGTAGCTAAATGGCTCTCTGCTCCCCTCAATTTTGAACCCTACTGCAAATGTAGCTAAAAGTTAACCAAGCATTAGCCCAAAAGAAAGGAAGCTTACAGAGATAGAATGCAGAGGCGAGAAGGCCATTTGGAAGGTTCATTCCAGTGGGCCAGGTTCACATATATGTAGACCGCAATCTTTGTGACATCTGCATGCATATGTTCAAATTCTGGTGGGGTCCTTTCTGCCTTTTATCCTTACACAGTTGGTAATATGATTACCATTAAGTTGGGTTATAGTAACATCTGCCCCAAATTGGCTGAATAACATAAAGCTCGATGGATTCATGCTTCAACTCTCACCCAGTGCAACATCTCTCTGCTTTAATACTGATCACGTCTTTTCATTTAAAACGCATATCACCAAGACCACACAAACAGCATGTTACCAGCTTTTGCTCTTCCGCAAAGTCAAGTCTTTCATACCTGTCCAAGTTTCAGAATAGTTTTCCAATCTGTGGTCATCTCCCACCTGTATGGTGGTAATGCCGTACTTGCAGCAGTCCAAAATGCCACGTTGACCCCCTCAAAGTCATAAAGCTTGCTGTTGTGTGCCTCATCAAAGGATTAAGAAAATTAGGCCACATCACCCCACTCCCCAACAAGCTGCACTGGATACCCCTTCAAGCATGCCGTGTGCACTGAGTTAAACTGGTCATGACTTCCCACATCCGCGGAATTTAAAGTTTTTTTTGCGTCAATTCTGCGCAACTTAACTGCACCTTAATTAAGGTTTTTTCAGTGAATCTACACAAACAAAGCACATAAATCAATCATGTATTTATACTGCACACTATCACCCAAGGCATCATGGCGCAGTAAGATACTAGGAAAGAGACGTCAGTTACGCAAACAAATGGGATTTTAGCCTGCATTTAAATAGCTCAAAATCCACAGTGTGCTGTAAAGCCGTTGGCCAGGTGTTCCAGAATTTGGGGCCAGTGATGGAAAATGCTCTTCCTCCCACTCGTTCTTTGTGTTAGCTCGGTATCTTCAGTAGCGCTGTAGCCATGGCTCTAAGCAAGTGCCCTGGACCGAAGCGTTGTAGTTTATCCTGAATGGCCAGGTAGCCCTTCCCATTTAAGGCCCAGTGAATAATACATAGAGTTTTAAACTTAATTTGTGCTGATACAGGCAACCAGTGCAGGGATTGGCAATTCATCGTAACATGGTGCCCATATGGAATGCCCCTGATCAGACGAACTGCTGCGTTTTGCAGAACCTGAAGATGGTGAATTAGATATGCAGGCTGGGAAAGATGGATAGCGTTGCAATAATCAATGCTGCCATTAAGGCAAGCTGCAGCTACTTGGGCATGAAGATCCGCAGGGATGAAGGGAAGTATTTTTTTAAGCTGCTTCCATTTAAGGAAGCCAAGGCCACAAATAGTATTAATCTGGCTCTTCATGGCTAAGGAAGAGGAAATGTCTGCACCCAGATTCCTGACCACATCCACTGGGACCGGCAACGGGCCCAGTGACAGTGGCCAGAGGTCCTATTACCAGAGGCTCCGGCGGGCCCGATGATTAAAACCTCTGTTTTTTCACCATTGAGCTTTAACCAATTGGCTTCCATCCAGCCCCTGACAGCATACAGACAGAGCCTCAGCTGGGATGCAGTCCCTGTCTGGTCCAGGTCCATTCTAAACAAGGACTTTGGTATCATCTGTATATGAGAAGAACTGAAACCCAAAATAGTGAATAAGCGTGGCCGAATGCTGGATGTACACGTTGAAAAGCAACAGGGACAGGGCAGAATCCCACAAGTCACAGCTACTGGTGGTGACATATAAGGAGCGAGGGAAAACATTTGAACTCGAGAGGTCAGGGAAGCGTAAAACCAGTGCAAGACTGACCCTGACATCCCTGCATCCTGCAGCCTTGATACACAAATCCTGTGATCAATGGTATCAAAGGCGGCCGACAGATCCAGTAAACTAAGACCTGCCGTGCCGCCTCTGTCCCTAGTCATGGTGAGGTCGTCCAGTGCTGCCAACAGAACTGACTCTGTCCCCATCAAGGGCGAAAACCCATTTGAGAAGGCTGGGGGGTAACAACCGCTTCCATAACCTTCATTACGAATGGAAGTAGCGAAATAGGACGGTAATTCGAAAAGACTGAGGCATCCAGTGGCGGTTTCTTTAATAAAGGAATCACCAGAGCTTTCTTAAACATAGCTGGAATCTGTCCAAAGGCAAATGAAGAATTGATGGCTTCTGCAATAACCTTACAAAGGCTCTCAGGAGCCAATTTAAACAGATGCAAAGGAATGTCATCAAGACGTGAAGCAGACTTTAAGCCTGCCACCACACGACCAATGTCCAAGGCATTGGTGGACTCAAAAAGGGGGAAATATCTAGCCGTAATATTCTCAGGTAGTAACCCAACATTCAAAAGATTAGCCCTGATTGTTTCAATTTTATTAATAAAGAAAGTGGACAACTTATTACACAGCATCTGTGAGTTGGAAGCCACAGTAGTCCTGCTGGGATTGGAGAGTTCTTTCACTATTTGAAAACGTTTTTTGGGTACATTGACTGAGAATGAAAAGAAGTTGTGAAGTAAGCCAATTTGGCCATTTTAAGAGCTTCATGATACAGAGCATGTTGTTTGTTGAACTCCTCTTGCAATCACAAGTCGTGTTGCCATCTCAACCTACGCTCTACTTGACTAACCGAAAGTTGTAGTAGGTGTAGTTCTGCTGTGAACCACGGAGCTGGCGGATGTATTGGCTTGGTGGTCCACTGGAATGGGGCTAACTCGTTAGGACGTCTCTGCGGCTTTCAGTTCCAAAGATACACCGATTATTCCCAAATGGGACAGTGGTGATTTCTCCACTCCTGATGGATGGAGCAGGCCAGTTTCACTGCAGCAGGTTTCAGGGGCAAGAGGGTCACAAATGCAGCGCACCTGCAAAGATCTTTGCCGCATCTGGGCAACACGGTAATCGCGTTTACTCCGGTCCTGGCGCACTCGTCTCACTTCAGACCTGGGAATGCCAAGCGTATGAAATTCGGTGTGAGGGTGCCGTGGACACAGAGCTAGCAGTATACCAAGTTTCGCCGGTCTCCTCGAAACGGTGGTGGATACAGAGCAAAGGTCCTGTGTAAGCCGGTCAGCCCACTGGTTGGCCCAGGGACACTTCCGAGAAGGCTTACTTGCAGGTTTTGTTGAAGGTGCCGAGAATAGTTGGTCCCACTATTCTAATGGGTAGAAGCGTCTTCGCAGACCTTCTAGGATGACCAGATGCAGAGGGGTCCCATGGGACGACAGCAGGCTCAGGGTGACAAACCTTCCAGCGGTTCACCAGCAGTTCCTCGACTCGGCTTCTTAGCTTCAGGATACTTGGATTCTATCCTTCGTTCAGTGAGCACTCCAGAGATCGACATGGGTGTTTGGGGCCTCCTCTTATCCAGAGTCTCCTTCCAAATAATGCCTGAAATACCTCACCAGTAAAATGGCACTTAATTACCCTTACACCTGCTATAGTCATTGTAAGATAGAGCCTCACGTCCCCAGTACAACCATCATATGCTAAGGGCAACTTCATATGCCCTGCTGACGCCATTGAAGGTCAGTTAATCCCTCTTACATCTGGTATAGTCACTATATGTAAGGTGCAGACATGCATGTCCAGGTGCTCTCACCATATTTTAAGTGCAGCATCAAATGCCCAAGGGCAGCATCAAATACC
Source organism: Ambystoma mexicanum (assembly GCF_040938575.1). NCBI lineage: Eukaryota > Metazoa > Chordata > Amphibia > Caudata > Ambystomatidae > Ambystoma > Ambystoma mexicanum. The sequence goes on along the minus strand of NC_090921.1, from coordinate 516,316,212 downwards.
CAAGTATTGCCATTTTATGATAAATGAAGTCTCAATTACAAGGTAAAATTATCTTAAGTAGGCAGGATTTTTGCAATGTTTTTTTGTTGCCCAAGGCGGTGTGGCTTTCGGAATGCAAAGCCATAACTCTCATCCTCTTCCCACCCTACCTGTCTTCCATTAAACGTGTTTCCAAAAAGAATTATGTTTGAAATGCTATCCTGCTTCTCCTCTCTCATAATCATTTTGTGCTCCAAAAGTATGATAAACAATTAGTCTGTATGGCCTTTACACATGGTCAAACTGTAGCAGCTCTTAACCTGCATGTGCTGGAGAAGAGGGCACAGCTGAGAGGTGGTAGAGAGAATTCTCCAGATTGGCTGGTAGTGGTCACTGCAACTGAGATAGTAGTGGTATAAACAAGGTGTGGCATGTTGGGCTAAGACCACCCTCATTGTTCCCGGGCCCAACCGGCCTTTCCGGCGACCTCTCAGCTGTGTTCAAAGCAGTTCTTAACATTTTGAGGGTGTATAATTGCTTGTTTGAATCAGATATTGAATAAGACTCTAGCTGAGATAAAGTGGCATAGTCAGGGTGTGTCATGATGGGCTAAGCCCACCCTCATTGTTCCAGGGCCTAACCTGCTATTTCGTCAACATTCCAGCTGTGTTCATAGCTGTTCTTAACGGTTTGATGGTGCTTATTTGCTTGTTTGATGTAGGTATACATTTTGTGTGGTACTGCACATTACACACAAACATAAGCTGCATGCCTGTGTGAGAAAGCGACTTCAAGCATGTGGCATCATCACACAGGCTTTGGGATATGTCTAAATCTTGAAAGTAGTGTTATATATTGGGAAGGACATCCAGTTGTCCCATGCCAACTAATCAATCAGTCTTATCGTTTAGGCTCACATTGTATTGCATTATGGTACTTGTAGTCCTGTATTTGTAACCTGTAGAGAAATACAAAATAATGTGATATAACATGATCTGAGAGCTGTGTTGTGCCATATTCTCTACAACACAAAAGTGTGACTGGAGCAGCTGGGTGAAAAAAGCAGGCAATGGTTTGCCCACATTACTAGTTTTAGGCTAAAGGTAGCTCCTGGATAACCTGCATGAACCAGCAATTAAGAGCTACCATTGGAGAACAATGAGCTAGTAAATATAGTGCTTCAAATCTAACTTTTGCATAAAATGGAAGCACATCATTTTGTCCATTATTTATGACCTCTTATGCTTTAAATTTCATATAGATGTGTCCTATTGTTTATTTATAGATTGTCCCAAATGCATAGTTAAATTCACATAGGTGTGTGTTTGGCATCAGTTGACCTGGGGAGCCAGAAGTAGCTTGTGGTAGCTTTTAGTGCAAGCTGACCAGGCTCTTCGAGTCTACAAGCAGTAGCTAAATGGCTCTCTGCTCCCCTCAATTTTGAACCCTACTGCAAATGTAGCTAAAAGTTAACCAAGCATTAGCCCAAAAGAAAGGAAGCTTACAGAGATAGAATGCAGAGGCGAGAAGGCCATTTGGAAGGTTCATTCCAGTGGGCCAGGTTCACATATATGTAGACCGCAATCTTTGTGACATCTGCATGCATATGTTCAAATTCTGGTGGGGTCCTTTCTGCCTTTTATCCTTACACAGTTGGTAATATGATTACCATTAAGTTGGGTTATAGTAACATCTGCCCCAAATTGGCTGAATAACATAAAGCTCGATGGATTCATGCTTCAACTCTCACCCAGTGCAACATCTCTCTGCTTTAATACTGATCACGTCTTTTCATTTAAAACGCATATCACCAAGACCACACAAACAGCATGTTACCAGCTTTTGCTCTTCCGCAAAGTCAAGTCTTTCATACCTGTCCAAGTTTCAGAATAGTTTTCCAATCTGTGGTCATCTCCCACCTGTATGGTGGTAATGCCGTACTTGCAGCAGTCCAAAATGCCACGTTGACCCCCTCAAAGTCATAAAGTTTGCTGTTGTGTGCCTCATCAAAGGATTAAGAAAATTAGGCCACATCACCCCACTCCCCAACAAGCTGCACTGGATACCCCTTCAAGCATGCCGTGTGCACTGAGTTAAACTGGTCATGACTTCCCAAAACAGCGGAATTTAAAGTTTTTTTTGCGTCAATTCTGCGCAACTTAACTGCACCTTAATTAAGGTTTTTTCAGTGAATCTACACAAACAAGCACATAAATCAATCATGTATTTATACTGCACACTATCACCCAAGGCATCATGGCGCAGTAAGATACTAGGAAAGAGACGTCAGTTACGCAAACAAATGGGATTTTAGCCTGCATTTAAATAGCTCAAAATCCACAGTGTGCTGTAAAGCCGTTGGCCAGGTGTTCCAGAATTTGGGGCCAGTGATGGAAAATGCTCTTCCTCCCACTCGTTCTTTGTGTTAACTCGGTATCTTCAGTAGCGCTGTAGCCATGGCTCTAAGCAAGTGCCCTGGACCGAAGCGTTGTAGTTTATCCTGAATGGCCAGGTAGCCCTTCCCATTTAAGGCCCAGTGAATAATACATAGAGTTTTAAACTAAATTTGTGCTGATACAGGCAACCAGTGCAGGGATTGGCAATTCATCGTAACATGGTGCCCATATGGAATGCCCCTGATCAGACGAACTGCTGCGTTTTGCAGAACCTGAAGATGGTGAATTAGATATGCAGGCTGGGAAAGATGGATAGCGTTGCAATAATCAATGCTGCCATTAAGGCAAGCTGCAGCTACTTGGGCATGAAGATCCGCAGGGATGAAGGGAAGTATTTTTTTAAGCTGCTTCCATTTAAGGAAGCCAAGGCCACAAATAGTATTAATCTGGCTCTTCATGGCTAAGGAAGAGGAAATGTCTGCACCCAGATTCCTGACCACATCCACTGGGACCGGCAACGGGCCCAGTGACAGTGGCCAGAGGTCCTATTACCAGAGGCTCCGGCGGGCCCGATGATTAAAACCTCTGTTTTTTCACCATTGAGCTTTAACCAATTGGCTTCCATCCAGCCCCTGACAGCATACAGACAGAGCCTCAGCTGGGATGCAGTCCCTGTCTGGTCCAGGTCCATTCTAAACAAGGACTTTGGTATCATCTGTATATGAGAAGAACTGAAACCCAAAATAGTGAATAAGCGTGGCCGAATGCTGGATGTACACGTTGAAAAGCAACAGGGACAGGGCAGAATCCCACAAGTCACAGCTACTGGTGGTGACATATAAGGAGCGAGGGAAAACATTTGAACTCGAGAGGTCAGGGAAGCGTAAAACCAGTGCAAGACTGACCCTGACATCCCTGCATCCTGCAGCCTTGATACACAAATCCTGTGATCAATGGTATCAAAGGCGGCCGACAGATCCAGTAAACTAAGACCTGCCGTGCCGCCTCTGTCCCTAGTCATGGTGAGGTCGTCCAGTGCTGCCAACAGAACTGACTCTGTCCCCATCAAGGGGCGAAAACCCATTTGAGAAGGCTGGGGGGTAACAACCGCTTCCATAACCTTCATTACGAATGGAAGTAGCGAAATAGGACGGTAATTCGAAAAGACTGAGGCATCCAGTGGCGGTTTCTTTAATAAAGGAATCACCAGAGCTTTCTTAAACATAGCTGGAATCTGTCCAAAGGCAAATGAAGAATTGATGGCTTCTGCAATAACCTTACAAAGGCTCTCAGGAGCCAATTTAAACAGATGCAAAGGAATGTCATCAAGACGTGAAGCAGACTTTAAGCCTGCCACCACACGACCAATGTCCAAGGCATTGGTGGACTCAAAAAGGGGGAAATATCTAGCCGTAATATTCTCAGGTAGTAACCCAACATTCAAAAGATTAGCCCTGATTGTTTCAATTTTATTAATAAAGAAAGTGGACAACTTATTACACAGCATCTGTGAGTTGGAAGCCACAGTAGTCCTGCTGGGATTGGAGAGTTCTTTCACTATTTGAAAACGTTTTTTGGGTACATTGACTGAGAATGAAAAGAAGTTGTGAAGTAAGCCAATTTGGCCATTTTAAGAGCTTCATGATACAGAGCATGTTGCTTGTTGAACTCCTCTTGCAATCACAAGTCGTGTTGCCATCTCAACCTACGCTCTGCTTGACTAACCGAAAGTTGTAGTAGGTGTAGTTCTGCTGTGAACCACGGAGCTGGCGGATGTATTGGCTTGGTGGTCCACTGGAATGGGGCTAACTCGTTAGGACGTCTCTGCGGCTTTCAGTTCCAAAGATACACCGATTATTCCCAAATGGGACAGTGGTGATTTCTCCACTCCTGATGGATGGAGCAGGCCAGTTTCACTGCAGCAGGTTTCAGGGGCAAGAGGGTCACAAATGCAGCGCACCTGCAAAGATCTTTGCCGCATCTGGGCAACACGGTAATCGCGTTTACTCCGGTCCTGGCGCACTCGTCTCACTTCAGACCTGGGAACGCCAAGCGTATGAAATTCGGTGTGAGGGTGCCGTGGACACAGAGCTAGCAGTATACCAAGATTCGCCGGTCTCCTCGAAACGGTGGTGGATACAGAGCAAAGGTCCTGTGTAAGCCGGTCAGCCCACTGGTTGGCCCAGGGACACTTCCGAGAAGGCTTACTTGCAGGTTTTGTTGAAGGTGCCGAAAATAGTTGGTCCCACTATTCTAATGGGTAGAAGCGTCTTCGCAGACCTTCTAGGATGACCAGATGCAGAGGGGTCCCATGGGACGACAGCGGGCTCAGGGTGCCAAACCTTCCAGCGGTTCACCAGCAGTTCCTCGACTCGGCTTCTTAGCTTCAGGATACTTGGATTCTATCCTTCGTTCAGTGAGCACTCCAGAGATCGACATGGTATGGGTGTTTGGGGCCTCCTCTTATCCAGAGTCTCCTTCCAAATAATGCCTGAAATACCTCACCAGTAAAATGGCACTTAATAACCCTTACACCTGCTATAGTCATTGTAAAATAGAGCCTCACGTCCCCAGTACAACCATCATATGCTAAGGGCAACTTCATATGCCCTGCTGACGCCATTGAAGGTCAGTTAATCCCTCTTACATCTGGTATAGTCACTATATGTAAGGTGCAGACATGCATGTCCAGGTGCTCTCACCATATTTTAAGTGCAGCATCCAATGCCCAAGGGCAGCATCAAATACCCAAGTATTGCCATTTTATGATAAATGAAGTCTCAATTACAAGGTAAAATTATCTTAAGTAGGCAGGATTTTTGCAATGTTTTTTTGTTGCCCAAGGCGGTGTGGCTTTCGGAATGCAAAGCCATAACTCTCATCCTCTTCCCACCCTACCTGTCTTCCATTAAACGTGTTTCCAAAAAGAATTATGTTTGAAATGCTATCCTGCTTCTCCTCTCTCATAATCATTTTGTGCTCCAAAAGTATGATAAACAATTAGTCTGTATGGCCTTTACACATGGTCAAACTGTAGCAGCTCTTAACCTGCATGTGCTGGAGAAGAGGGCACAGCTGAGAGGTGGTAGAGAGAATTCTCCAGATTGGCTGGTAGTGGTCACTGCAACTGAGATAGTAGTGGTATAAACAAGGTGTGGCATGTTGGGCTAAGACCACCCTCATTGTTCCCGGGCCCAACCGGCCTTTCCGGCGACCTCTCAGCTGTGTTCAAAGCAGTTCTTAACATTTTGAGGGTGTATAATTGCTTGTTTGAATCAGATATTGAATAAGACTCTAGCTGAGATAAAGTGGCATAGTCAGGGTGTGTCATGATGGGCTAAGCCCACCCTCATTGTTCCAGGGCCTAACCTGCTATTTCGTCAACATTCCAGCTGTGTTCATAGCTGTTCTTAACAGTTTGATGGTGCTTATTTGCTTGTTTGATGTAGGTATACATTTTGTGTGGTACTGCACATTACACACAAACATAAGCTGCATGCCTGTGTGAGAAAGCGACTTCAAGCATGTGGCATCATCACACAGGCTTTGGGATATGTCTAAATCTTGAAAGTAGTGTTATATATTGGGAAGGACATCCAGTTGTCCCATGCCAACTAATCAATCAGTCTTATCGTTTAGGCTCACATTGTATTGCATTATGGTACTTGTAGTCCTGTATTTGTAACCTGTAGAGAAATACAAAATAATGTGATATAACATGATCTGAGAGCTGTGTTGTGCCATATTCTTTACAACACAAAAGTGTGACTGGAGCAGCTGGGTGAAAAAAGCAGGCAATGGTTTGCCCACATTACTAGTTTTAGGCTAAAGGTAGCTCCTGGATAACCTGCATGAACCAGCAATTAAGAGCTACCATTGGAGAACAATGAGCTAGTAAATATAGTGCTTCAAATCTAACTTTTGCATAAAATGGAAGCACATCATTTTGTCCATTATTTATGACCTCTTATGCTTTAAATTTCATATAGATGTGTCCTATTGTTTATTTATAGATTGTCCCAAATGCATAGTTAAATTCACATAGGTGTGTGTTTGGCATCAGTTGACCTGGGGAGCCAGAAGTAGCTTGTGGTAGCTTTTAGTGCAAGCTGACCAGGCTCTTCGAGTCTACAAGCAGTAGCTAAATGGCTCTCTGCTCCCCTCAATTTTGAACCCTACTGCAAATGTAGCTAAAAGTTAACCAAGCATTAGCCCAAAAGAAAGGAAGCTTACAGAGATAGAATGCAGAGGCGAGAAGGCCATTTGGAAGGTTCATTCCAGTGGGCCAGGTTCACATATATGTAGACCGCAATCTTTGTGACATCTGCATGCATATGTTCAAATTCTGGTGGGGTCCTTTCTGCCTTTTATCCTTACACAGTTGGTAATATGATTACCATTAAGTTGGGTTATAGTAACATCTGCCCCAAATTGGCTGAATAACATAAAGCTCGATGGATTTATGCTTCAACTCTCACCCAGTGCAACATCTCTCTGCTTTAATACTGATCACGTCTTTTCATTTAAAACGCATATCACCAAGACCACACAAACAGCATGTTACCAGCTTTTGCTCTTCCGCAAAGTCAAGTCTTTCATACCTGCCCAAGTTTCAGAATAGTTTTCCAATCTGTGGTCATCTCCCACCTGTATGGTGGTAATGCCGTACTTGCAGCAGTCCAAGATGCCACCTTGACCCCCTCAAAGTCATAAAGCTTGCTGTTGTGTGCCTCATCAAAAGATTAAGAAAATTAGGCCACATCACCCCACTCCCCAACAAGCTGCACTGGATACCCCTTCAAGCATGCCGTGTGCAGTGAGTTAAACTGGTCATGACTTCCCACATCCGCGGAATTTAAAGTTTTTTTTGCGTCAATTCTGCGCAATTTAACTGCACCTTAATTAAGGTTTTTTCAGTGAATCAAGTCGTGTTGCCATCTCAACTTACGCTCTGCTTGACTAACCGAAAATTGTAGTAGGTGTAGTTCTGCTGTGAACCACGGAGCTGGCGGATGTATTGGCTTGGTGGTCCACTGGAATGGGGCTAACTCGTTAGCCGCTGTGCTAAGGGCTGTAGTTATCTAGCAATGGCAGATGGTGCCAGACAAGGCTCATACTCGTCATATGACAGTACCCGTCATATGATAGTACAAAATAACCTTAGTAGTCCAGTTGATAGGTGCAACTCTCCTCCAGTTTCTTTGATAAACTATAGTAAATATTAGGTTGATGAACCTGTTCGGAATTTCCTGAGACCTGAATTTTTTCCTGAGACCTGAATTTTGAAAGGAACCACATGGTGATCTGACCATGTCGAAAGGTGGCTAGGAAAGGCGAACAGTAATTGCGAAGGTGAAAAAATAAGTTCTTGCATATGCCCTTTTGTGTGAGTGGGACCTAGCACATGTTGTGCTAATGACAAATGGTTGTTTCATACCAGCTAAAAAGGAACTAACAGCTAAGTCGTATTCAACCTCGGCCCTGAGATTAAAATCCCCTCTGACAATCAGATTCTTATAATGTAGGACCAATTCAGAAATATCATTAAGAAAAGTTTTTTCAAAAGCTACCAAATTAAAAGAAGGAGGGCGATATACCAAAAGAAAGTGACAGAGCAGGGAAGCATTCATTATAATCCCAACTAGCATATGTTGCATCTCTATCTCTATAGACACAGGATAGAGAACAGGGGTACTCAGTCCTGTGTATTAGAGCTATCCCTGCACCTGGATGTAAGCAGTCTCTATCAACATGGAGCATGGCTTAGGCAGTAGGCAAAACCTGAAGTATGTCAGGACCAGACTGTGCAGAAAGCCGCGTCTATGTCACAAATATAAAATCCAGAGTGTGAGTTTTCTATAAAAGTACACCTGTGTAATTTATGAGCAACTAATGATCGAGCATTGATTAAACAGGCTCGTACCTGATCATCTGCGAAAGTGCCTGGAGGGGCTTGCATATGAAGCTATCCTGCGGGAAAAATCAAAGTTTCAGGTGCCAGAGACAGTATAATAGAACGTGACAACCCCTTACTATCTATCAGCATGGGCTGGCCAGAGCTTGGACTCTGCGCGGACGAGCACACACAGGCCATGTTGTGGGTGGCCTGCCATTGACATCCGGCAGGCCCCCATGGTGCTGCAACCATGAGCACATGACAGGCCTAGTGCCTGTGGGGGGTTGGGGCCTACCCTGGACATCTGGCAGGCCCCCTGGCGCTATCCTGAGCCAGCACCATTAGGGGTTGGGGCACTGCCAGCCATGCCCCTGACCGTGCGGGCCTCTGCCACCATCCTGGCAGGAGGGTCCCACGGCATCAGGGCATGCTGGCCTGTGCCTCCACGTGTAAGCCTGCGGCCTAAATGAAATAAGACAAAGACTCAGTCTCTCCTCTTCTGGGGTCTGCAGCCACTCTGTTGCACGTGCCTGCAGGGGATCCTTTTATTAGTTTGGGCCATGACCCATGTTAAAAGGGCAACACACGGGGGAGGGACACATCCCCTATGGAGGTTCCCACACCACACTCCTCCTTTTTCATAACAAACATAAACAAATGTTACTAAAACCATAACCGACCCCTCCCCCGTTACAGAACTACATTACTTAAGCTACCTTAGAATCATAGGATCAAACAACAAATAGGACCTGCCACTGCTACATAGACGGACTCACATGGTCATCGATATACTACACATTTATTTTTTTTAAATGTATTTATGTGTTTATATAGCGCTGCAGCCCGCGGGCATGAGAGCGCATTACATGTAGACAGACACAGTGACTCAGACCACAAGACAGTGGCATAAGCCACACATAATATATCAGTGTGCAGGGGTGCAGTGGAATACCTAGTGTGTCTAGATGATGGTATCTTATTTGAACAGTAGTGTCTTGAGTTTTTTCCTGAAGCATAGGTAGTTAGTCTCCAGTCTCAGTACGGGGGGCAATTCATTCCATTTTAGGACTAATTTTGTCGTGAACCCCCTACCTAGTCCCTTTGCTTTTTTTGTTGGTATCACTTGGAGGAGGCCTTTGTTATTTGATCTTAGGTTGCGGCCGGGTTCATGCCACTTGAATTGGTTTTTTAGGTATACCTGCGCTTTACCGAATAAACATTGATGTACCAGATAATAGCCTTAAAAGTGATGCGCTCCTCAATAGCTAGCCAGTGTAGGTCTTTTCTGTCATTTGTGATATGCTCTCTTTTAGGTTTGCCGGTGATGGTTCTTATGGCGTTATTCTGGATCACTTGGCATTGCTTTAAGCATTTGCTGCTGGCGCCCTGTAGTAGGGAATTACCATAATCTAACCGGGAGAGGATTGTGGCTCTGGCTATGGTTGTACTATTTTGTTGATTTAACAGAGGTCTGATTTTTTTTTTTAGTAATTTCTGGTGGTATTGGCAGTTCCTTTTGAGGTAGGCTGTGTGGGCTTCTGCTCCCAAAGATGCCTTTAGGTATATGCCCAGCGTTTTGACTTTTTCTGATATTTTGATCGGTGTCTTTTTAATATTGAATGTGGTATATAATGGGCTCAGTTTCTTTCTGGCACAAGGTGATCCGAAGATCATAAACTCAGTTTTGGTTGCATTAAGGCACATCAAATTTGTCTTCATCAAGCTTTCAATGGTGTTGTATATTGTCGAGAGTTTTTTGCTATCCTGTTCATAGTCTCCACTTAGCTCAAACACCAATTGGGTGTCGTCAGCAAAGTTAGTAAAACATATACCGAGTTGGGTCAGCAGTGTGCATAGGCAACGCATGTATAGGTTGAACAATAGGGGAGAGAAACTAATGCCTTGTGGTACACCACAGTCCACTGGTTTAGTTTGCGAGGAGTGTTTGCCCCAAATAATCTTGGATTGTCTGTCCTGCAAGAAGGAAGACACCCAGTCTATGGCCTCTTGTGAGCAGTTCCCAGATCGATCCAGGGCCTTCTGGAGCCTTTGGTGATTTAGCAGATCAAAGGCTGCCGAGCGGTCTAGTAAAATTAGCAGGCCTGTCTTGCCTTTGTCAAGGATACTCAGCATTTCTGTCTGCAGGTCTAGTAGCACAGATTCTGTACTGTGAGCTGTCCTGAACCCCAATAAAAAACCCTCTACTCCAGACCCACGGGTGACAGTCGCAGTTGGCGAACCGCCGGTGGAATGTTGCCAGCTCGACCACATGTCTCATAAACCCTTTATTAACCTGGGGTGTGAAAACTGCGAACACAGATTGACACCACTGTTACCTGCGGGCACACCTACCAACTGCGGGATCACCGCTTCACAACATGTATTTATAGAGTCCTCTTTAAGCACTTGCAGGACTGCAGGAGACCAGTTCACTTTCCCTCAGCACCCGTACAGGATAGCTCTTACCACCAGTCCAAGTCCGTTGATGTCACAGTTCAAAAACCGGTAAAGCCACACATGTGGGCACCAGGGGCCACATCGGCTTAGTCCCTTGATGTTGGGGTGAGCAATGAGACACAGGTATACAGGCATCGAAACCACCCCAGAGTCCGACTTGGTCAGTCCACTGACATTGAGCAGTCAGCGAGATGCGGGTGACTGGGCGTCCAGGCTGCACCACAGGGCGTTGACAGGGCCTGGGGTGACAGAATCACGCTCACTCCTCTCTTCTTGGCCATGCCCTCCCCAATCAGGAGTACCACCATGTAACAGGTGCATAGGAGGGCGCACAAGCACTTGGTAGGAGTTGCAACCCTCCATTGCTCCCAGCTCTTCTTCGGGGCAGCGACGGTGCATGTGTGACCCGGTGTCAGAATATCTTCCTGTCCTCCTCAGGCAGGAGTCATTGGTGTAGACCCACACGCGGTGCAACCCCACACCAGCGGCAAGGTGACGAGGCCACACGCTAGCTGTGCCTGACGACACTGGTGACTCGACACCACTGACCTGCCCATCTGCATGACCCACTGGGCTGGTGTGAGGCAGACCAGTCTGTGGGAGGTATCTCGACACTGGGTCAGTCAGGGTGCACTCAATGTAATGCAGCACCTGTGCACTCCTTGTTCCTGGTGCACCGAATTGCAGAGGGATAAACATGGGCTTGCGCAGTCTCATTATTACTTTTCCTGTTGTCCTCCGTTTACGGAAATCTTCGGTGTTAGTGCCACTGTCCTGTTCAAATGTTATGGCTTATGGGTGCAGGCAGCGGGACACCTGGCATTGGGTTAGCCCAGACCATTGTCCTGTGGGGCAGCACTCTCCTGGTTAGACGCTCCGAGGAGGGCAGGCAGCCCCACATGACATTGCACTACCTCTCTGGCCCGGGGTTTCGGACCACTCAGCTGCTTATTCAGGGAGCTCTTATCCTCGCCCCCATCTTTCATGGAACTTGGGACAGACAGCGGGACACTGCTGTCCGTACCTCCACGCGGCACGTCCCCGTTCACTCTATCGTGAGCTCTCCCCCAGGGGCCTGAAACGCTGCACCCAGCACCAGCATTACAGTGCACTTTCCCCACGATCTGTCCCAAGGGATGCTCCTACTCCCGAAGCCCGGCACTTGTGCCAGGATTCTGTGTACACTCTGTGCCTTTCTTTGAGGAGCTCTGATTTCTGGGCACACCCCACACGGCTGTCATGGGTATCAGGCAGGTAGTTGGGGCAAGCTGGGTGGAGGCTTGGCAGGCCTGGCATAGGCACACCAAGAACCCATAACAAATCCCTCCTTTCATTCCTTCCTAGTGTTTGTAGTAACTTCCTGGTTACTACTTCCTGTTGCCAAACAGGAAGTGCATGATAACTCATGAGCTCTCTAGTGTTTGGGTATGGCTGGCTATATAAACCACACCCAAGATTCTTCCAGTGGGTCGTGTTGCTTACTGTGAGCTGCATCAGCAACACACTTGCCGTGCTCTGGATCAGCCAGCATCTGCTTACCTGCTCCAGATCATCCTGTTTCTGCTTACCTGCTTACCTGCTCATCCTGCTTCTGCTTACCTGCTCAGGATCATCCTGCTTCTGCTTACCCGCTCCGGATCATTCAGCTTCAGTTGACCTGTTTCTTACTCCACGCCGCAGCTATCTCCAGTCAAGAGGGGACTTCTACACCGGCACCTGTAAGAACAAAGAAGAACAGCGTTAACACACACACACCAGTAACGCTGCGCATACTCACCGAATCTTCCCGCAATGCTGGAATCCAGGTTAGTTGCACGAGCGCACAAACCCCTGTAAGAAAGAAGAGACATTATTCATTGCGCTCGCTCCAATAACGTGGACACATTTCACTGCGCTCTCTCTCTCTATGCGGTGCATACTTACCAAAAGCCTCCGTGCAAACTTACCTAATCACCAAGTCTCCAGTAGCGCTGAACCCGGACTCGAGGCGCTAATACCACATAATTTCTCCTGCAAGGGAAAGGGAGAGACATTACCAGGCGCTCGCGAATTGAAGGCACTGCGCAAACCTACCAGCAGCTATCTTCTACACGCAGCGCTACTCACCCACAAAACACCAGCGAACAAAGATAATACGGACAATTTTGGACACTCAACATTCTCCCCGCAACGTTCACTTGTGGGAAGGACTTTCTAGCCAGTGAAGAAACTGGCACCTTGAACTCTCTGCCTCGCTGTGAAGGCATAAAACAGCGTTTGGCATCTGAACTCAGCCTACAGACATTGCCACCAATCACATGAGTGAATTACGCCCCTGCAAATGCAGGATGGAGTGCACACCCTTCCAAAGATCAAGGTAAGCCTATAGGGGGACATCACAGCACACAGTAAAGAGAAGGGAAGGGCCCAGGGGAATCAGGTGAATTCAGGTGAATTCAGGTCTGAGTGTACACCTTGTATTTGACAGGTATTCCTCCGGGTGAAACAGGGGAAGTGAAGACTCGGGGTCAAGGGAGGCTCGTCCATCACTCCTGCAGAGACACAGGTGAGTGTGACACGACTGTAATCCCCTTTTTGCGTTTCCCATTTACCACTTGTGGCCCGGGATTCACTTATTCGTCTACCACAGCTACGTGTCCTGTGAGCGATTGTCCCTTGTCCATATTGACTCCTGGACAGGCACAGTGCCAGTCGCCGGCAGGCCCAGGATCCTGCTAGGGACCCTGGGCCTCCCATTTCTCTGTTGTGCCGGCAAGGAGCGATTTGCTTTCCCTTTGAGTGTGCGCTGGAACACTCTGCTTCGTTGAAACCCACCTGCTTTAGTTGCATGTGCAGAGTTCTTTCGTTTCACCTTCTCCGACATGGAGCACAAATGGCAGTTTCACTGCCGGTAGGGCCCAGGGTCTAACATCATTGCTCAGATGATACGAGCACCCGTTTTCATTGCCACTCCTTGGGGCACTCTGTAGCTCACCACCGGGCCCAGGATCTGCACCGGGCCCTGTGTACCATCATTTATGCTCTGATGCGGAGCCCAATGACACTGCACTGCCACACAGCGCAGGGTCTTCACTTTCTTCTTTGCTGCGGCACAGAGCACCGCATTCTACACACTGCCAGAGGCCCAGGCATCATACAGGGGACATCCCTTCAACAGCTCCCGACACCGGAGCACCTTGGATATTCACCCCCTTTTGACGTTCACCTCACCGCTGGGCCTGAGATAATGAAAAGGCACCGAGATGGATGCTTCGATGTGGTAGACAAACGTCCTTGGCTAATTGACGTCCTCTTTTTTTTTTTTCAAGGAGGATTAGGCAACACCTTAGATTACGCAATACCTTACATGCATTCGAGCATTGTTGCTGCATTCCAATTTCAGGAATTCCAAAGCTACTCCTGGAACAGATATGCGAAGCCTTTATTTATGTTACATAGGGGCAAATAATGTTGCATGGTATCATGCATACACCGCAGTGACATGCCACAAAGCCTCAAATGCTGGAGGATTGGCGATGCTGAATAATGTGGGCCAACCAGAATGTATGGCGTAGAACAAAGAAAAGGACAAGGCCGTATTTAATCTGGAATGAGTATTGCATTTGCTCATCCCGTTACGTGGCTTTGTTCGGGAGTCTTGCACCACTGCAAAAGAGTCACACCTCACGCTGTATCAGACCCTTGATAACATCACACATCATTTAAATGAAATACTGCATCTCGTTGATATTGACAGCAGTGTTCAGGCTTGGTGGTGGTGAAGCTGTGACTGCGGGGAGTCTGAAAAGTCTGCGTGTACCCACACACAAAAGAGAGCAGGGCCATCTTTCCTTTTGTTCGTATTTGTTAAACGGAAACCGGAAATGTATTTAATCGCTGCAGGGCCCAGGCATGGGCCTAATTTTAGGGGGGGGACAGGGGTGTTTCCCCCCCCCAACTTTAATGGCATACCATTTTGTCCTCATTCATTTGACTGGGGCACCTTTTCTTCAGATGTCATGTCCCCCCCAACATTTTCAGCAATGTTACTCCACTGGGCCCGGGATCACAGTGAGGCTCCGGCAGCAGCGCAGCACCCTGCAGGGTGGTGCTGCAGCTCGCGGGGTCACTCCCCTCCGCCTTGCGGTGGCTTTATTCTTTCGTCATGGGAGGGTGATCGGGCCCTCCCTCTTAGGGAAGGGGGTGGGGCAGGCACTCCTCTCGCTATGTCGGGGGCTGCATCCAGCCGAAGGCGGCCGCACCAGTACTTGCCTGCTTCAGGGCAGGGGACCGCTCCATTTCTTTTCTTCAGCAGCGGATGCCACTTCCTATGGTGCAGAGAACTTACTGACACTGCCGTGGAGGGGTCCGGTGGCCTGCCACACTTTATTTACTCTGGGGCAACAGGCACTCCCAACCACAACTCTTTGTTTTTTGCGGGATGCCACGCACCCGTGCGCGTTCATCTGCACACCCACTGCTGCTCCTTGATGGGCAGGCGCCCACTTCCTGTGCTCCACCAGAGCACTTCTTGTATGGCAGATGCCGCAGGGGGGGGAAAAAGCCTGCGGCGACTGCCACCATACTCAGGCCACGTCCAGGGAAACTCACCAGCAGGGCACCCCACCTTGTCCTTTGTCTCCGCACCGTCATTCGCAGCAATGGCTGCCTCATGCAGCTCACAAAACAAAGGGAGACAAACTCTGGAACGGTGGGAATGACATAACCCTGCACGGTTCGTCCTCGTCACCAATGTTGTGGGTGGCTGCCATTGACATCCGGCAGGCCCCCATAGTGCTGCATTGGTCTGGGCATTGTATTGCAGAGACCAATGCCAGAAGTAGGTAGGAAAAGAAAGCTTGAAAATACTTAACAACAGCTTTGCATGTGTGTGAGGAACCAAAGACAGCTTGGGAATGTTGTGCTGGCTTGAGCCGCCGGTCTCCCCCCCAAGTCCAGGCACACTTGGCGCCACTGATGCGGTTTACAAGGAAATCAAACAAAAATTACAAGCTCTGTGCCCAGAAATGACCAATCCCAGAAGAAAGCGAGAAAATACTTGACAACAGCTTTGCGTGCGTTTGAGTAAGCAAAGACGGTGGGGAAAGTAGTGCTGCCACGAGCACCCCGTCTGCCATAAGGTCCAGGCACACTTGGTGCCTATGATGTATGCGATTTCCAAGGAAATAAAACGAAAATAACAATAGCAGCGAACTAAAAAGTTATACATTTAAAAAATGATGCATATCTATAAAAAGCAAAGCATCCAGTCATCTACCTGGCGCAAAAGCACATAAAAGGAAATTAATAAGAAAGCAGTTAGAACAAAATTGGAGAAAGTAAAAAACCCACACTTAGCATGTGTAACTGACGAATCAACTTCCGGGGCACCAGTGGTCCAGGGATGAATAATGGTTTCAAACCATCAATCAGCCCCACACCTCTAGTACATCAGAAGGGATCCGAACAGATTGGAAACACAATTCAATGAAACCTCCTTGTAATATGTTGGTAACATGGACGGAACAGTTAGTTGCAATTGCAACATAGCGAAAATACAATTATTACCCAATGATAAAAGGGACTGTCCAGTAAAGGTTGTATACAAATATCTAATTACAACAGACAGTTCTAGCACACTATAAAATACAACCCAACCTGTATAGGGACAGAGAGGGCAGACAGTTTCACAATGAAAAGGGATGCACTCTGAATGCTGACAGGAGAGTAGTCGGTAAAGCGATCAGTCATAAATGTTCAAGGTTCTTTGGTTTCAGTACCAAGGGAGCAAGGGGTCGTAAATGTCAAGAAAAAATACAATTATTACCCAATGATAAAACGAACTGTCCAGTCAAGGTTGTATACACATATCTAATACTAAGGTCCATTGATGCTACGAATACCGGCATCGAATCTTTCATCAGGGCAGCCTTCTTTATGGAACTGATGATTAGTCCCCCACAATCCATTCCCATGCCTTTTTTAAACCCGATCTGATTTGTGTTCAAAATGTGGTTATCGTCTATCCATTTCTGTACATGGGTTAACACTAATGAGGCAAACATTTTTGAGTCAGCGTCAGCAGTTGCAATAGCTCTATAACTTGTTGGATTAAGTCGAGGGCCTTTTGGAGAACATATGAAAGTCTCCAGGAAGCAGTAATGGTCTTAGTTTTCAGTATATCGTCAAACAAAATGTGCAACATTCTTGCCCAGAACGTACTTACATTTCAAGATTAAATTTGAGAGATTATTCAGTCCCGGACTCCTTGAATTTTTAGAATGTTTAATTAGTCATGAAACGGTATCCAAAGTATTACCTAAACACCAAATTGTTGACTCAATAATACCACCAACAAACCAATTCCAATGTCCTTTATTGAGACTACTGAAATTATCTATCCGTATTTGTTCATTAACGGGATTCATGGTCTTTGCTATTTGGGTGGAATCTAAGTTATTCAGTATCTCCCAAAAGGAAACTGAATTGTTGTACTTTACAGCATTAAGCAGCATTTCACTATCCCTCTGATACACCGTTCCTCTATACCACATAGCCAGTTTTAGAAGTGTTGTTTAAGCCGTTTGATTTTAAGTGATGTTTCTAAAAAATCCCCTTCACCATTTCTAATTCATCTTATTTCTTTACGCAACAGTGACTTTCGGTCCTGAATCGGTCCTGAATCATATTATCCGTTCTATGCAGATCTCTTTGCATTCTATTGGAAGATGGTATTTTCTTATCCTCTAACTTTCTCATCGTACCCTTCAAATATGGTATAAAATTGGTAACTGGATATCTTATAATTTTAGCTTCCATTTTGAATTATTCAAAATCGTGCAGCACAGTTGACATACATTTCTCGATTTTATGTTGCATCTATTTCAATCTTTTGCCACTTGTGTTAACTGTGAGACTCGCCTCAAAAAAGTCGATATTATCTCTGGGTATACTGCGTTGGAAATATATTAAAAGCATTGAATGATCTCTGTGAGTGGAATCTCTCAGTTCAAATTGCACCATTCTCTTCCTCAGTTGGCAAGATAGGAACACATAGTCAATTGTGGAGGACAGTCCTCTTGCTTTCCACATAGGCTGACTATTGTCTATTAACTCGAAACCCCAGATGTTAGTGAAGGTTAGCCATAAGGCCCATCGTAGTTTGGAATTGCCTCTCTTTGTTGTTATTATTATTATTATTATTATTATTATAAGTGTCTGTGTCTGACTTGAATTCATCAATCTGCAGGGGATCAATGTTACAGTCTGCATTTAGATCTTTTGCAACGACTATTTGACCTCCTTTGGTTCTATACAACCACTGATCTATGAGTTCACCAAGAGAAGAGAGGTCCTTTACTAACTGTTCATCAGAGTAATCAGCCGGATTCCAGTAGACATTGGCAATCATTATGTGTAATAGCTCTACCGGTTCTTTTATCTGGAATGTGCCTTAGCATGCTATTCGATATTTTTCATTCTTCACTCTTCACGATTGATCTACCCTGTGGATAGCCTAACAGGAGGCCAACTTTCGGCCTGCCAATATACCCTCCAGTAGCACGAGTATTGATTGTATGAAAGCCATCCCACAGCAATCTCCTCTAGCCCATGTTTCTTGGATGAGAATGAAGTCAAAACAAGATAATTCTTCAGTTAAATTTACATAATTAACCAGACGAGAGTGGCCTCGAGAATTCCAACTGCGTAGACTCACCATCTCAGTTTCGCTAAAGTGGTTTAGCCAGTGCTTTTAGCTGGGTAATCGAATCACGTAGAGACAGAGCTAGCCATCTCCAGTCTTGTATGTCTATTCCATTTGGATTTCCTTCAATCAGATGAACTGTTATAGCGGGTTGAGATTGTTCTAAACCTTCCATTACATAGTTTGATTTTTTTTACATTGGATGTCATTGGTGACGTATAGTTGGTAATATCAAAACCCTTTTTCTGTAAGGCCACCCCTTCTTTCAATAGTAGTGCCCTTACTAGAGGAGAGGGTATCACTAAGCGAACATAATAAAATCTTTGGTTATGAATAAAGTCTACCAGCAGAATATCAGCTGACGTAATTAGACTCAATTCCGGCACCTCACGGAATAGAGATAAAATATAGGGTCTATTCAAAGACCGAGGTCAATGGTCTTCAAATACATAACTCATAAGCTAGGATTGTCTGGGGATATCGGATTTCTCAGGTCCATTTCAATGTTGGATCTGACTCTACTTTCTACTTCTTTAAATTGATTCTCAACCCTTCTGGGGATTTGTCACCTGTGACCAATCCATTCTGGATTTGCTATGTTACTCTTACCATATCTTTCTTCTGTCATATTAGCCATTAAACCTTTCACCGCTACTGCATCAAGATTTGAAGTGCATACACTATTAGATAACAATTCCTTTGTATTGTTTCTCCCATGATCATCTAATCTGTTAACATCAATTACTTGTGACACCATAGGTATTCTGGCGTCCATAATGGATGTAGTTGGTGGGTTGAGTTTTGAAACTAGTTATTTTGGCTGATGGCCAGTTCAAACATTTACTGGTTCAATAGTAGGTCTTCTAACAGGTGATGCTAAACTCTCAGCTACCATACCTGTCTGCTGAACAGAGTCACGTACATTTATAACATCCTTCTCCAACACCTTGTCCAAGGACCATTTGTTCATATTAGCCGATACGGATAGTGCAGCTGGATTTTTGAAGATCAGGAAAATATCATTAATACCATACTCGATAGATTTTAATTGCGACTCCAATCGTGCAGAATCTTTTTTATTTTTCACGGTATCCGAAAGTTTTATATCCCCATCTTGATATTCACTTTGAGTACATTGATCTGTGCTCGTTTGTTTAACACTGGCAGTGTTCATAGGGACATCTTTATCTGGTGGTGGTTAAACAATCTCAACAGTCGAATGTTTCCGCGTTGCTTCTTCCTGAGAAGCTTCATCGATCATATGTCTGAGCCCTTTGTCTCCTAGGTATTTCTGAGAAGACATATTCATTGTTTTTAACTCACTCACCTTTTTTGTTTGATTTTTTTCTTGTTTCTTAGTTTAACTTTAAACGACAGGTTCTCTACTTGATCAAAAGCCTGTGCTTCGGTAGCCAATACTAAAGAGTGGCTATCGGGATCAGGCACTCGATCCTTAGTTGCTTCCTTAGTATTGCATATATTGTGATCACCCCTATTACCATCCTTCATTGACATTAAATCAGTGATGACTATAGCATCAGACACAGCCTGACCAGAATCACTAGTTCTTATGATGTCACAGTCGTTGCTTAAGTGAGTATCATTGGTCCTATGTAAATCTTTCAACATGATGGAGACACAACCTTTCATATCTTCTTTACATTTGTCAGGTAACAAACCAATCATTCTGAAAATACCATGCAAGACTTCAATCTGTTTGCGCAACTCTTGTAAGATTAAACCGCTGTGCAGCCCTAACACAGATGATAACTCAGAGATGTTACCATTAGTACAACAGACATCTTCAATTTTGTCGGTATGTGTGGACAAATTCAGCAAAGAACCCCCATCCTGAAAGATAACTGGAGTGTCTATAAATGATCGATTGGTACTATTTTCTGGGTCTGGAGGACCTTCCTTCCCCATACAATTACGATTGAGATTGTCTGCTCCCCCTCCTTTTGACAATCTTCAACAAATAACGATTGAGAGCAGCATTCGTTATCTGATTCCTTCACAGTCATATTATTCATTTTAAGTTCATTAGAACATAATAGTTCTTTCTCAGTTTGACAAGCTTCCGGCAAAGGTACTGCTGCAGCTCTAGCCAAACTTGCTCTGTGGGTATTCATGACCGCAAACATTTCAGGGACTGTATCCTTTTTGCCCAATGTTGATTTTTTTCTTCATTCTATTATGTACTCCACGAGAAACACACACTATTTTACCACAATACCTTCTTTCAGAGGATAATTACACTCAAGTGCACTGTATGATGAGGTTACGGTCAATAAGGACCTAATTAGCTATACCGATTACACTCTATATTTTCATACGTGTTGTAATCATGCACAGTAAAAATTCAACCTGTATCGTCTAATAGGAATACTAATGATAACATGAATAATAATGAAGGCTAGAATATAGCACACTCGAGAAACCCCCGGGACACAATAGAGCTTACCCAAATGTTTCAGAAGCTCAGCACTCACCTCTGAAAAAGACAATACTAGTCAGGCGAACATACGCATTCAGTGCGTGTGGTGCCAGCCAGCAAAGTGACACCGTATCCCAAGTGGAATGATGCCAAAACTTCTATTGCCGCCTCCCCGCTGCACACTTGAACAGCCAAGCAGCCTACTTAGGGCTTACTTCGGGTGCACGCGCGGGTTTGCTATGGAGGAGTAGATGTAGGTTTGTTGGGAAATAAAGAGGCGGGGTCAAGTAACACGTGAACGCACTGCAAGATTAAAGATAAAAGACAAGGTAAGCCGTTAGGAGTACTACCAAAGTTCATATAGCAAAGTCCACACGATCAGCAGTCAGTTAAAGTCCAAAGTAAACTTGATGCTGAGTCACAGCTACCTTGTAGCGTTACGGCACGGCATGAACTTCTCCTTAAGGACGCCAGCACTCTCGCGTCCCGCAGCGTTCCACTGCCAAACAGCCTACTTAGGGCTTACTTCGGGTGCGCGCGTGGGTGCGCTATGGAGTAGTAGATGTAGGTTTGTTGGGAAATAAAGAGGCAGGGCCAAGTAACACGAGAACACACTTGTAGCATTATGGCACGGCCTGAACTTCTCCTTAAGGACGGCAGCACTCTCGCGTCCCGCAGCGTTCCACAGCCAAACAGCCTACTTGGGGCTTACGCCATGCTAGATTTTGGAACGACGACTATACCAGGTAGTAATCAGGGTTAGGTCATTGAACAGGCATATCAGGCATGTGCATAAAATGTCATATCCTCTGTGGGTGACTCAAAAGCACAATTCCTCTGCATTTCATTTTCTTCACATGGTTATGTTGCTTATATGGGCCAGTAAGGCATATTCTATTTGATTTCAAATGCAGGGTTGTGTGGGTTTCATGAGGCCAAATGACATGATGTTGTGAAGGACTTTGTGTGTTTCCTCGGTCACAAGGACATGCAGCTTTGGATTTGTTATGTGGCATTGGCTTGTGTGGGTTCAGAGGGTATGCTGTGACTGATTTGTCACACTGTGTGATTCGTGTCCAGGCAGGACATGCAGAATTAGATTTGATGCACAGCCTCATTCATATCTTTCCTCCAGTCACGCCTCCACAGTAGACTTTATTTAAAACTCAATGTGTGGCAAGCTCATGTTGAACGGCATAATCACAGATCAGAAAATAATGTTCATCCATTTACGCCTCTTACTATTTTTTTTTTAAAACATTTTATTGGCATTTGTAAAAGTGCAAAACAAACAACAAACAGTGACTTAACAACCAACTGAAAACAAATTGACTAATTAACTACTTAACTTCCACAGCCTTCATAGAGCAGTGTATCGTCCGTGGTGGGGGGCGGAGGGGGGGGGTTCGGAGTGCAGCAAGTCCGTGGTCGTGGGGGGCTGGGTATGGTGTTGGCCATTCTTGGAGACCAGTCACAGGCGGTATTCTGTTAGGAGCGAAAATTCAGGGGGGTTTGTGGTCGGAGGCGAATTGAATGTCACGCACCAGGGCCTTCCATGAGTCCAGAGCTTCATTGGAGTCGTCATCGTTCGAGCGAATGCCATCCTGCCAGGCCCTAGTCTCCGCCTCCGTCCACTTTTCCAGGTCTTTGAGCCAACGTCCGTGTCTAGGGCCCCTTGGGGATTTCCATGCCATCGCTACGGACCTCTTCGCAAGGATGCAAGCAAGGTCCATTAGTTTGACCTGATGCTTGTGTTTGCTGGGTCTGGGATGGGCTCCCAGCAGGCATTCCTTTGGGTTCCACTCGTATCTTGTGAGCCCCGCCTCAGTGCATGTACGTTCCACCATGGACCAGAAGTGCGCAGTCTTGGTGCAGGTCCAAAACATATGGATCAAGTCCGCCTTGTCGTTACCGCACCAGGGGCAGTGCGGAAGTGCACGATTGTTGAAGGTGGCAACTCTTAGCGGAGTCATGTATGTCCGGTATAGGACATTTAACTGGACTTGTTTAAATCTGGTATTCCTCGACACCTCTTTGGGGTATAGAAGTATTCGCTCCCATTCGCCGTCGGTGAGCGGGACCCCCAGGTCGGATTCCCATTTTTGTCTCAGGGGCGTGCTTTTTGGGTTGGGTCTGTCGTTCAGCTTGGCATATAAGCGGGAGACCGGTCTCCAGCCATCTGCTAGGTCGTACATCTCCTGAAGAAGGGGGTCCGATGGGGGTTCCTCCGGCCAAACGGGCCATTGTGCCTTTGCCGTTCGCTTGAGGCGATGGTACCACAAGAACTGGGAGTTTGAAATGCCTTCATTGGCTTGTAGGGATTCGAGTTCTCTGAACATGTCGTCTTCGAACAGATCCCCCCATGTGTAGATTCCAGCTCTCTCCCATTGTCTCGCTGTCGCTAAGTCTGCGTGGGTCTTGCACACGTCAGCCAGGATGGGGGCACTGGGATTGTAGGGGTGCTCTAGGTGTCGGAGAGAGCCGGTTCTGGCCCACACCTGCCGGCCCAAGGTGACAATCATGGGGACTCCTGAAGCTTGTTTCAACGGGTTCCAAAGCATCTCCCTGGGGAACAGCCTGGAAGTCGGGTTACGGAGGAGCTTCGTTTCCGACGAAAGTTCATCAGAAAGCCATTTCGTTGTGTGACTGAGCTGTGCGGCCAGATAGTACCTTTGTAGATCCGGTAGTTGTATCCCACCTTCTTTGTGCGGGAGCGTGAGTGTGGGGAGGGAGATCTTGTGTCTGGAGGACCCCCATATGAAGTCCTTGATGAGAGAGTCCAATTTTTTGAAGAAAGGCGGCCTGATGTAAAAGCATACATTCGTGAAGTGGTACAAGAGGCGGGGGAGAATTATCATTTTGACTATTGCGGCTCTGCCCATTACCGCCAGTGGTAGCTTCGACCAAAAGTTCATGGATTTGCGAAGGGTCCTAACAGCTTTTTCCGTGTTATGGTCATGTGTGAGAGCTGGGGTATGGCACACGTCAATTCCCAGGTATTTAAAGTGCTCTAGTTGCCATCGTATCCCGACGTCTGGGAGGTCTGACTCAGCCAGGCCCCTAAGTCTCGCCAGCGGAAACGCACAAGACTTCAATTTGCTGAATGTTATTCCGGAGTATCGGGAGTAGTTGTCGAGGATATCGAGCGCGACGTGTGCGTTGAGCCGGGGGTTATTCAAGTAGAGGAGGACATCGTCCGCATACATGGATATTATGGCATAGTCCCTGCCCAGCCCGATGCCCGCGTCAAAATGTTGTGCCCTGAAGTAGGCAGCCACTGGCTCCAGGCCCAGTATATATAACATTGGGGATAGTGGGCATCCTTGTCGGGTGCCGCGCTGTATCGGCCAGGCCTGGGACATCGTCGTTCCAGTCTTCACCCTCGCTGTCGGGGTGTTGTACAGTACCTCGATCCACCTCACGAAGCTCGCTCCAAAGCCGAATTCCTTTAGTACTTCAATTAACCACTCCCAAAAGATGGAATCAAAAGCTTTTATGGCGTCCAGAGAGAGTATAGCGAGGTCTTCATCTCGGTCGTGGGTCTCCGCCATGATATGCTGAAGCCTCCTCAGGTTCGCAGTGGTGTTGCGACCTGGCACAAAGCCATTTTGGTCTTCATGGATCAAGGTTCCAATCACCCTTGCCAGCCTCTTAGCTAAAATTGTGGTCAAAATTTTGCAGTCGTAGTTCAGCATGGCAATCGGGCGATATGACTCGCAGTTGTTGGCGGGTTTGTTAGGTTTAAGTATAGGGATAATAATTGTCTCTTTCATGGAGTCAGGTAAGGTCCCAGTTTCAAATGCCTCCATATAGACCCTGTGGAGTGTCGGGGCAAGGGTGGCAGCGTAGGCTTTGTAGAATTCGGGCGGAGTCCATCGCTCCCGGGGGTTTTACAAGTGGTCAGCGACTGAATCGCATATGTCACGTCCTCAGCGGTGATCTCTGCATCCAATGACTCTCTCTGGGCCTCCGTCAGACTTGGGAGCTCAATCTCGGCCAGTGTGGTCCTGATGTCGTCCACTGGTATTTTGGTGTCATAAGCGTACAACCTGGAGTAGAAGGCCGCAAAAGCTTGGTTGATATCTCGTTGCGTCCGATGAGTCGTCCCCCTTTCATCCGTTATTTCGGTTGGGAGGTGTCTTGGAAACTCGCGCCGACACAGCCAGGCAAGCATTCTACCAGGCTTATCCGCTTCTTTGTGAGTTCTGGCTATGTAGGTCGCGTAGTCGAATTTGGACAGTCTGTTCCATGCCAATAGGCACTCCTCCCGGATGTCCTTCAGCTCTGTCTCGGCGTCGGGTGCATTGTTGAGTTCGGATTCAAGGTGGGTGATCCTGTCTTCCAATTTCTCCAGTTTCAGTTTCAGTTGCTTGCGAATACCTCCGGCACCTGATATAACCTCGCCTCTTGTGACAACCTTCATGGCCTCCCAGAGTGTGCTCCAGCGCGACACTGAACCCGTATTAATGTCGAGATAATCTTCGAGTTTGGTACCCAGTTCTTCCCTGAATGCGTGGTCCGTGAGTGCTGCGGGTGGCATTCTCCATAGCGGGATTGGTGGCCTGGGTCCTCTAGGGATCCATTGCATGATCAATGGCGAGTGATCAGATATGGTTCTACCTAGGTAAAGTGTGTCGTCCACCTGCTGAGCCAGCGCACGATCGATGAACAGATAGTCTATCCTCGTGTGGACCTTGTGGGGGGCCGAGTAATAGGAGTAGCTCCTCTCGATGCGATGTTGTTCCCTCCAAATGTCCACCAGATCGAGTTGTTCTATTGCCGTGTTCAGCGCGTTTGACGCGAGGTTGTTCGGGGAACGGGGGGGGTCCGACCTGTCCAGAGCGCCGTTCCTGACCGAATTGAAGTCGCCACCCCATATGAAAGCGCTCTCTCTCCTGGGAATGATTTTGGCAGTGAGCATTGCGAGGTGTGAGGGTATTCCTTGTTGCGGGAAATATGAGTTCACCAGGCACACCGGTATGGAATCGATGGTGCCCCATATTATTAGATATCTGCCCTCCTTATCGGCTTCGTGGCCCAACAGGTGGAAGGGGACAGTTGGGCTCACCCACGTGAACACTCCTCTGGCGAATTTGGAATAAGGCGCCCCTTTCCCAGTACCTCCCCACTTATCGGAGAGTTTGGCCGTTGCTTCGTCCGTGAGGTGGGTTTCTTGGAGCATTGCTATTGATATCTTTTTCCTACGCAGATAGGAGTGGATCCGATTCCTCCTCATGTACGTGCCCATGCCCCTCACATTCCACGTCATCACCTTGATTTGGGACGCCATAGAGTTAGTGTTTCAGCCTCGTCTTCCACGCCTCCCCCGCCTCCGGGCGGTACATTATCCCCCTCAGGGTCTGGCGACGTCCCGTCCGCCACCCCCAAGAGCCTCCGGTCCCATTTTTCTGCTTCATTAGTAGTCTGAGGGCTGTGGTAACGCCTCTTACTATACCACTGCTATCAAGGGAGTGTAAAGTGGCTAGGTATGGTTCTGTACAGCATAAAGACCCTTTCTCTGAGAAATGGTGTTACAGTATGTATGTTATATATCTGCTTCCCGTGTTGTTTCTATGGTCCTCCCCCTTCCCCATCTGAAATTACTTTAAAAGAAGTAACTAAGTGGGATGGGTGGAGACTTTAGAATTAAAAAAGATCTCATAAAAATCATTAAGAGGACATTGGTCACAAAGTTATTTTTAGATGTAGAATTAGTTACAAAAATACTAATGTTTACAGAATGTAGACGTTTAATACTAGGTTGATGCCCTACAAGTGTATACGTTTGGGATGTTTTGCAAAACTATACTAACATGGTCCCCTTTGAGAAACGAGCCTGTGACCTTTAGCTATAGGCAATAGTACATCAGGGTCCTATAGCATATTAGCCACACAGACGGTCCTGCAAGGCCAAATGCATTTTGCTGCATTTAAATACAACATTAAAGCATTTTTAATTCTCGTTTAAGAAACTGTTTTACAACCACAATTTCATGAGGACGTGGGAAAATACTGTCTGTAGAATTCAAAGAATACATATGCTTTTGTGGTCAGAGGGGCTCTGGGGACCAGCTATGCACACAAGTCATGTCATGAGCAAAATGGATGCTGTATTTGGAGAAATCCCCAGAGCTCTCCAAATCCCACACAGTCTTTCGGATGTATCCTGGGCACAGTCAGGGCTAGACTTTAACCAAATTGCCTCTGGTTTGGCATGGACCAGGGTTGGAATGGATTACAGTCCTCAACCTGCTTACATAGCGTCAAACAAACCAGGGCCAGAGGATGGTAGTGAGTTTGGTCAGCCAGCACCTGCAAGGAAATGCTCATCCTCTGCACCCTATTTATCCAGTGTGACGCCCTCCCCAAAGCTCTCACAAAAACTACAGACACCTTTTAGCGAAATAGCATTCCCCTTGCCCAGGTCAGCCGTTTTCCTCTTATCAAGAGCAGAGCTTGTGCTATAACATGGGCAGGCTACCAGAGCTCCTCTTCCTGTGACTGTACTTCTAATATCCCATCCAGCCTGCATGCCTACTTTCAAAATATTGATTACATTCAGGAAAGTATCACCAGAGACCTACAGGTGAATCTTTGCTCCCCAGTAGTAACCACTCCCCCACTATGTTGCACCCAAATCAAATAGCTGATTAAATGTAGATAATAACATATCTGTATAATATCAACATATAAAGCACAAAACATATTTTAATTTGTGTAATGTCAAGTCCATGTTCCCACGGCACATCCCTTCCAACATCTGGTTCATAACCAGCTGATTGCTGTTCTCATGTACAGCATTTCTGATCTTGGCGTCCATCAGTGCCTTCGTGTTTAATCAATATGAACACAAAAATACATATATGATAGCTCACATTGTTCAAATCCAGGCAGGGACAACAAATCCCTTTATGCTTCTGAAGGAAAATAAATGCATGCTATGAAAGTAGCTTGCAGGGTGCTATACCCACTGTGCGAAACTGTAGGCTTCATTTGCTTCAGGAAAATAACGAGTCAACTTGTGCTTTTAGCTATTTCTTTTGCAAGTATTGAAATACACACTTTCATGCCTATTAATTGCAACAAGACAGGGGCCCCAGAAAGCCTGGCACAAAACTACCAGGGACGTCATGGGACCTGTAAGGATTTGCTTGGGCTGAAATCACATAGATGTGTGTCCAATCGCAGGTTCTCAGGAGAATAGGTAAACCTTTTGATGGTCACTAATTTACATGCAATATTCTCCAACAAAAGAATGAAATGTCTGTGTTTGAATCACATGTGTACATTTGCAATTTTGATCTACAGTGTTTCAGGTACGTTGAGACATAAATAGGGAGACGTCTATTATACCATTGACTCACATATATACTGTAATGTATGGCAACATAAGATTTGCAGGATGCTGGTTTAAAAACACCACCTGAGTGCAGAACATGGTGCCTTGAAAGGCTGGAAGGCAGTGCTTTGCAAAGCCTTTCTGAACACAATAAATGCTGAATTTTATTTACAGCTTTTAAGATGCTGAATTTTATTTACAGCTTTTAGGAAATTGGTTTAAAAACACTCCATGTCGACAATCTGTGATGCATTTCACCTACACTCTTCAGCACTATGTGGATTGTATAGGTTTGGACATGCAGCCTTGTGCTGATTTGGTGGATAAAACAAAAGCAAAATGTTTGCGTCTAAAATTCAGATATGTGTACTGCAAGTCCCATTGCATCCCGAGAAACAGTAGTAATTGTGACATATAAAAACGCATTGTGTGCCCCTAGGTAGAACTAAAGCCACCCTGGGTGCAGTGCTGAATATTTACAGTAACATACTGCTATGCTGACAACCATCTCTTCTGTTCCCAAAACCAACATAAATTAAACCCAGGCACTCACCATAAAGCAGCCCAGGCAAGTCTAGAGCCAAATCTTCAAGAAACTGGCAGGCAGCAAATATCTTTCCAAGAGTCTTCTGCCTCTGAAGAACATAGCTGCTCCCCTGAACAACTTGTGGAAGTGAAACTAGCAAGAGAAAATCAAGCCGCCCCCTCCACTGGGCCGGGCTGCAAACCATGTGACATTTTCAGTAGTGTGTGTATAAAAACCACTGTTCATGTCTAAGCAGCTTAACCAAGCTATATGCACGCTTCTCACTACCGTGTATAAAGATTCTCAATATATCATATATTTCAACATGTAGTATATATATTTCAGTAAATAGAATGCACATTTTAATGAACAGTATACTGTGCATGCATGTCACTGTACAGTGAATATATCTCAGTGTACAGTGTACATCTTTCAATATACAACGTATGCAACTCAGTAAACTGTATATACATCTCAATATCCAATGTATGCATCTCAGTATACTGTATATACATCTCAGTATTCAATGTATGTATCTCAGAATGCAGTGTATATATTTCAATATATAATATATGCATATCAATATACAGTATATGATTGCATCTCAGTATACTATATATACATCTCAGTATATAGTGTATATATTTCAATACAAAATAAATGCATCTCAGTATACAGTATATGCATGTCAGTGTACAATGAATATATCTCAGTGTAAATCTTTCAATATACAGTGTATGCACCTCAGTATACTGTATATACATCTCAGTATATAACGCATACATTTCAGTATGCAGTATTTGCATTTATGAATCTTGAATTACATCCCAAACGCCCACCCCATACGATTTACACTAACATTTCTTTCCTGAATGTTTGGCAAAGTATGTTTTGTGTACTTGATATAGGATAAGACCCTACTTTTTTCGAATAGATCCACTAGAAGAAGGCATGCATCTAAACCTTCTGAGGCCCTTTGCAAAGACTGCCTATAGATGGAATTATACACACACTGTTCATTTTATTGTTCAGGTGAATAGCAATTACAATACCCACATAAGAGATTACACCCTAAAGCAATTATTGTAATGCAATACATCATGCCTAGACAATTCTAAAATCATTAATGTGCCGACGGTGCACAAAAACACAATATCTTGTAATTACAAAATAATATTGACTGCTAAAATGACCACAATATAAGAAAAAAAGACAAAAAACAGGAAAAGAGTTGTATTAGTCCTACCTCACAATCTCCCTCTTTCGCCATCATTGCCCTTACTTCCCCAGCTCTACAATAAAAATCTGCAATTAACAGTGCTTCTCTCATACTTCTAATCACCTCTGACTGCAAGAGAGACATAATCCCTCTAGCCTTCAGGAATGTATAATGGGGACATAAGAATAAGAAATTGGTTGTTGTTTCTGTATACACATCTCCCAAAACAATTACATGAGCATTCACCCTTACAAACCTATTCCACCAACTGGTGAGTTATTTTGTGGTAAAAGTGTAGTGAGGCAAGACACACCAAGTGAGGATAAAAGCAGATTTATTGGGACACGTATCAGACATATAGTTGATACCCCAACAAGTTCCATAGCAGTGCATTGTGACCTCAACCATGCACATCCCAATGACTCCATATAAAGAATGCTCATCATCCCCATGGCAACACTTGGCATTCCCCTAGCACAGTAAACCCATATATACAACACATCCCCCCCTTATCTGAACAAAGCCTAAAATTAATAACAAATGAAACATAACTTAACTGGGTATTAACATGAAAACAAATGGAAATATCAAATATAACATCACCAGACATTGCACTTTTGACATATCAAAGGGATGATTTAAGACAACTACTTTCTTATCTTCGTAACTTTTGACAAATTCCAAATTTGGCCGCTTTCTGTCCTAACGGCACCTTTGTACACTTGGACAACCTTCACAGGATCCGAATACAACAGATCCCCTTTCCTGTTTATTACAGGCTTCCGTATTCTGATCCAATCACCCACCTCAACAATAGTTACTTTCCTCTTTGGGATCTTCTCATTCATCCTCTCGACCCATTTACCCTTTCGTTCTTCCATTCTTTTTTTTACTTCCTCTACAACCTCATTGGTTTCCCTCACTCTTCCCAGCCATGCCAGTGACAACACAGTGTTACCTCTTCGCCCTCTCATCAATTCGAAGGGACTTACTCTCGTTTCAGCATTGGGGGCCATCCGTAAAGCATACAAACGCTCTTTGACTGCTACTTTACGATCACCCCCACATGCGTTTGCGCCTCGAATACCATCCATTATACAACGGTTCATTCTCTCAACCATTCCGTTCCCTTGTGGATAATATAATGCAGTCTTCTTGTGCCGAATTCCACATTTGAAAAGATATTCTTGGAACAACTTACCCGTGAATTGTGGACCATTGTTTGTGAGAAAGGTCCTTGGCAAACCCTCCCTCTCAAAAACACTCTCTAAAAACTCCACAATGGATTGACTTGTAACATCCCTCAATATTTTAAACTCCGTCCACCTTGAAAACATATCTATTAAGACAATAATAAACCTTCCTCGTCCTCTACCCATATCGACAGGGCCCAGAATATCAATGGCAAGATCTTGCCACACACCTTCCGGTACCAACGTCTTTCTTACTGGTTGGACCACAGCCGAAAGATTCTTTCCTGATTTAATGCACACTACACACTCACCAACGACTCTCTCGATTTCACGATCGCAACATGGCCACCAATAATCAGCCTTTATAACATCCTTAGTCTTGGATACACCCACGTGACCACAATGGGCAATTTCCACCAGCCTTTTTCTCAAACTCCCAGGAACGACCAACTTGTCCCACCGATATAATACGCCATCCCTCACCGACAATTCCAATCTTACTTCCAACAATGATCTCTCCTCTCCCGACAACAATCTCTTTTCCGGCCAACCTTCTCTGACGAAACCCATGATGCGTCTCCACATATCGTCAGACTGCAGAGCTTCAATTCACTCTTCTCTCTGTATCACCCTTTCAGTGGTCGCAAATACCATATTACCAACATCACCACATTTTTCACTCTCTTCATCATCACTACTATCCACCCTTAACCTCGAAGCATAATCGGCTTGTACATTGCTTTTCCCAGGGACAACTTCCATATTGAATTTAAGACATTGTAACCTGGTTACCCAGCATGCAACTCTTCTTGAGACTTTATCCAGGCCTTTACTTTCAAAGATTGCCTTTAATGGTTTATGGTCAGTTCGCAAAGTGAATTCCTGACCCCACACAAAATTTTTCAGTTTTTCAATTCCCCAATGGCACGCTAGTGCCTCTTTTTCTATAACTGAGTAATTCAACTCAGCCCCTTTCAACATGCGTGAAGCTTGTAAAACTACATCTTCCATACCATACGCTCCTGCTTGGGACATAACCACTCCAATCCCCATTTCACTAGCATCCACCGATAAAATAGTCTTCTTCTTGGTGTCCTACATAGCCAATGGTTTCGCCATATCAATTTTCAATTTTATTTCTTCAAACTCCTTTTGACAAGTTTTATCCCAGTCAAACTCAACACCTTTCTTTAGCAGAGCTCTCAAGTTTATTACTCTATCCGCAAAATTTTCTACAAAACGATGGTAAAATTCTATGGTACCCAAGAATTACCTCAATTCTGCCTTGTTTTTCGGAACTTGCATTCTTCTTATCCCATCAACCAAATCCTTCCTGGGTCTAAGACCTCCCTCAGATATTTCATGGCCCAAGTACTCTACCGTACGAGTGCAAAAGACACACTTCTGACCACGTAACGTAATTCCCCGCTCTTTGAATATCTTTAGAACCACCTCCACTTTTTCCCTCAATGCCTTTTCTCACACACTAACACATCGTCCTGGAAGCACCAGACATCTTTCACTCCCTTTAGTAATTTGTCCATCACTTTTTGAAATACTGATGAAGCAGATATTAGCCCAAACGACATACGTCGGAATTGATAAACTCCTTCATACGTAATGAATGCAGTAAGTTTTCACGATTCAGTATCTAAATCTGTTTGATGGTATGCACTTGCCATGTCTAGCTTCGCAAAAAACTTAGCATTACCAATTCGACTCAATAATTCACCCATATTGGGTAGTGGATGTCGATCGGCTATGACACACTTATTCAATTCTCTTAAATCTATACACACTCTTAATTCACCACTTGGCTTCCTTACGACCACAACCGGGGAAATCCACTCTACGGCCTTGGCTGGTTCAATGATACCCGCCTTTTCCAGTTTCATTAGTTCGTCCTTCACAGCATCACGCATCGTCATAGGTAATGGTCTCAGTTTCGCACACACTGGCTTACTCCCATCTCTTAGCGTAATTTTGTGCACCATACCCTTCAGACAACCTACTCCATTACTGAAGACTTTGGGATATTTCGTTATCAAATTACTGTTAACATCCCCCACTCTACTAGGCCCTCCGACATTTCCAATGTTAAGGACTTGCTCTTCGCTATTAGGGTCCAGTTTGATGCCCAGACCTCTTTGTTCTCTCCACCCGAGTAAAGTTTCCCCCTTCCTTGTAACATATATTTTGCCATATGTCGTTCTCCCTTTGAAACTGAAGTGAGCCATGCAGCACCCCAATAGCTCTATTTTCCCCCCATTGTAGTCCCCAGGATTTTTATCAGATGGTGTTAGATCTTCCATCTGACCATGTACTATGTTTTCATAAGTACCCCTTGACATCAGAGTAATCTTTGAACACGAGTCTGCTAACATTCTTACTTCTTACCCATTCACCTTAACCCACACCGCAGGATGTTCACACTCGTCATTCTCAGGACATTTCACCATATTAACAGTGACTACCTCACTCTCAGACTCTTTCACCCTCTCCTGATGATACAACCTCACATTCCTCAACAAACATGGTTCCTTTAGCCCCAGCTATACAATAATTTTTACAGCAGTTTTCAAAATGCCCCCACTTCTGCATATAGAGCAATTTGTTCGTCTGCCAGGACATATCGGTGAAGTTGATAAGTGACGCGGACTCCAACACCTAAAACAACACTCCTCTCTTCTTGGACCTCTATAGGTAACCTCCTTCTGAGTATTTTTATTACTCAGTTGGGCTTCCCCAGCCCCACCCTTGCTCTGATCTGAGTCATTCCCTCTTACAAGTTTATTTCTCGATTTCCTCTTCCCCTTAGTACCCCCCTTCTTAGGATCACTAATCTTCAAAACTTCAATAGGCTGAACAGGTTTTGTCTCTTTTGTACCCAATTCTGCCACGCACTTCAATGTGTGCTCTATCCTCTTAGCGATCGTTATAACTTCATCTAAATCAGGATCGTCCTTCAACCACACTTCCTCTCGAATTTTATCATTTGAACAATGTAACATGAACTGATCCCTTATATGTTCATCTAATGACCCACCAAATTTGCAATTCAATAACAAGTGTCTCAAAGCTGTAATGTATTCTTCTACTGACTCGCCGTCATGTTGGAATCTCATTCCGAAATGATAACGTTCCAACACCGTGCTGATCTTTGCCTCAAAATGTTTGTCTAATTTAAGCAAAGCATAGTCAAAGTCATTACCACCATCTTCCATGTCCAATTCTGCAATGTCAGGCAGTGTTTCATAAATTCTTTGCCCTTCATAGCCCAAAAAGTGCATTAACATGGATACTTTCCTCTCCGTAGACATACCATTGCCACATGTCGCCTTAACATAATGCAAAAATACCCTTTTCCATGGGCCCCACTTGATCCTAGGAGGGCCCGGGGTAGGCATGAACATTTGTGGCCCAGGGACACCAGACAAAGCCGTGTTAGGAGTAACTGTATCGGTATCTTCTATAGCGGTAGTGCTCTTCTTCACTCACGTGACCAAGGTTTTGTTAAGTTTACCAATCAACAGCAAACCCTGCCACGTTGTTTCTCACCTGGACCAATAATAGTGTATGTTCGCCCTTTTTCTTCAGCAGGTAGCACGTCGCCGCCTTCCCAAAAAGGGCCCTGGGCGGTTGACCAATCTCGTAGCTGCTTCCTGGGGTGAAGACATTAGTTCCAACCAACAGAGATTGAAGGGAAAAGAAATTGTGATGCTGTCACGTGACCAGGTACGCGCTCGCCGTCTGTGTATCAAATTCTGGGTCACATGAGCCGGGTTACGACTACGACTACAGGAAGTAGGAGTTCGGTGATGCCACCCACTCTTCGCAGCACAGCGAGATGGTAGACTAGATCCTGTACACACTTCACCCAGCACAAAGCAACAGCCGTGTCTCGATACTTCTTCGACAAAATTACCACTAGTTGTGTCGCAACCGGACAACACTCGGGTTTGGCAGCTGCCGACCTCTGTACTTGCAGGTACCAGGCAGCGTGTGCGAAGCTGGAGACGGCGTATGACGGGCAAACGGTGATCCACTCTTCAAGGACCGCCGCAATCTTCTCGTTGGGTAATCTACAAGGACTGCAGAGTAGGTCCGCAACGATTCACCGGGCTGGGGGTCTCAACAAAAAAAAAACTCCTTCACCATCAAGGCTCGCCTGGGTCGTTCTCTCTGACTTCTTCAGCATCCCATCCTCATCGCCAATGTAGTGAGGCAAGACGCACCAGGTGAGGATAAAAGCAGATTTATTGGGACACGTATCAGACATATAGTTGAGACCCCCAACCAGGACAGCATCAGATCTCCAACTGCCGAAATACAATGCATAACAAATCCTAAGTTCCATAGCAGTGCATTGTGACCTCAACCATGCATAGCCCAATGACTCCATATAAAGAATGCTCATCATCCCCATGGCAACACTTGGCATTCCCCTAGCACAGTAAACCCATATATGCAACAAAAAGATTCCCTACATTTCATAAAATAAATTTCTCTTGGTGTGCTTTGACATAATCTTTAGGCACACTGAGGGCCTCACTTCACTTTAAGGGATTAATACAAAGGTCTCCTTGAGTTGGTGCTCACCCTAACATGGATATCATCTTCCACTGGATCCCAGTAGTACCCGTGAATATCCTTCCTGTTGATGTGCTGAATGCATTCAGGTTTTTCACAAAGGTCCTGCCCACTCAATTTAATCATTTGCCTCCATTGAGCCGGTCAAGTGGCACAGCGAGTAGAGCGCTCACTATGACATCCGTGCAGAGCCTGGTAACTCAGGTTCGAATCCCGGGGGGCCAAACTCAGCCTTTCATCCTTCCGAGGTCCATAAATGAGCACCACACACCATGGGTAATAATAAGCAGCGCTCAGATACCTGAGGGTTCGTAGCGCTATATAAATGCCTAATTATTATTATTATTATTATTATTATTATTATTATTATTAATTATATATATTTAATTCATGGTAGGGGATCTGGACCTCGCAGTCTCTGTATCTCAGTAAAGAAATCCTTATAAACCGAGAGTTCGGCCCAGCATCAATCGTTTAAACCTTGCCTCTGCTCTTTTTCTCACAATACAGTGTTCCTTCCTAATCAAAATGTTGAATGTACCTTTAGAAAAGGACAAGGGCTACTCTATCACCTGATTTTAAGAAGGTTAGTCCATCCGCAGAGCTTGCACCAGCAAAGCACACAGCAAAAGTCTTTCCCTGATGAGCAGGAAAAGGAGCCCTTTGGGGTTTGGCTACAATGTTATTGGTGGACGTCAACAACCCCATGGATACCCCCTTCCTGTTGCTTAAGGAGATAAATACTCTTTACCACATTAGAGAAACATGACTTTATGGAAAATAAACCTGACCCCTAGGCAGCCAAACTCATAGACCTCAGGAACCCTCGCCCCACTCAGGAATATGCTGTGAGTGAAGTGCACCTGCGGACCCAGAATATGCCCTTGGTCTTTCTAGTCTTGATGATCAGCCACTTTTCACTGGCCATGCTAATTCTTGAAGGATGCAAGGAGTTTCCTAAGGCAAACTTGGATATGCTGAGTTTACATTTTGGCCATGCCTGGCTTTGTAATCATCAACTGCTCTTCAACCTGATTTATGTAATTGTTGAAAAACATCAGGGCTAGGATGTACCCCTGCTTGAATTTAATATGATTCAGGAACCTGATGGTCACCTCTCTCTTGCATCCTAAACACATCCTTCCTTGTGCCCCAGCATGAACTGCCGAATCAGATCAACTATTTTTTTAATTATTTTTTTATTGTGTTTCCAGTTTATTAAAACATGTACACACATTTAATTACTGTACAATTAATTTTTACAAAAATAATCATTAGTTATTACATATATCCATAAGACAAACAGGTCTATTCATAAGACAAACAGAAACTCACACCTGCGTAGCACCAGTAACATGTATCATGAAGCAGCTGATACTTTCTTCTACAATATGGTCATGCACAGAAATAGAATCTGTTCACAATAAAAATCTAAAACCCTTCAATACTATTCTCACCAGGCAGTTGATATACATCCTTAATAAAGTGCAATAAGTGCCCAGTGAGGGCTGTTAGCTGTGGGAGTTGTGGAGCAGTAGTTTTCCTCGTTTTCCTTGTTGACCATGAGATTTACAGACTATTTTTGCTTACGAAACCTGACCCCGCCCCTTAGGACCAGAAGCAGCTATATTACAGCTGGGCCGCTCGCAACCGCGCACACGCAACTCAGGAGTGCCTTGTGAGTGCAATTAGCTGTGGGAGCTGTGAGGCAGTAGTGTTCCTCGTTTTCCTTGTTGATCATGAGATCTATGGACTATTTTTGCTTAAGAAACCTGACCCCGCCCCTCAGGACCGGAAGCAACTATATTACAGCTGGGCCGCATGCAACTGCACACATGCAACCCAGGAGTGCCCTGTGAGTAAAGTTGGCCGTGGGAGCTGTGGAGTAGTAATTTTTCCCGTTTTCCTCGTTGATCGTGAGGTACTTATTATATACCCCCTGGATGCACTAAAAGAAGACATCAAAAAGGACTTGTTATGCTTGTATTTTAATAACTTTTGCACTGAGTGCCCCGTGAGTGCTGTTAGCTGTTCGTGGTCTCGATGGTGCGGATGGTGTCGGAGCCCAGCTCCAGATTATTGTTCCTCCTATTACTCAAGCCCTCAGCATGAGAAAAAAAGAAAGGGTGGTCTCATTGAGGAAAGATATATTAGCCGCTCTGCTTACTTTTACTAATAGAAGGGACAGTTTGTCTCGTGCCTTGGCCCTGCCTTTACCCCCTACGCTATTGAAGGGGAAAACAACACATTTGTTACACCTACCAAGGGGCCTTTGCCGTAGCAGGCTACAAGTGGGAATGTCTAGCCCTCACTTGATCTCTAATACTGAGAATTCTGGCTTGTTGCCCTGTGAAATTAATAACCAGATTCTGGGTAATGGCGATTCTGTGGGGACGCCTGTGATCGCCCAACATTTAATGCCTCTTTCTTGGACACACACCCCAACTTTACGACAGGAGAGATTTATCTACTACCATTGTCTGAACATGTGACAGATGGGGAATTAGTGGAGGATGCTGGTCTCTCGTCAGCTCAGATTCGTGGGGTCTTCCTGGGAGAAGGGACGGTGGTCCCAGATCTTATACATCCATCATTTGTAGTATTCCATGAGACGGTATGTGAGTAGTTAAAAGAACACATGAAGTATCTGAAGGAAATCTTTTCCCACATGGCCTCCCTGGAGAAGTTGATTCTTGACCGCATCACAATGAGCCCAAGGCTCCCCCGCCCCTTACAGGCTAAGGTACACAATATTCATCATGAGATTCCTAAGTCTCTGTTGACTGAAACAGTAGGCTCACAGGAAATTAACAACATAGCAGGTCCTGATTATATATTAGTGGATGACGAGGTGCAGGATTCCAATGGATCAGAGTGCGTCAGAGTCTTGGAATCGAGAGAAGGTGGCTCTAGCCTGTCCCGGGTTGGGAAGAAGTATCCAACAAAAAAATCCAAAAAAGGAAAGAGGTTGATTAAAAGAAATAACAAAAATAAATCTCTTAACATTCTAGGAGTCTCTAATAAATATTCCAGAAAATATTTATGATCTCTCCTCCAGGAAGAGGCTCTTGGGTGTGATGAGTGGGAACTAGAGAATGTCACCCACGTGGAGGATGAATTATATGCCACTCACAAAGCAGTAAGAAACAGCCCTTCAATATCAGTAATAGACTTGGGGCAAGAACGGGGGGTCGCAGAGGGAGAAGTTGATGCTTTCTGTGTGGCATCCTTGGGAGTAGACGATTTGAGACTTACAGAGGCCATGAAACATAAAGCTCCAAAAAATGGAGGTACATCTACCGAAGTAAAAATGGGAGGAGCGGTATTAGAATTATGTAAAGCCTCCAGGTCTATGGCCCCCAAAATGAATAAAAACACAAAGTCCAAACCCGTTCTGACTTTTGAAAGTACTAATAATTTAGGGGATAACCCACAGGGCGGGGGCGTCCGCTTAAGGGGACCAAACCATTGGAGGTTGGTGCCCCAAAGGGGGGTCGTTGAGAAGGGTGTTGCTCCTACCCCCTCTTTCCTAGCAGAGCAGAACCTTAATTTACCTGAACAGTTGCCAAATCCATCAATGGATGAGGGGGGACCATTACCTAGCTCTGTCTGAAGCCATGATTATGGAAATCATCAAAAATATTCTGGCGCAAAAACAGTTGATGGCATCTCTTTCAGGGCCTTGTCCTCTGAAAGAACCCCTGGCAAAGGCTGATGGGGCCGTCAATGTGATTAATATCCCTCGAGAAAGGGCAACTCATTCGCGATACCATCCACTTACCCCTAGGGGGTTCCCGCTAGTTCCTTCTAGGGAGGATTATCAATTGGAGAGGAACCTGATTGAGAGAGCTGGTGCTCCCCGACGATCTTAGTCTAATTCTTCAATATATGTTTGACTATGGGGGTCCAGACTCCTTAAACAGACTCTGTGTCTTGGCACTGTACAATGAGATTCCCGCCCTGAGATTAATCACCTCTAAAGATGTGAAGATTGTAGACTTCATTCACCCTTTAAAATATGATTAAGTGACGTTAGTAATTCCTTTCAGAATTGTACATGAGACCCTTCTTAATGAATCACAAAACCTTCAGAAATTAGGGTATGGCATTTTGCCCTTTAAGACAGGGCAGCCCTAGAGAAGAAGCCCCCAGGTAGTCAGAGAGAAGGAGCCTCTCACGTCTAGAGTCGATTCCAAACCTGAAGTGGCTTCAATACGTGAGGGAACTATGAACGATAAGGAAGTGATTAATAGGAGGGGCCTTGGGCTGTCCCTAAAATAATCAATAATGCAGCTGAAGCAACTTAACTGCTCTCTTTAGCACAGACTTTGAATTAACATTTGTATCATGGAATGTGAGAGGCTCCTCTCATTTGTGTTCTGATCCTGACCTTTGCAGGGATCTACGCAAATTTTCTATCATGTTCCTTCAAGAGACCTAGTTGGTTGCACATGCTTTGTTGGATGGGTATGACATAAGGGTACAGCCAGGAACTCAGGGATTAAGGGGTTGTCCCATGGGAGGGTTGCTTATCAGAATTTTGCAGGGGTGGGGGTTTAGAGTAATCGACTAAAGGTATTCTAACGGTGGAAGTGGAGTCAGTTGAATTGAAATTTGTTAGCTGCATTTTACTTATAAACGTTTACTGGAACCCCTTTGATAACTTATCTGAAACCCTGAAAGAAAGTAATATAATTTTAGAAGCTTGGTTTATTAGGACTTCAGGGGGACAGGTGATCATTGCCAGCGACTTTAATGCACAGTGCAAAGTTGCGAGTGTATCAGCCTTTGAACATCTTCACTCAGAGCGTACACCTTACGTGACAAATCTTGCCATAAATGTGTTAAAGCAGACTGGTAGCAATACTGTGTCTAGAAGGAAAAGGTCTCAAGGACAATTTTGGCGTAAGAATTTAGGGTGGTGGGGTTTTACCCTCTTGAATGATACTCAGGAAACACTGATGGGAGACATGCCAATGTGGTTTGGTAGAGGTTTATCCTCGACCTTAGACTTTATCTTTGTCTACAAATCGTTGTTCGATATGGTCATCAATTTCAAAATGTTGCCAAATAGGTTTAGTGATCATGGTATGATTATGATGACCTTGGGTGGGATTTACGAAACAATTTTTTAACATCCCCTTGATTACTAACACACAATTTAATCAAATCATTTGGCATGATGGCAACATTTCTAAACTTAATATGGTTTTAATCAGGAACTGACTCAATATACTTTCATTTATTTATTAATTTTATTTATACCGCAAGAGAGACAAATGCCCAGAGGCATAGGGGCGCCAAGACACGACAGGACAACAAAAAAAAAAAAAGAAATCCAAGAAGTCAGAAACAATTCAGATCGGACGGAGAGGGACAGAATGATCAGTCAAATAGGATAGTCTTTAGCCTGTGCTTAAAGAGAGAGGAACTAGGACAAGATCTAAGGTCCACAGGAAGGGCATACTGAAAGGGGCCCCTAGGGGACCCTGACGTCTATGGAAACAAGGCGAGTCACCACACACGATAGATACGCCAGACAAGAGGTTGTATTCCCAAAGCTAGGGTTTATTGCAAAGCAAAAGTCTCAGTTGGCCAACTCGGTCTCACGCCCCGCGACGTGTATCTCTAGACCTCGAGGGAAGCAAGAGAGTGAATTACGTACATCAGTTACATATATACAAAATGCATAACAAACAATCAGCTATGACATGTTTAACACCCCCCTTTTATTGGGTTTCTTTGAACTTGGTGTGATGATGGACATCTCCGACAACTATGACACCTTCAAACATCTATTCTAGTAACAATTTGCAATTTGTGAGTGCGAAGGCATCTTTCAGTTGTTGAATAGAACACAGCGCTTCTGTTCTTGGAAGCGAGCTACATACGGGGTGGAAGAGTTGCATTCCGGACCTTGATATCTATTAGGTGCTATTCGTGTCCTGGGAGCCGACACGCTTTAGCGGGCTCAGCAAAGGGGGGCCATAAGAAAAGCATAATTCAAGCCATTAGCGGTATTATTCTAACATATTCTACCATATAACAAGACTGGCTGGCAGCTGCGAAATGATTAAATGCCCTGCAGCTCTGCTTCAAGGCTACATTCGGGAGGGAGCCGGGCATTCTTCCTGGCGCTGCCTACGTTTGTGTTTCAACGAACTCTTGTTATCCTCTCGGCCCTGCGGCCTTGTCCTTTTTACTTACAGACAACAATGTTTTGCAGTCGAGCAGTGTAAGCGGAAAATATACTGCGAAGCAATAGGAACAGAAAGCAATGAGCAATGGTTAGAAAACAAAATGGCGATTCTTGTTACATCAAAATGGCCGTTCATTGGCAAACTCGAAAACCTATATTCTGTCATATCGTGCATGAGACGGTTGGCCCACGGCCACCAAAATACGTTTGCGGTCACAAAGTAGAGGTATCCATTTTTCTAGACTGACAATACCAGATCTGAGGTGCTGCATAAGGGAAGGATCTCTGTTCCACATAAGAAAGCCTAGTTCTTGCGGTCTCCAGAAGGCAAGTGTTGTTTGATCTCAATACTCTGCGAGCGATAGTCGCGAAATGAGATTAGATAGGTACTTAGAAATCTGCCCAAAAAGGCATTTGTGCGTGATGCACATCACACGGTAGGTGATTCTGCTACAGACAGGGAGCCAATGTAGCATTCTCCTTGCTGCTGTATCATGCTCTCTCCTTTGCAGGCCCACAACGATGCGTACCGTGTTTTTTACCACCTGTAAGTGAGCAAGATCATTTTTGGTAATGCAAGCAAAAGGCTGGAACAATAATCCAATTTAGTTCCTATAATTGTCCAGATAACAGAAAGGGCTGGAACTGGGCCAGTAATTTAAGATGGTAGCAAGTACTAGACACAAGGCTATTAACCTGTCCTTTAATGGATAGTTATTGATCAAAAATAACTCCAAGTGTCTAGACCTTGGACTGTGTAGGAATATTACAACCTGCTATTTTAAAAGAAAGAAGGTAAGCTTCTGCAGCCGCGTAGCGGTACCCAGCATCATGTGTTCTGTCAAAGAACTGTTAAGGGAAAGCTTATTAGCTTGCATCCATGTTTGGAAGTA
Source organism: Ambystoma mexicanum (assembly GCF_040938575.1). Lineage (NCBI taxonomy): Eukaryota > Metazoa > Chordata > Amphibia > Caudata > Ambystomatidae > Ambystoma > Ambystoma mexicanum. The sequence goes on along the minus strand of NC_090921.1, from coordinate 516,273,404 downwards.
CTCATAGGTGGAGCTCAAACTAGAGGAGTCTGAGACATAGTCACCCGTAACTGGAACAAGGCATTGCGTGTCATCAGCGTAATTGGTGTATAAAATGCCCAATTTATCAAGTTGCTCCAACAGGGGGAGTGTAAAGATGTTAAAAAGGGTGCGTGACACACACGAGTCCTGTGGAACCCCGCAGGTGACTACAAACTCCTCAGCCCGGGGATCTTCAGAGAACACCCTTGCTCTGCGATCTGCCAGGAAAGATTTCACCCATTTGGTGGTAGAAGTGTAGAAATGCACTGTATCCCATAGTCTTTCTGCCAGGATGGTGTGATCCACCAGATCAAAATCGGCAGAGACATCTAGGAGCATAAGCATGGTGGTATTTGCCTTTGCCATGAACTGCTGTATATTTGTTTTAAGTTCGAGTAGGGTAGACTTTGTACTATGAGCTTGTCTAAAACCAGATTGTTTAGGCCCCAGGATATCATGTTCAAATAGAAAGGTCTCAATCTGTAAATGTGCCACTTTATCCAAGATTTTAAGTAGATAGGGCACATTCGTAATGGGTCGATAGTTTCCTGGTATGACGGGATCAAGGAAAGCTTTTTTAGCAATGGTGAAATCCAGGCTTGTTTTATGTCACTGGGGACAAAGTTCTCCCTAAAAGACGCATTGACAAATTTGGTTACAACTGAGTGGCACAAGCCTTCACTGTAATAGCAGGACAGACATCGCCCTTACAATTGGTAGGCTTCAATTTTCTAAGGATGTCAGCGAGGTGCTGCTCAGAAATAAGTTGGAAAGCATATTCAGGGACGGTCATAGAGACTTTGACCCTTATTTGAAATCAGTAATCAAAGACTTAAAGGTTGGTGTCAGAAGGCATCGAAGGACTAAGGCTCATATGCATAAGTTCGACCCGCTAATCCAGGCCAAGAAAAAAAGTTCTCGTAAACAGATTTGCCTGATAAAGAAAGGTTTGGAATCTGATGGAGACAAGCTTAAGGCCATTCAGAAAGTTAAACAAGGCCAAAATAATTGGCTAAAGCTCCAGCGACATCAACTATATCAAAGAGATGGGGAGGTCATGATGACTTCTCTGAGAGACTGTAATTCTAGGAAGTTTGGGATTTTGGTGAATAACACGGAGACAACTCAAACGGTGGTGCAGACAAACTCTATATCTAAAACTATTTGGTGTGGATACTTTTCAGAGCTATATAGGTCTGAGGTACCCCCATCTGGGAATCTGTTGTTATTTAAATCCAATGCATGAAATATGTAGCCAATATTGAAAATTTTGAGAGAGTAATATCAAAAGTGGGTAGTTCGAGCACGGGTGTACCCAATCAACTCACAAATGTTTGAAAACAACAGGAACTTGTTAAACATTCTGAATACAGTTTGTTCAGGGCTCCTGATGTACCAGTTGAACAGATAGTTCCCAAATCATCATATAGTGATTGCTTATTGGATGCAATATTTTATTAAATAACATTCATTTCTTGTAGATAGTGACTGCATCTAATGATTGCAATCCAAGCTCGATTCTCACAAAGAATATTGGTAAGGACCTCGGGAGCGCAAACAAAGCTTAATATAAAACCCTCCATTCTATCAAAGGATTTTTTTGGGGAAATATCCAGTAAATCAAGACCATATAATATGATGACAAAGTATATGCAAGCCCTCCTTAGGGATGTCCACAAAAGCCGTCTATCCAAAGTATTGAAGGATACCTTAATAACGAGAAAGGCCAAGTTCTGTATAACCCCCAGTCCTTGGTTGGACATAGTTCATGTGCTTTATGGACTCTCTTAGACGCTGTTTTGTGTTACCTGAGGCCCTCTGTAAAAATCCCTTGTTTACCATCTAATAATTTCCCATATTACAGATGCTCTGCCAATCTTCTTAACATGATATGCAGAAATATCTTTAAAGGTCCACTAATCAGGAAGATTCTTACACCATTTCTTACTCTTAGTTGCTCTGAGTTCTTCCAATGTTTTTGCATTGAAATACTTACAAAGGACCTGACCCCAGATTTTGGCGAACGTAGGACAGAGGCTACAAAGGACTCTGTCCTCTCCGGGGGCCTTGGCACTCTTCAGGCTGGTATCCCAGATAGTTCTTTCGTTAGCACTATTTCCCAGATTTTGAAATTTGGGAAGGACTTGTGCTTTGGAGGGGTGTCGGTTGCTGGTCACCTGAACAGAAAAAAAACGTTTTCACTACAGCTACCAGAATCCTTTGAGTCTAATTAGACACACCTGCTCAACAGCCTCCCTGATGATTATTTGAGATAAGAAAGCGCTAGGAGGAGAACAACTACAGACCACAGAACTGCAGCTGAGGGATCTAACCCTGTTATTACTGAGTAACTGATTTGCAGCAAGGGATCTAACCCTGTTAATACTGAGTACCTGATTTGCAGCAGAAGGGATCTAACCCTGTGAATATTTGTCCATTTTGGGATGTGACCCAGCTACTTATTTTTTGCAACAGGTTCAATTGACCAGGACCGGGAGTGCGCGCCTCACCCACCTTCTTTTTTGTACTGAATGCTATGGGAGTCCCGGGCTCCAGAGGCAGCGCCACGGGGTGACTGTGCCCCACTTTGGAGAATCATAAAGATGGTTCTCTCCCCTCCCCCAAATTTGGGAAGGACTTGTGCTTTGGAGGGGTGTCGGTTGCTGGTCACCTGAACAGAAAAAAACGTTTTCACTACAGCTACCAGAATCCTTTGAGTCTAATTAGACACACCTGCTCAACAGCCTCCCTGATGATTATTTGAGATAAGAAAGCGCTAGGAGGAGAACAACTACAGACCACAGAACTGCAGCTGAGGGATCTAACCCTGTTATTACTGAGTAACTGATTTGCAGCAAGGGATCTAACCCTGTTAATACTGAGTACCTGATTTGCAGCAGAAGGGATCTAACCCTGTGAATATTTGTCCATTTTGGGATGTGACCCAGCTACTTATTTTTTGCAACAGGTTCAATTGACCAGGACCGGGAGTGCGCGCCTCACCCACCTTCTTTTTTGTACTGAATGCTATGGGAGTCCCGGGCTCCAGAGGCAGCGCCACGGGGTGACTGTGCCCCACTTTGGAGAATCATAAAGATGGTTCTCTCCCCTCCCCCAAATTTGGGAAGGACTTGTGCTTTGGAGGGGTGTCGGTTGCTGGTCACCTGAACAGAAAAAAACGTTTTCACTACAGCTACCAGAATCCTTTGAGTCTAATTAGACACACCTGCTCAACAGCCTCCCTGATGATTATTTGAGATAAGAAAGCGCTAGGAGGAGAACAACTACAGACCACAGAACTGCAGCTGAGGGATCTAACCCTGTTATTACTGAGTAACTGATTTGCAGCAAGGGATCTAACCCTGCTAATACTGAGTACCTGATTTGCAGCAGAAGGGATCTAACCCTGTGAATATTTGTCCATTTTGGGATGTGACCCAGCTACTTATTTTTTGCAACAAGTTCAATTGACCAGGACCGGGAGTGCGCGCCTCACCCACCTTCTTTTTTGTACTGAATGATGGCAAAGTATATGCAAGCCCTCCTTAGGGATGTCCACAAAAGCCGTCTATCCAAAGTATTGAAGGATACCTTAATAACGAGAAAGGCCAAGTTCTGTATAACCCCCAGTCCTTGGTTGGACATAGTTCATGTGCTTTATGGACTCTCTTAGACGCTGTTTTGTGTTACCTGAGGCCCTCTGTAAAAATCCCTTGTTTACCATCTAATAATTTCCCATCCCTGCCAATCTTCTTAACATGATATGCAGAAATATCTTTAAAGGTCCACTAATCAGGAAGATTCTTACACCATTTCTTACTCTTAGTTGCTCTGAGTTCTTCCAATGTTTTTGCATTGAAATACTTACAAAGGACCTGACCCCAGATTTTGGCGAACGTAGGACAGAGGCTACAAAGGACTCTGTCCTCTCCGGGGGCCTTGGCACTCTTCAGGCTGGTATCCCAGATAGTTCTTTCGTTAGCACTATTTCCCAGATAAACAATTCAGAATATCTTTGGTGGTCCCGGGTAGAAGGGGCTAGAAGTGTCCATTTCAGTTTGTCCATAGAGAGCATGGAAGTGATTCTCCCGCCCTAGACAAGTGAAGTTACTTCAAACCTCTTGGGACATAGATCTTAGTCACTAGGACTGTCCTACAATATGACACTAAACTGGTGTGCAGAAGTAGGTGACAGGACTGACACTCTTTTGTTGCTATCAGTAATTCGCTGACCGGCAAAGAAAAAAAGCTGTCATTAACATGGAAGGGGTACATTTTGCTGAGTGGGGGACAATGGAGTGTGCTGCCAATCTGCCGGGTAGCCATTTCCAGGCCTGCAGCAAATTAATGAAGTAACTCTGAAGAGCAGGAGCAACAGGCAGGGTGAAACTGATGATTTTAAAACAGAGCTTGCACCCAAGAGAGAGGAGGCAGTGAGAAGGATATGGTGTCCTGGGAGTTAGAGAAGCTCTGTGAATGGATGCTGAATCACTGTAAGGCTAAAAGATGCATTGAGCCAATGATGAGCATGTGAGAGACCCGGTGAGATTATTGCCCAATTCTGGTAGTGAGAGAGAGCACCAAAGTGCTAAGAAGGTCCTGGTGAGAGCACACCATAATACAAAGAAAGAGCCAAGCACTGAGAGGTTGAGAGACCTGAGCAATGTGGAGAGGTGGGAAGCAGCAAAATGAGTGCATATTGGGCGCTGTTTGAGGTGGGAAGCAGCATAAGCGGCACAAAGAGAAAATAAAGCACCAGGAGCGCTAAGTGAGTAACCAAAGAATGCATGTTGGAAGTTGCAGTTGTCACAGATGGCACAGGAATCACTCAAAAACTCAGAGGCAGCTCAAGGTTTTTTAAAATAAATTTCCAAGAGCCCTAAGGCAAAAATACCTCTCACTCCCGTCTTCAAAAGCACCTCCTCCCTAACCGAGGCATACGTGACACTGGGTTAGTAGACAGCAAATGTTAACCCCTACTGTCTAATATCTTTTGTATGGTGGAACAGGGGACCTAAAGCTGGATGCATTTTCTATCTAGACTCCCACTGATACTTCCCAGCTGTCCCTACTCTATCCAATGTTGAGTGTTCCACAAGGGTACAGAACATGTCTTACAATTACCCTGTTAGATTCACTTTGGAGTCTGTTATGCTCGTGCTCTGCTCTCCCTTCCTCTTCTGTTATGCCACTTACTACACTCCTCCTTCAACTCTGCCTACCTTGCTTCACCTCCCCCTCCTGCTGTAACAACCAATGTCACTCACTTCCTCTGGGCTTTGCCTCCACTCTTTGATGTTACTCCTCCCTGCTCCTCACCATTACTCCCTCCTCTACACTACTGCTCCCTCCTCCTCACTACTATTCCCTCCTCCACACTGTTGCTCCCTCCTCCACACTACTGATCCCACCTCCACACTTCTATATACTCACCCTTCTTCCACAACTTATCATACGCATCACAAACACTCTCTATTCTGAACTTGCCCTAACCATACCACCACACTACCACACACACTCACATTGCAGTACCATTTCCACTCCTTAGCCAATACCTTACATTCTTCAGAAGACGCCCCCTCCCTTTATTGCTCCTTCCTCCTTCCTGCTAGTCTCTTTGTCGTCAACCTCCTCTGATCCCACCCAATTAACCCACACCTACTGCTTCCTGTGGGGTGTCTTTTATCCCTCTCCTCCTGGGACTGGGCCACTGCCCCGCTCCAATCAGGCTCTATCTTTTTGACCCTGGATGTATCAATTAATTAGTAGGGGGCTAAGCCCCGCCTGCTTTACGTGTGTGGGTCCAACGCGGAACAACAATAGTGACGTGGGAAAGTAATTGTTCGAGTTCGTGCTCTGGGGACATATTCCAGGTGCCCCTCCGATGAGTACCACGGGAAGGACTCCCCTCATGGCCCCTTTTGGTATAGGGATTGTTGAAGTCTTTTTTCGTGGCGCTCCGGTCTCCCCTGTTAGCATTGCACAGAGTTCCTGCTGGCCACATTTGAACACAACTGCCCCTTTGTCCCCATGCTGGGGCTCGTCGGTGTCACCGTACCACATAGGTGCCGAGGTTTCGTTTACTCGTTGTTGGGCTCTTTGCAATGCATCTCTGCATTGGCCGGGAAGCAACAGCGTGTTGGTCTTTCCTGCAATGGTGTGGGGTACAGAGTCAGGATGCATGCTGATATGCTTCGGCTTTGTTTCAGGCTGGAAAGATGTGCCTCTATAAAGAATAGAAATAACACGAGCAAAAATCTTGTATGGGAGACATGTCTTAAGACAGAGGTCTACTGCCAGGAAACATACTGGCACACGAGAATTGATGCCTTCTCAACTGCTCAGTGTACTGCCATTAAACATTGCCACACGGGAGGAGGGCTGGCATTAATGCCCTCTTAACAGCTCCTGTCATCATGGTGAATACTGCCTCTGGGCTTCTCCCTAGGTGCCCATAGCCCACCTGAGAGGGGATTTTATCCCTCTTTGACAACCTTGTCCCCTAGTTTAGATGATCCCCAAATTAGCACAAGAGAGAGAGAGAGAGAGAGAGAGAGAGAGAGAACAGGAGTGTTAATGAAGAAGTGCATGTTGGGAGTTTTAACTCACATGCTCCACAACACAGTGCAAGTGGCAGTGGGAGAGAGGAAAGTGCCATATGTACAAAGTGACTGATTAAAGGATTTTATGCTGGGAGTTGATGTTCAGACACTCCCCAACAGTGGGAATGTATAGAGGGAAGAGAGCCCGCATTAAGAGCCGCTTTACGAGTTTGGTGGTAATCGGTGGTAATTCCACTGAATTACTGCCAAAATCATGTACCGTTACTGCCACTTCATCCCGTAGTGTTGCAACGGATTTACAAGTGGTGGTATGGTGGTAGAACCACAGAGATTTTTTGGTAGATTTCCTGCTGGCAGTATTACTTCACTTCCTCTGTCTTGTCTTTAAATCTCTTCATGTCCTTGCGCCCCCATATCTATCCTCTCTCCTTTCATTCTACACTCCCTCCCGCTCCCTCTGATCAGCCGATCTCTTCCTACTTTCTGTTCCCCCACCACCATGTGCCTCTTCTCATTTCCGCTCCTTTCAGCTCCTTGCTCCCCTACCTCTTTCTATCTGCTCCATCCCCACCTACTCCTCCTTCCGTGCTTCCTTGAAATCTCTTCTTCTCCATTCCACACCCTGACACTCTTATCCCCCTTTCACCTTCTCTCTCTCTCCCCTCATGTCTTATCCTATTTACCTCTCTCCTCCTGCTCTGTTCCCTCTTAGGTTTCCTCCCCTCCTCTTGCATCGTAACTCTACTCCCCATCCTGTCTTCCTCTTCCTTCCCCTTCTTCACCCCCTCTTCATAGGCAAATTGTTCTACATACTGTTTTACTGGGTTGATTCATGTTTTGTAATTTGCTTCTACTGTTATCATCTTCGATGTATTCCTGTTGTTATAATGTAAAGCGCTTTGGCGTAAAGCGCTATATAAACATAATAAATACAAATACAAATACAAATTACTGCACAGTAAATCTGCCGATTATGTGAGGTAAGGTGGCAGATTGACCTAACAGAATTACTACTTTTTTCCTGCACCGCCAAACTCATAATGAGGCCCTAAGAGGCTGAAATCAAGTGAAGTGGCCATTGTGCTTGGAACTTAACAAGAAAGAGCAGCTGGCACTGGGAGGCCACAAAGTGAACACCTTAGCATGAGATGTGCTTAGAAAGGAGAGTGTGAACCTGAAAAAAGATGATATTGGAAGTATCACTTCTGATACTTCAAAGGACAGACTGTGTGGCTTTAAATGGCCTCACGAGAACTAGTAAACTGCTTAAGTTGAGACTCCACAGTTAGCATTGGCTGTGGTACAGAGGTCTCGGGCGAGTTCCTGATTAAAATGCACTGAACCATCACACATCTAGCAATGATGAAAAGTTCCATCAACTGTTAGCAGTTTTTGTTATGAAATTATTTTTTGCGAAGCATGCTCGGCTTTGGGAGCTGAGAGGTTTTGACAAGTGTTCACCCGACTCGGGCTTAATGAGCTGAACTATTGAATTAAAGGTAGTTTTACAGTATGTTTGCTGTAGTGACTTGAATGTATGTGTCTGAGTGAATGCACGGTGCGGCCTGTTAGAATGCTGTGTGGAATGTGGAGTGTTGGAGGCCTGGGGGTTCCAAGGATGTCAGTTGGGGACTTGGAGTGATGACAGGGACCAGAGTAGATGCTATGTACCTTCTCTCCCACCTCTATGCTGTAACCTGTAACTAAGAAGAATTAAGCATCCTTGTTTCATCGGCATCTCACCTGGGTCAGTCTGGTTCCTGCTCCTTGTCCTTTACCTGACTCTGGATACATCATTTGCACATATGCAAACCCTGATTGTGCAGTCGCATTAGGGCCTGTGCAAATAGAGAGCGGTTGTATTTAGACTGGAGCAAGTGCGATTTTGTTTTGCACATTGTTCTGGAATTGTCATTCTCTTTTAATGCACATGGTATGATATTCTACATAGAGATATATTTGCCTAAGGAAGCCAACGTTCATTGGGGGCTATCAAGGTGCCCAGCAACATACAGACAGATACCCTTATCCTGATGCCCTGCTTCTCTGCCGCTCCCTTTTTAAAACTCTTTGAGACTCCCGACGGGAGAGAAAATATTATTTCCGGGAATCGCTCAGGTCGCAATTGGCGTGAGAGATGTCCTGGCCATTGCATCTTCACATCCAAATCCTGAGGCTGTGCTAATGAGTCATTGGAACAAACACTTTGTTTGGCTGAGTGTTGTGAAAAATGAAATGGGCATCAGAAGGGCCTTATGTATCTCTGGTCATTCTTATGTGCCTATAATACTCTTTGATTTTAGGCTCAGCAGCTACAAACCCTCTTTGGTGCTATCTATGTGTCTCACTATGCTTTCTCATAGGGCTATTTTGAAAGAGTGTGATAGAAGTGTACAATGATAAGCTTCTAACTGAAAATAATGCATGTTATTCTAGGCTTTGATCAGGTGCTTTTCTCAGTAAGACAAGTGTAATGTGCTTATACAATATATACGGAAATATGTACTGCAAATGGTCATTATAAATTAACATGGTTTTTATTTATTTATTTAATATACCATCTGCCACATGGCTTTGTATATACAACATTTAGAAACCTACATACATATTACACATAACATTAATATATCATCAGTGTATGCCGCTTGCGTGCTTTAGGTAGGATGTGGACATTGTATTCTGAATATAAAATCTAATTACATATATAAAAAAAGCATGTTATCACATACATCATTAAAATCAATAATCCATCAATAAATACATAATGCTATGCTGATAATAAAAAACATCTTAATTCAGTCATCGCAGGAATGTAAAATAGAATTAAATACATTATCAGGATACAATGTTAATCATTTCCACACACTTCCAATAGAGTAGAACAATATAGAAAATCAAGTTATCATCAGAGCCATTTAAGGACTTGGTCCAGATGGATGTCATGGCTTCCAAATTTACATTATTATTATAAGCTTTCAGATAGCTGTGTCGCAACCCCCTTGAGCTTTCACAACCTAGTAACTTTTTTAAAAGAGCTAGTTTACAATGTGAATATAATTAAAACATTTCTTTCTTTCATAGGTTTCATGCCAAGAATACACCCCATTTTGTCTCTCAAAATCTCGTTCTTTCTTTTTGTGCTCTGATTAAAACAGTTGATCTTTTTCCTGTGTGTGTAGCAAGGGAGTGTTTACTTTTGTTTGCTGGCCACTGATTGATTGGCAGTGCTGCAGAACTTACACTTTGTTAGAGTATGCACAAACACTACTAATTAACAAAAGAGAACGTAACAAATACAAAATAAATGCAGTTGTAGTATTGGCCCCTAGTCCCTTATAATGTTTGTCAGCACCCTCTGCAGAGCCTATCAACGTCCCCCCCATATGGACAATGTGCCCCCTCTGTGATGATGACATTCCTACAGGACACACATGACGAACATCTATGAATTGAAAAGCTGGGTCAGTCACCACCTGGGGGGATGCCTCTGTCGCCCGCAGGGAGCGAGACAGTGAAGTAAAGTGACAGAGAGACAGAGCGTGAGAGAGAGAGACAGAGAGGGAGAGAAAGAGAGCGACAGACAGAGATAGAAAGCTTTATCGGCATATGACATGCTGGTTACAGCCAGGCTTGGACTGGCCTACAGGGCAATAGGCCCATGCCCGACCAAAAAATGCAAAATGCGGGTGTGGGCCAGTTTATTTGGTCAAAGTGGGCCCGTTATTTTGGTCAACTAGTTTTGACCAGTGTTGCTGAGTAAATTATCATCAAAATGGACAATTTGCATCACATTTTAACAAAAAACGTCCCCTTTGGTCCTATTCAAACAGTGTCACAAAAGGAATGAATAACCATTTCCAACTGTTGGCCAAGTTTTCATTGGTGCCCGACACAATTTTATGGCCCAGTCCGACCCAGGTTACAGCAAGTTGTATATATGGGATAAGGATCTGCCTTACCATATAAGAATATAGGGAGTTCCTTTATAAGGCCACAGAACTCAGAGGGAACTTGCAATATCCTTTTTATGTACGGTAGGGGATATTTCATTCCGTATAATACACTCTCATCCCCTTCAATAACTAGCCTCCTGCTTAATGTATTGTGAGAGATCTTAAGTGGTGATACATATAACCAATATGGATTTTGTTTGGCTATACAGAAAAATAATAATATGCAGCTTCTAATGTTTTGCAGAAAAATAATTTAAGCAGTTTAATAAAATGTGCGCCAACAAGGTTTTTATTTTTTCGCTTTAAAATAAGCCATTACATGGGGATTTCTGCTCTCATCTGTTGACCACTAGCAGTGCACAACATAAACCTACTGCCATGAACATTCTCTTATCAGTTAATGGTATTGAAAAGTTTCATAGAAAGCGAGTTTATAAGAACGGAATTTGTAAACCATGTCACGGCTTTGATTACTGGTGCAGTGGCACCTGGAAACGCTGCTCTGTGCTGGCTCAAGCAGCAGGCATTGTGAGGACGGACACAACCCGACTGTAATAACTGATTAGCAGTGGTGGTGTCATTTTCTTATTTCAAGTCGTTGGAAGCGGTGTCACAACTATCTTTCAATAAGACTGTTTTTTACTGGTTTTTATACTGGCATTGCAGACTGCCATATACTGTATGTTTCCTTGATCTAGCTGCTGCTTCTGTATCGTTTGGATGAGTTTTATGTATGCATATTTATTTTATTTTCATGTTTTGCAATGTTGCATAAAGATAGAAGATGTGACGCATTGGTAATCCAATGAGAAAACGCATCTGGTTTACTTGCAAGCAATGATAATGAAAGTCGGAGATACCTTGGTCTGAATCTCAGCTCCATGTTTTCCAGTGATCTTGTTCACACCCCTGTTCTTCAGATCGTGTTTGCGCCTTAAATGTATTTAACCTTGCCTGCAAAATATGATTGTTTAGGAATCATTTGATCCTGCTCTGTGAGTCAAGTTGTGTTGTATCTGCTCTTCTTATTCCATGTCCTAGTGGCTGAATTCTGTGAGTGGGTGATGCCAGAGTCTATGGGATGTCATGAGTGGAATGTGTGCATGGGTGTACAAAGCCAGGCATTCCACTGGAGACCGTTGGAGGTGTAGCCTTGGGGGTGAGCACCGGTGGATTCACCGGTGGATTCTCTCACCGGTGGATTCTCTCTTGATGTGTGGTAGCCTTGGTGGCGGGCACCGGTGGACTCTCTCTTGATGTGTTGTAGCCTTGCTGGTGGGCACCGGTGGACTCTCTCTTGATGTGTGGTAGCCTTGCTGGTGGGCACCGGTGGACTCTCTCTTGATGTGTGGTAGCCTTGGTGGCGGGCACCGGTGGACTCTCTCTTGATGTGTGGTAGCCTTGGTGGTGGGCACCCGTGGACTCTCTCTTGATGTGTGGTAACCTTGGTGGTGGGCACCGGTGGACTCTCTCTTGATGTGTGGTAGCCTTGGTGGTGGGCACCGGTGGACTCTCTCTTGATGTGTGGTAGCCTTGGTGGTGAGCACCGGTGGATTCTCTCTTGATGTGTGGTAGCCTTGGTGGTGGGCACCGGTGGACTCTCTCTTGATGTGTGGTAGCCTTGCTGGTGGGCACCAGTGGACTCTCTCTTGATGTGTGGTAGCCTTGCTGGTGGGCACCGGTGGACTCTCTCTTGATGTGTGGTAGCCTTGGTGGTGAGCACCGGTGGACTCTCTCTTGATGTGTGGTAGCCTTGGTGGTGGGCACCGGTGGACTCTCTCTTGATGTGTGGTAACCTTGGTGGTGGGCACCGGTGGACTCTCTCTTGATGTGTGGTAGCCTTGGTGGTGGGCACCGGTGGACTCTCTCTTGATGTGTGGTAGCCTTGGTGGTGGGCACCGGTGGACTCTCTCTTGATGTGTGGTAGCCTTGGTGGTGGGCAGCGGTGGATTCTCTCTTGATGTGTGGTAGCCTTGGTGGTGGGCACCGGTGGATGCTTTACTTGGAATGTAACTGGAATAAAGCTTCTTAATGGGACATTTACCTGCGGCTCCAGAGATCTTCCTTTATAACAAGTTCCTCCCTCAGGGTGGCAATATACACTTTTACTTCCATCATGAGGTGCTGATGTAATACCGAGAATGTGGCCTGCATAATTGCATGACTACTGCCTTGGAAGATTACTCCACCAGCCACAAACCCTCTTTCACTGCCTCTCACCTTTGAGCCAATGACTAGAGGGTTTGACAAAAGTTGGATTGGTCAAAATCACAAGACAGGCTCAGGCATTGTCAGAGGAGCAGGTGTTTGTTTTAAAGTACAACCTGATTAATAACACCCACTTGATATTGATTATCTGTAGACGGCGCCAGTGCAGGGCCTGGCGCCAGTTCACTTTAAGCTGTGCAACCTTGACGGTGGCATAAAGTAATAAATACAGACTTATGCTTTCCTTGGAAGATAAGGCTCATTGAAAGGAATGGGGCAGAAACCAGGGAGCAGCAGCATAGACCAGCCAGTGGCAAAGCTGGAGGCAATGCTATCTACCATTAAAATCTATGTTTGTGTGCAGTTCCCCAGTGTATTGCGGTAGCCAGCTTTTCTGTTGTGTGTTCCAAACCTTCAAAATTGTTAACACAAGATGTGCAAAGGAGCAGGCAGTATTGTGTGTTTTCACAAAGGATAAACAGAACACTTAGGGCCTGATTCACAGAGCGTTTTTCTATGGTATTGCACCATTGTAAGCCACTTCTGTAAATTACGCCATTAAAGTCTCCTAGTGTCTTTGGTAATTTGGAATTTGCATCTAATTAAAAGAGAAAGTAGACCTTTCATGAAAGTTGGAAATGCCATAGTTGTGATATATGACATACTATGTTGGACGCTCTTCCTTAGATATCCCACAACCAGTAGAAGCTGTTGCAACAGGCGTGGAAATTTAAATGCTTGTCAAACGCAGGAAAGGTAAGGCCCAGGTAGCAGAAGTGCAGGCTTTTGCCACGGACACATAACAGGTGCAGAATAGGCACTAGCAACACACACTTTGTTCAGAGGTCAATCCATTTGGGGGAATGTGCGAGAGCCTAACAAAGATGGCTTCCCTCTATTTAGAGTTCCTCTGGCATGATGTGATAGGTTATTTATAACGTGCTTAATACCCAGAGGTTTCTAAGCGCGGAACCAGGGATCGAACCTGTGTTGCTCCGTGTCGTCTTGTTTCCAGTGTCGTCTTGTTTCCAAGTCGAGCACGCTGCCGCTGAGCTATCCTCCTGGGCATGGACATCTCAAGGCTTTTGAGGCCCAGGGCATGGACACATTCGCACCCCGACACCCGAACCATATAAATGAAGGAATCCAAGAATCTAGTTCGCCCTTCTGTCCATGGCCCCTTAATCATGATCATAACCAATAGTTGAGAATGCGGCCCTCACAGCAATCAAAATACTTATGGGCGCTCCCTTCAAGTGTTTTTACCTCCTTCATCTGTACTGGAATCAGACTAAAAAGCAAGTCGCATTTTAAGGGCAAATTTAGCAGCCCACTGTGGGGATACTTATGTTCATGCATAGGGAAAAGACCAATTTTAACGAAAGAAGTCAGGAGGAAACTATATGCGCTATAGTACAAAACAGTAGTTGTATGAAAATGGTACAAGTACCTCAGCACAGGCACAGAACTCAGATTAGTGCTCAAGTATGGACACAGGAGAACATTGAAAGACATGAGCAAGGTACACTTATCATGGCATAGAGATGGTTAATATATATTAGAAGTTACCAGAAAGGTACAGGTATCAGAACAAATATTCAGATTAGGAGCGGGCTATGGCTTTCAAGTGAGGTTGCCTTGAATGAGCAAAGAAACAAAGGACTTTTTGGTGTGCAATATGTGGGTGGTTACTATTCTAATATGTGATGAAACGCCATAACCAGTTAACCCAAGAGTGAGGCTTTTTTGAAGGGCCTGCCCTGGAAAATACATGACTCTTAGGGACTGACCACTTTTAAATATTATGGGACTAGTAATGTTGCTAGGTTAGGTAGTATGACCAGAGACTGCAACCTGTGACTCTCCAGATGTTTTGGGTTATGAATCCCACGCTCCCTCACTACTGACTATGCTACCTGCTGCTGGCGGGAGCTGTAGTCCAAACCATTTGGAGACCCAAATGTTGCAGACCCCTGCCCTATCAGATTGAGTTGCCCAGGATCACATGTTGGGTTAAGTGGTAAAACTGGCATTTGTACCCAGTCTGAACTTTCTGCTCTTGTCCACATTAATTCCCACTTCTCTTACAGCAAGGTGCAATTATTTACAAATGTTTAACTTTCATGAAGTAAAATAATACCCTGTTTTACAGACCTTATGTTGAAAGTACACACGTCACATGATAACCCTAAATGATAATATATGTTTTTACAAATCCTTCTTGAAACATGTTATGCAAAATGAGCATAATTGTAACTTTATTTTCTCCACCATACAGGTAGGTCTACAGTTAACAGACTACTAATTGATGTCTAAAGACTAAGATAGCTTATCTGTGTTTTCCTGCTGTATTTTAAAGCTTGAAATATTCCAAACAAATGAATCTGTGTGATAAGGTCTCCTGCTTATAGTTGGTGACACAGACGTGCACATGGTTATTCATGATGTTCACAAGGACATTTACAATGGTAGATAAAAAGGTTGTGTGCCAAATATGCAAACCGCAACATAGTATTGTTATGGGCCTGTGACAGTTGGTCACTTTCTCTTGTCTAGGACCCTTTGCAATGAAATGGCCTGCATGAAAAGAAAGATCAAACAGTTGGCTAAACTATGCTAACAGAATGTGGGAAGGCAAACCTTTTCACCGAAGACAGCACAGTACTATACAGAAAGATAGATGATCTGTCCAGCATCACAGTTTTGTCTGCTAGGTTAGAAGCCTTATCTCTTTGGTTCCACAGTATCAGCTTTGGCTTCCTAATCACCTCTTCTTACTAATGTGCTATGCTCTTCATTGCAGGTGGCTGCTCAGATTTTACAGCTCTCACTGGAGGGACTAAGGCTCTAGACCTGCATCATTCTGATGTTGGTCGGAGTACATTGTTTTGTAGCGCAGTAGATGTGATTGTTCGCAAAGTAAGAGAGATGAAAGCCTGAGTCTTCCCTGCTGGGATATGTTTGTTTGTTTATTTTATTTATATAGCGCTCTAGACCCCTAGCTAGAAGGGCACGTAAGTAAGCGGTTGCAGGGTGGCATATATACATTTCCATAATCCCTCAAGTGGGATATGTGCAGTTTTCAATACGTATTCAAAACATCGATATTTACAAGTTACAAACAAGATTGAGCAGTTTGTCATATATTTGGGTAGCTGATGTTAAGGACTGGGTATTACATTTCGGTCAGTAGCCAGTCAATGACATGTTTCCGAAAAATCTGAAATGACTCAATGGTTTTTATGTTGAGTGGTAGAGTGTTCCAGAGTTGGGAAGCAAGTACTGAGAAGCTGGTGCCGCCTGCTCTTTTTAAGGAGAATCTAGGTACTGTTAGGCAGAGTGTGTTGGAGGATCTGGTGGTTCTGTTGGAGGATTTCAAGCCTTGTAAGTGAGGCAGAGGCTTTTCAAGTCTATTTTTTGTTTTATGGACAGCCATTTGCATGATTTTCTGATATCGGAAATATGCTCTCGCTTGGGGATGTTAAGAGTTGCTCGTAGTGCATTATTTTGGAGCACTTGAAGTTTGGAGATTATTGTTTGGTTGGCACCTAGGTGCTGTTACAATAGTCAAGTCTGGATTGTATGAGGGCCCTGGCAAGAGTAAGGCAGCTATTGGGGGGTCTGCTGGCCCTGATCAGCTTGCCGGTGTAAGCAGTGGCTGAGGCGGTCATATTAATTTGTTTGGAGAGGTTGGAGTTAGCATCAAGGTAAAAGCCTAGGGTTTTTACGGTTTTAACAATAGGGATAGTGTTGCCATCAATGATGATGTTGTTGTAGCTGGGGCTCAACTTAGACAAGTTACTAGGAGAGCTGACAAGGAGAAGCTCTGTCTTCTCATCGTTCAGGCATAGACCGTGTGTAGCCATCCATGCCTGAATGACGGAGAAGATTTCATTAATCGGGGTGACGTCCATGTTGTAGTTGCCTGAGATGGTAAGGAGTTTCTGGGTGTCGTCTGCATAGTTGGTGTAGACGACGCCCAGACGATCTAGTTTGTCAAATAGAGGTTTTGTAAATATATTGTAGAGCGTGGGGGAGACGCAGGAGCCTTGTGGGACCCCACATGTGATGGGGATGGGGTCTGCTGCCGCTATTGTGGAGAAGACCTCATGGTTCTGTTCGCCAATAAGGATTGTATCCATGCGGAGGCGGATGTGGAGAAGTGAGCCGCGGTGGATAAGTGGCTGCAGGGGATTTGGTGATCAACTAGATCAAACGCAGCTGAGAGGTCTAAGAGGAGTAGGATGGTGGCATTACCTTAGTCCTTGATTTCATCAATCTGACTTTTGAGGTCAACAAAGGCAGTTTCTGTTCCATGTTGTGGTCTAAAGCCAGATTGACGTATACCAAGCAGCTGGTTAGATTCCAGGTGTTCTTGAATCTGGAGGTAAGTCACTCTGTCCAGTACCTTTAGCGGGAAAGGTACAGTGGTGATGGGCCTGTAGTTGGTGGGTATGGCCGGGTAAAGTGATTGTTTTTTTAAGAGTGGGAGAACCCAGGATTGTTTAAGGTTATTCGGGACGGAGTTGTTGGCAAAGGACATGTTAATTGGTTTGGTGATAAAAGGGGAGAGATCTCTGGCTGCGTCTTTTATGATCTGGACAGGACATCTGTCTCCTTTGCAGTTGAACGGTTTTAGGGAGGTGATGATTTTTTGAACTTCTAGGATGGTTACTTTTTTAAATGTGAATCCTGCATCTGTCTCGAGGGGAATTGGTATGCTAATATTTTTGGATTTGCTATTAGAGAGTTGTTGGCGCTTGTCCTCAATTTTGGTTTGAAGTCCTGCAATTTTGTTGTTGAGGGCGTTTTGGATGCTGGTGCACCAAGGTTTGTCTTTCGTGCAGGTGTCTGGCGGTGGGTTGGGTTTTTCTTTGGTACATAAGCCTGCTTGATCTATCCTGACATTGCAGGCATCTTTTTTTGTGCAAATTATCTCCTTTTTATACAGAGAGCAAATGATCATCAGATTGGATTTGTTTTCAACTGATGGATTTGTTTTCCATAGGAGTTCTAATTTAGCTTTCTTTTTTCTGAGTAGCTTAAGTTCAGGGGTGTACCATGAGTTCAGATGAGCTCTTGGTTTGCCTAAGCGTAGCTTAAGTGAGGCGATGGTGTCAATGGCATTGGCCATGGTTTTGTTGAAGGTATCGACAAGGAGTTTCAGGTTAGCATTAGCTGGTAGTGCGTTGAGGGTGGGTAGGACTAAAGGTAGTAAGGCTTCAGCAGTAATGTTGCGTTTATTTCTAGTCAGGCAGGCTGGTGCCATGGTGCATTTTATAGGTACTGCACGTTTGGTGTTGATTTCAAAGGGGATGAGGTAGTGGTCTGTCCAGGTGAGAGGTTGGGGAGCCTTGCAAGAAGTATTGCAGTTGATGGCCGCTGAACTATAGTTGCTGGTCAGTTAGACCCATTGCAGTTACCCCATTTTGTTTTCTTATCATATAATTGTGAATACTTTGTTAATCACATTTTTTTTGGTAACATTTTATGAGTTCAACTGTAACACCAAATGTATGATGCAGGTAACTGGAAAGTTCTTAAAAACCTGATTGTATATATTTCTCTATTTTCAGTGATTGATTCATCTGGGCTCTTGATGAAGAGAATACATTTCTCGAAATGCGTCAGCCACCATCAAATGAATTGAATCTTTCCTGGTCTGCGTTTGGAATAAAGAATTGTTTACTCTTTATAGTGGATGTCATCACTGTATTCATTTAAAATTGTGCTATTAATTGAAATTTGTTGGAATATATATCTACCTTATTACCCTATGAAACTGAATTTCAAGGCGTCATACTGACGCAACCCCAAGGTGTGCAGGGGACGGGAGGGTTCCGTTTTGGATCCTCTTTTCTCTCTTCTTGTATCTTTAGTGACCCTGTGCCAGGGCTACTTTTCCTCCCCCGCACCCTAAAAGCTCCTCAATTGTTGTTAAATTGGGATATGTAATTAGTTACTCTAAATCTCTGTGTGTGCACCTTCCATCCTCTTCCTTGTTGTTTTTTCCACTAGACATTAGTGTGGCACTAAATGAAGGTAGCACCCATTTCTCAAATTATTTGACTAATATGTCTTTTTCACGCATTAATGACATTACTGACAAACGCGCCACCACATTAGCTTTTGACGCATCTGAAGCTAAACGCATTCTATCCCTCATAAAAGACACAGAGAAATCAATGCAATGCAGAGCTAACCCAGAGAGACTAGTCTTTCAGTTAGAAAAACAAATTTGACGTGAAATTGCACAGAAATTGCATGCAACAACACTGGTTGAGTATTATAAATCGCAGAAAATACCCCGTGGACTAAGGGTTTATCTACGTCCAACTCTGTGCAGTGAGAGTAAATCTTTCATTGAAAAATGGGATCAAATTCTAAATAAATGTTCACTGGACCTTATACTCCTGACCATTGAAGAACTGTCTAAATCCCTCACATCCATTGACACAGAAATCCCCACCCTGAAAACTCAGTTAAGCGAATTTAAAACAGCTGAAGAACTCGCTATCCTACTCACCGATATCAACTCAAAACTAACAGGCTATAAACAGGATATTGAACAAAGGAAACTGAGGAAATTCAAAAGAGATACCTTTGATTACCTCAACGACATTGTCGTTACGTGGCAAGTATTCTACTATCACCGTGACCAACAACGTAAATCTCGTTTCCAGAATAAAACAAACTCTGGTAGTGACAGCAGCAGCAGTAGCATTGGGGACCCAATTCAACCTGGAGAGGACGCCCCTCTAATAAAGAAACAGCGTATTCCGACACAGATCCTATAGACCGACCTGCCGCTAACCCAACAATCCCTGTGACACCACCTAGTCCTGAAACATCGAGTGGTCCTTTATTAGGACTAAGAGACAAACAAAAAGAAAACAAGGAGAGGCAATGTCTTGATATTGGGCAAAATCTTCCTCGGGGCCAGCCCTTTGAGAGCAAAAATACCCAATTCAGCCCAAAATACAGGTTCTATTGTGCTGAGCAGTGATCTCATGCTAGTGACAAATGACACCCTCAAAGATAAAGCATATTTATTCTAAGCAGTGAATTTCATATACATTTGGGATTCAAGTTAGAGAGTATTACAAAGCATAAAACAAAGAGCAATGCAAAATATAGTGAAACATGGAACTTAGATAAACATAGAGAAACATAGAGAAATATAGAGAAACATAGAGAAACACAGTCTTACGTCCCTTAATCTCAGCCCTGGGAGACCTGGGTTTCTCATAGAAAAACAAGGCTGGAGGACACCGTGAGAGCCAATTCCGGGCACCTGACTGTACACGAATCAAGTCCACAGGCGATCTCCCCCTGATCCATGTGTGCATGGATATTTTATAACTTCTTGCTGTCAGTCACCATGACGCACAGTTCCAGAACTTTCCCTGTGCAACTGGCTCATGGAAAAAACCCAGCTCTCTCTGAGATGCTCCCTGCTCGCTCCTACCCCCTCCCTTGTTCCCATCTGCGCTGGCTGAGGAATGTCTTATCAGTACCTTCCCAGAGAAAAGGAAGATTAGCTTGGGGCCAGGGCTAACGTTAGTGAGGCTGAATATTCTAAGGGAAGCAGGGATGTATTAACCCCATCTGCAAGCTCTAAAAGGCATGCACTCATAGCTTAGTGTTTATAGCGCTTAAGACTGGCTATCTAAGCGCTATATAGGTGCCATGATGTTCCAAACACTCCAAAAACCTATTAGCTACATAGCTGGGGGCCCTCCCTGCCTGTCTATCATATTCCTTGTAGCTCACTACTGCATAATGGAAGTGCTACAACAGACTACTGTCAGCATTTTTAGCACATACTTTGAATACACTATTGGCTTTCAGCGGCTAATGCTGTCATCTAAAGCCCTGATTGGCAAGGTTGCAATTTCGTGTATCACTACAGGCAAAAGGTCAAAACAAAAGAAAAAACAAATGACCGAAAACCTAGTGGTGAACCTATCCAGTAAAAACCTCACGAGCGGTCAATTGGACATGCTTAACCATGGACTTTCATTCGTACCCACAAGTAACACCACACTTTTTGAGGAAAAAGTGTGTTTTCATATGCTATTGCGAAAGCTGAGGCTCAAACTCTTCTTTAACTCTGATATGGATGGGGAAATTCCTCCACCGGACACTAATACTCTTGAATTCTGTCCAAAGAGTTATTTTGACCCCTTCACACAAAATTCCATGCTCAACTTATTCGACAAAAATGGTAACGAGGGATTTGGAAAGGATTAACTACCAGAAGAACACACCAAGTAATGTGAAGCGGTGTCAATTGGAACATATCGAAACACTAGCCAAAGACGAAGAATTAACCATCAAACCCGCTGACAAAGGGGGTGCAATTGTCATAATGGATAGTAAAGACTACACCACAAAATGTCTCACACTGTTAGATGATGCCAACACCTATTCCAAGCTGGATAGCGATCCTATCAACACAATCAAGATCCTCATTAAGAAGACCATTGAAGAGGCATTAGATCTCAACATGATTGATGTTAAGACAAGTGAATTTCTACTTAATCTACATCCCATCACTCCCGTATTCTATGGTCTCCCTAAAATCCACAAGGACCCTACCAATCCTCCATTGCGACCTAAAGTAGCTGGCACAGACAGCATTTTCGATCCTCTGGCTATTTACATGGACAAATCTCTCCAGAAATTGGTACAAGATACCCCTACTTACCTGAGAGATACAACTGATTTCCTTAACTGTATCAATGACATCACAGCTCTAAGCACAGAGTGCATAATTTTCAGTATGGATGTGTGTAGTCTATACACCTCCATCCCCCACACCGAAGGCTTAAACGCAGTTCATTGGCTCATCTCCAATGGTAACAACAGTATGTCCAACAACAATCTGGTCCTAAAATTTCTTGAAATTATACTCTTTAACAGCTATTTCAGATTCAAAGGGAAATTCTACCTACAAACTACTGGTACTTCCATGGGCTCATCCATGGCCCCAGTCTACGCAAACACATTTATGTACAGATTTGAACACCAGCATGTACTGGAACATCCGGAATGGTCATACAAGATAATATTGTGGAAACGCTACATTGATGACATTTTTGGCATCTGGTGCGGGACACGTGATGAATTGGACGCTTTCCTTATCTATATGAGCTCCATTCACAACACCATCAAGTTCACCATGGAGATAGGTGAACCTCACCTACACTTCTTAGATGTGGACATGGAAATTAAAGAACACCGGATCTGGACCACGGTCTTCCACAAACCCACTGATGCAAACAACCTACTACACTTCACAAGTCATCACCCTAAATCTATGTTAAAAAGTCTACCGTACAGTCAAGTCCTGAGACTGAAATGTATAATTTCGGATCCAGTAGGTCTAGACACAGAAAACAACAAACTATTGGAAAAATGTACAGCCAGGGGCTATCCCAACACCATCCTAGAGGAAGCCAAAGAAAGATCTGGGTTAATCAATAAAGAACAATTGCTTGTACCTAAAATTAAATCAAAGGAAACACCATTACTCCATATCAGCAAATATTCTAGACAGAGCTTCCAGATAGGCAAGTCCATCAGGAAACATTGGAGTATTCTCCACAACGACCAGACACTTAAGGAACTTTTTCCTAAAGCTCCCATGATCGCATTCAGACGTGGTAGGAACCTTAGGGACACTCTGGTTAGAGCAGAAATACCACCAAAGGACAGATGGTCTTACAAACCAAAAAAATTGGTACTTTCCCCTGTCTCTGTTGCACTCACTGCAGCAACGTCATAAAAGGTGACAAGATCGTCCACCCATATACTGGGAAGAACATTAAGCTACGACACTATGCCACTTGCATGTCATCCGGGGTAATCTATGCGATTAAATGCCCCTGTGGCAAATTATATGTTGGTCAAACCACAAGACCTGTCAAAGAACGTCTTACAGAGCACAAATCGAACATCAGATGCAAGAACATTAAATCCCCCCTCTCTAGACACTTCATGGAAAACAACCATACAATTGCACAGCTAAAATTCCAAATCCTTGAAGTAGTCAAAAAAACTTACAGGGGTCGTGATTATGCATCAATGCTCTCCGACAAAGAGAAATACTGGATTCACACACTCAACACATTGTTACCAAAGGGTCTTAATGATGAATTCTCTTTAAAATGTTTTATCTGACATGTTTTACTGCTGTCTCTCAGTATACCCTAGCTCTGTTTGCATCCCATGGATCTCTGTACAATGTTCCAATACCAGCATTTAAACCTCAACATTGACAATTGTTCACCCTGTGTCATTATGTGACTATACTTCCACTATAAGATACCAAATGTGAATTAAGTGCTATTTCATGAATACTTTTTTGTTCAATAAGCACTGTAAATCCAGAGTGACGATACCGAAACCCAGATGGCTGGACCGCAACCCGAATTTATATATTTGGTTTTTTTCATTATTGACTAATATAGTCCGTACCTGCGCTAAGCGTGTTTTCATCTACATTGGTACCTCTTTTACCTTCTAAGATGGCCGCCGTTTTCTACCAATAGCCTATTACTAGGCTCCACCCGTATTCATTTCAATAGTCCTCCAACTATTGTTACGCATATCGGCCTCGCTCCACGGACCAACGCTGCTTTGAGGGTCCTACACTTTTGCATGAGCGTCTCGCGCATAGCAACAATCTCCGGGCACGTCTTCTTTTTTAGACGGGCTTGTGCGACCTCCATTCACTCTGCATTAAGCGTTACATCTCCAGATGGCACACCGATCACAAGTCAAAGTAAGTAGTCTTTAACAACACAAGGCGTTTTCCGCTGTGATTCTGCAGTGTTTTCTGCATACGTGTCACCCTGACACTAATTCTTAGCAGCTGCCGTTTTCTTTTGTAGACTTGGCCATCAGAGTGTCTAGAATTCTTGAAGTCAGACTGCGAGCCATTCGAGCATCGCCACGCTTAATCATTGGTCATTGTTTGAGTCTGTTTGGCATCTTTCAGTGGTGAGTGTTTGCCCAGTTATTTTTCCATTTTGACGACGTGCCGCTTTTGGCATTTAACACTCATCGATGCAATTATTATTTATCCTCCATAGTTCAACTGACTCCCTTGCTCACCACTGGATGAATCCCAATGGAATTCCATTCAGAGTCATTTCCCCGCACATACTGAGCGGCCTTTTTTACACATTGGATCACAGGACTCCCCTAGTCTTGGTGAGCGATTCTTATATATTTTCTTGGCAGTATACCAATGCCCTTGTGATGTACACTATATTTCTAATTTATTTTTGGATTACCGGCCATCCCTCGTTTCGATTGATTGTGGCTCTGGATATAATTGAACTATAGTTGCTGGTCAGTTAGACCCATTGCAGTTACCCCATTTTGTTTTCTTATCATATAATTGTGAATACTTTGTTAATCACATTTTTTTTGGTAACATTTTATGAGTTCAACGGTAACACCAAATGTATGATGCAGGTAACTGGAAATTTCTTAAAAACCTGATTGTATATATTTCTCTATTTTCAGTGATTGATTCATTGTTCTGGCTCTTGATGAAGAGAATACATTTCTCGAAACGAGTCAGCCACCATCAAATTAATTGAATCTTCCCTGTTCTTTGCGTTTGAAATAAAGAATTGTTTACTCTTTATAGTGGATGTCATCACTGTATTCATTTAAAATTGTGCTATTAATTGAAATTTGTTGGAATATATATCTACCTTATTACCCTATGAAACTGAATTTCAAGGCGTCATAGGTGTGCAGGGGACGGGAGGGTTCCGTTTTGGATCCTCTTTTCTCTCTAGTTTATGGCCGCTACCCAGTCAATAGTTCTACCCTTCTGGTGTGTGGGTGAGACACTAAGTTGAGTCAGGCCGTGCTCAGTTAAGGCGTTGGCTAGTGATATGGCTGGGGCATCATTAGGGTCATTATAACCAAGGTTGAAGTCTCCGAGGATAATAGTTTGAGCTAGGGGTTTTGAGTTTTCAGTGATAAGTGAGGTAATGCTTTCTTCGAATGCTCCTGGGAGGCCTGGGGGCCTTTATATGAGGTGAAAGGAGGTCGTGCTTTGGGGGGAGGTTTGAAGCTTAACTGTGAGAAGCTTGCAAGATTTGAGCGACGAGGAGGAGACTGATCTGTTTCCTGATGGACTTGCCTATCTGCAAGCTACACCTCCTCCCCTAGCATTAGGTCTATCGGCTCTGAGGATAGAGTAGTTATCTGGGATAGCTAGTGATAGGTAGGGTCCTGATGCTTCATGTAGCCATTTTTCGGTTTAGGCAAGAAAGTCAAGATCGTTAGTGAGGATGATGTCTGCTATTTCCGTGGGGTGGGCGGCAAGGGATCTAACATTAAGTAAGGCACCTTTTAGTGGGGGTGGCTGGGGTTTGTTAGGGTCCTCAGGTTTTTTGTTGGGTTTTCTGTAAGGCCTGGCGAGGGTCCCGCTGGTAGAGAGGGGGAGACTAGCGCCTAGTCTAATGTTGCATTTGGCAAGGTTAGGATTGATAGAGTGTGTAGGTTCAGGCTTTGTTGGATCGATGGGTTTATGATGAATGGGAGAGCGGTTGAGGGTGGATTTGGCTGGGAGGCCGCTATCTTTGGGCGTAGTGAGGGAGGGGTAGTTGCTGGGCGGGAAGGGCGTCAGGCGGGGTAGGAAGGGTGTCGGGCAGGGGAGAGGGTAGTGTCTAGGACATCCAAGTTTGGCTAGGCCGTTCTTAAAGGCGGCATAGCTGTTGCCGCTGCAAGGTACATTATTTTGCACTATGCAATAGGGAAACATAGTGAGAATGAGCCAGATAATCTGTGACCTGCCATATGGTACTGTGACCTGCCATATGTACAGAGATCTCTGCAACAAGTGCTTAAAATACAACGCTATCTTCAGAATGGCTGTGGCACTCAAACTTATAAATATGCATTTCAACTTCGGTTATTGCACATAACATATTCTCAGGAGAAACGTGGAGACGGTCTAGCAATAGGGAATGCACTACCTATATGCAATACAGTAATCCCAGATCACATTATTGGATTCATTGACTAGATTGGACCATAGTTGTCAACAATGCCCAAGCAGCAGGCTCAGAGCCTCAGCAGGGCAGTACACAATATCATGTCATGATTACTTTATGTTTTGCAAAAGATTAGCACTGACTGCTTTTCATCCGGCAGCTGGGTGGGCCCGTTTTGCCCTCCCATAAAGACCTCTATGCCTTTCGGTGTCCTACAGACAGGTGAGGATTGGAAACTGGGTCACAGGGGAATGGGACGGTGGTGTCATAACATGTCCTGTCTCTGCTCCGATGCTGTGCGTCTGATATGCCCCCTACAACGGAAACTGAGCAGAGGGCATATAAGGATGGTGCGCACAGGGGACACTTTGAGGAGAGTGGCTGCTTTCGGCTATCCTCACTGCAACACATTAAGACTCAAAGTGTTCAAGTACATAGGCTGCATTAGAGGATAGTGAGGCAGAGTCGGTCCAGGAGAAGTAAAAAGATGTTGTACCGGTAGAGCGGTAAGGCACGAGTGATGACTCAAGCTAACACCATGTCTTGCGTTCCTACCTACAAAGGGCACACTAATGATCACTTGGAATCAGTTAAGCACAACCTTTAGGTGGGACCTGGATGCACAGATAGGCAGCCATGCTGGTGAACGTAGCAGTATTGAAGGGCAAAGAGACCACAAAATTCTGCTAGTGGAAGAAAACAGTAATGAGATGATGATTCATGACAGGCATGAGGATCTCTACTAAAGGCAAGCAAAATGTAATGAAGCAGCTCCTCAAGTACTGTACCATAACCAAAGGGATGGGAGATTCGCTGGACTGGTTCCTGATGAGCCTCTACGAGTAAGCCATTGCCTGCAATGTTCTTGACTGCTTGATCCTAGTACGTTGAAAGTTTCAGAAACCCCCATATACAAAACAGCCTTGTCCAGAACACAGACCCATCATTGGAAGAGGCAGAGGACATAATTTATTTATTTATTTATTTGAATATTTAAAGCGCACAGCTGCCCTCGGGCATTGTGGCGCTGTTACAGGAAGGTTGACTTAAACCTAGGAGCATAACACATAGGAGCATAATATAGAACAGTGGTAACATGGTAACAACATGGCAACAATTCCGTGGGAACAGTAAGCATAGGTAACAGTTGTGTGTTCTAGCTAAAGTTCCTTGAAATGGAGTTTAAGTAGGAGTCACTTAAATACGATGGTTTTCAGTGCTTTCCTGAAGGCCATGAGGGATGGTTCAGCTCTCAGTTTCGGAGGTAAAGAGTTCCAGTATTTTGGGGCTAGAACTTCGTGCACATAACACATAGCCTAGAAGAAATGTGGCCGCTGGCAGCCACAACAGTGAACTGAAATAGGAGGTAGTCATATCCTCTGTGAGTGAAACGTGCTGCAAGCGGACAAGAAACACACGAAACAGACAGAGGATGCAAAGACCAGATCCCTTGTTAGGCAGGACCTGCTACTGATACAGTGGCAACAGTCACAAATCAAGTCACATTGAATGCCCAGACATCAAACAGACAGGATGACTGCTTTGCAAAAGTGTGCAAGAGCCATAACGTTGAATAGGTTACCCACCCAGATGAATCCCCTGACTCCGCAAGGTCTACAGAACATGAGGGCTGCAAAATGGTCCTGGGCAAGCTAGGAGAATAGCTGCACTGTGAAGAAACCATCATTTAGTAAAGGCTCACCATTCTAGGTGACTCTGGGACAGACCTGACAAGAATATCACAAGACACTTACTGGTAACTATGGTAAAATGGCTCACATAAAATCCTCAATAGAAAAATAAAATACTGTTACTAAGGAGATGTGCTGATATGCATATTATTTGACGTAAGATTCAAAAAGACATCATTATTTGACATCAGATCCAAAGGCGAGCGAAGGGTATTTCGCCAAAAGTGGTAGCATGGCTCTGGGATGGCCACGCAGGGGGTGGCTTGAGATCCAGCTGGATCCAAATGCTAGGGTTAAAGTGATGCTGGTCTAAGCTGTGCAGCATTATGATATCCTGCGGTCAGTGGTTGGGCCAGCAATGGGAACACTAGCAGGGCATGTGCATGGCATGCATATCACGCCTGGGCCAATCCTGATGAAGCAGACACTCAGGCCACTGCCGGTCCCTGTGACAGACAAGCTGCAGGAGCCATTAGATGAGCTGGGCAGAGACAACCTGATAGAAATGGTGGAGGCCAGGAGGACTCGGCCACATGGCGGTCACCCAGAAGGCAGAGACTAAAAGCCCCATTTCACCGCACATATATGTGGGGGGATGGGTTAAATAATAATAAATGTGGGAAGCACGGAGGGAGGGACTTCGGGCATCTCCCCCACATATATGCAGTGAAATGGGGTAAAACAAAAAGAATAATTGACATTTTGCGGTGCGCAGTAAAAAATGCACAGTGATCATATAGATCCACAAGCAGGCACGGGTGGATCTAAGGAGGCTCAACATGACAGTCATATGCAACACCTTCCTACTGCCTAAAATAATCGAATTAATCCTGCCCTTGCATGGTGCCAGATAGTTTTGCCAAGTTGGCCATGGGAAGTGCCTACAAACAGGTGAGGCTGCGCAGTAGGTCCAAACATCTCACAGTGTTCATAAAGTCCTTCGGTGTACACCAGTTCACTAAACTACCATTTGGTCTGCATTTGCTGGTATTGGTACTCCAGAGACACATGTCACAGACTCTCAAAGAGATCAAGGAGGCGATACACTGCTAAAACCATATCCCAGTCCATGGAGGATCAGTTGACAAACACAGCAAATGTTATGCAAAGCACTGGCTAGCTTTAAGGCATGAAGCCTCAGGCTGTGCAAGGAAAAATGCTTCTTCTTACAAAGTCACGAGGCCTAGCTGGGATACCCTACATCAGCTGAAGGGGTACACAAAGAACTTAGTCAAGGACATTACTGAGACTTCCAAGGACAAACAGCAGAATAACCCCTGCAAGAGTAAGTATTACTCAACATATATGAACGACCTTCTCAGCGATTCGACAGTACATTTGAGGAAAGGTCCACTCATAGGGCCTCATCACGAGTCTGGCGGTAACCCTTAAATGCGGCGGTAGCACTATTACTGCCACATTCAAGGGTCTGCCAGATCATGGTGGATTTCCCCCTAGCTCTTAGCTGGGGGGAAATTTGCGGCAAATTTGCTGATTTTCGGCGCTATTACTGCTGGCAGGAAATCCGCTGGCGTCAATAGCACAAATTTTCCCCATTGGGCCCAATGGGGAATGAGGAATTCCTGAATGAGCCCAATGGGGAATGGGCACTAACTGTTTCGCCAAACCTGTGATCCGGCGCTAATAGCGCCAGGGGGTTTGGCGGTAGGGCTAATAGCGCCAGCGGTAATAGCGCCGGTGTTACCGCCCAACTCGTGATGAGGCCTTAGTCTCATGTGGGCATAAAATAAGCAAAACGTGCAGAATCCTTATTTCAGCCACTTTTACTGGCAACTTGTCATTCCCCCACATGCATATAAAACATGGTGAAAACCTCTCATGCAGGTTTTCTATGTGTGAGAACGGATACATGAATTCATAAAAGAACACTTGGATTTTATGCTTTAAAATACGACTGCATGACAAAAATGGCTGGTGTATTTTTACGCATGATAAATCTGCATGCCAGCATCATTAGGCATGTGAAAGGACACCCCCGAACCCCCTTAAAAAAGGTCCCCTGAATGTATAACCAGGGAGGAAGAGGCGTCCTACTTCGTTATGCCAATATTGATTGCAGCGAACATCTTGGATGAACTGTAGGCAGCTCAGCAACCATCCTATCATCACCCTGCCCAGTAGGCACCCCATCAGCTTGCCCACCAGGCATCCTATTATTCTGCCCATTTGCCACCCATGAGGCAGTTTAACAACTACACCATCAGCGCGCCCAGCTTTGAACAGAGGAGAAGCACCGACAGATACCCGCCAGCTGCTGGCTAGACAGGGCAACAATCCCCTCAATCTTGAGGGACATCCAGAATGACCTAGAACCCCAAAAGATTTGAACAATAAAACCTCTCCTCCTGCTGAAGCTTCTCACAATGTTGCATTTCTTTGAAGTGGCTCATTCCAGGATCTTGTGGCAATTGCACATGGAATTATCCAGCCCTGCATCTCTAGAAGCCTGAAGTAGACTCTGGCTGCCGTGATGTGCCGCATGGCACAGTGCATCCTTTTCCCAAGAGACCCAGCTGCTATATATAGAGTCTATGAACGCCTCGATCTATGCCATTACTGGATTTCCCAATGTGTTTGGGGACATGCAGTCCTTGCCCACCTAAGGCCAGGTCTCCCTGAATAGACACATTGGCGACATTTAAATTTGCAGAGTAAATTGCACAGAAGAGACCACTTATTTTTCATCTTCCAAGAGAATATCTATCAATGATGTTTGCATTGAAAGGTTGGGTGCTCCTGGCTTGCACACTCTTCCCCACAAAACTAGACACCTCTACTGTTCTAGGTAGGTTGGCAGGGCTCTGTGAAGACCTCTATTCAGTCAAATCTCACTCATTGATGATAACAAAGAATAGAGTGCTAACCCATCAGTATGCATTTCCATGTGTATTAATACACCCTGCCAAGAATCGCATTTAGGGACAATGGGCCTCATTCCGAGTTGGGCGCAAAGGGATTACCGGCACCGGTAAGGACACCGGTGCCAGTAAACCCTTTGCGCCCTATTCCGAGGTTCCTTAGCGGGTCCCTCCTTTAAAGCCTGGTGTGACCAGGCGTTATGGACGGGACCCGTTAAGGGACTTCAGAGCTAATAACGGTACCACCCTATGTGGGCTCAATGGGAATGGGGAATGGATTTTTCAATGGGGACTTACTGGTCCCGCAAAGGTCGGACTACACCGGTAAGTCCCCATTGAACCAAGTCGGAGTCGGTACCGGTATGGGAGGTAGTCATGGCGCAAATAGTGCCAGGACTACCTCCATACTCGGAATGAGGGCCAATATCTTAAGGTCGTTTTCTATGGTTTTCATCAGAGATATTGTAGATGCTGAAATTCTGGGGTATTCTACGGCATTTTCTTGACAAAAGGAAATTATTTTAGAGTTTTGTGGACCCTGGCTGCAGTGATGTGCTGCATAGAGCAGGGCATTACATCTTGTTTACCAATATAGGAATCTTATTGGATAGGGACGGCCTATGTCTGTGTTTCTTGTCATCCTCTTCCCCCCTCCTCCACAACCAGGTGGGATAGCCTGCGACACGCACGATGGTCTGTAAAAGCTGTCTAAAAAAAGATGCTGTCATTTAAAAGTTTTGATTGACGTGTCAGACTCCAGAGGTGCATGCGTCCTGTGCACTAGCCCTTCGCCCTCATCTGTGCACCAACAATCACCCTCAGTTCATGTTTTTCCATCTATTAGGTGTGTCAGGTTAGCTGTTGCTCCATGGTGCCCCAATCTATTGAGTATTCACTGACTTAGTCACTCCTTTTGGGGCGCAATTGCTTTGAAAAAATCATATATCATCGGAATTTCTTTGAGATGACAACCTACTCCACTAATTGCTTTGTTGCTTCTTAAATTCTATAAAGAAATGAAGTTTCGATTAGTTTCAATAAAATCATGAGTGGGGTGCATCCAGGTTTTGCAAATTCTTAAAAATCCAACTAGACATGAAAGGCGAGTTCCTTCTTTTACATACGCGACCTAAGAGGAATGCACTTGCACCAAGGTGACTGGCGACAAAATATTTGCCATTGCTTTTTGCAAAATGGTGCATGTCGCCATAAGCACACTTCATATTTTCTGCTGTGATGTCAAGCATGCACAGTGAAATCTGTATTTAGCATTTACTGCAGTGTGTTGCAGTAAGTGAAAAATAAGTTTCTAACATCCTCATACTCGCCAGCAAGGTCGAGTATCAAGCAAATGGTACTCGCCCTGCAAAAAAACGACTAGCCAATTCTAGTGGACTGGTATTTTTTGCAAGCCCCGGGTGCAACCCACTATGTAGTGCCTCTGTGTTGGACACGTCAACTGACAATGATGAACAAGTGACCTAGGTTCATTAGCTTTCGGTGTGGGCTGCACACCCATGTAACCACTCTTTTGGCTACGTATATTTACTTCAGTAGTTGTATTGGGATGTCGTTGTAACAATACTTTGTATGAAATAAGTAAATGTGTCAAAAAATAGATGCTCAAATCACTTCATGTATTTAAATCACAGTAGTTGCAGATTCAAGTGGTTGCCAATGCATTTCGGACTGAGATTAGTCCTTCATCAGTGCGTCTGCACATCATCTGATCAATATAATACATATATACAAGTCAACATCATTCGTGAATGTCAATAAGTGTGACCCATGCTATCCAAAGATACCCCACACAAATCCGCCATATGGTGGCACCGGGGATCCAGTAAAGTTCATAACATACCAGTATACCGTAATCCCCCAATAGTAAACCAAAAGAAAATTCCCATTTTCGTGGTATTTGAAACATAATTCATGTGTGTTTGATGATAACCAAAATCCATATTAAATTCAATTTGTACAAACATGTTGGGCCACAAGACATACATACAGAAAACAACAGTAAACAATATATAAAGAAAGAGAAAATAAAAATGATTCATAAGCTCTTATACATAATGGGCATGACATTACCATGCTGTAGTTTGTCCCATTTTATAATGTCACAATGTCAGGTATGCAACGATCTCTTAACTCAATAGCCCGGTAAGTGTTAGTCATCATAGATAAGTGTGATAGTCTGTAGAATTTAGCCTGTAATCTCCCCGAAATAATAAGCGTGATCTCATGGGATGTTCGTAGCATCAGAAAACCAGTAACAGAAGTAAAAAGTGAACTATCTACGAAATGCTGGTGCAATCACACAAACAGTGTCAGTGGCAAATCATTCCCAGTAACCACAGTGTCAGTAAGTTACCTGTACCGTACTAACCTCAACTCAAAAAAGTAGCCGTCTTCAAATCGTGAAACCCCAGTATATGAAGAATTTCGTTATCTAATATTAAAAAAAACACATTATCTACCAATATTTTCATCTACAACGTAATAATCTGCTAAACAGTAATAGTTTGGAACTCAAATTGTCTCTCACCTGGTCTCAGAGAAAGCCGATGTGATGCGCCATGTCCGCGAGCCGTGACCAGCGTGTGCGTGTGAATCATGCAGTAAAAGCTGCTTGCTTGTCTAAACAAATCATTGCTGTGGCAACCTTGCGAGAAAAGTGAAAATGCCTAACACGACAATCATTGCCTACCGGGTTGGCCCTTATGGAAAGGTAGCGTGGCCATGCTACGACTATTTGAATAGAATGTGAACAGGGATCGAAGAAACTCATTTGTCCAGGAAACATTCATACCATCCTTTATTTTAAAAACGATGGTGCATACAGTGGAATGGTCTAAGTCTTCCCAAATATTCAAAATTATTCAATGATCAGCTGTTTAAGGTGCCTGAGTGGACATGATGTATCCGCGCTTTGACTAAGCAGAGAATATAAACCTTAGCCATAACAGAGAGGTGTTTCAGAAATTAAATAAACAACGAATAACCTAATAAGTCTGAGCATTCCTCTGCTATTAAACAAAGGATTTAAACCCGAACTGTAAAACAGAAGTATTAAAGTGATTACATATAACATACATAACAAAACAAAGAAGTGTAAGTTTCTTATTTGAATAACTGGCTACAATACAGTAGATGTTAATTGACAGTCTATTACAAAAAACAGTTGAGGTACCAATCTTCATTCATCCCGTTAGGATGCATTAAGATGATCAATCCAATAGGCTTCTCTCTGTGCCCTTAGTCTTTTAAGATCTTTTCTCCGATCCCCAGTGTCAATAACTTCGAGTACCTGGAATATCAATTTGTTAATGCTGTGCCCCTTGTCCTGAAAGTGTCTTGCGACTGTCAATGTCCTTTTTCTGTTACTTATACATGATTTACGCTCATTCTTTTGCACACATATCTTTCTTCCTGTTTCCCCTACATAGTAAATGCCACATGGGTATATTATGCAGTATATTGCAGTTTCTGTGAGGCAGGTTGCGTAGACTCTGAGCTTGATTTATTCTCCCGTATTCGGGTGGTACACTACTACACCTTTGTTCACATTGTTGCAATTGCCACAGTTGAGGCATGGAAAGGTATCTTGTATTCTTTCTTTTGGCATTCGTCTTGTGCCAGTCCTCATGTTGATGAGTACGTTCCTACGATTATTGCTCCTTTGGTAAGTGAAAGTAGGAGGATGGCCAAATAATTCTTTGGTTCTTTCATCACTCGTGAGTATGTTCCAATACATTGTGATACAACTTTTGATCTGCTGTCTTTGCGTTGAAAACTTAGAACAAACATTAATGAGGGTGTTTCCTTTGCCTTCTTATTTTGTAAAAGATCATCTCGTGTATGAGTCCTTATTTTGGAGACTTCTGTCTTCAAGTCTTAATCCGGATATCCTCTTTCCTTGAGTTTGGTGCACAGTCTGGATAGTTGTGCTTCGCATTCAGACAGATCGCTCACTATTCTTTTAACTCTGAGCATTTGGCCATATTGTAGGTTTTTCAGTGTGTTCTGTGGATGGAAGCTCAACCTTTGCAATAGATTATTCCTGTCTGTGTTTTTTATGAACAATGTAGTAGAAATCTTAAACTCCTGAACCTCACTTTGTACATCCAAGTAGTGTATACCTGGTTTGCCAATCTAAGTGGTAAACTGTATTCTATAATCTATCATATTCATGTATTCAAAGAACTCCTTGAGCGAATCAATGCTTCCAGGTCATACTCCAAAAATGTCATCTATATACCATACCCATATTTTGATGTTTTTAGACCAAATTGGATTCCTGAGGATATGTGTCACTTCAAACTTGTGCATGCAGTTATTTGCTTAGGCCGGTGCCATGGTGGCGTCCATGGCAGTTCCTGATGTTTGTAGGTAAAAAGTAATGCTATGTTGAAGGTAAGAATTATGTGAAATAAACTGTAGGAGTACCATAATGAATTCTTTGGAAGTCCCTATTGCTACTTCTTGCAGGAGCAGCCACTCCACAGCTTCATGTTCTTGGTCATGTCTTCAGGCTGATGAGTGGTACAAAGTTGGCCATCTGCTGTATCTGGGACATTCTAAAGAACAATGCAGACAACAACTCCAAGAGTGCACCCTTCCTAATGAACATTTTGCCAGCCTTTGATACCATCCGCCACAAGATTTTTCTAAGGAGTCTAGAAGACATTGCAAGAAAAGGAGGTGCACTACACTGGATCACCTCTTTCCTCACCAGAAGATCAGACACAATGTCCTTCCTGGCTCCCTACAGATCTCAGTCCCGACTTCTGACCTGTAGAGTATGCCAAGGATCAACCCTTTCACCTTTTCTGTTCAAAATGTACATGGCCCACTCATGGACCTCATCAATCTGTCTGGTCTCATCAGCTATAATTAAACCCGAAGGCATGCAAACCATCTGCAGACTCTAGAACAACCTCTCAACAGGTTGTAGGTCAAAGGATCGACAGCCAAAGGGTCGAATGGTCAAAGGATCGACACAAAAGGACCCCCAACCCCTGTTTTTGTGGTAAAAACCACTTTCTTTTTTCACTAAACAAAAACCCCCCAAAAAATATATAATAAAAAAAAAGAATTCGATCCTTTGGTTTTGGATCCTTTGGTGTCGATCCTTTGACCATTCGACTCTTTGGATTCGATCCTTTGACCAGACACCCTCTCAACATACTCACCTGTCCTAAAAATATTTTTCATATGTGGATGACAACAAGCACACTTAAGCTCAACACCACCAAAATAAAACTCATTATTTGCAGTGTGGCCGCATCAACCACTATATCATTCCACTTGCCTGACAAGATGGGCTCCTGCCATGTACTATTCTCCTCAATAAAGAATCTCAACTACAATGTACAGTGGCCTCACACGTGAACCACAGGTGAGAGCCATAATCACAAAATGTTTGTTCAATTTGTTCCTCTGCAATGAAATATGCTTTATCTGTCCTTTACCCACAGGACTGTGGCTATGATATCATTAGTCCTAACAAGTCTGGACTATGCAAACAGCTTTTATCTCTGCCTCCCATAATACCTAATGGAAAAACTACAAAGTGTACAAAACACAGCAGCCAGACTATGCCAAAACATTAAAAGCTTTGAAACAGTCTCCTTCACAATTAAATCTGAGCACTAAACACCACTAAGGACTCTAAGGTCCAGTAACACCACCCTAGTACTAGTGTGAAGCTTCAGCAGGAAAAGGCTGCGAGGATCCTCTTTCTCCCTACTGGTCATCAAACTTTGGAACTCGCTACCCAAGCATCTTCACATAGAAGAGAAACACCAGACCTCCACAAAACAACTCAAGATGGGGCTCTTCAATTAACTGCTATAACCACCTATCAAAAGCTGAGCAAGGAGATGGTCTACTTTACCCCCTATCTAGAAACCACAACTTGCACATCTTGACTGATAACGTACAACCTTTTCCACTATCATCACAATTTTCTAACAAGAATACAACCTCTGCAAGAAACGAATAAATACATTCCTGCAGCCAAGGAAGTTTCATGGGTGCTCCCTTATCTCCCTCTTTCCCATGATGTTTCTTTCACTCACAAAGGGGAACCTCATTTCATGTTTCACCTATCTGGGAATAGTCATTACTCCAAATCTTTCCTGGAAAGCACAAATAGATTCAGAAAGTAGAAAAGGGTCAATAGCTGGCAGAGCCATCATATATGTTTTACGTAAGTATAGGGATAACTTTGCCACAGAAATACAGACGGTCTATCCAGGGAAGGTAGGAGGCACAGTAATTTATGGTGCAGAACTATGGGACCTAGACAAGTTAGCCACCCGGGTCGGTATGTGTGAGCAGCATTTCTGGAAAATGCTTTTACATCTACCAAAATGCTTTCCATCATCTGCTTTACATGCAGACATTGGATTCCACAAACAACAGAGAAGGGTGGCGATTCCCCATCCAGGTATGCAGTTAAAACGGCAACCATTCAGACAAGGGAGATAGTAGATTTAGCCTGGCAGGAACATTTATCCCAATTTTGCATGCCTCCCTTCAGAAAACAGCTGCCAGAGGAGTTTATAGAGCTGAGTCTAGGCTACATCCTGGACCCTCTGAACCAAGTTCTGGATTCTTATAGACCCTTTCTATCTAAAAGCAGCCCAAAAGGCAAGCACAAGGAGGGCTAAATGAGGCGGAGTTGACAGGTCTAGGCAAATGTTTTTGTGGCGGATGAAGCACACCAATCATACCTGTCAAGTCTTGCACAACAGAGGTCAGATGCCTCTTTGCCCTCGCACGATCTGACACTCTACCTTCGGATTACATTATCAAAAAATGTAAAAGGTATATTGAGCTCAAAATCCAAAATATGTAAAGCACGGTTGGAAGACCTTTCACATTTCATGCTCGCATGCCCAGCCTATGATCCCTGAAGGGTGTACTGTATCGCTCCCCTGCTAAGGAAAGAAGGTCTCTTGGAAAATTTAAATGCTGCTTTGACATTTCTCTTGGGGGACTTTGATCAAGATATTACAAAATCAATTGCAGGTTTTATTTATGGTGTCTGGCGACGGAGAACAAACAAAATCAGTCGCCCTGGAGCGTAGAGCTCATGGGACCTACTGTTTCTGTGGCTGCCAGTAGTTAGGTAGATTAGAGATGTTCATTTCACCTCCCCGCTCACCCCAGACATCATTCAGGAACCATTACAGAAGGATAAGTCTATGATTATTTTATATAGTTTCTAAGAGCTTTAGAGTTTTATTCTTGTGATGTATTATGCATGTTATCCATGTCTCTTTTGGCTGTTGGTACTAATCATGAAACTATTTACACTTTGCTTTTCTAGGCTTGCGATTGGTTTTAGATCATAATTGGGGTTTAAAATAAGTACATATGCTCTTTTATCTTGTATTTTATCTTGTATTTCTGCTGTCACGAAAGTCCTATTAGCTGAAAGTGTAAATGAAATCAATCATACATTCACTAACATCCTCACTGCTTAAATCTCTGATGTAGCACTAATTCACTTCCCATCAGATGTCCCATAAGGCTAAGCCTACTAATTACAGATCGCAACCCTCTCTTCCTTCATGCACCACTGGCTTCAAACAATGCATCCTACATAGGAAGCAGTTCTTGGATGCAGACCGTCATCATGTCTGTGCCCAGTGTCAGGGCAACCACCACCTGGTGAGTACTTGTGGACTGCATGAGAAGATTCAACCAATCACACTAAGAAACCATTCGGTGCCTTAGTAATGAACACATGTTTCACTCCTGATAAGGTAACGTTGGTACTGGGTAGTAGCGTTGTAGCTCTAGATCAATACTTAACCGTCTTGTTTTGGCATGTGGTTGATCAAGCTCTGTTAAATTCATCTTACACAAGACGATTTTGGTACCAAAATCATCATCTTCTCATAGAAATTTCGAACTCGGCTCCCTCCAGGGTCCATGTCCCTCTGCTTCAGTACAGGTTGTCCCTGAGATGGTACCTTGGGTACCATCAAAATTAAAAAAATTAAAAAGGAAAGATTAGACTATACTAAACATGTAACAAAAGCATAAGAGGTCACCTGTATCAGCACAGATCTCTCCGTCCAGAAAAAGTGATCCTGTTGATCTGGCTTTTGATACTGAAGACTTTGATCCACGTTGCTTGGTTACTGTGCCACTGGAGCAGTTGTTCAGTACCCATAGCAGAGATATCACCCCACCCTTTTCTGCTCAGTTTTCTTCTGAAGATGCAGATGGACAGCACTCTTGAGCCTCCTATTTCTTCTGCTCTATTTTTGACTAATATGCAGTTACCTAGTCTGGTAGTATTTAACGTTTTTAACAAAAATGTGGATCCTGTAGAAGTCCCTCAAACAGCAGATTCTTCTAAATCACTTATCAGGACAGAGGACAGACTTCTTGCTACAGAGTCTGCAGATATGGTGAAAGACATAACCAATATGTTGTTGGATCCTACGTTATCCAATCCTTTCTCACAAATTCTAGTACAAAGGATTAAAGGAAAAATTACCCCAATCAGTACAGCCTGAGACTCAGCAGATTCTGCCGAAACCAATTGTTGAAAAGAGTTAAAGGTAATATTTATATTGCACATAGTTCTTACTTTTTAATGCACTTGAAGTTTTGCCATATAAGTGGACTGGGAAACAGCGGAATAAGTTGGCTTGTCTAGGATCACACAATATTGGTCGAGTAGGAAAGCTGAGATTGTAACCAGTGCCTCAAGTTTATAAATATCATACCTTTATCTATAACAGATTGATATGAAAAATAAATTTCCATTACTATTAAACACAATACCAGCTCTCCAGCGTCCATACTGTCATATGGTAGAAATTGCTGTTACATTCCTTGTTCATTAATCTGAGATTGTGTTGCTCTCTTGGAGACCCTGACATCGGCGAAGCTATTCCACCCACCAAACATTGTACTGGCTCATCACATTATGGCTTTTATGTGAGGAAACTATGTCTTCAAAGTCATGTTATCATGGGTGGGCTAGGAACCAATTGTTCCTGTATTATGCAATTGGCCATATGTGGATTAGCACTCCGTTGGACATGAAGGTGATGCTCTTTTGTATACTGTACGCTCAACAAAAACAGCGTTAGTGAATCACAATTCTACCAGTAAAGTGGTGTAAAGTGGTTCAACTATGTCAGTAAATTCCTGTAAAATCCCTTCTCCTTATAAAGGGCACGTGTATACTACACAAATAACTGCTGTGTGCAGTGTGAATCTCACTGACATAACTCATGAATATCTCCAACTTCATTGCCTCTGCTAAGCAGTCTATCCTTTCCTCTATTCAAACTTTCCCTGACTTGTCCACTCCCTTTGACACAGTCCATCACTCCAATCTCCTTAAAACTCTCTCACTACTTGACATTCATGATCAAGCCCTTGCCTGGATTGAAACCTACCTAGCACCTTGCCAGTTCTCTGTCTCTTGAAACAACAACACCTCTCAACTCACTTCTAACTATTGGTGTTACACAAGACTGTGTCTTGGGTTCACTCCTCTTCACACTCTACACCTCTGCTCTTGGGAGACTATTGTCCTCCTTTGGGTTCTTGTACAAACTCTTCATGGATGACAGACACATCTTCTGCTCTTTTCCTGAACTCTCCTCTGATCTCTTTCTCAACATTTCCAACTGTCTCTGCCATGGAATATTGGATGGCTAAGCACTCTTTGATGTTATACTCTCCCAAAACAGAGGTGCAGTACTATCCCTGCCCAGAACTCCTTTTCATCTCCACCCGTGCCTATCCAGTTCCTACCTGAGAAGTTCCCCTGCTCCTCTTCAGCTAGAAGCTCATCATAATCTATGAATGTTCTCACACCTTCTCTACTTTAATCAGCAAAACTTCAACAGTGTCTCGCCTCAACCTCTTAATGATTAGGGAAAACAAGCACCTGCTTCCTTTCAACACCACAACGCATCTTTTAACCACTCTTGCCTTCTCTAAACTGGACTACTCTGGGGGAACACATTATAGACCCATATACGATAGGAAAGGAGTTTCACAGATTTTATAAGCATTTATATATGACAGAAGCCCCCATACCTGAAAGGAGGAAGAATGCTTCATGAATGCCATAAATCTTCCAGCACCCAACAGGAAGACAGAGACATGTTGGGCAGCCCATTCTTAGTGGAGGAGGTAAAGGCAGCCATAAAGGAGATGGTGCCAAATAAGGCACCAGGGGAAGATTACTTTTCTATAGCATTGTATAAAGTGGGAGACGGTGAGTTGGCGGAAACGTTGACATTGCTCTACAACTAAGCAGACATTAAAGGTGTGTTACACCTGTAATTCAATAGATCATCAATAATGATATTACCTAAACCTGGCTGGGAGCCAACAAGTTGTGGAAGCTACCAACCAATATCTCTAATCAACGTAGGTGTCAAGTTTATGGCAAAAGTGCTGGCAACAAGACTAACGAGAGTGATAACGTAATTAGTGCACGAGACACAAGTAGGATACATGCCAGGCTGTTCAGCCAGGGATAACATCAGGCTACTACTACACACACTTTGTCAGGAAAGAGATGGCAAACCAGGGGTAGCGCTTTCTTTAGATGAAGAGAAAGCTTTCAACAGAGTTCAGTGAGGATATCTATTTCGAACGTTGGATAAATTTGGCCTATTAGAAGATTACAGTAAAGAAAATGAGGCTGTTATACTCTGGGCCTAGTGCAAGAGTAAATGCAGATCGCCAGAAGGACATGGTAAGGTTGCCCGCTGTCGCTACTACTGTTCACATTAGCCTTAGAACCTCTATCTGTGGCAATTCGGGAGAACAGAAATATAACAGGGAAACAGACATCAATGGGTGAAATGAAGGACCCTTATGCGAATGATATAATGTGACATTAACTTACCCATGCCCTGCTATACAGGCACTGACAAAGGTGATACAGGCTTTTTCCAACTTCTCTGGGCACAAGATTAATTGGAATAAATGTGAGGGGATTCCTTTAAACACCAAAACATCCAAAGAGGATATACCCAATGAAAAGTTCAGATGGGTGGATAAGGGCATGAACTATTTAGGGGTATACCTAAATAGAGATCTAGTGATCGTGGTAATGGACAACACAGAAAAGACATGGAACAAACTCTGCCTCGACATGGCCAGGTGGACATCGCTGAATGTGTCCATATGAGTTAGAGTGCAAATTGTAAAAATTATGATTGTGGCAAGACTAAACTATCAGGCCGATTCGTGGAATCAATGTGCGCCGAAAAAACGGCGCACGTGTGCGAAAACGTGCGATTCGCAGTGAAATAGCGAAATTCGCAGTGCAAGTGCGATTATCGCACAGAAAACATCGCACATCAATTCATGGAAGTCCGTGCATGCGCAAAATGGGGGATGTGCGCTGAAAAAGTGCATGGTGCATGCTGGCGCACGCTGGCGCACGCTGGCGCACAAGTCATCGAACGCCGTGCGATAAGGCCACAGCGAATTCGCACATAGCGCGGCGCACATAACAAAAGTAGGCGTAACACGGGGCGTCACATGCAGAATGGGGAACAACTCGTGAAAATGTGGGCGTCACGGGGGAAGTACAGGAGGCAAGTGCGCAGAACGCCCACACGCTTGCCTGCAACACGTATTCATGGAATCGAATAGGGAAAAACAGCGCACGGCCAAAGACGCGCACAGGCCCATACATGTCCGCCACACGAAAGCAGGCGGTAGCGTCCCTGCGCAGGAAAAAAATGTGCGCCAGAGAAGGCCCACACGCGATCGGGCCTGGGGGAGCGTGTGCGTGTATCTCAGAGGTGCGCGAGAAGTTTCACATGCGATCGGGCCTGGGGGAGCGTGTGCGTGTATTTCAGAGGTGCGCGAGAAGTTTCACATGCGATCGGGCCTTGGGGAGCGTGTGCGTGTATTCCAGAGGTGCGCGAGAAGTTTCACACGCGATCGGGCCTGGGGGAGCGTGTGCGTGTATTTCAGAGGTGCGTGAGAAGTTTCACACGCGATCGGGCCTGGGGGAGCGTGTGCGTGTATTTCAGAGGTGCGCGAGAAGTTTCACACGCGATCGGGCCTCGGGGAGCGTGTGCGTGTATTCCAGAGGTGCGCGAGAAGTTTCACACGCGATCGGGCCTGGGGGAGCGTGTGCGTGTATTTCAGAGGTGCGCGAGAAGTTTCACACCCGATCGGGCCTGGGGGAGCGTGTGCGTTTATTTCAGAGGTGCACGAGAAGTTTCACACGCGATCGGGCCTGGGGGAGCGTGTGCGTGTATTCCAGAGGTGCGCAAGAAGTTTCTCACATGGGATTGGCCTGGGCGCGTGTATTTCAGAGATGCTCGAGAAGTTTCACACGCGATTGTCCTGGGCGCGTGTATTCCAGGGGTGCGCGAGAAGTTCCACACGCGATTGGCCTGGGCGCATGTATTTCAGGGGTGCGCGAGAAGTTCCACACGCGATTGGCCTGGGCGCGTGTATTTCAGAGGTGCGTGAGAAGTTCCACACGCGATTGGCCTGTGCGCGTGTATTTCAGAGGTGCGCGAGAAGTTCCACACGCGATTGGCCTGGGCGCGTGTATTTCAGGGGTGCGCGAGAAGTTTCACACGCGATTGGCCTGGGAGCGTGTATTTCAGAGGTGCGCGAGAAGTTTCACACGGGATTTGCCTGGGCGCGTGTATTTCAGGGGAGCGCGATAAGTTCCACACGCGATTGGGCTGGGCGCGTGTATTTCAGGGATGCGCGAGAAGTTCCACACGCGATTGGCCTGGGCGCCTGTATTTCAGGGGTGCGCGAGAAGTTCCACACGCGATTGGCCTGGGCGCGTGTATTTCAGAGCTGTGCGAGAAGTTCCACACGCGATTGGCCTGGGTGCGTGTATTTCAAAGGTGCGCGAGAAGTTCCACACGCGATTGGCCTGGGCGCGTGTATTTCAGAGGTGCGCGAGAAGTTCCACACGCGATTGGCCTGGGCGCGTGTATTTCAGGGGTGTGCGAGAAGTTTCACACGCGATTCGCCTGGGCCCGTGTATTTCAGGGGCTTGCGGGTGTTTTTACACGCGATCGGGCCTGGGGGAGTGGGGTACGTGTATTTCAGGGGCTCGCAGGTGTTTTTACACGCGATCGGGCCTGGGGGAGCGGGGTATGTGTATTTCAGGGGCTCGCGGGTGTTTTTACACGTGATCGGGCCTGGGGGAGCGGGGTACGTGTATTTCAGGGGCTCGCGGGTGGTTTTACACGCGATCGGGCCTGGGGGAGCAGGGTACCACTCACCGTCTGCCTTGCGTGTAGAAGAACGCGTAGCCAACACCTACCCGCTGTGAAGTAATAGCGTGTGAACCCCAACGCCTGCAAAACACACGCACCGCACCCCACGAAAAGCAACGCCCGTGCGCGATACGTCACAGACACGCATACGCGCTAAGGGCCTTTGGTCCAATGGAATCGCGTATGCGTTCTGATGCGCTTACGCGCTAAGGGCCTTTCCTCGATTCACACGCTGACGTGCAGAATTTTCACGTGCCAAATCACTCCGTATCAAGCTGGCCACGCGTAAGCACACGGAAGACCACGCTCCTGCCCAAAAGGCCGAATTACTGCCCCCCAGAGTCCCGAGCAGCCTCCCACGAGCCAACTACTGCTGCCTGCCTGCTGCCACCGTGCCCTGCCATTTGGTGTCTGCACATCAGCCATCTGCAGGGGTCCAGTTGCTGTGTCCACCCCTGCTGGAACAGAACACTCCCGACTGGGATACCATCGCTCCACAGCCCAGCCCCAGGACCCAGTTGCCCACCCACGCCTGCCTCGGGGGTCGCCATGTCGGGGCAAATA
This sequence comes from Ambystoma mexicanum, assembly GCF_040938575.1. Classification (NCBI taxonomy): domain Eukaryota; kingdom Metazoa; phylum Chordata; class Amphibia; order Caudata; family Ambystomatidae; genus Ambystoma; species Ambystoma mexicanum. Next base: position 516,229,238 of record NC_090921.1, on the reverse strand, counting down.
CCATCCGAGACCACTGGCGACCCCCAGCCAGAGGGGCAGAGGGCCACCAGCTTCAGTCAGAAGAAAGTTGGTGTCCTGGTGGAGCTTGTCCTGGGGCATTATGATGCCCTCTTCGGATCACCACGCGCCTACAAGGAAGGACGGGACAGGATCTGGGACGACTTTGTGGTTGCCATCAACGCGGAGGGGGTGGCAACCCGCAACATCAAGCAAGTCAAGAAGCGCTGGGAGGACTTCAGGTCCAGGACCCTCATAAAGGCCCGGCGCCTCGTGGAGGGGGGCCGGGGCAGCATGAGTACCATCCAGCTGAGGGTCCTGGAACGCGTACGCCCAGCGCTCCATGCCCAGATCCTTGAGAGGCAGACCCGTTTGGAGTCGAGCGGTAAGTGGCCAAGCATTGCTGTGTGAGACAGGGCATGTTGCAGCGTGCTGGTTGTCAGATACTTGCCTGTATGTGTGACATAGGCCATGTACGTGTGTGTGTGTGCAGGGACATCATGGTCATGCATGTGAGACCATTAATGTGTGAAGCACACGGTTGCTGTATGTGTTTAAATGTAACATGGGGAGCCCTATGCGGAATGGACACATGAGAGCATGCCAGTCTCTTTTCCTGGACATGGGTGTGGGTGAGGGATGGGTGCTGATGCCATGTACATGTATGGTGTCCATGTCTGTGTTTCTGACCTGCGTGTCTGTGACTTGTGGATGCCATGGATGCATGACACATGTCTGTGACAATGTTCATATTCACTGATGCAGCCTAGTTATCCTTGCATCCACTGTGTCTGGGGTGTACGAGTCCAGATGGATGAAAGTACGTTGAAGTGTGTGCATGTGATAGGCATGACCCATGATGCATGTGAGTCCAAAAACAACATTGTATGCTTCAAGAGTCCCTTGGACATGTTTGCTTATGTCCATAGCATGCGCCATGCCTCTTACTGCATGTGTTTTGCCTGCACTGACCCATGTGTTGTGGAGGGACATGATGGAAGTGATCTTTGACAGTGCCACTCATCTGCTATTGCTTCCTGTCTAGGGGACCATTGTACAGTACCCTGATGCTTGTGTTCTATGTCTCCCTCTACACAGCACAAAGTGAAGAAGAGGGCGGAGACGGCGCTGTGGAGCTAAGTGGCGGGGATGCCCCCACGGCTGCAGCGGAAGGGGTGGGTGAGCCCCCAGAGGGGCTTGCAACGGCGGAAGACGGTGTGGAGCCATCCAGGTTGGTGGTTTCCACAGAGTAGGAGGAGGCCGCTACTGAGCCGCACATGGGGCCTGGTGGGGGCATCCCTGCTGGTGCAAGTGGTGAAGTCCAGGGGCAGGGGCAGGAGGCAGCACAGGTCACCGTGGAGGTGCCTGTGCATGTCACTGTCCCTGACACTGTGACTGCACCACCATGCACCAGCAGGGATGCCCCATCCCAGGCCCGTCCGCAGGTAGGGGGGATGTCCATGTCATCTGACTCCCCTCCACCTGCGGACGAGGGGACCCCTGGCCGTATGGAGAAAGTCCTGATTGGTGTCGCGTTGCGCACGGCTGTCATTCGTGATGAGGTGCGTGCTTCCCGGGGGGAAGCACGCACCTCATCACGAAGAGCACCGTGCCAACGTGGCCCAGTTGGGAGCGGTCATGGTCGGGGGTCTCGTACATGTGTTGGGCACTCTGGCGACCCTCTCCTCCTCTGTGGAGGCTATGCGCCTGTCGTACTCCATGCCGTCTTCCGGCCCAGATGCCACCAGGGCCCCCTGTGGACCTGCCCCGACCAATGCAGCCACCTCGGTGGGGATCCCATCCCTGCCAAAGTCGGGAGTCGGAGGTCCAGCAGGGGTGGACACACCAGCAACTGGACCCCAGCAGATGGAGGATGTAACGGCATCATCGGGCAGGGCACGTGCACGACGGCGTTGGTGGTTTCCATCAGCCTGGATGCCGTCGTGCTGGCACAGGCAGTTGCGTCGGAGGCAGCGGCAGGCTCGACGTGGGAGGCATCATGGGTTGGGGCCATCAACATCAGGGGTGCAGGCATCGGTCGGAGGGCAGGAGAACCCTGGAATGGGAGTGGCTTCCGTGTGGGAGCGGTTGGGCCAGCAGATAGGTGCGGAGCGGCAGCGGGCAGAGGAGGAACGGCTCACAATGGTCAGGGCGGAGAACTCCCTGCGGAGGGCGCTGAGGCGGGCTGAGTGCCTCGAGGGTCTTCGCAGGGAGTTGGAGCTGGACACTGCATTATCCCTGCGGGACCTCGGGGCCAGGGAACATGCCCGCCTCCAAGCCATTGAACAGGAGTTCGATGATGCCCTGGCCCATGACAACAGCAAGGGAGCCGTCGGACTAGCCCGCTGCCCTTGTAAATAGTTATGTAGTTAGTGTTAGGTTTCCTTTGCTTTTTTATTTATTTTGGACCTTTTGGACAATGGGCCACATTTTTGTATATACTTTTATTTTATTAGGTAGTATTTTTATGTAGGTTTCATTTCTTCAGTTGGGATCATGGACCCTGGTTTGTTTATCTGTATATAGTTGACTGTTGGATTTTTTTTATTTTTTATTTACCCATGGAGCAATGGTTTTCGGTTTTGTTTTTACCTTGGATTTACTTTCTTGAACTGTGAGTTTGGACACCTTTCCTTTGGATTATGATTTGTCGTTTTTCATTATTTTACGGACATGCTGCTTTTGGTTTTTGATTCCCATTGTCATTTGTTTATTTTTAATTCCATTTATGCTGTTTTTAATACATTTTTTTCATCAAACTTCAATGTGTAGTATCATCTCATTGGTATCATGCATATCATGATATGGGTTTTGAGATTCACTGACACCCATTGGGTGTATGTGAGGGCCATGTGTTCATTTCCAAACTTGCTATTGGGGTTCTATCATGTCATTGCCATTTCTAAGTGGGTGGATGCAATACTCGAGTGGGTGTTTTGCATTTGTAGGCTGACCATAAGGGCCAGGGATCTAGATTGTGATGACATGTTGGCTGGGGGACATGTGTGGGGGCCTGCTGGCAGGTGCCCCACAATGCTGGGGGGTGGGGGTGCAGGGGGACATGAGTAGGACATGAGTGGGGGCCTGCTGGCAGGTGCCCCGCAAGGCTGGGAGGTGGGGGTGCAGGGGGACATGAGTGGGGGCCTGCTGGCAGGTGCCCCGTAATGCTGGGGGGTTGGGGTGCAGGGGGACATGAGTGGGACATGCGTGGGGGCCTGCTGGCAGGTGCCCCGCAATGCTGGGGGGTGGGGGTGCAGGGGGACATGAGTGGGACATGAGTGGGGGGCTGCTGGCAGGTGCCCCGCAATGCTGGGGGGTGGGGGTGCAGGGGGACATGAGTGGGACATGAGTGGGGGCCTGCTGGCAGGTGCCCCGCAATGCTGGGGGTTGGGGGTGCAGGGGGACATGAGTGGGACATGAGTGGGGGCCTGCTGGCAGGTGCCCTGCAATGCTGGGGGTGGGGGTGCAAGGGGACATGAGTTGGTGATCAGTAGTGCAAGGAGACAAGGGCCTTTGCTGGGGGGCATGTCCATATTGGGTGGGCTGCCTGCGGGACATAACCAGGGATGCAGGGTAGTCCCCTGTGGTGTGGGCTGCCTGCAGGGGCCGTGGAGGGTGTACAGGGGACACCTGGGAGGACCCACACTGCCAAATCACATGTAGAAAATTCTCGCGCACCCCTGAAATACACGTACCCTGCTGAAATCGCGTGTAAAAATTCTCGCGCACCCCTGAAATACACGTACCCTGCTGAAATCACGTGTGAAAATTCTCGCGCACCCCTGAAATACACGTACCCTGCTGAAATCGCGTGTGAAAATTCTCGCGCACCCCTGAAATACACGCACACGCTCCCCCAGGCCCGATCGCGTGTGGAACTTCTCGCGCACCCCTGAAATACACGCGCACAGGCCAATCGCGTGTGAAACTTCTCGCGCACCTCTGGAATACACGTGCCCAGGCCAATTGCGTGTGGAACTTCTCGCGCACCCCTGAAATACACGCGCACAGGCCAATCGCGTGTGAAACTTCTCGCGCACCTCTGGAATACACGTGCCCAGGCCAATTGCGTGTGGAACTTCTCGCGCACCTCTGAAATACACGCGCCCAGGCCAATCGCGTGTGGAACTTCTCGCGCACCTCTGAAATACACGCACACGCTCCCCCAGGCCCGATCGCGTGTGGAACTTCTCGCGCACCCCTGAAATACACGCGCACAGGCCAATCGCGTGTGAAACTTCTCGCGCACCTCTGGAATACACGTGCCCAGGCCAATTGCGTGTGGAACTTCTCGCGCACCCCTGAAATACACGCACATGCTCCCCCAGGCCTGATCGCGTGTGGAACTTCTCGCGCACCGCTGAAATACACGCGCCCGGGCCAATCGCGTGTGGAACCTCTCGCGCACCCCTGAAATACACGCACACGCTCCCACAGGCCCGATCGTGTGTGGGACTTCTCACGCACCTCTGGAATACACGCGCCCAGGCCAATCGCGTGTGGATCTTCTCGCGCACCTCTGAAATACACGCACACGCTCCCACAGGCCCGATCGTGTGTGGGACTTCTCACGCACCTCTGGAATACACGCGCCCAGGCCAATCGCGTGTGGAACTTCTCGCGCACCCCTGAAATACACGCACCCAGCCCGTCCGCGTGTGAAACTTCTCATGCACCTCTGAAATACATGCACACGCTCCCCCAGGCCAGATCGCGTGTGAGACTTCTCGCGCACGCGTGTTCCCGAAACCCGTAATACACGTTCCCTGCTTTGCGTTTGCTGTTTGCCAGTCCGGTAAACTGGTACAGGGTTGGCGCAGCCCTTTGCGATGGTTTTGCGATCTTGATGGCTTTTCCTTGCGCGAGGGCGTTCTTGGGGGCGTAACTGGCGCTGCTGCAGGGTCGCTGCGCCACGTCTGCTTTTGGAGGCGAGAATCCATGAATATGCTGTGTGCGGAAATTGATTTTATCGCATGCGGCTGGCGCAGACATTCGCACGGGCACGCTGTGCGCCAGCCGCTTGCGACACTTTTGTGAGGTATTCCATGAATCGGCCTGTATGTGTTCAGTATACTGCCTCTGGAAATCCCACCTCTTTTGATGAGAAGGATTTTACATGGGGGATAAATGACTTGGGCCTCATCGCGAGTTGGGCTGTATCCCGGCGGTAATACTGCCGGGATACTGCACAGGCTATTAGCCTTACCGCCAAACCCCCCACGCTATTAACGCTGGATCACGGGTTTGGCGGAATGGTAATTCCCCATTCCCCACTGGGCTCAATGGTAAATTTTCAGTGCTAATACCGTCGGCAAATTCGCAGCGGATTTACCCCCCAGCTCTGAGCTGGGGGTAAATCCTGCCAAACCAATGATTTGGCGGACCCTTACATGCAGCGGCAAGAGCGTTACCACCACATTTAAGGGTTACCGCCAAACTTGTGATGAGGCACTTTGTGTGGGGCAGTTTACGCCGAAGGCTTAAGTTAGAGAAACATTACGCCCCTATCAAATCAGGTGGTCTTAATTTGCGGAATGTAGAACTGTATTAATCAGCACAACAGCTCTCTCAAGTGACAGCATTCTTTAAAGAAACAGGAAACGAGCCAGACAGGGTTAGATTGGAGCAAGGTATAGGGCAGAAGAAGGGGGCGGATGAATAGTCTCTGGCACAAGGAAGCCCCATTATGGAACAACAAAGCCATACAAATAGGAGAGAAGAGGGTAGCATGGGTGGAATGGGAAACCAAAGGGATACAGTGGGTTAAAGATATGCTAGAGGGGAATAAGTCGGTCAACTACAATACGTTGGTGACACGAAATAATGTATGCTTATCAGATGGGTGGCAGTACATGCCAAGGGGTATGAGATGAAATGGAAATAGGGCTGAACAAATAACTGACAAACAGTTTGTGTCAAAAGAGAATAGTCGGTATGTGTCTGGTAAATTGCCTGTGTGCAGGAAGCTGACTCTGTGCATGCAGTAAGACATGTATGTCTGGTGCCTGTAAGAGACAGCACTCAGTCTGTCTGAAATTGGGAACTGTGTGGCTGCAAAGTAATTCCCTCCGTGCACACGCCGTGGTCTACCATAAATTTTATCTTGAGGCACCCCTTGATTAAAATATTTTAAGCTGTGTCCCCAGATGCCATATATGCTGATAATCCTATTGAAAGCAGTAACCGTCCTCCCTTTTGAAAGGTCCTTGTTCACCCACTGGCCATCCTCTAAGCCTGCCTGGGCGGAGGTGTGGCAGCCCCACAGTTTGAAGACCACTGGAGGGTTCTCCTCGTGTCGGCAGCAGGGAGCTGACTTGGTATCAGAAAGTGATGGCGCTTGGTTACTGCAGGGAGATGCTCCGTTACCTGCAAAGAGATGTTACCAGTGCCGGATTATCCATTAGGCCAAGTAGGCACATGCCTATGGACGTCACTCCTTTTAGGGACCTGTGACAACAGATCAAATTAAAGCGGTGCAGAAAATTAAAAATGTATTAGGAGATAATTTGCGATGTGTTAATCCGACACTGGATGTTACTCTGTGCAGCATGCTGTCCCGGTGTCTGCAGCGAGCTATCTCTTTGGCGAGATGCTCCTCAGTGCAGGATGTTCTCTATTTGTCTGGAGGGTGCTGTCTCGATGTCTGCAAAGAGATGCCCTTTGGTGCATGGTGCTCACATGTTGTGCCTCGTGAGCTGCCCCTGTAGCTGTAGACACATGCATCTGGTTGCGGGGAGCAGTCCCAGCGCCTGTAGAAAGATACCCTGGGTTCATGCCACTGTCCGGGTTTCTTAAACAGGGAGCTATCTGAGTAGCTGCAAAGTTATGCCTTCCATGTAGAGTTTTATCCTGGTGTTTGCAGCCGGGAGCAGACTTGGTGTCTGCCAAGCAATTGCCCTTGGTGCATGGTGATATCGTGCTGTCTGCAGTGTGCCGTCCCTTTGCCTGCAAACAGATGGGCCTCAGTGCACGGTGATTTGCCATTGTCTGCAGGGAACTATTTCTTTGGAGAGGTGCTTCTTAGTGCAGGATCTTGTCTCAGTGTTTGCAGGAAGCGGTCTAGGTGTCTGCAGAGATGCTCTTTGGTGAAGGGTGCTGTCACGCTGTGTCCAGTGAGATGTCCTTTTGCCTGCAAAGAGATGCCCTGCTGCATTGGCCTAAGATAGGAATGTTCAGAAAGCTCTCCATTCAGGGCCTCTCACAAAAACAGAGAGCCCATCACGGTACAAGGCGCAGAGTGTGTGAGATGTTGAGGACACCGCCTAGTTGAACCTGAAGCTTGGCCCTGTATGCAATGGATTAATGCCATATAATATGGCATTTACCACAGCTCAAGAACCTGTAAAGTATGGTGGGAGGGCTGTTCTCACTTGCAGAAGCACCTGGGTGAACTGAATGTGTGCCCTGTGCCCGCTGCATTGGCTGTTCCTTTCGCACAGCTCACTGAAGAGGCCCATCCATCCCGGTGCCCGTACAAAGTTGCAAAGTTCTTTGAACCACCCCAGTTCCCATCCTTGCCATGTCGTCGGGTTTCCTGCCAGGCAGCAAGCAGGCTAAGAAAGATGAATGGAGTTCCTTTTATTCCGAGTAGTCCAGGCTTCTGGTGTTTGGGAGCAATACTTCCCTTGCTTCCCTGCCTAGCCCTACATGGGTGGATAGTGATCAAGCAGTTCTTGAGCCAAGAAAGGGATCAAATCAGCAGAGCGGATAAGAGAGGATGTCAGCATTCGGCTAGCACAGCTGAAAGCAGGGAAGGGGACTCATCAGCTGAGGGATGTAGCAGAGGCAGCAATCAAAACATCAGATTCCGACCAGGAGATGTGATTATCAGCTCAGAACAGTAGGAACAGCAGAGAGCGTTCAAGATGGCACTGTGAGCATATGTACCCCCTCATCAGCTGGGCGGGTACATATAGTTTATCCCAGCAGGCTAAGGGCATGAAAGGAGGCTCATCCTGTGAGGAGTTGGAGGAGGAAGAGTGTGTTCAGGCTGGCAGACGTGCAGAGAAGGGAGACATAACAACAGTGGGGGTTTGCAATGGAAGCGAGTGTACATGATATTTACATATCAGAGTGTTCTTATTACTAAATGCTGCATGCTCATGTGAATACAGTTCAGTTATAGTTCTCACCCACATCACGGTACTCCTTTCCTCTTTTACCTTTTGTCCTGACAGGCCATCTTTGTATAGGTCCTTGCATGGGTTCAAGTGACAACACCCAGAGCAAACAACTATCACTAGGCAGACCTAAACCCGACACCCAAGCCAAGGCCGTTCCTAGGCTGAAATTGGTGCAGCAAATGCCGTAGGTCCCTGTCCCCAAGTCCTGTGGCCCCGATCTGGAAGTGTGTTCCATCCTCGCAGGTTCTCTGTTTCTGGGAGCAAATGGAATCTGAAGCTTCTCCATGTCTATCACAGATCTTCATTGTCTGGAGAAGCCTTGTGCACCTTCTGCAACCAAATGCTGGCTCCCGTGCTCTGGGCTGGAACTCTTCTTTGGGGGGCTCACTTGTCCCCCCTCCTGGCTGGTTGCCTCTTCTGCTGTGTCTGCGGGGGGAAAAGGAGAACTTGCATGACTTTTCCCCTTAACCACAGCAGAAGTATTGGACTTGTCTTATTGATCCCTGTAGGGGAAAACATTTGGATACTTTTAAACTCCTGCAAAGTGGCTTAAGATGAGCAAGAGGCAGATATTATTTCCTGATCCGCTTGGAGCCCTGTAAAAGCACAAGTGGTATATTATCGATTTTACTATGATAAATCACTGCAGCTCACTTTTGGACTTGGAAGGTAATGGTGTTACAGTGTTCCTATCTGTTTCTGATGTGAACTGGGCCCTACTCAGAGCCAACACTGTTTAACTAATTTTACTATCTATTTGTTGTCTCCTTGGACCTTGTTTCCAATAATGTTTAACCCTTCTCTTTCCTCGTGTTTACTGTATTGGCATAGTTGACATAATGGTATTGTACGATTTGACCGACTTTAAAAGTCTGTCCCCACCAAAAGACCTAAAACAAACACAACGAAAAGTTCGGAATACCAAAAGTCTGAACTTTTCATGGTGTGTGTTTAGGTGTTTCGGTGGGGTCGGACCTGGGGTTGGGGGGTTGTCCCCCGCAACACCCACTCACTACAGTGAGCAAGGGTTGCGGGGGACAATCCCCCATGCCAAATAAAGAGAAAAAAAAAACAGGCGGGTGCGGTGGTGTCCCCCGCAATACCCCGCTCACTATGCTATACAGTATAGTGAGCGTGGTGTTGCAGGGGAAACCACTGCAGCTTCTGAAAAAAGAAAAAAAAAGAAAAGGACCCTGCGGCGCCGGTTCCCGATCACGGAAGTGAAAGGGAACTGGCGCCACAGGGACACAGCATGAAGGAAAGGTAAGTAGGGTTTGGTTATGTTGGGGGTGTGGGTGGGGGTGTGTTAAGGGTGTGGGTGTGTCGTGGGTGTGGGTGGGAGTGTGGGTTTGTAGGAGTTTTAAATGCGTGTTTGCGTGGAAAATGTGCGAACCTTTTGTGGTTCGCACATTTCTCATGCAAATTTTTCCGTCGCAGACTTTTCCGTGACGGAAAAATCACGCAGATCCGACATAATGCCAACTTGACCTACTCCCATTTAACTGCATCTTTTTTACCTAATTCGCTAGGTCAAATGGTACACTTTAATTAAAAAATAGTTGTGGGGTGTGGTAAGGGAATAGGTTGAGGTAGAGGGTCTCCCTCTGCATTAGGTACAAAATAATAGGTTAGAAAATAGGTCATATGGGCAGTAGGTCAAGTTTTTTAGGTCAAACAACCCATATCCGTGTTGACTACTACACAGGCCTAGAACTTTCCTGTTAGGTGTTTATCATATTGTGTGATTTGGAGGGAGCAACCACTGTACATTTGCACTAATCTGTTTCTTGTCCATGGCCAGTGGCCACTGTACATGTTGCACAATACATTTCTTGGGGGCCTACTAGCCATGCCCTTAGCACGTGGTCACTATCATATAGCAGCAATAGGTTTCTTTGTGGCCCACAAGCTATGACATTTGGCTGTGGTCACTGTACATGTTGCACCAATAGGTTTCTTTGGGGTCCACTAGCCATGGCATTCGGCTGTGGCCTTGGTACATGTTACACCAACAATTTCTTCTCAGCTACCATTTGCCCCCTGCCTAGTAGTTGGGATCTCTGTTTTCAATCCCTATCCCCCCGGTAGTACCAATTCCCCCCGATAATGGAAAGAACATGCAAAAAGTGCTGCAGTAAGCGCCTGGTTGAAAAATGCTTGAAAATTAAATGTCTTCCCTATCCTCACAGACACTCACCCATGTGCCATCTCCTCTTTCTTTGCTCCCCATCCCCTCAATTGATTTTTCATTCCCTAACCCTCTCCCATTTCTAAAAATCCATCCAGATAGAACAGAAATGGTGATCATAAATGAAAAAAATCAATACTCCCTCTTGTTGGCCTGTTTCATTTGGCCATTGCCCTCTGCCAAGTTCTGAAGTTAAGAACCTGGTCGTCATTGTGGGTAATAGGCTTACACTGAATACACAGATATGAGTTCTTGTTATTACACTCTGAGGAGAATAAAGAAACTCCTCCCTTATCTGTCCTTTTCACACCAGGTTCTGGTTATTAACTCCTTTGTTATTTTCCACCTAGATTTTAGTAACGCTATATACCTAGGTCTGTCAGGCTATATGATATACAGAGTGCAGTGAGTACAGAATGCTGCCGCCAGATTCCGGCTGAAATACAAGAGATTTGAAGATATAACTCCACACTGTGTATCCTCGAGTTGTTACCGGTGAGGAGTTGCATCTCTTTTAAGAGTATGTTTATCTTTTAAAAAAATTGTTAACATCTGTCAATGACCTCTCTCTCTTTGAAAATCAATACTTGTCTATCAACGTGATCCTCTAGATTAAGAGATGACAAAGACTAACCCTGAATGTGTATAGGAAGGGCAGGCTGGATGGACGTACCTTTCTGATCCAGGCAATCAAACAATGGAACAGCCTACCTGCCCAATTGCATAAAGAATTCAATTTTTTATTCTGCCGAAAGAAATTGTGTGTTTTGTGCTGTAGTTAAAGAGACTTGATGGCATATTCTAACAGAAATCTGTTTAGTTTAACATTTGTACTTTTTTAAATACCTTTTTTACTTTGTTGCTTTGTGGAATACTTTATGTTTTAAAGTAGTTAGATACCCACTGGTGTATTCTAATAGTAATGCGATAGAGGATATACATTTGAGGTAAAATGTAATGGTTGCATTTTGTTTGAAGAAATATTAAGTAGGCTTTCTATAGGTTTGCAGGTGATCTTGTTTTTAGTACATTTGAACCAACCAATTGTGGTTTTTACATATGCAGTATAGTTGTATGAAGGTGTAGTGGCACTAGTATGGTGTATTATGTCTACTGTTGGGATTGTTTTTCCACCAAGAGAAACTTGTCCATATGTGCCGTTGGTGGGTTTACAGTTGGTTTTTGGTTACATCTGTTCTGTATTCTCAAAGCACTACTATGACATTTTGGCAATTAATGTCCATTTTTATATTTAAATGAATGTCTGAATTGTAAAATGAGCCTAACATACCATGATTTGTGTTATTTAGAACTTGGTGAAATGTTATACTATCACAATTCGGTATAGATACATACAGAAAGTGTTTATTTGGAACATGCTCTTCTGAACATGGATGAACATGGTTGCAAAACCTGCATGTATGCTTCCAAGTTTATCTAACCTGTAGGATTTCCTTTACAGGGATGTTTCTCTCTCTGGTCCTTCATGTAAGTACATGAGGAATTCTTGTGGATCCTCTTATGGTTTTATGGTGAATTCACCAATTCCTGTTCAATGGTCGACAGCCTGTCTTATACTTGATACAGAGTAGATTGTGTCAGGATTGTTTGTGGCATTTCTGTGCAAGAGATGGAGTTGTTAACACAGCTGTTCTTAGTCATGCAAGTAAAAACATTTCACAAGTGGTGACAATTGGAACAGCAGATTGATTTCTACATGTGCATAGCACTTGACTCTGTTGATGTTCTGAAATTTACAATCACCAGAAGATGTAGAATGGGTTTGGGGTCTGTGTGATTTTTTTGTTGTGGGCTATAGAGAGGTCTGATGGAGTTTGAGTTTGTATTACTGCTCTTTTTGAAGGTTTTCTTTTTTCCGGTAAAGTGTACATCGCCAAGTGTGCTGTGTACAATGTACAAAGTCTGTTATACTCAAGAATGCAAGGGGGGGGCGTGGCTTGGACCGCCATCGATGTGGTCGCTCCTCTGAGGCCGCCCGTGGGATGTCCGCCGCCGCCGTCGAATTCTGGTGGTTCTAGGCGGGGTTTCGAGTCGCTAATGCCATCTACAGCGACCGGAACCGACATGGCATAACCTGGCTGAATATCGTCTTCGACCGTGGCGGCGTTTTACTAGAAATTTGAAGCTGAACTCCTCTCCCATACCCGACGGACGAAACTAAGATGGCCGCCATTCCGGGGCTCAGCAGCACGCTGCGCACCTGCCGATAGCGGCACCTTGGGAGGCAGAAGAACCGGAGAGGGGGAGCGGTACCTAATATAGAAACCCCTGATTTCGGTTGGGTGGCCTGGATTCCTCCTGGGTTGTTACCGAGAGCAGGCCTCCACTCCTCCCCCCGCTTTGCAGAACGACTGGACCACTGCGGCCATCTTGGATCAGCTCTGCCGAAGCCCTACCGAAGTCCTTCTCCCCGTTTCACCCTTCCTGGGGCGCCCCTGCCCACCCACCTATACCTGAGCGGGAGCGGAGACCAGGGTGACGGAGTTCTCCAGTTGTGAGCAACATGTCGAGACAAACGAAGGCGAGCAAAGGCACGGACATCTCCGCCATGTTTACGGCTACAGAGAAACCCAAGAAACAGGAACCTCCCAAACTGACCCCACAGAAGCAGCAAGAGGACAGGGGCGAGCTTGCCACTAAAGGAGACTTGATAGCCTTCATGGCGGACATCAAGTCCGAGTTCCGCGCTTGCCTCTCGGAACTCACCACCAAAGTTGATCAAACAGATCAGAGAGTCGCGGAACTCGAGCAGAGGTTTGGAGAGATCGAAGATCATGCCCAGGAGCACACCACCGCTATGGGGGAAATGCAAAAATCGATCGACTCCCTACAGCACAAATGCGAGATTATGGAATTCAAACAGGAAGATCTCGAAAATAGGTCCCGGCGCAATAATCTCCGCATCCGGGGCATTCCATCCTCCGTCCCCGATAACAAGCTAGCGGACTATGTGGCAAATTTCTTTGAGGCTCTACTTCCAGATCTGGACAAATCTCAGCTCATATTGGACCGCACCCACAGGCTTCGCCAGCGCCGTGGGACAGATTCGGATCCCACTCCAGACGTGATCACCAGGGTTCACTTCTTTACAACGAAAGAAGCGATATCAGCGATCAGCCGCCAAGATGAAGAGATCACTTTCCAGGGCACCCCTCTTCAAATTTACCAGGACCTTTCGCCACTTACGCTCCAGAAAAGAAGAGCACTTCGGCCTCTAACATTATTCCTCCAGGAGCAACAGATCCGGTACAGATGGCTGTTCCCGACAGCTCTTCAATTCACATATAAGGGCACCCTACGCCGAATCAGCCACCTGGAAGATGCGGAGAAAATCTTGCATCCGACCGCTCCCCAGGACCCTTCCACGCCATTCTTGGAGGGGACTGAGAACCCTGGTCCGCCTCCCTCCCCAAAAGCTAAACGCACGCCTTGGTCGTCGACACAACGAAATAACAAGAATTGATGCCTCCAAGGTCCCAGGCTCCGTCATCGAGCTAGCCGGGACACAGATATGCTCGTTTGAACTAGAACCCGCTATCTATTTGCCATCCTCTTTTAAGCACACGACGGCGGCGGGGCATTCCCATGGCTCATACCCACCCCAAGGATACTTTCCATCTTCTGTTCCTTGGGAACCCACAGTATGGGACAATTGGCCCTGTTGGCCTTAGGTATGACCGTACTGACAAAGTCGGTCTACCTCCCTGTTAAAGTTGCGATCCCCCGTTGGGATTTCGCGTTAAAACCTCAAGTGCAGAATGATTTTGTGAGTGCTTCCATCAGTCATGGCAGTTGAACCTCCACCCCAGGACCCCCCCCCTAACGCAGGGAACGGAGAGTGAGCCTTCAGAGGACCTTCAGTCGCTTCGGATCCTCTCCCTGAATGTTAATGGCTTGAATTCTCCCAACAAGCGAAAGGCAATTCTGTTAAAACTCCGCGACGAGGAAGCTGCGATCGCTATGCTTCAAGAGACCCATCTGTTGCCCGCTGATGTATCCCGCCTTCGGTCTCGGCTATTTCCGCTTCAATTCTTTGCCTCCGGCACAAGCAAAAAAGGAGGCACGGCGATTCTCTTCAGGAAAGACTTGAACCCACAGATTCTGGAAACAAAGACATGCCCAGAAGGCCGATTTATAGCGATCAAATGTCTCCTGATGGGAGACTTGTACACTCTCGTTTCAGTATACGCCCCAACTCTGGACAATCACATTTTTATGACGCCTTGGGCACATCGCTCGCCAACTTCGTGGAGGGCCAAACGATCGTCGGTGGGGACTTCAACGGGGTTCCTGACCCCACTAAAGACCGATCACACCCCCCGACCCCAGGCGACTTCGCCCAAGCACTTAGCCTCCTTCGTCTCTTTAGGACCCTGGAGATAATAGACTCATGGCGGGTGTTTCACCCTGATGAAAAGGACTTCTCCTTTTACTCGTATGTCCACCGCACCTTCTCAAGGATTGACCTATTCCTGATTTCACCTCACACGTTCCCCTCAGTTAAGAAGGTCACTATCGGCACAAGAGCGATCTCCGACCACGCCCCAGTGCTCCTGGAACTTCGGGTTCAGAACCCTGACCCCACCACCCCGCGCAAATGGATGCTATACGACCCGATCCTCAACGACATGGCCACCAGAGACAAGATCGCAATGGAAATAAAGAACTTCTTTGTGGAAAACCCGGCCTCAGACACCTCATTAGCAAACAACTGGGACGCCATGAAGGCAGTAATCAGGGGCTCCCTGATATCCCAGGGTGCGGCCTACCATCGAGATAGACGACGAATCCGGACGGCCCTGGAGCTTGAATTGAGAGAGGCCGAGGCACTCCACAAGGAGAAAGGCTGGTCCCCCAGAACACAACGGGCCATTCGCACGGCACGGAAAAGACTGGAAGCCCACTACGCGGAACAAACCGCCCAACTAATGGCGAAGGTCAAACAGTCGTATTATGCGAAGGGCAACAAAGCAAACAGGTTCCTGGTGGCCAAGCTAGCCAAGCAGAGACGCAGCATTGCGATCATGGGCCTGCGAGATACCAACGGGGCCATACTATACTCAGAACCCGAGAAGCAACGCCTCGCGATTGAGCACTTGGCCCAAATCATGAAGGCAACCCCACGAGACTCAGCACAACAGAAGGAATACCTTCGGCAGGCAGAGGTGCCCCAGCTCTCCGACGCAATGAGAGATGAATTGGAGGAGCCCATCACGGGGGAGGAAATTGAGGATGCCATCAAATCTCTCAAAACACGGGCCCCTGGCCCGGATGGCTTCTCAACCAGGTTCTACAAGCTATTCAGGTCGCAACTGACCCCCCATCTCACCACCCTATTCAACTCCTTCAGGGAAACGGGGGCGGTGACCCCATCGATGCAGGAATCGACCACCATCCTTTTGCCCAAACCTGGAAAGGATCCAAGAAGCATAACCTCGTATAGACCCATCGCACTCTTGAACATAGATGCGAACATCTACTCGAAAATTTTGGCGACCCGCTTGAATCGCATCCTGCCGAACATCATTCATCCAGACCAGGCTGGGTTTATCCGGCATCGGACCGCAGGCGATAATATCCGGAGAACCCTGAATCTGGTGGACCTCGCCTCCCGGAACGCTCAAAAACTAATCCTGGTGGCCCTCGATGCAGCTAAGGCGTTTGATAGGGTGGATTGGACGTTTATGGAACACACTTTAGGGGCCTTCGGCTTCGGACCGGCGTTCCGGACGATGGTGCTGGCCAACTATGATCGACCTACAACAAGCCTGAGGATCAACGGCCACTTCTCGGCCCCAATCCCCTTGTCACGCGGGACTCGGCAGGGTTGCCCGTTGTCGCCCTTACTTTTTGCACTCACCATGGAGCCCTTCGCACAAAAAATTAGGCGGAATGACCAAATCGAGGGCATAACAAGCGGCCCTTCACATCATAAACTTGCCCTATATGCGGATGACATCTTACTTACAATCTCGGAGGCCCCCTCATCGCTTGAACACGCGATTCGCGAAATCACCAGCTATGGCGAAGTCTCGGGCTTCACCATAAACTTTGATAAATCTTCCGCCTTGGGCATTGGCCTCACCCCAGCAGAGCGAGAACCGCTGACTAGGATGTGCCCGATAGTATGGGAAAGAAGTGCCATCCCCTATTTGGGGGTTTACATTCCGGCGGATCCAAAAGAGACGTACAAGTCCAATTTTCCCCGACTTTTCAAGGAACTGGAGGGCGACTTGAAGCGATGGGGGACCCAGGAGATTTCGCTGCTTGGACGCATCACGGCATGCAAGATGAACCTTCTCCCGAGATTTTTATACATATGCGCCTCACTGCCAGTGGCAATCCCCACGCCGATTCTCCGAGGGATCCAGAGGAAAATGCTGAACTTTATCTGGAGAGGTAAGAAAGCGAGAATCCCTCTCAGAACTATGTTGGGGAGTCCCAAACTGGGGGGTCTAGGGGTTCCAAACCTTCAGGCCTACAGAGCGGCAGCCCAACTGGCCCGGGTCCAGGCCTGGCAAAATACGACAGACCGCCCGAGATGGGTGGAGCTGGAACAGTCGCGGACCCCCCTGCCTCTGCGATTTCTGCCACACATCCCGCCCCCCCTCAGGTCCCATGGGGGAGAGCTCCTGCTTTCAACCAAACACACCCTTAGCACTTGGGACTGGGCGCTGAAACGAAAGGGAGTGCCAAGAGGACTGAGCCCACACTCCCCGGTCTTTCTCAACCCAATGTTCGCACCGGGCATGCATCCCCGCAATTTCCAAAATTGGACCAAAGGCGGGCTAGAAACTATAGACCAGCTGTATACAGGGGAGAAACCACTCACTTTCGCCCAATGTAAGGAGAAGTTCCAACTTCGGGAAGGTGACAGATTTACTTATATCCAACTACGCCACTGGTGCTCACACCCCCAAACCTTGCAAGCAGCGACCCGTCCTTCCACTGCCCTGGAACTTACCCTAGGAGACCTTCCGACCCGCGGCAGCGTATCCACCCTCTACAGACGCTTCTTAAGCGACTTCCTAACTACAAGAACCCGATGTATGGCCCAATGGGAAGCGGACCTGGGACACCCGATAGAGGATCAAACCTGGGTGGACATATGGACCCGGACACATACCGCATCCACCTGCATCACCAACAGAGAATGCGCATACAAAATCATGCTGCGGTGGTACTATTCGCCCCTCAGACTCCACCATATGAACCCCCAGATAGACCACGCTTGCTGGAGAGGATGCGGCCTCCCTGGCTCTTTCTTCCATATGTGGTGGGACTGCCCGAAGATCCGACCATTCTGGAAAGCTTGTCTAGAGTCTATTTCGCTGATTACCAGAGCAATGATTCCCTTGAAACCAGAACCGATCCTGTTAGGAGCTCCAATTCCCGGGATCTACCCGCGCTCCGGACCCAGAGCGAAATTATTGACTCAGTGCCTACTGGCAGGAAAAACGGTGGTGGCCCGAACCTGGAAAGCTCCGGAAGGCCCCCACATTGCCCAATGGTGGACCAAAGTATGGGACATTCTGATAGCGGAGAAGGTAACGGCAGCACGAGCGGGGATGCTACATCGCTTTCGGAACATCTGGGCCCCAGTCCTGGAATTCGACCAGCGCTTCCCCGCCCTGACCTATAAGCCCGCCAGAGCCCTCTGGATAGTGACGAACCAGGAGAGCCCGGAGGAAGACTCATGACCGCTGAGGCTCCAGCCGGACCGCCCAGGCGGGAGGAGCCCGCTGGCAAAGACTGTGGGACTGATAACCCAGGGAGGAGGATAGAGAAAGAAGACACAGGGGGGGTCTAAAGACTGGGGGTCAACTTGCTGAGATAATCCGTGCATATAATGTCTGTAATTATCATTCTGCCTTGATTTAAAATAAACAAAGTTAAAAAAAAAAAAAAAAAGAATGCAAGGGATGTCTGTATTGTCTTTGTTTGCATCTAAATTCAATAAAATAGATCTGTGAGTGTACAAACACTTGATAGTGCCACATAACTCCTACTGACTTTAAAGACTATATTG
This sequence comes from Ambystoma mexicanum, assembly GCF_040938575.1. NCBI lineage: Eukaryota > Metazoa > Chordata > Amphibia > Caudata > Ambystomatidae > Ambystoma > Ambystoma mexicanum. The sequence goes on along the minus strand of NC_090921.1, from coordinate 516,210,880 downwards.
ACAATGTCTACAAGTTTATGGTCGAGTGTTAGACCTTGTGCCTTGTGAATTGTTACAGTGTTAGCAAGAGACAGACAGAATCTCTTCATAAATACATGTCTTTAAAAAAAAGGAAAAGTACTGTAGTGCAGGGATTTTGTTTTATTTCTTGAAGGTTGTCAAAATTGAAGAGGACACATTTGATATTGTTTTCAATTGGATGTGAATGTAAACCAACAGCTGTTCCCATTGTTCCATTAACTAAACCTTGGTCTACTTCAGGGTTGCCTCTTAGAATTACTCTGTAGTTGAGGCAGAGAGTTAGTACTTTCCTAATCTAGCTGTGTTGGAGGCAGATTTTCTTATGTGATTTGGGCATGCAGTGGCATGTTGACACATAGGGAGTATCACGGCCATGAACCTCTAATTTGTCTGTGCAGTTGATGTGGACTATGGATTGCTTTTCATTTTGAAGCATTGTCTCATTAAATTTGGTATAGTCTGCAAGGGTTGACATTAAACACACACACTATTGATTTTGCTGTGCTAATTGGTCCATCACTTGAAGGCCTCATGTATGTAAAGTCTACTTTTTAAAGATGCTTTTGCCTCTTCAGTAAGTACACCAATCTGAATGTGTTTTAGAATTTGAACATCTATTGGGTCTTGTTCTCTGTAGCTAAAGTGGCATTATAGATTTACATTTCCTATATTGCCAAGAGTAGTATGTCATTTATTTTGAAATAATGATTTGAATATAGGTTGACTGGTAACTTGGGGAGGAGATAATCAATACAATTATGTTTTTCTTGAAATAGTTGTACATATCCAGCCTTAAGAACTTTTTGCATTCTGAGGTGAATCAAGGCTAGCACTTACTTTGGAACCATGATTATCTCATCTATTAAGGGAACTTTCATTTGTCCTAGAATTCTGTCTACTTCGAATGCAGCCTCTGCAGACAATTTGTGATTTTCCACTTTGTTCTGATGCTCAACTGGGAGGCGTAGTAGTCTGTGTATTGTCACACCTTTTATGTTGTAAGTAGCTAGAGGTGTGGGGGCTCTAACCACATTTAAAAGGTTGTTGTCTGTTTTGTCTTGCAAAACGTTATGAATTATGTTAATTAGGACTTTTTTGAGAAAACCAGCTACACCATTAATATACAGGGGCTGTGGTTTGTACAATTCTATGTTTTACTTTCATGATGCAATCAATGTTCGATGACCTCAGTGGCTTCTAGGTAAATGCTGAGCGTTCATCATTTTACAGCGATATGAGCATGGATAAATCTTTTTTAGATTGCTTGGCTTGTACCATGGTGTTTTCTACCTCAGGCATTGTTATTTCTAAATCATTTTTACTAAGTGGGTCTCTGAGTGGTCCTTGGCTACCTGCAAGAGATGGTTGACTCTCCATTGACACTGCATTCAAGAGTGTCCTTACCAATTTCTGTTTCTTTATGTTCTTTTTGATAATGCTAATTTTCTAACATTTCTTTGTATTTGAAATTTGTCATTTGGTAGGCTACTCTCAGTTGGTTACAAAAGCAGATTGAAATGTTTTATGTTCACCTTATAATTCTCTTTCATTTCTCCAATGTTTGAATACCTGTAGTAGAGCCACATAATAAAGGTTTGTGTGGTCTGCAGATTAGTAGGCTAGTGTACATGGTTAGACTGAGTTTTGCAAGCCCTTCTAGACTTCCTTCCAATTTAAGACTGTATATTGCCAGCTGCTTCATTTGGAGTGCCATTTATTTTTGCATGTATATTATTGTGCTAATTAACATAAACAGATGCTTTCCAAAGAAGGAAAACCATGTGTTTGTTTGGATAGTATGTGTCAATGACATTAGAGTTTTTAACATGTCTTGGCTGTTTTGATTTTCTTTGGCTAGATATTCAGTTTCAGCACTCTGTTGGTTCCCAAAGCTAGGTCCGTACTCAATAAATAGCATAATAATAATAACGATTGGTATGATTCGATTTAAGTACTCTTTTTTAAGATTGAAGCTGGACCATGGCAGGGGCGTCATTTCACCAAAATGCCAGGGGTAGCGGAAGTGACATCACATGACCCTTGACCCCTCGTGACATCACAGGAAGTAATGTCATTTGACCCCACCCCGAAGTGATATCGCAGGATGCGATGGAACACGACCTTTCAACCGTTGACAAAACAGGAAGTGCTATCACATAGCATTGTACACTACAAAAAATATGGTTATGATATCACTATAATGTGATATACATTTCATACAAGAATGGATCACCATATGTATCGTTAAGATCAGTGTGTATAGGTCCAGATTACCAAATTACTGTGAATGCAAGCAGACGTCCATGACCAAATGATAATGATGTGTTATTATAGAGCACCTACACTTAAGCGCTTTATATAGAAAAAATATGAACCCAATATCACCCAATATCACCCAACCTGTGTTGGTACTCATTTATCGACCTCAGAAGGATGAAAAGGCTAAGTTGAGGCAGAACAGACTAAATCAGTGACTTACCCCCTGAAGTAAGCCTGAAATAAACTTTTAATGAGTCTAGCAATTATTGTATAGAATTCCAGAAAGACACATTATTTGGTATTCCGAATCTTTCATATTTAGGGTCAGTGCTGAACGTGTTAGACTTGTGGCACTCCTTTTCTTATTTTTCTTCTTTTTTTTAAGGGGCTTTAACAAGAAATCCAGTCACTCCAGAAGTAAAGAGCCGCATGGTGCTGGCCACAGCCCATGAGCTTGCATTACCAAAAAAAAATTTTAAAAAAATAAAACGTGATTCTTCGTTTGTTTTTCTAGAGGTCGCAAGGGTGACCACAGAGGTCGCAAGGGAGACCTCAGGGGTCTTAGTTGCGACCTCTGGCGACCCCTAAATGACGTCCCTGGACCATGGTTTAGCCAGAGAATATTTCCAGATTTTCCGTACAAGGCTGTACTGGTAAAACAGTCAGAAGCCTCATACGAGCAACATTTTCTATGTGAGGGCATTCTGATGCTGAAGCTGTACAGGTTTTGAGAAAGGGTGTCATCCCAGATTATTTCTAGATCCGTTTTCTCAACTTTGGTGAGATAGGCTGTGACATATCTTGCAACTATGGTTGAATTATTTGCAATGTATTGAATGTGTCTACATTAGCATAAGACCTGTGTGTAATGATGGAATTGTAATCATATATGTACTTGGAAGCTTCATCCCTTTTAACATTATATGTGTTTTTAGGAAACAGGCCTTTAATGCTGTGTCTAACAACAGACATCAAACTATTTACCTGACCTTTCTGCATACACTGCATACAGGTCTAAGGAATACAAAATGACATTTGGTGTAGCATTTCCCTTTGTTTCAATTTTGACCTCAACAATATGTGCTGCACTTATTTTGCGAGATTTAAGTTCATAGGTCATTATGTATTCCTTCTGTATGGATTTTGCAGATAATACATTTTATATCCGCAAAATCATCAGAATATTGTGAGAAACCTGAAAGTGTCTCCCTCGCTAGTCCCCAGTGACTTTTCATCCAGATGCCCAGGACACGGCCATTGCTTTTGAATCCAATTCCTGGGGTTGGACCAGTGTGGGAGGATCACCTGATGAGGGGTCTTCGTGGGAGTGGAAGTGGGACGCCGAAGTGTGAGACGTGGTATCCCCTTCCTTATGACACCTTTTCCCCATCCTACCCAGTACGATATCTAGAACCTCAACCCCCCCGTACCTCAACCTCCCCCTTTTGTGACACGAACACTTGCACACAGACCGTGAAAGACAACAGACTAACACCAGAGCCATATACCTGACATGTCCCAACACAAGGGTCAAGCAGAGTCAGGCAATTACCGATCGATAATTATACACACCTGACTTCCATCACACTTCCCCACATGGATAAAAGGTGGAGCACACAAGCACACTCTGACCTAGACCAAATGCATGAGGAAGCAGCTATTCCAGGATGGCAGTTCAAACGGAGGAGAAAGGCGGCGAGACCTAAAAGGACAACAAGGAGGGACTTGCCCTTGCTCTTTTCAACCCAGACCAGCGGAGCCTCAGAGAATGGGAATGTAAGACTGATAATCGTAGCTGGCGAATGGTGCAAAGGATGTCAACATTACTTGGGACCCTCCCGCACTGATATCCAGGGCGGGGAGAAGCAGTTGCCATCGTGGCACTATCCTTGACTCCATAGGCAGGAGACATCAACAGATTTCGGCACAGCCGGTGAGTTGGAGGGAACTGATTGAAGAACGGGCTGTCTTGGGCTCAAGGTTTTGAAGAGCAACATTGCATGAAGAAATAACGGTCTTTAGTAAATAGACTTGCATAAGAGTTAGAGTGATCCGGCGCCATGTGGGTGTTTATTCGAAGGACTCTAACTCGTGCCCCGCTCCTGAACAGGAGAATGTGTTGAACTAAGAAACTTAAGTGGTCCTGTGGCAGGTTATGTTGAATGCCATGCATAGTCGAAAGTCTTCATTTGTTGTAGAATCTACAAGTACCAAGAGGCCTTAGAGAAGGCCAGCGTAAGGTGTCAAAGTGGTCATACGAGGGACAAGCCAAATCCCTTGTACAGTCAAAAGTCTTTGGCACGTTTTGAAGGCAAATGTGTACCTGACTGAGGGATGCCTGCAAATTAGAGTGAAGAATAATACACCAGTGCACATTGTGACGACAAGTATGAACCCAATGGAGGGATGCCTGCAGTGAGTGATTGGTCTGAGCCTGACTGAGGGAGGCTAACGTTGAGAGAAGGATTGGAGGCCATCTGAGGGAGATTCAAGGGTGAGGAGTAATCGCCAGACGTGAAGATTAGTAGAAGGAACTTTTGTTTTGTCGTTTATGATACATCAGGCCCCCTGAAGCAAGAGACTTAGCATAAAAGGGACTTGGGCGCATAAGGCCTTGATAGATGAGAAAAGGAACTGTAACCTCGATCCAGAAAAGCCCAGCAGTGTGCTGTGCTCGAGAGTCACGCCTTGTCCAGTGCTAAAAACATGGATAAGGGAGACCCCGGCCGTAACCTCCTGACTTATCATTTTGTGAACACTTCTTTCTTTTCTTGTGAACATTATCCCACACTATTTTATAGCATAGCGGTAAGGATTGGCAATAGTTTTTTGTAGTATAGGCCCTTTTTATTTGACTAGACTCCACCATGACTGTATCATCATTATTTGATGGTCGTAGCTTGCTCCCATGTTAGATTTAGGTTTAGATTAGGCCTTTATCACACCCATTTTACAGTTTAATAAACACCCTTGTACTGTGATCAGTTGTGTTTGTCTTACCTTGATGCCACACCTTCTTTACACTATGTAGTGCTCCCTTAGACTGGTATTCTTTTCTCCAAAAGTAGTGTTCTGCTTCTGAAAGTGAAGGGCATTTTTTGTTTCAGATCAAATGGAGCATGGAAATAAAGAGATGGAGGAAGTAATGTGAAACATGTACTGAATCTAGTGAATAAAGTTCTCTTGTGATTTTAAAGTCTATTCCTTGTTTATTTTGATTTATAGTGCATAGGAAGTCATGTAAATCATCACATGTGTATTCTATACAACTGAGTGTAGCAACCCTTGTGGCGTTACCTACATTCCTTTGCGTAGAGCAAACATCAGACATCGGAACCACTATGTTTTTGAGCCATGCATATTTGCCTAGATATTTGTAATACTTGACTCCCACACGTCATCTTTGTCTTTTATATTTGAGGAAGTTTACTAGCTGACCTATTGATAAAGTGGCATCCAGTTTTTAGTGTATGAGCAACTCTGTGGCATAGAGTTGCTCGTTAATATTGAAATATAAGATGAAAAATGCATTCCATGTTTTGACAGTATCATGAAGACATTCTGAAAGAAAGATACTCTGATTCACTGGTCTGTCATTTTGTCTACTTCCTCTTCCTGTAGGAAGAGAAGTGCAAAACAGCATGTTTCTAAACTTTGTTTCCCATACACTTTTTGGAGAATCTTTGGCATGACACATATGGTATGTGTGAGAAACCTGAAGGCACTCTCACAACCACTCCCTTGGGATCTTCTGTTCAGGTGGCCAGGGAAAGGCCATCGCTTTGGATCCCGACCCTCGGGTGGACTTGCGAGGGAGGATCACCAGAGTGGAGGGTCCTTGGGGATTGGGGAGAGGGTGCCAGAGGGCAAGACACAGTATCCCCCTTTCCTGACAGTGATTTACCTTACCCTCTCTCAGCCTTTGTAGGATACTGCTGTCCATGTCCTACTTTTCCCCCTGAGAAGTCAGACCAAGTACCTAGAAGTAGAAGATAACCCCAAGAGTAATCAGATTACCAATAGGAAACACCACTATAGTACTGGGATGAGGAAGAGGGAGCCTTAAGGCTACAGAGCTGAAGGTCAGGCATGTCCCACCAATTGTCCTAATTGGAGCCATGCAAACCAGGCAATTGGCGCACACCTGAAACCCCCTTGAGGGGGCACAGGTGTATAAAAGGTGGAGCAGAGAAGCAGAGAGTGAGAGAGGAGCAACAAGACCAGTACAGCTTACAAGAAGCCGGAGGAGAACGAGACACTGAGACGCTGAAGGACGACACATTGTAGCAGAGCGATTGCGTGGTGAGGGAGCCGTGTCTCCAGGGAACCGGAGAAGGGAGCCATGGAAGGTGGCGATCTCTTCGCTGTGGTCGAGAGGTGCTCGTTCCCATGAATGGAAGAGCCATCCAGGGGTATCTGAGGGGCAGGCAGTGAGACTCTGACCTCAAGTCCCAGAAGAGTAGCTGAATGAAGAAACTGAAGAAAGGAACGCTGTGACCGGTGAGTTTCAGAGGAATGCGAGGAAACCCAGTGTGTGTATGAAAGTGAAGGAATTACATTGTATCCGAGTGGTCGTGTGCAGTCGGCAAGTTCTCGAAAGCCTCTGATTGAAATAGAATAATGAACTGAAATGAGTTCAAGGCTTGAAGAGGGCTTTGTAGAAACATTATATCAGAGTGGTCACGTGAAAGCAGTCCATGTTGAAAAGTCTCTGATTAGTCCAGAACATTAAGAAAGTCACATGAAAGAGAAATGCTGTGAATAAGAGGCTGAAAGCTGTGAGTCAGCAGCCGAGGGGAGCCATCAAAGTATGAGCAAAATGCCCGAATGGGCAGAATTACATTGAGCAAGCAGAGTGAAAGATTTAGGGGAAAGCCGCCAAAGTTTATAAAAGGAAAGATAGCCTGAGAAGTGTCAAGAAGCAAATACACATAACCTATGAACATGTGAGTCTATGTGAACTGCCAAGGTGGCAAAAAGCTGGGCAAGGGCTACTGGTTGCATGACCTGTAATGGTATTTCCATGCGGCCTGTTAACTGCACCCAGACCAGGAAGCCCTAACACATCCAGGAAAAACATGAAAGCAATCCTATGCCAAGATACAGTTGAATATTTTGAGACTGTGACGCGGGCCAGTGCTTGAAGCTAGGGGAAGAGAACCCTGAGCTCCTTTGGAGCATTGTTGTGTGAACCAGTACTTGAAGCTTGGGGAAGGGAACCCTGATCTCCTTTTGAACATTGTTTTGTGAACAGGTGATTGAAGCTTGTGGAAGGGAACCTGAAGCTCCTTTTGAACAATGTTTTGTGAACCAGTACTTGAAGCTTGGGAAAGGAAACCCTGAGCTCCTTTGGAACATTGTTTTGTGAACCAATACGTGAACATTGGGGAAGGGACCCTTGAGCTCCTTTGGAATATTGTGTTATGAATCAGTGCTTGAAGCTTGGGAAAGGGAATCCTGAACTTCTTGGGAATATTGTTTTGGAACTGTATCCTGAACTTGGGGAAGGGAACTAGAGACTGCTCCAGACTTTATGTTGAACACTTTTTGAGTTAGAGTAACCCTACACTACATTTCTGTATTAGGTGTGGGGGCAAAAATAAGTTTTGATGCAGACACACTTTTTTTAGTTGGACCTACAGACAAAGACTTTCCTTAGTTTTTTTAGGTAGGGAAATCTCCACCAAATTGATAGGGAAACCTAGACATTATACCCATTCTGAAATTTTAATAAAGGCTTTTGAAACAGCTACATCTGTTGTCTGTGTCATCTCTTGATACCATACCTGTCTCACTATTTGTTTCTAAAGCATCTTCCAGGGTGTCTCTGGAATGTAATGTGTGGATTGTGTAGTGGTCAAGCATGTGATCCATAGTGTTAGGATTTGCACATTCAAATTGACCAGTTTGTGGTGTGTCTTCATATATTTCGGTTGTTTTTTGTATTGCTATGTTTGTTTTTGTAGTGTTCATTGTGCTCTTTGAGATTTACTAGAGCTTTGTTTAATTTGTTTAAATCAAGTAGTGGTTTGGCCAACTTTTCAGTCTTTTTTTGGTACGCCATTTACCAGTACAATTAACTATCCATTTACTGGTTGTCCTACTCCTAGAATTTCAGAGTAAATAAACAACCTGGCCATTAATGCTTTTCAGTAATTTTGATGGAGACAAAATGCCAGTCTTGGGTTGTAATCAGATTATATATTGGTATTGGTGTACTGTTTAAATTATTATTCTCTTATATAGGTTTAGTTATTGGAGAGCATTTGGAAGTGGGAACATTTCTAAGTTATTATTGATAGGTTGAGATAGCATTTGGTTGTCATCAAGCTTTTATTGCAATAGGGATCTGTTATATCGTATTATTTTCCAGTTGTTAGGTACATGCCCAATTGAAACCATTCTGATTGTTCATTGTCTTCAATTTTGTCGCATGTGTGTTCTGCGTTTGGACTTTGCTTGTAAAACGTTCTATGGCAGCAGGCACAAACTTTGTCTGGATTTGAGAAGAGGTAGTCTGAAACCTTCCTACTGCACATTGTACAGTGGTGTGCTGCTAATATTTTTATAAGATTGAAAGGGGCTTTTACAATATGCTACTGAAATGCAGCTAAAAGTATGTCTGTGTAATCCGGTGTGGATGCACACTGGACATGAGGTAATGTTCTGTAGAGTTTTGATTCTACTTCTTTCTTTTCATTTTATGTACTGATTTAGAAATTGTTGTAAACATTTGAATGACTGTTGGCGAACATTGCAGGTTGAGCTGCAGCACCATTTGTAGACTGGACTTAGTGACTGGACATAAGGAAGATTTGTTTTAATAGTTGTTGGGAAGTTCTTTGGATTAAAGTTTGTTTTCATAATAGTTCCTTGTACTATCTCATAGCCACTACCATGTGTATTTATTGCAGTTGGATTTCTTTGTTCTTGTTTGTAGGATTCTTGATTGTAGTACAGTGCTGGTAGTATGATACCACTCGCCTACACTAAAGTTGCAAAAGTTATCTACGCTGGCATTGTGCATGTTTCTTAGTTTTCTTTCTAGTTTTTTCAATCTAATTGTGTTAATGGTTTTCTTTTGTTTAAGACTAGCATACAGAGTTTTCTTTTTAGTTTGAATGCACTGTCAATGATTGCTTCTAAGCCAGGTTTCTTTAATAATTGACAAGTGAGGTACATGACTTCTCTGATTTTTTTGTGAGATTGATAAGGACTCTATGACGGAACATTTGTTGAAGAATTATTTTTGGGGCTTTTTCTAAGGGACCTCATTGACATCGAAGATATGGTTTCTATGTCTGCTGTGTTTGTTGGGGGCTGATATTCTGTGGAAATTGATTCGGAAGGTAATTCATTGCATTTCCTTTTTTTATGGAACTGAAGGTTTGACTCTTATTATGGTGGTTGGTGGGTTAGTACTTTGCAAGGTGAGAGTGATCTCTTGTTTGGGGTGCACATTTTCTATGAATTGTTTTAGTGGTGGGCGAGTGCATGACTCTCCCTTGTTTTTAGTGGGTAGATTGTGTACTTGCCACCAAGCATGTGATACATAGTGTTAGGCCCAGCACCTTCAAATTGACCAGTGTATCCTCCTATAGTTTGGTTGTGTGTTTTTACCTGCACAATGTTTCCTTTGCTTTCTTTGAAGTTGGGTTTTGGTTAGCAATTTGTGTACCTGTTAGAGAAAAGAAAGACTCGTCACATTTGGTCCCAGTAAAGAGTTTGTGTGTTTTAATAGTTGTTATTGTTCATTAGTGTCTGGGAAGAGATGCTATGCTAACTCATGACTTTTTAGGTCCTCTAGAAGGAGGACTATAGTTTTTGGCATCGTTGCTTTTTTGCACCTGGAACAGTGAGAAACAGTGAGGTTTTAGCTACCTGACAGTGCATTGTGGAAAACTGATTAGAAGTCATGCAAATGTTCACACATTACCTTGGACATCCCAAACAAATAGGATGTGGGCAGGGCTCAACCCTCCTGCTAGATTTGCAATATTCTATCCAATGATACAGCTGGACACATAGGTACCCAACCCTCATTCTAGTAGTAATCACTCGTCACTTAACTAAAATAACATAACCCTACTTCAGTGTAGTGTATTGGTTTATTAATTAGTGGCACATTGTTTTGTGTTCATATCTGTGTGTTTGTTTCCTATTTTCTGTACTATCTGCTTTATTTTTATCTTTCTTTATTCTTGAAATGGGCAAGGGAATAATAGTAGTTGACATGTGTCTTTTTTATTGGCCATTTGGTGACTTGCAATATCTATTTTAGGTACAGATGGGAGTTTTAAAAGCTTGCAATACGTGGTTGCAAACTGTTATAATCTTTAATATCTGAGCTTTACTTAGTAAACTCTACAGCTAATATAGTTGTTGGCAGATATAGACTCCGTAGACTTGATATGAAGCTTAATAAAGTGCATCCATAAGAAGTGTTTGCGCAGATAGATTGCCTTTTCTGCTACTCTTTTCCCCACCTCTCCTGCTCACCTGTCCCACTGATCTACTAGTTTGGCGGTGTCATGCCGTATCCCTCCTTATATTCTCCCAGGGCCACCATGGAAATGGAAGTGGGGTTTTTATTGGAATCCTGTCTTACATTTCCCTCGTGGTTATGCAGGATGAGTATTTGTTTGCAAGAATGGTTTGCTGCAAACAAATACATTGCTGTTAGCACCTAGATTTTAAACTTGGATACAAATATTAATAATAACCCTTTCCAAGGACTTCATGGGCCATTACCAACGCTGGTAGCCAGTGTAGAAGCCCTTGGTTTGCTCAGGCCTGTGAATTGGGCTCTAGGCTGTTACCACCTTGTGTATAATGTGGTGTGGGTTATTATTGCCATAGTACAAATAAGAAATATGTTATGAGAATTGCACAGGAATATATATTATATGGATATACTCACTTTTTATCACCTGCAAGGAAATACTTTTGGGGAGAAGGAATATTCTGTAATTTTTGGTTTCTTTGGAAATGTTACTATGTTTACGAAAATGTTACATATTTATGATAGATGCATGTTTTTTTTGTTGCTTAGGTTTGGTGTGGCAGACAATCAGGTTTTTTGGATTGCGGACAGAATCTTTTAGTTTAGCTCATGTTTTGAGTAAGTTTACAGCTGCTCGAAAACACCTGCCATCTTCTATGTGCCTACATTTTGTTTCCCAAATGTGACCTGTCCTTTAAACACCCTCCCCTCTTAGTTACTTGTTGGTTGTGCATGCACTGCTACACTAGTCCTTACAAGGCCATCAGGGTGCCAAACAAATGGCAGAGGGGATTGGCATGTAATGTCAAGTTCCATTTAAATGGTGTTCATGTTGTTTGTTTGTTTGTTTGTTTATTTGATAATGCGCACCAAACCCTTGGGTAGCTGGGCGCAGCAGATACAAGAATGTTTAAGGTTTAGTTACAACATACAGGTGAATACATACATCACATAACATTTGCAATACATACAGTTATAGGCAGGGGATGCGCAATTCCCAGAAGGTATTTGGGAGGTCGAAAGGTATGCAGATCTGTAACATGGTAATAGTCACAAGTAGGTAAAGGGTTTCTTACGTGTCATTAGTCCGCAACCAGTTCAGCATGTTACGTCTAAAACTAGAGTAAGGCTATTCCACTCTGATGGCCGCGGGGAGTGAGTTCCAGGAATGGGCAGCTATGACTGGGAAGCTAGTTCCACCAGCTTTGGAGAGTCTAAATCTAGGGATTTCTAGACAGAGGTGATTAGAGGATCTGGTATGGTGCGATGGGTTTTTTCTGGTCAGTCTGGCTGATAGGTATGGAGGTGTGGCATTGTTAAGGCATTTATAGGTAAGCGATGTCACTTTAAGTCATATTCTATCACTGATTTTTAGCCAGTGCTGGCCTCTTCTGAAGTTGGATATGTATTCTCTACGTGGTATGTGCAAGGCTACTCGCAGAGCATTGTTTTGAAAAATTTGCATTTTATTGAGGATGTTCTTGTTGGCACCTGCATATAAGGCATTACAGTAGTCCAGTTTAGACATTTATTAATGCATTAGCGAGGGTGATGCAGCTAGATGTGGATAAGAAGGGTCTGCAAGCCCTGATTAGTTTGCAGGTATAAGCTGTGGATGAGGCCATGGAGCTGAATTGTTTTTTAGGGATGGTGTGGAATCAAGGTAAAAACCTAATGTTTTTACCTGGGAGATCACTTTAATGACGTTGCCATCGATAGTGAATGCGGCGTAACTGGGATTTACATTTTTTAGGTTGGAGTCGGATCCCAGAATCAAGATCTCAGTTTTCTCGTCATTCAGGCAAAGGCCGTGCAAGGCCATCCATGCTTGAATGAGGTTGCATATCTTGTTTACTAGAGCCGAGTCCTCAACAAAGTTGCCCGAAATGGGTATAAGGATCTGGGTGTCATCCGCACAGTTGGTATATGTAACACCCAGTCTCTCAAGTTTGTTGAAGAGTGGCTTAGTAAAGATGTTATACATTGTTGGTGAGACGCATGAGCCTTGTGGAACGCCACAGGTCATTTGGATTGGGTCTGCTGATGCTGAGGGGGAGAACACTCTCATCGTACGGTTGGCTAGAAAGGATTGAACCCAGGCTATAGCATCACTCGAGAAATTTGCAGCTGACGCTGGGTGTTCGCATAACACTGCATGATCCACCAGGTCAAAGGCTGCAGAGAGGTCGAGGAGGAGTAGCATAGCTGTTTTACCTTTATCCTTCAACTCATCGATTTTTGTCTTTAGGTCGATTAAAGCCGTTTCAGTCCTGTGTTGTGGTCTGAAGGCAGATTGGCGTGCACCTAATAGATGGTTAGCCTCCAAATAGGATTGGATTTGGATGTAGGCTACCCTGTCAATGATTTTGAGGAGAAAGGGGACCATGGTGATGGGTCTGTAATTAGTGGGGATGGCCGGGTCTAGAGTTTGTTTCTTGAGAAATGGCAGTACCCACGATTCTTTGATGCTGATCGGGACAGTACTTGATTTAAAGGAAGCATTAATGAGCTTGGAGAGAAAGGGTGCTAACTCTCTGTCTGCGTCCTTGATTATTTGTGCCGGTCAACTATCGCCCTTGCAGTTGGAGGGCTTCAAAGAGAGTATAACCCTTTCAGTTTATAATATGGAGATATCGGTGAAGCTGAACTGCGTTTTCGTGAATGTATTGATGGTGGTAGGTGGGGTGGGGTGCGCCTAGGTGGGGCGCAGACAGGCTTTTCTAGAAGCTATTTAAGTCTGCAGAGTAGCAATTTTATTAGGTAAAGCATTTTGGATGCTAGTGCACCATTGTTTATCTTTCGGGACATTATCTATGGGTGTAATAGGGGTTTCCATTTCTCGGAGGATGGTAAAAAGTTCTTTGGTGTTAGAATTTGCTTTGGATATTCTTTCATTGAATGAATTCCTTTTGGTGATGAATATTTCCTTCTTGTACATGTTGGCAAAGTTAGTTAGAATAGTTTTGTTTTCCACTGTGGGTGAGTGCCTCCAAATAGCTTGGAGTTTCCTTTTTTTGAGTCTTAGTTCTTTAAGCTGGGGTGTGAACCAAGTAATCAGATGAGATTTTTGCTTGCTTTTGCGAAGTTTGACTGGCGCAATAGTGTCAAGGGCACTCAACATAGTATTATTGAAGGTTGCTGCAAGTATGTTAGGGTCAGTGGTGTTGGTGGTAGAGGAGAGGGTAGGTAGGAGCAGTGGAAGTAATGTCTCCACAGTGATGTCTTTTTTGCTTCTAGTAGGGAGCGGTGATACTGTCTTAGTGTTTTTCTGTATTTTAGGCTCTATATCAGTCGAGAAAGTGATTAAGTGGTGGTCCGTCCAGGGTTGTGGGGTTATTTTGGTGATAGTAATGGCACAGTTCAGATTGGCTACCCAGTCTAAGATACGCCCTTTTATGTGTGTAGGGGCGGTGACTTTTTTGGATCAGGCCGTGTTCTGTTAGGATGGTGTCAATGCATAGGCCTGTTTGTCCTTAGGGTCGTTGTAGCCCAGGTTGAAGTCTCCTAGCAAAAGGATCTGGGAGGTGTCTTTAATGTTATTAGTGAGGAGGCTGGAGAGATCTTCGTCGAAGGTACCAATCGGTCCGGGGGGTCTATATACTAGAAAGATGATTAGTGTACTGTTCTCTGAGATTGGGAGTTTGGCTGCGAGTAGCTCACAGGATTTGGTTTCCAGAGATGAGGTCAGCCTTAGTGCCAGTTTGTTTTTGGCTATGATAGCAAGACCTCCACCTCTGGCATGAGGTCTATCTACTCTGAGTATTTGGTAGTCCTCAGGTATAGCTAGCATAAGGGCTGGACCAGCAGTGTCGTGCAGCCAGGATTCTGTAACAGCTAGGATGTCTAAGTTATCCCTCTGGAGTATGTCAGGAATTTCTGTGAAGTTTTCTATGAGGGATCTAGCATTAATAATGGCTCCTGTAATGGTGGTGGTGTTATTTTGCCTTTGGCTGGTAGATTTCTGATGGGATCTTGTTTTAAGGTAAGTAGTTTTCACCAGGTTTTTTGGCACTGTTTCAGCAGGTGATAGATTAAGGTCTAAGGCATGTGCGTTGTGCCTAAAGCGAGAGACTTGGGAATTGAATTTAGTCGTCTTAGGTTCGTGGATTCAGGGTAGTCTTGCTCAGAGTTTCAGATTTCTCTCCTGCAGGGTGCAGGGTCTAACATTAATACAAGCCATTATTATAATGGCATAAAGAAGGGCAGCGCATATAATAGTTAGTTGGATATTTAAGGTGGGCATGATTCGAATGCCTAAGGTGTTGTTTGACACATGATAGACACGATAATATGCAATGGCCTGATGTAGCTGCTGGGCGACTGTGCCACCAGATGCGAGCTAGGCGGTGTGGAGGAGAGTTGGACCAAAGTGGCTACGTTAGCTAGTTGGGCCAGACCATAATACAATCATTAGGCTAGACCAAATACAATCAATAGGCAGTGTATACTGATTAAACAGGCAAGTTTAGTTGAGTCAAGGCAGTATATACTACATATAATGGACAACTTCAGGTTATGTCAGAGGCATTATATGCTGGTGCAAAATAAGCAGGTATGATTAGAAGTTTAAGGCAATATATGCTAGCACCAAAGAGGCACAATCAATGGTAATGGGCATAGTGAGTGAAGCGTGCCAGAGAGGTTGACTGAGTTTGCACATTTCACAGAGCACAGTATAATGCACAGTGAGTAATTATGAATCAGGACGCTAGACACAATGGCATTTTCGAGTGAGCATTGGGCACAGGCAATGGAAACACAGAGGGTGCACATTTCGTAGCAGGTTAGAGCCAGCCAGTGCATCTAGAGAGTCCATGGAGTGTGATCAGTGGTGCATGTTGGGCACAGATGTGGTAGCAGTAACTTCCGGTGGACTAATGGGTTATCTAATGCAATAGGTAGCTAGATGCTGGTGCTAAATCAGCTGAAGTTGTCTATGGGTCGGTGCTCGGTATACTAGAATAGCGTTCTGAGGTTTCCACGGCATATGGTGTCAGTTGTAGGTCGCGTGTGGCAGAGACCGTAGGAGTGCATCAGTGATTAATGCGGTCGTGCACAGTTGGAGTGCCCGGTGTCAGGTAGCAGCCACACAGTCCGTGCTAGGTGGACTTGAGCGAATGAGAGCTCCCTGTAAGATGCAATATAGGGTAGAGAATGTAGAATACCTGAGATACAGAGTAGGGCATTGAATGGCGTCCACTGGCGAACAACGGCTAACAAGGCCTTTTTCCTCTGGCCTTCTTCCAGGTGGCCGGCTCTTTCCGCCTGCCGGCGGATGTCCCGGCACAAATTCAAAAGGTTGCTTAGCAACTTCGGTGAGTCTCGTTTTGGGGCCACGTTGCGCCGGCCATTTTGGGGCCAGGCGTGGCACAGATCAAAGAACGAGCAGCTGATCTATGTAAATACACACACCATGTCACAAATGGGCAGCAGCGTTGGTGCAGTGGTATTACTAGTGCATTCAGGTATTCAAGGTAAAGCAGATACCTGTGATGCAGTCATGATCCACAGCGTGATGTGCTGCGCCCGCGTGGGCTGTCTGGATTACAGATGCTGGGAGAGAAGGGCTCCTGCCCTCTTGGTCACCTGCTGGATGTGGTGCTGGTGGGGCTCACCATGGCTAACAAGGCCTTTTTCCTCTGGCCTTATTCCGGGTGGCTGGCTCTTTCCGCCTGCCAGCGGATGTCCCGGCATAAATTCAAAAGGTTGCTTAGCAACTTGGGTGAGCCTCGTTTTGGGGCCGCGTTGCGTCAGCCATTTTGGGGCCAGGCATGGCACAGATCAAAGACCGAGCAGCTGATCTATGTAAATACAGACACTGCGACACAAATGGGCAGCGGCGTCGGTGCAGTGGTATTCCTAGTGCATCCAGGTATTCAAGGTAAAGCAGATATCTGTGATGCAGTCATGATCCACGGCGTGATGTGCTGCGCCCGCGTGGGCCGTCTGGATTACAGGTGCTGGGAGAGAAAGGCTCCTGCCCTCTCGGTCGCCCGCTGGATGTGGTGCTGGTGATGTTGGGTGAGTATTTGTTTGAAAGAATCGGTCAAGGTGAGTGTGCAATCTATTCTTTCATCATATATATTTCTGTCTGCATTTTGAGCCGTAAACCTAGTTGCTGTTAGCAGTAATCAGCTGACATGCAAGCTTTACTGGCTTTTAGTGGTGAATGGACCCAGAGTTAACACTTTTGATTTTCTTGGGCATGTAAGTTGAATCCTGAGTCGATCGGTGAAACTTTTGGGGTAGGTTTTTATCATGATAATATCTTCTTAATGTCATGTAAGAGCTGTTGTAGTTGTTGATACATAGAAGCAGCTTAGAATTGCTATGCACTTTAATAAACAGCATGTTAAAAACCTTACGTGCAAATAGATTTTTGTTTGAGTGTTACTAGTGTACAATTACTCTATAAACATGGATTGTAGTATTGTTTTGTTATTAAGGAGATGGAAGATTGAGTTTGGAGTGCTGTTATCCTGTATTTCATGGTGCCTTTGGTGGATAGTACTGTGCAGAGAAGTGTTATGCTATAAACGTTTGGTTGGCAAGGAAGGTTGTACTGTAGGTGGAAGGTGGATAGAGTAATGGTGGCCAGTGGATTTGGGTGATAATAGAGCTGTAGGTGCTGGGAGTGTGCGTATGAGAAGCTAGTAGCTTGATTTTCAATGCATGATTAAATGGGTAGGTTCAGGGGGGTGTCGGGAGGAAATTCTGCCGGGGTCGGCTGGGCCGTCCGCGGACCTCCGGGCAGGGAGGCCCCAACTCCTCCCGCGTATCACAAAAATGAGTATGAGGCGCACGCAAGAAGCAAGGTGGTTCTGCTGTTTATTATACAAACGGCAGGGATGGGTCGAGGATCGTACGCGTCCGTCCTGACACACACACAATCGTGGGGCTCGCAGGCCCTTTTTACCTTGGTATGACGCGCTACTTGCGTCACCTCGAAAAGTTAGCAAAAACCTATCTCCACTCTGGATTGGTTACTTGAGTGGTAGGGTTAGTATAGCATACATATAGAGAAGGGTATTAGTGGCTGAGGGTCAGTCAGGTGGTATACCTGGGTTGTCCCTGCAATTAGATACATGAGAATTGTTACATGAAGACCCCTGAGGATTGGTCAATGTTAATGGCGTCAGTGATAAGAGCCCCATGTTCTGATTGGTGCGCTCGCGAGCCTCCCAGCCTGGGACCATCGCCGTTCCCAGCTCGCGGTGTACCAGTCATTTGCAACAATGTTTCACTATGGGTACGTGCAGACAATGCGAGGACTTATTCATTGGCTGGAAGGCCGACTACTCCCACTGTCGCAGATGTCCATTGAGTCTTTTATTTGTATCTGCCTGTGTCTTGTAACGAGGGATCCAGGCGCCCCCGTTCTCTTAGCCTTGGCATCCTTTCAGGTTTGGCTTGGTCACGTGAGGCGGGACCGTGTTTGAGGCCGAAATCTGCACAATTAATATTGTTTTTTCCACAGTGTGCCTTGTTTAATGTGCAGGTGCGACCTTGACGTTGGTGTGCGGCGTGCGAGATTGCAACATTGTGGCTTGTCTGTCTGCCTTTCGCCGAGCTCATTCTGCAGGATCAGCAACCGGACTCTTGTTCATTTTAATGTTCATGGAAGCTCTTGCTTGCGGCCTACTTGAATCAGGTGCATAAATGGAGCCGTTGAGTGCACAAGTGCTTTAGGTTATAGGGTTTATGTGAAGCGTGAGCAAGCCATTTAGATAAGTTCATAGTGCGTCTTGCGTTTCTGCATCTTAAAAGCCTATGTGAAAAATAATAAAGATGCACGTCCGTGGATGTGTTCGTCACCTACGTCATAGCGTTGAGTATATTCTTCGTTTAGGTTGGTGTAGGAGTGTCCAGTGTGCATGGTCGTACAGGTGTGACCGTTGGCTAGGTCGTCATGGCATCTCTAACGATGTGTTGGTTTAGTCGAGTTGATCCATGTTGCAGGTGTCGGCCTGGGTAGGGCGAGCTGCTGGCCAGGTAGGGCAGGTAGGTGGGCACATTCGTAGGTTCCTGTACCAAGGTATTTGGTCGTCTGGTAGATGGGCAAACTCATCTCGTGGCGGGTGCCTAGGCCGTGATCCTCTAGGCCAAGCGCGAGAGGGGATTGGTGGGAGCCTATTGTTCCATTCTCCCACTTCAGTCCCCCCTCTGGTCGACTTGTCGACCACAAACATATCCTTTTCTTTATCTCCTCTCACTCTCCATATTTTAGTTATCCCTCCCAAATGTCCATAGTGGTTAACATGGTCCTCAAATGACCAATACATGTATTCACATGTTCCTCCAGGAGTGCAGTATACCCATTTCCCTATGTAGCTCCTTGGGTTTCTTGGGTTTTCGAGCTTCACAGATGGTGGGTCCAGGTGGTTGGTGGTGATCTGATTGCGCAACTTCTCTCTCTCTTGTATTATCATGTCTGTGTGTTGGCCGTCATCTGCTGGCATCAAGGGGTGCATACCGGCCATTTCAATCAGTTCGTCTGTGGTGCGTGCCTTCCGGGCTTTCCAAAATCTTATTATGATCAGTGTAGCTCCAGCCAAAATTGTACATCCAACTATAATTTTCAGTCCATCTGACAGCCAAAATGGCATCCATGACCATAATATTGAAAACCAGCTCTCATCCTTTTTTACACCTTTACTTTCATCCATCATTTTGGAATGCATCTGGGCCAATTGTGAAACTGCTTCTGTCAGTGTACCGTTGTCAGCATCATTGGCAGGGATGAATGTACAGCATGATTGTCCTATCTTTGCGCAAACTCCTCCTTCCATTGCTGTGAGGAGGTCCAGTACATATCTGTTCTGAAGTGCCACCATCCTTACTGCGCGCAGTTCCTCTTTTATTGCGTTGAATCCATTCACTGTAGAATTGATGGTCATCATTAGTTCCCATCTAGTTATCTGGAGCCATTTTGCATTTGCGTAAGCCTGTAATCCCGGATGTATTATTGAGGAGAAGAACATTGCTGCTCTGCTAAATAGTCTGTGTTCTGGCGGAATTGAGGTGAGTGCTGTTTCTGATCTACCCCATAGGTAATTTCCTGTCAGAGGTTCTCCTTGTCTTTTTTTTCTATTCAGGACAGTATTATTGCTGTTGGTTTTGTTCTCTGGCCCCTTCTGAGGTTGTACAGATCTCTTCTTCCTCTCGTTCCCTTCATCCATTTTGGGGAAGTTGGCTATATTCACGTGTTTCTGGGGTACCACTAGTGATGGTACATTAACGTGCACTATTGTGCATATACCATTCCACAGAGGGGGCAGCGTGTGGTATGCCTTTTCTCCGCAGGCCCAGTAATGGTCCATTATCACTGCTGTTCCTGCTCCCCCCTCAGGTAGCTCCATCACGCTTACACAATTGGTGTTATATCCTACGTCCACCTCTCCTTTATGTTGGTAGCATACTTTAGGCGCAGTTAGCGGCAGTATTATTATTGGGTCTTCATCCTTCTCTATCCACGTGAGCATGGGTACGTACTTGATCCAAGTCGTCCAACATCTGTGGTTGTGTCCATCGATAGTTGAAATAGTTTCTTTTGTTATCATGTTGCTGCCAACCACTCCTCTCTCCCATTTGTTGTCCAAGTACACCTTCCCTGTTATCGTCACCAGTGGCCTCTCCCAACATCCTGTTTTACCAGGAACTTCAGTGGCATACCAATCACATGCTAGGTACTGTAGTGTTACCTTCTTTGTTTCTCCTTTTTCAGGACCACTTGTCATGTATCTGAAGGCTTCAGTATGTAAACTTTTCTTGTGGTAACTTAAATAAGTCTTGAGGAAGTTGTTTTCATATGGATATGTGTCTCGTGTTTTCCATA
This sequence comes from Ambystoma mexicanum, assembly GCF_040938575.1. Classification (NCBI taxonomy): domain Eukaryota; kingdom Metazoa; phylum Chordata; class Amphibia; order Caudata; family Ambystomatidae; genus Ambystoma; species Ambystoma mexicanum. Next base: position 516,190,262 of record NC_090921.1, on the reverse strand, counting down.
CCAATTGCACCACTGTCCCTTGAAATCTTCCTTTCGTTTGGAACAGTGCCAGGTATATTATGCATCGTGCTGTTTTGTCATCTATTTCTGTGGCAACAAATGTTCGAGAAGCGCTCATGGCATATGGAATTAATGAGCAAACGTAGCAGCTGTCTTCTGTTGTCTGCTTACCTATGTGGGTCATGTGTTGATACCACATGTTGTTTGAGATGTGCGCTGAATCTTGTATGTAGTTGTCAATACCTTTATTATCTGAGTATGTGCTGCGTTTAACTCTATTATCTTTGTGTGGGATTATACTAATACCACCTGACGTAACACCTGTTGCAGCTGGGGACGGGGGTATATTAGGTTTGGGTACAGCAACAATATTCATAGCATAGCTGTACTGCCATACAGAGGCAGCCAAGAACCCGGTGATCATCAAAATCCCTATCAATTTTATTACAAAGGCTAATTTCACCAGCATTTTGCTCTTACCTTGCTGCAGTCCGGCAGCTTATTCTTGCGACGTTAAAGTTGCCCGCCTGAAAATTCTTAATATGCTTGTTATTAAGGTTAGTGGTTGTTATTTAAGCCCTCCCTATCAGATAGTCATTCAGTGCCCAGGCAAAGAGCTGTTCCCACGCCACTCTAAGTGATCTATCAAGTATGGGTGGAGGTGGGGCATTGAATATTCTATGGCCAAGAGGAATGCTGTGTAGTAGACACGTACCCTTCTTTTGTTCAGGTACGTTGGCCTTCTTACTTCATATACTTCATATACAAATTGGTGTGACAATTCTTCTGGGTAGTTATCATCTGAGGGTACCATCTACTCCTGGGCAGTGAATTTGTTAGTTAGCTTACTTTCTTAACAGTACAATAATACGCAGTACCTGCATGTGCGAGAGAAAAGTAAAAGAGAACATTCAAGTGTTTACGTGTGTATATGTGCAAAACAATGTCCTTCAGTTCGGTCGTTACTGTAGTGGGTAGGGGGCCACTGGGCAGAGGGTTTGGGGCTTAGCTGGCGGAAGTCTCTTTACTCTTTGATCGTGTGACCATGGGGTGGGTGGGTCCAATAGTTGTCTCTGGGGGATCTGGGGGTGGGGGTTGACAGGGTATGGGGACACTTAAGCCGTCAGTAATGGCAGAAGTCTCTTCCTCCGTTGGTGACGCTGTTGTTGTTCTTCCGATGGCCCTGTCGGTGGCGCTGGGGCGGGTCTGGAGTTTGTAGATCTTTACGTCATGTAGGTGATTCCAGGCACGTTTGTCCTGTAGCTTTACTGCTCTCGTTGATATCTCCTCTACCAGATGGGGGCCAGTGAAACGTGGGCTGTTCCACTTCCTGTTGAAATTGCGGAGTAGCACGTGGTCACCTTTAGCAATTTTACACAGTCTTTCCTTTTCCAATTCTTTATCCGCCTCTTCTTGTTGATCACTGTTAGACCCGCCCCGTGTGCGCTCGAGCTGTTGAGACACAAACACTACACTAGTAATCAAAGAAGACACATATTGGTACATTTCATCACCAAAAACAGTGGCAGTACTATTGTGATCGGTGAATGCTCTTGATGTTGGTGTCAGAGGAAGGCGCATTTCGCGTCCGGTAACCACCTCGTGAGGGGTGAGGTGGTGGTCGGAACCTGGTCTATTCCTTAGCTCAAATAGGGCTAGCGGAAGGCAATACAGCCAACTCTTCTTTGTTGTTTGCTGTATTTTTGCAATTGCCTCTTTTAATAGGCCGTTCAGGCGTTCGCATATACCGTTGGCCTGTGGGTGGTATGCACATGCAAATTTATGCTTGATGCTCAATAAGGACGTGATGTGCTGGAACATTTCGTTTGCGAAATGTGGGCCATTATCTGACCGCAGTACCTCGCACACCCCCCACCTGGGGAAGACCTCCCTCACTAGGAATTTAGCTGCTCTGAATGCATCTGGGTGTGAACATGGCCCTGCTTCAATCCACCTCGAAAATGGGCATACTACTACAATCATATACCTCTTTCCTTGACATACGTTGATCATATCAACATAGTCAATATGGAGATGTCGGAAGGGTCCCTCTGGCCGGGGTATAGTACCTTTTATCACCTTCAGAGTGTGACCGGCCGTAAACTGTTGACATGTGAGACAGTTACTTATAAAATTTGACACATGAGAATTTAATTCGGGGCAAAACCAGTCTTCCCTAATTCGTGCTGCAATTATTTCCTTGCCTGTATGGGCTGGGTGGTGTAGTTGGCTCAGGGCGGTATTCAATAGTGCCAGTGGTATTACAATTTTTCCAGTGTTACCCTGGCACCATAGTGCGTCAGTTGGTGACATTGTGCATCCTTTTTTTACCCATAGTTCTTTTTCTGCCATTGGTGCAGCTGCTTGTAGCTCCATTATCTGTGTGGCTGGGAGATGGGTGTACCCTTCCCTTATCAACATCTCCTTAGCCATTCCCCTCCCTCTCCCTCTGTCTGACTCTGGGGGGTTCCATATCTCACCAAAGTATGCAGCATACTTCGCATGTGCGTCTGCCGCTGCATTCCCTCTTGAGACATGGTCTTCTCCATTGGTGTGTGCGGTACACTTGACCAAGGCTAATTCCTGGGCGTTGTTTATTACTTCAATTAGTTCTGCCAATAAAAGAGCATGTTGCACTGGAGTGCCGTCAGCTCTTCTAAACCCTCTTCTTCTCCATTTTGACAGCCCTGAGTGGACAGTGGACGTGACATATGCGCTGTCAGAATATATAGTCACTCGTTTATTAAAGCTTTCCTTCAACGCCAAGATCAGAGCAATTAGCTCTGCCGCTTGAGCAGAGTAATGCTGTGGTAATTGCACACATTTCATTGCCACACACACCGGTACCTCCATCATTTTCACCACTGCTGCCCCAGTCCTCCTTATCCCATCTTTTTGGTCAATTGTTGATGACCCATCAATGAACAGGAGCTCACCTCCGTCTAGTGCGTTTTCTTCAACTTTTCTAGCACATGAGTACATTTCAGTGGTTTGCGTCCAATCGTGTGCATAATCTCCTTCCTCAATTATTTCTGCTAAAAACCTTGCAGGGTTGACCGTGCTACATCTAACAATTGATAGTTCAGCTCTAGATAAAATGATCTCATAACCTGATGCCCTCTGCGTGGTTAGGGTGGACTTGGGTTTATTCAATATTGCAAATAGTGCATGTTCCACAAATAGTGTGGTTGGGCACCGCAGGGTGATTGCTGACGCTTTTTCTACCGCAAAAGCAGCTGCGGCGAGACCTTGTTCACAAGGGAAATGGCCCAACATTACAGGATCTAAATGGCCGCTGTAAAACGCTACTGGTTTGTAGCCCATGCTGGTTTTTTGAGCCAGCACTGCTTTCATTACTGCTGAGTCGCAATGTGAAAATATGAAAAATTGTCGCTCATAATCTGGGGTGGCCAGTACTGGAGCAGTTGATATCGCATCTTTCAGTTCATCAAAAGCCTCTTTCATTTCCATTGTCCACCCCAACTGTTTCTCCCCTTTGTTACCTTCTTTTAACCCCTCAAGCAGGGGTCCTATGTATGAGCTGTAATCAAATACCCATGCTCTACAGTAGTTGCACAGACCTAGGAACTGCTGCAGTTCCCTCACTGTTTGTGGCAATGGCGTTTTTGAAATTGCCTGTGCTCTTTGTGGTGCAATCTTTCTTCCATGTTGGGATATGAGCTGACCAATGTAAAGTACCTGTTCCTGACAGTTCTGTAATTTTTCTATGTCTACCTTGTAACCTTTTTCAGCCAATATTGTCAGCATCTTTAATGAGTCCTCTCTGCATCTTTTTTCGTTTGTGCTGCAAATTATTATGTCGTCTACATACTGCAACACTGTGCTTTCTACTTCAATGTTACCCAAATCCATCTGTATTACTCTATTGAATATCGAGGGTGACTCGCAGTATCCTTGTGGCAATCTAGTGTGTTTCCACTTTGTGTTTCTGTACGTGAAGCTTGTCAAATCTTGTGAGTCTGGGTGCAATGGTATTGAGAAAAAAGCATTTTTAAGGTCGATCACTGTAAATCGTGATGCTTCTGCTGGAATGCCACACAATATTGTGGCCGGGTTTGCTGCTATGGGGTACTCTGCTTCCACTATGTTGTTCAAGGGCCTGAGGTCCTGTATGAAGCGCCAAGACCCCCCTTTAGCCTTGCGCACTGGGTATACAGCTGTGTTACATGGTGATTCTGATGGTACCAGTATGCCATTATTTATGAGGGCCGTTATGGTTTCATATATGCCCTCATCTGCCTCTTTTGATAGTGGGTACTGTTTTACCCTGGGGAGTATTGCACCTTTTTTCAATTTTATCCTTACACCTCCTATACTTTTTATACAACCCACGTCATAGGGGCTAGTAGTCCATAGTGACGTGGGTACCCTTGCCATATCCTCCTCAAAGAAGGGGACTGGGGTGGATGCAGGTGCCTCAAGTGCTATTGCAATTTTTTGTGCCACTTGTTTATACGCCACTCTTAGCCATATCTCCACACTCATCATAAACACCATTTCACCTTCCTCCTTTTCTTCTGAAAAGAGCTCCTCGTCTGACACCTGGGTGAGCCTACATCCCTCTGCTAGTGCTATTATTGCTCTCCATGCTCTTCCTTCGCTGTCTTGGGCATGCACTGCAATGTAATCAGCTGTTGCTATAATGCTCTCTATGTCCACTGAAATCACCTTTCCTTCTGGTTCATTGGCTGGTGTTTCTGGTCTGAACAAATAGGCTGCTGGCCTCCTCCAGATCTTTCCTTCTATTCCTGGCATCCAAGCAAATGCCATGTCTGTCCCGTACTGGAATAGTTCACCATCAATTGGCTCAGCCCTAATCGCTGTCTGTCCGCAGTATACTTGCATGATTTGTCGTGCTGTGAGCATGTTGATCCCTGGAGTAGAGCAAATTATGCCGTTTTCCGTAAAGGAAATCGTCATATTCAACCTGTTCATGATGTCTCTACCCAGTATATTTACTGGTGAGGCCCTAGAATATAAAAGTGGCACTGACATGTCATAATCCCCTATTGATAAGGGAACGCTATCAGTAAAGGGAACCAACCCCCTAGCCCCAGAGAATCCTTGGGTATTCATGGCTTCGCCCGACATCCTAAACTTACCTTCCCTTATGCAAGACCGGGTCGCCCCGGTATCAACAAGGAATGATAACTTTTTGTCACCTATCGTTACCTCTATGCGTGGTTCCTCCCCACTATTAGGGGTTACTGACAGGATGGGACACACCAAGGCCATCTGTGGGCTGTCCTATTGAGGGTACAACAATTGACCGTTTCCTGTGTAAGGGTTGTGTCCTAGTACTGTCACCCTACCCAGTTGTGTCTGTTGTGCTTGGGGTTGTTGTATTGTCGCTACCTGTTGTTGTGGCAGTGATAATGCCTGTGGCTGTTGTTGTGTTACTAGTTGTTGCTGGTCATTTCCCGGTTGCAACGTCTGCTGTTGTTGTATCCCCTGCTGTTCCTGTGTGGGCCTTAGTTGTCCCTGCTCGCTCCATGATGATGTTCCTGGTCTTACTCTACAAGTGCGTGACATGTGTCCTACCAATCCACAAATCCAACACACTGGTGGTTCCCTAATCTGCCATGGAAAGCTTCCTGTGTTGTCCTGGTATACTGGTTGACCGGTGGGGTAGTAATTTCTAAGTCCTCCCACCTGTTGTTGTGTGTTGTATCCGTATCCTCTCCCTCTCATTATTCCTCCCCTTCCCCTATTGTAATTATAATACCCAGCTCCTGGCATTGAGTATCCTCCTTCCAAGTTGGTCGTGTATGGTTGGAGTGGCGTCATCTGTTGTGTTATAGTCTGGGAGGGTTGTATTTGGGAGGGGTCTTGTGCAGCCACTACTTGTGTGGGGCTTTGGGTCATTGTTGCAGGTGTAGTTATTAGTGCCCCTTCCATTGTGTATTTAGTAAGTTTTTTCTGTACAAGTTTAGCCTCTTCCGCTTCCCTGTCCTCTTCCTTTTGTTTCATTTTACCTTGCCATGTCCTACAATGATGTACTATTGTCAGTTGTATTTCTGGCCATGCTTTTGCTTCCATTCCCACCACTTTCTTCAGTTGTTTCTAAACTCCTTCTGGGAGCCCTTGTACCAGTATATGATAGAATATTGCTGGTGTTTTGTCCCATTGTTCTCTAGTTTCCATGCACCACTTCTCTTGAATTTCCTGGATATAATCAACAGGACCTTCGTTCTCACGCATCTTGCGTGAGGTAATTGCTCCTATGTCTGATGTGTCTGGGTACTGTACTCTTAGTGCCTGCCATAATGCATGTCTGCAGTTTGCGAATGGTGCCCCATCGTGTGATGTGTTGGTTATTGTTACCCCAGTGAATCCCGCTCTTTTCCAAATGTCATCCGCTGCATCCCCTAATATGGATATTAGAAGGCCCTTTACATCCCCCACTGCCAGTTTCTGTCCTGCGGTGTGTTTTTCCATTTCATATATCCATTTACCTGCACCTCCACTTAATGATGGGAGCCTGCACTTTATATTTTCTTTGTCTACATGCTTCCAAGGGACGTATTGTGGTCTCACCCCTCCCCTCTCCAGAAGCGGCATTAAGTTGTGTCTCGTTATCTCCCTTGGGTTCCATAAAATTGAGTCCCCACACCCCTCCTCTTCCTCCCTCTCTCTTATATCGTCTATTCCGTCCGTAGTTCCCCTGCTCGTAACTCTTTCTTCTCCATCTTTTCCCCTTTTTTCATCATCTCCTGTATTTAATGTGGGCGTGTGTATTCGTCCTTCCTGCCTACGTCTAGGGAGGTCTCTAAGCCTACCTACATAAGGTGTCATTTCGTTTGTGAAAGGCGCCAGTTTAGTTGTACGTAGTGAGCGTGGGGTGGTTGACTGAGGGTAGGATGGTGAGGGTGTGGCTTCATGTATCTGTCTTTTCGCTATTCCTCGCTCTTCCTCCTCACTTTTCTCCAGTTCATCCTTTCTCATACATATCCATGGTGAGTCTGTATTGGTCCGAGTGGTGTATAGTTTATCTAGGCTTTCCCTGTCACTGTTTCTTCCTTCCTTCTCCATTCCTTCTTCCTCCTCACTACAAAAGTCATCTGTATGTGGCTGCCCCCACTCTGTCTTTCTCCCCTTGATCGTTACTGTTTTTAGGTCTATTAGGTATGTGTCTCCTCTTTCTCCTTTACCACCCGCTCCCCTTTGTGCTGATGTTGTTGCTACTTCTGTATCTCTATATACATACCCCCTTTCTTCAATCTTTCCTCTCCTATCTTCTCTTTCCCCTTCATTTCTCTCCTCCATCTCTCTACCAATTTCCTCCCTTTTCCTTTTTAATTCCTCCATTACTTCACTACTCATCTTTCCCAATATCCTTTCATCCTCTTCCTTCCTTTCCCTTCTCACCCTCTCTCTTTCTAATATACTCTCTATCACCCTCCCTTCTTCGTATTTCCTGGTCGTTTCTGATAGTAATCTCTTCTTCCACATTGCCATTTCTTTTTCTTTCTCTTCTTCTTCCTTTTTCCTCTCTCGTAGCACTGCTCTTGATACCCTTTCTGCTGCTGCTTTTACCCTTTCGGCTTCTCTCCTTTGCTCCTCATTTCGTTCCCTTATTCTTTCCAACTCGTTCTTACCTTCTTTCCTTTCCCTCGCTCTCTCTCTTTCCTCCCTCTCGAGCTGTTTTATTAGTTAATTTTGCTCATCCCTTAGCTCTGCTAGCCGTTCCTCCAAAATCTCTTCCTTTCATCTTATCAGCTCTTCTCCCCTTATTTCACTCTCCCTGGTATTATCCTCGTCCATCTTCCTCACTACCTCCCTCTCTTCTCCTGTTAGTGTACCTCGTAATTTTAATAGTATCTGTGCAGCTACCCACTCGTCATGTCCTATTTCCTCAGTTTGCTCTTCTCCAGTCCTCCCCTCCCCCTCTGGCATCTTCCTATAGGCTGATCCCGTCGTACTAGTCCGCTCCCCTCCCTTGTGGACACCTGTCACTGCATATGGTGGCGGGCTGTATGTCGGGTTCGAGTACCCCTCAGCCGCCCTTAATTGTTCTCTTCCTATTTCACCTAGTTCTCTTAAAGGGTACAACCCCCCTCCCTCTGTTTTCACTACCTTGGCTAGGGTTATATCGTCGCTCTGTTCCTTTTTTAGTTCATTTTCTTTTGGGTTGTTATTCTTTTCTCCTCCCTCTTGTCCGTTCCCCGTGTTCTTTGGGCCTTCTCTCCTTCCTACTTAATCTCTTTTTCTTCTGGTGTTTCCCCCACAGTGAACATTCCATTAGGTCCTGGTCGGGACCCCTGGAACATCCGCCATAAGTTAAACATCTCCACATGGTTTGTCAATTTCTTCCCCTTGTATGTATTATGCAGATGGTTTAATAGTGAATGTTGGGTATATTGATCGAAGCTACCATTAGGCGGCCATGGTGTTGTCATTTTGTTGTCCGTCCCCTGTGTCCATTCAATGCTATACTTGATCAATTTCTCCCGATGGGGAGACATTGTTTTGCATATGTGCTCTAGTGGGGTAGTGAGGGTGTTCCCCCACCCTCCCGATCCTGCTCCGTGTGACATAGCAGCGCTCCACTTGCTATCCTTCCCCTGTTTGGTAGCTGTTATTTTACTAACACCTACAATACACAAGCTTTTACCTTTACCTGGCCCCGTGAGTTTGGGGACTTGCGATAGTCCGCTAAGGAAAATTATTAAAATATAGTATTTACATTTGCATATTCTTTTCTTTCTTGTCTTCCCTTACAGAACACCCTTACGGCCCCCTGCGGCCGAGGCACACGTAGCCCCCTACGGCTGCGTACCCCTTGTGACGTTCTTATACAGTCGTCCTATTTTCATTTGCTCCTCATCCCTCTTCTATACTTGCCGTGGCCGGCGTTCTCCGTGCTCAGCCACGCCCCCCCCTTTCGCCTTTTCCCCGATCTACTCGTTACCGTTTATCTCCGTTTCCACTCCCTTACCACAACTCTCTTCCCCACCACCCTCCGAAAGAGAGATGCCTTGTGCTCGGGATATCCTATGAAAGCCCTACTGGTGACGTCACCGATCTCTTCAAACTATTAGTCAGTTCTTAATACACTTACACTCTACCCCCATTAACCCCACAGCTGTCTTCCTGTCACGCCTGGAACAAGGTAATCAACAATATATAATCGGACTGCGCACGCTGCGTCGCCTCGCGTGTGATACGCCCCTCGACAGGAGGGCTTAACCAGCCAATTATCTTCCGTATTGGGCAACCAACTAGCTACCGCCTACAGGGAAACGTCATCTACCTATCGAGTTTCTTGCTCGATCAATAGGGATCCACATCTACTCATTGATCAATAATCACCAAATCGTAGGAAACCGCACACACCCACACCCGTATACGTAGTCGCGACCTAGGCCAATCAGTGTCTACGAGCGGCCGCACGTGATGTTTTCGTGCTCCGCCCCCCTCTTTCGCGTAGCGTAGCCGACTGCTCTCGCGCTCGTTCGGCTACCATTCATTTCATAGCCAACACTAAATTGTCAAACCTTCGCCGCGCACCTGTGCAACACCTCCCTCCTCCCTTATTTTAATTCCTCCCCCCTCCCTCACAATTTCACATTGCTTGTTGGGTGTGGCATACTCACCAAGTTCTCTTGATGCGGGGCCGCTCGACTGCGTGCACCCCTCCAAGCGGCTCGCCACCTCCCCTCGTCTGGACCACGTCTGGACACTCGCCAACCGCGGGCGGGATACTTCTTAACCGGCTCCCGAAGGCCAATATCCGGATTGCGCTGTCCGGTCTTCTCGCAGTTCCGCGATGGTCCTGTAGTCCTCAGAAGGGGGCAGCGGCAGAGGGGGCCGCGCCGCCGGGCCTCCTCGCAGCGGGAGCACTCGGAAAAATAAAATAAAAGCAGACCTTAAACAGATCTCAGCAGTGCCTCCAACTTGTCGGGGGGAAATTCTGCCGGGGTCGGCTGGGCCGTCCGCGGACCTCCGGGCAGGGAGGCCCCAACTCCTCCCGCGTATCACAAAAATGAGCATGAGGCGCACGCAAGAAGCAAGGTGGTTCTGCTGTTTATTATACAAATGGCAGGGATGGGTCGAGGATCGTACGCGTCCGTCCTGACACACACACAATCGTGGGGCTTGCAGGCCCTTTTTACCTTGGTATGACGCGCTACTTGCGTCACCTCGAAAAGTTAGCAAAAACCTATCTCCACTCTGGATTGGTTACTTGAGTGGTAGGGTTAGTATAGCATACATATAGAGAAGGGTATTAGTGGCTGAGGGTCAGTCAGGTGGTATACCTGGGTTGTCCCTGCAATTAGATACATGAGAATTGTTACATGAAGACCCCTGAGGATTGGTCAATGTTAATGGCGTCAGTGATAAGAGCCCCATGTTCTGATTGGTGCGCTCGCGAGCCTCCCAGCCTGGGACCATCGCCGTTCCCAGCTCGCGGTGTACCTGTCATTTGCAACAATGTTTCACTATGGGTACGTGCAGACAATGCGAGGACTTATTCATAGGCTGGAAGGCCGACTACTCCCACTGTCGCAGATGTCCATTGAGTCTTTTATTTGTATCTGCCTGTGTCTTGTAACGAGGGATCCAGGCGCCCCCGTTCTCTTAGCCTTGGCATCCTTTCAGGTTTGGCTTGGTCACGTGAGGCGGGACCGTGTTTGAGGCCGAAATCTGCACAATTAATATTGTTTTTTCCACAGTGTGCCTTGTTTAATTTGCCGGTGCGACCTTGACGTTGGTGTGCGGCGTGCGAGATTGCAACATTGTGGCTTGGCTGTCTGCCTTTCGCCGAGCTCATTTTGCAGGATCAGCAACCGGACTCTTGTTCATTTTAATGTTCATGGAAGCTCTTGCTTGCGGCCTACTTGAATCAGGTGCATAAATGGAGCCGTTGAGTGCACAGGTGCTTTAGGTTATAGGGTTTATGTGAAGCGTGAGCAAGCCATTTAGATAAGTTCATCGTGCGTCTTGCGTTTCTGCATCTTAAAAGCCTATGTGAAAAATAGAAAAGATGCACGTCCGTGGATGTGTTCGTCACCTACGTCATAGCGTTGAGTATATTCTTCGTGTAGGTTGGTGTAGGAGTGGCCAGTGTGCATGGTCGTACAGGTGTGACCGTTGGCTAGGTCGTCATGGCATCTCTAACGATGTGTTGGTTTAGTCGAGTTGATCCATGTTGCAGGTGTCGGCCTGGGTAGGGCGAGCTGCTGGGCAGGTAGGGCAGGTAGGTGGGCACATTCGTAGGTTCCTGTACCAAGGTATTTGGTCGTCTGGTAGATGGGCAAACTCATCTCGTGGCGGGTGCCTAGGCCGTGATCCTCTAGGCCAAGCGCGAGAGGGGATTGGTGGGAGCCTATTGTTCCATTCTCCCACTTCAGGGGATTTGTAGTTGGCTGATTGGCGTATGTGTACAGCAAGGGTGCTACAGAGTTTCATGGATTGGTTCTGTATGCTATGGAGGAGAAACTGCAAGTTAAATGTAGTTTGTAACTTAAATGAGGGAATGTAAGTAGCAGAGAAACTGTGATTACGAGCAAGTTGCATTATGGGATAATTTGTGACTGTTATCAGGGGTGGGAGAAGTAGGGGACTTGTTGGTTGAGTGATAGCTTTATAAGAAAAAGATGATATAGGAATGCACATAACATGGATATACTTACTTTTTTGAAATTCAGACAATATTCTTTTTGAATAAAGCTTTGTTGCGGTCTTTGTGTGCAGTCGCCAGCTTCCTAGAAAACCGGCACGCCCCCGCGGCTGCGCGCGTCTCAACTCTACCCCTACGAGTTTCTAGACGTTGTTCGAGTTCACTCTCTGCGCTATTGTGAATTCTATCTTCCTTCTTTGTTCCTGGAACCCCCCCTCCAATCCTTACCATTCAGATGTCCTCCTTCCTGGATTTATTGACATTGTTCCCGGAAATCGAACGCAACCGGCTTGGCAGCCGGCTTCCACGCTGGACCCCGAGGACTCGTGTTCCAGCCTGTACAAATCTCGGTCGGTGAAAAAGAAAGAAATATCATCCGGGAAGAACACAAGCAAGGAGAAAAAGGTGAGAAAGAAAGAAGCTTGTGACAGATTGAGATGCCTAGAACCTGATACCGAAACAGATATGGAAGCGGCAGTCCAAGACCTCATGAGAGGTATGCAAGAATTAACTACTGAGGTTCAAAATCTCAAAGCCGAAAATGCAGCTTTAAAACAGCTGGTCTTATCCCGGGATTCCGCAGTCAAAGAAAGCATTCTGGTAGGAGGTGTTGTGGACAAGTATGATGGATCTTCTAGGTCCCTGCATTCCTTCCTTGATTCTTGCTTAGTGCACTTCACTTTCAAACCCTACTATTTTTCTACACCACGAGCAAAGGTCCGATTCATGATATCACACTTAACAGGCAATGCCTTAACCTGGGCAACTCCCTTAGTTAATTTGGGAGATCAGCTTTTGGATAACTACGATGGATTTGTGGATGCCCTAAAAGCCATGTTCGATCCCCCAGAGCTTGTCTACAGCGCACAGGAAAGACTTCTTGCATTTAAGCAAGGGAGTCAGGATATGCTCACTTATGTGACTCGCTTCAAGCAGCTAGCAAAAGAAGCTGATTGGTCACAAGAAGCGAGTTTCACTCTCTTCAGAAGGGGTTTAAATGATGAAGTAAAGGACGAGCTAGCCAGAGTAGCACATCCAGGAACCTTCCAGGACCTTATGGATCATTCCTTGCAGATAGATTTTAGGATCCAGGAGATAAAGGCAGAAAAAAAAGGTGAAAACATTTCCAAAGACAACTACTGAATACCCAAGTACCAAAGAGAGCGCTGCTCCACGTACCCCGAATCCAGAACCCATGCAACTTGGTGCCTTCAGGGGTCCAATTTCTCCACAAGAAAGGATCTGTAGAATCGATATGGGACTCTGCATGTACTGTGCACCATCCCGGCGTTCGGGAAATGCCAGCTCCCGATCCTAAACGGAGCACAGCTTTGGGAGAAAGATGCCTGCTCCGCATCCATTTCTTCCTTTAATACTCCAGGACAGAATACCTTAGTGATTCTCCAAACGGTCCTGACATCTACCGAGAATTAATCTTTTCCCATCCTGGCTCTCGTGGACTGCGGTGCCATGGGGATTTTCATTGATCACGAATGGGCCACCACTCATAACATCCCTAGAGAGCTCAAAGAAGTGATACAACCCGTCGAAGGACTCAACGGTAGACCATTGTCTTCAGACCCCATTACTCACCAAACAAAAGAATTGCAACTGTCAATAAACAACCACCAGGAAAGAATACGATTTGACATCATAAAGGCTGCCCACTATCCCATGGTTTTAGGAATGCCCTGGTTACAGAAGCACAACCCATACATCAATTGGACAGCATGTTCCTTGTTCCTTGGTTCAGAGTTTTGTATGTCCCACTGTTTATGTCAGGACACGTTTCGAATTCCTCCAGCAAACTCCCAGAACCACGAACCATCCTCCTTAAGCGTGTCCCACATTATCCAAGTACCAGAATCATACCAAACATACTCTGACGTGTTTTCAACAGACATTGTTCAAGCTCTTCTACCCCACAGACCTGAGGACTGAACCATAGAAACTGATTCCTCCGCTGTGATTCCATTTGGGAGAATGTTCATATTATCCGAACCTGAAAAGACGGCTCTATGTGAGTACCTGGATACCAACTTGGCAAATGGAACTATCTGGCCTTCAAAGTCTCCCGCCGGTGCTTCCTTGTTTTTTGTTCCCAAGAAAAACACAAAAGAGTTACGACCCTGTTTGGATTACCGTGGTCTTAACCAATGTACCCTCAAGGACCGCTATCCGTTACCACTCATCTCTGACATTCTGGAGGCGGTGCGAGGAGCTGTTATTTTCACCAATCTCGACCTTAGGGGTGCTTACCATCTCATTCGAATTAAGGAAGGTGATGAATAGAAGACAGCCTTTAGAACCCCTTTTGGCCACTTCGAATATTTGGTCATGCCCTTCGGTCTTGCCAACGCTCCCGCGGTATTTCAACGATTCATGGACAGGGTTTTCTCAAATATGTTGTTCCTTTTTTTTATCGTATACCTGGATGATATACTGATTTATTCTAACGATCCCCAGATTCATCAAAAGCATGTTAAGGCAGTTCTGCAATGATTACGTGAAAACAAGCACCTACTCCTGGCCAAGCCTGAAAAGTGTCTATTTCATGCTCAGACCGTTCATTACCTTGGATTTGTGCTCAGCCCTAATGGAATTGGAATGGATATGGGTAAGATAGATTCCATTCTTTCGTGGCCTGCGCCTACCACTGTGAAACAGCTACAATCCTTCCTAGGACTTGCACATTTTTACAGAAAATTTATTCCGACATTTTCTGAAATTGTACATCCCATCGTGACACTTCTAAAGAAGGATACACCGTTTATTTGGTCTACAGAACAAGAGAAGGCCTTTCAACAACTGCAACAAAAATTCACTGAAGGTCGTATCCTGGCCCAACCCGATACAGATCGAACCTTCCTGGTGGAAACAGATGCTTCTGACTATGCCATTGGGGCAGTCTTAAAACAAGAATTTGAGGACAAGATGGAGCATCCTATTGCCTACCTATCCCGCACCTTGACGCCAAGTGAATGCCATTATTCAGTCCTGGAGAAGGAGTTACTGGCCATCCGACAAGCATTCACTGACTGGCGTCATTTACTCCTGGGAACTAAATATCCAGTGCAAGTACGTACAGATCATTGAAACTTGCAAGTACTATAATCCCAGGAATGCAGAAAAAGTCGCCAGGCCCGTTGGGCATACTTTTTTGCTCAGTACCAGTTTCAAATTAACCACCTTCCTGGAATCAATAACATCATCGCAGATGCCTTATCCAGACGTCCTGACTATATACCTCTCGAGGTCAAGACCTTTCCCAAGATGTTTCGTAAAACCGTGTTTGTGGCCGAAGCTAAATTTCTCCTGGAAGACATTCATGCTCATACACCTTCCTCTGATCTCTGGAAAGAATACATCAAGAACAATCAATGGAACTTGAACACAAGGGATGGTTATCTCTTTAAGGACAAACGACTAGTCATCCCTACACAAGGACTGAGAGATAAAATCATGAATCTCTGTCATGACACCTTTTATTCAGGACATCGAGGCATTACTACTACCCTTCATCTCATACAGAGGCAATTCTGGTGGCCAAGAATGATTACTGACATAAAAACCTACATCCAATCCTGTGCTGTGTGCAATCAAAACAAACATGACAACAGAAAACCTGCCGGTCTTCTGCATCAATCTACATTACAAACACGTCCTTGGGAGATTATCGCCACAGATTTTATTGTGGAATTACCCCCCATCCCGGGGATATGCGACTATAATGGTTACCATTGACTTGTTTACCCATAGAGCTCATTTCACACCGCTGTTTAAATTACCCTCCTCATTTGAACTTGCTGGGATATTTATCGAACACATATTTAGGCTCCAAGGATTACCTTCCAAGATCATCTCTGACACAGGTCCTCAGTATATTTCCCAGTTCTGGAAACAACTATGCCAAATACTAGGCATTCAGCGGGCATTGTCTTCAGGTTACCATCCCCAAACCAATGGGATCACAGAAAGAGTCAACCAGAGTCTAGAACAGTACCTCCTCTGTTTTGCGAACAAGGTCCAGGATGATTGATCACTATTGATTCCTGTAGCCGGATTTGCTTACAACAATTCAGACCATTCGGCCATCAAGACAAGTCCATTCTTCTACAGTCAAGGATTCTGTCCTTCAGTTTTACCATCAGCTTTACCACATCCAACCCCGGTCCCTGCAGTTGATTCCTGGATTGAAATGTTGGTAAACGTTCACAGGGATGCTAAGGAACATCTGGAAAAGGCCAGGATAGCTGTTAAACGATATGCAGATGCCAAGCGGAGACCTAGCCCTTCTTATTCAATAGGGGAGGAAGTCTGGCTATCCACCAAACTCCTTCCTCGACATCTACGGCCCAATAAACTGGCCCCCAAGTATTACGGACCTTTTACCATCAAGGAAATCATTAACCCAGTGGCATATCGACTTTAGCTCCCAGAATCCTGGAAAATAATTCATCCGGTCTTTCACACCTCCTTATTGAAGCCATATGTACAATCCAATCAGACTATTCCTAGACGTAATCCTGTGCTCATCAATGATCAGGTTGAATTCGAAGTCTCCAGGATATGTGATTCCAGATATAGACGAGGCCAACTACAATATTTGGCAGAGTGGAAAGGTTACCCTCCAGTGAGCGTACATGGGAACCAGTCTCTAACATGAATGCTCCTCATCTAATGCAGAGGTTTCATCAAATACACCCGAGCAAACCTGGTGGGTCCGGGCTCAGGAGGAGGCATACTGTCATGAATAGCCGGATCCGACCCTTCTGGACTTCGTGGTCCATGATGCACCACGGCATAAACTCTGCAACTCATCCAAGATGGCCGACGAGTCAGAACCGTTGCGGTCTAGCCTTTGCGTGCAGTCACCAGCTTCCTAGAAAACCGGCACGCCCCCGCGGGTCTGCACGTCTCATCTCTACCCCTACGAGTTACTAGACGTTGTTCGAGTTCGCTCTCTGCGCTATCGTGAATTCTACCTTCCTTCTTTGTTCATGGAAGCCCCCCTCCAATCCTTTCCTTCTGATATCCTCCTTCCTGGATTTATTGACATTGTTCCCGTAAATCGAACGCAACCGGCTTGGCAGCCGGCTTCCACGCTGGAACCCGAGGACTCGCGTTCCAGCCTGTACAAGTCACGGTCGGTGAAAAAGAAAGAAACCTCATCCCGGAAGAACACAAGCAAGGAGAAAAAGGTGAGAAACAAAGAAGCTTGTGACAATGTTATGGTTCCAAGTAAAACCGAAAAACCCTTGAAATTCGCCAGTTATGGTAAGCTAAGCAACCATAACTCACGCCACCAGTGTGCACTGCTAAGACTAACACCCAGGACATCAAAGATGACATCACAAATGTCATTGATGACATCACTGATGACATCCCATGTGAATTTAACTTTCATGAAAAGTCTGTACAAGGGATTCTTATTGTAATGTTAATAAAAAAGTGTGAAGGATCATTGGAATAAATAGCATTAGGTACATAGTGCATTAAGTAATGCATTAATCGAAATAGCATTGTATTATGAAGTTTTTTCCAATATACTAAGGTACACATGTAGTAACATAGGCATAGTGTGCAGCAGACATGATGAAGATGCAATATTAATAATTTTGCTATGTTAAATACTGTAAGTATTGCATACTGTGAAACATTTAATAAGTACCTAATCAAACCCACTTACTACATTATTGCATTACTGCATACAAAACACAAACACACAACACACAACAACACATACAAAAAGAGCATATAAAGGGAAAGTGAAGTAAACAAAAAAACAGCATTATTACCGGACAATTTTCATAACCTAACTGATTATCTTCATGCACAGAAATGATTGCTCTGCTTCAACTCTACTACTTCCCTATGTATAACTATCACATATTGTGACTAGGCCCTAAGGAAAGTAGTGTAAGTGCAATGTGTACAAATATGAGCATATCTAGGGAAAGTACAGTAATAAAAAACAACAGAACTATAAAACAGTGTTGATAACCTTACTAATCATTTTCATACATAGAAAGCATTGCTGTCTTCCAAGTCTGTGCTTTCCCCTTTGTATATGTTTCATATGCTGTGAGTGGACCCTAAGTGAATTACTGTAAGAACATATTTGAAGTATAAGTCTAAAAATATAGTACTTTTTGAAAAAAAAAATCCCGACTGTTACTGGCCCAGATATATCAGTAAAGGAACAAAGAGTGAGCCAGACATGTGATGTCATCAGTGATGTCATCAATGACATTTGTGATGTCATCTTTGATGTCCTGGGTGTTAGTTTTAGCATTGCACGGTGGTGGTGCGAGTTATGGTTGCTTAGCTTACCATAACTGGCGGATTTCAAGGGTTTTTCGGTTTTACTTGGAACCATAACGTCCCTTTTACACAGTTTTTTTACTGAATTTGATAGGTTTCTAGTAGTGCAACGTAACCATAATGTCTACGAACATCTGACTTCATTGCAAACCTTCTGGAGAGTGCCACATAACCATATGCTGCCGCACAGCATGATGACGTGTCCTAGAACCTGTACGCACTTCACAATAAGATCTGTGCTTCGTGGACAGTGTGGAACTACATTTTCTACTGATGTAGGAACTTGCAACCTCAACATTTCCCTTGCACAGCTCCAACACCTATTCGTACTCAGCCATTAACAATCAAGTTAATATTTGATTGTTAATGGCTGAGTACGTACTTTTAGCAAAACTGCTATTTATCTTAAAATGACATCAGCTAAGTCCATCCCTCCTCCCGAAGACACCACCACTGCTGTAATCAAGGAGCATGAGAAACACTGCGCTCTACCTTAGAAATAACACACGTGCAACATTTTCCCCCATCCACCTGGCCCTCCATATTAGTGTTTGGTGCCTCTTCCCTCAGTTCCCTCCCCACCTTTTCGTTCTTACCTCTCCTGCCAAAAAAAAGCCATCCAAAACCAAAATAAATGTTCCTTTAGGAACCACCTTTCACAGTTAAAAAATAGAACTAAAAAGAAAACGCATAAACTCCATCTACTTTATATTTCTCATTAAAGTTCATAGACGCAATAAGATTATCCAACATTTCCATTTGCATTTTGTGTTATGCTAATGGGAATATTGTGGCGTTCATCCTCCGTTCCAGGGACTGGAACGGTGGATAAAGGGCCAGCAGCCCAAGTTATAAGCCCAATCGAAGCGAGAGTGGATAACGAGGTCTCTGGACCATTACCCTCCATTCCAGCCCAAAAAATGGGGGATGAATGCCATTAGCAGGCTAGCTTTCCAAAGCGGTAACCCATGCTACTAAAAAAGAGGATTTTCGTCCTATACCCGGACGCCTTTAGCGTCCCGGTTTAGGAAGGAAAATCCTTTTCCAAGATGGCCATCATGGAAAGGGAAGGTGGGGGTTCCATACAGGGTCTCTCTTCGCTTTCCATAGCAGCCTGCAAAAGGCAAAAACAAAACCCTGTGACCATATTACCACGAGCACATTTTTCTTCCCTTGCAAATCTATCCTAATTTCGAATAACTTTACCACAAAGCCAGTCCCAGGTGGACATGGCCACTTCTTTAATCCTATGTTTTGTCCCTTCTGGTCATGGCCAGTAGCCACATTGTCCGGATCATGACCTTATACCATGACCCCAACATTCTGGCCACTGCCCATGGCTACAGCGTACCCCTCAGTCACTAAAGCTATACCACTATTTTTTTTAACTATATTATGACACTTGTCAAATAAGAAAACACTGCCACATTTGCAAAACCATGCTTTTCGATCGTTTCCAATGAGCCTTACACAAATTTGCTGGAAATCTACCCACGTTTTATTTTTTTTAAACTGTCAAAAGAATACACAAATGATTCGTCCTATAAGGTGTTCACAAAATCCCAGCAAACTTTGTGAACTCATTCGAAATCACATCAGAAATAATCCACCCATCAGCATTACCCCTCACCTCCCCAAACATTATTTCATAAGTTTCACAAGTGCAACGCTCAGAAAATATTATTGTCCCGAGGGTTCGACCATGTATTTTTGTTCATACGTTGATCTATCGCAAACATTTCCAATGCACCTGACCTCATTTTTCCTCTTTTAGAAACATACGAAATGCAGGGCGCGTCCATCTTGTGCTATTCTTATCCATTCTTATCCATTGCTGCATCTGCCTAGGTAAACTGCGTGATGTCACTAAATCATATGCTCCGCCCCTGACCCTCACATAACCAACCCTAGTGATATTCAACACCTTTCTCAGTGACGTTCCTTTTCAGCGTAGCCAAATGCGCCCATAATCACCTACGTGCCATGATGCAGCACCCGAAAATCAACATACATCGACTAACAACATAGCACGTCACAATTGGAAATATTAAACCGGTCTTTAAAAGAAAAAAATAACACTGTACAATTTGTAAAGTACTTTTATTTCACAATTAACTCTCCGAGAACATCCGACTATTCCCATATTTAATCAAATTGCAAATTTGTTTCTTCGCTTGTGATCGAAAATGTTAATCATGAGGCACACGTTGTTCTTTTCCCATACACAAAGTGTTTGTTTTCGATAAAGGAACCGCTTGGGTCGCACAGTGAATTCCAGGATGTCTGCATGAACTTGAGCTTAGACCACCATTAAAGATGTTATGTTACTCCTAATCGCTAGTGCAGCGTACGGGCACATGGGCCCTGGGCGATCGTTCTACAAAACAGTCACGGTGATCCAGCCGTTGACGACTACGTGCACCTGGCGAATAAAGAAGCCATCAGTTGGCATCTGGAATCCATGGCAATCGCAGTAAGGCAGCATGAAGCTATTTGGAAAACATAACAGAAAATATGTATCAATACCCAACCTTTATTACAATACATCTATTGATTTCTTAATTCGGCATACAGTTTAAACTAACGATTAGCACACACAGCAAACAATCTCAAAAAAGACAAAAAAAGAACGTGGAAACTGATACACAAATCGATATGGTCATACATGACATTTTAAAGAAATATGAGCGTTGAACCTGGGTGAATCTAGTGATAGTCTACATACACCTAGATTCTGCACTCCCCATAACCACAAAGAAATGACAACCACACAGAAAGATGGTACTTCAGTTACATTGCCAAAATTAATGTTCAGATAATAATAAATTAAAGCTTGTTCCGGTGTACAGTCGTCAAAAGCAAACTTACATGATATTCATCATCTCCATTCTCTTGTAACTCAGACTGCAATGCTCAATGCGCTCGCACCAAAGAATCTTCATGAACTGATTTTACATGTTCCTTACAAAGTTTTGGAATGCATAACCTTATCAAATGTTCCTTATTCCAAACCTCCTCTCACTGCATTCTTACTGAATAATCCCTTTCCCTCAAGGTCAAAAAACAATTGACCCTTATAGTTTCTGTCCCATGTGTGGGCTTCCTTAGCTTGCAACCAAAAAATCAAAGCTGGTGACCTTCACTCAGAATCCATATACATTCTCACTTTGCAACAAGATGGCTCAACGCATTCATGAGAACTGGTACTCGCATATACGTGCAGAGCCGCTGTTTCCATGAAACACTGCAGGTGGCTGCCTCAGTTGCCAAACTCTAGGAGGCGCCAGTCTGACTCCAATATTATTTTAAATACATTGTAACACAGACACATTAGTCCTTCACCTGTACTTTATATTGAGGAACACCTCCAAATGTGCGGTATTACTATTGTGACAAAATAAACACCACTTTTTTACTTCTTGCTGCCACATCCCATCCCAGCCTCATCAACCCTCACCGAGACAGTATTTGATAAGTTTAACAAGTTCAATGTTGTGTTTTTTGTATGTTTTTGCGGCGATGTCTGCGGACATCAAAACACGGATGAAAGATGGTAGGCGCATCGGAACAATCTGAGGCACTTCACGCTCTTCACCATCCAGTGAGCAAATGCGTCACATGTCCGTGGACATGACGCGCCCGATTAGCCAATCGTTATCTTGTCCGCGGAGCGAACAGGGAAATGTGACCGCGGAGCGGACATAGATATCACAAATATTTTGAGACCTACTTTTTGATCGTTTTTAAAAAAAGTACTGGACGGATTTTCACCAAATTTGCAAAAGTATGCTTTCGGGACCAAACCACTGCTCCTGCCGCAAATTTGGTGAAAATACGTCCAGCGGTTTGATCTGTAACCGTGCACAAAGTTTTTCCCCCATTCAGTCTATGGGAAAAAAGGAAATTTTGGGCAGCTCCCCTATAACTTTGCCCCCCCTAGACCAAACCTCACCAAACTTTGCAAAAAAATTCAGAGTGGACCATATACTTTTTTTGCAACCTTTAGTGAGGATTCGTCCAGGGGGAGCGACGTTATAAGCGGCCCAAAAAGTGCTGTTCCTATGGGATTAGCAACTTAACCATAACTACATGGCCACTACCGTGGCCGTGTAATATATCTGTCAATGTGTAGGTATATAGAAATATACATTTATATAAATTAACATATGTATGTATTTCTCTTTTGGTTCTGTTTACTGTCATTCGGTTACCTATAAGCCCATTCTAGATGGTTACATGTGATTACGTGGAACCACAAAATAACTAATCCAATTACAACTAATACCAAAATAGTGAATTTCAAATAAATTCCTTTTTTGTTGTTTTTGGGGGGTTCTGCCCCCAAATCTCTACCTTTTTTTTGTTCCTAATACTCCCCCTCCCAACCACTATTACCATTCCCAACTCCATTTTTAGTTTTTTCCCAAATTCATTATTTTGGAATTAGTTATTTTGGATTAGTTGTAATTGGATTAGTTATTTTGTGATTCCACATAATCACTGCATACCTTCTAGCCCAAATCAGAACGTACACCTGCTTCTTCTAACCCAATCATCCACTCCTTCCCTTTCTGCTTCCCCCCTCCCCTACTGCTTTCTTGTGCTGCTCTCTGTCTTCACTAACCTATTTCTTCTACCCCATCATACATCTTAATTTCAATCCATTCCTCATTCTGCTCACTCTAGACCTTCCCTTCTGTCATAGCCTTTATTCTCACCTTGGTGTAAATTCTGCATCAGTCTCCAGCCTCCCCATCTTCCATCTTTCCCCATGCACCCACAGCCCTCAAATAAGATGCTGCCATGCTCCCAGGATCTCCAACCTCATCTATCCCCATCGCCTACCACACAACGCAAGCTCCCCTCCCCATCATTCTTTCACTTGGTATCATGATTACCAAAACCCTGCCTGGGCATTCCACCCACTTTAGCATTAGGAGTTCTCAGAGTACCCATATGGGGGCTAGATGGGTGTTAGCATGGTGCTCCTGGTGCTTCCTGCAGCCACAGTCACATGACCTCATTGGGGGAATAGGACTTCCTTGTTCTCCAAAGATGGCCGCACAGCAGGCCATAGACAGTTTCCAGGAGGGGGCTAGTCCCTGAGCGTGGCTGCCTACTTAAGCCACGCCCAAGGTTCAGCTCGTGCTTCGCGTTGTAACTGCAGACTGCAGCACAGCGCTTACCGGCGCTCCAGAAGCAGACCTGTAAGGAAAGGAAAAACATACCTTAGAACAACTGGAACCACTGAGAACAAAAGGAATCAGACTTGAATATTACCAGTTATGTCGCAGGACCTTCCGCATTTCCGTGCAGCTCTTCGTTCAGCTCCTCTTCAAGTCCAGTGGGTTCCTCGCTGTTGACCTCCCATCACACAGCCTTTCCGCGGAATAGCAGCTGCTGATCGTTCACGCCTGTGGAACGAAAAAAGGAAGGTAAAGAGTTAGCGCCCAAACTGTTTATTAATCGCGCACTTAAAACCACGCACGCATTCAAGTCAAGACTTACCTGCAACTTCAAGCAAGCAAAACGCCCGGCGTCGCTGAGCACACGCGAACCTTCAGGGAGCAACCTTCTTGCACGTGCGCATGCAAAAGGTGCACTCGCCAACAATTCAGCAAACGCAAGGAGCCGCCGACCTCTCCCGCTCTTGCCTGTATGAAAGGGAGAAACATAGGGAATCATTAGAACAAGCTAAAGATTGCAATTCAAATGTAGTAGCACACACTCAATTCAGAAGCCAATAACTTTCAAGGCAAGGCTACAACCAAGCACCCCAATCAGTCCTAGGGGCAGGCAAGATAGGCCGCAGTACAACACAAAGCTAAACTAATCATCACTCACCATAACAGGGCCGCTTTTCAAGTCGCAGCAGGACTGGGCTTGGGCGCCAGTAAAGGAACAGACGGCAGCCTCTATCAGGAACATGGCACCCCTGCAAGACAGCAAGTTGGAGAGCTTCTCTTTCTAAAGACTGAGGTGTGGTTCTGGTTACATTCCTGGGGGGGCAAAGGGGGAGTCACGGGAGTGAGAGGAACCAGATTCGAGTTCCATAACATAGTGACCCTTGTTTCTTACTTTGCAGAAGCCCTCTCCCAACCCCAGCTAGGCCGTCCACCACATCCGTTGATCAGAGGCTCCCAAAGCTCCCGCAGAGATCAGGTAAGCGTTACACTTGGCCAATAAAATGCACAATCCTCCTGAAACAAGACTTCCTACTTCACTGACCATTTCGACCCTTATCACCCTCAACCTTTACTTCTTGCTATCACAGAACCCTCTATCTCTCCTCACGACTCTACTAAACTAGCAGCTCTCTACACTGAATCTGCTATCTTCTCACACTCTCCGAGACCTGTTGGGAAGGGTGGCCCTGGAGGTTCCTTATCAAAAAGGCCCTCAACACTGCCCCTCTGACATCAACTCCTCTTCTTATGAATATGCCACCATTCAATTCCTCCCTCCTACTCTTCTCACTGTTCTGGCTCTCTGTTGACCCCCTGTACCTTTCAACTCCTTTTTCCTGTTCTGACCGTTCTCCTTGAGTCACTTGCTACAGACATCCCCATTGATTTTTTATATTATTTGTTTATTTGTATTTGTTTTTTTCAAACCTTTACAATTCAAAATTAAAATCACAATATAAAAATAAAACCACAAAAAGCAATACAAAATAGAAAAACAAGGAACCACCAGTTGCCTCCTAAAAAAACAAAAAACAAAAGCACAGACTTACATAGTACCAATTAACATTCTTCCCTTCTTATGATTTCAATATTTCAATCTATAAGAATGTCCATGACTTTACAAATGATGCCACCGCCAAACACTCGGTCCTGGATGTGGGATTTTAAAGTTTCTTCCACACTTCTTTCACATCCGAGGTTCTATTCCCTCTGTCATTTCCAAAATAAGCCTGTCTTTCCAAATGCAGGGCTGTGCATTCCAGAAACAAGTGCCTTACAGATTCTACAGACTCTTTACCCATGCAGAGCCTGCATGTCAGGTCAGTTGATTCCATGAGCCCCCTCGCCTTATCTCTACTTCTTTCATGGGAAACAAATTCCACCTCAACCGCATAATAAGGTTGCCATAGGTCTTTTTCAGAAAAAGTATTAAATACGGCTCTAGCGTACCCCTTAAGGTGGCTCAGGGAAGAATAACCATGAAACCGCTCTACAGTAATCACCCAGTCCGGATCATACAAGACCTTTTTTACTTTTTCAGGATTTGTTGCCAACATTTCCGCATCCTATACCAATTTCTCTAACAAATTTTCACAATTTGATCTTAATTTTCCCAAGTACGTATTTGAATTGAGCAATAAATTCCCTCTCCTTTTTAATTCTAAATTGTCTACCATATACAGGTTCTTGGAGTTGCGTGATATTATTTTATAGTACAAAGACAGAACCTGCCACTGAACACGTACCCTTAAGGAAACAAGGCCCATCTCATATCTTATGGCTGCAACCGAAAGTCCACTTGGGACTCCCAGTACTCATCTCCATATTTTGCCTTCTACCCTAATCAGCCAGTCATAGGTCTTGTCAGGCCACAATTCCAGACCATATAGAAGTCCTGGTACAACCTTTCCTTTGTAAAATTGAATTCCAGCTTTTGCTGAAAATGTTCAATTTCTCTTGTTGACCTGAACCAACTGTTTTATCAAATTCTGTGCTTTAAAGGACAGCCAGACCTGTATATCCCTCAGTAGGCCTTTTTGAGGAAAAGTGAAAGCCCAGAAATGTTATACTTGCAACATCCCCAGCCGTATGGCCTTGAAAATCCATGTCTTGGGACCCTGTTTCCTGCCCCTCGATAGCTTGAGGATTTTGGTCTTAGTTGGATTCACTGTAAGACCATTCTGTTTTGCATATTTCGCAAAAGCACCCAAAAGCCTCCTCATCCCAATCCCAGAGCTATCGAAAAGCAGGAAGCCGTCTGCATATGACACCCAAGGAATCCTTACTGCTCCTAATCGGGGTGTGGAAGGGTCATAGCCACTGGGCCAAGGCACTCCCTATGTCCTAGCCATTCCCTTACCGTGGCTACTATCTATCGGGCTGGACTTCCCCTTTTGGGGTGGGGCCAAGCCTGATTTGCATATGGTCTTTCCCCTTCTATAATGGCTTGGCAGGCGAAGAACGATGGTCTGGAGGGTTGCCCCGAGCAACGCCAGTGGTTAAGATTCAGTCTAAACCTTCCAGCCATCATCTCTTTGTTTTTGCTTTGTCACCCCGAGTGGGACGGGTATGCCCAGACATGGGTCCCGTGCCTGCTGGGCCTAGAGACCCAAGCTACTCCTCACTGATGAGCCCCAACAAGGGTGAAACATGTTTGGGGATGCTTGTGGTCTCGTGCAGAAGGGATGTGACCTAGCAGTTCGGGCTGGACTTCCCCTTTTGGGGTGGGGCCAAGCCTGATTTGCATATGGTCTTTCCCCTTCTGTAATGGCTTGGCAGGCGAAGAACGATGGTCTGGAGGGTTGCCCCGAGCAACGCCAGTGGTTAAGATTCAGTCTAAACCTTCCAGCCATCACCTCTTTGTTTTTACTATCTATCGGCCACCTGGTCAAATTTCCTCCTTCCTCTCTGAGTGGGCTGACCTCTCCTCCTCACTCCTGTCCTCTACCACTCAACTCCTTTTTCTTGGTGACTTCAACATCCACCTAGATGCCTCTTGTCCCCCCACTGGACTCTTTCGTGACCTCTGCGACTCTCTCTTACTCTCTATTCTCCCGTCTGGGCCTACTCACTCTGCAGGGCACACTCTTGATGCTCTGATCTCTTCTGACCTTCCCCTCTCTGTCCCTCTCTCCACTCCTCTCTCCTGGAGTGATCACTTTCTCCTATCCTCCCACCTCGCCCTCCCTACCCCACAGGCAAAGCCACCCTCATCATTGCCACCCACCTTCTCGGTCATCCGACCCATGAAGCGCGTGTCAGTTGTGGCTTTCGCTGCCACCTTCTCGCCCCCCCTCCACCTTCGGCAGACTCCCACCCTGACACAGCCCTCTCCTTGCTCCACTCTGCTATATCTGATACTCTTGATATCCTTGCCCCTGTCATGAAAATCCGCCTGAAGCCCAAAGCCAAATGTAACTCCTGGTATGATTCGGATCTCGTCACCCTAAAACGCAAGTGCAGGGTGGCAGAGAGGAAATGGCGTGCTTCATGTTCATCCTCTGACAAACTGGCCTGCCGCCTGCTCCAAAGGCAATACCGTCTCTCTGTTCTCACCAAGAAGAGAGCCCTTATCCAAGCCCGCATCTCTGCGGCATCTAACAACTCGGCTGAACTCTTTAAAATCTGCAAGGAGCTTGCCAACCCTGCTGCAGTCTCTACCTCTCCTGTCCCCTCCCAGGCCCTCTGCACTGCACTGGCCTCCCACTTCATCTCTAAAACTCAGGACATCCTGTCCTCACTCTCCTCCTATCACCTCCCCCCTCTCTTCCCTGCTCATCCTCTGGCCCTTCTGCAGCCACCCCTCCTCCCTCCTTCTCTGCCTTTCCCCTTTTTTCTGCTGATGAGGTTTCCAGACAAGTCCGATCTATGAAAGTCTCGTCTAAACAGATTCACCCCTGTTCCTCCAAAACTATCAAGGACCACATCGACTCCCTGGCTCCTGCCCTGGCTGACCTTTGCAACCACTCCTTCGCCTCTGGAGTCTTCCCATCCCCCCTCAAGCACTCCCTTGTGCACCCTCTCCTTACGAAACCCTCTGCCGACCCCTCCTGTCCAGCTAACTATCGCCCAATCTCCATCACTCCCTTCCTGGGCAAGCTCCTGGAGAAACTGGCCATCTCCCAGCTTAACCTCCATGCTGAAGCTGTTGATAGTCTCCATGACCATCAATCTGGCTTCAGAGCGGCCAGAAGCACGGAAACTGCTCTCCTGAACATCCGTGAGGACCTGCTCTTGAACCTCGACTCCAACACTCCGTGTGTTCTCATTCTGCTCGATCTCTCTTCTGCCTTTGACACTGTCAACCATGCCATCCTGCTCAACCGTCTCCGTGATAACCTGGGTATCACTGGTCAGGCTCTGGCGTGGCTGACCTCTTTCCTTTCCAATCGACCCTCCCAGGTCCAACTTGGGTCCTTCCTCTCTGACATCTTTTTCTCCACCTGTGGCGTTCCCCAGGGATCTAATCTCTCTCCCTGGCTGTTCAACCAGTATCTGGCACTCCTTGCCCACCGCATCGCCGCCCTCTGCCCCAACTTTCAGTGCTATGCGTACGATACCCAGCTCATTTTCAGGCTACCCTCGGCCTCCTCCTCTCCCTCCCTCATCTCTGACTGTCTATCTGCTATCCCGGAATGGTGTGCTGCCAATGACCTCTGCCTTAATGCTAGTAAGACTGAGATCCTACTCATCGGCACACCCACTCCCTCCTTCCCTGCAGCTCTCTGGCCGGCCTCTCTTGGCCCTCTTCCTGCTACTACCTGCAAGGCAAAAAACCTCGGGGTCATCTTCGACTCCACACTCTCCTTCTCTCCTCATATATCTGATGTCTCTAAGAAGTCACATTACCAGCTGCACCTCCTCAGAGTTATTCTTCCCTTCCACTCCTTCCCCCAGAAGCTCACTGTCTCCCGAGCCCTGGTTCTCTCGAAGCTGGACTACTGTAACAGCCTCTATCTTAATCTGCCTGCCTCCACTCTCCGCCCTCTGCAACTCATCCAGAACAGAACTGCGAGACTTGTCCTTGGCCTCAAGCCCAGGGACCGTATCTCTCCAGGACTGAAATCTCTACACTGGCTCCCAGTGGCTGCGAGGATTAAGTTCAAAACCCTTTGCATTGTCCACAAGGCCTTCTGGGGCCTGGGGCCTAAATACCTTCAACTCTCTCTTCCTAAATATCTTCCTTCCCGAGCCCTACGCTCATCCGTCTCCAACTCCCTCAGGGTCAGCCGTTTCTCGAAGCAACGAGCTGGGGGTAGATCTCTCTCCGCGGCAGGGGCCTCCCTCTGGAACAGCCTTCCTGCCTCCCTGAAACTTGAGGAGAACCATCTCTGGTTCCGGAAGCACCTCAAAACCTTCCTCTTCACTTCTGCTTTCTCTCTCCCTCTCCCCTGCTAAATTCTTCACCAATACTGCACTGATTCTGCAACTGGGCCACTCTCACCGACCTCGGTCCTGGGCCCAGTCACTCTTCACTTGCACTGCCTCCCTGGCAACCCCTGCACTGCGGGACTGTCTCTGTATCACTACAGCCCCCCCCCCAGCACTTGTCTGCACTTACCTTGCACTTGCCACCAGCTGGCCCTATTTATTTATTATTTTATTTCTATTCTACTTATTTGTACTGCACTCCCCCCCCTGCCCCTTCCACTTGCACTTTTTCCCTTCCCCCTACCCCTGCACTTGCGCAGTCTGAATGACACCTGGCCTAGTAGGATCGTTGTCTGTCTTCCCCTTGTTCCCCCCTCCCTGCCTCGTCGCGCCTTGAAACACTTGTGTATAGGCGCGTTACAAATGCCTTATCATATCATATCAAGAGGCAGGGAGCCAGGGCACATCCCTACCTCAAACCCACACCTGTACTTATTCTGCACGGAAGATCCCCATCTTGGTTCAAATTGACATATATCCCTGTACTTTCATGTAAAGCCAAGGTCCACCTAAGGAGCCCTTGTGGCATACCCCATTGAAGTAATTTCGACCACAATCTGCGGTGGTCGGCACAGTTGGACGCAGCCGATAGGTCAATCAATGCCATATGAATGGTAAGATTTTTGGCCCCCCCTTGTCCTTTCCTGTAACTCCCTGACTATTGCCCGGCTGATGTTAGTCGAGTGGCCCAGACAGAAACCTGTTTGGAATTGGTCCAATCTCCCCATTTAATGAGTTCAATCCTCCATATGTCGTAACAGTAATCCCTCAAATATTTTACATTCTACATCCAACAGGGAGATTGGCCTATAACTCCCATTTATCCCCCCTCTTATAAATCGGGACCAC
This sequence comes from Ambystoma mexicanum, assembly GCF_040938575.1. Classification (NCBI taxonomy): domain Eukaryota; kingdom Metazoa; phylum Chordata; class Amphibia; order Caudata; family Ambystomatidae; genus Ambystoma; species Ambystoma mexicanum. The sequence goes on along the minus strand of NC_090921.1, from coordinate 516,160,328 downwards.
GTAGGTGGACCTCCATGTCTCGGGAAACAACCCGAAGTCCATTATACAAATAAACATAAATGATAGAACAATTGACCTGGTATCCGGTTCGTTCAAAACATAATTTGTGATCCCACTCGGGCCTGGTGCCTCAGATGATTTTGCCCTTTTGATCGACTGACTAATTGTTCCTGGATCCAAATCGAGCGGATAGTTGAACACTTCTACTACCACCTCATCTGAGCGTTCGCCCTGTAGTTGTGTAGACTTCCTGGAATACAAGTCCTCAAAATGTTTCACCCATGCAACTTCTGAGACTGCGTTCTCTTGCCCCAATATCTGAGCTTTGTTCAGTGAATTACCTAAGGACCAAAAATTCCTTGTGTCTTTTTTTATTAGTATTTTCAACATGCATTCTGTATCTCCCTGCAACAGCACAGCTTTGTCATTTTTACAGAGGTTCTTGTACTTTTTTTCAGGGTATGTGATTTAAGGTTTATTTCTGAGGGGCCTGATGGGCTATCTCTTATTAGCTTCAGTCTCTTTCTTAGCTCTCTTCTCTTAAGAACCAAGGTCTCATTATATCTATGTAGATGTATGGTTTTCCCTGGCCGATCTTTAATTAGCCAATTGCTGGATATTTTGTATGCACATTTTACCAACGTTTCTGAGTAATTTTGTACTCCAAAACAGATGATATTCCTTTCGTATTGTGTTGCTTGAACCATCATCTGTAAACTTTGATTTAAATTGGACACATTCCTTTTCGTCCATTTCAATCTTTTCCACCCATTAGCACAGACAAGGTCCTTTATTTCACTGTGCACTGCTCATACATAACATATATGAAAGGTCACTCGGATCATACCATGATCACCCCAATTATTATGTACTACCACTGAATCTGAACAATCCTTGAATAGCGGATAGTCTACAAAAACATAGTCCAGCACTGATTTGCTGTCTCCCCTTTGCCAGGTATGTTCCCTTTTGCCAGAATCTCCTTTAGTTCATACAATCATATTCAGGTCTAATGATCTCATCATTGCTACCCATTTCAAACCTGCCAAGGTTTTGAAGTTTTGAGGAATGGGATTCCATGTTATATCCCTTATTTCCTCCCCTGGAAGGCCCACTGGACAATCTGCATTCAAAGCTCCCGCCACCAAAACCAAGCCTCCCTCATTTACCTCCCTCCAAGCTGTTCTACAGTCATGAATTTGTATTCAGAGCTATACATTTTGCCCACATTCTGCCACTCGTTTGAAATCCAGTTAACACTCTTCACCTTCTTACACACCTTCCGCCTCCCCAACCATGCCAAGTTAAACCCCAAGGCGTCAGTTTAGCAACTTCTGTTAACACCAGCCCTGTAACCAAACGGGAATGAAAGTGGATTCCACACTCATTTGCCTTAGACTGTGTTGAAAAGTAAATCCTCTCTATATCTTAAGAGGAAATTGGTCTTAATGTTGGAATTTTGGCAAGATAGTCAACACATTCGATCTATTTATGCATATATCCACCCCACTATTCAAAGTACATGACATGAGCAATTTTGTTTCATCCAAATCGGGATTCAAAACGGCGGCCTCATATTGTCCGCATTCCGGAAGGTTCACTTGCTTCGGGATTACAGAATAATTCCTACAGTTGCCGTCTTTGGAACTTGTTCCTTTTAAGCCACTTATTGAAAATTGTGGCCTGCAGGGGCTTTCTCGTTGACCCAAAGTTATTTGCTGGGGGTCAGTTGTGAGTCAGGTTAATATATCCTTCTCTCTACCCCATTCTATATCTTCATTGAATGGTCTGTCCTCACTCAGTGTATTCCTCCCTGCTCCACTTCTTGATCCTGGCCAATACAACTTCTTAGATAAGCAGCCCAGATCTCCAGTTTCTTCCCTCCCATCCTTCATTTGTGGGTTAGTTGTCAAATTCCATTGGTCTATGTTCTTTCCCAGCGTGGCTGCCCTAAGGCTGTCCTGTTGTGCCAGATGTTTACCGGGTCATTTTCGCAAGACCCCTCCTGCTCCAGTTTCATTACCGATGCTTCCGTCCCTAATGTCTGACACATCCTCTCGTAATCTCATTGCTGCCTCTGGGGACACGACTTGATCACCCCGCAATTGCTCCCTTTGATTATAGACTGCAGTTGTGTTGGTTTGTGTACTTAAGGAGACAGGTATATCGAACTGTACTCCCACATCCCTCCCAGCACTTTTTGATGTAATCCCATTATCTGGGAAGAGTCTTTGCGGGGGCTGGAACTCTCAAGTCTAGCTCACCATCCACCGCCCTTCCACTTAAAGGATTCTGAACTTTTTGCTTCTTTTTAGATAGATGCCCAAAAAGCAGCTCTGTAATTGTCAGCTTACGTAAGTATTTCCTTAAAGATGCTTTATTCCTTTTTAGACATTTTTGTGTCTTCAGCTTCTTTTTCCTGATGCCAGGTAAACTATGGTTCTTTCGTTGTAAAGCCCCCAAGCCTTTATCCAACTCTTCTTCCAACCCGGGTTTGTTGGTCGAGATGAAACATCTTCCCTATTCCTCCCTGAGGCAGCATGACTTTGGGAGGTATGATCTCTTCGTCATCAGATGATCCTATGATGATAGGGTCTAAATGGTTTTGGCTGGCTGCTATATGTGTCAATGGCACGGCTATTGGTGCCGGACATAATGTTTCCCCCAGCATATCCAATTTTCGTGCAATGGCATCTAAATAGTTTGAGTGCCCCTTCACCTCCTCATAAACATTATCGTATAATGCGATACACGTACTTAACACCATGTTTAAAGCTGAGACCGTTGGTGACGTAAGAAGTATTCGCTCATCAGCTTCCAACAGTGTATGATGTAAACCTAGGCGGGGTTTATTGCAGTCCTCCCAGATTGTTTTTGAGCCCCTCCCTCTAAATAAGCTATAATATCCGCCACAATTTCATCCTCCTGAAAAGATACACAATTACTGGGGCGTGTTAGAGCTATCTGGTTCAATGCTGCCCGGCCCCCTGATGATCCTCCAGATGGGTTGTTGATGTTCATTACTACCAGCAATTTCAGTTTCCCCTGACTCCTTAGCCTGACATGCCCAGCCAGAGGCGGCCCATTAATTAATTTAAATTGGGCACTAGGCTGAGTGCCCGGTCCCTGTTCCCGGCTACTGCCGCTACTGCTGCACAGAGACTTCGCCATCTTGTTCTAAGTGAGCACTGTTTCAAGTATCAAGTGTCTCTGTCTTGTTTTTTTTAATAATATCACTGATGGTGTTACAGTAATGGCACCCCAAGGCCCCCCTCGGCAATGTCACTTTTTGCAACTTTTGCAACAGATGCTTCGAGGACAAAATACTCACTCGTTGCTGTTTACTATTTGGTGCTACTTGCTGCAGGGTGCTAAGTTGGTCCAACCTCCTCCTTCGACCGCGGACCGCAGACTGCTACACTTTGCCACCACTTCACAGCCACTTCGCGGGTCGCACAAGATTTTGTAGATTGAACCTGCAAGCCAGCAGGAGCCAATGTAACACGCCCAAAAACGAGCTGAAAGCAAACAAACATCCGTCACCACCACAGACCGCTTAACTTTGCCACCACTAAGTGGCCGCTTTGCGGAACCCACAAGATTTTGTATTTGGAACCTGAAAGCCAGGAGGAGCAAATGTAACACGGCCAAAAACTAGCTGAAAGCAAATAAACATCTGTTACCACCGCAGACCGCTTCACTTTGTCACCACTTCCCCATTGTTTTCTGGGGGACTTTAACCTACCCAACCCTTCTGAAGCTATATCCCTCTTATCTGCCCACTCTCTCCCTCCACGACCATCCTACCCACGCTGGTGGGAACTCGCTTGACCTTGTCTTTCTCTCTAATTCAAGCTCCTCTCTCACCTCCCCATTGCCACACACCCTCTGATCATTACATTGTTCACCTTAACATCTCGGTCCACCTACCTTCTACACCCTTACGTCTCCTTTTTAATGATTAAGAGGAAATTTAGGCAGGACTCTCTTGCCCCTTGACTTGATAATGTGAGGACCTTTCTCCTATCTCTTCCCCTATTCATGCTTCTTCCATTGACGGTGCTTTCTCTGACTTGTACTATTCACTTATGACTCCATTTGACCAACACTTTCCTGCACGCACATTCACACCTTCCTGTCCCCGTCCTCACATCTGAAATTCAGAACCTCAAAATAAACATGTGACGTGACCCATGATGCTATGTTTCCTACTAGAAACTTCCAAAGAATTTGCTTGCTCCCCTAACCTCAGCACTGGACTCTGCTAAATCCTCCTACTTCACAAACCTAATTTCATCCCTTTGCAATCACCACTGAAAACTTTCATCTACACTTCAATCTTTGCACACAACTCTCAAGCCTATATCCATTGTCTCCTCCCTTTCTGCTAATTACTTTGCCAACTACTTTTCCTATACATTTCCTCTAAAATCTCTAAAATGTGTGACACTCTCACAGCCATCCTCTCTCTCCCTCCCAACCCTCCTTCTGTCCACCACCTCTTCCCCTAGGTCTTTTACACTCAACATTCTCCCTTACCTCTCCTATTGAATTAGCACCCATCTTTTCCAATGCCATCCCATCTTGGCTCCTATCGAGCCTTTTGCTCACCAAATGGTCAAAGTCTGAATCACTTGCCTTATCTCTCTGAGTTCTTCAACCTCCCTCTCTCTCCCTCTCTCTCTCTCGTTCTCTCTCTCTCCCCGCTGGTCTCTTTCCTGCCTGCTTCAAATCTGCAACTGTCTTACCCCGATTGAAGAAACCCTCTGCAGGGATAGAAATGAAGATTTGTTAAGCAGAAGCTAAATGCAGCTCCTGAATATCCAGCATTAACTACTGGCCAGGAGCTACTATAGAATTCCCACAAATGTAACTTCTGCATATGATGCAAACATATCACTTTATTCCTTATTTATGACCCTTTATGCTTTAAATGCATTAAATGTATAGTTGTGTCATAATGCTTATTTATAGATTGTCACAAATGCACAGAGTTAAATCCACCTTGGTGTGTTTGTTCTGTATCAGTTGGCCTGGGGAGCTCTTCTAGGCCACAAGCAGGAACAAAAGACCTCACAGCTCCCTCCATTTCGAATCCTGCTTTGCTAACCCAAACATTCCACCGAACTACCACCCAGTTCTCTCCTTCCCTATTTTCCAAAAGTCCTTGTGCCTGGATCACTAAGTACCTTAAAGGATAATGACCTTGGAGATATCCTTCAATCTGGCTTCTATTGTAAACACTTTACTCATGCATGTCTCCAACTTTCTCTCTAATGCTCACCACACCAAACTCTCTTCTATACTCAACCTTTTGGAATTGTCTGCCGCTTTTGACACTGTCACTCACTCCTCTCTTCTCCTCACTCTCCAGGACATTGGATTTTGCAAATCGGTTCTTACCCAGATCGCCTAGCAGGTTGATCCTTTAAAATCTCTTGAAACGCACAAAACTCTGACCCAACCATTCTCTCTGTCGCCGACCTCAGTCTTCATAACTCTGCTCTTCACCCTCTGTAGCTCTGCTCTAAGAAGATTGATCTCATCCTTTGGCTTTCACTATCACCTTTTTGCTGATGACACTTAAATATGTTTCTCTGTTCTCTCCTTACTCCCAGCCATATTGGACCAGATTACGAACTGTCTGACTTCTATTCATCACTGAATGGCTCTCCGCTGAAGTCATCTTTCTCTCAGCTTCCAATGCCACACCTTCCCTCTCCTATGTCCTTTCTGCCTAACCGTCCTGATGCCTCACCCCAGACTGGTAATCTTGGGGTCCTCTTTGATAGAAACAGTATGAATGCAATAATGTATCACTGCCTCTTCTGCTCGTATTAACCTAGTCAATATTCAGACACTTCATCCTTTTCTTAATAACCACTTTACAAAAACTCTAATCTCCACTTTTATACTCAGCGAACTGGACTACTGCTCAAGCCTGCACCTTGTCCTTCCTCTCTACTGCTTCCTCCATCTAGACAAACTCCTCATTGTTGCTACCCGCACTCTCAACAACCTAGCTAGATCCTCCCTCTCGTCTACCTACAGGCAACATGCACAAATTCATTCTCCTAGTCTATAAAGCTATCAGTGGTCTTGATCCTCATTACCTTTCTGATTGTTTGTCAGTTTACTCACCATCTAGTTACCTCCTATTCTCTTCTGCACTCAACCTTACATACCCTCACTTTACCTCCTCTCACTTACACTCTTTCTCCCTACACGTCCCGCTCCAATGGAGCCTACTTCCCATAACAATCAAAGCCTGTCCAACTGTGGATCTCTTCAAAGCTCAGTTTAAACTTTACTTACTTGCTAAAGAGTGAGCTCCCCTGACTTCTCCCCCATCCTCCCTACCCCACCACTGACTCCTTTGATGCGTTATAATGTAATTTTGTATATTTCATTAGTATTCGTGTTTAGTTTTAAGCACTTTCTCCCTTAGGTTAATGGTACCTTTGTAAGCCACCTGTTTTCTTATATATATTTTGTTTCTATTTGTTTTGTTCCTGGTATATGTCCTAATGTTTACACCCTCATAAACTGGCTCACTACTTGTTCTTATCTTTACGTTACTGTACAGACAACCTTTGTGAGACTGCTTTTGCTATCTGTAAATGTGTTATTGTGAGTAATTTCTGATCAAAAGTGACATCCCCCAACAAGGCTGAAACATGTGTATGGGGTTACTGTTGGTACTCTTGTTCAGAGAGGAATTGCCATAGCATTTTGGTGCTGGACTGCCCATGTGGGCGGGACAATGACTGATATGCAAATGGGTATTTCCCATCTGTGAAAGGTAAGGTGAGCAAAAAGCGTGTGCTACAAACTCTCATCTCAGAGCAGGTTATCATGCCATGTTCTTTCTGGAGAGGAGCGCCTGCTACCTTTTTTGAAATAATATTCGTCTTTAGTTTGAAGCACTTTCGCCCTTAGGTTAATGGTACCTTTGTAAGCCACCTGTTTTCTTATATGTATTTTGTTTCTATTTGTTTTGTTCCTGGTGTATGTCCTAATGTTTACACCCTCATAAACTGGCTCACTACTTGTTCTTATCTTTATTTTACTGTACAGACAACCTTTGTGAGAATGCTTTCGCTATCTGTAAATGTGTTACTGTGAGTAATTTCTGATCAAAAGTCACATCCCTATTTTTCAAATAAATACAACTACAAATACAAAAATAAAAGTGTCAGAAATGGTATCTACTGTAATCATTTAATAATGTTGTTTTATAAACTTAAATTGGCAATAAGAATGTTGCAGACAGAAATTATAGTTATAATCAAGTATTTACAATATTTGCTGTATATATATATGTATGAAAATGGTCAAGTACAATATAAATGAAAACATTTGGTATACACTATTCAGAACTAAGACGGGGAAAGACAATTACTATGGGAAACAAACTACAAACTTGGAAAAGTAATATAGGTTAATGATTAGGGGAAGAGAGATAGACACTTCATGAAATCTCTGATCACTTATGTGCTCTGTGCATAACTGTGATGTTGTTGAGGCATTGTTCACTAGTGCAAGTGCACATTTATATTCAATTCTCCTTTTAATATGGTTGTTCATATCCGTACACTATCGTATTACATTGTATTTCATTTCTCTTGATTCATAATGTTAAAGTATATTTGTACCGCGTACTATCACCACCGGAGTGGTCCCCTGGCGCTCTAGAGGCTCTGAAGAAAAGGGTGGGGTGGTGGTGAGTTAGTGGGAATAAGCTGGAAAAGTGCAAGAGAGCAGTGATGTGCTGTTGGCAGCCTCAGCCCGGTAAGTCAGTTGGCTGGGCTTGGGGTGTTTTACGGTCGGCAGCTGTGGTTTGTTTTGTTGTTGCAGTGTAGTGAAGTTTGTGCAGATTTTTGTGTTGTAGGCTTGTGGTTGTGTTTGTTTAGAGTTTGAGAGGTGTATGCTGAGGGGTGAAATTGTTAGTGGATTGGTTAATTGGCATTGCTGTCTGGAAGCGAGGGACTAAACTTACGTATTCTCTCCAGGTGGGGTGCGTGAGCATCTCTGCGTCTCCGTACAGATCTGGGCCGTCCGACACTCACAGTCCCTTTCACACATGGCATTCACTCACATTCATAACCTTGCCCAAGTTGGGCACTGGCCACCTACATAACACCTGTCTGTATGCGGGGCAGGCTGGCGTTTGTGCGTCCCTTCAAATCAGGCCCAGAGAGCATTCCGAACCAGTCGGTGTGCGGCATCGGTCAGCCAATATTTCTCCATCCATATGTGGCGGCTGGTCGGCATTCATCATCTTATTCAGTTGCTCATGCATGCTACTGCTCCCAGCCCCTTCTTCAAAACGTGGCAAATGCCAACGCTTGCAATTATGTCCAGGGACGGCACCATGCCAATATCCACAACTTAGTTCAAGTGTGGCAAGTCCTAGCGTTCACACAACTCTATACAAGTATGATACCTGATAGCAATTATGGAGCGGGCAAGGTTGTTGGCTGGAGTTGGCTAGAGATGCTGATTTCTCTCCTCATGGGTGTCGCTTGTGTCCTATTTGACTTAGAATCGTCTCTCGTGTTGTAGTAAGAGTTTCTTTATTAGGTTCTGGATGTTGTCAGTGTCATCCTAAATTTTGTCACCCTTTTCTTTGTGTTTCCCATTTGGTTGTTTTGCCTTTTTCAGTTTGAATCTGTGATGTTGAAGAGACATGTTTTTAGTAGTTTTCTGAATTGTAGGTGGTCTTTGGTGTTTCATAACATCATTGCAGCACTGAGTTTTCTATTTTTGTAGTCTTTGGTCAAAAATGTATTTGAGCTGATACTGGACCTACAAATGTGGCGCACCGCCACACTACAACTCTGTGGGTGGGGGATGTTGCGCCCAATTGGTCAGACCTTCCAGGCATAACGGAATCCGCCCGCAGAGTATTCATGGAAGCATTGGCATCATCAGGGACGGTGCCGGTGCTTCCGTGTCCCCATTCCCATGGAGTCCTATAGGACTCCATGGGTATGGGGAATTACACTTTCCGCCGCCTGATATCTCAGCCCGCTGGGACTTGTAATGTTCCGGTGGTACCAGGATCTCAGGTGGCGGAAACAGTGTTATGAGTCTGGCGGCAACCCTCCGGTAGCACCGGCGGGTTACAGCCAGACTTGTAATGATGCCCACTGTGTCTTGATTATTGTTCTCTGAGTCTTCCTGTATTTTGTTTTCTTCTTGTTCTAAAATGTAATGTATAAGATATACGTAATGCATATTAAATGTATTTTTTATTTCTAAATAGGAAGAGAACATTGCTCCATGCTAAAATACATTGGCCCTCATTACGAATTTGGTGGTAAGTGTTAAAATTGGCAGTAAATTCATTACTGCCACATTTAACACTTTGCCGAATTACAGGTCACTGAAAATGGGCACGTTTCCGCTGGTGGATTTAGCTCCAGTGATAATTCTGCCAAAGTGGGTAAGATTGTTGCCACTTGTGCAATGCCACACAACATGTGCATACACCGGAATATACCTATGCCTCTATATGAGGATATTTCACATTCTACTCAGATGGTAAAGAAGATGCAGGTGATGACAAGGCACAGATGCCCGAACACGAACATAGCTGAACTATCTATGAAGTCAGGATTGGCTTTTGAAACAGTCCTGGGGGTGAAAGAAGACTGGTCGAAGAGAGGTTTCTTAATTTCGAGAGAATGCCCGAAATCAAATATAATATCCTCTTCCCCTGATGCTCAAATGTTGCCACACTCTCAGTCTAATATCAACAACGCTGTTGGGGGTCCATCGAATGTGTGGGAATTGGTTCCAGAAATAATATCCCAAGTTTTTCTTAAAATGGGTATTCGGGAACGGAAACTCTAGTGAATCAGGATATAAGATTGTTATCCTGGAACACAAGAGGTTTTAATTCTTTCTCAAAGGATACTAAAAAATCTTACATTTTTCAAAACTTTTACCTCATCTCATTTCAAGAAACTTGGGTAACTGAAGATCTGGGTATTGATGGCTTCTCCGTGTATCAACAGTCTGCCAACTATTGTGGCAGAGGTCGAATGACTGGGGGTTGTTGATAGCTTGTAAAAATTAGATCTTCCTAAGTTCAATATTATTATCAAACACTATCCAAGGTATTCTAGCTATTAGGGCCCGCATTAGAGAAAATATGATTGGTTGAAATTGGATAATAGTAACTATATATCGGAATCCTTTGATAATTACATTAATGAATTTTCTGCAAAATCTGTCAGATCTCCTGGTAGATTACTCCTTACGGTATCCCTCAGATGAGCTAATAATAATGGGGGATTTGAATTCCCAATGTATCTCATCTAAATATCTGACCTCGGTATACAAACATAAATCTAAAAATGGGCAAACATGGTGTGACTTTATGTCAGAGTGGAATCTGAGAATGTTAAATGGCAATGTCGAGGGAGACATCCCAGGAGCCCCAACTTGACAGAGGGGATCGTCCTTCTCGACGATTGACTACATTTTTGTTTCTGAAGGTATCTTTGACAATTGTATTGAGTTTACTCTGACAGAAGGAAATGTAAATGACCATGCAATACTGGAGACTACTTTCAGGTCTCGATACAATTGTCTGATACCCTGTTATACACAAGAGCTGTCGGTGAATACGGCGGGAAATCAGCTATCGAGGTTTGAAAGAGGAGGGTACCCTCTCACAAATAAATTAGACAATACTACTAAGGGCCTAACTGATAAAATACGGTAAACTAAGTAGTTTTAAAGACTCCCTATGGAGCCTCAATCGTTCAATAAAGCGTAGTCCAAAATTAAGTGGGAAATCACAAGCACTGTTTTGATGCTCAAATCTATGAGAAAAAAGGCAGAAAAGATCCCCAAAACGCCTAACAAAAAAGTATTAAAGATATAGAACATCAAATTAGACTACTAAATAACACCTTTAGACATTGGGTGGGATCCCATAGGTTCATGGTACATCAGAGAGAGGGTGAGGAAATGTTGAAAGCCGTCCGTCTGAGTAATTCCAGAAACATCTGGACAATTGTCAGTTCAATGTCTAACCCTTCCAATAGCTCTCAAGCTACTATAATTGATGAAAAAGCTTGGGTGGATCATTTCTCTAAAGTTTATGGCCCTTCTGACAATTATGAACCTAAAATCCAGATAAATTCAGAATGGGCATTAGATTCTGTGAGTGAAGATATTGAGATCTTGATTTTAAAAAATCGTCTGCATCTAGGGCAGTGGGTGCCAATGGACTCAGCAGTGCAACCTTGAAGATTAATCCGCCCGTATGGGCGAGAGTGTTGAAAATGCTGTTTGATAACATCATTTCCACCAAAACAATTCCAGAGTCGTGGAGAAATGCAATCATAATCCCAATTTACAAAAAAGGTAATTGCTTGGCCGCTGCTAATTAACACCCAATTTCATTACTAGATGCCGAAATAATCCCCAAACAACAAACAGGCTTTAGGCGAGGCTTATCCACCTCCTTAAATGCCCTAATCCTAAACTGTGTTAGTATAGACTCCCTGGCAAAGGGAGGATCACCCCTTTCGGAGCCTGGGTGGACCTCTCCCAGGCTTTCAATACTATAAAAAGAAACCGACTATGGAGGACATTGAAAAACTGGGGCCTACCTGACCACCTATTGGCTATCCTAAGAGAACTCCACCAAAGATCCTCCCTTAGAAACAGAATGTCAAGAGCTGGGAACTTGTCACAATGAATTAATATTGAAAGAGGAGTATGCCAAGGGTGTCTAATAGCACCTTTTTTGTTTATCTTGTATCTGTCTGACTTATCAATGGTTGAGAGAGATTGGCCTGGTTGCAACGAAAGTTGGGAATATGAAAATAAACTGGTTGGCTTATGCCGGCGACATTGTGGTCTTGGACTACACTCAAGTCGGTTTGCAGTGACTATTAACGGCTCTTTCTGGTTATGCCTTAAAAATTAATCCAAATAAATCAAAAATTATTATTCTGAAACATCCATTAGGGATAACCAAATCTTATACCTGGCAAATTGATAATTTGGTAATCCCGATTACCAAAGAAGTGACCTATCTGGGATCCCAGATTACTGCCTACCCGACCAGAGCCCATCTTCTCTTGATCATTGATTTGAAATGAATGAATTTGAGTGCCCAAATGAAGAGAATTGGGGCGCAATATGTACATTTTACATTCTTCCTCTCTTTAAATTCTATGTTGTAAAAGTGACCCCTTCTGTTCTCTTTGGGTTGGAATGTAATTATCTGGCCTTTGATATGGACTGGGACAAAATAGAAGGTAAAATCTGGAGAAGAACCCTAGCACTCCCCAATTGTATTCCCATTGCTTGTATACAATATGAACTAGGTTTAACATCTATGCTGGCTATGATGGAATGGAAGTGGGTCTCCATATACAGGGTAATTCTAGTTCCTCTGAAGTCATCCTTATTTGAGGAAATTGCATTGTCAATGAAGAGTACGAACAATCGTTTTTTTGAATGGATTGAGGACTAAATGCAATGATATATTAGTCAATTCTGATAGCTTAATCGACGTCCTAATCCATAATCCTATGAAAATAAAGGAATCATTGAAGCGGATGGATTGGATAAGAACGATTTAAAAAATGAGAGCTAAAAAAGTTTCTCCATCCTTTACACCAACAGACAAACCAAGATCCTTCTTGGCTCTGTATTTAAAGAAATCTATGGTCCAGGGGGTTAGGATGGAATTCCTGAGATTCAGACTGAATCTTTCATTGAGTTTAGAAATTCAACATATCAGAGAGAAAGAAAAATACCCTTCTCATACTTGCGATAAATGTGACGCAAAGGTAAAACAAACAATTTGTCATCTCCTCTCTGAATATTCAGGAACGTGGAACCTGAGAGTGCAAAGGTTACGAAGGTTTGTACATGATGTACAAAGCTTGCATACTCTTATGTTTTGGCAAAGACTAGTTTCTGGAAGCAAAATGTTTCTCACGACGGAGGTAGTCTTACTCCTAAAAGAACTAAATGTGATTGCCAATAAGGCCTAGGCTAAAAACGATGATGAACTTAAGAAATATAATGGACCACTTGCTTCTCTTTTCTGATTTTAATGTTAATGTTAATGTTAATGTTAAAGGTAATTTGTACCGCTCACTATCACCACCGGAGTGGTCCTCTGGCGCTCTGGCAGCTCTGAAAGAGAGAGGGAGGGGTGGGTTAGTGGGTGGAGGCTGGAAAAGTGCAAGATTGCAGTGATGTGCTGTTGGCAGCCTCAGCCCGGTGGTTCCGTCGGCTGGGCCTGGGGTGTATGCCGCTGGTAGTCGTCCTGTGCTGATGTGCGAGTCTATGTGTGTTTTTTGTTTTGTTGTTGCAGTGTAGTGAGGTTCGTGCGGTTTGCTGCGCTAGAGGTTTGTGGTTGTGTTTGGTTTGGAGTTTGAGAGGTGTATGCAGAGAAGGAAATTGTTCATGGTATTGGTTAGTTTGTATCTCTATCCTGGAGTGGACCGGTTGGGCTCGTGTAATCTTACATGACGGGATGCTTGTACACCCTGAGCCTCAGGAGGTATGTGCCCGTTTTTGCATTCGAGGCCTTTTGAGGATTTAGCTGTCCCCTCCGCCCGCTCCCTTAATAACCTTGCATGCTCCTCACCCCCTCCACATGACTAGCGCAGCTGCTAGTGTCCATACTTCCGATTGATCCATACTTACAATTCTATCTAGGTGTGGAAATGCTAACATTCACAATTCTATCTAGGTGTGGACATGCTAACATTTACAATTCCATCTAAGTGTGGACATGCTAGTATCCACAATTCTATCTAGATGCGACGCAGGCTAGTATTCACAATTCTATCTAGGTGTGGACATGCCAACATTCACAATTCTATCCAGATGCGACGCAGGCTAGTATTCACAATTCTAAGTGTGGACATGCTAACATTCACAATTCTATCTAAGTGTGGACACGCCAGCATTCACAATTCTATCCAGGTGTGGACATGCCAACATTCACAATTCTATCTAGGTGTGGACATGCTAACATTCACAATTCCGTCTAAGTGTGGACACGCTAGTATTCACAATTCTATCTAGGTGTGGACATGCTAATAAGGGAGGTAAGATAGAGTGACAGGGGTTTTCTGGAGTAGAGTGATTGCTCTACTCCCCACCCATGTCACACTCACAGTTTTTGTTGGTGTCTGTTAGCTGCTGGCTTCCTAAGCGTCCTCCGCCGACACCTGCAGACACATCTTGGGGCCGTCCTTTGCCTCGGGGTCCTTCGCCGCAGGGCTGCCGGGCAGAGGGCTGCCCTTGGATGTCCTTGAAGTGGTGTATGGGGACCAATCCGGATGGAGTGGGCGTGTTGGGAGGCGGACAGAGGGGAACCAGGAAGCGGGTGGGCTGGGGAGAGGGACCATGCGCCGAGTGCGCTATGGTGCTTTTAAGCACCTATGCAATATTGCATTGCAGGGTTTCGGGAGGAGGGGGTCGGGAGACTCCTTACCTTGTCCTGGGTCACTGCAAATGGCGGGGACGCCGGCTGCAGACCCTCGCCACGGCCTCGTTTTTTTTTTTTCTCTTTTTTTCTAAAGGACCAATCGGGACAGTGGAGAGGCGGGCACAGGGGAACCAGGAAGCGGGTGGGCTGGGGAGAGGGACCACGCACCGAGTGCACGATGGTGCTTTTAAACACCTATGCAATATTGCATTTCAGGGTTTGGGGAGGAGGGGGTCGGGAGACTCCTTACCTTGGCCTGGGTCACTGCAAATGGCGGGGACGCCGGCTGCAGACCCTCGCCACGGCCTCGTATTTTTTTTGTTTTTTTTTTGTTTTTTTTTTCTCTTTTTTTCTAAAGGACCAATCGGGACAGTGGGGAGGCGGGCACAGGGGAACCAGGAAGCAGGTGGGCTGGGGAGAGGGACCACGCGCCAAGTGCGCTATGGTGCTTTTAAGCACCTATGCAATATTGCATTGCAGGGTTTGGGGAGGAGGGGGTCGGGAGACTCCTTACCTTGGCCTGGGTCACTGCAAAAAATGTATTGTGTTAGGTTAATAATACTATGAACCTGTTTTATTTGTTTTATTTGTTTTATACTTATGTTCTTTTTCTACGTGTTATTATGTACGTTGTTTCTTTTTTGATCATGTTTTCTACTTCTATCTTTTTGCTAATGATGTGTTAAAAGTCATGATTCTGGTTTTTTTCTTATGACTAAAGCACAATAAATACAAAAATAAAAAAAGATGACAGGGCACCTCACAGTAGACTTGAGGAATTGAAGGAATGATGTATTTTCCAGCAGGACATAATTGCCAACAATTTCTGAAAGCAAATATAGACACGTGTTACTGTACATTGAACTTCAACTCTATTCACATGTATGACTCTGATGAAATGACCACTGGTTCAAAGTAATTTATTGTACAACTGTGCACCTAATCCCCAACAATATGACCCTCCCCTCATCCTCATCCCCAACCATATGACCCTCCCCACTCCCTCATCCTCAACACCATCCCCCTCTCAAAACCTTCACCTCCAACACCATCCGCCTCTCCACACAATCATCCTCAACACAATCACCCTGCCCACACCCTCATCCCCAACACAACCTCCCTACCCCCACCCTTGTGGTCTCCAGTCTGTCCCATGAAAGCCCCCACTACCTCCATCTCTTGTCCCCTTTCCAAGTAGGTCTGGTTGCACATCTTGTGTGGTGCTGGGAGCACCTTGGTGAAGTGCTTGCCACTGATCCCTCAGTAGGGGTGGCCAACACAGAATTAGCAGGTTCAATGCCCCAGAGGTGCTGCATTTTAAGGGTGATGGCCCTGACCATTGTCTCATGTACTGCCGACATTTGGTCAGCAAACTCCCTACCTCTCTGACTCATTAGGGTGTTGCTGCCACTGGATTCTGTTGCACCTGATAAAGACGGTCCAGGGAAGTGGTCACCCTCCTGGAGGCACCAAGCATTGCATCACGCATTTCCTGGGTGTTTCCTACTTACTCCTTGGCTATCTGCTGCCTCGCTTCCTGCTGCTGCTCGATCTGGGTGAGCCGTTCCCAGATGGCATAGAGTTTGTGGTCCTGAACTGGCCTGGGAGACGAATGGGGCACCTTCCCTCAATGCTAAATGTCTGACTTGCTTGCTCCTTGTCGTCCTAACCTTCGGAATCTGGGTCTCCAGGACGTTGATAACAGAGGGCACGGCAAGATGACAAGGGGAAGGGTTCGGAGGGATGCATGGGGGATATGCTGGGCAGGAGGGAAGAATCAGAGGACATCTGCTTCACAGGGGAAGCAACAGATGTTGAGGCAGTGGTGGCAGACTTCTGTGGTGCAGTGTCAGCGGGTGCAGTGGGCTGGTCCTGTGCCTGCATCTTGTTGGCGCTTGGGTGGGCAGGTTGGTCCTCTGACTTCTCAGCAGTGGCTGGAGGTGGCTCAGTGGTGGGAGGTCCTGCAGCCTCCATCAGGGCTGGAGGTGGTTTCCCGATCGTGGCAGGTATGCCAGTGCCCCCAGTGGTGGCAGAAGCAGTGCCCTTGCACAGCAATGTTTTGGGTGTCGTGTGGTAAGTCCCCTTCCTGGGTGTGGCATGTCCTGTGGCCTTTTAGCCACTCCCTGGTGCAGATGTGCCGGAGGTGCTGCTACCTTCCATAGGGTACTGGATGTCTTGTGTGCCTGTTAGGAGACAGGAAATAGTGCATTAATACCTTGATTGACTTGAGTAAGGTGTGATCTCATGTAGTGTTCTATGGAGTGTGGTGTGACAGGGTGCTAGGGCCCCGTAGGCGCCTCCTTCATGTGGCAGAAAGCATCAGGGTTTACTGTCTTGATGGTTGTGTGTGCATATGGAAAGTCGGGAATGTGTTCCTTGCTTGTACTGTGGTGTCATGTGCTTCACAGTTGTACAAGGTCATGCCCATGTAGGGCAGGCCTAATGTTGCTTGCATATCCTGTTGTACTGTCAGCTGAGGGGGGCTCTGCTAGCTATGGAAGTGTGATTGTGGCATTATATGGGACCCAAATCTTCATGAATACCTTGCAGATGCTGGTCTGTTGCACTAGTTGTAAGTTTGAGCCACAAGTCTAGTGGAGTTGATTGATTGCCATATGTTACGTCTGTGGCAGCGGTTTGACTGATGTGTCTATAAATGGGTGCTTGGCATGCAAGGGGTGGTGTAGATGTGAAATGGTTGATTGGGTGACTGTCCATGATACTTGCTGTTGCATGGTAGCTGTATGTGTCCTACCTCATGGCCTCTTCATTCGACATGGTGAGTGTTTAAGGGAGTTCACACCTTCCATGCCTCCTGATGTACTGACTTGCAGTGTCACATCAATGGCTTGTCCATTGTCTGGGTTACTCTCAGTTGGATGCATGGATGTTTGTGTATGTTAACATGCTATTGGGGTTGATGTGCAATGGGCCCATCATTCACTCATGTACTCACTGGGATCTTCCCTGCTGCTGGCTCTGACGTCTGCCGAACCCACATCCTCCAGGCCCGCCATCTGGGGGATGCTGCTCACCGTCTCCTCCCAGAGTGTTAGGTGCAGTGGGGCAACTGTTCCTCCACTAGTGGCTGATGTCTCCCGACGGTGGTTGGAGATGAGGGTGCAGACTCTGGCTTTGAGGTCGTTCCATGTCTTCCTTATGTCCACCTCTTCCATTTCTCCTCACTGTGCTGTGGGACATATCCTATGATCACCACCATGTCCCTGATTTTGTCCTAGATGCCATTCTTGTGCTGCTGGGTTGTTTTGTGGTTTTGTGACCCTTACAGCTCCTCTCTATGGCTCACCACTCTTGCTCAGTGAACCTCTGCTTACTTACTGTTCAGCTGTAATTCCGCCAGCGGAATTACTGTTGGGTAATTCCGTCAACATACAGTGGTAACGGTAACTTCTCAGAATAGGTATTCTGGTTTTCGGCAGTAATTGCGCCGCATGCTCATACGGACATACAGGACATTACATATGATATCCCAAATGGCATCATCGACCGTCTACCTTGCAGTCTTATTCTTGGCATCGTGGGAGTTTTGCCAGCTGGTGCAAAGACATGTCTTGAGTATGACACCCCAGAGGTTTACTAGTTCCCACAGGGTGGGTTTCAGTTGGGACTGGTGCCTTCTTCCCTCCATGCTCAGTGGGCAGCCATTAGGAATTTTTGGGAACCCGGGTGGTATCAGCTAATATTATCTCCATTAATAATATCGCCATATATATGGTCGTGGAGTAAGGCCATAGGCGATATTATTGGTAGGGATAATTTATGGGGTAAATGGGACTGAGGTTGCGGGGGTGTCCCCCGCAGGTTCCATGGCTTAATATCTCCGGCAAAATATGGCAATATTTTTGTATGGCGATATTTTTGCCGGGTTATTGGCACATGGAACCACCCTGGTTGGGTGCTTAGTCTCATGTGCGTCTCATTAACTGACTTATTAAGCATTTCTGAATTGCACAGGCAGATTGGGACCCCTTACTACTGCATGGTACTTGGCGATGATTGTAAAAGTCCTGCACAGAGCACCAGTTGAGTGTCTGTGGTGATTGACTCACAAGACGGTGATCCGCATGGCAATTGCTTCTGCCAGGAAGTTAGTGGATTGGGAGCCCTGCTGTGTCTCCGCCCTTACGAGTCAGATGTCTCCTGATCCTGTTACCTTTTGGCACGATCCTACCTTCTGGCTCAATGTGTTATCTTTGTTCCACATGAATGAGGCCCAAATCTTCATGGAGAAGGGAACTGCACAGCAATAGGTAAGCCTCATCTGCATGGCTCTGCTTACTTATCTGCCTGTACTCATTTCCTCCCCTCTGTGTATGTCACTGTATTTATATATTTCTTCCTCTTTAGTTTAACTTTTTAAGCAAGACCTGCACTTTTCCTCTCTCTCCCTCCTCACACCCACTGCCTCAACCCCTGCACCATCCTCTGTCTGCCCTCCTCACCTCGGACTGGCTGATTCCTGGGTCAGAAGACCCGGAAATCTAATCATAAAGAAGCCTGCCAGGGCAGCCATGCCTGGTTGCAGGCAAAGGATAAAGGATAATGGCAATGTTTGCCTGTTCAGCCGGCTCCCTGCTCTGCAGACCAGTATCCTCCGCCGACTCAGAGGACTATGAACAAAATGTTTCAATCCATAATTTGTTCACCACGTGAAAATCCTATGTTTGAATACTGATATTGTTAAGTCTTCCCACCTGGAGTTTTTGCAGTTTTTGAACTTTGCCACTTTGATTATTGCTACTGTGAAGTTTCACCACATCTGAGTTTTTCCACCTCGAGATTTACACCTTTTGAGTTCTGCTGTTTTTTAATCTTGTCCACTTTGAATTCTTCCAGTGTAGGGGCTCATCACATTGGAATTTTGGTACAGCTGGGATTTCACTAAGTCTGAATTGCTACTGTAGGGTTTCACCACATTTGAATTTTGCTATTGTAAGATTTGACCACATTTGAACTTTTGCTACTGTGCGGTTTCACTACATTTGATTTTTGCTACTGGAGGGTGGGGGGTTTCACCACATTGGAGTTTTGCCACTGTGCGGTTTCACCACATTTGAACCCCATCACTGTGAGGTTTCACCACATCTGACATTTTGCAACGGTGGGGCTGCTCCACTTTTGAAATTTACTACTGTGAGATTGGCACCATTTTGAGCTCTGCTGTTTTGAATCTTGTACACTCTGAATCCTGCCACTGTGCTGTCTCATCACATTTGAATTTTCCCACTGCTGGGGTTTTACCACATCTGATTTTGATACTGTAGGGTTTTCACTGCATTCTGACTGCTTGCCATCTCAAATTCCTACGCTCTGAAAACCAGACTCTTCTTTTGCCACTCTGAAGTTCAACAATCTGAACTTTACCACTCTCAAACATAAGCACCCGGAATCTTCCAATCTAATCATAGCCACTCCACACCTAAGTCCTTGTGAATGCTAACCGTACCGTAACACTCTAACCCAGATAGTTCTTTGAATCTTACCACTCTGAATTTTGCCACTTTGAACTCTTAACTGCCTGAATTCTCTCTACCAAACCACACCTACCCTGGAATCCCGATACCCCAACTCAAAGAAATATTCCAACGATGAGACAAGCTCCACAGACAGGCTTCTGCCCCTCGGAGCTTCCACAAATATTGGATATTTTAGTAGCTTGACGCCAATAATTGGCTATTTCAATACCTCGCCAGCAAGAATCTCAGAGAAATTCCCCACCTTAAGAATTATCGACCTCAAAACAACAGACCGCACGTAGAAGCCACACCCCAGGAAACCGCATCTCACTTGACTTAAACCTAACTGCCTGACGTCTCTCACCACTAATGTCTGAGAAATCCAGAGACCAAAAAAAAATCTGCCTCTGTAACAAATCACTAATCCGAGACAATAGTGACAAAACAAGCAACCACAAGCCTATAACCACAATGAGGCACCCGCCACTGCATGTAGCCCCGCATAGATCGATTCTTGAGACCAAGAAAGAAGTCTTCCCCAGCAGGGCTTTGACCCATGGAACAAATGACAAACCCGAGACCTCTGTGACAAAGCAAGCCCCCATAAACCTATAACCACAGCGAGCCACCCACCACTGTGTGTAGCCCCACTTTGATCTATCCAGATAGCAATTGTCGAGCACTATGGCTTACCTGCTTTAATCAAAACCAACAGGAACTATTAACAACAGAGAGCCTCCCAACCAGTGAGCCTACTATCAAAACAGCTTAACGCACAACCAGATCTGTAGTAGAACACATACCCATAACAGTCAGGAAACACTGCAACCACAAACATGCCCCTACACGAGAAGGACAAAGAAGCAGAACAAAAAAGACAAATGAAATCACACTACAGTCAAACAACAGAAACTATCTACCAGAACTGGCAACACCTTAAAAATGACATTCAATGTTCTTTAAACAGACTAAAGAAATGGACAAAGACAGGAACAAAGCCATCACACATCTCCAGCTACCTCTCCACCTACAATCCTACTTCACCAGAAAACAAATAATCCACAACAAAGGACCCAAGGAATACTAGAGTGGACCCCACCAGTCTATCAAACCACCCATCGCAACACACAGAATCCGGCAACGTTGAAAACAGCTTTGAAAAGACACCTATAAGAACCAGGGATAAACTAGAATCCATAACCATACACATCCCTTACATAAACAGAGACTGAAAAAATTGCCATACGGACAACCAAACACCCCACTTCAATGAATCAGAACAGAGAAACCCATTGTGCAACTTAATAGAACTCCTCAATGAAGGGACATATGACTCAATGGCGCACCCAAGAGAGAGCCGAAGAATTGACCATCACCACCCCAACTAAAACACGGGAAATGACACTTAACAAAGTACAAGCTAACTCGCACTCACTACACTGCAGTCTGCTGAACATACAAGCTAAATCCAAACAAAACAGAAATAGTGATTGCCTCACTGGAAGACAATGCAGCACAGGCATAGTTGACATGGCCACTGAGCATGGGAACCCAACCAGAGATATTGACAGACAAAATCTTGGAATCCTAATGGACAACTGCCTCTCTTTGGAACCACAGGCCAATGCAATAGTAAAAGAAAAGTCTACCTCCTGCGATTAATAAGAGATCCTCCCTTACCTCAACTTCCCACAGAGAACTCTTGCGATCATCTCTTTTGTATTATCAAGAATAGACTCTGCTAATAATCTCTACCCTGGAATGCCAGAACACGTCACAAACAAACTACAGCACATCGAAAATACTGCAGCAAGAATAGTCCTGAGACTAGATAGAAGAGACCACATCACACCGGCCCTGAGAGTATTCACTGGCTACCAGTAAAGAAATGCATTCACTTCAAAGCCCTCTGATTTGCCCATAAATCACTTCACGGACAAGGAGCCAAATTCATCCAAACGAAATCACCTGTTAGCAACCAGGATGAAACTTAAGATCACGCAATGACCTTCAAATAGAAACAAGACACTACAAGAAAAGGAAATTCGGAAGAACTGCCTTCTCTTATCTGATAGCCAAACTATGGAACTCGATACCAAAGGAATTAAGAACGATGGAAGACCACCTAAAATTCAGGAAATGACTCAAAACCTGGCTATTCAACTGACTGAGATGAACGTAGATGCGCACTCCTACAATCCATACACCTGGACCAAAGTAAACACAGGACAACGCAGAATGAAGAACCGAAAATAAAACTACTCAACACCCAGAGATCACCTGAAGACAACTAACCACCCACTTCTCTTTTCCATATCCCCACAACTCGCACATACTACAGACGCCCAGAGGGCTAGTGAAACAACCCACCAAAAACATGCAAACCACACACCCCCTGTAATCATGCCACATGCCCAATATCTGTAGGCAACAAACAACCAAAACACTGAATGCCATCCTTCTGGACACAACATGCCCAGTGCACACAACAAAGCACACCTAGTAAACTCACACGCATATACACCAGTTCCACCTGGTTCTGCACACATCAATAGATGAGCACAACCTCTATCCTATCCCTCTCTGCCTCATTAACCAACCCTACCCACTTTTCTTACAGAGCCACGTGAGCGCCTGGACACCATGAAAATGTCAGTGTTGCGTGGTATAAATCAACATAGCATAACATGTCTCAGGAGCTTGATTTTCCCTCTCTCCATCCTGAGCTGCTCCTGGAGGAAAAGGAAGTGCCAGAGGGAGGTTCTTCTAACTTACTTTAGCAAGACTGCACAGAGTAGGAATACCAACAGCCTGTTTAGAACATTTGGAGCTGTGGGTCAATAAAACAAGGCAGGTGGTGGTAAGGCACCCTCTCACTGGCGTGCTCCTTGGTGGATGTGGACTATCTGGGAGGCATCCAAGGTCTCTCTACCAGGCATGTGACTACTTCATCGCTGGAAGCCTGGGGCACGTCCATAAAAGGCAATTGGAAGGCAGCAACGTGGACTACAGCTTTACATGTTCATTATTGCATCCATTTGCCATCTGGCCATAGCTTCTGTAATGTGGTCCTGCAAGCCACAGTCATCGGATTGCACCTGCTCTATGGTATAAACGGTGTCACTCGCTGTGTAGCATGCAGTACTCCCGTTTAATTTCATATCATAGGATCGGAGCACTCTCCCTATTGGGTCTACTTCATTATTAAGCACTGCGATGAGGAAGAGGGATGTAAGGGATACTGCCCAGATTACTTACAGGTAATCTTTATTACCCCTATTACTACTCTTCCTCATCCAGTACTTTCTACCACCACGCCCTCTCAGGGTCTGAGACCTCCTCCTGCCTCCCCACCCCCTAGGATAGATGATACAGAAGGACTATGGACAAGTGGTAGATGTAGGTAATGGGAAGCGGCTGAGTAGGATTAGGAGAAATTAAGATGATCATAATTAAATAATTGGGACATTTCAAGGCCTAACGTTGTATTTTCCCTTATTACGACAGCAATGCTGAGCACCAAAGGGGGGCCTTGCCCACCTGTCCCCTTCAGCTACCAGCCCCTCTCCCTATGCACCTACTGCCAAGCAAGGGCCAACTTTCAACAAATCCTATGACCAATCGCTCGATCCCCAAATTGCCTCTTTTATCACACTCATGGTATTATTCCCTGATTCCCAAGCTGTTGCAAGGCCTTAGCTGATGTTTCAGAACCCAGCTCTCATTTCAATAGGCCTCTCCCTCCACTGCCCCTGTCACAAAGCACCCTTAGGCTTTCACAATATTCTCAGACTTAGAGCAGCTTTGTTTTCCAGGAGACCAGCTCTACAATCTGTGCACTCAGAACTCCCCATGAACATTGAGCACACTCTCCACAGAAACACGCCCCCAGCTCTAAAAGAAAAATGTAAGAATGTCCCCAAAACTGCATTCAGGAACGGATTGCATCCTACATGTGATTGATTGATAATGGACAAAATGCAGGAGGTCAACCATAATCTAGTAAAAGTATAATTAATTGCACTCAATCTGCAATGTAAGTTAGAAGGGGTGAAGGCACTTAACCACCATGTGCCGAAGGTAGATCGAGACCTGCAGACTTTGCAGCCAAGCACTTCACAGTTGTGTTTCTTGCATACTCGAGTTCTAGCCACAGATCATAGCCAGGTCTCTGCTGCTGTCCTTTGACAGCCTTCAGCAGGTGCAAGACAGGCCTTACTGCAGTGCAGCTCTCCCACCCTGCCAAGCTTCCTGGCCTTTCTTGTACTTTACAACTTGAATGTGAATTCACATTGTGACAACGAGCACATAGTGAAGCCTGACTGGAACACCAGCAAACAAAAAGGAGCAGCAGTGGAACTTCTGTTAAGTACATGTCCTTGGAGCTTGGAGACCTCGGTTCCAATCCCGATTTCAGCACTTGACAACAATATTAGTTGATAAATTACCCTTTCCCCCTACTATTTCACTTTTTGAAAAAAGTCGGCAATTCACAGACCTCCTATCTTTTTATGTATGCCCCGCCCCCTTTTTTCATCTGTTTTTCTATTTTCCTGGAAAGCAGCACAAGTTATACTCTTGCACGGATGGTTTTACACTAATGAAATGACATATATATGTTGCTGCACAAATGAAAAGACATAGAAGTCACTTGAAACTCCATTACAATTTAAGACAGAAGGGGTTTGTGACAGGGTCGGGTGTTTACTCTGTCAAGGAGGAATAGGGCCGCCTCTCAGCGTGGGGCAGAGGAGGCCTGCCAGGGTTTTCACCAGCGCATGTCCTGCCTGAGAGGAGGGGTGATGGACCTAGGAGGGCATTAGCCCACACACCCCCATATGTGATATGATAGGATATGACATTTATAACGCGCCTATACACAAGTGTTTCAAGGCGCCTTCTTACAAGGGAGAGTCTCACTATCAAACACCCAATGCCTGCCATTCCCCATTGTGGCGAGTGTTCCCCATTTTGCTTTACAGGAGTACAGAACCCAGGAACACCTGCGACAGAAACCAAAACGACCCACAAGAAAGAAATGCAGTGAAAAATACAAAGCCAGAGGGAATCGGCGTAACATACACTTCACCACGGCAGAATGGTTTGTGAAGATGCCATCTGGCATGGCTGCTGGACCCATGTTGGAAGGGTGGGGCGCTTAATGGACTTTTTAAAGCATTTTGCCCATGCAATTCGGCCACCGGGAAAAGGTCAGGTACAGATTGGTTCCTAGAGTCAGGTGAGTGTGCCAGCCAATGGAAGGGGAGGAAGTCAGAACGAGAAGAAAACCACTATAAATGAGGGAAGAATGGAGTACAAAGTGTTTGGGTGAGGACAGATGCAGAGGAGGTTGACCAGGAGGAGTAAGGGCAGTGGAAAGAAGCTGCAGAAGATTGTGGTGGGGATTGCTAGACGCAAGGTATTGGCTGTGAGAGAGAGTGGTACTTGTGTATAAGAGTTTGCATCCATGGCATATCTAGGCAGTACAATAATATATGGTTGAGATAACAAAAAACGTCTTGCCTACTTTGTTGATAACAGGAATAACGTCGTCTACTTTTACACACAATTTATTTAAATAATGTACATTTATTATAGGTTTTTTACATTAGTGATACCTCTTTTTATATTGTCATAAAGATCGCATACTATGTGTCACTATGTACAGTGCTATAATGGGGGTCAATGGTCATGTGGTGTCATTTCTAGTGATTTCATAGGGCAAGTGATAGCAATTCTGTTAATCCTGACGTTTGATGCAGTGCCATCCCTGTGACACTCGAGAGCAAATGGAGGGCAAGGCACTGGAATATTGTGGCCTCTTCTTAAGTGAGTGTACACTGGGATACAGTTACAAAGATAAATCATTAGAAACGACATAGAGTTGGTAATAGCTGTGAGTTGTTTCTCCAGCATTGGATCTTTCATAGATTCATGTGTTGTTTGAATAGTCCCCATCGTCAGGCTGGGACTCCTCAGTAACATTAAAGCAGTTTATGTTTACATTTGAACTGCAGTCACTTGAGTGTACTATTCAAGTTGTTTTGGATAGTATTGTCCAGCAGCCAATAGGCAGAGACTCCCTTAACTTCACCCCTGTGGGCCATCTTCAGATTGTGTACCTCACTTTCAAGTATTGGGAGTTCTCTGAAAATTCTCTTCTTCATTTGATGATCTCCACATTTCTTTTTTCTATGTTTTTTCGAAGTTCTAAGATTTTGGAAAGCCTCTGTCGAGTTCTTACCTTTTGTGGTGTTTGGGGGTGTTTTAGCATCCCTGGTGCTCCGCTGTTAGGCAAAACTTTGCCACCTTAGAGTTGAGGCCTGTTGGAGGCTTCCACTTCATCCAACGATGGCTGATCCTGAAACAAAGGCTAAGAAAAGGAATGCCCCACATGCCACTTGAAGAATACCTATGTGAAAGACCAGTATGTAGAGCGCATCTGTCTGTACTCAGAATATAAAGAACAAATGAACAGGGCGAACCCGAATATACTCTGACCCAAAAATGTTTAATGAGTTTACCAAATTTGGGAACAGTAAACATAAAAATTCAGCTTATGAATCTAGTGCAAGACATTCAAATACAATTGTTGAGCAAGCTGGGCCACAGGAAAACAATATATCAAACATACAATACAAACATGGATACGTTACTATTCAATTTGCACAAATTAGTTTATACAAATGCAGAGTGGTCCCTTTACATTTTTATGGAACCATAGAACATTGTTTTTGCTGAATAGATCGGCTTTGTGAGCAGTGTGAACAATATACACTGTATTGTAATTTAGTTGTCGACGCAACTGTGTTTCAGCCATAGGGAGCAGTTGAAATGTGCTGTGGATGGATCGGCCTTCATCAGGTCAGTCAATTGGGATATATTTTCACTAAATGGGTTCTCTTGAGTAGGCCGTGCATGGTAGAACTGTGCACGACAGACTAAAGTTCACGATTGCTGTGTATCAGGGGTCTGGTAGGCGGTGACTGCTGCGTCACTGAGTCACGATGTGTGTATCCTGGTGTCCAGAAAATGGTTAGCCAGTGAATGGTTGTCCAGTAAATGGTTGGCTAGGGAGTATGCCACTGCAGGAAGGAGGGCTTCCTGCACCACTGCAGGAAACAGGCCCGGATGGTGGTTGAAAATCTCTTTACGGCACCTTTGAAAAAAGGACAGGTTCAAGAAGAAATACAAGATCCCAGACTTTGCCCCCAAATGTCTTCGAACCCAGCCCAGATTCTGTGGTCTATGCAGCTGCTCAAAAACACTCTTCCCCATGTGCTGTTGCACCTGACAAAGAAGGGAGGCAGCTGGATGCTTTTGGTAAGCGTCTTATTTCCACTGTAGCTACGATAATTGAAGCCAACAGCTCCTTGACCATTCTGTCCTGCTACGACAGAGAATTGTGGTACAAGCTGGGCCCCATTCTGGATTTCTTGCTTGATGGCAAGAAGGAGGAGGCTTTTAAGCTTCTGCATGAGGATAAGGCTGCTTCCGACAATGCCATCTCAGTTGCAGTGGACATTGCTGACATCGGTTTTAGGCACATGATTAATAGTTTTGTGCTGCGCTGATAGGGATGGTTGAGGCCACCAACTTTCGCCCAAAAGTGCAACTAAAATCATTGATATGCCTTTTGACAGAGAAAATCTCATTGGCAAAATGGCTGAAGATACTCTCCAGGCCATCAAGACTGACACAGACACTGCTCAGTATTTGGGTACCCTGCAGCAATGTCTGCAGTCTTTTCGTTCAGGAAAGTCTTGATTTTCAAGATAACAGAGACATTAGATCACAGTCTTATGGATCCAACACAGCTGCATTGCTGCTGGTTGCTCACACAGCCAGCAATGACACAGCTCCTTCCAGACAATGGGTAAAGCCTGTACGCGGGCATGATCATATGGCGAGCCCGCCTCTCCACTTTCACTCACCTTTGGGAGGGAGTCTTTCCAACTTCCTGACTGAGTAGTCTAATATCATCACAGACAAGTGGGTACTGTCCTTAATCCAGCATGGACACACCCTTGAATTTCAATGCTAACCACCCAACGTTCCTCCATCCAAAAAAGTGGAAAACCATCTTACACTTCAACCCAAAGTCTTTGTGCTCCTCCACCAAGGAGTCATAGAAATGCTCATCTCTCACAGTGGGGTCACAGAGTGTATTCCAGGTATTTCCTACTATAAAGGAAGTCATGTGGTTGGATGCTAATTCTACACTGTTGAACAAATTTGTCCATTCACAGACTGTCAGGGTGGTTACATTTCAACACATTCTTACTCAACTTCAACAGGGAGATTTCCTGTCTTCAGTGGACTTGGATGACGCATACTTTCATGTTCCAATCCATCTGTTCCATCGGACGTTCATCTGGTTCACATTCGAGGGCTGGCACGATCAGTTCAAGGGGCTACCCTTCGGCCTCAAGTCGGCCCATGGATTTTCACCAAAGGTGTTGCCCCTATCACAGCCCACCTTCATTGGAGGACATCCATGTATACAACAATTGGTTGGTCAGAGTCCTTCCCTTCCTACCATGCTGATGATGTACTGTTTGTCATCTCTAGGATTCTTCATCAATTACTGCAAATCCTGCTTCGTTCCTTCGCAACGGATGCTATTCCTTGGGGAACAACTGGACACTGTTTCATGCATGGATACTCTTATCAGTGGGCAGGGTTACTGCCTTCCTAACAAAGTTCAACTTGCTTTCACAGAAGCAGACAGTCCGTATGCTTGTTGCAATCTCTCCTCTAGATGATGTCTTCCTGCATCCCCTTGATGCAGCACTTCCAGGCATCAGATGAGACCTCGCCCAACAATTCTTAGATGCCAATTGGAAGCAAATCTCAGGCAAATGGGATGACAAAGTATCACTCACAAGTCCATTCTGCCTCACCCTGCACCAGTGGTTGGTACCTACTAACCACGTCCAGGGTACACAATCTATCCTCCTACGCACCAGGTTAAAGTCATAATTGACAATTCATTGTAAGGCTGGGGTGTGCACACCAGCAGCTTTCAGGCCAGAGACCTGTGGTCTACATCCGACAAATTGCTGCACATCAAAGTTCTCAAACTGAGAGATGTGTGTTGGACTCTGAAGTTTCTTTGTCTCTATCTTCAGGGGAAGGTTTTTTGGGTGTTCATGGAAAACAAGGCCACCACCATGTTTTACATACGAAAAGAAGCCGGCGCTCAATCATCATTCCTCTCAACGCAGGCCCTCTGGCAGTGGGCCTTGGCACACAAGATTTTCCTGTCCACCTTTCATCAGTCTGGCATCCACAACTCCACTGCTGACTCCCTGATCAGGGAACTGCACTCCTGTCACCTGTGGGATCTCCTCCAAGACCAGCTTCATCTCATCTCTCAGACATGGGGTGTTCCATTGAGTGACCTCGTTCACCAACAGGTTTCCCCAAACCGGAAGCCTGTGGGGTGCACCTTCATGTTCCCATGGACAGGACAGGTTTCTCTATGCACTCCCTCCATTTTCTCTGACTGATTCACAGGGTTCTGCATGCTTTCTGACAGTGGTGCAGTCTGATCCTGGTCACCTGGCCGAAACTACTCTGCTACTCACTACTCCTCAGCCTCTCATTGGCACCTCCGATCCATCTCCTTCCTGCCTTCAACTTCCTCTCCTGGGACAACACGGTGGTCCTGCACCATGACTCAGCCTCCCTCAACCTGACGGATTGACTCCTGCTTTCCTGGAATTTGGGCATATCTCTATGCCTCAAGATTGCGGTGATGTTCTGGCAAAGCCTCCTGCACCATACATGGTCTCTTGTTATCACCACAAGTGGAAGCATTTCATGATTTGGTGTACTGTCAATCATGATGATCCTTTTCTCTTCCTACCTCAGGACATTTGGCCATATCTTCTGCCCTGGACCACGATGGTCTTTCTCATTCCTCAATTAAAGTCTTTCTGGTGGTGATCTCCAGGTTTACCCGCACATCGGCCACAGCATCTCTGTGGTCCCAACGTCTTGTTGAAGAGTTTCTTATAGGTCTTTCCAGGCTTTCCCACCTGTGCGGATGCAAGCCCCAGAGGAGTAGTTAAACGTTGTTCTTCCAAACTTATAGGCCCTCCCATTGAGCACTTGCACAGCGGACATACTTCCTCTCCTGGAAGGCTGCTGTTTTAGTCAGAATGACTTCTGCTGGAAGAGTTGGGGAGATCAAGGCTTTATCATGCAAAGCACTCTACCTGGTGTTCTAGGAGTCTATGGTTGTGTTGCAGATGAATCCTACTTTCCTGCCTATGCCGCCTTCGTCTTTCCATTTTAATGAATCGGTCCTGCCTGTCGTTTTTGTCTTGCCTTCCACTCTAGCAGAACGCTTGCTGCATTCGCGGGATGTCATACAGGCTTTCAAATATTATGCCGCCTACACCAAACAACTCTGCTAGTCATCTCACTTGTTTGTGGCTATTCAAACAGTATGTGAATTTTTGAATGATCCAATGACCGAGAAAGAACAAGTTACTTACCTATAACTCCTGTTCTCCAGAATTGGTATCTTTCATAGATTCACATGCGACCCTCCCGTCTACCTCAATTAGGGCCCTTCTTGGCTCATATTGCAATTTTGAGATGTAATATGGTAAATCTAAAGATGGCCTCCATGGGTGGAGCTAAGGGAGTATTTGCCTATTGGCTTCCGGGAATTTCTCCCGAAAGAACGCTAGGAGACCACTAACGTGACTGCAGTTTCAAATTTAAATGTAAACTGCTTTAAAGTTACAGAGGATTCCAAGCCTGACGATGAGGAATATTCAAACAGCATGTGAATCTATGAAAGATATCAAGGTTGGAGAACAGGAGTTACAGGTAAGCAACATTGCGATTGCCAGGCTGATGGCCGGAACCTGTTGTTGTTTTTGTGCCTCTAGTGCAGTGGGGCTACCATGTGCTTTCCAACAGTCTGAAACATTCTCTAGGGCCCGATGGACAAGCTCCACGAATGAAACAAACTGCTGCTTATGCACTTTTGCATTCATAACACTGGGATCAATGTTAAGTCTTATCACAGAACTGTGATAAGAAAAGGAGAGAGTGAACCTTCAGTTAGTATTTAATGGTTAAAAGGGATCACTATATATGTTTTTCAACATTGTTTTGTTGGACAGAATCCATTTACAGTGTGGTTTCTTTCTTTCTTTCTTTCTTTCTTTCTTTCTTTCTTTCTTTCTTTCTTTCTTTCTTTCTTTCTTTCTTTCTTTCTTTCTTTCTTTCTTTCTTTCTTTCTTTCTTTCTCGCTATCTTCCTTTCTTCTGTTTCCTTTCCTCTCACCCATGCTTCTTCCTATCCTCTCATCCTTCCATCTCTTCTTTACTTTTTTACCATCCTTTCTTTCCTTCACCCGATCCTTCCTTTTCTCCTATCCTTACTTTTGTCCCCTCCCTACCAATAATCATCTATTCTTCCCGTCTTTGCTTATTTTCGTCACCTCTGCCCCTCCTTCTCCGGCAAAGCAGCCTCTCATTCCTTTCTCCCTCGACTTGTTTTCCTCTGAACTTCAGAGCAAAGAGTGGGGGGGGGGCAGGATAAGTGAAAAGGAATGTGTGGATTACTTTGGTCCCGAGTGGGGGCATCCCGTTGTGGCGGCAATCTTGGAACAGCTCTTTTGTGTGAAAGTCTTCATTACCCCAGGCAGGCTGCGTCACGTCCCACCTTTGGACCAAGCGCAGTAGGGCACTGATAAACCAAGGTAATAAAATAATTCAGATTAAGTAACTGCTCATCTGGGAACATTGCACAGCTGATTGGTATCACGCTAGCAGCAGGAACCAATTCTGCTTTGAGCTTTCCCAATCCAATTCTGCTCTCCTCCCCTTCCGCTATTTCCACATTTGTGAATCTAAATGGGAGTTGCCTGCATATTCAGTGGCAACACTCGTGTAGTGGGCTTTCTCTAGACCGCACATGTTACTTTTGTGGCATCAACAGCTCAGTGTGAGAGTACATCCTAGGACCCTGCTCTTTTCCACGTTTTCATTTTTTGTTTAGGTTTGGAAAGTGTCTGCCACTTAAAATCCTGCATGCTGAAGTCATCAGCAAAATTGAAGGTTGATGGCTGAAAGGCTTTGAATTAATCATAACCACTTGCATTGCCCTAGGCAACTGTCCAGACCAACATTTATTAGCCGTAGGTGCCATTACAGAGGGAGAAAGACCATAAGCAAATCAGGTTTGCTTCGACACCAAAAGTGTCATTCTAGCTTAAACTGCGAGGTCACTTCTCTACACGAAATCACAAACAAACCAAGACATGTTTCGGCCTCACTGGGCATCATCAGTGTGGGGAGTGTGAGACTGCACCCTTGGACTCTTGCCCAGATTCTTTTTTTCAAGGTCTAGAAAGCTACTGCCACTTAAGACCGTGCCTGTTGCGGTCGCCTATGTAAAAACCTAGGTTTCAGTTATAATCACCAGTCTGTCTCATAACCGTGTTTGCAGCAACCCGTTACGCAATAACCATGACTTAATGTGGCAGTTTCTGGTTTTGTCGCTGTTTCTTACTCTTTCCATTTATGAGGGTTGTCCGTCTCCCCATAATCCTCTGTGCCACACCACCCGTTATTTTTTTCTTTTAAACCTTCACGACACAACCCAACTCCTCATCACCCCCAGCAAGTACATATGCGCGGTTATCGTCACCCCCGTCAAGTACATGAGGGCCATCATCACCCCGGTCAAGTACATGAGCGCCATCATCACCCCCGTCAAGTACACGAGCGCCATCATCACGCCCATCAAATACATGAGGGCCATCATCACCCCGGTCAAGTACATGAGGGCCATCATCACCCCGGTCAAGTACATGAGCGCCATCATCACCCTGGTCAAGTACATGAGCGCCATCATCACGCCCGTCAAATACATGAGCGCCATCATCACCCCGGTCAAGTAAATGAGAGCCATCATCACCCCAGTCAAGTACATGAGCGCCATCATCACGCCCGTCAAACACATGAGCGCCATCATCACCCCGGTCAAGTACATGAGCGCCATCATCACCCTGGTCAAGTACATGAGCGCCATCATCACGCCCGTCAAATACATGAGCGCCATCATCACCCCGGTCAAGTAAATGAGGGCCATCATGACCCCAGTCAAGTACATGAGCGCCATCATCACGCCCGTCAAATACATGAGGGCCATCATCACCCCAGTCAAGTACATGAGGGCCATCATCACCCCAGTCAAGTACATGTGCGCCATCATCACCCCCGTCAAGTACACGAGCGCTATTATCGTGTCAGCCTGTTTCGCCGGTTGCCAGTGCACCCCTCCAGCTTTACACTAATACCCTTGTGTGTTCGCATACATGGCTTCCATGGGTCAAGAATGCACCATGGGGCCACTCAGCCTGACCCTGCCAGGAGTCAGGTTCAGGCGGCCCTTTGTACCCCTGAATGCACCTTTCTGAGCACTCTGTCAATCCTGGGACACCTTTTGATTAGATGACCTCAGTTTTGGCATGGGAGGGACACACATGATGGATGGGAACAAGGAAGGATTGGGATATGAAATACACCCAGGATAAAAATAAGTGATACATATTTAGAAATGTCAATGTGATGCTTTTCAAGCCAAATTGTTTGAGTGGTGTGCCCAGTTGCATTTTTTGGTCAAATATGTGGGAAATTGTGCATGGTAGACCATTGGTTAAAGCTAAGAGCTGTCCAGCAGAAGCATAGGGACTGGACGGGGAGAGGGTGGGCAATTGGGGGTATAGCCCCCAAATGCCTGATAGGATTGGATAAAGCAGCATGTATGCCCCGTATTCGAGTAACGAAACCCAGTACTGCTGCGTTGTGGCAATCGCAAAAGTAAGCGCTGCAAATTGATTGACAACAAATGAAGAGTCAGGTTAATGCATTGGGGTGGTCCACAGTTATGGGTGGGGGTGAGAGGAAGTGAACGAGCAGGCTAGATAGCAAGTATCAAAGTGAGTAGCCTAAGGCATTGTTTAATTTGACCAAGGCTAGTTTGAGTTTAAAAGGAGGTCCTCACTTGGTATGGGTAGGGGACCATGGAGTTGGGCTTGATTTTGCGCTTTGAGATGGATGAGGGAGAGAAAAGTGCACACAGGGGTGTGGAGATGGTTAAATGTGCCAGTGACTGGTTATAAGGTGAAGTCTTAAAAGTACCTCAAAGCCTGTGAAAGTAAGAGAGAGTGGGTGTGTATGTGAATGCAGGTGTGTGTGGGTGAGCGAGAATGTTTGTGTGTGTGAGCTTGTGAGTGGATGGAGAGCACATGCATCATGATGTGGCAGGCCTTGAGCACATCCTCTGGCTGACCTGCCACCTGCTCCAAAGGCAATACAGACTCTCCATCGACTCGAAGAAGAAGGCCTATATCCAAGACTGCATCTGTGGGGCCACTAACAACACGGCTAAACTGTTAAAAACCTGCAAGGAATTTGCTAATCCTTCTGCAGTCTCCACCTCTCCTCTGCCATTCCAGACCCTCTGCACTACACTGCCCTCTCACTTCATATCCAATCTCAGAACATCATGTCCTCACTCTCCTCTTCACCCCACCCTTCTGCCTCACTCACTCTCAGGATTCCTTTGGCCCCCCTCTTCCTTCCCCTCCTACTCTCCTCTTTCTTGCCCTTACCACTGGATGAGATCTCTAGACAAGTCCTCTCTATGAAAGTCTTCTCCAAACAGGTGCTCCCCTGCTCCTCTAGAACTATCAAGAACAACATTGCATCCCTTGCTCGCGCCTTGGCTGTTTTCTGCAATCACTCCTTTGCCACTGGCTCCTTCCCGCTACCCCTCAAACACTCCCTTGTGCACCCTCTCCTCAAAAAGCCTTCTGCCGACTCCTCCTGCTGGGCTAACTACTGCCCTGTCTCTGTTATCCCCTTCCTGGGCAAACTCTTTGAGAAGCTGGTCATCTCCCAGCTGATCCACCACACTGAATCTGTTGGTTGACTCCACAACCACCAGTCTGGCTTCAGAGCAGCCAGAGGCAGGGAAATTGCACTCCTGAACACCCGTGAAGACTTCCTCTCAAATCTCGAGTCCAACTCTGCTTTTGTTGTCATCCCTCTTGACCTTTCCTCTGCCTTTGATACCGTCAATCATGCCACCCTTATATATCGGCTCTGTGATACCCTTGGCATCACATAGCTGGCACTGGACTGGTTGACCTCCTTCCTCTCTGACCAAGCTCTCCCCCATTGCACTCTCCACCAGTGGCTTACTTCAGGGTTCTAGCCTCTCGCTGTGGCTCTTCAACATCTACCTAGCTCCTCTATCCCATTTGATCTCTGCCTTCTCTCCTCACTTCCAGTGTAATGCAGATGACACGGAGCTCTCCTTCAAGCGTGCCTCCACCACCTCCTCTTCTTCCTATCACATTCCTGACTGACTGCTATTCAGGCATGGTATGCTGCTAACGGTCACTGCCTAGGCCAGTAGGATTGAGATCCTTCTCATTTGGACCCTTGCTCTCTCCTTCCCTCCTACTCTCTGGCTGTCCTCCATGGGTCCCCTCCCCTCACCCTCTTGTGAGACAAAAATCCTTGGTGTCATCTTCAAATCCTCTTCTCTCCTCACTCACATCGTGGACCTTGTCAAGAAGGCCCACTTTCAGCTGCACCTCCTCAGAGGCATTCTCCCTTTCCTCACCTTCCCCCAGAAACTCATTGTCTCTAGAGCTCTGGTCCTCTCAAGGCTGGGCTGCTGCAACTGCCTCTCCCTCATTCTGCCTAAATCCTCCCTTCGCCCTCTTCAACTAATCCTGAATAGGACTGCAATACTTTAGCTTGGCCTGAAGCCCAGGGACTGCATCTCTCTAGCCCTAACTTCAAGACCCTCTGCATCATCCACAAGGCTTTCTGGGGCCTGGTACCCCACTACCTCTAACTCTCTCTCCCTAATAAACCCCTTGCTAGAGCCTTAGGTCTTCTAGCTCCAAATCTGTAGATCAGATGCTTTTCCAAGCAGAGAGTGTCTCTCTTACTTTTTCTCTTTCCTATATCTCCCTTCTCTTCTCTTCCTTTTGCTTCCTCTCCTTCTCTCTATCTGCTTCACGCTTCCTTTCTTGTTCTTCCTCTTCCTCAATTATTCTGTCCCAATCTCTTTCTTCCTTCTCTTGCTCTTCTCTGTCTTGCCCTTTTATCTTGTTTTCTTTCCTCTTCCTCTTCTTTGTCTTGTCTTTCTTTAACTTCCATTTCTCTCTCTTTAGAACTGTCCATGTTTCTGCCATCCAATTAAAACAATATTTGTCTCCCGCCCACTCGTTCGGAGTAATCGCTGTCTCTTCATTGTTGCCCTGCCTCCTTTTCTATCTCTGATCTCTTTTTCAGCCTCTGTCAGCTTCGCCTGCAGCTTGCAGCACTCGTCATAGTCACCGCGCATGGACACTGACTTTTGCTTATTTAATTTAGCTCCATTTATGGCATCCTCACTACTATACGCAGGGGACGGGGGGTGCATACACAGGGTTAGTTACACTGTTGCTTCTTTCAATTCTTTCAAAGGGTAGAATTGTTGCCTTTCGTCTAATGGATTGATGCTCTGGGGAGGAGGAGGAGGAGCCGAGGGCGCTGTGCCCTCCACTTCATTCTGATTAAGCATCCACTCCTTCACGGGGGGATCCTCCCTCTCATCCCCATACATCTTCCACAACTCTAAAATGGCTAATCGCTATTGCAATTTTTTCCCTTTGTATGCAGCATGTAAATGTCATCATGTGTTGCAGCACTGATTTCAACAGGATCCACTCTTGGGGCAAAGGCATAAACATTTTTCCTGCTGTGGCTTTAACCCATTTGGAAAGGTATTTATGTATTTTTTGCTTATATTTAGGCAGCGGTTTGCATTAATGCATAACGGGAGCGTCTCCCATGATGGCCTGCCACAGGCTAGACTGCTGATAATCACTGCCCCAT
Source organism: Ambystoma mexicanum (assembly GCF_040938575.1). Lineage (NCBI taxonomy): Eukaryota > Metazoa > Chordata > Amphibia > Caudata > Ambystomatidae > Ambystoma > Ambystoma mexicanum. The sequence goes on along the minus strand of NC_090921.1, from coordinate 516,123,444 downwards.
AATAAATCTTCAAACTTACTACCTCTCTTCCCACTTCATGATCTCCTGTCAACAATACTTCCCTCTATTTCCAACACATCTACATCTCTTCCCAACGCACTCAGCTACAACAGCTCTTCGGGCAAGCACCACAAACACCACCCACACGGAGGACCCCGCCCTTTGGCCCATGCACCAGAGCAATACACCCACACAGGACTACCACCATGTCTGCATCACATGTCACTGACAGCCACAGCACATAACACTAGCCTGTAGGGGACAGGGTAAATGTGAATTGCAAACCATGCATCATATGCGTGACACAGTATGCACAGGCATAGGACAGAAGCATTCCCTGGAATGATGTTGCATGTACCTCCCTGTTCTGAGAATTTGTGGGGAGTGAGGGCAGGTGCCTAGTTGTGTCTGGAGTTAACAAATAGACATTCACCTCATTACCAGTTAGCCGGTCCGGATATAACGGGGCCGGTAAAACCGTACCGGCACCATTTTCCAGAGCGGCTAACTATGAGTTCGGTGGCTGTGTGATGGTACACCCTCCAGGTCTGACCTGGCGGGCATAATGCCACACGGCCACAGACGGACGCAGAAACACCGGCACCATCACAACATGGTGCCAGTGTTTACACTTCCCCATTCCCATGGAGTCCTATGGGACTCCATGAGAATGGGAATTTACAGAATGCCGGCTCCGGATTTACCGGATCACCAGGGCTGTAATGCCCCGGTAATTCCAGCAAGTCCAGAGCTGGTAAATCCCTACAGGTCCGGCAGCAGCCTGCCGGTTTTACCGGCACGGCTACCGCGACTCATAATGAGGCCCAATGTCTTCCAATTATAGGTCACGTGTGAGGAGACCACGTTGTGACTTATTTTTCTATGCTATTACTGTGATTTTAGCTAATATTATTATGGGTGTTATTTTTTTTATTTTTTTAAGTTTTATTGATTTTATAACTAACACATAACTCACACTCCCGACATTTACAATCGATTATATATCACAATATGCATTACATTTCCACTCCTTAATGTCTTCCCCCCTGCCTTCCTCTTAAACTCGACCACTCCCCTTTGTACCTCCGGTTTCTATTACTCAGGATCAGACCTCCTCCTGGTTCTCGGGTGGGTCCTCGTCACTGGGTTCACTTTGGCCGCTCCCGTGTAGCGAGGCTAACATTTGTCTCCATTCCATCAGTGGTCCCACTTCTTCTCCTTCCCCCTTGCTGGCCGCCTCATACCATGCCATTGTCTCTGCGTCCGCCCACTTAAGGAGGTCCTCCCACCACCTCTCCACTCTAGGTCTGTGAGCGGCTTTCCAGCTCATGGCAATTCTCCTCTTGCCCAGGATGTATGTTCGGTCTTTAAGTTTACATACATGTTTCAAGTTATGTGGCCTGGTGAATCCCCCTAGCATGTAAGCCCATATGGATTCTACGTCTAATGTAATCCCTTTCTCGGACAGCTTGAATTTAATTTCCCCCCAAAACTTCCCGACCTCCGGGCATGTTTCAGAACATGTGGAGTATCCCGGCTCTCTCCTCTCCACACATAGGGCATTTTTGAGCCTCTGTGTTTCCAAATTTCACTATCATTTGGGGGTCATATATGCTCTGTGGGTGACATACAATTGAATTTGTTGTAGTCTGGCATTCCTTGACAACTTCTTGTGGTATATTTGAGCCCTCTCCCATTGCCTGTCTTGCATGGCTTCTCCTGCCTCCTCCTCCCAATCCCGCCTTAGTTCGAGCAGCTCTTTTCCCACTCTCGGCATAGCTAATTCGTATATCCTAGATATCTCATGCCCCCCCTCCGAGATGTCATACATTGTTTCGATAGCCATATCCGGCTGCTCCACTAGCGCTATTTCGGACCATGTTTTCTTCACTCTTTTGACTATTCTGTTATATGCAATATGCTGTCCTAGCTGTACCACGGTTCCATCCATTAATGTTTGGAAATCTGTGGCCACCCCTTCCTGCCAGATATCCCCTAGGGTGGCCAGGCCTACTGGCTCCCAGTATTTCCGGATCGTTTTCCTTAGTTGGTCATCTGCTCCACACAGCGCCACCAGTGGCACCTGCGGGGAGCACGGGGCCTGGCCTCCCATGGTCCGCCATGCCTTGTGCTAGACTTCCCAGCCTAGTGTCAGCAATCTCGGTCTCCCCCGCATTTCTGGTTTGGGTAGCCATATTAGTTCTCGTAAGAAATATGGGGCACTCTCTTCCTTCAGCAACCTGGATTCCGCCGTCTCGTCCCCGCCAGCCACCTGGCTACGTATTGTAGTTGCGCCGCCAGGTAATATATCTCGAAATGTGGTTAATTTATTCCCCCTCTATCATATGCGTTCTGTAGTTTCCACAGGGCTACTCTGTTTCTTGTGTTATGCCACAAGAAGCCCCTGCATAGGCCATGCAGCTTAGTGAAGAAGCGCCTGGGCACCATGCATGGAATGTTTGTGAAAAAGTGCAGTAGCCTGGGCAGGACCACCATTTTCAGCAGGGCTGCTCTTCCTACCATAGCCAGGGGGGAGTCTAGCCCAAAATTCCATGCTATTCTTTACACTCTCTACTGCCTTCTCCGTGTTGTATTTATACTCCGCCACTGCCGTGTGATAAATATTGATTCCTAGATATTTGAACGTTTCGGTCTGCCACGCTATCTGCAGGGTGGGCAGGTTCGCCTGTGGGGTGCCTTTGTATCTGCCTAGAGGATTCTTTGGGGTTAACTGATATCCCAGAGAAGGCAGCATACCGTTCCATCACTTCTAAAATATATTGCAGGTTCTCCTCCGAGTAACGCAGGTATATGAGCATATCATCTGCATATAGTGATATTAGATGCGGTTCCCCTTTGGTACGCACCTCAATCTCACTGTACTGTTGTCTGAGATAAATTGCTAGCGGCTCGAGTGCTAGTATATACGGCATCGGTGACCATAGACAGCCTTGTCTCGTGCCTCTACTTAATTGCCACCTCTCCGATATAATCTTCCCCGTTCTTACTCTGGCCATGGGGGAACTGTACAACATTTGCACCCAGCGCAGGTACCCAGGTCCCATCCCGTATCCCTTCAAAGCCGCCTTCAACCATGGCCATCGGACCGAGTCAAATGCCTTGACTGCGTCCAGTGATACTACTGCTGTTTCGTGTGGATCCCCCTCTGTCTGCTCTATAATGTGGTGGAGCCTCCTATGGTTGTCGGATATGCTCCTGCCCGGAACATACCCCGTTTGGTCTGGGTGTATTAGTTTATTTATCATCGGCTTAAGTCTATTCGCGAGTACTGCAGTGAGGATCTTGCTGTCTTGGTTCAGCATGGACAATGGTCTGTCTGATCCACAGTCCCCGCTGGGCTTGCCTGGCTTAAGGAGGGGAATGATCACCGCCTCTCTGAAGGATTCCGGCAGTCTCCCCTTATCATATGCTTCGTTCAGCATGGCCAGTAACGGAGGGAGGATCTCTTGTCTGTATGTTTTATAAAATTCGCTAGGGAGCCCATCTATGCTTGGGGCTTTGCACGTGGGTAGTTGCTTCACCACTACCTCTAATTCCTCGAGCGTGATTGGGGCTTCTAGGATCTCCCTATCCTCTCCGCTTAGTTGGGGCAATCCTATGTCTTCCAGGACCTCTTGCGTTTCCCTCTCCATGTCCTTTCCAGCATCTGCGTAGAGGTGTTTATAAAATGCGAGAAATCTCTCGTTCACCGTTTCTTGGGTATTCCAGACCTGTCCCGCCTCTCCCGCTATCTCTCTAATCGCTGGCCTCGGTTCCTCGTTTTTGTATAGCTATGCTAGCAGCCTCCCTGGTTTATCCCCTCGAGCATGTTGCCATTCAAAACAATTCTTGTAATTCAAGTTGATGAGCCTTTCCCATAACTCTCTGCCCGCCACTTGCAGCTGGCTCGCCCCTTCCGCCTGTTCCTGCGAGGTCCCCTCTTTTCCCATTGTTATTTCCAGCTTTTTTTCGATATCCTGCAGCTCTCGTTCTATATCTCTTTGAGGCCCTTTTGATTTGGAAATGGCCACCCCCGTTATTACCACCTTCAAGGCTTCCCATAGGGTCCCCTCGGATTCCACGCTCCCCGTGCTGAGTTTGAAGTAGCTTATTATCTCTTCCCGTACATCCTCTCGGAATGTGGCGTCTCTCAGAGCCTCGGCCCTGAGTCTCCACATTGGAATTCTGGCTTTCAGGGGCTGATGCATCCATTCCAGGACCATAGGGAAATGGTCTGACAGTATCCTGGCTTTGTATTTCGGGCCCAACACCTTCTTAGCTATACTGGGGGTAGTGAACATATAATCTAGTCTTGTGTACAAATTATGTGGGGCCGCATAGTGGGAATAGTGTCTTGCTGTCGGTTGTTGCTGCCTCTATATGTCCTCGAGCCCAAAATCCCTCAATAGGGCCCGCAGTGCTCTTGCTGCGGGTGTGGGTCTATCGAACTTCGTGTCTGATCTATCTAATTTAGGGTCTAGTGTGCAGTTAAAGTCCCCCCCATATGATCGTCTCACTCACGAGGGGGCTGATCTTTCTGTATAGCGTTTTATAGTAAGCCACAGTATCTTGATTGGGGGCGTATGAGTTTATAATGCTAATTTCCCTGTTTTCTAGGAGCCCCCGGATCTCCACCATCCTGCCATCTGGCTCCACCACAGTCTGTAATATCTGGTGAGGCACCTGTGGAGTGACCCATATGATCACCCCTCTGCCATATGCAGAGTATGTGGCGTCGACAGTAGTGCCCTTCCACTTTTTCCCAATTACCTCCTGTTTCTCCTTCGTGAGGTGGGTCTCTTGCAACAGGGCTATGTCTATTCTTTGCCTCCTCAAGTACATCATCACTTTATTTCTCTTCAAATAGGTGTTAAGCTCCCTCACGTTCCAGGTTATCAATCTAAGGTCACCCATCTCCCTTACGATCTCTCCTCCCATCCCTCCCTCCATCATTTCCAGCCCGAGAATACTCCTCCTGGGTTGCACGCAGAGGCGCGCGGGTTCCATCCCAACCCCATCTGTTGCCCAGCTCCATCCCTGGATCTCAGGTGATCCCGCATTTGGTCCCGTCCAGCTACACCGGTACCAGGCACCCAGCAGGAGGTTACCGCTCTACTGGCAACCAACTAACCTATCTACGGGGTATAAAGGGTATCCTTTCCCTGTCGCGGTAGTTTAATATTTTAGCAATTATGGGTCTTGGGGGGGCTCCTGGAGGGGGCCTCCTAGTCAGGGCTCTATGCGCCCTTTCCACAGCGAATCCCTGGGAGTGAACGCCACCTTCTATCTCTTGTAGCAACATGGATTTAACGTACTCTGTGGGGTTCGCCCCCTCTTCTCCTTCGGGAAGCCCCACAATCCGTATGTTGTGCCTAAGCGCTCTCCCCTCCGCTTCTTCGGCTTTGCTCTCCAGGTTGCCCATCTGCTGTCGCAGCGCATGGATCTCCGAAGCGTGTGAGGCACAGGCCGTTGTGTTGGCCCCCACTTCTTTTTCCAGCTCTCCTGTGCGCGCCGCTATTGCCCTCACATCTTGTCTGAGGAGGTTCAGGTCTATTTGCACTGCGTCTATTTTGGATTCCAGCGCCACCTTGAGTGTAGTCATGGCGGTTTCCAGTTTTGTTTCCCATGTCGCCTTGAGATCTGCGATAGCCTCCAGGATTTGTCGGTCATCCCGCACTGGTGATGCCTCCTGTTGAACGCCTCTGTCTTTGCTCCTTGCTCCCTCTGATGGTTGCGTGGTCTTGGCGTAGTCCTCCATCGTAGGCTGTTTCCCTTTGGTTTTGCTGAGCTTGGTCGCCATGTCTAGCGCTGTGCTGGATAAGCGAGCACCCTGATCTGGGCGTTGCTGTGTGTTTCGGCAGTTGGGGGTCCCCCCTTGCGTATGTAGGTGGCCTGGTGGTTTGCACCTGGGGCCGTGGGCTCTTACGGGCTTGTTCGACCTGGTGTCAATCCGATCAGTTCCACTTCTTTGCAGCGTCCAGCGTGGGTGGCCTCTGGTTATTTCACACCCCCTGTGCCTCCTCTTTACTCTTTAGCTGGTGCCTGCCCTAGCAGTGTTGTAGTGTAGGGCAGTCTGGTGCGGCGCTCCGTGGGGGGTGCGTGCGTCTTGTCGAGGCCTCCCTATTCCTTGTCTGCACGTGTGGGCTCCGATCCGTATAGACTTTAGGTCTGTCTTCAGCTCCCAGGTCTCTGATGCTTCTCTGGCTTCAGTGATCTATTGTAGTCTCTAGGCAATCTGGCCTAGCTGGGCCTCCCAGTGTCAGCCCCTGAGTGCCTGCAGCCAGCACTTTGTGTCGTCTGTCCTGCTCCCATCTGCTTGTCGTGCCCAACCATCACAGGTAATGTTTGTCTTCTTGTGTCATGGGATGGTGTGGCTCCCTGCCCGCGTCCGCTCCCTATTTGCCCTAGTTAATATTGTTGTGTGGGTATCTGCGTTGCAACTGCTGAGAGGGTCATCCCCTCTCTTGCCGACTTCACTCCTGCCCGCTCTGCAGTGATGTTGTGAGCTGCACCAGAAGCCGGGAGGTACGCGATTCACTGCATGTCTGCCCGGTGCCTTAAATCTCCAACACTCCTCAGGGGGGGCACTCAAAGGCTTCGCACAAGTTTCAGAGCGGCTCCCGTGCTGTGCAGGCAGTCCGCCGTTCACCCTTGAATGAGTGAGTCGCCGGTACTGCCCCACGTCCTCCTCCCAGCCTGCAATGTTTCTTCCAGGTCAGCTCTGTCCCAAGTCACCCGCAACCGCTGTGCACGGCGAGAGCCTGCCGGATGTCCTGTGCCCTGAGTCAGTGGGTGCCCACCGCGGGCAGTTTGTGTCCCCCACTATTATTGATATGCGCATTCCGTAGGCGCAGCTGGTGATCATGGTTGTTGTGTTGTGGGACTGACAGGCATAGATCCTCTCAGCCAAGGCTCCACTCGCCGCAGACCTGCACCTTCTTCAGGGTTTTTCTAGACAGAAGCCACGTCTCGGGCCCCGTATTGCTGCCGCCGTACGTTCTGTGTCTATCATGCAGCGCGCTCCCCGTGCAGGAGTTACTGGCTGCAGGGTCTGTGGTTTTTAGCCTCAGGGCTCACCTCGCTCCCAGTTCCTTTGTTAGGAGGCACGGCAGCCATTTTAGATGGCGCTCCTTAGGTCCAGGGGTCCGCGAAAAGTTAAGTGCAGGACAACTCCTTCGTTTTCATGCGGTTTTGCTTCTGATGGCATTCATTGTGCCACGCTTGCCTTCCCCTGCACAATCCTATCTTTTGGGCCAGGATTAAGTAGCAGGGAAGGCAGGTTTTCACAGGATATATGCCGGATCGTCAGGAGCTCCAGAGTCCCTCTGCCTCCTACATGGCTGGCTAGCCACGCCCCCATGGGTGTTAGTTATTACTCTCTTTGACCACTTGAGACTTGGTCAAGCCATCCTTCATGCAGTATTAAGCTTTTAATTAATGGGCACCAGGCTTTTAAAAGTTGTTTGTTCTCTACTTAATCTAAGAGAAATATGTTTTACGCTTGGGAATTGTTATCTTCTGTTTTCTTCGGTACCATGCAGACCTCCCTTTTCTACAGTTACCTTGAAAAAGGGCCACACAGCCACTGTCTGGCCTGCACAGATCTGTATTTTGGATAATTAAGCAAGTCGAATCTCCCTCTAGCTTTGAGGCTTCTAAGAGGCTTCTCATTCACTCTAACGTGGCTTCCCGGTCCATTTTATTCAAAATGGCCAGTCGTTACCTTTGCATTTCTACGTTTAGCAAGCTATATATGTATATCGTTCTTGTTACATTTCAGCATACACATTGATTATGTTATGTTTGTCAAGTCTATATGGTGCAGGTAATATTCGTCATGTCTAAATGCACGTTTGATCTAATGTCCGTGTTTCTTCATGGTGTATCCATATCTACTTCATGTCTATTATATCTTTGTGTGCCAGTTTGACAGTGAGGTTACTTGCTCTCATCTTCAGTTACAGCATGTTCATTTCCTCTCGATTTTGCATATTTATGTCTTCTTCTATTGTTCCAGGATATGGTTTTACCGGCACGGCTAACGCCGGACTCGTAATGAGGCCCGATGTCTTCCAATTATAGGCCACATGTAACGAGACCACGTTTTGACTTATTTTTCTCTCCTGTTACTGTGATTTTAGCTAATATTGTTACGGGTGTTAGTTATAACTCTCTTTGACCACTGGAGACTTGGTCAAGCCATCCTTCATGCAGTATTAAGCTTTTAATGAATGGGCACCTAGCTTTCAAAAGTTGTTTGTTCTCTACTTAATCTAAGAGAAATATGTCGTACGCTTGGGAATTATTATCTTCTATTTTCTTCGGTACCATGCAGACCTCCCTTTTCTACAGTTACCTTGGAAGGGGGCCACGCAGCCACTGTTTGGCCTGCACAGATCTGTATTTCGGCTAATTAAGCAAGTTGAATCTCCCTCTAGCTTCAAGGCTTCTTCGAGGCTTCCCATTCACTCTAACGTGGCTTCCCGGTCCATTTTATTCAAGATGGCCAGTCGTTACCATTGCATTTCTACGTTTAGCAAGCTATATATGTATATCGTTCATGTTACATTTCAGCATATACATTGATTATGTTATGTTTTTCAAGTCTATATGGTGCAGGTAACATTCGTCATGTCTTAATGCACGTTTGACCTAATGTCCGTGTTTCTTCATGATGTGTGCATATCTGCTTCATGTCTATTATATCCTTGTGTGCCAGTTTGGCAGTGAGGTCCCTTGCTCTCATCTTCAGTTACAGCAAGTTAATTTCCTCTTGGTCCTGAATATGTATTTCATCTTGTATTGTTCCAGGATATGGTTAGTGTGGTTGTCTTAGTGCATAACTTTTCTCATATTGGCGGTATAGAGGCAGGTAGGGGCAGCAGTCATGAATGACGTACTCTTCTCGCTTTTATGATCTAGAGTCGGAGGAGGGGCCGACCCCATGAGTGACGTAGTCACTCTCGACAAATGCAACATCTTACAGTAGGACAGACATCATAAAATAGGAAACCAACCTACTCTCAGCTTAAGATCTAAGTGCCCGACTCCTCCTGCACAAACCAATGACTAACTAAGCAACATGCCTACCTGATTCCCTAGGCTGCAGCTCAAACCCTGATGCTCACGTCTTTGGCCCCATCACATACCACCATCAGCCCTCTCATGTTGGTAGGGTCATGCGGATAATGGTGGCACATGGAGGTATATCCCAAAGAGACCAGTCTTCTTAGGAAACTATTGACAAATCTACCACGCCAGCAATTGGGAATTTAAAAAGGCAGCTGATATTGCTAGCAGGGTATCCTTTTCAATTGACCAAATAGTGAAGTTTCAAGTGTTACATCCAAAAATCATAAAGCTCGGGAAACTTAAACTCCTTGTTGCCATCCTCTGAAACCAATGATGGTGCCTACAAACAAAAGAACACAACTCAACAGGTTTCACTTGAAAAATATGTAAACGTGAGTGGCTCTTCCAAGCAGTTGAAATGTTTAAATGGCCGACCACAGGACTTTTCATCTGTGTCAACAAAAAAAACATAAAAGAAGGAAAAAGCTCAACTGGTAATGAACCAGGCATTAAAAGTCGTTCTGCACCCAAAACCTATCTCCCAAGGTAAAGGCGGGTGTAGCTGTCGAAAAATGTCATCAGCCAATGCTTTCATTGCCTTCTTAGGTTCTTCTTCATAATAGCTCGCACCTTTGATATTTCACTCTCCAGTCCAGGTTTCTTCTGGTGCTGATGTCTAATCCGGCCCAGGGATATTATGGGAAGGAAGATCACCCCAACCCCTAGTCTGAGAGACTGAGACTCACTGTAAACTTACCATGTCTCTGTGTAGTAATCATTTCATCCATCAGACCCTTCTCTTGAAAGACTGTCGCCAACAGTTACACTGTAAAATTCAACTGTCAATCTGCGAAAGCCAGGGCTCTTAACTGTTTGAATCACCCTCAATGCTACCGAGACCTCAGTGTCATCAATTGGATTATCCTCAGCAGTGCTTTTTAGCAGACCTATTGTCTTTAGCTGTAGGTTATCCGGAAACTCTTGCCTGACATTGCTCCATGCACAGAGTAAGATGATACCGCATCCGTTGGAGGTTGTCAAAGTTCTTTCCACAAGATCTGTGCTGGTTTGCCCCAATCACTTTCCTTGGTCTCCGAGTCTACCACAACTCTTTCCCCTATTTTTCTTTTTCTATTCCAGCAAGTCTCTGGGGAATGCCTTCGTTGCATCGAATCGTAACAAGGAGTATTCCCACTTTATTCACACTGCCCTTGTTTGTTTCTAGGAACGTGTCAATTGACTACTTTATTTATTAAAGTTGTTTTCTAGCAATAGGCAGTTGTTAAGTGACCTTCTCCACTCACGTGGTGTGCTGCCCATGGGCCCAACAGATAGGCTCTGGGGAACGACTTCCAGAGTCACGATATCATCATTAGTGCACTAGTGTATCAGAGGGAACAGGCTTTTGCTAACGGGTAAAGCAACAATTCTAAAGAAACGTTTGCGTGAGGCAGAGAAACATGTAATTGTTCTATTCTGGGGCTACTTAAAGCCCACACATTACATAGACCCAAGTCTCGCATCAGCTTTTGGATTGCCAGCATGCTGGTGATCTCAGATCCCTCCCATTCTGTGATTTGTCCAAGATGGCGTCAAGGGGGATGTTCAGGTCTCTGGCTAGGATTATATTGTTGCATTGCATTTCAACCTATCTGAGCAGCCATGGTATGAAAAAGGAGCCATCACAGATGTTGGGTGGCTACACGCTTTCCACTGTCAACTCCACACGTTCAATGAAAAGCCTTACTATTACCACACAGCCCTTGTCACCCCGGAATTGTGCAAGGCGTTTGTGATTTAAGTTGTTGTGGATTGGGCTAGAAACACCCCGGCAGCGGCTATTGTACGTGCTGAATATATTGTGCCTCTCTCAACCCTTTAGTAGTCTGTCATTGTCTTTTTCCACAAGGTGGGTTTCTTGCAATAATGCCACTCTCGTACCCGTTTTTCACAGATAGGAAAAACCCTGCCTTCTTTTAACATGACTTTATAACTTGTTCACATTCCAACAGGCGAGGCATGGGGGACTGCCTGCCATGTTCAGGGAGCACTACCGCGATGGCCAAATGCAAATCCCCACACAGAGCCACATGGTTAGACCAGCAAACCCGCTGTTGATCAAAATATTGTGTAGGGGTATGTGGCCAAAAGGTACAAAAGAGTGGAAAAACATAAGGAAACACAAAAAACAGGGCGCATCACACAGACAAACAGTAGCCCAGGGTTCTTCCCTGTTCAATTTCCTTATTCTGCCCTATTTTCCACACCACCTTTACCGCAGGTAAGGAAACACTCCTACAACACATTATGTGTTCCTGGACATATCCTGCACCTTCTGCTCCATCCATCCTTGAAGTCGTCCAAGCCCATCAACAACCTCATAATATTTTCCCCATCATTTCTCGATTCCTTTTCCTTTACCGCCCCACCTTTTTAAAATGTATTTTCACCTCATGCCAATTATTTCCATTTATTTATAGATTAACTAGCAAAATGTACTCGCGCTCCGCACGGGTTCTGTAGACAGACATGAAAACTCCCTCATCAATTGTTGAAAATCAATGATCCTGCAGCTCACTGCTCCGAGTCGCTTATCGCTTGATGTGCACTCTGAGGTAAACTGCACTCAGAAGGGTCATGTCTGACTGCCTGGCATGCCCTGGAGCAGATGTGGAGGGGAGGGGAGAGTTGGCGTGCTGCAGCATACTGGGACTTTCTGTGCACTCTCCCCACCTTTCGCCTTACTCTCAGAAACATTGCGTCCTAGGGTCTTGAAACCTGGTTTTCAAGTTTTGGTCCTCGCGTTGAGACTCTTAAAATTAGTTTTGTCCAGTCAGGCAACAGTATCTTTTGTGAAGGGGCTGAAATCCGGGGAAAGGTGTGGGGTGTCCAAATGTTATGTAACAAGTAATGTCCGCAGGGTCCTAACACGTAACTATGCAAAATTGTGTAGAGATTGTGTAGAGATTGGTGGAACGGTGTGGAATTGTATAAGGAATAAACAAACAGATTTTCGGCTTTAGACAGAGAGAGATTTTCCCCTTCACTCCCCCTGTGAATGACACAAAATATAGCATCGCCAAACTCATATGTGACATCTATTCAGAATGAATGCCATCTCCTTCATTCGTGATATCCAAAGAAAGGCCCTGGGAGCAGAGAGGCGAAGCAGCATTTAATACTTGCTTCCCCCGCTGGTAGCGCATGGCTTAGGTGGTGCAAGGTAGGAACTACGGGGCACTACCGATAGCCCACGGTTGACTGGCTAATGCATATGTTGCGAGCACAAAGCCCATTTTATCATTGTGTGCGTGAACAGGTTTTCTCTGTCGCCTTTATCATTAGCTATTAAAATACAACATAAGGGCCACAAAGCTGTACGGGGGGGTCCTGCGATTCAAACCTCAGTGTCTGCAGGGTGCTGGTACTTTTAAAGGTAGAGCATGGCAGTTGGAATGAGTTTTGTTCCAGCAGGCTGTAAGGTAACTAAGGAGTAGGTTCTTATACTAGTATTTGACGCTAAACTCCCTGCCAGTCTAATATATTCATGTTTTTTTGTATAGTACATTCATTATATTCCAGTTGTAACAACATTTTTTTATTGGAAGCCCATGAGAGTATTTGTGCAGCTATATTTTTCAGCATGGAGCATTTTGAAATTGAGGCCTGTTTAGCAGCGCTCACTCTCGGAGAGAGAAACCCAACACCATTTCATATAGCAAATATCAAAAAAGCTCACGATTGAACACCTTTGCTCAGTGCTCCAGGTAAGATTTTGAGGTGGGAGTATTTTACTCCCTATTTTTAAACTTTGAGAGCGAATGTGATTTTAAGAGAGTAAAAATTACTTTTCTCCTTTGCGAGAGAGAAAAATCTGTGACATCCTTCCGACGTGCGCAAAAACTTTATGGAAATCATTACTGTGCAGCAGTTTTCTGCATTGTGACAGAATACACCTTGCATTTTTTCTGAAAGGTCAGGCCATCATTTGATCTCTCCTGTATATATTTAAATGTTGAAAACACAAAAACCTAGCCAATTACATAGTAAAGCAAACATGAATTGTATTGTGTGTTTTGAGGTTCGATAGCAGAATTGTCTTTTGATGTTTAATGAAAGTCCTCATTTCCTGGAGCTATTACTACCCTATGGTATGCCAATGTTATGATACAACAGTGCAGAGAGACAAGGACTCCATGCTAAAATATATATCTAATATCAAGGTCAAATGTTTATTTACATAGCGCTTTTGGCAATGCGCTGTACATAGTACACATTTATCACAATTATCACCAAACCGAAGTCGGTACTCCTTGTCGACCTTGAAAGAATGAAATGCTGAGGATTCAAACCTGCAACCTACAGATCACTCACAAATTGCAGCATCGAGTGTTCAACCTGCTGAGCTATCTTATTGGCTAACAGCCTGCATAGGTCGGTTAACTGAGTATCAACTGAGGTATAATAATCACAGTGCCTAGATGTTGGACAAACCATGTATGAAGCGCTACATAAAGTAAAATACCTATCTGCATGATCACATGGACAGGTTATGCTAAATTTCTATTTCAATTACAAATGTTACTTTCAGTTGTTTGTTTTTGAACAGCGCTTGCACTTCCTGGGGAGTCAGGTTTTGGATGTTTTAATTGTAGTCTTGAAGATTTGAGAGGCTAGAACACCTGTGATTGGTGTAATGACAATCACTCACCCTTGAGCAAAGACTCTGCTGCCACTGACCATTTATAGTAATGTACCCCATTGACTGTAAGGTTAAATAAATCTAAACTAGATCATGCATAATCATCATTTTACACAATGTTTTTATAATTAGAATTTAAATTAAATTATAAGTGTAAATATGATCTACCTCTGCATGATTATGCACACAGCACAGGGACTCTGAAAAATACAATTGTGCAATACTGGTTTGCGTTTCTCTTGAAAAAAAGCATAATTTGTTACAAAAGGTACATTCTCAATTGCAACTTAGTTTTCCATCTTATTCATTTTACAATCCTAAAATTCTAGGAACATAAATATGCAAAGTGCTTCTGTTTGGTCCATGAACAGCAACAGAGCAGAAGCTGAATGGAAATGAACCATTCCTTTTATCACAGTGTACAGTTTTTTTTAAAGGCTTCAGAGAAATACATTCTGTTTCAGAGGCTTTTATTCACGGCTTGCAATTACATCCATGTAGATAAAAATCAAAAGAAGCCTTCTGGTTTCTGTCAAGTAACCTCTGCTCTAAACTTGTGTGTAAATGTACACAGGAAAATAATAAAGCTGTCGTATTTACAAGATTTTCATGCGTAAAAAGGCCTAGTACGCATCTTATCTGGAGGCCTGCCTTTGCTGATTGCATTCTGTCACAACATGTGTGTAGAAAACCATCACAAGAGGTAGAAAACGGGAGAACCACAGTCTAGAGAGAAATGGCAGTGGAGGGTGATTATGGAACTGTTAGCCCGTAGAGAGCAGTCTACATTGTGCCAAGAAACATGTATCACAGTTATTTAAATTGAATTACAGTGCTTAGTCTTACAACAAACCTTGCACATATAAAACATATTTTAAAAGAACAGAACGAAAAATCTCAAATATAAAATGCATCATCCAATTAAAACTGTATGTACAATTATACGGTACAAACAAATATGCAAACACAGCCAAAGCAGAATATCCCCACTAAATCTAATAAAGTGGGCTAAATTCCATCTACGTTCTTCAGTTCTCTTAGTTATCTGGAAATAAAAACAATACAAAATGTAATGTTACTAAAATCAAGGACATCTATGCTTAAACTAAAATTCCAAACCAGACACTAGGTTCCCAAATCCTCTCCTAGTTGTGAATAAAGAGAGCAAAATATTGTGGCAATAGCACATAACCTACAACCTCTCTTATAACTTGGTATTTTCAGATGATGGACAAAATCTCAAGTGAGTGGAAGAGACTGAAATGCATCCTCATGAAATGCTTCCTCAAAAAAACAGGTGCAAAAATTTCAGCAGATATGGAGGAATCATCCCCAGGTTATTTTCTTCATAATTAAGCTGCATGAACATTGACTATTGACATCTAAGCAACTTTGTATAACACCATACATCAGTTGGGCAGCTGCAGTTTTTTTTCTGCAGGTTCTGGATTCATAATAAGTAAATCTATGGAAACATCTGCCAACTGCATAAATAAATGACATATTGCCGACCAGTGTTTAAATTCTATTGAGGCATAAGCCTCTGGAGCTTTTTTCAAATCTTCAAACAAAGAGTGGGATGGAGGATTCAAAATCTTCCTATATAAAGATTAAAACTTTCATCTGATTATAGCTGGAACAGGTAGAAATCCCAATTCCTACTTTATTCCAGAGATTGGCACACAGAGCAGCAATCTCAAAACCTTCCTCCAGATTTTCCCTTCAAGCTTATCTCAAATATTCAACAGATCAAGATAAAACATTTTCCCACTAAAAACAAAAGCTGATATTGGCCCTCATTACGACCTTGGCGGAGAACCATGGTGCTATTTGCACCATGGTCCATGGCGCTAAGCTGCCAACTCCGCCATGGTGGTTGGCGGACTTACCGCCCCATTCCGACCTTGGCGGGGCGGTAAGTCCCCAATCCCCATTTACCCTTCCCCATTCCCATTTTTGCCCCATAGGGCATAATGGGAGTGGGGAAGGCGTTAATTACGCCACCGTAAATTACGGTGGCGTAATTAACAACAAGGTCCCTTAGCGCCATGGATTTTAACGCCTGCAAAAAGCAGGCGTTAAAATCACCATGGCGCTACGGGAACTCGTACTCAGGCGGAAAGAGTCGGCGAAGTTTACGCCGGCGTAAACCCCTTTCCGCCTGGGTCGTAATGAGGGCCATTGACTTCACCTTATAATACTTTATTTTATTTTATTTATTTTTTTTATTGTAAAACTTCAACTTGAAATATTATATCAAGCTTTTGTTACATTTCAAAGAATAAATTATTTCATCTCCTCCGTAAGATAGCCAAAGTCAAATTCAACAGAGAAGGTTAGACTATAATGATGCAAAGTCACATGGAAAAACTTAGACTGTTATGACATGTCCTTCAGTTACTCACAAGGTTCAGTTAGGAACTGACTTTAAGACTTCATCAAAGAAATTGACTAAGTTACAGGAAAGCTTAATGTTATGACCTGCTACAGCATAATCCCACCAGTCATCAAACACATGGAATTGTGGTTTGAATTCATTTAAATGCACTTCGCGGAGATCTGTCAGCATTGGGCATGTAGTCGCTAGGTGCTTTAAAGTCTCGATTTTTGTTGATTTACAGAATCGGCAATTGTTGTTAACTGTTTCTTTGTTCCTGCGCAGCCAGAGCATTTCATTAGTGTTTAACGCGTTCAGTCGGAACCTTAGAAATTGAGCCCTATGGTAACGAGATGGACAATTCGTGAGATATTTTGGTTGACAGTGTAGTTTAACCAAACTTCTGGAAGTGGGCAAGGTAGATTTAAGAGCTAGACGACTGTTATAAGTTGTAATCCAGTCCCATATTGCTAGCTGCTTTTTAGCGTGTTGCGGGCGCTGGATGAGCTCTTCTTCCGATATGCCTGCTTCATCCATAATTGAATTTAGTTTGAGCTTCCATACATGAATGAGGGCATTGTCGACAGATTCTTTCCCCTTCTTGAAGATGTTATATGCCGGGATGGAAGAGCCAAGTTGCATCTTACGTAAGATGGATAAAGATTTCCAGGCAATTGTCATGTAAATTGAGTTCAGGGCTAGCTCATATCTCAAAGCTGACATAGAGCTATAATTAGGGAGGCCCAGAACACGCCTCCAAAACTTTCCCTCCAATCTGCGCCATAGGGTATGATTGACATTCAAGGATGTTTCGCCACCAAAGGTGAGTGTTGGGATTACTTTTTGAAGGTAAAACATTACTACGGGAGTGATGTAAAATTTCCCGTAGTCAATGTTGATTTTAGCAGCTTGGATACTCAGAATTTTTGTTTTGTCCATCAAGTCGCCAATCCAGGGAGCTTCGCAAATGGAGTCGTTAACCATTACACCTAGATAACGGATTGACTAGACAACATTTAGAGCCTTTTTTTCTATGTACCATCGGAAGGACTTGTCTTTCTTTGACATAGTTTGTCCGATGCACATGATTTTAGTTTTCTCTGCATTTAAACGTAACTCGTTAGTAGTTAAAAACTCATGCATGCGAGAAAGGAGATGTTGGAGGCCAATTTGTGTTTGGTCAACCCTATGTCGTCAGCATAAACCAGGTGGTTAACAAAGGATCCATTAAGCTTAGGCGGAAAACAGTGGACAGACTTTAGCCACTCCGGTAGATCAGCAATAAAGAGTTTAAAGAGATCTGCTGCAAGAGGGCACCCTTGTTTAACGCCTTTGAATGTTCTTATTGGATCATTAAGGTCGCCTTGTGAATTGACTCTAATTTGAATGGAAGTGTTAGAGTGCAGGGCGATAATGGGTTCTAACAGGTGATCCGGACAATGCCATGAGCGTAGTTTTGCCCATAGTTTGCTGCGGTTGATGGCATCAAATGCTTGTCGAAGATCGACAAATGCAAAGAAGATTCTTTTTTTCGCTTCCATTGCTGACAACTTTAGGAATGACAAGATTGTAAGATTTACATCGGTCCCCACATGTTTCGTGAATCCTGTTTGGCGACAATCAAGTTTTCCAGCTGCGAGTGCCCAATTCACCAACTGTTGGCGCAAGAAGGATCCAAAAATGTTTCCAATAGTATCAAGAAGGGCAATCGGGTGATAGTTCGCAGGATCGGCCTGGCTGCCCTTCTTGTATATAGGAACTACAATTGCCCTGGACCAAGAGGACGGAAGCTTCTTGCTGTTTGTGATCTGGAAAAACAGCTCATGGATACATTTAGCCCAATGTACACAATGCTTCTTGAGCATAAGATTTGAAATTTGGTCTGGTCCAGCAGCTCTTGAATTTTTCAACTTGGAGATTGCATCTTCAAGCTCTTTGCAAGAAGGTGCAATATCCCAAGTGGAAGTTGTCACCTCAAACGGCAAGGAATCTTTACATGCAGGTTTTTCATAGATTGAAGTAAAGTATTCACGCCATTTGTCGCTTGTAATTTCATTAGAGATTGCTGGAGTAGATTTGGAATGCCCTTTATTCAGGATGGCCCAAATTTCACGTGTGTTTTTCTGTGCTAATAATTTTAGCATCGTTTCTGCTCGTCTTTGATCAATGATGGTCGAGTGTGATCTTAGCCAATTTCGATATAGTTGCCGCCGAACCTGATGCCTGGAATGAACCTGGCAAAAGAACCCATGCCTGTGCAACCAGACACCCCATGAAGATGTCTGCTCCATATACCTGAGGGCCATAGGCAGCGCCAGAGCTGCCCACTGCACCTCTGTATGTAATCCCTCATTGTCTTCGTCAACTCTAAAATATACAACATCAGACAAGCCCTCCTCTCCACAGCCCCTACCCCCCCCCACTTCCAAACCCACCAATACATGGGTCACATTTCATCCCACCGACCAAGAGACCCTTATCACCCTCACAGCCAAAACAAAACCAGCACACTTTCTGGAGGAAGCCGGCCCACCTCAGGCTGTCTCTAACTGCATCGCCAGCCTGGCTGCACTCAGGGTCAACATCTTCACCTCTTGCCTTTCACTTGACACCATCCCCTCAGCACACAAAACAAGTCAAATCTCCCCCTCTTCAAGAAGCAATCCCTACACCCCACACTCCCTGAAAACTACCATACCATCAAAATCCTGCCATTCCTCACCAGAATCTGGAATGTTTTTAGTACGGACAATGTTTTGTCATAAGCCTCCTTTTCCACCTGTTTGTTGAATCCCTCAGACTCTTAGCAACGACACCATCCACTTTCTACACAGTCGACTCTGCTAACCTGCACACAAAAAGGAACCTTTACCCAACGGGTGCCCATAGCCTGTAACGCCCTCGAACCCCACATCTGTGCCATACCTTCCATCATCACCTTCTGCAAAAGCCTCAAAACGTACCTTCTCCCCTGCACCTAAGTAGCCAGACCACATCCCTCCTCTACTAGCCTTAACCTTTTCTAATCTTCCAATCCTGTTGTCAAAACATAGTAACTTCCTTTTCACATCCTCCCTTTCAAACTTTGTCAGGCACTCACGGACTGTCTGGGTATGGCCATTGCTGTATAAAGGTTTCAAAATAATATAATACCTGACAATAAGTATCTGAGTTGGTTTGAGGATCCAAAGGACCCACAATATCCATCCCTATTCTCTCTAAAGGCCGCCCAACCACGGTTAGTGGAATTAAGGGGGCCTTTGTGGCACCACCTGACTTACCAGAATCTTGACAAGTCGGGCAGGACCGGACAAATTCCTTAACGTTTACGCTGAACTGCGGCCAGTAAAAGTGCACAGACAACCGGTCTGATATATTAGTCACTCTCGAAGGACCCACTAAAGGAATTTGGTGAGCCAAATGCAAAAGGAACTTTCTGTGGCATTGGGGAATCACCAACCTCCTGGTGCTCTCTCTCTCTAAGAGTCTTTTCGCACACTTTACAGGAGTTCATCCTCCAAGTACACTTTGAACAGGCCAGGGGTCTCGACCTTAGCCTGCTCCTCTGCCTGCTTCTGCAGACCTGCCAGAGTGGGACACTCTTTCTGGGCTGTGAAGAAGTCAGTCTGACCTGGGACACCAGCTGATGCGAACTTCAGATCTGCACCCACCTGGTCCTCCACCTCAGGTTCCTGCGCTGCGCCAGGCAACTCTGAATATACGGAGTCCCCTGCTACCAAAGTAGGGTCCTCAGTGGCTACTAGCCCCTCTCCTGCAGGACTATGCGACTCAATAGTCTGTAGAACTGGACTAGGGGCTACCGGCCACACCGTTCCTTCCAACAAGCCATTTGGAAGCACTCATGGCCCTAAGGCTCTCAGAGTGTTCAATCTGGTGCTATCTTTGGCCCTGGATCGGGTAGCCGCTGTGACTATTTCGGGATCAGGAAGATCATTACCCAACAGACATGGGACAAGGATGGAGTTTTTCACCGCTAGACAGCTCTTGGTCGTTTCACCTCAACAGCTGAACTCTACTACCACCAAGGGGCACTTACTCTTTCTGTCAAAACCACTGATGCTCAAATCAGGCCCTTCACTATACTGCTCTGGCTGTACCCACGGCCGTTTGACAGAAGTGACGCTAGCCACATTCTCTCAGACCGCAGGAGTTTTGTGTCCATTGATATACACATGTTCTAGATAGAGTTGAGTATTATTGAGAACTGGGATCTCTTCAGGAGACCCGGTACCGTTCCCACTCAGTGTAACCAATTCACATTCAACCACTCCCTGGCCTAGTGGGAAGTCCTCCTCTAAGAGGCCCACACTAATGATGGCCTCTTCCACAAGTCCAACATTCACTATGGCTTGCTTGGGTAAGCCCTTGCAAGCAGTATCCCCTTTCCTATGGCCCAGCCCCATACATACAAAGCAACCTTTGAGTGGTGAGAACGCAGGTCTTTCAGTGATAGGGGTGCCTGCGCTCTTCTTTTCAGTGTGCATGGCTGAACTAGAGTTTTGGGATTTCCCTTCGTTCTTTTGGGGACCTGACTTCGAATAGGATTGGATTGGACCTTTGTCCTTCCCATCCTTGTTTACTTTTTTGTCCGCTGATTTCTCTTACGGTTTGGGTGTGCTCGCCTGAGCCTTTTTCTGGACTTGAGTACTCAAAAACCTGTCTGTAGCCTTTGCAGGCTCCCTAGGGTCTGTGATAGTCTTGTCCACAAGATGCTGGTATAGGTCAACCTCACCATTTTTCAATGCATGCTCACACACAACCAAATTGTACATCCATTTAAATGTGTCTACTTTGTTACCAGCCACCCACCCGCTCAGATATTTCAACAAGTGTGTGATAGCTTCAAATGTCTGCCCACTTTTCTTTCAAAGCTCTCTTAAGCTCTTGAGATACTGTTCTGGGGTTTTACAGAACACCCTGAGGAGGGCTGCCTTCATGCTCTCATAAACAAGCCTTTCCTCAGGAGTTTAACTGAAGAATTGCATCAGTCTCTGGTGTCGGTAAGCGACTCATCAGGGCTGCACCCCACAGTACCTCATCCACCTCTTGTGGGAAGCCAGCTTGAGTGCTTAAAACCAGTCAAAAATATTCTTCCCCACTTCATAGGCCTGCACTAAGTCTTTGGGGATTTGCTGCTGGGGCTTATCCCAGGCACTCTCGTTTGAGCCACTACTGCTGCTTTCGCTAGACCTGGATCTGTTGGCCTACTTCTGCTCTTCAAGCGCCAGCTTGCGCAGCTCTATGGTTACCTTGTCCCGCTGTTACTGTTCCTCTAGTGCTAGTCTCCTCTCCTTGAGCAGGAGCTTTCTAACCGCGACCTCATTAACATCCGGAACAATTACTGGGCCACTTAGAGACTTTATTTGAGGCCTGGGACCTTCGGGATGCCGCACTAGCCCCTGCCCTCACTAACACTCTCGAGTGTCGAGAAACCACACTTGCCCCCACAGCGGGATGATTGGAGAGAAACACTACTCAGGCGGCCGTCCTCGTCATTTTCCCCCTCTGGAATGTCTTGTCTGTTCAGGTACATGGGTCCTAGCCCGTCCCCTGGGGTCTTCTCCCCAACTGCCCTCACTTCAACCCAAACTTGGAGTCCAGTCAGCAACTCAGGTTTATTAACCTTAGTGTTGTGGGAAAGTACCCTTTTTTGACATAAGACGCACAGGACATCCTTGGTCCTGCCTTTTACAGTCTCCATGTCAAGATCCATGACTATTATTAATGCCTTGCAGTGTCCAAACGTTGCCTGCAACAGTACTTCGATTATTGGGTGACTAAGCTGTGCACAAGGCTCCAACTGATCCGACTGCTTGCCATCAATGTGATGAATCAACTTCCGGGGCACCAGTGGTCCAGGGATGAATATTGGTTTCTGAACCATCAATCAGCCCCACCCCTTTAGTACACCAGAAGGGAGCTGAACAGATTGGAACACAAGTCAAATATAAACCTCCTTTGTGCAATTTTGTTAACGTGGACAGAAAGGCAAGCTTATCTCTGCAAGGTTGTGGATCGTTGGTTAGGTGCAACACAGCGAAAATACAATTATTACCCAATGATAGAAGGGACTGTCCAGTCAAGGTTGTATACAAATATCTACTTTATTATTATTACAACCGACAGTTCTAGAACACTACAAAATACAACCCACCCTGTAAAGGAAACATAGAGGAAAGACAGTTTCACAAAGTAAAGGGATGCATTCTGGATACTGACAGGAGGGGGTAGTCAATGATATTGTTATTTTATTTATGTTCTTAATATGATTGAATGAAATGGTGTTGATATTAATTGTTGTAAATATTGTATCTTTCGTTGATGAATCACTTTGTAAAGGTTTAAACAAACCATAAACAAATAAATAAATAAATAATAAACTGTTCAAGGTTATTTGGTTTCTGCACCAAGGGAGCAAGGGGTCATAAATGTCACTCAGGGCCTTCGGAGAAGGACCAGGGGGTCAGAACCACAATGTACCTGGTGCTTGGGCTGATCTTGATGCCTGACAGCGTCAAGTCGGTTCCAGGACGCTTTGCAGCTCCTGCAACGGGGTTCAAGATGGTAGACAGCTGCGGGTATCAGGCAACAGGCAGTTTAGCAAGCGAGGCTGGACAGACAGCTGCAGGCTGGCCTACACAGCGGCACAGGGTCAAGAATCATTGTCTCTGTGCTGGTCGGTGGATCTGGAACGCTGGTCGAGGCGTCTCGGACGGCTTTAGTGACTGCAGCGTGACAACAATCAGTGGTGCAGCCGGTTGCGGTTCGAGGGCTCGACTGTCTCGAAAATGTCCTTAAAAGATGGATGCTAGTTGATGCTTGTCATGGCACTTCTCCTACCTTCTTCGTAGGGCTTGTGTCATCCTTTAAGGCGGACGGCCCAAATCTGATGAGAGTGTTTGCAGGCAACGGCCTTGTCCTTTGTTTAGAGACTCTCTGGCACTTCCCACCTAGGAAGATTGTTGGCAGAACCTACCAGGGCACTCTGTGTGCTGGCTGAATACCGGTTCTGGAGCTGCGGGATGGGTCCTCTGAGTCCGGTATCCCCCTCTGTTCCCTGGGAGATGTTTAGGGGAGTGTTCTTGCTTCCCTCTTGGAAATCCTGGCCTTCCTTCACTGGCAGAAGATGTAAGGCAGACTGTACCTTCAGCCAATGTCCAAATGAGTCCTCCTTCATGCTCCTTTCGAAGTCGTCAGATGATCTGCTAAGTGAGTGGCTCAGCCCTCTTTTAAAGCCAAATGGGCCCAGTGATTGGTCAGGCTAAGCCTACCTTAAGGAACCAATCCTGGGTCCCAACCAACAATCGTCTGTTATGCGTGAGGTCATAACCAGAGTGCTTTGCAAAAGGAAATGTAAGGGGTGACAACATGTACTAAGTCCCATTCATCTTCCTGTCTGTTCAAAGTGTCTCTCTGGTTGAGCTCTCTGTGACTCTTGATCAAAGAGCAGGTCTCCCTTGAAGTTTGTGGTGAGAACAGACTTCTGTCTCCCTCAAATCACATACTTTGTCCCTCTGAAGGGGTTTCCCTCAGCAGGGGCTGCCTACTGTAAATAGTTGTCCCAGACATGCCATTCACTGCCCTTCATACAGAGGGGTGGGAGCTAGCTTCAAGTTGACACATTGCATATCAAATATGTGTTAGTGTCCTGCCCCCTTCTGTCAGTTCTGTGTTCAGGCCTATCGCAGGCCTGTTTCAATTAACTCTCATCAGTATGTGCTACCACCAGCAGGACTTATAGACAATAGAGAGGGCAGATCTATGGGGCCTTTGATATTTAAATTTAGCTGGCCATGGCCGGAGGAAGGTGTTGCCTTCCCTCTTCCTGAGATGCTTTGATGTACCTGTGGCTGTCACATTTCAGCTAAACATGACAGGGAGGACTGCACCTGTAGGCTGTGTCCCCCAGGAGTACACTTGACTATCTGTTTGTTCTGTTGTGAACAGAGGAAAATGTGTGCAGATTAGCCCCACACATTTTTTGAGGTTGTTCTCCCAATCATTCATTTTAATTACAAAACTTCAAAAAAGCTCAGGTGAGTGCACACTCCCCATGCGGATGGTCGAATTCCTCACAGGAGTATTATTTGGACACTGCCATGATCTGGAGAGCACAGAGAGGGAAGAGAGGATGGTAGGGATCACACAGTGCAGAGGGAAGCCACAGGAAGAGGATTAGGGCAGTGTCATAATCTGGAGAGGGCAACCAGGGGAGGGAGGTCAGGCTACTGTCACAGTCTGGAGAGAGATGCCAGGGGAGAGTACACATGGAACAACCACAGTCCTTAGAGAGCAGCCAAAGGATGGTGGTCACGGCAGTGCCACTGTCTGGAGAAGCGAGCCACATGAGGAGGATTAGGGCACTGACGTAGTTTGGAGAGAGGATCCAGTGAGGGTAGGTTAGGCTATTGTCACAGCCTGGGGAGAGGGGTGTGTAGTGTAGGACGAGGAAGTGGGAAATATTACAGTCTGGAGAAAGCACCCTGTGAAGGATCACAGCACTGTCACAGCCTGGACCAAGTAGCCAGAGGACGACGATTAGGGTACTGACAGAATCTGCAGAGTGCAGCCAGAGGAGGATGAAGAGGGAACTGTTCCAGTCTGGAAAGAGCAGAGAGGTGGATGTTATTAGGGTGCTGCCATATTCTTGAAGGAGCAGCAAGAGGAGTATGATAGGGAAACATTATAGTCTCTGGACCGTGCAGCCAGGGGAGGAAGATAAGGGCACTGAGACAGTTTGGAGAGAGCCGCCAGAGGAGGTTAATTAGGGCACTGGCAGTGTCTGCAGAGCGCAGCTAGGGGGAGTATGGTAGGGGAATGTCACAGTCTGGCGCGAACAGTCAGGAGGATGATAAGGACATTGTGGCAGTCTGGGGAGAGTGGCCAGAGTAGGATGATTAGAGCACTGCCAGAGACTGGAAAGAGCAGCCAGCAGGGGAGTATTAGAGCACTGGCAGAGACTGGAAAGAGCAGCCAGCAGGGGAGGATTAGAGCACTGGCAGAGATTGGAAAGAGCAGCCAGAGGAGTAGGATTAGAGCACTGGCAGAGACTGGAAAGATCAGCCAGAAGAGGAGGATTAGAGCATTTGTAGAGATTGGAAAGAGCAGCCAGAGGAGGAGGATTAGAGCACTGGCAGAGGCTGGAAAGAGCAGCCGGAGGAGGAGGATTAGAGCACTTGCAGATATTGGAAAGAGCAGCCAGAGGGGGAGGATTTGAGCTCTGCCAGAGAGTGGAAAGAGCAGCCAGAGGAGGAGGATTAGAGCTCTGCCAGAGACTGGTAAAAGCAGCCAGAGGAGTAGGATTAGAGCACTGGCCGACGCTGGAAAGAGCAGCCAGAGGAGGAGGGTTAGGGCAGTGCCACATTCTGGAAAGCGCAGCTAGGAATGATGTCAGGGAAGAGTTACAGCCTGGAGAGCGCAGTCAGAGGAGGAAGATTGGAGCACTGGCAGAGTCTGGAGAGCGCAGTCAGAGGAGGATGAATAGAAGGGTGTTTACGATGGAACATAAATCAGTGTCGGTGGAGGTGAACTCCCCCACAATCAGGCGTATCACTAATGGGAGAGACACGCTCTCTCCTCGAGGCATTGACTCACTCTCTCCGCCTACAGAGCGTTAATTTGGTTAATTGATGTTTTATCAATCCACCTGACATATAGTTGTATGTCATCTATAAATATGTTGACAACAAGTTGTCCCAGAAGCAATGAGGACGTTTCTGGCTGTAACTGTGTTAAAGGTCATGCTGATATGGGCTGCGTGTAAACCTTGGACCCTAGCCTCTCGCTTTCCTCGGGTCCGGCAGACATTTGCATGTCCCTTGGGCCAGCTCAGGTCTTGCCTGGCCCACCGCCACCACCAGTCAGCTGCGAGAATACCGGTCACCACGCCCGTGACAGCCAATCAGCTGGCAGGCACAGTGTCGCAATCATATGCGATCCTTCGGATCCCTTTGGGGTTTACGCATTGGCGCTAAGCGTGGACGTTGGTGGCAGAGACGCGGTAGCTGCTCGCAGAAAAACCGCAGGCCCTTTCTTTCCCTGCCACGAGGCGCTATATCCTTCTTTCATCAACGGAGTTAAGCGACTTTCCAGCGGAGGCTCTGGAGAGGGTGAGCTGTGGTTTATCGGAATAAGTAAAATAGGTCAGCGGGTTAGACTTGCGCTGCAGCAACCTGGTGTGACATAAAGGCCACGCTGGCTCAGCCTTTCACCCGTTTGGGTCGATTAAATATGGCGAAGTCTGGCTCGCATAATTAAAAATAATACGCAAACGTGGGGTTATTTGGAAACCATTGGTAGATATGCATAATTTGGAGACAATTGAGAAGGTAGTCCTTTACATCTGATTGCGTTGTGCTGTGGCTTCGTGTGTCTGACCATTGTGTGTGTATATTGTCGTTTAAACGAAAACCCTGAGGTTTAATAAAAGAAACGTGTCCCGTGTCGGTTGCCTATATGCTGTGGTTTGCTTCCCTTTTGTGTGACCTCCATGTTGTAGCGGATTTTACCATTGTGGTGTACACTTCACGTGCTGTTTGTGTGCAATGAGGTGCGGTCATTTTTATAGGCCTCATTTGCTGCTAGTTGCATGTGGGCCCTTTTCTTTCTGCCCCGTAGGGGTCTGCAGGAGAATAGTTCAGCATGCTGGCTGCAGAACTGTACATGATTCTAATTCAGCGCATGATTGATGTTTGCTGTGTAGGAAAAATACAATTCTTCCAAAAATAATAACACACGTTATTGTAGTGCCTATAGCACAATCACTCCGTAATGTGCGTTATATAATAATAATAATTTCGCATTTATATAGCGCTACGAACCCGCGGGCATCTGAGCGCTGCTTATTATTACCTACGGTGTGGGGTGCTCATTTATCGATCTTGGAAGAATGAAAGGCTGAGTTTGGCGCTTCCGGGATTCGAACCTGCAGGCTCTTGCACAGATGTCAGAGCTAGTGCTTTACTCCTCTTTGTGCTATTTGGCCACTAAATTTGCAGTCTGAATTTATCTTCCTCTCTTTGACTCACTGGGCCTAATTCACAGAAGCGTTTTATAATGGCCAAACCCCATTGGAAAACGCTCTGTGAATAAGGGCCACTGCCTCTGCATGGGGTTTTTGGGGCCACCTTTCTTAAACTTCAGTGGTCGCACTACCCGGGCTCATGCCAGCCTATGAGGCTATGCAACAGGCAACAGTGGTGCTACAGCAAGAGCAAGACCCAGTAACATACCATTAACCAGTTGGCAGCGGCCCATGAAAGAATGATAAGGGCTGGGCCAGACCACCTAGCCCGCAGAGCCAATGACATTGCAGGAACCCTCTTAATGACCTATTCTCCAGCTCCCCAGGGGTCGGGGATCCCCTCACCTACAAGTGGACGAATGTTAAAAACAGTGTAGCCACTCACAGCGAGTATATTTTTTTATTTGGTCATTTAAAGCTGCAGACAGTGGAGTGATTTCTACCCATTAAAACTATTACCAAGATTGGCACCATGGAATAAGGAAAGGGCACAGTTGTAATTCCCTTCTTTTCTATTTCCATGGCGGTTGGCAATGGTGCAGGTGGACGTGAACAATGGAAGAGTTTACGCGTGAGAGCATTAACATTTTTAGTTTCTGGGTAGGTGGTCAGTGCTGTACGCGAAGCAGAGCAGCCAACAGCCTGTGTGGAACGCAGGCCTTAAAATTAGGACTGAGCACGCATTCCAAGCAACATGATTGGCTAGTTATCCAGCCCAAAGTACTAATTAAGCAGGAATGACATTCCATGTGGGCTGTACAGCCTGGTAATAGCCTGCCATTCTGCGGTAGTGGCTAGAGCGAAGCTAAAGTCTGCCTGAATGGGTATTATTGCTAGGGCTGTGCCGAATAGCATATTTACTATTTGACCGAATACCGAATAGTTTGTCAACTATTCGGCCAAAGCCGAATATGAAGCCGAATAGTTGCTTTATTTAGTAAATCATGTTCCAAACTTCTAAAAACACACTTATTAAAAAAAACAATTAAAGCACCAGTTTACATGCATTCAATACTTTTATTTCTCTTCATTGTAATTAATGTAGCATCTTTATTTAAAGTATAAAAGCCAGAAAAAAGCAAATTTAACCAAAACGAAGGGACCAAATGTATAGAAGTTTGTTGCATATTCAGTGCCAGTTAAAGTAGGAGGCTTCACAAATGCAAAAGCACTGCCTTTGTGAATCAGATGCTTTGCATTCTCTATCCAGTTGCAAAGTCGATGCATCTAGTTTCGAAACCTATTTCCAGCTCACATAGAAATTTATAAAATGGTTCATGTCGGCTCATGCAGGACACAAGTCAAGAGGAAATCTTAAATGCATGAACTCCATCTCAGAACTAATCACGCCACCCAAACAAATGCTGCTCACTTTTCACTTATCCTAGCCACTCTTTCTCACCAATACACGAACATATGCAACTTATCATTCCTGATAAAATATCAGATAATGTTAAACTCAGGACTCAAGTTCTTAAAAAAAGAAATGGGGGTTTATGATGTACGCAATGGGAAGTGACATGACAGGAACTGAAAGTATCTATGCACATTTCTTTCAGTTTGTTTTTTCCAACTGAAATAAGTGCACATTGCATATAAACATTTGCCATAAGAAAAGATTTTCCTGTATTGTTGCAGGCTAAGTATAAAAGATGAGCACCTTTTATGTCTAAGAATCTGTAACAAAACATGTCCTAAAGAGCAGATTACAATATAAGATATTTTTCAGCTGTGTGATAGCAATTTGTCTGGTCTATTCAGTTTTGCAAAATTAAGTCTATATTTACCTTTCTGAGTTCATGTTGCATTGTATTCAAATGAGAATGTCAAAGTATTCGGCAAGAGCCGAATAGTAAGAAACTATATAGCCGAATATCTTTTTTTAGCTGTAATTTGGCAGAATACTTACTCGAAGCTGAAGTTCGGTACACCCCTAATTATTGCAATTATCAGCCATAAGTGAGGCTGAAATTAAGGGTCAAATAAAAAAAAAAAGAGAGGTAAGGTGTGGCCCCGAGTGCAGGGCACGTTGTCGTCCTGTGTCTGTAGCACAGTGATATTCAAATGTTTTCATACCGCGCCCCTCTGTGAGTAAAAATATTGTTTTGACCCCCCCCCACCTATGGCTTCCCCCCAAGTGGCCCAGAGGATGTCAATGGGGCGGGGGGGTCAGGCTCTTTAAATTATAAGCATATTTTCTACTGCTTATATTTTCTATTTAATCCTCAATCCTTTTAATATTAAAAACAGTCATCTTAATCCCTTGTGAAAGATCCTGCCCCCCATCCCTGGACATCCTTAGGGGGCTCTCGGGGGGCGGGAATCAGCCCCCCAGTTTGAACACCACTGCAGTGTAGCATCAGCTGTGTAGTGCAGGAGAGCGGCAAGAGCAGCGAGTGTGCAGGACCAGGCAGGTGGTGATGCCACACGAGGGGAGAGCGGGCATCTGGAAGAGGCATGAGAGGTGCAGGGTGGAGAAGACCCAGTGGTGCGAAGGACGGAACCGGGCTGTAAGGTAAGTATAGGGCTCGGGAGACATGGGCGACCATTCCAACACTGGCAATGCAGGCTTATCCCAGCCAGGGGTGTTGCTAGGTCTGGAAAAGTTCAGGGGCTAAGCTAATGTCGGGACTGGTGGGATTCAGGGCTAGCTATAGCCTTTTGGTTGTAGTCCCTGAGCTTTTATTCAGGGATACAACCAAAAGCCCCAGCGATATAGCCCCCTCACCCCCCGGCCCCTACCCCTAGCAACGCCTTGATTCTCTGCAGATGCATCCTCCCGTCCTGATTGGATGGTGAACACTCCAAGGCTGCAAAATGTTTCATGGAAGCTCCAGATCTAGTTCTTAGGCGTCACAGACTAATCGGCGGGTTGGACTTTTGGGCAAGCCTGCCTGAGCAGTTCCTTTTCAGTGGCTCCTTGGCTTTTAAAACGTTTCTCTCTACTCTGAGCTCTAGTGGAAGCTTGTTCCACTTCTGAGTTATTCGTACCCTTCTGGCACTGGGGGGTGTCTAGATGTTGGGAGGCAGGTAGTGGGAGGGAGTCGCTGGCTCTCTTGTTCCAAAAGACGTTGTAAGAGAGAGTTTTTAGATGCATTATCTCTGAATTAGGTAGCCGCTAGTTTGGCACTAAACTGCTATATTTCCCTCCCTTTTCTATTTTGTACCCTTCTGGTTGCCATTAATAATAATAATAATAATAATAATAATAATAATAATAATAATAATAATAATAATAATAATAATGTAGCATTTATATAGCGCTACGAACCCTCAGGTACCTGAGCGCTGCTTTTTACCCACGATGTGTGGTGCTCATTTATCGACCTCGGAAGGATGAAAGGCTGAGTTTGGCCCTTTTAATCCATTATCGGGGCACGAGAGTCAAGCTAAGGAATAGGGGGATTATGAGGGCATCAGGGACTACCTGGGCTCCATTCTCCTTTCCTGCTCATTGTATGTGTGTGTGACAACGAAGGTCGGGCCACACCACAGGAGAGAGACATTGACTAGGGTCATCTTAATAAAGTGCGTTTCCAGTTGATTTGTAATCTATTTGTTTTTAAATACTACAGAACCTATTCAAAGATTTTCCTTCTACTTTGCCGGTTGCTTCCAGTTGCGTTTTGTTTTGCTTTCGTTTCAGATTTGCTCTTGTCTTGCTGTGATGGTAATTGCTGTCAAGTAGAACTTTGGCTAGAGGTTAGCTTTTTCCTTTCAATTAGATCCCTTCTACTTTCATTCTTGTTTTGCTATAACTTTCGTTCACCTACTGTTACCCAACAGTTTCTATTGGATTCCCCATTTCTTTTTTCATTTGTATGCTGTTTTCCCTGTTTCTTTCCTCATAGTTTCCCCTGCTCTTTCCCTGTGGCTTTCAATCCGATTTTCCCTTAACTTTATTAGTTGTCTTCTTCCTTCCTCTTTTATTGCATGCAATTGTCACATGTATTCCCCTGATGCTTTCCCATTTCTTTGATAGCAGTTTCCCCATCCTGTACATTTTCTTGCCGTTTTCCCATTGCTTTCCATGCGATCTTTTTCCTTTACTGAAGTTTCCACTTTCTTTCTTTGCAGTTTGCAGTTTTCCAGTTCCACCCCTTGCAGTTTTCCCACCACATGCATCCATCCCTTCTATGCAACCCAAATGCTTTCTCTCTCATTTTCTAATTGATTTTCCTCAGTTTTCATTCTATTGTGGTAGATGTTTCTATTTCTTGCCTGTAATTCTTCCTCTTCCCATTCCTTTTTCATTTAGTTTTGCATGTCTTTCGTTGTGGTGTTCTCATTCCGTTTACTGCATTTCACCATTGGTGCTGGTCACATAGAAGGGGGCTGTTGTTGGAAGTACGGGTGGAGCATACTGCTGGTGTTAGAGGGGGTTCATTTTGGAGTGTTGTGTTGGGTGCTGATATTGAAGGGCGCTAGAGGTGGTTGCTCACTGCTGGTGTTGGTGGGTAACTTTGTTGGTGCTGCTGATTATTGTTGTTGCTGGTATTATTGTGTGCTCTGGGGTGCAGTTATTAGTGGTTGTTGGTGGGTGATGGTGTTTTTGGATGCCAGTGTTTTTGCCTTTGCTGTTGCTGATAAGTGCTGATGTTGCTGGGTCCCAGGGCAAAATGGTGTTGTGGCTTTGTGTGCGTGTGTGTGTACATGTGTGAGGGTGGTGGTGTTCTGAAAAGTCAGCTGTATTTTCCCAGACTTGCAATCGCTCATTGCCTGAATAGCCAGGGTTAGGGCGACACAAGAAAAACAAAGCGTGATTTGGGGCACGTAAGGAGACAGCGGTTTAATAATCTATGAAAGTTGAGCTTCATTCAGAGAGCAGGGGCAAAGTCCAGGGCACGATAACTAAGCAGAGCAAATATTCTCTTCAGGGAAAATGTTTGTTTTGTCTGTTTTTCCTAGATTTTTCAGCAACACGTGGGATCATTGGTTGAATCCAAGTAGAGATTTGAGGGGAGATCTTAATCCTCCGCAGGTGCCTCCCTCTGGAACAGCCTCCCTGATCCTCTCCGTCTTGAACCGGAAACTCCTGAAGACCTTCCTCTTTGCCTCCTCCTTCTCTCTCCCTCCCCCCTGGTAACCACCTCTTTCTGCTTTCTTGCCCTCTCGCTTCTACTCTCTGCTCAGTTTGCTGACTGGCTGCCTGGTGCACCTTCAGAGCCTCACAGGTCCCAAGCTTCCTCGCCAGTCTTCTGCACTTGCCTCCGGGCTTTGCGCTGCCACAGCACTGCTGCAGCTTTGGTTACGACCCATGAGAGTTGTACCTCTAAGCACTTAACCCATGTTCTGGCTGGAATGGGTGCCCTTGATCCCCATTACCTCCCCCAACCCCCCTCGCACTTCCTGTCTATGGACTACACAACCTGAATGTACCACGCCTAGTAAGCTTGTTTGTCTTGTCTCCCTTATGCCTTCCCTCCCATGCATGGTTGCGCTTTGAAACACTTGCTGTATAAAAGTGTAATAAACAAACGATCAATCTGCCTGCATTGTGCACCAATGAAATGGCATAAACCAGTGCAGTACAATTTAATGCTGTCTTTCTCCTGCCTGGCAACAGGGCTGAGACCTCGATAAATTGGACGCTATCTCTATTATTGTAAGCCAGGCATAGAGAATGTTTGTCTCCACAGTAGTGCTGATAGTGCTCCCATATAATAGGCTCCAAATCTTTGCCACCATAGTCCTATGTACAAATAATTAAATACAGCACATCAACACGAAGTAACGAACTAGCCCACAATGCCGATTTCTTCTAGTAATTAATGGCAGAGAGCCGAGATTCTGTTAAAGGGGCAGTATTATGCATTTATCTTTTTTATTTAATTTTATAAACAGTACAAAAGTTTGTACAAAAACAAGAAATAACAATCACTGGATAGAACTAGAAATGCCACAATCCCCTGATCCAGTCCTTCTTCGCCAAGAATGTTGACTTTCCACCATTTTATCTACTCCAGCGTCGACACTTGCCTGTCCTTCAAAGCAATCCTTGACAAAGACAACAAAAATGCCCAAACTGGTAGGATTTATCTTGTCAAGACAGACCAACTGGTACTGCAATCCAAAGATCTGCTACTTGGTATACAACGCAGAAGGTGCAATAGGAAGACAAAGGAGATAGGGGGGTATGCAGGGTGGGATAATACTCACCTCTGAGCCATTCATAGAATCTTGACTTTGTCATAAATTACCAGGAGCCACAGAGGTAGTTCCTATCTTCCAAGTTTTAAGCCCTGCAATAAAAAAACATCATGGACAATATGTTTGTGGTACAATGTCTGAAAATCCATTTCCTGAGACCAATTCTACGACCTGAGAATGTTTTCCAGCCTGGTATCTGGCCAAAATAACTTGGATGGCACGCACCCCATGCTGAATGAGAACCAAATATAGAGTCATTGTAACCTGCCAAAGGTATGACCCAATTAGGTCACCTGGCCAAAAGGGAGAGGAAACAGGGCAATGGGGCTTATGGAAAGAAATGAATGACGGATCAGTCGAGATTCTCAGATTGGCTGTAGGCCATTGTACTCTCATAACACCTTCATAACACAAAGAGAAGGGGTTCACTGAAGCAAGAAACACAATCAATGACAAACCCATAGTAACCCTATGGGTCACATTGAAACCCTACCCCACCCGGTGCAAAATACCAATCTGATAGATTCAGTGCCTTAACATCTGAACCTTTTCTGTAAAAAAACAGGCATATTAATATGATCAGTTTGGGTGAGAGTTCTTGCAGGCGCAATCTTCCCTTTTTTCAAACCAACTCCCGAATAAGGATAAAAACATATTAGCATCCCATAGAGGCAAGTACCTACGTGTAGGGGAAATGGAAATCCTAATACCCTTGAGTAGTTGACAAACCAAGGGAATGGAACCAACTGGCCAACCATTCACCAGACTATGGAAGGAGAAATGTCTAACCTATACCAAGCAACCGTACAATTACTGTGCAATAAGCAGAAGTACGTTCAGCCAAAACATTTAGCACCTAGCTAACACCTAGCTAACACATAGTTAATACCCGCCATAACGGGATCTGCCCTTATTCTACTGCACCAACAAGGTATGCAGTGATTATATTGAGAAAAAACACGAATGAAATAATACATAAAAAAGAATGAAAAAGAAATATATGGGGGTTGGGGGTGAGGTTTTATAAAGTGTGGGGGTGGTTCTGAGTGGGGTTAGAAGCGTGGGGAAACAAGGGGGTTGGGGAGCAGGCCCTCCCATGTAAGAAATAAATTCAATATATTTATTCTTTCGGTATTATTTCATTTACTATTTTTCCATTTGTTGTAATCACATGTAAACCATCATACCCAGGCCTTCATAATGCCCAATGGGGCTCGGTGCCCTGTGAAGAAATACCTGATCGATATCACTGACAAGACCACTACTCTTTTTGGCTGTCTCTTTATGGAGCTTACTTTGAACACAGTGAGGCTGATGGTAGATGTAGCCCAGTGGACCGTTATCCTGGCCTTACTGCTAACTCTCTTGCCACCAGGCCAGTTGGGGCCCACCACACGCTCTCTTGCAGACCAGCTCAAAGAAAAGTAATTTTGTTACCTACCATTAGCAACCTGGTAACAGGTGCAGGCTACCATTCGAGACTCTAATTGGGAGACCTGGCCACCCAGTGTCATGAAACCACAAGCACGTTTATCGCGTCCTGCTGACTCTCAGTCTGGGAAATAATTTAGTTAGTTCAAAAAACCCACAAAACAACTGAATTAATTTTGCCCACACAGGGATCTCTATTAACAATCGGGTCCATGGATAAGGACATTTTCCAATTTCAGATCTTTCTCTTGTACTGCCAGGGGCGTGAAACAGAAGGGATCCATCACTCACAATATCACACTCTATCCATGGTACACTGATGTGTTCTGGTGACACACATACGTTTATGGGCTTTAGCCATACAGCACCTTTAAGGATACTGGACCTCTGGAGTCACTAACCCCATACAAACGTGCCATTCATGCGTGGACCTGCAGCGGGTTCAGAGATCAGAGATACAAAAGGAAAGCCACATAAACCTTCTTAAGAAAAATGACAACATACACAAACTGCTAGCAGTTAAAGCCTCCTGCAGAATATTGTTGTATATCATTGACTTATATGCAAGTGTGCATGTTACTCTAGAACACTGCTTGCCCTCTCATAGTTGAAGAACGTCCATGTCGTCCCACTTCTCTGCAGGTAGCTGGGATGGGGATCTGCCCCCCTTGTGAAGTAAATTGACAGTATGGCACCCAGTGGCTCAGTTCAGGAGTGCCACCACACTTCAGGACAGGCCCGTCTTCTCCTGCATACATGGCTACGCCAGCAAGCCTCCTACATGCTATGGAATGTGACTGAGGCAGTCATCTGAAAGTGGATGCAGAACCCAACCCCCCCCCCCTGCGTCCACTATGGTACTATGCTAAGGACCTCAATCAAATCCACCATGAATTCTCCGTAATGACTTAGGTGGCTCTAAAACGAGACGCCACATCTATTGCTGCATGTCACCACGCCCCTCCTAGCCCTACACGCCGCCCTTTGCACCACCTGACTCGCTAGACGCCGTCTGCCCCTTCACTCCCCACCCCCCGGTACAGCTGTACCCCTCCTCTGTGCCCCTTTGTATCCTACCCTCGCTGCGTATCTGTTCTGTTGTTACCTCTGAAAAGCGCTCTTTTATGCATCTGTAATGTTGTACACCTCTGGAAAGAGCTCCATTGCTTCTCGAAGCTAGGCAATAAATAGCATAATAATAATAAATGATACAAAAAGAACGCTACCAGAGGAGCCTGGGAATTGTGGGTGGCTGACTCTTTCTGCATGCTCCGGGGACAAGGGGTCATGCCACCCTACATTCTTACATGTCAGATAGCAAGCCCGTTGGTATGCGACGCTGAGGTCACTGGTGGTGACCCACCCATCCATTGTCTGATCTGGGCCAGCTCTGCTTACACAGCCTGGAAACGGCATCTTCACCCGGGTGGCCTGGTCTGCGCCTGCATGTGTGCCACTCCCTGCAGGTGTACTCTGAACTCTGCCAAGTGAGCCTCACTTGCCGCATGGGTCTGAACTCCACTCCTCCATGCCACACAAGTGACACACTAACAAATGTTGTGTGGATGTATCTTTGTGTCGCCCCCAGGTACCACAGTGCTGATGCTCTCACTTGTCCCTATTTACTGTCATCCTTTTCCCCACTTCCAACCGTCCACTGGACTGAAGGGTTTCATCTCTTCCCAATCACCAGAGGGGTGTGGTGACCAGTCAATTGATCATTCTTTGACTCCACAATGTCAGAGTTCTTAATGGCCCCCAGGCAAGGAGGGGTTGTGGCACAGACCTATGTAGCTGATCATGCTATCAATTCAAACACAAAGAGTACAATGGAGTAACACAGTAAAACAAGGATACATTTGTAGATTAAATACACAATATTCAAACCAGCCAATATGTGTCTGTGGGTTTAATTCCTCTAGTACAGTGGAATGAATTAAGGCTGAGTAACCCCATTCAAGGCAGGCCCTATGAGGTCGTGCGATTCATGTGAATCCCAGAAGCTGGATCTTCTGTTTTGTTGTAATCTCTGATTTTTCCTAATTTATGCTGAAGCCCGTGCAATACAGTGCATCCACCATTATGTGGAGGAAAGAAGGCACCTCCTTCTGTGACCTGGCCATTATTATAATGCAATCCAAATAAAAATCAAACAAATCCTCCTTGCTCTCACAAAGTCTACTACTGCCCTCAACAGCTCTGTAAAATACCAAAAGGCTGACACCAGACCGAAAAGGAGGGCTGAGAACCGCTATGCTATAGCCTTGCAAGAAAACTGAATTTCCTGTGGCCTGTAAAAATTGGGTCTGGATTGTCAGATTAACCTGTCAATCCAGTCTCCTGGACTCAGCCCTGAGCAATCACCTCCATCTTGATATGTTGGTCGATGAGAAACTGGTTCAGCTGTCCGAGGTTCATCAGAAGCACATTGCTCACAATCTCATTTGGATGATAAGGGCCCTCTCTACTGTGCCCTTGTACTTTCCTTTAACTTCCTTATATATTGGTGCGTGATTTTCTTCAGACACTGTTTTCCCGCATATGAAAGCGTTGTTGTGGAACCTGTATAAGGAAACCATATATTGTCTGCAGAACCCCAGGTCCTTGTGAAAGCTGACACATATTTTTCAAATAAACCTATCTCCATTATAATCTAGACACAATCTTGCCTTGTGAGACGTTTCCTTGCTTTTCCTGGCTCGTATTTCCTCTGTTCCTGTAAGACTAACTCCTCTGGGCAAAGAAGGTGGGTTTGGAAAGCTAGAAGTCCTGTTGTCCACCCGGCTGTCTGAGACTGCGCATCTGGGAAAACAGCGGCCGGCGACCTCTGCCAAGGCTGGCCCTGGAAAAACCTGTGGGGAAATTCTTTTCCCATTGGCGTCTGAGCCTTGTCAAGATGCGTGAACATATTCACACACTTCCTCAAACTATTCCTAGAACTATCCCCAAATAATGTTTTGATGTCATAGCATTCATAGATTCTGCAAGTTCCCCCAATGTTGGACTGATTCGTAATAGAAAGCACCTTCTTGCTCTTGGGAAATTGACTTATTATCTCCCCGTAGATAACACACTCCTGCCCGAGCCCAATTGCTCACTACTACAGGCTCTAGTGCATATCCTTATATTTAGCTTCTTCTGCCAAGTTAAATATCTTTCCAGTGGTCCTGGTGTGTTAAAACAATCCTGGCAAGTATATCAGACATGATCTATCTCTTTTTATAAATTTCTTACATACTTAGAATAAAATAAGCATATCTTTTGATCCACAAGTGGGGTATTGAATGAAATCTAAGATTAGTGAGAGGGCATTCATCCTTCACTCTGTTTCTGGTGTTCGACTCCATCTTGCCACGGAGGACACAGACTGCATACTTAACCGCCACAATCTGTAAAGTAGCCCAATCCCTTGAGCTAAGAACTGTTAAGGATTTGTGATCAAATGGTGGAGCCCCTAGACTAGGGGTCTCCACCCTTTCACTCCCAGATGTTTTGGAATACAACCACCACCAGCCCTAGCCAAAATAGTCATTGGCGAGGGATCATAGGAGTCATAGCCCAAAACATCTGGCGAGCCCTTGGTTGCAGACCTCTGCCCAAGAGCATCCTGTAAGGCAGATGGTGTAAGGCAGATGGGGACTGCTATAGTAAATTACATACTAATATGTTGAGACCTTTGGGTACTTCACGCCCTGCGCTCATGCTGCACAATCTCTTGCCCACGGTGCGCACAGTACACACAATTACCATATCCAATGGCATTAATGGCATCATTGGTGATGCTATCATTGATCTAATAAGATTTGTTACCAGCAATGCCATGTCATCTGTGATGAATGTGAATTCATAAACATGGCATGGGATGAATTCTAATGCCTGTGCATGGTACATACTCACACCATTCCCTATGCTATGAAGCCATTGTAAAGACTGGAGGGGGGGTCTGTACTTCCGCTCTGTATATTGTAGAGGAGAGGCACAGAGGACCCCAGCCAAGATTCTCTATTGTGGTAGAAATGGACGAGCAATCAAGGCCTAGTTTCTCAGGAGGTGATGCAGGCTGGTTCTTAAGTACAGTGTAGTCCCCAAGCCCCCACAAAGGAATGTCCACACACTGTATTAGTTAAAACACAGTCTTTATATAATTAATATTCAGGGTTATGTACACTATCACAATAACTCACTTTGTGCTCAGAAAATCAATAATGGTAAATATATACAGTTCTAAAGTGGTACCATAATTATTATCAGATCTCATTAAAGGGCATCAACAATACTGTCAAAATGTCACACAGATCAATAAAGAGGAAACCAGCAGTAGAGAGGGGAAGTAAAGCAAGATGGTTGAACAATTGGCAGAATACTGGCCTTTACCAGCTAGGCACAATTCTGTGTGGAGATCCCCCCACCTAGGCAACCTGTAAAGAAAAGATGTATCACAAGCCCAGTCCATGTACTGTTCTATGAGTCTTATTTCCCTCTACAGTAGTTCTACAGCTCCAATGTGCCTGGAATTGTAGCGTTCGTCGTCAGGGAATCGACGGCCCTTCTTGAGTGCCCTCCGTTTAAGGCAGGAGTCATGGGTCGTCGAACGTCCGACGGCGAACAAGGTGAACTACGGCGGTGAAGTGGCAGCTTAGTTCCTAGCGGTGCTCGTTGATGACGGAGCATTGGCGTCTTGCAAGGAAGAGGCGTGCGGGGCACCTCGGTGATGATAGTTCTGGACCGCAAAGAGATGATGAAGAACTGTGGCCCAGCAAAGGCGTCGGGTCGTCAGCGTCTCTGTGGTCTTTAGGTGGCGGGAAACCCACCGGCGGATGCTCCTGAGCGCATCGACGGTCGGGCCTTCTCCAGCGGGATAAAGCGGGCGACGATGCAGACGAGAGCGTCCTTGGATCAAATGAAGTTCTTAGGCAAATGGGAGCACTTCGGCTCCAGTCGGCGACGGTGGTCGTCGACAGTGGCGGACAACAGTCCGGGCGCTTCTCTTTGGGAATCCGCGGCAGTCCTCGTCTCCGGTCGGCAGCCTGTCATAGGTCTGTCTACCAGGGAGCTTTGGCAAAGATCAGCTGGTGCACAATGGTCCCTCATAGCTCGGGAAGAGGGCGCCTTACCAGGTCCTCTCTGGGTCAGTCCTTGGAGACACAGCAGCTTTCAGATCGACGAAGTAGATCAGCAGCAAGACTTCTCTTCCAGCAGGGCTTCAAGGTTAAGCTTCAGTTTCAACTCCAGTTTCTCTTCAGCTTCTGAACACAAATTCTAGCAGTGAGAGGCCCCCAGATATACTAGTTGATCTCCCATTCATTCTGCTGGGTCACACTCAGGCAACCAATCGGTCAGAAGGGCATTCATGCAGGCAGGCATCCAATCAGGTGCATAGTGCATTCAGGCCATTCACTCCTCTCCAGACACTCAAAACAAGTTATGTGTATTGGGACAAGTACCCAGCCATTCATCACTCCACACTGCATTCATACCAGTTTCGGGCAGGGCTGTCTCAGTCATTGTGTCAACCACCAGATACTAGACACCCACAACACAGAATGTGTATTCGTCACACACTCCATTCACCCAGGTCCCACCCACAGGGTGTACCCACAACATACAGTCACTGGGAAGGCTCCAGCCAGTCTGGCCTGGACTTCACAACACCATATATGGAACCTCCACCCAACAGCCGGTCAGGGTGAAGGGACAGAGTCAGGGCTTCCCCGGACTTTGGGAAAACAAGATTACAGGTAATAGAAAGCAAGAGGGGGCCATCTTGTTTCCTATCAGGAATCATCTGATTCCAATGGCAGGGCCTGGGTATCCCAAAATAGAGGATACTCAGAGCAGCTGTCAAATTCAGCATGGAGCTGCCACCAGCCCATACCCTGCTCTGTGGGCCACACAGAGGTGCCCAAAACATACACTAGGGGCACAGGGTTGTGCCCCCATCATTGGGTGCCATAAGGGTATCCCAGGGGTCTGTACACCAAACCAAAAGAGAGAGCTGCACCGCCAGGTGTCCCACATGAACTCCTGCACGGAAAACACGACAGAACACACGATAAAAAGCAGTAAAGGACAAGGATACGGAGGCTCTATCCCTCCGATGCATTTCCAGCATCACAGCCATGTACTGTAACTAGTGCGCCCAGAAGGCCATACACTTGTCAGTAGTTGTTTCAACTAAAGTGCACAAAAACATAGCCTCTGGAAATGGTATACAGTTGTTTTGTGCCAGGTTTTTTTTAATGAGTTTTTTAACGAAAAATATTAATCGAAAAATAAAGGGGGGTGGGTAAGGTGATGAAAGGGGTAGGGGGTTTGGGATAGGGATTACATAACAGGAGGGAAGGGTGGGCTTGGAGGAGGAAGCCCCACATATTTAAAAAATAATTCAATGAGTTTGTTTGATGAAACATTTTTGTAAAAAAAAACATCGGAAAAACTCCTAGCAGCAAAAGAGCATAGAACCCTGGAAATACAATGACTGCTGTGCACCTTGCTGCGCTGATCTCCATGTATTCATGTGCCCATACCTGACCTGGTGTAAAGCATGTGGCCATTGCAAACTTTGTACTATCCGTGTTCACGCAATCCGTCCTTATATACATGTTCCTCCGGAAGTTGATTGCACCATGATGCCAAATGTTGCCAGGTGTGTAGAAATGATGAAGAGGGTGGGATGTGGTGGTGGTGGTGTTTTTGAAAATGAAACCAACAGCTGCATCACTGCACACAGAGAAGCCAAAGACATGGGTATGGTGCACCAGCTAAAGTAAAGGCTGCCCACACAACCTTTGATTGGGACTTCATTGAAATCCATCGCATGTACGGATGACAGACAGGTCACTGAGGAGAGAGACCCAACATTTTACCTTTTGGGTAGATCTCGCCCAAACCCAATTGATTAAAAAAAGAGGGAAGGATGGAGATCCCTGCTAGACTGAGAAAGACACCCTTACCAACATTTAGATTTTATGGCCGGCATTGCAGCACTGCTCTGTACAACGTAGGACACTTCCTGGTTTGCCCGATGCAA
The DNA here is from genome assembly GCF_040938575.1 of Ambystoma mexicanum. NCBI lineage: Eukaryota > Metazoa > Chordata > Amphibia > Caudata > Ambystomatidae > Ambystoma > Ambystoma mexicanum. Next base: position 516,081,638 of record NC_090921.1, on the reverse strand, counting down.
GGGAAGATCAAACATGTTTAGCAAAGGAGTATCCGCAGCTGACACTCCCTGAATGGGGCCAGATGATGGCAAAATTCAAAATCGTCAGCAGCCACAATTCCTAAACAGCACCCAAGCACAGACATCCCAAACCTAGACTACTGGTGATCCCACACTGTATGTGCCACAATTCAAGTGAAATGGCACAGACCTTAAGAGTTCACCCCTACATGAGGTGAATTGGCATGCACTGAAAACTCGAGTATGCCTTTCTAGGAGCAGAGACCTGATGGGTAAGGTATACTCCTGCTGAGGAATCCTGGCAGGCTTTGAGGCTTTGTTGATCTCTTCAGCTTCTCGAGTAGGGTCCTGGGATACGTTGGGGTTGCTCTAGGCTTTGGTGGGCTCCTGGGAGGCTGAGCTGGGCACCTGGTGGTCAGACATGTGCTCCTGCTATGATTGGATATGGTCCTCTTGGATTGTGGAACGCTCAAGGCAGGCACGTTCCTGAAGGAATACAAAGACCTCTTTTGGGGTAGGGGGTAGTGCCATTCTTGGCAGCCTAGAGTGAGACATTTACACTCTGGAGTGGCTGCTGGAGAGCTGAGGCCAGCTCCTGGTTGTTTGGGGAAGTTTTATGGCAGCAGGGGCTGCAGGGGAGATGAATTTCTGCAAGATGTGGCTAGCTCATTGTGGGAGGTCTCAGGCTCATATACGACTGAAGTGGCAGTCCAGAAAGCATGAGAGGATCCTGGTAGTCTGAGGTGGCTCACTGAAGGCTGTGGGTTTCTGTTGAAGGCTGGGGAATGCTACTGATGTGCTAAGGTGAGCTCTTGTCATTCTTGGGGCGGCAGTTGGAATATATGGTGGGCTCCTGGCAGGCTCAATGCAGCCTGTAATGAACTCACAAAATGCCTGTTCAGGTGGCTCTTGGTGGTCTGTGGTGGTATCTCAATGGGCTTTGTGAAGGTATTGAGAATCTGATTTAGGTTCCTTGAAGACTCTGGAGGGGCTCTCATCGACTGGGCAGACTCTGTTTGGTTCCTAGTTGACTGGGTGGGCTCATGTCAGGCTGGGAATCTTCTGGAATGCTGCGGTCAGTTTGAATATAGACTTGGCCAGGCTTCAACTGATTGGCTCATGTTGAATCTGGCAGCCTGGCCTGGGGTTCACTGAAGCCGGGATAGGTTACCAGCAAGCTGGAGTGGGGTTCTGGAAGACTGATTGGTTGAACATCAAATATCGAAAAATAAGTTCGAAAATATTGTATTCCTGTCATCACTGTGCCTTTAAGGTAAAACATGTAAGTTTGAAAGTATTTCTATTTGGTGTATTTCATGTGTTAATGTTATGCTTGAAGTTTTTATATCTGCTGCCTCCAGACCTTCCACCATCCCCTCCTACCTTTCCTCCCCCCAATACATGCCCACAGTGGCTGGGGTCACGGAAGATTTGTCTTGCATGATAATGGGCTTTGCTCCTCTGTTCCTCCTCTTTTCCCTAAACCTTTTGTCCATCAGTCCTTTATTTTAAAACTGTTCGTATTAATATTAAATAGAGATTCCACTCACCAATTCTCCCCTGCATGCACCTGACCTATTTCTGCTTATTATCATTAATATTTGCTTATTCTTCTTTTTCAAACTTTTGCGTATTCAAACTTGATTTTCAAACTTTAACCTTTCAATTTTAAAAAAAAATGTTTAGCACCATATTACTATTTGAACGAGATACCCTTAGGTTGGCATAAGCGTCTGAAAATTTGTGGAAGCCGCTTTTGGTGTATTCTGGAAATGAAGGGTCCCTGCTGGTTTTAGGATTAGAGCGCTGAGACACTATAGTTTTCTCCATGTGACCAACAAAGAAACAATTACATGGAATGGAGCCCAGAGGAATTGCCAGGGGCTAAGAAAGATTGGCTCATGCATTTGCATCCATCCCTTTTTATAATTTGCTCTGTGGCTGACCAGTTTACAGTTCCCTTAATTGTGGACGCCATTTTAAATCCAAGTTTCAGAGGTATATTTTCACTACCTGCCCTAGGGCACTGCTATAGTATTATCCTTCATTTACAAGTGTCTTTCTGTTCCTCTGTGCCCCTATGTCCCCAGGTCTCTGCGCAGGCCACAGCCCACTAGCAATTGGTCGTCGGAATGGACAGCCTGGAACTCCTGGACTTGCTCTTCGACAGACAGGAGGGGATTCTGCGTCACGAGGAGTTGGAGGTCGCAGCCGGCTTTACCTCTTGGGTCGCCTCGGGTCAGAATGTGAGTGTGCAAATAACTCTCTGTACTTGGTCTATCTATGAAATGGTTGGTGGGTGAGGGGGCAAAGAGCCCCAGTCTGATGAGGTCACACATGTGCAAAGTGTAGTGTGCTTCCCATGCTTTAGTACAGTGGTTTTCAAACTTTTACATACCGAGCCACCCCTGAGTAAAACTATTGTTTCTGGGCCGTGTTCCCGCGCCGTCCTCGTCGCCAGTGTTAAGTATTGTGGGGGCGATGGGGGGCCCACGCAGTCACACACACACTTGCTCCGCATACATCCAAAGCGCCACGCCGGAGACGTGTGGATGGTTTAGGTCCCCGGCACGAACTGCCGCACGGGCCGTGTTTATTAACACTGCGCATTTGTGAGCCTCGTTCTGGCTCACGCATGCGCCCAACAGCGTATTAATACGCAACAGGCCCCAGGAAGTCCAGGGTGACACCAGGCTCTTTAAAATATAACAGATTGTCAACTTCTTATACTTTCTATTAAAAGCAGACACCTTATTCCCTATTTAAAGAGTCCGGGTCTCCCCTGACTTCATTCACCCCGCCCCTCCCCAAGCTCTGCAGTTTGACGACCACTGCTTCAGTAGCTGCTCAAATAAATGGACCATGTCACCCAAAGTGCCCTCTGCTGGCGTTAGTGTATGGTATCATAATGCCCCCTATTCTGGAATTGCCACTTTTCTCAGTGTGCGTGACCAGCAGGATGATCTATAAAACTCAGGAAGATCTGGGCGGGGGCACAGGAGTGGGTGTCTCTTAAGCTCCTTCAGGTCTCTGTGTATGCATCTTAACAGCACTACATCTTGCCCAGAAGGCGTAGGGCTTCAAGGCATGTGGAGTACTCAACCCAATTCAGTCCTTGTTAGGAACTCAGTACTGCTGCCATGCCAGGAAGGATAGTGGAGAGCCTCCCAGTGCCAGCTGGGTGTGGGGGGTAGGTAGCTGCACCGATGTGGTGGCATGAACCGATCGATGGAGCAAATGAAGGCTTGGTAGGACAAGAGCGAGGGCATCAGGATAAAAGGCGTTCTGCAGAGAATGAAGCCCGAGAAAGCAAGGAGGCACTGCACCTGAGGGTGAGAAAAGCACAGGGTTACCAACCGCTCCCTTGAGGAGCCAGTCCACCCTTCGCCCACAGTTAGTACCTGGTCATGTGCAGGCCAAAGAGAAACCTGCAATGAATGAAGCATTTGTTCTGCAGGGCACAGTTTGCTGCTAAGGGTGCCAGGCTGAATTGATGTTGAATAGTGCACCAGACCTGCCAGAGTGGGACACTCTTTCCATGCTGTGAAGAGGTCAGACTGACCTGGGCACCCAGCTGATGCAAACTCATCCAGCTTGGACAGGACCTTCAGATCTGCAGTTGCGCCTGGCAACTCTATAGTCACTGAGTCCCCTGCTACCAAAGTAGGGTCGTCAGTGGCTACTAGCCCCTCTCCTGCAGTAGTCTGTGGAACTAGATTAGGGGCTACCGGCCATGCCGGTCCTTCCAACAAGCCCCCTGGAAGCACTCCAGGCCCTAAGGCTCTCCATGTGTTCAATCTGGCGCTCTCTTTGGCACTCAATCGGGTAGCCGCTGCGACTATTTTTCGGGATCAGAAAGATCATTACCCAGCAGAACTTGGGACAAGGATGGAGTCTTCAGCGCTAGACGGTGCTGGGTCGTTTCATCTCACCAGCTGTACTCCAAGAGGCACTTACTCTTTCCATCACACGCACTGATGCACAAATCAGGCCCATCAATATACTGACCTGGCTGTACCCACTGCCGGGTGACAGTAGTGGCGCTAGCCGCGGTGTCTCGGTCTGCAGGAGTTTTGTGTACATTGATACACACATGTTATAGCTAGAGTTGGGTATTATTGGGAACTGGGGTCTCTTCTGGTGACCCGGTACCATTTCCACCCAGTGCAACCAATCAGCATTTGGCCACACCCTGGCCAAGTGAAAAGTCCTTCTCTAAGAGGCCCACAATAATGATGACCTCTTCCACGAGTCCAACATTCACTATGGCTTGCTTAGGTAAGCCCTGGCAAGCAGAATCCCCTTTCCTATGGCCCAGCTCCTTACCCACGAAACAACCTTTGGGTGGTGAGAACGCAGGTGTCCCAGTGTTAGGGGTGCCTGCGCTCTTATTTCGGTGTGCACGGCTGAACTGGAGTTTTGGGATTTCCCTATGTTCTTTTGGGGACCTGACATTCAAATAGGATTGGGTTGGACCTTTGTCCTTCCCATCCTTGTTTACTTTTTTGTTCGTCATTTTCTCTTCCGGTTTGGGTGTGCTCGCCTGAGCCTTTTTCTGGACTTGAGTACTCACAAACCTGTCTGCAGCATTTGCAATCTCCCTAGGGTCTGTGATAGTTTTGTCCACAAGATGCTGCTGTAGGTCAACCTCACAATGTTTCAATACATGCTCACATGTAATCAAATTGTACATCCCTTTAAATGTATCAACTTTGTTACCAGCCACCCACCCACCCACTCAGATATTTCAACGACAGTGTATGAATGCTTCAAATGTCTGCCTACTTTTTTTTCTGAGCTCTCCAAAGCTCTTGACATACTGTTCTGGAGTTTTACAGAACTTCCTAAGGAGGGCTGCCTTCATACTCTCATAAATCGGCCTTTCCTCAGGAGTTAACTGAAGAATTGCATCAGTCCCTGGTGTCGGTAAGCGACTCATTAGGGCTTCACCCCACAGTACCTCATCCACCTCCTGGAAAACCAGCTCGGGCGCTTCAAACCAGTCAAAAATATCCTTCCCCACTTCATAAGTCTGCATCAAGTCTTTGAGGATGTGCCGCCGGGGCATATCACAGGAACTCTGGTTTGAGCCACTGCTGCTGCTTTTGCTAGAGGTGGATCTGTTGGCCTTCTCCTGCAGCTCTACGGTGATCTTGTCCCGCTGTTTCTGTTCCTCTAGCGCTAGTGTCCTCTCCTCGAGCAGGAGCTTTCTAGCTGCTACCTCCTTAAGAGCTGGAAACAATTACTGGGCCACTTAGAGACTGTGCTGGGGGCTGGGACCCACAGGCTGCCGCACTAGCCCCTGTCCTCACTGGCACTTTTGAGTGTTGAGAAATCACACTTGACCCCGGTGGGATGATTGGCGAGAAACACTGCTCATGCGATCGTCCTCGTCATTTTCCCCCTCTGGAAGGTCTTGCCCATTTGGGTATACGGGACCTAGCGCATCCCCTGGGGTCCTCTCCCCAGCCACACTCGCTTCTACCCAAGCTTGGAGGCTGGTCAGCAACTCAGGTTTATTAACCTTAGTGCTGCGGGGAAGTCCCTCTCTCTTGACATAAGACGTGCAGGACAATCTGGCTACTGGCCATGACCACAAGGAACTGACAATGGGGTTAAAAAAGGCATGGCCACCAGGGACCAGTTATGCGGTAAAGTTTTTTGAAATCGGGATAGGTTTAAATGGGAAAAGAAATTCTGCTCATGGCTACATCCTGAAGTGCTGGATAGGATTGCAGCAAACATTCGCGAGGAGCATCAGCAAGGACCTAAAAGCATGGTCTGTCCGGTGATTTATTTTTTGTTGAGGTGTCAAAATGTAAGAACACAAAATTGTGATATAATTTAGGTGCCTGGGCAATGTGCCTGGCCCTGAGCAAGGACAACTGTGGACTATGATTTTTTTATTGGCAAAGCCCTAGGATGTAAATGGGAAAAAATATTCTGCTTGCGGCTACAGCCTGAAGTGCTGGACTGGATTATAGCAAACCTGAAAGCATGCTTTTGCAAATCTGCCTTGTTTCATTTTTCCAAAGTGCCAAAATGTAAGTACAAAAATAGTGATATAACTTTGGTGCATGGACAGTGGGCCTGGCCCTTGGCAAGGTTGAATGCCTACTCTGATTTACTTATTGGGGCATGCGGGATGGCTGAAGCCCTTGGTTTGAATGGGAAGAAAATTCTGCTTGCGGCTGCAGCCCGAAGTGCTCGATGGGATTGCAGCAAACCTGCGCGAGGAGCATCAGCAAGCACCTGAAAGCAAGCTTTTGCAAATCTGTCCTGTGTTTTACTTTTTTGAATGTGTCAAAAGGTAAAAAAGAAAAATAGTGATATAACTTTGCTGCTTGGGCAGTGGGCCTGGCCCTTGTCATTGACAAATGTCTGCTCTGATTTGCCTATATGGGAATCCGACATGGCTGAAGCCCATGCCCCATGGTTTGTGGAGACTGGCCATGGCTGCAAGCCATGAGCACTGGCCATTGGTCCCATTATGAGGGTATAGTGGTCACTGAACTAGGATGCAGGGTCAATGCAGTGCATAACAGAGGGGGTTTGGTCGGGCTGGAGTCATGGCCGAGCCTCGTGTCCTAGGCAATTCAACCATGCGCTGCTGATAACCACACCCATCAGTATGTGTTGCAAAAAATATGTTTCTTAAAGGAGGTTTACAGTTCTTTGATATATGTTACAAGAAGAATTATTAATAACTTATATACAGTGATGTACCATCATGAAACATTTTAATTAATAAAAACCTATACAATTTGCAGAACAATCTTTGTTAAAGGGACGTTATGGTTACGTTGCACTGATCAAAACTATGAAATTCAGTGAAAAAATGTTGTTAAAGGAACGTTAAAGGAACCTTATGGTTCCAAGTAAAACCGAAAAACCCCAGAAATTGGCCCGTTATGGTAAGCTAAGCAACCATAACTCACGCCACCAGCATGCACTGCTAATACTAACACCCAGGACATCAAAGATGACATCACATAGGAAATTAATTGTGATGAAAAGTCTCTACAAGGGGTTGTGTTTATAAAGTTGGTAACAAGATGTCAGGGGTGATTGGGAGACCTATCATGAACTATTTAATGTATTCAAGAATGTACTCATCTAAACAAAACATTTTATTGGAGTGTTGTTGATAATACAGGAACCTAATCATACATATACATAGGCAATGGCTGCGGTATGCACCATAGAAGTACCATATTTGTAATCTGGTAATTTTGGATAGTAAAATAAATAATGAATTCTAGTTTTGAGTAATGTTAAACATGGAATAAATAGCTACTCATTCAAGACTTACTACACACTTGTGTTAGTACAAACAATACATATGAAGACCCACAATGCATGCAAATCAGAGGCACATACATTGAAACTAAAGTAAGGAAGAAAGAAACAACATCACCAAATAATTTCGATAGAATTAAAGTTCATCTTTATGTATACAAATGCATTCAGGGCGTGCTTCAGGAGTTCTGTTCGCGGGAAGATACTCTGGATCACTCAGAACACATTCATTGGATTGGACTAATTGTGTAAAACTATTGGCTGGATTGGCTCTGTGCATGCTGCCCGCCTTCACGATCTGGCAACAGTAGATAAGGAATCCGGCGAGCGCATTTGCGCGTGTCCATTCAGCAAGTGTTTCAGGAGAGCTGTTTCGCTGGGAGATACTGTGAATCACTCAGAACATGCTCATTGGATTTGTACTAAACAGTGGGACCAACTATGAATTCACTTTATTAGGAATGAAAGCTGGAAGATTGGCATTAATATTAACTTCATTACTCTTCTGTTTGGTTACAGTGTAAAACTATTGGCTGGATTGGGTCTGTGCATGCTGCCCGCCCTCGTGATCCAGATACAGTATATAAGAAAGCCGGTGCGCGCATTTGTGCAAGCCCATTCAGCGAGTGCTTCAGGAGTGCTATTTCACTGTTCCGGTGGCGAATGGCGGCAGAGGCGTGCCAGATTAGGTTTAGACAGAGCAAGCTATCATGATTCTTGGAGTTTGCTGGTTGGTTATACTGATAGAAGACACACTCACAATGCCAGTTAAAACCAGGAAGGTTAATCAGAGAAGGGAAGCGCCAAAGGAATTGGTGAAGTCGTATTCACTGAAGAAATGTTTTTGTAATAACCTTGCTGTGGACCCAACAAGCAAAATAACTGACTGTTATCAACCTGTAACTGATTCTGACTTATCTCAGAAACAAGTTATATCTGCTACATCGTCCCCCTCACTACTCAGAACCAACAGTTTCTTGTCCTCACACTCTATTGATAGTAACCAATCATTGCTACAAATGTGTAATTCTATGCAGAGGGAATCACTGGGAGGGCAGGGGTTCTTACAGGCTGACAATAGTGTACCTTTTGTTCATAGTGCTGTATCTGTGAAGGAAAAGATAGATGATCGAAGTCAACAATATTGGAAAATATTATGAGTGGAAATCATTCAGGTATGGATTTAGACGATGTGCAAAAAGGTATAGATTTAAGTGTTCTTTCAATAAATCTGCAGCCTTTTTATGAGGAAGTGACTAATCTTTCAGCAACTTGTAAAGCGTCATTGGCACTCTGCTCAAAAATGGCAAGTGAACAAAAAGAGTTTTTGTTTATTACCAGCAAAATTGTTGATATTGTTTTGTTTATTAGAAGGATGAATACGGAGGGGGAATTTATTAGCATTCTCCATACACTTAGGAACAATAGGCATACAGTTATTGTTCAAGGCGAGCAAGACCTAATTATTTTGGGACCTGAGTTAGAAAAACAAAAATGCAGCAGGGATAAGGAACAGGTGAATTATGTCATTAGATCTCTGAAATGTGTACATTTCGATTATAACCATTCACAGAATAAACGAGAAAAAAAAGACTCCAAAGACAAAGGAAGAGCCATAAACCGAAAGCTTCCAAATTGATGCCTAATGTCTCTGAAGGTATTGATAAAGAATGAGGGGTAGTTACTTGGGCGATAAGTATAAATAATCTGATTCCAATACATCAGGGTTTTATAATCAATAATGACAAACAGGGTATGAATCCTACGGGTACAAAGGTTATTAGAACAATGGACCAATGGTTAATTAAAGAGAAACAGGATAGAGTGTTGCATAAAAAACAAGGGTATATATGAGATATCTCAAGAAATCACCTTCAGGATGGTGAGATAAATGAAATTGAGGAATGTCAGCAGGTTGAATCCCAAGAAAACATCTAGGGCGGTAATAACTCGTCTTGAATGGCTAACGGCGAATCGTAATAAATGTAATGTATTGAAATTAAACATTCTGGAATTGGAAGCAACTAATCTTAGCCCATGGATACATCGATCAAGAGTGCCTGAAGGCATGCACAACATCCCGAATTAGCAGTCATTTCTTCCAGTGATATGGGACTGGTAGAGCTACTGCGTTGAGCCTCGGATATGAATTGGGCCATTATACATTTTGCCTTGCCTTTATTTGTGGAGTATGTGTTATTACATGCAGAAGTGCTGAAATTGAATGGCTTTGAAGTCACCCCTTTGCAAACAGTTATGGCGGACCTAGAAGCAGATTCCACTTGGAAACTTAAAAATCTAAGCAAATTGGAGATAGTTAAAATGGATATTGATAAAGGGATTTTTCAGTTGGAGTTCAAGCTTTAAGCATTTAAACTAGCTTTAGATAAAAAAAATAGAGAAGCAATTAGTGTTTTCGCATTGAATTAAGGTGAAAGAGGGGATTTTGGTGAATGTGGGCACTATTAAAGTTATCTCTTATAATTTGAGAGGGTACAGATCCTTTTTATATAATGAGGGTTTAGGCTACTTGTTAGACAGATATGTTTTTCATACAGGAGTCCTGGCTCACCAATGTTTGTTATATGGATGGCTTTGTTTTGTTGTAAAGATTAGCGGGGAAGAAAACAAAGGGTCGACCAATGGTGGTGGCAGGTGGGGGGGTTGATTACGGGTTTAAGAGTTCACTTAAACCCAATCAAATACTTACCTCATTGGCAGATTAAAAATGCAGTCTCAACCCAATTGAAGTATTGTGCTGGGGATACAAGATTAAGCCTGCTGATGATTAATGTGTATGCCCCCGCCCCACAGGAGGAGTAATAACATACAAGATTTAACCCCTTAAGTGCCAGGCTATTATGTAAGTCTATGTAAACTTAATATTAACACAATGGGTGAATCATAATGATAGAAACCTGTTCATGGTGGTTGGTGATTTTAGTGAAACCTACTGTGAATTCCTATTACCTAATGGGGAATTCTGGGAGTCGAAGTGTAGGAATGCTAAAACATGGTCATGGTTTCTAGATAGTTGGAATATGATCTTTATTGATTTTGATAAAGAGAATAAAGATATTAAGGTAAAGAATGTATGTACCTGGTTTAGAGGGGATGCAAACTCAAGAATTAACTATATATTTGTGTTGAATCTTCTGAAGGATATAATGAGTGATTATTCCACAGTTTTTACAAACAGTAGCGACCATGCTTTAGTAAAAGCGAATATAAAGATACAACTGAGTGTTCGGTGAAACATAATGCTTAGTGAAACATCATGCAATCCACAGGGGAATAGGTTAAAATGGACGGTTAGAAATGTGAAATTGTTTTAACCATTGTGTTTATGAAGATTCTAACTTGGATCCGAGGCCAGGGATCTGATTATGTGTTTGGTTCAGGGGATAGAGTAGGCTAATGCTCATATAAGGGGGTCAACAAGTAATCCAGTCTGTAACAAAAGTATACAACGCTTATTTTGTTGTTCATATTGCAGAAAAGAGGAAACAAGATTGTGCCTCCAGTAGGAAAATTTTAAAAAGCAGGCATAGGGTCATCTTATGGGATGTAGAGAAAGATGGTTATTTTGAAGAGAAGATTAAAAAATTGAGTTAGATCCCATAAGCAATCACAAAATAATGTCCAATAGCGTACTATTTCAGAGGCATTTTTATCAAAGGACAATAAGAGGATTTGGCATATGGTAAATGGGAACTTGTCCAAGAAACCTATGGAACTTAATCCAATTTCGGAGATGGTGTGGGCAGATTGTGTGAAAGGTTTATACTCCAAAAGTGATGGGCTAAACACAATGGGGTTGGGCGATAATTGGATTGACTCTGAGGTGTGGAGTTATGATGGGAATCAGTTCACGTATGATGTCGAGGATATCTTGCAAATTATAATGGGACTTAAACCATCAAGAGCTCCGGGCCCGGATGGGATACCCAATATTATGATAAAAGAACAAGCAGAAATGTGGGCCAATATTTTGTTTAGGCTATTTAATGATATTGGAGTATCAAAAAAAATTCTAATGTCTTGGGAAAAGGCATTAGTGGTTCCAATATTTAAACAAGGTAAACGCTATGATCCGACAAATTACAGAATGATTGCATTGTCAGATAGCATCTCAAACATTTTTTCTATCTGTTGCTTAAAAAACTAAACGTATGGGTTAAAGAGGCGGCCATTCTATCCCCTCAACAAACGGGATTCAGAAGAGGAATGGGGGCGTTGTTTTATATATTTGTCCTTTTATATCTGATATGTAATTGTTGGGAGAAAGCTGATCAAAAGCTATACATATGTTTTTTAGATTATACAAAAGATTTCGATACAGTGTCAAGGGAATTGGTTTGGGAGAAATGTGTCCAAACTTGGTTGTGACAGGTCCATCTTACACTTGTTTCGACAATTCTATCGTGACACGAGTATTAGTGTAAGATTGTACAAAAACGGCACTATAATCTCGGAAATAGGGACAAATTGTGGTGCTAAACTAGGGTGTGTTATGGCTCCTCAGCTCTACAATTTATTTGTGGCCGATATGCCTAATTGTTTTGTGAATTATAATAATTTTCCACCTAATATTAATCACAGCCCTGTGGGTTGGCTGGCTTACGCAGACGACAAAGTTATCTTGGATAGCATTGAGGTGGGACTGCAGCCAAGCATAACTGCACTGGAGCAATATTCTAAGGATAATGGCCTCATGATTAATGCTAAAAAAAAACGAAATCATAGTTGTGTGTAAACCGAAGAAGAAATGAAAGCCTTTTTAATGGAGATTGGTTGATACTCCTATAGAGGTTTTCCAAGAATATGTATACTTTGGAGTGCCAATTCAGGCAACATTACAGGTTGACACATTGCATGATTATGTATTCTCAAAAACCTTTAAAAAAATGCAGGTCATTAGGTCATTTGTGATTCACAAAGGTTGCTTCTCTGTTCCAGCAATGGTCAAACTTTATAAATCTAGTATGAGTTTAGGGATCCTTTATCAACTGGAGCCATATCTAGAAAAAGAGGTGAAAAGGTTACACCAGCTAGAAGGGAACATTTGGAGGTATTTGGTAGGGCTTTCTCAATGTATGCCAATCGAATCCATTTGCTGTGAATTGGTTCTGTTCTTCTTAACTACACAATGGAAAATGTATTAAGGAATTTTTTATGGAGAAGGAAGAAAAAATGGTTCCCACCTGTCTCTCGGCAGCGGCAAAGAATGAAATAGAAAAAGCACCAATATTTACTAGATTTGAAAATGAAGTACTTGTTTTTTTTTTTAAGGCAGTACACTTTAAAGTAGAGCTGCCTATTGAATTGATGGTCGCAATGAGAGAGGTTAGACAGAAAGCATTAGACTGGGATAAATGTACGACAATTGGCTATTTAGCCAGTACATTTTTTTTAAAGAGTATATTGGACAGGGTTTTCATTTTGCGATCCCGAAGAAATACTTAGTTTACACTAAGAGCAAAACTGTACGAGACTTTGCTCTCAGGTTGAGGCTGAATCAACTTCCTATTCAGGAGAATATGCAATCTCTGGGCAACACACATGTGCGCGCATCTGGACTGCAGCACCAAACTGGACATGTACATCTCTTACATCTATCTGACTTGCAGCAAATAATGGAGGCTCTCTACAGTAGTGTCAGCATTTCAAATGTACAATGTGGGGGAACACAGCTGAGGTTAATATTTCACAATTTATCTCAAACCTTTTATTACGCTGCAGGTGGTCACCATCATCACTAGATCGTATTTAATGTGTTTCTGCTGGTCATTTTTTCAGTGTTGGAGGTTTCGTTTGCAGATGTTCACCATTTTAAAAATCAGTGCACCAGGAAAAAAAGCGGGGAAGCCCCACACAACTCAAGGTAGCTCTGAACCGCTCTTAAAATAAACAATTTTCCTATTTTCCAAAAATACTATCTGTACCTTTTTTTCCAATATATCTTGTAGGTGGATTTCTTTGCAATGGTTTTCTACACTGAAAAATGTGTGCAGTGAATTTGTTGCACTGGTATCACTGGGTACCTTACATTGCGTATGCTCTGGGCGTAACTTGCCCTCGCTGTATTGAAGTCTTTGTTCATACTGAAGGCCCAGTGTTCACAAGGTGTGCTCTTTTCTTTACTCCTAACCTCACCTCCACCAATACTAAACAGTTATCCCCATTTCCAAACATCCTGTCTGAACCTTTTTACAAATATATATTGTGAATTTCTTTGTGATGATATTTCTGCACTGACAAAATGTCTACCGTGAATATTCTGACCTCCATCACAATGCCTAAACATTTGACTTCCGTTCTCAATAGGCTCTCTACACACCGCCCCACATTTGGCCTGCAGCAGCAGCCGGCAGGACATAATTCATCTTTGCGATTACCTAGCCATCATCCAGTCCAGGGTTTCGACAGTCTTCCTCAAACAAAAACCCATCCAAGACGGAATTCGTCCTCATTGTTCCGCCTGCTAAAAAACAACTTGTCTATAAATGGCCCAATGGTATGCACCTAGAAGGATTGGACCCACAACTTTCAGACTCAGCAAAATCCTTAGGCTTCACCGTTGACAACAGTCTGTTCTTCCAGAAACACATAGCCAAGAAGACCCAAATAGCCTGACTCAGAATCTCTGCCCTTTCGAAAAATCAAACCCTTCATCCCACCGCAGGGCTTCTGGATCGTAGTGCAGGCCCTTGTGGTCTCGCACATCGAAGGGGAAATGTTCTCCTGATAGGGCGCCCAGCTTTTGACTTGGCTCCCCTAAAAGCAGTTTGCCACGCTGCAGCAGATTTTATTACAGGAGCACGAAAATTTGACCGAATTATTCCTTTCATAAGCGAACTACTTTGGCTTCCACTCCAAGCCAGGATACTGTTCAAGACTGCACGTATCACCTACAAAGCAGTCACGAGTAGCATACCAGCATACCTGGTGGCTAAGCTCCACATCTGGTGGCACAAGCTCCTTGCGCAGCTAATCGACCAACTGACCAGAATCACAACTCGTACGCAAAGAGAGCACTCACAGACAATCCTTTTCTTGTCATACACACACCCTCTGGAACTCTATCCGGACGTCGGCTCGGAATGCCCCAACAATTCTCCATTTTCACAAATCTCTCAAAACATGGCTCTTTCAACAACACCTGACCAAGGACTAACTCCAATGGACGCATAAACCTCACAGTATTGTGCTACTGATAAAAGATGCAGCACAAATACTGGCTACCCACACTCGAGCTAGGTTGCACTTTAAACAATAAAGAAATAGAAAAAATACACACATCTGCTCTATAACACTGAAATGCCCCCCTCTGCTTCTTCCCCTCGTTGTGCGGCCAGTTGATCATCCATATATGTCCAACTCCTAACGCATTTCCACAGGTGCCTGTGGCAGAAACCAACTGGGATTTGCTTGCACGCTCCTGTCTGATATGGATGGTCACCATAGTCCTCTGGACTCATTTTATGGGCTGCAGATAGTACCGATGCACCTTGGCCCCCTATGCACAGAGTACCTTCATTTACTGTGGCCAATAACCATTAGCCAGGGTATCTGGTGGTCATTCTCCCCACCAAAAGGTGCCACCTGGAGGTAAAATACAGGATGAGTTTATATATACCTCAAGCCACAAGAAGGTCAACTCCCAGTCATCCCCGACCTATATCCGGCAGTGAAATTGGATGCACTCACCAGGACATTCACCCGACAATCCCATAGCCATGCACCAACTTGGGGCAGCACAGTCTGCACCACTGGCGTACTCGCCAGAGGCCTACCACTGCAGCCCTACAGTGACCCTCCAAGACAAACCTTTACGATGAACTGCCACTCTGTGTGAAGGCCACACAACTTAGCACCATTGTCTGCTTATCACCTTAGCAAGGGAGTGAGGCCTTTCACCGCACTGCACCCCTTGGGAACGATACTCAGGGGCCCACAGGCCCATGGTCTGTCTTCTGTGCCCCCAGGATCCTGATCACCCTGCCCCCTGCATTCTCACCGCCCAAAGCCCACTGCCAAGCTTATGCTGGGACCGCACACCCAGTTGGCTTTGGATGCGGGACTTCCACCAGGGGGCAAGCATCCATCAGCAGCCCACCCAGAAACAAAACCAAAGATATTTCACTCAGAACGTGGCAACACCCCCAGGGCCACACCACTGGCCCATCACTGGCACTTTTACCAGGAGCCTAACATCACAGTGCCTAGCCAGAGTACATCCCTTGCACACTGCAGGTGTGGACAGAGCATAAAATGTGCAACCGTTTGTCCACTTAACACCTAGTATAAATGTTGGGGGGGCCTTCACCTCCCACCCTGTCCGTGGGAATTATACCACGAGGCCCTAGACAACACCAATCCACTGCAATTTCGTGCCCAGCCTCACACTCCCAACCATTTGACATTATCTCATTATGCTCATCATTGGAGTTTTGCCTTCCTTCCCCATCTGCTGCAGGAGCAGCGCGAGGTACCCTGCTGCCTCTGTCTCCTGGCACCTTGGGTCTCCCTTATCATCAGGAGATGCTGCAGACCACTCCACCCTCATGCTTGTGCCTTGAGGCACTCCCCCTCTCGCTTCTGGAGCAGGGCAACACTGCGTTTTTGGTGGTCTGTAGGACCTGTGGGGCGCCTCGTGCATCTGATTCGTCTGCACCAGTCTTGCTGCTGTGCCGCCTGGTGGGATTGTCATACATTGTGCAGTTTCTCTGTTTCTCTCTCTCCCCCTCTCCATCTCTCTCTCTCCCTCCATGGTGCTCTACATCTCCCCTATTTACTCTAACTGCTACTCTATCACCTATCCTTCCTCCCTTTCGAAGCCTGGAAGGAAAATGTCAAAAACAGATCTCCTGGTTTCCAATCCAGGCCTGCCCATCACTGACACCTCCATCAAAGCTTCCTCCAGGTAGACTGTCAGTGACAGCCATTTTGTCCCTCCCTCTCCGGACCTATGGACTCACCACATCATCTCAGTCCTCTCCCCTTTCTCTTCTTCGGCCATTAATGGCGGAATCATATGGGAAGTACTATTGGCATACTTCTCATCCTTTAGGTCCATCATTAATGTCTATTAGAATGGCACTGTAATGGCCCAGGGCTCTCAGCTCAACCTCCTCCTTCTTGATAGGCGTCTTCCATCTCTCAACAACTTACCCCCTTCCCCTCCTCTTTCTGCTACCCCCTGGCCCTTCGCCGCCACCGTCGGGTGAACCTTACTCCTGTACCTCTCCTCAGAAGACCTTCAAAGGTGGCCATCAGCTTCACTTAGCTACCCTCAACTCTCGTTCTGACATCTGTCTCCTCCTTGAAGACTTCCACCTTGACATTCTCGCTCGCACTGAGACGTGGTTCACTGCCAGCTCTGTCACTGTTTTTGACACACTCCTCTCTGAGGGCTACAAGATACTCTCTGAGCCAAGGCCTAACCGGTCTGGAGGCGGAGTGTCCCTGATCTTCCCTGAATGGGTCCCTGCTACTATCATACTCACTCAGATCTACTCTGCCTTGAAATACCTCGTCTGTAGGCTTGGTGTCTCTCATACCCTCTCGCTGACTCTTGCCACCATCTACAGGTCCCCTGATCCAGTCTCCGTCTTCCTTTCAGAGTGGTCTGACCTCTCCTCTTCTCTTTTGACCTCCACTTCTAAACTTCTCTTCCTCTGAGACTTCAATATTCACCTTGACTCTCCTGATGGGGCCACTGGTCTCTTACGCAGCCTCTGTGATTCTCTTGCCCTCACCATTCTACCCTCTGGTCTGACACACTCAGCCGGACACAACTTGGATGCACTCATCTCTGCAGACATCCCAATCTCCAACCCTCTCACTCCACCTCTCTCCTGGTCTGACCATGCTCTCCTGTCCTCTCACCTGGATATCTTGGGTCCCCTGCCAATCTCCTTCTCTGTCATTTGACTGATGAAGCAAGTGTCAGTTGCTGCTTTTGCTGCCACTTTCATTTCTCCTCCCACTCCAGCCACTGTCTCTCACACTGACAGAGCCCATGCTAACCTTCACCTCTCCATCGCCAACACCCTGGACATCCTTGCTCCTGTGATGAGGATCCGCATGAAGCCTGCCTCCAAGCTCAACACCTGGTATGACTCTGACCTGGCCTCTCTGTAATGCAAGTGCAGAGTTGCTAAGTGGAAGTGGCAGGCATCAGGCACATACTCTGACAAACTGGCCTGCCATCTGCTCCAAAGACAGTATAGACTCTCCATCCACTCAATGAAGGAGGCCTATATCCAAGCCTGCATCTCTGGGCCCACTAGCAAACACTGGTGAAATGTTCAAAATCTGCCAGGAACTTGCCAATGCCACCGCAGTCTCCATTTCTCCTCTGCCATCCCTGACCCTCTGCACTGCACTGTCCTCCCACTTCATAAACAAAACATCCCGTCCTCACTCTCCTCTAAACACTTCCCTCTTCCCTCACCTGCACTCAAGCTTCCCTTTGCCGCCCCTCTCCCCATCCCTCCTACTCTCCTCTTACTCGCCCACAAGATGAGGTCTCTAGACAAGTCCTCTCTATGAAAGTTTCCTCCTACCAGGTGCTACCCTGCTCCTTAGGAACTATCAATGACAAATTGGCCTCCCTTGCTCCAGGCTTGGCTTATTTGTGCAATCATTCCTTTGACACTGGCTCCTTCCCTCCACCCCTCAAGTATTCACTTGTGCACCCTCTCCTCAAAATGTCTTCTGCCAACCCCTCCCCTGCCTGGCTAACTACCTCCTGATCTCCATTACCCACTTTCTGGGCAAACTCTTGGAGAGGCTGGTCATCTCCCAACTGATCCATCATACTGAATCTGTTAGTCGTCTTCACGACCACCAGTCTGGCTTCAGCGCTGCCAGAGGCATGGAAACTGCACTCCTGAACACCTGTGAAGACTTGCTCTCAAATCTCGATTCCAACTCTCCTTCCGTTCTCATCCTTCTTCATCTTTCCCCTGCCTTCGATATGGTCAATCATGCCACCCTTATATCCTTGGCATCACGGTCCTGGTACTGGACTGGTTGACCTTCTTCCTCTTTGACCGACCTTCCCAGGTTCAACTGAGCCCTTTCCTCTCCTCCATCGCACTCTCCACCTGCAGCGCCCCTCAGGGCTCTATCCTCTCACTGTGGCTCTTCAACATCTACCTTGCCCCTCTTGCCCACTTGATCTCCCCCTTCTCTCCTCACTTCCAGTGTTATGCAGATGACATGCAGCTCTCCTTCAAGCTTCCCTCCTCTGCCCCCTATTCTTATGCTGTCATTCCTGACTGTCTGACTGCTATTTAGGCATGGTGCGCTCCTAACGATCTCTGCCTTAATGCCAGTAAGACTGAGATCCTCCTCATTGTGACCCCAGCTCCCTAATTCCCTCCTACCCTCTGGCCGCCCTCCATGGGTCCCATTCCTCACCCTCTTGTGAGGCAAAAAAACCTTGTTGTCATCTTCGACTCCTCTCTTTCCTTCTCTCCTCACATTGCAGTCCTTGCCAAGAAGGCCCACTTTCAGCAGCACCACCTCAGAGGCATCCTCCCGTTCCTCACCTTCCCTCAGAAACTCATTATCGCCAGAGCTCTGGTCCTCTCTAGGCTGGACCATTGCATCAGCCTCTTCTTCATTCTCCTTTTATCCTCCCTTCGCCCCCTTCAACTAATCCACAATAGGACTGTGAGACTTATGCTTGGCCTCAAGACCAGGCACCACATCTCTCCAGCCCTAAAATCTCTGCACTTGCTCCTGGTTGCTGCACGGATCAAGTTCAAGACCCTCTGCATCATCCACAAGGCTTTCTGGAGCCTGGAATCCTGCTACATCCAACTCT
This sequence comes from Ambystoma mexicanum, assembly GCF_040938575.1. NCBI lineage: Eukaryota > Metazoa > Chordata > Amphibia > Caudata > Ambystomatidae > Ambystoma > Ambystoma mexicanum. The sequence goes on along the minus strand of NC_090921.1, from coordinate 516,062,500 downwards.
TTCTCCCTAAATACCTCCCTGCCAGAGCCCTTCTGTCTTCTAGCTCTAACTCTCTGCAGATCAGATGCTTTTTCAAGCAGAGAGTGGGGGGTAGATCTCTCTCTTCTGCAGGATCCTCCCTCTGGAATGGCCTCCCTGCCCCTTTCAGGCTTGAGCCGGATCTCCTTAAGTTCTGGAAGTTCCTCAAGACCCTAATTTTCTCTTCTTTCTTCCCTCTCCCCCTCCCCTGCTAATGTCTCTGTTTGCTGCATTTGATTGGACGCCTGAGTCTTACAGGGTACCAGGCCCTCCTCGCCCAGTCCAACCCGATCCTCGCACTTAGCATGTGGACCTTCACTCCCTGCACTCCCTGCCACTTGCCTAGCCCTTGGGCCCCTATTCACGTTCTCCCCATCAACTCCCCCAGCCCTTGCATGCTCTCCACTCTGCCCTGCACTTTCCTTCCCACCCAAGCATTATCACATTCCGCTCCAACTGGCACCCTACCCACTCCCTCCCCCTTGCACTTCTTTTAACTGCACTTTGAATGACACAAGGCCTAGTAGGACCGTTATTGTTTTTGTCATCCCTGTTTCCCCCAAACCAGGGGAGTTGCTAGGTCTGGAAAAGACTCGGGGCTATGCTGATGTCAGAACTGTTGGGACTGGGGGCTAGCTAGTCTTTTGGCTGTTGCTCCTGAGATTCTATCCGGGGCTACAACCAAAAGATCAGGGGCTATAGCCCCCTTAGCCCCCCCCCCTAGCAACGCCCCTGCCCCAAAACACCCCCCTTTCGCCGTGTGGGGCCTTGAAACACCATTTGCTGTATTGGCGCATTATAAATGCCCAGGAAATAAATAAATAAAATGCTCATTGCCCTGCTTACAAACATAGAAATCCACTGTTGCGCTACTACAACACCCTTCGGACCTCTGAACCGACGCCCAACCATCCCAAACAAACATCTGATATATAACGGCTCCGCTTACTGACCTTGCAGACACCCGGTTCCATTCTGTAATCCACCATTTGTAAGCTGCATCTCACGCACACCAGCCACCTGCCCTTTAAATTTGCACGCAACAGGATAAACCAACAAAACCTCCCATCCCAGACCCTGGAGTCCAGACACTGATCGCGGCAGCAGCCCTCTACGTAGCTTTCTCGCCTGCAAACACACCTCTAAAGGTGCTTCCTCTGCAGCTCTGCTGGTCTCGGGCTGTGGCAAAAGAGAGCGAGAGCACCTTTTGCTCCCTCTCCCTATACCCCACCCGAGACCCCCTGGTTCCATGCTTCCGGTGCCGAGTGGCGGCCGCCCACGAATATGATGTCGTCAGGCCGCACGCTTGGTGCCTGGATAACCCTCCCCCTTATCTACTTGTGCCACTCATTCTTTGGCGGGCCCACATCACCCAAGCCACCACTCCGGCAAGGTGCCAGGGCTGCGATTGATATTTCTGCACTGACATATGTGTGCAGTGAATATTCTGCTCTGAAATCACTGGGTACCTTGCATTGCACAATCACACTAAAGCACAGTGTGTCACGCACTGTGCTGTTTTGATTACTCACAGCAGTGCATAATGAATTTCACTCCCCATGCCCTGTTCGGTTATCATCTCACCATACCCTGGGCTGCCTTGTTCCTGCATACAGTGCCTTCCACACTTTGCCCAGTGACATACATTCCCCGGATATTGGATGTGACTCACTAGTAACTCATGTGTGCAATGTCTGATGATCACCATGTGCTGATAGTATGTTGAGTTAAAATCCCGTGGATAGCCCACTTTCTGTCTTGAGTGTGTTTGGTAGTCGGTTAGCATGGCAATGTATATCATGTTCCATACTTTGTTTCGCAACAGCTCTTGCCCCAGCGTGAGAATGACGAATTCCTCAACAGCCTGCTGGTCCCCGGGGATTCCTCCTCCGAGTCCCCTCTGTGGTCTCCTTCAACCAGTGACAGCGGCATCTCAGAGGACCCTCATTCTGACCAAGTGGACAGCCCCCAGCACTACGTGCCCACAGACAGCCCGGGGTTCTGCGATGCAGGCCCGACTGAGGTTATGTACCAGCCATACCACGAGCCGTGCCAGCCCTTGTCGGGACTGGAGGGACAAATAATGGAGATCGGTGATGCTGATGTCTCCCTAGATCTTGGTAAGACTTTTATCCAAAATTATTTGTTGCATTAATATTTAGTGTCCTGCTTGTTCAATAGCCTGCAAGTTTGTTTTCTTCTGACACTTATTCATTTTCTGCATCTTGTATAGAAAGAGGGCGTTGAAACCCTTGAGAGAGAGACGAGAAAGGGGAGAGGGGAGCTATGGAGGTGATAGCATTGAAAGAGAGAGATATAGAGAAGAGGGGTATTTGAAGGAGTGTGTGAGAGGCAGATAGACAGAGAGAGAGAGAGAGAGAGAGTAAGAGGGAGAGAGAGCATTCAATATGTAGTTTTCGACTCCATAGAATGGTCCCTGATGCCAAGTTGGAGTACAAGGCATATAGAAGGAGAAGGATAGGTGAAAAGGTGAGCATGAAGAGATAAAGAGAGAGTGAAAAAGAGAGAGAGTGAAAAAAACGAGATAGAGATTGAGATACCGCACTTTATGACGCCACACTCCTCCAGTTTTTAGTAACATATGCAGAATATCTCCCAAAAATGAGGGGTCCATTGAAGACGCAAGATACATGCCTCTACCCCTCTGTCTGGAAAAAGGAATCCAACGTATCTGTTACCTCATCAGCGATCCAAACTTACTAGACCATCGGCACTGCCTATTTGTATCATAAGATGGAAAATTTGTGACTGTGAAAAAATAGCTCTGTGCTGCCTTAAAAAGAACATAGAAAATAGACACGTCTACTGGGAGGCAGAAGGCAGAATATCGTAAAGCCTTTTACACATCGCAGACAAGTTTGCCTCAAGATCATGGCGTTGGGCAAATATGTCTGGTCCATATCAAGAATCAAATTGCAATTTGTGTCGGCGGCTCCCGGGAGACGACTTTATACTCTACTATGGATTGAAGCAGTTTGGGGATTTCTTCCAGCTCCTCCAGGACGCCCTTGTGAGGCTCATCTACTAATTATTGGTCTCCTGTATTCTACGGCTATCATCATTGATTTGGATACAGCTTCTGGCAACACAGCAGGTACAGGTGTTAGAGGCATGACACTGCACATAACAAGGGGTCCTCACTAGATCCCACTAGGCGATTGACTACTCCCACCAGGCACACGAACACATTAGTTTGTTGAAAATACTGGTCATGTCCTGAGGAAGGCAGCAAGTGGCAGGAGCATCTTATAATGTTTGTTAGACAACCGAAACACACTCTGTCGACTCTTTAAGAAGAAGTTAAGACACTGCAAACAAGGGACAGGTCACAGACATAAAAGGACTTGTTAAAACTGTAGGGTCCATTGAGGAGCCTGGGCCGTTTTGTTGCACTTTATACATATGTGGACCTTTTTTTGTTTGTGTTTTGAATTGAGTCTTTCTTTCACAATGCAATATGTATAATTGTCCATGTATTGTTGGTTGGAATATGTACATCATGTCAAATAATGTTTTACTTGAATATGAACAAAATGTATGCATTTATGATTAAAACATGTATTGATTCGGTAGGATATTTTCGGATTAGGTTTGACATGGAGGCCTTGAGCACTTTCTTTTGTATATGTTGATGATAGCCTGGAAGATTAAGGCCTATCAGGCACCCTAAGTGTATAGACGGTCCATGTTCATTGCATCAGGCCTGCACTTGCAATCTGCTGTGCTAGAAGCGGATGTATACATTTTGCTTGTGGCGCAATTAGTTGCGGCTGAACTGATAGTGGTCATTTTGGCTGTGAAGCCAATTTTGCTGCGGCCAAAACTGCCCTGTTTAAAACAATACACAGACTCCCCCCCTTCGCCCTACTTACCTTTTCACCGTCGGGGCCTTTAATGACCCTGCAGTGTCGGATCCGTCCCTCCTACGCGGGTCAGATCTGATGCTGCAGGGTCCGCTTTTCTTTTTTCTTTTTTTTGTCCCCCGCCTCCATAGCTCTGGAAGCGGGGGACACCCCTGCTACCCCCAAAGGCAATCACTACCAAACATGGGGGAGCGGGGACACCCCCACAATCCCTGCTCCCCATGTTTGGTAGTGATTACCCAAATTGGTCGTTTCGAAATGACCAAATGGTACTGGCCGAATTCAGCCAATTGTATCATTCGGTCAATTCGAAACAACCAATTTGGGTAATACCATAGGAGCAGCTTGGTGGTACGGCTTTGCATGTTCCCTGGAGGTTGTTTCCTGGTGCATGGCAGTCGTATGGTTGGCATCTGCAGTAGCCCATTCTCAGATATCTGCTGGTATTTGACACATTGCTTTCTTTCTAGTTACTGAGGTTTGATGCATCCCAAGCCAGCTTGGTAGTTCTATGCTTCCCTCGTACCTCATGGTGTTAGGGCAGTATTTATGGCTGTTGGTATGAGAGGAAGATGTGTAGCAGCTCTCCACTCCTTGCTTTCGTGTTCATCAACACTCTCTTCATTACTTGGTCCTTAGGGTGTCTATTATGAGAAGACTGACCCTCGATTCAAATACCTGCAAAGGCTTTTGTGTCTAGACATTTTTATCCTAGAAACAGCTCTGTGTGTTTGGCCTCTTAGCATACTTCTGCCTTTTCTATATAGAGAGTACAGTGGCGTCAGGGAAAGCCAATTTATCTTCATTCTAAGAATGATTGATAGGCTCCAGGCCAACCTGAGCCTGAAAATATTGCAAGTAGGCAGCGGATCATGTACAGGACTCACTCCGCAGTAAATTATATGACTGCACAAATACACAGCATAAAAGCAAAACTGCTTATTTAAAATGTGCATATGGAGTTTGGACATCCATGAGCAGAGGGGCCATAAAACTCAATTTTCCTAGTACTAAGTTTAATGGGGAAAGAGGCAGGTTGCAGGGATTTCTTGATTCCTTTGTGGTTCAGTACACGCTTAAGCCTCTATGGCTGTGTGATTGGAAATCTTGCGGGCCCAGCTTTGGCCTAGGCTATGCCTTTGGTGATGGCTGTGGACCTGCTTTTGCACATTTTTTCGGCAGTTGTTGCAAACTTTCATTAAAATTTTGGCATCTGAATATGAGGTTTCCACTGAAGAGACTTAAGTCCTGATTCACAGAGCATTTTCCTATGTCATTGCACTCTTATAAAACGCTTCTGTGAATCAGGCCCTTTGTGTGATCTGCGGCACGGCACGTTGATACCCAATCTCAAGAGTGTACAACCTTGGGCTCTTTAAATATTTTGGACTGCAGCTTCCACAGCCCTCGCTACCACACTCAATGGTGAGGGATCATAGGAGTCGCAGTCCAAGCCACCTGGGGGTCCTGGGGTTGCATCCCCTGACATGTATTGCCAGATTTGACTGCTTGCGCATGTGATCTGTTGGGTGTAATGGACCCAGTCTTAGGAAAGACATCAAAGGGCAGCTTGACAGAGGCTGATTGGGTTGGTCATTCAGATAGACTTTTACCTCCAATAATGGAGGAGAGACAGAAGGGGAGTGGTGGTGGGTGGGAGGTGTTGCAGGGCAGTGTTCAAACTCCTGCTCTGTTAGGTCTCCCTGAGGCAGCAGCTATTATGCGATGAATGAGGGTGACCCAGGTATCAGGTATTCCGAATGGACACTTAATAGAGCATTGTGAAGCCTGTCCCATACGGCTGTCAGAAACCATGATCACCCCCCTTGGTTGAGGAGTGTGGGGTCGAGGGTATCCCTACAAAATATCCCCACCAATAATATCGCCGTACATAAGGCCGTTTGTTTCGCCATAGGCGATATTTTTTGGGGGGATAATTTGTGGGAGCGGGTGTTGCGGGGGTGTGCCGCACATTTTAAAATGATGCTGGGGCTGCAGGGGTGACCCCCGCAGGGTCCATGGGTCAATATCGCCACAAAAATATAGCAATATTTTTGTATCACCATATTTTTGCAGGGATATTAACACATGGAACCGGGTCGAGTTGATTGGTTTCCCCTCTTCAGTTGGCTTTCTGGTCAACGAATGGCAGTGCTGTCACTGGTGGGTCTTAGCTTGCCCTAACAGTTACTCTGTAGGGCGATCTTGCCATGCTTAAATATGCACTTAATTTTGGGAATTAAGTACAAGTTGAAGAACATACGTCCTTCACATTATGCATCTATCTTTATCTTCTTAACAATGTTGGCTGTAGCCTGAATCTCAAATAGAACTGCTCATTTCTCAGGTCTGCGTTTACATTTGATGCTCTGTTGATTGTTTGCATAAACAGACCTACTCCTGGACACTTTTGGGGTCATTATCAGCATTTCCAGCATCACTTCCCTGAGCCCCCAAGGGGAGGGCGGCAGATTGGACAATCTAATTGCTTGACATTAGAAAGTCAGGGCTTTCCATCATCAGTAGAAATTTCTTTTTTCAAAAGCCAAAAAGGCCCCTGTACCATCATTTCCCCATGCAGTTGAAATACAATAGTACTATACATTAAAAGCATGCAGAACTCTTGAACAACAATAAAAAAATGTCATTTGTATCGGTGAGAGGATAGCTCAGGGGCAACATGCTCGCCTTTGAAACAAGACGACATGGAGCAACACAGGTTTGATACCTGGGTCCACGCTTAGAAACCTCTGGGTATCAAGCGTGTTATAAATAACCTATCATATCATTTCAGGGTGAACGTTGAAAGAACAATCCAGATGGCCAACTCTTCTGCTACACTTTTCCTATGACTTGCAGGAGGGAAACCTCTAAAAGCTGTCATAGCAGCTGCACCTAGACTGAAATAGGTTTTTATTGAAGGGAAAAGACTAAAAACCTCGAAGGTGGTTCCCCACTTGGGCATCTAGCTCCGCACCCCCATCGAGCCCCTAACACGTGCCTTGATCCATGCTACCAGAAGCCCCTCAGTCTTCCCTGCTCACACTGTTCCATTATCACAGCTTGCCTACACTGTTGGTTCTACCTTGCCTTGCATGAATATGCGCAAGCCCTTTTGGGAGGAGAATTCTTTGACTGAAGATGGATGTTGGGCTCTGCAGCTTGCAGGATCCAACTGAGAGCTCGAAAGGGAATTTGGTGCCCTTGAATGGGCCAAGTCTACAGTTTTGATGGCAGAGTTCTTGGAGGTACTGCTGAAGCTTAGCGGTGTCAGCCCCCATTGGCGCCCCCCCCCCTTGATGTGTGAGGATGACATATCTTGGAAACCAAAACCTGAGCAGTCAGTGAATAATAGTCCAACACCATTTTACATTTTTTTGGGAACACAGATCACAGTTTATTGGGGCATACATACAAAAATGGGGGGCAGTCCCAGCGCTAAAGCACCATGGTTCATGACCATCTATACCACAAAAAACACCTAGCCCCCAAAAGGTGGGGCAACTTCTGACTGTTCCGGTGACCCTTTGCCGCCTACAGGCATGTCCCAAGGCACCGGACATCCGCGCCAGATTGGTGCACAGAGTGCTTCTCCCTCGGGCCATTGCACATGAAGGTGAGGAGTCTCCAGTGTCCATAGGGATCCAATGCCCGCCATTCCGACTTTGGCTCGGGTACGGCCATCGGGTAACCGCCCACGGTTCAAGCCATGGCAAACTCCTCCCCGGCTAGGACTGCCCCTAACTCCGACTGTGACAAAAAGGAACAATAAGTACAAAATAAAGCAAGCCATTTCACACAATTCCCTTCACCCACTTAAACACACCCCCGTCGGTCATTGCTTAAAATAGGAACAAGTATACCCCTTGCCACAAGAACCTTAAAAAACACTGTCCTCTGCATCCACTTACACCTCGATTTCTGCTGAAAAGGTAAGAATTAATGCAAATTGAAGCCTGAACATTTTTCAAACCTTTCTCTCCGACACACACCCCCGTCATTTCTTAAAAATTGGAACAACTATACCCCTTGCAACCAGAACTTTAAAAAACACTGTCCTCTGCACCCACTCACACCTCGATTTCCGCTGAAAAGGTAAGAATTAATACAAATTGAAGCTTGCAAACCTTTTTCCACCATTTTTCCCGACAACACCCCTCCCCCCACTCAATTCTTACAATTGGAACAACTAAACCCCCAGCCACCAAAACATAAAAACACTGTAAATGTAACATTAAAACTGTTTGCAGTAAGAAATCCTTTGAAATTGTTTTCCTTTTCCCTATTGATACCTTGCTGTCTGGATAAAAATGTGGACAACTAATACCCCACAAAGAAAGCCAACCCTTGAAACTTGTTACCACACTGCCACTTACACCTGCTCCTCACTCCCACCTAATTCCTACCTCACTGTCTTTACCAACCAAGCTGCTCCTCATACCACAGTTCCATCCAACTGTGCTCCTTAACCTGCCATTGGGTGACAGTGGGTGGGTAATCCGACGGAAGAGGACTGCAAAAGAGGCCGTTTTTGCAGTCCTCCTCCATATATGTAGGCCGTCCCCGGGGCTGGCCGGAAATGCCCGCCCGGGGATGGCCGCCCCCACTCGTGATAGAGAGGAAGGGGGGAGGAACCTCGACCCTCCTTAGCGGGGGGTGGGGGGCTGCCAGAGAGACGTCCACGCTATGTGGGACGTCCCTCGAGCACCCCCTGCAGGGACTGGTACATCCCCTTAGCGGTGTCAACCCCCATTGACGCCCCCCGCATGATGTGTGAGGATGACATATCTTGGAAACCCAAACCTGAGCAGTCAGTGAATAATAGTCCAACACCATTTTACATTTTTTTGGAAACACAGATCACAGTTTATTGGAGCATACATATAAAAATGGGGGGCAGTCCCAGCCCTAAAGCACCATGGTTTATGACCATCTATACCACAAAAAACACCTAGCACCCAAAATGTGGGGCAACTTCTGACTGTTCCGGTGTCCCCTTGCTGCCTACAGGCATGTCGCAAGGCACCGGACATCGGCGCAAGATTGGTGCACAGAGTGCTTCTCCCTCGGGCCACTGCACATGAAGGTGAGGAGTCTCCAGTGCCCATAGGGATCCAATGCCCGCCATTCCGACTTTGGCTCGGGTACGGCCATCAGGTAACCGCCCACGGATCAAGCCGTGGCAAACTCCTCCCCGGCTAGGACTGCCCCTAACTCCGCCACACTTTGGGGGTGGCCCCCCCGCTGCCCCCAATGCCCCCATGCTCCAAGAACTTACCATCACACTTGTTTGGTGTTGGAGTGCCAATGGGCGATTTCTCGCCATCCCTCTAGTCAAGTGACCTTCCCAAGTAATCCTGAATCCCTGAGAGAGGCCTCTCCACCGTAATTGCCTATCCCCAGCCCTCGGGTCCTCCCACAGTAATTCACGGGGCACCCCTCTGTCCACCGGGTGTGGCCCCATAAATGAAGCCCCTTCATTGTCCACCTTCTTGTCCCCCTTCTGCCCTGAGTCCCCCCTCAGTTTTGCAGCAGTAAATGGCTGGGTGGCTGCCTCTAAAAGTAGAACATTGATGGGGGAAATAGCACTTGCTTCCCCAGGTGCAGGACCCTTTATTGAATAACCTACATTTTTTCACCTCCCTCAACTCCCTGTTTGCTTGGTCCCTCCCGTCTGGTCTCCGCCTTCCTTGCATGGATACCCCGTTGGCCTGGTCCTCCCCTCCCTGTCTTGGAGGGGGTGGCTGAAATTGCTGCCACACCTTCTTTTGGTCCTCCTTATTGACCCATAGCCACCTTACTCCCTTGCTCCTACATCATTAGGCAGGCTGGTCCTATCCTTACCTCCCATAAACTTAGTCCATGCATCCTCATCCCTAGAATCCCACTTCATGTCTGGTACCAGGGCCATCCTCCTCCTAAAGGTTCTATCATAGTCTATCCAACACGTAGTCCCATATTTTTCATACTCCGTCGTAATTCTCCTCTTATATGTCATTAAACTCTGACCATCTCTTGGCCATTTCTCCACCCAAACTGCTGCCAACCGATCAAACGCCAATACCCAATTCTGTATGTTCTCCTCTGGTCTTACCCCCTCACCTCTCTTTCTCTCCCCATCCCCGCTAATGTTAAGATCTGGTCTTGCGTTTTTGCTCTCGCAACTGCACCTTGTGTCACCTTGCTCTCCTTTAAATTCATTGTGCATGTGCAAAGCGATCTCACACATGGAAGTTAATAAGGGTGCGTTTGCAACCCGCCGGACTGTGGACACCCCTTCCTTAATGGCCGATGTGACACCTATTGCTCCGGCCGCACATGCTGCCCCAAATGGCTGATGGGCGGCCTCCTGTGTGTGTGTGGTCATTGGAGTGGATGTGCCGACCGCATCCACTGCCAGTGTCGGGCTACTTACCGTGCTGCAGGACAGCACACCCGATGGTGTTTGTAGAGTATTGACCATGGAATGTGCCGGCCTACCTTTCCCAACTGGTACATCCCCTGAATGCAAGGCTTTGCCCGTGCTTCGGGTGAATGGTAGTGTAATTCAACTCCATACAGCCTGGTTCTTGGGTTCCCATTGGCTGCATGACCTTCAGGGAGTAAACCAGAGACACTGGGGTACTTTATCCAGGAATATCTTCACTACTGAATGATTGTTGTGTTAAAATGTCCCACAAGGGCATTGTTATTTGTCATGTCCTTAAAGGGATGGTCTACTTTAAAAATTAGATAGGCAACATAACAAAAAAAATACTAGCATTCTCCGTTTTAAAACTTCCTATGTAAACTTTTGAGCTATTCAAGCTCAAAATTCGCAAAAGCAAGCACATGGGCGCATCCATTTTGTGAAATGGAGGCCCTCCTGTGCTGGCTTTTGCTTTTGCGGCATTAATGAAGGAAAAGCCAGCCAGCTATAGTAAACAAAGGCTACCGCTGGGTGGCTTTCCCTTCATTAGTGCTGTAGGCGGAGGACGGGGACCCGAGACCAAAGCAGGAAAGCTGCAGCTGAATCTCGGTAAGTGCTATTTATTTATTTTTTTAAAATAAGCACTAGCTGTGTTTTTTTTTCTAAGTTTTCCGGGCTGGAGGAGCCCGGAAAACTTAGAAATAAAACCGCAGCTTTAAAAACGTTGTATTTATGTTTGCGGTCGCTTTTGAAGCGACCGCAAACATAAATACAACGTTGTGTTGGAAAACGCTGCGGTTTTTTCTTTCCAAGTTTCTCAGGCTCCGGAGGATAATCTCCGGAGGAGCCTGAGAAACTTGGAAAGAAAAACCGCAGCGTTTTCCAACACAACCGCGTTGTTTCTGCCTGAATCTGCTTTACCATTTGGGGCTCTCGGGCTCCCGAGAGCCCCAAATGGTAAAGCAGATTCAGGCAGAAACAACGCGGCATTGCGGAAAACAACCGAGTTGTTTCTGCCTGAATCTGCTTTCCCATTTGGGGCTCTCGGGCTCCCCACGGGGAGCCCGAGAGCCCCAAATGGTAAAGCAGATTCAGGCATAAACAACGCGGCATTGCGGAAAACAACCGTGTTGTTTCTGCCTGAATCTGCTTTCCCATTTGGGGCTCTCGGGGCTCCCCACGTGGAGCCCCGAGAGCCCCAAATGGGAAAGCAGATTTAGGCAGACAACGCAGCATTTAGCATTTCCCATTTGGGTCTCTCGGGCTCCCCACGGAGAGCCCGAGAGCCCCAAATGGGAAATCAGCTGCAGGTAGAAACACTACGTGGCATGTAAACATAACTGCGTGTGTTTCTGCCTGCTGTGACTTTCACATTGGGTCTCCGAGCCGGAGGAGCCTGAGAAACTTGGAAAGAAAAACCGCAGCATTTTCCAACACAATAACGTTGTATTTATGTTTGCGGTCGCTTCAAAAGCGACCGCAAACATAAATACAACGTTTTTAAAGCTGCTGTTTTATTTCTAAGTTTTCCGGTCTCCTCCAGCCCGGAAAACTTAGAAAAAAAACGCAGCTAGTGCTTATTTTAAAAAAAAAAAAAAATAGCACTTACCGAGATTCAGCTGCAGCTTTCCTGCTCTAGTCTCCGGTCCCCGTCCTCCGCCTACAGCACTAATGAAGGGAAAGCCACCCAGTGGTAGCCTTTGTTTACTACAGCTGGCTGGCTTTTGCTTCATTAGTGCCGCAAAAGCAAAAGCCAGCACAGGAGGGCCTCCATTTCACAAAATGGATGCGCCCATGTGCTTGCTTTTGCGAATTTTGAGCTTAAATGGCTCAAAATTTTACATAGGAAGTTTTAAAACGGAGAATGCTAGTATTTTTTTTTTATGTTGCCTATCTATTTTTTAAATAAAAAATTTTACTAGACCATCCCTTTAAAGTTTCAAGGACTTTGTTGCCTTTTGAGGCCTGGATTATTCTCCACTGAGGTCCATTAGTTTTAGCTTTGATTAATGATATTTCGATATCTGTACACCGGAGCGGCGTGTTTTACTTATAAGTTTGCGCAGCATACCACTTGCGACTACGAGCTGGTGATGAGTGGAAGACTGCATTCAGAACACCTTGTGAGTGCAGTGAATACCTTCTGAGTTTGGGTGGAGGATCCCATTTACTACCAGTCTCATATGCTACGTCCTCGTGAAAAAAAGGCTATTCTGTCATTGAGCGGGAAATACTGGTTACGAAAGAGGCATGTTTTGAGTGCAGGCATTTATGATTGGAGGCGTATGTCCCATTTGAAATGTCCACTGATTACAGCACTTTTCTAGTTTTATGGGACCATGTCAAAATAGTAACCCAGCCAGATGACTATTTTTTTGCCCAGAGTTGTTTGTCAGAGTGACATATTCCTTTCCAATCGGGCCAAGTATCCTTTGGGATTTGTTAATAAAGTTGTTATTTTTCTTCCATCATTGGTTAAATTAAATAAGAATAATAGGGTACATCACATGGGACTATCTTTCATTGGTTTACTTAATCTTTGATGACCAGCCTTTGATTTATCTGCAAACTCTTGCTGTCCAGATGTTTTGGACTACAACTCCCTTCGCTCGTACCAGCATAGTAAATGGTGAAGGGTCGTGGGAGTTGTAGTCCATCTGCAAGTCTTAGATACCCAACATGCATGTGAATGATTATGTTTTCCGTTTCAGCAATTCTTTCATTCCCTGAGCGCCTCGTCCAAATTTTTGTCTGGCTACATGAACCTTTTTTTTGCGGGAATCGGCCCTTTACAGATCCGGAAATAAATAATATTCACTCTCTCAGACACAAAAATCTCTCTGGACGCGATGGCATGACTATGAATGTGCTAACGTGTTGCTACCGCGAAATGCAAATACGGTATTTTGGGCTGAGAAGTGCGGTTTCAAAGAGCAGCGCAGCGTAATGGAGAGCGGTCTCACAGTGGACCGGGACAAGAGCGTAGCAATAGGTTGGATTACGATTCTACACAGCATTGTAGTATTGTGCCCTTTCCTGGTGCCCTCAGTTGGTCTATTGGGTCAAGTTTTGAAAGCGTCGTCAAGTCGTCTCAGGGCAGTTGCAGAGGGCACATCTGGACTATTGTGTCACATTCTGCAACATTGTGCCCATCCTGTGGCCTTCATGTGGAACACTGACTCCAGTTATAGAGGCCACATGAGCAGCAGCGTGCTCTTTTCTGATGGTGATTTTAGAAAAATTATGTATAATCCCGAAGTATTCATTCAGAGCGTAATCCTCCGCTCTGTAGGCCACATCTGGGGCACCGTGCCCGGTTATGGAGGTCTCATTTTGACCAATGTGTGTGTGTTTGTATAGAGGAGAGTGAATATGATAAGACGAAAAGGCCGAAAACAAGTAAGAGAAAGAGGGATCACCAGTCAAACAGAGAAAGGCGGGGGCAGAGGCGATATAAGCAACGTGTATTCGATGATACTTTAAAGCGGAGCTTTACGCTGAAGTCTCTTCGCGGTGCTGTTGGAGATTCAGCTTTCAAGCAGAACTCATTTATTCCAGCAGATGGCAGTAGTCCTCTCTAGTTGAATTCGAGCCTGAGCAATTTTTGTGAGCAATGTTGGCTACTGTTCAGGCGGAGACAGAGGCTGCCCATGCTCTACTGCAAGGTTTGCTGCCGAGAAGCGTGAACTGGTCATACAGCATATGAATGTTTTTTATTTATTAATTATAACGCGCTTACGCCTAAACGCTGTACATAGAACAGATTTGTATACAACATTGTATTTCCCACCCCAGTTGGTACTCATTTGTCGACCTCAGATGGATGAAAGGCTGAGTTGCTCTTGCCGAGATTCGAACCTGTGACCTGCAGATCACACAGATCGCAGCAATGAGTGCTCAACCCACTGAGCTATCTTATCAGCATACCAGTTAATATTGTCTTACTTCTCAAAAATAAGAATAGAGAAGGCTTGAGTCTAGACCTGGGGAGCCAGAGAATTCATGGTTAGGGCAGAGCCTGGCTCTAGGAGCCCACCACGGGCTGAGCCAAGAGCGCAGGAATATAAATCATTTAAATGTAAATGTTGAAATCACTGTTGTTTTATGTGGCCATGTTATGCCCCTTGTCCACCCTGATGAGCGTTACATTGGCCTTTATTCCCCTTTCGTCTCTAATGAATCTAGTACCAGGATTGGAGCACGGGAGGCATGCGCACCACCAGCTGTTTGTGAATATGTACACAATCCACCACCTGGCTCCACCACTCCACGCCTGCAGTCCCACAGTGGACGCACTGATAGGACACAGCCTGTTTCCCATGAGTCACACCTAGCCAGATCTGTGGGAACATGCAAGGCACGTACATATTAACCAGAGCATCCCTTAATCCCAGCGACGGATGGAACCCTGGGGGCTGCAGTCACCACATTCACACCTTCCCTTTATTGCGGCTGAAACTTCAGCTATTTCAAACTGGAGCTAAAGGATATACAGGAGTACATGACACGCAAAGGCAAATGATGAGTAACGCTGTGGTCAATGCAGCGATGAACTTGCTCTCTGATGATTTAATCAGAACTTGGATATTACGGCCAAAATCACAACAAAACACACAAAAAATAAAGCAAATAATAGCGGCTCGGGTGCCATGGAGGGCACCAGGGCTGTTATGGGGTCTGGTATGGCCAGAACTCCTCCTGCATGCTTGCTTTACAGAGACACAGGAGTCGCTGAGTTGGTGGTTGGACTGCCGCGCGTGGAGCCGTCCAGCCCTTTTATTAACATAATCACAGCGTTGGCGATTGGGCCGGCTCTTGACGGATCCGAGATCCAGCACCAGATGTGTAGCCGGATCTCGGGATCTGTGCAGAGTCAGCGCTGGGGGACAAAAAAAAAGGAAAGCGTCCGTGTGCAAACTGTAACTTCCTCTGCAAGGAGGTCACAAGAGGAGGTTACAGTCCTCAGCCACGACCCAGCCCCGGTTTATTTATTTATGCAATGCAATCTTTGTTGGATACATGGACCCGGATTATTTTTTTATTCATGCAATGTTTGTCCGATACCTATATCCAACAAACATTGCATAAATAAATAAATATATCGGTATCCAACAAGCATTGCATGAATAAATACCCTATTAACATTGAAACTATCACACACGATGCAGCTACCCAACTGCTTTCCGAGGGGAGCTGCAGGAGCTGTGCAGGTGTGGTTCAAGTAAAAGAAAACGTTGCTAATGGCAAACAGAAATCCGCAGGTTTAGAATAGTACCCAAGGGTGAATTTTTTAAAAAAATGGGATGCAAATTATGCATTTTAAAGAATATTTACTCAGCAACACTGGTCAAAACTGTTATCCGCATAGTGAAGTAACTCATCACCAGTGCCATGGAAGTGGTTTAAAGTGGAATTGGTATATAGTTTGGAAAAGTAGGAGCATGAAAGAAATAGTGCAGTTTAAAGCTATTATTTTGGACATTTCCTTTGATCAGAGGTCAACTGCCAGCTCCGCCCCCTAAACCCCGCCTGCTCGGGCACCGCCTCCCAAACTCCACCCCCACCCCAGACCTTGTTGGATCCCCCACCAATTTTTTTCCATTTCCACCACTGCATAATCACATGGTTTGCACACATGTGCTAACCACGGGACACTGCACGAGGCAAGGGGGGTGGGGGGCTCAGCCATAACATCCCATGCCAAGTCTATATTGAACAAAACGACATAGTGCACATTGGATATAGAAGTGAGACCCCTGCCATTGGAAATGTCTTTGATCACAATTACAATCAAGCAATACAAACAGACGCATACATTTAAACACACCCAGCCAATGGACACTGGGCACTTGCGTAGACATAACATTTTCTGTATTAGTCCAAGGATGATGGAGTACCCATGATATGTGCTTTTACTGGGTCTATTTAAGGAAGGAAACCACAGCTTTTGCTGGGTCTTGTTTAAGCGTGTAGCACACACGGGATCACAACTTGTACTGTGACCAGTTTCATCAACCTGTTACATGTGGGATCACAGCTTTAAAGAGTCACACCATGGGTTTCTGGACCATTCACCGTTGGTTCAGGTGAAGATGGTGGTTTCAATTGCGTTCAGGGGAAAATGTTAATTTGTTGACGGTCAGAGACACCGTCCAATGGGTTAACGGGGGAGATGGTGGCAGGATGACGGTAGGTTTATCAAGGTTCCGCATTCATTCTCTTCCTGGCAGCAACACGGCGGATTCTGCCACTTTCGCCGTGTGTATCAGTGGAGCCGGTGCAGTGCCGATGCACAGTGTGCAGCAAAGCAGAGGTGAGACTCCGGTGGCAAGGTCCCTCGCCGGTCACATGTACACTCCTCGTGCAGGCTTCATTGAATGTAACAGCGTGCTGTGTCTTGCCTTCATCCCTTTCAGCAACGCGCTGCTTCCCTCGGTGCAGCAGGGCCGCTTGGTCTCATCGCGGCCTGCGGGTCCGCGTTGTTGGTGCGAAAACAGCGAGGCACTTAATCACCATGTCGGAGGTATTGATTGAGCCTCAGCATTTCGGCGGCCACTCCGTAAACTGCTGCAGTATGATCCTTGCGAAGACGGCGAGGTATGCCACAGCTTACTCCGCTGCGGTGGTATGAGCCGCTCCTTTCTGCTTCTGCGTTGTGGTGGAAGTCATCCTCACCGGCGAGCCAGCAGTCAGCCGGAGCTGCGCCCTACCACTGAGGAGTGGTGGCGTGGTGCATTTGACCCGCTCACCATGGGACCCCGGCAGTTGTCAAGATAGCCGCAGTCATTGTGGGACAGTGCAATTACACCCGCACTGGGGACTCCAGCAGCTTGGCACCCGTGCACCACGGGACCTCTCTATTGTCGGCAGGCCTGTCCCAGCCAACATTTTTTTAGGGTGGAAGAGCTCCACATGTTGGGCACTCCCCACGGGCGCAGTGACATGGCCAGACCCAGGGACGCCATTTCACCAAACTGCCAGGGGTAGTGGAAGTGACATCACAATGCCACGCCCCCAAGTGTGATATCACAGGAAGTGATGCCATCTGACCACACATGCCGGAGCCTGGATACTGCACGTTCCCCTAGCTGTTTCCCTTCTGCATGGGGGAACAGCGTGTCATGGTGGATGAGGTAAATAAAATAAATAGCATTATGCGCTTCCTCGTGCGTTCCACCATAACCTTTGGTGAAACGCACTGTGCCGGTGTCATCTTTGATGGAGGGGAGTTTTTGTAAGAAAGTCCGTTGTGGGCATTTGTGTTGACTGGTTTAGCCTTAGGCTCGATGACGCACTTATTAATATCCAGTCAGGTGTTCAAAAATGCCGTAAAATAGAAATACATTACATACATAAATCAATAAATTGCACTTGAATGTAAAATGTGTAATCCTTTCCTTTCTTATACAAATTCGTTGTTAGTACTTCTCCTAAGAACTGAAAAGGGCTATTTATTGGTGGTTGAACGGCATAGTATCTGCGCTTAGCAGAGCTGGTGTTGCGCGGTGCTGAAACGTATTTTAGAAAAATATTGATGTCCCTCACACTCCACCTACACACACTCACAACTCCTTGAGGTTTTAATGATAAGAGTGGACCACCAATATCAACCTTGCTGCAAAAAGTGTGCCTTACTTGGCGACATCCCCCGTTTTCTTTTCGGATTTGTGAAATCGTATACAAAATGATTTCTGTATTTATCATCAGACATTGTACATTAAAACATTGACTATGTATGAGAAACATCTTTAGCAGAACATTTTATATTTATGTCTCAGAGTCTGCCTGTGGCCCAGGGCCTGTGGTAGCACTGCGGCCGCCCCAGGCAAATTCCGGACCATTGGTGGTGTCATGGCACCTGACCTGGCACACACCCGACCTCAGCCTGGGCCTGCGGCGTTGGCGGCGCCGCGGCCGAAGGCAAGGGCTGGGCTCCAGTAGCACCGACCAGGCACATGCCACAGCAAGCCCCACGCACACACCCACGCACACACCCGCCCCCCACCCACCTCTCATTCTCACACACAGCCACTGTCTGCCACCCCTACCTGAGTCTGTGTACCCACTGGGCCTTGTTGCTGGAAGCGCTGGAGCTCAGGAGCGCCGCACACATCTTGCAAGTGGAGGACCACGCAGTACGGCAAGAAAGCTGTGGCCACGCCCCCTCCTCTCATTGGATGCTCGCCGGAGGTCGACCCCCAAATGACGTCCCTGGCCAGACCACCCATGGGTCCTTTAAGTCCTTGTCACCATTGTTGTGGGGTCTAGTATGGCCGGACCTCCTCCTGCATCCTTGCTTTACAGAGACGCAGGAGTCGGTGAGTTGGTGGTTGAACTGCCACTCGGGGAGCTCTGCGCCCTGTTTTTAATATAATTAATGCGGTACTCAGGCATAACACAGGCCACATTTATTTCCTTTATTTTTTTTATTCATTTATTTCCATTTTGGCAGCACTGCTGTAGTCCCCTCTTCCCGGGCAGCAGCGGCGCTGGCAAATCGAAAGAAAAGCAAAAAAAGGAAAGAAAATAATGGCGGCTCGGGTGTCGGGAGGGCACCCTGGCCGCCATTCATTTTCTTTCCTTATTGTACATTTTTTTCGATGTTCTCTGTGCCGCTGCAGTCTCCTCTCTCCTGACTGCAGTAGCGTGGGAAAAATCAAAAAGACTGTACAATAAGTAAAGAAAATAATTGGTGGCCGGGGTTCCGGGGAGCCTGGAAGCATAAGGCGGGGAGTAAGGAAGCATAGGGCGGGCTAGGTGGGGTTGGGCTTTCAGAAACCTCCTGTTTAGGCGGTTGCGTGTTCCAGTCTCCTGCACCGCCCAGCCTCATCACACCAGAAACAGCCTTAAAGAGATGATAGGAAGAAAGGCAAATGCCAGAGTGCTTCTTCTTCTTCTTCTTACTGATAGATTTTTATCCATCAGCAGTGATTTTTGGATACCAAGGCTTGAGCCTCATTACTCCATCTTCTCGGGTTGAGTATGTACTCGTGGGTTAGTATTCTTCTTGGTCTGTGTGGTCGTGTCACAGTGGGGCTGGTTTCACAGAGTCTTCACAGTGATGGGCCGTGGGTAGTGGTCAAAGGGGTTTGCAGTGGTGGCAGTGAGTCTTCTGATCAGAGGGTTCGGTTTCTGATCCATTCCTTGGCAGAAGTTCTTACTCAGCTTCGCTAGATGTTCATTCAACATCTCGATGTCCAGGTCTCTGTGAAGGTCAGCTATCCTTGTGAAGATTGGAGCTCCAGACGAAATCCGCAGGGCCTTGTTCTGGACTATCTGAAGACTCTTCCGGTGTCGCTTATGGCAGGTCATCCATGCTGGGGAGGCATACATCAGGGTTGGTCTGATGATTGCCTTGTAGACGTTGATCTTTGTCCAGAGGGGCATGGTCTTGTTCTTCAGGAGTGGGTGCAGCGCTCTTTAAGGCTGCTCCGGTGAGGGTCTCTTTGGCCCGAGGCAATACTATTGACTGGGGGTGGGACAGGAAGTCGAGGCTTTTATTTGCATTATGCATCTTGTGGCGAGCTGTGGCGAGGCTCGTTGTAGGTCCATGGCTTCTGGGCCCTAAACCAGGGTCAGACTGGAACCCCAGTTGCAGCACGGGCACGCGCCTGGGCCTCTTCAGACCCGCCCACCTCTACTTAAGTAACACCATCTTACCTCTTTTGTAGCTAACATATAGTTTGTTAAAATCATGCATTCTTTTTAAAGCACACTAAAACCAGTAACGCAGCACTCTCTTATTAGTTGTAAACAAAGTATTTAGGAACCACAACATAATATTGATCTTTACGATTTGGAAAAATAGGAGAAGACCTATGACGAGGCCGCTTAAGGATAGAAAAAGTGCTCTGACATTTTTCACCGGGCATAATTGAAGAAAATCGATTTTGAATGAAGTCTGCTGCAAATGAAAAGTAACAGAGCCCATGGAGGCCCTCCATTATTTAGCCTGGTAATTTACCTGCGAAAGACGGATGCCTGTCCCGCGCCCAGCAGCAGAAATGACAGAAAGTCAATGTGCTTGATGTATTCTGGAGCACGTTGTTTTATCTCCAGTGAATGCAGCATCAACTCAGTAAGAATGTCTCAGGAACAATAACCCAGCCTCAGAGTGGTGCCTTAAACACAGCTCAAAATAACCCATTTTACAGTGAAAGAGAGGAGGCACAAGGAGTGTATGCAACGATAAGGATGAGTGCTCAGGAGTATTGGAAGGAAGGAGATGGTGAGTAAACTGAGATACAATCAGACAAGTAAGACCATTGATAGCTTTGTAGATTAGGAGAAGGAACTTTAAAAGAGAGAAGTTGTGCATGGAGAGACAACCAGCATGTTGCCGGTTGGTAGATTTGGGGGAGGATCTGGATAGGTTGTAGAGAGGACGGCAGCAAAGTTGAGGACTTTGTCTAGAGGTAGGAAACTCTAGAGAGGAAGGGTAAGGAGTAGGCTTTGAGCAGTACTCCAGTTTTCTGAGCACAAGAGTGGAGATTAGAGTTTTTGTAGAGAGGTTAGTAAGAAAAGACACACTTGCCTCATGTTGAGGTTGATACCTCCTCAACATGCAACATGCAGCTTGCATGCGAGCAGCAGAGGCAGTGGCAGCGATGAATTGTTGCAGTTTTAGGTCACAATCAAAGAGAACCCCAAGATTACGATCCTTGAGTGAGGGAGCAAGAAGGCCAGGGAGGAAGGAGATAGGAGACGGTAAGGCAGGGATGACCCTGAAAGCTGGAAAAAAGATGGCTTCCATTTCTGAAGAGCTCAGAATGAGGCAGCAGAGAGATATCCAGTAAATAATTGCAGCAGTGAGATAGTTTGTAATCTGTTCCGAGATGGCTGGCTTGAAGGAGGGAAACAAGAACAATATTTGAGTGCCATCAGCAAAAAGGTGATAATGACAGCCAAAGGATGAGATAAGTCTTCCTAGGGCAGAGGTTTCAGAGAGTGAAGAGCAGAGGTCTAAGGTCTGATCCTTGGGAACCCCGACATGGAGAGGGTTGCGGTCAGAGGTTTGCAAATTTCAAGAGATTTTAAAGGATTGACCTTCCAGGTAGGAGGCCATCCAGACAACAGGAGATTAGTGAAACCCAAACTCCTGAAGAATGGGAGGTGTGAGCAAAGATTAGAGGGTAGACGACAGTTTGCAGGGGTGATTGCAAAGAGAAGAGATTAGGTTTGTGAAGTCGGAGCATTTGACAGAGTCCAATGCAGAAGTTAGGGCATCAAGGGAATTTCTTCTAGGCTAGAAGTAGGGAAGGTGTCTGTAATTTGGACCAGTATCATAGGTCATGCCACATGTTTGTTTTGAGGATCAATTTTAGAAGCGATCCAAGACTAAGGAGCAGTGGAGTAACTTTTCTGAAAATGTTGGGAGGGAAATGACATCTGAAGAAAAGGTGCGCCAGCCAAATGAATGGGGACAAAATGGTGTGCCATCAAAGTTGGGGGGGACAAACACCCCTGTCCCCACTAAAATTATGCCCATGCTAAAGACTGGGATGGGTAGCTTTGAATGTGCGAGCAGAATAGTGTTGGTCATATGGAGTCATAAGTGCATAGTGAAAGTAAGAGAAAGCATGATCAGTGGAAGAAGCATGCAGAGGGGAAAGGGACAGAAGAGAGGTCCTCACATCATCAAGGTAAGGGTAAGGGAGTTCTGCCTGAATTCCTCTTAGTCATTGAAGAAGGAATATGAGGAGTAGAAGGTGGAGGGGCCAGGATGTTAGGGTGAACAACAGAGTGAGCACTGGGAGAGGGGTCAATGGAGATGCCACAGGAAGAGAGGGAATTAGAGACTAAGCCATGTTCAAGGGAGTTCCCACCAGAGTGGGTGGGTTGGGCATGGAGGGAGTAGAGGGAGTGGTCAGATAGGAGGGATTTAAGTTTGAGGTAGGTGGGTGCAGAGGGCTTGGGAAGGTTAAAGTCCTCAAGCATGACAGGGGGAATCCTGGTAGGATGTTACCCAATGAGTAAGGTCAGATCAGGAAAGAAGGGTAGGGGCTCGATAGAGATCTAGAACAGTGAGGGAGCAGAAGGGAGGAGTTGAACAGTGACATATTCAAAAGAGGACGATTTGATGTCAGATGGGGTAGACAATCATGGCTGAGGGCCTTCTTGATAAGAAACCCCACATCGTCACCCTTCCCAATAGGTTGGGAGAGTGGGAGAAAGTAGCAGATTCAGTGTGAAGAGCTGCTAGTGTAGCAGACTCATGAGGGGAGATCCTGTTTTCTGTGATGGCAAGAAGTGAAAGGTGAGAGTAATAAGGGTTGAAGTGGTCTTGTTGCAGAGGGATTGTGCATTCCAGAGGCCAAGTAAAAGATCGATAGGAGGCAGGGGAGAGGAGCAAGTAGAAGGAGGAATGGAGCCAAATCCAGATGGATGATGGAAAGTAGAAGAAAAAGGCAAGTGAAGACAATGAAAGAGGGGTGCATCCCAAAAGAGAGGGTAGGTGGGTGAGTGGAAAGGGGTGGATGGTTGGCTGAAAAGACACAGGTGCATGATCTGAGTTGGGCTAGAATGGGGCCAAAGATAACCAAATGATAGTTAACAGACCCAAAACAGCAATGCTCCCTGGTCCTGTGATTTAACAGAACCTCTGCGGGGAATGGATAGTTAATGAGTGGAATGATACCGATACCAGTTACTAAGTAAGCCTGTGCCAAATTATTAGTCTGAACCCCGAATCATCTGCATTGCCGCTGTATTCGGGTGATACAGTTTCGGCCTGAACTTTTAATCAATTCGCATGACCGATTCGGTTTAAGGTCATGACAATTTAATCCTGATGACATGTAGCTGTAAACACTGAGTGGAAGAGGTCAGACCTTTTTCTGTCAGCACACACCTTCCCAGCAAAGGGTAGAGTTAATGGAATAGGTGAGACCTTCTCTGCCAAAGATCGTCAAAGAGAGCAAAGAGTTTAATTGATGAATGGCTTGCACCAGGCTGTTTCTTTTTAAAATATAGAAGCCAACAATAACTCTGTGTTTGCATCTGACAAATAATTGTAATATTATTTTTTTAAAACACTTAATACGAGGACACTAGGGGGCTGGCTGCCTAGACTTTGGCTCCCGCGCCCTCCAGTATTATGTGATGATAAGGAGCAGCTTTATGTTCCTTGGAAAGAGAGACGAGGAGGTTGAGAAAGTGTGTTGAGGCAACAAAGGAGAGGTTGATGCCCTGCTCTGGAGAAGCCCATGAGTCGATGCGGATGAAAGACAGTGCTCAGAATCTTGTTTTTGGATGGAAGTCGAGGGTGTCTGGGGAGAGGCACCATTAGGGTCGTGAAAAAGTGCCCAGGAGGGCATGCACTGTGAGTACAGGGCACGGGGCAAGTAGTGCATTAGGGCAGTTAGAGATTGGATTGTGCATGGAGAGACGGACTGGCCTGAATTGGTGAAAAGCAAGGTTGTCCCCCAATCAGGCTGAGTGGTTAGTAACTCGACTGTGGTAGGGACGAAGTAAAACGCAGCGCAGAGTGACAGATTTAAGAACTAAATCCAGTCGAGTCCCAGCTCTGGTTTGGGAGATGGACTCGGCACAGTGATATATTGTGAATGACAGTGCGTGAAAAGGTGACGGTGTTGGCTGCGATGGGCAGCAGCCCGGAGGAGAGTGACCATCAAAGATCTGCAGAGGAATGAGATTGTGGAGGACAGGGAATAGGTTGGTTCCTGGTACGTCACAGCAGGGGAGAAAACAAACAGGGATACCCAAGAATGGTACTGCCCAGAGAGCATAATGGAATGCAGGCCTGCAAAGCACAGCACATAGCCTGTTGAATTACATTGGCTAGACAGAGTTGAGGGGTTGTGTTAAATGAAGCCCTGACCTCGATGAGAGAGAGGCTGGAGTACTGTGCAGAGGCATCAACGAGGAGAGTGACATCAAGCCAGATGGCTGAACTTGCAGCCATCCAAAAAGATAGGTGAAAAAAAGGATGGCAGAGGAGAGATCCACCCGAGATGGTGTCATCAACTAATCTGTCAATATATAACCAAAACAACCCTATGTCAGGAGCAGCCAGTCCTCCCTTGGCAGTGTAGGGGTGTTAAAAATACTCTGATGAACCACTTCTTGTTGTTTACTGGATATCATACAAATATTAAAATGCTTCTATTACCATATATAAAATCATTACCACATATTACACACATATCTAAACAATATAACCCAGTACATATACAAAATGGTACCAGAAGTGAAAAATAATCAACCATCTTAGTGCAAAAGGTGTAAGTTAAAATGCTAAATTGCCTACATGTTTCTAAGCACCAAAATATGTACCTCGTAGTGGCTAGTTGATCTTCAATTGTTCTGTAATTTTCTTCTGGTCCAATAAACTGAAAGGAATTCATAGAGTGCTTGCTAATTTTGGGACCTTCCTCAGATGCCCTACATGTTTCAATCCCACAATGTTGGTGGGGGGATTTTCATTAGGGGCTATGGAGACCTCTTAGCTGGTGCATGGTACCAATATATGTGGCACAATTGCGGGTGTTAGATCCTGATTCATAGGTAGATACATTGGAAAGCAGGGAAGCTCAATTTCACCCACTGGCCTAGACCTTCCTTGTGGACATTGCTCGCCCAAGGGTGAGAGTCTTGTATAGTGTAAACCAGGCTCTGAAGGGACCTGGAAACCATATAAACGTGCTGCGATTATGAGGCTTGCGTACTGTTGCAACAAATGCTACAAGGTGCCTCTGTCTTGTGCCTGCCATTGACTAATTGGCCACAACATTGAATATTGGGGGTATCCTCTCTGAGAGTAAGGCTTTGCGGAGTGATATCCAATCGTCCATAGCAGACTTGGGGGGTAGAGTGGAGGTTATAGAAGACAAAATGGGCTAGAGAACTTTCAACTGAATGCAGACTTAGTTGAAATGAGGTTGGATGCCTTGCTGATGGAAAATGAATCAAGGGAGGAAGAAGTGCTCCTAACGCTCGATGACCTGGAAAATTGCAGAAACAATATCAGGGTACTTGGAGTGAAAGAGCGAGATTGTGAGTCGCCCCTTGAAGTTGAAAAAAAGGTGCAAGACGTCATTGGCCTCCTGTTTGAAATGAGAGGGCACGTCGAGGAGGAAAGGCTTATGGTGGCAGCCCATGGTCTATTATTGTGCAATTTCATTGCTACAGGGAAAAGATGGAGTTCCGGCCAAAGCAAAGTTGGTAGCAGAGATTGAGTTTGAAAGAAGAAAGGTATGCTTTTTCAAAATCTGTGAGGTCTTACACTAGCCAGGAGACATGACTGTCCCCCTATCATGCAATGG
Source organism: Ambystoma mexicanum (assembly GCF_040938575.1). NCBI lineage: Eukaryota > Metazoa > Chordata > Amphibia > Caudata > Ambystomatidae > Ambystoma > Ambystoma mexicanum. Next base: position 516,036,905 of record NC_090921.1, on the reverse strand, counting down.
CTGTCTGACAGGGGAATCAGGCACCTGTATGCTCACCCATTCGTATTACAGTTCGAGAGTGGAAATTAAGAATGCCGAATTACCACAACCTCAGGAGCAACACAGGTCTTGCACCATTTATTGACTGTATCGAAGGCAGGTCTAGATTTTAATCATAAAGAGTCAGGTGAGTGGTGCCTGCCACGAGGGAGAACCGAATTTTAGTGGGCATATTGAATGTCAAAGGGTTAAACTTGCCTATGAAGAGCTCCTTGATTACACAGGAATTCCATAGAGCGGGACTGGATGTACTGTTCTTATAGTAAACCAGGTTGATGGAAGGGGATGAACGTCCCTTAAAGAGGGAAGGTCAGAGAGACGTTTATTGGGCTTCCAGCGAGGTGAAAAAGGGTGGGGTGGGAATTATACTCAATAAAAGGCTGCGGTTACTGCACACAACAGTGTAGAGATTGTTGAATGGTGGTCTTTTAATAGTAAAGGGTATATTGGGGGGGTCTTCTTGGTGCTCGCCTCCACATATAGTCCCAACCAGGGACAAATAACATCTAGTGCACAAGCATTAGATGAAGTGTTGGTAGTGAAGGGGGAGATGGTCATAATAGGGGGGTCTTTAATTCAAGGGTAGATGTTGATATTGATAGGCACTGACTGAGGAATGCACCCGCTATGTTAGCAACACGATTAAAGGCTCATAGACCAGAAAGATGGGTGGCGAGAGTGCGGAATGATGGTTTGCAGATATTCGATATGCCTGAGGGGGTCGCTGAGTGTTTTTCAAGATTCAATGAGGTATTGTACAGAAGTGAGGATAAAAAACTGGGATGGGGAGAAGGATTGTTTTTTAGAAGGCATTTTGATGGCAAAGTTATCGAGCGACAAAGCTGGAAATTTCGAATGCCCCGAACATGGTAGAGGAGATACAAAAAGCAATTGATAGATTGCCCAGCGGGAAGGCAACAGGGGAGGACGGGTACACTATCAGGTTTCATAAATGGTTTGTTGGGGGTGCTGCTCTCACACCTCAGCAAGAGTTTTAACAACATATTTGAGACGGGAACGGCACTGATGTCGTTCACCAAAGCAATGATATCAGTCATACCAAAAGAGGGTAGGGATATGGAGCATTGTCAGTCATATTGCCCGATTTCATTATTAAATGTTGATGAAAAAATGTACATGAGAACCCTGTTCTTGCACCTCAAAAGGTTGATGCCTTGACTGGTACATTCGGACGAGGTAGGTTTTATACTGGGATGGCAAGGTGCGGAAAGACTACAAAAGACACTAAACCTCCTGGAATTGACCAGAGAAGGTGATGAGGAGCATCTCTTGCTCAATATAGATGCTGAAAAACCATTCGATAGAGTTGGAAGGTTTTTTTTGGTTGCAGTCCTTCGGAAACTAGGCTTTGGCAACATGATTAGGAAAGGGATACAGGCTATACATATATTGATCTGATCACCCAAGTAGTGGTAAATGGGAAGAGCTCTGAGTGTTTGCGCCTCGGTCGGGGGACTAGGCAGGGCTGCCTGCTGTCGCCTTTTTTGTTCGCCCTCTATATTGAACCATTGGCAATTCGAATAAGCCATGACAAAGAAGTGGAAGCTGTGAAGGTTGTGGATAAAGTATATAAGATTGGAAAGTACACTGATGACATTCTTCTCCACTTGTGCAACCTTGGAACTTCGATCCTAAGGGCCTTCCGTGTTGTAGCTGACTATGGACTTTTACCAGGTTTTAAAGCAAATTCGAGCAAGTCACTCGTTTTCCCATATGGAAGAGACCCAGAATGGTCAGTGGAAGACCTAAAGTTGTTAAATATGCCCATACACCGGGATGAGATAAAATACGTAGGGGTGGTGGTCACCAGAGACATTGGTGATCTTTGAGGCCAACTACTCCTCATTGTTGAATGCTTTGTTCGTGGAAATGGAGGTCTGGTTCCAAGTGACATTATCATGGAAAGGTAGATTGAATGCACTAAAAATTACACTACAGCTGAAGATTTTATACTTGTGCCAGATGTTCCAAGTCTCAAAGAAATTGCTCTTCAGCCTGAAGCAGAGGATAGTGCGGTTTGTCTAGCAAGGGCGAAAACAAAGGGGGTGCATGCCACTCTAATAATGCCACAGGATATAGGGAAGTGTGATTACCAGTTATGCACACATGCTATGGAGCTTCCCAGTTTCTGGCAATAGTCCCACACTTGTACTCCCCATCCCAGTTGGGGGTGGTTGTGGGTCCGCAAGAAGGCTATCCCACTGAGTATACAGAGACACAGGATTCTGGGTCACTTATGGAAATTGTGGGGGAAGCAAAAAGAGATGCGAGGGATCACCACATGGCCTTGGCCACTAAGTCATATATGGGCCCACCTATCTGCAATGACATTACGGATCCACTCTGCTTCCAGTCATAGTTCGAGGCAGGACTGGAAAAGGTAGGGCATTTGCAGAAGGGACAAGACTTTGTAGCGATAGAAGTGCTTCAAGACGGTCTACATATGGGATAATTATCTGTGTTCATGTACCAACAGTTGCAAGCGGTCCTGATGGCAAATAAGTGGAAAGCTGATTTATAGAGGGAATTAACAGACACTGAGTGTATTGTCAGTAGCAGTACCACGACGGCCGGATTGATTTTGGGTATATATAGATCTCTTTTATTAGGAACCAGAGGAGGAGCAGAGTCCTACAGGAAAACGTGAGAGAGGGACATAGAGGTGGAGTTGAATGACTTTGTGTTTGAATGCGTGCAAGACTTCAATTGCATGCCAATATAAATTTAACAGATTGAGATTATTATATAGATGGCAGTATGATACAGTACGCCTCTTGAAGATTTTCCCTGGTGTGGATCCCGGTTGTTGGCATGGATGTGGTGAGAGAGCCACATTCTGGCACATGAGGTGGGCATGCCTGAGGTTACAATATTTTTGGAAAGAAGTACTGGGTTTGGATCAAACACCTAGATGGGGTTGAAAGGAGGTTAGACACGCTGCTGATATTGTTTGGAATAGAGGTAGTGGAAAGTGAGTGGAGTCGTCTACCACATATGCTCTGCTTCTCCTGCTTGCCAGCATGTATCCTTATTGGATAGAAGATAGACTTGCTTCCGAGTGAAAAAAATGTGGGTACTAAAGCCCCGAGAGATATATTCGAACTGGAAAACATCACTGGAGCCCTACATAATTTAGAGCCTTTCAGGGAAATGTAATGGCCAACCTTTCTCCAGAAATATGGCACATATTGAGAGTTCAGAATAGGCAGATGAAAATGTTGGGTTTGGTAGACACACAGGGTTAAAGGAAACGAATAGCAGAAATAGGCCATCCATTGTCACACAGGATGTTGTGGACTTGATGAGACTATGGACGGAGGAATACCTACAGAATAAGGAGATCCTGGACTACGTGCCATCTGTTAAGTGACTTCAAGTCAGCAATCCCACTAAGTCAGTGCCTCGTCTGGGACGCCCAAAGGAAGCCCTTATTTATATATTTTTATGACAAGTTATACTCTGGATGATAAACCCATATATAACGCCCCTCTCTTTGAATCCTCCTGACCTCACTGAGCCAAGAAGTAGGTTTGTTTTGCAATTTAAAGATTTATTGAAAATTAAACAATATATATATATCACACTTTTATAATAAATTAATATTTGATATCACACTTAAGAATATGATGTTGATCAACAATGGATAATCTTACACTAGCACACCTATTTTATTACTTAGGAGTTGGCATGGAAATGATAAGGTAGCAGAGAATACTTTTATGCTTTCAAGGAATGCAGTGATGGAAAAGAATGCAGCACAGGAATAAACTGATATGGGTTCAACAAAAGCTAATATGTTCACTTTTCCCCTTGTGGCAATTCACTCCCCCCCTATGCAATGTAAGGAGATGGAAGTAACACACACAGTCTTCAGTAATTCAATCACATTACAATCCGAATTCAGTTCCCCCCTAGCAAGCTTAGAGAAACAGGGATGATTTTTAACACAGGCAAAGTACTTTAAAGGTGGTATGCAAAGAAGGGAAAAATATGCTAACAATGATTTTAATTCCCTATAAGAGATTCAGGGTGGGTGATAGCTACTTTAAATTAGTTCAGGATCACTTTAGCAATGCTCTATGAATGATTGTCAGGTTGCAAACGAATTTCAGCAAAGGAAAATCGGAAAAGGGACACACGATTCTATTATGCAGTTTTGGACAGGTTAAATGTTTTGAATCAGATTATTTTAAGCTAAGAGATGGGTTCTGCACAGTTCTAGCTGGGTACTCACACTATAAATTTGAAAGGAATGGCATTGTCACGGATCTGGTCAAGAAGTTTAGCAGCAGTTCTCTCTGCTCGGCGGGTCAATCAGGCACAGGTTCTGCTCACAGCAGTCTGGGTCTGGTCTGCGGTTCTGGATACACAGGACTCTTAGCAAGCAGCAAACCGCACAGCCCGGCGGTTGAATAGTTTGCAAAAGATTTTGAGACCTGCTGAAGAGTTCAGCTCTTTGGAGTTTTTGTTCTGGAGTTAGTCTGGATCGCTGGAGTTCTGGTTTCTGGAGTTCTCCGTCAGCGTGCTGCACAGGAATTCAGTTGAAGGTTGGAAAAGGAAAGTCCCTGTCTGGCTTCCAGTGGCTCTTTTTATGTCTTTTGAAAATGGATGTGGATGCTAACTTTCTATGCCCAACCCACTCACGATTTGATAGGTCAAGGATTCCTCTTTGACCTGATTTGAGAAGGGAGCAGTGAGTCAGAGTGAGTCAGAGTCTTACCGTCTATTGAAGAAACACCCCTTTGCTTTTACTTAGAAAATTAATTTTCCATAACTAACAGGTTTCCCAGATACACACGTCGTTGACATTACATACACATATCATATATCACATAAGGTAGTTTCTGTTCCAACTCTGATGTTCCTAAGAGCTTGGATTAAGAAATGACAACATTTTGCGCTTTTTGGTTGGTTTACCAATATTGGATTTTTACCAAAAATGACACAGATGTACACCGCCTTTCTACACATATTCCAGTAAATTTTCATTATTCTAGCGTGAACCCCGTGTCTGCAATCTCCATAATTCATGGGGTTTTGCCTCAGAACATGGTACAGAGTTATAACTCCCCTTAAAATGTGCACAGAACAATCACAAGAATAATGATATTAATTATATAATTTTGACAAGTCTGTACTATGAATTATCCATCTTTTTAAAATTATGCTCTGGCCCAGAGGGGTGTGGTTTCCCAAAGCATATGGTGTAATTTCTGGTTTGTCCACTTCCTCCAACTCAAGTTGCTCACAGAGGCACTGCCCCTCCCTGTTTCTCTCAAGAGAAAGCCATTTACGACCCCCCCTAATTTAACATTTGCCTGAGCCAAGGAAGGCTCATTGTTCAGTTTCCTGCAGTCACCAGCTGCTCCTCCCCTAATCCAATCAGGGAGGTGTCATCTACTTTTGGTGGGGGCAGCAGAATGCAGCCAGGTTTGGGAAGAGTGGCTGAGCAAGTTTCAACTCCTGTCGGGGGTAGTTGCCGGGCAGAATTCACTCTCTTTAAGCCAGGCTTCAGCTAAATGTCACTTTTGTTCCCAGTTTTTCTTCATCCAAATCAAACTTACAATTTTTACACATGCAGCTAGAACCCTGATTCTAAGTTCAAAACTATGACATTTAACAGTTGCAAACTATGTGACACTCAACAGTAGGTCACTCATTTATTTTAAACATTTAGATTTTAGTGTCTTTCAGTCCAATTTAACTTAGGCTGCTGACATCCACAGCTCAGCCAGTTTCATTATGAACATTATTTTGGGCTCTTTCTCTTTCCAGATTTTGTATGCACACAAGTCTACCTTCTGCCAAATGTCTGCTGGTGTTCATTGAGATTTTTGAATATCTTGCAATATTTAAAATAGGTATTTTTAGCTTGCATTTCAGAGAAACAAAGGTGATTTCAAAGCGCTTTCTGAGCTAACCGGCACTGCTGTTTTTCCTTTGGCACACATTTCACCCATGGCACTCCTGGCCCATCACGCTCGCACTGGTGGGTGGCAGGTCAGGGGAACATTTTGGTGTGCGCCAAAACTGCGCGGTTTTCCTGGATTCTGGCACAATGTGGGCTTTTCCGCCATCTTGGATTTCCTTGGCCCACAGCACCAAATGTTGCAGCATAATAGTCCAAACATGGGTCGATACCCCTGACAAGCCCCCCCGCCCGACTGCACTTTGATTTCGAGTCGAGGGGGAGTCGGGTGCAAAGGATGTTTTGATCCACGCGCTGGTCTGTCCGCATCATATTCTTCCAATTCCGTAGATGGCACAGTTCAGCATCTTTTCCTCCATCCAGTTGGATCGATCGGTTCTCCTCGCCGGTCCTACTGACAGGCACGGTCCCGTATCCATTGGTCAGGTCTATTGCAGTGAATACCTGTGACCCCTGAATCTGGGCCAGCCCTTGGTCAATGTAGGGCAGAGGCCATCGGGAAGTATGGACCCGTTTGTTGAGCTCCCTAAGGTCGACACAGAGTCTCCACTGGCCGTTTGGCTTCAATATTCCCAGCACCGGATTATTGAAGGTGCTGTGTACTGGACGGATTATTCCCCGGGACTCAAGGTTCTTAATTATTTCAGTAAGGGACTCCATGGATGCGAGAGGCAAGCGATATTGCTTCACAAACACTGGAGTCATGCCAGGGTCCGTGGGAATTGTTGTTGTGTGGATGTCGGTGCGACCACAGTCATATGAGTCTACTGCAAAGAGATCTTGGAAATCCAAGAAAACTTGTTTCAACTTTTGCTTCTGTTCCAGAGTCACGCAGACATCTGCCTGAAGCCTGGAAAGACTTCTGGTTTTGCTATCTCAGCGGCCTCCTCCAGCTGGGTGGAGAAGTTCCTGGTCAGAGTGCTGATTTGGACTGGAGGCTTCAGGTGGGAAAGGCAGCCCTCATGGACCTGGAAAATCACCTCATCCCTTCTGAAGTCACAAGTCACTTCTTCCTTGCCATAAGGGCAGGAAGTGTACACCAGGAAGTTCCCCCCATGCTGGGTAAAGATCCTGTCTGGTGTTGTATTGTCATCACTGTCACTGTCAAAACAGTCCTTGTGGATTGGTCCTAACAGTTCATTTCCTAAATCAATGGAAAAATGTCGGTCATCAACCGCCATTCCAATAATGGTACCCGCAGCTAGAGTAATACTCTTTAAGTCGCGGTTATCCACCTCTATTGGAATGGTGTCATGTTCTATGTTGACTAATGGTGTTGGGTTTACCCCTAACCTTTGCTGTTGGAGGGAAGCATTTAGATGAATATAAGCATCAGGGTTTTTCAATTTTTGTCCTCTTTTAACTTTCACTCCCAGGGAGAATTGTCGGGTCCTTTCTGGGATGGTGACTTCCTCTTTAACCTGAATTTCAACTGCATAAGGTAGCAATTGAGCTGACCTAAATGCTTTTTCTAGATCATCAAAGCCCATGGGATTATCCGCTAATTGGGACCAAGCTTTGAAGTTTATTAGGTCCAAACTAATAGCAAAGCGATTGAGAATATCATTGCCTAAGTAAAAGGTGGCAGTGACGTCTCGCACAACCCAACAATTATGGACTATGCTCTTGTTGCCAATGGAGATTTTGAGTATACACCTGCTTGGCAGGAGATGTTTGGAATTGGGTGTTTCCAGATCCATTTCCCATTTGTCTATCAGTTTGAATGTGGGAATGGCTGGATCCTTTGGGAGTTGGCGGAACATGGCTTCGCTGATGAAGCTCTTACCGTTGTTCACACACACTCGGCCGAGAACAGAGTCCTTCCCATCATTTAATTGAACAGGGATGAACAACTGCTCTCCAATTTGCTGAATATCAGCCAGGCTCTCAGCTGATTTCACATCTTTCTGGACTATCGGAGTGGGAATGTCTGATTGTGGATTAGTAAAGAATTTCAGAGTGTTTCCTTCCAGTGTGGAATACCACCTTAAACTGGAAGGAAGGTTGATTTTCGGAAATAGAGAGGACCCCCCATCACCAGTCTGTTGTGCTACGGCTATTACTGTCACATCTGGAATTTGGTTGTTCTAGAAGTGAAAATCTACTTGGTCAGATTTTTGTTCAACCATGTGGCATGTGCCGTTTAAACTAATATGGTTGACACTCTGTTTTAATTTTATTGGTCGGCTAGTCTGAGTCCAGAGGACCTTGTTTATGCAATCTATTAGGGGTGACAACCTTCTCAGGAGGTCATTCCCTAGTAAACAAGGGGTGCCCTCTGGAGTCACTACTATGACCGGGTGTTTCACTTTTTGTCGCCCAATTTCGATGTCCAAATCTGCAGTCCCCTCGACGGGAATTTCCTTCCCGTCAAAGTTCTGGAGTTGTCCAGGAAGAGAGGTGAGAGGAATACGGTAATTCTCCCCCCCTTCCTGCATTTAGTTCATCAAAGGCCCTTTTGGACAGAAGAGTAGCTTGGGATCCAGTGTCTACCAGTGCCAAAATTGTACCCTGCCCCTGTACTTGTACCGGGGCATAATATCTTCCCTCCTTCTCCTCAAGGGGGCTCAGATAATGCACATTTTTGGACAACTGGTGGGCTAACTTTCTGGTTTTGGACATTGAGAGAGAAGAAATTTGGGCAGAATTCTGTGAAGAGCCTTGGGAATCTGAAAGAAAAAGTTGGCAACTGGATATGGTTTCGGGTTCTCCTGGTTCCGGTTCTGGGCTGCCCCCCCCTTTTTGGAGGCAGTCATCAGGATGGGTTTGATCCATGGGATTTTGGTATTGTTGGTTATGGGATAGAATGATGGGCGGCGACAGCTCAATCCCCACATCTACCCAGTCAATTAATTCGGTTTTAGGTTCCCCTGGTTCCGGTTCTGGGCCGCCCCCCCCCCCCGCTTTTTGGAGGCAGTCACCAGGATGGGTTTGAACCAGGGGTTTTTGGTATTGTTGGTTCTGGGATAGGATGATGGGCGGCGACAGCTCAATCCCCACATCTACCCAGTCTGGATTGGAATCCCTTGGGACCCATTTTTCCTTGGGAGGAGTTCCCCCATCTCTGAAGGAGAAGACCCTTTCCCCAGGATCCTCTTGGGATCCCTCTCCCTCAAATTGAAAGATCTGTATCTCCTCCTCAAAGTGGGTCTGTTTGGGTACTTTGTTTCTCCTACCTCCTCTTTGCTCCTTGGGTGGCAGACTTTCAGGGGTAGGAGATTTTGTTTCCGGTTCCTGGGTTTCCAGGGGCTGTTTACGAGTGGGGAAGGAAGCTTCCTTCAAGGCTTTACACCCCCCTTCCCCTTGTGCCTCCTCCCTGGGAACCAGTGTGTTATCAGGGTGCTGCCCCGTCATTGTTCTGGAGCACCAGGCCCAGAGTTTGGGGCATTCTGCGGTGGCATGCTCATCTGAAGGTTCTGTTGAGCCCTCAGTATGTGACCCAGATCCCGGACTATATTTTGGACCTGGCGCTCAAGTTGGGAAACCCGCTCAGGCTCAGGCTGATACGGGGTTCTGTTTTTTCCCCTGGGCTGATCCCGGGAAGGGTAGCTATCCCTTCTCTGGTAATACCCTGGGTTGGGAGGATTTGGGTACCCCTCCAGCCTTGGCCTCCCCTCTCCCGGATTAGGTTGTCTGGGCTCAGGGAATTGGGGAAAGAAGGATGGATCGTTTTGGGGTTGGAAATTGGGTGGATACCTGGGAAACAAGTTCTGCCCAGCATTAGGTGAATTTCTGCCCTCCTGGCGGAAGCGTTGAGGGAAGTTCCCTGGATTGGTTGGACCCCCCCCCCTTGGGCCGGAGGAGTCCACACATAACCCAGGATTGGACTGTTTCCCTTACAGCGGGGACTTACATAGTCAGGGGAGCAGGGGCACCCCATTTGTGGGACTACCTCCTTGACTCCCTGTCTGTGACTGGCCCAAGGGCCTTCTGGGCTCTGAATTATTTGGTGCAGCCAGGTTTTTAGGTCCCCCCATCTCCAAATCTAAAATGGGGGCAACCTTTACCTCTGCCACCTTGGCAGCAGCAGGGGTGCTGTTGGTTTTGGGGTTTTTGGGCTGATTCTTATTTTCCACCGGTTTTTGCACCTCATAGATGCGGGTGGCTTGCTCAATGACCCAGTCTAAAGATCTTTTCTCGTGAAAGTCTCTCACGAGCTGGGTCATTATATATTTGGGTAAGGCATGGAAAAACGTATTAACAAATTCTTTACTGTCCGTGCGTACCCTTTTTGCAGTCTGCGCAAAAGCACTCTTTAACTCCTGCACAAATTCTTGTGGGGTCTGATCCTCCCCACATTGCAAATTGTAGGCTGCCTTGCGAGCCTCTTGGGGATTTCTGTGAACAGAAAAATGTTTCAAGATGGCCGCCCTGTAGGTGGACCATCTTGAATGATTTTGGTCCTCCAACCCCGCAAAGAAACTGGAGTATTCTGGGGAGAAGGTCCATTTGACATACTGAATGCAGCTGCTGCTGTCCTTCAAATGGAAAGTCTCCATCATTTGCTCATAAAGCTCCAAGTGTTCCCAAACAGAATACTTGGCGTTCTTGTGGTAAGGCGTGATGACACTCCTTATTGCCTTGATCTGCTTTAAGGGGTCTTTAAGCAAGGCCCTTTTTGCCTTATTGGCCTTTTTGGTTCGGGTAACCCTGGTCCATTCATCCTCTGACTCAGAAGCACTGCTCCCAGAGGTGCCCCTCTGATCTTCCAGGCTCTCCCAGATTCTGCGAGCCTGGGAATGGCTGGCAGAATGTGGGGACCTGGTCTCCTGTGTCCTGGGCCGCTCAGAGGAGTCTTCAGATCCCTCCTTGCTGCCAGGGTTTAATGGGTACCCCCCCCCCCACTGACCTAACTGGGCAGAGGTTTTCAGGATGTCCTTAGTGGGCCTACTCTCCTTGGGTTCCCCACTAAATTGCACTGTGCTTAGGTGCCCATACCCGGATGTCCGCCCATCCATTCCTGGGAGGTACTGGCCTATGAACCCCATACGTTTGGCTGGATAGTAATCTGCCCTCCCTGTGGCCCTGTGCTCATGTGCGCCAGGGGACATGGGGGTGGCAGAGTCCAAGGACTGGGAGAGATGAAAGCCTCTGGTACTAGGGCTCCTGAGGTTATGCTCAGGTGTTTCCCTTTCCCAGCGAACTTCATCTCTATCAGCCCCTGCTCCCTGTTGCAATGCAAGAGCCTGCACTTTCAGTTCCTCAGTTAAGGCCTTACTAGACTCTATCAGTCTCTCCTGCATGTCTACCTGTTGCTGGAGCCTATCATTGTGCTGACAGAGAGCCTCAATCTCTCTCTGTGCCTCCTGATTGGTCCTGGAATACTGGGCCAGTCTTTGCTGCAGGAGGGTTACCTCCTGACTCCCATCCCTACTGGCCTGCTCCTTTCTAGCCAGAGCATCTTCCACCCTCCTGGTGTGCTCTAACAAGTTCTGATGCTCTTTTTGGAGGTCACCCAGCCCCTGGAGGGCCAGGCGATTTCCTTCAATTTTTTCTTTTAATTGGCAGACCTCCCGGCCTAAGGTGTCCCTTTCCTGACTAAGAGCCTGCATCTGTGCTGCCAGGTCGTCCCTCTGCCTTTGAAAGGCACCAGCTTTCTGGCGTTCTTGATCAAATTCTGCCTGGGTATCCAGGTCTTTCAAAATCAATTTATTGCTTTCCTCTTTCTCTCTGTCTAGTCGGATTTGCAGGGTGGCTACCTGCTCTGTGCATGCCCTGTTAAAGTCTAGTTGTTGCTCCAGCTTTTTCTGGCTCTGCAGTAGGGAGTCCAAACCTTCTTGGTACTCCTTCTGCAAGGCCAGAAATCTGGTATCCTGGTCAGCCTTTTCCTGTTGCAGGATATCCATATCCTCCTTTATTTTAATAATATACTGCCTACTATCATTTTCTGACTCCTGGCTCCTCTGCAGCCTCTGCTCAGAAGATACCAGGTCAGATTGGGCCTTTTCTAATGCCATCAGTTGCCTATTTGCCAGATCTTGGCCTTCAGCACATTTGTCCTGTATGGCTCCCATATATAAATATAAATATGCTGCTACCCTGGCAATCTTGTTGTGCTCATCCTTGGCCTTAGGGGCCATATATAGTTCACTCAGGGCCACATGTAAGGGACCCTGATCTATCCATATATCTGACCCTGTTTCAGTGATCTGGGGTGCAATTGCCTGCAACCAGACCGCCTGGTCCTGATGAACCCACTCACCTCTCACAAATAGCTTATGTAAGAGGTGTTCTCTGGCTATTTTGATATCTACCAAGGTCGTCATTCTGGATTTTTGATTTCCTTCCTGACTTACAGAAGTTTGTATTTTATTTTGCAAAACAGACCATTTCCTTAGAGCTTTCCTTTGAGGGGTGTTTTTACAGTGTAACACGGCGTGGTGATCCAACAGAATTTATATATCCTGTCAGTTAGCACACCGTATTAAGCTGCACAAGCGGTAGTTCTAATCCAGAATCCCCGGCTACGAGCCCCCAATCTGTTAAGTGACTTCAAGTCAGCAATCCCACTAAGTCAGTGCCTCGTCTGGGACGCCCAAAGGAAGCCCTTATTTATATATTTTTATGACAAGTTATACTCTGGATGATAAACGCTTATATAACGCCCCTCTCTTTGAATCCCCCTGACCTCACTGAGCCAAGAAGTAGGTTGTAAAGATTTATTGAAAATTAAACAATATATATATATCACACTTTTATAATAAATTAATATTTGATATCACACTTAAGAATATGATGTTGATCAACAATGGATAATCTTACACTAGTACACTTATTTTATTACTTTGGAGTTGGTATGGAAAGGATAAGGTAGCAGAGAATACTTTTATGGTTTCAAGGAATGCAGTGATGGAAAAGAATGCAGCACAGGAATAAACTGATATGGGTTCAACAAAAGCTAATATGTTCACTTTTCCCCTTTTGGCAATTCACTCCCCCCCTATGCAATGTAAGGAGATGGAAGTAACACACACAGTCTTCAGGAATACAATCACAGTACAATCCGAATTCAGTTCCCCCCTAGCAAGCTTAGAGAAACAGGGATGATTTTTAACACAGGCAAATTACTTTAAAGGTGGTATGCAAAGAAGGGAAAAATATGCTAACAATGATTTTAATTCCCTATAAGAGATTCAGGGTGGGTGATAGCTACTTTAAATTAGTTCAGGATCACTTTAGCAATGCTCTATGAATGATTGTCAGGTTGCAAACGAATTTCAGCAAAGGAAAGCAAGAAGCCGCTATTTTGACAAGTGAAGAAATTTGAGCCAAATCGCAAATCGCAGCACTTTTTCCGAGTGTGTCGAGCACGATTACGGAAAAAGTATAATGAAGAAAAAGTCAGTTCTGGGTTCGTTGGAAAGCCTAGAATCTTAGCTTTTAAATCTTGCTTCTATCACTAACGGTTCAAGAGATACGGATGATTTTATGAAGGTAGTTTTTCAGAAATTAAATAATGATTCAAAATAGCAAATGACACTTTTACAGGTTTAAAATCGGAGAAGGGACACACGATTCTATGATGCAGTTTTGGACAGGTTAAATGTTTTGAATCAGATTATTTTAAACTAAGAGATGGGTTCTGCACAGTTCTAGCTGGGTACTCACACTATAAATTAGAAAGGAATGGCCTCGTCACAGATCTGGTCAACAAGTTTAGCTGCGGTTCTCTCTGATCGGCGGGTCAATCAGGCACCGGTTCTGCTCACAGCGGTCTGGGTCTGGTCTGCGGTTCTGGATACACATGACTCTTAGCAAGCAGCAAACCGTACAGCCCGGCGGTTGAATAGTTTGCAAAAGATTTTGAGGCCTGCTGAAGAGTTCAGCTCTTTGGAGTTTTTGTTCTGGAGTTAGTCTGGATCTCTGGAGTTCTGGTTTCTGGAGTTCTCCGTCAGCGTGCTGTGCAGGAATTCAGTTGAAGGTTGGAAAATGAAAGTCCCTGTCTGGCTTCCAGTGGTTCTTTTTATGTCTTTTGAAAATAGGTGTGGATGCTAACTTTCTATGCACAACCCACTCACGATTTGATAGGTCAAGGATTCCTCTTAGACCTGATTTGAGAAGGGAGCAGTGAGTCAGAGTGAGTCAGAGTCTTACAGTCTATTGAAGAAACACCCCTTTGCTTTTACTTAGAAAATGAATTTTTCATAACTAACAGGTTTCCCAGATACACACGTCTTTGACATTACATGCACATATCATATATCACAGAAGGTAGTTTCTGTTCCAACTCTGATGTTTCTAAGAGCTTGGATTAAGAAATGACAACATTTTGCGCTTTTTGGTTGGTTTACCAATATTGGATTTTTACCAAAAATGACACAGATGTACATCGCCTTTCTACACACATTCCAGTAAATTTTCATTTTTCTAGCGTGAACCCCGTGTCTGCAATCTCCATAATTCATGGGGTTTTGCCTCAGAACATGGTACAGAGTTCTAACACCTCTTAAAATGTGCACAGAAAAATCACAAGAATAATGATATTAATTATATAATTTTGACAAGTCCGTACTATGAATTATCTATCTTTTTAAAATTATGCTCTGGCCCAGAGGGGTGTGGTTTCCCAAAGCACATGGTGGAATTTCTGGTTTGTCCACTTCCTCCAACTCAAGTTGCTCACAGAGGCACTGCCCCTCCCCGTTTCTCTCAAGAGGAAGCCATTTACGACCCCCACTAATTTAACATTTGCCTGAGCCAAGGAAGGCTCATTGTTCAGTTTCCTGCAGTCCCCAGCTGCTCCTCCCCTAATCCAATCAGGGAGGTGTCATCTCCTTTTGGTGGGGGCAGCAGAATGCAGCCAGGCCTGGGAAGAATGGTTGAGCAAGTTTCAACTCCTGTCGGGGGTAGTTGCCACTCATTTATTTTAAACATTTAGATTTTAGTGTCTTTCAGTCCAATTTAACTTAGGCTGCTGACATCCACAGCTCAGCCAGTTTCATTATCAACATTATTTTGGGCTCTTTCTCTTTCCAAATTTTGTATGCACACAAGTCTACCTTCTGCCAAATGTCTGCTGGTGTTCATTGAGATTTTTGAATATCTTGCAATGTTTAAAATAGGCATTTTTAGCTTGCATTTTAGAGAAACAAAGGTGATTTCAAAGCGCTTTCTGAGCTAACCGGCACTGTTGTTTTTCCTTTGGCACACATTTCACCCATGGCACTCCTGGCCCATCACGCTCGCACTGGTGGGTGGCAGTTCAGGGGAACATTTTGGTGTGCGCCAAAACTGCGCGGTTTTCCTGGATTCTGGCGCAATGTGGGCTTTTCCGCCATCTTGGATTTCCTAAGCCCACAGCACCAAATGTTGCAGCATAATAGTCCAAACGTGGGTCAATACCCCTGACACATTATTGGTACAATTTGTGGTAAAGAGTGGGGGATGAAGACATTGTGAATTTATACATAAGCATACCTATAATAACGAGATTGTGCAAGCCAGGAAAACATTTAGGAAAGAAATAAAAGAGTTGAGGAGGCTTCCTGGGGTAGTAAGATATCGGAAATGAAAGAAACAAAGCCAACAATATAAAAATTGAAGAATGTCATTTAAACAACTTAGATACCAGTTTGAAGCGGAACTTATGCTAAAAATACTATGTAAAATAAACTCACGTCTTACTTGGGAGCTTATTAACTCCATGGGCACTCCCCAGCAAGCTCTGCAGATAACTGCTGTGACTGAAGAACAGTGGGTAGATCACTTCTGTACCCTCTTTGCCTCGACATCTCCAAGTGAACTAGAGCGGGGACCCCAAGACTCAGAATCTTGGTCTTGGCATTTTGATATAAATGACATCTTGACTCTGATCATGAAATTGAGCACCCCGAGAGCCCCTGGGCTTGATGGTTTAACCAATAGTATACTTGAACAGAACCCATAGCAGAATTTGCCTACCAGCTGTTCCAACAAAAAAGAAGGTTCCCTTTTCCTGGAAAAAGGCTGTGATAATGCCGATTTTCAGGAAGGACGATAGAACGAATCTGAAAAACTATCGCCCTATCACCCCTCTTGATGTCCTGGGAAAACCTTATGCTGCTCTAATATTGAATCACCTAACAAAATGGGAAAATTAAGCGGGAATCTTGGGCCATGACCAGACCTGCTTTGTTAAGGGTTTTGCGACCTCCCTAAATCTCTTCCTGCTGAATCTCCTGAAAACACAAGCAAAAAGGCAAACCATTAAACTCTATGTAGCAATCGTGGACCTAGAGCAGGCGTTTGATAGTATCAGTAGGGAGAGATTATGGAAATAACTGGAGGGCTGGCGGTGCCTGATTCATGTGTTGCCATCTATAAGGGAATTATACTCTGGAACATCTATACAGGTCTGTTTGAATATGCAGGGGGGATGCCTAAATAAATCAAGACATACCGAGGGCTCAAGGAAGGCTGCCCTTTAGCACCAGCCCTGTTTATTCTGGATTTGTTGGACCTAGCAGAACATCAGGCTGAAGTCATAGCCTTCCATCCTAAAATAAATCTGGACCCTAATACCTTGAGTCCTATATGCTGATGACCTGATTTTGATCGATAAAACACCTATAGCCTTGCAAAGAAGACTCACATGCGTACAAAGTTATATCAGGAACAATGACCTCCAAGTTGATGTAAATAAATCGAAAGTGATCATTCTAAATGCCACCAGAGGGACCCAAAAGTTTAAATTTAAATGGAAAATTTGAACAGAATGTCTAGAGAGAATAGAGACCATCACGTGTCTGTGTGTGTGTGAATCAGAGCATGATCAAGGACCCATGGAGCATGGGTTTGAGAATAAAGGCCAAAAACATCTACTGTATAGTAGATATGGCAGATTGTCAATGGTTCCCATTTTGACCTTTTAAAACATGAACGTAATCCCGATCCTGTCATACAGAGCAAAGACTGGACTAAATCTCCCCTGGAAAATCTGGGAAATTTTAGAGGGAATCTTTTGGAACAAGGTGTTGCGACTCCCAAGGGGACTTCCCCTGGCTTTGATTAGATTTGAACTGGGGCTACAGTCATTCTATTCAGTGAGCCTCTGGAAGTCGCTAACCTTATTCCGAAAATCCCTCATTGCCAATTCATCTCCATCTTTGAAAATTCTGAGATTACTATCAGGTAAAGGCCTAAAGTGGCCTTTGGGCCATTGGAAGGAGAAATCTATAAAATGCTTAACCAACCTGAATGTGAAACTAGAAGACTTGATTGTAAATCCCATGGGAGTTAAAGCCAAATTGTATTGAGATGACTGGATATCAACCCAAGATAAAAGGAACTCAAATAGACTAATAATGGATTTCAATGGAGAATGTAGAGCCCTGATATCTATCCCGAAATACATGTTAAGATTTCTGTGTAGGAGAAATAGAGATCAATTCATGAGGATATGCCTAAACCTCTACTTAACTAAGGAGGTTCTGGGCGCTACAAGGCAAATAGAGAAATGTGTTTTGTGGTCATCAAGACTCTGCAGAGTCCCTGAAGCACGCAATAGTTCATTGTCGAGGTTTGACAGCCAAAAGAACATTACACCTGGGAAGATTCATAAAGAGAGTGCAGTCACTGTCGGCAGAGGACAGGTGGAACATGCTACTATTGGGAGAAAATCCACCACTCATCTTCGCATTAGTAAAATTCACCAATGAAGTTTTCGATATCCAAATGAAATGATAATATGGAGGAAATCAAGGATAAGATAAAAACCTGGAAAGGATTCCGGTATCCTACAGGGACTACTGGGGGGTTCAGCTTCAATCTTGATTGGAAAATAAAAGGGATGGTTGAGGGATTGAGAAGAGAGGAGGTTGGGATTTGAGGGGGAGGGATAACATCCTCTGTCAATGTAATGTTGAACCAAATACTGCAATTTGAATCTTTATATTTTTTTTAATGCAATGCTGTGACCTCTTTTTTAAGGAAATGGCGATGTATATAGAAATGGAAATGAAATAAGATCAAATTGTTAAAGGTTTAAAATCAAACCAATAAAACAAACACAAAATAAATATACAGGAGGCCGCTCACGCCGAATGAAAAATGTTACAGCCATGCCAAAGAGAACATTGAAAAGCTTTAGTAAGGAGAACACCAGTAAGAATGTATCACTGTTTGTTGATCACCACCACCCATTACCATGGGTGATTGGTGGGCTAAATTGAGGGGTTGAGGTGGGTAGAGGTTGAGCCGGGGAAAAACTGTTCACAATGCTTATCCGATATGCCTAGTGAGATGTGAGTATCATTTTATGATATTGCAATAAGAACGATTTTTTTTTTAAAGAACACACTTAGTGCCAAATACACAAAAGGTTATGCAAATAGAAAAATTGCTTGAATGATGCATTTTTTAAATGTCCATTACTTTGAGAAATGTGCAGGCCATCTTATTCAGAAACGTTTGTGAAAAGGGCACATCTTTTTGGCCGCAAGCGCATCTCATCACTTGCATCAACAAAGGTTTGTTACTGTAGATACGTGTTTTTCCCAGGCACTGAACTCATAACATTTCAATCTTACCTGACTAAATGGTATTCCTTTAAGGAACGTCAGAGTCACAGGGTGCGCAATTAAAATTCAATGAGCAAGAGCTAAGACCAGCTCCTTGGTGTCAGTCATCACCCAGTAGTAAGGAGCTACCTATGAGGAACCATGAAGTGAGAGCACAGCACACCACGAATCTAACTTCTACAAGAGAGGCAAACCTTGACTGTTTTAATATTATGTATGATCCCTTATGTTTAAATGTGTACTAGATGTGTCCAGATTCTTCTTTATTAACATTCTCAAATGTTCAAAGTTAAGTCATATATGTATGTTTGTAAGGCACCAGTTTACCTGGAGAGTCAAAAGAGCTCCTGGTAGCTATTGGTTTCAAGCCAAGCAATACTCTCCAAGGCTAGAAGGAGATACATAGCTCCCAGCTCCAATCAATTTCAATCCCTGGTCTACTCCATGAATGCTTGACATGTGATTGACTCTGCCTCAGCCCTACTGGCTTTTCTGAGGTCATTGACCTGCGGCAATGACCTGTCCCTATTATTAAATAACCTTATTAGTCATCATGGAAGCAAACTCAACACGATGCACCCCTAATGCACCACTCACTCTTCCCCAGCTCTGTTGGCTTTTGAGAGGTCCATGTTTGATAGGAATTCCCTATATTGTAATATTATAAATCTCTCTAATACTCAATGGGGGTCATTCCGAGGTTGGTGCTAAAGGAACAACGATGCCGGTAAAGGAATATCGGCATCGAATACCGCTACAGGCTATTCTGACCAGCCGACCGCTATTAACGGCACCGTAAAATACGGTGCCTTTAATAGCGGTCTGGATGCGGGCATGCGACCCACCATGCTGGCAATAGCGGCATGCCGTAAACTGGAGTAGATCACAAGGTAAGCAGACATGCAAATTACGGCTTCATGGAGTTGTTAAAAGTGCCTACCGGCATGCTGTAAATACTGGCATCACAGACCTACCGTAAAATGCCATGTGCAGTGATCCCAAATGCCACAGGTGCACACAATCAGCACAGGTGGAGGCAATGGAGTTTGGCCCACTACAAAATGAGCACACCCACACACCACACCCCTTACCACACCAAGATAAATACAATAGCAGCATCAACACTTCAGCTGGAGGACATGCATGCATTGCAACACCAGCAACAACACCAACTACAACAGCAGGCACCACAGAGGAGATGCAGCAGGAGAAGGAGGGTGAGACAGGCCCTGCATGCCCCACCAGTGCAGCCAGCTTAACCATGCATGCAGCCCCCAATCCCAACAATCAGAGTCAGTCCCTCCAACCCAACCCCGCAGCACAACCACACCCCGTACCGTCTGGACCGTGACACTATCAACACCATTGTGGACATGATATACAACTGTCAGTCTCATTGAAATATGCACCGCCATCCCCCCCCTCTACTCAAGGTAATGTCGGTGCTCCACCTCAAGCACACAACGGAATACATATCTCTACCACGGACTCCCCAGGAGATACTAGAAACAAAATATGGCCTCCATGCCATGGAGGTGGTATAACGCAATCACAAACTATACCACCACAAACAGGTGGAGATGGAAGGTGACGCAAGCAAGATCATCACACATTGTGGTGCACATTATCCCGGATCAACCACAGGAAGGCTGCATGTCACCATTGGAAAAAGCAGCGCAGAATGCCATAAATTGCAGAGGCTACTGCCAACGCTCACCATCAGAAAATCCTACACAACACAACAAATCACCAAAATCACACAAACACAGCAATATGCGTACACAATGCATGAGCTACTATACTGCAGAGCACACCGTGTATCATCTTGAAGATGCAACCCACACCATTATTCCATGGCACAGGACACATTGATGGACAAAAAATAGCTTGCATACAACCAGGGACATGTGCATGTGACCAATGATAATCTGCCGGCATGTGTGACTAGTACAGCTGTCCATCATTATTCGCATGACATTTACCTTTAATTGCATCGCATGCAGGTGATAGTGGCTATCCCTTGAAGCGGTGGCTCTTCATCCCTGTCTGTAACCCACAGAACAGGCACAACGAGGACTACAATTGTTCCCATTACTGTACCCGTGTGGACATCGAGCAGACCTTTGGCCTGTTGAAGGCACGATGTCACTGCCTCAGCCGGTCAAGGTGGTCAAGATCATCATGGCATGTGACGAGCTGCACGATATGTGCATCTGCCGGAACGTGCCCCTGCCCCCTGACATTGAACTGCTACCACCTGGTGATGATGAAGGGGAGGAAGAAGATGTGGCTGGACATCATCGCAGTGGTGATGCATAGGAGGCCCGTACTGTGTGCAAGTCCGTGATTGCACAATATTTGTGACACACATGGCAGCAGAGGGTGACATGATGGTTGGATAGAGGGAACTGGGTGTGGGGGTACAACTACACCATGCACTGTAACTGAATAATTGACACATGCGCAATGATGAATGTCCACTCAGGTCTTGTTTTTCACACAACCGGTGTATTAAATGTAACAAAGTAAACTTAAGTGACAAAACCCTCAACCACCCTCACCCCCTCCCCCCACAACTCCCCCACACACCCTCACCCCCTCCCCCACAACTCCCCCACACAAGTCCCATTGAGTCCCCGAAGCCTACATGAGGCTGCCATTACAATTACTCGGCACTCCCTGACCAAGGGGGCGGCATGTCTTGTCGGCGCTGTGTACGGGCCGACCTGCGGAGCGGGCTCGTTTGCGTGGAACTGCAGGACGACAGTGTGGCTGCCTTCTGAGGTTGTGTGGCGGGATGTGTGGCATCCGCAATGTGCCCTAACACCTGCCGGAGGGCCGAGACCTCCTTGCAGAGGCGGCTGGTGTTGTCCAAGAAAGATCTCACCATGGAGGCAGTGTTGTCCGTAATGGACCGGCCTAGTGCAGCTAACTCTGTACGCAACTCCTCTCTGGCCTGCCTGTTGTTCTGTACGAACTCACGCACAAGTGCAGTTATCAGGTCAGCCCGCTGCGGCCCTGCGGGTGCACCTGTGGATATATTGGGCCCCTGGCTGTCATGCCCAGCCTGCTCAGCCTCCCCAACACTGGAAACTGGACTGAAGTGTCCATCTGTATGGTCCTGGCCAGACTGCTCTGGGGTGGTGGCATTCCCGGTATCGAACAATGATACTTGGGGGGATGCAAGTTGAGTTGGGGTATGGACCACATCCATTAGATCGTCCTCCATGGTGCCCTAGATATCCTCCTGTGTGTCATCTACAGTCAGGGGTGCCGTGGCTGCCACCTCCCCAGCCAAACTCGACTCCTCCGAATGTGGTGCCTCGCATGTGTCATCAGGCTGACCAGTGGGTGGAGGTGGTGGTGGTGCTGTGCCCTCCACGGGCCTTGGTGGCACAGGTGCAATGGGTAACCGCGGTGGCTTGGATGCTGGTATACTGCTCCCCCTGGCTTGTCCCCTCGAGGTTGACGGCCGGTTGCTGTCCTCCTGGGACCTCTTCCGGGGTGTGGCCTGTGCAGGAGTAGCGTCCTGCCCATCGCTGTCATGGTCAGTGCCTGTGGGGGTGGAAGAGAGGGACGGCATGAGTGATGTTTTGAAAGGCATCATACACACATTGGGACAATTGCTCATCCACACAATTGGGGGTAATAGGCATTTGTGTTTGGAAGGGCACGTCATTTGATACATGGGTGGTAAATGCAGGCATATGTCGGCATCACTCATGTTGGCCAGGAACAGTGCTGTCTGACATGCATACTATTTTGCACATGCACACTGTGTGCCTCGTGGAATTTCCTACTTTGTGTGGTATGTGTCATGTACAATATTGCCTTACACCAGGCATCTGCATGTGTCTGTGATGCATCGGCCTACTTTACGGGGAGTGAGTGTGTGTGGGCGACCATAGCGTGACTCTTCGGACTGACATAGGG
This sequence comes from Ambystoma mexicanum, assembly GCF_040938575.1. Classification (NCBI taxonomy): domain Eukaryota; kingdom Metazoa; phylum Chordata; class Amphibia; order Caudata; family Ambystomatidae; genus Ambystoma; species Ambystoma mexicanum. The sequence continues at coordinate 516,014,486 of NC_090921.1, read as the reverse complement.
GTTGACTTTCATCAGATTTGGCATCGCAGTGTTTACTTTGGACACTCACCTCCATCGCCCGATGTTGTGGCGCCACACTCCATCTCGCCTACACCTTGGATGGATACTGTCCCAATCATGCTTGCGCATATGTCCTCCAAAGGGGTGAGCTTTATAGGGAAACTGGGACCTCCTCCTGTTCCCATGGCCTGGCTGCGATTGACAGAGAGGATGTTGCGCACCCTTAGTTGCAGGTCGTCCCATCACTTACGGAAGTCTTTTAATGTGCGTGGTGTGTTGCCACAGCACTAACATTCTGGGCAACAAGTGCCCAGATCTCTTTTCTCCTTAGCACTGCCTCTCTCCTCATGTTGCTGGAGAAGACTGTGGCAGCATGCTCGTGCAGTGTGTCCACACGCATCTGGAGCTCATCCACCTTAAATCGTTCCTTTCTCAGGTGGACAGCTCCCTTCTTCACGGCCTTAGGCATTGTGGTATTGGAGATGGATGTTTTCTAACAATCAGCAGTGTCCCAGGGGTCCTGTGTGGTGAGGATGGCAATGGATTGTGTTTTTAAAGATGGCCACCGTGTTCCTTCCCGTTCCTTTGCGATGACGCTACTTCCGGTTCCACTTATTAGTATTAGTGTTGACTGTAAATGTTGACTGTAAATAGCGGTGACCGCTAATTACGGTCACCGCTATTTACGCATTGGGCAATGTCGGTAGTGTTATCTGCGCTACGCTTGGTGCCGGTAAGGGCTTTTTGGGAGCCTTTTGCAGCATGGCGCTAGATACCTTACCGGCATGGCGTAAAGCTCATGCCCGCGAAGTCGTAATAGTACTCTATTAGTGGACTGGTGCCAGCACGGACACGCTATTTGCGCCATGCCGGTAAGGGACGTTACTTACCTCCAAACTCGGAATGACCCCCAATGTGTTGACCTCAGAATGGTTCAAAGCAGACCGAGGCATGCATGACACGTGACTAACTTTGCTGGTGTGACATGCATTTTTACAATTCCCCACTACAACTTTACTAATTTGATCAACTTCTTTTTACCTACATTTAAACTTGGGAACTGTAAGTTACACATATGTCTCTGTACTAGGTGCATTCACCTACAGAGATATCTTACTGCAGAGTTTAATGTGCTGTCCTACTTGGATACCATTCACAGGTGTACAGGAGTCAATTTCCTCCTGCCACCCCCATCACCCAGCCTCAAAATACCTCTTCCTTTCCCCTAACCTTTCTCTTCCTTCTTGAAGCCTTTTAAGTTATTTTACATATGTTTTTCATCAGGAATCCGCCAAAAACTGCCCGAAGTTCTCCTGAACTCTACCAAAAATGCATGGCTCTTAAAGGAGATTTTCGCAAATTCAGGCAAGAAGAGAAGTCTGCATGAACCTGTAGATCTACCCGCATCTCACCAGGCTATTTGCAGGAAGCCACAGATCACTTCTGAGAAACTTCACTCAGGCTTATCCCTAAGATGTTTGCGGTCACTCGCGGCTTGATGACTCCATGTATAGTGCTCTGCTGTAATGTAGCACCACTTTGCACAAAGCTGTTTTAGTGGATCTATGTGGGTTCATTGACATGCAATCCCGCCATGCAAAATATCAAAGAACCCGTGCTTCTTTCCTTCCACACTCCTTCACCTTTCAAAGCTCTGCCCCTTGCCCCTGTGACCTCCTGCTATTTAGGGGTACAGACTTTATTATGGTCAAATGTGCATTATCGTGATTCTGTCGCGATAAACCGCATCAGGATTTTGATGGTCAACGAACATTATGAATCCCGTTTTAGCAGGTGGAAATCACAATCCCCAACGTGAGTTCACATTCCATGCTATTTGGGATTGGCCCTACTACTTTCATATAGTTGACATTCAGAGAAAGGAGAAGTTGGAGTCAGGTTTAAGGTAAATACTTTATGTTGCGCAGTCAATAATGCAGCAAAAATATCTGATATCTCTTACATAAAGGCTGCGAAGCCTCCATAGGAGTGATGAGTGTTGAGGAAAAGGGGAAGTCAGTATCCGTGTGTGCCTGTGAGTGGGTGACAGGATATGCTGCCCTCAGTTCCCACCTTTCCTCTGACTTGGTCCTTGGTATCCTTCTTCGCCCAGCCAGTGTTTGGGTTAGCATCAAGAATGGCCTACTTTAGTCTGTGACATATTCTCCATCTCATACCCATCTCTGTTTTGTTTTTTGCAGCCATGTGGAGCCCTGGTTTCTTCACAAAAGATAAACAGGAGTTGCAAATTCACTCCCATGCCACGGGGTCAAGTGGCTTGACGGTCAAGGCATTGCTTCTTTCCAACAGCTGTGAGACGGTGAGTTTCAGCCTTTGCCCATTGGGAGCGTGGTGCCATTTTCAGCATTGGAAGGTGTTTGGAGAGAACGTATGCCTGATGCCCTTTTTATTAATCCAATCCCTGGACCAGATATACTGCATCCAGTGTGAGACGTTTTACTGCAAAAATGTATTTTTCTAAATATATTGGTTATTTAAGTAATGTTGTCTCATATAGTGTATTTCAGACATTTTGGCGGCTTGGTTGCACCCGGACCTGCAAGAAAACAGGGAGGAGGTTGTTAATGGGATAGAGGCTGATGTAAATCCTGTGCTGTTGATGCTTGCAAGCTAGAAGCACACTGGGGTCTTAAGCTCTGTAAAGCGCTTTGGATTAAGGCGCTATATAAATAACACATCATTATCATTAAGTACCCGTGTGATTGGCTGACAGAGATCTCTAAAGCGTGTTTCATCCAGAAGGGAGCCCAGGGCCAATCAGTTGGAGCCAGCCCTTTAAGGACCTAGTTAAAACCTGCCATTGGGTGGGATGGCAGCGATAGGACAGTGAACAATTGATGTTGTCCAGTTTGTGTGGTGTGTTTTAGGCAGTTGCCGTTGTGTGCAATAGTTGATTATGGGAGTAGTGTGTAGTGGATCTGAAAACGTAAGTCTGAAAGATTGACAGTAAATCTTTTGCATTTTGGAGTGTTTGGTTATCATCTCTTTTAGAGGGGTCTTGCTCTTCTGGTTTAGTTTAAATGGCAAGGGGGGAACTCAATAAGTCTGATAACCTTCTTCGCTGGTGTGTTGTGTGCTGTCCCATTGTGTTTTCGAGAGAATGTTGTCTGACTGAGTCTTTGGGGGCAGGCTCGGACTAGCCTAGGGGGCAATAGGGCAATGTCGGAACCAACAACTCAAAATGCAAGTGTGGGCCTGTGTTTTGGTCAAAGTGCACAGTTTGATGAGATACTTTGGTATACAGTGTTTATAATGAAAAATAAATAACGACAAGCTATTTAAGTAAAATTAAAATGACGAAAAAAACTTTTTTAGTAAAAATATATATGGGGAGGGGTAAGGAATTAAAAAAAGTGGAGGGGCATGGGGGCAGGGGAAGCTGTGCAAACAGGAGTCTCGGTGGGCCGCCAAATTAAAAAAGAGAAAACAAAATCATTTTTTTCCCCGTTATTTATAATTCACTGAAAAAGTTTTAGTTATTTAAGTTTTCATCATAAAGCCATGTAAGCGTGTGATTTTAGATGTAGGAGTGTCTGTCCAGTGCCACAAATGGAGGGCATTTTAAGGTTTTTGTCCGGTTTATTGCTGACAGTAGTTGGCTAGCAAGATTTGACATGATTTTATGAAGTGCATGTTTGTGTAATCAATCCATGGAGTGGTTTGAATGTGTAAAAACGTGAACTCAAAGGTGTGAACTTTGAATTCTTTGGAGGATAGTTGAAGCCCATTTAGATAAACACAAATGGGGTCATTACGACCCGGGCGCAAAGGGATACCGGGCACCGGTAAGGACACCTGTGCCGGTAATCCCTTTGCGCCCTGTTCCGAGGTCCCTTTGCGGGTCCTTCCCTTAACGCCTGCTTTTAGCAGGCGTTAAGGACGGGACCTGCAAAGGGATACCAGGGTCAATAACAGTACCGTAATTTGCGGTACCCTTATTGCCGCCTTCCCCCTTCCCATTGAGCCCTATGGGGGCTCAAATGGGAATGGGGAATGGCTTTTAAAATGGGGACTTACCGGTCCCGCAAAGCTCGGAATGGACTGGTAAGTCCCCATACTGCCACGTCGGTGGCGGTACCGGTATTGGTGCTAGTCATGGCGCTAATAGCGCCATGACTAGCACCAACCTTGGAATGAGGGCCAAATCTGCCAAAGCACAGGCCAGCCTCTTCCTTCACCCCCTTTACACAGCAAAAAGAGGAGTGCATTCAGTGTTTTCTCAGCCTATTTACTTCCAATTTCCAACATCTAACGAGGCTGCGTATCACCCGTACAAGACTGGTGATATCTGTTTATCAAATCCTCAAAGTGTCTTTCCTTTGTAGTGGGGTGCTTATTTACCGCCTGTGTCAAAACAATGCGTGCTTTTGTGATAGAGAATGATTGGTGATTCCGGGTTTTTGCCTGTTGCCTCCTAAACCCCCAAAGCAAACTTCCACAAAGAGGGGTAGTTTGTCACACTCCCATGTAAACGTTCATAATATTGGGACTGATTGGTAAGTGAGCTTTCTACCTCTACCATCCGCCACATTCCAATAGTCTAGGCGTATACCACCCACGCAGTAGGGGATTTCCAAACTACTACAACTTGACCTCTGATAACCCCAAATGACCTGTACAGCGCCCCCTAGCTTCCCAGCTAGATATGTGCCATGTGCCCTCACATGCAAATGCACATACGAAAAGAAAAAATCCAAGGGGAGTTGCTTGTTAGCCCCCCTGAAGCAGAAGGCACTTGGGGCCTAGAGAGCAACTGCTAATTAACCTTTTCGCCACCACAAGGATGGAACACTTAGAGCTTTTCAGATATGTGACACACACGCGGCTCTGTTGGTGTGGGGCCAGGGGTGGACTGGGAACTAAAAGAGGCCCTGGAAAAAATTACTGGGGACCAAAATAGGCCCTGGAAATAATGTTCAAAGTGGCCCCATATGACACATTTTCAGCAAGAACAATGCTTTTCCTATGAGAAAATTTGGAAATACCACACAAAAGAGGCCCAGGGTGCAGAGGCCCACCGGGAAATCTCCAGAGTTCCCTATAGGCCAGTCCACCCCTGTATGGGGCTACCCAGCTTTCCCTGAGATATTGATTGCATTCCTGCCCCGTGCACTCCACCAGGTCACCCATCGAGTGGCCGCTCATGAATAACTCAGAACCCGGTGGGGGCGCAGATGAGGTATTGATTCTGACGCTGCCCATGTGGGGATATTACTCCCGGCTTCCAATTGCTTCTTTAATTGGCCTTCGTTCCACACAAGGAGGTTCTCTGATATAATGAAGCAGGATCGAGGTCAACTCATTGCAAAAACTCACGAGTGCTTCTCTCTCCTCATGTCACATGGGATCTCTGGCAGAGTTTCGAAAGACTGAATTGATCGATGTTGAAGAATACATTGAAATATAAGGGCATTTAGAAGCCTGCAGCCACATGCGTGCCGGCATTTCGTAATGAATAGAGATATTGATGGGGTCATTACGAGTATGGCGGTGCGAGGGAAAAGTTATGGTAATGGAATTACTGCCACTTTCCCAGCTCTGCCATAATACGAGATTGGCCCTGGAGCTGGTGACATACCAGCATCATGCTGGGGGTAAATCCTTCCACTTTCCACCAAAATAATCAGCAAAATCTGCGGAATTACTGCTACAGTAATTCAGCCGAAATCCCCCATGGAGTCCTATGGACTCCAAATGAATAGGGACTTACACCGTCACCAACACTTGTAATACGGCTGTAAATCCAAAATCTGCCAGCCAGTTGGACAGTATTCTGGCAGATTTACCACCAGAATACCACCCAACTCATAATGAGGCCCATTATTTGTAGTCAATGAAAGTTAACCATATTCAGTGCTGAATGGAACTCTCCAGCAGCCTCTACCTCGAACACCAAATACATGAAATGATTTGGCACATAATCCATAACATGGCACCTAAGGATCAAATATAAGTGCAGCGGTATTCTGGCTATGGTTTTCACAAGCCTTAACTACTGTTACCGCATGCAGAAATCTGAGGGTCCCCGCACAATTATGAGTTTATCATCATGAACTCACAGCAAACATGTAGCTCTTCAGAAATACCATGTGCAGTAAAACATTAAACATGAATTACCATTTTCGTTTGGGGGTAGAAGTGCATATTAACAGCTGCTGTTTTATCCTGCTTCTGTAGCATGTATGAAAATGTACAGGAGGGTCAGCACTGGCCCTTCTGTGCATCATACAGCGGAGTGCTGAGAATGCGAGGAGAGCTTGAGAGAAAGGAGTGTTAAGAAGAAAGAGCTTCACTTTCCTTGGAAAACTACAATCCTGAACCAGGAATGAATCATTGTTAGGGCTTCATCTCTTCAACCTGTTGCTCTCAGGTCAGGGGGTCACAGTGGACATTGTTCTGCTAACTGCTTCCCCCCATGATTATCAGAATGTGGATGCCCATGACTTCCTGCCAGACCTGCTTGGACCTTCGGGCATGCACATTCTGCACAACTTGTTGGGGAAACCTTGCTTCAGACCTCCTTGTATAAGTCGCACATTATTTTGCCCACAGATGCCCAGGCTACTGACTTTGTAATATCTATTAGAGCAGTGTTTCTTATCAAATTAGTTGATGTTGGTTTGGCCATAGAAGAGAAAGCTAAGAGCATGTCCTGCACAGGCTCCCCCTTTACAATCACATAGTAAAAAGGAATGCAGTGTAAACACCATCTAGAGGCTGTCTTCTTGGTGACACATTTATACTGCCTCTGTCTGCAAAGGTCAAACACCATTAACTAGCAGGTCATGCATATTCTGTAAATTAACAAGGGGGGTCCTGGGAGTCCCTCTGGCAGACATTAGTCCTGGTTACGAGAGATACTCAGAATATTTAGCTCACTATCTTTCACAGAGAAGAAATATCCCAAACATATGAGTCTTTGTCCTGCCCTGGGGCAGTCCAGCACCGAACTGCCAGGCAATTCTCCTCTGAACAAGAGTACCAACAGCAACCCCAGACACGTGTTTCGGTCTGTTTGGATCTCATCAGTAGGGTAGAGTTGTGCCTCTCTAAGAATAGGGGGTCTCACCCTAAGTTACTAGGGGAATCCAGACGTGGACCCATTGCTCACTATTCTTAGGGAGGCGCAGCTCCACCCTAATGATGAGGTCCAACCAGACCGAAACACGTTTCTAGGGTTTCTGTTGGTACTCTTGTTCAGAGGAGAATTGCCTAGCATTTCGGTGCTGGACTGCCCCAGGGCAGGACAAAGACTGATATGTTTTGGATATTTCTTCTCTGTGAAAGATAGTGAGCTAAAGACTCTGGGTAAGGCTCTTGTAACCAGGACTCATGTCTGGCAGAGGGACTCCCAGGACCCCCCCTTGTTAATTTGCATATTTAAGTAACGTTGGCTCTCACCCTTAGTTACTAGGGGAATCCAGACGGGGACCCCTTGCTCACTATTCTTAGAGAGGCGCAGCTCCACCCTACTGATGAGGTCCAACCAGACCGAAATACGTGTCTGGGGTTGCTGTTGGTACTTTTGTTCAGAGGAGAATTGCCTAGCATTTCGGTGCTGGACTGCCCCAGGGCAGGACAAAGACTGATATGTTTGGGATATTTCTTCTCTGTGAAAGATAGTGAGCTAAAGACTCTGGGTAAGTCTCTCGTAACCAGGACTGTTTCCTTCATAGTAAATATCTTCATCTATCAGGCTTTTAAAAGATTCTCTCCAAATTAGTGGTATATTGCTTAGGGGGAGAGCCCTGGCAGAGACACAGACTGCCCATTTAGCGGGTGTAATGACAATCATAAAGTTGGTCCAGGTGTTTGTAGGGTCTTTAGCAGGAGCATGAGCACCTATTTGCCCATGCTTTTCACTATGACCTTCTGCGCCCAAAAGTGAACTCACAGCTGGCGGGAACATTGAGAGCACACTCCAGGAGTCAGAGCAGCAAGTAGATGGAACAGGCGATACACCACCAGGAAGCAGCGCAGCCGGCAGGTAGCAGTTGATGCTGCATAGTGATATTACATGGGCCGGACCCACATACACCACACATGCAGGCGGTGGGGAAAGCTTTGCATGCTTTGGGGAGCTTAGACAGAGGAGTTCAGTGAAGTGTACATGGCTGGGGCACCGTAAAGGGCACAATGAATGTAAAGGTGCAGAGCAGGGAGGCAGTAATCAGTGAGATCCAACCCAGAGCACTCAAGGGACAGAGGTCTTCAAAGGGAACGAATACGAACAATGAGCCCGAAGAATAACAGCCGGGGACAGAGGAAACCCTCTTAGCCTTCAGGTATCCAGCCCCCCAGGTTAACGACTCTCTCTCTTTTCTGTTTAAGCCGCAGCAACAGCAAAGCCCTACTCTGCAGAACCTGAACCAAGGGCACTGCCAGGAGCTGGTACTGACTGAAGATGAGAAGAAGCTGCTGAACAAGGAGGGGGTCTCCCTGCCAACCCAGCTCCCCCTAACCAAGGTACACACTCCCAGGAGATATCAAGGTACAAATCATCCCAGGAATGAGGTCTCACTGACCACCCACACGTTTGCATAATAGTGTGGGATCCCACTGCTCACTCAGAACTCAGCCACCAACTGCCAAAGGGGATACGGTGGGATCTCCATGCTCACGCAGCTCCCAATTGCCAGTATAAAACTACGCTGAGACGGGCTATCTGCTCACTCAATCCCAACAACTAGCACAAGGTGATGGGAGGGTAGAAGTCCAGCATCAGGATGGGCTATCTGCTCACTCAATCCCAACTAGTAGTACAAGGTGATGGGAGGGTAGGAGTCCATCACCAGGATGGGCTATCTGCTCACTCGATCCCAACTAGTAGCACAAGGTGATGGGAGGGTAGGAGTCCATCACCAGGATGGGCTATTTGCTAACTCGATCCCAACTAGTAGCACAAGGTGATGGGAGGGTAGGAGTCCATCACCAGGATGGGCTATTTGCTCACTCGATCCCAACTAGTAGCACAAGGTGATGGGAGGGTAGGAGTCCATCACCAGGATGGGCTATCTGCTCACTCGATCGCAACTAGTAGCACAAGGTGATGGGAGGGTAGAAGGCTATCACCAGGAGGGTTCATAGGTTGCAACCAACTTCATTCACTGCATCCCATGCACCATTATTCGGGAGACGTACCATAGGGTCTAAGGCATACTGAGTTCTCAATCACCACTGCGCCAAATAATATAATGGACTGAAGACAATCTGAAAAGCATGATGAAAGAGAAACATGAGAAAATGACACAGGGGTCACTGTAATCCCAACACTCTTTAACAATGAGACATTAACCAATGCAATGGTGTAGAACTGCCTGTGCAAACCCGAGTGGCCTGAGTGTAACCACTCATGTCACAGAGTCTCCTCTCACTCAAGATTCCAGAAAAAGGAGTCTGGGCTTACTACACACCCAGATGCTAGTCACACAAATGGCAACTAGAATGTGAAGAGAGTCAGCGTTCCTCAGAACCTAATCACTGAAAGGAAATCCCCTAGAGTGCAAGGACTGACCCTACTCATCGTAAAGGGTAGGGCGCTCCTAGCTCACCCAGATCCCCATTACCAGATGTGGCCTACATGATTTCTGTCCCGTTTCTATATGCTTCTGTTAGTAGTGCTATCTAGGGACATGTGTAAGTGTTGTGCTTAGCTGAAAGTTCTCTGTCGTGTGTATTCCTCCTGCTCTTCAAAGACTCTCGCCTGCAATTTGGCAGATTACAAAACTTTAAATGAATAAATAAATAAACAAGGAGCGGAGACTTCCTGCTCACTAATATGCAAGTCACAGCACAGACCAGTCCCTGCACTTCTTAGGTCCCTTAAGTGGCAGGCTATTATGCAAGTCTATGCAGAAAGGAGGAGAACACTCATCCCTGGCACTTTTAAAGAAGCATCAACTACCTACCGTCTTCACCCTCACAGTGATATCAGCGTACGTAGAGGGCAGAGGCCACTGGCGAGTTACATACAGCGATGCACAGGAATCTCCCTCTATAAACCACCAACATTGAAACATCAATCATTTGTTAGACAGGGCACGAGCCGCATGACCACATGTACCTGTTAGTCTGATCGATCGTGCTTCAGCAGAAGCTGAACAGGTACCGTTTATTTTATCTTTTCATTTAGCATTCATCTAAATCAAAACATAGTTTAAGCACTTTAACAGATCGGCTAAAAGCACTCTAAAACAAAAGAATGGTGAAACACGTGAAACGAAAGTAATACAAGTGAATACAAGATACAGACGTGTACCAAGAGTAAACATAAAGAAAAACGTTCGGAAGGAAGTCATAGAAAAAAGAAGGCACTCAATTGAAAACGAACTATTTACACATTAAGAAATCCGATACAAGAGGAATGGGGCCACTTGATAAAGAATTAAATGCATATGACCATTACCAACGTATCTGCCAACGTTTAATAGAAATAAATAAATAATATAATAAATAGTGAGAATAAAGGATTTTAAGCCATTCAGAAAGAAACAGACTAGTCTGAAAAGAATGGGAAAACAGTGAAGAAAGAGAAGGCACCACATTCATATGGAAACTGATGACGGACACACGGCAATGCACTGATAAGGACTATAATGGGCTAAAGACAATGTGAGAAGCAGAATGAAAGACAGCATGGGAACAAAGGAAACGTGTACAAAGAACCAAATAGTACAAAGGTAAACACGAAAAGCAAATACAATAAAGACACTGAGACATAAATATCAGCTCAGATTCACTGGGAAAGAGAAGGAATTAAACAACTCAAGAAAAGAAAAAGGAAGTGAAAAGGAGAAATGTTAAAATGTATTAATATTAACTTGCATAAAGAACAATTTAAATATAAATTTAGTCATTTAAAGAGGCTGATGAAAGAGAATAAATGGGCACTCAGTCATGTTTCCCCATACAATCTTTCGTGACCGAAATGTGTGTGAAGGGGTGGTGCTGCTCCATCTAGAGGAAATTGGGGTGCGGGCATGGAAACTCGATGGGAGCATGAGATAGAAATCTAGGGGTTACAAGAGTGTCACCAGTTGGAAAGGAATTTGAACATTGAAAGGGGTCACGGGAGGTGGTTAGAGGTTGTGGCGTGGTGCCCTGTGGCAGGCACAGAATGGCAGGCTTCCGTTGCTATAACAGATGGGCACAGCTAGGGCACAGTTGATGGGCAGATGAAATAGCGCAGGCAGCAGCGAATCCCAGAATCATGAAATCAACTATCACACAGAGCATGTTGCGGAAACACCACCCAGATCCAAAGAAGGAAAGATTGAAATGCAACTTAAGTAAGAGTAGGGGGGTAAAGGAGAGATGTGAAGAAAAATGAATTAGAGACCAAATTCCTTATTGTAAAATATTATGGTAGTGTTTTATTGCTTTACGTCCATCACAGCTCAGCTCATCTGTTTACTTGGGCTGCTATGCCTAGATGCCATTGTTTTTTAGGTCAGTTTTGAGTGAGCGTTAGGTCTCTACCAGAACTTTTGCAACAGTATGTAGATGGAACCCGGTGTAAATCAAATGTTCTTGATGCAGAAATAATTAATCATGGTGAAAGCTCTTAAAAAGTGCCAGCCATTCTGCAGAATCCAGTGGAACTGTTTAAGCTAAGGAGAAAGTTGGTGGATGTTGTTTTTTACTGCATCTATTGTTTCAGACTGGCCAATGTAATAACCAGACTCATATTCCAACACAATCTGCTGCTCCACGATGCACACAGTCCTTTTCATTGAACCGTTGCAAGCTTACTAATCACTATTTTCATTAGCACCATGTTTGAATGGCAGGACATGCCTGGCAAGGCTATTGCTACTTATGTTTGACAGCTCCATGATAACCTTTCAGTTGAGCATTCCGTTTTTCTTGTGTGTCATAGCTTTGAACTGCAGCATAGCATGATACTTTATAGTGAATTCATTACTGCATAATATTTTCAGGGAACATTAATACTTCTAGATAAGTGTTTTTGGAAGATAGTGCAAGTGCATTTGGTTCCATAAAGGGAGTAAAAAGCTCCTGGCGGTGAAAGGGGTGAGTAGTAGCGAGCATCGTTTTGTTAAACAACGTACAATACTTCTACATGATACAGAGAGTACCCTGTATAGGCCCATTACAGCTTCACTAGAGCAGTGTTTTCCCAGTTATGTCAACTCCAATGTACTGCTGCTGTTATAATTGTTATTTGTACAGCGCTTATACACAGGTGGAGTGCTTCAAAGGCGTGGAGGATAGCTCAGGGGCAACATGCTCGCCTTGGAAGCAAGACGACACGGAGCAACGCAGGTTTGATCCCGCCTCTGGGTATTAAGCGTGTTATAAATATCATATCATAAGGCGGGAATGGAACAAGGGAATACAAGGGAATCGATCACCATTCTTAGACCTTGAAGTTTCCGAATGATCTAAACAGAAAAAGTAGCATACTAGGCCTGAAGGCATTTCTCCTAGTCAAGTGTATGAAGTGTTAGAGTTTCGACCAGCTAGGGCGGGGGAGGAGGAGCAGAGATAGGTGGGAGGGGCAGTACAGACGAGCTTACTAGTCCTAGTTCATTTAGTTAATGCATGCGTACAGACCGATGTGCGAGGAAGAGTGGGTGGGGGTGGAACAAAGGTGTCCAGTTCAACAGGGCCCTGGGTTAAGTGCAGAGAGGTTGTCTCGCTCACAGAGCGTAAGCAGAAAGTGCAGTAGTGCTGAACATAGTGCAGTGGCCCGGAGGCAAGTTCAAAGACTGGTGGGGGGGAAGAGGGGCTGGGACTGTAAGGCTCTGGAGGTGAACCAGGCAACCAGTCAGCAAAAACCGAGCAGAATTAGGGAGGAGAAGGAGGGAGGAGGGTGGGGAACAAAGAACAAAAGTTATCAGGGTAGAGGGAGAGAGAAGGAGAAAGAGAAGAGGAAGGCCCTGAGGAGTTTCCGGAACTTAAGCTACTCTCGCACAAGACCTGTGGCAACGTTGCACTACAGCATATAGTGAATGAATTTCTGCATCATATAAGAAAACAGTTTCAATTACAGATTAGTTTTACGGAGTATATATGTTTCCATTAAGTTTTACAACGGTGCTGTGAGAGCGCTGTGGAATGCATCACTTTTGTTAAGGCAGCGCCTCGAGACAGCCCCTGGGTGGTAGCGGTGCGCGGTATGCATCAACATAATGTAACCTAGTGATATTTCGTGTCAGTGCATTGTACAAAACTGAACAGAATTTCATAAAGTAGGAGAAACTGATTTTGTATATCATTATTGCTGAAAAATAGAAAATGAGGGTGATCCTGATTATTCTTACACCACTAAACTCTTTGGTCATACGTTGTATATGACAGTTTGCAAAGACGCAGGGAACAGTAGAATCCATCCAATATACATATATAGCATGATTTATGAGAAGGGAGCAGCAGGGTCTAATGGAAACCAGAGGGTTTCATGGGAACGGTATGAAAGATTAAAAAGCATTCATACTGCACCCATCATCACCTTACACGCCCCTGCCACGTGCAAGAGGAGACCTGGCTGATTTCTGGAGAATGCATGGTAGGGGCTGTTCAGATAAATGAAAGTACAGATAATGCTGCAGAGTAGACAGGGAACATGGCAACCCGGGAAATATCATGGAGTGGTAGCATTGGAAATTCTCTTCTATGATAAATCTTCAAAAACATGCATTGGCACTTTAATAGGCCGACTTTCCATATGTAGCGGTTTAGACTTGTATGTCCTGTGGGCTTTACAAACATATCCTACCCTCTACATTTCCAGGCCTAGTGGTTTTGCCAATGCTTGTTTTCAAAGCTAGCTCTTCCGGAGATGCACAGTGCCGGGAAACAGAAATTGACGTCTGGCAAGGACCACAAGACCCAGCCCGTGAGCTCATTTCTCTGCCCATTCTTGACACAATGTTCTTTATTTGATCTTCATTTCCCCTTTCGATCCCAAGCTATGGCCCTCTTTGTCGAAACTACAGTTTGCACTGTTTGCATTATAAAGTGAATTTAACATTCGATTAATCACTTCTGGCAGGTGTGCCAAGAAGCGTATGTTGGGGTGTTCTTGAAGGCATTCTGCATCTTTGTTTAATAGTATGAAGAAAGAATCCTGAAGAAGATCCGGAGAAAGATCCGGAACAAGCAGTCAGCCCAGGAAAGTCGAAAGAAGAAGAAAGAGTATATTGATGGTTTGGAGAGCCGGTAAGTGCTCCGCATGACACTTACGGGTGCAGTCCCAGCCGTGATTCTTTCTCCAGGCTTGCATGGGTAGAGCAAGTTACCGGACATGTGTTCCTGAATGTTTTCATATTTGTTTCGAGCTTGTTGCTGTTGCTTTGCTGTTTCCAGGAGTTCGGTGGAGTCTGGCTTCTGCTGCATAGGTATCTCTGTTGACTTTGCTTTTCTGACACTCTTCCATTTTCATCTTATGTGTACTGAGCTTTTTTGTAGCATGTTTCAAGGGTAATTCATTCTGTCTCTACGTAAATTATGATTGTTTTTGCTGCTAATATTAATAACAATAATATTATTACTATTAATGTTAATAACTATTACATTGATAATAGAACTTATAATAAATATAATTAAAATAATAATGTCATCGTTAGACAATAATAGTAATGGAAGGTGCTGCGTCCACCACCATGAGTATAGTAAACTCTGCTCCTATGGGTAATCGGTTAACAGAGAAGTTGTTGGCTTTCATGCTCTGTGCAAACAATTTATTTAGGTGCAAAAAATGTCTTGGTGTTGCCAGATAGCATGATGGCGCTGATACAGAGCCTGTGGATTTTCTAATTGACCCGTGTAGTACTCAAATCTGTTCTACACTCTACTCAGAATAAGAGTCAAAAAGATGACAGAAAATCATTCAAAAGCCTGAATATGAGACTGATGAGAACCTAGATAGGGGCTAATGAGTGCCTCTTGGGACAGGTGTGTGTTAAAGGTTACGGTTCAGATATACACCTCAACTCTATGAAAACTAGGGCATTCCAACATGAGGCAACTAAAAAAAAGTCCAGGCATAGGGGGCTTGGCCAATGGGTTAATCCCAGTAGATCACCATCTGGGAAAGCACTTTACTTTACTTTACAAGTTTGTACCACGCACCTATGGACCCAGAGGCTTATTGGCGCAAGACAAACAGACACAACATAGGGAGACCCAGCAAGGGTACAGCGGGTCAGAGCTGCAACCAGAGGGAGCTAAACTATCTGAGGACCAAAGTCTTAAATGTCTTCTTAAACGTTTCAGTAACCTTCACCTCTTTAAGATCAGGCTTTGGGGGATGCTGCAAAGACGGCACTCTTAGTGCCTTGTTCGAGTATACATCGGGGTGCCTTCAGCTCATGTGTGTTATTGGATCTGAGAGTTCTGGCCTCACTCAAATATGCAGGACTTGAGCCGACTAGGCATTTATGTACAATTACAAGGAGACAAAACTCATTCCTAGCCTCAATTGAACTAGTGTCATTCTCTTCTTGCTTTGCATACATGGCCTCTCCGTCCAAGTCCGGCAATCACTCTGACGGCACTATTTTGTATTACCTGCAATCGGGCACAATCTGCCTTCTTGATACCAACTGATGCGCTACTGCAGTAGTCAATCTTAGACCCCATAATAGCTCTTGCTATTGTGTCGCAATTTTCCTTGGAAATGTAGGGGCGAATTTGTGCTAACAGCTTGACATAATATGCTGATATAGAGAGTTGTACGTTCATATTTAAGTTTTTGTCCAAATGAATTCCCAATGTTTTAACTTTCTTTTTTTGCTTCTATATCACAACCTGCCACCCGAAACATCCTATGATCTGCTCCCAGATGGCAGATTTTTTGTGCAGTTTCTACAACCATCAATTCAGTCTTTTCCTTATTCAGGGCAAGACCATTCTCCATCATCCAGACATGAATAATATCATAGACTTCATTTAGCCTTTTTGCATCTTGCGCATAATCGCCAGAAAGTGGGAGGACACATTGTGTGTCATCTGCATAATTTGTGAAACCAATGTCATTTACTGCCAACAGATTACAAAGTGGGACAGGAAAAACAGGAAGGGCGATAAACAGGCTCCCTGAGGAACTCCAAACGGCAGCACTATTGGTGCTGCCGCCGCTGTATCGCTACTAACCCTGCACAATCTGTTTTTTTAAGAATGATCCAATCCAAGCTGCAGCTGCTTCATAAAAAGCGGCCCCTTCCTTCAACCTGTGATAAGCAAAACATGATCCATCAGGTTGAAGGCTGCGGATAATAACATAAGGAGAGCTGTTTGTCCCTTATCCATTACTCGTAAAAGGCTGGACTTTAAGTCCACCAATGCTGTTTCCGTGCCTTGTCCCTGTTGAAAACCGAATTGCCTTTTATGTAGAATGTTGTGATTATTAAAATACTCTCAAATCTCCAGATATGCCACATGTCTAACATTTTTAATAAAAAAGGAGTGTTTGTAATATGCCTGTAATTCTTCAGCTCGAAGGGGCAGAGACCTTTTTCAGCAGCGTTGTGACCCATGCACTTTTAATCATGTCAGGAACATGATTTTCTGTGAAAGAGGCATTGACAAATGTAGTTAAGGTTCCAAGCAATATAGGAGTACTTGCTTTAATAGTGACAGCTGGACATGGGTCCCCTTTGTAATTTGTGGGCTTCAGTTTATCAATAATGCCCGACAGTTCTGCCTCAGTAACAGAATGAAAGTAAAATTGAGACACTCTGAAATTCTTCATGCAGTGCTTTTTTTCACCAACTCTACATGATCCACCATTTTCCTTTTGGCCTCGATATTTTGTTAAATCGTTTTGCTCATCAGGGCCTCTTGAATAGATGAGCCCCACTCTGCTCCGCCTAGACATGGGTCTTACAGTTCCTTCAGGACCCTAAAGAGTTCTTTGGACTCATGCCCAGGCTCCCCAATTCGAGAATCAAACATGGTTTTCTTGGCCTCAACAATAGGAAGTTTGAACACTTTGGAGACTTCACAATAATCCTCCATATCCTGCTCATCTCCATGATTTCCACACGTAAAAGCATTTATTTCTTTGCAGTTTTTAACTTTTGCCGATCTTGTGTGAACCACGTGTTCACTTTTTTAATTGACACCAGTCTAGTTCTGAGTGGCGCTAAAGAATTAACTGCCTTCTGCGTCGTCTACTAGACGGTTTTAGCTATGTCATCAACAGAGTCAAGACTCTCAACCTCAGCTACTTGAGGTAGTAACCACTCCTCCACAGCTGACGGCGATAATGTTCTCAAGTTTCTGAAGGTTTTGATAAATGATTAATTACCGTTGTCCTTATCTGCTGCATGCAAGATATATTTATTTGAATAAAAAAAGTGATCCAACCATGGGCATGGGTACAATAAGACATCATTAATATTAACATTGTTAATTAATGTGTTTCCCTTGGAGTGAGTTGGTACTTTCACCAGTTGCACAAAGCCCAATAACCCAAGGATGTCTCAAGGCTTTTTGCAGCAGGGTCATTTTTACAACCCAAACCCTAGGTTCATATCGCCCATTACCATAACCTTAGAATTAGGCTTAAGCAATAGCAACAATACGTTACTTGGTTGGTGTACACAATGACGCATTCTCACCGGGAGTCTGTATATCAGGATACTATTTATAGTGTTTTCCAGATGTGTCTTGATTTTCACATGGAGCAGCTCACAAACCTGTATACCGGGAGTATTCACCACCCAACCTTCTTGACTTGCTTTGTATATAATAGACCCCCCTTTTTTTTCCTAAAAGTCTGTCAAATCGGAACACACTATAGCCTGTAGGAAGGGCTGGTGCTAACGTTACACATTCAGCACTAAATCACCAAGTTTCTGTTAGTGCACATACATCCAGATCATGATCAGTTATACAAGAAGCAACTTCACAAAAGGACGAACAACCATAATCTCAGACTGTGCACTCCACCAACACATGACATGAACAGTCAAAGGCAGCATGAGGCCTTCAAGCATAGGTAAGGAGATTATAGAATGGAAGCCCCTCGCAGATTGCTGCACCCACTGTTTCAATCAATCGGCACTCCAGGGATAACAGATATGCCAGCTGCCCATGCCTGATGACCCCAAGGTGGCCACAGAGCACTCCAAAGGAGACACATCTGCTGACGCTACTCCTGAGCCGAGTCCACAATTACACAATTTGCATGGAGGAGCTGGAGCAGGCAAGGGTAACATGGAGCTTCCAGGCCATGTAGCCTGTACCTTTAGCAGCTCTGGCTCTTTAGGTGGCACTGCAACATTCTTCCACTGAACCTGGACTGTATGCTCTTAGCCCCGCGCCCCAGCTCCAAACGTGCCCTTCCTTCTAGCTTCCATGTCCCAACATTTGCTGCCGCAGACCTTTCTGTTTGGCATTCTTCCTGCTCAACAGGGCTCAAGCCGCAGCAGCTTTGTTATCATGCTGCTGCAGGTCATCAACCCACGCTTTCGAGTGGCTGGGGTCTTCTGCCTCATCGCCTCCATTTGTGGTGACATTTCTCCGGATAATGTCTCAAATTGCCATCGTGAGCGCAGCATGTTCTTTGGCACACTTCTTTCTGTTTCCAATGTCCAGCTTGGGTTATTTATAACGCGTTTCGCATTGTCTTGCTTCCAAGACGAGCGCGTTGCCCCTGAGATATCCTGCTGAGACCTTGGACGTTCACTGTAAAAGCTTGCTCGTTCTCCGTAATAGAGTCACCGTATTTCAGATTAGTGTCCTGTATAGTTCCTTCGAATAAGATCTATAATAATTTGGAGTATGGCCTGTGTTTGCTTGGACTTCCTTGGACAATATATGTATGTCTGCCACCAGCCTCTGTCCACAGTCGTTGCTCTTGTTATGTATGTATGTACTGGACTTTCTCTCGATGCTTGTCCCCTAGATGCCACACACCAGTTGACACTCCATAATGAACCCCAGGATAAAGCATGCTGAGCAGAAGAGGGGAAATCTGGTAGAAACGTCTAGGCCTTCCCCACACCCTTCAGCACCCTAACTCCTCAATAACACTTTCCCTTTCTCTCATCTCCCAGAAGCCAGGCTTCCTATGTGCTCATGTCACTCTGATTGAACCTGGGGGTGCAGTGGGCAGCATCGACTGAAATCCCTCCACTGACTCCCTGTGGCTGCAAGGATCAAGTTCAAGACCCTCTTTATAGCCAGCAAAGCTTTCTGGGGCCGGGGCCCACACTATCGACCCCCAGCGCCTTTTCTACAGATCTAGTGTGCTGGCTGTGGAGCGGAGCCAGCCTGACTTGCCTGAGGGAGGGCCTTTTTCAGTGGATTATTGACGGCCTGACATCCAGTGTGTGGCATCCACCGGAGGGACATTGCTAGCGCCAGAGGAAAACCCCTGGAGTCTCCGTGGTCCGTGGGAGCTGGAATTGGACCCCTGCAATTTTGTTGAACTTGTGGAGACTGGGCTGGCAAAGACACGGCTTTGGCACTTTTATAATTGGATTTTGGGTTGTGTGTTTTCCGAGCGGCCATTGGACACCCTGGCCCCACGCTGAGCAAGGTTGAGAAAGGAGTCGCCACCGATGACCCTGGTGAGGCGCTCCAGGGTGAGTAGATAACCAAGCAGCTATCTTTTAATTAGTGTCACCTACCTGTGTGGGTGGGAGCTCTTTTGGTTAAACCAGAATTGCAAGCTTGTTATTCTATTCTGCAACTTTGAGACATGGCAAATGTGCCTGCTCCTGTGTTTTTTCTGGCAGTGCCAGGTGAACCCAGGGTTAGATGGGAAGACTGGGAGGAAGGATTCAGCAAATATGCCTTAGCAGTGTTTGGTGCCAACTACTCCAATGAGCGCAAGGAGGCATTGCTATTTCACTGTTTGGGGACTGCAGGCCAAGAGGTCTTAAAGAGATTGCTGGAGCCTTCTGACATTTTGGATGCTGGTCCATATGAAAGGACATTAGCCAAACTGGACAGGCATTTTAGAGTGGAGGAGAACATTATATTGGAAAGATATAAATTTGCCACGAGAGAGCAGAAGAATGGGGAAAGTATCGAGGATTTTGTCACGGCTTTAAGGGGCTTAGCAGTGAAATGCAAATTCACTCACTGCCAGGATGAGCACTTGAGAGACCAGCTAATGATTAAATGTTCCAATGACAGTATTAGGAAAGAACTATGGAAAGAGAGGAACCCCACTTTGGATCGAGCAATTGAGATAGCGAAAATGGTGGAACACAGAGATAAGTGCATTGAAGTTCTTCAATCGGATACTGTGAACAATGGTAAACCCAAGTTGGATGAGAGTCAGGGTTCAGTGCTGAAGGTGTCAAAGGTTGTTCAGAGGCAGAGTACGTGGAATCCAAGACGCGCCTCGCAGAATGCTAAAAGGAGCGAAGAGAACAGACCGGCAACTGGCAGAGGATGGCGTCAATGGGTTCCTGCAAAAGATAGCAGAGGGATTCCCAAAGACATGAATTCTTTCAAGATGGTTAGGGATTCAGGACAATCCAGAGGTTTTCCAGGGAGACGATGCTTTAGATGTGGAAGCTTGTCGCATATAGCCTCGGATAAGGATTGCTTTGCTATTCATATCATATGCAATGAGTGTGGTGTGAGAGGGCACATTGCCCGATGTTGTAGAAATTTTAATGCTGGGTCAAATCAAGTGCATGAAATAAGTGCAAGTTATGAAGATGAGTCATATTGTGAGGATGGCAGAGAAGTGGTATTTACAGTGAATGCTGTCAATGGCAGAGTGAAAACGCAGAAACCTTATGCTGAGGTTGTAATTCGAGGTGTACCAGTACGCATGCTAATGGATAGTGGTGCTGACTACACCTTGATAAGTGTGGAAGTGTGGAGGAACAAATTCGATAGTTGTACTCTGTGGGAAAATACTGTTAAAGCAAATGCTTATGGAGATGTTCCCATAGATATTATAGGTTGCTTTGATGCTGAATTACAGTTTAAGGACAGGAAGGCCAAAGGTTATGTGTATGTTACCAACAGAGGGGGTGAATTGTTGTCATGGAGTGATCAAGCTGAATTGAAGATAAGGCTTGAGGCAAGTCATCCCGAGCAGGTAATGTCTGTTGCGGGAGGAGAGCCCACAGAGATACAAACCACGTTATCTGGGAAATTGGGGTGTCTTAAGGGCTTTGTACATGTAATTCGCCTAAAGAAAGGAGCTGTACCTAAGATTGCAAAACTGCGAACTATTCCTCTTGCTCTTAGAGGAGATGTAGAGGAAGAACTCAAGAGAATGGAAAGAGATGGTGTCATTGAAAAGATAGAAGCATCTGAATGGGTCAGTCCTATAGTTGTAGTCAGAAAAGGCAATGGGTCTTTGAGGCTCTGTATAGATCTTAGACATCTAAACAGCATGGTTGTGGCAGACAGGTTTCCTCTTCCCCGAATAGATGATTTGATGGTGGGAGTAGCTGGGTCAAAAGTGTTCTCCATACTAGATCTTAAATCGGCCTACCATCAGGTTGAATTGCACCCTAATTCCAGGGATCTCACCGCCTTCATCACCCCGATTGGATTGTTCAGGTGTGCTCGCATGCCATTTGGTTTGGTCTCAGCCGCAAGTGTGTTTCAGAGTATTATGCATAAATTACTTGGGGGTGAAAAAGGGGTGATGTGTTATCAGGATGATGTTCTTGTATGTGGGAGCGATGAGAAGGAGCATGATGTTCGTTTGAAAAGAGTTTTGGATATTTTGAAGGAGGCAGGCCTCACCGTTGCCTTGGAAAAATGTACTTTTAAAGCCAACAAAGTGGTGTACCAGGGTCATGAGATCACTGGGGAAGGGGTTAGACCCAAGGAGGAGGCTATTGAGGCCATAAAAAGAATGGAGGAGCCTAAGTCTAAAGGGGACATACTATCATTTTTGGGACTGGTGGAGTTTTACGGCAAATTTGTCAAGGGGTTAGCAGAAATGTCGAGGAATATGAGATTTCTCACTCGCAAGGGAGTCGTTTTTAAATGGTGTGACCGGTGCAAGAAAGAATTGTTGATGATAAAAGAGGCTATTGTCAATGCTCCCATTTTGAAAATATTTGAGGAAAGTAAACCCACATTGCTTTTTGTTGATGCCAGTGATTATGGTGTTGGGGCTGTTCTGATGCAGGAGGATCAGACAGGTTTACAGACTGTGGCTTTTGCGTCCAGGTCTTTGAAGTTATTGAGAAGGAGGCTCTAGCATCCGTTTGGGGTGTCGAGAAATTTAAAAGATTCTTGTGGGGGAGGAGTTTCACCATTTGCACTGACCATAAACCCTTGGTTGGAATTTTTACGAAAGGTGGTTTGGAGGGAGTGTCAAGACGCATTATGAAATGGGTCACGGCATTGCAAGGGTTACAGTATACCATGCTCCACGTAAAGGGGGAGGTTAATGTGGTTGCAGACGCCTTGTCTAGATCTGTCCAGAGGGAAATTTCTGACGATAGTGACTTTACAAGTTCAGAGGAGAGTGCAGAAATATTCCAGGTGCATGAAACATTAAAGAAAAGTGAGTGGGATGTGTCTTGCACGGAGGATGTTGTATATCAAGGAGTACTTACTCTGGTTGCAGAAGGTAAAATTAAGAGCCACAGGGGCGAGATGAATGGTTTTGCCAAAGTGAGGGAGGAGCTATGGATTCAGGATGGTTATTTATACAAGGGTCACCAGCTGGTTGTGCCAGTCGGTATGAGGAAGTCTGTTTTGGAGTTGGCCCATGTTGGGCATTTAGGTCTGGCCAGGACGAAGGGACTTGTGAGGTCTGAATTTTGGTGGCCTGGTATCGACAAGGACATAGAGGAACAAGTCAAAGACTGTGTGGAATGTATTGAGGGAAACAAAGGCTTGAAAGTGCAAAAAGTTCCCATGGTAGTGAGGGAGTCCCCGCGTGTCCCTTGGGACGAAATTGCGTTGGATCTCCTCGGTCCATTTAATATTGGTGGTGGCAGAGATAGCTACCTATTAGTAGTCATGGATTTATTATCAAAATGGCCGGAGGTATGTGTACTCAAGGACATATCCAGTAGTAGTATAATCAGATTTTTGGAACAACTGTTTTGGAGAGAAGGGTTTCCAAGAAAGTGTTTGTCTGACAATGGGACCCAACTTGTTTCCAGAGAGTTTAAAGAATTCTTAGAGAATCATGGGATTGAGCAGGTGAATACTTCTTTATATCATCCCCAGAGTAATGGGTGTGTGGAACGATTTAATAGGACTCTGATGGAGGCTATTAGGATAGCGGTGGCTACTGGAGGAGATTGGGTGAGAACAGTGATGGAACGCACGTTCCAGTATAGGCTAACTACCCATAGTGTCACAGGCGTGAGTCCATTTGAGATCTTGAGAGGAAGAAAACCAAATACTCATTTATGTCCAGGTTGGATGGGCAAATCAAAAATGGTGGATGTGGATCTAGAGAGTGTAAAAAGGAGAATTTTTGAAGCTGGAGTTAGATCCAAGGAGAGGTATGATCAGAAGAATTGTTGTAGGGAACTCAAGGTCAAAGAGGGTGATTGGATTAAAGTCAAGCTCCCCACCAAAGTTCGTAAAGGAGCCTCGTTGTTTTCTGAACCCAAGCAAGTTGTGAAAGACTTGGGTTCATCAGTGTTGGTCAAAGGAGGAGCTATTTGGAATAAGGAAAGGGTGGCTTTTCCGTTTCAATGTTAATTTGTCTTCAGTTAGTTGGAGACAGGGACTTTCTTGTGACTCTACCTAATCAACCACTAGATGTCCTATATCTATGCTCTTGATTTGTGCCAGGACTTGCAGCGCATCCAATGTTTTACCTGTTAAACCACGAGTGTATAATATTTATTTTACAGGTTTCAATTTCAGTTGTTCAATATTTGTTTTACAGGTTTCAATTTTAGTGGGTCCTCACCCACACAGTTACTTGTTATGTTTAAGGAGGAGAGGTGTTAGGATGTGCAGTGTTTCCAATGTTTACCTGTTAAACCATGAGTGTATAATATTTCCTTCACTATGTCTATTGTCACTTAGATACTATAGAACATAGAACTGCATCTTATGTAGCAGGGTTCCAAGGAGAGCCAGTGAAGAAGCAGGGCCTTAGTGGGAAGATTGTACTCCTCCTGCTGGGGGTCGTTTTATGTCATCAACTTACAAATAAAAGGTTCTTTACCTTTAAACTACTGGTTATGTGAAAGCCTCCCTTTGTACATAACAAACTCTCTCTCCCTAAATACTCTCCTTCTAGAGCCCTTCGCTTGGCCTCCTCCAACTCTCTTTGGGTGAGCCGTTTTTCAAAACAGAAATTTAGGGGTAGATCTCTTGCCTCTGCAGGTGCTTCCCCCTGGAACAGCCTCCCTGCCTCTATCCGTCTTGAGCCTTAAATTCTGCAAGCTCCTCAAAACCTTCCTCTTCTCTTCCTTCTTCTCTCTCCGTCTCCCTTGTTAACCTCCACTCTTTGTTGCCTACTGCCCTCCTCCCTCTCACTCTCCCTAACTCAGTTCTGTTTGCTGACTGGTTACCTGCTGCACCTCCAGGGTCACACAGGTCTCAGGCTTCCCCACCAGTCCTCGTACTTGCCCCCAGGCCTCTGCATTCCACTCACCACTTCTGCTCTTCTTTACTTTTTTTTTTTTTTTAATATTTATTTGTTTGGTTAATACAATCAACCTTTCAAATTTTCCACATACAAGAGAAAACAAAGCAAATTGCATTTCATGATTATTTACCAGTAAACTTGTACAAAAACAACAATTTCAGTAAATGAATTTAACAGTCTGGGCTACTCAGTTGGTATTCTTTTTGATGTTCAATAGGATTTGACTACAGCTTATTGTGATCATTAGGAAATACAGCATCCAGAAATTGTATGGTGGCTATCTTTATGACTAGCTTAGGTGATGAAAAGATGAATTGCCACAGATCTTTGTGTATATACCTATTTTGTTCTTCCAAATGATTTTTGAAGTATAGCTTACGAGTCGCTGCTAATTGAGGGCAGTACACTATACAATGTTCCAAAGTCTCTTTCTGGTCTAGAACTTTACAAAATCGGCAGTAATTTTCAGCCTTCGGGATTAAATTTCTGCGAGACAAAACATCTCGAGTCGGCCACAAGTTTAAACGAAAGCGAAGCAGCTTGTGACGTATTTTGGAGCATGGAAATTTGACCAAATAATCAGCCATGACACTGTGACGCTTGTGACCAAATAAATTCCGTTTGAAATCTTTGTAAGTTACGCATTTATTTTGGGTAGTACACCAATCATGCTGTTGAATTTTTTTTTTTGCGCTGCCTTCATTTGATAATAGAAGCTCCAGCGAGATTGATGCATCAGCTAATACATTTAGAGTTAACTTACACCATTGTTGGGAGAACAATCGATCTCTGCTTAATAGATGGACAGCCACCTGACCCAAGATATCTGGGCGATCAAGAGAGAGAAGACATTTTCGAAGAAATGCACAGTATTTCCAAGTAACATACGAAAAAATAGAAAGAGAGCCCAGTTCAAACCTAATCAACGGCAGCGGAGTACTTGCCGGAACATGTAGTACTTGCTTCCAGAAAGATGCTTCCAATCTATCCCACCAAATTTCTTTTTTGGGGGCCTGGGCCTCTGACCCGTAAATTAAGATTGGAAGGACTTTCTGCACATAGAAAGTTACTACATGTTTTGTTGTGAATTTGCCAAATTTGCCCATTAACAATTTAGCCTGGGCAACTAAAGTCTGAAGTTTGTCCTTAGTTTCCAAATCTTGACTGGGGTTTGCAGGAGTGTTAATAATCAAAGTCCCCAAATATTTATATGTGGGAACCTTGACAAGGGCCAAATTATGCAATTTCCATGTGAAAGGTTTGACTTTTACTCCCGTGTGCCATTTGCAAACCATTATTTGTGTTTTATTCATGTTTATATTTAGGTGGTTTGCATCCACATACAATTCCAGACCATTTAAGAGATTTTGTAAACCACTTTGAGTTTTTGAGATGAGAATCAAATCGTCTGCATACAGAAGATATTGGATTTTGGTCAAACCCATACTCGGAGAGTCACTACTTATCTGCTTAAGAGCAGTGCCCAAATCAAAAATAAAAAAATTAAATATAGAGGCGGCCAAAATGCACCCCTGTTTCAATCCTCTGTGTGTTTTGAATTTAGCCGACAGATCGCCCCCCAAAGCAAGTCTGACCTGCATGGTAGTATTTATGTGTAGGAGAACTATTAGTGATGTCAGCGAAGAGGGGCAATTGTATTTAATTAATTTTGAGAATAAAAGAGATCTGTCGACAGAGTCAAAAGCGACTTTAAAGTCAACAAAGGCTAAAAATAAAATCTGTTTCCGGACAGTATGCTCAGAAAGAAGTGTATTTAGAGTGAAAATATTAGGAATAGTGCCTACTTGTGCCACAAAGCCTGCTTGAAAAGGATCATTAAGTCCAGCCTGCATAGTCCATTTTTGAAACTCTCTTAAAATTATACGTGAGAAGATCTTACCGGGAGCGTCCAATAATGCTATGGGTCTGTAACATGTAGGGTCTTTCCTGTTCCCTTTCTTGAAAATGGGAATGATTATTGAGTGAGTCCAAGACGGGGGGAGCGTTTGCGTATTAATAATGGTAGAAAATATTTGAAATAGTATTTTGGACCAGATGTCTGGATGGTCTTTGAACATTCTGTTAGATAAACCATCAGGGCCGCATGCACCAGAGCGACTGGACTTCTTGATAAACAGGCGAATATCATCCAAATCAAAATTTAGATGAAACTTCGTCGTGAACTTATCAGATGATGGTGCGGAACCCCCTTTTGGAATACTATATAAAATAGAGGAATAGGAAATCCAGTCCGCCTCAGTGACTTCGTTGGCCTGTATTATAGCCTGAGGCCCATTTGTGGCTTGATTGAGCAGGGACCAGGTATTAGCAATATTCAGGCTTTGAATAGTAGCCAATAACAGTTGGCTGTCAAGATGGTATAATGTGGCACGCCTGGATTTAATCCAGTTTCTATAACTGGTTTTGATTTTTAATAACTGACTGAAACGAATACTATGAGGTAATTTCATAGCTTCTCTTTTTTGAAGTCTGAATAATATCTTTTGATCTCTGACTTCAGAGTTGAAGTTATGAAGAGAGGGAAGTCGAGTCTTAGGTTTAGATACAGTGCTCGCCAGAGGAGGTCGAAAGGCTTGAATCATGTCAGAATAGCAGATGTTAGAGTTTGCTACATTCAGTTGAATTTTGTTACCTTCATGATTCAAATGTGTGTAAAAGCGGGCTAAAGCTTTGTCCGTCCATCTTACTTTATTACCTGCATTATTGGTGATCAATTGAGAATGTTGATATTTATCTCTCTGCAAGTTTGGGACACCATTGAACAGAAGTTTGGCCGTCAGTTGATTATGGTCACTCACGTCAGATTGTACAATTTCAAAGTCTATTACATCAGAGAAACAGCTGAGATTCATGTACATATAATCTATGATGGTGGAAGACTTCCCTCTATGCCATGTTGAACCTGGAGGGATATCGGATTTGAACGCACCATTGAGTCTATAGAGATTGTGATATTTTACAAATTGTAACCATTTCTTAATTCGAATTTGGGAGTTTAAGGTTTTCCCACCTATACAATCTAGATTTAAGTCACCAGCAATCAAAATTTTGTGTACTGTGTTGTCCATATAGACCAGACTGATCATATCGCTCAACATTTCCAAAAAGCGTTCGTCCGTTATCCCTGCCGGATTCCAATATACATTAATAATGGCAAACGAGGTAGCATCCAATTTTAACCGTGACATTTGCATAAAGGGATTAGGTGAAGACCAGAAAGTGAGACTGGTATTAATGTTCGCTTGAATGGCTGTTAAAAGACCACCATAAGGTCTGCCACAAGAACTCTTGCTAGCAGTATTAATTAAAACATCATGTGTGTCCCAAATTGGCATGCTAGTTAGCCAAGTTTCCTGTAACATAATCAGATTGTATTTGCTTAGTGAACTCAGATCATTATTCAAGAGATGAGAAAAGCCCCTGGAGTTCCAACTTAAAAGTGTGAATTCACTTGTTGTCAGAGCTTGGTCTAGTTACTGCTGGTGTTCAGAACCTATAAAAGCTCTGGATTCTTTAGGCCCATACGAATGGCTTTCATATGTAGCATGTTTTGACTGACTAAAAAAATGTTGTTGATGGGCAACCTGCGGATTTGAGTTAGATTCAGAGTGTACTTCAAAACCAAGGTCAAACAAGTCCTTTCTTGCTAACCATATTGCGTTTTGGATTACACGAGATTGCATCCAAAGTCTCACAATATGTAAGTTCGAGTTGTCAAAGAAATCTACCAATGTTAAATCGTCCGAGCTGATATCCTCAAGTGCCGCTATGTCAGCAAAGATATTCAAAATAGAGTTTCTGTTCAAAACAAACTGCTTATATGGCAACGGACGACATTTCAACACTAGACAGAAGTTAGCTAAACGTTTTGGAGTAAGTTGAGTAGTGATGAATTTATTATTGGGAGCCAAAGAAACCGAGTGACTTGCGAGAAGTTTTTTATCACTAGTTAAAGCTACACTAGATGGCGTTTGAAGATCCTTGGCAATGGTGGCTTTAAGTAGGCTAAATAGTTCAGGAACAATTGCAGCCAAAAGTGATTTCCCAGACTTATCAGATGAGGGCATGGGCAAAAAGTTAGTTTCAGAACAATGCTTGATGGGAGATGCCTTGGGCTCGGTAGATACAGACAAAGGGTTACTCACAGGTTGACGATCTTGTTCAACCTCGGGCATTGCCTGTTTAGTCTGCATTAATTGAGTTACAGGAGAGGACTCATGTTTGCGGAAGCCCTGATCTGACATATAGGCATCAACAGCCCGTCTAAGTTCCAAACGATGGAGCTCTGAGGAAGAGCTACTGACTTTAGAAGATGAGGGATTCAGGGTGATATCTCTTTCATTAGGTGGAGTGAAATTTGATGATTTAGGGTCATTAATTGCAGTCACCAGAGCATCCAATGGGGCATAAGGCGGCACAATAGGCGCACTTTTGAGATTTTTAGTCAAGGAGATAGTCGAGGTGCGCAACAAGGCCAATTGTTGATATTTTTTTGATACTGCTGAGGAAGCAATTAAGGTATTTTTTTTCGGCAAGTGAATCTGACGAATAAAATTTTTAGTTTTGGATGTGTGATCTTGATTGATAGTGATTTGGTTTTTTGTTTTTTTTGTTTTTATTATTTTTGACTCCGCCCTCTTAGGAGTGACCCCCTTGCCAGCACCTGTCTGCGCTTTATCTGTAAATATTTCATAGGGAGCATTGGTAGTTGATGAGATGCCAGAGTCAGACTGAGTAGTGGCTAGACCTTGTGCAAAAGCACTTGGACGAACCGCGGCACTATGAATTATGCCTTCAATGTATGGAACGGCTGTGTATGCACAAGATTTGGATGGTGTACTGTGCTCAGTGAGATGACTCACCAAAGTTTGCAATGGGCCAGAAGTTTGTGTACCTAAAGAAGCTTTCAATACTACAAGTGTATCACTTGATTCACATACTTTCTTTGCATTAGCATATTTTGAAAATAGGGTGGGGGCATGCTCCTGCCATTCCAGGATTTTGTCTAATTTTTGAGTATGTTCAGTGGACTTGTTTGTCCATACATCAAATAGTTTGATTAATGTTTGAAGTGAAGTATGCATGGCAGCTAATGTTAAGTTGACCAAGCTTTTGTTTGTCATTTCTGGGTCCACCTTACATGCTAAAATTGGGGATTGTGGACATTGTCGAGGGGTAGGAGCAAGATAAGAAGCATCAATGGCGGAGCAGTTCGACTCACAATTTGAAAACATACTAGGAGATTCAGAGAGACGATGAGAAACATCCACATGGAGTAATTGGGAAGAAAGATCAGCATCACTCAAATTTAGATTTGCGGTAACATTTTTTGCCATAGCAATAGGAATTTGAGCCCCTACTGGTTGAGTAGGGGCAGAGGAAGGTATATTGTGTAATAATATGCTATCAGAAAGGGAAACATGTTGCACTGACCCAGGCAAAAAGGGTGTTACTGGTTTAACGGCTATTGGTACATCTTGGATATCATTACGCAAAACAGGACGCACATTCATTTCAACAAAGGATTGCTCATGAACCATGTGAACAATAGAAGACAATTTTGGAAGGTTTAAAACTGGCCACTTCGCAGATCCTTTGCAAAATTGTCGAATATCCTGCAAAGGAGGTCCGAGAGGCGCAGCTTTGCGACCCTTGCGCGTTCTGCTTGCTATTGGCGTTGAGCACAAAGACAATGCTGGTTGTTGTACAGTTAATGCTATAGAATTTCGTGAACATGAATTGCGTACCAATTGTGATTTTGGGGGCAATCCCATTGTTATTGAGGGCAGTCGTGACTGCATAATAGAAGAGCTGGTCAATAAATACTATAAATTTGATTGAAAATGCGATAAAACTGACAAGAAAAGACGACTATTCACTTTTGGTAGATATTAAAATCCTCCGAGTGGTGTGGCACTTACCAGAGCACCTCAGCACCCAACAGCCGCACAACAGCACAGCTAGCGGCCTTTACCCCGCCGGGCTTAACGCCGCAAGGGTGGCTGGCAGTGCACTTTAGCACTGGGGCAAGTCACGTGATGGGTCACGTGCCGAGTGGAGAGCCCGCCTCCAACAGACAGCCTTCACTCTCCTGCAAGAGCCCCTTGTCAGCTCGCAATGCAGGGTTAAGTAAGTAAGCAGAAACGAAAGATCCTCTCCACAGCAAGGGCTTTTTAAAATGAAGAAACACACGCCGCTCGGGCGGCTGGCAGTGCACTTTAGCACTGGGGCAAGTCACGTGATGGGTCACGTGCCGAGTGGAGAGCCCGCCTCCAACAGACAGCCTTCACTCTCCTGCAAGAGCCCCTTGTCAGCTCGCAATGCAGGGTTAAGTAAGTAAGCAGAAACGAAAGATCCTCTCCACAGCAAGGGCTTTTTAAAATGAAGAAACACACGCCGCTCGGGCGGCTGGCAGTGCACTTTAGCACTGGGGCAAGTCACGTGATGGGTCACGTGCCGAGTGGAGAGCCCGCCTCCAACAGACAGCCTTCACTCTCCTGCAAGAGCCCCTTGTCAGCTCGCAATGCAGGGTTAAGTAAGTAAGCAGAAACGAAAGATCCTCTCCACAGCAAGGGCTTTTTAAAATGAAGAAACACACGCCGCTCGGGCGGCTGGCAGTGCACTTTAGCACTGGGGCAAGTCACGTGATGGGTCACGTGCCGAGTGGAGAGCCCGCCTCCAACAGACAGCCTTCACTCTCCTGCAAGAGCCCCTTGTCAGCTCGCAATGCAGGGTTAAGTAAGTAAGCAGAAACGAAAGAACCTCTCCACAGCAAGGGCTTTTCAAAATGAAGAAACACACGCCGCTCGGGCGGCTGGCAGTGCACTTTAGCACTGGGGCAAGTCACGTGATGGGTCACGTGCCGAGTGGAGAGCCCGCCTCCAACAGACATCCTTCACTCTCCTGCAAGAGCCCCTTGTCAGCTCGCAATGCAGGGTTAAGTAAGTAAGCAGAAACGAAAGATCCTCTCCACAGCAAGGGCTTTTTAAAATGAAGAAACACACGCCGCTCGGGCGGCTGGCAGTGCACTTTAGCACTGGGGCAAGTCACGTGATGGGTCACGTGCCGAGTGGAGAGCCCGCCTCCAACAGACAGCCTTCACTCTCCTGCAAGAGCCCCTTGTCAGCTCGCAATGCAGGGTTAAGTAAGTAAGCAGAAACGAAAGATCCTCTCCACAGCAAGGGCTTTTTAAAATGAAGAAACACACTTATTCCTTTAGAATGGTGACCTCTCTACACTTAACTCAGGGCCTTGGACTGGGCCTACTTGTTCCACCCTCCCGCCTCCCTTTCACTCCATGACTGGCACTTAAGTTCCTAGAATGTACTTGGCCTGGTCCGCCAGGCTTAGTACGGTAGTCTTTTTTGTTTCTGCATGTCCTTCTCCCCTCCCCCCCTTATCGCCATACCACCTGTCATGCACTTGCACTATTTGAAACGTTGTTGGCCGAGTATGGTAGTTTAAGGACTGTACGTTCTTCTCCCCCTTCGCTCCTTCCTTTTTTCTTACACCAGCACTTGTAGTAAGGCCGTCAGGCTAAGTATGCTAGTAATTTTTGCAAGATCATTCGGAAATGTCAAGGCCTCCAAATAACTTAGTATTTCCCGGTTCCCTTCCCGATTGAAGCGCTTTGAAGCACTTCACCTGTGTATAAGCGCTTGATAAATAAACAATTACAATTACAATCTCATGCACACTACTTTCCTTCACTTTGATTTGCTCAAATAGTTTTTTTCTTTTATTAAATGTTAATTTATTCAGGATCAAACATATATCACCTCAATCAGAAATTCTTGCTAATTCCTTACTAGCTATAGCTAATTGAGCTCTGAATCCAAATTATGATTTATTTAAACTTTCTTGCAAGTAATTATTTAAAATTATTAAGATGAGTTGACATGTTAGAGAAATATAAAAAGCTCAAAATGATGTTGATGGTTTTTTGAGAATGATTTCTGCCTTATCCTTTTTCAGGATGTCAGCCTGCACATCCCAGAACCATGAACTGCACAGGAAGGTGTTGCATTTGGAGAAACAGAACACGTAAGTGAGATCCTGCAATATGATGACTTGAGGTTTGGTCAATATCAGAGGCAGAAAGACTCAGCAGTCAACAGAAGAGGTAGGGTTGTGGGAGGGGCCTTAGCCGCAGAGATATTGATGGCAGCATTGGTATTGTGTCTTGTTATGACCAGCAATGTGTCTGCATAAAGCAAATGGGATATCCACGTGTAGGCTGAAATGACATGGTATGGTATGGATATTTGCAGGTTGCTGCTTGACCACGCATCCCATGTCTTGGCAGGGCCCGGCCAACCTGCACCTATCCCGGTACGATTAACTATGGTCTAAGGGTTCAACATAAAGGCTGAGTTTGTCGAGTCCTGATTTGTAGAGTGGAGTGGGGGTACAGTTTACAAACACCATGTTCATTTGAGGGTATAGAATCAAGGGTGAGAAGAGTCATACCGTGATTGTAGAGTATGAGGTCTCCAAGTCCAGTCGCCAATATTCTGAATCGCACTAAGTTTTCGGGATAACCACTGACCATGTAAATAATTTCTATTTAGATTTGCTGCGTTCTCATGCATTTTGTGCTTATATTCTGAAAGCATTGAGTGCACCGGGCTCTTGAGGGCTGCACTTGTAGACCCTTGTTGTAGAGCAGTAGTTGGAAATGTGAGAATAGGGACTGGACAAGCATATTTAGGCTGGGCACAAAACTCTGGTTTATGAACGGGCCTTGGAATACTGAGTGTGTTAAGTCAGGGTCCGATGGACAGCCTCGGTCTGTGGCACGAGGCGTGAGATAGGTGAGTCTAAAGGGTGGAGCGGGATTGGAGTGTCTTAGCTGCCATGGAGGTGGATGGGGAGCGTGAAGCATTGAAGAGCAATGATTTATGATAGCAATAGATGACACACGAGACGTATGTTCTTGGTGTGGTATGTGTATGCATCAGGGAGGAAACGGACATGTTTGCAAGGACGTCAACTCACCAGAATACCAGGGATAGTCGACGTGGCATTGTGTGCCTGGTGACATCACAGGAAGGGACATCGCGAGACTGTTGAAGCCGGTTGTGGAAACAGAGAAATTGATATGAGGCCGGGAAGCCCAAAAGGAAACACACCAACACAGGTTACAAAGGACATACAAAGCGCTTTATTTCAAAGTTACAAAGTTACCAAAGTCAATTGACATACGGATAGCTATTCGGCCCTCTGACTAACACGCGAACCTTCAACGTAAGGTTCGCACTGAAAGTGGGAGAGACCGATCATCGGGATGCTTGGGTTTTTATACGTTTTGTCCTGCATTGGCCAGCCCTCTCGCATGTTAACCATTCTTGGAATTGTGGCTAGGGTTCGTAGCCAGGTCGAACACACAATTTACATAATTTGTTCAGTTCCGCTGATACAGTTACATATTTACACACAGGTTAAAGAGAGGACAAGGTCTTAGTTCGTGACCCTAACAAGTGGCCTGCGGACATATTATTTATTCACGTGTGCGGAGGTCACTATGGCCGGAGTCTTACTCGAAATGTCATTCGGCCTCCATTTTGTGATTCAGGGTGACTTCCACACTGCAAGAGTACCTAAAATGGCGGCTAGATCCAAGATGGCGGCTTACACAATACATTAAGGTCAAGACCTTGCCGCGGAACCTATGTACATGGTATTCTTTAGACAGCTTGGCGTAGGCCAACATACATTTAAACAATGCGATTGGGGTCACAATATTATATCGATTTCCACACAGTGACATCGCCTGTAGTGGTATCACGTGGCATTCATCCTGCTGGCCCTTTACATCGCGGATGTACCAACATTATGTGTATAGTAGGGTGCTGCCTTAAAATGCCACGAGCGCAGGCATGATGTCCACTTGATAAATAATGCAGATCATGCTTTATTTATGTCATAAATGCCGGTGTGACACAGTTCTTTATGTTATTAAAAAGCAATGTTATCCCTCTGTGATTTTTCACTCAACTCTGTCTGGCATAAGCAAAGACCCCAATAAGAGGCCATGCAACACGAAAATCATATTTACCTTCTCAATAAGACTGAACGCATAAATATATGAACATACACTGATATCTGTTTTGTAAAGTGAAAGTAAACATATATGTGTAGTCTCTACATACACAACTTTCCAGTGTA
The DNA here is from genome assembly GCF_040938575.1 of Ambystoma mexicanum. NCBI lineage: Eukaryota > Metazoa > Chordata > Amphibia > Caudata > Ambystomatidae > Ambystoma > Ambystoma mexicanum. Next base: position 515,979,751 of record NC_090921.1, on the reverse strand, counting down.
AACCTTAGGGCATTCGGGCCCAATATCTGCAGTGCAACGGTGAAGAGCCACCTTGGGAATTGTTTTATCCCAAGTCCCGCCCCCTTGCAGCACCCCGTGGCCGTGTGCATCCTGTGTTCTGCATTTGGGCTTTAGAACACATATTTACATGTAGAAAAAGCACTACAGTTACTGTCATTGTGTGTGTGTTCTCTCCCTAGCACTGTCTCCACAGACTCTGACCTAGGAGTCACAATAGCAATGCCAGAGGTACGGGGACTAGAGGCTGCTACCCCTGGCTACTCCCCAATGACGTCCATTCCTTTTGACTTTGAGACGTGCATGTAGAATGGGCAGAGGAACATCAGGACACATAGATAAGGTCATCTCTTCCCTTGCACTTACGCTCCACTTTAAAGTGACCCCTCTGAGTCCGTCTAGTAGCTCGACCACTCTGAGTCCTTCTCATAGTGCTACTCCTCTAAGCCCTTGTAGTAATTGTATCCTTTGGAGTCCTTCTAGTAGTGCCACCTCTCTGAGGCCTTCTAGTAGCTTTACCTGTGTGAGTCATTTTGGTGGCTGTACCCTTCTGAGTCCATGTAGTAGCTTTAACCCTCTGCAGATATTTTAGTAGTTTTACCCTTCTGAGACGTTCTAGTGGCTCTACCTTTCTGAGTCCTCCTAGTGGCTGTACTCCTCTGAGTCCTTCTAGTAGCACCACCCCGTCGGAGCCCTTTGGGTAGCTCTACTGCTCTGGGCCCTTCTAGTAGTGCTACCCATCTGAGTCCTTCTAGTAGCGCTACCTCTCAGAGTCCTTCCAGAGGCTCTACACTTTTGGGTCCTTCTTGTAGCTTTACCTTTCTGAGTCTTTCTTGTCGCTCTAACCCCCTGAGTCCTTTTAGCAGCTTTTAACCGCTAGAGTTATTTTAGTAGTGCTATCTCTCTGTGTCTTTATAGTAGCTGTAGCTCGCTGAATCCTTCTAGAAGTTTTTCCCTCTGAGTCCTTCTAGTAGCTCTACCCCACTGGGTCTTTGTGGTTGCTTTAACCATCTGAGTCCTTCTAGTTGCTCTAACCCTCCGAGTCCTTCTAGTAGCTTTAACTCTCTGAGTCCTTTTAGTAGCCTTAAGCATCAGAGTTATTTAATAGTGCCAATTTGCTGAGTCTTTCTAGGGGCTCTACCTCTCTGAGTCCTTTTAGAAGCTCTACCCCACTGTGTCTTTCTAGTTGCTTTAACCATCTGAGTCCTTTTAGTAGCTTTAAACATCTGAGTTATTTTAGTAGTGCTTCCTCTCTAGTACCTGTACCTCTGTGAATCCTTTTAGAAGCTCTTCCCCTACGAGTCGTTCCAGTTGCTCTAAATGTGTGAGTCCTTCTAGTAGCTCTTATCCTATAAGCTCCTTTATAAGTGATACCCCTTTGAGTCCTTCTGGTAGTGCTACGTTTCTGAAGCCTTTCCATTGTCCTATCTCTCTTCTAGCTCTTTCACAGAGTGGACCCGTTATAGTCCTGTTTCTCTGAGGCACTTTCATGGCTTTATCTCTTGGAGGGCCTACACGTCTGAAACCTTTTGCAGCCCTGTCTCTCAGAACCCCCCTTCTACATCTATCCTTAGGAGCGTTTGTGGGAATACCACACGTAGAGGCCCATCCACCTGAGACATTTTGCAGCAGTCTCCCCCAGAAGCCTACTTACAGCTCTTTCACTTTGTGATCCCTCAACCCTTAATACCATACCCACTCTGAAGCATCCCTCTAGCCCTTTATTCAGCCATGAGGACTGTGTTACAAGTACCCTCATACTCCAGTGTAACCAGAACTTCATAATTTCCATACAGGTCTCTACTGGAGCAGCTGAGGAAGCTTCAGGCTATCATAAGCCAGTCCACCAACAAAGTGGCACAGACAGGCACCTGCATTGCGGTGAGTGTCCAAGCTTTTCCAAGCATCTGAAGGTATCTTCCTTGCGTTTCAGGCTCAGTGTTCCCTCTATCACTCTCCTCCTTTCTAGTATCTCATTTTGTTTACCTCCTCTCTACCTCATGTGTCTATTCCAAATCATTCTCACCCTTCTGTCTATTAGTCAAATGCTTCTTCTCCAAAAGATTTTCTCACCCCATATCCTTTCTTTTTTCTGGGTTCTGTCACTGTTACTCCACATGTAGTTATCAGTTCCTCTCATCCTCTTCTCTGTAGGACTTTCCAGTTTGTGACCTCCTATCATCTTAGATTTCCCTTTTCTCTCTCTCTCTCTCTCTCTCTCTCTCTCTCTCTCTCTCTCTCTCTTTCTCTGAACTTCTAACACTCACTCTGTCTCGATCTCTCCCCTTTATCGCTCCCTCCCACGCATGTTTAGAGTTATCCCCAGTGTGTCATCTCCTTGAGCAGTAGATCCACTCAGCCTGGTTGCCGTTCACTTTAGTTGATAGGAACCTAATGGTTGTACCCTTCTTTATTGCTATATGTGACAAAGTAACAGAATCACAATGTAAACAGTACTTGGACTTCCACTAGGAAAAATAACAACTAAGCAAAGCATAGGGACTAGAAGAGCATCGCTTCAGATTGAGTTGAGCAGTGAAGTGCCACCTGCTGAACACAGCCTTTGCATGTAGCCTCTAAGGTGATGTGCTTTTAGGAACAACCTACGCACCCCTCTACCCCCGCCTCCTTCTCCATGCAGCCACGCCCCTTTACCCATTCCCTGCTAGTCTGCCCCGTTCCTTTCTCATAATCTGTATCTTGTGCCAGCTTCCTGACCTCACAGTATTTAAGGGTAGCTCACTGAATACACTGGGACCCTGCCCTTCCCTCTGAACTGAGCACTTGGACCTGACCATTCTTGGCTTGCCGTCAGGTCCTGTGAAGTGACATCATCACTACTGTGCTAACATTTTTGAAGGGTTGCACCCCTGTGCATTCTTCCTATACAGGTGATGTAGTGTCTGATCTTTTTACTGGGAATGTGTGGTCCTGCAGTGTCAGCAACCATGGATCAGCTGCACTGCCTCAGAAGCTTTCACCTGCTGGGCCAGTTTTGGCTTTCACCCTCCCCCCCTTTCCCTTTGTTTCCAGATACAAGTTGAAATGACTTGTGTGCATGAGTTCACCTTACAAAACACCAATACAATTAAATAAAGGGAACGCTAGTGTGCAGAAGTGGAATGCCTGGAAACAATGCAGATTGAAAAGGAGAAGCTGCTTTTTTGCAGGTGGGCTGTGCTGGGTGGAGAGGCCAAGGTATTACTCAAAAACCTTTAGACTTTTCGGAGAGCACACATCTCCCCAACAGTCTCTTGCAGTCCATCATGCATTGCTTCCTCCCCAAGTCCAAGATGCTCCTGGGAAACCACCCTTAGATTACACGGCAGGAAAGAGCGTTTTCCTAAAAACCTTTCCCAGCCCCTATTGCATTCAGGAATGCATTCACTCCATCCATATCTGGAGGCACTGCATGCTTGATGCACCTTTGTGTGATTGGTGCATTAGAGTGTAAACCATGGAAGCCTCCTCTCCCATATATGGTCCTCGCCCAAGGTCAGCGCTTTGAATTTCATGTTGGAGCCAGCTTGGTTGTGCATCCTCATTCTTGGGTTGGAACAGCCAGCGCCAGTTCCATGAGTGGGCCAGTCTGCCCTGGGGCTGCTGGCTGTCATTGCTGTATCTGCGTGTCTGTTGTCCTCCATGATATGATACGATATGATAGGTTAATTACAACGCACTTAATACCCAGAGGTTTCTAAGCGCGGACCCGGGGATCAAACCTGTGTTGCTCTGTGTCGTCTTGCTTCCAAGGTGAGCACGTTGCCCCTGAGCTATCATATCTGAGACAGTGCTGTGGCGTCAGGAGCCCGGTCCCCTCATTACCACTTAGTGTCCTCCTGCTTTGAGAAGGGTATTGGGTGGCCTACCTACAGAATTCCTCCAGCGTGTCTCTTGGAAGGGGAGCCTTTGTGTCTGCTCCACGTTGCCCAGCTGAAGCTCTAAACACCCCCGTGACAGCACTAAGCAGTATCCCTCGACCTGATAAGCTCGGACCTGGCTTTTTCAATATTGCTGTCCTAAATCCCTGAAGAAACATTGGCACCATATCCTTGGGTGCATCCTATATTCTGAGCCTTTCGGATCAGCTTTTAACCCACAGCCATAGGAGGAGCTACACTTCTGTAGTTTCCACACTGAACCGTTTTGCCAGCTGGGGTCTAGAAACTACTGGAAACGGACTTGCAGCCCTTTGCCAGAGGACCGCGGTCCTTAAAACCGAAATAAAAAGACTGCCCATACTGAAGGCTCAACTTTCCCTCCTACCAAACAAAGCTACGAACTTCCTGAGCTGAACAAAGAGAGAACTTGTCTCTCACTTCACCGTCCCTGTGCTTGGTAGAAAATCAGAGCTAGAAAGTCCTGCCTCTTTACCTTTTTCTTCAAAATGATGCCGTGTTTGTTTCTCAGAGTAAATTAAAGAGCGATTTCTTCTTCTCAAAGTGAATACTTCTTGACCTTGTATTTCTTCTGGTAACCGTTTCTCACCCATCGCCCATTCCGCAGCGACAGGCTTTTCTGTCAGGTACTGTTACCAAATGTCCACCATGGAAGCTAGGAACTATCTTTTGCCTGTGGGTGCTTGGTGATGTAGTCCTGGGTTATGGGGGAGCTTGGTTAGTGTCTCGAGTAGAACTAGCTAGACCCCTCCCTTTTATAGAATTATATTTAATTGAGTGTATAACTTAGTCTCTCTCACTCCTGACAGACACTTGCCAATGTATCAGAATCTACCTTACACCTTGCCTCTCAGTCACCCTCTTTTTGATTGCTCATAGCGTTTGGTGATGACGGTAAAACATGAGGCATTTTGAATACCTCCTATTTTTAAAATATCCCTTAATTAAAATCTGGATTTCAAATGAGCTTTTACTGCATGGGGTACATAGGAAATAATTAATAATGAATGAAGAAAACAACTCATACCTACCCCTTGCAATACATTCTATGTACATTCTATGTACCCCATGTGGTAATTAGCCCATGCAATTCCAAATGATAATTAGGTGGCCTTCTAAAAGGAACTGGCATGTAAAATACCTTATATTTTTACTGTTACCACCCTACTTTACTCTTAATAACACTAACAGTATATGCTCTTGTTTTTGTTTACATTCATGAGTTCTCTCTAAATCGTCCTATCTCATAGTGCCCAAACGAATCCTAGTATGGTCTCTTGTCTTTCTCCTCCTTTGGACTTCCCTCAATCTCATTGTCATTGTTGTCCTTTTCTTGGGGCCCCTCCTTGCTCTTTCAGTTGTCCATACCCTCTGTCTCTTGCTCTTGCTGTGTCGTCACTTCCTTCACACTCTCTCTCCCTGTTCCTCTGTCATCTCATGTTTGCCATGTACTGACTTATTCAATGTGGTGCCTCCCTCGTCCCTACTCCTACCCCTAATGTATTGATTTTTTGTTGCAGGTTTTGCTTCTCTCTTTCGCTTTGATCATATTCCCAACCATCAGTCCTTTTGCTAAGAGTAAAGCTGTTGGAGATGATGACTTTGCGCCCGTGAGAGGTAGGTTTATCCTTGTTAGTTCCCTGCACATACTGTAGTTGTTCATTGGTCATTTTGCAGCAATGACCAATGAACAACTGGTTGGCTAGTAGATGTGATTGTGTGACTGAAAGGTGTGTATAGATGGGTCTATTCGTTTTTTGGTGTGTAAATGGGAATCTCCTGTTGGTTGTTCTTCAGTTACAATAACCCCTTCTTTCCTGTATAGGTATATTTCTTCGTGGTCTGTCTGCATTGGAAGGTCTCACTTTGATTGGAATGCATATGGACGTTTCTCCCTTGCGATTCTATCTAACTGATCACTATTTGGTGGTCAGCCATTTTTGTTTGGTCTTTAGGAGCTGGTGTTTCACTGCTGGGCCTGCTTTGGCAAGTCCTGCTGGTTGATATATAGAGGTAAATTAAGAGAATTGCCTCCAGAGACTCGCCAGTGAGGGACTTGACCCCACAGAAAAACCGAAGAGAGACTTGGTGGTAAGTCATTCTTTGACTGTTAGTAGAGGCAAGTCTATGACTGATTGGGCCTTGATGGCAAGTCCACATAATTTCTAGAGGTGTATAAATATTTGCTCGGTACAGGTCAGTATCCTATTCGTTGGCATTTCAATGACACTTCCGTCTCTGGCCGTTTGCAAGGTTAAGTCTTTCACTCGTTCAGGGATCTGCAACCTTTGGCTCTACAGATTCTTTGCACTACAATCCTATGTTCCATCACCATTGGCTGTGCTGGATATAGCTAATGGGAGTTGTAGTCCCAAAGATGTGAACAGCCAAAGGTTGCAGATCCCTACTCTACTTGATCTATGGTAGCACGTCTCTCTTTAGTCGGTCTGGCGAGTTATGTTTCTCATTGGTTGTGTGTGTGTGTTTATGTGTGCACTTGTTGAGTAATCTCTTTGTTTGATCTGTAAAGGTAAGCTTTTCAGTGGTTGATCAGTGGTGGCAAGTTTCTCAGTGATCCTCTGTGGAAGTACGTGGTCCCGAACAGAGCCTGCACCCTGTCAAACTTGGTTCCCCAATGCTCAGACAAGTTCCTCTTTGGATTATTTATATGAGTAATTTACAGACTGAGCAGTGCTTTCAAATGTGTAGTTGACTTGTAGAAGGAAAAGCACTCCTGTATTTGCTGGTAAGTCTCCGTTGTGGCACGTTTCTCACTGATTGATGGTCGGCGGTCACATGTCTCTGCTCTGTTTGCAACACGGAGGTTTCCATTGGTCTCTAATTTAAGTCCTTAATTGTTGGTTGGGGTTTATTAGTGAGCATTTAGTAGCAAGTCTTTCATTTTATATAAGTCTCTCACTGGTTAGTCTGTGGTAACAACCCTGTTATCGGTTTTTAGTTGCCTGCAGCAAACATTTTGAGCCTTACGTTATTTTAATCCCACAGATGTGGAACGTCTCCCAGCCATTAGATTCAATGGTACAGTTGTGTGGTACATGCACGTATAGCAAGCAATGTGCATGAGGTGTCGCACACTATTATATTAAGCGAAATAGGGCCTCATCAGGGGTTGGGCAGTATCCTGGCACTAATTGTGCTTTGATACTGGCCAACACTATTAGCGTTACTGCAACTCGGTCCAGTTCAATTTGCGCCGGATCCCGAGTTGCAGTGGGGAGGTAAATCCCCATTCCATTGGGTCCTTTGGCCCCAACGAGGTTTTCTTCGTGCTATTAGTGCAGGCGTAATTAGCACTGCGCTCATAATGCCAAAAATAGGCAGAACATTTTGAGTTGGCAGAACAGCAAATGTAGTGGTAATAGCGTTACTGCCGCATTTTACCGCTCCGACCAACTTGTGATGAGGCTATAGTAATAAGATGGCCATCATCACAGCGAACCAAAGTCTTTTTACTATGTATCTAATAGTGTGCAAACTCTAATCTGCACACATTTTTAGCATTAAAAGGTATTTGGTTGGTTTATGGGAATTAAGCTTTGCCAATTTATAGCGTGTTTTGAGATGTTATAATTTCAGAATATACTGTAAATCCATACATAGTTCTGAAATATGGTTTGCCTACCTGTAAATTACTATTTAATACATGATATGTGCTCAGATTAGGGTCCACACACTATTGCATTACTATAGACATAGTAAAATTACTTGCATTCACCACATTGAATTAAAGTGTTTCTACTATGTCTATGCTTGATGTTTTAGTGTGCTATCCCTAACTTGCAAACGTTTATAATCATTAATATTGATTTATTAGGTATGTGCGCATTATTTCATAACACTTTTTCAAATGACTTCTCATTTTAGATGATGATTTCACCATCTCAGAACACGCAATAAATAAACAAAATGTACTTAAATAATATCAAACACATTACATAGATTTAAAAATATGTGCATGTTAGACTCTGCACACTATTACATTAAGCACACCTATAATAAAAAGACTTCCTTTCACCACAGGGAACCAACGTCTTTTTACTATATCTTTGATTAATATAAAAGTGTAAAAGTGTGCAAACCCTAACTTGCCGATGTTTTAAGCGTTAAAAAGCTTTTTTACTAGGTATATTGCTAACTAGTAAGCTCTATTTGTCAAATCACAGAGTGGTATGATCACAACAAATCAGAAAGCTCTGTAATTTGAAAAGAAAGTAATGAATTAATGACTATATACCTAGTAAATACATTTTACTGATTGAAAGACGTGCAAGTTAGGGTTTGCACACTGTTACATTAGGCGTGGGCATAGTACAAAGAGCCAGAGGGGAGTGTGAGAGTAGCACGTGGTTTAGTAGGTCAGTAGGAGGCTGTCCCTTTGGTAGGGTCAATCTGTGTGAACTCACCATTGCAAGTGTGCACTAGGGGTGTCCCATGCCACAAGCCGGCTGGGAGGGGCTGCTTTTTGTTAACGTTCGTGTATTTGCATTTCTGACTACACCATTCGATTGTGACATGTGTCTTTGTTGTGTGGTTAACTCTTTAACTGGACCTGTGTAGGGTGTGGACCTAAGTGTGGGCTCTGAGGCCTCTGGGCATGTGGCACTATATGAGAAATAAAGCCACATTCCATCCTAGGCAAGAATGGTTTTGCTACATTTTAGGCCTATAACAGTGCAGCTATCAGTCCACGTGTGCTAGTACGAAGGCACTGGATGCGCAGCAACCGTGTTGAGGACTGCCGGTATATCCGCATTAACGCACACCCGCATTGCCAGAAGTGCGGTTAAAGTAATATTATAGTATGTCCTATCGTGGCGGGCAGGATTGGGAGTGCCTGGTCCAAATCTGCCAATATGCCCACAAGCCATGGTGCCCTAAATCCAGTCTAGTGGTGACTGGCATAGCGCTAAAGCTTATAAACATAACATATGAAGAACCCCTAAGATGTTCCTACGCTATGACTCCCAAATACCTGTCCCTTTTTGAAGGAGGAGGGATAGGGAGAGTGTCCCCTTTTATGCAGCCTGGAATCAGTTCTCCATGACAATATTCCTTTTATCACAAATACGTGTTTTTGCTGATGTTCTGCACTCTTTTCATCTGAACTGGGGGGTACTAATATTTGAAGATATAATTTAAAACTTCATACATTTCTCGATGTACCTTTTTGCAGAGATAGGGTTTTTTGGTATTTGCCCCTGACAAGGCCTAGTATTACTTTATCGGTAACATCTTCATGTGTTGTTTTTACCTTGAGTTTTGTTTTGTGCCCTTTCTTTAGCCTAGTTGAGGATTGCACAGATAGTTCTGTGTCAATAGTGTGGTTATGTTAAGTTGATTTATACTGTGCACTGTTACCATTTCCATGGCCTCCAGGCGCTCAACTGGCTCTGTCAGAAAGTGGATTGGGTAGGTTGGTGAGGCAAGAGGGATGAGATTGAGGTTGTGCTCTTCTGTTGGTGTTTGTAAAACCAGGAGAATCTGGCTGCTATGCGTGTCGGCTTTCTGAGTGTAATTGAATTGTGCGCTCAGAGGTTATTGTGTCTGGGGGAGGTAACCTTCAGTGTCTGGGTTGTTTGGGGCAGTTTGAGCTTATGGCTGATGTGTGTTTTGTGTGAGGTAGGGCTGGCATGTTAGTTTGTGTGAGGTATGCGTGGGGTATTCTGGAGGGCAGGAAAGAGCAGGGATGGTTAGTGATTAGTACAGTTTGGTTGTTTTATTGTTGGTTCCAGGATCTGTACTGTCACTTGACTGACTTGGGTCCGCAGTGACATTGTGGGAGGCACCCATTTTTATGCTAATCACAGTGAATTTAATAGCCACGTTTTCAGTTGCTTTCTTTGTTTTTTTTTATTAAACCCGTGTCATACATCAGCACAAATGAAAGCTTTTTAACTCAATCAATAAATGTATAAATAAACATAATAAAAAATGCATTCCATTAAGGGGGAATCCCAGAAATAACCCACCCAATCAAAGCAGTAGGACACACCCTGCCTACTAGGCATCAGTTCAACTACAAATCCCTCAGAATATAAATCAAAATAAATGTAAAAAATATAATGTAAGATTCATTGTTCCCTCACATTATCAAATCCCATAGGGCCCCACAAATAAATGTGCGCCCAAAACCAGATGCAAGAAGGCCTGTAGACCTAAGGGTTTCCAGAGCTTCGTAATAAATATGCCTAACGGTCTCAATTTGATCAGAGCCACATAGACAGCACAAGCGAGACAACCTTGGGAGGTTGTTCCAAGCAGCCGTGACTTCCAAGGTCTTAACATAGTTGGTTTTAAGTTTGTGGTAATCCCAGACCAATGTGTTGCCAACACATTTTCTGATGTAACTCGGAAAGTGTTCCCGCAAGAGTGAATAAGCCGCTATTGGACTTCGTAGCAAGGTCTGCGATATACTGCTCATGATAAGAAACATAAACTGAAGCTTGCGTACCAGTTTTGAACCCTGGAAGTGACCAGCTTAAGGAAACAGCAGGCACCAAGGACAACCATTTAGTGGCAATGTTATTAATAAAGTGTAAGGCACTGCTCTGCATGAAGTCCGCCTTGTCCCGGCCAGCATTACAAATAAGTGAATTCAAAGAGCCAGGCTGTGCATTCACTAGTCTCCAGTAGATATCCAAGAAAGACTGCAGTCGAACCTTACAAGGAAAAAAGAAATAAAGAAAAATAGTCTGCACCAGGGTGCATGTGGGGAGTCAAAATAGCCTCTTGAGGAGAAATGACTCCAATTTCGCCACACCCTCTTCACTCACATGTTGCTAGCCTACCGCCCCGTAAATAATAATAGAGCTAATCTTGGCAGTGTATAATTTCGCCAGGATCCCAAGTGAATAACCACCTCCAGAGCTAGTCAGTTTGCTCAAACACCCACAGACCTGGGACATTCTCAGCTTAATATGGTCCAAGTGCGAAAAACCATAAAGGCCAACATCAAAATGGATTCCCAAGTATTTATATTCACTTACCACCTCGAGTTTATTTCCCTCGAGGTGCCAGTCGTGGTGGACCTTTTGTGGCCAGGAGGATGAAACACCATGACCTTTGTTTTATTAATATTAACCACGAGTTCTAGGGAGGACGAGAAGGTTTTTAACCGTTCCAAAGAGGCCTGTAGGCCATGTGGGGTATGGTTGAGCAGTGTGATGTCTTTTGCATAGCCCATCCATTGGAGGGGAAAATTGCCCACCTTTGGGGGGATTGATAATGGGTTGGCCAGGGCAGCATCCATGTCTGCTAAATATAGATTAAACAGAAGGGAGGCAAGCGTACATCCCTGTTTCAAGCCACGGGTCGTAGCTATCCAAGAGGAGGTTATACCCGACTGGTCCAGCCAAACTTTCACGCTAGTGTCAAAGTGGAGGGCGATGACCATAGACAAAAGTCCAGCCGGAATATTCCATAAGGATAGTTTCTACCAGGGCTTGTTGCGATTAACCAAATCGAATGCAGCGCAATAGTCAATAAACGCAACATAGAATAAGGCAGGCCTGTTGTACGACCGTCTGTAAAGCAAGGCAATTTGTTGTTGTACTCAAACGTCCTTGGAAGCTGGTCTGATTAGGTGAAATATGCTTTACCTCAACAGCCCATGTCCCTAATTCCTTAAGGAGCATATGGAGAAAGATTTTTGAAGAGGCATCAGGCATAGCAAGGAGACGATAATTGCCAGGGTCAGAATGGTCAGCCTTCTTCCAAATAGGAATGACAATACTGTCTCTCCAGGAGCTTGGTGTAAACTGGGATTCACCAATCCAATGGAAGAGAAAGTCCAATGCACTGGCCCAACTGTCAGCATCTCTCTTAACCATCGCGCTGCAAATGCCGTCAGGGACGTTGAGCTCGGGATGACTTGCTGCCAGTAATTAACTTCAGGATGTCATGAGAGGTAGAGGTGTAATGCCATCAGCCCAGGGGCAGACGAGGTCTGTTGATAGAAATGTCACCTCCTCCCAGCGTTTTGGTAATGTACTTGATCCAGGCAGATTCGGGAGTGCCAAGGAGATCACGAACTGAGTGGTGACCATCGACCACCTTCCAGAATTGATGTTCATTATTGGCAAGAGCCAGGCCAAATAAACTCTGCCATTGTGCACATGCAATTATATAACAATGCTGTTTTACCAACTTCCGTTGTTGGAGTTTAGCTTTATTCTATAGTATGGCACATGCCGGGGATGCTAAGTCCATTCACGCAATTGTTCACAGTTCCTTGTGCAATTCCTCGTGGAAATGTTCCCATCATATGGGTGACGATGGAAAGAATGAAGGGATGTAGGCTTCTTAGCCCCAACGTTTCTTCTACGAAATGTAGATGTAACAAAGGCCTTTACAAATTTCCCAAATTCTCTCTTCGCAACGGAGGAACAAAAGCAAGGATTTGCCACGTGCATAGTCGCACAGCGATCGACGTAGGCAGCAAGAGCCAAACATAAGCTAGCAGAGGCTTCATCCAGTTTACGCTCATTTCACGACATACGATTTAAGGAGGGATTAACCCTCAACACCCCAGTTGTTTCAGGGACATCAGATGACACACAGAGGTTTGCGGTCATCACAAGACTACCAGTCGTTTTCTGAAGGTGAGGTGGTCTTCTGTCGTTCTTATCTCCTTCGGGATTAAGTTCCATAGATTGGCTATTAGACAGGAGAATGTGGTTCCTCTCACTTTCCTTTTTTCGTAGTGCTTTGTTTCAATTTGGAGGTCGTTATTTGATCTTAGGTTTCTTCCTGGTTGGTCGTGGCTGATTTTGAGTGAGGAATGCTGCTCCTTGTCTGTGTAGTGATTTGTGGGCGAGGCAGAGGGTTTTGAAGTTAATTCGTTATTTTTACTGGGAGCCAGTGTAGGTTTCTCAGGGCTGGTGTGATGTGGTCGCTTCTGTTTAGTCTCAGGCGTATTCTTTCTGCAGTATTTTGGATGCTTTGGAGTTTTTTAGGGGCTGTTCTGCCATTCTAAGGTAGAGGCTTTTTGTGTAGTTGATTCTTGATAATACTAAGGAGGGGATTGTGAGGGTTCTATGTGGGAAGGAGAGGTGGGTGGATGCCTCTAATTAGTCACAGGATATAGAAGCATTTCTTTTCTACTGGGTTGACTTGTTGTTCTAGTGAGACTCTGTTGTCCATGAGCGTTCCCAGGTTTTTTTACCACTGCAGGTGGCCAGTTCAGTTGTGTGTTTGTCGCATTATCCTCTGGGGAGATCATTATTTCTGCTTTGATCGGATTTACAGGCCGATTCATGGAATAAATAGCATGGCGCAAGTGGGCAAAAACGTGCGAATCGCAGTGGAATTGCGAAATTCGCAGTGCAATTGTGAAAATCGCACGAAAAGCAGCGCACATCGATTCATGGAAGGGCGTGCGCGAAAAAACCATCTGATGTGTGCTAAAAAAGTGCGTGGCGCACGTTGGCGCACAGGCCATCTAACGGCGTGCGCCAGGTCACAGCGAAAATCGCACAGGCCACAGCGAAAATCGCACATAGCGCGGCGCACGCTACAAAAGTAGGCGGAACACGGGGCGTAACACTCGGAATGGGGAACAACTTGCCAAAATGTGGGCGTCACGGGGGAAGTACAGGGTGCAAGTGCGCGGAACGCCCACACGCTCGCCTACAACACGTATTCATGGAATCGAATAGGGCAAAACAGCGCACGGTCAAACCAGCGCACAGGCACAAACACGACCGCCACAAGAAAGCAGGCGGTAGCGTCCCTGCGCCTGTAAAAAATGTGCGCCAAAAGGTGCGCCAACAAATAGCACCTATATACAGCTATGATGAATGTCCAATACTGTGGCCCTCCAGGACAAATGACGTGCAAAGGGATACCCACAAACACGGACACCCGCTGACTGAAAAATAAAGTGTGCGTGTATTTCGGGGTGCGCGGGAATTTTCACACGTGAATTGGCTGGGTACGTGGATTCCAGGGGTGCGCGGGAAGTTCCACACGCGATTTGGCTGGGTACGTGGATTACAAGGGTGCGCAGGAAGTTCCACACGCGATTTGGCCGGGTACGTGGATTTCAGGAGTGCGCGGGAAGTTCCACACGCGATTTGGCCGGGTACGTGTATTTCAGGGGTGCGCAGGAAGTTAAACACGTGATTTGGCTGGGTACGTGAATTTCAGGGGTGCGCGCGAAGTTCACACGCGATTTGGCCGGGTACGTGGATTTCAGGGGTGCGCGGGAAGTTTAACACGCGATTTTGCTGGGTACGTGGATTCCAGGGGGGCGCGGGAAGTTCAACACGCGATTTTGCTGGGTACGTGGATTCCAGGGGTGCGCGGGAAGTTCAACACGCAATTTGGCTGGGTACGTGGATTCCAGGGGTGCGCGGGAAGTTCAACACGCGATTTGGCTGGGTATGTGTATTTCGGTGTTGCAGGGGAATGCTACACGTGATATGGCCATGTGGGTCCCCCAGGTGTTCCCTCTACACCCTCCACGGCCCCTGCAGGCAGCCCACACCACAGGGTACTACCCTGCACACCTGCTCATGGCCCACAGGCAACCCATCCACCATGGCCATGCCCATCAGCCAATCCACATGTCACCTTGCACCACTGATCACCAACACATGTCTCCCACCACCCCCACCCCCCAACCACCAGGGGCAGCCTCCACCAGGCCCCCACTCATGTCCCCTATTACCCCCACCCCCCCGCAGTGCAGGGGCACCCTCCACCAGGCACCCACTCATGTCTCCCACCACCCCCACCCCCCAGCAGTGCAGGGGCAGCCTCCACCAGGCCCCCACTCATGTCCCCCTGCACCTCCACCCCCCAGCCACCAGGGGCAGCCTCCACCAGGCCCCCACTCATGTCCCCCTGCACCCCCACCCCCCAGCCACCAGGGGCAGCCTCCACCAGGCCCCCACTCATGTCCCCCTGCACCCCCACCCCCCAGCCACCAGGGGCAGCCTCCACCAGGCCCCCACCCATGTCTACCACCACCCCCAACCCCCAGCAGTGCAGGGGCAGCCTCCACCAGGCCCCCACTCATGTCTACCACCACCCCCACCCCCTAGCCACAAGGGGCAGCCTCCACCAGGCCCCCACTCATGTCTCCCACCACCCCCACCCCCCAGCAGTGCAGGGGCAGCCTCCACCAGGCCCCCACTCATGTCCACCTGCACCCCCACCCCCCAGCCACCAGGGGCTGCCTCCACCAGGCCCCCACTCATGTCCCCCTGCACCCCCCCCAGCCACCAGGGGCAGCCTCCACCAGGCCCCCACTCATGTCTACCACCACCCCCACCCCCCAGCCACCAGGGGCAGCCTCCACCAGGCCCCCCTCATGTCCCCCTGCACCCCCACCCCCCAGCCACCAGGGGCAGCCTCCACCAGGCCCCCACTCATGTCTACCACCACCCCCACCCCCCAGCCACCAGGGGCAGCCTCCACCAGGCCCCCACTCATGTCGATCACCACCCCCACCCCCCAGCAGTGCAGGGGCAGCCTCCACCAGGCCCCCACCCATGTCTACCACCACCCCCACCCCCCAGCAGTGCAGGGGCAGCCTCCACCAGGCCCCCACCCATGTCTACCACCACCCCCACCCCCCAACCACCCAGGGCAGCCTCCACCAGGCCCCCACTCATGTCTCCAACCACCCCCACCCCCCAGCAGTGCAGGGGCAGCCTCCACCAGGCCCCCACCCATGTCTACCACCACCCCCACCCCCCAGCAGTGCAGGGGCAGCCTCCACCAGGCCCCCACCCATGTTGACCACCACCCCCACCCCCCAGCCACCAGGGGCAGCCTCCACCAGGCCCCCACTCATGTCTACCACCACCCCCACCCCCCAGCAGTGCAGGGGCAGCATCCACCAGGACCCCACTCATGTCTCCCAACACCCCCACCCCCCAGCAGTGCAGGACAGCCTCCAACAGGCACCCACTCATGTCCCCCTGCACCCCCAGCCACCAGGGGCAGCCTCCACCAGGCCCCCACTCATGTCTCCCACCACCCCCACCCCCCAGCAGTGCAGGGGCAGCCTCCACCAAGCCCCCACTCATGTCCCCCTGCACCTCCACCCTGTCATGATCTCTGCTTCCAAAAGGTCAGGGTTTTCCCAACTCCCTTGGAAGCAGATCCATAACCCAGGTTCCGAGGGCCAACCAGTCCCAATTGGGACCTTTTGGACCCAGTCCTGGCGCCAGTGGCACCAGGCTCATAAATGTGCCCAGTCCCAGCGCTGGAAGCGCCGGGCTCATGATGCTTGGGTGGACTTACCTGCAGCAGACCATGCTGCTTACTTGCCTGCCAGCTGAGCCTCTGATCCTCTTCTGTTTGGAACTACTTTTCTGTTGGGTGGGGCAGGAGCCACTCCCTAGATTCAGAACACTGGAACTCTTCTGGAAAGCAGGAACTTACCTAGGCGTGGCTGTGGAAGGAGACACCTAAGCACTACAGGAGGCTATTTAAACCACACCCGGTGGATGAATCTTGCTTTGCGTTATTCTGCATCCTCTGCAGCAGAACGCTCATCGTGTCTTCTGCATCGGATCCTGGGCCTAAGGAAAAAGGCTTACCATCCTGAATCCAGTCTTCAGCAACACCTATAAAGACAAGAAAGAACAGGTTAGCATTCCGGCATCTGAAAGACAAAGGCTTACCTACTCTTCGTGCGCTCGGAGGTCTTCACACTGCATTCCGGCATCTGAAAGACAAAAGCTTACCGACTCTTCGCACGCTCCGGAGGCCTTCGGCGCTGCATCCTGCATCTGAAAGACAAAACAAGGTGCGTTTAAAGACATTGGGGAACTTTGATACTCACGTGCCATTACTCCTTTCCACATCAACCCCAGTGGGTATTCCGGCACCCTGCAGCCGCTCCGAACTCGTACCTGCAAAATAAAAGACAGTTAGAGCGCATCGTGAAGCAGGCAACAAGCGCTTACTTACGTGCTTCCAAGCGCTTCTATTCATCATACGGACTCCATCTTCAACTCACTTCAGCCCGTCATCCGCCATCGCCGGAACCTGCAAAACAAGAGACATCATTGCTAAAGACTTTAAAGACAATAGAATTACTCGAAACTTACCGTTCGTGCAGTAAACAACGGACAGCAGTCCTCTGAAGTCAAGAGGCCTGCGCTACCGATCCAGTGAAGAAACTGGTTACAGCACCCTGCCCCGAGGCAGATGGAGAGCTCGGCATTCACTTACCTAAGGTGAGAGCGTTAACCTTTGGGGGTCTACAGGAGAGCAAAAAAGGGAAGAGATAGGGACACCCCAATAACCCCAGTTCATTAATCCCATATTTTCTGTCTGCAGACATCTTACTCTTGAAGTCAGGCATACAGTGCACAGAGGTCCAGCCCAAAGAGCCAACCGGGTGCTACACATCACGTTTGAAGATACGGTAGTCGCCCAGTCAAGACCGGCGCCTCTGCGAGAATCAGGTGAGCGTCACAGAACGCAAAGCCTACCGCAAAACACTCGCCCAGGCGCTATGGAAACCTCGGATACTGACCATCTAGCCCGGTTACTTGGGGAACTAAGGGCAGAAGTGCATGCAGCTCGTCAGGAAACGAATGCTCTAAGAAGGGAACTAATTATTTCCAAGGAGAGAACAGACGGTCTTGCTAGACAATTGCTACAGTCACAAGCCGGACAAACCCCGTTACCCGCATCAGGGGCAAATCTTCCTTCAACATCCTCTATGAATCCAGTGCAGATCAACCTACCTGGGAATGTACCTCTGGCTCCGCCCGAACGATTTTCTGGTGACCCAAAGAGGTTTGCAGTATTTATCAATCAGTGCCGGTTGCTCTTCTTATGCCGGCCAGCAGCCTTTCCAACTGATCAAGCTAAAGTAGCTTTTGTACTTTCGTACCTTAGTGGCAATGCGGCAGACTGGTCGATCCCTCTAGTTAATCAAGATGATCCGGTTCTCCATGATTTTCAAGCCTTTCAGCTTAGTATGGAAAAACTGTTCGCAAGACATTCACAGGGGCAGGCCTTGGACAATGAGCTTCTTTCGTTGCGACAGGGTAATCAAGACCTTTTGGCTTATATTGCATCTTTCAATAGACTAATAGTGGAAACTCAATGGCCTGAGGACAAAAGGATTACGCTGTTTTACAGAGGTCTACGTGGAGAGCTCAAAGACGTTTTAGCCCAAGTAGTGAATCCCCCACAAGACTGTTCGGATTATATAGACTTGGTCGTTCAAATAGATCATAGACTGCAGAACAGGAAGGCCGACCGTTCCAAGTTTGATGCTCGAGTATTTTCCAAACCGCCAACTCCTTTCAAAGGAGTAGACTCCGGGGAACCCATGCAAATCGGGGGTCTGAAAGGTCCTCTAACACAAAAGGAGCGGGAAAGGAGAAAACAGTTGCAATTATGCCTATATTGCGGAAACTCAGGGCACTTTCTTCGAGACTGTCCGGTGAAACCTGCCAAGAAGGCAGTAGGAGCTGCAGTTACCAAAGTTACAAACTCTGAGCAGGGAAACAACCTCGCCCGACAAGAATAGAGGTCCTCTTGCCGAGCGTGAAAACCAGTTCCGTGACCTCGCATTTCGTGATACCTATGGTCCTCATTAGCCCTGATAATCCGGATCGATTACATGCAATTGAAGCTTACGTCGACAGCGGTGCCATCGGCAATTATGTGGATCATGAAATGGTTTTGAGGATGAATCTAACTCTTTGTCCCAAGGCTGTAAAGGACGTCATTACTACAGTGGATGGTACGGAGATAGCCTCCGGGCCAGTAACGCATACCACTCAAGAGGTGACGCTAGTAAGTCAAGATGGACACCATGAGAAGATCGTGTTCGATGTGATCAAGGCCCCTCAGTTTCAGATTATTCTAGGAATACCTTGGTTAGAGAAACACAATCCTCTGATCGATTGGCGAGCAAGAACGGTCCAGTTTCCAGAATGTGTCTCTACTTGTCACCCTCCACCTGGTGTTGCACTGGCAGCAATTTCTTCAGAGACTCCCCAGTTACCTCCCGAATACCTTGAATACCAAGATGTTTTCCGGAAGGATCAGGCTAACACTCTACCTCCTCATAGGTCTTATGACTGCCAGATAGACCTGATACCTGGATCTACTCCTCCTTGTAGTAGAATTTATGCCCTCACCGAGCCTGAGAACCTTCAACTTTGACAATACCTGGATCAATACCTGGCGAATGGGTTTATTCGTCCTTCCAAGTCCCCTGCTTCTTCAGCTTTGTTCTTCGTTCCAAAAAAGGAAGGAGACCTTAGAACTTGTATCGATTATCGCTCCCTGAACCAGATCACCGTTAAGAATAGATATCCGTTACCTTTGATCCCTGAACTCCTGGACCAAGTCAGAAAAGCATGCATATATACAAAGCTGGATCTTAGAGGAGCCTACCACTTGGTACGAGTAAAAGAGGGCGATGAATGGAAGACTGCCTTCCGCACCAAGTATGGGCTATTTGAATATCAGGTCATGCCCTTCGGACTTTGCAATGCCCCGGCCGCCTTTCAATATTTTATGAACGATGTCCTCAGAGAGCTCATAGATGTGTGTGTTGTTGTTTACATTGACGACATCCTTGTTTATTCTTCATCGGAATCTGAACATCGGAAACACGTGAAAATGGTCCTCGAAAGATTGCGTCAACACAAACTTTTCGCTAAGTTGGAAAAATGTGTTTTCAACGTGACTGAAGTTGAATTCTTGGGATTCATATTATCACCTGGTGGAGTACGTATGGATTCAAAGAAGGTCGATGCAGTTCTCAAATGGCCATCACCATCCTCCGTAAAAGGTGTGCAAAGCATGTTAGGCTTCGCTAACTTTTACCGCAGGTTTATCCCCGAATTCTCTCGAATAGTCCAGCCCATCACTTCCTTGTTAAAGAAAAACAAACGTTTTGAATGGTCTACCGAGGCGGAACAAGCTTTCCAGGATTTGAAGACTAAATTTATCTCTGCACCAATCTTAAAACACCCTCGCCCCCGAACTCCCCTACATCGTGGAAACTGATGCTTCAAACCTTGCCATGGGGGCAGTTCTATCACAAAAGGACCCGGTAACCAATCAGTTGCATCCCGTGGCATTTTGGTCCCGCAAATTCTCGCCTCCTGAAATCAATTACACGATTACTGACAAGGAACTTCTGGCTATCAAGTCTGCCTTTAAGGCTTGGCGGCATTATCTGCTGGGGGCCCGACACACCGTTACTGTGATTACGGATCACCGAAACCTGCAATATTTGAAAACCGCAAAAGCCCAATCCTCTAGACAACTCCGTTGGGCATTATTCTTTGCCGAGTTTGACTTCATAATTACCTATCGACCTGGTACAAAGAACGGTAAAGCTGATGCCCTTTCTCGGATGGGAGTGGAAGAACACTTGATCAACCCTAAACCTGTACCAATCATTCCCGAACAAAGAATTCTGGGTGTAATCGCCACAGAATCCATAGAGGAAGTTAAGGATAAAGCCAGGCAACTTGTAACTCCAGCAGACATACAGAATTGGCATCTGCAGGGAAAGGACTTTGCAGTAAAGGACAACTTATTGTATTTCCAAGAACGATTATACCTACCCAGCACAGATTTACAGAAAAAAGTAATCTCCTGTTATCACGATTCTTTAATGGAAGGTCATCCCGGTATGGCCAAGACCTCAGAAAAGATCAAGCGCTACTTCTGGTGGCCGTCTTGGAAAAAAGATATTAGAGACTTTATAATGTCTTGTGGAGTATGCGCCCAAAACAAGAGTCAAAAGGAAAGACCAGCAGGCCTCTTACGCGCTATTGACATCCCACCTCGCCCTTGGCATACGCTTTCTATGGAGTTCATCACCGATCTACCTCCATGCTCCGGATACAATACGATTCTAGTAATCGTGGACTTATTCTCCAAGATGGCGCATTTCATTCCGCTCAAAGGCTTGCCAACAGCAGCAACTCTGGCCCGAGAATTTCTCGAAAACATCGTCCGACTACACGGTTTTCCTTCGGTTCTAATTTCGGATCGAGGTAGTCAATTTATTTCTCATTTTTGGCGAAGTTACTGTCGGTCGGCTCAAATTGATGTGAGACTATCGACCAGTCACCACCCTCAGACCGACGGACAAACCGAGAGGACCAATCAAACTCTGGAACAGTATTTACGCTGCATGCTGCAACAAACTGAAAAAACTTGGAAAGACATCCTTTGGATAGCCGAATATGCCTACAATAACTCTGTCCATTCGGGAACTGGGAAAACACAGTTTTTTCTTTTGTACGGCAGTCACCCTCGAACCTCGGAGTTGGATCCCCTCCAAGATCTTGAAACACCAGCAGTAGACTACCTGCATTCTACAATCACCCAAGCCTTTAAGGAAGCTGTTTCTCATCTTCAAAGGGCTAAAGAACAATACAAGAAAGGAGCAGATCAACATCGGAAGGAAGCCCCTCAATATCAAGTAGGGGACCAAGTCTGGTTATCCACCAAATATCTACCTCTAAAAGGGCCACGCACATTCAACCCAAGATATCTTGGTCCCTATTCCATCACTACCATAATAAACCCAGTAGCGGTCAAGTTGGACTTGCCCCCTCACATGAAGATACATCCGGTCTTCCACGTCTCTCTATTAAAACCCGTGCAACCTCGAACCCGACTAACTAAATCTCCAAAACCCATCCTAGTTGATGGAGAACTCGAGTTTGAAGTCAAAAGCATTCTGGACTCCAAGATCTCCAAATCTAAACTATTTTACCTAATTGACTGGAAAGGGTACGGCCCCCAAGAGAGATCCTGGGAACCTGCTGAATATGTCCACGCTCCTCGCCTAATCAAAAGATTTCACCGAACATTTCCTGACAAGCCAAAACCCCCGGAGAAGCCCGGTTTGGGAGGGGCCTTGAGGGGAGGTACTGTCATGATCTCTGCTTCCAAAAGGTCAGGGTTTTCCCAACTCCCTTGGAAGCAGATCCATAACCCAGGTTCCGAGGGCCAACCAGTCCCAATTGGGACCTTTTGGACCCAGTCCTGGCGCCAGTGGCACCAGGCTCATAAATGTGCCCAGTCCCAGCGCTGGAAGCGCCGGGCTCATGATGCTTGGGTGGACTTACCTGCAGCAGACCATGCTGCTTACTTGCCTGCCAGCTGAGCCTCTGATCCTCTTCTGTTTGGAACTACTTTTCCTGTTGGGTGGGGCAGGAGCCACTCCCTAGATTCAGAACACTGGAACTCTTCTGGAAAGCAGGAACTCTTTTCTTACCTAGGCGTGGCTGTGGAAGGAGACACCTAAGCACTACAGGAGGCTATTTAAACCACACCCGGTGGATGAATCTTGCTTTGCGTTATTCTGCATCCTCTGCAGCAGAACGCTCATTGTGTCTTCTGCATCGGATCCTGGGCCTAAGGAAAAAGGCTTACCATCCTGAATCCAGTCTTCAGCAACACCTATAAAGACAAGAAAGAACAGGTTAGCATTCCGGCATCTGAAAGACAAAGGCTTACCTACTCTTCGTGCGCTCCGGAGGTCTTCACACTGCATTCCGGCATCTGAAAGACAAAAGCTTACCGACTCTTCGCACGCTGCGGAGGCCTTCGGCCCTGCATCCTGCATCTGAAAGACAAAACAAGGTGCGTTTTAAGACATTGGGGAACTTTGATACTCACGTGCCATTACTCCTTTCCACATCAACCCCAGTGGGTATTCCGGCACCCTGCAGCCGCTCCGAACTCGTACCTGCAAAATAAAAGACAGTTAGAGCGCATCGTGAAGCAGGCAACAAGCGCTTACTTACGTGCTTCCAAGCGCTTCTATTCATCATACGGACTCCATCTTCAACTCACTTCAGCCCGTCATCCGCCATCGCCGGAACCTGCAAAACAAGAGACATCATTGCTAAAGACTTTAAAGACAATAGAATTACTCGAAACTTACCGTTCGTGCAGTAAACGACGGACAGCAGTCCTCTGAGGTCAAGAGGCCTGCGCTACCGATCCAGTGAAGAAACTGGTTACAGCACCCTGCCCCGAGGCAGATGGAGAGCTCGGCATTCACTTACCTAAGGTGAGAGCGTTAACCTTTGGGGGTCTACAGGAGAGCAAAAAAGGGAAGAGATAGGGACACCCCAATAACCCCAGTTCATTAATCCCATATTTTCTGTCTGCAGACATCTTACTCTTGAAGTCAGGCATACAGTGCACAGAGGTCCAGCCCAAAGAGCCAACCGGGTGCTACACATCACCTTTGAAGATACGGTAGTCGCCCAGTCAAGACCGGCGCCTCTGCGAGAATCAGGTGAGCGTTACACCCCCCCCAGCCACCAGGGGCAGCCTCCACCAGGCCCCCACTCATGTCCCCCTGCACCCCCACCCCCAGCCACCAGGGGCAGCCTCCACCAGGCCCCCACTCATGTCCCCCTGCACCCCCACCCCCCAGCCACCAGGGGCAGCCTCCACCAGGCCCCCACTCATGTCTACCACCACCCCCACCCCCCAGCCACCAGGGGCAGCCTCCACCAGGTCCCCACTAATGTCTCCCACCACCCCCACCCCCCAGCAGTGCAGGGGCAGCCTCCACCAGGCCCCCACCCATGTCTACCACCACCCCCACCCCCCAGCAGTGCAGGGACAGCCTCCACCAGGCCCCCACCCATGTCTACCACCACCCCCACCCCCCAGCCACCAGGGGCAGCTTCCACCAGGCCCCCACTCATGTATCCCACCACCCCCACCCCCCAGCAGTGCAGGGGCAGCCTCCACCAGGCCCCCACCCATGTCTACCACCACCCCACCCCCCAGCAGTGCAGGGACAGCCTCCACCAGGCCCCCACCCATGTCTACCACCACCCCCACCCCCCAGCCACCAGGGGCAGCCTCCACCAGGCCCCCACTCATGTCTACCACCACCCCCACCCCCCAGCAGTGTAGGGGCAGCCTCCACCAGGACCCCACTCATGTCTCCCACCACCCCCACCCCCAGCAGTGCAGGGGCAGCCTCCAACAGGCACCTACTCATGTCCCCCTGCACCTCCACTCCCCAGCCACCAGGGGCAGCCTCCACCAGGACCCCACTCATGTCTCCCACCACCCCCACCCCCCAGCAGTGCAGGGGCAGCCTCCACCAGTCCCCCACTCATGTCCCCCTGCACCCCCACCCCCCAGCCACCAGGGGCAGCCTCCACCAGGCCCCCACTCATGTCCCCCTGCACCCCCACCCCCCAGCCACCAGGGGCAGCCTCCACCAGGCCCCCACTCATGTCCCCCTGCACCCCCACCCCCCAGCCACCAGGGGCAGCCTCCACCAGGCCCCCACTCATGTCCCCCTGCACCCCCACCCCCCAGCCACCAGGGGCAGCCTCCACCAGGCCCCCACCCATGTCTACCACCACCCCCACCCCCCAGCAGTGCAGGGGCAGCCTCCACCAGGTCCCCACTCATGTCTACCCCCAGCCCCCAGCCACCAGGGGCAGCCTCCACCAGGCCCCCACTCATGTCTCCCACCTCCCCCACCCCCCAGCAGTGCAGGGGCAGCCTCCACCAGGCCCCCACTCATGTCCCCCTGCACCCCCACCCCCCAGCCACCAGGGGCAGCCTCCACCAGGCCCCCACTCATGTCTACCACCGCCCCCACCCCCCAGCCACCAGGGGCAGCCTCCACCAGGCCCCCACTTATGTCTCCCACCACCCCCACCCCCCAGCAGTGCAGGGGCAGCCTCCACCAGGACCCCACTCATGTCCCCCTGCACCCCCACCCCCCAGCCACCAGGGGCAGCCTCCACCAGGCCCCCACTGATGTCCCCCTGCACCCCCACCCCCCAGCCACCAGGGACAGCCTCCACCAGGCCCCCACTCATGTCCCCCTGCACCCCCTCCCCCCAGCCACCAGGGGCAGCCTCCACCAGGCCCCCACTCAAGTCTACCACCACCCCCACCCCCC
This sequence comes from Ambystoma mexicanum, assembly GCF_040938575.1. Classification (NCBI taxonomy): domain Eukaryota; kingdom Metazoa; phylum Chordata; class Amphibia; order Caudata; family Ambystomatidae; genus Ambystoma; species Ambystoma mexicanum. The sequence goes on along the minus strand of NC_090921.1, from coordinate 515,954,911 downwards.
AGCCACCAGGGGCAGCCTCCACTAGGCCCCCACTCATGTCTCCCACCACCCCCACCCCCAGCAGTGCAGGGGCAGCCTCCACCAGGCCCCCACCCATGTCTACCACCACCCCCACCCCCCAGTAGTGCAGGGGCAGCCTCCACCAGGACCCCACTCATGTCTACCACCACCCCCACCCCCCAGCAGTGCAGGGGCAGCCTCCAACAGGCCCCCACTCATGTCCCCCTGCACCCCCACCCCCCAGCCACCAGGGGCAGCCTCCACCAGGCCCCCACTCATGTCCCCCTGCACCCCCACCCCCCAGCCACCAGGGGCAGCCTCCACCAGGCCCCCACTCATGTCTACCACCACCCCCACCCCCCAGCCACCAGGGGCAGCCTCCACCAGGCCCCCACTCATGTCTCCCACCACCCCCACCCCCCAGCCACCAGCCTCCACCAGGCCCCCACCCATGTCTCCCACCACCCCCACCCCCCAGCCGTGCATATTTGCCTGGGTACGTGTTCTTCGTGGTGCGCGTGAAGTTCCACACGCGATTGTACGTGTACTTCGGGGTGCGCGTGAACTTCCAAACGCGATTTGGCTGTGTACGTGGATTTCAGGGGTGCGCGGGAAGTTCCACACGCGATTTGGCCGGGTACGTGTATTTCAGGGGTGCGCGGGAAGTTAAACACGCGATGTGGCTGGGTACGTGGATTTCAGGGGTGCGCGCGAAATTCACACGCGATTTGGGCGGGTAAGTGGATTTCAGGGGTGCGCGGGAAGTTCAACATGCGATTTTGCTGGGTACGTGGATTCCAGGGGTGCGCGCGAAGTTTCACACGCGATTGGGCCTGTGAGAGTGGGTCACATGTATTCCAGGGGTGGGCGGGAATATTTACCCGCGACTGTGCCTGTGAGAGCGTGCTACGTGTATTCCTGGTGTGGGCGGGAAGATTCACACGTTCGCCTACGACGTGCCGAAAAAGTGTCCAATCCTGACACACGTATGCCAGCATGAAGCAGGCGTACGTCGACCCGTGCAGCATAAAAGTGCGCGAAAACCACAAACAAGCTCATACGCCAGGATGAATATACCATTCCTAGCAGCAGTGGCCGTGGGTTACCAAAGGAGGAGGAGGAGGAGGAGGATAGTGAGGGCCCGAATTTTCACTCCCAGAACCAGCCTTTTTGGGATGCCTGATGACCAGGTGTATGGGAGGTACAGGTTTCCCCTACACATGATACTTGACCTGGTCAGTGAGTGGGAGGATGACCTCACATCACCCACCCTGTGCTCCCAAGCACTCAGCCCCCTGGAGAAGGTCCTCAATGTACTGCACTTCTTGGTCACAGGATCATTTCAGCGGACAAGTGCCATAGTGGGTGGGGTGTCACAGGCCACGCAGTCACGTTCCTACACCAGGTCTTGAACATCATCACTGCACGCCCATCAGTCCGTAGGCACATATACCTGCCCAGGACACCTGCAGAAAGGCAGGCTGCCACCCTCGATTTCTACGGTGTGGCACAATTTCCAAAAGTGCTAGGTGCCATTGACTGCACCCATGTGGCACTACGTCCCCCCAGGGCATCTGAGCACATCTATAGGAACCGCAAGCACTGGCATTCCATCAACGTGCAGGTAGAATGTAATGCTAAGGGAATCATCACCTCAGTATATGCAAACTATCCAGGGTCCACCCACGACAGCTTCATTTACCGAATGTCTACCCTAAGCCGGGACCTCGAAGCTGGGCGGCATGGTGATACATGGCTGCTTGGTGAGTATGAATGCCACTGCACATGCATGCATGTCAGATGCAGGGTAATGTCACTACCCCACTAATGATACCCATCACCTCCTCATCCGGGGACAGTGCCTACCCTCTGAGCACCCACATGATGACGCCAATTCGGAACCCCATCACGCCTCCAGAGGTAAGATACAACACAGCCCATATTGCAACCCGGGGCATAGTGGAGCGCACATTCGGAGTGCTCAAGTCACGCTTTCGCTCCCTTGACCGTTCTGGCGGGCAGCTGTTATATGCGCCCCCAGTAGTGTGCAGGATCATAGTGGCAGCATGTGTCCTGCACAATGTTGCAACACGCCGGGGCCTGGCCGTGGACATGGTGGTGCCCCCACATCCCCAACCAAATGCACGCCCGCTGCGCATGGGAGGGGAGAGGGCACGGGGTGAGGCAGCCCGTACGCAGCTGGTGGCTAATTACTTCACATAGAAATCACACCCCAGTGGAGTGCACACAGGCCTGGCACATACCATCTGATTAGCAATGATGACTCGGCCTGACAATTAAGACGAACAAAGGGACGGTCAACTGTCAGAACCATAGCAGCCTGAGATTGTTCATGTGGAAGTGTCACAATGTGTGCATCCCTACCTACACAAACACCACCAATGCAGTGTCATGAAAATACACTTCCATGCTGCATAAATGAATACCCACTTGCAAAATACTACATGAAAACAGTGCCATGTCACCCACCCCCTCCACGGCACGGCCACACAACACACCATGGCATGTCATGCAATGTGAGAGGAAAGAAATTAATCCCCACAACATGCCCCAAGTGTCAGCAACTACAGTGTCCCTAATGGAAACCTGTCCACACATGAAATGCTCACAGTAATGCAGGACCTACAGCCCACATTACCAAATACTTACCAATAATACCAATCACCTACACAACCTCCAACCCACCTTAAACATGACATTACAGACTTAAAAATTAGCTAGCCTCACCACCTGATGATGACAGCCCTCCGAACACTTGCAAGTATACAGTGTTGGCGCCACGCAAGAGTGTAGGTGCACTGCTTACAACATGGACTCCAGTTCCAGGGTGGACCGCATTGTGAAGACATGAGGAATGGACCTGCAAATATGGAGGATGAGATGGATGCAGAGGCACATATGAATACACCACGCAGTGTACAATACAACAACAATATGCACTATGAATTTATACACAGTATTGACTACAGACTGCCCACACAGCTCATGGGAGTCCAATGTCACATGTACGTCAATGTCACTTGGGCACACCCTTTGCAAGCCCATGGAAACGGGAAGAAGGAGGGGTGTGTGTGACAAAACCCAAGCATCTGAACCAAATCCATGACAAGCCTGCATGTGCCCAGCCACAATGCAGCGTATGCCCACGGGAGCCACACAAGGCAACACACTGTCCCAAAAAAAAAAAAAATTAAAAAAAAAAAAATAAAATGGCCATTAATGGGCCCGGGGGGGTTGGGGAGGCCACCCAGGAGGTCCGAGGACAGGGTGCACACCAAAACCCACCTGTGTGGATCTTGCAAAAAAAAAAACACCTCCATGGGCTCATGGCCCACACGGCTACCCTATTGTGGGAGTATCACTGCTGTCGCTATTCTCACCCTGTGCAGCTGCATCCGGAGGTGGTGGCACTATGGGAGGCAGCCCACGCAAGGCCCTAGTCTGTTCCTCCATGGCTGCAAGCATGCGGGTGTGGTAGGTCTCGTTCTGGAGGATGAGTGTGCGGAGGTCCCCATGCAACAACTCACGGGATGCCCGGACCTCCGCCCTAGTTGCCTGCATCTCAGCTGAGAGCGTACGGGTGAGACGCTCCAGCTGCTGTTCTGTCCTTCGGTCTGTTGAAGCCTCAAGCTCAACAAGAGTCGTCCTGAGGTGAAGGAGTTCCAGCCTCAGGGCTTCCCTGTGGCCCTGGGACTCTATGGAGATGGCTTCCTGCAGAGTCGCCAGTGCCGCCCGCCTGTCCCTGTTGGACGCCAACATGTCCTCCCTGTGTGACTGGCAGATGGAGTCGGTTGCCTGCTGTAGTCGCTCCATCAGCCTCTCGGGGGGGACAATGGAAGTGGCCACCCTATCCATGGCCTGAGCCATCATCTCTGATGATGCTGCCTGTTGGGTTGCCATACCGTAAATGGATTGCTCCCATGTGGTATTGCCAGGTGGCGTACGGCCACCACGTCGGCGGGCACCACACCTGTCTGGGGCAAGGCGAACTGCGCCTTGCTGTGCCGGCACTGCCTGAGGCTGCCGGACTGAATTCCCCCTCTGATCTGCTGGCCCAGGAACAGGATCAGATGTCGCAGAGTTTGACCCTGCATCCGTAACCACCAAAGGCGTACCTGCCAACACTGACATCCACATTGAGGGTTCTAACCCTGGTGCAGGTGGGTCGGACAGAACAGAATCCCTCCCAGGAACACTCACCTGCGACGGCACGTAGGTCTCATCATCCGAATCAACACCTGAGTACAGCTCGGGGGAGGTGCAGCCAGAGGCACCCTTGAGAGCATGACCTGCAGCAGTTGTGGGTTCTCACCCACCACCACACCACGTCCCTCACTGGTGGTCGGTGGCCCTCAGACCCCCCCTGGGTCTGCACCATCTCCACAACCCCAGCAGTATCAGGTGCGTCTTCCTCTGCAAAGACATAAAAGAAAACAAATGGAAACAGGCATTAGCACCATGGCACACAATGAGGGCTGAGAGGCTACAGAAACAGTACTTGATTGACACATGTCCCACATGACTAAAACACACTCCGATGCATGCACCGTCACTGCGTGTGATGGGGGGGCAGATGCCACACATTGATGACACCAAGATGGAAGATGAACACATTTGCTGCATGCTGCCTAGCAGTGGCATCACACATTGGCCAGTGATTGGCAGGTCAAATACACATGCCATCACACAGATGGCATGTACCCTAGCCATGAAGTGAAGAGGGAGAGGAGGTCACCAATTGTTCATTCAGTCCAGTTTGTTCATATGATTGATCATTTTCAATGTAATGGTTCTAATGTTTAACATGCAGCTGCCAGTCAAAAATGGTCCTATAGCACAGGGACATGTCCAAACTAGTCATGTCCACGAAACAGAGCCAGTCCACTGTACCATAGCCATGTCAGACATGTGACAATAGGACTGAGAAATCCTGAGTAAAAGTGGTGGTATGCAAACAATCTGTCTGAATAAGCAGAGGTAAAGACACTCCAAGGGCAACTGGCGTGGTGTTGGGCTGGATGTCTAATGTTGGCCGAAGGGACGCTGCTATACCCAAATGCTGGTGGAAAGAATGTTTTGGAAGAGGCACATGGGTGAGCCGAACCACTCAGGCACACACACCCTCCCCTGGCACCCAAACAGAAGCCCTCCCACACACAACATGCACATGGATGACACACACATGCATGTGCACTCACCGGACAATGCCTCGTAATCTGCCACTACTCCCACGCCTTGGATCTGTTCCTCCGTGACGTAGGTCCCAGCAACCTGCTCATGTGGAGTGAGTTCTATGTCGTCTGCTGGAGACCCACCTCCAGTCACTAGAGTTGCGGCATGACTTGAGGCCAGCTTATTCTTTGCCCTGCGCTTCAGGTCATTCCAGCGCTTGTAGCAATCATTAGCTGTGCGCCTCACGTTTCCAAGGGCACTTATGATGTCCGCAATGGTCTGCCAGTGTGCCTGACGTTGTGCAGGTGTGGTCTTGGATCCTGCAACAATCACCATTTCGCGGTCATGTGCGGACACATACTCTACAAGTGCATTCAGTTCGGCCTCATTGAAGCTGGGCTTCCTTGACGGGCCGGACTGTGTAGCCGTGTCTGGGGCATCAGCCTCTACTGGACGAGCACTCTTCCTCTTCCGCTTGGAAGGTGGTGGGGATCCGGAGTGTCCTGCGCCGCTCTGGACACTAGGGGCAGGAGCGTGGGATTGCACACTCAGCATGGGAGTTGGTGCAGGCATTATCTCAAGTGTGATGGTGTCAGGGGGAATGTCAGCATGATGGACTTGGACCGATACTGTCCTGGCTGGGTGTGTGAGAGGTGGGGTGGATGGAGCCGCAGCTGCCCCTGCAGCCTCCTCAGCCTGCCTACGCGGGGCAGCAGATGACCTAGCTGCCCCTGATCCACGTGGCCTGATGACACCAACGTTCACCGGCGCACGTGGCCTAGACCTGCTGACCTGGAAGTCAGCCATGGAGTCACCCTGTGCCAGGTCTGGTTCCACAGTGGGCTGGTCCAACAAGGGCTGAGCATGGATGGTGTCAGCCACGGTAACCTCAACCAGGGGGGGGAGCATGGGTGTCCCTGACTGCTCCTCCACACATGGGGGGCTAGGGGCACCCTGCAAGTCACGGCCACGTCCCCTACCGGATCCACCACGGCCACCACTTGGGGCTCGGCAAACCTTTGCCACCCTTACGGCTTGTTCGCCTCCCAGCCATGGCACTGATGTTATTGTGCGTATGGGAGTTGATGTGAACTATTGTCCTGGGCAATTGGGGGTCAAAGGGCTTGGGTACCAGATGGTAATCGTACCCTAGTGCTCTAGCAAGGCTGTTTGTCACCCCTGGGGAAAGATGACAGGTCACGCAACGCACAGGCAGCCCATAAAAGGGAAGTAAGGTGCACGCAACCCCTCCTAGACCACGTGCGTGGAAAAAAAACCTGCACTACGCTGTGGCACCCAGGAACACAAGAATGAACGTATGCGTGTCACACGCAGCCTAAAATGACCTCTGAAGGGGTACGCGACACACGGGGCAAGCACAGATGTTAGATACGTGCGCGACTCACCGTCTGCCAGGAACAAAAGCGTGAAAAATATGCGCGTGTGCGCTTTGGCAAAACCCCCGCCAAAAGAAGAATTGTACGCTGTCTGAGGAGACAGGACAACAGTAGTAGGGGAGCTGTTTGAGGAACCAGGCCCAGGGAAAAGAGGAAAAGAGAAAAAACTGTCAGAGGTAACAGGGAGTACGAACTGGAAACGCCGTGAAGTAAATCGCGTGTGAACCGTCAAGAAGTACAGATTTCACCCACTCGCTCTCCACGAAAAGCACGTACAAGGAAATGGCGTCCTACACGTACCTTTTATACACATGTCACAGACGCGCATACGCGATGAGGCCATTTCCACCAATTACGCGCTTTGACACTCGGACGTGTATCTCTTCATTTTTACACGCGCCATTCTCTACGGCCATGCGCGTGACGTCACAGCTGCGCATGGTGGCCTTTGGGCCAATGAAATGAAACTGCACGTCCGAGTGTCATCCCGTGTAATCGGAGGGAAGTGAGCGTACACGCGATTGGCCTGGGTACGTGTTTTCCGGGGTGCGCAGGAAGTTCCACACGCGATTGGTGGAAATCCACGTGTGCTCTGTCATCACGTGTAATGAGGGAAACACCCGCGCGCCTCACTTCACAGACGCGCTCACGCGCTAAGGGCCTTTGGTCCAATGAAATCGCATATGCGTGCTGACGTGCATACGCGCTAAGGGCCTTTCCTCAATTTACGTGCAGACGTGCAGGATTTTCACGTGCCAAATCACTCCGTATCAAGCTGGCCACGCATAAGCACACGGAAGAACACGCTCCTGCCCAAAAGGCTGAATTACTGCCCCCCAGAGCCCCGAGCAGCCTCCCACGAGCCATCTGCTGCTGCCTGCCTACCTGCCTGCCTGCTGCCACCGTGCCCTGCCATTTGGTGCCTGCACATCAGCCATCTGCAGGGGTCCATTTGCTGTGTCCACCCCTGCTGGAACAGAGTACTCCCGACTGGGATACCATCGCTCCACAGCCCAGCCCCAGGACCCAGTTGCCCACCCACTCTTGCCTCTGGGGTTGCCATGTCGGGCACTGCTACATCTGGCACCACTGGCAACCCCCGGCCAGGGAGGCAGAGGGGCACCAGCTTCAGTGCCACCGAAGTTGGTGTCCTGGTGGAGCAAGTCCTGGGGCAGTATGATGCCCTCTTCGGAAGTAAGCGCGCCAACAAGGAAGGACGGACTCGGATCTGGACGGACATCGTGACTGCCATCAACGCGGAGGGGGTGGCAGTCCGCGACTACCAACATGTCAAGAAGCGCTGGGATGACTGCAGGTCCAGGACCCTCTTGAAGGCCCGGCGCCTCGTGGAGGGGGGCCGGGGCCGCATGAGTACCATCCAGATGAGGGTCCTGGAACGCGTAGGCCCAGCGCTCCACGGCCAGATCCTTGAGAGGCAGACCCATCTGGAGTTGAGCGGTAAGTGGCCAAGCATTGCTGTGTGAGACAGGGCATGTCGCAGTGTGCTGGTTGCCTGATACCTGCCTGTATGTGTGACATAGCCCATGTATGCATGTGTGTGTGCAGGGACGTCATGCATGTGAGACCAGTAATGTGTGAACCACACGGTTGGTGCATGTGTTCAATTGCAACATGGGTTGCCCTATGCGGAATGGCCACATGAAAGCATGCCAGTCTCTGTTCCTGGACATGGGTGAGGGATGGGTGCTGATGCCATGTACATATATGCTGTCCATGTCTGTGTGTCTGACCAGCGTGTCTGTGACTTGTGAATGCCTGGGATGCATGACACATGTCTGTGGCAATGTTCCGGTTCACTGATGCAGCCTAGTCATCCTTGTATCCACTGCGTCTGTGGTGTACGAGGCCAGATGGATGAAACTAGGGTGAAGTGTGTGCATGTGATAGGCATGGCACATGATGCATGTGAGTTCCAAAACAACAGTGTATGTTTGAAGAATAACTTGGACATGTATGCTAATGTCCATAGCATGCGCCATGCCTCGTACTGCATGTGTTTTACCTGCACTGAGCCATGTGTTGTGGAGGGACATGATGGAAGTGATCTTTGACAGTGCCACTCATCTGCTATTGCTTCCTGTCTAGGGGACCATTGTACAGTACCCTGATGCTTGTGTTCTATGTCTCCCTCTACACAGCGCCACGTGAAGAAGAGGGCGGAGACGGCTCTGTGGAGCAAAGCGGCGGGGATGCCCCCACGGCTGCAGCGGAAGAGTTGGGTGATCCCCCACAGGGGCTTGCAATGGCGGAAGACGGGGTGGAGCCATCCAGGTTGGTAGTTTCCACAGAGGAGGAGGAGGCCGCTACTGAGGCGCACATGGGGCCTGGTGGGGGCATCCCTGCTGGTGCAAGTGTTGCAGTCCAGGGGCAGGGGCAGGAGGCAGCACAGGTCGCCGTGGAGGGCCCTGTGCATGTCACTGTCCCTGACACTGTGACTGCACCACCATGCACCAGCAGGGATGCCCCATCCCAGGCCTGTCCGCAGGTAGGGGGGATGTCCATGTCATCTGACTCCCCTCCACCTGCGTACGAGGGGACCCCTGGCTGTATGGAGAAGGTCCTGATTGGTGTCGCGTTGCGCACAGGTGCAATTCGTGATGAGGTGCGTGCTTCCCGGGAGGAGCATGCACGTCATCATGGAGAGCACCGTGCCGACGTGGCCCAGTTGGGAACGGCCATGGTCGGGGGTTTCCTACATGTGTCGGCCAATCTGGCGACCCTCTCCTCCTCTGTGGAGACTATGCACCAGTCGTTCTCCATGCCGTCTTCCGGGCCCAGATGCCACCGGGGCCCCCTGTGGACCTGTCCCGACCAATGCAGCCGGCTCGGTGGGGATCCCATCCCTGCCACAGTCGGGAGTCGGAGGTCCAGCAGGGGTGGACACACCAGCAACTGGACCCCAGCAGATGGAGGATGTGACGGCATCATCGGGCAGGGCACGTGCACGACGGCGTCGGTGGATACCATCAGCCTGGATGCCGTCGTGCTGGCACAGGCAGTTGCGTCGGAGGCAGCGGCAGGCTCGACGTGGGAGGCATCATGGCTCGGGGCCATCAACATCAGGGGTGCAGGCATCGGCCGGAGGGCAGGAGAACCCTGGAATGGGAGTGGCTTCCGTGTGGGAGCGGTTGGGCCAGCGGATAGGTGCGGAGCGGCAGCGGGCAGAGGAGGAACGGTTAACAATGGTCAGGGCGGAGAACTCCATGCGGAGGGCGCTGAGGCGGGCTGAGTGCCTCGAGGGTCTTCGCAGGTAGTTGGAGCTGGACACTGCTGTATCCCTGCGAGACCTCGGGGCCAGGGAACATGCCCGCCTCCAAGCCATTGAACAGGAGTTCGATGATGCCCTGGCCCATGACAACATCCAGTGAGCCATTGGACTAGCCCGCTGCCCATGTAAATAGTTATGTAGTTAGTGTTAGGTTTCCTTTGTTTTTGCTTTTTCTTTGGACCTTTTGGACAATGGGCCACATTTTTGTATATAGTTATTTTTTATTAGGTAGTGTTGTTAGATAGGTTTCATTTCTTTTGTTGGGATCATGGACCCTGGCTTGTTCACCTGTACATAGTTATCTGTTGGATTTTCGTTTGTGTTTACCATTTACCCATGGAGCAATGGCTTTCTATTATAATTTCACATTGGATTTTCTTTACAGGACTGTGACTTTGGACACCATTCCTTTGGATTCTGATTTTTGGTTTAGCTTTTTTTCATGGACATGCTTCTTTTTACTTTTTTTAAATTCACATTTCTGTTAGTTTATTTTTGATTCAATTCTTGTTTTCTTTAATACATATTTTTAGATCAAACTTCAATGTGTAGTATCATCTCATTGGTTTCATGCATATCATGATACAGGTTTGGAGATTCACTGACACCCATTGGGTGTATGTGAGGGACATGTGTTTGTTTACAAACTTGCAATTGCAGTTCTATCATGTTATTTCCATTTCTGAGTGGGTGGATGCAATACTCGGGTGGGTGTTTTGCATTTGGAGGCTGACCATGGGGACCGGGGATCTAGATTGTGATGACATGTGGGCTGGGGTACATGAGTTGGAAATGAGTGGGGGCCTGCTGGCAGGTGCCCCACGGTGCTGGGGGGTGGGGGTGCAGAGGAACATGAGTTGGACATGAGTGGGGGCCTGCTGGCAGGTGCCCCACGGTGCTGGGGGGTGGGGGTGCAGGGGAACATGAGTTGGACATGAGTGGGGGCCTGCTGGCAGGTGCCCCACGGTGCTGGTGGGTGGAGGTAATAGGGGACATGAGTGGGGGCCTGTTGGAGGCTGCCCCTGCACTGCTGGGGGGTGGGGGTGGTGGGAGACATGAGTGGGGGCCTGGTGGAGGCTGCCCCTGGAGGCTGGGGGGTGGGGGTGGTGGTAGACATGGGTGGGGGCCTGGTGGAGGCTGCCCCTGCACTGCTGGGGGGTGGGGGTGGTGGGAGACATGAGTGGGGGCCTGATGGTATCTGCCCCTGGTGGCTGGGGGGTGGGGGTGGTGGGAGACATGAGTGGGGGCCAAGGTGGAGGCTGCCCATGCACTGCTGGGGGGTGGGGGTAATAGGGGACATGGGTGGGGGCCTGGTGGAGGCTGCCCCTGTACTGCTGGGGGGTGGGGGTGGTGGGAGACATGAGTGGGGGACTGGTGGAGGCTGCCCCTGGTGGCTGGGGGGTGGGGGTGGTGGTAGACATGAGTGGGGGCCTGGTGGAGGCTGCCCCTGGTGGCTGGGGGGTGGGGGTGGTGTGAGACATGAGTGGGGGCCTGTTGGAGGCTGCCCCTGCACTGCTGGGGGGTGGGGGTGGTGGGAGACATGAGTGGGGGCCTGGTGGAGGCTGCCCCTGCACTGCTGGGGGGTGGGGGTGGTGGGAGACATGAGTGGGGGCCTGGTGGAGGCTGCCCCTGGGGGCTGGGGGGTGGTGGTAGACATGAGTGGGGGCCTGGTGGAGGCTGCCCCTGCACTGCTGGTGGGTGGGGGTAATAGGGGACATGAGTGGGGGCCTGTTGGAGGCTGCCCCTGCACTGCTGGGGGGTGGGGGTGGTGGGAGACATGGGTGGGGGACTGGTGGAGGCTGCCCCTGCACTGCTGGGGGGTGGGGGTGGTGGGAGACATGAGTAGGGGCCTGGTGGCGGCTGCCCCTGCACTGCTGGGGGGTGGGGGTGGTGGGAGACATGAGTGGGGGCCTGATGGTATCTGCCCCTGGTGGCTGGGGGGTGGGGGTGGTGGTAGACATGGGTGGGGGCCTGGTGGAGGCTGCCCCTGCACTGCTGGGGGGTGGGGGTGGTGGGAGACATGAGTGGGGGCCTAATGGTATCTGCCCCTGGTGGCTGGGGGGTGGGGGTGGTGGGAGACATGAGTGGGGGCCTGGTGGAGGCTGCCCCTGGTGGCTGGGGGGTGGGGGTGGTGGTAGACATGAGTGGGGGCCTGGTGGAATCTGCCCCTGGTGGCTGGGGGGTGGGGGTGGTGGTAGACATGGGTGGGGGCCTGGTGGAGGCTGCCCCTGCACTGCTGGGGGGTGGGGGTGGTGGGAGACATGAGTGGGGGCCTGATGGTATCTGCCCCTGGTGGCTGGGGGGTGGGGGTGGTGGGAGACATGAGTGGGGGCCTGGTGGAGGCTGCCCCTGGTGGCTGGGGGGTGGGGTGGTGGTAGACATGAGTGGGGGCCTGGTGGAATCTGCCCCTGGTGGCTGGGGGGTGGGGGTGGTGGGAGACATGAGTGGGGGCCTGGTTGAGGCTGCCCCTGCACTGCTGGGGGGTGGGGGTAATAGGGGACATGAGTGGGGGCCTGGTGGAGGCTGCCCCTGCACTGCTGGGGGGTGGGGGTGGTGGGAGACATGAGTGGGGGCCTGGTGGAGGCTGCCTCTGCACTGCTGGGGGGTGGGGGTGGTGGGAGACATGAGTGGGGGCCTGGTGGAGGCTGCCCCTGGTGGCTGGGGGGTGGGGTGGTGGTAGACATGAGTGGGGGCCTGTTGGGGGCTGCTCCTGCACTGCTGGTGGGTGGGGGTAATAGGGGACATGAGTGGGGGCCTGTTGGAGGCTGCCCCTGGTGGCTGGGGGGTGGGGGTGGTGGTAGACATGGGTGGGGGCCTGGTGGAGGCTGCCCCTGCACTGCTGGGGGGTGGGGGTGGTGGGAGACATGAGTGGGGGCCTGATGGTATCTGCCCCTGGTGGCTGGGGGGTGGGCGTGGTGGTAGACATGGGTGGGGGCCTGGTGGAGGCTGCCCCTGCACTGCTGGGGGTGGGGGTAATAGGGGACATGAGTGGGGGCCTATTGGAGGCTGCCCCTGCACTGCTGGGGGTGGGGGTAATAGGGGACATGAGTGGGGGCCTGTTGGAGGCTGCCCCTGCACTGCTGATGGGTGGGGGTAATAGGGGACATGAGTGGGGGCCTGGTGGAGGCTGCCCCTGCACTGCTGGGTGGTGGGGGTAATAGGGGACATGAATGGGGGCCTGGTGGAGGCTGCCCCTGCACTGCTGGGGGGTGGGGGTAATAGGGGATATGAGTGGGGGCCTGGTGGAGGCTGCCCCTGCACTGCTGGGGGGTGGGGGTGGTGGGAGACATGAGTGGGGGCCAGGTGGAGGCTGCCCCTGCACTGCTGGGGGGTGGGGTGGTGGGAGACATGAGTGGGGGCCTGGTGGAGGCTGCCCCTGTTGGCTGGGTGGTGGGGGTGGTGGTAGACATGAATGGGGGCCTGTTGGAGGCTGCCCTTGCACTGCTGGTGGGTGGGATTAATAGGGGACATGAGTGGGGGCCTGTTGGAGGCTGCCCCTGGTGGCTGGGGGGTGGGGTTGGTGGTAGACATGGGTGGGGGCCTGGTGGAGGCTGCCCCTGCACTGCTGGGGGGTGGGGGTGGTGGGAGACATGAGTGGGGGCCTGATGGTATCTGCCCCTGGTGGCTGGGGGGTGGGGGTGGTGGTAGACATGGGTGGGGGCCTGGTGGAGGCTGCCCCTGCACTGCTGGGGGGGTGGGGGTAATAGGGGACATGAGTGGGGGCCTGTTGGAGGCTGCCCCTGCACTGCCGGGGGGTGGGGGTAATAGGGGACATGAGTGGGGGCCTGTTGGAGGCTGCCCCTGCACTGCTGGGGGGTGAGGGTAATAGGGGACATGAGTGGGGGCCTGGTGGAGGCTGCCCCTGCACTGCTGGGGGGTGGGGGTAATAGAGGACATTAGTGGGGGCCTGGTGGAGGCTGCCCCTGCACTGCTGGGGGGTGGGGGTGGTGGGAGACATGAGTGGGGGCCTGGTGGAGGCTGCCCCTGGTGGCTGGGCGGTGGGGGTGGTGGTAGACATGAGTGGGGGCCTGGTGGAGGCTGCCCCTGGTGGCTGGGGGTTGGGGGTGGTGGGAGACATGAGTGGGGGCCTGTTGCAGGCTGCCCTGCACTGCTGGGGGGTGGGGGTGGTGGGAGACATGAGTGGGGGCCTGGTGGAGGCTGCCCCTGCACTGCTGGGGGGTGGGGGTGGTGGGAGACATGAGTGGGGGCCTGATGGTATCTGCCCCTGGTGGCTGGGGGTGGGGGTAATAGGGGACATGAGTGGGGCCCTGGTGGAGGCTGCCCATGCACTGCTGGGGGGTGGGGGTGGTGGGAGACATGAGTGGGGGCCTGGTGGATGCTGCCCCTGCACTGCTGGGGGGTGGGGGTGGTGGGAGACATGAGTGAGGGCCTGATGGTATCTGCCCCTGGTGGCTGGGGGGTGGGGGTGGTGGGAGACATGAGTGGGGGCCTGGTTGAGGCTGCTACTGGTGGCTGGGGGGGTGGGGGTGGTGGTAGACATGAGTGGGGGCCTGGTGGAATCTGCCCCTGGTGGCTGGGGGGTGGGGGTGGTGGTATACATGGGTGGGAGCCTGGTGGAGGCTGTCCCTGCACTGCTGGGGGGTGGGGGTGGTGGGAGACATGAGTGGGGGCCTGGTGGAGGCTGCCCCTGGTGGCTGGGGGGTGGGGGTGGTGGTGGACATGGGTGGGGGCCTGGTGGTGGCTGCCCCTGCACTGCTGGGGGGTGGGGGTGGTGGGAGACATGCATTGTTGATCGGTAGTGCAAGGTGACATGTGGGTTGGCTGGGGGGCATGCCCATGGTGGATGGGCTGCGTGCAGGACATGAGCAGGGGTGCAGGGTAGTCCCCCGTGGTGTGGGCTGCCTGCAGGGGCCGTGGAGGTTGTAGAGCGAACACCTGGGAGGACCCACACGGCCATTTCACGTGTAGTACTCCCCAGAACCCCTGAAATACATGTACCCTGCTGAAATCGCGTGTGTGGAACTTCCCGCGCACCCCTGAAATACACGTACCCTGCTCGCAGGGGGACAATCGCGTGTGGAACTTCCCGCGCACCCCTGAAATACACGTACCCTGCTCGCACGGGGCCAATTGCGTGTGGAACTTCTCTCGCTCCCCTGAAATACACGTACCCTGCTGTAATCGCGTGTGGAACTTCCTGCGTACCCCTGGAATACACGTACCCTGCTCGCACGGGGCCAATCGCGTGTGGAACTTCCCTCGCTCCCCTGAAATACACGTACCCTGCTGTAATCGCGTGTGGAACTTCCCACGCACCCCTAAAATACACGTACCCTGCTGGAATCGCGTGTGGTTCTTCCCACGAACCCCTGTTATACACGTTCCCCGCTTGGCGTTTGCTGTTTGCCAGCCCTGTGTACTGGTCCAGGGTTAGCGCAGCCCTTTGCGATTATTTGGGGATTTTGAAGGCTTTTCCTTGCGCGAGGGCGTTCTTGGGGGCGTAACTGGCGCTGCTGCAGGGTCGCTGCGCCACGCTGCGCCACGGCTGGTTTTGGATGTGAAAATCCATGAATACGCTGTGCGCGGAAATCGATTTTAGCGCATGCGGCTGGCGCAGACATTCGCACGGGCATGCTGTGCGCCAGTCGCGTGCGCCACTTTTGTGCGATTTACTATGAATTACCCTGTTAGTTTGAGATTGTTGGTTGTCATTCAGGTGTATATGTCAGTGATGCATTTGTTGAGGGCTTTGTTTGGGTCTTGGGTTGATGTTATCTTGAATATGAGTTGGGTATCATCTGCGTAGTTGTAGGCTGTTAGTCTGTGGGTTCGAATGAGTTTCATTGGGGGACATGTGTAGGTTGAAGAGGAGTGGTGAAAGGGTAGAACCTTGTGATGTGCCGCAGGAAATGTTTTTAGTGTTATAGGTAAATGGCAGAAGGTAAGTTCTTTCAGTTTGGTTAGTGAGGAAAGATATTAGCCATTGTAGAGTCTTTTACACTGCATTCCTTTGGTCTCTGGATTAGTGTGTGTGTCTGATTCTGTTGAAGGCGGCTGATATGTCCAGTATTATGAGGACTGATCAGGTGCTATTGGCTGCATTTATTTTTAGTTCCTCCCATATAGATATGAGTGCTGATTCCGTTCCTCTCGTGGGTCTGAAACCGACTTGCAAGTGGTCGAGTATTCTGTTCATTTCTACGAGTAGAATATTATAGACATGGTTCTCCAATAGTTTTGCTCTGTAAGGTAGATTCGATATAGGTATCTAGTTGGTGGGATCTTCCACACTTCATGTTTTGTTTTTTATGAGGGGCTTGATGTATGCTGATTTCAAGGTTTTAGGGACTATTGCTGTGTTTAGGGATAGGTTCATCAGTAGCCGGAAGGAAGATGCTGGGGTGTTGTGGTTGAGGATTTCTTTGTAGATGCCTGGTGCCTGTGGGTCACTGGTGGATCCAGCGAGGATGCTGTATTTTATTAGTGTGGTGAAAACTTCTTCATCTGTGGGTTCAAGGGTTGAGTGTTGATGTGGCTGGTGGTGTGCTGGTTATTGGTCAAGTTCTGTATTTGTGTTCATTGTTGCATGGCTTGCGTCAATGGCTTGTTTAATTGTTTCTATATGTGTCCTTAGGTGGTTGGTGATATTGTCCCATTGTGATTGTGATGGCCTGATGCCTTTGTTGTAAGATGTTGGGTTTTTGATTTCTTTGATGATTTTGAATAGTTCTTTTTGTGGGTTTGTTGCTGATTGGATTCTTGTGGTGTAGTATGTTTTTTTTGTTTTAAGGACTGCTGATTTGCACATTCTGAATTGACGTTGGTATTACATTTGTCTGATTGATTGTAATGGTTTCTCCATCATTTTTTTCCGGTTTGCGGTTAATTTTTTTTCGATTCTCAGTTCTTCTGTGAACTATCGTGCTGCCACGTTTTTAGCAGTGGCTTTGAAAAGTTTTACTTGTGCTAATTGGTCTAAGGCCTCTGTGATCCAGGCGGCAAGGTTTTTTTCCTCTGCGTCAGGAGTCATTCTGTTTAGCTGGGAGATGTTTGGTTGATTCTGTCAGTTCTGTTCGGGATTCCAGATCTAAACTCTTCCAGTTTCGTTTGTTGGTAGCGTGCAGTATTGTGTACCTGGGCAATATGTAGGATGTGAGTTTGATGGTGAATGGGTTCAAGTCGATACAATTATGTAGTGAAAGCAGAAACACCACTATTTGGCGCCAAATCAATTCTTGAAAAGATCCTTTTCTTTCTTAATTGCTATTTTTTTGTGTGCATAATTTGATCTTTTCAGTCACTATTTACATTTTGTGAATTTACAGCGTATTCTGAGCTGGTGAAGTCCCATCACTGTTGCCTGAACTGATCAAATCAGGCACAAAAATCTAGCAATTAAGAAACTAAAATATTAATGACATTATTTGGCGCCTTATATTGTCACTGCCGCTTTGATTTTTATAATGTTGACTAGGGTGGTAATCATCAATCAATGTCTTTCCCTAATTGCAGTAAAGACTCTGAATCAAAGCCAGCCTTGACCTCGTAGCCTCTGGTTGGGTTTGCTCTCTCCTTATTGGCCACACCTTATGCCTGTATCAAGGGATTGCAAAAGGTGGGCAATGCCTTAATATCATGAAAGCCACAGTGCTTTGAACGGTCTCTGTACCGCAAAAGGACCACAGCCGCATTCCAGTAGTGTTACATTTACAAATGGCATCCATTTTGGGGGGCTAGAGGCACATGTATCGCTTAATAATATAAGATATGTGTTTTAAACATCTTTCTGAAAGGGGTCTTGCGAATCCAGCCAATAGATCATGAGTTGCTATTGAACATGAGAAGCAGTGTTCCTCTGCAGTACCACATACATCACATGGGCTGTGCAGAGACACTTTGGTGCCATCAGAATCACAATGTGGACAATATCAACACTGAAATACAATAGGATTGTTTTTGTGGGACGAGAACAACATGGTGTCTATCTGAAGTTGCTGAAAAGTTTCTGTTTGCCCAGTACTGAGAATTTACTGTGACAGAAGATTTGAAGGATATCATCGTGACCTCTATGCCAGGAACTGATGCTCGAGAAGAGGGTATCCCATGGTGTTCATTCCTTCCCCCAGATTTTTTTTTATTATTAACACAAAATAAAACAAATAAAAGGCCGACAAACCACTTTTACTCCATAAAAATAAACAAGTACTCTCATTGAAAAAAAAGTGGGAGCGGAAATACTCCCAGGGAGACAATAACAAACAATGGACCTAAAGGAGCCTGAGCCCTGGATCCACCCACACAGCATTAAATAGAAAAAAGGAGGGAAATCAGGTATAGGAAATGGGCGGGTGGTTTTTAACCTGACATCAATGAACTTTCAACAAAAAGGAGGCCACCTCGCTATGTTAGGTTATAAATACATAATTCACTGGATACTAATGGGATTCTCACATCTGTGGGGGTAGTGCAAACCTGAAAGGCAGAAGTCTTAGGAGAATTCAACCTGACCTCATTGGTAATTCTAATTCAAAAGCAAATTTTAATGTAAATATTAATCATATAAAAGCACATAAAAACTAACATGGAAAACTAGCTCAAGTGACAAGTGTTTCACTGAGATTGCCTCTGTTTTTTTAAAGCCATTTTTGTTTTTGTGTTGATGATTGATAACAGAGTTTAGTTGTTTATGCTAAATAATTACCCAAACAAGAAAAGGAGGGATACAAGATAGTGGGGCTCATAAGGAGTTTGCCGGTATTCCGGCGGTAAATTCTCTGGAATACCAGCAAATGGTATTAACATTCCTGCAGCCTGACATATCGGAATTACTGGAATATTACAGGTGGCGGGAAGGGTGGTAAATCTGGGGAATGCCGTATTGCAGCTCTTGGCTGTAGGTAAATTGGGCAACCCCCAATGACAAACCTGTAGTTAGGCGGTGTGGGAAAAGTGGCAGTAACGGAATTACCACCATGTTTACTACCACTTTTTCCAGCACCGCCAAAACTGTAATGACCCCCAGTGGAGTGGTTGTAAAAATCAGGTGGCAGGAGTCTGAGTCACACATTAAGTGCACCAGCACAGAATGTGATGTCTGGTCTGTTGTCGTGTTTATTGTTGTCCCAAATGCATCATATGCTTATGGTCCATACGCACTCAAACCTAAGGGTACATCTCATGTGAGTTAACTCATTATGGCTTTCTCACATCTCGTCTCCCACCAGCGACAGCGATCCAGGTTCGGGTCCCAAACTGAGCATTTGAATTGACGCCATTGTGGGAGCGTGGGCAACCTACTGACTGCCCATGTGACTTCATTTGCCTCATCTGACAGCATGGGGAACACTTAGAAACGGGCTACCCACTCACTTCAACTCTCTTACTGTCCATCTGCTCTTGTCCACTCGCTGCGCTGGCAATTAGCCGTACTGACTCAAAGCCGCTAGCCCCATTCTCAAGAAATGGATTACTCTGTAATCTGTCTACTTGTCGCTGTAATGTAAAAGGCCATTGTTTTTTTTTCTAACCGTGGATGTGCTCTGTTTTCAGCAACTTTCTATTTCATCTTCCCACTCACATCGTCCCTCCTTGTCGTTCCCCTAAAACTGCTATGACCCATGTCGCAGCTTAATCCACACTGGTCACCAGGAAAGCCAACCTTGAGCCCTTGTCCTGCTCAGCTTCTCGGTCAGTGGTGTTGCTAGGCCTGGAAAAGATCAGGGGCTAAGCTAATGTCGGGAGTGGCGGGATTCAGGGCTAGCTATAGCCTTTTGGTTGTAGCCCCTGAGCTTCTATCCAGGGCTACAAACAAAAGACCCGGGACACAGCCCCCTTAGCGGCCCCCCAGCAACGCCTCTACCTGTGTTGTTCTTTTCTTTGGGATGCTTCCATAACAATATCGCTGTAATCGCTCTCCTCACCTGTAAAGTCGAGGGTTGGCCTGGAATCCCGTGGAGGGTGGTTCTCTTTAAGCTCCCAAATAGCCCAGCATACACAGCTCTCACTCTATCATCAAACAAGGGGTACCATAAACACCCAGTGGCCCATTTGGTGGGGAGGGGGGAGCTTAGATGCGCTGGCTGTACCGTGTACAGGTTGAAAGGTGGGTGCAGATTACAGCATAGAACATGGGTGAAGGCTCAGTAAATGCACAGGATTTTAGCAGGTTATTATAAAAAACAGAAACATATTACACAATTTTCTGCCAGATCCATACATTCTAATAGACCATAAGAATGCAATACTTTAACTTTTCTAGAAACAATAACAAAAATACGTTAAGAATGAACGTTTTAGAAATGTCTGTAGCTGCCATTCAGCTCGAGCGACTGTTGGGAATTTCTTCTCCTGGGCATGCTGGGAAGCAGGAGGTCTCGAGCCTAACGGAAGCCTGGCAATGCACGTGGCAGTCCAGGTTCAGCGGGGGGGAGGGGCAGCGAGCAGCGAGCCAGCTTGTTGCTGTACCAAGGCAGTGACATCCGGTGTTTATGTTCTCTGTTGCTGGGCGGTTTGGGACTTTCTTGTGGTTTGCAACTGGGGCAGTTTCTAGTGCATTTGGTGCCCAGGGCGAGTCACTAGACTGGGCACCCCTCCCCACACAGCATGTAGTCACTCCCAAACTACACGCATAGATAACGCTACTCCGCCCCAACTTCAATTCATCTCTGCTATACAAATGAAGCGGGTATTAATCACATCGTGACCCGCAATTATGCGAGCCACAAAGGCAGTGGTCTGGCCTGCACCGCTCCCCACAAACCCCATCGCCACACACCCTCCCACGCACACAGTGGAATAACTTTGCTGAAAATGTTGGGGGGGGGGACATGTCATCTGAAGAAAAAGTGCCCCAGCTAAATGGATGGGGACAACATAGTGCGCCATGAAAGTTGCGGGGGTGGGGGGCAACACCCGTGTCCCCCTCCTAAAATTACGCCCATGCACGCACAATACAAACCCCAAAACCCATGCTCCTGCTGTTTAGGGGAATGCTCTGTGCCGTTCACTGAAAGTGCAAGTTTCAACTTCTTCCTACACTTTTATTTTAAAACTAAACTATTCCAGAGCGGTTTCTTTTTAAAATAAAAGTATAGGAACTGTAACACTTAATTAAAAGAAGTAGAGGAGCACTGCTCCCGACCGCTCGCGCCGACTTCGGCCTTGCACAAAGACCCTTAATATACTCCTGAGGTAGGGTCATCTTCATAAGATCAGTGGCAGCCCACCTGTGCAAGTAAAATGCTGATGGCCCTCCAGCAAGCCGTCAGTGTTCGGTGTGGACACCTGAGCTCAGTTGGCATCAGGTACATATAGAAAACTCTATGCATGTATATGTTTATAGGCGTGATTGTCTAACGTTCAAATGTGGTCACTTATTGGCATCCAGGGGCCATTTTTATCACATTGCGTGTTCCGTTTCTGCTGCTTTCATGCTATCAGAAAGCTGCAGACAGTAGGCACAACTGTTTCATTGAGGGGAAACATGCATTATATGGGTCCAGATAAGCAAAGCTTTGCACTGGTGCAAAAAGTGGAGCAAATAAGTTAAGCACCGATTTTACTGCTTAGATAATTGGAAATCGAGCAACAGATTTAGCCCCGATTTGTATTATCTAAACATGTTTTCACAAGGGCAAAAAGAAGACAGACTGTTTTATTTACTATGTTTGATGAGTAATATAAAAGAAATGTAGCAAACAGATTTCGTTTTTTGTTATGCTGCAAACATAGGACAAACAACAGTACGGTTTATTTTTGCCCCAGTGCATATCTTTTTAGATAATACCGATTGTGACATAACCTGTTTTCTCCATTCTATATTATCTGAGCATTTGCTCACTTTTTAGAACTTGTGAAAATGTTTGATAATCTGGCCCCAGCAGGTGTGTGTGGCAGGAGCCTTCTTTGGGTCCTTTTTGGCACACAACTACAGTGCCTCCTTTTTTGGGACGCTAATGAACACATGGCACTTCTCCCTCATTATCAAGTCCTGTTAAAATGTCATGCGCTCCGTCCCTACAAAGGAGGCACAATGTCTCCTGCCCTTGCTCTTACATTTACTCTGTTGTTTATGGGGGCTGTCTGCAGCTCATCCTCTTTAAAAAAAAAACCTTCAGCATATCCTAGTTTTGGATTCAGCAGCACTAAGCGTTCTCGGGTGCTTGAAATTCGTACAATTTCAAAACTGCAACTACACGCCCCAGAATGCACAGCACTGCTAACTGAAATATCGACGCGGCGTGTCTCACACTTGTCATGTTGTCCTGTTGTGTAAACAATGTCTTTCTGGGCTTCAACTGGAGCCCAGTTGTAAAGCAGTAAAGTGCCTATTAGTGCCAAGGAAACTCTGTTAAAGGTAAACACTTCACTTGCAACAAACGGGCTTCCCGTTGATACAGAACATGAAAGGGTCGAGCAAATAAGATGGACATGTATTTGCGTTGTTTTTATTAATTTTCAACCTACGAATAGGTTCAAATTCAACCACAATTCAGAGTTCTTTCTTGATAAGGAACATGCACACTGGGCTAAATAAACACACTGCCATCATGACATGCAGAATGTTCAGGTTAAGTTCAATACTCTTTAAACAATGGGCCTCATTACGAGGGCATGGCTACCCCCAAACTCGGGTCTGGCTCCGGGTCCTGTGAAAGGGGAATTACCGGGCTATTCTGACCTTGGAGGGCCCAGTAATTTCCCTTTCGCGGGACCTGTAGCCGGTATGTCCCCATTCCCATTTGAGGCCCCATAGGGCTCAATGGGAATGGGGAGGATGGTTAGCAGCGGTACCGTTCATAACGGTACCGTTGCTACCATCCTGGTCTGCTTGCGGGTGCCGCTCTGCACGCCTGTCTGACCAGGCGTCCAGAGCGGCACCCGCGAGCAAACTCGTAATGGTGCGGCATGGCAACAACAGTCCTTATGAGGCCCAATGCATTTTAGCATGCTGCCATTCAGTATAGAAAGCAGACCTGGCCAGATGTATTAAACGTGGCTTGCAGTGGGCTGCCTCCAGCTCTCACCTTGCTGCCAGGGAAGCAGGCTGAATTATTAAAGAGGTGCTAATTAGCGCTTCTTTGATGATTGCATCTCTTTTGCGGCCATGCTCTGCTTCAAAACGTCTCTATGATAAGTGCAAAAAAATGACCACGTGGAAATCAGTGCTAAAAAGCACAGTTATTTCCCGCTGTGCACAATTTCTTTGATAATCTGGCCCCCGATCTTTAACGACATGGCTTCCGCAGTCTGCAGTTTATTTGGAAGTAGGGTGTACAGATGTCAGGGGAGTGACTTTTGGATGACTCCAGGCAAATAGATTGCATAAGCAATTTTAGGGAAAGTGTCAATAGTTAAAAAGCAAAGCATTGCAACAGATTTGTCGGTATGCCTTTTCTTTATGCATTGCTTTTCCTCTCTTCATTACAAAGACATTGGATATTTCACTCCAAAAATAGGAACGCGACCTTCGTTACATATCATGCATGCTAGCAAAAGGCCAAAAGCAAATTTCTATTCTGTAAATCATTTAATTGATACATGTGATGGGTTGCCCAATTGCAGTGTTTGTGCAAACAGTCTGTGCACGCTTGAACCTAGGCACTTGTGGGCCTGATTCTGAGGTCCGTGTTGTAACGGAAAGGGGCTGTGTCCGAGTTCAAAGATACTTTTCCATGAAGACATGTATTCTGAAGTAATACGGGAGTGGCGGTGAAAAATGAAGACCGCCACTCCTGCAAAGCCGTGTATTACGGCACGGCAACAGCCTTGCCAACCACCTCACATGTAAGGGGCTGGCACAGACTGTATTCAGAGGCCAGAACACGCTTCCTGCACCCGCCAAAAGAGGCGTTCATTAACGGTAACCTGGGAGGTGCCATTAAACAACACAGCACACTTTTCTCCATTCTAAACATGGCAGCGTTTCTCAGACTGCAGCACCACTTTTCTAGTTAAATCAGAAAAGTGGCCATCTTTCGAGAAATGCTCGTAATGCCACTGGACCACTTGTCCCCACCCCTCCATAGAGAGATTTTAGCTGCTTTTGCTGCTGGAAAGCACATTTCCCTCCAATATTTCCACCCATCTCAGAATGATGGTGCTGGAAACTGGAGAAGAGAAGGTCAGGTTTCCTCGCTATATTTAGCACAAGCTCAGGATCAGGCCCTGTTCATACAGTGGGGCCCATGATTTAAAAACCCTTTCATTTTGAAACCCCGATTTCATCACCGCACTTTGAATGATAGTGTGGCTCTGAAAGTCCATTTTTTAAAGCAGGTGCCTGCACCCCCTGAGTTATCTCCAGCTATCCTGAAAGACGCTCTGAAACAGGCACTGTGTGACTGTTTATTTCAGATATGGTGTGGCTAGAAATACCCCTAAAGTGAAATATTGTGCTTGAGTGCTAAAATCAAACACAAACATTAGGACAGTAAATGTGCCCAAAATAATGATCTCACCTGAGACACATCGAGGAGGGTATGGATCCCCGACAGGAAATGCAATAAAAACATGACTTCCTTTCAAACAAGCATTGGTAAAGCCATTAGGCTGGTCTTTATATGTGTAGATGTTCTCTGTACTGTGGCGCAGGGCAGACACAGGGAAACAAATCCGAGACTCCTCTTTTTATAAACAAGAGCCATTGGCTTTACCAATGCTTGGTGCCTATTGGGTCTTTCCTCAAAAGAAGGGCGCACCACCCCACCGCATAATTGTTCTATGCACCTCTTAATCCATGACCCCAAATATATTAACAGAGAACTCTCTCAATGATCAACCATGCGGTTTTGTGAGAGTTCTTTGTCATTTTTGGTGAATAACGTCTGCCCATGCGACAGTCTTCCTGCGGATTTGGTTACAGTTTTGTACTTTAGCCCACTTGCGACGTGATAAGAAAAAGCAACATACTTTCCCTAAGTCCGGCAATCACACCCATACGTGTAAAATTTAGTGAACACCTGCAAATGCCAAACTGTTTATTTATTTATTTACATTTTTAAAGCGCTCACACAGCCATCAAGGTGCTGTTACAGGAATTGTTTGTTTTTTTAGTTGCATAATTGTCATTTTTGTCTTAGTTGCGTATTTTTAACACACTTAAATGCCCAGAGGTTTCTAAGCGCGGACCTGGGGATTGAACCTGAGGTGCTTTGTGTCGGTTAGAACACGTTGCCACTGAGCTATCCTCCCGGGACAGTCCTCCTGTTGGCTTTGCCAGTGCTTCATTCTTTTCAAGGAATGAATTCCCGATCACAAACATGGCTGAACCGGGAACGAAGGTGGCCTCATTTTTTTCTAAAGTGGCCCCATATTTCACAGAAGCGTGTGATCCCAACCCTTCTATAAGGGGATGGAGAGTAGTATCCCCCAAGAAAATGTTGGATAACATTTGTCAAAATTAATGCATTTAAAACATGTTTTAAACATATATGGATTCAAAAATGCATGTTTTAAATAAGTTTAAAACTTGGGACTTGCTCAATTGGGCAAACTCTTCATGAGGGGGCTCACTAGGTCTGCATAGAGGTCTAACTTGTCTTGGGAAATGCTTTGCTGTTTTTGGATCAGCGACACAGAGATACCAGTGGCCCTACAATAACCCCACATGCCTCATGGGCACTGTGCTGTCTGTTTGCATCTCCTGAGCATTGCCTTGTCTTTGCAATGTCGATGGGTGCACACTGTTGGCGTTGTGGGTGCTGCACTGTAGCTGTGCTGCGCGTGATGGCCACATAATCTGCCCACTGTCCACGGACAGCCAATCGGGACACTATAGCAGTGGTGGGGGGGCCTTGGACACTTCTGGGGATGCTGCTCTTGGTCCCAGTGGTATGTCTTTGATGATGTCGATGCACGCTGCATTACCCGGGCACTGCCTGCTGATGCTGTCTCTCGTGCACCCTGTTGCCTGCCTCTGGGAGGGGCCCACCGCTGGCTGGGGAGGGCGGCAGTACCCGCCGACGTGCCTGACCACTTGGGTTTCTTACTGGGGCCTAGCCAGACATTTTAAGTCCTAATCTTAGCCAAATCTTAAGCCTCCTCCGAGAAATTTCGAGTGCGTTCCTACCACAAAGCGCTTTGCAGCCATACAAATGGGAAAAGGCGCTATATAAATGACTACTACCATCCAATATGTAGTCAAATCTATTATGTCCTGGGGGAGTGATGTGACACTAACCTGTACGGCTCTTGGGCTAGGTCTATATATAATGCCTAATTAAATGCTGACCACATACCATTCCTTGAAATAGCAGGATCATTTGAAAGGATTAAAGCTTTCTTTTGTAATAGTTTCATGAAAATGTTGATCTAAAAATATAGAATTCCTCAAGTAACAGAAACTATAATTGTTTATGTAGGTTAGATGGTCAGGGGGAAAGGTTTCTATCTATTTACAGTGCAAAGCTTTTTTAATATGTGTAGGCCTCATTACCTAATGCTGCTTTGTTAAAAAAAAAAAAAAAAAAAACTGCCAAAAGTGAATTCATCTACTGACGTACAGTGGAAAATTCGTTATTACTAAATATTTCTAAACTGACCTTTGCAAGTTCTGGGGCAAAAATCAAAACTGCCCACAAACCCCTCTCATTGTGTTCCAAAATAAAAAGATGCATTTTGTAAGGTTTTTCAAGTGCTTAATATGTCGGCTCGTAAAGAGCAAGACAGCATAAAGAAAGCATTACGTTTAATTTGGGAACGGTATCATTAATTCGGTCGAAAGGTCCTATAGGAAACAATGGGGACAAAACAGAAAAGCTGCAAGCGTTACCCACCAGCACTGAGAAGGCACATGGGCAGATAGTACAAGCCCCCCCATTTTCCTGAACAACGCAACCGCAGCTGTGAAAAGTAATGTAAAACAATTCTTTCCCCCCCGAAGTATATTACCACGCAGCCTCAATTGTTGAGTTTCAGTGGAACCGCCAATGCGCAGCAAGGGAAGACTCTCTGCTTCAGAACACAGAGGGCCTCATTACAAGGTTGCAGGTAGTCTTGCTGGTTTTACCGGCAAGGCTACCCCCAAACTCGCATCCGGCTCTGGCACCCGCAAAAGGGGAATCACTGGGCCATTCTGACCTCAGTAGACCCAGTAATTCCCCTTGCGCGGGTGCCGGAGCCGGTACGTCCCCTTTCCCATTTGAGACGCCATAGGGTTCAATGGGAATGGGGAGGATGGTAGCAGCGGTACCGTGCATAACGGTACCGTTGCTATCATCATGTTATGCTTGCGGGTGCCGGTACGGCCACCTGGTCAGACCATGTGGCTGCTAGGGCACCCGCGAGCAGAACTCCTAGTATGGCGGTATGGTAGCGATACCGGCGCCGTTGTTGCCTTACCGCCATACTCCCAATGAGGCCCAGAGTATTGATTGCCTTGCAGCTCTGCTGTACATATTGCTGCTGTGTCATTCCCCACTCCCCTCAACCCTTGGTGGTGTTGGTGCGCTGTGATGGCTATCTGTGATGTGCCGCGCTGCTCGCTGCATCCTTTTATAGAGTTTCCCAAGACTTACTTTGCAACTTCCCAGGCTTAGAAACGTCTTTGAATATTTAAACAAGCAGCAAATGCACGAAATGTAAATAAAGACAGGTTTAAGAAATGCTTCGGTTTTCATGCTTTTCCATTCTGGTCTAAATGTGTTTTCGAAATTGCATTGGTTTATGCTTTTAAAATCAGGTGTGTGGGAAATTGCTCACCCACCCTGCCTCGGTGTTGCACCTTTTGAAATTGGAGAGAGCCGAGCAGTCGGTGCTGTCTGATGCCCTTCCTTTCCCCTGCTTGCGCCTATCTTCCGTTGTGATCCCACTAATTGTATCCTTCCTGCTCATCCTTCCCTCTGCAAGTTTCTCTTTGCAGTGTGCCCCTCTTCCTAGCATTTATTCCCACTACTTGCTTTCCCTCCAGCTCCCCAACTGCCCCGCTTTCCGCCGCTTTCCAAATGCCTTTCCTAAATGGCAACCTTTCCTCTCGCTGCCTCTCCTACACGCCTCTACCTTTCCTCACCTGCAGACAGGTGGAAGTGTGGGGGTGGTGGGTTGGGTGATAATAGTGACTGGGGAGGTCGGGTAAGGGGAGAGCTGGGATGGATGTGGCAGGGCAGCAGCGAGGGAGAACAGATTGCGGTGGTGGTATTTTGCTTTGTGCTTACATGGCTCAGATTTGCTGTTAAGACGCCAGTCTTTCCAACTAAGTTGCACAACACTGGTGTCCGCGCCCTGTGTCTGGAGAGCTGGGCCACTGATGGGTGTGTGTCCTAGTTTGAGAAGAAGTACAGTGCACTTCCGCTAAAGATGTAGAATGCATAGTCTTTAAAATGCCTAATACTGTGAGACTTTGTATTCAAATGTAGATGTTCATGCTCCAGGGAAGTTGCCACTGCTTTCTAACCAAGGTGTCCACTGCCTGCAGCTCGCTCACCGCACAGAGCGCTGGCCATAAGCGCTGTTGTAATTGCATAAGGCGGGCAAGGAGGCGCTTGCATGCTGGGTCCAGCTTGGATCAGCCATCCACCTCTTTTGACAGCAGGCCCAGAATCTGGGCTCATAACACCAAGCACACACTCCCTCCTCCCATTAACTGCCTCCATCAGCAGCAGAGGCGGCGCAAAAGATCAGCCAGAGAAAACATTGCTTGCTAGGCCCGGTATCGATTTTAGCCCGACAGACCCCGCCCACACACACCCCCACCCCCCAACGCAGAGAAGGCATCCCCACGATCCAAGCAGATTCACGATCACTAGTCTGCACGCACCTGAACTTTAGTAATACTGCGCCCTGCGGTTGCTTGCAGCTCATCTGCCCTGCTTGCACAGTCGTCATTCAATTTGCCAATCGGCGTCGTGGACTCTCCAGCAGCACTGACTCTCTCAGAGCAGGCAGTCAGTGCACCCACCACTGTTTGCCTTTTGCGCAGCCCTAGCCGGCTGCACCTGCTCAATGTGAATAATTAACACACAGCACACAGTATGGCTGAAGCAGAGCAAGGCACGACGTGTGGTTCGTGCCCCTCATGTGCAGGCGCGCGACCAGCCCCACCCAGGCCTTCGCAGTCAGAGGCAGATGGCGGCACCCAATTTACTGTGAACCACCCAGGCTGCTGGGTGACCCCACGGTTTCTTTATTTGTACTTCTGCTGCGGCGCTAAACAAAGAGGCCCTATGCCCCGAGACCTACCAGGGGATGTCCTGGTGTCCCCCCAGTGCGGCAGTTGAGCCCTGATCACGGATCTACAATGGGGCCTGGGGCCAAATGACCTTCAACTCTCCCTTCCTAAATATCTTCCTTCTCGAGCACTTCGCTCTTCCGCCTCCAACTCCCTCAGGGTCAGCCGCTTCTCCAAGCAACGAGTTGGGGGGAGATCTCTCTCCACAGCCGGGTCCTCCCTCTGGATCAGCCTTCCTGCCTCCCTGAAACTTGAGGAGAACCATCTCCGGTTCCGGAAGCACCTCAAAACCTTCCTATTTGCTTCTGCTTTCTCTCTCCCTCTCCCCTGCTAAATTCCTTACCGAATCTGCACTGATTCTGCAACTGGGCCACTCTCACCGATCTCTGTCCTTGGCCCAGCCACTCTCCCCTGCACTGCCTTCCTGGCAACCCCTGCACTGCAGGACTGTGTCTGTATCCCTACAGCCCCCCTTCCCAGCACTTGTCTGCACTTATCTTGCACTTGCCACCAGCTGGCCCTTATTATTTATCTTGTTCATTACTAACCCTGTACTGCACTTTCCCCTCTCCCTTTCCCCGTGCACTTTTCCCGTCCCCCTCTACCCTTGCGCGATCTGAATGACACCTGGCCTAGTAGGATCGTTGTCTGTCTCTCCTCGTCGCGCCTTGAAACACTTGTGTATAGGCGCGTTGCAAATGCCATATCATATCATATCAAAGCATCTCCCCCCTTTTTATGTGTGATGGGGTTTGGAACATACAGTTAAATTGAGTTCCAATTGGCTTTAAGACAGCGCCGATGTATGCAAAAAATACAATACTCTACGGGGGCACTCACTAATTCACCAGCCCCCAGCATTGTGCTTTTCTGACAGTAGCAGACGTTCAATACACTCCCTTTGGCCGGGATGGAGCTCTCCCTGTGCGGGATATATTGCTGCCTCTAATTGCCCCGGGAGTTGCAGCTTCACTGCAGCTGGAGTTAACTGCTCACCTAGCCTGAGCATTTAGGCCTCAAAACTGAGTGCACGCATGTGTCCATGTTGATGCGTGTGCACGTGAGTGAGTCCAGTCAGTGACTGAGTGTGCAGTGTTGCCTGTGGGAGTGGTGGCAATCGCAGCAGGGGTGTTGAGGGAGGAGGAGGGGAAAGAACGAGCTGCCAGCCACAGCCATGAACGTACCTTGGACATTACTGACATGTTTTCCTACAGCGACCGTGCGCTACGGGCATAGCCACCGTTAGTGTGCTTATATGGGAAAACTGGCAAATTTGGATGCAGCCCAGCATGGACGCGCTGTGCACTGGCAAAGCTAACAAGCCGTGTTTCATTATTGGCATATATTGGCATAGCCATCATTGACATGCTTTTTTTACACTGGCATTAGTGCATTGTGGGTAAAGGCTGAGATTCGTGGGGATACTGACATATATTAGTGCAGCGAGCGCAGACATGTTTGCTTGTGTCCGTGATGGTTGTGTGCGCCCCTTTACCCCCTGTGATGGTTGTGTATGCCCCCACCCCCCTTTCCCCCGTGATCGTTGTGTGCGCCCCCCGCGATGGTTGTGTGCGCACCTGCCACCCATGATGGCTGTGTGCGGCCCCACCCCCCTCCTTGCCCCCAGTGATGATTGTGTGTACCCCCACCCACCCTTGCCCCCGTGATGGTTGTGTGCACCACCCCCCCCCGCCACCGTGATGGTTGTGTGCACCCCCAGCCTCTGTGATGGTTGTGTGCACCCACACCTCCCCTGTCCCCCGTGAATGTTGTGTGCACCCCCTCCCGCCCTCCCCCATGATAGTTGTATGCACCCCCTCCCACCCCCGTGATGGTTGTGTGCACCCACAGCCTCCTGCCCCCCGTGATGGTTGTGTGCGGCTCCTCCCCCCTACACAGGGGGCAGTAGGTGCACACACAACCAACATAGGGGGTGGGGTTCAGGGGGGCGCACACAACCATCACGGGGCAAGGGGGGGCAAGGGGATGTGATGGTTGATGGTTGTGTGCGCCCCCTCCTGCCCCTGTGATGATTGTGTGCGCCCCCACTGCTGCCCCACATGATGGTTGTGTGCGCCCCCCTGTGGTTGTGTGTGCCCCCTTGCCCCTGTGATGGTTGTGTGTGCCCCCATCTCCCCTGCCCTCTATGATGGTTGCGTGTGCCCCCCTGAACCCCGTGATGGTTGTGTGCGCCCCCACCCCCTGCCCCCATGATAGTTGTGTGTGCCCCCCTGCCCCCGTGACAGTTGAGTGCACACCCACCCCTGCCCCCGTGATGGTTGTGTGCACCCCTTCCTGCCCCCGTGATGGTTGTGTGCGCTCCCACCCCCCCTGCCCCTGTGATGGTTGTGTGCACCCCCACCCCTGTCCCTGTGATGTTTGTGTGTGCCCCCTCCTGCCCCCTGTGATGGTTGTATGCACCCCCACCCCTGCCCCCATGACAGTTGTGTGTGCCCCCCCTGCCCAGTGATAATTGTGTGTGCCCCACCCCCCGCCCCCATGATGGCTGTGTGCATCCCACCCCCTTGCCCCTGTGATGGTTGTGTGCACCCCCACCCACTCTGCCCCCCGTGATGGTTGTGTGTGCCCCCCTGCCCCCCATGATGGTTGTGTGCACCCTCAGCCCCCTTTGCCCCCCATGATGGTTGTGTGCACCCCATTCCCCCCGTGATGGTTGTGTATGCCCCCACCCCCCTTGCCCCCTGTGATGGTTGTGTGTGCACCCCCCGCGATGGTTGTGTGCACCCATACCCCTTTGCCCTCTGTGATGGTTGTGTGCGCCCCCTCCTTGCCCCTGTGATGGTTGTGTGCGCTCCCACCCACCCTTGCCCCCTGTGATGGTTGTGTGCGCCCTCATCACCCCTTGCCCCATGATGGTTGTGTGCACCCCCACCCCACTTTCCCCCTGTGATGGTTGTGTGCACCCCAACCCCCTTAACCCCATGCCGGCTGTGCGCGCCCCCATGCCCCGTGCCCCCTGTGATGGTTGTTTGCACCCCCACGCGCCCTTTCCTCCATGATGGTTGTGTGCACCCCCCCTTTGCCCCCTTGATGGTTGTGTGTGCTCCCATCCCACCCCTGGCCCCCATAATGGTTGTGTGAGCCCCTTCCTCCCACCCACCATGATGGTTGTGTGCGCCCCTACCCCCCATGCCCCTCCGTGATGGTTGTGTGCGCCCCCACCCCACTCCCCTGCCCCCGTGATGGTTGTGTGCCCTATTCCCTCCTCCCCTCCCCTACTTTTGTTAAATTCCAGCATTACCTCAATTGCTGTCAGCAATATTAATTGAAGCCGCCTGTCTTTCTCATCCACCTGCCCTCTCTCCCCTCATCTTGTTAAATTTCCGGCACTACCTCAATTGCCGTCAGGCATAAATTGTAGCCGCCTGTCTTTCTCATCCACCTGCCCTCTCCTCCTCCCCTCCCCTCTCCTCCTCTTGTTAAATTCCAGCACTACCTCTATTGCTGTCAGGCATAGTAATTGTAGTTGCCTGTCTTTCTCATCCACCTGCCCTCTCCTCCTCCCCTCCCCCCCTCTTATTAAATTCTGGCACTACCTCAATTGCCGTCAGGCATAAATTGTAGCCGCCTGTTTTTCTCATCCACCTGCCTTCTCCTCCTCCCCACCCTTCCCCTCTTCTTGTTAAATTCCATCACTACCTCAATTGCCATCAGGCATAGTAATTGTAGTTGCCTGTCTTTCTCATCCACCTGCCCTCTCCTCCTCCCCTCCCCTCTCCTCCTCTTGTTAAATTCCAGCACTACCTCTATTGCTGTCAGGCATAGTAATTGTAGCCGCCTTTCTTCTCATCCACCTGCCCCCTCCTCCTCCCTATTACTGTTCATTAGCACTTACTCTATCATTTGCCTCGTGACCTTTGTGATAGCAGCTTGTTGTCTCTCCACCCTTTTCTCCTTGTCTTCTCCTCCCACTTCCCCCTCCAGCACTACTCTGAATCGTCGTCAGACCTAGTATGTTAGTCGCTTGTTTTGTTCCTCTCCTTCTGCCTCACCCCTTACTCCCACCTTACCCCACCTCCTTTCTTTATTTTTCCGGCACCACATCAATTGTCGTCAGGCATAGTAATGTAACTGCTTGTTTTGTCTCATTTTCCCTCCACCCGCCCTCTCCCCGCCTCCTTTATTGTTCCTTGCACTATCTAAAATGTCGCCAGGCTGATTAAGATAGTTTTATTTCACATTCTGAATTGTTTCAAGGACTTGTAAGAATGTAACTGTATTCTCCCATGTTCCCTCGCTCCTTGAAGCGCTTTGAAACACATTGTGTATAGGGGCTATACAAATAAACAATCAATTCAATTCAATGTTTTGGTACGTTGGCATTATTGGGCACAGCAACATGAAAATGTCTTCTGACACTGACAGAATACTATGGGCAAAGGGATCATGAAAATAGCCCAGTGTAATGGCATGTTCTGGCGTCTATTATATTTTTATATGCGTTACCCTACAAACCGAAGGTAAAATGTATGCTTTTTACCCACTTTTCTTGAAAAGGGATGCCATAAAAGACACCATTTTAACCAATTTTTTTTAATACATTTATTGTGAGGAGAACACACTCAATCCTCTGCAGTTGACTAGGCCTCTCTTGCTCGCTTGTGCAGATTCATGGTGAATATTCACGCCCCCACATTGAAAAAATGTACCACTTACCAGTAGAACCAATGTGAAAGGGGTATAGTAGCACGAATCCACGAAAGGTTTAGTCTACATGGTGATAGATTAAGGCAGGAGGGAGGGAGGTTTGAAAGCGGCATGTGAGGTATTTCCATGGGCCCAACCATGCACCAAAGCTCTTCTTCCCTCTTTGGAGGCTGGACGGAGAGAAGAGTAGACCTCATTTATTCCAGCCCCCGCTTTGCTACTGAATGCTCAGTGTTAAAACCCCAGAGATGTGCCCCCTGAGGCTGGCTCATGTGCCTGAGAAAGAATGTCTGCCTTGGCCCAGCAATCTTTCAAACTCTGTCCAATAGCAGGCAGACTAAGTCTCAAAGGACAATTCATTGGGCCTCATTACGAGTTGGGCGGTGCAGTACATATGTGACGGTAATACTGCTACTGCTGCAATACCGCACCCCCCACCTACAAGTTTGGCGGAAAGTTGGAGGATTCACCCCAATCCATGAGCTGAAGGTAAATCCGACAGCTTTCTGACATGTTTTGGTGGAATTACCGTGGGAGAACTTCTGCTGCAGTATTTACGCCCAAAATACCCCATAGAGTCCAGTGGACTCAGAAAAAAATGGGAACTTAATCTGTCACCACCACTTGTAATATGCTGAACCAAGTGGCGGTAATGGGAAGTTTACCACCAGAATACCCCCCAACTCATAATAACCCGTTGTCTTATGATGCCATTAAAATAGATTGGAAACAGGTGGATTTGGAATTGTTAGCTGAATTGATAAGCAAAATATGTAGCCACAAACCTAACTCTGCCTTTGCCTTTCTGCCACAGTATTTTCCAGGTCCCTCCATGACGACTCCTCCTCCAGAGTTTTCCTCGCACCCGAAATGAACACAGATGAGGTAAAGCAGGAGACAGAAGAGATGAAGTGGACCGAATATGCTGGAGAAACTCCTGTCAGCGGCATGGGAGGGATCCACAAGGACATCTCCGGCCACTCCATACCCATCGAGACATTTGCAGATCAGGCACAGACCAACAGCTCAGAGGCGGCACTGCTTGCAGAGGGCCACTCTGCTCTGGAAGGGCTCGGCCAGGATGACCCCATCGCTGGCCGCACGCTAGCCTCTGTGACCTGGAAGGACCCCAGCAAGCTGGGCCTGGAGGCTGCAGATGAGCTGTGACATCTGGGGGTGGTTGTTCCTAATGTGTGAGAGACTGAGTGAGGACATGTTTGCTGCAGCTCTGCGTGTGACCTGTGAGCCCTGCCCCATCGCCAGTCGGAGCATGAGGCTCCCTGCCCTGTGCTTCTTGTGATGGTTGGGGCACTACTCCCTTACTCGCTTAGGTACTCACTTTTGCAACGAGCAGCTGGCTTTGCTTTTCAGCGGCAGAGAGGAAATGGACGAACAAGGTATCCACTGCCACATGCTGGGCCGAGAGATGCCTGCGTGCCCCTCCAAATCACCTTTCAAATGGTGTTCCATTGAGGAGAAGGTGGAGGAATGGCTGTAAAACATACCGGAGTATCCGTCTTCCTGGCAAATGCACTGCACGGAGCACAAAACAAAATGGCCTTCATCATTTTGAATGAAGGAAAGCAGACACTGTAGCCAACAGTGTCTAAGCAAGTTATCGCCTCCTGTGAATGTAGAATCACCCCATATCTGTGGATTCAGAGATGCAACCTAAAATGGCGTCATCCAGTTCATTCATTCATTCATTTATTCATTTTGTCATTTGTATAGTGCCTATCACCATAATTATGGTCCCAACACTGTGTTGGTTGAATGTCCTCAGAGGACCGGGCTCCAAAATATGGGAGAATTGGGAGGTGCTATTACGTGTGGGTGCCTTTTGGCCGTTAAAGTTATAAGAGGGTGACCAAGACCCTGGGGGTCACCCATGTCTGAATGGCATGTGGATGGGCAGAAAGGAGGTATACTATGCACTAAACAGGGTGGAGTGTGTTGAAGTGGATAGAAATGTATGTGAGTAGCCACAATTCGACATTTTGCCCTGAAAGGCAGTTTCAATCATATGCTAGAGGTGCTGAGTAACTGTGTTTGTGTTCTATGTGAGTGGGAATGAGTCTGTGCCTTCCAGTAAGTTACGATGGTGCGATGTGCGAGATGAATAAAATGGATTAGCTGTACAAACAGCAATGTCTACACCCTAGGCTCCATCTATGTACGAAGAGCACTGCACTGCGGAGTCTCACTTACGATCTAAGTGCAAACATGAATGGATTAATGCTCGCCCTCTGAGAGGATCTAAAAAAAATATATTCCCATCCCTAGTTCCTTAAAGTGCAAAAAGGCCCCCCTTTTCGTGTCTACTTGTGGCGACAAGGCCCACTCTCATGTGCTTTAGGGTTACATGCAGTGCCGACTACGAAAGAGGCATCAGAAGCACCTGGTTGTCTTCATCCGGGATGATCCAGTTGATTGACCTTTGAGGGTAGAGTCACAGAGGCAAGTTGCACCTCCTATATCCTAGGGAAATTAGATGTGGCAAGGTTTGATTTTTTTAAATGCCTACAGCATTAGCCTAGGATCACCTTCTGCCTCCCAAACAAAGTCACTGGCAGGCGGCTGCCGTGACAGTCTGTGCCAATTATGTGAAGCGAGCAGGCGTTAACATGACCAGACCTGATGGGTCTTCCCAAGGGACCAGGGCCAGGCACTGTGGGAACGACAGCTGAATCAGTACCGGTCGGCTTGTCAGAACATGTGAAAGGCATTCTGTACAGATGACACAGGAGGGGAAGGATCAGTGGCGGAGGCTTAGCGAAAACCTGCCCGGGCACAGCACACACATTTTATATTTCAAGCTATTATGCCCTAACGGAGATTCGGAAAGCTTATTTGAGTTGGTCAACACAGCCGTTTTAACAATTTCAGAGGCCGGGCACTGTATAAATTGACCGATTTTTTTGCGCCGTCAGGTTTGCAAATATGTTTGTCAGACCCTGTGGCGCAACCATTTGGATTCTTTCTATTAGAGCATTTTACAAATTCTCCAGAGCAAACGTTCGTATTTGTCATTAAGAAGCATATGCCTTGATATCCAAAGAAGCTGTGCAATTCCCAGAAGTCGTGCTTCCCAAGACTCAACTAAATTAAATTGTATCACACCCAGGACAAACCCAGACAGACCTTCAGTGCTGGCAAGCATGCTACACACCGTGCATGTGGGATTGCACAGCACAATTACCAAAGTGGACCTACGTGCACAACACTGTCCCCCGCAGAAGATTTCAACCACTAAGCAATCAAGGTCATCAAAACTAAGTTCTGATATTTCAACAAGCAAAATTGCACATGCTGGGAGTTGTAGTTTTCATTATAAGATAGGCCCGTAGTTCCTAGCTTGCAAAACACTCTTCGGTAAAAAGCAGGGTCTGGATAAATGTTGTCTTGATGATTGTATACGAATTGTTAGTTTTACAACTGTTCGAATGACAATTGATCTTTTCACAATTGACCGAATTGTGAAGGTCAATTGTAACATATATGTGGGGGGAAATCCCCCACAACCCCCCACCCAACGCCAAACCCCCAAAAACCCATATATATATATATATATATATATATATATATATATATATATATATATATAAAGGTCAATTGTGACCCTTTAAATTCGGTCAATTGTTAATTCGAACAATTGTAAACGAACAATTTGGGTAATACCGTCTTGATGACAGGATCCCAGACGGCAACTCTCCACCAGTTCAAATGCAGCAGTAAATTAAAAGGCACTTGTGAAAGTAGGTCCTTCCCGGTTCCCATTTCCAACCTGCTGTAAGTAAGCTTTTATTTCCATGGTATCAGGCATCACACACTTTGGGCGAACCTTCACCCAAGCATTCGCAAAACAGCAACAAAAACGTATGGTGGAGGATTGGGGGGGCCACAAGTTAATATTTTTACAGACAAACTATGATTTCATTGTGTGAGACCACTGCTTCAGTTAAGACTCTTTTTGACTTTTTTGTCCAGAAAAGGCAAGACATTTCCCCAGACAGGATCCAGGAAGTCAAAGACGTTGATAGACTGCAGTGTATCCAGTTGTGAGCTGCAAAAGTCTTCTTAACATTTCCAATTTTTTAAATGCCAGAGGGTGTCTCTGCATGCTTTTCCTGAGTCTACATTGGGACTTTTCCAAAGCAGATTGTAACTTTGACTTGTGTTTTTTCCTTCACTTTAAAAACAGAAGGCAGGCGAATTCTACCTGTGGTCTGATCTCACAATTCACTTGGATTTTCCTTGGTTTTTGGAAGTAGTTTGCCCTCCAAATTTTACACATGGAAGTATTTTGATTTCTAAATAACTAGGATAAAATGTCATTTCATGGCAATCTTTCCTACAATGTTAACTGAAGCACTAAAAGGTTAATATTTTTAGACTTTTGATTGTATGCCACCTCTTCTTAAATGATAACTGAAGCACTGGGGGGGGGCTTATTGAATGTGTTGTGCCCATTGAGACTGGCCAAAGGCAAGTCTCTGTTCCAGGTTGTGAAGCACACCCAGTTAGTTAAGTATTTGACATATCTGCATATTATACATGACTGGCCTGCATTTCCCCGAGTGTATTGCACAAATGTTTCTGGAATGTCCTAACTCCCTAGTGTGTATTCTATTCCACATTGCGTGCACCTGTACCCTTTGTCCTTGTCAGATACATCATGTTCAGACTGTATGAATGACTATGCACTTTCTGCACTTGTTTTCTATTTTTATTTTTCTATCTGTGAGGTGTTGAACAGCAAATAAACTGCATTTATGGTGTAAAGAATTGTGGTTTGTTTGTCTGAGGGAGTTACACACACAGGACATAGTGCAGCTGGTGGCACCATCTGCAATGTCAAGGAGAGTTCACAGGGGACTCGGCCAGTAATGCTTTTAATTTCAGATGACTTATCATCAAGACAACTCTCTGGAATCTGCGTCCCCGACAGGAAACTTCAGGTCACATGATTTTATACAGTAGACATTTACTTCATACCTTGGTTGTGAGTAACAAATACAATATGTCATTATCCTGAACCTCTCGATCTACACTGGCGACCCACAATGGTGAACATACGCTGGGCGACGTCCTGTGCTTCAACTACACGCTTGTGGTCGTGACATGACCTCGATTTTATGGCCTGACCACTTTCTGATCTTGACTAAACTTCCCACACGCAGAACCAGAGCCACATTTTCCACTAAACGTAGTCGATCCACCATTCCCGTACAACCTATGAAACAGGTTAACACCCCTTAACTCCAAGTAGACCTACACCTCATTGTACAGGGATGGACATCTTTCCAGTAAGGGTCTGAAAACGCTTGATAAGGTTAGCAGCAATGGTCTGGTACCCATAAATCATTAACCACTGACATCGTCCACCAAGTTCCAAACAAATGCTACAATGGTGAGCTATCCATCCTCAAAAGGATAACAAGAAAATGGAATGAAAATGGCGAAACCCCAACAACAGAAAACACAGAATGGCATTCCCGAGAGACCAAAGAGTTTTTCAATATAATATCACCAGGACAAAAATAGTCTTCCTCCAGAATCTCATTATACAGGCCAGCAAGAAGTTGTCGGAGATCTTCTATATCATAAAAGAGTAACATACAACATCCAGGTACTGCTCCACCAACACCAATCTCCCAGTATCTCACGGATGAACTGGTGAACTTCTTTCAAAAACATTGCCTACTGCAATGCTACTCAACTCAGATCCAACCAATCAGAGGCCACCGTAAAACCTTGCAAAAGCTCCCTTCACATTTTTAGGATGATATCTGATGATCTCATATAGACAGTAGCAAAAATGAATGCTTAATTGGAACAGACTTTGCACTGGCCCCCTATTGCCATAAAAGAAAACATCAATGATCTTGCCCCTGCCCTCACAGAACTAGGCTACAGCTCCCTCCTTTGCAAAGAAGGTTCTTTAGATCTTAAGAGATCCACCATCTCCCTGTTGCCAAAACACCTTCTTCAGATTCGACTGTGCTAACACACTTCATCCCCACACCAACCAGCCCCTTTATTGGTAAACTTTTAAAGAAAGTATTATCACAGCAACTCCTGGATAATACACAATCCAACCACAATCCAACATCCTTCTACATTATGACCTATCTGGCTTCTTCAAATCCCACAATTTGAACCTGTCCTGCTGGATGCAAATGAAGAAGGTGTTTCCTGGATGAAATCTCCCCTGCTGTCCTGTTTCTGTTTGACCTCTGGGCAGGTTTCAATACTGTCCAACACCAACCATGCCCTGTTGCAGAGACTGACGCACACATTTGAATTCAAGACACAGCTCTAAAATGGATCACCACCTTCCTGTGGAGCAGACTTTCAAATCCGGATCTTTCTCCTGTCACCCTTTCAACCTCAGACATGGTGCCCCCCAATGCTCAGGGGTAACCAAACAGCGGTTTTATTGTTATGTGAAAATCCTTGGGGAGATTTTGGAATCTTTCTCAAGTCCCTTTCTGATATAAGTAGATGGTATACTAATTATTTTCCGAACCTGGCACAAAAAGTTCAGAACATTTCTTCCTGTCTGTGGATGCTTCAAGACTGGATGACTGATAACCATCTTTGCATGAATGGATTGAAAATGGAAGTCACCTTCCTAGGATCAAATAACCCAGGATACCCCCTCTTCTGTGTGAAATCCACACTGGGCCCTGCACTAACTCCCATGAAGGAAGCCGAGAACCTTGTTTTTTTCTTCAATAACAATGTAGCACTAACACCCGATCCGCCGGGCGTTGGTGGTAACGGCCTGGGGCCCAAGGTATAGTGCAAGACCGGGGCCTTATCGATGGGCCCCAGCGCCGTTACCACCCGATGCGGCCCACCGGATTGGGTGTTATTTCTATTAGCACCCCAGGTTTTAAATCTGGAAACCTCGGGTGCTAACAGTAATGTATTTTGTTTGAATGAAAATAAAATGTTGTTTGAATGAACGGGATGCCGTGAAGCATCCCATTCATTCAAACAACACTTTATTTGTATTTATTGTTAAGGTTTTTGGGTTAATTATACATCTTTCACCATACATAATAAAAAAAAAACAAAGATCACAATGAATAACAGTTTTGTCTATACACATTGTAAAAATCATCATAATACCCTCTGATCAAATTCATGTAAAAGGTCACATAAGCATAGCCTCGAGAAGGTCTAAAATATATAGATTCCAATTATGAGTGCTATGCCTAAAAGGAAACCCCCCAGGTTAAAAATAGCCTATACAATTAAAAATCTCATCTGTGGTGCATTTAGAAATCGTAAAGCCTAATCCAATCCCCTAAATACATCAACCAAGAATATAGCCATTAAATTTCCCCCATATAAAACATGTACAACCAATCATCTGAACTATTAGTTTTTATTTGACCAAAAATCTTACCCAAGTGTAATGTTCTCTTTCGTCCAACTTTCCTGTCAACCCCGTGAAAGATAGCAACAGATGACACAGCGTTTCTCGGCAACCTTCTATATTGCAATATCTACCATTCAAATCTCCTCCCTTCCATTGTATACTAATAATTAAAATCTCTTTTTTCTGATACAAGTTTATACGAAAATGTGAGAATTGAACTCTATAAAAAACACATGGAAACAATCAGAGGTATTTCGGCAAAATATTATAAGCTCTATTCCCCACTACAAAATCTTGATAGCACTTGAGCTGTGATCCCTGGTACATTGTTTCTTCCCAATATATCCTCCATAATTCAATTTTAACTGCAGTAGGATTCATGCAAAACATATCCTCTTAAGTCCCCAGGTCACTCAATATTTTTGCAAACTGTTTGCCATTCCTCTAATATCGGTTCACTGCGATTCGTTAGGGTCTCTTTTAACATTTCAAAGGCCCTCACTGGGAATTTAACAACACATGTCTTGTATAATGAAAGAGACTTCCATACAACTATAGCATTTAACAAAATAAGACCTAGTTCATAGCATGCAAAGAAGTCCCTCGCAGAAAGTGCAAAATCCTTCTCCAGAATCAACCTTCTAGCTTAATCCACACTGAGTGAGCTGTTGAGAAAAAAACATCCGCCCCATGGGGCAAAATGGCCATTGTTTTCATATCATAGAAAGTCACTACCGGGTCTAGCGAAAATTGACAAAAAAAGGTCAGTATAATAGAGCCTAGAGCAGGCGTATTTTTAGTTTTGACCCTCAATTGTGCAACCCTAGCCACATCATTCACAGTAATATTCATCAACATACCTAAATAGGTGAATGATTGAAAAGTGGCAATTTGGCCCCGACTAATAGACCAAGTCATCGATATCACCCTCCTTCCGGCAACCCGTCATGCAATCAAAATGTTTGTTTTGGCCACATTGATCTTCAATCTGTTGTGGTCCACATACAGTTGTAGAGCATTCAATTGACAATCAAGACCTATAGGCTCTTGATCCACAAGGACTAAATCATATGCAAAGAGCAGATGTCCTACAGGTCTCCCGTTCAGCCTTGGAGGAAATGTTTAAGATTCACTCAAGGCGTCAACCATATCCAACATCAATACATTAAAAAGGGCTGGAGCCAGGGGTCAACCTTGTTTTAATTCTCTCTTAGTAGTTATTGATCTCGATAGCTGCCCCGGGCCATCTAACCTTACTCTCAGAGAGGTGGATCACCTGCAATAAACTCTGAGGACACCCCCATTTTGCAAATTTAATCCATAGAAGGTCCCTGTCTACAGAAATAAAGGCCTGTTCAAGGTCCACAAACGCAAAATACGTTTTGCATTTCCCCGTAATAGAACGCGTCTTCAATATGTTTAAAAGGAATGCCTTCAAACTAGTCCCTATGCCCCTGACAAAGCCTGATTGGAAAAAGTCATAGCACCCCGCACTTGTGGACCAGTCCATTCATCTTGTCAAAAGCGAGGTAGCAAATAACTTGCCAATTACAAATTGAAGGGCGATGGGGAAATAGTTATTGGGTTCTTCCCGAACGCCCTTCATGAAGATTGGAAACACAATCGAGGTTTTCCACGAAACTGGTATAGACAATCCCTACGAACAACACCATGAGAAATTCTACCCATTCCTTTGCCTCACTTTTTAACATTATGTTGGTAAACCCATCAGGGCCAGGAGCCCTCTAGTTTCTAGCTCCCTTTATCAAATGAGACAGGGCGTCTCTATCAAACAAGAGATGCCCGTAAACTGACCCAGCATCCTTATGCAGGTTGTTGCTTTCGTCTGAAATAGCAAACAGACTCGAGAAATGGCTCACCCACATTTCTTCCGAAACGGCATTTAGGAGCAAAGCTTGTTTTGGCATACCTGTGGCATTTATTAATTGCTAAATTTCACGAAGATTCTTACTGCGTATTTTCACCAACATACCTTCTGCATATTTTAGCAGGACTACCCGCTTTTGAGTTCTAACCCAATTTCTATATCTTTGACGTCTCCTTTTGAGAAGTGCCGTCACATCAAAACTCGCTGTTTGTTTAATTTTTTTAAATCAGCTTGAACGCGCCTTTTTTCATTAACAACCTCAGTATTATAAACATGTTCATAGGAGAACTCTTTATGATTCCCCCTCCCTGCTTGGCATACAAAATCTGGTCAAAATAACTGCTAGTCAACAGAAGGGTTATTGATGTTCAACTGATTTCGATTATTTCCCATTAGCTTTTATTGCAGCTTCACTATGTTTTTCGCAGTCATTCTCACACAGTGTCTCCCTCGAGAGAGATGAAGATCTATTCCATAAGCTAGTGGTTGAGTGCAAAACCTCAAGTCTAGTTACTAGAGGCAAAATATTGTCGCTAACAAAGATATATGATTGCACTCTTGTTTCCTGATTTCCATGTCAGACGCCCTGGAATATCTCCATCTTTTTGCCCATTGAACTCCTACTGGAATCTTCTTCCTAACAAAGTATTTTCCTCTTTGCCAGACCATTTCATCTTACATTTACCCTCCTTTAACTTACTTATGCCAACCAGCCCAGACATGTTTAAAACGCCACATATTATTAGGTAAAAAGCAAGCAATGGCTCGCAGCATTCATTTAGCGCGTCAATAAAAGAATCCGTACATTCTCGATCGTTAATACCCTTGGGATTCCAATATAAGTTATATAGGACATATCATTCAGGCGTTCTCTGTGCGTCCGGGTGTCTACGAATGACCAATATTTAAATAAAGGGGTTGGGGCATTTTACCTTATTCAAAAAGATAGAATAACCGTCAAGTGTTGGCGCAGCCAGTAACCAGGTCGCTTGTAGACAAAGGATTGCAAAGGACTCCAACTGGAGTTCGCCCTTAGCAAAGAGATAGTCCTGATAAGGAAGAACTTGAGAGCTTGCAATACCCAAAAAGAGTGCCATCCTGGAGCAATACCAAGAGCTGGTTGGTGCTGTACAAGGGCTCACTCACGAAATGCAGAGCCTGCAGGCAGAAAATTCAGCCTTATGACAGCTTTTGGCAAACTCTGACCTTTCCCTTTGGGAAATATGATGGGTCCCCTCACAAACTGAACACATTTGTAGGCGCATGTACGGTGTACTGCACCTTCCGACCAAAGGCCCATGATTCCGAAGAGGTATTCCTGGTTTCCAACCTGGTAGGAAACACCCTGGCTTCGACCATGCCTTTGGTCACTGCTGCAAACCCGGCTTTACAGGATCAGTCTGCCTTTGTTTATTTAATCAAAGGTTTGAGCGACCAGAAGTGCTCTATTCATCATATGAATTCCTTTTGGGTATCCGTCAGGGGCAAACCGATGTACCGTCTTATGCTACAACTTGTCAGCGATTGGCTGATGGAGCCGGCTGGCCAGAGTCAGCTCTGCAGGCTATTTCTCGGAGGGGACTAAATGAGGATTTAAAGGATGAACTGTCCTGAGTGGCGCGTCCTGCTACATTCAGAGATTTCGTTTCCCTCTCCTTGCAGATAGAATACCGCATGAATGTAGAAAGACCAGAGGGTCCATGGGGTTACCTTCTGCTTTGCCCACTCTGGCTGAAATCACTCCCTCTGAAGAACACATGCAAATCAGCACAGCTTGTGACCCTTTGTCTTCAACGGAATGTAAAAGAAGAAGAGACTTGGGACTCTGCATGTAATGTGGTTCAAGTACTCACCTTCTTTGCAATTGTTTGAAAGTGCCTCCATGCAGACAGGGAATCAAACCACCCTGGGCCTAACAGGGGCAATGGTTCGGGGTATAGGTACAATAGTACCTGTAACATCACCAAGTGGAATTTGGATGTTTGTGACAATTGGCTGATGGTGTTCAGAGTCCCT
Organism: Ambystoma mexicanum; assembly: GCF_040938575.1. Classification (NCBI taxonomy): domain Eukaryota; kingdom Metazoa; phylum Chordata; class Amphibia; order Caudata; family Ambystomatidae; genus Ambystoma; species Ambystoma mexicanum. The sequence continues at coordinate 515,909,944 of NC_090921.1, read as the reverse complement.
CTACAGATCCCCCAAGGAGTCCCCTTCAAAGCATTACCATTACTGGACTGCAGTGCAGCAGGATATTTCATGGACGTCACTTGGGCTGAAGAGAGACTTATTCCTAGACAGAATAAGACACAGCCAGTGCCCGTTGAAGAGGTTGATGGCTCTCCCCTGATTTCCGACCCCATAACGCAAGGCACCCGACCCTTACAAATTACGATATTTCATCATGAGGAGACCGTAACTTTTGATCTCATTAACACAGTGCATTTCCTGATCATCTTGGGCATACCCCGGTTTCGCATACACAATACCATTATCGATTGGTCCAAGAACATCATACTATTCCGGTATGAATTTTGTTCTTCAAACTGCAGTCCAACGGGTAAGGATGTCTCAGAGGATGCCATGCTGGTTGACATGCATACTCTGGTGATCCTATGTATTCCTGCCTGGAATGAATCATTCAGGGATATGTTCGAGGACAAGTCTCCCAAAGAACTACCACTACACAAGCAGGAAGACTGTGCTATTGACCTGGTACCTAATGCCTCAGTTCCTTTCGGTAGGATGTTTTCATTGCCTCTTCCAGAGAAGGAAGCCCTTAAAGGAGTACTTAATGAACAACCTCCAGAACAGATTAATACAAGAGGGCAAGTCTGTTGCTGGGGCTTCTCTGTTCTTCATTCCGAAGAAGGATTCAAGGAACTGATACTGTGCATAGATTATCATGGCCTCAATGCCATTACCATTCTAGATCGATACCCTGTGCATCTTATTAAGGACATTGTGGAGGTAGTTCAAGGAGCTACAGTGTTCACCAAGTTGGACTTACATGGAGCCTATCACCTCCCATGCATTTGTGAGGGAGACATGTGGAAGACTGCCTTCAGGACACCCTTGGGGCATTTCGAATACCAAGTTATGCCCTTTGGGTTGGTGAACACTCCAGCGGTCTTCAAACGGTTTATGGAAAAGATCTTTGCTGACAGCCTCTCTTTTGCACTGTCATGGTATATTTGGACGACACTCTGGTTTTCTCATCTTCTACGGGAGAGGTTTTACACTGATTGCATCTCCACAAGCTTCTAGCCGAACCCAAAAACACGTGTATTTGACCCTCCTTCTGTTCCCTAGCTGGGGTTAATTCCTTCTAGGGGAGGGATCCAAATGGACCCTCAAAACACACGTGCTATCATGCAATGGCCTGTACCTCAATCTATCAAGGACATTTAATGCTTTCTGGGATTGGCCAACTTCTATAGGATGTTTTTTTTAACTTCTTTTTATTGATTTTACAACAAAGAGAAAAAGAAAAAAAAGGAATGCATTACTCAACTCCCTCCCCACCCCTCCACCCCTCCCTCCCCTGATGGCAGCAGCATTATGTCCGTGGTCCATCACCTCCTCGGACCGGTCTGCAACAGTTGTCAAGTTTTTATGGTGGAGAAACAGTTCTCCCAGTTTCCCCCCTCCCTTCCCTGGGAGTGTCTTCTCCTTGTCCATGTGTATGTATTCTGGCACCTGGCACTTCCGAGTGACATCTGTATTGTCCATTGTCCGCACAGGCACAGGCCACGGCCAGGTCTTCTCCTTTCCGGTTGTGTGCTCTTCTCTGGTCTATATATCATCCCCGGGCGCGAGCGAGTCAGCTTCTTCATTTTCTGGGTCTCCTGGGTCGTTCATGTGGTCTCCATCTCTGTTTCGGAACAGGCTTTGCACCAGGGTATTCCACGCCAATATTCTAGCTCCGCTGTTGCCTTCTCCCCTCTGCGTGACCCTCGTCCAGACTGCTGCCTCTGCTATTGCCCATTTTTGCAGGTCTGCCCACCAGCCCTCCTTCGAAGGGCCTTTGCTCGTGTTCCAGGCCATAGCTATGCGGCGCTTCGCCAATATTGTCATCAGATCTTTCATCTTTGCCACATGCGACATCTGCCGGTCTCCCCCCGGGAACAGGCCCAATATGTAAGACGCCGGCGACCAAGCCGGCATGTGAATTCCTGCTGTCATCGCCCTTTCCTTTACCATGTTCCAGAAGTCTATTATTTTCGGACACGACCAGAACATGTGCACCATGTCAGCTTGTTCTTCTCTGCAGCGTGGGCAGCACCGTCTCCGTCCATCCCCCATCTTCGGCATTCTCTTGGGGGTTAAGTATGCTCTGTGCACTATATAGATTTGCATCTGCCTGAACCTAGCGTTGCTGGAGACCTTCTTTGTGTACTGGAGGGTCCTGTTCCACTCCTCATCTTTGAAGGGTTGTTGAAGCTCCTCCTCCCATTTTGCTTGCGCATTCAGTGTCTTTTTGTTGGTGGTTCCTAGTAGTTGCTCATAGAGTCTGGACACGGTGTGTCCTCCTTCAGAAACATCGTACCATGCGTCTAACGCACCTTCGGTGTCTTCTGTCTCTGGCATGGTGGCCCATCTTTTCTTTATTGCTTGTACCAGACTATTATGCAGGATGAATTGGCCTTTGTGTACGTCCTGTTCCTCTACCAGGGACTGGAATTCGACCCATTCTCCTTCTTGCCACAGGTCCCCTATCTGGGATACTCCTTTGTCCTCCCACTGTGTTCTATACGTGGCCAGGCTCGCCACTCGGGCGTCAACTAGTCCCGCCAGGAGGATCTGTCTCAAGCAGGGGTCTTGTGTGCCTTGTGTCTTCCAGGCTCTTTTCCATAGAGTACGGCCTAGTTGGGCCATGTTGGGGAGGCCTTTGGCTTGAGCGGCGTTTAACCATAGAAGTTCTCTCAAGTAGTATTGCTGGAGTGCCGGCCGGAAAAGTATTGCGTCTATGGAGGTCTCTTCCCCCAGCCATCGCACCACAAATTGAAGCTGTGCCGCTAGATAGTAGTACTCAAAAACTGGGAGCCTAATGCCCCCCACTCATAGCCCCTTTGTAGTGTGCTTAGTGCTACCCTGTTTCTCCCCCCTCCCCACAGGAAGGTTCTCGCCATGGTGTGTAGGTGTTTAAAAAAAGCCCTTGGTATGTTGTAAGGGATGTTTGTAAAGTAATATAGGAGCCGGGGCAGGACCGTCATCTTTAATAAGGCCACTCAGCCTATCATTCCCAGTGGTAGGGTCTGCCAGAATTGCATGGCGTTCCCAATTTTGTCCAGGGCTGCCACTCCCAGGTATCTGAAGGTGGTCGGGGTCCATGTGAGGCCCAGGCTCGGCAGTTGGTCCGCTGGCACTGTGCGCAGGCCAGCCAAGGGGAACAATGAGGATTTTTCTCTGTTGACCACAATTCCTGATAACCTGCCGAACGCACTCAGTGTCTCTAGCAGATCTCGCAGATGGGTGCGTGGATCTTGTACGTAGAGCAATATATCGTCCGCGTATATTGATATCTGAAGCGTTTCCCCGTCTATCACTATGCCCGTGTCTTTGTAGTCCATTCTTAGGAAGGCCGCGAATGGCTCCAGGGCCAAAATATATAACATTGGGGACAGGGGGCACCTCTGCTTTGTACCTCGCTCTATGCCCCATTCCCTGGAAACATGTCTACCTGTCTTGACCCTTGCTCTCGGATCTTTGTAGAGCAGCTTTATCCAACGTAGCAACCCATGTCCTATCCCAAAATGGGCGAGCGCTCCCAGGAGCCATTCCCAACCCCCCAAATCAAATGCTTTAATCTCATCTAGAGAGGCTACAGCGCACTCCCCCTCCTCCTGGTTCGTCCTATCAATAACATAATGGAGTCTTCGAAGGTTCCATGACGTATTTCGTTCCGGTACGTACCCTGTCTGGTCCGTGTGGACCAGGGTGCGTATCACTCTTTTAAGGAGGTTAGCTAGCGCTGCTGTCAGGATCTTGGAGTCCTGATTTATCAGGGAGATCGGTCTATATGACCCACACTCGAGGGGTTGTTTACCTGGTTTAAGAATCGGGACTATAATGGATTCTGACATGCTGTTCGGGAGCCTTCCTGTCTCGTATGCTTCCTCCAATGTTTCCAGCAGTCTCGGGGCTAAACTGTCTCTGTATTTTTAATAGAATTACCCCGGTAACCCGTCAGGCCCCGGGGACCTCCCTGTCGGTAGTTGGGTGGTCACTTCCGCCAGTTCCTCTACGGTAAGAGGAGCGTCCAGCATTTGGGCCTGCTCCTCTGTTAATTGTGGGAGCCTGATTTCCGCAAAGGCGTCCTCCAGGTCCCCCTCCTCCGCTTCCTGGACTCTGGTGTATAATTTTTTGTAGAATTGCGAGAACACCTCATTTATACCCTCCTGGGACCTTATCACCTCCCCCTGGCTATTTTGGATTGCATTAATCGGTTCTCGCTTGGTCTCCTGTTTAGTTAGCCAAGCCAGGAGTCTGCTAGGCTTATCCCCCTCTGCGTGCAGCTTCTGTATATACCTCCCATAGTCCAGGCGCCCTAGTCTTTCCCAGGTCGCTGCACATTGTTGTCGCAGAGTGGTGAGATTGCCTTGTTCTCCCCCTTTCTCCCCTGTCCGTTTCTCAGACTTCTCGATTTTCCTTTCCAACTCGTCTAGTTGCGCTAGGGTTTCCCGCCTGAGTCCTCCCATCTTTCCCATTGCCACACCCCTGACCACCACCTTAAGGGCCTCCCAGACCGTCCCCGTGCTGTCCACGCTACCCGAGTTATGCTCAAAGTAATCATCTATTGTGCTTTGGATGTGCTCCTGGAATTCCCCATCCATTAGTGCTTCTGCCCTTAACCTCCATGTGGGGATGGGGGCTCCCCTGTGTGCATGTGCCCATGTAACTCTCAGGGGGGCGTGATCAGATAGGGTTCGTGCGTGTATATGTGCCTCAGTGAATTCCCCCAATGTTTCCTTGCCCGTAAAAAGGTAATCTATCCGTGTGAAAGTCCTGTGTGGAGCACTGTATTGCGTGTATCCCCTTTCTCCCCCATGTACCTTTCTCCAGATGTCCTCAAGCTCGAGCTGGTCCAACATCTGCCGTAGCAACCGTGCTGATGGTGCTGCTCTTTTATGCTTGTCGTCCGACCTGTCCAGTCGGGGGTACAATGTGCAATTATGATCTCCTGCCCAGATTATCGTGGCATTCCTGTACGGGACCAACCGGGGCGGGAGCGACCTGAAGAAGGCCGTCGCGTCGTGATTGGGGGTGTAGGTGTTCACCATGCACACCTCCCGGTTCTCCAACATTCCATGGACAATTAGGACCCTACCCTCGGCGTCCTTTTCTTGATTGATGAGCTGGAATGGGATGCCAGGAGCAATCCAGGTCGTCACCCCCATTGCGTAGTTAGAGTATGTTGAACTATATATCTGACCTCCCCATTTTTTGGCCACCTTGGCTTGTTTTCCGACCATCAGGTGCGTCTCTTGCAGCATTGCAATATGGGTTCTCGCTTGGTTTAACTAGGTGTAGATTCTTAGCCTCTTGACATATGCGTTTAGCCCTCTAACGAGGTCATCCCAGCCTTTGTGGAGGTTAGCGCTAGCGGCCTGCTCTTTCCCTTGGGCCTGCACACTGTTATGGTCTCCTGGCATGCCGCTTTCGGGGATTGATGTCCCGTCCCCTGCTTGCTGTGCTTTAAATGGTTTGTTTGTCCTCCTTCCCAAGTTGATCTTTCGGCTATTGGCTGCGATTCGTTGTTGACTGTTTTTTCCGGTGTGCTCCACCGGTTCCTCGCGCCTGGGTACTGCCACCTGTGTTTATCTTTCGTGCCTTCGCCTTGTTTTCGCCAACTGTTATGTCCACTTCCTCCCGTGCCTTCACCCTGCAAACTTAACCTTAACCTTTGAACTGCTTCAACTGAAAACCACAACAACAAACGCCCAGCCTCCCTCCCCCTGCTCGGTCCCCACCGCACTCCAGGTACCGCCGTCTTCTCCTCTGGCGTACTTGTCGCGGGGTAGTGTCTCAGAACTGACACTGCAAACATTGTCTCTACTTGGGGTTCCTACTGTGGGTCTTGGCGGTTCCGCTCTCTAAATCTTGTGCTCCCATTTCAAGTCTCTATTTTAGGCCTTTAAGCTTTTAGGCTGTTGATTATCCTGCTCTGTCCCATTTCAACAGGGTGTCTTGATGTCTTGTTGCAACCAGGCAGTGTGGCACTCGGCAGCCCACCGCAGTGTTTCTCGGGTTCTGCCTCGCCTGGTTTTGTTCGGGCTCCTAGGGCATGCATGCCGTACTTGATCTCACTCTCTGCCGCACCGGGGTGTGTTCCTGTTACGCCCATTCCCCTCTCTTAGGTGCGGGATCCCCCATTGGTCCATCCACTCTTGGGCCTCAGCCGTGGTCTCAAAGATCTGTGTCTGGGTATAGCAGCATAAATTTCACACCCGCAGCCTGAAGGCGCTCTTTGGTCGGCCAGAACTGAGCTCTCTGTTTTTGCACGAGTGCTGTGTATTCTGGGTAAATTGTTATCCTAGCTCCATTTCGAGTTATGTCTCCACCATCTCTCGAGAACGGCAGGATTTTTTCCCTGTCTTTAAAGTTCATGATCTTTGCGATCATTGGTCTCGGTGGTGCCCACGGGCGGGGTTTCTTAGCTAGAGCTCGGTGTGCCCTCTCTACTACGAAACCCTGGGACAGGGTCCCTGCTCCCACCTCTTGGATCAGGAGGTTCTCTATATAGTTCATGGGATCTCTGCCCTCCTCTCCTTCCGGAAGCCCCACTATACGCCCATTGTTGCGTCTGGTCCTGCCTTCCGCGTCCTAGTGTGCTGATCCTCTCCAATGCCTCTGACATTTGCGATTGGGAGGTGGTCATGTTCGCTGTATTGTTCTGTACTTGTTGTTCCACCGTTGTCACCCTCTCTGCCAAGTTCCTCGTGTCCTGTCGGAGGAGCCCCACATCTATAATCACTGCATCCAGCTTGCCTTCTATCGACGTTTTCAGTACTTCTATGGACTCTAGAATACTGCCTTCCACCTGTCTGATCTCTCCCTGCGTGGCTTATGGCTTTGGCGTGTCCTTCTCGGCTGACTCAGGCTGCTGGTCATCACTTTTGCGGGCGAATGACTCCATGACTGTCTGTCTCCCCCTGCCACCTTTTTGCTTATCTGGCATGTTGGCTTCGGCCGCTCCGTGCCTGCATATGGGTCTTGCTCGTGCAAGGTCTATGTTGTGCTTCGGTGGTGTTTGTTTGCAGGTTTCCCCTTGGGTTGTGGTCCCTTCTGCAGTTTCTCACTTGCTCTGATCTCTGATGGGCGGCCTCTCCCCGTCTTCTCTCAGTGTTGTCCAGCAGCCGTGTCTATGCGGCACAGCTATCACACGTGGTTGCCCAGTGGGTGCGGGTTGTCTGTCTTGCCGTGGAGTAGTGTTCCCCCTGGCTATTGCACTTGCCTTGGTGTTTGTAGGAGGAGGCTAGCCGCCCATGGGGGCCGTTTCCCCCACCGTGTTACGATCTGCCTAACCTGGGGTCAGACTCCGTGTATGTCCTCTCTGGCCCCCTTGTCTAGCGTCCCTGTTGATGGCCACCGCCCGTCCCGGTGTTTTTTAGGGAGGAGGTCGGCCGCGCGTGGGGCTGTGTCTTCCACCGCGACGTAGTCCGTGGTTTCCCGCCTCCCTCGCTTGGTGGTCGGCACTGGCAGCCCAGGTGCTGCCCTGGGTGGGCTGTGTCTCGTCACGCAGGCCCAGCGGTCCTCCGCTTTGCCTCCAGGCCCAATGCTCTGTTCGTCCGCCTCACCTCCTGGTGTCGGTGTCCCCCGCTGCTCCGTTGGGCCCCCATGATAGTCCTACCGTTGGCCTCCGCTCCGGTGCAGCTGCTCGTGTTCGAGCTCCTCAGGCTCTCGCGGGCCCCCCTTCGGACTGGTCTGTGCCGCGGGCCGCTGCTCATTTCCTACGGCCGCGGGCCTCCGCGTCGCTGCCCGTCCTGGTACGGCACGGCAGCGCGCAGCACTGTCTCGATCCTCTCTCCCCTTCCGCTGCGGCCGGCCCCTCACGCCTCCAGGGTGGATCTCTGGTCTCGACTGGGCTGGATGCTGCCCGTCAGCGCCTCCCAGCCCTGTCTTCCTCTGCCTGCGTTTCTTCGTGTTTCAGGACGCGGGCAGCAGTGTCAGCGAGACGCGTCCGCCATTTTGCCTGACGGCTCCGCGTACCTCGCTCTCTCTGTTTCGGACCCTCCAGTGCCTCTTCCCAGTGTTTGTTCGGTCTTTCCACGGTTATTTTCAGCCTTTTTGTAGGATCAGTCGTTGGATCGAGTGGGAGCTCTTCAAGATTAGCTCACGCTCGCATGGCCGCCAAGCCACGCCCCCCTTCTATGGGATCTTTATTAGAATCTTCTCGGAAATCGTCTTGCCAATTACTGCCCTTCTTAAAATGGAGTGCCTCTTAAATTGGAATCCCAAAGCCAACTGGGCCTTCCAGCGGTTAAAATATTCCTTCTGTACCTCTCTGATACTTCTACAACCAGACCAGACAGCACCATTTATTGCAGAGACAGATGCATCAGGTGGTGCCATAAGAGCAGCACTTCTGCAGATAGGTTCCGACCAGGAAGAGAATCCTGTGGCATACTATTCTTGCACGCTTACCTCTAGTGAAATGAACTATTCTGTCTTGGAAAAGGATCATTTGGCCATACAACAGGCCTGTGTGGAATGCCACAATCTTCTCCAAGGTGCATCACACCCCTTTGAGGTGCGAACAGATCATTGTAACCTTTGTGCACTTCATCAGTTGGAATGCCATAACTCTTGTCATGCCAGATGGGCTTACTTCTTTTTCCAGTTTGACTCTCGTTTTTTTTCTACAGAATGTTAGAAACGCTTCACGTGACATCCTAAGCACACAGCTGTCAGATCCACTATTCCTAAGAAGGAACGATGGCCTTCTGTTTTTAGGTAAATGGCTCTTTGTGCCAACTACCGAGTTACAGACCATGGTTATGTCCTGATGACCTCGAGACAGCTGAATACAAGGGTGTTGCAGCTACGCTCAATTTGATTTCTCATACATTTTGGTGGCCCACCATCAAAAAGGATGTGCAAGACTATGTGCTTTCCTGCTCCACTTATGCTCAGAGCAAGTACTCTACAGCTAAACCATTGGGCCTCCTAAAACAAGAACCACCTCTGCTGTGCCCATGGCAAAACATCTCTACTAATTTTATCGTGGACCTAACCCACTTTAGCGGTTGTACTGCCATCATGGTTACAGTCAAGTCTTTCAGTAAGATGGCACACTTTTCACCCCTTTCTGGAGTACCCACCCCACCTCAAATGGCTTCTGTGTTTCTCTCTGATGTGTTCAGGCTACATGGGCATCCACATACTGTGGTATCGGATAGAGATACTCAATTTACTTCCTTGTTCTGGTCTATGCTTTGCAGTCTCTTGGGAATCCGCAGAGCTCTATCTTCAGGTTATTATCCCTAGAGGAAAGGACAGACAGAGAGACTAAACCATACCTTGGAGCAATACATTCGATGTTTCACCAACAAGGAGCAGGATGATTGGTGTAACCTATTACCAATGGCAGAATTCAAGTACAACAACACACCATACATACAGCCATAGACATGTGTCCCTTCTTCTGTACCTACGGATTCCCTCATAGGCATATTTCTGTCACTACCTTTCCACCTTCTAGGATACCTTCAGTCAATGTTCTGCTGGAAGATCGTACGCGAACACACAAGGGCGCTTAAAACAACCTTGAAAGGAGTAAGAAGAGAAACAAGATCTATGCAGATCAAGGACGGAGAAGCAGTCCAGAGTGGGAAAACAGTACCAAGGTATGGTTATCCACAAAGTACCTCCCTAGGTGGATCCGGCCTACTAAGTTATCCCCTTGTTACATCGGCCATTTAGGATCCTCACCAAGGTTAATCCTGCAGCCTTCAAACTACAGCTACCAAATAGCCTGAGCCGTTTACATCTTGTTTTCCATTCTTCCCTGCGCAAACCCTATCTTCCAGATAGATTTCATTGGAAGAAGAAACTGCTGTTGCATGTAAAGGATTCTGGCCCAGAAGAATATGAGGTTTCTCGCATTGTCGATTTCAGATATTATTGTGGTACGTTACAGTACCACATCCATTGGAAAGGATACTCCAACGCAGAAAGGTCTTGGGAGCCTGTGCACCATGTTCATGCTCCTCATTTGCTTCAACAGTTCCATTGCTGACACCCCTGGAAACCTGGTAACTCCATATTGTGGGGGATGTTCATACTGTCATGCTGTGCCATTGGAGTGTGTGGAGACGCTGGAGACTAGTGTCTGGGATCGTTCCAACATGTTCGGAACCTACAAACAATTAGCGGTCTGGTTGTTTTCCAAGATGACCACCTCCTGGTTTTGGAGCCACAGGACAGCGTCTCTCTGCGTTGAAACCCTTTCCTTCGGTCTATGGGTGAGACTCTAGTCCTTTATGTGCTGTTATCCTGCCCTTCTCTTTGTTCCCCCTGTGAACCCTCTGCTCACTATCCCTGTCCTGTTCTGTTCTGCCCTTCCTTCTATGAATCTTTGGTTTCTCTGGTATCCTGGTATTAAAAGCCTGGGAATACATCTCTCCTGCCTTGATTATCCTATACTGGCTCACTCTGAAGTAAATAATTTACTTTAAAGCTTTGTGTGTTATACAAAGGGCATCTCTGGTGGGAGCCCTTTGTAAATTAGACCGTACATGAAGAAATGCATCTTGCAACAGGAAATTAAATTCACAATGGTTATAGGACTATGTTTTACCAGTTTAATTAAATTAGGACTAAGTTTGCTTTGCTTCAGCCAAAAATCAAAAGTGAGGACATTGACATGAAATTCAGAAAGCTGCTAAAACCCATCTTCTCAAATAAGCTTACCCTGTAGTCTAAAGGAGAGTTGCCTCTTGGCTTTAGGTTGAGGCCTCATTCCTTCTCTTGGCTGGAGGCAGATAGAGCCCTTTGACACATAGTTTAGAGTGGATTGCACTTACCTCCATGCCAGGTTAGAGTGGACTGCAATTACTTCCATGCCACTTTGTTGGAATCTATCCAAGTAGTCCTGCATTTGTTTTTGCACCTACAGCAGTGTTATTCCAGCAGCATCTTGACCTTTGATCTGACTTTCTCTCCAACCCTTTGCATCAACTCCTCCACTGGTCTGAATCCCCACAAACTGTGATTGGCATTTTAGTTTTGTCCTCTACTGGTCTATGACACCCCATCGCGTCCTTGGGGTAGCACAAAGCAATCGGCCCTTTGCAGGTAGCATATTATAAATCAACAATAAATAAATAAAACAAATGAATAAATGCCTTTCCTTCGAAGCCAGAGGGTAAAGTTGCACAATGGTGGCTAAAGGTATTGCCAGCAAAGAGATGCATCTGCCATCACTCTCTGTTGAAATTGGTTGGTACTACAGAATGTGACTTTGACTACCTTTAACCCACCCTTTTAGAATGCGGCATTGTCCTACTGTGGTAAACGTGGGCTTAGGTCCACCTACGGGAAAGATTAGGGTTGGTGGTTTAAGAACACCTTAATACTGACCAATACCAGAGTTAGAATTGTACATAAATACAGCTCAGAAGACAAATCTGTAATAATTGTGAGAGGTACTTGACCTTAGAAGCATACCATTCAGCATATGAGAACACTTTAGAGAGAGGAATATCGATGTTTGGTTTTGCCCCGTATAAACTTGCATTGGAGTAAAGTAAATTGTAGGAAATAATGACATGTTTGTGTGAAAAATAGAGAGTCTCCCTCCCAAAAATGTTTTGTAAGCAGGTTAGCCTACCACAGTGGTGGTGCATGGGAAGATTTGGTTCTCTCATTCATGGGTACTGATTTTTGATTTTCAGTATGGGTTAAGATTTATTTTATTCTGCACTTAACGGATCCATAACCCTAATGCAAAGTTAGCACGATTTGCAACTATAAGTTGTCAAACACCATAAACTCGTTGGTTAAAACATCGGATTCTGTAGTAAGGAGTCTAAACGAGCAAGGCATAATGCTTTGCATTTCATTGGGGAGACTAGTACAAAGAATTCTGAATGTAAAACACAGTTTATCAAAATGTATGCATTTATTTATTTATTTAGTGGGTATTTATAATGCACCTATGCAGCAAAAAGTATTTCAAGGTGCAACAAGACAAAAGAGGGCCGAGGGGAGCAGGGATGAAGAAAAATAAAAAAGGTCCTACTAGGCCTTGTGTCATCCGGATCGTGCAAGGCAGTAACAAGAATTGCGGGGGAGATAGGAGGGGAGAAGTACTGGTCAGAGTAAAAAGGGCCCATGGGTTATGCGAGTGCCAAGGGGAGGCCAGCTGGAAAAGTGCCAGGGGAATGCAGAGAGTGCAGGGGAAAGAAGGTCCACGTGCTAAGTGCGAGGGACAGGGCTGGAAGGGCTCAATGCAGTGCAGGCCCTGTCAGGCTAGTGCAGCGGGAGGGAGCCCGGAAGGGGAAGTGCAGGTTAGGAGGGGGTCAGGGGTAGGCTGGTCGAGGAGGGCCTGGTGTCCTGTAAGAATCTGAAGGAACCAGGAAGCCAGTCAAGAGAGGCAGAGGGGGACATTAGCAGGGGAGGAGGAGAGAGAAGGAGGAGGAGAAAAGGAGTGTCGTGAAAAGCTTCCAGAACTTAAGGAGATCTGGCTCAAGTCTGAGAGGAGCAGGGAGGCCATTCCAGGGGGAGGCACCTATGGCGGAGCGAGATCTACACCCTACTCTCTGCTTGGAAAAGCATCTGATCTGCAGAGTTGGAGCTAGAAGACCAAAGGGCTCTAGCAGGGAGGTCTTTAGGGAGAGAGAGTTGAATGTAGCGGGGTCCCAGGCCCCAGGACACCTTGTGGATGATGCAGAGGGTGTTGAACTTGATACTTGAGAATTACACCTATTACAGTTAATCCTTCCATGCAAATGTGTTTTCAGGTACAGTTGATATCTAATATGTCCATTTATAATGGTGTCCATGTCCAAAAGGTACAGTATATCAGAATGACAATTTTAAATTAAGAAATGCTGAAAACCTAAAATCTGCCCAAAAGAGGGGAGCAAGGCATACCAAAAGGCATTCTCATTGAAGCCATGTCCCCAAAACTGAGACAGCAAAACAATGAGGTTCTGTTTAGCACCAATGTGCTGTGATTTGATATTAAGCACAGGCCTGAATAAATCAGAGTCAAACCAGAGACTGTGGGTTGCAAGGGCAGAAGGGTTACGAGAAGTGAATACAAACCAATGGAAACTGCCGGACCAGCTGAAAATGTGTCAGGGCTCGTGGGGGCCCATTTCAAAATCACATTTTGGAGCCTCTTACCTACAGATGGGAAAAAAACACTTTGACAGCAGGGTGCTAATGTTGAGGAAACCAGAGTAAAAATACAACACGGTGATAAGAAGGTTACTGGATAGTGCAAGATGCCGAAGGGAGGTGATACGATAAATGCGCCAGCAATGGCAGCCTGTAGCGTATGCGCTGCAAAGCATACATTTAATTTCACAAATTTGTCATAAGACTGTCAACATGGGACCGCTTCTTGGTGTCCACCAAAGGCTCAGGGCCCATTCCAACTGAAAATATTTGAAGCCCTGACCTGTCCCTCGCAAACTAAATAGAATCTCTGGCTGCCAGAGTTAATTACTGATTGGTGTTTTCTCAACTTTGGTTCAGAAAGCATGTGACTCAGCTGCTCCTGTTGGAGGGTGGTAAATCCCTTCATGCATCCTTGCAGCTTCTGTGGGGTATTGATTATTTTTCTTTTTTTATACCTTTCGTTTCTCATGGTTTGTGTCTGTGTTTTAATGTCTGGAGTGGATTCCCTGCACCATGAAGAGCCTCTTTGTGTATCTACACAATCCCTGCAACCACCCCTCCGCCCTTGAATTCCCTTAACCCCTCGCATTTCACGCCACCTTCCAATAGCCCTGCATACTTCCTTCGCTTACTCTCTACCCACGCTTCCTCTTCCTTTTCCTATCTATAACTGTGAGTAATTCGACCATCTGCACGGTGGGTGTGCACTCGCCTCCGCTTTTTTGAAATTTTAAATGAAATTGAATGATGGTAGATCAACCTCCTTAGAAAATGTGTGGGGCTAATCCGAACACATTTTGCTATGCTCACCGCACGACATACACACAGACCCATGTAGTCTGAGTGGACACATCCTACAGGCGCCGTCCGCCCTGTCATATTTAGTTGGAATATGACAGCCAAGAGTAGATCAAGGTATCTCAGAAGGGGGAAGGAAAAACCTTCTTCCTGCCATGGCCAGCCTAATTAACTAACAAAGGGTCCATGGATCTGCCCTCTCGTTTGTTATCTGCTGGTGGCAGCTTTTGCATACTAATCAGAGTTAATTCAAACAGGCCCACGGGGGGCCTGGTCGCAGGAGTAACAAAGGACAGGAAAACAACCTTTGATATGCACTGTGTCAACCTGAAGCCAGCTCCTGTCTCGCAGTATCAGGGTCAGTGACCTGTCATGTCTGGGACAGTTGTTTACAGTAGTCATCCTCCCAGGGGGACCCCATTCAGAAGGTACAAGTATGTGGTTTGGCGGCGACCGAACGTCTGGTCTCGCGGCAGCTTCAAGGGAGGCTTGCCGCTTTACTCAGGAACCACAGAGAGCTCAATAAACCAGAGAGACCCTTTGATCCACAACAGATAGGAAGATGAGTGGGACTCAAGATAGCATATTTTCATCCCTTTACCTTTCCTGTTCAGAGCACTCTGGTTATGACCTGAAGCATACAAGATTTGTTGGTGGGGACATAGCATTGGTTCGTTAAGGTAGGCCTAGCCTACACCAATCATTGTGGCCCATTTGGCTTTAGAAGAGGGCTGAGCCCCTCTTTTGGGCATATCATCTGAAGACTTTGCAAATAGTAACAAGAATAACTCTGCATTGGATCCTCGCTGAAGGTACAGTCTGCCTTATAGCTTCCGCCAGTGAAGGAAGGCCAGGATTTCCAGAGAGGGAAGCAAGATCCCTCTCCTAAACATCCCCCAGGGAACAGAGCGAGATACTGAATCCAAACGACACGCCAGCACACAGCATGCCCTACTAGGCTCTGCAAGCAAGCGTCCTAGGTGGGAAGTGCCAGAGGGTCTTGTGTGGCGTGAAGAGGAGTAGCTGATCTGTGCCCCTTCCTGCATTGAAAGTTACCTGCTTGCCTGCAAATTAAACTTAGCACGTGCCCCTTCCTGCATTGAAAGTTACCTGCTTGCCTGAAAATCAAACTTAGCATGTGCCCCTTGCTACATTGAAAGTTACCTGCTTACCTCTAAATCGGTTTTAGCCTGTGCCCCTTCCTGTATTGAAAGTTACCTACCTGTCTGAAAATCGAATTTCGCCTGTGCCACTTCCTGCATTGAAAGTTACCTGCTTGCCTGTAAATCGAATTTAGCCTGTGCCCCTTCCTGCATTGAAAGTTACCTGCCTGCATGAAATAAAAATCCAATTTAGCCTGTGCCACTTCCTGCATTGAAAGTTACCTGCTTGCCTGTAAATCGAATTTAGCCTGTGCCCCTTCCTGCATTGAAATTTACCTGCCTTCATGAAATAAAAATCTAATTTAGTCTGTGCCCCTTCCTGCATTGAAAGTTGCCTGCTTACCTGAACATCGTTTGTACCATGCCACCTTCCTGCGTTTAAAGTGCCTGATTATGTGAAAACCATTCTTAGCTGTGCTGTTCAGCATATCTGTGTACTGTGCTCCTTAAAGCCTTAGCTAAAATTCAACATTGGCTGTGCACACTTGCTACATTGTGTTGTTTCTGCCTCAGCTAAAGTCACACCTGCATCCTGCATAACGTCTTGCATGTCCTTCATCTTACCCTCTGTACCCCCCTGTGTTTTTGCCGTGCACCCGCCACCAGCACCGCTTCCCCTCTATGTGCCGCAGTACAGACTGCTAAGTGTCCTCCTCAAAACTGCAGCTAGCCATGTCACTATATATCTCTCCTATCCTCTCTAACTGCTTCTCTATTTCCTATCCCTCTCCTATCACTAAATCTAGTCGGAAGAAACTTAAGAAGGACATACTTGGCTCCAACCCAGGCCTTCCTATTGCAGACACCTATGTCACGGCTTCCGCCAGATAGACTCTCACAGACATCCTCTTTGTCGTTACCTCACCCGACCAATGGACCCGGTACATGGTCGCCTTTCTCTCTCCTATCGCCACTTCTCCCATTAATGGTGGGATCCGTTGGGAGGTCCTACTTGACCTCTTTGCCATTTTCAAGGTCATCATCAATGTCTATCATAATGGTGCCATCATGGTTCAGGGTCCTCAACCCCACCTTCTTCCCTTTGTCAGGCTCCTACCTCACCTCTCAAACCTCACCTTTCCCACTGAACTGGCCCCCTTGCCTGGTGTGCCTTCCTCCTCCTCTGTAAAGGCTCCCTTGCCTGCTGTACCTTCCTCCTCCTCTGCACAGGCTCCCTTGCCTATTGTGCCTTCCTCCTCCTCTGCACAGGCGCCCTTGCCTTGTCTCACTGTCACAGCTCCCTTGTCAGCCTTGGCTCCTCTGCCATCCCCCACTATCCCTCTGGCTCTGTTGCTACCCTCGGGGGGACAATCATCCCCTGCACCCCCCCATGGAAGACCTTCAAAGATGGCAAGCTGCTCCATATTGCCATGCTTAACTCTAGCTCTGCTGTCAAATATTCGTCTGACATCTACAATCTCCTTGAACGCACAGATCTAGATGTGCTCGCCAGACATGGTTCAAGGACAGCTCTCTCACAAGTTTTGACACACTCCTCCCTTAAGGATATAAGATCCTCTCTTTGTCCATACCCAAGGGGTTAGGCGGGTTAGTGGCGTTGATCTTTCCAGAATGGATACCTGTGTCCTCCTCTCAACTCCTCCTGCTGGGTGACCTCAACATCCATCTGGACTCTCCTGACTCCTCATGACCTTTCTGCAACCTATGCAAATCTCTCTACCTCTCTATCTTACCTTCTGGCCCCACGCACACAGCGGGCCACACCTTGGATGGCCTCATCACTACCAACAACCCTCTCATTATCCCTCTCACTACGTCTCTCTCTTGGATGGACCACTCTCTTCTCTCTTCACACTTGAAGCTCTCCTATCCCTTGGCTCGGCACACCCGGCACGGTCACTCGGCTTCAAAATCATCAGACCCATGAAAAGAGTGACAGCGTCTGACTTTGCCTCCACCTACTCTCCACCTCCTACTCCTGTGGCTGACTCCCACTCTGACACAGCCCCCGCTAACTTCAATCTCTCTATCTCTAACACCCTTGATACTCTTGCCCCTGTCATGAGGGTCCGACTGAAGCCTTCCAAAAAGTGCAACTTTTTGTATCAATCTGACCTGGCTGCCCTTAAATGTAAGTGTAGGGCGGCTGAGCGAAAATTGAATTTTTGGAGAGAAGGCAATACAGACTCTGCATCCACACCAAGACAAGAGTCTTTATTAAAACCTGCATCTCCTCTGCATCAAACAACACGGCCAAACTTTTCAAAGTCTGTAAGGAACTGGCCAACCGTGCAGCAGCCTTCTCTTCCGTCACACCCACCTAGGACCTCTGTTCGGCCCCGGGCTGCAACACTTCACAGCAAAAACCCAAGACATCCTCTCCTCTCTCACTTCCACACCACATTTTACACCAACACCCTAGGAGCCTCCCTTGACTCCTCCACCATTTCTCCTCTCTTCTCTCACTCCCATCATATCTGATGAGGTTGCCAGACAAGTCCGGTCTATGAAGGCCTCACCCAAAGAGGTGGACCGCTGACCCTCCAAAACCATAAAGGTTAACATTGACTCCCTCGCTCCAGCATTGGCTGATCTCTGCAATCTCTCTTTTGCCACTGGAGTGTTCCCAACTTCTCTTAAGCACTCCCTTGTGCACCCTCTGCCTAAGAAACCCTCCGCTGACCCCTCCATTCTGGCAAACCATCACATGATTGAA
The DNA here is from genome assembly GCF_040938575.1 of Ambystoma mexicanum. Classification (NCBI taxonomy): domain Eukaryota; kingdom Metazoa; phylum Chordata; class Amphibia; order Caudata; family Ambystomatidae; genus Ambystoma; species Ambystoma mexicanum. Next base: position 515,892,145 of record NC_090921.1, on the reverse strand, counting down.
CTGGGGTTATCGACCCAGCCCATTAAGACGAGGTAGCAATACTTTGAGATGGATGGGGATGCAGAAGATACTCAAACATCAATAATAAGAGTAACTCAGGAAGTTGGCAAATCAAAGCTGTTTTATTTGCAACTGTCTAAAACAGGGAGTTACAATGACATCGACAATTCGTTTGATCTTCTCGCTCAACAAATCTTATAAAAAAGTAAAAACTCGTCATTGCTGACGTCATCCTACGTTGCAAACTGCAAAAACCTATTGGAGAAAGTGATTGGGTCTAAGGGAATATCTAGGTATAAGTTCCATACTTGTCTTAGAGAGTGATTGGGTCTCCAACATCAGGTGGGGCAACTAAACCCTCCCCTCAACCAGGTCACTATGAACGTCATCAAATACACAACGTCCCATTGGTTATACAAACTATAGGGCTCTTTACTACTTGGCCCTCTATAATTGGTTGGCACCCCTACATCCGTCAGTACTTTTCCACATACGCCAGCAGCACGCAGGCTGGCATCCAGGTGCTGTTGGGCTGGTCCTGACCATAGCTTCCCACCAATTAGCATGTCATTTATCACCACCTCTTGTAGTCTGCACGTCAATTAAGGGTTTGAACTTGGCATTACAAATGTTTATTGCTCAGGGGAATATGAGGGAGTATAGCATACTCTGTCTCCTTGTGTTGGTGTAGCTCGTCGTGATTATCTATTTTCACCCATCCACGTGACTGAAGACCATGTTTTGGAGCTCTGGTATATTTAAAATAGTATTATTTACTGCACCCCTGACACCTTCAATGTTCTCGTGCCCCTCCTATGAGCAGGGGTTTGTTCTTTCACATGTTTGTAGCTACTGTCCGATCAGTCTGGCCCAGAGTGGCCTTGGCTTCCTGGGGCTGGTCCAGCCTCACCCTTCTTTGATTCACTTCTGTAATTCGATTGCTTTTCAGCTGCGACACACTGGAAAAGCCTTCCTTTTTCTGGACCAGCTCGGCTAAAAAGCATAGTGGAATCGTCTATAGTTCACTCACCCCTATATACATGTTAGTGCATGCCACAATCTATTCACTACATAGCTAGCCTCAAGAATATTTTGTCTGCTTGTGTTTCTTTGCATCTGTACACCTGTAAAATGAATTCATATCTCCATCATTTCTGTAACATAAACATCTTCATCTCAATCCTAAAATGTTACTTATCTTTCATACTTTCTTGATGCCTATAGAATGTCTATGTTCTCTTGTCTTTGCATCTCATCTGGGTGGGTCAGTCTAGCTACGTGTGATGTCACTAATCTGCTCTTTTGCTCATTTTTCACACTTCTGGTATTTCATTCAAATGCCCATCATGTTGTCGTGTATGCAGGTAGGGTTTTCTCAATGAGAACCTTGCTTACAGGATTCTCCTTGGTATTGGTATCTTCACTGTCACTGCACGTATTTCACATTCTGGTTCCCATCATATAGGCAACATGGGCATGATGCTTGAAGTGGGGGTACTTGACTCCCTCTCTATACTCCCCCCTCTGGCCGATTCATCGACCACTCTCCCATCATCCTTCACATCTAGACATCCTTTTCTGAAAAAATGCTTTTTCAGGACCCATATCTTTATTACTCATTTCAGGCATCCAGCTGATTTCCCATGCTCATCTTTGTTCCAGGTCATAAGCATGCACTATCCATTTGGATTGCAGTAGATCCATTTCCCCACATACTTCTTATGGTTCTTTGGGTATAGGAATTTCATTCCCTCAGGTGCATGAATGTTGGCTTTCACATAATCTCTGATTTCTTCTGCTGTTAGCTCCCTGGTTTTCCATCCTGATTCAACATCAATCATGACCTTCATCCCTATAGCTTTCTTTGCAGTCTTCTTGCATTGTGAAATACCCAATCTGATTACATGGAATCCAAGCAACGTGATCACTATCAGGCCTCCAAGGAACTTGAACATATCTGCCATCCATTGTGGAACCCACGAAAAGAGTGATCCAAATCAACTGTCATCAGCAATATCTTCTACTTCGTCTACCATCTGGACGTGTAGTTTCGTCAGCATCTCTATGGCCTCTGTCAATGTGCCATTCTCGTCATCATGAAAAGGTATAAACATGCAAGATGATTATCCAATTTTGGTACAAACACCTCCATCTATGGCTGTAATCATGTCCAGAACGTATCTATTCTGAAGAGTCATCAGTTGATTGTCTGCAACAACTCCCATCTGGTTATTTGTAACCACTTAGTATTTGCATATGTCTGGATCCTAGGCATGAAGATTATCGTGAATATCGCTGAGGTCTGACTGAATAGTCTATGTTCATATGTGATAGAGTTAAACGCTTCTATTGATTTAGCTGTGAAATAGTTCTCTCTCTTCATGTGAGTTATCAGCTCCACAGATCTCTTCTTCTTCAGATGAGCATCTGTCTCTTGAAATTTGTCAATGTTCAGGTCACTTTTAGAAGTCACCAATGCTGGAACATGAACGTTTACTACCGAACATCGTCCTCCCCAATCTTTGGGCAGCTTCATGTAAGCTCTGGATCCGAAAGCCCAGTAGTGATCCATTATCACTGTTGTTCCAGTGTTCATTCCTGATACATCAATGATTCAACCACAATTCTGGTTCTCTCCAACTTTTCCTGTGCAGTTGTTTCTGAAACACAACTTTGCACTTTCCAGAGGCACTATCTGCAAAGGCCCTCCTTTGTCTTCGATCCTTGACAGTAGTTTAGCAAGTCTCAGCCATAAAGGTTTGCATTCATTCGTCAATGGTTGGTTGGTAGAAACCAATGACAACCGACGCTCTGCAGATGACCACACCTTCCTCCCGTCCATCTGGTGAAAGTACTGATCCCCAAATCTGCATTTGGCCTCTATTCTTCCATCTCAGAATTTCTTCTGAAGATTTTTCTGGACTCTCAAGCCTTCTGTTTACTTTCCATCTGATTCCAGCTCCTTTTACTCTAGGCTGTTCATATCTGATCATGTGATTTTTGGTATGCGCTCTTAGTTTTGTCTTTGTGTCTTGGACATAGTCGTCTTCCTCTGGATCCATCCATTCAGTTGCCCATTTTAGATAGGCTGTTCGGCCCATGAACTGACCTCTTGTTCAGCAGAGTGCAATGTGTGATAGACAATGTGCTGTCTGGACATCTGTTTCAATAGCTATGAAAATCGGTGTCCAGTTAAAATGTCGAATCCATAATGTCGAATGACAAAAATGTCGAAAAAAATTGGCCGAATTTCTTTTTCTTCTAATATGTCACTTTTTAATTTACATGCTTTTTTTGCTTTCGTGCGTTAAAAAAAGGGTTTTCGAACAGAAAAAAAAAGACATTCGAAATTTTGTTTTTCGGCCATTTTTTTGGACATTTTAACTTTCCACATTATGTTATTCGAAATTATCACTATAAACCATGAAATATCTTATACTTCCCCATACTGTAAGGCAGGAGTGCACATACATAGCATTCCTCCTTTGAGGAACTCCTTCCCACTTCTTTCATGTGCTGTTACCACATGGTATTTCCCAAATGTGCTGTACTATCCTCGTAATCATTCTTCCCATGAACATGCTCTCTAGTACTTCTCTTAGGTCTCTCACTTGCCTAATGAGCATTCTTAATCATCTTATGAAGTATTTCAGAATAATTCCTTCTCACTGGGGGAATCATAGGAACATTTGTCAGTGAACCTGGTGTCTTTACATGTTCTACTTGTGTAGGAGAAAGCTCCAGAAGCCTCATCCTATTAACACAATATGCAGTTAACATAGAGTCCCAAACAACTTCCAAAGCTGACCTCCCCCCAAAAGGAAACCCAGATTTATCTATCGAAGGACTAGGGGCCTTTAAATGTATCTCTGGAGTAGGTACAATTACATAAGGTCTCGGTTGTCTTGTAGTTGCCACATCTGTACCCTCCTGCTGCATAGGAAGATACACAGTGACCCTTGCTTTATTTAAAATACTCTGGCAACATCTGAATCTGCTCCACAAGCTCTTCAAGCAGCTGGCTGATTGCAGGACGATTAACAGGGTTCCTGATGTACATAATGGAGTCGTCCTTTCGCCAAATGAAATGAGGATGTATTTCCAGAAAGTAATAAAAACCAAGGACAGTAAGCTCTGAATGTCTTTCCTTGAAAGCCTCATTTGGGATGTTCTCTATATTCTCTCAGAAAATAGATGTACTTGCTCTATGATGTCAAATAGCAATTGATTGATTGCCACTAGATTCCTTGGATCTCTCAGGAAAGTACGAAGGTCAGTTTGTCTTCCACCAAGATGAGGATGTTCTTCAATCAAGAAATAAAAGACCATTCCCACTAGTCTATTACCGTTGTCCTCAGACAGGGGCATTTGTGTTTTCCAAACTGTACTTAGGAAGCTGGAGAACTTGCTCTATTATGGTTGCAAGCAATCTCCTCACGATTGTACCATTTTTGGGATACTGCAGGAACAGATGAACATTAACAGTTCTTCTCACAAGCGCAGGGTATGCACGGAGAATGAAGAGAAAAACAGCAAGAATGATCCAGTGAACGTGGCCATCAGGCACTACCATGGGTGCCTCCACAAAGAAACTCAGTGAGAAAGGAACCGGGGAACTGTTCCCTCTTCCAGTCGGCGAAAAGGAATTCCAGATCTGCCATCTTTTCCTTCTCGATCAAGACTTAAATGTGTCTCAGTCCAATGTTAACAAACTCCTGCGGCTCAAGAACAAATAGCTTTTTCTTTCACTCCTTATATAGTAGCTATAAAGAGTGTCTTGGTCAAACCACAGTCCACAGTACTCTTTATCTGTCTATTGGACAGTCTCTGTATCCTTCTTCCTCGTCATCGATCTAGTCTGCACATGCTGAACTTCTTCTACAATGCTTGCTTCCGACTCAGGTGGTGGTGAAGGGGACTCTCCGGTGTAGACTTTCACTTTCACGTCGCCGAGGAATATCGAAGCTTGTCTTCCCAAAAGGTTTACTGCTGATGGTGTGACAGCTTCCATAATGAAAGGGCCATGAAAGCGTGATTCATGCCACTTGCGGACAAAGTTCCTGATCAACACCTGATCACCAGGAAGTTTTTTTGGCAGTAGTAGCTCCCTTTTGTCTGGTTGCTGAATGGTCTTCATCTGTGTTCTGAGCCTGACGCCCCATCTGCTTGAGTTGTTCTGAAATGACAGAGATACTTGTAGTCATACATGTTAAGTAGGCATGTAGCTCATTTCCTAACAATTCTGCTGTCATCTGGGCATCACTTCTAGTTCTTGATGGAGGAGTGAGGGGTGTCCTCCATCGCCTCCCTGTCACTATTTCATGGGGCGTAAGATGATGGGCAGAGCCTGGCTGATTCCTCAATGCTTATAATGCAAGGAGCAGGCAATGCACCATCCTTGTTTCAATGTAATCTTCAATTTAGCTATCCTTTCCTTAAGCAGGCATTGAGTCTCTCGCATACTCCTTTGGCTTGCGGGTGATAAGCCAATGGAAACTTGTGCTTTATACTAAGTAACAAGCTTATTTGCTCAAAGACTTTTTTTACAAAATGGGAGTCATTATCTGATCTTAATACTTCACATATTCCCCATCTAGGAAACACTTCTCGTACTAGAAATTTTGCTGCACAGGTGGAATCTGGATGTGTACATGGGCCAGCTTCAATCTACCTTGAAAAGGGACATACTACCACTAACACATATCTGTATCCATTAGAGAGCTGCAGCATATCGACATAGTTGATGTGTAAATGCTGAAAGGAACCATTAGGTTGTGGGATAACTCATCTGACTGTATGCAGTGTGTGCCCAGCAGTAAACCTTTGAAATACGATGCAGTTGACTACATTCTAGCAGGTTCGGTATGAACTAGTCCTCTGCAATAGCTGCTGCGGTGCTTTCTCTAGTGACATGCTCAGGGTAGTCCAGTTGTTCCAACAGCACCCTTAATAAGGCTACAGGTATCACTGATTTACCAGTGCTTTCCTGTCGCCACAATGCTTCAGAACAGGTTAAAAAAACACCCCCTTCATGTCCACAGATTTGTCTTATCCTGTGGTGCTTCCCCTTGAATTTCCATCAATTGAGTATTAGACAAACTGTTAAAACTGTAATTCACACTCATCATCACCACCATTCTTTCATTCACATCAGGTGTATCAAAGCTCATTATTTCTTCTGAACATGCAACTCGTTTTGCTTCTTCATCGGCTTGATTTCCGCATGAGATAAAATCTGCTCTCTTAGTATGAGCTGCGCACTTGACGACTGCGATGGCTTCTGGGAGCTCAAGTGCTCTAATAAGTCTGTCCAATAAGGCGGCATGCTGCACTGGAGTGCTGTTCGCTCTGAGGTAGCCACTCATTTTCCAATGTGCTAGCCCTGCGTGTACTGTCAACATCACATAGGCAGAGTCACTGTACACTGTCACTACCTGGACTGCGTTTTCACGAGCGCGACAATCAGCACCACTAATTCTGCAGCCTGTGCTAAAAAGTGAGATGGTAGTCGTGCACTTATCAATACTTCAAACTCCCCCTTGACCCTGTGCTTTACCACAGTGGCACCTGTATATCTTTGGCCATTATCTTGATCAATTTTTGAAGAACCGTCAATAAAGAGGATATTCCCAGCTGCTAAAGCATTTTCCTTCACCCTCAGGATCTCATCATAGAATTCCTCATAATTTGAGCAATCATGTGTATGCTCGTCTTCTGTCAGTGGTTCTGTTGCAAACATGGCAGGCTTCACTATTCTACATCTGACTATTTAAATTGCTGGATTCGATATGACCACCTCATAGGCAGAAGCCCTTTGAGATGTCAAAGTACCCTTAGGTTTTTCCAAAATAGCAAACAAAGCATGCTCAACAAATAACGTCATGTGAACACCTCATCACTATGCTGGCAGCTTTCTCAATGACGAAAGCGGAGGCTGCCAAAGATTGTTTGCAAGGAAAGTGACCCCTCATTACTGGGTCCAGAATCCCACTGTAATATGCTAGAGGCTTGTACCCAAACGTGGTTCTCTGCGTGAGTACTGCTGTCATGACTGTGCCATTTGTGTGCTAAAATAAGAAGAATTCCTCAGCTTAATTGGGAATCCCTAAGACTGGAGCTGTGCAAATTGCTTTTTTCAACTCATCAAACCCTTGCTCCATTTCCTCAGTCCAGACAGTTGTTTCCTGATTTGCCTGTGTCTTTATCAGAGCCTGTAACAAGGGTTTTACCTATGAACTAGAATTGAATACCCATGCTCTAACATAATTGAATAGTCCCAAACATCTTTGCATGTACTTTATCGTGTGCAGCTTGCCATTTACAAAATGGCCTAAGCCCTTTCAGGTGTAACTTTCTTTCCTTCATGCGAGATTAACTGCCCTATGTATAACACTTCTTCTTGGCAACACTTGCAGTTTCTCCTTGTCCACTTTATATCCTTTCTCTGCTAGAATAATTATTAGCTGAAATGAATCACGTCTGCACTCTTCCTCTGAGGTGCTGCAGACTAAAATGTCATCCACGTATTGCAACACAACACTTTTCAAATCAAAATTGCTCAAGTCCATCTGCAGGACTCTATTGAAAATCGATGGGGACACACCCCCTGGGGTAATCTTGTGCTTTTCAGCTTAGCCTGTCTGAACGTAAATGACGTCAGATCTTGAGAATCCTTATGCAATGGGATTGAGAAAAATGCATTTTTTAAGTCAATTACAGTGAATTATCGCGCCTCAACAGGGATACTACATAAAATTGTTGGTGGATTAGGAAATAGAGGAAGCTCGGTCTCTACAATCTGATTAATTGGGTGTATATCCTGAATTAAACGCCAAACCCCTGCTTTAGATTTTTTGATAGGGTACACTGCGGTATTGCATGGGGACTCTGACGTCATTAAAATACCTTGGTCCATCATGGCAGATATCGTCTTAAAAATACCCTTCTCTGCCACTCGAGACATGGGATACTGTTGTGCTCAAGGCAAGATTGCTCCTGGCTTCAGTTTAATCTTAACTTCTCCAACCCCCTTCAATAGGCCTACATCATAAGGGCCTGTGGTCCACCATGAAACTGGCACTTTCGCCATGTCTTTATCAAAGAATGCGGGACACTGCCATACTAAGATCATTTTCTGAGGAATCTCACGTTTTATTGTCCTAATCCAAAAAGTGATGTTCATTTCAAATACTACTTCATCATCTGATGGGTGGTCTCTAAACATATCCTCGTCAGTGACGTCAGTCAATCTGTAATCCTCTCCAATGGCAATCACTGTGCTCCATGCCCTGCCATCAATATCCACTCCTCCAAGCATAGCTAATCCTCCTCGCACTGTAGCTGCTTGTAATTCTAAGGGAAAGACTCGTCCCCCCTCTTCATCCATAGGTATCCTTGGCCTGAATAAAAACTCATCAGGTATTCTCACAGTCTTACCCACTAAACCAAGTAGCCATTTTACAAAATGCGTACCCCATAGTGAAAGACCTCTGGTTCTAACAGTACCCCTTGTATGGCCTTTTTCCCCTGTAAATATCATGATTCATTCACTCACGTTTAAATAATGCATTCCTGGAGTTGAACACACTATGCGTTCATCAGTAAACAAAATCGTCATGTTTAACTCTGCCTTGAATATAATAATGGCACAGACATATCATATTCTCCTATAGATATAATCTCTCAGTGAAAGGAACTCTACTTGTAGCTCCTGTGAAACCTTGAGCATTCAAGGCATTTCCAGATAATGTAAATTTCCCCTCTCGTATATATGTTGCGCCCGTGTCTACCAAAAAAGAAAAATATTTGCCTCAGTGATGTCAACTCTCGGTTTCTCTTGAGAATTAGGTTTCACAGATATCACTGAACACATTAAGTCACCCAGTGAGCTGTCCTATTGTGGGTATATGCTTATTCCAGTGCCCGTGAAAGGATTCCCTCCCTCAACGGTGATACCCCCTATCCTAGGGGTCATTAACTGTCCCGTGTTTGGGCCTTGCTGTATTTGCATGGGTGCTTGCTGTGACTGCCCTTGTGGCGGATTCGATGGTGTTTGTTGTGGTTGCAAAACTCGGCGCTTGTGCTTGTTGAATGTGTCTGATTTTGGGCAAACCCATCCCTACTTTCATTATACTTTCACTATATGCAGCCAGATAAGCGGTCCCCCCTTTTGAGAACTGCCCATTCTGCACAAACCTTTGGCTCCCACATGTTTGTGCTATATGCCCTGTCATTCTGCATGTCCAACATACAGGAGGAAACCTCTTAATTTGCCGTCCCAGCATGCCTTGGTTATCATTCTACGTATCCTGAAACCCACCTTGATTATTCTGGAAATTTCCCTGATTATTCTGAAAGCCTCCTTGATTATTCTGGAAGCCTCTTCCTTGGAAACCTCCCCTACTCCGTTGTACAAACCCATTCTTACCTTGATCAAACTGAGTTTGGTTATTCCCCTGTCGCATGCCTGCTGCTTGCTGCGAACCTGGCCCATCTCCGTTGGTCAACATCGCCCTTTCTGTGGCGTATTTTGACAAATTTTTCTGCACTAATTTTGCTTTTGCAACTTTCCTATCATCATCTTTCCTTCGATTTTTCTCCTGCAGCAATCGGACAATAATGCACAATGATCAGCTGTATGTCTGACCATGGTTTTGTCTCCATACTCACCAATTTTTTTTAGCTGTTTCTGCACTTGATCTGCCATGCCTTGACATAATATATGGTAGAATCCGGTTATAGATTTCCCCCACGGTTCCCGCATTTACAAACTCCATTCCTCCTGAAAATTCTGAATGTAAACAAGAGGATTTCCCCTTATTGCATCTTTTGTGCCATTATAGCTCCCATATCTGACGTATCTGGATATTGCACTCTAAGCTCTTTCCAGACTGCTGGTCTACAGTTATTAAAAAGTGCTACGTCATGAGCAGTGTTCGGAGCGGGAACACTCACGTATCTGGCTCTCGACCAAATGTCATCAGCTCACCCCCCAAGGACAGCGACTAGAAGAGCTAACTTGTTTCCTCCTTTCATTTTCTCTAACTCATGTATCTATTTCCCAGCGCCGGACGTTATACTCAGGAGTTTACACCTTAAATTATCCTTATCCATCTGTGGCTATGGTATATACTGCGGTCTGGCACCTCCCTTCTTTAACAAAGGAAACTGTGAGATCCCAAAATCGCATTCATCCCCCATCGTCTGTCTATCCATAGCAGGAACAATGGTTCCGCACCGCCTTCTTCCCGGTAGTGACCTTAGCCTGCTTACATAAGGTGGTGAATCTCCCCTCTCAATCATGTGATTGCCTTTTGGGTTGATCTAGCCATGCCAGAGGGTCTGATGCCCGAGATTTAGGTAGGTCTAGATCTGACAATCTTATTTCTCTGTCCCTCGGAGAACACTCCTCAGGACCACATGCATCATCTCCCTCCTCCCCACGGAAAGTTTCTCTGTCCTCATCTGACATATCCTGTCCCCAACTTGTGTGACTCCCCTCCTTCTCGTCTCTATTCAGAGTTAGCCTGTCTAAAGACAAAGCTCCATGTTCAAGATTGTACAAACTTCCCTCCTTACCTTGGGACTGCATACTTTCAATCATTTTTTCCCTTTGCTTTAGGTTCTTTATTGGCCATAATCTCATGATAGACCTTATCGATTTTGTCCCCAATGCTTCTCATATCAAACTCATCCTCTAGATTTGTTCTAGATGGACTTGGCATTGGCTCATGTGTCGGGAAGAATTCTTCTATGTCTTCCCATTCTACTACTGGATTAGGTTCCATTAATTCTTTCTCTATGCCATCAATGTCATGTGCCCTTTGCCTTCTCTTTCGTTCCATTTCTTCATCAAGCTCTCTTTGTTTCCTTGCTTCTTCTCTTACCCTTTCCTCTTCCTGTCTTTTCACCTCTCTCTCTCATTTGCCCTACATACTTCTTCATCTCTGCGTCTTTGCATTCTTTTATATCTTAATTTCTGCTCTTCCTCTCTCTTTCTTTCTAGTTTGTCTCGTTCTTCAATTGCCTTCTGTCTATTTTCATACTTTCTTTGCTCCTCTGCCCTTTCCTGTTTTTTTTAACTGCTCATCTTGATAAAGCTGTTCCCGTCTCTGTCTATCCTTTCTTTCAGCCTCGTCCTCTTTCAATCGTTCCTCTTGTTCTCTGTCTTTTTTATCTTGTTCGTCTCGATCTTCCCTTTGCCTTACTTCCTCAATGCTCTTTCCATCAAGTTTGAGTAAAATCTGACCGCCCATCCATTCATTCTGTATAAGATCTACCTCATCAGCCTTATCTTTCTCTCCTTTCCATTTCTTTATCTCCCGCCCTATGTCTAGGGACATACTAGGTTGGTCACTTCTCTCTTTGTCCCGTAAGACTTTAGAGATCACATCCCTTTCTGGAGTCTTTTCTGGACTCTCGTTGCTGCTATACGCAGGTGACTCATATGCCGGAGTGCTGTACCCTATTGCTGCATTAAGCTCTCTTAATGGGTATACTCGGTCATCCTTCATAATATCGTTATTTATTGCAGGCATGGCGGGGGGAGCAGAACCCTCCTCACCTCTTTCTTTGCACTGGTTAAGCATCCAGTCTTCAGGAGGTGGGTCTTCCCTTTCCTCCTGGTACATTTTCCAGAGCTCTATGCTCGCTAGCCTCTTTTCTAAATTTTTCCCCGTGTATGCTGCGTGCAAGTATGTCATCATGTGTTGCAAAACTTCTTTCATTAGCGATCCTCCTTGTGGCCATGGCATGAACATATTATCTGCCGTGCCTTTAACCCATTCATCACTGTACTGTTTAAGCTTGGGTGCGTGTTTTGGCAACTGCTTGCATAGATGTATAAGTAATATCCTCCATTTTGACTCGTCACACTTCACTGTCAATACTCACAGTGGTTTTTATTCTTTATAAGTACGTTTCAGAAAAAAAACACAATGTGAGCGTGCACCATCCTTCGCAGCTCAAAACCTCTTATGCCATGTTCTATTTCAATCCTACTTATTCACTAAACATCATCAGTTCAACTAAATAAATAAATAATTAATTTTCAAATCTCTGTGCTTTCTTTTCATGTTTCTTCAATTTTTCACTATTTTTTCACACAGATATTTTATTCAACATACAATAAGGACAGACAACACTGACAAACGCGGCCGGCCCACAAATATCTCAGTCAATGCTTTTCGTGACTACTTTTCTGTCAACACTCCTCGTGACTTTCTTTGCCCCTAATAAAATACTCCAACTCAGTGTGAGTCGTTCCCTTTAGATGATCTTTAATCGTCCGTCGCCTACGTGATCCACTTTTGGGACTCTGGATACAACCCCTTCTGACGTCCCTATGATGCTGGATCCTCGGCTTACATAGGACGCTCTTTACCTATGTATCTCAACTGCTTGGCGATCCTTGTCTCAAGTGAATTACTTAATAAATCAACACTCATCGTCTCAAGTTGTTTATCCCAGCCAACCCTCCTTTACTTATTTTCCCTTATCACCCTCTCAACTCACTGCCCATTCATGTTTTGCCACCTCACTCAGTCAACTCACCATTCGCGTTTTTGACTTCCGACTCTCAGGATCGTCGCCTCCTCAATCAGCCAATCCAGCCTTCTGTCCACTCAGCTTCCTGTAGAAATTGGGGAGGGATTCCGTTTGAAATCAAGGGACCCGTCCCACCTGCACTTGCAAGATTCTTTAAACTAATTGCTGCTATCAACAGGGAGCTTCATGTCCTTTTAGCTACATGGCGGAGGACGTCCGATATTACCGGGACCCCAAAGCTTACTAGGTCAACGGTTCTTCAACCATCATCTCTCTGCTACCACGTGAACTGGGGTTATCGACCCAGCCTTTAAGACGAGGTAGCAATACTTTGAGATGGATGGGGATGCAGAAGATACTCAAACATCAATAAACAGAGTAACTCAGGAAGTTGGCAAATCAAAGCTGTTTTATTTGCAATTGTCTAAAACAGGGAGTTACAATGAACATCAACAATTTGTTCGATCTTCTCGCTCAACAAATCTTATAAAAAAGCATTTTATATAGTAAAAACTTGTCATTGCTGACGTCATCCTAAGTTGCAAACTATGAAAACCTATTGGAGAAAGTGATTGGGTCTAAGGGAACATCTAGGTATAAGTTGCATACTTGTCTAATAGAGTGATTAGGTCTCCAACATCAGGTGGGGCAACTAAGCCCTCCCCTCAAACAGGTCACTATGAACGTCATCAAATATATGACGTCCCATTGGTTACACAAACTATAGGGCTCTTTACTATGTGGCCCTCTATAACTGGTTAGCACCCTTACATCTGTCGGTACTTTTCCACATACGCCAGCAGCACGCAGTCTGGCATCCAGGTGCTGGTGGCCTGGTCTTGACCATAGCTTCCCACCATTTAGCATGTCTCTATCATCACCTCTTGCAGTCTGCACATCAATTAAGGCTTTGAACTTGGCCTTGGAAATGTTCCTTGCTCTGGGGAATACGAGGGAGTATAGCATACTCTGTCTCCTTGCGTTGTTGTAGCTCAGCATGATTATCTATTTTCTCCCATCCATGTGACTGATGACCATGTTTTTGAGCTCTGGTGAATTTAAAATACTATTATTTACTGAACCCCTGACACAATCAATGTTCTTGTGCCCCTCCTATGAGCAGGGGTTTGTTCTTTCACATGTTTGTAGCTACAGTCTGATCATTCTGGCTCAGAACGCTTCTTGGGGCTGGTCCAGCCTCACCCTTCTATGATTCACTTTAATTCGACTGCTTTTCAGCTGCGACACACTGGAAAAGGTTTCATTTTTCTGGTCCAGCTCTGCTAAATGCATAGTGGAATTGTCTATATTACACTCACTCCTATGTGTATATATATATATATATATATATATATATATTTATTCACTAAAAAAACTTTGGTAAAGGGACGTTATGGTTAAGTTGCACTAATAAAAACCTATGACTTTCAGTCAAAAGACATTGTTAAAAGGACGTTATGGTTACAAGTAAAATCTAAAAACCCCTGAAATTCGCCAGTTATGGTAAGATAAACAACCATAACTCGCGCCACCACCGTGCACTGCTAAGACTAACACCCAGGACATCAAAGATGACATCACAAATGTCATTGATGATGTCATGAGTTCCAGATGAATATTGACTCTGAGGTTCCAGGCGAGAACCCGTAAGTATAAAGTTCAGAGAGTTCAATATGTCCGATGTTCACTCTTGTACATTCCTTTCTTGTGTTGCAGCTGGGTCCAAGGGAAGATTGTCTTGTGGCAGCTGATGGTGTTCAGGTAAGAGTCTGTATTACCCAACACTGTCCGGCAAAAGATGCGTGTTTTTAAATTGCTGGTTTCTCTCTCCTTACAGGTACGGCGTGAGAAGTTGCGGTTTGTTACAGAATAATGCCTCCGGTTGTTAATAAGGTAAGTCTATGGTGGAGAGGTTGTATTTGTTGGCTCTCTCGGCTCACCTTATGTTTCTTTTGTCCCCTAGATGGTGGAATTCGGCGGAGAAAATGATGGAGGCTGCGCCAGGTCGAAAAATGCTGTGAGGACTGGTGAGTATGGCGCGGCGCTGTAGCTGGCGATGCGACGCGTGTGGAATAATGTCCTTTTCAAGTTCGAAGACGTGATGGATCCGGAATTCAGGTAAGGATTGAAATAATATCTGTTTTCTAACCTTTCCTTCTTCTTTCTTCTATTGCTAGGAGCTCTGGATTTGAGACGGGCGTGGCCGAAGACTGGATGCTGACTGGAGGCACAGCGAGCGTTACGCTGCTGGATGCAGAATAACGCGAAGAATGTGCTGCTGTTCGGCGTGGTTTAAATAGCCTCCAAAGTAGTTCCAGGTAAGAAGTCCCTAGAACCACACCCGAGTAAAAAATAGTCCCTGTAGTAACATAGTCCCACCCAGGCCTCACGTTGGCTTGGATTCATTTGCAGCATGGTCTGCATGAGGTAAGTAAAGTCTATAAGCCTGGCGCCTATGGCGCCAGGACTGATTTCTATTATGAACCTGGAGCCTAAGGTGTCAGGACTGAACCCAGACAGCCCCCAGCCGGGGCTGCCGGGGTTTTATTAAATACCTGGATGCCTGCTCCCGGGGCTGATGGGCTTGATCCGGATGCCCGGGGGTAGGCATCATGACAATATCACACATTTTTTGAGACCTACTTTTTGGTTGTTTTAAAGAAAACTACTGCACAGATGGTCACCAAATTTACAAAAGCACACTTTCGGGACCAAGCCCCCGCCCCTGCCACAAATTTGGTGAAAATCCGTCCAGCGGTTTGGCCTGTAGGCATGCGTAAAGTTTTTCCCCCATTTAGTCTGTGGGAAAAAAAGAAGTTTTGGGACCCCCCCTATAACTTTTCCCGCCCTGGACCAAACATCACCAAAGTTTGCAAAAAAAATTGGAGTGGCCCATATACTTTTATTTGCAAAGTTTGGTGAGGATTTGTCCAGGGGGAGCGAAGTTATAGGCCGCCCAAAAAGTGCTCTTCCTATGGGAACAGCAACTTAACCATAACTACACAGCCACTAGTGTGGCTGTGTAATATACATATATTCACTACAAAAAAAACTTTGTTGAGGGGACGTTATGGTTAAGTTGCCCTACCAAAAACCTGTGTACTTCATTAAAAAAAAAATGTCTACCTCCCCATTATGGTTCAAATTACAACCGAAAAACCCCTGAAATTCACTAAGCCCCCATACCTGCCATCACCACTGTGCACTGCTAACTACGTTTGTTTGTGAGGGCATTCATGTACTAAAAGAAAGGTATATTTCAATGGAGTTTGTTAGCAATGCATTGCTTAATGAACTGGTTGGCGCATGATAGTTCTGCAATGATCTGTTACACTTTTCGGCCAATAATCTAATGACAATCACTAGTGGAGGTGCATCGTGAAAATTAAATGCACATGTGATGTCATCAGTGATGTCATCAATGACATTTGTGATGTCATCTTTGATGTCCTGGGTGTTAGTTGTAGCAATGCACGTAGATGGTGCAAGTTATGGTTGCTTAGCTTACCATAATTGAGGAATGTGGAGTGTTTTTTGATTTCACTGTGAAGTATAACATCCATGTAACAAAGTTTTTTACTGAATGTACATATATATATATATATGTGGCAGGGAACGAAAAAAAAGGGGCTAAACATGTGATGTCATGGGCGATGTCATCAATGACATTTGTGATGCCATCTTTCATGGTCTGGGTGTTAGTGTTAGCAGTGCACAGTGGTGATGGCAGGTATGGGGGCTTAGTGTACCATAACTGGCAAATTTCAGGGGTTTTTCGGTTGTAATTTGAACCATAATGGGGAGGTAGACATTTATTTTTAATGAAGTACACAGGTTTTTGGTAGGGCAACTTAACCATAACGTCCCCTCAACAAAGTTTTTTTTGTAGTGAATTTTAAAGGTTTTTGGAAGGGGAACTTAATCATAACATTGTGTTAATGAAGTTGTTGTGCTGAATATACACTGTCATCATGTGATTGTGGGAGATATGTAGTATAATGTACGTACATGATATACATTTAACATAGAACATACAGAACCCCCTCCCTATTGATACTAGAAAGGGACGGACTGAGCGCCTATTTGCGGACGGGGCAGACGGGATCAACATTACCCAAAGATGCAGGGGGTATCTGAAAATGTATTATTGTCTTACACAAAAAATCTGCAACTTATAAGAAGGACATAAAGACATTATAAGTAGTAATAAGTAAATATGGAAACCTAAAGGTGTGAAATGAAAATGACACATTTCATAACCACGTTGAATGAAATGGATGGTACCAGAAAAAAAAAAAAGGATGCCTCCATCGTAATCACTTCACAGAAATCTGCAGCCTGGACCGACAGTGGACGAACGCAGTAGGACGAAGGGAAATTACATCAAAATAGTGAGTGAAGGTCATTTTTTTGTATGCATGTGTAATGTTTTGGGTATGTGGTGCAGAAATAATAATTTCTTTCTGTTGTTTTGACACACAAATGGCTAGTACTTTGGAATGGCTGGAGGAGAATTTTCTGCATGGGGAAATGTCTGAAGACAGCGACAATAATGGTACACACTTCTCTGCATAAGCAAAATACTGATCAGTATTTTAAAGGCATTTAACATATGTATATTTTTTTGTACAGACCAGGAAAGAAAAGAAGAAAGGTCATCAAACGAGACAAACGAAGACAGGATGAAAAGGATTGAGCACAAAATGGATGTACTGAATGACAATATTAAAAGTTTAAGGGAGTTTGTGGAGGACTGTGTGAGAGGAAAAGTTTGTTACCATTGTCCCACCTGTACCTGCCCAGCTTCTCCATTCCCTAGTGAACCTACCCCAAACCTTCAAGAAGAAAATAGACGTTATGACGAAGCATCGATCCCTTCTTCCCCTCACAAATCTTCTCCTCATAACCAGCCTGTGTTGAATCCTAATGCCCTTATATTTGTATCAGTATCTGCTTCCCCCGCTATTTCTTTGGATTGAAGTGTGTGTGTGTGTTTTGAAAGTTTTTGTATAGTAGTTGTAGTTGTAGAGTTTCAGGGGAATTTCTTTTTCTCAAAAAGACGTAAAATGTTTGTGAACAGCGCGTCTGTTCGACCTATCCGCAAGGAATGGAATGTGGGTGTTGTAAAGGCAGTACACCTACCCTTACACCGCAGCCAAAATGGTGGTATCCGTAGAACAGGCACGGTGGCCGGCAAGTTCGTAGTCAAACAAAATGGAGTTGTCCTAAGGACTCTGGACCTGTCCGTACAGTGAGCATATCATGTATGCACATGCGCAGTACAACCATAAGTCATCGCGCCTGTCCCTAACTGTCCGTCTCAATTATGTCGCACTTTGAATTAGTTTGAGAACCCGACACTGTCCGTAGGACACTTGCGCGCATGCGCCAGTTTGTTAATCTGCATTTGCTAACCAGCAGACTCCCATTTCTGTCGCGGATGTGTTAAGGACGTCATCATTTGACCGCACCTACGCTGAGCGTGTGGACTAATTTGTGCATTTTGTGTGCTTCCACAGCAGTGCAATAGAACTTGTAGACACAAGGCAAAATATTGTAGAGTGTAAAAATATAATTTCACATATCCCAGACAATAGCTTACCTGAGGACTTGTTGTGTAAAATGTTTGTACCGGTTTGACAGTGATAAAGACGGTCACGAGGTACACCCCTCCACCCCTATAAATGGCCACACCCCCAAGCACATCTTCATTGTCCTTCTAGCTATAGCAGATTGAGGTGTACTGCCTTTACTGCTGTAGTGACCAAGGAACTCCGCACTAGGAGCACTCGCCGGGAGTCGTGGGTGTGGCGGTTGTTTTCCGTTTATGGGAACGTACCAAAAGCACGTGCGAACCTGGTGAGGTGTAACCAGTACGAGGTGGTGCTAAGTCGCGGGAGATTTGGTGCATACAGCTTTGGTACGACAACCATGAAGCAACACTTCTCTTCGTTCCACACTGCGGACATTCGCAAGGTGGTGCCATGTGAAGAGCGTAGTCGATTGATTTCCTCCACAGCATCCTCCGAGTCCGATCCTTCCACCACAAGAGACACTCCTGTGGGTGAGGACCTCCCTCCAGCTGCCTCACAAGCCATTTGCAATGCTGTTGACCCTCACCTTTCAAAGGTGACAATAGTGTGTATGTATTGTGACGTACTACTCTGCAGGGGGGAGAGTTTTCAAAGTGCTTTTGAGGCTACAATCACGGAGCACCAGAAGGTCTGCTCCTTACCTAAGTGAAGCTCACCCTATATCTTCCTCTGTCCACTTGCCCTTTCTCATCCCCATGGCTGGTGTCCCTTCCTTACCCTCCTTTGTCCTCCTCTCCTAGTGTATCGTGTGGCCAAAAGCAGGAAAGTGGAAAACAACGAAAATAAAAAAAAAGGCTCTTTTGAGAGCAGCCTTACTCAGTTTAACGATAGAACTGTCAAGTGACCAATGTGGGCCTCCGCGCACCCGTGAAAAAGTTCGCGGACAGTCGTAGGACACATAAAAAAAGGAGGGTGCAAGCAGAGCAAACCCAATGAAATGGACGCTGGGAGTAAGTGGTGGCTCTGAAAAGAGCCTTTGGGTGGTGTGTTGTGTGGGTCAGAAACTGTGGATTGGAAGAAGGGGATTGTCACATAGATTATTGTGAATCCAAAAGAGGTCGCAATGCATTTTGTACATTGCGAAGAAAAATCTGATTGCCTGCACATGTGAGATGGACTCCATCTCTGCGGAAAATGAAAGAGCTGCGAAACAAAATGTTATCATTGTGGAATGAGGACATGCCAACATCTCTTAAAAAGGCACAAAGAGCCTTATTCACATTGCGTCTCACTTTCTCCCTTTGTGGACCAAAAGCAGAAGACGGCAGCCATATTTGTCTTTGAGCAATACGGGAAAAAAGTATTTGACAATTTGGAAACATGTCCATAAGCTTCACAAGTCCTTCCTTCATTGCAAATTGCAAAGAAATGCCAGAGACATGCCCTTAACTGGTTCCTCCGCAATGAATGATAAGTATATCTGGAGGACGCTCTGTCAGTAAAGTAACACGGTATCAAGTCAAGCCACCTCATGTCACGTACACCATGCCAGTGCACTTCCACATGAGGAAATCCGAGATCGGCAGATAAACTTCAGCTTTCTGCATGCACCTTCAACCAATGTATCCATGCGTCTCCCAAAATCCAGATAATCTGTTTGCGAGCACGCAAAGCCATGGCTGTGTGGTCTCCTGTCAGGGAGAAGACGGACTTACTAAATCTCGCCGTACAGAACACACCCACTGAACTTTATTGACCAATCCCTAGCTCCGCTCATTTTCATTTGCATGCGTCTCCACCCCAGAATCGCTGTTGGTGATATGCCCTGGCTGCAAACGTTTGCCATATTCGCGGACATGTATAGGATCAGAGCGTGACGACTGTACATTAAAGTATTATTACCCTTTTTCCCCTTTAAGGTGGGCTCTGAAAAGAGCTGGTTTTTGTTTGTTTTTGGGCAGATACCTTACAGACATTTGTTATTTTGTTTATTTTTTGTATTTTTTGTCCTTACTTTACTCCTACAACCATTACAGAACATTCTCTAAAGCAAGCCTTACATTCCAAAAGAGCATAGCATTTCCCAAAGAAGATAGCGTTACACCATCTGCTTCAAAATATGCTGCATTACTTGGAACAATGTTTTCGTGGCTGCAGAAAAACATACCAGTGCGTAACATAAAAGCATGCATGCCGCGATTAATTATACACCTCCCAATACTTTGATCTGGACAGAAAAAATAATTGTTGTCCCATTTTAATCTAGGGAGTAAAGCAGAAAAAATTACTTTCGCAGTTGGAAAGATGTTCATGAGGGCTTCAACCAACTGTCCAAAATCTGCCAACAAAGTACGTGCAGTCACGTAGCCCAAATGGCAAGCACCATAGTGCAAAATTACCACATGAGGAGAGGTCATCGTATATATGTCTCTGCAAACTTGCAGAATTGGCATCAGTCTCAGCGTTCCACACCACCTCCACTCCTCTCACATCGAAATGGTGTGCCACATGCCTACTCTCTGCATAATGTTGTAAGCCATGGACAAAAATGTCTCCAAGCACCAAAACCCTGACCCTCTAGACCTCTGCCATCTTCAGTGTACGCACCGTCTTTCGGTGTACTGTGTACTTCGGTGTAAGAGTAATGTGAACATCTGATTTGCTGATGCCTACAGTCCCCTTTCCATGCAGGATTTGCTGTAGAAACCCACATGTGACACGCCGTAGCCGCGGACAAGAGTTGCCTATGTGGGGCATGTAACTCTTACCCAGTCCTTTCTCCCTTTCCACAGGGGTAGGAAATCGAGTCCCTCATTGGACACAACTAAGCAGTCACACAACCATCCACCAATCACATTGAAAATCGCTTAATCTAACTCCGTCATCAACATTGCGCACTTCAAAATTACTGTCGATAATTCTGAATAGAAGTCGCATATCATTGCAAAGCACCTACTTCAGAAGCTACTGTGCAAGTGTTGTGAATTTCTACATACAGCTCCATGCATGCACACATGCATGAGTACAGAGTACAGGTATGTATATTTTAATCAGAGAACATGTGCAACCTTTCTGATTTAATTTAAAACAAAGTAATGCTGCTAAATGTGCATAGGCAATACATACCAACGTTCCCCCTTTTAAGTGCAAGATGTCCAATTTATCATTGACAAACCGCACAACTTCTTACTGTCTTCCGCATAACCTATACATGCGTTGCAAGCATGCCTATTTAGGGCGAAACACGATTTTGTATTACAAAATGTCGGAGTTGTGTACTGTGTACGCCCTACAGTAATGCTACTTGCGATGTAATCGTATCACAAAAGTAAGCGCTCCCGATTGCTGTGGTGACATCTCCCTCTGAGGGTCTCCCGATTTTTCGGCATCGTGCTTTTAAATTGCAAGTAGGCATTTTTTCCCCATCAACTACTATGCCCTATCGCTTACAAACCTCTCTCCTATAGATAGTACACCTTGTAAAAAACAAGGCATTTTCATAACCTTAAAAATGATAGCAATTTTGAAGGACTTGCAAGTAACATATTGCAAATACCATGCAAAGCCTGCACAGAGTGAAATGAAATTCGCACATGCACTGGGTTCAAATATGAAATGTGAATGCTCTGACAAACAATGCACAATTAATGTGTGCAGTATCAGCACTGCTGTAAACACACAAAGTAATTAATTTTGTTTTTTTGAATCGCAGTGAAGACTACTCTCCTGATAATCAACAGCAACTACACTGCAGATGACATATCCGAAGAAACCTGGTCATTTTGCAAAAAAAGGTAAGTTCAGTACTGCCTTAATATTGTAGGTACTCCTCAAAGAGTCTGCGTGGGTTATGTGTTTAATTTGGGCACCAAAGCAAAGATTGAATTCTGAACCATTCCACCTACAAATATCCATTTATTAAACAAAGAATAACAGGCAGAATGGCTCATAAATCCCTGTGTGTTTGGAACTCAAATAACATACGTAATCCTTAGAAGGTTAGATTTAGAAAAGAAGTTGCTGTTGCAAGTTTATGGCATTTTGTTTATTAATAATGCTTCTTGTCACCACTTGCCCACTTTGCACTCTCATCTGAAGCACACTGTAGTAGTATACAAACAGTAAAATAACCTTGCCTAATCATTGCAAGAGTCCAATGCACATTCAAACACCATGACAAAGATCCTCCCCATCAGACTCATGCACGCATGCACTGTCTTGATATTGGGAAAATCTTCCTTGGGACCAGCCCTTGAGAGCAAAAATTACCCAATTCAGCCCAAAATACAGGTTCTATTGTGCTGAGCAGTGAACTCATGCTAGTGACAAATGACACCTTCAAAAAGTTTTAGCATTTATTCTAAACAGTGAATTTCAGCAACATCTTGGGATTCAAGTTAGAGAAGATTACAAAACACAAAACTTAGAGAAATGCAAAATATAGAGAAACATAGAACTTAGAGAAACATAGAGAAACACAGTCTTACGCCCCTTCAATCAGCACTGGGAGACCCTGGCCCTCATAAGCTAGCTGTTGAAAGCCCTGCTCAGAGGACAGTGCTGCAGGGTGCCGGCAGAGCAGCAGGTTCCGGACCCTCGATTTGCTCGAACCAAGTCCACAGATCGATCTCCCACCTGAGTCATGTGGGCATGCATTTTTATAATCTCGTGCTGTCAGTCCATGACGCACAGTTCCAGAACCTTCCCTGTGCAAAATATAGGCTTGCTCATGGAAAAACCCAACTCTGTGAATTTCCACTGTGCTCCTTTTCTGTGCCCCTCCCTGCTTGGAGCCCATCTGCGCGAAAACTCAGGAATGTCTTATCAGTGCCTTCCCAGATTAAAGAAGATTAGTTTACGAAACCATGCAGGGCTACAGTTAGAAAGGCAGAATATTCTAAGAGAAGTCGAGATGAATTAACCCTATGTGAGCAAGCTCTAAAAGGCATGCACTCATAGCTTAGTGTTCATAGCGCTTAAGATAGGCTATCTAAGCGCTATATAGGTGCCATAATGTTCCAAACACTCCAATAATGTCTGTTAGCTACAGAGCTGGGGACTTCGCCCTGCCTGTCTATCTACAATGCATAATGTGACCTACCACTCCTACTAGGCCTGCATATTCCTTGTAGCTCACTACTGCATAATGGAAGTGCTACAACAGACTACTGTCAGCATTTTTGGCACATACTTTGAATAAACTATTGGCTTTCAGCGGCTAATGCTGTCATCTAAAGCCCTGATTGGCAAATTTGCAATTTTGTGTATCACTACCTGCACACAGCACACATACATTGTACAACATACCAAAGTATGCCTTCTTTTTTTCAACAGACACCAAAGAATGCCTACCAAAAAGCAACTCCATAGAAAGAAACGCAGAAGTAGAGCAAATAAAAATAAAAGTGCCCAATCTAAGCATCCATCTGTTGTAGAGTTTGTAGAGAATGTTGGAACAAACTAGCTAATGCAGTCGGTTAGCAAAACAAAAGAAACTTCAACTACCGAAACTTTACCTCCTCCATCAAAATGTGTCACAAAACACAAACATGTTGGCAAGAAATCGGCTACCAATACACCTACCAATGCCCCTATTAATCCTGATAGTATAACAAGAACCCATAGTAAAAAAAGTATTTTATCAAAAATGTTTCGTCACAGAGTCCTTCAGAATCTACTAAAAAGAGGACCGAAATCATCCTCACCCCTTAAAACGTACCGTAGAAAGTTAATCCTACAAGCTCTCGTGGACAGTGCAATCCTTCTCAAAAGGAAGTTGTTTATATTAGTGTTAAATAGGATGAAAGCACTAACAAAACTAACTACTACACTACAAAAGAAACTCAGCAATAAACAGAATGGGAACAAAAATAATTTCTTAAATGTTTGTGGTGGTGAATGGAGTCACACAACAACCACAGAACCATATTTTAATGAAGAAGCATACAAACAAAATCAAACAAACACAAATGCCATCCATAGCAGTGGACGAGGGTATGAGAAAATCAATACTACCATCATGGAACAAGAAACACTGCTTACAAAAGTATCCTCTGAAAACTCAGAATTACCTCTCGATTCAGCAGAACTACACCGTTCAGTATACAAATGGCCGTGCACATCAATGTGTGCCATTCCAAACAAAGCTTTCAAATCTTTACGTCAGTTCCTCAATCAGTATGTAAAACGTAAAGACAAAAGTAAAATGAAAGTGCTGCAAAATATGTATATTTGTCAATTGCGCAAATACACAGGACTACAAGGACATTCATTAGCCTGCATTCCTGGGCTTATTTGCAAAAGCGCCTTTCATGATATCAAAAGGATATCAATACATCATTGAAATGTAAGAAATCTAGTGTATAAAATATACTATGCAAAAAGTCCAGCTTCAGAATTAGGCAATTTAAATAACACTCTTCTGCATGGTACACCCAAATACTTACAAGAAGAAATTGACCGTATTCAGAGAAAGTATTTTGGAAGTGAAAGCCACTTACAAAATGCAATAGTTTTAGAACATAGTAGCAACAATTCTGCACATAGCAACCTTCTACTACACACATACAGAAATGAAATTGTAAAATTTAAAAGGTCATCGGCTGAAGTACCAAACCATGTGTGTGTGTGTTGCCGCAGAACGTTTTACAAAAAGAACACAAAAAATGTAGACATAGCATACAAAATAGAAGACAATGAAGATTCTAAATGGTTTGAATTAGCTCTCTACCTTTTAGCAGAAAACAAATATGAACTAACTGAACGCCTAATATGTTGCAGTTACTGTATTACAAAATTAGACAACAACCACACTCCTTCACGTGATATTAAAAATAATTTGGAATTGTTCCCACTACCAAATCCTGCAACAACTCAATTTGTATGAGAGCATAATAATTCAAACAGTTCACCCATTTCAAGCAATTATACGCCTTCATCCAAAAACAGCAAAATTACCTCCCTCTGAATTGGTGAAAGGCATTTGTGGCAAAGTAGTTTATTTACCATTAGATCTAATGGAAAATGTACACACTCTAGGAGTTCAACGTTCAATAGAGCATTCTTTAATAGTCTTGGTCAATGGTGTACCAACAAAGGACAAAAAAATTTGGCAACAACTGGTGGATTTACATAAAGTTAGACAAGCATTGCAATATCTAAAAGACAATAACGAGTACTACCATGAAATAAATATTGATGACAGCTTAAGGGAAACAATTGAAATAATTCAAGAGCCATCAGAAACTGGACAATTCAAACTTTTGGATCCTGCTACAGTATCCACTCTTTTGAACCATTACACAATTCATCCATTGCATTCCAATGAAAGCATAGATGATGCACTAGAAATTTACCAAATGCGACAAACCAAAGGGTCACCAATGAATATATGGGAAAAAAGTACATGCTTTTCCACTGCTATTTCCTACTGGCAAAGGTGGAAGATACGATGATAGACACCCTCAGATTGGGCATCAGAATACCGCTCATTACGAATGTATTCGCAAGATCCCAGATTTAGACAAAATGTGGAATACATATTCCACCTACTCTATGAAAGTGAATTAGCAACACTATGTTACGGAGTTGCACACATTTTGAAATCTGGAACCCACTTTCAAAATATGTCAGCTACGCAGTTAATACAAAAAGTACAGGAAAAAGATGAAGTTTTACAATCAAGTGTAACAAATTTGTTTGCAAACATGCGTGGTACAAAGGAATACTGGTTCCGACGGCACAGAGACGTGCGTTGCATGATCAGAAACCTTGGACCACCGACTTGGTTTGTTACGCTAAGTTGTGCAGAATATGCATGGGAAGATTTACATAAGTTCCTACCCGTAGCAAACAGCAACAAAAACAACATAGATATATTAACACCTGGAGAACTTTGCTCTCTAGATCCAGTTAATGTGTCAAGATATTTCCATCATCGTTTCATTGCCATGCTATACTTTATTTGCAATACAACTGTTCCTCCCCTTGGAGAAGTGCAACACTTGGAGAAAAGAATATCAAGCGAGAGGAGCACCAGATATTCACATGCTGTTATGGATCAAAGGTGCACCGAAATTTGGCCACGACAGTAATAGCACTGTTTTGCAGTTTATCAAAAAATATGTCACTTGTGAAATCCCTTCACAACAGACACATAGTGAGCTGCATGGGCAGATTTTACAATTTCAAAGACAAAAATATGGCAAATATTGTCGCTGCAAATACAAAAACAAACATAAATCCTACACTAAATGCCGCTTTGGCTTCTCTAGACCAGTTACATAAACAGGTGAAGTAAACAACTTCATGTCTTCAGTTCGACATAGTGTTAAAGGTAAATCACATAAGAACATGTATTACATAAAAAGAAGGGAAGAATCAAAATATATCAATGATTACAATGCAATCATTGACCTCTTATGGAATGCAAACATAGATGTGCAGTACATTGCAGACAATTCAACTGTTGTTGCACGATATGTTACAGCCTACTTAACAAAAGCAGAAAAAACAGAGCTTCAAGACCTCTGGGATGACGTAGCATCAGACAAAACATTATCACAGAAATTGTACAGCCTAGGCATAAAAATGCTCTCTCATAGAGAATGTGGCGCCTATGAAGCAGCAGATCGTTTAACTGCTTTGTATGGAAAATCAGACAACATAGTATGGCTAAGTCTTGGTCCTGCAAAATCTAGGAAAAGAGTGCTGAAATCATATGAGGACATAGAAACAATTGCCAGAAATGATCCCAACAGCCAATACATTCTAAAAAATAATTTACTGGACACATACTATCCGAACAAGAGTAGCACTTTAGAAAGCATGTGTCTATACCACATAGCTCAAAACTTTGCATACAAAAATAATGTAAAACCCGATGAAAGCAAACGTCGATATACAGTGAACGATTGTGAAGGGAGCTTAGTGAAACTTAACAAACGAAGCTTAATTAATCATGTAAAATTGTCATTAAAAACTCCTCAACAGAAAGAACGGTATTACATGTCTCTGTTACAACTTTTCAAACCATGGAGAAAAGAGGAAGACATACTAGAAAACTATGACTGCTATCAAGATGCTTTCAAAGCAAATGAAAGCGCTATCACCGATGTGAACTTTACGCAGTACAAAACAATGTTGCACAATGAGCAGCAATAGGAAGAACTTCGGGCCCAACTAGATAAGGACTCTTCTGACAGTAGTCAACCTTCTGTATCAGGAAGTCAAGAACCACTAGGACAACCACTAATAGCAAATGAGGCTGAAGTAGCTATGGCAGAAGTAGAAAACACCATGTATCAGTATCAAGAAGATACAGAAGACTTAAATGTACAACAAGCAAAACTTAACAAAGATCAGCGCACCATTTTTGAAGACGTAACAAAACAAATTGTACATGGTGTACAACACAAAAATAAAGAATGTACCTGCCAAAGTTACAAACCTATACTGCTGTACGTAAGTGGTGAAGCTGGGTCAGGGAAAACATTCTTAATCAAAATCATCAGCAAGTTCCTTCAACAATTGACAAACAACAAACTGTCAGCTGTTGTAAAGGCCCCCACAGGTTTAGCTGCCTACAACATAGGCGGTGTCACTTTACACTGATTACTACTGCTTCCAGTAGAGCATCAAAATAAATTAGACTATTACAAACTTTCTGCAGAAGCTGCAACGGAATTACGCAGAGTATTAAAACAAATGAAAATGCTACTAATAGATGAAGTGAGAATGGTCTCCAACCTAATGTTGGCTTTGATTCACCTCAGATTGCAAGAAGTACTTAAAAGTAACAACGAAGAACTCTTTGCAGGGAAACACATTATCGTTTTCGGAGATCTTCTACAATTGACACCAGTGAAAGGTGAATCTATTTTTAAAACCTTAGGCCACAAACTCTGCCGGAGAACTGTTGGTAGCATAGGAAATGTCAACCTGTGGCAACATTTCCAATACAGAGAATTAACTGAGAACATGCGGCAATCCGCAGATCTCACTTATACCAACATCTTAAAAAGTATTAGAGTTTGTGTACTATCGCAAGAAGCACAAATTGTATTGAAAAACCGGCACATTCATGCACTTTATGGCGATAATGCATGTGCAACTGATGTTATGGAACAAATAGCGTACAAAAATGTCAATTGTATGGCCTTAATGCCAACTCTTGCAAGCTGTTTCAAATTCAATGAAACAATGTTAAATAAAGAAATGCAACCAATAATGGAAATTAGGGCCACAGACAAACTAGACGTGCATGGTATGACAGTATCCATGTGTGAGCAAGCCACAACAAGACTAAATAGTTTAGAAAATTCAATCTCCAAAACAGCTGGTTTGGAAAAAGTATTAAAATTATCCTTAAATTGTAGAGTAATGCTTAAACGTAACCTTGACGTCGAGCAAGGGCTAGTTAATGAAGCACTATGTACAGTTGTTGGCTTTCAATCATACCCACGTGACAGCAACATTCAGCTTGCCAATATTCGCTTTGATAAAGTTTCAGAAGTGAAAAGGATAGGGCGCTCAATTGCTCCATTCCTTCTCTTCAAAGACATGTATGTACGTAGAGAGCAATTTTCTCTAACTCTTGCATATGCAGTTATCATTCATAAATCCCAAGGTCTTACCCTAGACAAAGCATTGATAGATATAGGAAAGACAGTCTTTAAGGAAGGCATGAGCTACGTAGCATTATCACGCTTATGCACACTTGACAGTCTATTGCTAATGAACTTTGATGCAAGTAAAGTCAAAGCTGATATTCCTTGCATTCTATAATACAATAGACTGCGTTCACTGTACACCCCTCTTCTGAAACAATATCCTGTTCCAGATAAAGTAAAACATGGTAAAAGAAAACTAAATGAAACAGACATGCAACAGAATCCAACAGCAAATTCCTCAAAGAGAAGAAAAGAAGCTAAAGTTTCAGCAATTACCACAAACAATGAAGAACCTGTTAGGGAATGTAAACCAGAGACGTCGGCAAAGAAGGAACAGAAATTCCGAAAAAAGCACTCAGATACAGAACTAGCTGGTCCATTCAAATTTGCAAATGAAAGTGGGGTAAGTTGCTATGCAAATGTAGCAATGAATATTCTATTTCAATTGCTACCATTTGTTAACAATATTTACTTGCACAGTACAGACCAATTGTGTTTGCAAATGTTAGTGCTTCATAGAAATGCAACAAGCAACCCTAACAACACATACAGTGTTCATGGAAAACGGCACGAATTGGACGACTGTGCTGGAATGGTAAGATTCACTGTGAACTCACAAGAAGATCCACACAAATTTCTAATGTACTTACTATTAGTGTTGGAAAACAAAAGCATACCTGTAAATGAAATCTTCCAGATTTCGTACATGTGGAAGCATACATGCACTCTCTGTAGCAATGTTATACAGGAAGAAATCCCAAATGAGCGATTTCTGTATGTTTCCATACTAAATTGTGAAAGCATTCCATTTCAGCAACTTGTACAGAATGGAAACCATAGCAGATTATGTACTATTTGCAATTCAGACAATCGCTCCACCTTACTGATACAAACACATAGTGCCTACATAATACT
The DNA here is from genome assembly GCF_040938575.1 of Ambystoma mexicanum. NCBI lineage: Eukaryota > Metazoa > Chordata > Amphibia > Caudata > Ambystomatidae > Ambystoma > Ambystoma mexicanum. Next base: position 515,862,480 of record NC_090921.1, on the reverse strand, counting down.
TATGCTTCTACGATATAATGCAGATGGTACCAAAAACAACTGCAAACTGACTGGGTTCACACACGGTCAAGTGTCACTTGGAAAGAAAACCTTTATAACAATAGGTATAATCTACCATGCAGGAGCTACAACCAATGCAGGTCACTACACTGCATACATTAAAAAGAAATGTGGATGGTTCGAATGTAATGATAACACCATTACTGTAAAGCAGAGTTTGCCAGCTGACCTTACAAATGCGTTTTTAATCTTCTTAAAGCCAACATTTTATAAATAATGTGTACTTCAAGATTGTCAAAAAATTATGCAAAGGACTACAAACAGTTAGAATACGCCAATAGGCATCTAACTGCCCAAGAGGATGTAACAACGACACAAATAAATGAATATCACAGATTTGTAGGAGCAAATGCACAGTTAGAATACTCCTACAGGTATCTAACTGTTGTTAAACATCAGCAGGAAGGCAACAAACATATCATTAATCAAAAAGATGAAGGAAACAGGATATAACAACGACACAAATAAATGAATATCACAGATCTGTAAGAACAAATGCACAGTTAGAATACGCCTACAGGTATCTAACTATTGTTAAAAATCAGCAGGAAGGCAACAAACATAACATTAATCAGAAAGATGAAGGAAACACTCAAAGGAGACAAGGAAGTAGTTAGTACCATAGACAATTAAGTTTTTTTTAATCTGACAAGGATTTTTTTCCCCCAGACCCAAGTATTAGAAAAGCAAACACAGAAACTGAGCACAATGCACAGTACACTGGTTTGTAAAGTATATATGAGAAAAAAAAGGTAAACTGTCTATTATGCAATGTAGTAAGTTTTCATACAATGCAAAGACTAACATACCTTTTTCTTTTATCACAGAAATTTAAAAAAGGGATACTTCCGCCAAGTACGAAAAGCATTCACAAAATATATGTGGATTCTGAACAAAGTAAGGAGTAAGTATATTGGCAGTCATTCTCTATACTTGCGAATCTACACGTCTAATCTATGGTAGTAATATGCTGCAGTGGCTGTAGGCTGGCCCTTGCATCTTCGGTGTGTAACCTACGACCTACGCCTAACGACCAAAGTACAAAGAGTATAGTTCCTAGGCACAACCATTGCTGCATATCGAAACCATGGTCCTTGTAAATTAGCTACTTATAAATTTACTGTTGGGACCATCGTCTGCAGCCATGCAGACAAGACATTAGAGCGTGCACACAACTAGCGCATTACACCACACCCATATTCACTTATAACTCCACTGCTTATGACTTCAGTCTTGGTGCATGGCCTTTGGGCATGCAGTCAATACTCTGGGTCCTGGTCAGAAACAGCACACCATATCGGAACCATTGTGCCTTGTCATTTCACTATGTACAAAGTTGGTTTTGGTAGCATGGCTTTTGGCCATGCTCCCAAAATGCTATGCCCTCCCCGCAACCATCTTTATGATGTTTCATAGCACAAGTGTACCAATAGCTGTGATATGCTGCAGTACTTTGTAGCCACAGGCTACTGATGTGAGGTTGAAGCCATAGAATTATCAATGTTTGGGTGTACAGTATATAAAATGCACAGTTGCTTACAACTGCAGTGCTTAATACTTTGTTCAAATACTCTGCATCCTGGCCACTACTACCACACCATATGACATCCATTGCGGCACATAAGTTCACTACATACAAATGTGCTTTTGGGGGCATGGCCTTCGGCCATGCACCCATGATTGCAGCCCCTCCCCACAGCCACTTGAGTGATGCACTACCACACCATATCACACCCATTGTGCCTTGTAAGTACACTAGAAACAGCTGTTCTGTTTGGTGCATGGCCTGCGGCCATGCACTCATAACTGCACACCCTCCCGATGTTGAATACTAGGGGTGTCTCTGTAGCTCTGAAATGCTGCACTGTTTGTGGGCAGGGCCTAAAATCTTAGGTGTATGTCCACACATTTCAATATATGGTTGTGTAGTGGCTTATAACTCCAGTGCTTACAAGTTTCCTTTTAGGTGCATGCTTGGGTATATTGCATACAGCCTGCAAACATGCACCCAAAAGTAAACATCTTGGCCAAAACCACTGCACTAGACAAAACCCATGTGGGCTTGTAAGTGAAAAGGTTATAGCTTTGTTGTTGGCCATGCACCCAAGACTGCACACACTCCCCACAACCAGGCATCAATATGCATTACTATGTATCCATGGGTGTGACATGCTGCAGTGTTTGTGGTTAGGGCCTAGAGTTTTGGAAGTAAGGCCTTCGGCCTTCGGCCGACGGCCATGCATCCAAGACTCTAGGCCCTGGCCACAACCATCGCAGCATGTGACACCCATGGCCGCGTACTAATGAATACAATACCCATAGGAAAAATTAATACAATTACGGCATGTTGGCAATTACAATGTTCCCTAACACCACACGTGTCCTTACAACAGTTACAAGTTCCCTATGTACTGCTCGGACTGAAATACTGCCCTTAATGGACCCCTCATTTTCTGTGCGTACAAGGTGGCCATAGAAAATACATCATGAAGAGGTTATAACTTTGTTATTGGGTGCATGGTCTCCCCACAACCACCTCAGTGATGTGTGGTAGTGAGGGTTTTTCTATAGTTGTGGTATCCTTCACTGCTTCTGGCCAGAGGCTTCACTCCTAGCTGTATGTCCATAGATATTACATGGGATGGGTGTGCAGTGGCTTACACGTCCAGTGCTTATAACTTTGCTCTTGACAAAGACTGCACACACTCCTCACAACTTGCCAATCGGTACGCAATACTATGGGTGTATCCATGGGTGTGACATGCTGCGGTGGTTGTGGCCAGGGCCTACAATCTTGGACGGCCATGCATCCAAGACTCCAGGCCCTGGCCACAACCACTGTAGCATGTGACACCCATGGCGGCGTACTAATGAATATAATAATAATAACCATAGGAAAAAGTAATGCAATTATGGCATGTTCTCAATTTCAATGTTTGCTACCACTATGCGTGTCCTTACAACAGTTACAAGCTTCCGGTGCACTGCATGGACTGAAATGCTACCGTTATTACACCCCTCATTTTCTTTGCGTACAAGGTGTCCATAGAAAATACATCATGAAGACCGACCCCCACAACAAATGCATTGATCACCCATGCCTTACTGTCTGAACCTGTCTGAACCTGTCTGAACCTGTCCCAACGCTCTGTGACACAGCAAAAGAGTTTTATAAATATAGCATGTGTATGTACGCTGGTTGTCGCTCCGCTATCGGTGGATGCAAGATGTCGGGCGCAGCCAAACATTCTGACGCAGAACACGTCTCGCAGCAGCCAATCGGCAGAGACGTCGTATGTCTGCGGTCATGACGCCAACCCCTTAACCAATCGGTATCTTGTCCGTGGACCGAACAGGGAAGTGTGACCGCGAAGCGAACATAGATATCACTAATTTTTTCAGACCTACTTTTTGGTAATTTTAATAAAAAGTACTGCACGGAAGGACACTAATTTACAAAAGCATGCTTTCTGGACCAAGCACCTCTACCTGCTGCATTATTTGAAAATCCGTCCAGTGGTTTGACCTGTAGCCGTGCGAAAAGTTTTCCCCCCATTCAGTCTATGGGAAAAAAGACGTTTTGGGACCCCCCTATAACTTTTACCCCCCTGAACCAAACATCTACAACCTTTGCAAAAAGATTCAGAGTGGCCCATATACTTTTTTTGCAAAGTTTGGTGACGATTCGTTCGTATAGGCCGCCCAAAAAGTGCTCTTCCTATGGAAACAGCAATTTAACCATAACTATACGGCCACTACCGTGACCGTGTAATATATATATATATATATATATATATATATATATATATATATATATATATATATGTTGGTGCATGCCGCAATCTATTCACTACATAGCTAGCCTCAATAATATTTTGTCTGCATGCGTTTCTTTGCATCTGTACACATGTATTATAGTGACTTGATATCTTCATCATTTCTGTAACATAAACATCTTCATATCGATCCCGAAATGTTACTTATCTTTGATACTTTCTTGATGCCTATAGAATGTCTATGTTCTCTTGTCTCTGCATCTCTTCTGCATCTCTTCTGGGTGCATCAGTCTTGCTTCGTGTGACATCACCAATCTGCTCTTTTGCTCATTTTTCACACTTCTTCTGGTATTTCATTCAAATGGCCATCATATTGTCGTGTATGCAGGTATGGTTTTCTCAATGGGAACCTTGTTTCCAGCATTCTCCTTGGTAGTGGTATCTTCACTGGCACGGCACGTATTTCACATTCTGGTTCCCAGCATATAGGTAACAGGGCACGATGTTTGAGATGGGGGTACTTTGCTCCCTCTCTACACCATCTCTATCACCCCTTTCCTGGGCAAACTCCTGGAGAAGTTTACTATCTCCCAGCTAACCCTCTGCACTGAATCTGCTGGTTGCCTCCACGACCATCAGTCTGGCTTCAGAGCATCCAGAGGCAGGGACAACTGCTCTTCTGAACACCCATGAAGACCTGCTCTCAAATCTTGACACTAACACCCCCTCTGTCCTCATTCTTCTTGACCTCTCCTCTGCCTTTGACACGGTAAACAACAACATCCTGATCTCACTCTCCATGACACCCTGGGAATCACAGGCCAGGCTCTGGCATGGTTTACCTCCTTCCTTTCTGACCGCCCATCCTAGGCAGAACTTGGGTCCTTCGTCTCCGCTATCACTCTTTCAACATGTGGCATGCCCGAGGGTTCTAACCTATGCCCCTGGTTCTTCAATGTCTACATGGCTACCCCGGCACGGGTGATTGCCACTTTCTCCTCTAACTTCCAGTGTTATGCGGATGTCACGCAACTCTGCCTCAGACAACCCTCAGCCACCCCCTCTGCCTCGCTCATATCTTGACTGTCTGTCTGCAATTCAGTCACGGTGTGCTGCAAACGACCTCTGCCTCAATGCAAGTAAGACCGAGATCGTTTGCATTGGGACTCGTGCTCCCGTTTTCCCACTCTCACTCTGGCCAGCCTCCCTTGGCCTGGCACCTGCACCCACCTGCGAGGCAAAAAACCTTGGAGTCATCTTCGACTCCTCTCTCCTTCTCCACTAACATTTCGGACATTTCCAAAAAGTCTAACTACCAGCTACACTTCCTGAGGGGTTCTCTTCTCACCTTCCCCCAGCGGCTCATCATCTCCAGAGCTCTGGTTCTCTCTATGCTGGACTACTGCAACATCCTCTTTCTCAACCACCCTGCCTCTGCTTTGCATCCTTTGCAACTCATCCAGAACAGAAACGCAAGACTTGTCCTTGGCCTCAAACCCCTGGGCTGCATTTCTCTGGTGCTGAAATCCCTCCACTGGCTCCCCATGTCTGCAAGGAACAAGTTCAAGATCCTCTGCATTGTCCACAAGGCTTTTCTGGGGCCTGGGACCTTTATATCTGCAACGATGCCTACCTAAATACTGCCCTTCTTGAGCCCTCCGCTCATCTACCTTCAATCTTCTATGAGTGAGCGGTTCTCCAAGCAGAGATTTGGAGAGAGATCTCCATCCTCAGCAGGGACATCCTTCTGGAACAGCCACCCTGCCACCCTCCCCTTTGTGCCTGATCTCCTTCGGTTCCGGAAACTCCTTCTCATCTTCCTTCTCTCTCCCTCTATCCGGCTAACTTCTCTCTCCCTCTATCCCTCTCCCCCTCCTTTTCCTGTAAAGTTTGCAGATTGGCCACCTGGTGTGCCTCAGAGTCTCACAGGTCCCCGGCACCCTCGGCGCTGCATCCCTGGCCAGTATTAAGAGTCCTGGTCTAGAGTGTGATGCCCCTTTAAAATCCTTAACAGAGTGGGGGCTCGTAGCCGGGATTGAGATAAGTGTTTCAACCCGTGACAGCTTAACACAGCAGGCTTACCATAGAGGTATTGATACTTTTGTGGTGGGAAAGCTGTGTTACACTGTAAAAGTGCCTTCCCAAAACCTAGACCCTAAGTATCGGCTCTGTGTGTAAAAATAAAGTCATATCAACCCTGAACTAGACAAAAAGCAACATAATACAGTTTTACCCTTATATAAATAATTTAATAAAGAAAGAACATTCTTCATGATGACCACAGTGGAGATAAACATGGCTAGGCAGCACCTTCTGCACAAATTATTTGTCAGAGGGGAATGGGCAAAGCAAGATGAGGAGGCCTGGCTAGGAGAAATGATGCAACAGTTAAGTAATTGTTTGCTGATATTGCTCAAGTACTTTAAGAAATGCAAATATATGTTTTGTTCCACTGATGTCAACTTTCCGGGAAGACTGCCAGTGAAAGATTCTAAAACCTGTCTTTTCTATCTTCTATTAGAGGACTAATTCCATTCCCTCTTAGACCGATGAGGACCTCCCCGGGGACCTGGAAAGGGAAGGAAGGAAAGGGGGTGTCGCTCCACACTCTCCAATGAAAAACAAAGGGAAGATCTGGCCGTGTCACTCCACACTCTCCAACAAAAGATGAAGGGAGGATTGGGACGTACCACTCCCTGATGAAAAAAGAAGTCCACTAGATGAACCCCACTTTGCCCTACTCTCCCTCAACAAGAAGTCTTGGGAAATCAGGGGGGGGGGATCTGTGGGGTACATTTACCAGCCCAGCAGAACTTCCCCTGCATTTTCAGCAGTTACAAGAAGAATAGCTGTGCTGGCTCTGCAGAGCACTGTTCCCTTGCATGAAAACTGTGCTTTGCAGTTACAAAAATAATGGCTGCACTGACTCTGTTGAGCAAATATGGGGCGAGATGTAACCTGGAACACCCCGAGAATGGCTGCCAGTATTTTCTTCAGGTGCACCAAAGAAAAGAATTCAAAGGCAGCACTGCTATGCTGCCAGCTCAAAACTTCCCACGGAAAAAGAAACTATTCTGTGTTTAAAATGACTGCGCTCCAATGCCATTTCCATTTTCTTTCAACATTACACAGTTTGGTTCCAGTAATACACATTCATACCCATTTATCTTCAGGTTGTACACCAGCAAAGGAGATATTCCTCACTGAATGGCATGTGTGTCAAGTAAAATCTGTGAAATAGCAGAGAAATTCACTCCAGGCCATACGGCGAGCGTTTTACTTTTGAAACAAAGTGACACTGGCAGAATTCCTCACAAGAAGCTCTCTCTCTCTCTCTCCCTTTGCTTATATCAGTTTAAAAGAAACCTTGCTTTTGAACAGATTCCTGTGTATTAGAAATTAACCAAGTCTATGGAAAAGTTCAGAATAAAGATGTGAGGAAGAATCGCATTTTTAAAGTGACATCCAAGAAAAATTAACCCATGTGTAAAATGGTGCTTTTCCCAAGCAGGAAAATGCATTTTGAAAGTGAAATGTTAAAATTAAGCCCTGTGCTTCCACAGAAATGTGATGGAAGATGGGGTTAGATTTAAAATACACATACACATGATATATACACCCAAAAAGACTTGGTTTCTGTTTAAAGAAAGGGGAAAAAAATTCAAATAAATACTTTGAGACCAGCAGAACAGGTATGGTAGGCACTGGCTTCAAAGGGCCCTGCCTCCCCTGGGAACAGAATTACCTTCCCAAAGTGGGCCAGCCCCTGGGCACATGAAAGCAGCCAAGGTGTGGGATGTGGCAACCTCATCAGACTATCTGGCATTTCTCCAGCCAAGAACAATGGATCAGGGGACTGGCCTTTTCACTGGCAAGTGTGAATTCCTGGTGACACCTCTCTTCGGCTGCATCTGCCAGAATGAAAGGTTGCTATGGTAGCCCTGCTGCCCAGAGCTGACGGGGTGGGAGGGTAGGATGACTGGGGAAATCGTAAGGACCGCCCTCATGTGATAGATGCCATCCATTTGAGTTAAAGGACCTTTTGATATGAAAGTATTTATTTCAGTAACCTAAATAAACAGTAATGTGAAATTATGATTGTTTAAATGTATTTTTTGCGCCATTAAAATAAGACATTGTAGGTTCTTCTGACATTTTGTGGACGCAAACGCCAGGAAAATGTAATTTCTGGGAAAAGCTTACATGGTACAGTTTTGCACCTTAATGAAAATATGCCCAGTGATAATATGTACATATGTAGACAATTACAGAATATTAGGTGGAATGTTTTTCATGGAAATGGCAAAAGATTGACAGAATGACTAAACAATATCGCACAAACTTGGCGTTTGGACAGAACCGTCCCTTGTGAAATATGGAATCTGCCTATCTAATTTTCCTGATGATGACATTTGTAAATATAAATGTTTTGCTCCATAACTGATTTTGGCAAAAGTAACTTTGGTAGAACAAAGCACATTGTAAAAAACACACACACTAAATTGAGTCACTTCCTTCAGTCCAATCTGCTGACAGGGAGCCGCCGACATCCACAGGCTGACCTATCCGATTCTTAGAGGTAGGTCTAGCGTAGTTCTGCCCACATCATAAACATCCTCTGATGTTTTCCGGCCTTTACAAAGAGGAAGCTGAGGGGAGTCAAGACATTCAAAAATGCAAGATTCAAAAATCCAACTCAACATCCAGAGATCCAGAGATTCCACATTCACCCTGCAAGATTCCAGATTCCAGTGTCAGGCCAGGGGTAGCTGAGAGCAGATCCAGACAGAACCTCTTACCCAGGCTGAACCTCTAATCCAGAATTAAACCCTACAGAAATCCCAATAATTCAAGGAGAAAGGGGGAAAGGCACTGGAACCCTTTTTGGGATTATCCAGTGACCAGACCGGCTTTTGCCCTGCTACCCGTTTTACCCAGCAGATGCACCTCACTGTCTACAGTGACTAGACTAGGCCCAGCTGTCCCCTCCAGGAGAGCCCGCTGCTGTGCAGGACCAGATCTTGCCCTGCTGTCCAGAAACCCGGTTCGCTATCCAAACTACCCCATTCAAGGCTCTTTGTAAGTATTTCCCTTCCCAGTAACCAAAAAGCTTCATCCCTTGCTCTGCTCCCTTGCCATTTCTCAAACCCTATAAGAAACCCTATGAGAAACCCTATAAGAAATCCCATAAATACCCTAGTAATTTCTTAAATCGTCAGAATCTTCTGTGTATCCTGTCCTTAGGAAAATCTGTGTTGATCTCCATGTGTTAGCGCCAATCTTTCCTAACCATCTCTGTCCGTTGTGTAAGTCCTTAGTACTATTTTGAATACTTTAATTAATTCCCATATAGAGCTGAATGCGGTGTGGATAGGTTGCCTTTGCAAGTAACCTCCTCACATACCATGTCTTTCTTTAACAATTTAGTCACTAAAATATAGTTTCAGTAAAAGAAATCACCTTACTAACAAAACTGCGTTGTCTCGTGAAATTGTGCCCGTTTAAAAACCGAGTTTCTTTTCCTTTCAAGAATTCCATACTGTCATCCATCCAGAGTTATCCTTTCACTTTCATATCATACCTGCTATGTACCTTTGTCCTTTAGCATTAAAACCGCATTCCGATTTTGTCTGTTTAGCCCATTTTCCAAGCCGTTTTGCTATTTTAAACCTGTGAAACGAAACAAGTGAAATTTCGCCACGTGTGATTCTTGCTGCATTGTGTTTTTTATTCCAAAGTCAATTTTCTAAACTGTATGCCCATTGTTAGTACATTGCCTTGTAGCTGGCGAGTTTTCTTGCTTAGTTGATACAGCCTTATTCATTCAATCACACATGTAAAACAACTGTTTAGTAATTCTGAGTGCCATTTTGCTCATTTTTCAAGGGAGCTCAATCCGATGTTTGCCTCACATTCAGGGGTGGTAGGACGGATTTTCAATACGATTTTTTGCATAGTATACCTGACTGCTTGCTACTCCTCTCCACCCACACACAATTTGGTTAACAGCGGTTTGAGGGAGTGTTGCAGGGGGAATGCTTAATTGTGGTGCATTTAAAACCACTGCCCCAAAATTAATGTTGCTTTCTTTGTGTCTCCTGTGCTAGAAGGTTAAACTAAGTGTATTCTATTATTTTCCTGTGAAATTATCACCACACTGGTGATTGCTGCCCTATATGGAATGTGTTTGATTTTTATTAAAAATTAAAATAAATAAATATTTCATTATTACACACAGGCCTGGTTCATGGTCCACTGCGACACAGGGTGTACGTAAAGTGGGGTGTGAGACGGGTTGGCTGCCTTCTCAAAGCTGAATCCAAATTCATAAATCTAAAAGCATTTTGATTGTGTGCTGCATCCCTGGCCAGTATTAAGAGTCCTGGTCTCGAGTGTGATGCCCCTTTAAAATCCTTAACACACCAGCGCTGAAAATGCTACACTGGCTTCCAATCAAAAAACATATCACTTTCAAAACAATATGCATAACACACAGGGCAATCAACGGCCTGGGAGTAGAATTCCAACAAAGGCAAATAACCATCTACAAGCTGACGATACTCCTTAGATCAAGCAATGAAATCTGCCTGGAACCAAAGCCATACACATGGAAAAATCCTGGGGGCTCCTCTTTCACCCATCTGGCGGCAGAAACCTGGAACAACCTCCCGAAAGTAATAGGAAACACAAAAGACCACCTAACATTCTGGAAACTTCTCAAAACCTGGTTCTTCAAGACCTCGGAACCAGACGGAAACAACTGAATCAATAAAAGCAAAAATGCAAAGAGAGTCAGTTGACAAAAACCCATGACAGTACAGACAACACCGAGAACCAACAGAGAAGGGGACTCCCCGCAAGAACTAAAGAAACAATTCAAGGCTGAACCGACCACGAGTGACAATCCAATCTTGACAGAACAATAGCTAACAAGGCTGACACAAACAACAGGCACAACTATCAACCTTACCCACTACCAGGCATCCCCCTGACAGACTTGACAACATGACCCATTGTGTAAACCCCCAACCCAACACAACTTTGCATCCACACTATACTCTCCACTTGCCTATCTCTCACCCACTCCCTGCCCATTTAAATTCATGTGTTTACCTACCTTCCTCTCTCTCTCCTTTTTTTCCCTCCTTCTCTCCACATTTGTCTCTGTTCCATTCCTCTCTGCCAGGCTCTTAGGCAGCTGGACCCTCTGCTTGCACACAGCTTCCCAGCGCAAGTGCATTAACAGGCCAGGCTATCTTATTGGAGTTTGAATCAGTGGCCTCTGGTTTAACAGTCAGTGACATGTGACCCTGCAGAGGAGCAGGGCTGACTCACCAATTAAGAGTGGGAGACAAGCAAAATCATGGGGGAGAAGGGTGGGATGCAGATGAAAGAGGTAAAGAAAACTGGAGAGTTTACAAGTGAGGCGGAAGGAAAAAAGGATTCAAAAAGAAAGGGCCGGGGAGGGAAGAATGAATGGAAATAAAGTGAAATACTAAAAGTCAAAGTAAGAACATTTAAATAAATGAAAGAGAAAAAATAAGAAAAAGCAAAAGAAGAACTGCTTTGGCGTGACCCCCAATGAAGGTTGAGGTGGTGATGCGGTGGCCTTCCCGCTTTGAAGTGAGCAGCTCTTTTTTGCAAGATGCCTGTTAACACAACCAAGCCTGAGCCCACCAGAAGCCATAAGCGCTGCTGTGCCGATGAGGGTGTACTGTAGACACTCACAGTTGTTAGCCGTCATACGCGGCCAATAATGAACGGAGGAGCCAGCGTGGATGTGTACCTTTCTTTATTTCTCACATACAGGAACTGCTCCCCCTTAACTCCCCACTCCCCCGCTACACGTCACTTCCCGCGTGACGTATTCCCATGCCATGTCCTTCCCTTAAAGGGCCAGTACACGGCAACAACACCCCCGGACAAATGTCCTTACAACTATAACACGTGATTGTCTTTGTAGCAACAACTTTAGGGACTTTTTAACTTTCAACAGTCCTCCACTAACCTGGGAGGCTTCTTAATTGTCCTTTGTGGTCGTCCTCGTGACCATTGGCTGTGGTCGCAGTCAACCGGGGATGCAGGACTTGGTTGACACAGAGCTTGTGGCTCGAGGGGGACCCACTCTTCATCTCGCGTGTCACTCTCTTCTGGATCTGGATCGATGGGTGGTGGCTCTTCTTCCGTTCCTCTCACAGCATGCTTGAACAGCGAGCTGTTCCTTGTCACTTCTTTCTCGTCGTTCGCGGCTGTTAGCATGGTCCCTTTCACAGCTATGACTTAGAGCGGCTCTGGCGAGAATAACGGGTCTGTCTTTTTGCGTACTGCTTGCTGCACCCAGACATCGTCGCCTATCTGAAAGTCTTTGGGTTGTGCTCTTCTCCTTTGGTCCGTCTGTCACGTGCCTTTTGTTTCCTTGCTTCATCCCTTCGAGCGATCTCTGGGTCTGGTTTTGGCCTCAACGCTGGATTATTTATAACTCTGGTTTTTACTCTGTACTTTACCATGAGCTCTGCTGGGGTTTTGTTGGTGGCTTCATGGGGCGTGTTCTGGTAATCCCTCAGCATTCTGCACAACGCCTGGTGGGGGTCAGCCCCTTCGAGGCGTGCTCTTTGCATGGTATTTTTGATGGAGGCCATGAACCTTTCGGCCATGCCATTTGCCTGGGGCCATCTCGGGGATACCTTCTGATGTCGAAACCCCATATGCTTTGCAAACACCCCAAATTCATGGCCACTGAACGGCGGCCCATTGTCCGACTTTATCATGTCAGGGATCCCCCACTCACTGATGACTTCATCAAGCGTTGCTGCCACGTGCGCGAACGCTGTGCATTTCACTCGCTTCACTATGGGGAAGCGAGAATGTTCATCGATAAGGAGCAGCAGATAGTCTCCAGCTTCTGTCGGACCATAGAAGTCTGTTGCGACTCGTTCCCACGGGTGGTCCGGGATCGTAGTTATCCTGAGGGGGTTTGGTGGCTCCGGTCTGGAGGTGCATTGGCGAGCTATGCAATTGCGTACCCACCTGTCGACCATATTGTCCATGAACGGGAACCACACATGGCACCGCAGCAACCTCTTCGTGTTTTCTGCTCCTCTGTGACCTTCGTGAGCCGTTTTGATGACTTCCGCTCGTAAGGTGTTGGGAATGACTATTTTGCATCCTCTTAGTAGAATGATGTCATCTTGAACTGCCAGTTCCGCGTTTACTCTTGCCAGTCTCTCAAGCTCGTCACAACTGGCTCCCGGATGGGCCTGAACCGCTCTCCTAAAATCTTTCCACTTGTTGTTGCGTGTCAAACTGATGGCTAGGGCAATAGATGGGTCGGCTGCTGAGGCTGCGGCTACCGTGTCAATGGACATGGCTGGGGGCAGGGCGTTTGCGGTCACGTAACTGATGTATTCTGCATCTCCCTTTCTCTGTGCCGGGATGCCAACAGGGTGTCACGAAAGATAATCAGCTGGGTTGTTCTCACCCCCTGGTCTGTGGATTATTTCAAAGTCATATTCTTGCAGGTGTATTCCCCACCTCTCGATCCTGTGGGGCATCTTGGTCCGCGGGTTGCCAAACAGGGACAGGAGAGCCTGGTGATCCGTGATGAGGGTAAATTTCTTGCCAACGACAAAGTGATGGAAATGTTCACAGGCCCAGACGGCTGCCAGACTCTCTTTTTCTGCCTGTGAGTAGGCCGACTCTGGAGGAGCCAGAGCTCTACTGGCGTTGGCGACCACATGGCGTGGGTACGTGTCCTGGCCACTGGTCTGGGCGAGGATTGCGCCTGCTCCCACGGGGCTGGCATCGACCACGATTTCAGTATGCCATTCTGGATCGAAGTATGCGAGCTTTCTGGCCTCCGCCAGGGCGTGTTTGATGTCATCAAATGCTCCTTGGCACTCCTCCGTCCAGTGGAAGGGGACATCCTTTTGCAACAGGCATCTCAGTGGTTCTGTGATAGTGGCAAATTGCGGTATGTAGCGAGCACAGTACCCAGCCATGCCCAGGAACGATCTGATGTCCGCCGCCTGGTTGGGTTTTTCCAGATGGAGGATGGTGGCAACTTTATCAGGGTCAGGAGTCATCCTGTCGGCCGAGAAGATGTGTCCGAAAAGCTTGAGTTTGGCTTTCCCAAACCGGCATTTCTCTACATTGAGGGTCAGACCTGCCTTTTGTAACGCTCCGCATGTGGCCCTTAGTGCCTCATCATGTTCCTGCCGAGTCTTCCCGAAAACGAGAATATCATCACTGTAGTTTAATGTCCCTTTGATGGGTCGAATAATGATTTGCCGAACTGTCTCGTGGAAGACTTCAGCCGCAGAGGATATTCCAAAGTTGAGTCTTTTGTAACGGAACAGTCCCTCGTGGGACGCGAATGTGGTGATTGGTCATGAGTCCGGGTGAAGAACCAACTGGTGGTACCCCTGGTTGAGGTCCAGTTTCGGGAACAGGACTGCCTTGTTCAGTTGGACTATCATGTCCTCAATTTTTGGACCAGGGTGCCGTTCCCGTTGTATGGCCGTGTTGGCCACCCTCATGTTCACACATAGCCTGAGTCGGCCGCCTTCCTTCGGTACGATTACGAGAGGGGACACCCATGGAGTGGGCCCAGTTGCCGGTTCAATAACGTCATCCTTTAAGACTTGATGTAGTTCTTTCGAGACGACTTCCTGTAGGTGAAATCCCACTCGCCTTGGGTGTTGTGGCACTGGGTGAACGTCTGGATTTATGTGTAACTTGATGGACGGGCCGTTCAGCTTGCCTAGGCCCCGGCAAATGTCGGGAAATTCCTTTATGATGTCATCTTTTGTTAGGACGGCGGGCTTGGGAGCCCCTTGATCTATGTGGCATATTTGAGCTGGTTGTGGTGTTTGCGGTTCAGTAGAGTTGATGAGATCACCTTCCTGGACCAGTATGTTGCTCAGGCCCAGCTGTGATGCTGTTTTGTAGCTCAACAGGCATCGGCCGTTCGTCGGGCTCCTGATGACGTGGATTATGGTGTTGGTGGTTCTGCCCCCAAATGTGAGGCGTCTTTTGAATGACCCAGTGCAGCATAGGGGTGTGTCGGCACCCCATTAGTAAATTTTGGAGGTGGTCTGGGTGAGCGCGGGTCTGTTGAGTAACTGTTGGAATTCCTTTTCACACATGATGTTAACCGTTGCTCCAGAGTCGATCAAGAAGCAGAATCGTTGGTTGCAGATCTCGACTTGAATCCTGGGTGCTTCCCGCGCCACTTCTTCATCTAGTATGAGGTTAACAAATTCATCTTGATTATGCGGATCATTTTGTCCGCCATCATAGTCTGTGTAGCCTTGAGGCACAGTGTATGACACTTGCCTGGATGGGGGTGGTCCGTCATATTCGTCTTGTATCTGTGGCTCGGGTTCCAGTGTCTCGTATCGCTGATATTCTTCTTCGGGATATACTTCTTCCACCACCCTGACGTATCTTCGTGGACCGGGTTGGTAAGGGCGATTTTGGTATGACTGATTTGATCGTTGAGCCGGTCTGAATGAGGGATTGCTGGGGGAGCAAACCGTATGAAAAGGTCTACCTTCTCTGCACACGATTTGAAAGTGCCCTTCCCTCCCGCAGTTTCCACACTTTTGTGTGAGGGCCGGGCATGAGCCCGCGTGCGGGAATGTCATTCCGCATCTGTAACATTGTCTCTGCATTCTCGGGTTCGCCGCGGCGCCGAAACTCCCAGTCCTTTCGTTGTTCCTGTTGTTGGACCCTTGTACCGCTGCGATGAGGTCGCTTTTGTCTTGTTTAGTGGCAGCCGTGTTGGACATGTGTGTTGCTTGTTTTTCCACTCTCTCGAGTATCCGCGCCATCGCACTCACTTCGTCGATAGTGATGGGTTTCTTGAGTAGTTGCTTCTTCAAAGCAGGCGAGACGCATCCCTCGATCACTCGTAGTCGGATGGCTTCGTCTAGTGAGAATGCGTCAAACTGACAATGTGCACCCTTTATCCTGAGTCTCACGATGAATTTGTCCACTGTTTCTTCTGTGCGTTGCGTGCACTGATTAAAGATATATCTTTCATAATCCCTGTTGGGAGCGATGACAAGTCTGTTATTTAGGGCTGTGATGAGGCTTGCAAAATCAGTGAGTTCCGCCGGGGGAATGGTCTTGATGAGGGTTTTTATCTCATTTCCCGCTGTGTTGATGAACATGCTGCGCAGTCGAGGAGAGGTGTCTTCTCCGGCAGCCTCGAAAAAATTGTTAAAGTCCTCTAGCCATTCAACCCACCTCGCTCCCTTGTCAGCTTGAGGCATCATGGAGAAGGGGGGCAGCATGCGCCATGCTGTGGCTGTGGATCTGGTGACTGGCGCCGCTGGCGGTGTGCTCTGGTCCGCTGGAGCGGTTGATGTGTTGGGCATATTGCTCATCTTGTTGCAGCTGTGTCGGGGATGGTTGATCGGAAGGCTGGTCCGGAAACGTTTTTTGTTGGCCGCGTG
This sequence comes from Ambystoma mexicanum, assembly GCF_040938575.1. NCBI lineage: Eukaryota > Metazoa > Chordata > Amphibia > Caudata > Ambystomatidae > Ambystoma > Ambystoma mexicanum. The sequence continues at coordinate 515,846,186 of NC_090921.1, read as the reverse complement.
TTAGTGTCTCCTGCTCTCATTGGAGGTGCAGCACTGTAGCTTTGTTGGGCTTGCTGGCCTCTTCATGGGCTGTTTGGCCAGGGGTAGGTTCGCCAGTGCTACCCTTCTACTTCCTCTTCTTTTATTTTACAATGTGAGAGAAGGAGGAAGACATTTTTTTTTTTTTTCCGTTCTTTGAGGGTCCCCTATTTGTTGGAGGAGGGGGCCGCAGCTCTTTTCATGCCGATCTGGAGGGGGCGCCGGGCAGCGGGATCGCTGCAGGCTCACGTGTTTATTTTCTCGTGCCTCTGCGCTGGATCCGAGCCGCGCGGTGGGATCACCCGCGAGCACAAGGAGGACGACGGCGGGATCGCCGTCAGCTGAGCAGCCACGTGGTGAGATCACCGGTGCTACAAGGAGGACCGCTGGCTGGGATGGATCCTCGTCGCCAGTTGTTAGCCGTCATACGCGGCTAATAATGAACGGAGGAGCCAGCGTGGATGTGTACCTTTCTTTATTTCTCACATACAGGAACTGCTCCCCCTTAACTCCCCACTCCCCCTCTACACGTCACTTCCCGCGTGACGTATTCCCATGCCATGTCCTTCCCTTAAAGGGCCAGTACACGGCAACAACAGCTTGCTTGCCTTTTGAGAGTGCCTTCGCTCAATCCGGATTTTGTTATTTTCGTTCTTGGTGGCACTTGTTTGTTTGTTTATTCACTTATAATGCCCTCCAGACCCGAAGGTAACTGGGCACAGCATTACAGAATGTGCGAGGCTTAAGGTAAAGGTCTTGCCTGCAAACACTTAAATAATCTCCATGGGGGCAAAATGACATTCCTGCCGACGTTGTTCAAAGCGAGCGGGGGCAAGTGCCCCCTTTGCTCCTGTGTACTCGGCGCCTATGCTGACATTTTCTAGAGAACTGATGACGCTGGACTGGAAGAGACAAAAGAGGTCACATAGTACCTATGTTTGCTTTACATGTAAAGTTAGGTGCAGGTGGTTCAGACAGTGTGAAACTTGAATGCCATAGCGACACATATGCTGCAAATTCTGCACTTAATAATATCCTATGGGTTCCAGTCCTCAGTGGCTGTGGTGCGTATCCCTGATACAGATGAACACTTCTGCAAAGCATGTACAAAAAGAAATTATGGAGCGACAGCCGTGTGAAGGTAATGTTTTTTTTCTCCCATGTGGGACTTGGAACATTCCTGCCCGGGTGACAACGATTCTAGAACAGAGACTCGCTGGTAATCACGATATTGTGGACTGTGCCCCGTTTGGTTTGCACAGCCTTTGCCTTTATAGTGAGCGCAAAAGAATGGAGAAACCCTCGAGCAATGTGTTCTAGTGTGTCTCTGAGTGTGGGTGAAGTGTTGTAGTGTGTCTCCGAGTGTGGGTGACATCACTGGTGGTAGAATGTAGTGATGTCAGTGAGCGTGGAGTGCTGGAGGTGTTATGTTCTGAATGTACTGTTCTTGGAGTTACAGATGAAGATGTAAGCTGGCATGAAGGGACATGCCGGTTCCTTCCTGGCATATACTTACCAATAAACCTACAGATAACTTATGTGCTGGTCCGAGTGTTACTTCAGGTACCAAGATATTACACAATGTTTATCTTCAATGCCTTTACCTCAGAGCCCACTCACCTGTCTAACAGGCCTCAACAGTGTGGACTATCACAGCGACTGTGGAATCCAGAAAGACCCAGAAGCCATTTGCGGCCTGTCCAGCCCGTGCGGTGTGATAGGAAGACCAAGTGGAGACATTAGTATCAACCTGTAGCGTGTGATCCCCTCCGATGAGATGGAGGCGTTGGCAAAAAGCTGCTATGTTTGTCCCTCTTTAGAGGACAACCTCTCAGATGCTACTTGGTGAAATCAGAGATATGTATGCCCTTCAGTGCCTGTTTGAGTACTCCACTGAGTGGAGGGGCTTGTGGGCCCCACTTCAATGAAGTTGAGACAGAGAACAAAGAATTTTGTCATGCACACATTTTTTGTTGGTCAGGCTTTATTTTTCCAGTCCTCAGGTTTATGCTCTAGGCTTTTTGATTTTCCCGCCTGTTGACCAGCACAATCCATTTCCCTGCTTTAACCGAACTGCTGGACTTTGCGAGCAGGATAGTGGGACTAGCAGTCCAGGGTCATAACCTGGGCATTTGTCCATATTTGTACCAACACGCTTGCTCATTCCATTCGCCTCCTTTGGTACCCCCACCAAGAAAAAAGGTGCAGAATGAGACATTCTTTCTTTGTTGGCATAAAATGCCGCAGATTTATTTTCACAACATAACTACTAAATTCAAAACGCTGCAAATAAAACTTTGTGAAAATAGTTCTGAAGGTGCGGCGACCAGCCGTCTGCTCCGTGTCCAAACCTTGCTTCCCCCTTTCCCAACCAAGTCCACTGTAGGCCAAGGCTCCCCAACCATTCTTGTCTGAGCCCCGCCTGCCCTTGCAGGTGTTCCTGGGCTGGGGGAGCGCTGTTTTGTCGGGGGAAGCCAAGCCCTCATTGCTACCTTCAGTGCCCTTGCCGCGTAGGCCACCAAGAGGCATTGGTCGCGAGAAGCACAAAACCCATTCCCGCTTTCCCACAGCTTGTTAGTAGTCTGTATCTTGCCACTGGTCGCTAAAACACTGACTCGCTGTTCTCTGACAGCAACTGGTCCCCCTTCCACGAGCGGCATCCTTCTGCTGCGATGACCCTGGAGGCCAGAACCAGGCGGCCTATAAGCCTCATGGCCCGCCCCTTCTCTTTGTCCCCTTTCGCAGGCATTTTTGCCCATTTGGTGGGCTTCACGCCCCTCGAACTTCCCGGGCTTGCCTTCACACCTCCCCCTTAACCAGCGGGGAGGGTGGAGAGGACGCTGCCCCATTATTCAGGTGCCTCCTCCATTTCTTTGTGTCGACACCTCTATAGCATAGACGGAGTCAGGTTGAAGGCAGTCAGCAGAGGGCCTGCTGTAGGCCAAACAGTCAGAGAAAAGGTGAATGGCATTCTTTGTGTAAATAGTTGATTTGCAAAACTCAAATCACACTACATAAAGGAAAAGGGGTGTAGTTCACGTTATTGTGAGCGTTTTGTCTAAAGTGTACTTTGCACTAAAATGCATGGAGGGTTTCCTGTTGTTGCACCATAATGATACAGGTGGAGGCACCCTACCGCTGCCAACCAGTTAAATACTCATGATGTGCATGTGGTATACCTTTGTGGACTCTGCACCTCGCTCCTGCCTAATATAGGTGCATTGGCATTCTGAGATATTCATGATGTATGTGTGGGATACCCTTGTGGACTCTGCACATCCCTCCTGTCTAATATACATGCATTGGCATTCTGGGATATTCATGGTGTGGATGTGGGATACCCTTGAGGACTCTGCACCTCGCTTCTTTCTAATATAGCTGCATTGGCATTCTGGGATATTCATGATGTGCGTGTGGGATACCCTTGAGGACTCTGCATCTTGCTCCTGCCTAATATACGTGCATTGGCATTCTGGGATATTCATGATGTGCGCGTGGGATACCCTTGTGGACTCTGCACCTCCCTCCTCTCTAATATAGGTGCATTGGCATTCTGAGATATTCATGATGTATGTGTGGGATACCCTTGTGGACTCTGTACCTCCCTCCTGCCTAAGATAGGTGCATTGGTATTCTGAGATATTCATGATGTGCATGTGGGATACCCTTGTGGACTCTGCACATCCCTCCTGTCTAATATACGTGCATTGGCATTCTGGGATATTCATGGTGTGGATGTGGGATACCCTTGAGGACTCTGCACCTTGCTTCTGTCTAATATAGCTGCATTGGCATTCTGGGATATTCTCGATGTGCGTGTGGGATACCCTTGAGGACTCTGCACCTTGCTCCTGCCTAATATAGGTGCATTGGCATTCTGGGATATTCATGATGTGCGCGTGGGATACCCTTGTAGACTCTGCACCTCCCTCCTCTCTAATATATGTGCATTGGCATTCTGAGATATTCATGATGTGTGTGTGGGAGACCCTCGTGGACTCTGCACATCCCTCCTTTCTAATATACGTGCATTGGCATTCTGGGATATTCATGGTGTGGATGTGGGATACCCTTGAGGACTCTGCACCTCGCTTCTGTCTAATATAGCTGCATTGGCATTCTGGGATATTCACGATGTGCGTGTGGGATACCCTTGAGGACTCTGCACCTTGCTCCTGCCTAATATAGGTGCATTGGCTTTCTGGGATATTCATGATGTGCACGTGGGATACCCTTGTGGACTCTGCACCTCCCTCCTCTCTAATATAGGTGCATTGGCATTCTGAGATATTCATGATGTGTGTGTGGGAGATCCTTGTGGACTCTGCACTTCCCTCCTGCCTAAGATGGGTGCATTGGCATTCTGAGATATTCAAGATGTGCGTGTGGGATACCCTTGTGGACTCTGCACATCCCTCCTGTCTAATATACGTGCATTGGCATTCTGGGATATTCATGATGTGCGCGTGGGATACCCTTGTGGACTCTGCACCTCCCTCCTCTCTAATATAGGTGCATTGGCATTCTGAGATATTCATGATGTGTGTGTGGGAGACCCCCGTGGACTCTGCACCTCGCTCATGTCTAAAATTGGTGCACTGGCATTCTGGGATATTCATGATGTGCGCGTGGGATACCCTTGTGGACTCTGCACCTCTCTCGTGCCTAATACACGTGCATTGGCATTCTGAGATATGCATGATGTGTGTGTGAGATACCCTTGTGGACTCTGCACCTCTCTCCTGCCTAATATAGCTGCATTGGCATTCTGGGATATTCACGATGTGCGTGTGGGATACCCTTGAGGACTCTGCACCTTGCTCCTGCCTAATATAGGTTCATTGGCATTCTGGGATATTCATGAAGTGTGCATGGGATACCCTTGTAGACTCTGCACCTCGCTCCTGCCTAAGATAGGTGCATTGGCATTCTGGGATATTCACAATGTGCTCGTGGGATACCCTTGTGGATTCTGCACCTCTCTCGTGCCTAATATAGCTGCATTGGCATTCTGGGATATTCACGATGTGCGTGTGCGTTACCCTTCAGGACTCTGGACCTTGCTCCTGCATAATATAGGCGCATTGGCATTCTGGGATATTCATGATGTGCGCGTGGGATAACCTTGTGGACTCTGCACCTCCCTCCTCTATAATATGGGTGCATTGGCATTCTGAGATATTAATGATGTGTGTGTGGGATACCCTTGTGGACTCTGCACCTCCCTCCTGCCTAAGATAGGTGCATTGCCATTCTGGGATATTCATGAAGTGCGCGTGGGATACCCTTGTGGACTATGCACCTGGCTCCTGCCTAAGATAGGTGCATTGGTATTCTGGGATATTCATGATGTGCTCATGGGATACCCTTGTGGATTCTGCACCTCGCTCGTGTCTAAGATAGGTGCACTGGCATTCTGGGATATTCATGGTGTGCACGTGGGATACCCTTGTGGACTCTGCACCTCTCTCCTGCCTAATATAGGTGCATTGGCATTCTGGGATATTCACAATGTGCATGTGAGATACCCTTGTGGACTCTGCACCTCTCTCCTGCCTAATATAGCTGCATTGGCATTCTGGGATATTCACGATGTGTGTGTGAAATACCCTTGTGGACTCTGCACCTCGCTCCTGCCTAAGATAGGTGCATTGGCATTCTGGGATATTCATGATGTGCATGTGGGATACCCTTGTGGACTCTGGACCTCGTTCCTCCCTGATATAGGTGTACTGGCATTCTGGGATTTTCATGACGTGTGTGTTGAATACCCTTGTGGACTCTGCACCTCGTTCCTGCCTAATATAGGTGCACTGGCATTCTGGGATATTCATGATTCACGCGTGGGATACCCTTTTGGACTCTGCACCTTGCTCCTGTCTAATATAGGTGCATTGGTATTCTTGGATGTCCATGATGTGTGTCTGGGATACCCCTGTGGACTGTGCACCTTGCTCCTGTCTAATATAGATGCATTGTCCATTCTGGGATATTCATGATGTTCGTAATACCCAGGGGACTGAAAAGAAAGGCTTACAGGTACATTACTAGGGCACGGGAAGACACTGTTCTTAGAGAGGCACAGCTCTGCCTCATTGATTTGGCCCGACTAGGCCGAAACATGTGTCTGCTGGGGTTGCTGTTGGTACTCTTGTTCTGAGGAGAATTGCCTAGCATTTCGATGCTGGACTGCCCCTGGGCAGGACAAAGACTGATATGTAGGGATGTTTCTCCTCTGTGAAAGGGACAGTGAGCTAAAGTCTCGGTTGAGACTCTCCCGGGGGCCATCCACCCAAGAACAGGTCAATGTGCCATGTTCGTGCCAGTAGAGGAACTCCCAGAACCCCCCTTGCTTAGCATATTAAGTAGCTTTGGGTTTCACCCTAAGTTACCAGGCGAATCCAGACTTGGATCCCTTGGTCACTGTTCTTAGAAAGGCACAGCTACACCTCAATGATGAGGCCTGACTAGGCAGAAAAACGTGTCTGGGTTGCTGTTATTACTCTTGTTCAGAGGAGAATTGCCTAGCATTTTGTTGCTGGACCGCCCGTGGGCAGGACAAAGACCGAAATGCAGGGATATTTCCCCTCTGTGAAAGGGACAGTGAACTAAAGACTTGGTTGAGACTCTCCCGGGGGCCATCCACCAAAGAACAGGTCAATGGGCCATGTTCGTGCCAGTAGAGGGACTCGCAGAATCCCTTTTGTTTTGCATATATAGTACCTTTGGGTTTCACCCAAAGTTACAAGGGGAATCCAGACGAGGACCCCTTGCTCACTGTCCTTAGAGAGGCACAGCTCCACCTCACTAATGAGGCCCGCCTAGGCCGAAACACGTGTCTGGGGTTTCTGTTGGTACTCTTGGTCAGAGGATAATTGCCTAGCATTTTGGTGTTGGACTGCCCCTGGGCAGGACTAAGACTGATATGCAGGAATATTTCTCCTCTGTGAAAGGGACAGTGAGCTAACAACTTGGTTAAGAATCTCCCGGGGTGCCAGCCACCCATGAACAGGTCAATGGGCAGTGTTTGTGTTGGTAGAGGGAATCCCAGAACCCCCCTTGTTTAGCATATTACGTAGCTTTGGGTTTCACCTTAAGTTACCAGTGGAATCCAGACGTGGACCCCTTGCTCACTGTTCCTAGAGAGGCACAGCTTCACCTCACTGATGAGGTCTGAGTAGGCCGAAACATGTATCTGTGGTTGCTGTTGTTACTCTTGTCCAGAGGAGAATTGCCTAGCATTTTGGTGCTGGACTGCCCCTGGGCAGGACAACGACTGATATGCAGGGATATTATTCCTTTGTGAAAGGGGCAGTGAGCTAAGGACTTGGTTAAGACTCTCGGGTGGCCATCGACCCAAGAACAAGTCAATGGCATGTTCATGCTGGTAGAGGGACTCCCAGAACCCCCCCCCTTTTTTTGCATGTTAAGTAGCTTTGGTTTTCACCTTAAGTTACCAGGGGAATCCAGCCGTGGACCCCTTTCTCACTGTTCTTAGAAAGGCACAGATCCACCTCACTAATGAGGCCCGACTAGGCCGAAACATGTGTCTGTGATTGCCGTTACTCTTGTCCAGAGGAGAATTGCCTAGTATGTTGGTGCTGGACTGCCCTTGGGCAGGACAAAGACTGATATGCAGGGATATTTCTCCTCTGTGAAAGGGACAGTGAGCTAAAGACGTGGTTGAGACTCTCCGGGGGCCATCCACCCAAGAACGGGTCAATGGGCCATGTTCGTGCCGGTAGAGGGACTCCCAGAACCGCCCTTGTTTTTCATTAGGATTGTTTTCTGCCAATGAGCTGAGGCTGAAGATGTTCGAGTGCAGTTTCCCGAAGGATGCCATTCTACCAGGCTGCACCAGTAAATCCATTGCAAGCGAGGACTCATACATGACTGCATTTTGGACCTTGCCAGAGATCACTATCTGGTGAACAGTAGGGCTAAACAAATGGAGGCTGCTAAATGACAAGTGGGCTTTGCAACTGTGAGCGCGATTTGCAGCAGACAACAGGATGTATCGCCATATCAAAAATCTCTTCATGAGCATCGTAACATTATCCGACCATGTGACTATTGTGGTGGCAACCACCCACACAAATGTCAGTGCTTTGCTAAAGGACAGGCATGCACAAGTTGCGACAAACTCAATCATTAAGCAAAGGCGTGTCAAATATCCATTAATCCACATTGCCTAATTATGCCTGCTGTGGACACAGTGTTTCAGGTGACTACACCATACCCATTACACAACTCACTCATGCCTTACTCGGAAGACAACAACACAATATTCTTGATACCTGCCATATCATGAGGCAAGATGGGCACCTGTTGACAAGCAAAGTGCAGAGTCACCGTGATTGGCCTACCATGGACTGGCACCAGATTGGGGCCGCGGCAGAGGTTACCCACAAGCTACAGGTAGAAAACATGATGGCACAGGCAGCTGTCACCATACCAATAAAAGTTGCAATATCCTCCTTAGTCGTGTGGAGACCAGAGAATTGAAAGTGAAGAGTTCTGTGCCCTTTTCATTATCCCTGGTACACACAATGCACCACTGCCTTTGATATTTGCACTTCTAGTCCATTGCAAGACTGAAAATATGTATACCTTCTTTGCCTGAACAGTGTCCTGAACTCAGCTATGATTTTGGTGAGACTCCCTTGGGTTACAAACTAAAAACTAACAATGTAAACCAGGCCAGCTGCCTCATTGACACCTAAAACAAGTGGAACAATATCCCAGTTACATTTACCTTTGAAAGACTTATGATTGGTCGTTATTTTGCCCCACACCCACCACCCCATGAGAAAAACTGCCTTCACATTGGTCTCATCCTCTTTCTTGCGATGAGGCAGCAGGAGTGGTACGCTCTCCGTATGTCCATCAAGTAAGACCTGTTCTGGAATGGATTCTGGTATCCTTGGATTTGAAAACTGTGAAAAATAATCTCTCCAGGTTCCTAAATTTGCAAAAACTAAAAGCCCATGTGTGAGCCTGCATATAACATTGCAATTGCAATAATTAGCTCTTCCCAGTGACTGAAGAGTTAAAGGGGAAGTGCGCTCAAAAATGTTATTGTCCCGATCGTTCGGACATGTCGTGTATAGCATAATGTAATCGATCATAAAGCTTCTTCCTAGCATCTTACCTTAGTTTTCCTCACTTTTACACATGCAAAAACCATGTGTTGGGCACGGCCATCTTGTACTTATCTTATCAGTTGATGCATTGCCCTAAATTCAAGTGCCCTTGCAGCAATAATACAGATCGCTCGCCCCTGAAGCTGACATCACTTGTCTGAACACTAAGCTCCACCTATTTTCAATACGTTTGTGGTCAGTGTAGCCAAATGTGCCCCGTCATCACCCACGCCCGCAGAACCAGGAAGATAAACACAGATATCCTCACACAGAGTGTTCCTTCTCGTTCTTGCCCGAAATAGCATTGGAATATAGAATTTTTGAAGAAAACGTCAATAGTCTGCAATGTAACAAGTGCTTTTATTTATGAGAAAACGTTCACAAGAGATTATTAAGTCCACAAAATGTATGATATTTGTTTTTCCATGTAAGTGATAGCTAATGAACATCGCATGACTCGAATGTGGTTTATTAGTTCCTCATGATACACTGATTACAATCAACAATAATTCTTGTGTGTCCTTAAGTTCCACCAGCAAAACATTTGAATGACCCACATGGTGCTCCTTGTGGGAGAAAATAAGGATTCTTGGCACTGTCAAGCGCAACACTTTCGCTTCTGCACTTTGCTGCATCTGGAAGGATAACAGGTTGCTCTTTGTTGCGGGTACCGCCAATGGGCAGATTGGTCCCTGTCGGTCGTCCCACATAGTGGTAATCGAAAAAGCACCATTTACGTTTATCCGCCAATGTTGATTGTAGAATCCATCCAAGAGTAGCTGGAAACTATGGCAGGCGGAGAATGGTACAATATATCTGTGTTCAAAATAAAAATACATTTCAGTCTCCGTTCTGTAATCGAATATAACAACTTACCGTATAACTCATCAACGGATGAATCCTAATCATAAACACAAACCATAATAAACCTACATGACAGCATTGGGCAGTATTTGAGACCATGAGTTGCGTAAGAGGTGAGCGCTGTGAAGTAGGTACAGCTCCCAATGGGATGGAGAACATACATGCAGAAAACAAGGACAAAGATAGCAACCTTTTAGGTTAAACCACAAACAGATGTCATTATAACCAAACTGGCAACATTACAGATCGAAAAGCAAACCAAATGCCCATGGATAATGTTTAGCCCCCGCCCCAAACACCGACTTTATGAGGCTCTATGATACAACGGTATGTTCCATGAGACAAAGCGGTTTATATATCACTACCCTGCATACCGGTGGTGTTTACAGGACGTTGATGAATAATCATTACAATATGCTGAAGCTAACAACCCATAACAAGGCCAGTTAATATGTTGTTGAATTAGTTCTTATGCATACAGCACTATAGTCTTTTTTAATGCCAATAATAACAATAAGTAAATTTGAACTTACATCATTTTGGGAAATTCCATTGTCACGTTCTGTCGATGAACCACCGCTCTGAACAACGGATCGCAGAAGTGTAAACTAACTTTTGGAATGTCTACTCGCAATATAGTAAATGTTATCATTTTTTGTGGGTATTCGACAATTTGTGTCCTTTTAAGTTGCTGACTAGTGCTCAAGGACAAATAACAAAAGGAGCTTGTTTTCAGTGAAAGAAGACAGGGAGTAGGTTTCGATTTAGTAAACAAATGCAAAAAAGGCAAAGACGATGATGCGTGCAAGTAGTTCTGAAAAGCAAGGGTAATCTCAAACAGCCAGGTAAAATATGTTACGTGACTTGTGGTATCCCATTATAAAAGGCTTCTGTGAATCAAGCGCTATGTGTGATGTCATTACTGGAGCAGTGGCCTTTCGAAAGGTACCAACATTCATTCTGTATTCAGATAACTTTCATGATATTTTTTGTATTCTGTACATTTAAACACTGTTATCCTTGCTAGCTATCTATTGCCTTCTTTCACTGGAGAGTTGTTAATTGAGGTGTGAGCGTAACAGGGGACAGCTTTCAATTGCGCCACACTTACTATAATTCATGCATGTCTGTTCATACTCCCTTGCACACCTGAGTCAGCCCTCTCTGTAACTGTCGTGCAAGACGGTTGACATTGCGTGCACCACACTAAACAGTTTACATTCATGATCCGACTAGGCTTTGTGCCAATCAGGCGTGGTAGTGCATAGGGTAAGCAAGGGGTACCCTAATGGTGTACAAGTGATTCAGGAGGGTGTTAAGATGCATTTCTAAACTCTTACTTGATGTAAGATGCTAGGAGCATTAGACACATTTTTTGGAGTGTTTCCATAACGTTTGAGTCCAGCCCTGAGCAATGTGTCAACTTGTTCTCAACATTGCAGTAGCGGATGAAAGCGCACGATCGTACAGCTGAAGCATAAAGTGGTTCTTCTTGGGAAGTCTGTGTCAAGTCAGGAAGGGACCTAAAAGCGATGAAGAATTGGTTCCCACTATTCGAGTAGGGTGTGCCCTTGGCGTCAGATCAATTTAAAATGGTGAGAATATCTGGGCAGCGCAGGATAACCCAGCCAACATCGAATGCCTCCCACTTCCTGTCTGCTATCTAGGACTAGGTGTGCCGCCAATGATCACACCTTCTTTCAGAAGCTCGCTGTGTCTAGAGCTCTGGTTTTCTCTAGGCTGGACTATTGCAAAAGCCTCTTTCTAAATTTGCTTGCTTCTACTCTCTGCAATACCTCCAACCTCTCTTTGGAAATACCTTTCTACTCGAGCCCTTCGCTCCTCCACCTCCAACTCCCTCAGGGTCTGTCGCTTCTACAAGCAACAAGTTGGCGGTAGATCTCTTTCATCGGCTGGGGCCTCCCATTGGAACAGCCTTCCTGCCTCTCTGGAACTTGAGAAGAACAATCTACGGTTCTTGAAGGACCTCAATACCTACCTTCATCTTTGCCTCTGCCTTCTTTCTTCCTCTCACTTGCTTATTTCTTGCGTGATACTGCACTGGTCACCCGGCCTCCCTACAAATTTGGGCAATATGTACCTGCCTGCACAGTTGCCCACCTGCAGTGCATCCTTTAAACCTGCAATCTTAGCATAATGTTGTACCATCTGAGTTCATGTTAGCGTAGACAGAGCTGCCAGGCTTGTGTTAGGAGGGAGAGGGGGCTGTAGAAATAGTACAAGTGACATTGTGATACAAACGGTCCAACAAAACACTGAAACACTATGTATTGAAAAGGAAAATGGTTGATTCATAAACGATTAACCCCAAAAAAATTCTTGGCCCACATAAGTAATATCAGATTGTACATAACCACAGTAAAGAAAACACAACACTGTGCTTTAAGGTACACAGACCAAAGCATATAACCTTATTAAGAACACCTAACATTAGTTCTTTTGAAGTCGAAACTACACCTTACATTAAAATTACTTTGAGTAATACAAGGGTAGTAGACCGTATTGATTGCCCCGTGACACTGAGTAAGATATCACGTACTAGAATGAACTTGAATTGAATTTATATTTTATTTGTATCACGCTCATACACTAGTGTTTCATAGTGAACCGAGACTGGGGAGGGAAACAAGGGAGAACAAAAAGAATGATCTTACTAGGCCCAGTGACATTGAGAACGTGCAAGTGCAGGGTAGAGGGAAGGGGGAAGGGAGGACAAGTGGAAAGTGCTAAGCAGGGGAAAGTAACAAAGTGGTAGTGCAGCCAGCAAGTGGCAAGTGCTAGGTTTAAGGTGCAAACAGGTGGTGTCTGATAAGTGCACAAAAAGGGGGGGACTTTATGGTTACAGATACAGACCCAAGTGCAAGGGTTGCCAGGAGGCAGTGCCGGTGCGTGGCAGGGTGAGAAAGTACCTGGGCCTGAAATAAGATGGTAACTAGGTGCTCGATGCCGAAGCTGAACATATCTACAGGGGAGAAGAGAAGCGAAGGCAGAAGCAAAGAAGAGGGTCATGAGGTGCTTCTGGAACCGGGGATGGGAGGGTGTTCCAGAGGGAGGCCCCAGCCAAAGACAGAGATCTACCCACGGCTTGTTTTTTTGATAAATGACTGACCATGAGGGAGTTGGAAGTGGTGGAGCAAGGAGCTCGAGAGGGAAGGTGTTTACAGATGGAAAGTTGAAGGTATTTTGGACCCAGGCCCCAGAAAACCTTGTGGACAATGCAAAGGGTCTTGAATTTAATCCTTGCAGCCACTCGGAGCCAATGAAGAGATTTCAGGGCTGGAGAGATACGATCCCAGGGCTTGATGCCAAGGATAAGTCTGGCAGTCTTGTTCTGGATGAGTTCAAAGGGCAGAGAGTAGAAGCAGGTAGATTTAGAAAGAGGCTGATGCAGTAATCCAACCTAGAGAGAACCAGGGCTCGTGAGACAGTGAGCTTCTGAGGGAAGGAGGGGAAAGGCAGAACACCTTTGAGGAGGTGAAATGAAATGATATTTTATTTATATCGCGCTCGTACACAAGTTTTTCAGAGCACGACCAGGCAAAGGGAGGGGAACAAGGTAGAACATAAACAAGAATCTTACTAGGCCTAGTGACTTTGAGAACGCATAAGTGCATGGGAAAGGGAAACGTGGGAAAGTGCATGCAAGGGGGGAGAGGTGGAACAGAGTAGAGACAGAATAAATAATATGTAAAATAAATAAATAAATAAATAAGGTGATAAACAGGGGTAGTGCAGCCAGCAAGTGACAAGTGATAGGTTAAGCAGATAGGGCATATCTGATAAGTGCAGAAGAAAAGTGGATAAGTGCAGACGAAAAGTGTGTGGGGGACTGTATGGGTACAGATATAGACCCCAGTGCAGGGAGTGGCCCGGAGGCAGTGCAGGAGGTTGGCAAGGTGAGCAGGTACCTGGGACCGAAGTTCAGAGGGTAGCCAGGTGCACAGTGCCTGAGAGAGAAATAGATCAGCAGTGGAGAAGAGAGGCAAAGGCAGTAGCGAAGATGAAGGTCTTGAGGTGCTTCCCAAACTGGGGATGGTTCTCCTCAAGTTTCAGTTGCAGTTGGAAGTTTGACTTTTTTGTGATATCAGAGATGTGGGCAGAAAAGGAAAGCGTGGAGTAAAAGATGACCCGGAGGTTCTTAGCCTTGCAGGTGGGGGTGGGGGGAGGGCCAAGGGCGGCCGGCCAGAGGGTGATAGGAAAGGAGTGTGAGGGTGTGCTGATGAGGAGGATGACTTGACAATATATTTCTCTGATCTAGTGAAACTCAGATACTAGGTACAGCATAAACCAATTACTCTGATGCAGGATAACACATTTGTTATAGGGGAGTTGGACCTTGGGGTGTAATATTTAATTGCAGTTTATTTTTAGTTCAAATGTTACTGTGAGCACATTTTAAAGAGAGCTAGAAATCATTTGCATCTCAAAGTCAACCTTTAGACAAGTTCTGATTTTGGAGGACAAAGCCTGTTTTCTGTAATTGTATGTGTCCTGGGAACAAAATCAGCATCCAGTCCATGAGTATGCATGGCCAACACAGTCAATGTCAGATCTTTGACAAATTCAAAATCCATTTTCTTGTATATTGGCTTGGCCACCCATTGTTTGCCTCATTTTGTAAACGTTACAAAACATCCCGAATGTTCCTGAAGTTTTTGCTTGATCCCTCCTCACGTTCGCTTTTTGGGCAGGTACAGCTAGTCTTGTTCTGGCCTCCATACTGTACATGCCGAAATGCAACCGTTTGGGCCTGTACTTTTGGCACATATTATGGAACACCTTCAAATCTCCAGTGTGACAGAAGTATGTGAGTCCCTTCAGGTCTCTTGAAAACATTTTATCGTACACAATCTTTTCAAGGGTTTTGTGTGGACGGGAACATGGCACTAACCACTTCTTCTTTCTTTCCTCCTCCCTCAACAAAGTTCTATGTGAACATTTATGGAAATGTTGGTTTTCTGTCCATGAGTGTACGTTGGAGCAATGGTGCATCAATTAACGCCATTTCTCAAGTAGAATTTCTAAAGATCCTACATACATTTCTGAGCTCCACTTAAGATGGTTGCTGATAGACTGACACCACTTTAAAAGGTTTTCGAACCCTTCTTTTTACCAGCAGTTGTCATTTTTTTATTGATTGATTTGGCAACATGTCATACATGGAATTGATGCCGAATGTGTGGAAACTGCTCTCACATGGCCTTGGCTATTGAAACGTGCCTGTCAGTGGCTATTAAGTCTATTTGCATTCCCCTGGATTCCAGTTGTTTGATGGACTTAATGAAATCATGTTTCTCCATGGCCACAGACGATGTACATTCAGACACCTGCACAACCACCGAAATCTTGGACTGTCACACTGTCCGACGCCAGCTAGCCAGAAACGTTTTCCAGAGAATGTACTGGCATTGACATCTGTTCAACACTCCAAGCATGACTAATAGTGGGGAATAAAAAATCCCTTTGGAATGTATAGCATTGGGTTTTAGCAAGGAACTCAGGACCCACAAACTGACAAAAACTGGAAATCTTGCTGAAAGTCAATCTGCTGGACAGTAAAGGTGCTGAACAAAGTAGATTTCCAGCTGGCACTTTGCCGAGCATCGGTTGAGCAGACCATGAACATTTATTATGGAGGTGGAAACAGGATTTTCAGATTGGTGCCTTGTAATGCACAAGACGCATTCACCAATGGCTCACCACATATGTTGCCTCTCGATGCATTATCACATTTCAGCATTTGTACAATCTATAGCAGGCAGCTGTCAAACACAATGTATTTATTCTCCTTTAATAGCCAATCGTCCGGCTGTATTGTGTTTTGTGAGTCGATGGTGGTGGACATATCCCCAAAACTTGGCAAACTGAAGTCGAGATTTTGAGCAAGTTCATCAGTCAATTGCGTTGAAGCCACAACCTCTGTCACTTCAGGCTGTGATCATTCAGCATCAATTGGAAAACCAGGTAACATTGACTGTTTTTGGGGTAGAACATTTTTAGCGGGTGTAGGTTGTTTGAAAGGGTCGAGAGCAGTTGCAAGGCATCATCATTGTCTTCATATTCAACTATTCGAGCTTGCACAAAGTAGCAATGGTCCAAGGTAACTTTGTATGGCTTGCATGTGAGATTCCATTCATTTTTCGGCCACTGGACAAATGCATCACTAATCTGAATTTTGACTGTGCCACGCAGCGCCCCAGATGGTAATTGCTCCATTGTGAAATCTGTTTGGCAAGCAACATCTTTGGTTTCTTTCAATGGGCCTCATTACGACCCTGGCGCTAAGGGGTCTGCGCCAGCGTTAGCTGCGCGGACCCCTTACCGCCAACTACGAGTTCCTGGAGCGCCATGGTCATTTTTCCGCCCGCTTTTTGCGGGCGGAAAAATCCATGGCGCTCTGGGACCTTGGTGTTAATTACGCCACCGTATTTTACGGTGGCGTAATTAACTCCTTCCCCACTCCCATTGAGCCCTATGGGGCCGAAATGGGAATGGGGAAGGGTAAATGGGTCAATGGGGACTTACCGCCCCGCCGACCTCGGAATGGGGCGGTAAGTCCGCCATCCGCCATGGCGTAAAGGGACTTTGCGCCATGGCCGGAAAGTCCGTCGATGGCGGAAAAAATCCGCCAGGGTCGTAATGAGGGCCAATGTCTGCATCTTTATATTTCTCTTCCTTCCGGGTTTCGAACAGAATTAATAGAAAAAGATGCTCAATGTATTGCACACATACAGAAAATACGATGTTACAACTAAAAACATAAAATGATTAAAACATCTGCCTAAAAACTTGTCCAAAACAAACTGGTACGTTCTTTACCCTTGTTTTCTTCATTTGCTTCAAAACAGTTGCCTTCTCTTTGTAGATGACGAAACTGAGCTGCAAAAAATCGTTTTTATATGTTTTAGATAGAGCCTTGAATAGAATAATATTTAAAAAAATCAAATGTCAACCGAAGTGCTCATTAAAGATTTTCATCGGACAGAGCACCTTCAAACTAAGTGTTTTACATAGATTGAAAACCATATACTGTTAGGTTTGTTTTAACAACACAAATAGAACATTAGTATGTACAGAACCTCAAAAACAGTGTACATGACTTGGTCATAAGATTCAGTTCATATTTCACCTGATAACAATTCGAGATGACACATGGACTTGATTTGAGATCAACCTGTAAAACATAGTGATTACAATGTTGCCCTGAAACCTTTTTTTTTGCTTTGTAATGTGACCTTGGTGACTGTGCTTCTTTCGGGAGGAAGTGCAATGTAAGAATGAACATTAGTAAAAGTTTGAAACAGTGCACAGTTACATGCATTTTAGTCTCAAAGTGTATTCAGTGTAGGATGTATTCTGATTCTTGCAAGTGAACTGTAAATACAAATACCTCAAACACTGGACCAGTTGCAAAGGAGGGAGCGATTGTAGTAGAAGTTCCAGCATCTCCCTAGAAAACAAAGTGAAATGAAACAGAAACAATGCGATGCAGATGAAGATACATACTAAACTGGAAAACTGAGATGCAGATGATGGTACACATGAACAGACACCCATACATGTCACTTTGTATCAATAACCAGTACTGCACACAATGCCTTTCGATATGTTTGAATTCAAAGCATAACACATGCAAGTAGTTCAATCGCATACAAAGAGTACTGTAATATAATTACTTGGTAGGTGAGTGAGGTTGATGTTGAGCCTGGAAAAGTAATTGATGCAGAATCTTGCTCCTTCATTTTCAGCATATTGTCCAAAAATAGTACAATGGAAAAGGTAAATTAGTAATTGAAATGTGGCCTCATGCGACGCTATAACATTACTCTTTGTGCAGGTCGGTAGTGCTCACCACTGGGATACCAGGCGTGTTGGTGGTTTCGTCACTGTCGAGGATCTGTGCTTCCATCAATGTGCTCTACGTAAAGAAGGGTATGTCAACCAACACATTTAGAAAACATAATTTCTAAGGGGCACTGTGGAAGTTTTTATCATGGGTCATATTTCATTTATTGGTTAGTGGCTCCAGAAAGCGAGGAAAGATGCAATATACTAAGTTGAAAGATTTGAAACTTCTGTTGAATCTGTCGACTATACAAAATTGAGTCATAAAACATTGATGTAGATAAACACCCATACGCAACTTTAAATAAATCAAGAGATGAGAGATAATACTTATTAATGCAGTCCAGCGTCCTACATACCAAAAAACATAAACTCACCTCACCAGCCATCCACGGAAATTTAGTTGGGATGGCATTTGGAAGCAATTTACAAAGCATCCGCAATCAACATATCCTCGGCAAAGAACAGGCTGCAGACGCGGAATCGATTGGCCCTCACGTCAGTCATGATTTCCTGGGCCCTACTTTCAGTCTCATCCACTTAAAAACTGCAATTTTTAAACCAGCTTCTTATTAAATCAATATCCTTCGGGAATACCTGCAGGATAGTACCCAGAGCTTTGGCGTGGCTTGCAGAAGTGCAACCGACAATGACACAGGAAGGCATTCTTGAAAAGTGCGTAAGATCTGTATAAAGAAATATGAACAATTACCACAAATAATACTGTATGAATGTGAATAAAGGAATTATAGCAGAGCTTTGTCCGAAAAGTTTCGACATAAACGTTCAGAGCAACCATCGATGAACACAGAGATAGAGATGTAAATAGGTGACTTACACTAACTTGGGTGAACAAATGAGGCGATTCAGCAAACAGGAACAAGTATTCGATGATGATATACCTTGTAGATCTCTGAGATTATCTCAAGGTAAATCTCAAGGTGTTTATAAAGGATTACAAAAGTGGGTGTGTATGTGAACGTATGACATGTTCGTAGACACACACTCTGCCACCATGCCAATGATTCCCAAACGCCATATGCACCCACCCTGCCGCCTTGTGAGCTCACAGGCATAGGCCTACTGGTACAGCATATAGGGCAGTAGGGCTAGGCTTCTTTCACAAATGCAAACATGCTTGTGTGTGTCTTTGCTTTTTTTGAAAGTGGCATACTTTTTAGGCCATGAATGCCAGTTTGATGACTTAGTTCAATATGTGGGTAGTAGTAGTGAACACTGTTGCTGAATATATTTTTTTTTAACATGCTCAATTTGCATCACCTTTTCATCAAAATACTCACCTTTGGGTAACATTCAAACGGTGCCCGAAAAGAAATCAATATCAACTTGGAACTGTGTGCCACTTATCAATGTTATGGCCGGTACTATCCAGTACTGCCGTTGATACTAGGGAGGAGGATGGATGGGGACGAGGTGAGCGCAAAATGCACAGAACACTGCTCAATGGACATCAACATATCTTGATTGCGGGGACAGGGTCTTGAAGCGGGGAGTCTGGATAAACTGTCTTGGCCATGTGGACAAAATTAAATCATGGGCCTTGGAAGGCAGCTGCCAGTAATTGCAAGAGAGCTCGCCATACAAGATGTAGGTACACAACACACAAACCTGATAGCCCACAAAGGGTGCTATCGGTGAGCTAAAAAGGGCCAGTTCCTTTTTCACGTTACAAGTGTCCAAAAAGTAAAGAACTAGGATAACAATGTACACCTGTTTATTTGCGCATGGTCTGAGGTGCAAACTGCTATCGATACTGGGGAGGGAGGAGGATGGATGGACTGGAACAGGGCAGTCTTGAGACACTGGGTCAGGGTAGGCCATGTGAACAACGGTCCCTGTGTGGAAGATCCCTTTGAAGTGCTCATGGTGTTTGGCAACTTGAGCGGTCCCACCCACCCAGCCCCCTTGGGAGTGCACAGTCATAGGTGTAAACTGCCATTGATAGTAGAGGGGAGACAGATGGGCATGAGGCGAGCGTAAAAAGGCCAGAACAATGCTGAAGGGACACAATATTTTGTTGATTGCAGGGGGTAGGTCTTTAAGATGGAGGTCAGGAGACACTGGGTCTGGGGAGGCCATGTGAACAATGGTCCCTGTGCAGAAGATCCCTTTGAGGTGCACATGGTGTTTGGTAACTGGAGTGAATCCAGTTACTCAAACTCAAACTGGGTGGGTTGAGTGTTCTCAACCCACCCAGGCCCCATGGAAGAGCACGCCCATAGCTGTGATCTGCCATTGATACTGTAGGGGAATGGATGGGGACGAGGTGAGTGCAAATGGGCACCAACCAGGGCTGGACTGGCCTACAGGGTACTCTGGAGATTTCCCGATGTGCCTCAGCACTCTGGCCCTATTTTCTATTTTATTTTCACATTCTATAATAGGCAAAGGGTTGAACAAGCTCAAAATGTGGGGCCACTTTGAAAATGATTTCCAGTGCCTCCATTGGTTCCCAGTCCACTCCTGGCACCAACCATAGACGACTGATCGTGTTCTTGACTCACTGGAAAACTCAAACAACTATCCGTGTTTACTCAGTTGTATTTTATTTAAAATGGTGATGTTGATGGCACAAACAAACTACAAATTATATACTTGAGGTTGAAGCACAGTTTGAGAAAAACCCCTGTCACTGGGGAATTTGGCACGAATAGCTCGAACGACACAGGCTGGTATCACTCATCGAACACGGTATCCAAGCCTCACAAGAAGCCACTACGTAAACGAACGATAGGCCACCAGCCTGTACCAACTGTAAAAGAGAAACTTACATATTTCAATTGAATAAACCTGATAAATGTACCACCTTACTTGAAAGTGCATCCTAAATTTGATGGCATAGTTACCCTCAGAAAAGTAACTTTGCGGTCTGTACACATTACAAGATTGAACACCCATTTTAGACAGAACGGTTTAGGCCATAGAGAAATATTGTTTTTCAGTTGAAAGTGAAAGACATGTAAGCGATGAACACTCTGATTTCCAAAAAGCGAGAGAAATGTATTCAATTTACCGACTAAATTAATTTGTCAGTGATCGATCGAAGTTACGACAATGTAGGAGAACAACATGAAATGTTAGTCATCTCAGTGGTCAAAATTACATTACATCTAGAGGACACTTACTCGTTACATGGATTGCGAGGGCGAACTGTTGCGTAAAGTTCTTGCATAAGCACCATCATAATCCTCAACACGGACCTTGTGAGGCAGGCTGCCCTGGAGGCATGCAGCTCGGTAACGCATAGCAGTGGTGTGTCTTCTTCTAATATGTAGGTCAAGCATCCAGAATGTTCTTGGGAGCAGCAGTTCTCCACCTTGGTTTGCATTTACCTCACAACGATTACAGGTACACCAGGTGGAAACGTCTTCCATGCGACCAGGCTGAGGCTCACGCTCGGGTGATTCATTCTGCAAACTCTTGTCTGATTCCCCATCGTTTACGCAGCTTTTTCTTTCCATTAGTTTGGAATACCCAGGCTCGAACTGGTAGGGCTTTACTGTTGCCATTGTATGACAAATATTTCAACAAAATGCAAGTAACGAGTGAAATCAGTTCTGCTAGTGTAAGTACCTGTTTGCAGGTGCTTCGTACTAGGAAGATATCTGAACAGAGCAGAAATGAGTCACAGGCGATCTAAACTAAACAAAGCAAAACTATTGACAAAGAAACTCTAATGTTGTCTGATCAGAAAGGGTTTGTTTATAGTTATTAGGGAAATAGACGTCCAGGCATTTCCATGGTGACACATCAATAGCTTGCGCACAGAGAATGTTCAAACAAGATGTGCATTGGCATTGTGAAAAGGACTGAGCGCGTCTAGTGATGTCAGCTTCAGAGGCGGGTGATCTGTATTATTGCCGCGAGGGCACTTGAATTTAGGGTGATGAATCAACTGATAAGATTAGCACAAGATGGCCGCTACCAACATGTTGTTTTCGCATGTATAAAATTGAGGAGAACTAAGGTAAGATGCATAAGAAAAGGTTTTATTTTCGATCACATTATGCTAAACACTCGAAGCCCGAACGATCGGGAGAATAACATTTTTTAGCACACTTCCCTTTTAACTTTCGAGCTCAGACCAAGAAGAGCTCTGCTTTGGTTTGTCTTTGCTTGTTTTACATTGAATGACAACTAACATTAGATTGCTGCAGGCACAGCAGTGTGTAGGTAATAGGAGTAGATATAGAATGTACAATGCCCCTAACTATGATTAGAAAGGAGAGGGACGAATACAACTGAATGCTATTGGGCGAAGTGGCTACAAGCTAATGATTACATGGGTAATTACGATTAAGCCGGCTTCGGAACAATTCCAGTAAAACGGCCAGTACAACCGGCTCCGGCATTGCTCCCGGACCGGCTTATTCCTAGTCTGCTGGTGGGGGCAGTGAACTACTGGCAGGTCTGCCCTGCCGGTAGTTCAGGCCCCTACCGGCAGACTTTTCACTTAAGCACTGGCACCGTTATTAGTGATCCCATGGTGGTAAAGGAGCTCACTGTTCCGCTGTTACCGTTCCGCTGTAACCATTAATATCCCAGAATAACCGGGATATCGGGCAGTG
The DNA here is from genome assembly GCF_040938575.1 of Ambystoma mexicanum. NCBI lineage: Eukaryota > Metazoa > Chordata > Amphibia > Caudata > Ambystomatidae > Ambystoma > Ambystoma mexicanum. Next base: position 515,823,706 of record NC_090921.1, on the reverse strand, counting down.
GAAATGGTAAGGCGAGTTTGCCAGTGAGCCGCCAGTCCTACCGGTGGCTTACTGGCAAACTCGTAAGGAGGGATTGTCTTTTTCTGTGTTTCTTTCAGTCTTGATAATACACGTTACTGTCAATTCTACAAATGATACAAGGGAAATTTGAAACGGGTTGCTTTGATGGGCCATAGCAGAATCTTTCCAATAAGTAACCTGTTTCCAACTGGTGATGAAAAATGGATTAAGAGGCAAGCTCTACTACATGTTCTCCAGACGATGCCGCAGCTCAGAGTACTGCTAATGAGCGACATTGAGTTTGTTGAATTGCAATTTAATGAAAAAGTACTGTCCTCTATGGTCCTCTATGGTACACTGCTACACCAATGCTACGGTTGACTTACTGTACTCTTACCAACACTGTTTCCTAAGCCTGGGATATGATATTGAATTAATACCTCTACATAAAGAGACAAAGGTACAAGACCTCCGCTGCCCGGGGACTGGCAGCAATTTTACTGATATCGCTGCTGGTTTAAATAACAGTGAGGCTCGCAAAGTTGCAAAACCTGTGGACGGGGAGGAGGCTGAAGATTACAACTGCTTAGCAAGGTTGATTTGTGATGCACGAGAAGAAAGTCTCTGATCACATCCTGGAAGGAGTGGAGTGGGGTTGGTTGAACAGCTTTTTGCCTGTAAACCAACAAAAAAGACCATGACGGCTCAGAATTAGTTCATCGAAGACTTGTGGCTTCAGTCACTTTATCTGTGAAAAGGGTGGACACAAGCTGCTACGTGATTATGATGTATTTCTTGCGCAAGACTGCTGGATAACACGTGCAGTAACCCTAGATGGATTTAATGTCTTCCAGGCGGTGGATAAAAGTGGACCTGCTGGGAGGCCTACAGGTGGAATGCTTGTCTGTGTAACAAATGAGCTAACAGCACTGGAGATTGTGTTGAAAGAAAATAAAGCTAATATTATAGCTCCGGAGATAGGTGTTCCTACGACCAGGGGCTGCAAAAGGCTGCTGGTGATAAATACGTATGATCTGTCCAGGGGCCAATTAACGAAAAGTATTCAGGAGACGCTGGGTGGTATCATAGCAGATCGGTACCAAGTGCATGGGGAAATGTCAATAGTCATTGGCGGTGATATAAACGTCCATTGCTGGACTACCAAAAGAATGACTCCACTGAGACTGTAACAACTATCAGCAATATGAAACAATCTATCCAAATCGCCAGCGTCAATGGTGATTACGGTTTGCCAAAGACTGGGGATTGTGTTTTTTTAATGGCAGAGTGTTTGGAGATACCCCGGCTGACTATACCTGGAAGGCGTGGTGCAGGAGGCCCCACTAGATTATTATCTTCAAAACTGTCATGATATTAGTAAGATAATATCTATGAAAGTCCAACTTAGTGACAACGCAATGATAAGTTTAACTATGAATGTAGATAGAGTGGAATAGAGCACCAGAAAAGTAGGTGCTATTGATATAAATATGGGGAGAAATAAATTGTATTGCAAAAAATGTAAAAGCTTTGAATTTGGTCATAATGGAAAATTGGGAATCAGTATTATGTAAAAAACCTTGCAAGTCCGCCTGTGGCATTATTACCTGGATTTCTTATAGCCTATCCCAAATAGTAGTTGCCGGTAATAGATACATGCATTGTGAGGGTATTAAACATGCACAAGTATATGATCCAGCAATGCAGGAGGCAAAAAGGCGTCTGTGACTCACTATAAAGCAAATCTGGAGTTCACCCCTCAAGACTAATGTGGCTGTTTTACCTGTCAAAAGCGAAAAGTGCAAATATATGAATTGGCTAGAAAGATTGGCGACTCTCAGGTAAAAATGTGCAGTGGCAGCTTAAGCTTAGCGTTATATTGAAGGGCGACATAAGTGCCTTTGGAAAACTCTAAACGGTATTAAAAGGTCTAAAGCAGATGTAGCCTCTAATCCCATAAAGAAAGAAACCTGGGTGAATTATCTAAGCAAAATCTATGCCAACTCAATGACAAAAAGAATATGCCAACTTGGGGCCCTACATTTGATATCTGGTTTGATAAAGACGACATTCTATATTTGATCAAAAAAGTTTAACAAATCAGGAGCCTTTGGGCCCTTATGGCATAGCTAGTGTTGTCAACACTGATAAACCTCAGGTTTGGGGTGAGATTCTGCTGACCTTATTTACTCGTGTTTGTGAGGAGGGCTTTATCCCAGGATCATGGACAAAGGCAATCTTAATTCCTATACATAAAAACAATGCACAAATGGATCCCGCAAATTACCAACTGCTAGCCATGCTTCATGTTAGATGCAACATTTTTGCCACTATCGCATTAAATGGCTTGAAAGTTTTTGGCCAAGGTAACTAGGATACTAAGTCCATTCCAGAAGGAATTCATAGCTGGATGCTCTACCACTCATAATTTTCTCATGCTGAGTACACTGATAAAATGGCATGGTGCAGAAATAGCCCCCCTTTATGTACGTGGATTTTCAATCTGAGTTTGACACGGTCGATGGAGACAAAGTTGGAAAAGTGGGGCATCCCGCCGCTACTGCTGAGAATCATGAAACAATTCCATGAGAACAGAAGCATTCAGATTAGGTTGAATAGCATCGGTGCCTGCTCGAAAGCGATCCCTACTTGTAGGGGCCTGAAACAGGGGTGTGTGCTGGCACCCATACTTTTTAACCTATACCTAGCCGATTTCCCCAAAAGATTAACGGAAATTAGCTGCTTTCCACCAAAATGTGGTGGGACCCATGCAACCTGGATCTCCTTTGTCGATGACGTAGTTCTGATGGATCACACCTCAGTAGGGATGTGAAGAACAATTCAGGTGTTAAAACGTTATGCGGATGAGAACGGTTGGTCATCAACTATGATAAGACAAAGCTAATGGTTGCAAGCTCGAGGACTATGATGGGAAAGCAGATCCCTCTTATTAAGGAGAAGATCGGGAAGGTGCCTGCATATAAATCCCTAGGCATCCATGTAAGAGCCAATAATAAATATGCAGATAAGATTGAAGCAAATAAAAGGCAACACGATTGCTCTTGTACCTAGTGCAAAAGTATTTGCTCAGAAAAACTCAGGATACAACCAGAAAGGTGTTATTTTGGTATATAGACAACGCATTGTGCCAGCTACCATCTATGGTCTTGAAGCTACATTATATGACTAACGTTAATTGGCTAAAGAGGGTCGAGGTGGTGTAAATATGGAGAAGACTCTTAGGTTTAACCCAGTGTGTGCCGATTGAGGCTATTAGGTTGGATTTGGGGCTCACTTCATTGGCAGGCCACTTTTATGTCCTGAGGGGTCTATTTTACATGAAAGCAGTAAAAGACCCTGCTTGTCCTTTATTAGCTTTTCTGGCCCCACACATGAATATCGCAGTGGGACACCCGTAGGGTGAATTTGCCAAGCTAAAGAAAAACTATTCACGGAAACCGGATGGCCCCCAAATTGGGATGAAAATGTACATGTAATAAATAAAGAAGTTACAAACATACAAAGTGGTGTTTTGGATCTGAAACCATGAGTATTCAGCCAATTTAAAAACATTCACTGATTATCTGGGCTGTCAAACTTTGTTCCTGTCTGCTCAAAAGTACTTGGTCATGGTCCCCCATGGCGGCATTAAGAAGATATTTATTATTGTTGCATTTCAATCAACTGCCTACTCTTGAAGTTATTGGTCCCAGAAAAGGTATCCTCACGGGGGACACGTGGTGCAGGATGTGTAAGGATATGTCAATTTGTGAATCCACCTGCCATGTGATGACACAGCGTAAATCGTTTGGCCACATCTACATGGATTACTTAGGTGAATTTGTCCATGATCCGCATGAAATCAAATCAGAATCTTTTTGGAGACAATGCCTCATGGCTAATAACAACCACCGCAACATCGCACTTTATAAGATGTGGAAAATCATGCTGCCTCAATTAGAAAAGGCTAACTGCAGAGAGGCATAAGAGCCAAACGACTGTGTTGATAAGTAATGTAAATGAAATTTTAATGACTATAATCCATGTTATGTAATATATTTTTAGAACCTTTGAATTATTGTGATGGTTGTGCATTATTGAAATGTTTGCCTTTTTGTCTTTTAAATGAATATGGTAATGTAACTACGTTTTATGTATGAATTTATTGCTTTAAGTGTACAAAATTCTTTTTAGCGAAACACATAATAAATAAAAAAAAATACAAATCTAAAACATGTGGTTTAGGATACTTTACACACTAATAAATAGAGGCTCCCTTTCAGGAGAGGGAACATATAGTTACAATTATATTCATTTTCATCAACATGTCATAAGGATTTATATATCATTTGATGAACAGGACCCCATGATGCTTGAGGAATGGGGGTAGGCAACAAATAACTGGTCTAAGACTTTTCTGACCATATTGGTAAAATGTGCCAACAAGATTGTGAAAAAATGCTAGTTAAAATTGTGGACATTTTGGCTAAATTAGAAAACGTGCCCCAAAGTGGAGATGGGATAAATGTGCGCAAAAATAAAGAAATACATTAGAAAGCAGATGAAGAAAAAATTAAGCATAGGAAACTACGCAAATTTCTGCGAGGTAAGGAGGAATATGAAACAGGCAGAGTCTTTACCTTTGCACAAAGATTTGACTTTTTGCGCAAACAACCAGTCAAGAGTCCAGTAACAAATGAAGAAGGGAGTGCGTCGACGAGTGAATTACCAACAAGTAAATAGTCATAGTCATAGTTTGACATCTCTACAAGTGAAAATGGAGAAGCAATAGTAAAATAATCTTTTTTAGATGAGATGCTTCTTCTTTGCCATGACAGCAGAACCAACAAAACAACAAGAGGAAGAGGTCAAGCATGTGGTGTGGAAAGAAAAAGACAAGGAGAGACCAAAGAGGTCAGAAAAGAGATCAGTGGCAGCCTGGAATGATCCACACGCTATAGCAGATGGACCAACAAGAAATAGAAGAAAGTGCCCGAACAAAAATTATTAATTCATCAGAGCACACTCTCATGGCTGAACGGTTTTGAATTTAGGCCTCAATTTTTGCCCCATTGCAACATAGGACTACGTTCAGACACGGATTGATTTTTTTCAGTATACCCGTAAAATACGATTACAAAGCTTTTTCTTACCAATCCTTACATTTAAAAAAAGATACCCAGACAATTAGGTCATACCAACATTGCCATTGAGGATCTGGATACATTGACTAGTCTCATAAGTCTTGAAAATCAACAAGATCCGGAGGAGATTTTACTAGATTGGCAACATGGTATTATTACTGATTGGTGGAAAACATCTAAATTAAAATGCAAGTCCAGGTTTAATCCATCGGTACCATCAGGTGGGTATATTGAAGCGTTTCAAAGTCTGGTCATTAAGGACCTTAAGAATTTAAGGAATTTATCCACATCAATAAAGCCCAATAATCACAGATTAAAATCGTGAAAGGCAATACAGGAACTGCAAGGTCTGTCAACTTGTATTATAAAGCATTCAGATAAGGGGAGGAATGTTGTTCTAATGAATAAACCTGATTACATATGGGAAGCTAAGAGACAACTAAATGATAAGATTTGTTAGGAAGTGTTGACTGGGAGTCAAATTGTAGAAATGGAGAGTTCATTGGATTTATTTTTAAACCAGTGGAAAACAGTTGGGCTTTTAGATGAGGACATTTGCAAATTCCTGTTTACAAAGAACTCTGTTATACCCACCATCTATTTCCTCACACAAATCCATAAAAATGTAAAAAGACCGCCAGGGAGACCCCTTGTTACTTTGGTGGGTTCATTGTATGAAAATATGTCAAAATTGATTGATGAAGTACTTCTACCATTTGTGTCCACACTACCATCATTTTTGTGGACACTAAATACTTTTTGGGGAAAATCAATGAGATTCCATGGGAAGATCAATATTTGTTTGCCACTACGGATGTGGTATCACTGCATACCTCGATACAGGATGGTATATGTTTGAAAGCTTGCCAGTATTATTTGAATACCAGATCACTGAACTATTCAAAACATACTGAAATGATACTAAGCACGATCAAACTTTGTCTGACGAATAATGTGTTTCTGTTTGATGAGAAATTTTACAGACAGTTGCAGGGAACCACTATGGGTTTGCGCCAACTTATGCAAATCTCACAATGGGATGGTATGAAAAATGTATTGTGTGGTCAAAAGGGAATTTACAATATACAGACAAAATCCTATTATGGCTATGGTTCATAGATGACTTATTTGTCATCTGGAAACACACTTAACCTCACATTTACTGAGTCCCATAGCTGTATTAAGATTGCGTTTCTGGATGTGGTTGAACAACAACTGGGTAAAACTTAAACTAACCTGCATAGGAAACCTAAGGGGTCCAATACTCCTCTCCAGGCAACTAGTAACCATGCCAAGAGCCTAATATGGAGCATACCCTATAGGGAATTTATGAGACTTCGAAGAAACTGTTTCACTATGCAAAACCTTGAGAAACAGAGTAGTGTGACTGCTAAAGCTTTTAAAGATCAGGCATATTCTAAAAAAGTTATTGAGTGTGCTTTATTGAAAGTAAGGAGAATGCGAAGAGAGAGTTTGTTTGGTAATACTAATCCAATCACTACTGGTGACAAAGAGGTGGATGACTCCAGGTTTATCATCACATTTGACCAAGCATCTAAAAACATCAGGACTATCATGAATCATCACTGGCATGTGTTAACATTAGATAAAAACCTGGGTAAAGCTCTGGCACCTAATCAAAGCAACTCCTATAGATTCTCTACTTCATTCAAAGATGTATTAGTCTCAAGTTTCATGCACAAAGATTCAAAACGTTTGATGGGACAGCGGATGCAGGTGCCGAGTGAAGGTTTTCTGAAATGTACCAAATGTAGGGCATGTGCTCATGTGTTTATGCCACAGGTGGTATGTGGGAAGCACAGTTTGTAATTTAAAATTACAAATATTACAACATATACGTGCTATTAAGAACAATGATTAGTCATACCCCATGGCAAAACATTTTAGAGAAGCACATGAAAGTGATTTGAAAGATTTTGAGTTTTTTGGACTACAAAGTATACCTCTATCACCACGAGGGGGGAATCGAGAATTGATTCTGCGACAACAACAAACAAGGATAGTATTAGATTTCGAGACACAATTTCCATCTGGACACAACATAGATGAAGAACTGAACACTTTCTTATAATTTGTTGACAACTATTTTTAACAGTTTATTGAGAGATTTTGGCTTGATTCTTTGCTGGAATTTTGATTTAATGAATACATTTTTACTGATTGTGAGGGGAATATTTATGGGCTGTTTTTGAAACCTTGTGTAGATTAGAAGATATTAGAGGGAGTAATTGAGTGTTTGCCCAGCATTTCGATGTGAGGTCTATCTCAGTGCCCTCTCTTTTTCTTTTCCTTGCTTCCTTTTTTCAATTTTCCCCCTTTTTTTATTCTCTATCGTATTGTAATTTTGGAATTTGGATAGACCTCTCACATGACTGGGTGAGTTGATGAAGACCTTCTCAATATGTTTTTTAATTTATTTACTTATATGTTGTGCTTTTTGTCTTCTTGTTCTCTTTTTATAGATATTACATGGACGTGGTAGCGTCCATGTAGTTATGGTTAAGTCAGTGTTTCCATAGGAAGAACATTTTTTGGGTGGCTTATAACTTCGCTCCCTCTGGACGAATCCTCACCAAACTTTGCAAAAAAAGTATATGGCCCACTCTGAATTTGCAAAGTTTGGCTAGGTTTGGTCCAGGAGGGGCAAAGTCATAGGGGGGGTCCCAAAACCTTTGTTTTTTCCCATAGACATAATGGGAAAAAACTTTGCTCACGCCTACAGCCCAAACCGCTGGACGGATTTACACCAAATTTGCAGCAGGAGCGGGGGCTTTGTCCCGAAAGCGTGCTTTTGCAAATTTGGTGTAAATCCGTCCAGTATTTTTTTAAAATGACCAAAATGTAAGGCAAAAAAATTAGTGATATCTCCGTTCACTTCGCGGACAGTGCCATGATTGGCCGAGCGGCTTGCGCGATGTCTGCAGACACCCGACGTGTTCACTGATTGGACGGCGTGGTGCGTGAAGCGCGTCAGATTTTCTGTGGCGCCCGCCATCTTGCATTCGCGGACGACCGCGGACAGCGTGGTGAAACTTGGATTAAAAATTTTATTTAGTGGAGTGTGTTGGTGTGTAAGAGTAATTGGGGAGGGTGGGGGAGTGTGAGATAGGTTCAATGTTCTGTTTTTTTTATATGCTAGACGCTTTTGTTGTGTTCGATTTGTCTGCGGACAACACGGCTGTTCTGAAATGTTCTATATAAACTAAATGGTGGGGTGTTCTGAGGACAGAGTATGTGTCCGTTTTGTTCGCAAGTAAGCTAAAATTGAGCTAAGAACACTCGCGGTGTCCTTAAATGTTCGTACATAAACAAAATGGAGGTGTCCTGAGGACGCTGTCCGTATTGTACTCTGGCAAGTTGAATGTGTTCTAAGAACACTCGCGGTGTCCTGAAATACTCTGATTACTTACCGGTAATCTTCATTACTCCTAGTCCTACTCTTCCTCGTCACAGTACTGACGACCCTCCTCACCCTCCCTGCTTGGAAGGTCCCATGCTCCGGCTTGGTAATATGAAACTGAGTGATGTGGATGTGGGGGAGGAGTTATAGGAATTCAAAGAAATAGAAGAAGGTCCTGTGTCGGAGGCAGGGGCCACATGAAGTAAGTACTGGGATGAGGAAGAGTGGGAATGGAGGTAATGTTTGCAATTAAACAAAATGGGGGTGTTCTGAGAACGCTGTTCGTATTGTTCGTTGTCAGGTTGAAAGTGTTATAAGAACCCTCCTTATGTCCGTTGATATTACAATTTCCTATGGCCCTTACCCAACTTTTTGTCCACTAAACAAATGATAAATCAGGCTGCTGTGCGTCGACATTATGTGATAATCCTATCACTTGCCCCATCGACCTGGCTGACCTGCTTTTGCGACACTAAATCATATCTCCCGCCCCTAAGCCTGACATTATCAAAGCATTCATATTCCCCATCTCTCTCCGTGACGGTACAGGTTGCGTAGCCAAACGCGCCCAGTCGTCTCCAGTCCTACGCGACTTTACACAAAACCCGGAAAACAACACAGATCATCTCACAACACAGCGCGCAACAATTCGGAATATGAAACTGTGATTTAAAAGCAAACAGCAAGATTGTACATTTCGTAAAGTACTTTTATTTGACATCAAATGTTTAGAGAATATTCAGCGATTTGCATTTGTCTTTGCTGTCTATCCGCAAAAGTTCATCTTGAGTCACGCGCTGTTCCTTTGCGGTTCCTACGCGACTTTACACAGAACCTGGAAAACAACACCTCACAACACAGCGCGCCACAATTCGGAATATGAAACTGTGATTTAAAAGCAAACAGCAAGATTGAACATTTCGTAAAGTACTTTTATTTGACATCAAATGTTTAGAGAATATTCAGCGATTTGCATTTGTCTTTGCTGTCGATCCGCAAAAGTTCATCTTGAGTCACGCGCTGTTCCTTTGCGGTACACAGGGTGTTGGTTTATGATAAAATAAGCACTATGGTGGCACTGATAATTGGAAGGCTGTTCCAACAACGAGGCATTAGACCACCATAATGGTTGGTATGTTGCTTCTAGCCGCTAGTACTGCGTAAGGGCATATTGGTCCTTGGCGATTGTCCCATAAAATGGTGAGGGTCATGAAGTTGTTTAGAAGTAGCTACACCTGGCAGTTAAAAAATCCGTCGGCCGGGGTCTGAAAATCGTGGCATTCACAGTACGGGAGGACATACCTGTTTTAAAAAACATAAATTAGTCTCACCAACCGATCTTCATTAAAAATATTCATTTTATCTATTAGGGCGTGAAACTATTTGCTAGCGAGGATAGTGCAAGGGAGTATGTTAACGTATTCCCATTAACCCGACCTCTGTCCTCTGCCTTTTTCATAGCCCTCTAAGCAACAGGGGACCAATTTGGCGGTGATAGTGCGTGGTAGAAAACACTATGCCACATTGAAGGAACAAGTACAACTTAACCGGGCTTTAACGCCACGCTATTGTTATTATATTCCGGTATAAAATAATCTAAAGGGTTACTTACATTATATTGGCATTTTCCATTGTCTAAGCGTAGTGCAGTCCCAAAATACGACTCCGTCTGTGCCAACGATCTTTCTCATAGTGATATAATATATAAAAGTGGTTTAGTTTCAGAAATGTCATCCTTATCGTGTCTTACGTTTTTGCAACACTCCTTCAAAAGAAGTCTTTTAGCACGATCCCTGTCTGTCAAGGTCAAAAAACAATAGAACCTTATAGTGCGAGTCGTGGGCCTCTCCGGCACGCAAGCAGAAAATGGAAGCAGCTGACCTTCACTGTAAACGACCATAAATTCTTAGTTTGCAACATTCTGTGTACAGCCATCTCTGAGAAATTGCTTTTTACACTCCATCTTTGTATATTGTTTGCGTGCTAATAAAAAAAACTTTGTTAAAGGGACGTTATGGTTCCAAGTAAAACCGAAAAACCCCTGAAATTCCCAAGTTATGGTAAGCTAAGCAACCATAACTCGCGCCACCACCGTGCACTGCTAAGACTAACACCCAGGACATCAAAGATGACATCACAAATGTCATTGATGACATCACTGATGACATCACATGTCTGGCTCTCCCTTTTTTCCCTTTACTGACATATCTAGGCCACATAGTTTTCTTCAGTAACAGTCATGAAGTAAAAATTGAAAAGGTACTATATTGGTCCCTTTAACAAAGTTTTTTTACTGAATCTTTATATATATTTCTTTATGTAATTTTGGCAGATTCCTTCATTTTTGTTTCTCTTGTGTCTCTGTTGAGTTATCACCTAAAGCTTCTCATTTTCTGTCCGGTACATTTGAAGTTAGATAATAACTATTTGGGTGGGTGTAACCGTTGAAATAACTGTGACAAACAGAGTTTTAATGTTTTTGTTTTCAGTGGAACGTCACTATGTTTTATTGGATTTCTGTTAATGTGGTTGTATTATTGGTGCTATTGATATGGTCATCTAGGTATTTGTTTTTTGTTCTTTTTTTTTCTTTTGTTTTATTTAACACACAAAACAGAAATCGGAAAAACAGCTTCTCTCGAGCTGATTACTTACTAAGCCATCAATGCGTAGCCCTAACACTCTCCTTAATCGGAAAAGATATCCTGTCCCTTCATGGTGCTACTGGCCCTAGGGAGCGCTGTGGCAACGACTATCTAAAAGAGATAGATGAAGAGAGACTCACCCTATTCCTACATTCAATGAAGTGGCTTTCAGGCAAGGTATTTAACCAATGATTGTATTATTCAAAACCCTAATTTGAACACAAAGTAGTTAAAAATTGCAGTTTAGGAATTCATGCCCCCTACCTGCATACTTTGGTCAATCAGACAGTTCGCGTGGGACTAAGCGTCACAGTTTGGACAATTTATTTGCCCTCGCATGCCCAATAATGATCCATGATTACTGCAGTCCCAAGAGTCATTCCTGGAGTTTCAAAAATGCGTCCGCAGTTCTGATTTTCTCCCATTTTCCTTGTGCCATTGTTCCTGAAGCACAATTTTGGGCTTTCTAGTGGCACTATCTGCAAGGGTCCTCCTCTGTCTTCGACCCATGTCAGTAATCTTGTAAGCTTGGGCCATAGTGGTTTGCACAATCTCTGTGAGTTTTCTATGGCTTCCTTGCAGGCAGAGCTGGCCTTGGGTGAGGGGCGAGCCGGGCTATCGCCCGGGGCGCCATGCCCCCCAGGGCACCATTAGCCCCTCGCCACGCCAGCTCGTGGGAGTCTTTCAAGGGCTCCCCCGTGCTGGCATTGTGGGAGAAGGCGCAGCACGTGGTATTTCACTGTAAAATGTGCCCCCGGCGGCGGGTGCATTTAAATGCACCCCTCTGCTGCAGGCACTTTTCATAAGAAAAGGCGCCATTAGCCCCACACCACGCCAGCTCGGGGGTGTCTTTCAAGGGATCCCCCGAGCTGGTGTAGTGCCAGAAGGCGTGGCAGACGCCTCATTCTCATTGAATGCACACGCAGCGGTGGGCTCATTCAATGACACTGGGGTGGTAATGCGCCCTAGTTAAAAAAAGAAAAAAAAGTGGCCCATCCTGGCCCTGCCCCCTTCCGCCCCGCCCCCTGTTAACCAGGTGGGCGAGGGGGGGCGCCAATTCACCCAGGGCGCTGCTGCCCTTATGCTCCAAGGACCATCCATGCTCGGCAGATTACCACTCCTTCTTCCCATCCGTTTGGTGAAAGCACTGTTCCCCAAATCTGCATTTGTCCTCTGTTTTCCAAATTTGAGCTTCTTCTGGAGTTTTTCCTTGGATGTTCAGTCTTGGTTTTGTTTCCCATCTTATCCCTGCTCCTTTAACTTCAGGTTTCTCGTACCTGATCACGTGATTCATGGTATTAGCTCTGTTTCTGGTCTTGATGTCCTGAACATAATCGTCTTCATCAGGATAATCTGTTTCAGTTGCCCATATCAATGAGGTATCTCTTCCCATGAACTGGCCTCTGGTGTTGCACATTGCTACGTGTGACAGATAGTGTGCTGTCGGGACATCAATTTCTACAGCCACAAAGATCTTGGATTTCCCCATGCTGTACGGTAGAAGTGCAGAAACGAAGCATTTTCCTTCTGACTTTCGTCTTCCAACTTCTTTCATGTGCTGGTACCATATGTTGTTCCCTAGATGTGCTGTGCTGTCCAGGTAATTGTTTAGTTCATTATTATCTTCATGTAAGCTTCTCTCGGTTCTTAATGTTTTCCTGTAGTTTGCTATAACTACATCTCGGAATGCTTCTGTATGGCTTGTTCTTGCTGGGGGGTTCTCAGGTATCCTGGCCCATGGTGCAGGCTTCTTCATCTGCACCGTTTGAGTGGACAAGAGTCTGGGAGCTCTTTCCTGGTCCTCGTGCATCTTTTCTCTGCTGCGTGCAAGTGCCCATGCCAACCAGCCTAGCACTGGTCCAGTATATGGTTGTATTGTAGGTCTGGTACTTGTCCCTTGTGTTGGAATATGCGTGCTAATACAGCCTCTGCCATTTTGTTCTTCAGTTCCTTTTGTTATTTTCTCGCTCTGCTTAAGTGCGGGAATAGAAGGTCTACTAACTTTTGTGTCCTTGCGGAGAGTTTTTCTGAGGCCGCTTCTGTTTTCTTAAGGGCTCTGACAAGACTGCTTCTGTTGGCCTTCCTCTTTTTCTCACTGTCTCCTGTGAACGTTTTTGCGGTAGGCAGTCTCATCTTCTCTGCTGCTTTCGTTTGAGGTTCTTTGGTCGCTTGGCCTGGTTCGTGTGCCTTCAGTGTGTGTGTGCGTGTAGTTGTTAGTGATTTCACTTCATTCATCTCGTGCTGACCCTGTCTCCGGCTTTTCTCTTCCTTCTTTGCCTCAAGTGTGTGTGTATCACTGCCAATCACATTCATTTCGAGTTCATTCGCTCCCCCGTCAGATTTCTAGGGACTGGAATGACTATATAGGGTCTGGGTGCCTTTGTGGGTTTCGTGCGAGTATCATCAGGTGGGTGCACTGAAATCGGAACGCTTCAAGCACCAATAAAGAATGCAGTTCTGATCGATATTGACAGTAAAATAATGATAAATACAATGCACAAAAATATTATAGTTTGATGTAAGGCGACAACATTTTCTTCCAGAGAAGCGGGGGTGCGTCTCTGCTTGTGGGAGGACCAGGTTACTGTTCTGGGCCCCCATCTCGATCATTCGCCAAAATGTCAATGGTATTGTTCCCCCACTCAGTACCGTTCTCAGAGTTTTGTCTCAAAAGTGGCAGGTGCTTCACAAGTGTCCCCCCTCTTGTGAGTGATGATTGTCTCTTAATACAGGGTACAGTTTCTTTGCTAAACTATGGGAAGAATAGATTAAAATAATACTTCGATGAGTCACATTTACTGTGCATGTTCAAAGTGTGTGAGTTCCCAGTCCACATCTCGAATCTGCTTCATTCCTGAGGACATGTTGGGCGCTGGTCAGTATGAGAAAATAGGGAAAAATGACAACAAATATAGCAACTAAGGTTCTTGACTCTGCTCCCTCGATCTGTCCCTCAGCAAAAGTCTCTTCAGAATCTCCTCAGATAATCTCTCTGATGGTTGGAAAGTTCTACTTGGAGTATTATTCCACGCAGGAGCATTCCCATCTGTGCGATATTGGCTGGATCTCTGATGAAGCTGAGGATGTCAACCTCGATAGGTCTCCCCACTAATTCCAGAAAGTCAGTAACTAGGCGAAAAAGGACATTGTGCGCCAATCTGCTGTCTTATGGTGATAGGGACATTTGTCCTGTCTTTGTTGAGATTCAGGATTATACGTTCTTTCCTTGACGTGAACATTGTTTGCACTGTCCGGTCGCGTGAACTGCGACCAAAATACTGATCTTATTTAACAGATGGCTCAAATGTTGAGTGTTTGCTGGATCTCGAAGGAATGTCAATGTATCAGTTGTTCTCCCGACAAGAGATGGGCATTCTTCGATTATGCGAAAGAAAAGTGTATTGATGAGTTCATCTATTTCCGCCTGTGGTGGAAGCATTTGTTTCCTTCTCACTGTACTCGGGGAGTACAATGAATTTTTCAGCAATGACAGTAAGCAGTTGTCTGATTATTTTTTCGTTGTCAGGATCTTGAAGAAAGTCTGTGACACTAGTGAGCCTCCCTACAAGTGACGCATATGATCTTAACACTAGGTGGAAGTATGTAACCACGTCCTTTGTGATGTCTCTACTGTCGGACACCATAAGTGCTTCCAAACAAAGTCTCAGTTTTGGATGAATCGAGATGTTGTATTTGCTTCCAATGTACGTATCCTTGATCAAAGTTTGTCATAGTCCTTTTCTCCTCGTGGCTTGAGAGTGACAAAAGTTCAAGTCAACAAAACATGTTGTGGCTTATATACACAATTTCTTCTTCACCCTGCAACAAGGATGCTGTCCGTTTTTATGTCCTTATCCCCTTTTTTGCTTAGAGGAAGTGCCCAAGTTAAGCCACAACTTGAAAAAAGTTCTTTGTCTTTACTTTGCTGGTCATGCGTCCTTCTTCCTCATCATGGAACTCGTCTGCACGTGCTGTGGTTCTTTCCCATTGTCTGTAGTCTCTTCGCAGTGGCGTTCAGGCAGGGGGGTTCCTCTGATGTATGGCTTGATATCACCCAGGAAAATCCAAGCTCTTCTTCCTTGTAGCTTGACTGCAGATGGAGTGACGTCGTCAACGGTTAATGGTCCGTTGAACCTTGGCTCGTCCCACCTTTTCCTTGTGTGATTCCTCACCAAGACGGTGCCCCCAGGGAAGACGAGTGTAACACGTAGACCCTGAGCTGTGTCTGGTTCAGTGTCTTTTTCTGTGTTCTGTGCTACCCGGCACCCTATTCATCGTTGCTACAGCTGGTCTGAAATTACAGTAAGGCAAGATGTCATGCAGTTCAGATAATTTTGCATTTCAGAACCCAGAACCTCTCCTGTCGACTGGGCATCACATCTAGCTCTATCTCAGGGTGTGAGGGCAGTTCTCATTCTCTTCTCTTCTCTTGTGTGGCGTAAGATGATGGTCGGAGCCAGGTTGGTTCTTAAGAGAATACAGTGCCAGTGGAAGGCAGTGCAACCATCCCCTCTTTAGAGTAAGCTTCAACTTAGCTATCCTTTCCTTTAACAAGCTGTTGAGCCTCTCACAGATCCCATTACTTTCTGGATGATACGCCAACGAGAACTTGTGGCGTATCATCAAGCTAATCTGCTCAAAGACTGCATTTACAAAATGAGCCCTGTTACCTGATCTCATCACTTCACACACCCCACACCTGGGGAACACTTCCCTCACTAAGAATTTGACCGCACAGGCAGAGTTTGGGTGTGTACATGGACCTGCTTCTATCCATCTAGAGAATGGACACACCACGACAATTAAATATCTGCACCCATTGCATACTTGAATCATGTCGACGAAATTGACATGCAAGTCCCGGGAGGATAGCTCAGCGGCAGCGTGCGCCTCTTGGAAGCAAGACGACATGAAGCAACACAGGTTCGATCCCCGGGTCCGCGCTCAGAAACCTCTGGGTTTTTAAGCGCGTTATAAATACGTAACTAAGACCAAAAAAAAAACTATTCCTCTAACAGCGCCTCGATGCCTGCAGGCTGTGTGAGCGCTTTATAAATGTAATTTTAAAAAAAAGTGCTGAAAAGGCCCATTTGGCCTGGGGATGACTCCTCTCATTACTTTTAATGTGTGCCCAGCGGTGAATTGCTGGCCGATTACGCAGTTCACCATAAAGAATGCAACATGCTCAGCTAAATTCGGTGTGAACCAGTCTTCCACGAGCATTGCTGCTAAACTCTCTTTTGTCATGTGCATCGGGTGATGTAACTGTTCCAGTGCTATTTTTAGTAGGGCTACAGGCATCACCGGTTCACCAGTGCTGTCTTGTTGCCACAAGCTGTCAGAGGGGTTTAACGAACACCCTTGACGTTTCCAAAAGTTTTTCTCTTGCTGTGGTGCCTCCCCTTGGAGCTCCATTAGTTGCGTTTGCCCAAGATTGCTATAGGTTTCTGGTGTGGTTCATGCTACCATCATCCTCTCATGGGTGCACGCCACTTCCACAACCGTCTCATTTTTGGATGCCATATGCTTGGCTTCCGTGTCTGCAGCATGATTTCTGTGTGATACAAAATCTGTCCCTTTCGTGTGGGTGGTGCTTTGCACGACTGCTATGCCCACTGGGAGCTGTAATGCCTCGATCAGCCTATCCAATAAGGCTGTGTGCTGCACTGGCCTCTCCTTTTCCAGCGTGCTAAGCCCGCGTGCACTGTTGACATCACATAGGCGGAGTCACTGTACACCGTTATTTCCTGGTCTCCGTGATTCTCAATGGCGAGTATCAATGCCAATAATTCTGCAGCCTGTGCTGAATAGTGAGGTGGTATTCGCGCACTAACAAGTACAAGTATCTTTGCCCATCGCTTTGGTCGATCTTCGAAGAACCATCAATAAAGACGATCTCTCCTCCTGCCAAGGCATTTTCTTTTACCCTGGGGATTTCATCATAGAATTCTTCATAATTCGTGCAGTAATGTATCGGCTCTCCTCCAGTGACTGGCTCTGCTATAAACATAGCTGGGTTCACTATCTTACATCGGACTATTTTGATCGATGGGTTTGATATGATCACTTCATAGGCAGAAGCTCTCTGAGATATCAACGTGCCCTTTGGTTTCTCTAAAATCGCAAATAATGAGTGCTCGACGTATAACGTCATTGAACACCCCATTACAATGGTTGTCGCTTTCTTTATGGTGAACGCTGCGGCAGCTAAACTTTGTTTGCATGAGAAATGGCCTTTCATTACTGGATCCAGGTTCCCACCGTAATATGCTAAAGGCTTGTACCCCAGCGAGGTTCTTTGGGCGAGCACTGGCGTCATAACCTTACCATCTGTGTGCGAAAACAGGTAAAATTCCTGTGCATAATTGGGAATTCCAAGAACTGGAGCTGTGCAAATCGCTCTCCATTTGTCTCAGAGCATTCAATTTTCCTTTGTCACTTGGGCCTTCTTTAGAGCCTGAAGTAAAGGCTTAATATAGGAGCTGTAATCGAAAACTCATGCCCTAACATAGATGCATAGGTCTAGAAAGTTCTGCATTTGCTTTATCGTGTGTGGCTTAGCCGTGTTCAGTATGGCTTCGGCCCTTTCTGGGGTTACTTTCTTGCCTTCATGTGAGATTAGCTGGCCTATGTACAGCACTTCCTGTTGTCAATATTGTAACTTTTCCTTGTCAACCTTATAACCCTTCTCAGCCAGTATAGTCAGTAGCTGAACAGACCCGTGCCTGCATTGCTCTTCTGTGGTGCTGCAGATAAGGATGTCATCCACATACTGCAAGACGGTACTTTCTAATGCAATATTGGTTAAGTCCATCTGCAGGACTCTGTTGAAAATAGATGGAGACTCACAATACCCCTGTGGCAGCCTCGTGCTTTTCAGACGCATTTGTCTGAACGTGAAGGATGTCAGATCTTGTGAGTCACGGTGCAATGGGATTGAGAAAAAGGCATTTTCAAGTCAATCACTGTGAAATATTTTGCCTCGACGGGTATATTACATAGAATTGTAGATGGGTTAGGGACTAAAGGGAATTCGGCTTCAACAATATTGTTTATTTCTCGTAAATCCTGAATTAAACGCCAAGACTCCCACCCTTTGATTTCTTGACAGGATAAACTGCCGTATTACATGGTGACTCTGACGTCACTAAGATGCCCTGGTCCATCATAGCAGAAATTGTCTTAAAAATCACTCATCTGCCTCTCTGGACATGGGATATTGTCGGACTCTCGGTGAAATTGCTCCTGGTTTTAGTCTGATTTTCACTTCTCCCACCCCCTTCAAGAGGCCTACGTCATAGGGTCCTGTAGTCCACACTGAGACAGGCACTTTAGCTATATCATCATCAAAATACTCCGGATGCTTTAGGGCCAACATCATTCTCTGAGGCACTTCCCTTTTGATCATTTTTACCCAAAAAATGAGACTCACTTTCACTCTTGTCTCTTCCGTGTCTGATTGTTCTTCAAACAGATCATCATCGGTGACGTCAGTCACTCGATACCCTTCTTCGATGGCGATAATCGTGCACCATTGTCTGCCTTCAATCATTGTGTCCATCAACCAATGCTACTTTACCTCGCACTGCTGCTGTGTGTATCATCAAGGGAAATACCTGTCCCTCCCCATGCATAGGTATCCGTGGTCTAAATAAAAACTCATCAGGGGTTTTCATGGCTCTGTTTGCAAGGCCTGGTAATCCTGCCATAAGCACACGCATGCCATATGCGAAAACGTCTGGCTCCAATGGTATGGCCCTCATGGCTATGTGTCCCTCGTAAGCTCTAATCATTTCCCATACATTTGAATAGTGCATTCCTGGAGTGGAGCATACTATGCCCTCCTCCGTGAATGAAATTGTCATATTCAACTTTGTCATTAGGACTCGACCCAAAATGTTTACTGGGGTCTGATGTGAATATAATAAAGGTACATTCATTTCACACTCTCCAATGGAGACTGGGAGTGCGTCTGTAAAGGGAACTCGACCGTGAGCTCCTGTAAAACTCTGAGTATCTATAGCCTCGCCGGACAAGGAAAACTTGCCTTCACGTATGCACGAGCGTGTTGCACCGCCGTCCACTAGGAAGGAATATTCTTTTCCCCTATCACGACATCCACCCTGGGTTCCCTATGAGGGTCTGGTGTCACTGATAGGATTGAGCACATCAGGGTTCCCAATGAGCTGTCCTAGTTTATATATAAGTTTGGCCCACTGTGCACTTGCAGATTTTCCCAATTCTCAGTGTTTCTTCCCCTTCCAGGGTTCTGGGCCTGTCCTGTGCTCATCGTGTGTGACACTTGCAACAGTGCCTGTTGGGATTGTCCTTGTGAAAAATTCCCCATGTTTTGTGGTTGCGCCCCTTGTTACGCTCCTTTTTGCGCTCCTGGCGCTTGTGCAGCACCGTGTGATTCTGTGCAACGCCCTGTTGTAAGACTGCAGGTGGATTCGCAGTGCCTGCTCCCATTCTTTGGCCATTCTGCATCATGCCTTGACTTTTGCACATGTGAACCAAATGCCCTGTCATTCCGCACAGCCAACATACTAATGGTGGTCGGATGATTTGTCCGTTTGACATATCTGGGTTACCTGTTTGCATGTTTTGAAAGCCTCCTTGATTATTCTGGAAACCTCCCTGATTCCTCTGCCATCCTTTTCCTCTAAATCCTCTTCCCTGTGGGTAAAACCCTATGTTACACTGGTTATGCTGCTGTGGATTAGCCACCTGCTGCATGCTCTGTTCAGCTACGTTAGTTAGCATGGCTCCCTCAAGAGCATACTTTCATAATTTCTTTTGCACCAGCTTCGCTTCCTCACCCTTTCGACTTGCCTCCTTTTTGCGATTCTTTTCTTGCAATAGTCTGCAGTAATGTGCAATAGTCAACTATATTTCAGCCCAAGGATTAGCCTCAACTCCTACCAATTTCTTGAGTTGTTTTTGTACTGGTTCTGGCAACCCTTGGCATAATATATGGTAAAACACAGGTATTGATTTCGTCCAAGATTCATGAGTTTCGAGCACCCACGCATCTTGGAAATTCTGTATATAAATTAACGGATCTTCTGACTCCTTCATTTTTCGAGTCATTATAACTCCTGTATCGGAAGTATCTGGGTAAAGTACTCGTAGTGCTTTCCATACTGCTGCTCTGCAATTGTTAAATGGAGCTCCGTCATGTGCGGTGTTGATTGTGGTTACACCAGGCTAGCCTGCCCGTGTCCACAAATCGTCTGCTCTTTCACCAAGTATGGCAATCAGGAGACCCTTAATGTCCCCTATAGCTAGCGTGTTTCCCCCTGTCATTTTTTCAAACTCATGTATCCATTTCCCAGCTCCCGATGTCAGCATTGGAAGCTTGTTTTTCAAGTGTTCTCGATCCATGTGGGGCCATGGAATATATTGTGGTCTTGCTCCCCCTTTTTCTAGCAGCGGAAATTGGAATGCGCAGCCCTCTTTTCCTTCTCTCATCGTTCTCCAGTCTATCACAGGGGTAATATTCCCACATCGCCACCTACCTGGCAATGTCCTCAGTCTGTCTACATAGGGCGGTGATGACACCCCCCTCGAACCATGAGGTACTCCTTCATGTCGGTCAGACTGTACGGCTGACTCTGATACCCTCGGTGCGGACTCGCTTGTGTGTGACCATCGTATCCCTCTTTCCCTTGGGATTCATCTTTCGCACCGTCTCCTTTCCTCATTTGCCTCATGCTCCTCCCCTTTGGAGTCTGGCATGATTTGTTCCCAATTCACGCAACTCCTTGTGTCTTCATTGTTTCTACTGATTTCTAATCTGTCCAGGGATAGTTTCCTACTCCTGCTACTTCGGGTGACATCCTCAGTGTCATACAACTGAGTGCTTTCCAAGTGCTCATCCTCCCCCTCTCCTTGGGGTATGTGTTCTAGCCCCATTTCATCATATACTCTATCGATCATTTCCCTGATGCTTCTGGTGTCGAACTCATCTTCAATATTTGCCCTAGACGTGCCTGGTACTGAATCGTACACAGGAAAGAATTTTTCAATGTCTTCCCAGTCTACAACTGGATCTGGTTTTTTAACTTCCCTCTCGAAATATTCGAGATTGCATGCTCTCTGTCATCATTTACGTTTCGATATCGTCATGAAATTCTTTGCGCTTCGTCGCCTCTTCTCTGACCCTATCTTCTTCCCTTCTGTTTTCATTTCTACGTTCATCTGCCCTTTGAATTTCCTCATCTCTTCGTCTCCTTATCCTTTTTTCACGTACTATTTGCTCTTCTTCTAACCTTTGCTGTTTCTGTCTGTCTTGATCACAGGCTGCTCTCAGGTTGCAATCGAGCTGTTTTTCTTTCTCTTCACGATATAACTGTTCTCGCCCTAATCTATCTTTCCTTGTTATCCTTTCGTCTCTTAACTCCTTCTCTTTCTCTTTTCTCTGTGCCGCATCTAAGCTTTCCTTTGGTCTCACATCATCACTTCCTTTCCCATCGAGTTTCAGTAAGATTTGTCCTCCCATCGATTCGTCTTTTGCGAATGCTATCTCATCAGTTCTGTCTTTACTTCCTTTCCATTTCTTTCCCTCTCTCTCCTGGTTGAGAGATGCACTTGTCTGTGCCTGATCCTTTCTTTCGTCATAGTGTCTTCCCTTGTCCCTCGGGACTGTGGAGGTAAGATTCTTGTCCTTATCCTTCCCTTGATTTTCATCACTACTATATGTAGGTGACTCATATGCTGGGTTGCTGTTTTTCCCCCGTGGCTGCTTTAAGCTCCCTCAACGGGTATAATCCCTTGTCCTTACTTTCTTCGGTTTTCGTTTCAGGCGGTGCTAGTGGCACAGTAGGCGTCACACCCCCCTCTGTGCATACGTTTAGTATCCATTCTTTTGGCTGCTCTTCCTCCTTTGTCTGTTCATATATCTTCCAAAGTTCTAGAACCACAAGGCATTTTTCTAGCTTCTTGCCCGTATACGTGGCATGCAAATATGTCGTCATATGTTGTAAGATGGCTTTAGATAAAGATCCATTTTGTGGCCATGGCATAAACATCTTGTGGGCGGTACCCTTGACCCACTCGGTGCTATACTTCTTTAGCTTGGGTGCATGTTTTGGCAACTGCTTGCATAAGTGTGCTAATGGAGTTATGTCTCCCATGTTTAAATCTGTTCCCTTTGCCTCTTATATAACACTTGTTAATGCTTTCATGCGGTTCAAACACCTTGTGACAATATGAGCGAGCACCAAACACTGCAAGCTCCAACCCAAATATTCCACCACAAAATTTTTATATTACCAATTTCCTCAAAAAACATCAATTCATGTGCGATTCTGTCTCAGCTATCGAATCGCGCAAACATTTTGAATCAGTTCTCATAACAAAATTTCACATATGACGTCACAATAAAACATGTAAAACAGACACTTAACAGGCTAGACAGACACCAGCTGGACACAGATGTCTCTGCCTCTAATCATTACCCCTTCATGGAGTCTAAACAAACCCCTTTCACGACGTCTTTAAACATTGTGGTAGCCTAATTGTTCCCCATTATGTGGGACTCTGGTTTCACGTTTCTTCTGGCCGTCATATAAAAATGCAGGAATAAGGCGAATCCTCTCACTTCTCAGGTGTCTGCCCTGGTAACCTCTCTCTTCTCGGGTGTCCACCCCAGTATCCTCTATTTATTAAATCATTCTCTAGTCATTATCCCCTTATGCATATATACAGTCTTCTCTGCTTCTATTTTGTTTTTTTTCCTCCTCCCTCCGTTACCTTTTCCCTTTCCTTGTTCTTAAGGTGGACACTGTTTGCCAAAGCACTCCATTTTTTCTTCACTCACCGTTTTCATTGTTCGTCTCTGGACCCTCGGGATCACCGCCTTCGTTACCGCCTCCTTACGATTTTCACCTGATCCGCTGCCCGTAGGAATGGGAAGGGATGTGTTTGGAAAATGGGTCCCTTCAGGCCCTGACTGCAGTCTTGGGTTAAACTACCATTATCTACGGGAAGCTTCACAGTCTACTCAGCCGAATGGCAAAGGACTTGTGATATTGCCAAATACCTAGAGTTACTTTATGTCGACGGTCAATAGGTGTCTTATTTTAATAAATAATCAACAATCAATGGTCACCAACCATCCTCTGCTACCAAGTGTACAGGAGAGAAAGTGACCCCTGACGGGCTCATAGAGTCAGAGCTCACTCTCAAGTACTTTAAGACGAGATAGCTGCACCTTGAAGGGGATGGGGTGCAGGTTTTTACTCCAACACCAATCAATAAGGACAACTCAATGGTTTGGCAAAAGGGAGTCCGTTTAATGACAAGTACAAAAAACGGGAAACATGGAAATCAACAGTGATGCGATAGTCCGTCTCGCTTCAACTCCCAATGACTTCATGCAATCAGTAACAGTTATACTCAAAGTTTGTCATACAATTCTATTGGTTGGAAAAGATAACTTAAATATAGGTGCTATATCTGTATATGATAGCGGAGTGTGAGGATTGGATAAACATCATTAGGTGGGTGTCTAGGCCCTTCCCCCAAAATGACTAAGGTGGATGTCACTAGAAGTACGATGTCCCATTGGTTCTACTATCTATAGGACCCTAGATTATTTGGTCCACTATGATTGGGTTGGCTTCAACCCCATGCATAAATCTCCACTTTAATTAGCAGCACGCAGAATGGTCAACCCGGTGCAGGATGCCCCAAGATTCACCCAGCCTCCCTTCCATCAATCAGTACTTTAGTGCTGTCAATTAGTTGGCTGTGGTCGGCCTCAAAACTGTAGCTTCTTGTCAGGAAAAGTTATGGTATCTTCTGTTTGGGAGACAGCCAGGTGTAGGTGCCTCTTCTCGCTCTGCTGGTCACGTGCTAGTACACCGTGAATCTGCTTGGTTTTCCTTCTATTTGTGCATTTAATTCTTATTTGCCTTGCCACCTGCCTGGGCCTCCTTATCTCGACCTTCCCGGGGCAGGCTGCTCTGTTCTTAAGTTTCGATTCTCCAGAGCTATTGTCCACCTCCCTCTCTTGGTTTGACCTCGATTTCCCAGGCACAACTGCTTCTTGCTGAGTTTCGATTCCACCGTCTCTTTTCTTGTTTTAGCTGGAATACGAATCCTGTCCTGTTTGACCCTTAGTAACCTGGGTTAATTCTGCTTTTGTATACAGTGGACTCGCACTTATATAGTGTGCTTCGTTGATATATAATTGCCGCTTGCCGCTCCATTCTTCTACCAAGCATAGCAAGCCGCACTGTTTTCTTAGCTTCTTGCGGTCACAAGCATATTTATAGGCGTTAGCTGGTTGAATAGCTTCATCCTGCTTTACAGTTTAAGTTTCTTTATATTTCAACGTCGTCTCTCCTTCTACGTTCATGATATCCTTATTCATGGTGTTTCGTCTGTGTGTCATTTTTTGATTGTCGTTTCTTTCATCTGTGAGTCTGTCCGGGCCCTAGTGACGTCACCATTTGTCTTCAATTAAGGCCTGTTGAGTTTCTTCTGGGACAGTGTTTAAGCAACCTTCATTTCGTGTTATTTGCAGGTAGGGTTTTCTCAATGGATACCTTACTGTCCATGTTGTCTGGTTATTGGTACTTCAATAGGTATTGCTCTTTTAATAGGCACTGGGCAGAGCCCTAATGTGGCTGGTTTATTTGCTCATCATACGTCACCTATCTCAGTGTGAATGTTCCTGGTACTTCAAAATGGGCGGCTGGAGTGGCGGCTATATTTGGGACCTCCTCTACAACCCTTCAACAGTTCCTCCTGTATTTTAATTCAGAAATCTGCGTATGTGTGGCAAGACCCCATTCCACATTCAGACAGAAAGCACGTAAAGTAAAAACAAAAGTCATAAGCAACCAGCTACAAGGTCATGGCAG
The DNA here is from genome assembly GCF_040938575.1 of Ambystoma mexicanum. Taxonomy (NCBI): domain Eukaryota; kingdom Metazoa; phylum Chordata; class Amphibia; order Caudata; family Ambystomatidae; genus Ambystoma; species Ambystoma mexicanum. The sequence goes on along the minus strand of NC_090921.1, from coordinate 515,798,625 downwards.
GTCCTTGCCCAAGCATTCTTCCAGAAGCCTTTACATGTCAAGTAACACTGCTCTGGCCCATCTCATGCCTCAGCTAGTTTACAAGTAACAGACACCACACACACAAGAAGCAATGCAGATCCAGTTTCAGCCTCCTGACTCATCCCCCTCTCTGAGACTGCTGCTCTTGTGGGCCTCCACAGAATCCCAAAATAAGTTAAGCGGGTGGGAAGAGGGAAAGAAATCCTTTAAGAAAAGGCCTTGAAGCAGGTGTGCCAGGGATATTGATGGCCTGAGCAAATGAAGACAGACACTAGGATGAGTCTAGGGAAGTGGGCAGACTTGGTGGGCTCAGCTGGTTTCACTTGACATCAAAAATGTGAATGCCAATTACTGTAGAAGAGCAGACAAGCACATTTGCACAGATTGGCTCTGCATCTCCACGGTCTAATTACGTGTGTTGGCACTGGCATTGCTTGTTTTGTATTTAGGGTTTTATACAGCGCAAACACAGCCAGGAAACAACGCAGTGCCGTCCATGTCTGCTTTGGGAGTAACATATGAGGTATGAATGGCGATTACCATATGTGGCCGGCATATGGCGAGGTAAGGCAAGGAGCCTATGTGGCACCTAGGTATTGACTGACGAGCAAGGCCTTGGGTTCCTCCCGGAGCTGCAAGAGCTTTGGCGTGTTCTGCATGGCCACGGGGCTGGTGTTTCAGATGCAGGGCATGGCAGGTGAAGGCTTGTTTTCTGTTTTCTAGCTTGCATATACGATTTCCCCACCTGCACAGAAACACACCATACCACGAAGCATGGGCAATGATTTTGATGGGTTGTGTCAGGTTTTCATGTACCTGCCAAATCCATGCCCAGTAAGGGGATATCAATGGGGCAATGGCACTCACCATTCGTCCACAGCTCTTAAGGAAACGCATCCAAATGTGATCTGGTTGCATTAAGTTGTGCAGTGACATGTTGTACCCATCAGGTGGTGGTGTTGAGGTGTTTTTGATAAATGGGAATTCAGTGCCTGGATATGTGAACAATGGAGTGAGTCAGGTAAATCCCCCTTGTCATATCACTCTAGAGTACCCACCGCCCCTCCCCTACCCACATCCCGGCTGAGGGCACCAGCTGTTTCACTGTAGTTGCCCTCCAGGCCAGGTTCTGGGAATGCCAAGCTACAGAATGAAACAATGCCGCAACATACGCCAGTCAGAAGCGGGGAGCCATGCAGTGTGACTTCACTGGTAGCCGGTCAAACTGGTAAAATCTTTGCAGGAAATTTTTCTTCAGCTTGCACCGCAGGAAACGGTTATGCCCCCTAAATGGGCCGACATGCCTGTCTCTCAGCCATCGGCTTCTCCATTGGGGGCGCATGCTTGGTCCATTTATGAGCTACTTCAGGAATATTCACCCAATTTGTTCTTTGTGACAGAAACCTGGCTTAATGCAGCATCAGGTTCTCTGGTGGCTCTTGCACTGCCACCTGACTATTGTATCTTAAAGCTTGATAGCGCCCCCCGCCCCCCATGTTGGAAGTGGGGAGGCCTAATCCACCATTTCAGCTTTTTATGTACGACTTCTATGCTTACGCATGATCTCAAGATGGAGGCACACATATTGAGGATAGTTATTTCTCCCTCTAGAGTCATTCACTTTTGTTTAACGTATCGGCCTCCCACCTTTGACTCCAGCTTTTCACTGGCCCTTGCGGAGGTCATTGCACATCTGAATTTGCTTTCTGCAGAGTTTATTGTTTTAGGTGGTTTCAATTTGCACCCAAATGATCCATTGGATCTTCAGGCGGGTCAGTTGTTGCCTGCCTTACATGATCTAGCTCTAGCACAGTTGAGCGAGGGGCCTACTCATGAGCAAGGTAATACCCTGGATTCGCTTCTTGCCCCTCAGGTTTTAGTGACAACTTTCTCTCCGCTGTTTTGTGGACAAACCATTTTGTTATTCCACTCTCCTGCACCTCCTGATTTTCCAGTACTTAATCCTGCTTCCCATCGCAATTGGCTGTCTATTGATTCTTCAGTGATTACAGAGACAATTATTGCCCTCTGTCCATCATTAGAGGTGGTGTAGTTGGCCTCATTTCAAAAGCTTGCTCCGTGAAGCTGGATACGCTGGCCCTTTAAGAAAGCTGAAACCCTGTAGACTCCCCTCCAAGCCATGGTTTTCTCTGGAATTGGCCAGCCTCTGGCTTCTCCGTAGGCAAGCGGAGTGCAAGTGGCGGGCTTCCTACTGCTTGCTATACTGCATGGCTCTGCGTTCAGCTACAGCAATATTTCAAGCAGCTGTTTTTGAAGCCAAGCGTTTATACTTTTCATCACAGTTAGAGTTGGCAGTGAACCAACCTAGGGAACTGTTTAAGCTTGTCCAATCCTTGTCACCTGCTCCCTTGTCTAATGCCATTGTCCCTCTCAAAGCTTGTGCAACTCTCTTTCTGAGTTCTTTCCGCGCATGATTGTTACTATCTGTCAGCAAATTGTTGACTCAGGGTCTCAATCCTTATTTTTCGACAGACTTCGTGTCCCCCTTGACTTTTCTAGGTCTTTGGTGGAATTTACCCTGTTTAACTCAGAGGATATAATCAAGGCTACTAATGGCTTTAAATCCACCTCTCCTTCAGATCCCATCTCCTTGGTGGTTCTGAAAGAGATCATGCCTCGTAAGGGTCCTTGTCATCTGCAGTGAATGTTTCTTTTTCTAATAATTATGTTCCCTCTTCACTCACGCACACTATTTTTTAAATTTTTTGTTTATAGCATTTGGTGATATGCCCAAGCCCTTAGGTATCACGGAGTAGGTTACAGTTTATTATAAGGCATCGTAAGCATTTATATAGGTTACATTTTGTTTTAAAGCATCTTAAGCAGTTACATATGCATACAACGAGCATTCTGGTTATCCGAATTGGTTACACATTTTGGTTACACATATTGACATGAGAGATAAATGGGCGAACCCTCTTTTTTTGTAAGGGGGCTTGACTCGAGAGGGTAATAAGTACACTTAGAAAAAGAGTGAGTCAAAGCTATCCTAACCAAAGGCGTGACATAGGGCCACCAGGTTTGCAGTGGAGCTAGAAGGCTGCTAGCTCAATCGACGAAAAACACCTGAAGATGTGGAAATATCAAAACAGGTTTTTTTTTATTTACACTAACAGAGAACAAAACAATTTTACAAACTGCGCCGTAGCGATGAAGATATGCGTAATTGAGCACATTAGGGTCTGCATATTTGTAGGTTAGTAAGCAGAGTGACAAACAGTTTTTACTGCATGTATTGTTTTGAATGACAATTTTTTTCCGGAAAGTTTGCATCCCATGGTGGTATTCGCCATGGTGTGGGGATCTCTCCATTATTGTAACTCCCTATATTTGGCTCAACCTCTTTATCTGCCCCGCCGCCTACCAGTTCTTCAGAACAGGGCGGCCAGAGCAGCCTCTGTGATGGCATTCCGGGCTTCGTCCTCCCCCATTTTAGCAAGTTTACACTGGCTCCCGGTGCCAAGCGTGTGGAATTTAAAGCATTATGCATGGTCCATTGTGCTTTTTACGGCCCATCTTGTCCCCTTCACTCGGCCTCTCTCTGTCGTATCTAGGTCCCCTGTTTCAAGGTGAAAGGACTGGGGCTGCTAATTTTGGGTAGTGGCGGCATGACTCTGGAACTCCCTGCCTTTGTCTCTACGGAGTTTGCGGGATCATTTTTCTTTTCATCGTGCTTTAAAGAGCTTCTTATTTTAGGCCCTCTTCTTTGACACAGTTAGTGCCATGATGGCCTCGCCAGTGCGCTTTATAAATAATGAAATACATAGCTCTTCAGTGAAGATGTTACAAGAGTTCTGCGTCAGCCTGAGGATAATAAATCAGCTGACCGGCTGTGTGCGGAGTTCAAATGAGTGGGGATACTCTGTGTCCGCAAAAGCATAGTACACTTTGGGTTTCTAGGCATGGCAAGCTCATGGCCCACGGCTGCGGCTGCGTATACCCATCTCACTTGGGGTGACATTAGCAAACCGAAGAGTGAAAGCTTTCTGTTTCACCGCCCTATGGGCCTACCCCTGGAGACATCATAAGAATAATACATAGAAAGCTGGTACAAGATCGTTCTACGAGAGTTAATCCACGTAGCAGAGTTTTGTAGGAGATCACGCTTAAACCTCTACGACTTCAGATGCATTATCCTCAGGTCGCTCTCACAGTGCCTACTTTTCTCCCAACATCACTCTCGTTGCTTGAGTCAGTTCTGTCTTGGGTCACTCTCATTAACCCAGTTCTGCTCCATGCCACTCTCACTGCCCCAGTTCAGCACCATGTCACTCGTATTACCCCAGTTGGGCCCCGTGCCACTCTTACTGACCAAGTTCTGCCCCAGTTTTCTCTCACTGACCCTGTTCTACCCCATGTTGCACCCTTTGCCCAGTTCCACTCCATGTCACTTTAAGTGCCTCAATTATGTTTCTTCTCACTCCCCACCGATCCAGGCCTGCCCATTGATACTCTCACTGGCCAAGATCTGCTCTCGCTGACACAGTTCTGCTGCATGTCATTCTCAATGCCCCATTTTGCTCGACCAGCCTTCCTTCTGCATATGCCACTCGTGCTTCAACCATTATGCACCATTTCACTCACAGTGGCACAGTTCTGCCCCGTGTCACTGCCACTGCCTTAGTTCTGTCCCAACTAGATCTCACTAACTACATTGAGCACCACGACACTCTTGTTTCCTCGGTTGTAGCCCTTGTCACTCTCTTTAGCCCTGGTCTTTCCCATTACACTCTTGCTGTACCAGTTTGGCCAAATCTCACTTCCACGGCCCCTTTTCTGTACCACTTGACTCTCACTGCTTGGGTTCTTTCCTATATCGCTCTCATTTTCAAAGCTCTAGCTCCCTCATGCTGCTCTCACTTGCCCTAGTTCTAGCCCAATGTCACTCTCATTGCCACATTCCTACCTCAACAGTATTCTCTGTGCCCTAGTTCATCCCCTAAGTGAGTTATATTGTCCAACTTCTGACCAGTTCCCTCTAAGTACCCCATAACATTCTCATTGCCCATCTAGTTTGTCCCCATTGTGCACTCACAATCCCAGTTCTGCTCCATTAACCCCTGTCTGTAATATTACTTTTCCCATTTTGCTGTTACTGTCCCCTTTTATGCTCACTTCCCCAAGTCTGTTCCACGTGACGCTCACTGCTCCAGATCTGCTCCGGTTCTGCCCCATTTCTTTCACACTCCCCCGGTTCTACATCATTCCACTCTCACTGTCCCTGTTGTGCCCTAATTTTCTCTTATTACTCTTTTGTTCAGTGGCATGTTACTGAGACTGACTAGTTCTGCCCTCTGTTGCTATCGTTGCCCCTTTTTGCCTAATTTTGCTCTCACTACCCTAGTCCTACCTTATGCTAACTGTACAATTTACCCTCCACTTAGCTCTCACTGTCCCCGCTCAGACCCATTTTGGTCTCACCGCACCAGATCTGACCTGTGTGACTCGCACTACCCCACACCTGCTTAGTGTCATTCTCTTTGCCCACGTTCTGCCCCTTTTTATTTACACTTCCCCAGTTCTGACCCATAGCACTTGCACTGCCTGAGGACTGCCCGCAATTTCACTCTCACTATTCCAGTTATGCACCATGTCACTCTCAGGTACCTAGTTCTGCTCCATGTTACAATCATTGCAAGGAGTGTATTTTGTTTCCTTTTTTGGACTTTACCAACACGCATGCATGGGTGATAGTGGACATTTTCACATTGTGGCCTTGTTGGGGGTTAGCCTGCAGAGTGGTGGCTCAATTTATGATGGCATACCTGCCCTCCTGTGCCTAAAAGCAGACAGCACGGTACACTGGGTTGCGGCCCTCTGTGTGGGGTGGCCTGCGCGCTCAGAGAAGATCTCCTGCCAACCAGATCAACATCATGGATGGAGGACAGAGAAATGCTCCTGCAGCTGCTGCAGCTGACCCAGTGGGTGTACAAATGCCCTGTAAACACGGGTCCCTTGCACTGATGCCTGAGTTTGATGTCTCTGGTGCACCATCTAGCCTGAGGTCGAGATGGAACCTGTGGATATAACTATTGGAAATGTATTTCAAAGCCACGGGGGAGGTGAATGATGAGGCAAGAGTGTCGACCCTAATCTATACAGCAGGACCAGAAGTTCATAACATTTTCAAGACTTTGCAACCGGTTGATGACTCTTATGTGGCAGCGAAAATGTTTTGAGGGAGTACTTCATGCCGCTTGCCAATCTGGACTATAAGAGATTTGTCATGTGCAATGCCACGCAAAAGGATGATGAAGCATTGGACACACTCCATGGCAGGTTAAGACATATAACATCCACATGCGGATGGGCCAATGAAGAAAGCATGATACGCCAGCAGCTCATTCAAGGATGCGTCTGGAAAGATGCGTCGCCAAGTGCTGAGATAGCGTGGACTAACCCTGGCAGGCATCCTGGTGATGGGTCGATCACATGTGTTCATGTGTTGGCAGATACACATGGGTCTAAGATGGATGCAGCAATCCAAACATTAAAAATTGATGAGGTATGTGCCGTGGGGCGCCCACAAGGTGCGAGGTGGGCGCGGACGAGTATGGCTTTGCTAAAAGATAGAAGCATGGAACCATTGATGCCCTACCTACAGTGTGAGTATGATCTCCCACATGCAGCTGAATGTCCAGCCAAGGAACTGTCATGCAGAAGGTGTGGTAAACCCATTCATTTTTCATGCATGTGTCATGCACCCGTCCCAGTGTTGGTGCAGAGGGGACTGGTCAGAGTGGGTCCATTTGGCCAGAGGTTCCCTCTAAATGTAGCCCTGATGAATCAGGAGGATGATCAGAGTGGGCAAGAATTGGAGATTGAAGATGAGGAGAGCATTTTCTTTATCTCCAGTGTGTGCACACTGAAAGCTAGAGTGAGGCAGCAGCCGAGATGTGTAGTACGCATCAACGGATCTGAGGCAGCTGTGCTGGTCGACACAGGAGAGTATGTTAACGTCATGATGCGCAAACACTATGAAGCACTGCCGAATACCCCTGTGCTGATTTCGGCGAAGGCCCGCATCTTCACGTTTGGTGGAGACAGACCCATTCCACTAATGGGGGCAGTCGTTTCACAAGTTGGACATGGAACAAACTCCATTAAGTCAAGATTTCTTGTTAGAGACATCAGAGATAACACTCTACTGAGTTATGCGGTGGCAGAATTGTTGAATATTTTGTGTTTTCCCTATGGCATCTACGTGGAGGAGGTTCAGGCAATCTTGGAAAGGATTGCCAATATCTTTGTTGGCATTTTGAAACCGGTGGGCGAACCCGTCAGACTTCATATAGACAACTTAATTCGCCCGGTGACCCTGAAATACAGCAGAATCCCACTCCATCTGTGGGGACAAGTGGATAAGGAGCTAGATCAGTTGGTCCAGCTGGACATAATTGAGAAGGTGGAAGTCCCAACACCAGGGGTGTTTCCAATTGTGGTTTTGAGAAAACCCAAGCAGACATACTTAGTTTGGATTTGTATAGACAAGAAGTTGCTGAACAAAGCAATTAAAAAGGAACGGTATCTGACACCCACCATTGATGACATTGTTGCAGAGCTTCAAGGAGCCACATTTTTCTTGAAACTTGATTTAAGGGCTGGATATCATCAAGTCACACTCCATTCTGAATCGAGGTACATCACCACATTCACCACGCACAGGGGACTGTATCGCTATAAGTGTCTCAGCTTTGGGTTATCGTCTGCTGTGGAGGTGTTTCAAAACATAATCATAGGCGTTCTGGCAGAACTGGAGAGCATCCTAAATATAAGTGACAACATTCTTGTTTTTGCGAGTTCAGAAGCGGAAAATATGGGGCAACTGGTCAAGACGCTGGAAAGGATAAAATCGCTAGGACTGATTCTTTATGAAGAAAAATGTGCATTTCACAAGACCAGCATTTGGGTTTGTTTTCTGAGAAGGGGGTCTGTCGCCAGACCCAGGGAAGGTGAAGGACATTAAAGATGCCAGATCTCCAGAAACAGTGGGCCTCATTTCGAGGTTGGAGGTAGCCATGGAGCTATTATGCATGGCTGCATCCAAAACCCTTCCGAATCCTCCCTGCTGCATGGAGCAATTACCGGTCCATTCCGAGGTCAGAGGGACCAGTAATTCCCCATTCACCAGGGCCATTTCCCATTCCCATTTGAGCCCCCATAGGGCTCAATGGGAATGCGGAAGGCGCTAATAACGGTACCGCAAATTGCTGTACCGTTATTAGCAGTGTGCAGTCATAATATCGAGAAAAAAAATGTCGAATTACAATAATGTTGAAAAAATAATGTCGAAAACAAAAATGTTGAATTTTTTATTTTTTTATTTACATGTTTTTTTGGGTCTGGGGGTAAAAAGATGGGTAAAACAAAACAAAATACAAAAAAAGGGGGTTGGGGGAACCCCCCCATTTCGAATAAAAAGCAACCAAAAAAAGAAATTCAAATTTTTTTTTTCGACATTTGGCCTCATTTCCACCCAGGTGGAAAACCATGGTGCTAATAGCACCATGGTCCATGCCGGTAACTTACCGACTCCGCCATGGATAAAGGGGGAATTACCACCCCATTACAAGGTTGGCGGGGCGGTAATTCCCCCTTCCTCCATGGCCCTTCCGCATTCCCATTTTTGCCCCATAGGGCTCAATGGGAATGGGGAAGGCGCTATGTACGGTACCGCAAATTGCGGTACCGTATTTAGCACCAAGGTCCCTTTGCGGATCCCTACTTTAACGGCTGGTGTAGACCAGTCGTTAAGGTCGGGTCCCGCAAAGGGACCTCGTAATCAGGCGCTAAAGGGTTAACGGTGCCGCAGCCTTTTACAGCGCTGTTAACCCATTAGCGCCAGGGTCGTAATGAGGCCCATTATGACTTTCGACATTTTTACATTCGATTTAATGACTATAAACCGTTATTAGCTCTAGAGTCCCTTTGCGGGTCCCATCCTTAACGCCTGCAAAAACCAGGCGTTAAGGAAGGACCTACAAAGGGAACTCGTAGTAGGGAGGTAAGGGATTACCGGCACCGGTACCCTTACCGGTGCCGGTAATCCCTTACCTCCCACCTCGTAATGAGGCCCAGCGTCTAAAGTACGCAGCTTCCTGGGGATGGTGACGTATTTTGGCCGATTATCAGAAACTTGGTCACTATGTCGGAACCACTAAGATATCTGAATAAGAAAGACGGTATGTGACAGTGGGGCCTGCTGGAGCAGGCAGCATTTGAGGATGTCAAGGCGGCACTAACTGCCAATGACACCATGGCGTTCTTTGATCCATTGTTGGTGTCAGAAATTATAGTCGATGCAAGTCCGTTTGGTCTGGGGGATGTACTGACCCAACAGGATGCAAGCAGGAATGTGAAACCAGTAGTGTTCACCAGCCGAGCCCTGTCCGAGATGGAGCAACAGTATTCTTAAATAGAGCGGGAGGCTCTGGCAGTCGTCTGGGGATGCCAACATTTTCGGTTATACATCTTGGGGAGACCTGTAACTGTGGTCACTGACCACAAGCCCCTCATTCCGATCCTGGCTGACTCATCTTTGAAACCGCCTGCCATAATTGAGAGATGGATTCTGGCCCTGCTGAAGTATGGAGTATGATGGTGGACAGACCGGGGGCAAACAATGCTGCAGACCATCTCTTGAGACATCTGATTGGGCAACACAGTGGCACAAAGACTGGAGAGGTAGAGGCAGAGGAATCCGTCCGAGTGATTATTGAATCATCCACACCAAACTCAATGTCCGTTCAGGAGCTGACAGCTGTGTCCGAAGATGACTAATGCCTTTGCCTCCTTCAAGGAGCACTACAAAAGGGGGAGTGGAAATGGATCCTGGAATGTTTGAACAAAAATACTCAGGATGCCCGTACCTCGCTCGAGCAATTGTGGAAAGTTAGTGAGGAACTAGCTTTTGCTGACTCTGGTTTACTACTTAGGGGGCTGAAGATGGTGATTCCGGTGTGTAAAATCCAGCAGATCATCGCGTTGGTGTATCAGGGCCACCAGGGTGCAGCCAAAACAAAGGCACGCTTGAGGCTGAAGGTGTGGTTCCCGAACCTGGAAAGGCATGTCCATGAGTCTGTGGCTGAATGTGTGTGGTGCCAGGCAGCTGCCCCGGCTCAACGATAACCGTGGATTGAGTCTATGGCGAGAAGTTGACAACTATGGGAGACCTACATGTGGACTTTGGATCGGCTGGTAGGGACACACACTTCATGGTCTTCATTGACCAATGGACAAGATATACCGAAGTCGAATTCAGAGACTCTTTGCCGTTTGACCACATTGTGCCAGCAAACGAAAAAGTGTTCGACTTGCCTGGTTTCCCAAAGGAGATCTGCTCAGACAATGGACTGCCTTTTCAAGGGGAGAGTTTATGGCAGTTCATGCTAGAGTGCGAGATCCACCACACGAACATTTCACTGGTGTGGCCAAGGGCCAATGGGGAAGCCGAACTCTTCATGCAAACTCTCAATATAGTATTTCACATTGCCCATGGACAGGGCCAGTGTCTGAGAAGGGCCCTGTACCAGTTCTTGAAGGAATAACGAGCGACTCCACACCGCTCGACGGGCTTTGCTCCCGTGGAAGTGGTTTTCAACAGGTGCCCCCGGGTCTGTTGCCGGATCTGGGGAGGAACTAAACCACGGAAATTGATGATGGGAGAGTCTCTGAACGTTATTTATTATTTAAGCACAATCTTAGTGGCACCTTGTTGCTAATTACTAAGGAAGTGCAGGTTTACCTTGACTTCGGGTCACATTGGTGGGAAAATGGTGAGAGGTGGCATGGGGGGACCTCCGATGAAAAGGAAAAAATGTCTGACCAACAGGAGTCAAACTAAAAGTCGACAAGGTAATTGTGATTGAACATAGAACTGGCCCGCTACAAGCCGTGGTCAAATCAGTTTGGGAGTAATTCTAAGTGACATGAAGGAAGAGGGTCAAGAAACCATCTCCAGGGACCAAAGTTTCTACAAGGAAATAAAGTCAAATGGGGCCAGGCAAGCTCCACCCTGTAATTATGCAGAGAAGAACAAGGAAATAAGAATCAGCCATAAAATAAATGAATAAAATAATAAACTGCCTGTGTAACAACAAAACACAGCATCAACAATGAGCATAGAAGGGTAAAACCCTTAAAGCTGTGAGAGAGCTCTTGGAGGGCTGGCTTTAAAGCTTAGTCAGATGCTGGGGAGTAGGTGTACTAATCAGAGTCCCTCACGTCACTACCAATAAGTTGCAGCCATGTTGGTTTTGGAATAATTCCCAAGTGAAGGAAAGGAAAGGGGCCAGGAGACCAGGCAATCTCCACTTATCTGAAGGTCCTATATGGAAATAAAGTCGAGTGCAGCAAGGCAAGTCCCTCACGGCAATCATGCAGAACATTTCAAGGAAATAAAAAGCAGAATTAAACTAAACAATTAAAATAACAACATGACCGCCACCTGTATCAACAAACCATCATCTTAGCAATGAACATAGGAGGGTTGATGTAGCAGCACAAGAACTGTTCAAGGGTGACTTTAAACTCCAATTCTTGTGAGATGATGACTCCAGGTGAGCGGTGTGAGGAATCAGGAATGAAACTCAGACACAAGTAGCCATGTTTTTGGTTATAAACTTTTATTGAAAATAAAAGGGGTGGGAAAAGGCCTCTCTGTCCCTCTCTAAGAGGAATTTCCATACCTAAAACCAAAACTAAGGATGTGTCAGGATGTCAATATCAAAACTGTCCTTGGCCCTCATTAGGACCCTGGCGTTAAGGGGTTAACTGCGCCGTAAAAGGCTGCGGCGCTGTTAACCCCTTAACGCCTTACTACGAGGTCCCTTTGCGGCTCCCGACCTGAACGGCTGGTCTGGACAGCCATTAAAGTAGGGACCCACAAAGGGACCTTGATGGCAATTACGGTACCGCAATTTGTGATACCGTAATTGCCACCTTCCCCATTCCCATTGAGCCCTATGGGGCAAAAATGGGAATGGGGAAGGGCCATGGAGAAAGGGGGAATTACTGCCCCGCCAACCTTGGAATGGGGTGGTAATTCCCCCTTTCTCCATGGCGGACTCCGGCATGGACCATGGTGCTAATATGACCATGGTGCTAATATGACCATGAGTCCTAATGAGGGCCCTTGTGTCCAAAGGTTGTATTCTGACCCTCACACTATAAACTAAACTATAAAGTGAAAGGGGAAATGTCTTTAACCTGCTTGAAAAAGGGTTCATAAATGAGGAATAAATGGTTTCTACTCAACAGTTCTCCAAGGATAAAAAGTCCTTGTTTAAGAGGGTGATTCCCTTACCCTGGATTCCTCTTTAATACAAAGGAATCTTCATACAACAGTTCCATTTGTGTTTATTAGCCCACAATAACACTGTCATGAATAAAGCTGCTTAGCCTTGTACTTTTGCTTCTTTCATTATTCCTGATTTTCTTTTATGCCAGGACTTTGTTCCTTTTTTTCCTGAACAACACAGTTCTAATATTCTTTCCTATGGTTTCTTGCAGTCATATACATGCAATTGCCTGGTATACTCTCCTGCCAGGACTTCTTGTAATCACTCACTTGTATTTCCCTGGTATACGCTCCTGCATCTTGTATTTACACACTTGTAATTGCCTGGTGTACTCACCTCTAGGGCTTCTTCTATTCACACTCTTGTAATTCCCTGGAGTACTCTCCTGCCAGGGGCTTCTTTATATTCGCACGTTTCTCCCCCCTTCCACAGTTACGCTTTCTCTTTGTTGTATCCTCTTGATATATTATCTGATTCAGGTTCCTCATGTATTTGCATTCCATACATTCACATGCTGAATAGGGGTCTTGTTTGCCATTCAATTTCTCGCTTCACAATTTGTCCCTTTGCTTTCTCTCTTTCTTCCATTCTATTTACTATTATTCTTGTTTGATGTGCTCATTGATACCCCCCGGGGATCCCACTATCCTTGGGTTGACTCACCAGTTCTTGTTGGTGTTTTCAGGCTCGTTCACGGTCAACCGGCACAGGTGCACTCACTGCTTTCCTCTCGTAAATGCTTTCTCTTCATTCAGGTGTCTGTCGTGACTTCGCTTCAGCATGCCCAATTCGCTTCATGCTCCGGAAGATAAGGTACTGCTTCCCGTCGTCGGTGAACGCCCAAGAGTCTTTCCCCAACTCCTGGCGTTTCTGTAGCATGTCCTGACCTTGCAGTGTCTCCCTTCTTCCTTGATAGAGAGCCACGTGGCTCCACCACACTGGTCTGTGATTCTCTGAATCTCAAGCCTCTCATAGAGGTGAAACTTCTTCTCGACAACAGCAGCAGCCCCTGTATCTTTGCCAACTCTTTGGGCTCTTCTTAAGAGAAGCAATAAAAGAATGAATCGGAAGTAACCAGGAACCATGGAGGATCTTTAAAGTGCCTTTCTTTTGTAGCTATCTTGGTTACTGCACTGCTCTGGGTTTCTCTCTCTCTCTCTCTCTATCTCTCTCTCTCTCTCTCTCTCTCTCATGCAGCAAACAGTTCAATGTCATGCTGCTACATCTTGGAGGGTCTATTTATTGTTCTCTTACTATTCTGGGGTGGAAGTCAGAATACACTCATTCTGCTGTGGTTATACTTAACGTTTTGCCCAGGATCATCATTTGTTTCAATGACAAACAATAATGTGTTTTAGATGAAGTATTTTGTTTTACAACAATGGTTCGTGTAGTGCTTTATACGCGGCTATTTGTGCTGTGATTTAGCTTTGACGACATTTTGGATATGAGGGTGGTTTAGTGGTGAACTCATGGTTTGAGTGTGTGTATGTTGTTGTAGCAGTGATGGCATCATCTTTAAGGCGTGGGCTTTTTTATATTGAAGCATTTATATCGGCAGGCTTTACCAAATGCTAGACACCGTTGGTTATACAGTGTTTGTGTTCCTGTTATCTGGACCTTTTCTGAGCAGAACCAGAAGCACATCCTTTTCTCTGCCAATTTCACATACTTTGCTCACCCCAAACTTCCTTCACCTGAAGCCATCACAAAAAATACAGTTTATTGTACATACAATTTGCAATATTTTGATATCAAAGAAGAAAAAATCTTCACTAAATTGACAGTATTACTTGGGTCTAACAAATCCTGTTTCCTTAATTTTACTGCTCACTCTACTATTAAAAAATGGCTAAGACCGAAGTCGGCTCTGCCCACCCCAAAAACAACTTGGGGAACCGAAATTCAGGACCTAATTCACAGTGCATACCATGTTGGACACAAGACCCCCTTTTCCACTATTTTTACAATAATACTGGACCTGTTACACTTGCACTGACCCCATGGAAGTCGCCCTTTGCACCCAACACTGCCACTTCGGATGGTGCCCCCAAGCGTGCCTTACGGTACAGAGGGTTTTATTTCCAACTCTTTGGGCTCTGCTTAAGAGAAGCAATAAAAAATGAACCGGAAGTAACCGGGAACCATGGTGGAACTTTAAAGTGCCTTTCTGTTGTAGCTATTTTATGGTTACTGCACTGCTCCGGGTTCCCTGCCCGTTATCATAAGTCGGAAAATAGCGCTAACAAGATGTGCAAAGAAAGCGCATTTTACCATTTGACTTGCTATTACCATGGGCAGAGAAGAGCAATATGCCTGTTTTTACTACCGCTAAACGTGTGCGCTCTGAAGTAAACTGTAATCATGCAGCACATTTCTCAAGCACCAAGTATCCATGGCTACCCCAAGTACAAGCTTGTACGAGTGCTGTGCTTCGCAAGGCTGGCAGAGTGCTGTTCTTCGCAAGCTTGTGCAAGTGCTGTGCTTCGCTAGGTTGGCAGAGTGCTGTGCTTCGCAAGCTTGACAGAGTGCTGTGCTTTGATAGGTTGGCAGAGTGCTGTACTTGGGTAGGTTGGCAGGGTGCTGTGCTTTGCATGGTTGGCAGAGTGCTGTTCTTCGCAAGCTTGCACAAGTGCTGTGCTTCGCTAGGTTGGCAGAGTGCTGTGCTTCGCAAACTTGGCAGAGTGCTGTGCTTCGCAAGGTTGGCAGAGTGCTGTGCTTTATGAATATCATTTGTAGCTTGTATTTGACCATGCCGAGTCGCCGCCGGAGTGTGTTGGAAATGTGCAGAGTTGGAAAGCACAAGGAACACACTTGTGAGTATACACATTAGAGTATCCATCGCTTAAAAAAGCGCCATTAGGAGAATTCCTTACCATGGATCACTCACCCGAACGTGCCGTTTTTCTAGCTTGCAATGCTTCAGATAAGATTTAGAAACTGAAGCATTTTACTGCCCATTTTTTTAAAATTGCGACGTAAAGGATTTTTATTGCGTACAGAAGAAATTCATAATATGATTTTTAAACCACACTTCTCTGCACCTAGTAATTCAAGTCAATTAAAAGATGCATTTTTACTTTAAAGCTCCTCGTCAGCCAAGGCATCGCTCTTCCTGTTTTTGCTGAATGATCTTGTCTGCTGCCTGGAACCTAGGACATGTGTTTGGGGCGGGGGCAGGGAGGAGGTGTTGAAGAGTGGGGTTATGGTGTCCTAGTATTAGAACCCGCTGTGCGTAACTTGTACTTCATATCCCCATTCTTGGATTAAAGCGTTTTAGGTACACCACTTTTTTCCAGTTCAGCCAAAGCTCCCAAGTGTACATTACATTGTTTTAATATTAATTTGGCTTAAACCACTTTTACAGGTGTTATGCACGATTTTATGCAGTGACCTGGGGGAGACAGCACCAGCCTTGTGCGCTTGGCAATAGTTAACCCAACCTTTGGTATTCGCATGTACTTAGACATGTTATTAGAGTGACTGAGCAGCCAGGCTTATCTCAAGAGGGGTCAATGTTAGTAGTAAGGTTGTTGCACATAGATTCACAGTGACAAGTATCCAAATAAACACACTCAAGGTGTCTTGTTTAATCAATTATTAATTTATTTAACTGTCAGTTGAACAAGCCTTCTTTAGAATGGAGCAATATAGCAGTAATACAAAAATACACTTCAATATTACACTCAGTTTCTTTAAATCAGTAAATACCCATTTGGGATGGCACACAGATTCTTCCTACACCCTAAGGTGACGTAAATAACTAGGGCACCGTGGACATTAATATATCACTGGTACATTTAGAGCAATACTGAGGTTGTGTTAAATAAGGAGAAGATGATGGAATAAAACAATGCTTAACAAATATACTTAAGCAGGTAAGTACTTTTTGAACCCTACAATGCAAAGTAAATTACCCTTTCCTGGGGTGAAAAGCAAAGCACAAAGTCAGAGGTTAGAAGAGTTTTTCTGGGAGCCAGGACAGCCAATGTTAGTTGAGCAAAAGTCTAGGATAACTGAAGCACTTCCTGCATGTAGGTAAAAAGTCTTGCACAATGTTTTAGATGTTTTGTATCAAAATGAAATCACTGTAGGGCCACAATCTGGGAGGCTTGTGAGGGGCAAAGCTGTAGCAACTCTGCAAATGCAACCAAGACAAGTCTCAACTGAAAACTAGCACAGCTACACGACAAGAGGTAAGTCCTCTTATTTTTACTGTACCTTTGGTTAAAAGAAAAACTGCTTCCAGCTGGCTTCTGTTCCTGTGTATGTCTGCAGATCCTGTTGTTCCTGGGCCTAAGTCGTGTGGACAAGATGGAGTACGTCTGGGGACTCCAGCACTATGAATGCAAGGTCGGCGGAAGCAATGAGCAAACTTCAGATCAGCAGCACTTCGCGGTTTCAGCTTTGCACGGCTCTCACAAACAGCACCATTGCGGTTCTCGGATACCACCATTGACTTTCCTCGCATCTGGGATCCAGCACCCTGTTGAGGTGGCTCAGGCTTGGTCAGTCCTGCTTCCTGGGAGTCCTGGAGATCAGGTCCGACTTAAAAACGAGGCACTTGATTCTGGCGTTCCTCTCCCTAGCAATCAGTTCCTGCAGTAGCAGTGGAAGTACAGCCAGCTCTGAGAGGATGTCCGGACAAGTTCGCTTTGGGGTTGATTGGTCCAACCAACCCAAGGGGAGAAGTCGTCTGTTGCAGGGCTTCTCCAGTAAAGGCGAATTCGGAGTTTCAGCAATGCAGCAGGGCTTCACCGGGCAAACCAAAGGTCCAGGAGTTGCAGCAAACATCTATTTCAAGTTCTTCTTCAGATTCCTTCGTCCAGTGGTCGACTCTGCCTTACAAGCAAAAAGCCTTGCCTTTTATGCAGGTTTCTCGCATTAATTTGCAGCCTAGTTGTCAATCACACAGCAGGGTGGCTTTCCAGCCAATCACCCTTGGGTGCATTCCTGCAACGAAGGAGACTAAGCACATGGAGTTTAGGGCACCTCCCTTGCTTCCTGCCCCACCAGACACGCTGGAGCTAGAGGCGGGCTTCACCAGTGAACCCTGCCAAAGACAAAACGAACAAAGGGACCAAACCTGGCTTGGCGCAGAGTAAATCTCAGGAAAGACCTTTCCAATAAGAAATAGCGAAAAAAAACACTGGGGCCATTGTCACGTAATGGTCACCCATGGGTGTCCTACTGCAGCTGCAATTGCAGCCCACGGTAAAAACACACAATGGCAGGACAAAGTAAACCACTGCCACCAGTTATTAATTGTAGAAAGGGTAACAGAAAAATGTTGCTTGAGAAACTAGACAAAGGGGATACTAAGTAACCCATCAAGCACCCTATTTAAAGATTGTGGGTGTTGGGTCTAGAAAATTACACAATGTAAGTAAAGTCAAATTCCCTTCACTGCTGTTGGAAACAGTAGGTTCACCAAGAGAAAGTATTTAAACCTTTGGGAAATCTAAGAGACTTCCCTGTGCCATTGCACCAAAGGTGCTGTGTATCACAAGGTAAAGATGATGCCTATGTAGTTTGTCAGACTCCAAAGTCAAAAGAAACACAGAGTCCAAATCACAGAACAACGCATGAGAGAGTGGGAAAAAGGTCCCACTTTCTCCAGGTTAGAAATTAAAAGTCCTAAAGTCCAGCAAAAGAGCTGGGGTTCTCTAAGGTAGAAGAGAATTAGCACATTTCTGAGAATTCTTCCTAACAATGGGTTATGCTTCAGCATTGGCATGTTAATGTTATGTCTTCTGATGTGGTACTTTACGCAGTCAGTCCACTTGCATTGCTTCCCAGAAATGATTAAATAGATTTTACTTGAATGCCTTTAAATATCAGCAGAAATCGCTAGCTGCGATTGTGATGAACTCTTACTCCTAAGAGCCTTTTAAGACGAGGTAGCAATACTCAGAGGCAGATCGGGATGCAGAAGTTACTCAGACATCAATAATCAAAATTACTCAGGAAGTTTGGCAAAGTGTGTTTCTATTTTAATATCAATTGTCTAAAACGGGGAGTACAAATCAAGGCAAACATTTAATCAAACCCCTACATAATCCTGTCCCTAAAAGCACCTTGACATTAACTGGGTCTCTCATCAACGCCAGATCCATGGTAGCCCATGCCTCTTAAATTTCTGACATTCTAAGTAATGGCAGTCTGGACCTACTCACCATCACAGAGACTTGGCTCCACGAGGCGGCAGGACCTACTTGATGTTAGCTGTACCTGACAGTCACCATATACTCAGAGCAGATAGACCAAAAGCTACATGTGGTGGCTTAGCCATCATCTCTAAAAATACCTTACCTATTAGACTTGCCAACTCGCCTCCCTGCTCATCCCCTGAAATACTCACAGCCAAATTGCTGCTTTCTAATAACCGCGCGCTGACCATCCACCTGATTTATAGGCCCCCAGGACCATTAGCAACCTTTCGAAGAGGACCTCACCAGCCTCATAGCAAACAACACGCAAAATCACTCCCAAACCTTACTGATGGGCGACTTTAACATTGGCTTTAATGCCCCAGACAATAAGCATTCCCCAATCAATAACAGCCTTACTTAACGACCACAGGCTTACCCAAAAAGTCCTCTTACCCACCCACATCAAGGGCAGAATCCTTGACTGGGTATCTGAACTTAACTGTAACATTGCCATTACCGACATTGTCGCACAACCTTGGACAGACCACTACTTAATCAACTTCACCACCTCACTTGATCTCCTCACCCCCAAAACTATCAGCATGATACCCCCCCTACCTACCAGAAGTAAAAAAGATATTACTGCTGAAAAACGTATCCCACTCCTCCTCCCCGCTATTAATGGCCTGGAGAATGACACTGATCCAGACACCGTAGTGGACACCTTTAACTATGCCATGACCAAGGCACTAGACACCATAGCCCCTACTAAACTGTGCAAAAGTAAACAGGAAGCACACTTGAATGCCTGGTTCACCCCCCAACTTAATGAACTAAGAAAACAGAAAAGAAAATTACAAGCTATCTGGCGCAACTCGCCTACCGACAACAATAAAGCCAAATTAGCCCAACTATCTAAACACTATAAGAAAGAAATTATCAACACAAAAAAAAACGTATCTGATGACAGAATCACAAAGGCCCAATCAAACACGAAGGAACTCTTCTCCATCCTCCGGGAAATGGAATCCCCAATACAACCAGCTGACACTGTCCCAAAGGACAAGATATGGTGTGCTAATATACAGAATGTCTTATCAAATAAAATCTCCTCCCTCCAACTAAAAATAACAAATAAAAACCTCCCTGCCCATCGCTGACCAACTATTACCACTGCCCACTGAGTACAATACTATTCGACCATTTAGCTTTAAAACAATCTCAATCATCGATACTGAAAAGGACATTCTCTCCTTGAAACCCTCCAATTGCAAGGGTGACAGTTGCCCAGCGTAAATAATAAAGGATGCGGCCAGAGACTTAGCCCATTTCATCTCAAAGCTTATCAACTCCTCATTTAAATCAAACACTGTACCCACCAACCTGAAAGAATCCTCGGTCCTCCCCTTACTGAAAAAACAAACTCTTGACCCTTCAATGCCCACTAACTATAGACCCATCACCACTGTACCCTTCCAACGCAAAATCATTGACAGAGTAGCCTACTTACAAATTCAAGACTACCTAGAAACAAATCATCTGCTAGGCTCACGACAATCAGGATTCCGCCCTCTACATGGCACCGAAACAGCCCTGCTAGACCTTAAGACTAAAATTGAGGAGTTAAAGGACAATGGCAAAACCGCCCTGCTACTACTGCTGGACTTGTCAGCAGCCTTTGACCTGGTGGACCACACAGTTTTATGTAGCCACCTAAGACTCGCTGCCAACGTCATAGGAGAAGCCATTGATTGGGTCCAATCCTTTTTAGCTAACCGGACTATGAGAGTTTTCTCCACCGCCTCTTGTGCCGATTTTATCCAAATAACATGTGGAGTCCCACAGGGATCCTGCGTTTCACCCACTATGTATAACATCTTCACCAAGCCACTATTTGACAAGTTGGACAGACTTGGTGTCACCTACACTAATTATGCAGATGACACCCAGATCCTCATACCCCTTTCGGGCACCTATGAAGAGGACCTGGCCCTGGTGAATAAAATATACATCCTCATTTAGGCATGGATGGCGACCCACGGCCTCTGCCTGAACGACGATAAAACCGAGATCCTACTCCTCGGATCTGACTCTAACTTAAAAACCTAACCCCAAACTACATATCTTTTAACATTGACAACAATATCATTAAGATTATGCCAGAGGTAAAAACTCTAGGATTCTACCTGGACTCCTCTCAACCTAAAAAGCAAGTTAGCTCTCTCTCCTCCACTACCGCCTACACCTATAAATTAATCTGAGTTGCCAGACCATGCCTGTCCAATGCCAGTTGCATTACCTTGGGTAATGCTCTTATCATGTCTAGACTAGACTACTGCAATGCCCTGTACTTAGGAGCTAACAAGTATGTTACTGACAAACTCCAAATATTGCAAAATAACGCTCTGAGAGCAGCTTTGAACATCCCTCACAGAGAGCACATCTCTAAATTCGGGAAAGAGGCCCACTGGCTAAAAATAAAGGACAGATTCCTCCTCAAAACCATATCTCTCACTTCTAAATGCCTCAACACTTTAGCACCTCCCTACCTGTCGGAAAAAATTGCCAGGAAACTCACCTCCCAACCCCTGGGATCTGCCAATACCTTCCTGCTTGACATCCCCAGATTTAAACTTACCACGGCTGGAGGAACTAGTTTCCCAGTTAAAGCTGCTCAAGCATGGAGCACACTCCCCATTGACCTTAGACGCCCCTTACCGTATGCTAGATTCAGAATCAATGCTCTCAAATGGCTTTTCTACAATGACCTATAACCTCTTCACTCTTTGACAACCATTGTCATAGCACCTGACAGCACTACTGTGACTTACTTATCTTCTTACTCATAGCTGTAACCATAGGCTCTCACTAACTTACGTTGTGCTAGTCTGACTTTTATCCGGTACACCCCACCTATGCTCCACGAATAGCAAATGACTACCCCACCTCACTCACTGTATCCACATTGTATCTAATGACTGTACTGTAGCATGTATTGTACTTCACATTGTAACTACATGTATGTACTAAATTGTTACAGGCACTGTAACTAAGCTTTGAGAATTCTTGTACTGCTGCGCCCAGCTACCCAAGAGCTTGGTGCACATTATCAAATCAATAAACAAACAAACAAACAATAAACAAACAACAGGCATCATTGGACACCGCACAAATCGATCTCGAAACATTTCATAAAAAAATAACTCTTTAATAACAGAAATTTGTCACTGCTGACGTCATACTGCGTGGCAAACTTCAAAATTTATGAGTACCTGTGGTTGGCTTTCAGTGAACATCTACATATACGTTCTATTTAGACACTTGTTATGATTGGGTACCTAAGTCAGCTGGGCATCAAAACCCACCACCAATGACCGGTCATCATTGTCATCACTGCATACACAATGATGAATTGGTCCTTCAAACTATAGGGCTCTTTATTACACTGCCCACTATGATTGGTTTGGCACCCTTGTGCCCCTCTAGAATCTTCCACACACTAGCAGCACGCAGGCTACAATCCCAGGTGCATGGAAGCTTGGCATGATCATGCCTCCCCTCCAATTTACCTACTATCCATCAACACTACTTCAGTTTATCAGACAATTAAGCTTTTGAAATTGGCCTTGTAACTATTGAGTTCGTCTGGGAAATAAAGGGAGTATACATTCACTGTGTCTTTTAGTTTTGGTACAGCCTGACCCAAGCTATTTAGATCTCACCCATGTGACTTGAAGACCACTCTTTTCGAGATTTTGCAGCATTTAATCCTATTAAATGATGAACTGTAGAAACCTTTAGTGTTTTTTCATGCTGCTTCCAACATACAAGTGCCCCTTTCTCACATTCGTTGTAGCCTTCTAGACAGGCATCAGTTTCACTGTGGTCTTATTTCCTTGGTTCTGGGCCAGCCCCATCTTCTCTGAAAATTTCCTTGCCATCAGTAATCTCCAACTGCGCCACCCATTTTGAAAGTCTTTTTCTTGTTCATTAGGGTTCAGGCCTGCTAAAGAGCGTTGTGGAATTATCCAGGTTGTATACATTCCTATGTATATACATTGGTGCATTGCCGCAATCTAATTCACTGCGTAGAAACCCTTATGAATACTTTTCCCTACTTACGTTTCAGCAATGTACACGTGCAACCTGATTTACATATTCTTCAGCGTTTCTGTAGCATGAGCATCTTCATCTCAAGCCCGAAATGTTGCTCATCTGTACCATCTATTCTTCAACTCTTTTAGGAAAAGCTGTTTCATTCCTTCTCTCCATCCAGCCTCTAGATCTGGCAACTCCTATTTCATATGATGTCATCAGGCTCCTTTCTTTGTTCAAATGCACATTTCTTCCGGTACTTCAACCAAAAGAATACTATGTCTCTGTGCATTTAGGAGGGTTTCCTCAATGGATATCTTGTCTTGAAGGTTCTCTGCGGTATTGGTATACTGACTGGGACTGCACATGTCGTCATCTCTGGATCCCAACATATAGGCAACATAGGGGCGGAGCTTGCAGTGAGGATGTCTGACTCTACCTCTACAGTGACATTGGGTTAAAATACGTATGGGGCACATCCAAGTGAAAAAGGAAAAGAGACCAGAGCGAGGAAAATAACACTCAGAGGAAATCTTTACTCAGACTCTTAAGATTAGGGATGGCTGGCGAGAAAGAAATGGCACATACTAGCACAGTCTGCCTGTCCCAGTATCCCAAGTAAGAGGCGCTAACGCTAGATGAACTCGCCACCAGCGGCGCAATCTCCCTGCCCAAGGGTCTGGAGCTAGAAGTTCTGCAGGTGCAGCAGAAGGTGCATGTGGAAGCGCCAGGTGATGACGAGAAGAGATTTGTTGAACAGAGGAGCACGGGATGCACTACTGCTAACCAACCAGCATCCGAACCTGGACCAACACTGACATCTCAGGGAGATGTAGTAAGGCAAATTGATGATGAACCAGGATAATGGCCTGCTCCTGCATTTGAAAAGCCATTGTTATGGTTCCATGTAATAATAGGACATTATTACATTGAACATGCGGGGACACGCACACAACCCCCAAAACCTTTTTTTCGAAGTGGAGTGGGGGACACCCCCGCAACCTCCGCTCCCCTTGGCCCCATATATATGGTCACCATATATAATGTCGCCACAATCTTTTCCCTGTGACATTCTGTATGGTGACCATACATATGGGGAACATATTAATGGATACCATTGCGATATAGTGGAGTGTGGACGTAGACCTAAATTACCAGAATATTTTCCATGGAACAGTGAAGATTGTGCCTTCGATCCTGCCTATTTTAAAAGACAAACGAGTAGTGGACAGCACATTAATTGCTGGTGGCTCGTTTATTCTCCTCTCAAAAATTTCGTGTTTTGCTGATGCTGCAAATCATTCACTGTTTTGTACTGGAACAGTCAGCTTGTCAGCAGCGGCTGGTGTGACTTGCACGAGAGTTCCCTGGAACACTTATACAATGTTCACAAGTGCAATGAGCGTGACCTTTAACTACAAAAGGAATGCACTACTGATAAGAATGACACTGCTCAAATTGATCAGGAAAAACGTAAATTGAAGGAATGTTTTAGACTCCTGGCAATCACAAATTATGTGACAGGCCGTAGCTATGCTTTTCATGGAAGTGTGGGTCAGTTGAACCATCCCATCAATGACAACCTATTGGTGCTGGCAGGACATTTAGGTACATTTGACTCTGTGATGATGGAAGAAATTCCCAGAGTTGCTACAAGTGAGGTGCATGGACCCAAGCTTGGCAGCAGAACTCAGAAAGCGTTGATTGGGCTAATGTCTGGGATGGTCCTGATAGAAATTCTATGTCATGTCATAGAGGCCAAATATGCTTGTGAGATCTACAGGTCATATGGCATTCGTTGTGGGAACTGACAACTGTTCTAATAGTTCTGTTGCTAACGGGAACATTTGATTGGATTCATGCCCATAGAAGAGTAAACTGCTCAAGGTCTGGCCGATGCATTGTTCGTTAGCAGACTCACCTGGACAAGGATATGACAATCGTGCTAATGTGAGAGCCCAGTGCATCTCACGCATCTACAAAAAGATGGAAGGTACTGATGGAAGCAGGGGTTTCTCTGTCCCTCTCAGTGGGAAGGTCGTGTGGAAAGTGTGCAAGCTGTCTGATTTCAGGCAAGTCTCATACATGAAGCCCAGCTGCAGGTTCCCGAAACTGAAGTGATGATGAGAAGTGGCGCGAAATCATCAATGTTGATGAAGTCCTCCCATTCGTGCAGAAATGTCACCAGGAGGGGTCTACAAAAGAAATTGCAGATGCACCGGAAACTCCTAAAGAATGACAACGTTGATGAGTTTTCAGTAAAACGAGAATGTTTGCGTGCGAGTGGGCTGACATGGCACTAGATGACCCACACGAGCCATTTTGCATTCAGCTTTCTGTGCTTTTGGAGAGACTGCCATATTGTGCATTGACAGATGATTTGAGAAGCTAAAACATCACCAGAAGCAATGTGGCTTTCTGTGTGATATGTTCAGCTAAAGTGGAGGTTTACAGAAGCATTGTATGGATCTACAAGATCTTTTCACTGATGCTCCTTGATCATCTGACACAGGTGCCACTGACCTGTTTTAGGAGATCTATTTCCTTGCCACTGTCCTTCCAGAAGAATCCTTCAGTTGTTCTTAGGTACATTTACAATACATGTATCCAAATGGTGTACTCACCCTCGTAGTAATACTCACCATCCTGGTGACTGTTGCTTTTGCAGAACGCAGTTTCTTTCACTCGTTTGAAGCTGATAACGACTTATCTGCGCTCACCAATGACTCAGGGGCGACTATCAGCACTCTCGATAGAAGATGTCACTGCATCCTTGGCATCACAGTAATATGATTGGTGGTTTCAGCCACAGAAAGTCACGAAAGGCTATATTTTGATGTGTGAATTGCGTTTTTGCCTTGGTATTGAAAAGTGTTAAATTAAAGGTTTTCCATTATTGCAACATGTTTTCATTTTGTGCCCTTAACTGTGATGTCACTACATGTGAACACTAGAGGGGGCTCTACATTTACGTTCCACCCAGGGGCCTGTGAATCCGCATGCCTGCCCTGCTACTCCTACATCGGTCTCACTACCCCAGTTACACTCTGTTGTGGCTCCCACTCTCCCAGTTCTGCCCCATGTCACTGCCCCAAAACAGCTGTTGGCCTCCAGCATGCCTCCTTGCATGGTGACAATACCACCCCTCTAGCAGTTAAGAGACACTCTATTAAAATCCTAAACGGAAAAAGGTAATTTCAGATTCATTGACCCCTGACACAAGAAGAGATTACAAGCTAGAATGTTACTTCCCTCTCTACCCCCAATTGGTTCCATCCCATCCTCTTTTTCTTGACCATCAAAAGAAGTCTCTTCTTAGCCACCCGGATTCACATTGTGATGGACAAGGGAGCACTAAGTGCTCCAACCACTTTAGCTGTAATGTTCTAATGAAGTGGGGTGTAAAACGAAAGCTTTAAAGCAGTTTACGATTTCCTCCCACCCTCCACTTCATTTCACACCGGCCCTGAGGCCTAGGAGGGCGGCAAAACGGAGATAGCATCTCTGCTTTGATTTCCTCCTACATCTCAGGAGGGTACTTTGTTTTACGCCTGCTTTTCATGCAGGTGTGAAACGGACGGATTCCAATGGAATGCGCCTCACATTAGCACCTCCGAAAAAGCAGGCGAATTCCATTGGAATCCATGATAAAGACCCGTCAGCAAATCGTATTTGCAGGTAGTCTTTTATTTTTTTTTATCAAAGGGAGAGTAAAATTACACAGTAAAGGGGATGTTGCCGAGCTTTCCTTTTCACCTTTACACTGCTGTGAGAGTGTGGAAAATTGCATGCAAGGGACCCGCAAGACGTTTGTGTAAGTGGTGGTGGCAGCCTGCACGCAATAACCATTTTTCACAAAATGACCCACTTATCTGTTTTTCTCATGTTACATATTTCTAGTTGCAACAACAGACAACGTTTACTGTCTAGTCCTGATTCTGAAAGCCTTGAAAAATGTTGTGGTTTAAAGACATTTCAAAATGGATCAACATTCATCTCCTTCAAAATGTACTTTACGACAAGAGTTCCTACGAAGCAGGGTTCTGTGGAAACGGCTGGATTTTTATGATATGATTTTAAGCCCACCATCTCCCTTAATATATGCTGATCTTGGAAGAGCTGGGCTAGAGAAAGCAGGAATTCCCCAGGGTGAATTTATGGATTATTGGTCAAGCCAGCTCGGGAAATGGATGCGTTTGAGTTGATGCTACTATAAAGTCCTTTGAATTTTTTTTCAAGAGACTGGATAAATCCACGCGATGTCTTGGGGAGGCCCGCTCTATAGGCACACCTTAGTCGTAATCATAAGAAGGCGGGAGTTGTGAAACCTTATTTGATGAGATTCAAAGATAGAATTTTTGGGAATAATTTTATGCGGTTCTGTTTTAAAGTACTTTTAAGTAATGAAATGGGGTGCCTCCACAGGTGTACCAAACCCCCCAGGTCCCCAAACCTACTCCGAGCTGGCTTTATGTAAATTTTGTTGAAACATGTATATTAAGGAGAACCGATTACATCTACATCCATATTGCCCAGCTCTATTGCCTTTGCGTACGTTCTACTTTAAAAAATGTGTACATAATTTAGCTTATGTGGCAGAATATGCTGGGTAGGAGGTCTGTGGCCCTTACACTTGTTTTTTCGAGATTTCTTCACTGTTGTATCTTCTTTCCCAGAGGGTAGATTGTTGCTCTCTTATTTGTGTGGTGTTGCCTGATGTTTCGTAATAAGGATGGGGGGGCCTCTTATCATCCTTGTTCTCTCCACTTCTTTTTAAAAAGAAAAGAAACATGCATTTTAGACTTTGTTTTAATGTTTTGATAATTGAATCTGTATTGCTGTATCTGAACACAGTTTTATGAGAGTTTTGTATTTTAGTGATGGATGAAATAATTCTTTGATGTATTTTGTGAATTTGTAAAGGTTTGATTTAAACCATGTCAAATAAATACATTTAAAAACGGTTTTTAAAAAAACAAATTGATCCACATAGTATCTGTTTTTCTCATGTGCCATTTTTCTAGTTCCAACAACAGACCAAGTTTAATATCCAGTCATCATTCTGAAAGCCTTGAACAATGTTGTGGTTTAAAGACATTTCAAAATGAACGAACATTATTTTCCTTCAAAATATACTTCACATGGATTGCATCAGTCAAGTGTAGAGATGAAGGATAACTCTGATAGTTTTGGTGCAGTAGTTTGAATGGCATTGAAGGTGCCCAAATCACTGTTGAGGTGGTTTGGAGATGCAGAAACAGTCGGAGGTCACTTCCTTGGCTCTTTAGTTGCTGGGAGTCCAAATCCAGGACCCCCAGGACAAGGTAAGTCCTTCAGTTGCACTCCCACTCCAGGGAGTTTGTCTTGAACCTGCATGGGATCCATCACCCCCTAGTGAGCAGGAGTCTGTTTCTAGTGTGGCCAGCATAGAGAGACCTTGGTCCAGCAGCACCTACTCCCACTGTTCCCTGGCAATGGTTGGGGAACAGAGCTCTCCTCTGCATTGGATGCCTTCTGTCTTCACCTCAATGGCAAAGGACTGTAGAATGGACTGCACTCCCCAAAAGAGGTTCAAAAGTGTATCCTCTTTCTTCTTCTCTTGATGGTCCAAAGATGAATGCAAGGATAAGGAGGCGTCCCTCTCTTTTTACAGGTAAAATTCTTCAGGGGATTGGTCCAAAGCAAACCTGCTCTAAGGGGTGCAATCCCTGTTATTGTAACCAGGTACATTTGCATTTGGACATCACACCCATAGTACCTTGCCCTAATGTAAAGGGAGGGGACAAGAAAAAGAAAGAGCACTGTAGCAGAAAGCAGGATGCTTGAATCCTTCCCCAGGCCTACCTCCCCTCTCTGTCTACACTAACCCTTCCCACTTCTCATGTCGGCTGGCTTCAAAAGAACTTCAGCGAACAGCAGCCTGGTGTGAGTCTGGCTTTGTTATGTAAGAGTTGCATCTGAAGCAACATTCCCAGGAGACTACCTGGGGGACGTTTCATGCCCTGGGAGGGGATGGGGGAGGTGCTACCCTTCCTGCTGGAGAACCAAAAGAGCAGCATTCCGGCTATTGTTTGTTCGACATTGCAGCTGTGTAGGCAGTTAGCCCATACACCAAGATACATGAGTCTAGTCATATCTAGGCCCTTCTCTCAGAGCTGACACTGGTGTGATAACAAATTGCTGTGGCTGTATAATTGTGTGTCTTTAGTAGTCACCCTGGCACAACCATGCTTGGCTTACATTTAAAGATATATGCACCACTAGACTTACCAAGGCGTACAATTATTATCATTTAGATGAGAGGTGTGGAATATTAAAAAGCTACCTCTGTATGCAGGGGCTTTGTTTTCCAGCAGCTGTCTAGGATGTACGCGTCACTTTTGAACCTGCTGTGTGCCACAGCAGAACTGGGGCTGTAGATGTCAGGAGACTGGTTACAGCAAATGCGCATGTGCATTATACTTCTGTCATGGAGTGTTCGGGACAATTCTCCTTCAAGGGCTAATTTCCCTCACCTAGTGAGTCCCCCAGCAGCTTTTTTTCACTTTTTCCACTCTTACATGTGTTTTGGCCTATGTGTTTTACTCATTGTGGAACTGGAGCACACCAATCCAGGTGCCCCTGTTCTTGTATGGGTTACACAGCACCTTCAGTGTAGTAACCCAGGGTTGTCTTTAGGACTTCCCTCCGACTCCATTTCGCTGGGGCTGACTACTGTCCCCCAGAGAAAGGTAAAGTTGCCATTTACTTTACATAGTCACTTTTACCACAGACCCAGTACACCCCATCTTACATGGAGTACTGAAAAGGGCTAATCTGTACCCATTTTCTGTCTGTACCTTCCTGAGCATTGTTTCGCTCTTTAACATTTAGACTTGGCTGTTGGCAGTGGTATCTACCCTAACTTTTCTACCGCGATTATATTAGATAAACGTGGTACTGCTCTTGGCTATTATATTAGCCTCGAACATAAACCTGCTTGACCAAATCGTCTTTCTTTTGGCTCCGGTTGGGTTTATTCACCATTTATTTTTGTTAAAGTCCTTCTTGTGTTTTACTTTGCGTGGCAGACTAGGTTCGTCTTCTTTGTTCACCGTCTTTTGGCAGGCTTCTGCAGAGAAGCCCTCCTCTTGGCGCCTGGGTGTCCAGGTAGACTGAATGTGAGGAAGGGGTGTAGTCAGCCCCTGCACAGGGTATCCTAGGAAACCCAAGTCACACTTTGCCATGATGGCTGAGGTGGTTGTCCAGGCTGGACAACCCCCCTGCTGCGTGATTGGCAGCCGGGCTGTGTGAATGGGGGTTTTGCGCATCAAAGACAGGTCTCTTGGGCTAGAAGTCAGAGTCGCCACTGGAACTACAAGGAACCGAATAGAAGCGAAGAGAATGACGGCTTCTGCAACTACCCCATCCCGGTGAAGCCCTGCTGCAGTCCTGAGCTATCTTCCCTTCAACGACTGAGAGAAGATCCGGTCCTGAGTCTTCTTACCGTGAGCCTGGTGGGGATAACCAGCTCATCTTCTTCAGCCAGAGGTCGCCGTCGTGGTCGAAATCACTGCACACTGCTGTAGTGGTCCGGAAAGCCACCTGACAAGCCTCTCCTGTTTTTAAGGAGCACACCTTTTATTCGTTGTCGCTGCTGCCGGCTTCATCCCTGTGTGGTGCAGACCCCCTTCAGACGTCCTCCTTCACAACGAAGCTCCAGGAATTGTGGGTCTGCGGGAAACCAACAGGAACAACTGCCGGGGCACCAGCTGCACCATTGGAATAAGGTACTGTGTTCTGCTTGAGGAACCTGGGTGAATCCCTTGTCTTTGTCTTCAAGGCTTGCCCTTGTCTTCCCTCCTTCTTATAAATTTTGCTTCCGAACATTGACAATATCAAAGTACTCCTGGCTACGTTGAAACGTGAACTGTCTAACGGTGTGATCTTCGGCACCAGGCCTCCGGTGTCACTTGAACTTGGCTCCGGCCCTTCGACTTTTGAACTCCTGTTTCTGAGTGTCTCTCGATTCTATCTGCCTAACCAAAATATTTCCTGTGATTGTTGCCTCCAACTCCCTCTGGGTATCTCAGGTGCTAATTGTGTTTTTGCCCCGGTAGCATTTCATGTCACGGATACGTGTTTATTTAGTAGACCGAACTGTCAAAATGTGATCGCAACCGTATTCGCAGTATCATGTTTTGTTCATAACTCCGGTTCATTCAAACACAGGGTACTTACCTTGAGACGCTGTACAAAATGAATTGGTTAAGTGTAGTGTATTTAACGTGTGGTTTTATTTAAAGTTTAATAGAAGTGTTGTGTTTATAACTGATGGTTTAAAAATAAATGTACTTATCATTGTTTGACCTGAAACCTTGAGTCAATGTTTGCTTGAGTCAAGGTAATTGTGGTTCCTTTGTGTAATCTCTGCTACTGCTCATATACTCTTGAGATAAGCCTGGCTGCTCCGCCACTGCTACCACTCTGACATAGTAGTACAGGCTTGTACCAAAGGTAAACTTCTATTGCCACCTGTAGTCTTAATTGTGTGTAGTGGTCCCTAAGGGCACTGCACAGCATTCAGCCTAACATGGAGAATTTATGAAATGGGGCCTGATTAGCAGGCCTCCCTTTCAGGAATAAAATGACCTACATAAATTTATTTGAAAACATTAAAAAGTCAGTGCTTTCACACTCTCATAGATGGCAATCTGTGACGCATAGATATTCTAAATTATGGAATGCCAATGCTACCACTCTGACCGTCTGAAGTGGAAGGCACCGGGGAAGGCACCCACCCCTCAAACCTCCTCCAGAGGCAACAGCAGCAGATACACACCCAATTATCATCCCCAGGCACTGGCGATAACAAATCATTATTTTCGTGAGTCTAGCCTGGAGCACTCTGACACCCTGAAGGATTTTACCAACTCTTCGAAATATTTAATGTGTTCAGTACTTTGACCCAAATCCCTGTTGTTAACCAGGGCCCATGTGGGACACACCTGAATGCCCTGGATTGCCATCAACCACACACTAGTACCTTCCTCCCAATATTTGTCATCCCAGACAAAAGTGAGATGTTTCGTTCAAATCATTTTAAATGTAACCTTGCAGTAATAATACTTACACTATCTCCACGAGGAACGTGCTTTATTTATAATTATTCTTTTGAATTCAAGGTTTTGATTACTTGCTTGGGCCAACTGCTTTAGAAAACATTCCATACGCCCATGTTGAGCTTCTTTGAAAGCCCGCTTCATGCCCCCCCCTGCCCTCCCCGCGCCCCCACCCCCCCACCCCCGATTATTGTGGATTCACACTATAATGGTCTTCCTATGTCACTATATGTTCCATGCTGGAATCTTCTCACTATTGATCTTCTCGCCCCGAGCCCTCCAGAGAATAAGCTGTCACTCTGAGCACAGTTACACTGTTGGGGTTGTTTTTCTTTTTTTTAGGGCTGCTTAGATTCCAAATCCATGTCAGGCAACGGACCTTGCATTCTGAAGATGGCCTGCCCTTGACTACAATGAACAGGTCCATGTAGAAACTGACTGCAAACCGAACCCTTCCACGATAAATCAGAGCCCAAGCAACTCTCAGCCACACCCCGTTCAACATGACTGCAAATCACAGTGGCCCTCATTAGGACCCTGGCGGAGTGGGTTTCCGCCAGCGCTAATCGCGGCGGACCCGTCCGCCGTACTACGAGTTCCCTTAGCGCCATGGAGGTTTTCTCCGCCTGGTTTTGCCGGGCGGAGAAAACCATGGCGCTAAGGGACCTCGTTGTTAATTACGCCGCCGTACTTTACGGCGGCGTAATTAACTCCTTCCCCACTCCCATTATACCCTATGGGGCAAGAATGGGAATGGGGAAGGGTAAAATGGGGATTGGGGATTTACCGCTCCGCCAAGGTCGGCATGGGGTGGTAAATCCGCCAACCCCCATGGCGCTATCGACGGCTTTCCGCCGTGCTTCGCGGTGCATTTAGCACCGCGAAATCCGCCAGGGTCGTAATGAGGGCCAGTGTAACTTAATCTGAGGCCTGTTCATCTGTCCTGCTTTCAGAGGTCTCAATGCTACCCCAAATTAGTCTCTTGTCCTTGCTGCCCTTACTCTAGTCAGTTGTAGTAAGTTTGCTCACCTCAAGTACAAGGAGCCACCCTGAACCACATTCCCAGGACACTCCCATCTTCTGACATGAAATGCTGAATAAAGCAAACGTTCTGCAGCACCTCTTTTTACAGAGGAGGCGGAGCGCTGCGATGTAGCGTGTCGATTATTACACCTCCTGGAAACCGAATTTTTCCAGTATCTACCAGAACACCTACAGTTCAACCAGTGAGCCAAAGACAAGCTGTGTTGCTGTCTTAATGAGCAACAACAACTCCTTTGCACTAGAACTTGTCATTTTAGGCTCGGGAGGATAGCTCAGGGGCAACCCGCGGAGCAACACAGGTTCGATCCCCGAGTCCGCCCTTAGAAACTTCTGGGTATTAAGCGCGTTATAAATAACCAATTACAATTACTGAAAGAAGGCACCCTATGTGTTCTGCTCATGCGCAGGTATCCCCTTACCACTGGAAGGGCCTTAAAGGATCTCCTTGGAACACTGTAAAAGCAGTTATACCGCTGATGGTAAATACCACTTCACTATGTGGTGCATTGTCAATGCCACAACATCCCCCCCACCCTAACGTCGAATGCATAGGTGATTTCACTATAATGAATAAGAAGACAGCCTTAAACCTGCAGTGGCATTATGCCAACAGGTATTTTCTCCTGTCTAAGTCTGGGCCTTCCAATTGCCTGCTATCCTTACAAGAAAGTTTAGAAAAATGTACTGTATTGCTTTGCTTAATATTCATTAAGGCATTGTTTTTAAAAAAAAAACTTTATTTATCATTGCACACAGATAATGCACATACATATATCTGTGTCATTTGTCCATAGCATATCTCTGTCCCAGTCCGCCTTAGCTGGCGGGTTTGCATTTTTCCACTTCATTAATATTGCTCTTTTGGCTATTAATAGGCTCAAGTTTAAAAGTTTTTGCCTGGTCGGATTCATTTTCCCTACCGCACTCAGCAAGCAAATCCGTGGTGACCATTCCACCGGCTGATCTGCCATTCCATCTAGAGCGCCCACAAACCTCTGCCCAGTAGTCTCTCAGCTTTATGCATGCCCAGAGCATATGATATATATTCGCGTCTTCAGTGTTACACCTCAGGCAGGTTCCCGGTGTGGCAGGATAGATTTGTTTGAGCTTTACAGGGGTATAATGTGTCCTATGTACTATTTTATAATGTATTAGTTTGTATCTGGAGTTGTATGATATTTGTTTGGTCAATGCACAGATCTCGGACCATTCGTGATCTTCTATTTGTTGCCCTAGATCCTGTTCCCACTTGTTCCTGGCCATGTGGTTCCCTGCTGGGCATGTCTGCACTATAACTTTATACAGTGCTGAGGCTGTAATTTTCTGTGTCCCCACTGTAAACATATATCCGAGCCCCATGTTTATCTTCGGTTCTTTTGGGAAGGTAGGGCATGCATTTTGTATGGCAGATTTTTACACAAATATATTGTTGTTTATGTTTGTTTGTATTTCCCACTTTATCCTTGATATCTTCCCATTGCACAAAGCTCTTTTCTGGTAATAACTGTTCCCATTGAGCAATACCTCTAGCGCTCCAATGCATAGCCACCTCCCCATCTATAGTGAATGGTGTTTGGGGGTCGCCCCGGAGCGTCATACTTGGGTGGTATAGCCTGTCTGTGCCAAATATGTCGGCTGTTTTGGGCCATGCCGTGGCCGTTACCTTCGTGGGGTCTATGGTGTTATGGTGTTTGGGGTTTGGTCTAGTTATCTTGTGTAGCGCTATGATTGCTTCTCGTTCTTTCAGAACGGGTGGTGGGTTCCCCAGGTTGAGAAAGTGTGTGGCCCATTGGGTGGCATAGTGTGCCTGAGCAGCCAAGTAGTATAGTTCCAGGTCAGGTGCCATCAACCCACCCCTCGGATACGTATAAGTTAATGTCTTCCAGCTTAGCCTAGGATGTCCTCCCCACATGAACGTGATGCAAGCACTGTTCATTTTAGCAAATGAAGCACGACGTGGCCAGACCGGTATTGTATTGAACAGATAGAACAGTTTTGGTAATATTATCATTTTGATTAGGGCTATTCTTCCCATCATTGAGATGGGAAGGGCGTTCCAGCGTTTCATTTTTGCACATAAGGTGTCAGCTAATGTGCTGTAGTTTAGGGCACGGGACAGTTGGGCTGTTCTAGCAATGTATGCTCCTAGGTACATTATATGCATCGGGCTCCAGATGAGACCATGTATGTTTTGGGGTTCTATTGTATTTTCTGTGAGCGGGAATATCTCTGATTTGTTGGTGTTGAGTCGTAGGCCGGAGTATTCACCGAACCTTTTAACTTCTGCCAGGATCTTGCCCATTGAGCGATCTGGGTTCCGTAGATATAGTAAAATATCATCTGCATATAGAGTTATAATTTGTAGTTTGCCCTCGAGCCATAATCCATATGAACTGTAGATTGGGTGCCCCCGAGTAGTTCTAGTCTGTCTGTTAAGGTGCCATGTACTCTAATCTTGGCGTAGGGACGTGCATATAATATTTGTATCCATTTTACGAAATTGGGGCCAGACCCATAGTTTCGTAGTACCCCAAATAGGAAGGGCCATGAGACAGTATCAAATGCTTTATGCATATCGAGGGATACCGCTATCCCTTGAGCTTCAGGGGGCATTGTGGCCAGAATTTTGTGGCATCTTCTAATATTCGTTGTTGTGGACCTGCCCATAATAAACCCTGCTTGGTCTTCGTGCACCATATAGGGCATCAGTGGTGTTAGTCGGGTTGCTAATATTTTTGTGAAAATCTTTGCGTCTGTATTTATTACTGACAGCGGCCTATACGAGCCGCATTCCTCTCGGGGTTTCCCTGGTTTAAGCAGTAATGTAATTACTGCTTCTCTAGTAGTTTCGGGGAGTTCTCCCTTATTTAAGGCTTCCATCCATATAGCATACAATCTGGGCGCTAACAGGTGACTAAATTCGTTATAGAATTCTGCCCCAAGGCCGTCTGTGCCAGGGGCTTTCCCGTTGGGAAGTGCTTTTATTACCTCCGCTATCTACGCCTCTGTGATCGGATTCTCTAAAGAGTCCCTAGCGGCGTCGGCTATGAGTGTCGTTGGTATTGGGAGAGATATTGCTCTATCTCTTCCTCAGTGGCGTTGCACTGAGGGGAGTACAACTTTTTATAGAATGCATTGAATGTTTCTTTCACCTTACTGTGATCCGTGGTCCCTGTGCCATCTGATATTTGTATGCATGGTATGGTTGTCGGGCCTCTTTCTCCCATTACTGTTCTGGCCAATAGCCTCCCTGGCCGTTCACTCTCCCCATATCAATGTGCCGCGGCCGGTTTATCGAAGTAACGGATCTCATGATCCGCTGCTTCTATATATTCATCTAGCTTAGTCTTTATCTCTGAGCTCAGCTGTGATGATGGGGTGTGTGCGTACTGGGATTGTAGGGAGGTTATTTGTGTCTCAAAGCGCGCCAGCCTACCCCTGATATCCTTGAGGACTCCGCATTCAGTGGATATTGAATTGCCTCTTATGCAGACCTTAAATGCCTGCCACAATATTGCCTGACTGGAAACAGAGTCCTCATTAATGGCAAAGTATTCTTGTATTTGCTGTGCCATTGTATTTTTATAGACCAGATCCTGCAGGGCCGCAGGTTTGAATCTACATGGTGGCCTGTTCACAGTACTACCAGGAATTCTCAATGTTAGCTGTATTGGTGAATGATCTGAGTATGTTCTGGGATAGATGTGGCACTAGTAACCCAGGTCAAAACTTTGTTGTCTACCAGCCATGTATCTATTCTCGAATGCATGTCGTGCACTGTGGAGTAATATGTATATTCTCTCTTTGATGGGTTTAATGTTCTCCACGCATCTTTTAGATTTAAATCTGACATATGTGTGAGTATCTTCTGTGCTGCCTTGGTTAGTCTTCTTGGTTGTGTTGATGTGCGATCTGAGTGTACATCAAGGATGGTATTAAAATCCCTGCCACATATCAAATAGGCCGTAGGGTAGTTCGCCAGTTTTTCAAATATTGTGGAATAGAAGTCTGGGTCATCGATGTTTGGACCATATACATTAAGAAGGACTATCTCCCTGTCATAGAGAGTGCCATGGAGTAATACATACCTCCCCTCGGGGTCACATTCGGTATTAATACAAGTAAATGGCAGGGTTTCATGTATTAGAATCGCCGCCCCTCTTGCCCGTTTGGAATATGTTGTGAAATATTGGTGGGTCCCCCAATTCGGCACCAATTGCCCCACTTGCTGAGGTCCTATGTGTGTTTCCTGCAGAAAAATATTTTGGGGCTCTGTCTATTAATATATGCTAGTATCTTCCTTTTCTTAATTCTGTATCCCAAGTATTGTACATTCCAGCTCAGTATTTTTATGTTGTCCGTGACTGATTTAGCCATTATCTATGAAGTAATTGTAATCATATGTGTGCCAGTTTATTTCCATTATGCACTTAATAACCGTAGTGCTAAGTACCTGTGTGCTTTTTGTTTTAATACCTTTCGTTCCGTAACTAAACCCCAACAGCCCCAACCTGACCCCTCCCTCACAGTTGCCCAAACTTCAACTGTGCCCTTTGAATCCATACCCTCCCCACCCATCAACTTCTTGTGCACCTGCTACAGGGGGGACTGTGGCGTCTTCCAGTGCCCATGCTGTAATTGCCCGTTTATAGTATAACCGGTTCTATGTTGTTGCTCTCACTCATATTGACACATGTGGGGTTATGCTCATGAACGTGGTTTGCAAATTAAGTTATGATCACCCCCAATGTGTGCCACCCGAGGGGAGCCCTTGCTTTTGCAAGTCCATATTATATTGTGTTCGTGCTTGCTATTATATGACTTCGGGGGTTCAAGAGTTTCCCTCGGTTCTGGGCTGTCCGGTCAGAGCTGGGATGTGTGTTTCAACGAAGTTTGCTGCCTCCTCTGGGAATGTGAAAAAATATATTTTGTTCTGATGTTCTATTTTTAGTCTCGCCGGATAGAGCATTGCGTATTGCACGTGTCGCTCTCGAAGCAATTTCTTGACCCCTGTGAAGAATTTCCTTTCTCGTTGTGCCACCAGTGTGAATTCCGGAAAGATACGTATTGTGTTGGCTTCCCATCTTAGCTCTCTTTTTTTCTCTGGCAGTTTTCAAAATCAAGTCTCTGTCTCTGTAGTTTATCATGCGTGCTATGATAGGTCTAGGGTAGGCACCAGGTTTTGGCTTTGGGGCGAGTGATCTATGTGCCCGTTCCACAATGAACATTGCCGACCATCCAGGATCTCCCAGGAGATTACGTAAAAGATCTTCTACTGCCTTTTCCATTGACCCTTTCATTGCTTTCTCTGGAACTCCGACTATGCGAATGTTATTCCACTGTGACCTTGCCTCCAAATCTTCGCATTTGGATTTCACCGTCCCTAGTTCTATTGCCATTGTGGACACTGTGTTCTTCAAGGCCTCAAGCGCATCTTCTGTGCCTGATATTCTCGTCTCTGCCTCTGTCATACGCGACGTTGTTTTATCCAGTTGGGTTTTGATGGAGGCCACATTTGCTGTTATCCCGTCCAGTTTATCGTTGAGGGCAGAGAAGCCCTGTTGCATAGCTAGAAAGACCGCCTGAGGGTCCATCATCGGTACTGAGGAAGCCTGCTGTTCCTGTGGGGGCATTTCCTCAGCCATCTCAAGCTCCGTATCTTTCCGTATTGCTGTTGTGTATTTTTCAATGGTTCCTCTTCCCTTCTTAGGGCCAAAGCTCTTGGGCATAGTTTTCTTTTTATTTGAGGGGATGTAGCCTGGGCACAAGCCCTGTAATCCTCTTTTGCGTGGTTTCTATACCTGGTGGGTGTGGCGTGGTAACTAAATCTGACCTTGTGGAGGGTTTTTGGTTCGCCGTCTGAGCTGGTTCTGCGCACCTTCAAGTGTCTGTTCTATCCGGTTTTAACTCCGTTATTAGTAGTTCCCTCTTGTTGCCAGCCTCAAGCCTCTGTATGGGTCTTCTATAATTACTTTAGTGTCTTAGGGGCTGGTTCGTTGTTGACAAGGTGTGTTCTTACGTTGGTCTTTTTCGGGAAGTGCGTATATCCAGTATGTTTTGGAATTATATCTCTCATGCACCTTTTCCCCTTCAAACGGATTCCGGACCTGTCCAGATGCAATGAGGTCTGAGCTTGTAGCCCGTGGTGAGTATCCCTTCACCTCCCTGATCCCTGATTCATGCGGGAGGGCTGCCCCCCTGTGTCGCTCGCTGCCTGGGAGCCAGGTGTACTCTATAGGATCTCCAATTGCCTGACTTTAGGTTCTCTTTCCCCGCAAGGGTTTCCCAGTGTCTGCTCAATTGTCCCCTCTTGCCTGCTTCTGATGGCCTCGAGAGGGGCCTGTTACCCCTTCTTTCTGAGGATTGCGTGGTAGAGGGAGGATTTCAGTTAGTACCTGTGTGACTCCTTTCAAGTCAGGGCCGCTTGATGTTTTGGAACGGCGCTGGCCCGTTTCAGTGTGGTTCGCTGATGTTTGTCCATCGGGCGGCAGCAGGACATGGCAGGCCCCGACCCGACCCCAATGGAATGGTGAGCCGAGCCCGGGGGCAGAGGAGCACCTAAGTGGTCCGAATATCCTACCACGCTCCCCACCGGCTCATCAGTCTTCTGGACTTCAGAGGGCACTAGGCCCGCCCCCGAAGAGCAGCCGGGTCCCCGTCTCCCCCCCAGGCCTCTCCAAGTGTCTATAGGGCACGCAGAGCGGTGGACGGGCCGATCGCAGCACCGGGGCGCAGCAGGACGTGTGGTCTCCTCTCACCTCGTCTGCACCGGTTCCGGGCCCTCCTGGGTCCCGTTTCCTTCAAAATCATAGCAGCGGTGTATCTGGGGGGTCTGCAGGCATTCAACGGTATCCGGAGTGCCCGCGACTCACCTCCAGGCGCAGTTAGGCCATGTATCCCTCCGCCGTCACTCGCACTGGTTTGGCGCTGGGCTCCTCCTCTCGGTCCTCGGGCTGTCTCCGGCCCTTCTCTCTTGCAGCATGTGGGATCTAATTCGTGCTGTAGCTCAGATTTCCCTCAGACTCTTGCCTCCAAACTTCGTATGCCAAGTCTGTGACTGTTGCTGCACGTTCTTCGCAGATTTCAAGAACGGGTTTCTAGGTGTGATTATACCGGCATTTCGGCCTTGGTCACCCCCGGAGCTCACACGAGAGTGACCATTCCTTCTCGTGCGCAACAGCGCCCCCCATTAAGTGCATTTCTGAAATGATGGCTTTAGATTTTGACATTAGGTTGTTTTCTCCTCAAAGAACTAGTTTTCTGTAGATGTCGCAGCCAATATGTGTACCTCTATTTCTTACCCTGCCTTCTGGGAGGAAGAAACTCTATGGGCCACATTACAAGTATGCTGGTCCGGAAACAGCGGTGCCTGTATATCTGTACTGGCACCTTTTTCCTGTCCGGCGTAGTCCGAGTAATGATGCCGGTGACACACCGCATCCAGCAACACCATTGCCGGTATCTGCAGAGACACGCGGCAGCCATGCCTGAGATACTGGCATGGCGTAAGTAAGTGCACATCCCGAGTAGCACGGATTCGCAATCACCAGCATGGACAACGTTAAAACGATGCGGTAAACACTAGCATCGCGGATCAGGCATTAAGTGCAATCTGGTGTGTAGAAACATGCCACAGGTACACAAAATCATCAGCAGAGGTGCTCCCTATGGGCTGTGCCACTGCACAAAAGGACCACTCCCACATCCCACACCCCTTCCAATGCTAGCAGTAGCTGTAGCAGTACAGGACCTGGAGGCCTTGCCTGCAGAGCTGTTGATTGAAGGGACAGTGAGGCGGAGGATGCAGCAGAGGCACATGAGGAGAAGGAGGGACATCATGGCCCAGCAAATACCCAATATGCGGCAGGTTGCACCCCACAGGTAGCCACCAATCCCTCACCTAGGGGCCACCCTATTCAACCTCACCCCAGGTCAGATTCACACCTTGTACCGGCTAGACATGGACACCATCACCACTATAGTGGACCTGATACATGAAGACCTGGTGAGCCTCAAAAACATCCGTACAGCCACCCCCCCCCTTGCTGAAGGTAGTGTCTGTGCTACACTTTCTTGCCACAGGCACGTATCAGCACACAGTTGGGCATTCATGGGATTTCCCAACCCTGTTTCTCCCGTGTGCTCTTCCAGGTGCTTGATGCACTCCTGTGTCACGTACGGGACCACATCAGCTTACCCCGGACTGCTGACGAGGTGAATGCCACTAAAATAGCATTCCATGCCCTTGCAGGCATGCCTAATGTAATTGGTGCAGTGGACTGCACACATGTGGAGCTGGTGGCCAGGCATGCTGTGGAGGTAGTGTACCGCAACAGGAAGCGGTACCATTCACTCAATGTACAGATGGTGTGTGATGCCCGACACCTCATCACCCATTGCTGTGCAAGATTTCATGGCTCAACACATGACACCATGGTGCTGCCGAACTCCACGCTGCCTCGGTACATGGTACGACACGCTGGACATCGTACATGGCTGCCCGGTGAGTCCTACTCCAAGGGCAAGTGCTGTGGTGAAATGGGGGGGGGCAGTAACCAGCATAGCATACCTGGCAGCTGGGTGTCGTTAACCCCAAGGGCATGTGCTGTGTTGAATTGGGTGAGGGGGCAGCAACCAGCATAGCATACCTGGCAGTTGGGTGAGTCCTAATCCAAGGGCATGTGCTGTGTTGAATTGGGGGTGGGAGGGTGCGGTACCCAGCATAGCATACCTGGCAGATGGGTGAGGCTAACTCCAAGGGCATGTGCTGTGTTGAATTGGTGGGGGGCAGTAACCAGCATAGCATACCTGGCAGCTGAGTGAGTCCTAATCCAAAGGCATGTACTGTGTTGACTCATGTTCCAGTACGACACCCATGACCAGTGGATGTGCACACTGCATGCATTTGACCATCATTACTCCTCCCGCAATTATCTGAGTCAATTTCCAAAATCCTGCAAAGGTGCAAGGAACATACTCTGCGTTGTAAGTGCATTAAATGTGCAAGTGTGTAGGTGTAAGCAAAGGGGCAACACCGTAGTACCATGCCACAGTGGAAGGCCGACAGGCGTGCCACCATGTTAGATGAATATACAGTGCATACATAAGTACATCTATTTCGTACCCCAACATCCTAGTAACTACATGTACCAGAATGTACCACACCATTGTGACTACAACAGCAAGCAAAAACGCAGTTAACCAAAGGCACAACTCATGATACATAGACACAAGCTGCATAGGCTAACTCCCCCAACACATCATCTTGCTGCACATACATGTGACTGGTGCAGTCAGCTCATAAGTACCGGATTCATGACTCCATTACGGACACTGTACTAATCAATGCATTCATATTGAAACTTGCAAAACTTTACGTCACTGAAAGATATACCATCCCAAATCTATGATGATTAGAGTGGTCACCACCAACCAAAGCATCCTACCCTTAAACACCCTCCACCACCATTTTGTAGTTACTGGTCCTCACCACACTCACACATTACACCCATATGTGTGAGTCACGACACAAAGTCCCAACAGAGATTTTGTAATGAAGACTGCATACCCTTCGTACCACTAAATCACACCAGCACATCATGCACATATAGTTCTTTTTTTAATTCGTGGCCCATAACAGACATACTTAAATTATGTGTGTCACTTGCACAAGAAGTGATGGAACCACATGTACTGTATTAATGGTCCATGTGAATGCAACTGCAAAACACCCCCCCACAGGCATACTGACCAAGTGCCCTATCGGGTATACAAAAGATAATGAATGAAAGCTAAACTCAATTGTGCTTGAGCATGTTATTTGTCTTAAATGTACACTATACAGCCTGTTCTCACTTGATATTACCAGGAAATTGACATGTACACTTTCTGTTGATCCTGTGAAGATAATGATGGGTATCCCCTGAAGCCATGGTTATTGTCCCCTGTCAGACAACCACACAAGATGCACGAACAGGCGTACAACTGGTCCCACATCCGTACTCGCTGCACCATTGAGCAGACTTTCGGCCTGTTGAAGGCCAGGTTCCGCTGCCTCAGCAGATATGGTGGCACGCTGATGTACAGCCCTGAAAAGGTTGGAAAGATTTTGCTTGCATGTGCCATGTTGCATAAAATGTGCATCAGGCGCAATGTCCCCCCGCCCCCGACATGGACATGCTGCCACCAGAGGACGATGAGGACACTGATGATAATGAGGCTATTGGTCATCGCTGCAAGGGCAGGGATGGACGTGCCACACATGGGGAACTTATTGATCACTATTTTTGAGCACCTGTTACACACATGGCACACGACATTGAGCACACTGGGCACCGGGCACTGTACTTTAATAAATTTACTCACACTGAAAGATCAATGTTCAGTCATGGATTTTTTTAACAACACCAAATATATCGTGAATATAAATATTTACAAGTGAAAACGGCCTTAACTCCCTCTATCATCCCACCGAACTATCCCTCCCACACCCCCTCCCCAACTATGCCTCCCCAGACCCCCTGGCCTACTATCCCTTTCCACACCCCCTCCCCAACTAATGCTCCCTACACCCCTGCCCAACTATCCCGCCCACCCCCCCTCCCCAACTATCCCTCCCCACCCCCCTCCCCAACTATCCCTCCCCACCATCCTAACACCCCCAATGGTGTCCTATTTATGTCCCCTCTTAGGCTGAGGGGTGCGCCCTTCTGCAGGGCATGTGAGCCGCTCGGAACTGCGATTTGGGCTGCTTTGCAGAGAACTTGCAGGAGTGGTAGTGGTGGATGATGCTAGTGGTAGGGGCATGTGCCGTTGATCGCAAGTGCCTGGAACAATACCGAAATGGATTCCACCAGGGATGACATAACCCCATTCCCCTCCCTCACGTGCTGTGCTAGATGGTATATGGCTGCTGTGGCTCGGCTCTGCACTCATGCGGACCTCCTGTAGGTGGCCTAGAGTGTTTCACGCATGAGCTGAGCCTCGTGAAGGTGTTTTTACACCATTCTCCCCATCGCTTCCTGTCTTGCATTCATCCTTGACAGGCGCCCCTCTACATCCCTAGCATTGCGTAGGGGTGGTTTTTGTCTGGGTTGGGGTTGATTGGGCCCACAGGACTGAATACCTCAGCATCTGCATAGCTGTGGTTGCTGGATAGATTATCTGCTCCACCGTCTTCCCCAATGTTGTCGGGTAGACACCCTTGCATAAGGGGTGCAGGTTCCTCTAGTTGGGGTGGTGGCTGGGCCACGTGTGCCTCCTCTTGGGTTGGTGACTGGGCCACGGTGCCTCTTCGTGGGGTGGTGGCTGGGCCAAGGGTGCCTCCTCTTGGGGTGGTGGCTGGGCCATGGGTGCCTCCTCTTGGGGTGGTGGCTGGGCAGCAGGAGTAGTTGCCTGCTCCCGTCTGCTGGCGGATGGACTAGAATCCTCGGTGG
Organism: Ambystoma mexicanum; assembly: GCF_040938575.1. Classification (NCBI taxonomy): domain Eukaryota; kingdom Metazoa; phylum Chordata; class Amphibia; order Caudata; family Ambystomatidae; genus Ambystoma; species Ambystoma mexicanum. The sequence continues at coordinate 515,754,457 of NC_090921.1, read as the reverse complement.
AGGTGGTGGTTGGCTGGCGGCGGCGTGCCCTGATGTTCCTCGATGTGGTTGGTTGTTCGGCCTCATTGCCAGATGATGTGCCAGTGTGGGTCAGAAAGGCAGGACATCAGTGATGGGTGTGGATTCATCCGACAGACATTAGTACTAGTACTTTCAGGAGTATGATCATTGTCATGGACATGCTGGTAGTCATGGCATGGTGCATACATTCATGTGTTGGGGATGCTGTATGGGTGCATGTGTGGTGTGCGTACATGGTGTGTGCAGTGGCTGTTGCCTGGATTACTGGTGTTTTCCGTTTTGGGTGTTATGCGTGTGCCACACAAGCTGTATGACATGGGATTGTCTGATTGTGGCACGGATGTGTTACACATGTGTCTGCTGCCTATGGCAGTTGCTGCGTTTATGGTGATTGAGCGGGATGGGACATGGTGGGTGGGACAAGTGGGCCTCAAGCAATAAAAACCCATCTCTTCAACCTTAATCCGGACTAATCCGGGATTCTCCTCTAATTGCCTTTACCACTGCTGATTCTCTCCTCCTTTTTTCGGTGTTTGTTTTGTCATGTTTTAATGTGCACTCTGAGACCTACGGCCGTGTAGCGCTTTATAAAAATTAAAATAAATAAATAATAAATATCAAGAAAGTATGAACGCATTAAATGGTGTCGAGAATTTAGAGCAGCCTTTGCTCTTCCCAAGGCATATGTTTGGCATTATATATTCACCTAGTAAATGCCATGGTTACTTTCCTCCAATTAACTGAGGCACTGCGAGATGTGACAGTCTTAATTATTTCCTAGATTGGCCCAGGAAAGAGAGGTAACTAATTGGCCACTCGTACAGAAGAGACATTTCAGGAGACAACAGTAAGCACTTCGAGAAATGCAAGACAACACGGTTGGATGAGTTGGAGGCCTCACTCTTAGCTCAACGTTGGTCTACCTGGACCCAGGAAATCCCACATTAGCTTGCAGCATCGCCTTACACATCAGAGAGTGCTCCTCAGGAGGCCTGTCCGTGAAGGTGTGTAAACAGGAATTGAAAGATGCAGACCAATGCCTGGGGTATAACACATCCAGAGGTACCTTCCATCACATGCAGGATAACACGGACACTGTGAAAGATAACACCAGAACTGATGCCCTAGACAGAGTCCTTCTGCTACAGAACATTTCAATATCAATACGTTGACAAACATCAGTGAAAGCTGATGTATAGCAAAACATTATAGACTAAAAAGGTAGTCTATTCGGGACAGAGGATTATATTAAATAATTGAAATTCCACGAGGTACATTAAAATGGAGTAATAGATGGGGGAGCTGGACAAGCTGTCTCCGACGGAGACAATTACAATGAGGCTGAGAGATGGTGCACGTCATGGTCGTTTTCTATAACTATACTCAGACTGAATGTACCCTTGTTTATGAGTCGATGTCAGTGCTTTAAGTGGGGTAAGAAACTGAGGGGGGCCCTCATTTGGGGGGGCGTGGCCTAAGACGTGATGGGCATGGCCTAATTGGTGGGCGGGGCCTAAATGCGACATGGTAAAACTGGTCAGGCCTACATTACTAAGTACATATTGTGCAGCAGACTGCTTGCTGCATGGCTTAAAGTATAACAAATCAAAGCTCAAGGGGATTATTTATTTATGTGGTTTACTGCACTGAACATAGCTTATCTGATTTGTGAACCAGATTTTATGCTACCCATGCCTGCCACTTATGCTGTGCCCATGCATTTTTTATAGAACAAAAATTGGCAATAAGGGCACATTGCTAGTGAGTCACATTGCAAAAGAAAACATTGCAAAAGAAAAAAAAAGTTTATTTGCCAGGTGGCATTTTAAAATGCTCATTTGCAACAGTTAAATACACCACAAACCACTTGTGACAATTAGAATTTTCAGGAATATTGAAAAGTTAGGCAGTGACAAAGGCAGTATTCTAATGCCATAGTGGGATGTTATAGCCCAGGGCCAAGGCCTTATCTGGTGTATTGGCCCACACTCAAGTAACAAGGGTAGGATTTGTCAACACCCGATTGAAGCCCCTCTCCCATTTTGTTATGAAATTAGAATACAGCAAAGTCCCATCCATGAGTCAAAAACGAAAGGTGCTTTGTACATTGGAAAGGATTGTACATTGGAATGGATATGGTGAAAGTGGAATGTCGGCTCATGGACATACAGTAATTAGCACCAGGAATAAAGATCAGGGTGTTAAGGGCCAGCATTGTGTGAATCAAATCCGGTATCAAATCCGGTATGGCATGCCAAATGCAGTAATTAGCACCAGGAATAAAAATCAGGGCAACATAAATGAAAGAAAATGATCATCAAGGGTCAGGAGAATGCTTCATATTTGTGCTAGGCAAAGGAAACTACCCTTCACACAACCAAGATAGTCCAGAGGACCAAAGACAACTGAATATCAGGGCGCACCAGGCTGGTTCACAGAGCCACCATGAGGATATTGCTGACTTCGGTGCAACAAATGGTGCAATGGGAAAATAAATGGAAGAAAATGCATGCGATCCCATACTTGCCAACCCTACAGATTTAGGCAGTAGGCTACTGCCTTTTAAGCAGTCCTAGCGCCTACAGATTTCAGTGACAGATCCTACTGCTTTTTACAGTGGCGGCATGTAATTTTTGTGACTCTAAGGCAGGCTTCAGGACAAAGCATGCAACACATTAGTCTGTCTATACAGTGGACTGGTAGGTGATTACTTTAATTGGACTCAGACCAATCCACTGAACTGACCGCTACTTGACTCTGTCCTGCACTCTTGCCGGGACAACTCTTAGGTGAACCACCAGTGAAAGCGAGTGGCAGAGTGTAACACCATCACACTGCATCTGCTGACAATTTGGTGTTAAGTTACCATTCACAATTATTCAATTTTTACATTTCAACATCTTTCCATGTTGTGCTGTTTGCATGTTTTGTATTTCCCTGTGATGTCATTGTTAGGGGAATTATTATTTTTGAAACTTGAAAAATCCTACACATCTTTTTGGTCACAGAATGTTGGCAAGTATTCTTTCTTTCATTTATTTTCTCCGTTCCAAACTTTCTGCTGTTTGTTCCCTAAACAGCAGAATGTTTGGAACAAGGAAAATAAATGAAAGAAAATGCGTGCGAGACTCGCACGCATTTTCTTTCATTTATTTTCCTTCCTGGGACTCTAACTTCCTCTGGTAACCCTCCCGAGGGGTTGCCAGAGGAAGTTAGTTTCCAAGGTGCTCTTCCAGCAGCACTGCAGCAGGCAGCTGTGACTGGCAGAAGTGTCAGCCAGTCACAGCGTCGCTCAAGCTGTGACTGGCTGGCAAGTCTGTCAGTCACAGGCTTGCCTGACTCTGCCATGCCTGATCTCTTGAAGGGTGGCCGGCGGGCTCATCTCCCGTCGCGTCTGTGGCGGGAGATGCACCCGCCTTGGCTTGGTGGGATTGGGGGGCCCCGGCAGGGCCCCGGCTCAGTCTCACTTTTTGGAGACTGCCGGGGCCCGGCCCCGGCAGGCCCCAGCCCACTTTAAGCACTGGTCGATGTCATACAGTAGAAAGGGAGAAATGGGGAGGGGGTGGTTTCTGGAAAAGGGGTAGGGGAATTCTCCAATAGCCCTGATCAGATAGAGGGAATCAGCATGGCTAAGTTCAACTCAGATGAAATAGGGATGAACTTGATGGTTGTATGTTCAAATGGAAATAGAAACACGTTTGTACAAGTTTATTTTTCTCCTCAAGTTCCAAGTAGTGAGCACCTTGAGGGCAGCCGACACGTAACACCACCATCTAGGAAGTCTGGTCTAATATCCTCAGATGACATCACTCAAACAGCAACATTCCAGACAAGCGAGGTAAAGGGAGAGAGCAAGATGTGAAACACCACAACCATTCACTATAGCCTCCTGCGCAGCTGTAGGCACACAATATCTAACTGTCGGTTGTTGCTGGTGTGCCTCTCCGTTTTAAAATCTGTCCTGCTTACCTCGATTGTGTGAAGCCCTATCTCAACACAAGGAATCTTTGTTCATCTACGGCGCCTACTTTCATTCAGCCTAGATATAAACTGTCTCACTTTGGAGGGACCTCCTTTGACGTCCAGGCTCTCTTGCAATGGAATCTTCTTCCTGCTCCAACATGCCCTGTGAGCCCCCCCCAGCATATGGAACACACATGACACAGTGTTCTCTGTCAGGGCTCCACGGTCACACTGGCGATCCGAGGTCCGCCACGTTTATTACACACATGCGGCATAGTTGTGTCACTCGTCGCGTGTGCCCTTAAAGGTACATGCACCACACTCCTCCTTTTTCATAAAAAACAAATACAATAGGAGGCGTCACATATAGTTTCAACACTTCACTGCAAACTTGACAAACCCCTTTATTTACTTCCCTCCCAGGCCCACAAGTTTATGCTCAGCCTGTGGACTGTGCACACCAGTTCAGGGGTCCAACACATAGTCACTGAGATGGGCAGGCTTCCCACTCCCTGCCCGCTGGAGATACCTCCTGCCCGCCTCCTGGATCGGGTTCTCCTCACCTGCCTCCCCTCGACCCAGTGGACTCGACAGATGGGCCAGGCCACTGCCCTCATCCGATACCTCATCACATTCTCCGGCCTGGTCTCCCCCATCTGATATTTCGGGTGACAGTGGCAGTTCCATCCGGCGCAGTCACCATAGAGCCATGCGCAGCTACCACATCCATGGGACTAGGCTCATAAGTCAGCTTGCCTTGTGGATGCCGGTTCCTCACCAACACTTCATCACCGGGGATCAGCTGATGGGGTCTGATGTTCTCTCCTTCTGTCCTCAACCTCCTTTCTCTCTCCACCTGAGCGTCGTCGATCACATTAACCCCCTCAGACAGCGTTGAAACATTGCTTCCGCTGATGCCACTCTAGTCAATGAGGGGGTGTCCTATATTCCCTCAGAAACTGGTACAGCTTCCGTTGTAGGCATTGGCCCTGTCCGGTTACATTTGGTCGAAAAAAATTGGTCGACCAGACAAATGGTCGAACCAATTTGGTCGAAAACCAAATGGTCGAATTTTTTATTTTTTTTATTTTCACCCCTTTTTTTATTTTTTTGGGGGGGTCCCCCGAACCCCCTTTTTTTTCTAAAAACCCCTTTTTTTAAAAAACAAAAACCCGAAAAATAAATATATAAATAAAAAAAAAATTCGACCAAATTGCGTCGACCAAATGTCATTCGGCCAGTTTTCAGTCGACCAAATGACTGGACACCGCCCTGTCCATGAGCAATCCAGAACACTTTGTTGAGGGTCCTCATGAACTGTTCGGCCCCGCTGTTGGCACGGGGCCAAACTGGTGTGATCTTTCTGTGGTGGATGCCATACTCTTCTATCAGCTGAGTGAAGCTGTCCCCTTGGAACGATGGTCCATTATCGGAGCACATGTCTGAGGCAACCCATGTGTGGCAAAGATCTTCTCCAGGGCAAATGCCACCTTGTCAAACAACACCGACTCGATACACTGTACCTCAGGGTACCGTGACCACTCACCCACCACCACTAAGAAGTGAGTGTCTCTGCCGGTGGAGCCAAAGTCTGCATGCACACTTTCCCAGGGTCTTGTTCCTCGGGGCATGGCTTCAATGAGGGGCTCTCTCTGTGCCGGGGTAGCCACCTGACAGCAAACACAGGCCAACACAAACTCTTCCACCTGTTTCTCAAGGTCAGGGAACCACACTTTCTGGCGTAACCTTTGCCGTCCCTTGATGGCCCTGGTGCGCCAGTTCGATGACTTGTGGGATTTTACATGACGACACACAATGTGGTCTCCCCGGAGTAAGAGCCCTGACTCGACAAATGTCTGCTCCTCTTTCACCCTCCACAACTGTTCCTGCATCAGCCTTGCCTCTTAGGTTCTTTGTGCCAGGGCGTCCACCACTGACTTCAACGACCCCTGCTGAAAGGCCATCTTCAGTATCAGGAACCACTCATCCTCCGCCTCTGCCTTTTCAAGCTCTTGGAGTGGCACTGAGTTCGGGGTTGTCGATTCAACAAGCAGCTGCACATGCTTGTCGGCCTCCTCACCACTGATATCTTTGCATTCTTCTACCCCACCTCTTGGGTGTCCTGACAGATAATCTGCTGCATTGTTGTTGCCTGGCCAATACACCAGCGATACCCCAGGAGCGCTATCATCCACCTTTCAATGCGGGCTGCAGGCTTTGATGACGAACCAGCCATGATCAGCAGCAGAGGTTTGTGGTCCGTCACCACTGTCACCGGCCGGCCAAGCATGTAAAGTCAAAAGTGCTGACACCCCTAAAAGACTGCCAGGGCCTCCCGCTCAATTTGTGAATAGCACTGCTCTGTCTCAGACAGTACCCTCCTCGCAAAGGCGATCGGTCCGATCTCTCCTTGTAGGTCTGTCTGGGTAAGAACTGCACCCAGACCCAATGGGATGGCGTCCACCACCACCTCCGATGACAATGACGGATTGAAAAACGCCATGGTGTCTTCCGCTATTAGCGCCCCTTTCACATCCTCGAACGCAGCTTGTTCTAGCGGGCCCCGCTGCCATGTCGCATCCTTCCTAGTGAGGTTTCTCAGGGGCTTGAACCTGGAAAACAGGTTCTGTATGAAACAGCTACAGTAGGTGACCATCCCCAGAAAGCTTTGGACTTCAGTTACATTCTTCGGGGGCCTTGCCTCCATGATGTCCGTGACCTTCCCGGTGTCGGGTGACACACACCCTTCCTTGAAGACGAACCCCAAGAATTCGATCTTTCTCTTTGGGAATTTGCACTTCTCTTTGTGCAAAGTCAGCCCCACTGCCTGCAGCCGCTCAACCGTTCCATATGTTCAGCCACCATCTTTGCGGACACCAGAATATCATTGCTGATATTGAGAACACCATCCAGATCCTCCAGGGCCCTGCGGATGATGTTCTGGCACACTTCTACTGCTGTTGACACACCAAAGTCTAGGCGTTTATAATGGTACAGGCCCTGGTGTGTGGTAAAGGAGATGATGTAGCTCGAGTCCAGGTGTAACACCACCTTATGATAGCAAGCATGCAGGTCAAGTTTCGAAAAGAACCAAGCCCCTTGCAGTTCCGTGATGATGTCATCAATCATGAGCGTGAGGTGTCTCTCTTGCTTTATGGCCTTGTTCGGGAGCCTCATAACTACACAGACCCTTACCGAATCGGGCTGCTTCGGCTTACGAGAAATGACTATAGGTGACACCCATGTGGTAGGTCCATCCACCTTCTCTATAATGTCCAACGACAACAGATTATCCAATTCCTTATCCACCAGTTCCCTCAGATGGAATGGGACTCTGCAGTGCTTGAGTGCAATTGGCTGTATGGACTCATCGATATGAATCCTCACCGGTTCGTCACACATGCGGCCTATGCCCTCAAACAGCTGGCTGTACTTCATGATAAGTCCCTGAACGTCCTCCACGTACACCGCATATGTGAAGCTTACGATGCCCAATGCTTCAGCTCAGGAGAGTGTTGCTGCTAATGCTCGTCACATAGAACCGAGCTTTGATGAATGTGGGGCCATGCTCGACCATCGCCACAACCGCTCTGGCCAATGGGGTGGGCTGCTCACCGCCAAACGGGAAGATCTGCGCTCTCTGCTTCTGCATCGTGGGCGGCACCACCATGGCACCGTAATGCACTCTTGCCATCATGTTCACTGATGCCCCTGTGTCCACCAGCACAGGTACCAGACACCACGGTTGTCTTCTGGGAATAGCGGACTGACACTGGAGATGAAGAAGATATTTTCTTCCTCGTCCTCTTCCTTCACTTCCTGAGTCAAACCGTCTTCTCCTTGGTCAAGCCTGAGAGACGTGGGGCGGGCGCTGTCGTCAAAAGAATCCTGCCCATGCTGGCCCTCTCTGCACCACCACTGGTACAAGTGCCCTGCACATATGGGCAAAGTGATCAAGTGGCCCACTGCATCCACATGCCTTCCCTTGCGCAGGGCATTCCGCCGGGTGCGGGAGAACATAACCGCACTTGAGGCTTGATTCCAGTGGCCTGCCCCCTTTGTCACGGTGGCCACCGCTCGGTCTTTGGGCACCTCTCCCTCCTTGACCTCGGCCCACGGCACATACGTCCTCTGTCTTCCCTGGCTGAATGGCCGCGTCCATTTTCAACGCCCTCACTTCAGACACCTCATGGGACCGGCCCAGCTCCAATATGTGGGGTAACGTGTGTCCATGTTCCCGCAGCACCTGCCTTATCTGCTTGCCAGACGAACAGCCCTGAACAAGCTGGTTTCCGATCATGGTCTGTGCGTTCTCCCAGGCACACGAAATCGACATCTGCGTAGACGGCCATAGAACGTGTCTAGAGAATCATCATCTTTCTGTATGGCGCTGCACATGGTGAAACGTTCATAGTCTGCGTTGGCTAGAGGCATGAACTATTCACGCAAAGCGTTCTTGGCTGCTATGTATGAGGCATCCACAGGTTGCAAAGATGGAAACATTTTGTGCACTGCGGGCCTGCCGAGTACAGAAGTGTGGCCACTTTACTATCATCATCAGTCTCACCCGTTGTCGTAAATCTCCTCCGTCTCACCTGGGATCGCTTCTTGCTCTGTTCTGCGGGAGGATTCCTCTTGCGGGCGGATCGGGTCTTATATAGGCTCGCACGAGTCTCGTCCGACTCCAGCGCGCGTTCAGAGTTCCAGGAAGGTCGCAGTCACAGGATGTCCAGGAAGGAAGTAGCGGTCGCTAGATTTGAGGATTCCAGGAGCAGATTTAGAGGGGAAAGGTGGAAGGAAAGAAGAAGGGACCAGGAACTAGGAATAGTGGATTCGACGAACAGCACACACACGTCTAGTCACTACCTAGTGATAGCGTTCAGACGCGCGGGGCCGCGGCCAATTTATAGAACGTGCTGTGTCCGACGTAAAGGCTGGTGCGAGGCAAGTCACTTGGCACGGCCATGTTGGGAGTAACAAGGAGTACAAGCCCCGTCGCGATAAGGACCAGGAAGTCCAGAAAGGGCAAGTTCTATGGGTCATGACAGCATGCCTCCTCCGAAAACCTGTTCCACCAGGTTTGACCGGGTGTATGAGATGGAATCTTATTTTATTTATTTTAGTATTTGTAGAGCGCACTAAAGCCCAGAGGCAACGAGGCGCTATAAGGAGATTTAAAGAAGGCTTGCTTGAGGGTTACAATAAGCGGCCCCAGAAGGTATACTTAGGTAGATTCAGTTACAGGGTTACATACGATATACAGTCCAATTACATAGTTGCAGCGGGTATACAGTGAAAGTTACAGTTAGTTACTCATATACTTTTCTAGGTAGCACGAGGCATAACAGAGAGTGTGTTAGGTGATATAGTGGAGGTGCAGACTTAGACTGACAGGCTCTTTTATACAAAGAGCTGGGTTTTTAGAGCCTTGCGGAAGGCTGTGTGAGAATCAATTGATCTAATCTGAGCTGGGAGGTTGTTCCATAGGGTCGCCGCCATAGAGGGGAAGCTAGTGCCTCCTGCTTGCACTCTGCGAGTGTGCGGGACAGTGATGCGATTAGCATAGGCTACTCTAGACGGTCTGGTGACTGTTTGTCTGGTAATCCTCTGTGTCAGATAAGGGGGGGCCTGATCGTGCAGACATTTATGTGTAAGGGCCAAAGTTTTGAAGACCACCCTTTCCTTGATGGGGAGCCAGTGTACCTGTCTCCTGATCCCTGAGATGTGTTCCTTGCGTGAGGTGCCGGTAGCAGCTCTTAAGGCATTATTTTGTGCTATCTGGAGTTTGGTGAGGTTTTTTTGGGAGGTTCCAATGAACAACGCATTACAGTAGTCCAGTCTGGAGCCGATAATGGCTCTGGCAATTGAGATGCAGTTTTGCTGAGATAGGAAGGGCCTGATGGCATTGATGAGTTTGGAGTGATATGCTGCGGAGGAGGCGATGGCATTGACCTGTCTGTCCATGGTGAGGCTGGGTTCTAGATATACACCCAATGTTTTGATGGTTTGGGAGACTCTGATGGGAATATTATCAACAGTGAAAGATTGATAGTTGGCGTCAAGTTTGCCCAGTGTAGATGGGAAGCCGACAAGCAGTAGTTTGGTCTTATCACTGTTTAGACAGAGCCAGTTCTCAGCCATCCACGATTGGATGGTGGCATAGATCCTGTTGAGAGTGTAAAGGTCTGTGGTGTAGTCACCTGACAGGGGGATGAGGACCTGTGTGTCATCTGCATAGTTTGTATATGAGATGCCCAAGGAGTCCAGAATCCTTAAGAGAGGCCTCGTGAAAAGATTGTAGAGTGTGGGGGCTATGCAGGAGCCCTGTGGGACTCCGCATTTGATGGACTTGGGCGTAGCATTGGCAGAGTCAGAGAAGACCTTCATTACCCTCTCTTGAAGGAACGAGGAGATCCAATCGCATGCTTTGGTAGAGAAGTGGGCTGAGTATGTGAGATGGTGGCATAGCGTTTTGTGTTCGACCAGATCGAAGGCCGCAGAGAGGTCAAGGAGCAGGAGGAGAGCTGGTTTGCCCGCATCTCTTAGGTCATCTATTTGATTTTTTAGGTCAAGTAGTGCCGTCTCGGTACCATGTCGAGGGCGGAAGCCCGACTGGCATAGGCCAAGGAGGTGGTTGTCTTCAATAAACTTTTGAACCTGCAGGTCGGCTGCTTTGTCCAGGATCTTTAACAGAAAAGGGACGGTTTTGATGGGACAGTAGTTCCCTGGGATGGAGGGGTCGAGAGAGTTTTTTTTTAGGAGAGGTTTGATCCAAGCTTCTTTTAGAGAGGTTGGTACATGCAATGATTGGAAAGAGGCGTTGATGAAGGCAGTGATGATAGGAGCCAGGGCTGGAGCGCAATCTTTGATAATGTGGGAGGGGCAAGTATCTCCCTTGCAGTTTGAAGGCTTAATGGATTTTATGAGTGCAGTGACCTCAGATTCAGTCATGTTCGAGAATTCAAATTTAGGTATTTGACTGGGAACGTCTGGCGATTGGGCTGAAGGAACTTTAGTGCGGTCAAGTAGAGCGGATAGTGCTTTTTGGTGCGCTAGGATTTTGGAGTGTAGGGTATCTAGCTTGTGTAGCATGGCTGCTTGAATTTGGTTGCACCATCTCTCATCTTTGGTGATGGTGGAGGGTGGTACGGATGGAGATTCCAATTCCCTGAGTATAGCGAAGATTTCCTTCATATCAGAGTTGGCGTTGCTGATCCTAGTGTTATAGGAGTCTGCCTTAGCCTGTGTAGTGGCTATTTTGTAGTCTCTGGAAATAGACTTGAAGGCAGTTTTGTTTGTCTCGGAGGGGTGCTTTTTCCAAATGGTCAGTAGCGCTCTCTTCTTAGTACGGAGATCCGCAAGTTCTTGTGTGAACCATGCGTTGGAATGTTTAGTTTTTTTAGCTTTTTTTGCGGTGAGAGGTGCGATGGCATCTACCGCTGTGGTTATCGCTTGGCTGAATGTGTTGGCTAGGATGGTGGGATCGTTCGGGAAGGGGGATTGAAGAGCTGGTGTGAGCAGATGTGGAAGGAGCGAGTCCTTAGTTAGTTTTTTAGAGCTCCTTGAAAGCCCTGCCGGCAGAAGGAAGGAGGGCTTGCAGGTTCTGGTGAGGCGTCGACGTGAAAGTTGATGCAGTGGTGGTCAGACCATGGGATGGGAGATATGTCGTGGAGGAGGATGGGGCAGTTATGTTGTGTCACCCAATCTAGTGTGCGTCCTTTGATGTGTGTGGGTTTAGTGATAGCTTGGATGAATCCTAGCGAAGCAAGTGCCTTTTGTAAGGATTGGGTGTTGTGGTCCGTGGAGTCGTTGAGCCCTAGGTTTATGTCACCCAGCAGCACGACTTTGGATGTTTTTTTAAGGTTGTCTGAGATTGAGTGGATAAGGGCTTCCTGGAAGTCATTGGCGGGTCCTGGGGGGCGATACACTAGATGGAATGTAATAGTAGTGTTCTGGGAGATTGTGAGTTTGATGGGTAGGTAGTCTGCGTTGAGGCCTATTTCTGCCTGTGTTCTTCTAATGTCAAGGGAGTCTTTGGCTATGATGGCCACAGATCCGCCCCTCTGTCCTGACCTATCTTGTCTGTAGATAGTATAACCATCAGGAATGGCCAATGAGAGGGCAGGTCCGGAGGTGTCCTGTAGCCATGACTCGCAAACAAAGAGCAGGTCAAGCTTGTCCCTGGTGATAAGGTCATGTACATCGAGCGTATGTGCAGGGATGGAGCGTGCATTGACTAGGGCACAGTTAAGGCTTGTTAGGGAGGGGCTGGTGGGCCGTGAGTTGGAAGTGGCAGTTGGGTCTGCCCTATTGTTCACAGCATTAGTGAGCATAGCAGTAGTGGTAGCAGGGGGATCAGGGTCAAACATAGCATTAGTCTCAACAACAGTGGGCATAGCAATTGTGTCAACAGTAGCATCATCAATAGTGGGCATAGCAGTTGTGTCAACAGTAGCCTCATCAACCGTGGGCATAGCAATTGTGTCAACAGTAGCATCATCAACAGTGGGCATAGCAGCAATATTAGCCTCATCAACAGTGGGCATAGCAATCGAGGGGTATTTAGGTTAGAAACTGGTTCCCAGGTTCTCTCGCTAGGAGGATATCCTTTCCATTCAACCAGGTATTGAAGTCGACCCCGTTTATACCTGGAATCGCATATTCTGGACACTTCATATTCCAGTTGATTGTCCACAATCACAGGACTGGGTCTGCAGGTTTACCGGGTGGATCGGATGTAGGGTTTCAATAGAGAAGTGTGAAAGACTGGGTGTATTCTCTTCCAGGAGTCTGGTAGCTTGAGCCGGAATGAGACAGGATTGATGATTTCCTTTATGGAAAATGGTCCATAGTACCGGGGGGCTAATTTGTTTGGCCGTAGATGTCGTGGTAATAGCTTCGAGGACAACCATACTTGATCACCAACGGAATAAGAAGGTGCTGGTCTTCTTTTGGAGTCTGCATAACGCTTAGTGCGTGTCTGGGCCTTTTCCAATTGTTCCTTGGCTTCCTTGTGTATGTTGATGAGAGTCCCAATCCATGAGTCGAGAGTAGGTACTGGTGTGGGATGTGGAAGAACAGTAGGTAAAACGGACGGGTGAAATCCTTGACTGCAATAGAAAGGGCTGACCTTGACTGCTGAGTGATCGGAATTGTTGTAGGCAAACTCGGCCTAGGGCATAAGGAGAGACCAGTCATCCTGAACCTTGGTGGCAAAACAACAAAGATATTGCTCTAGGGTCTGATTTACACGTTCCGTGGCTCCGTTGGTTTGTGGGTGATAACCTGATGAGAGAGCGCGCTGGATCCCTAGAATACGACACAGATGTTTCCAGAATTGTGAGACGTATTGAGGTCCTCGGTCCGATATGATCTTGGAAGGAAGTCCATGAAGACGGAAAATGTGTTCCAGGAAGATTCCAGCAAGTTCTGAGGAGGATGGTAGTTTATACAGAGGCGTAAAATGAGCCATGTGAGTGAACAAGTCGATGGTGACCATGATGGTCGTAAAGCCCCTGGAAGGTGTTAATTCCACAATAAAGTCTGTAGCAATGACTTCCCATGCCTCTATCTTAATCTGCCTGCCTCCACACTCCGCCCTCTGCAACTCATCCAGAACAGAACTGCGAGACTTGTCCTTGGCGTCAAGCCCAGGGACCGCATCTCTCCAGGACTGAAATCTGTACACTGGCTCCCAGTGGCTGCGAGGATTAAGTTCAAAACCCTCTGCATTGTCCACAAGGCCTTCTGGGGCCTGAGGCCCAAATACCTTCAACTCTCTCTTCCTAAATATCTTCCTTTCCGAGACCTTCGCTCATCCGTCTCCAATTCCCTCAGGGTCAGCCGCTTCTCGAAGCAACGAGCTGGGGGTAGATCTCTCTCCGCGGCAGGGGCCTCCCTCTGGAACAGCCTTCCTGCCTCCCTGAAACTTGAGGAGAACTATCTCCGGGTCCGGAAGCACCTCAAAACCTTCCTCTTTGCTTCTGCTTTCTCTCTCCCTCTCCCCTGCTAAATTCTTCACTGAAACTGCACTGAATCTGCAACTGGGCCACTCTCAGCGACCTCGGTCCTGGGCCCAGCCACTCTCCACTTGCACTGCCTCCCTGGCAACCCCTGCACTGCGGGACTGTCTCTGTATACCTACAGCCCCCCCTTCCCAGCACTTGTCTGCACTTACCTTGCACTTGCCACCAGCTGGCCCTATTTATTTATTTTTACTTTGTACTGCACTTCCCCCCTCCCCTTGCACTTCTTCCCTTCCCCCTACCCCTGCACTTGCGCGATCTGAATGACACCTGGCCTAGTAGTCTGTCTTCCCCTTGTTCCCCCCTCCCTGCCTCGTCGCGCCTTGAAACACTTGTGTATAGGCGCGTTACAAATGCCATATCATATCATATCATATCATATCATGGTCTTGTCGGAACTGGAGGTTGCAATAGGAGGCCCGCCGGTCTCTTGCTATCGTGCTTGTTTTGGCTGCATATAGAGCAGGCTTGGACGTACAGCCGAATGTCGGACTTCATTTTTGGCCACCAAAATTGTCTTTGTATAATGCGGAGAGTATTGGTAATACCACGATGTCCGGAGTGAGGGGTGTCGTGGCAGAAATTTATTATCCTTTGTTGTAGTTTTTGTGTGGGAACGACCAGGGCGCTATCCTTGAACAAATATCTGTTCTTGGATCTCAGATTCCATTGATCTTTGTTTTTAAGGTCCTTGCAGAACTCTGAGGATTGGGTTTGCATCCGCACTTCTTCCAAAAGGCTGACTGCTTGGGCTACAAAGATAGTGTGAGGAAACATCTTGGCATAGGCCCGGTCTTCAGTAGTTTTGTAAACCGGGCGCCGAGACAAGGCGTCAGCGATTATATTTTGTGTTCTGGGAACATGGCTAATACGAAACTGGTACTGGGCAAAGAAGAATGCCCAACGGGCTTGACGACTATTCCTACATTCCAAGGACTGTAGAACTTGAAGATTTTGGTGGTCCGTACGAACCTGGACCGGATGTCTAGCTCCCAGGAGGAGATGTCGCCATTCTGTGAAGGCTTGGCGGATGGCTAATAGCTCTTTTTCCAAGACGGAATAATGTGTCTCACTGGGGGTCAGAGTTCGTGATAGATAAGCGATGGGGTGTTCCAATTTGTCATCAATATCTTGTTTTAAGGCTGCTCCTATGGCGTAGTTAGAGGCATCCGTTTCTACTAGAAATGGCCGATTAATATCGGGCTGAGCTAGGATGGGGGCTTGAGTGAATTCTGTTTTTAGGCGCTGGAAGACCTTGTCTTGAGATGTAGACCAGAGGAAGGGAGTGTCTTTTTTCAAGAGAGTGGTGATCGGTTGTACAATTTCAGAAAAGGTGGGTATGAATTTCCGGTAGAAGTTGGCAAGTCACAGGAGGAATTGAACCTGTTTCACGGAAGTGGGGGTCGGCCAGGACAGTATGGCTTTTACCTTCGAGTGATCCATACCAATCCCTTCTGAACTAAGGACAAACCCCAGGTAATGAACAGAAGTAATGTGAAAGAGGCATTTCTCAGGTTTGGCCAGGAGTCTGTGTTCTTGTGGTCGTTGTAAGACTGCCTTCACGTGTTCTTCATGCTTTAACATATCTTTGGAAAAAATCAAGATATCGTCCAGGTAGACGATGACGATAAGAAACAGCATGTCAGAGAACACCCTATCCATGAAGCGTTGGAAGACTGCGGGGGCATTAGCAAGTCCAAAAGGCATGACCAGGTATTCGTAATGTCCAAAGGGTGTTCTAAAGGCTGTCTTCCATTTGTCTCCTTCCCTAATACGAATCAAATGATAGGCACCTCTGAGGTCCAGTTTCGTGAAGATGACAGCTCCTCTCACTGCCTCCAGGATATCCGAGATCAAGGGTAAGGGGTAACGGTCCTTGAGGGTACACTGATTTAATCCATGGTAATCGAGGCAAGGTCTGAGTTCCTTGGTGTCTTTTTTGGGAACAAAGAACAGCGAGGCTGCGGCTGGAGATTTCGATGGTCTTATGGTGTCGTTTTCAAGGTTGGTATCCAAGTATTCTCAGAGGGCCTTTTTTTCCAGTTCGGATAGGATAAACATCCTCCCAAAGGGAATCACTGCTGCAGGCTCTGTGTCTATGGCGTAGTCTTCGGGTCTATGAGAGGGTAAGGCCTGTACTATGGTGTTTGAAAAGACATCAGCATAATCCTGATAAGCCCATGGCAACTGAACAATGTTGGAAACCCTGAGTGTCTCTGATTGATCAGTGGGAGTAACATTGGATGACATCAAGGAAGGACTCGAGGACAAACAATGAGATAGACAATACTCTGAACCCAGAAATAAGGATCCCGCTGTCCAATTGATGTATGGATTTTGCTTCTGTAACCAGGGCATGCCCAATACCATGGGGTAATGGGCTAATTTGATGATATCAAACTTGAGCAGTTCCTGGTGATGATTTATTGAAAGTCGTATTTCCTTGGTCTTTAAAGATATGGGTCCCGAACTGAGGGGTCTACCATCAATTGCCTCCACAGGTTGCATTGTATCCCGAGCTTCATATGGAATATGGTGCCTAAAAACCCAATCTTGGTCGATGTATAGTCCCATAGCCCCACAATCCACCAGAGCCAGAATGGGATAGGCCTCCTTCTTTGGTAATGATATGAAGGCTTGGAGAACCACTAGATTTTTCTGTCCAGGAGAGTTCAAGGATGGAATAGATGTGGAGCAAACATCTCTCTCCCAACACCTCGCTCCATCTAGGATCGGGAGCTGGCATTTCCCGAACGCCGTGGAGGGGCTAGAGGACATTCTCTAACAAGATGTTTATCCGAGGCATAATACATGCACAGGCCTGTGTGGATCCTTCTCATCCTTTCTTGTGGGGAAATAGGTCCACGGAAGGCTCCTATTTGCATGGGTTCCGGAACAATGTCAGGGGTTAGGGCAGGATCGGTTTTTACAGAAGTCTCAAGGAAGTTCTTTTGAAAGGGTATCTTGGTCTTTCTTCTTTCAGCCTTTCTTTCCTGGATTCAGAAGTCTATTTGCATGGCTAGATCCATAAGAGTCTGGAATGAGCTACGACGAGCCACTCTGGCTAATTCATCCTTTATATCTTCATTTAGACCCCTGTGAAATAGAGTGAAACTTGCTTCTGAGGACCAATCTGCTTCCTTGGCCAATTGTTTGAATCTAGTAACATACGTTAGCATATCCTGGGATCCCTGTCGGAAATCAAGTAACCATTCCTGAGCACTATAAACCTGTTCTGGGCGGTCGAACATAGTTTTGAGTGCCTGAATAAATCCATCATAATCATCCAGGAGGGCATCTCCAGTGTTGACTAGGGGAGTGGCCCAGGCCAACGCGTTCCCTGTGAGGTGCGAGATTATGAAGCCCACCTTCGCCCTGGAAGTTGAAAAATAGTAGGGCTTAAAAGTAAAATGCACCAAGCAGGAATCCAGGAATCCACATAAGGACTTTGCCGAGCCATCATATTTGTCTACCACTCCACCCAGTAACACACTCTCCTTGTTAGCGGAGTCACGAGACAAAACAAGTTGCTTTAACGCAGCATTCTCCGCTTTTAAGTTCTGCACTTCAGTTGTTAGTTCTTACATGCTACGCATGAGGTCCTGGACTGCTTTCTCCATAGCAGTATCAGTGTCGGTCGTTTGGCATCTCAAACTGTCGTAAATCTCCCCCCGTCTCACCTGGGATCGCTTCTTGCTCTGTTCCGCGGGAGGATTCCTCTTGCAGGCGGATCGGGTCTTATATAGGCTTGCACGAGGCTTACACGAGTCTCGTCCGACTCCAGCGCGCGTTCAGAGTTCCAGGAAGGTCGCAGTCACAGGATGTCCAGGAAGGAAGTAGCAGTCGCTAGGTTTGAGGATTCCAGGAGCAGATTTAGAGGGGAAAGGTGGAAGGAAAGAAGAAGGGACCAGGAACTAGGAATAGTGGATTCGCCGAACAGCACACACACGTCTAGTCACTACCTAGTGATAGCGTTGAGAAGCGCGGGGCCGCGGGGGCGCGTGGCTAATTTATAGAACGTGCCGTGTCCGACGTAAAGGCTGGTGCGAGGCAAGTCACTTTGCACGGCCATGTTGGCAGTAACAAGGAGTACAAGCCCCGTCGCGATAAGGACCAGGAATTCCAGAAAGGGCAAGTTCTATGGGTCATGACAACCGTGGCTCAGAAATACATTTCCAGGTGGTCTAACCAGAGTATCCAACTTGGTCCAAGACTCGAAGGGCCCCAGACACATCAAATTCAGCCATCGGTGTAAGCGCTCCTTGCTGTCTTGGCGCATGAGCACCCTTCTAGGGCTGCTGCTCGGCCTGTGCCTGGGCTCCTGCACCATCATCCTGGTCACCCATGTTGGTGAGTGCACAAGCACCCCACATGGAGTCTGGGGCCACACCTCATGATGGCCTTCCTGCGCGAAGAATGCACCCAAAAATGAGCATGCAAATGTTGCCAACACTCCGCTCTCGGACTTGCTGTGATGGTTTATCCCTCCACTAGTGTCCAGCCAACCAGGAATGCCCTCCCGAGTACACAGGCCAAAGTCTCCAAAAATTGAGCTGGATGGGACAAGGGAAAAGAAAAAAAACTTCCCTGGGCCTCACCCCTCTCCTATCCTCAATACTGAAGAGAAACTGTCCAGAAATACCCCAAATCTGGTTTCCCAGCAACAAATGTGGGAGGCATAAGAGCACTCCCAAAAGGAGCCGCAACCTTCTCCATCATGTGCAGGCAAAATAATGGAGAAAACACCCTCAAGAAATCTCACCACATCAGCCCAGCAGGTTCGCGTGTCAGATGGACCACGCAACCTCATCGCCAAAGTGGGTGGTTGCCGGTGTGCCCCTCTAGCCTTGTGAGCACCCCCCCCCAGCATATGGAACACATGAAACACAGTGTTTTCTGTCCAGGCTCCACAGTCGCTATGGCGAACATAGGTCGGACCCATTTAGTATACACATGTGGCGGAGTAGCGTCACTCTGCCGTGTGTGCCCTTAAAGGTACAGGCACCACACTAACCATACACTGCAAACTCCCACATGCTGGCAGAGCAGAACAACATGCACGCACTTCAACCTCCTGCAGGCACAAATCGGCATGCTTTCAGAACACATATAACTAACAATCACTACAACACATAACTGCAATAAAACCTACTGCAGGCACACCAACTCCAGACTTGCAGAACATGCATAACCTGCAATCACCAAGCAATCATTCCCTCCTGCAGAACACTGATACCAGCTAATAAATATAATCTGCTGCAGCATCCGTTCTGCAGACATGCAGAGGACTCACTCTTGAAGCACTGCACATGCAGATCACATCCCTGCCATTGGTCATGTATATGAGGTGCAATGCGCTCTGAATACTAGCGAAATAACATAACAATTCTGAACAGAACGATTCTATATAGGGGCATTCTGGAGACACAGCAACTTGTAGGAACTCTTGGGCCAAATCGACTTGACTGGCATAATGTGTTACGATACCAGGTTACTAGAACATGAGGGCCTAGAACACCAGTACACCTAGCACTAGGGCTTAGACAACCAAAGTACGGCATTCACACTGCCTTTTCTACACAGCACTTAATTCTTCAACAGTTTTGTGTCTATTTCGGCAATATGACCCGAGAAGGGGGGCATTACCGGGCTATAGTTAGAAGCCCTATATGCACCGGGGTACATATAGCAATTTTTCTTGAGTTGAGAAACGGCGCTGTGACCATTTATCGACCCGAGAATTTTTTTAAAAAAAAATGTCTGCCAGGGTCGGGGAGAAGGGACTATGTGTAGTCCCTTTTCCCTTTCCATGGTGGCCATTAAAACCAATGAAAAAAGGCCCACCATGGAAGGGGGAGAAGTGACTACACATAGTCCCTTCTCCCTTTCCATGGAGGCCCCTCTGGTATGCCGTAGCGGAGAAGCAGAGGCTTCAGAGCATTGTCAGCAAGGTAAGGCCCGGGTGAGGGCCAATGAGATTGCTTGTAACAAGCTCATTGACCCTCGCCGGGTACTAATGATAGATCACAACCTGCTCAACTAGTCTTTTGCTTGATCCGGACTGCTTCGCACCTTTCCAACTACTCACCCCTGTGGTATCACGTGACCGTGAGCTGACGTGTGACGTCATCATGCGGGCAAAATATAATAAAGGGTCCAGCTTCACGCCTTTTAGAACAGATGGAAGTGGGGTCCTTGAAGCACCACAACCGTGTCTGTCACTTGTTATGCGCAGCGCTGTGATATTGCAGCCAGCGCTCACTGCCTCATAACATTGGCGATGAGGGTTGGTACCCAGGACACGAACCTGCCGATCTGGCAGTTATGAAGCGTCTGGGCCACAGATCAACACAGCGTGCTGTTCCTTAGCCTGCGGCAGGACCTCAACGTGCCCAGTCCAGGCCTGTAAGGAGTCCTGCCCAACACCTAGCCTCGTACCAGCCACAACTGGCAACCTGCCAGCATAGCTCTCAACCTTTTTCGATGCAAAGGCGGGTGAAATCACCCGATTTTGTGTTTGGCAGGTGAGAGGCCCATTGAAATGAATGGGCGTGCACGAGGCTTGGCGGGTGACTCACCTGTTTACAAGGCGGGTGACACCCGCCAAAAGCGGGTGAGTTGAGAGCTATGTGCCAGAATTTTTGGAATGCTCAAAGCGTCACACTACCATCCACACCACGCAAAGAGGGAGGGATGCTCAGAGACCCAGGGGTTTTGCGAGGCTCTCACAAGAGAGTGCTTGTGGGCTGCCCCTAGCCAGTCACACCATCATGTGGGTGACTACATGAAAAGAGGTGCCTGCACACTCAAAACACTGATGTGGGAATTCCCAGTGCCCAAACAGGGGCAGCTGCTCCCCAGGAGCGCCTGTGCACCCCGAAGTGGGCCCAGTGCCAACTAAGGAAAAGGGGCAGCAACCTCCTCCTGGAGTGCCTGTGCGCCCCAAAACACCATATTGACACACGTATCCAAAGTTGACACACATATCCAAAGTTATGTCAACGGAAGACGCTGCAGTGCCTGCACCACCACACCAGCAAGGGGGGTCCTCACAACAACGTGGATCACTCTCATCCTTGTGTGAGCTTGACATTGACAGAACCCCAACCTCACTAGGTTCGCAAGAGCGCCTGGATATGTATTTTAATGCCACAGGGGAGAAAGATGATTTGACCAAAAAATGCATGCTGATCTATGCAGCAGGACTTGCGGTCCACAAGCTGTTCAAGATCCTGGGCCCCACGGACGACTTGTATCATGCAGCTTTCAAGGCGTTGATGGACTACTTCGCCCCAATGGTGAACACAGACCACGAGAAATTCTTTATGCACACTGCTATGCAGCAAAGTGAAGAGAACCTGGACAGATACCATAACTGCCCACAACCTGCCCACAACAAGTGCCTATCACATACTGCCCCACGTTACCTTTCTGACAAATTCTCTAGACACTGCCCCATTAGACCCACCAGAACACCTTACCTACACCAACTGAAGATCCCTAATTATAACCTAAAAACAGCAGGGGGCTCCAGTTTTCCAGTGCTCGCAGCACAATGTTGGAACACCCTCCCCACTACAATTAGATCGGAAGCCGCATTCTGGCCATTCAGAGCCATGGTAAAATCATGGCTACTAGCCTAAACATCCAGACTCTCACCGACATGACCGGCTAGCCGCCGCTCTCTACCTGTAGTAATGTTTACTCCACCTACAGCCTATTCAGGACCAACCTGTAACCCGGTCCGCATTAGCCACTGTAACTTTTTTTTCTTTTTTGCATATTCTCTGTACATACTTTTCTCGGTATATTCTACTCTTGTATGTAAACATTCAGAGCCTGGACTAATGTACGCTCTGTCTGTTGTACTATGATGCTCGTGTAACGATATGTAACTGCTGTACACATGATCATGCGCCCAGTTACCTAAGGGTTCGGATGCGCTTTATAAATAAACAAACTAAACTAAACTAAACCTGTGGGTGGGAGAATGAGGAGGAAGAGGTGGGACTCCAAATCATTATTGGCTGCCACTTAGCAAAGCTACGAAAACAAATCTTGCGTGAACCATGAATTACACTTCTCAGGATCCTTCAACTTGGACGGTCCCACAAACTAGCAGACTTAAGAGCCTCCAAGATATAGTTGGCTCTGAAGTCGGTCAAACTTGAAGAAAAGTGCTCAGTGGGGAGACAGTCCATAAAACCTCAAGGAAAAAGGAGCACCTGGCGACAGAAGAAGCCACTCCAGCTCCCTGCCCGCAATGTGGGTATGACCTCCCACACAAGAAGGACTGCCCAGCAAAAGTGTACACCTGCACTAGGTGTGGAATCCTTAATCACTTTGCCCGAGTATGCGGAGTCTCTGCCTCTGCCAGTGTACCAAGGGGAAGGGAACGCCCCAAAGGATTACCGCAAGAGAAGGTAGGCCAAATCGCCAACACTAAATCCACTGACTCACAAATGGACCCTCCAGGTGCAAGCATAGGGGCTGAAAAAGAAGATGTTTTCATCATATCAGCTGTACTCACCATCGGCGGTCGTGGAAAATGCCAACCCTGATGCGCTGTGACCATTTTGCATACCCCGTTCATGTGCTCCTCGACAAAGGCGCCTCAGTCAACGTAATGGCTGATGAGCAATACCGGACATTACCAGGCCCCCCTGTACTCCAAGACACAAGAGTGCGTATATTCACCTTTGGAGACAAGACTCCTCTACCACTAGAAGGCACCTTCATTGCTGCAGTTCAGCACTATACGAGCCAGATTCTACGTCACTAAGGTAGCAACCCAAACACTACTTGGATGTGCAGTGGCCGAAGCCCTGGTTGTTATCCACTTCACCCACGGAGTGTTCGTAGAGGATGTACAAATGCTACTGCAGAAATTCCAGAATATATTCACTGGAATAGGAAGAATGGAAGGCAAACCAGTCCGGCTTCACATTGATGATACCGTCCAGCCCGTGGCTCTAAAACACAGAAGAGTGCCCTTCCACCTTCACAAAAAAGTTGAAAAGGAGATACAAGACCTTGTTGACCTTGACATTATCGAGCAAGTTGAAGGACCCACACCCTGGGTATCCCCAATCCTAGTGACCCACAGGCCTAAAAAACCAGACAAAGTTTGCATTTGCGTGGACATGCGACTGCCCAACAAGACAATCAGAAGGGAAAGAGAACTGACCCCCACCCTATATGACTTTGTCGCAGAACTGGAGGGAGCAACGGTCTTTTCCAAGCTTGACCTCCGATCGGGCTACCACCAGCTTCTCCTCGACAAGGACAGTCGATACATCACAACCTTGACAACCCATGTCGGCCTTTACTGGTACAAAAGGCTGAACTTTGGCATCTCATCAGCCGCAGAGGTGTTTCAGAACACTATACACGGAGCACTGGTGGGGCTACCGGGTACCCTGAATGTGAGCGATGACATTCTAGTGCATGTGTAGTCTGAAAGCGAATACCTGGAATCGCTAGAGAGAGCCCTGGTGAGGATGCAGACCCTAGGCCTTACTCTCCATTGCGAAATAATTGTGAGTTTCTGAGGAACAACATTTAATTTTTGGGATTTATCTTCAAGGAAGGGGAACCATCAACCGACCTGGCGAAGGTCAAGGACATCCAAGAAGCCAGACCCTCAGAATCTGTATTGCCGGTAAGGAGCTTCCTGGGGATGGTCACTTATTGTGAGCACTTTATTGAGAACCTAGCCACCCTGTCTGCCCCCTCAGAAACCTCACAAAACAATCCACAGCGTGGAGGTGGACAGCCCCCGAAGAAGCCTCATTCGAGGACATCAAGAAGACACTATCCGAAGATTGCATACTATAATTTTTCGACCCTCAAAAGGACACAGAAATCATTGTTGATGCAAGCCCATTTGGACTTGGAGCCATCCTCACCCAGACCAAAAAAGATGGCTCACTGTGCAACGTGGCATACGCTATCTGTGCTCTTTTGCCTACGGAACAAAGATATTCCCAGATAGAATGCGAGGCCCTGGTAGTACTGTGGGGATGCTGCCATTTCCATATCTATATCTATGGGAAACCAGTGAAGGTGGTCACAGATAACAACCGCCTTCTTCCCATCATGACGGGCGGATCAGTCAACCCCCTACCACGCATAGAAAGATGGTTGCTCGCACTCGAACAATACAACATGGACCTCAAATACAGGCCAGGGCAAAAAATGTCACGGATTACCAGCCCCAGCACCCCAAAACAACAGACACAACTTCCCCCAAGGAGGTCACAGCAGCCGAAGAACACTTATGGCTCATCATAGAAAGTTCCATCCCCAACTCGATGCATGTCGCTGAACTCAAGACAGCATCGAAAAACTATGGATGCTTCCAGATACTGCGTGACGCTATGGAGTCAGGGCAGTGGAGATCCGCTCTTGAAGACCTAAACTGAAGGGCACAGGATGCCCAATGCACTTTAGAGCAACTGTGGGAAGTGCAAAGTGAACTAACGTTTACGGATGATGGTCTCCTCCTCAGAGGACCCTACATAGTGATCTCTACTGAACTTACCAAAAGGGTACTCACCCTTGCCCATCACGGTAATCAGGGCACTGCCAAAACTAAAAGCCGCCTCAGGCTGAAAGTCTGGTTTACAGCGCTTGAATCAAAGGTAGAAGACTTTAGTTGCACCTGCAAGTGGTGCCAAGCCGCTGCTCCCTACATGAGAGAACCGTCCATCCAGTGCATGCCCCGAAGCAAAGAACTGTGGGAAACCGTTCACATGGACTTCGGCTCAACGAACAGGGATTTGCACTTCCTAGTAATGATAGATCAGTGGTCCAGGTACTCTGAAGTTGCGTTTGTCCCATCCCTGGCTCTCCAAGAAGTCATACCAGTGATGGAAAGATGTTTGCTACCCATGGCTTCCCTAAAACTATCTGCTCGGACAATGGCTCCCCGTTTCAGAGCACGGGCCTAGAAGAATTCCCAGTGAAATGGGAAATTGACCACCGAAGAATTACACCCATATGGCCACGTGCAAACGGTGAAGCAGAGCGTTTTATGCGCACACTCAACACGTGTTTCCGCATAGCACACGTACTAGGCGCATGTGAGAAACAATCTCTGTTTCAATTTCTACTTGAGTATAGGACAACCCCACACTGCTCCACAGGAGTAGCTCCGGCAGAAGCCCTATTCCAGAGGTGTTCTCGCAAGTTTCTACTTGAACCGGAGGGGAGAACTCCAGGAACAATAGACAATGGGAATGTACATGCCCACAGGGAATTCGCAGTCCACAAAGAGAACAGCAGTCGAGGGCTGCGAGAATATGACATTGCGGTAGGCGATACTGTCCTAGTAAGAGCCTGCCACCCAAAAGGAAAATTGCTCCTCCCACATGAGCCATCACCTTTGAAGGTAGTGTGGGTGCAAGGATCGGAGGTCACGGCAGCAGACGATCGGGGATTAGTGACACGGAATTACAGTTTCATTAGAAGGCTCTCAGGTCCGCCCAGGCGCAAACTGACTGGTATGGACAGAGAATGGATCATAACTCCTGAGCGTCCAAAACCGGTGACATGGAAGACGACATCCCAAGAGATCCCTACCCAGTGGGGATAAGTGAACTGACAGCCCAGGAAGGTGGACATCACCCAGAACTGGCCTCAGCCAGTGAGACTGGGCGACGATACGCAGAGACGTTTTTATGGGAGGGCAAAAAGGGCACTTGCCCAGGGCCCCCACCTTGGAGTGCTGCTGAAGATCTAAACCCATTGGGCCTCATGAAAGGGTGCCTGTCCGGGAACTACGGCACCCGCGAGCACAGCATGTCGGATGCACTGGAACCATTCAGAAAGGTGCCGGTGCATCCGCCCTCCCTAATTTCCATTGGGCCCTATGGGGCTCAATTAGGAATGGGGAGCATGCCGTCGCAGCGTGCGCGAATGGGCAATTACCGGGTCTGGCAGGGCCGTAATGATCCGGTAATTGCCCATTCGCGAGCGCCGACATTTTTCGGAAGTTTGGCAGCAGCCTGCCGGTTTTACCAGCAAGGCTACCGCCAAACTTATAATGAGGCCCATTGCCTTTCTGTTTTGACAAGTACATTCTACCTTGATCAATTAATCATGTATTGCTTTCTGTGTTCCCTGTGGTATACATAGTTTGTGTGTTCCTTACGGCACAAATATGTAGCATTCTTTCCTTCCTGTGGGAATTATGTTGCAATAGGCAACGTCGAAATGCATATTGATAAATTGAGTGCCACAATGGTTCAGAAGTTAGCTCAGTGTGTGAAGCACCCATTGCAGAGATATGTGTTCATATGTAATATTAGAATATCACATCCCAGCAAGGCGGGCTGAGCCTTTCCTATGTCTGCAGTTTATAAACCTGCCTGCATATGTACTTGGTTTTGCAGAACAACATCTGCTATTATCAGCAAAGTACCTGCACCAAGTAGGGGTTGCTATACAAACTAACATATCATCTGTATGGTGAAGGTATAGGAACTGGTTTGTTCAGATGGGGTGTTGTAAAACCTAGACAATCACCTCCGACGATGGCATAAACTGTTAGTCCAAGAGGACTAATAAGTATCCAAATTCAAGACTATGGAACGAAAGCGTTCATGCTTGTATCCTGCATTTCCCAGCAGACGATACAGTGATCCTAGTCAAATCATCTAATATAGCTTACATTACTGTGCTGTCTTCTGTGAGGTTTGCCTTCTTGCATGCTGCTTGTATCATTTAGCCCATTACTTGATCTTTCTTCTTATGTAGGCCATTTGTGTGGAAGGGTTGGTAACAGCAGAGAGTGGACCAGATTTTGCAGGCCTCAGGCAAGCATATTTTAAGGCCTGCTTGTTTGACACAAAAAAGGGTTTGCTTTTTGGTAAAAGTCAAAGGTTTGTATGCACGTTTATAAATGAAAATGTCAACAAGCCATTGTTTTGGAAGTATTTACAGCTTTAAAATACAAAAGACAAACCCAGAATAAATGTGTTAAATCACATCGATTGGTATGCTGGTACTTATATACTTCCCTTGATGATGGAGAGAATGAAGCTAGAATCATTCCCATTTTGCATAACACCTCTATAATATTTTGTTTAAAAATTGACATGTTTGGTAATGTGATTTGTGTACTTTTCAAGTCTGTTTTTGTAAAATGAGATTGTTTTAGTTCATGGTAAGAACTGGAAAAGAAAGTGTTCAAATGCAAAAATTGCAGAGTTGGCACAAATCCCAGCTTAACCCCTTTGCTCCTTAACCAATGTGTGATCCTGGGCATCTCATTTAATCTTGTATTGCCTAACCTCTCAATATTGCCAGTCCCTAAACCTTTCAAAATTGTCAGCCCTTCAGAGTGATTTCCTTCTCATGGTATGATCTTCATAAAAGCCTTATTCATGGTTTCACTGGCTATAGGGTTGCTTCCACTTTAATAGTGAGCATATTTATATCGCACACCACAGGCATTTGTTCCTTTGATATCTAATGGCAACACTATTTGAAAACCATATCCCACTTCTAATCTCTGTCTGGATAAAGACACCTTTCTGGTGGCTTCTAATCTGCATGCACTATCCATGCTACGGTGTGTGTAACATTCTCCTTCCTTCCAATTGGCCTCCTCTATCCATGCTTGGGCACTTTTGCATTCTGTGAGGTAGCTAATAGGAGTTCTCTGTCTATTATGGGTTACATGTACCTTTTACATACGGTCCTGCATTAATACTATAGGCTGCATACCTTCCTGGATGCTATTGATCAAAAGTATCCTGTATGTACTAGAACAGTAACCTCTTTTCGTAGATTGCTAACGTTGGTCTTCACATGCTACTTGTTTATCATTCTGATTAGAGCAAGAATGAAGAGGGTAAGGGGACTTAAAGGGAGTAAACGTGCTTACTATGCTGCAAGACAGCATATCAACCTATAGGTTGTGAGCGCGTCAGGTGGCGTGCGGAGGGCGCAACCAGTATTCTTGATCCCTTAATTCCTTTAGTTTGGAGGAGGGGGCCCCAACGATGTCCATGCCCAGGGCCCCGAAAATGCTTAACATGGCCCTGACGATACCCTGCCTGGGAGTCGAGAGTGCCCCTGGCGCGACTGAAGGACTATGAGCTGAGCACCTGACGAGGTGGAAGCTCAGAGGACATAAGCTCAGCAAATTGCCCCAACCAAGGGCAACTGTGAGTTGCTCAGTATATTGTGGTTTCTGGTTATGTGTTTTTCTTCAAACCTATACTGCGTTTGTTGTTGGTGACATGTTCCGAAAGTCAAAGTTTGTTGTTATAAAAATTGGGAGGAGTGTGGTATCACGTGACCTGCAAGCTGGCGTGTGACTTAATCACGCGGGCAAAATTTAATAAAGGGGCCAGCTTTGCGCCATTTAGAACAGACGGGGGGGGGTTGGGGCTGGGGCTGGGGCTGTGAAGCACCACAAACGCGTCTATCATTTGTTGCACTGCAGCCAGCTCTCAAGGCCTCAAAATAGCCTCCTATCACACCCTAAGAGCAGTTGCAAATTGCTCTTCCCCAGGTGGGCGACATGTGCAGCGACTCTCCCCCTCCCAAAAACAAATCCCTCACCTCTGTCTCTACAGCTCATAACGATTCACTTGATTTTTTTTTTTTTACAAAACTTGTAATGTTACTTACTAAAAATGTAATGTGAGTTTTCTTTGCTGCTGCGTGTGTAATGGTAAACGGGGCATAACAGCAATGCTTGCGTCTGTGCTTCTAAACCACCCTACGCATAATTAGCGCGGCAGATAAGACGTTATGTAAAAACCACGTGATTAAGGCCACAGCGCGCCTTTTCTTTAAAACGACGCAAGCACAAATAGACCCAACCTCACATCTAGTTCATCTTTACAAATCCCTTTTCTGATGCATGCTTGGTAAGGCAGCCACTCAGTGAAGGTGCCAGGATGAAGGGCGCTGCTGATAGAGGTGAGTGAAGGTGAAAGAGAGACACAAGAGGCGCGCCGAGGTAAGTGGCTCTAAAGTCCTGCAGCCAAGTAGCAGGCAAATAGAAGCTTCTGGTTGTCAAGGTAACACACTGATAAACATATTTAAGTGGCACAAGGCTGGAACAAAGGGCAAGAAGTCACTTGTTAACGTTTATTGCAGGGAAACCATGTGCACTCCTCCGCAGATGGCCGCTTTTTTGTCTCTTAATTGCAGGGCCGTTCGCCAGGTCTCTCCAGCATGGTCAAGCCCAACTCCTGAAGCGTTCTCCGGGCCTCATTACAAGTACGGCAGTGTCGGTAAAAATTGAGGTAATGCAGTGCTAATTCCGTTACTGCGGAATTACCACTACATTACCGAACCACGGGCCTCATTACGACCCTGGCGGTACAGAGTGAACGGCGCCGTAAAAGGTGCCGGTGCCGTTCACTCTGTACCGCCGCATTACGAGTTCCCCTCGCGGGACACGGTAAGCACGCCTGGGAAAACCAGGCGTGCTTACCCGGTCCCGCGAGGGGAAGAGGGAGCAAACAACGGGCCATCTTGTAATGGCCCGTTGTTTGCTCCCTCTCCCATTCCCATTCAGCCCTCTGGGGGCTGAAATGGGAATGGGGAAGGACCGTGTCTGGGTCCTTGGAGGGAGGAATTACCAGGCCTTCCGAACTCGGAATGGCACGGTAAGTCCTCATTCCGAGGACCGGGACCACAACGCGATTTCGGCGGCAGCTATGCCGCCAATAGCGGCATGGTTACCGACGAACTCGTAATGTGGGCCCACAAGTTTACAACTACTACAAGTAATCCAGCAAAAACCTGGAGGTAAATCGTCCCCTTTACTGCCAAAATGCAGAACAATCGGCAGAATTACTGCTGAAGTACCGCCAAACTGGTAATGCGGGTCCTCTCCTCACTGGTGAATTGGACAGGCGACCAATGGATTTAGATTTACGTGCCATGACATCATTTAGGGGAGCAATGGGAGTAGGCACATATGGTCTGAACATTCACTTACCATTCACTCTTGCTGTTGCTCTCAAGATCATTCTGGAGATGGTCATCCAGAATTGCTTTTTTGTTTTGATCTGTGTCTCATAGTTTTTCCTGTCTCGACCCAAGACTTCAAATCCCAGAATGCAACAACCCCAGCTGTGAGTGAGCTTTTCCTGAATGACATGGGGCATGTTGCCATTTTCTGTATGTTTTTGTCAGTAGCTAGGCCCATGTGCAGTGGAGCCTTGCCATGTTTTTCGTGGGCTCCTATCTGATTGTCCCGGTTATGTTCGTAGCACATATGGTGTGCTAGGTGCTAATAAATAGTAATATTTGTACAAATTGTCTTTTTTGCCCAAATGCATGCATTTTTTCTTTTTGGGTGCATGCGGAAAGTCTGCGAGGAATAGGCAGAGCTACTTAGTGCTGATTTTGGAGAATTGTGCACATTCAGTAGTTCATACATTGCAGTGCGAGGTTATTTTCTTGCACTGATTCGGTTTACAGTGAAGATTGTCTAAAGGGAAATAAAATCAAAGTGATCGCCACAAGAACTAGAGTCTCCCCTTTTTGCCCGAAGCACCCATCAGACCCACAGTTATGAAACCTCTATTTGGGATCAAATTTAAGAAATGTAAATGCTGTCACTGACACAAAAAAGAGCCATTAAAGTTTGGGAGGAATGATGCCATGCTTTGCGTGGTAGATAGGGTGCGCTCGTGTGTGCCCATGTCTTCATAAAACATTACATGAAAGATACTACCTCAGTTTTGGAGGTAAACAGGTTGCATTTTATTACAGAAAATTCTCACAAATCCTGACGGGGACCCCATGTGCCTTTTACATCAACCATAATTGGTTACCATGACCTTCACCCTTGCAGCCCTGCTGACCTGCCAGTTTGGACTACTAGCTGTCTGAGCTGGCCCAGGATTAATTGCAGAATGCAATATCCAGCCTGACAGTCCAATGCCCACGCGTGGGCTACATTTCCACCAAATAGGCAACCTGTAGAAACATCCCCACCGTTGACGCAGGGTTCGCCTATTGGATGCCAATGGACCCCTCAACCCGAAATACCGGATAGCAAAATCATAGTTCATCTTAGTTCAACATTGTGGTTATGGTCCGAATATTTTCATAATCCATTGTGTAGGTCCCTGTCGACAGTGCCACTGGGCTTATTGGTCTACTGTCCAACAGCCCTCCTCCTGTGCTATGGTTCACAACACAAGCATATATGGCAAAACCTGTGATCAAATTGGACAGAATGTTATTGTTTCCTGGGTTTAAACAGTGTATCCTTCCCTTCTTGCCATTTCTCAGCCACCGCTCCCCCTATGCGGAAAAAACAAACACATTCTCCTTCCCAAATCTTTTCCTTAGCCTCACTGGTCATGTGACAATCTTAGCTACCTGCTGCAGATAACATGGGAGCAACACTACCTGGGGCAGGCTCACGCACTACAAACTGTGACTGTGTTGTTGCTGCTCCCTCACCAGCTTTTCCTGCGCACACCTAAATGGAGGAAGCTCTAACTGACCTGCTTACTCTTGGTGCAGCCAGTGGGGACGTGACCGTGGGTGCAGCTTGGGGGATGAAACAGCAGGTCCCCCCACCATGGACTTCCCAACCTGTGACAGCCAGTTAAAGGAGGAAACCTAGACCCAGATACAGGCTGTACACCCTATCCCACCCCGCCCCCACACCATTCCATTCCCCTGCCCTGGTGCCTGGCTCAGGGTATTCCCAAATCCTGTAGACAAACTGCCCCAATTGAACATTGGAAAAAACATTGAATTTTGGCTTGAGCGCATATAGGAGAACACCTGGGGACCTGCAAAAGAATTTGGACCATTCCAACCAAACGCTGCATGAGGAAATTGTACTCCGGGTCTAAAAGGACCTTGTGGCAACAACGGCGTCCCCTGAGCCAAATTGGGAGTCACATTTTGTACAACATCAGTGACAGGAGACTCACCGACTGGCAGTCCCACGGCAGGTGCTGGTTGTGCCATCCGGTTAACTGGTGACACGAATGGCTGGTCAACTGGCAGTCAAAGATGGCAAACCCTCCACCGGTCGACCGGCCAACTGTGCTTTACAAATCGCTGCTGCTCCCCCAGATTTCTCAGTTTCTATGATGGTGGCTCAGAGCTGGTGCCAGGTGCTTCTTGGGGCACCTTAGGCTGTCTCACTCTAGAACCTGGCACTCTTGCAGGTGGCCGCAGTTCAGACGCTTCTACAGCTTCTGCGCTCCCATTCAACATGTCGGGGACCCATTGCATGCCTTTCTTCTTGGCTTTATCCAGGAACTTAGCCATCAAAGATAGTTGCTCGCTTTCAGATTCTTGCGTGTGTACTGGCCCTCTGGCCTTGCTCTTCTTTCTAGGGGTCATGACTTTAGGATCCCCCCTCAATAAATGCGTTGTGTAAAGTACCTATGGGGAGCATGAAGAGGATACACCATTACAATTAAGCCTTTAAAATTATACACACACATTAAAATTGCCATCATTGAGTTGCTATCTAACAGAAGTGGACCCCATAAAAGAAATCCTCTTTTGGTGTCTCGTTCTCCAAAAGGAAAGATTTTTGTGAAACCCGGTCGACCATTCCTATTGTCAGGTGGTTTCTCACTATCGCCTGAAACTTGAGGTAATGACAGGTTTGTATACAAACAGCACCTAAGCACAAGGGCCAGTGTATAATGCTTATCAACAAATTAACATCCCTGAACAAAACGTGTTCCTACTCATCTACAAATGAAAACAGTCATCCCTTAAATGACAACGTAAGTGTTTCATGCACAGTAAATAATCTATATTGCATTAGGAAAAAAGGGGTAGAATTAAGCCTGCCCTGCTGCTTGCAGGAAATTAGGCTGACAACGGAACCCTCTGGGTTTGCCGTACATGACCCTTTCCACTGAGTCCCGTGGTTGTGTTTAGGAGGCAACACACATACAAACAATTGTGCATCCCACTCACTTAAACACCTGGTATTCCCAGGTGGTCTCCTATCCAAGTACTAACCAGGCCGACCCTGCTCAGCTTCCGAGATTGGACGAGATCGGGTGCATTCAGGGGGTATGGCTGGATCGTAGTGCCCGATGTGAAACTCATAGTGGTGACAGCCCCCATTGGCTCCCCAAACCTCTATCGTGGGGGGTAACAGACCCTAGAACATAACCTTACTAATCAATAATAGACAGACACTAGTTTTAAATTTTGGAAACAACAGGTCACAATTTATTGGAGCATAACAACACAGGGGGCAGTCCCAGCCCTAAAGCATCATTGTTCACAACCATACTTTTTAAAGTGGCCCAAATGCAGAGCAAAGTTATAGTTCTGAATGTTCTCAGTGTCCCCTTGCCGCCTGCGGCCTTCGCAAGGCACTGGACATACACTCCAGATTTGTACGGCACAGAGTACTTCCTCCTTGGGCCACTGAATCTTGCAGGTGAGGAATCTCAAGTGTCCCTAAGGGACCCAGTGCCCATCATCAAGGTACTCCTGGAATTCCTGCAGGATTACCCTAGGTTGGGGGATAGGGAATTGCTGTGGGAGGGTTTCTCTGAGGGGTTTAGGATTCCCTACAAAGGCCTCTAGACGGGTCGGATGGTGAGGAACCTCCCTTCTGCACTCCACCTACCTCAGGTAGTAACACAGAAAATTGGTAACGAATTGGAGCTAGCTAGGGTGGCAGGCCCTTTCCCCGCCCCCTCCGCTTCCCAACTGTATTGTCTCCTCCCTTGGGATTGTGCCCAAAAAGAGAAGGGCAAGTTCAGGTTAATCCACCACCTGTCCTACCTGAAAGGGGATTCTGTAAATGACTGGCTTGACCAGGACCGTTGCTCAGTGCACTATGCATCGTTTGATCAAGTGCTGATGATCGCTGCCACAGGGCGACGGGCCCTCTCGCTAAAGTAGAGATTGAGTCCACATTTAGACTTTTGCCAGTCCACCCGGACAGTTTTCACCTGTTAGGGTTCCAATGTGAGGGCCATTTCTATGTGGACAAATTCATGCCAATAGGTTGCTCTGTATCTTGTGCATATTTCGAGGCCTTTAGCACATTTTTCGAGTGGGCAGCCCGCAAGGGGGAACAAAGGAGCGACATGATCTATTATCTGGATGACTGTATCTTATGGGACAAGAAGGATCCATGGATCGTATGCTCGCACTTTCTTCATTTCTTTGCAATTTTTGCAATTTCAATTTTTATTAGATATACACAAAAGGCTTTGCATAACACATTACACATCATAAATGGGTAGATTAGAAAATCTAAGAGAGACACTTGATGCAAACACCAAGTTAAGATTTGCTTAGAACAACTTTCTTATTCCAAACATTTAAAAATATCCACTATGTGGAGATAAAACCATACAATAAAATTTAGAGCATTATCATAAGATTTAAAATATTTTGTGCATAAGGCAATAAGGCTTTCACATTCAATTATCACATGATGTGCAGTTTCAGTGACAAGGTTACCACATAGTCTATAGAAACAATGATCATATCTTGTGGTGGACTTCCTCATTTTAGATGATAAGACCTCAGATGCATAAAATTTAATAAGAAGATAACAGCGAAAGGTCAGAGGACTTGGATAGGCAGTTATATATGCCGGGGAAGAGGTTCTAGACATGATTTCTTGACAGTAACTGCCACTGGTAGATTTGGTACTTATATATACCAAATTCTTCTCAAAATCGACAATTCTTAGCTCTTTCTTTAGTCTCTGTATAATCCACTACTGTACATTATTCATTTTCACTATCACTTAAGGCGGAAATGGACAAAAAAATATTTCAGAGGTTACCAGTGTCAGTGGTGGTATTTTTCAAATATCTATAGAGATATTCCAGAAAATACCAGTGGTATTCCTGCAAACATGTGTGCCTGTAATGAACCCTCTGTACTGTTCTTGTAAGGAAGCCACAGTTTTCAGTGGCTATGTGAAATGGAGACATGGTGCAAGTGCCACTATATATGAATGATGCTGCACTGTAAGCTTCATTATACAATTCCATTCATTAAAATACATTTGAGAGGCATTGTTTCAAATATGTGAGACGTTTCACACAGTCACACTGCATCTAAAAAAAAAAAATGTATAAAGACATTTTTTTAAAAGTGCCATTTGCCTAGTAATAACAATGACATTATTTAAAACAATCATCTTGTTAAACACAGATTATTCATCTGAGGATCTATTACAAAAGCATATTGTTGGGGTGGCTAGGAAGGGTCCCCATGATTATGAAGGGTTCCCGTTGCGCGTACCATATTGATGACTGGGGGTGGTGGCGAGCTGGGTGCCATCCTGCAATTTCATAAGTATCAAAGTATAGCTATTTATGGATGGGATATTTTACTTTAGTGTTCCTGTTGGTCTAGAAATCGTACATATTAGCTTGCTTGAAAGATAAATTATTAAATCCACCAAATGTAAAAAACATACATGCACACTAATATAAATACATGGGGAATTCATGAATCTCAATATAGTGGCCTTTTCACAATGAATCAAAACACGGTAGTTGGGGCTCCCTTGTAAACTGACTTTGTCAGGTTTTAAGACGGTAGAGGACAGGTGAATGAGTAACTTCACAACCTTTGTGATCAGCAGCTGCAGAAATAGCCCTGACTTTTTATGGTCTGATACGTCTCGTAGATAGTAGATATAATCTCCTGCTGCCTGAAAGTGTGATAGAAGAAGTTTTGTTATTTATTTTGTCAGTAGTAAAACACAGAGTAAACTAGTGTCTAACGCTATTTAGGAGTTTCAATTGTGTGATGAAGTGGGAGTTTTTGTAGATTGGAAAGTTTCAATGGAACGGTGACCTGGGAAACGAGATAGAATCATGAACAAAGAGAAATAATTCACCCAGCCTCCTCATTTCGTGGGAAATGTCCATCCAAGCCATGTGCAATTCAAGAGTTAGGTTTTAAACAGCTTTGGCCGGTTATTGCTAGTAATGAATTATGTTTTGAATACCAATGTTTAACCATGTGTTGACGTCATGACCTCCTATGGAAGAACCTTAAGAAGAGGTGTGCTATGAATATAACCTGAAGATTATTATTAATATAAAGGTAGCCAATGAAAAATTAGGAATTGGGAAAAGATGGGATTTATTTGAAGAGGGTTTTGTCCAATCATGTTTTGAGGGTGGTCTGCAATTTCAGTATTTGTGAGTGTTTTAACTGTTGGGAAAGTGTATAAAATATGTGAACTGATGTGGTTTGTTGAGACTTGGGTTAGTTTGGTCCTGTTACACTTTCTAACTGCTCCACGGAAAATTGTACAATAAACTTGTGTTGGGAAGGGGGCAGCCCCTTCCCACCCCCTAGGCACTTTAGAGTGAGGCGTTCAAAGCACTATGACGGGCCAGGCGGGTGGGGGACGTTGAGAGGGACACCTTGCAGTTTAACAGGACCCCACAGCAATATAATCAAATGTAGTCTATCCACATAGTACAGCCTAAGGTGCGAGCAGCATTGCTATTTTGCGTAGATATTAGTAACCATAGGTAGAAGGAAAGGCTGGCGTGGTAAAAGCAAAATTGCCTGCATTAGGCCCAAATTCACCAGACCAGAGAGATCCCCAGCAATGCCCAAGCTCCCACGAGGTCAGCCCACACCCCCAACCACCACAACGCCTATTCATTGTTCTAACAGTGTTGCAAAGATGTTTGAGAGGAATGTGCTCTACAAGACCGTGATCAAACACCGGCGTCTGGTGTGCATGTTATCTAACACTGGCCAAAGCATGACCGGGCCTATCCCCAGGCGACCACGAGTTATAGCCCATATAACTGGCTAAAACTCAAGACCTCTGAATTCTATGGTACCAGGTGCCCTTTGACCACCTACCCCTAAGTAACAAGTCCAGATATGTTCAAAGAGGACGGACAGGGCATATCGTTGAGGCAACAATCGTGTGATTTTTATTGCGAGGGGGGGGCGTGAGCAAAATGTGTGTATGAAGGTTAGAGTGCCCCAGAACCTCCTTTGTCCATCTTAAGGCCTGCCAAGTGCACGGTATGAGTGATAAAATAAGTTGTATGGTAGGAGTATAATTCATTTGTTTTCTAACCTTCAACATGAGAAGAAGATGAGCCCCGCAGCACTCATGTACTCGTGATGTAGACGGACGGACTGGCTGAGAACAATAGATTGGCATCCCTTATGGATAAAGGTGGAACACGCATAGGGTCCATCCAATCAGCCACACTGGGTTTTACTGTGTTTTGTTGCATCATCATGAGGTTGTATACCTTCAAAAGTTTCTGCTTGTACCTCTCGTTGACAGAACATTCTTAGCAGCAGAGTTCTTTGCTGTTGCTCTCATCTTCATGTGAGATTAAAACGTGTTATCCTTACAAGATTGACTTGGGCCTTTCTTCCCTAGCGGGTTGTATTCTCTCTGGTGTGAGTGTTCAGGGATTTGCCTTCAATTGGTGACCCTGACGTGATCCAAGAGTCCCCATAGCTGTGGAGGCTTCCAGGCCACTTCTCCAGAAGGAGCCGTGCCGTCCTACAACAACCAGTCCCGAAAAAACATGTGTTCCGAGTGGTTGATCAGGAGCCATTTTAAGAGAAGAACTCTTTGTACGTTGAAGTGGGCCATGGCTTCGAGGAGAGTGCAGGCCGATGTTGGAACCCCGTGACAGAGGAGTTCGGGTGAGCACGCACTTGCGATTAGACTCTTGTAAGAGATAACAAGTAGGGTTCAGATGCATGGGGAAGTGTGAACGGTGTGAGTACATGGAGAGCGAGGTCGTCGATGTGACGTGAGGTCTGGGTTAATTGTTGTTAAAATTTGTATTATGAAAAGAGTGTATCGGTAAAGCATTATATGGTAAGGCATTATAAGGTAAGGCAAAGGTAAGGCAGGGAGCCCCTCCTCGGAAAGGGGAGGGAAGGTGGTACCCCAAGACAGTGGGCCTCATTACACGGAAGGCGGTAACCATGGCGCTACTAGCGCCATGGTTGCCGCCGGTAATTTACCGATCCCGCTATAGTGAATGGTGGAATTACCGCCCCATTCCAAGGTTGGCGGGGCAGTAAATCCCCATTCACCATTGGCCCTTCCCCATTCCCATTTGAGCCCCCATAGGCCTCAATGGGAATGGGGAAGGCAGCAATTACGGTACTGCAAATTGCGGTACCGTAATTGCCTCCAAGGTCCCTTTGCAAGTCTCGTCCTTAACGGCTGCTAAAACCAGCCGTTAAGGTAGGGACCAGCAAAGGGACCATGTAGTAGGGCGGTAAGGGATTACTGGCACCGGTGCCCTTACTGGTGCCGTAATCCCTTACCGCCATCCGTGTAATGAGGCCCAGTATCGTAGGAGGAATATAGAGATACAACTAGTGGTCCCATAATAGGCCTGGCATAAGTAGCAAATGTTATATTAGCTTGGTGTTTGATTGTATCGAATCTGTGTTTTATTGAATAAAGAACAGATCCTAGAAGGGGCGGTAAGTGTGTGCATCACAGTATTGTGTGGTATTGGATGGTTTCGTGGAGTGGTGTATGTGTGCAAGGAAGGGGGATAGAAAAGGGGGATTCATTTTCTTTGTTTTTATTGTTATAAGCAAGCAGCAGCATGCGCAGCACTAAACCAGGCATTTGCGGGGTTAGTAAGAGATAGGTACCACAAGCATGGGGGGTGGAACACCAATAGAACATATGTATAAGGCCCTGCTACTATATTGTGACAGGGATATCATGACAGGGTTGAGGTGGAGAAATATAAGCAGTGGACCGCGGAGATAGGAGGAGGGGATGCCCTGCCCATGGCCAGGGCAGGGCTCGCACAACTAGAGCATCTTGGAACACATTTCCACATTTTTAGTAGCAAAATATAAGTGGAAGCAGCTACAGAAGAGAAAAATAATTATTGATCTTTGGCGTATGTTTGAAGATGCAGAAGATCAAGGGAACAGAGAAGAGGAGCAGAGACAGAAAGAGGGTAAGTGTAAAATGGGAAAAGTAGAGGGTGGTGCACCAGTGCAGGGTGGGGGATTATATCCCTTGACAACATATCCCTCAGAAGGGTACACCAATCCAAGTTATGTACCCATTGCTATAGGGACCCCTTCTGCTGTGGTAGGCTCTCCTGCAGCACCAGTAACACCACAGGCTACAGCTCCCCCACCTCTGTATACTCATCCGTCTGAAGAACTGGCATAAACGGGTTACAGGTCAAGAGAGTTCAAAGATAGGCTGACAGGAATTTTAACAGAACTGAGGAGTATACAGACATCCCCAAGAACGGTAAGGGATATAGGGCCATCAACAGAAGGATCGGGAGAATGGAAATCAGGAGAAGTGCTGCTTACGATGGATATTGAAGGAATGAGATGTGTAGGTGTTGAGAGAGCAAGAAGCCTGGGTGGGTGAATAATCCTGGGAGAGGAGAAAACGGTGTTGGAAGAGAATATGGAGGAAGGGGATGATGATAGGTTTTCTGAGAGTCAGAGCAAAGGAGAAGGAAGGGGTGAAGAGGCGGTGGAGAATACCCCCCAAGTAGAAGGTCTGTCGGCAGTGGCAGGTTGAGGAACAGGGCTGGTTGGATGGTGTTGGTAAAGAAAAAGGAGGAGTCATGAAGAAGGGTGTGGGAAGAAGGTGGAAGATGCAGATGCCCTCATACATAAGGGGGCAGGGAGGACACAATATATGCCCTGGCCCCAAATGGATGAGAATAATTTAATTAAGGCACTCCTGCAGCTCACAGCAGGGTTGAGCAAGTGGATATATGAATTCAAAAAGCAAACAGCAGGTGTGCCCCTAGCAATAGGGGATCTTAAGAGCTTACTGGTTGCTGTAATTGGGAACAAGGCTGGTGTCGTGTGGGTTAAAACCAGATTCCCGGGATTAACCCTGATGGATGATGCACATGATGGAGCACCATTTAATGGAGTGAGAGCACTGGTATGGGATGCACTAAGGAGGGCCTTGATGCAATATACTATGGGTGAAGATTGTCAGTATTGAGGCAAAGTGGTGGCCGGAAATACAGAGTGTAATAGTGCATCATTGTAAAAGGATTATGGAGCGGGAAAGGGAAATAGTCCAAAGGCATCAGGGGGAAGAAGCAAAATTGGTGGGGAGAAAAACTGGCAAAGGTTGCGATCCAGGTGCTTGTATCGACACCAGCACAGGTGGAAGGAACAGAGAGTACCCAGCAAGTATTGCAGTGTTCTGGGCTGAAGGAGGACAAGGACAGTGGGGTGTTGGGCAGCAGTATCCTGGCCCACCGTGGCAACAAGGAGGGCCACAGTGAGGAAGAGGGGGATTTTGAGGAGCAAGAGGAGGAGGGTTTGGACCAAGGGGTGGTGGTTTTGGACCGTCTAAATGTTGGAATTGTTTAAGGTGGGGGCATTGCAAGGGAATACAGGAGCAGGTCTGCAGTGGGGTATAATTACGGACTGCAGCAGCAGGGTCACAGGCCCCAAAGGCCCCAAGGATTAGGGTACTCACAACAGAATCAAGGAAATCAGAACCAAGGGTATCCAAAGTGGCAACACCAAACATATAATCAGCAGTCTCAAGCAGCTGACATGCAATTGGGGAATCCGCTACAGCAACAGGAGAGGGGTGCTGCTCCAGTGAGCAGGGTACCAAGTGGGGCTACTGCTCCCTTTGGAGGAGAAGCAGTGGTAGGCGGTAACCCCTTTTCGTTTCCTGGAATTAACACATACCCTGATTAGGACAGGGCACAGAGAGCACTCACGTGCCTGGTCTTGTCATGACCATTCACCCTTAAGAGGAACCTTTGGAGGGGCGGAGATAGGAAATAAGCAGTTCATATTCATGGTGGACTCTGGTGCAACTAAATCATGTATCATGGAAGGAACATTTCCACTGTCAGGAAAATATCTTGATGTGCATATATTCTCTGGGGCTATTTCCAACGTTCCATACACTGAGGAGTTGGAAGTAAAGGTGGAAGGGAAGGTAGTACAGGGAACCTTACAATATTCTGAAAGTTCCCCTGTTAATTTGCTGTGCAGGGACCTGCTCAGCATGTTAAACATGACTATATCCCTTACATATCATGGTATAGTCTGTTCCATGCATGGGATGTGCGGTGTAAGGGCGATGTTCATAATACACACATGGACAAGGGAGGCGGTGGTCAGTGGGATTCCCGTAGACCCGAACATGTTTATTTATGGTTTTACAGTGTGTGTGAAGGCGGTGCCCCAGATTGCCAAACAATGTTGGCGAGTGCCCACTGATTTTATCTTTCGTCCAGCAGTATCACCTGAAGTGGTGGCGGGAACAATATTATCGCTGGATTTACATATATACCCTGTCATAAAATCAACGGGGGCAATTGGAGAATGATTCAGGACTCGTGCCCCCTAAATGTTGTGGTACAGAAAGAATTATCAGTTGTTCCGATTCCTGTGACAATTTTCTGTAGCATCCCCAAAGAAGCCACATATTTTACTATAGTGAACTTAAAAAATGCACCCTTCTCGATTCTACTCCAACCTGAGTCTAGGTACCTCATGGCATTTACACAGGGCCAGATGTGGTTCGAAGGCACACTATGTTACCTCAGGGGTACTGCGAGAGCCAGAGCATATTTAAAAGAATACTGCATGCCCATCTGGGGAATATTCAGGTGCCTAGTATGATTATCCAGTACATGGACGATCTGCTAGTGTGTAGTGAAAGTGAACAGCCCAGCCAAAGGAACTCCATTGCACTCCTACAATTGCTGTCCTGTAAGGGATACAAGGTTAACAAGGTCAAATTGCAATATTGGCAACAGCAAGTGCTCTATTTGGGGCAGTTCATATCAGCGAATGGTAGAAGAATACTACTAGACAGGGCAGCGTCAGTACGTGCCACCCTCAGACCCGTCACAGTTAAAGAAATGCAGATGTTTCTGGGACTGTGTAACTACTGCAGGCCTGTATTCTAGATTATGCAGTATACACAAGACCACTTCTACAGGCCCCTAGGGAAGCACAAAAAACAAAGGACCATAAGCTACAGTGGACGGCAGAGATGATCAAACAGTTTGATGACTTAAAAGAAATCATTAGTTCGGCACCCGTACTGGCCACTCCAGAAGACACACGGGAATTTGATCTGTTTTCACATTTGGATGGCCAGCTCGTGACAGCGGTGTTGAGGCAGAAAAGTACTATGGGTTGTAAGCCATTGGCCTACTATAGTAGTACTTTGGATACAGTGATTCAAGGGCAGTTTGCATGCGAACAAGCTTTAGTAGCCGCTGCTTTTGCAATAGAGAAAAATTCTATAATTGTAATGGGGTGTTCAGTCACGTTGTATGTAGAACATTCTTTGTTTGCCATTCTAGAAAGGTAAAAATCTACCTTGACTACGCAAAGGTCTTTGACATATGAGATCATTATTTCTAAAACTCATATTCATGTGGATAGGTGTAATACAGTGAACGCTGCAAAAAACAAGGTGGGTCTTGGGAGTCCCTCTGCCAGACATTAGTCCCGGTTACGAGAGACTTACCCAGAGTCTTTAACTCACTATCTTTCACAGACGAGAAATATCTAAAATATATCAGTCTTTGTCGTGCCCTAGGGCAGTCCAGCTCTGAAATGCTAAGCAATTCTCCTCTGAACAAGAGTACCAACAGCAACCCCAGACACGTGTTTCGGTCTGGTTGGACCTCATCAGTAGGGTGGATCTGTGCCTCTCTAAGAATAGTGAGCAAGGGGTTCATGTCTGGATTCCCCTAATAATTTAGGGTGAGACCCAAAGATATTTAAATATGCAAAAAACAAGGGGGGTCCTGGGAGTCCCTCTGCCGGACATTAGTCCTGGTTGCAAGAGACTTACCCAGAGTCTTTAGCTCACCATCTTTCACAGAGGAGAAATATCTAAAACATATCAGGTGTAAAACAGTGAACCCTGCCACATTTTTAACAGACATGCCTACTACAGAGGACTTAATCGTGCATGACTGTGCCACATACGAAGGGGAGGAGGACGACATTCTCAAAGCAAAGGACTGTGCATTGACAGAGGGTAAGATACTTTTTGTTGACGGGTATTCCACAATTGATTAGGAGGTTGGGCAAAGACAGAGAGGGGCAGCAGTGGTACGACTTGAGAGAGGGGGGTACAAGATGGTGGTTATGAAAAGGATGGAACTCGTAGCACTCCTCAAAGCACTAAGAGCATTTGAAGGGTGCCATGTTACAATATATTCACTCTCAGCATAGGTTACAACAATGGTATATGCTGGTCTAGCCCGCTGGAAATGGAGGGGGTTTCGGAGGGTGCATGGATCCCCCGTGCAGCATGAAGCATTGTTAGAAATTCAGATAGAAGCGTTATCACAGCCAGCTGTTGTGGTGGGTTGTCAAAAGCGCTCCCTACACTAACAGGACAGACAAATTATCGATGGGGAATGTAGCTGCCAATGCAGCTACCAAAATGGTGGTGTATCTGCCAAATGAAATACCTGCTGAGTATGTTGTGACTGCCCCACCAGCAAGCGAGCATCCAGTACCTTACACAGCATTGCCCATCTTCTAGATTATCGAACTACAAGGAAGGGCACCTGAAAGGGAGAAAGAGTTGTGGTCACAGAGAGGCTGTAAGCAATCTCTGACAGATCGGTTATGGAGGCAGAAGAGCTCTGGGAAGAAAGTAATGCCCCAGGAGGTGCTAGCCATAGTCTTTGAACAGTTACATTATCCATCCCACAGTTTGAAGCTGCACATGGCAGCAGATATGCAGGAGGACTGGTTTATACCAAACCTCCAGAAAAGCATTACAGAAATGGTCATACATTGCAACACATGTCAAAGTTTCAATACAGGGATG
The DNA here is from genome assembly GCF_040938575.1 of Ambystoma mexicanum. Taxonomy (NCBI): domain Eukaryota; kingdom Metazoa; phylum Chordata; class Amphibia; order Caudata; family Ambystomatidae; genus Ambystoma; species Ambystoma mexicanum. The sequence goes on along the minus strand of NC_090921.1, from coordinate 515,710,651 downwards.
ACACTACAGATGTTACGGGGCACCTTGCTCCGCCCTACTGGGCTGTTCCCTGAATTACACATAGATTACGCTGATATGGGTGAATGTTGTAATGGATCTAGGTACCTCGTTGTAGTGGTCTCTCTTTTCACAAGGTGGGTGGAAGCAGGGCTGTGTGCACATCCGGATGCCAAGTGTGCTGCTAGATTCTTAGTGCAGGAAGTTTTCCTGTGATGGGGTGTGTGCAAGGTTTTTTCAGTCAGACAATGGCACACATTTCTTCAATGCATTATTTCAGAATGTTACAGCACTATTTGGCATCAGGCACCGGATGTGCTCGATTTACCACCCACAGGCCAATCGCTTTGTGGAAAGAATAAATGGGCTCCTTAAAAGTAAGTTATCCAAACTGTGTACCATGTCGAAGAAACATTTGGTGCACTGTTTGCCCCTGGCCCTATTCAGTGTACGCACGCAGCTAAGCAAAGACCACCATTTGTCAACTCATGAAGTGGTCACTGGCCGGCATATACATACTCTCATATCCCCTGTAAGAAGGGCTTCAGACGCACATAGGACAGCAGCGGTGATAGGCGAGGAGTTCAAGGAGTATATGACTACACTAACTAGTGCCATAAAATATGCCTTCCAACAGCTTGCACTGGCCAGGATTGTGACGACAGAGACACCGAATGTCGAGACTACTACGGTGACAGATCCTGAGCATATGACCATACAACCGCTGCTGCCTGGGGACTTTATATACGTCTGCAATTTCCTGCGCAGATGGAATAATCCTCTGTTCCAAGGGCTCTACGTGTGGTGTATTGTACTCCCCTTGCTGTTAAAGTTAAGCAGTTGTATTACTGGGTCCATCTCTCTGACCCACATTCGGAGAGTACGCTGGTACATCATTTATCTTAAAATGAGGGGTAGCAGTACTTGTACCACGACTACCTCACCAGCCTCATCCAGCTTCGATACATGTACAGTAGCATGCTCCAGTGACAGGCCGAAGCTTGACAGGCCGAAGCTCAGCTTCTAGCTCTGTATCTTTCTTTTTTCTGGGAGCGCTTTCTTCCTTCCCTCGTTCCTTCTCTCCCTCTCTTTCTCTCTCTCTCTCTCTCTCTCTCTCTCTGTTTCTCTCTCTCTCTGTTTCTCTCACTCTCTCTTTCTCTCTCTCTCTCTTTGTCTCTCACTCTATTTTTCACTTTTTTCTCTCACTCTCACTCTCTCTTTCTCTCTTTTTCCCTCTTTCTTTCTCTCTTTTTCCCTCTTTCTTTGAGTACAATGTACATCTCGTACGTTTCTTCTTTCTTGTTGTTTTGTGCGTTTGTGCATTCATTTCAGGAAAGAAGAAGATAGATGTGACTAATGTAAATTATTTGTTAAGTAGGGACCTGAGGTGCAGATGCATGAATGACAGAATATGGACCTGTGTTTATTATTGTGGATCGGCTAATGCTGTAGGTTTTTGTGTGATATTGTTAGTACTGTAGGGAGTGTATTGGTGAGGGTGTTGTAGGGCGAGGTCCTATAAAGGGGAGGAATGGGGAAAATAGGATTATATATCATCCAAATTGGACGATACCTATAAATGTTAATAATACGAGTGGATTTACATATATTAGCACTAATGTGAACACTAACAATAATAATGGAAATGAATTTAATGACTTTAATAAGCACAATACGTCAATGGGGGAAACAGTGAATAGGTTGTTTTCAGCAAGTAGGAGATTATCTACCACTGCGAAATGATATAATGTTATTTCCGATAGCAGTATTAATGCAGCCATCCCTGAGACTGTGTATATAAGAATGAAAAGAGAAGTACGACAAAAGTATGACACGTATTAAGGGCTGGGTTTTGATGTGATTGAGGATATTCATCATCCCGAGCTCACCAAATCATGGTATTCTAATATGAGTGGTGTGGGTAGAAAAGCTGTGAATGGAAGCTGTTGTGTGTGTTCACTCATTCCACATGCGTCAAGGGCTCCCAAGATGTTAGTACCGCAAGCAGTCCCAAGTATAGAGGCACAATGCCTAGTTCATCTTCCGCTATGCAGAATAAAAGGAACGTTCCAGGCACATAGTTTGCAACTGCAGATGGTGGATCCAGACTGTGTAAAGTGTAACAGTGATCCAAAAAACATCAAGTGTGTGGAGCTACCCTATCTGATGGTGAAAGGGAGAAAACATTTCAATAATAACTGGCAGGACATCACACTACCTTGCTTGGCAGAAGGACTGGTAACATATAACAAGGAAAGGATAGCACAGGTGGACACTTTCTGTGTGTAAATTTGGACAGAGCATATCACAAAGCTGACGTGGATTGCAGCAATGGAAAAGCCGGTGCGAGTGCACAAGGAAGAAGAATATAGACTGTTTCTGCAGCAAAGGTACTTTGTCAGCTCAAGTGAACATTGCAGTAAGACTCTTTTGATCACAGACATGAAGAAAGGAACAGCAGCGCTGATGGATTACTACTGGGTCTGTGGCCGACAAGCTTACTTACACATCCCACCATCATGGAGGGGCTGTTGTTCGCTTGCCACATTGCACACAGCGATATTAGTACTCCCAGAAGAACACCTAAAGGGGGGAGCACTGCCTGCAGAGGGACTAACTAGTCTCCCCAAAGTCGAAAGTGAATATAAGGGCCTGGTGCCCACACAAAAGCCCCATATCCTGCCAGGACAGTTCCAACAGCCACAGAGGATGAAAAGATCGAATTACTTATCTAAAGACTCTTCCACATTGTTTGCTGAAATACCAGAACAATACAAGCTCTTCAGCTCAGCAGAATCCTTTTTTGCACCTTTACTTTTTCCAGGAGTGCAGGCCACAGTAAATTCCAAATATTTGCAGATCGTAAGTTGGGAGCTGGTTCAGCTCGTGAATGATACAGAGAACGGGTTCAACATTATCAAGGTTGAGTTGCGTGAATTACGACTGATGACGATGCAAAATCGTTTTGTGTTGGGCATGTTAACAGCAATGAAAGGTGGGGTTTGCAAAACGTTTGGCAATTCCTGCTGCACATTTGTGCTTCCAGAGGATGTGGAGAATGCATCATTATTTCACATCATTGCAGCTGTCCATAGCCTCAGTGTTCGCATGAAGAAGGAGGAGGAATAGAGGACAGTGCTTGGTTTACTATAGTATTCAGTTGAGCTCCTTTGTGGCTCGGAGTGATTGTGAAGATGCAAATGCCCATCATCGTGTTCATCCTTGTTATATTCTGCATCTGTCAGCTGGCCCTTCGATGTTGTGCCAATATGGCACCTGATAGCACAATAATGATGGTATAAATTGGGCTTTGAAAAAAAAGCACCTTGTGAAACAAAAAACACGGAAGTACAAACTGATGTCCCAAAGGGTGGCCCTAAATATGAAATGCTCCCTTCCCGTATGGAGATGAAGTTGATCCTCTATACCACACTATCATTTCTCCACACCCTGACCCAGAAATTTACATAGAGATTTGGGCGGACCTTGCGGGAGAAGAGGATGCATCTATATGACTTGCTCACCTGAAGAGTACGCGCGTAGGGGGGAGAGTTTGTGGTCAGTGTGTAGGGCCTGGGTACAAATAAAGGGAACGCTTCCATATGTGGAAGCAGAGACAGGGGAGCTGGAGCGCAGCAGTATCCCAGAGTTCATTTCTGTAGAAGTAACACATGGGGGAATGTTGGAGACGGGGCAGCCCCGTCCCACCCCCTTAAGCGATTTAGAGTGAGGCAAGATGCATTTGAAACACTATGGTGGGCCAGGGGGAGATGGGATGGTGAGCGGGACACCTCCCAGTTTAGCAGGACCCCAGTTCAACATAATCAAATGTAGTCTATCCACATAGTACAGCATAAGGCACAAGAAACATTGCTATTTGGTGTAGATATTAGTAACCATAGCTAGAAAGGAAGGCCTGCACAGTAAAAGCGGTATTGCATGCAATAGGCCCAAATTCACATGACCAGTGAGATCCCCAGCCATGCCAGAGCTCCCATGAGGACAGCCCATACCCCCAACCGCCACACCGCCTATTCATTGTTCTAATAGTGTTGCAAAGATGTTCAAGAGGAATGTGCCCTACAAGGTCGTGATCACAGACCGGCGCCTGGTGTGCATGTTATCTCACACTGGCCAAAATATGACCCAGCCTATCCCAAGGCAACCACAAGATCGGCGACCACGATCGGATGGACCTTGCGGGAATTTGGAAAGCATCCTGTATAGAAAAACAGCCCATTTAAGCAGCACCAGTTAGAAAATAATTCACACAAGAAAGAATAAGAGATGCAATGAGAACCCTAAATTGGTACATTGGAAATCCATTAAACCCGCAAGATGCAATAGAAGAATGATTTATACCAAATTCTTAATAAAACCCTCCTGATGAACCGTCTGAGAGGACGGAGAAACACGTGTTGAGGGAGACAGAGGGAGACATCATCGTAATTTAAAAAAAGGGATAATTTAGTGCTCACTGCACATACTATACTCAAAGGAATTGGGTGTTCAACTTGAAGAAAAAAATCTATTTTTGAAATCAAAAACAAACAACTATACTCTGCATGAAAATAATACAGAGTCACAGGAAATTTAAGGACCTTTATAGGACCTTTGTGCTAAAGAAGGAGTGGAAATATTCTGTATGAACAAAATACAGAGCACAAGGACACTGAAGCTCGTTATGTAAATATGAATTGAAGAAGGAAAAATAATAATTGATGATTGTTTGGAATAAAAGCAAAGAAATATAAAACATTTTTTTTGAGCGCACTTAAAAGTCTCTGTGATTTATTTAGCCCATATAACTAACTAAATCTCAAGACCTACGAATTCCATGTCACCAGGTGCCCTTTGACCACCAACCCTTAGAGCACCTTCAGAGAGTACACTGGTACATCAGATATCTTAAAACAAGGGGTAGTAGTACTTGCACCCCGACTACCACACCGGCCTGTCCAGGGGCGATATGTGTGCAGTAGCATGCTCCAATGACAGGCCGAAGCTCAGCTGCTAGCTCTGTATCTTTCTTTTTTGTTAAATGCTTTCTTCCTTCCCTCTGTCCTTCTCTCTCTCTCTCTCTCTCTCTCTCTCTGTCTCGCTCTCTCTGTCTCTCTGTCTCTCTCTCTCTTTCCATCTTTTTTCTCTCCCTCTTTCTTTTACCTTCTTTCTGTCTCCCTTTTCCCCTCTTTCTTTGTGTACAAAGTACGTCTTGTACATGTCTCCTTTTTTGTTGTCTTGTGTGTTTCTGCTTTCATTGCAGGAAAGAAGATGGATGTGACTAATGTAAATAATGTGTTAAGTAGGAACCCGAGGTGCAGATGCACGAATTATAGAATATGGACCTATTTTTATTATTGAGATCGACTATTGCTGTAGGTCTCCATTAGATATTGTTAGTACCGTTGGGAGTGTATTGGGGGGAGGGTGTTATAGGGGGAGGTCCTACAAAGGCGAGTAATTGGGGAAATAGGATTGTATATTATCCAATTGGGACGATACATATACATGTTAATAATACGAGTGGATTTACATATATTAGCAGTAATGTGAACACTAACAATAATGATGGCAATTAATTTAATGACTTTAATAAGCACAATACATCAGTGGGGGAAACAGTGAATAGTTTGTTTTCAGTAAGTAGGAGATTGTTACCACTGCGAAACGATATTATGTTATTTCCAATAGCACTATTAAAGCTTACATTCCTAAGAGCGTGCATAGAAGAATGAAAAGCGAAGTATGACAAAAGTCGGACACGTATCAACGAGCTGGGTTCTGATGTTATTCGTGATATTCATCATCACAAATTCAGCAAATCATGGTATTCTAATATGAGTGGTGTGGGGAGAAACGCTGTGAATGGAAGCTATTTTGTGTGCACTCATTCCACACGCGTCAGGGGCTCCAATGGTGTTAGTGCTGCAAGCAGTCCCAATTATAGAGGCACAATGCCTGGATCATCTTGCGCTATGCAGAATGAAAGGAGCTTTCCAGGCACATAGTGTGCAACTGCAAATGGTGGGTCCAGACTTTGTAAAGCGTATGATTGATTGATTGATTGTTTATTTATATTGCACCTCTAAACAAAGTGTTTCAAAGCGCTTCAAGGAGGGAGGGAACATAGGAAAATACAGTTACATTCATTAAAAGTCCTTGAGACAATACAGAATGTGAAAAAAAACTATTGTAATAGGCCTGTGGACATTTCTGATAGTGCAAGTGCATAGAACAAGTAAGGCAAAAGGTAATGGAAAAGAAGGAGAACAAAGCAAGCAGTAACATTACTATGTCTGACGACAATTGATGTAGTCCAGGTGGTATACAAGAGAGAGGGTGGGAGGGGGGAACGGGGGGATATGAGTGGGGAGAAGGAGATGAACAAGGCACGCTACTGAGCAAATTTGTCGGTGACAAATTTAAAAAGCAGGGGTGGTGGGAGGAGGGAGAAGAACAAGGGGGGGAGGAGGGGAGACAGACAAGCTGCTATCAAAAGTCAAGGGAACATATGATAGGAGTAAGTGCTAGGAGGGGGAAGGCTGAGAGGGGGAGAAATAAGTAGGATGGGGAGTAGGAAGAATGTAGAAGAGGAGGGAATTGTGGAGAGGGAAAGGGGTAGAAGGCAGATAAGAGGGGGTAGAGGGGTACACAGAGTCAACAAAAAAAGGGGGGAGCAAGGCAGGATGGGGGCGCACAGACACTCACAGGGTGCTTGGGGGCACACAGACACTCGCAGGGGGAATGGGGGCACACAGACACTCACGGGGTCATGGGGGCACACAGAACAATTACAGGGGTCGGCGATCCGGCATATCGTGGTGGACAGGGGTAGACAGGGCCTTTGTTGGGGCCTTAGGTGGATGGCCAGCTCCCGCCTCCCGGGTGCTCTCATTGGCTTAACAAGTCATGTGCAACCAATGGGAGGGGGAGCTGAGCCAGAACACGAAGGCTAACAGTTCAAATCACAGAAAAAGTGCAGCCATGTTGGTAAGGCAAAGGCACAATGAGGCAGGGATGCAGGATCACACACGAGGGCACAATTAACACATAAAACATTGATGCGCTCCTCCCAAGAGTCAATCCACGACGTGCGCATTATGCATTTCAACTTTAGATGCAGTTTGAAGTAATTTGTGCCGCGCCACGTGCGCTCTGCACAAAAACATCAGGCGTACCCCAGCTGTTCAGGGGGTGGTGGAGAAAGCCCACAGGAGGCAGATGGACGCCTCGGCATCAGTGGAGATCATCAGGTGAAGTGGCAAGGGGGAGTGGAAGAGCCTCGTATGGGGTCTTAGGTGGATGGCCGGCTCCCGCCTCCTGGTTGCTCTCATTGGCTTAACAAGCCACGTGCAACCAATGGGAGGGGGAGCTGGGCCAGACCACGAAAGCTAACAGTTCAAGTCACAGAAAAAGTGCAGCCATGTTGGTAAGGCAAAGGCACAATGAGGCAGGGATGCAGGATCATACACGAGGGCACAATTAACACATAAAACATTGATGCGCTCCTCCCAAGAGTCAATCCACGACGTGCACATTATGCATTTCAAATATAGATGCAGTTTGTAGTAATTTGTGTCGCGCCACGTGTGCTCTACACAAAAAAGTCAGGCTTACCCCAGCTATTCAGGGGGTGGTGGAGAAAGCCCACAGGAGGCAGATGGATGCCTCGGCATCAGTGTATATCATCAGGTGAAGCGACAATCCAAAGAACATCAAGTGCGTCGAGCTACCGGATCTGATGGTGAAAGGGCGAAAACATGTCAATAATAACTGCCAGGACATCACACTACCTTGCATGGCAGAAGGACTGGTAACATATAGCAAGGAAAGGATAGCACAGATGGACACTTTCTGTATGCACATCTGGACAGAGCATATCACAAAAATGACGTTGATTGCAGCAATGGAAAAGCTGATGCGAGTGCACAAGGGAAAAGAATATAGACTCTGTTTCCACAGCAAGGGTACAGTCTTTGTTGGCTCAAACGAACATTGCAATAAGACTCATTTGATCACAGACATGAAGAAAGGAGCACTGCCTACAGAGGGACCTACTAGTCTCCCCACAGTCGAAAGTGAAGATAAGGGCCTGGTGCCAACACAAAAGCCCCAAATCCTGCCAGGAAAAGGACAATTCCAACAGCCACAGAGGATGAAAAGATCGAATTACATATCTAAAGACTCTTCCACATTGTTTGCTGAAATACCCGAAGAATACAGGCTCTTCAGCTCAGCAGAATCCTTTTTTGCATCTTTACTTTTTCCAGGAGTGCAGGCCACAGCAAATGCCAAATGATTGCAGATCATAAACTGGGAGCTGGTTCAGCTCGTGAATGATATAGAGAACGGGTTCAACATGATCAAGGTTGAGTTGCGTGAATTAAGACTGATGATGATGCAAAATCGTTATGTGTTGGGCATGTTAACAACAATGGAAGGTGGGGTTTGCAAAACATTTGGCAATTCCTGCTGCACATTTGTGCCTCCAGAGGATGTGGAGAATGCATCATTATCTCACATCATCTCAGCTGTCCATGGCATGGGTGTTCGCATGAAGAAGGAGGGAGGAATACAGGATGGGACAGGAGAGAGGGGGTCAGTGAGAGGTATACCTCCCAGTTTACCAGGACCCCACTTCAATACAATCAAATGTAGTCTATCCACATAGCACAGCATAAGGCGCAAGCAGCATTGCTATTTTGCATAGATATTAGTAACCATAGGTGGAAGGGAAGGCCTATGTGGTAAAAGCAGAATTGCATGCATTAGGCCCAAATTCATGAAACCAGAGAGATCCCCAGCCAGGCCCGAACTCCCATGAGGACAGCCCACACCCCCCAACCGCCACAACGACTAGTCATTGTTCTAATAGTGTTACAAAGATGTTCGAGAGGGATATGCCCTACAAGGTTGTGATCCCAGGCCGGCGCCTGGTGTGCTTGTTATCTGACACTGGCCAAAGCATGACCCAGCCTATCCCCTAAGCGACTATGAGTTGTAGCCCACATGACTGCCTAAAACTCAAGATATCTGAATTACATGACACCAGGTGTCCTTTGACCACCAACCCCAAAGTAACAAGTCCTGAAATGTTCAAAGAGGACGGACAGGGCATATCGTATAAAGCGACGATCATTGTGATTTGAATTGCGAGGTGCTGGGAGGGATAAATTATAGTTCAAAATGAGGGTGGAGACCTTGGAGCCAGATGGCGCAGAGGGAAATGAGCGAAATGTGTGTGTGAAGGTTAGAGTGCCCCAGAACCTCCTTTGTGTCCATATTAAGGCCTGCCAAGTGCACAGTCTGAGTGATGAAATTTGTTGTATCGTAGGAGTATAATTAATTTGGTTCCTGACCTTCGACGTGAGAAGAAGATGAGCCCTGCAGCACCCATGTGATGGAAGACAGATGGACTGGGCTGGGACCAATAGACTGGCATCCCTTATGGATAAAGGTAGAACATGTGTAGGGTTCATCCAGTCAGCCACACAAAAGGTTTCTGCTTGTACCTCTCTTTGGCAGAATTTTCTCAGCAGCAGAGTTTTTTGCTGTTGCTCTCATCGGCGTGTGAGATTAAGACTTCTCATCCTTACAAGATTGACTTGGGCCTTCTTCGGGTTGTATTCTCTCTGGTGTGAGCGTTCAGGGACTTGCCTTCATTTGCTTTATGTACAACCGTGTACTCACTACTTAAGTGTTGGGTCTGTTTGGGTTCAGGTGATTAAAGGCCCATCTGCACATTTGCCAATCCAGGGTAGAATCCCAGGCATTCTGAGATGTTGGGGGTCTTCTGTCCACACCTCTCAGCTGTGGCATCACACAACGGGGGCCAGTCTTCCACGTGTGATGAAAAAGAGGTCTGCGGACACCACATTGGTTAAAGGTCCATCTGCTCCCCAGAGACCTGGTGCCAAGGCCTTGCTGTGTAGGACGACTTGACGAAGCACCACATAACAGCTCCTCAGGTTCACGTCAGTGTACGTTTGGGGTGTAAAGCAAAGGGGAAATAGGGGTGAATAGGGGTAAAAAGTGTCTGTTTCTTTGATTTAAGGGTTTTTTGGTAAGGGTAGATTTGGAGTGTGGGTGTGAAATTAGTTGAGGTTGCGGGGATTGGAAAAGTTGATGTGTTTGATAAAGTGGTTGAACTGTCCTGTGTTGTAAGTCTATAAACTTTTTACCTTGTTTGTTATATTAGAGGTTTGTGGGGGTACCTTAACCTGCATGCTCAGAGTGAGGCATGTCCTGATACCCTTTTGTTTGCTTATCTGGTTGGCTGGAGCCCTCACCTGAAGGTGGGGTGGTATTTTAGGGTACGTCCAACCGTAGATACCTTTCTGAACTAGGCTTTAACATTCTTTAGTATTTGCCGGGCAGGCGGAGCCCCTCACTTCGATTTTCTTGGTTAGTCAAAGTAGTGAAGGGAAACTTCCTGTAGTCAGGGAAAGATGATTTTGTAGTAGAGAAAATCGTACTAGTGATGAAGAGAGCAAGTGCAGCAGTGCTGTAGTGGAAAGCATTGCGCCCCTCGTATGCTGAGTGGTGGGGATATCTCGGAGATATTGGCCGGCAGAGTTTTTTTTAATAAGATGCCATCTTCTGTGTATGAATGAGAGGTTGAACTGGAGTAAAGAGTGAAATGAGGTAATTGCGGTATAGCCTAATACGGTGAATGAGTGTGAAGTACATCTCTGGAATTGGTTAAGGGTAACAAGTAGATCTCGGGTGAAACTTATGTGCTGCAGGTTCGGCTGTGTATCAGATATTTTTGATAACTTGGGTTGTAGTATAGAGGCTCTGTTGAATAATTTGTGCCATGTGTTGCCCGGCTGTAAGGCAAACTTTTTAAAATATCATAGAGAATGGTTGCAAGAGAGTAAGTGGAAAATGGTAAATTCTTGGCCTATTGAGGGAACCTATGATACAGGGATATTGGAGAATCTGCATATCTTATTAAATACAAAGCACAAGGACTCGAAGTTAGAGAAGCGGTCAAACATCTTAGAATTATGGAGGATGTATGGAAAGGCAAAAATGGCCATAATCTTGAAATTGTAGGGTGAAGGCCAAAAAAGCAGGATGCAAGAATTTCTTCTGCACCACCCCATGTGGGTGCTATCCTTTATTGCCAGCAGAGGGGTACACAGACCCTGGGTTCGTAGCACCATTTTCCCCAGCAGCTACTCCAGTGGTTGTAAAATGGACACAGGTAACACTTCCATCAGTTACGATTCCTAAGAACTGGGATTTTGAGGAAAGTGGAGGTATAACTCCTTCAATGTTTAGGGCCACAGAAAGGTTGAAAATGGCTAGCCTGAAGGGGATAAATATCTCCACTGCTAGGTTAGCAGATAGATTAATGGTAGAGAAGCGAGAAAGAGTGAGAGAGTGAGGCCGGTAGTCAGAAGAGTGGTGGAAGCATCAAAAATTAGAGAGAAAGAAGAGGCTGGGCCTCTTGCTGCTGGGATATAGGATAGGCTGCGAAAACTGATAAGAGGCAAAAGAACAGGAAGAAATTAAGAAAGGACTAAGGCTAGCAGAGGAAGAGGCAGTGCTGCTACAGTTGCAAAAGAGATGAAGAGTGGGAGCAATTAGAAGACAGGTAGGGGATGTAGAAGAAGGAAATTAGAGACATGGGCATGTTCTTGTTACACAACTCAGTTATCAGAACGGTGGAGGTGGATATGGAGAACAGGGATGCTGCCACGGATACAGAGGCCGAGCAGGAAGGACAGGAGACAGGACCTTATGGTATTGCTGATTATGCTTCTGTGCCTGTAGAAGGGTCAGGGTAGCCCGAGTAGACGAGAAGGAAAGGAATAAGATATCAAGCAAGGAGAGCAGGGAATAGTCACTCTACCTCCTGCTCCAGTAGCAGCAACAGAAAGCACACCAAAGAGGCATAGAAAGTGGCCGGTCACTCATATGGCTGTAGTAAGTGGCAGTGGGGAGATGGGGGAAGCCCCTGGAAAAACATTGGTAACTCAGTTTTCATTGCTCTAGAAGGACTGGGAAGGGTTTGTTATGTCCAGGGTCACACATGGACCGGAGTAATTTGATGAAGACACTCCCTTCACCCACAACAGGGGTGATGAAGTGGATTTATGCATTAGAGAAACACACTGCCGGTGTCATGTTGGCCATAGGGGACATGCAGAGTTTATTCATGGCCCTAATGGCGGAGTGATCAGACAAGCTTTGGAAGAGATCGGGGTAACCAGGAGTTCCGTTGGATACAAATACCTATAATGGTGCAGCTTTTAATAATAAGGGTATGGGGGGCCTTGCAGATTATGTATCTCAATATGCCTGATATCAATTCAATTTTAGCTAACACAATGAAAATGGATGATAATCCTGCATCACACATCCAGGTCAGAGATTTGAGCACACAAGGTTGAGCCAGGAGTACTGCGAATCTCCAAGTGTTTTTAACAGGGTGGTTCAGATGGATATGGGGAATTTACATGTGTCCAGTACTGTAATTCAGAACAAGGACGATCTATAGTCTGCAGCACGTCAGAGGAGCAGTATCGAGGAGACTCAATAACGCTCTTCACCCTGCTCATGGAGAAGGGGTACAAAGTGGATAAAGAAAAATTGCAGTACTGTCAGACAGAGGTAGTATATTTGGGGCAAGTAATATCGCCCAAAGGAAACAAGGTAATGCCAGAGAGAGCCACCGCAGTTCAATATACACCTCAACCAGTCACAGTGAAACAAATTCATCAGTTTTTGGTGCTCTGTAACTATTGTAGATCATAGATATTTGATTACTGTAGTCATGTGAGTCCCTTACTGCAGGGACTAAAGAAAGCACAGAAGGTGAAACATCTGATAGAGTGGTCTGAGGAAATGGGGACTTTCCGTAACTCAAGCCTGCAATCAGCAATGCTCCAGTCCTGGTGAAACCAAATTGGAAGAAGACATTAGTTCTGTTTTCTCATTCAAATGGGCAGGTGATGTCTGTGGTCCTGGCCCTGCAAACATTGCTAGGCCACAAACCTTTAGTGTATTACAGTGGACTCATAGACCCAATGATTCAGGGGCAGTTTCCTTGTGAGCAAGGTCTAGTGGCAGCTACTTTTGCGATAAAGAAATATTTGAGCATTACCATGTTATGTTATGTTATGTTATGTTATGTGCCTGCTTGTAACGCACTTATTGCCCGCAGGCATCAGGGCCTGGGGAACCAAGAAAGATTAAATTCACATAGTTCTCTCTGTTAAAGTAAAGTTGGACAATACTGAAAGGTCTGTACTAATCATTGGAACAAGAGGGGTATAAGCTATTTCCTGAACCTCTGGTGGTTCACTTCTTGCCGTAATACCATAGGCAATTTGTTCCAGTATTGTGCTGCCTTGACTGGAAAGGACTTACTTCACCCGAGTGCATGATTAGCACAGGGTATATTCAAGGTGCCCCTGTCAGCTGCTCTTAAGCATCTTCAGGGTATGTAAAAGGAGAATTGTTTTTTAAAATAGCTCGGGGCCTCTCCATATAAGCATGTGTGGATTATTGTCATGGCCTTAAAGTTAACTCTGTCCTCCACTCTTAACTAGTGAAGGGCTCTTCTCCCTATTGATACATGTTCTCTGTTTTTAAAATTCTTAACTATACGAACTGCATCATTTTCCATGACTTGGCACTTTTGTATTTCCTTCTTCGTGGCTCCCAGCAATAGGGCATTGCCATAGTCGAGGCGCGACAAAATGATGGCTCTTGCAATTGTTGCAGAGTTAACTTCATTGATGAAAGGTCTTATCGCTCTCAGGAGGCGCAAATAGTAGGTGTTGTTTTTCTGCAGGTAATTAACCTGTACCTCAGATCCCACCGATGCTTCCACCATCAACCCAAGAGTTTTAACGTGTGGCATCACTGGGATGATAGCCTCTTTGATGGTAAAAGTCTTATATTCCATCCCCAGCTTCGATCTGGTCTGTCGCGTTGTGAAGATCATCAGTTCAGTTTTTGTATTATTTAAGCACATCCAATGATGTTTCATCTAATAATCTATAACCTGATATACCTCTGTTATTTTTGAATTATGGTAGTTTGGTTTGCCTGGCAGCATTGTACGTAGAGCATGCTGTCTTTGCGATTCTAAAGAAGTCTAAATCCATGTTGACGACTCAGAGTGTGTCAGGGTATGAGGTCATTTTATCAAATGCATCAATTTGTCCTGTGTGATGTCACCTAGTAAATCCAACAATTGTAGCAGAGCCAGTGCAGCCTGAGGATATTGTTCAGGATTGTGCCACATATGAGGTAGAAGAGGAAGAAAGGGTGATTGTGAAAGAGGATGCCCTGAGCTGTGATGAGGTGATTTTTGTTGATGTGTCTTTGATCATCAACCAGCAGACGGGTGAGAGGCACATGGTTTTTGCAGATGGGGAGTACTGGGTCAGACTGAAGAGACGGTTGCCTTCTCATTACTCTACACAAGCAGAAGAACTGGTGGCACTTATAGAGGCGCTCGAAATGTCTGAGGGGAAGGCAGTCACTGTTTATTCTGACTCCACGTACGTCATCTCCACCATCAATTCTGCGTTATCAAGATGACTGAGAAGAGGGTTTAGGAGGTCTGATGGGTCCCCTGTGTTCAGCATGCTGTGCTGCTATCCTAGATAGTTGAACTGTTAACCTTGCCAGCATAGATAGGTCTAGTAAAGTGTGCTGCTCAAAGTGACCGCACTAATTCAATAGCTCTTGGAAATGATGGCCCCACACAAGGTGGAAAAGGAAGCAGCATATGTTCCTTTCACAGATTCCCGGAAAATGGAAACTGTGTCCCCAAAGGTACAGTATCTAGCCCTGTACACTGCAGTCCTGCTGCTCCAGATAATAGAAATGCAAGGGAAATCTCCTAAAGAAGAGCAGGAACTCTGGAAAAAGAGAGGATGTGTTCTGTCACCCACAGATTTGTTTTAAAAACAGGAGGTGATGGAAGGTAGTAATGCCTGTAGAGCTGCTTCTTTTGGATCTAGATCAACTATGTTACCCCATCACATACATCTTGATGTCAAATCGCAGCAGAGCTCCAGGAGAACTGGTTTATCCCTAACTTACAAGAACAGGTAAGTAGATTCAGAGGGAATTGTGTAGTGTGTGAGGAGTTCAATCCTGGAAATACCATGAGGTCTGTGAGCTTGCCCAGGTCGTCTGGTCTATTCAAGGAGCTCAACATCAATTTTGTGGACATGATAACGAGGTGCAGCAATTTCAGTTATCTAATTGTTGTGGCTTGTCCATTCTCCTGGTGGCTTGAGGTTGGTCCCTGCATACATCCTGATGCTAAATCTACAGTGAGATTTCTGATGACAGAGATATTTCGAAGATGGTGAATTTGCGAGGTTCTAAAATCTGACAATGGAATCCACTTATTTAATGTCTTGTTCGCAGGAATCACTTAGCTGCTAGGAATAAAGCATCAGTTGGGCTTGGTGTACCACCCACAGGCCAACGGAATCATGGAGAGGCTCAATGGGGTCCTTAAGGACCAGTTAGCCAAACTGTGTGCCGAATGTAATAAATTGTGTTATGTTTGCCTCCCACTGGGTTTATTTTATCTAAGAAATCAGCCAGGGAGGGACAACAACTTGAGCCCTCACAAAATCATGACTGCTCGTATGGGATGTTTGAAGGGATACCAGCAGCCCTCCAACTGCACAGGAGCAGGACCAGGCATAGAAGTTAAGTATGACGTAGGGATTCACTGTTGGTTTCAGTATAAAGGGAGGTGAGAATAGAGACCCAGAATTTAAATAATGTTTTGTATGGGGAAATAAATATCTAAGTTTGTAAAAATGTTAAGAGTGAAAAGAAATGTCAATCATTTTGATAATGACGATGATGAATTAGATCCTACAATGAATGTACATGGTTTTGCAGTGGATAACATATTGTACAGTCATATGAAGAGGGTGCAGAGAGAGAGATTTTTAGGATATTGCTATATCTGCTCTATCATCCCCCATGCTTCTGGCTTTCCTACGGTATTTATCCCAAATGAGGTAGAGGTAGTAGTAGGAGCAAATGTGCTATGCCTAGTGCACCTAGCCCTGTTCAGGATTTAAGGGCAGTTTAAAGGGCAGTTAATTACTGCAAAAATCATACCAATTGATGATGAATGTTTAATTAAAGAGTGTACATAACAAAAAATATTAGGTATGTTCAAAGGGGTCAATTGACCATGGAAGGAGCTATGTTTTCTAAAAAAAAATCGATGGGAGTAAGGGGCGAAGAGTTGCAGAGGTGGAGGAATGAGGGGATTCTCAGAAGAAGGGGTGGCATGAATAAATAAAGAGTATTTGCAGTATCTGACATGGCTCAAGGAGCCAGAAAAACCTGTTACGATACAGACACTTACCCATTTTTCCTTGTGTTTTCCTTGTGTTTTAAGGGCAATATGATAATTGGCACAAATGGGAACTGCAGTTGCACGCTTCGCATCACAGATCTGGCTAAAAGTACAACTGCTCTTCCTGACCATTTTTAGGCCTGTGGACAGAATGCATACAGGCAGTTGCCTCCAGCCTGGTGAGGTGCGTACAGTTTCTCTACCCTTCATGTGCCCATCATCGTGATTACAGAAGAACATTTAATTTTGGCCCATCCAACGCCCAATGCCCAAAGTTACCTCTGTCCGCCCTTTGTCCCCTGTTCCCCTTGCAGCCTTTTCATCACCTTATATAGACAAATTAAAGACTATGGGCCTCATTCCGAGTACGGCGCTAACCAATGGCGCTATTAACGCCTTGTTTGACGCCGTACCCGGACCGGCAGCGCCTTGGTGGATGGCGGAATTACCGCCCCATTCCAAGGTTGGCGGGCGGTAATTCCCCATTCACCAAGGCTCTTCCCCATTCCCAAATGAGCCCCCATAGGGCTCAATGGGAATGGGGAAGATGCAAATAACGGTGACCGTTCATTACGGTCACCGTTATTGGCTTGGAGGCCCCTTTGCGCCCTCGACTTTAATACCTGCTCAAAGCAGGCGTTAAGGGCGAGGGCGCAAAGGAAACTCGGAGTATGGCGGTAAGGGATTACCGCCACCGGTCTCGTTACCGGTGGCCGCTATCCCTTACCGCCATACTTGGAATGAGGCCCTATGTTTGATAGCGAGAATCAGGAACAATTGCAACATAGGAGAATATTGAACTACCATTCAGCAGCATCATCAAAGGCTTTAGCGGACATTCCTGATCAATACTGGCTGTGTAGCCACACTGAGACCTTCTTCGACTCCCTCCTGGCACCTGGCGCCCAAGCAGCAGCAAATGCCAAATGGCTCCAGGTGACCAGCTATGAACTGTTACTATTGTGAACACTACCGAGTCAGCGTTTAGTGCCATTAAGGAAGAGTTGCAGGAACTAAAGCTCATGACTTTGCAAAAACAGTACATATGCAACCTCCTGACAGCAATGGAGTATGCCAGGGAGTGCCTGTTGCACATTTCTGCCACCCAATGATACAGAAAATGGTACTCTCACCAGAGCTATTGCTGCCTTGCATAAACTGAAAGTGATCATGGAGACTGAGGATGGGATCACCAACGAGTCATGGATCAACTCCTTTTTCTCTTGGTTGAGCATCGCTGTGAAGATTTGTTTGCCTATTTTTGTTTTTTTCTCATTCTTTTCTGTTATTGCCAAATACCTTTACGATTGGCTCTTACATGAGTGACAGAGGCAGGGATGCAGAGGTTAGAGCAGGCCCTCAGATTGTTGAAGGTGTGTACACATAAAGCCAAGTGATACAACTACTTTGCGGCCACCTGATTGAAATATGTCATATAAGGGAAGATTCTAATGTATCTGTCCTGCAGGTAAAAGCTATGCAACTGCTTCAACACACACTGATACATGGTAGCAATGCCATAACCCCTCATGCAGCCCAGTCCTGCGGAGCTCCTGAAATGGATTGCCCAAAATAGGCTTGGCAAACAGCAGACATGTCACCTCTCATACAAACAATGTTCAGGCCACAGGAACGCCCACCTAACTGTGTCAGACAGTCTCCAAGTGTGGAAATAGCATTCTCATATGAACAGAAGGGGCACAGTAACTTTTGGCAGGCAGAAGTGATGTGGCCACCTCCTGAGCATAAAGATCAGCACAGGTGTAGCACCAGCATGCATGTATAAGTCTCAAATGCCACACATCACACATCAACCTATGTATGCACCTGTTCAACGAGGATGTAGGCAGTCAGCGACTTCTCGTCAGCGACTTCTCATTTAGACACACCATTGACCCTATGACCAGCAGGCACATCACCACCACCAGATTATTTACACAGTCGATAAGACCAGGCATGGACAAAACAACATTAGGAAAAGGAAAAAGGTTATGGGTAAGGCAAAATCACCTGTGCCGCTTCCACAGACCCCTCCCAACATACAGACATGGCTCCTCTGCCCAGCACCCATACAGATGGCAGATAACATACTATGTGCACTTCCTACTCAGAATTGATATCTATCAATGTCACATATTTGGGCACAGATGATGACACCCAGACACATGACAAACTAGATAACTCCACCGGTGAGCCCATGCAGAACACACGCACCAATGGTGGTCATGCTACTACAGAGCCTGTTCAAAGCCCACTGCTCCCAGGAGCTCCTCATCCAACAAGGACCGCTCACAGTGTGGGACAGGTTGGAATACAGGAGGTCTTCCATGAGGTAAACCTTGCAAGACTCTGGGGCACGCAGGGCAGGAAAGGTTGCCAGGATGAGCTTACCTGTCAACAACTAAAAGCCTTCTAGAATGCTATCAAAGGTCTGACAAAGAAAGTGGCCCCCAACACTAAACTGGTTAATGCCCTCCCTTTGGAGAGCCAGTGTGTGAGGTGGGCCCCTGCAGCCACTCACATGGTATTTGGGTCAGTTCGGTTATTCTGGAGAGACTGGGGGTAATCCCTGATTCAGCAGAGAACAGCTTTGGCACACTCGCCACCCCATCCACCTCTGCTACAGAGGAAATCCTTCTGGACTCACGGCTCTCTCATCTCTTGCATCACAACCCTCATGTTAGAGGCAAAAGGCCCTGTCGCCATTAGACTTGGGCAGACAATGGTCACGGGTTAGTGTTGGGCGGAGGGGTGTGTTCTGGAGGAGGTGGGTGGGTTGTGTGATGTGGGAGTGATAGGTTGAGGGTGTGCTGTGGCAGTGGGGGTGGAGCGGTATGTCATGGGAGGGTCTATTAACTTTATTGATTTTTTTGTTGTGCCAATTAATGCATGTGCAAGGAAGTGCATCTGCGGAAATGTTACGTCATTATACTTGCAGGGGTCCACTCTGCCACAGTACGCAGGCAGTTGTGACGGGTATGTCTTCACACTTTTGGCTGATATCAATGGTGTTCTGAAAGTCACATTTATCTATGGAGGCACCCCCATGCCTGGCTGTCGTGGTACAGAAATGGGATGATTTCACCAACGGCCAAATTGCCCAAAGCTAATCTGAGTGGCCATAGACAAAATGGCAGTGGTGTAAGGTGCAACTGCTGCCTTGGTATGCGACCATCACATTCATCATGTTGTGCCCATCGTACATGGGCCTCCTCTTCGCTGTCAGACAGATAGTTGTCTTTTTTTTTTAGAATTTATTTACAATTATACAAACAAAATCAACAACATCTACAAATATAGGAATACAATCTGTACAAAAAAAATCACAAAAATGCAACATTTTTAAAAAAAAATAATTAAAATAATAAAAAATAAAAATATAGTGACAGATAGTTGCCTTGAGAAAGCTCAGTCATCCGTCTCCCGGTGCACATGTTGCACAATGGGCAGCTTACAATGATGATGTCAGCCACCTTTTCAAGTTTGTACATCGGATCTCCCCATGTGCGTTGCAGACATTGGAATCCTGTCTTCAGGATTGCAGAGGCTCTCTCGGTCGTGCACGTTGTGTGGATATGTACTTCGTTGTATCAACATATATTGTCATCAGCCATGACAAAAGGTCATTGACAGCATCAGTTTTGATGAGAATAGTGCAATGGCCAATAGGATTTCACTGAAGTATGTAATCTAATGAGCCATGCTACACTTGAGGGTTTCCTAACCTTCACCTGTGTGATTAATGGTGTGAATGTGGATGAAAATGTACCTGGCCAACCACCTCCTCCAGGACACCAGCATTCCCATCCCCCCTTTATGTCACCAGAATTCCCTCTCCCCTTCGTGACACCAGCATTCTCACCCCCCTTCATGACACTAGCATTCCCACCTCTGTTCATTACTTCGGCATTCCCATCCACCCAGTGCAGTAACTTTTCTGAAACTGTTGGGTGGGGACTTCACAACTGAAGGAAAGGGGTGTAGTGGAGGAAGGGCAGGTGGCGGTTCTGAGGGATACGACTAAACTACACTACAAGAGTCCATTGCCAGCGCCCTGTTATAACTTTCATAAGACTGGTGGCATATCTTTAAAATTCAATTGGGCCCCCAAACATCTTCAGCTGGGTCTGCCATGCACCCATTGACACAACATAACATTCACAAATTTCATTCCAACAAGAACATACTCACAATGCATTATTTATCATTCATTCAGACACGGAAGTCAACACACATATGCTTGCACTCACTCACTCACTCACTCACTCACTCACTCACTCACTCACTCACTCACTCACTCACACACAAATACACCCAGCACCTCCATTGACATACACTGCGTGCACACAACATTTATATGTACATACACAATAACACATGGAAACCGCTGCGCAACGTCCATTGAGCAGACCAGGCTTTATCACCCCCTGGTCCCTGAAATTCTGGGCTACGTTGAGTTGACCTGGCTGAACTATAAAGCCATGACGGAAGGGAACAGAATCACTGGAATGTCAGCAATTCTCTTGATTTTTCCATTCATTCAAAGGCATAAGCCATCGGTTAATACAGTGCCGTTGGCGACCAAGTATACTTGGTATAGATTTTTAAATGCTATATATCTCCAGACTTGGATTCTGCACAGCAACGTATATGTGTATATGATAATAGATGTTTTCTACAAGATTCTGTCTGATTAAAATTAAGGTATGCTTTCCTGTGTTCAAATGACCCCAAGTAGTGGAGTGCCTATCAGGAGAGGCAGGGTTGGGGGCAAGGTGCCCCTGTGGCTCTTTTAAGAGGCAGAAAGCGATATTTGTTAGTGAGACAGGTCTCCTGTGCGGCATCTCAAAGAGGGTGCCCTATTGGAAAGGTGTACTGCTGGCAGGACAATGTGTGCCGAGCAATTCCTGCTCAGCACGCTCATTTTCCTGGCAGCAGGACACCTTCCCCGTTCCGAGCGGTAGAGGTGTCATGCTGCCAGGGCAATGTCCCAAGGAGCTGCAGGTAGCAGAGGGTCCTCATGTTGCTCTGTGTCAACAGAGCATTACAATGTGAGCCATTAAGCACTGATGGGAGGGAGGGGGCTACTATTAGCAGGGACTTTGTCCCTTTAGACATGGGAATGGGATGGAGTGATCAGAAGTGAGAAGGGTGCATAATGTTGCATGATTTATGAAATAATGACTATGGCTTTAAAACCCAAGAGGGATTTGTTAGGTTCACTAATCTACATGACGCTATTGTGACTTTGCATGCTGGATAGGGAGAATACAATTAAAGCCATACTCTCATTGCTCAACATATCTCTATGACAGTGTATATAGTATATGGTTAGTTTACTATGAAAGGCTAGTTTATTATGTAATGTGGTTTGCTTCCAAGGCCTGGTTTTAAATAATTATGAATGAAAAGCAATACCTTAATACATATCTATATCAATTAAACCTGGGAAGATGTGCGCAGTTGCTTAAATTGTCCACGTCCCAGTTTAACAAAAGTATGTGATCCTGGGCAAATTATTTAATCACATTATGCCTTATCTGCAGCTCTCTAAGTGATTCTGATTCACTTCAAAGCTTATGCTAATATATCATGCTATTATAATAAAAAAAAGCCTAATGACTATAGATTTGCTCCATATATAACAATAGTGAAATGTCAGTATTTTGCACCACAAAGTTATTTGCCACTTGGCTTACACATGGCAACATTTTCTAAAGTCACGTCCATGGTGTCTGCAAGTATCAAAGACTGATAAGGCACCTTGCAATGTCATTTTCTTCTGAAGTCACTTCTGTTGGTGCAATCCATATGCAAATTAGGAGTTTTGTATGTATTTTGCTGTAGGGGGCTTGACAGAGCTCTAATAGATGAGTTTCCTGCATCTGCAATGATCCTGCAGTTTTATTGCTTCTGTTATGTGTTAAAATGCCATCTGCCACTAATGTTATCAAAAAAGTATAGGAAAGGTTTGGATGCTGTCAAGCGGCACTATGACTCTAAGTTACAGCAGGTTTCTTTATACATTGCCCAAAACAATTTGGCAGAGTATATTTCTTCAGTAGGCTTTTAATTCCAAGAATCTAGAACAGCCGACACGTGTTTCGACCTATGTGGCCGTTCCCAAGGCAGCTTCTTCAGAATATCTCTCGATTGTTCTAATGCGGGAGTGGATTCAGTTACTGATCGATAACGGTCCTCACAGAGAACAAACATTTCTCATGTGTCCCGTAGTATCTGATGTGCTGGCTCCTATTTATTTCTTCTCAAAGATAATGTGGGCGATTACTCCAAAAACCATATTACTCCAATTATATGTGCTCATTTCCAAAGCCAGACATTCTGACTCTTAGGTAGTTCATCTTGTAGCGATTGTTCCAAAAACAATATTGCTCTAATTGTTTATACTAGTTTCAAAGGCCAGATAGTTCGACTCTTATGTAATTCGTCTTGTGTGTAGTAACATATAATTGCAACCAGATCTTCTCAAGGATGGTTGGGTCTCAATACCCCAATGGCGTTTATCAATCAGGGTCGATCCCGCGTGGCCTTCAACATGTTCGAACGTGTTGAAGGCCACGCGGGATCGATCCTGATTGAAGATCTGGTTGCAATTATCTGTTACTACACACAAGAAGAATGTCTGCATTGAAGCTCCTGTGCCATGGCCATGGGGCTCTTTGTTTCTGGAGTGGCTGGCTTTCTTGTTCAGGCTTCTTAAAAAACAGGGGGTTCCACAAGTGTAACACTTTGAGCAGTGACCCTAAATAAGAAAGAATAGGAATAACAAATAATTTGTCTTCCTGGAATTCTATACAATTACTGCTAGACTCATTAAAGGTTTTTTCAGGTACACTTCAGGGGGTGAGTCACTGATTTAGTCTGTTCTTAAACACATCAAATTCATCATGCAGACAAAATACTACAAAAAGCATTAAGAGTAGAATAAGCATCCATTTTGGATTATGAATTTTGCTTTTCGCAGGTTGCAGTTATAGCATGTTTTGTTCTGCCGATACATATGGTGATTCATTCTTGAATTAAATGTTTATCAAGTTACAGTGATATTGTAACAATATTTTTCATAGTGTATTTAGGAACAATGCTATGTGATGTCACTTCCTGTTTTGTCAAGTGGTAAAAGGTCATGCTCCATCGCTTCCTCTGATGTCACTTTGGGGTGGGGGTCAAATGACATCACTTCATGTGATGTCATCAGAGGGCAGGGTCATGTGATGTCACTTCCGCTACCCAAGGCATTTTGGTGAAATGACGTCCCTGCCCTATCTCAGTGAAGTGGCTGACACGTGAGGCGACAAGTAGGTGGGACGTCCTGATTTGCTGAGCCAGTGGATTGTCATGCATCTAGCATTGGGCAAAAAGGCTACTGTAGGTCCTTGGGTCAGTATCAAGGAACGACACTCCGGCAAGACCATGTTTTGCCAGAGCACAGCTACGCCTTGTTCGAGCCCAAATCCTTCCTTGGGTGAAGGCATGTATGGCAGTTGGATTGGATGTATTTCGGGGAGATTTCAGTCATAACTGCTGAACCCATATGCATGCAACTTGTGTTAGCCGACCCCTTACACTCACCAGTAAATAAATTAGCTCACAAAACTTGTCAAGTGTTGGCAATAAAAGGCCGTAGGATTTTATTGTGCAGATATGGGTATGGAGATAACAATAATCACATATCATAATAGTATCATACTTTTGGGCACCGGGTCCTGAGGTTACCCCCTCTGGCCCATCCCGCCACACACAGGCAGGTTGCTGGCTGACCGTGTTCCCGCGAAAGTATCTCTTAGAGACAACCCCTGGAGGCTAGGGTAGCTGAAATTTCTGAAAAGAAATGTTCCAATCCCTGGTTTGATAAGTGGGTGCCGTCTTTGAGAAAAAGGTCTGGGTCACCCAGGGTAATGGCCGGATGCTTTATGAAGCCCAGGCCTTTTACTGTACAGAATTTCTCTAGCCCCCAGTTGGGTTTTCTTCTAGAAATGTCTACATATTTGTCACAGGTGGCCCCCTGCCATTTATTTCTGGGTAGAATGGCCGAGAAATATATTTCCGTTTCCCTCCAGTTGTGTGAAATGCCCGCTAGGGAGGAGCAAATTTCCTCGAATAAGTTTCTCCTTCCTGTGGTCACCAGGTCATTGCCCCTTAGGTGTATTATCAGGAATTCTGGCGGGTCTCTGTATGCAACCAGCTCTGCTAGTGTTTCATGGATGTCGGCCCACCCTAGGCCTCTGTATCCCCACCATGAAGCAATGGTGTTCCTGAAGGGTGGCCATTCTTTGGTTTCTTCTGCCCATCGGCCTGTCCTGAAGACGAATGAGTGACCGACTATCCATGCTGATCAGAGTGAGGTCCTCCCTTCGCCTGTTGTTTCTGCAGTGGTGGAGAGAAAAAAGGGGGCAGGGGATGGCTATATTAGCTATGGTCTGATGTATCTTTTGTAGCAATCTGACTTCCATCCCCCTATGTTTTTTAGTTGTTGAGGTGTCAGACCTCCTTGCCATGCTGAGGTGGCACCACCTACTCTAAAGGAGTGGGTGCCAGAACCCTTGGGGTCCCATCCTGCTTTGCTGATTGCTTTCATCAGTGCCCCTTTAAATTGGTAGCGGCTTAGAGCCAAAGCATCCTTGTGGATTAGAAACCTCCCCCCCACACTGGGCCTTTGGGGGTAATAAAGGTTGGTGATGCACACTGGGCAGTTTGCTGCATCATCAATGCAACAAATGTTGATGCTTCTTTTGGCAACTGTTTTGGACTGTTGGATTTCTATGCTGACGCTGTCCTGTCTGACCCTGACCTCCATGATGCCTAAACCGTTTGTGGCCTTGGTGCTGGAGGCGATGAGTTCTCCAACGCGGAAAGCCCCGAAGTAGGCCAGAAAAAATGCTGTTTTGAATAGTATGATCTCATATGGATGCCATCATATGGCTTACAGTTAGTCTGCTATTCTTACTAGTTTGCTGAAATCCATGGGGCCCTGGGTGTCTACCTGGGGTCCCTCTATTCTGGCCCAGCCTTTCATGGCGTAGGAGATAAGGGCGTTCTGGGTGGGATTCGAGTCACTCTGTATTTTTGAGAAATATGAGATTGCTACTAGGTGTCTTCTTGCCCAATCTCCCTTAAAGCCCTGCTCATGTGCCCATTTTAAAAATATTTCTAGGTCTTTAATCGTTATTAACACTACATGATTTAAACCTGTGGCTCTGAATACTGTTTGTAAGCACTTACTGTACTGAGCTGCGGTGGTGCTTGCCAGTGCTTTCTCTGCCATCTCTGTTAGGAACCCCGAGCCAGGGTTTGTGTTTTCTGCGGGCAGCAAGCTGTTGGCACCCGTTTTTAAGGTGCCTGGTTCTTCTTGGGCATCCCACCTGGGCTCTCTGGCGCTGGCGTTGATGCCGTTATTCTTGTATTCCCATTATTGTCCAGCATTCCGCTGGTATTGGCGTCATATGTTCCTGGGTATGTGGTGCTAGCTCCCGGAATCTTGGCCACTGAAAGCGAGATCAAGCATCTGCAATGTTATTATCTGCCCCCGAGATGTGCTTTGCTTTGACCACAATGTTTTCTTGTAGTGTGACTGCTGTAATGGCTCGTAGGACTTTCAGCACAAAATGGCATTGGGTAGATCTTCTGTTTATGGAGCCTACTACGGCCATGTTGTCGCACCAGACTAAGAGTTCCGTGTTAGCTAGCTGTCTGCCCCAGATGTGTAAGGTTAGCCAAATGGGAAATATTTCTAGGAGGGTGATGTTTTTTGTTCCTCCTGCAGATTGCCATGATTTGGGCCAGTTTCCTGCCACCCATTCTGAGTCTAGTATGGCTCCAAACCCCCTGCTCCCGGCAGCATCAGTGAACAGGACCCTTTTTGTCCATGTATTCAATGGCGTGCGTCAAAGTGAGGTCCCGTTTAATTTTTTCAGGAAATTCCCCCAAATTTCCAGATCTTGTTTTACCTCTGTGCCTAGCTGGATGTATAGGTGGGGTTTGGTGTATGATTTGATTTTGAATTCCAGACTTCTGGAAAATACCCTCCCTTGAGGGATGATTCTGGCTGCGAAGTTGAGACTTCCTGCTAATGACTGGATTTCTTTTACTGTGCCCTTGTCTTCTGTTGTCAGGCCTTGTATTTTCTCCAGTAGTTCTGCTATTTTTGTTTTTGGGATTCTGCATAAGCCCCTTGCAGAGTCTATCTCAATACCCAGAAAAGTTATGTTGGTGGCTGGTTTGGTCGTTTTTTCTGTTGCCAGGGGGATGCCCCACTGTCAGGCCATTCTTTCTAATTTCGCCAGGGCTCTGATGCATTCATCAGATTTTGCTGGTCCCATTACCATGAAATCATCGAGGTAGCGTACTATTTTGGTCCCTGGCCTCTGTTTTTGGAATGCCCATTGAAAAAAGGAGCTGAATTGCTCAAATAGGGTGCAAGATACTGCGCATCCAATGGGGAGGCATCTGTCTACATAAAATTTGTTTTTAAAAGTGAAACCTGGCCATTGTTGAGAGTCTGGGTGGACTGGCAATAATCGAAAAGCGGATTTGATGTCCATCTTGGCCATCAGGGCATTCCTGACACATTTCTGTATGAGTTTTACTGCCTCTTGGAAATGTATGTATGATACCGCAGATTTCGTTTGTGGGATGCCGTCGTTCAGTGACTGGCCGTTAGAATAGGACAAGTGATGAATTAGCCTCATTTTTCCGGGTTCTTTTTTGAGGACCGGTCCTAGGGGGGATATTATGTAATCCTTGAGAGGCATGAAATCCCAGGGTCCTGCAATCCTGCCTAGCAGTACTTCCTTCTTGAGTTTGCTCTCCACCATTTGTGGGTTGTCCCTGGCTGACTTCAGCTTCTTTGGGATATTCTGTGACCCTGTGCCCTTGAAGGGGAGAGTGAAACCCTTGGAGAAACCTTGCTGGATTGCCTTCCTGGTTTCTCTGTCTGGGTAATTCATATGATGGGGGTTCTGCCCGGTTCTAACTGTAGGGTTGGCGGGGTGGGGTTGGTGTTAATCTTTTGTATTTTTGTCTGGGAGTCTAGTGCAGTTGCTTGCTCCGTGGTAACCGTTGCAGTTTGTGAAAGTGTGTTTGTACCAGCATTCCTTCCCCCAGGTGCACTGGTTTTTTCCAAAATTCCTGCATGGGATGTTGGCTTTTGGAGAGTGGTTTTTGTTCTGCCTGTGGGCATTAGACTTAGCCGCCCATGGCCGATTCTTCCGAAAGGGCTGTTCCCCCTTTTTGTGTTTTTATTGTCAGAAAATCTGGGGCCCTGTGAATTTTTGCTATTTTTGTGGTTTGCTTCTGCAACCTCTTCCTCTGATGGAGGCTCGGCGTTAAGCATGTATAAGTCATTCTGAACCTCGTCCCATTGCATGGCTGGCCTCTCTGACATGCTTCTCCTAAATCTACGATCATATGCTAGCTAGGTCTTCCCTTTTTGAGTGATTTTTACCTCTCTGATTTTGTCCATGTATGTCCATAGTTTTCTGCCATCATTGGTGAATTTTTCTTCATATATACTTGCCAAGATGGCAAAGGCCTGTAGCCAGTTGTCCCAATTCTGTTCCACCTGGGCATTTCTGGCTATGGCTTTCTCTCCTATCTTTTTGGGATCCCTAAAACCATCTCTCCCTTTGCGTTGGGTTTCTATAAGTGAAAAGATTTCGATTAACTCTTTAGCCCATATGGCTTCTTTAATTGTAATGCCAATGTTACAGGCTAAGAACCTTTTGTATCTGTTCAGTATTTCTGTCTGAAAGGATTTGAGTTTTAGGTCTAATTGGGTACTGCTAATCATTACCATGTCTGGTGAGTTGTTGTTGCTCGCCCCTGTCTGCCCCGGTGTGTTTGTATTGGGGATCGTCCATGCTTTTAATGCACCTGTTGTGTCAGGAGCTGCCGCTGTTGGCATAGGTAAAACTGTGGTGGCTGCTGCTGGTGTGGTTGGCACCTGTGCTCAGAGACGTTTTTATGGGAGGGTAAAAGGGGCACTTGCCCAGGGCCCCCACCTTGGAGTGCTGCTGAGGATCTCAACCCATTGGGCCTCATTATAAGGGTGCCTGTCCGGGAACTACGGCACCCGCGAGCACAGCATGTCGGATGCACCAGCACCATTCAGAATGGTGCCGGTGCATCCGACCTCCCCATTCCCATTGGGCCCTATAGGGCTCAAATAGGAATGGGGAGCATACCGTCCCAAGCGTGTGTGAATGGGCATTTACCCATTCGCGAGCGCCGGAATTATTTGGAAGTTTGGCAGCATCCTGCCGGTTTTACGGGCAAGGCTACGCCAAACATATAATGAGGCCCATTGCCTTTTGGTTTTAACAAGTACATTTTGCCTTGATCAATTAATCGTGTATTGCTTTCTGGGGTATACATAGTTTGTGTGTTCCTTACGGCACAACTCTGTAGCATTCTTTCCTTCCTGTGGGAATTATGTTGCAATAGGCAACAGCGAAATGCATATTGATAAATTGAGTGCCACAATGGTTCAGAAGTTAGCTCAGTGTGTGAAGCACCCATTGCAGAGATATGTGTTCATATGTAATATTAGAATATCACATCCCAGCAAGACGGGCTGAGCCTTTCCTATGTCTGCAGTTTATAAACCTGCCTGCATATGTAGTTGGTTTTGCAGAACAACATCTGCTATTATCAGCAAAGTACCTGCACCAAGTAGGGGTTGCTATAAAAACTAACATATCATCTGTATGGTGAAGGTCTAGAAACTGGTTTGTTCAGATGGGGTGTTGTAAAACCTAGGCAATCGCCTCCAACAATGGCATAAATTGTTAGTCCAAGAGGTGAATAAGTATCTAAATTTAAGACTATGGAACAAAAGCGTTCATGCTTGTATCCTGGATTTGCCAGCGGACGATACAGTGATCCTAATCAAATCATCTAATATATCTTACATTACTGTGCTGTCTTCTGTGAGATTTGCCTTCTTGCATGCTGCTTGTTTGACACAAAAAAGGGTTTGCTTTTTGGTAAAAGTCAAAGGTTTGTATGCACGTTTATAAATGAAAATGTCAACAAGCCTTTGGGCCTCATTACACGGTAGGCGGTAAGGGATTACCTGCACTGGTAAGGGCACCGGTGCCGGTAATCCCTTTCCGCCCTACTACGAGGTCCCTTAGCGGGTCCCTCCCCTAATGCAGGTGTTATGGAAGGGACCCGCTAAGGGACTTCAGAGCTAATAACGGTACCGCAAATTGCGGTACCGTTATTAGCTCCTTCCCCATTCCCATTCAGCCCTATGTGGGCTCAAATGGGAATGGGGAATGGTTCCCGGAATGGGGATTTACCGGGTCCTCCAGGGTCGGAATGACCCGGTAAGTCCCTATTCCGGGAACACAGACCCGGAATGCGGTAAGGAGGTAGCCATGGCACTAACAGCGCCATGGCTACCGCCTACCGTGTAATGAGGCCCATTGTTTTGGAAGTATTCACAGCTTTAAAATACAACAGACAAACCCAGAATAAGTTTGTTAAATCACATCGATTGGTATGCTGGTACTTATATACTTCCCTTGATGATGGAGAGAATGAAGCTAGAATCATTCCCATTTTGCATAACATCTCTATAATATATTTTTTTTAAATTGTCATGTTTGGTAATGTGATTCGTGTACTTTCCAAGTCCGTTTTTGTAAAATGAGATTGTTTTAGTTCATGGTAAGAACTGGAAAAGAAAGTGTTCAAATGCAGAAATTGCAGAGTTGGCACAAATCCCAGCTTAACCCCTTCGCCCCTTAACCAATGTGTGATCCTGGGCATCTCATTTAATCTTGTATTGCCTAACCTCTCAATATTGCCAGTCCTTAAACCTTTCAAAATTGTCAGCCCTTCAGAGTGATTTCCTTCTCATGGTATGATCTTCATTAAAGCCTTATTAATGGTTTCACTGGCTATGGGGTTGCTTCCATTTTAATAGTGAGCATATTTATATCGCACACCACAGGCATTTGTTCCTTTGATATCTAATGGCAACACTATTTGAAAACCATATCCCACTTCTAATCTCTGTCTGGATAAAGACACCTTTCTGGTGGCTTCTAATCTGCATCCACTATCCATGCTACGGTATGTGTCACTTTCTCCTTCCTTCCAATTGGCCTCCTCTATCCATGCTTGGGCACTTTTGCATTCTGTAAGGCAGATAATATGAGTTCTCTGTCTATTATCGGTTACATGTACCTTTTACATACGGTCCTGCATTAATACTAAAGGCTGCATACCTTCCTGAATGCTATTGATCAAAAGTATCCTGTATGTACTAGAACAGTAACCTCTTTTCGTAGATTGCTAACGTTGGTCTTCAAATGCTACTTGTTTATCATTCTTATTAGAGCAAGAATGAAGAGGGTAAGGGGACTTAAAGGGAGTAAACGACGTTACTATGCTGCAAGACAGCATATCAACCCATAGGTTGTGAGCGCGACAGGTGGGGTGGGGGAGCGCGACCAGTATTCTTGATCCCTTAATTCCTTTAGTTTGGTGGAGGGGGCCCCAATGATGTCCATGCCCAGGGCCCCAAAAATGCTTAAGATGGGCCTGCCTGTGCTATTGGTGTTTCTGGGGCTAGTGCTGCTGTAGTTGTTGCTGGTGGAGGGGTGGTCAAGGTGATGTCTGGTTCTAAAGGTATGGTGGGGTTTGCAGGCCTAGTCTCGGCTGTGGGAAGTATTTGTTTGCCCCTGATTTCAAGCAATAATTGCTGCATCTCACTCATGTTCTCGCATAATTTAGACATTTTTTTGTTACCTTTTCCCATGCTTTCTGATGACTTCCTTCTCTTTAGTGGTGTTGTGTCGTCCTCCAAACCAGGTGGTATGGGCACCCCTTCTTTTGGTAGGCCAAACATATTTTCTCTGACCCAGGCCCAGCCATAATGTTCAGCTGCCTCCATGCCTGCTAGTAGGTGGGGTGATTTGGGCTTCTGGGAAGGTATTGGAGGTTCCTGTGATTTTCGCTTGGGACCCAGGATTCTTTGGCCTGTTTGATTACATGAAAAAGTCTTTTGTGTGACCAGCAATTTTTGTTCAGCCCTGTGCGTTTTAGTTTTTGCCCCGTGTGGTGGTTGCGGGCCTTGGACCCCTGTTGTTCCTGAGCTGGCTTACTTCCCAGCCTCCTTGTTGCCTCTGGGTTGCCCCCCTAAGCTCAAATGTTTTATTTATTGTACTATGCAAACTTGGGTGTCTGATCGCTGCTTATTATTACCCAGGATCCTTACCCGAGCCACCTAATTCGTGTCCCAGCTCAATTGACCAGGGCGATGTAAAATTGTGATCCGTTATTTGGACTTTAACATTTCATCCTTTATATAGTGCTATGAGGACTTGGGCATCTGAGCACTGCTTATTCTTACCC
This sequence comes from Ambystoma mexicanum, assembly GCF_040938575.1. Lineage (NCBI taxonomy): Eukaryota > Metazoa > Chordata > Amphibia > Caudata > Ambystomatidae > Ambystoma > Ambystoma mexicanum. The sequence continues at coordinate 515,678,910 of NC_090921.1, read as the reverse complement.
AGGGCCCTTTTTCCTGTATAGTTACAGCTGAGAGGGAGAGGAGCAGGCATGGGGGTGGGGGTGCCCCTCTCCTGCTGCTGGATGGTAACATCAGTTACCCTGCCGCGCCTTGGACGGCTCTGCGGCATTGCCCAGAACCACTGTGTTGTAATGTGAAAGCTTCACACTGTGCACATGTATCTTATTTGATGTCTTTTCCTGCGTGTAAATTGCACTTGATTTTCTGTGATTTTGTGTATTACATTGTTTTTTGGTAGTGCAAAGTGATACTTGACAGCTGTGCACTCATTTAATCTGCGACTTGCGATATTCCTAAATTGAGAAGGGTAAAGTGAGAAAACTACTAGTCCCAGAATGCAGAGTGTCTGAATGCAAAGACAGACTTTCTCACACAAGTCAAGCAGGACCTTGATGGCTCTGGCGGTGCAGCTGCGTGATGGCCTCTCTCGCGTGCTATTGTGTTGTGTGCCCATGTCCTGTCACTTCTTGATGACTCCTGCCTCAATGCACCTGCTGCCTTTCATCTTTGGCAATGTGCTGTGTATTTCCTGTATGGCGAGTTGCTAGCAATGGCTGTTATTCGTGGGGCAATGGGCATTCTCAAACTCACACATGCCTGTGTTTGCTGGCTCACACAATGCCCTCCTTGAACACAACAACACCCATGCGCCTGGTGAGTTTTCTGCACTCATGTCATTTCCTAGTGGTGCTAAATTGTGCATTTTGTGGTTTTTAGGACACTCACACAAGCATTGTGGAAATTGTAAGTAGGGTGCTCTCATTTTGTTCACATACATGAATTGTAAAAGTGAGGGCTTTGATGGTATGCAGGATGCGCCATATGCAATGTGTTGCCTGCGTACATTAAGGTGTTCTAGGCCTTTGTTCAGTGGACGCTGCCATGCATTAGTACGGTATTGTGGCAGTTTTAGTACTGGCAGCGTATTTACTTTAGCATGACCGGGAGTCACTGCCATACTCCTTTCTTCGTTATAACCTACTCGTGAAATCTCGAACTTCTATCTGCAATGAGTACTGGTTCATCCTTATTTTCACCCGCATCGTCTGTGGTGATTTCCAAACTCAGAAGCCTTAGAAGCAGTGCTATCATTTCTGGAGCGGTGCTGTCAGACCTATAAGGCTATGAGGACGGACACATCAATGTATGCATGCGCAGAGGAAAAGGGTAGTCCCCAATGACTTCGACCGAGAACGCTCACAGATTCGGAAGGCTTTTCGCTGGTGACAGCGGCCATGCGTGGTGTGGCTGGCTCCTTACTATGGCAATGTGTTTCTAGGGGAAGCCTTCCTATCGAGACACGGTGGCACTCTTGCTTTTTGGCTATGCTTTTACTGGACACGGGGCGTTTTACTAATATTTAGAAATTTTTCTGTTGATTTCAGTGTTTTTGTGGGCATGCGTTATGACTGGCATAAGCTCAGCCGATCTGCTTGCGCATTTTAGTGAATAAGGTGTATGCCTGTGATGAACTAGAGTAATATTTGCACAATTTACTCAATTTCCTACATATTGGTTGGCGCTCTTAATTGACAGTACCCAAGGAAAGTAAAGAAGTCCTTATAGGCGAATGCAGTTGCTTTCAGTTTTTGGTTCCACAGACTGCCACACTGTCATCATTTCGGGATGTGTTTCCCTTTGTGTGGCTGGGGTCTATTCTGCGCAATTCCCATACATTGAACATGTCATCATTTGATTGTGCAGTAAGCAGCGTAGGCCACGCGGGGTGTTGACATCAAAGTGTATAAATAGCCCTGTGCTCAAGAAAACTAAGTTTAAGTTTACCGACCAAGATGAACAATAAATGCATGGTTGATCTTTCATATTTGATCTGAATTTATAAAAATTCAAGTGTTCCATTCAGAGCATTGTAGCAGGACCTACAATAGCTACATTTGTAAAAACCCAAGAGAGTGCTGGATAACCACCGTGAGCAGTTAAAAAGAAACTAGGACAAAGTGTGTTTCTCAGAGGCCGTCTTGGTAAACGGGGTTTCCCCTATAACCAGAGACGTCTCTGTTAAGTTTCAAACTATGCCATTTACCAAGGCATATTCAAAATCATATATATCAGCAAAAACATGTTGATAAAGGGACATTATGGTTAAGTTGCACCAAGAAAAACCTGCGAAATTCAGAGAAAAAAACCTTAAAGCAACGTAATGGTTGCATCGCAAAACTGAAAAACCAAAAGAAATTCGACAGTTGAGGTAAGCTATTGCAACCATGGTGGCATCAATAATGACTTCAGAGAGGACACATTGCCTGCAAAAGTTATTGTTATTTAGTGACACTTTGCAGTTTAAGCACTAACTGGGGGCACTGCAATGAAAACATGACAACCCCTCCTTGCATAATTTTATTTATTGTTTATTTGTGTAGCACCTATGCACAGAGAAGTGCTTCAAAGCACTCAAGGAGGAGAGGGGAACAGTGGGAAAAAACAAAAGTCAATCACAGCCCTTGACTTTCTGAATGATCATTCTGAACGACCCTTGGTCATTCGACCCATGAAGCGTGTCTCAGTTGAGGCTTTCGTCGCCACTTTCTTTCCCCCTCCTCCGGCTGAGTCACATCCTGACGCAGCCCTTTCCATGCTCTACTCTTCTATCACTGATACTCTTGATGTTTTTGCACCTGTCATGAGGATGCACCTGAAGCCCAAAGCCAAGTGCAACTCTTGGTACGACTCTGACCTAGCTACACACCACTCCTGGATAACAGACAGAGATGAGAGAAGGCGAAGAGGTGGCGGTAGGGAGCCTGAAAATGAGTTGAGTGTCATCCGCATAGCACTGAAAGTTGGCGTAGAGAGCAGCAATGTGGTGGGCAAGAAGTGCCAGGTATTGGTTGAACAGCTAGGGAGAGAGGTTAGACCCCTGGGGATCTCCACAGGTAGAAATAGAGATAGAGGATAGAAAGGACCCAAGTTGGACATGGGAGGATCAATCGGAGAGGAAAGAAGTCAGCCAAGCCAGGGCCTGATCGGTGATACCCAGGTTATCACAGAGACGGTTGAGCAGGATGGCATGGTTGACTGTGTCAAAGGCAGAAGAGAGATCAAGTAAGATTAGGACACGGGGTGTTGGAATCGAGGTTGGAGAGCAGGTCTTCACAGATGTTCAGGAGAGCAGTTTCTGTGCTTCTGGCAGCTCTGAAGCCAGACTGATTATCATGGAGAAAACCAACAGATTCAGTGTGAACATTAAGCTGGGAGATGGCCAGCTTTTCCAGGAGTTTGCCCAGGAAAGGAGTGATGGAGATAGGGCAATAGTTAGCCGGGCAGGACGGGTCTGCAGAGGGTTTCTTAAGAAGAGAGTCACAAGGGAGTGGTTCAGAGGGGAGGGAAAACTCCAGTGGCGAAGAAGTGCTTTCAGAGGTCAGTCATAGCAGGAGCCAGGGTGTCAATTTGGTCCTTGATGGTTTTGGAGGAACAGGGGTGAACCTGTTTTGACGAAACTTTCATAGATCAGACTTGTCTAGAAACCTCGTCTGGGAAGAACAGAGGAAAGGCAGAGAAGGAGGGAGGAGAGGTGGCCGAAGAAGAGCCAGAGGAAGAGTAGGGATTAGATGTAGGAGGGGAGAGCAAGAGCGAGGGAGGACAGGATGTCCTGAGTTTTAGAGATGAAATGAGAAGCCAGGGCTGTGCAGAGGGAGGGGACAGGAGAGGTAGAGACTGCAGTAGGATTTTCCAGCTCCTTGCAAACTGTTTTGAAAGAGTTTGGCCGAGTTGTTGGATGCCGCAGAGACGCAGGCTTGGATGTGGGCTCTCTTCTTGGTGCAGACAGAGAGCCAGTATTGGCTTTGGAGCAGGCAACAGGCCAGTTTGTCAGAGGATGTAACAGAAACACGCCATTTCCTCTCAGCCATCCTGCACTTGCGTTTAAGGGTGAGGAGGTCTGAGTCATACCAGGAGTTGCACTTGATTTTGGGCTTCAAGCGGATCCTCATGACACGGGAAAGAACATTGAGAGTAATAGATATAGCAGAGTGGAGCATGAAAAGGGCTGTGTCAGAGTGTGAGTCAGCCAAAGGAGGTGGTGGGGTGAGAATGTGGCGGCGAAAGGATTTTGTGCATTTTAGATTTAATGTTTTGTCAACCAATTAAATCACATGTATAAGGAATGGACTGCGGGTTGAAATGGCCGATTGTCAGTTTGGTAAAGTTTATTGGGAGAAAGACACTTTGCTACACGTATCACTCTATTGCTTTGCCTTGAGGACTCAGAGGATTTTAATAAATTTGTAAGCAATACACATTGGGTGATGTGTATACCCTATGGTTGAATATTATGCACAGTAAATCAGTGTCATTGAAATTAACAGATTTAAGGTTCTTAAAAAACATTTGTAATGTAATGTAATGTAAAGCAAATTTACAAAGCACACCTTCACCAGCAAGGGCATCAGGGCGCTGAAGGTGTGAGGACTAACCAACGAATACAGCAATTAGGCTGTAAAAAGATATGTCTTTAGAGCACGACGGAAGGAGAGGTGATCCTCAAGCGTCTGCAGACATAGCGGGGTAGAGTACCACAGAACAGCAGCCGCCATAGAGAAGGAACGGTCAGCAACACGGGCCAGCCTAAACTGGGGAACGGTAACTCTCAGAGATGAGACTGAGCGAAGGATCCTCGTCGGAATATAGGGGTGATATTTTGCCTGTCAATAGCCAGGACATCGCCCATAAAAGGCTTGATGAACCACGCACAAAGCCTTTCATTTAATGCGCTATGCCACCGGGAGCCAATGCAGTTTCCCCAGGATCAGTGTGGTAGATCTCAACCGGAAGGCACCCACTGCCAGTCTGGCTGCAGAATTCTGCAGCACCTGCAGCCTCAAAAAAAACTACGCTGGCAGAGCAAGATACAGAACATTGCAATAGTCGAAGGAGACAGCTGTACGAGAGGATACAACCAGAGACCAAAGATGAGAGGGAATATCAGGAAGCACTTTCTGCAGAATGCAAAGTTTAAAGTGAACTGACTGACAGATAGCACTAACCTGGCACTGCATGGATAGAGACTCAGAAAGCTTAACTCCCAGGTTCTTCAACACCAGGGAGTGTGCGGGCAGAGGACCGAGTTCAGTTGGCCAGAAGGCCATAGACCAGCCCATGGAAACTGGAGTTGGTCCTACGACTAGAACATCTGTCTTCTCGCCATTAAGGCGAAGCCTGTTTTGACCCATTCAGAGATGAATAGGCAGCAGATAGCAGCGACTGCGTTCGGCTGAGGCAGGATGGGAAAAGTCTAGTCTCACCACGGTTTTGTGTGTCATCAGCATACTGAAAACCAAAAGAGTGAATCACAAGTGGCTGAATATAAAGATTAAAATGAAGAGGAGAAAGAGCAGAGCCCTGAGGCACCCCACACATGAGGGGTTTAGCCATCGAGACAAATGGAGGAAGAGAAAGGGACTGAGAGTGACCAGTTAGAAAAGATACAAACCAGTCCTAAACTGAATCCGAGGCCTCTGCCGTGGACAACCGGTCCACTAGGACACCCTGTTCCACCTTGTCGAAGCAGCGCATAGGTCCAGCAGGATCAGGGCGGTGGTACCACCCTGATCTGTGCTAGGTCATCCGCCACTGTCACCAAAATGTGCTCAGTTCCGTGGCCGGGCCGAAATACGGAATGGAAGGGGTCCAGACAGCTAGCATCTTCAAGAAAGGAGCAAAGCAGGGGGGGTAACCAGGGTTTCTAGAAGTTTCATAGAGAAGGAGAGAAGAGAAATCGGATGAAAGTTGTTCAAGACCAAGGAATCTAGATTAGGTTTCTTGAGAAGAGGAAGAATAAGAGCATGCTTAAGAGGACCGGGGATGTGGGCAGAAGAGAAGGAATCATTAACCGCTGCAGTAAGTAGAGGCACGATGTCATGGCCTTCAGGATGCCGAGAGGGATAGGATCAGGCAGAGAAGTGGATTTCACACCACACACTGCTGACAGCAAGATAGATTCTGAGAAGACTGGGAAAAAAGACTAGACCCGAGCAGGAGCACCAGGGGGGCAAGGGCTCAACATAGCCAGACAGGCACTGGCGAAGCCACAATCTGCTGACGGATACTGGACATTTTATCATCGAAGAAAGTAGACAGCGAGTCACAGAGGCTCTGAGAAGGGGCCACACCATGCACAGAAGCGGGTGAGGAGAGAGATCGAACTTCCCTAAACAGTTCCTGGGAAAAGTTTTTAGCGGCATTGACCTTTCTGGTTAAGAACACGCTTTTGCTTGCTAATTCACTAACTTATATACTTAGATTAATATTTTAAATGTTTTATTATATTAACATATGAATGTTATTACTTGCAAATGAAATTGCTTATTTAAAAAAGAAAAACCTTTTCTAACATTATTCAATCACATTACAAAACAAAACTGCACCACGTGACACCTGGTCCCCCCTGACTCCTCTGCATTCAGAGCGTAAATAGATCTTGACAGGCATGCATCAATATTACAGTTTGTACACAGTAGTTCTAGAACGACGGGATTGTATGCCCAGAGACTGTGATGTGGAGATAGTGGGTCAAAGTTCAGTCTGGTGGCACCAACAGGTGACTGACGTAGGGGCCCCATATGTCTGATGGTCTTGCATGTAATTGCAAAGTTTTAATGAAACATGATACCATATCGTGGCAGTACACGATTTGCCTCATCATGAGTTTGGCAGTATTCCAGCGGATTTCCCGTTGAGCACTATTTGCGCTTATGCTACGCTGCCTGGCGGAAAGTACGCCAGATCGCAAGTTCGCATGCACCCGCACAGGGACATGGCGTTAACATAAATAGCGCTTGGTGTAAAAATTGGCCAGGAACCCGTAAATCCATCGCACATTGCGCTACCACCGAGCCACAGCGCTAATAGCGCACGCGCGTCACCGCCGGAACGGGAAATAAAGTAGAGGTAATTTTGGAAATCACAATCCGCTGAAAATCACAGCCCCTGCACGCCATCCACCCCTATAAACATCGCAAAATGCCTCAGGAACGCACCAGGGGCAAGTGTGACCTGGACAGGGTGAGAAAACCAAAATTCAACGACCAGGAGCTAGCCATACTGGTGGAGGAGGCAGTGGCCCTGGCTCACTGCAGCAGAAGTCAACTGGCCAGTGTTGAGTCCAGATATGGAGGAAAATCAGCCAGAGGGTGTCTCAGTGAGCCGTGTGCCCACGGATGGTGAGGACTGCCGCAAGCACCTCAATGACTTGCGGGTCAGAGTACGTGGCCTACTCTCCCAGCACAGGAGTGCAAGCATGGCAACTGGAGGAGGGCCAGCGTCACCACCACCCGAGCTCACCCCCTGGGAGGAGCAGATCACAACAGTCATCGATATGGGCACCAGTGAGGGAGTCGGAGGAGCGGAGGCTGGCACCGGTACCCAGGAGGCTGCAGGTGAGACCCCCCCTAAAAATCCATGAACCTGTAAGGGCGATGCCTCCAGACCCTGAGTGAATGTATGTGCATACAATGTGCGTGAGGCACCACAGCCACCCATAACGGACCCCTTGTACCACCGTACCGTAGTGCCCCCTAGTCCCCTGCATCAACAAAAGGCTCAGGGTTAAGACATCCATGGCCATGGTACAGCAACGTGATGTGTGAGTGTGCATGAAACCCCCCCTGCAATATGGGTGAAGTGCATCCCCAGCAGAGATGTGAAGATGTCACGCCAACATGTCCAAGCAGTGTCCCTCCCCAGTAACACAACATGGGGAGTCACCAAAATGCAATGCCGAAGCATGATTAAAATTGTGTCCAAACCCACTGTAAGGTATGATATGCATGATACAATCTAAGCTGCCCTCAGCTCATACAACACCCTATGCACCCCACATGCATGCAGCGCTCATCACAGGGCGATGATGATGATGAGGAGGCAACAACATCCAGCCACCTGACCGGCGCAGTTCTAGCAGCACCACCACGCCGTAAAGGGGCCGGCCAGAAAAAACACGACACATCCAACGTCACCCCACCGGAGCCCAACCAGACGGGTGCAACGTCCACGGGGCCACAGGGCCACATTGCCTCATTACCCGGAAGCCACCATGGGCATCCAGGGCATGGAGGGAGCCTCAAGTAGGTATGACTCAGATGAGGGCCACACACCCAAAGCAGCACCACTCACTGCATTGCTGTCGTCACCTGGCCACAGTGTCACACAAGAGTTGGCCACACCCCAGGGTAGCCCAGACCGTGCGCCAGAGAATGCACCCATGACACATGAACATGTGCGTTGGGCCTGCGCTCCTCAGCCAGATGTGGACACACCATCATATGGCTCCCATGAGGAAAGTCACTCAAACCGCAGCAGCCCCATCTAAGGTGGCACCATGTCCCCAAACAGCCCCCTCCGAACCCACGCTGCGCCGTCAGTCCGATCCCCAGCACTCCTCAAAGACCCTACGTCACGGGAGAAGCAGTGATGGAGCGGCTGGATCTGATGGAGGCACGACAACGGCGCATTGAGGAAATGTCAACAGAACACATACACCACATCAAGGCTATCAGCAGTGCAATACGGGATGCTGCAAAGACCATGGCACAAGGTAATGCACGGACCCGTAGGGTCATGGAGGGATGCACAGTAGCTCTGACAGGTTTTGGTCAGAGGATATAGGAGCTGTGCGAGGTACAATCCGCACATGCCGAGCAGATGTGGGAGGCGAACAATCTGCTCCGCCAGAAGCTGCAGGTCTCTGGAGCAATACCATCTGCCTCATCCACGTCCACTGAGTGATCCCTGAAGGCATCGCCCAGGCGAAGCTCCCTGCGAAATCTCACCCGCCGTTCACCGGAGAGACCTGGCCGTGGAAAGCGGCCAAGTGCATCCTAGGTCCACAAGTCACAGTTGTGCAGAGCCACGGGCACATGGACACACTAGCACTATGTAGGGGTGTGCTGAGGGGGTGGGGGATCGTGTGATGGGGAGTTTACAGGGGGGCTGGGGGATCATGTGATGGGGAGTTTACAGGGAGTGGGGGGATTGTGTGATGGGGAGTTTACAGGGGATGGGGGGATTGTGTGATGGGGAGTTTACAGGGGGGTGGCTGATCGTGTGATGGGGAGTTTACAGGGGGGAGGGTTTATTAAACATTACAATAAATCCTGTTCGAAATTGAAACGTAGCATGGACATTCATGATTGAGTTGAAGTGCTCTTTATTCTACAAGTGGTATCTGTCAAGTGTTTCAATGCAGTGGACCAAAAATAATTGTCAATCAAGACCTGTCTGGCCAATCTCCCCTCCCTCACTGCATCCCTGTGTGCAAGTGGCATGGCTTCGGCCATATTTTCATCATCACTCCCATCCCCAGGTGGCTGGCCATCAGCATCAGGGTGCAGCGGCACATGCCAGTGACAGCAAATGTTGTGCAGCATGGCACAGGTAAGTATGATTTTGACAACTTTATCAGGTACATACATCAATGCCCCTCCCGTACGATCTAGGCACCGGAATCGTGCCTTCGGCAGTCCAAATGCCCTTTCCACACAGATGCGTGCACGCCCATGGGCAATGTTGTATGCCAGCTCAGCTGGAGTGTGTGGATGATGCACAGGAGTCATAAGCCATGTGTAGTGCGGGTATCCAGAATCACCTACACAGGAGAAAATGTGTACATTAGGGCTAGGTTGGTTCAGTGGGTGTACAAGGCTCAGTCATCAGTGACAGTGGCAGCACGATCAGGTATGCGTTGTGAATGTTCCCGCTATCCCAGTGACATGTTGACATACATCCTTTACATTCTGAGACATGCATGGCCTGAGGTTTACATAGAGCAGTGTATCAATTGATATGTGGATTCCTTTGTGTGTCACTCTCATGTTGTACACGCACGCTCATTCCTATTTCGTTACTTTCATTGTGGTGTGTGTTGGGCAAGGTGCAACATTCAATCAATGGACCATTTACTGCATGCACAACCCCAGTGTCGAAATGCCACAGTACTCTGTTCAGTATCACTGGATGGGGACACCCTTATGTCTGCATGTTCAGGCAACACGTTGTTAGGGCATGTGTCGTGGCATTCGCTATGGCTGGTGTTGTGTTCGCTACTTGGCACTGTCATGTACATTTGGCTAGGCATGTGATTGCCCAATCAGGGGTCAGTATCGCAGGGATGGACATGTCTCCAACTACTCGTGTATGGTGGCTTTGTAAAGGTGCCTGCATTAGGACTCTATTGACATGATTGTCTGCTGGCCAGGGTGAGATGTCCCATCTGTGTCAGGGTGAGGTGCAGCACTGCGGCACACACAAGATGCTTAGTAGTAGTTGTGCTTCCATATGTAACTGTGTTTCCACAGGTGTGTGACATTCAGGCTGTGTTCTGCTCTGTTGAAAGTGTGCAAGGTTTCATGTACGAGGCACAGGCCTGGGAGTGTTGCAGTGCTAGTGATGCCTGTGTATCATGCTGGCATGCAGGGATTCCTCTGTGTATGCCCCACCCCGAGCGGATGTAATTTGGCATGCATTTGAGGCTAGTTTTGTACAACATCCATGTGTTTTGGCCTCAGTGTCTCTCCATGTGGGCTGGCAGGGTACTGTTGCACAGGACCATGGAGTCGTGGGTGGATCCTGGGTAGCGGGCGCAGCAGTGGGTGAAGGTTAGGTCAGGGCTACACGTCATCTGCATGTTCATTGAATGGTAATTCGTATGGTTCCTGTAAGCTGCCTAATGTTGCCGGGGGGGCTACTATTGCTACGTGTGAGCAGTTCATGGATGCTATGACGTTCAGGACTTGGGCAATGACATAGAACTGGCTCTTGAGCTGGTTGACCTGTGCCTGTGTGGCTGGCAATGCAATGTGCTCATTCACAGGAGCAGCAGTGCATCCAGCACCTGTCCCAGCACGGCACTGAAGGTGGACTGGGCCATGCCGTGCATCATGCCAACAGTGTGTTGGTAGCTGCCAGTCCCCAGGTACTGTAGTACCGACACCAGCTTGACAAATGGGGGCACAGCAGTGCTGATGGCTATACGGCTGCTTATGTCAGCCTGGATTGTGTCCAGCAACTGCGTGATAGTTGCCCTGTCCAGCCTGTACTCAGTCACCAGCTGCCCTTCAGTCAGGGCTCAGGGTGTTGGCCTGAGCCTGGGGACAACTGGCCACCTTGCTGGTGCTGGTCTCCTCCTCCTTCTCCTCATCTCCAATTCCCCCTGTGCTCCCAGGGCCCAGGGCTGGTTGGCAGGCCTCTGCAACTCCAGGCGCAGCCAGGAGATGTCATCATCAAGGCTCCCGGCTCCAAATGGCAACATGCTGTTGGGAAGGGTGTGTTGTGCATGGGTGGGTCCGTTGTAGGTCTCTGATTTGCATTGGTTTCACCTGGGCACTTTTTGCTGTCTCCTGTGTTATTTTACCTCCAGCATTTGGCTGGGGGTATTTTTGGCATATTTAGCACCGGTTTTCTGGCGCTAATGGCACCTACGCTGGACTTGTGATGGCTCTGTAATAGCACGAATGGGTGCCGGCACTATTACAGTTGGCGCTATTACAGCTGGCTGTACTTATGCCGGCTGTAATTGCGCCAGCGGTATTTGTACTTGTTATCCGGCGGAGCGGTATTGGCGGCGCTAATTCCGTTACCGTCGGATTTAAGGGTTACCACCCAACTCGCGATGCGGCGTATATCTTGTAGCCATCATTGTATTGTAGGAGGTTGACCCTTCCCCGAAGCCATGGCTATGCGTCGTGGTGCCAATACTGGCAATAGACTGGCTAATCTTCTCACCGAGGGTTGTAGGTTCCTGGTGCACCCTAGCATGGCCACTGTAGGACTTCACTCAAGTTGCTCTCCAATTATTGCTGAAGTCTTGTCTAACACCTCCCCCCAGAAAAGGCGAATTGTCAGACACTCCTAGGCCAGGTGTAGAAAACCCTCAGGGGTTTCACCACACCTCTCGCAGGCAGCTGTTATGGTCGGGCGTTATATGTGTAATCTGGCTTGTGTATACTTAGTGGACAAAGTTGAAGTGGATAAGTTTGTATCTCGAGTTTAGGGATACCCTTTGTGTCTGCCATAATACATATGCCCAATTCTCCTCGTCTGTTGTGTCCGCTAGTGCTCTTTCCCATCTCTGTTTTGGGGTTGTTAACTGGTTTGTGTTGATGGACAGTAGCTCTTTGTAAAGGTTAGATACTAGCCATCCCTCTCCCTGCGCTTGAATTACGCTGTGTAAGAGTTGCCATGTGGGCGGTTGAGTAGGGAACAAAGGGAACAGAGATCTGAGAGTGTGTCGGAGATGGAAGTAGACAAAGATATCTAAAGGAGAGTTGCCACCTTGATCTCGTGAATGTTGGATCGTCAAAAAGCAACCCTCCACGAACCAGTTGTTTATTGTGACTATCTTTAACTTGTCTGTGCATTGGAGGTATATTTTCTCATTTGTAAGTGGTATCCCTGGTACGAATCTTGCCGGGAGAAGGGGGTAGAATCTGACAGTGATGTTATTTGTGTGTGCGATCCTTCTCCATATCTCGTGCGTGGTCTGCACTACATTCAGGGTTTTGGGGGATACTTGGAGTTCTTCTATGATGGCTGCTCGCAAGAGATTGGGAGTTATTAGGGCCCTTTCAATCTAGACGTGTGGGCAGACGGACTGGGTGGCGTACCAATGACTCAGGAATTGTGCTCGTGCCGTCCAGTAGTAGCATTCTAGGTTGGGCAGTGCTAAGCCACCTTTAGCAATTGGCTGGACGAGGAATGCGTGGGCTACTCTTGCTGGTTTGCCTGCCTATATCAGCTCAAGAATTAGGCCGCACAGGCGCTGGAAGAAGCCACGTGTCAGTAGCATTGGTATGTTTACAAACAAATATAGGAGTTTGACCAATGTAACAATTTTTACAATTGAGACTCGGGCCTCACAGTGTGAGTGGAAGGTGTCTCCACCTCGATACTTTATCGCTAAGTGTCTCCATCACCTTTCTGTAGTTGTCGCAGAACAGATCGTCATAGTTTCTATACATCATTACTCCCAGGTACCTGACGCCCGAGTACTCCCATCTGAACTCAACGTCATCGCAATGTCGTCAGCGTATAGGGACAGGATCTATTGATGGGGTCCAATGGTGAGACCTTTTTCAATGAGTTTAGTTCTGAGGGTTGCGGACAGTGGCTCCATTGCAAGCATGAACAGCAAGGCTGACAGGGGACAGCCCTGTCTGGTTCCTCTTTTTAGTTCTATGGGTGCTGACTTCGTGCTCCCCAATGTGATGTTGGTCGAGGGGTGTTTGTAGAGGAGTGAGAGTAGTCTTAAGAAGTAGTTTCCCAGGCTTAATTTTTTTAGCACTGCAAAGAGATATGGCCACTCGACAGAGCTGAAGGCCTTTTCTGCATCGAGCAGGACTGCTACTGCCTGTGATGAAGGGTCTAATGCCTTGATGATACCGAAGAGACGTCGGATTTCGAATGTTGTTTTTCGTCCTTGTATGAATCCAGCCTGGTCTGCCAAGGCCAGTCCTGGCATCAACAGGAGTAGTCGGTTAGTTAGGTTTTTAGTGAGGATCTTATTATCAATGTTTATTAGCGATATCGGTCTGAACAAGGCGCACTCTGGGGGTTTCCCTGGTTTGTGGCATAGGATAACTTTGGTTTTGCGTAGCAAGGGGGGTAGACAGTCGTTCACTATTGCCTCCTCATATACTGACAGTAGGATTGGGGAAAGAGTTGGGGCAAGTGCTTTATTAAATTCTCCCGTCAGGCCATCAGGGCCTGGCAATTTAGTCCCTGGTAGTTCTTTTATTACTGCCAAGATTTCCTCAAGTGCGATCAGTCTTTTTAAGGACTTTCTCAGTTCTCCCTCTACCCAGTACAGCTCTATTTTGTCTAGGTACTCCTGGAGGGCTCCTGGGTTATTTGGGGCTCTAGAACTGTATAGGTCGAGGTAGAAGGCACAAAATGCTTCCTCTATTTCGCTCTCTGTGTGGACTAGTTTCCCCTGCGGGTCGCGGACGCATTCGACCTGTGGGGGTTATCTGTCTTCCGCCAACAGCCTTGCCAGGAGAGCTGCCGGCTTCTTGCATTTGTTATACTGCCGTATTTGGTGGCCCCTTGGTAGGAACCGTCCCTCGCGGTCAGTGTTACTTCTAAACATATCCAGCTCTTCCCTGAGGAGAGCTAGAGAGTGGGGTTCATTTAGAGTGTCATAGTTCTGTTCGGGCTCTTTTAGCTGGGTCTAATTTTCCGTTAATTCCCTTCTGATAGTTTTCAATATGCCATTTTCTTTGGCTATACATATCCCCCTGGTATAGCATTTTAGTGTTTCCCACAGGGTCCCGTTTGCTGTAACCGACTCCCGATTAATGGTGAGAAAGGATATAATCTTGTGTTGGAGCTCTTAAGCAAACACCGGGTCCTGGAGCGCTCCAGGTTTAAATCTCCAGTGGGGCCTTTCTTTTTGTTGTTTGCGAGGCTGAATTCTAGGGTGACTGGGGAGTGGTCGGAGAGTGTTCTTGGAAGAATCAGACATTCACCCCACTGGAAACTTTCTGCCCTGGAAACCAATAGATAGTCTAGGCGTGAGCTAGTGTTGTGAACCCAGGAGTGAAAAGTGTACTCACAAGAGTCTTTATGGCTAAGTCTCCACACGTTGATCAGGTTGTAGGCCTTGCAAATTTCTTAGACCTGGAGGCTTGTCTTAGTGGATGTGTTAGCGGGTGAATGTGATTTGTTCCATGTGTGGTCTAATGTGGCATTCAAGTCTCTGGCCCATATGATCGTGGCTGTGTCGACCTACGCCAGGTGTGTCATCACTCAGTTGAAGGTATTAGTACTTTCAGTCCTTGGCCCGTATGTGTTTATCAGAACAACCTCAGTGCCCTCCAACACCTTGTGGACCAGCAGTGCTCTGCCCCTGTCATCCCGTGCCACTGATATCAACCTGAAGTTCACATTGCTACTAATCAGTATAGGTTATAGTATAAGGGTACCTGTAATACCACAGGTCCTCCAGGTAAGTAATACAACAAATCAAAAAAATGGACCTTGCTAAGTAAGGTAGGAAAAATGACTTTCTGTACTATTTTCAAAATCAAATTTATTCAATATCAATTGTTTAAAATTCTGGACACTGTTTGCTCATAGAGCACATAAATCCACATAACTTCACATCTCACAATTCATTCCACCATTCATTCATATTTGCATTCACATACATCCAGTGATCACTTCTATACATAAAAAAGGGGATCATTCCAAGCCTTCAACAAAACATCCAACTTAAATCATTGCCTTACACCTATATCAACTGTAAGTATGTATTATATAATCAAATAGCACCTAAGATTATTTGTATCATCTATATATGTTTCGTCTTTATACAATGGCTTATTTTCAATTGACCTGATATTTCTCAACCTTCTTCAGGATAAGGGTAGGTCTTGAATCGTGCCTAACCCGATGGCATCAGCAGATGGGAGATGTTTTTCAGCAGAAAATCTCCACTAATACTTTATGGTGATAGTGTCAACTATGGATCGAATCTTCAGTGCTCCAGGGATATAAATTACAAGAAGCCGTCTACTTCGGTAGGGTCCATTTCTTATTTAATGTGGTTGTTGTTTCAAGTCACCTTCTGGCTGTATTTTCAATGAGGCATCCCAAATAGGTCATGTTTGTCCCTATGGTGCACCTGCGAGTATCGTGTAAGTAGCTCAATCAGGTCAATAAATGTTTAGGGTGATCTGGCGAACCCCCCCATGTGTCAATGACGTTTTGTTGTCTCAGCTGAGTGGAGAATGTGGCTTATTGTGTTGGCTTCCCACGTACCTTAAATTTTCAGGTCGGGTCTCTTCTGTTTCGATCGGCCCCTTCCGGTCTCAGATTGTTGCACGACGGTTGACAGCTAATGTCGTCCAAATAGCAGCTGACTGCTTCAGGTGAATTAAAGAACTGTGTTTTCCCAGCATGTAGGACTGGCAGTTTCACAGGGAAGAGCATAGAATATTGAATTTGGTTGTCTCTGAGGCGTCTCTTCACTCCTTTGAAGGACATGCAGGACGATTGGACTGCCTGCGAGAAGTCAGGATACACTTGGATTTTTTCGCCGTCGTAATGCAGCTCCCCCTTCTCTCTGGCGAGTCGCAGGATCGTATTGCGATCTTTGTAGTTGAGTAATCGCGCAATGATGGGGCGCAGGGGTGCTCCTGGGATTGGGCGCATTGCGGGTATCCGATGTGCTCAATTCAACCTCAAAGAGGTGGGATAATGAGGTTGTTCCGAACAGCTCCCTACACACAGACTCAACAAATTCTTCCATCTTCTGCGGAGCTTGTTTCTCGATGGTCCCTCACCTCTAGATCTTCCTTCTTGGCTATCACAGCTCTCATCTGGGATTGCAATGTGGACACTCTAGCTGTTAGCGCAGTGCTTCCATCCTCCAGGTCCGACACTCTTTATTCGGCAGTGTCCAGTCTATCTCTGTGTTTGTCTAGTCGGTGTTGTAACTCATTGACCTTTAAGGATAGGGCATCTAGTTTCGAATCCAAGTTTCCAATTCTGGTTTTGAGTTCTAAAAGGAAATAGTCAATGTCAATAACTGGGTTTGGTGCAGCGTCATTGTTTTGTTCCATCATTGCCTCAAGGGGCTCGGGTGATATCTGTGGACCTGGGGTCCTGGCGGCAGATCTGGACTCGAAGTTGAGTTTCCTCTATGACTTGTTTGATTTCCCCATATTTGGTGCCTGCTGTTAATGGAATGTAAGCGTCTCGGTCTTGAGAAGCTGTGTTCGGTTAGAGAGAAGGGCTGTCTTGCTGAGGCACCGAACTCAGCGTCTGGAGCACCTGGAGGGCGCAGAACATTTCTGGTCTATGTCCTGGTTGAGTGTTGTCTCATGGCCTGGGTGCACGTTACCTCTGGACTGGCATCCGGAGTGTTGTGCTCGTTTTATACTGCCGGTGGTATGCAGTCAGGGGATGACTCCCTTAGCTAGCAGCTTTTTGTGTTATCCTCGTCTCAGGTTGTGTGCTGAAACACTACATTTCTTGGTAGTCTGGGTTTGGCTTCGATTCCAAGCCTCGCTCTCTTCCCATGAAGGGGTTGGGCGGTGAGTGCTGCTTCCTTCGTATTTTGCTTCCACGGAAGGTGGATCCTGCTCACGCTGTGGTTTATACAGGTGCCAGATCAGTTGGGTGAGGTCAGGCTCTCTTCTTTTGATTCTTCCCGCCTTTGCTCTGGAGGGCTGATGTGCTGCGTATCTGTGGTGAACAGCCGGGGAGGGGGGCTTGCGTTCTTTGCTGGTTTGGGGGTATGAGTGGCCGGGTGTAGAGGCTTCGGCTGTTTCAAGTGCTGTGACAGGTTAGTTCTGCGAGGGCCGGTTCTTCTTACCCTACTTTGGCCACGCTCTGTGTGTTTGTCGTTGGGTGCATACGTTAGTGATTGGCACCTTTATCGTTTAGTCCTGGTGCAGTCGGGGCTTGTGCGGTCCCAGCGTCGTCTCGGGCATCTCCGTGTTGTGGTGAGTAGGGACCAGGTGGGGCTGGATGTTGTGCTGGCTTTCTTGGCGGGTTCTGCCCTCTGCTGCGTTGCGTGACGTGTTGCCCGAGTGCCGCAGTTAGCCCTGTTGGGTCTAACTGATGGGGGCTAGTACAGGGAGGTGAGGTTCAGGTCTTGAGTGCAGGTTAAGTGTCGTGGACTGGTATGACACGAGGTATGCCCCCAACATGGCTGCTGTCTCTTTTTGCCCCGGCCTGCTGGAGGTGCTCTGCGACGGGTACAGTGAAAGGCCCTGGGAGGCAGCCATGCTACGCAGCCTGCACCGGCATTCGTGGCCGGGCCGCAGTCTTTCAGGAGCTGTGGGACGGAGGGTGTTGAGTGTCTGTGGAGCTCTGCTTGTACCAAATGTTCACCTCGGCCAGAGGTGTTTGCTCTCCTATGTCGTCGGGGAGCTGCTGATGTTATGGCCCTGCCAGCCCTGGAGCGGGCGTATGACCCCTTCTGTATCCACCTCTGGCGAGGATGCTTTGGGGGATGAGGAAGACCGCAGGTCTTGGGGTCTGCAGCGCCTTACCTCTGCCCTTGTAAGCGGTCCGGTTCTGGTGGTCATGGCCAGCTCCCACACAACAGTTTGCAGGCCAGCCTAGGTGATCGGTCAGGGCCATGGTGAATCTCGATGGTGCCCCACCTGTGCTCGCTCATCATGATGGCCGGCAGCAGTGTTGGAGTTGCGCGCCGCGGCTCCATTGTTCAAGCGGTTTACCGCACCGATGGTGTTTATATTGAGAACACAAAGGGGTATCATCACCTCTTGCCTCGATGGCACCGTCGTGCGCTGTTCGCTGGAGCGGGCTGACAGTCGAATGCTATTTTTGGCACATTCAGGTCAGCTTTCCAATTTCGGCTGTAGTCACGGCTGTGTACGCGCCTACAGCGTCGCAGCTCCATACTTGTGTTGTGGGACCTTTTGCCTCTGCCCGTTCACACTGGGGGGTTGCCACAGAGTTTCTAGGAAGTTATCTGTGGAGTTCTTGTGTCTGCTGAACCCCAGCATGTGCAGTTTCAAACACGATTTCGGGAGCTTGGCGAGGAGCTCACGGTGGAGCGTCCATCTTGGTGGGGTTCACTAGCGTCCTCATAAAATTGCTTATTGTTATGTGATGGTAATGCACTGTCACATAATGTGTTAGGTTTGCAATATGAAATACTGATTTTACAAGCAATGTGGATGTTTCATGACATTCTTTTCTTTTTTTTGATGTTTTAACTATATGAAATTTGAATATATTTTTGTAAAGGTTTATGTAAACCAATACAAATAAACAAATAATAAAATAAAGTAGCCTGTATTATCCAAGCCAAAGAAGGGCAGATACAAAACAACAGGCATACAATTCTAACAAGAAGGAATATTGAAACAAGGGGATGTGATTTCTGCATTGCCAAAGACAAGAGATAACAGGGCAAAGTGAATGCAGAAAACCTGAAAGTTGTAAATCACATTGTCCAGATCCAGAGAGTTGTGTGGAAAGAAGTCAGAGACATCACGGGAAGAGCCCTCCTTGTAGAAAGGATCAAGAGGTCGAGAATTGCAGCCTGCATTGCCATGGGCAAATAAATCAATGTGAGAAATATCATACTCTTGTGTATGAAAGAAGTTGTAAGCCAATTGGGTTTCAAGTCAAAAGACTTATTCAGAAGATGTTGAATTAACTTTCCCAATTAAGGAGTTACATGTGGAAAGTTGTGAACAAGCCTTAACACACAGTAAGAGTAGTAGTAGTAGGAGTTTTATCCTAGAAGGTGAGAATACCAGGAAAGGGTTAATTAGTGGCTAGTCCTGGCAGATGAGTTGACCAAGAAGCGAAGTCGCTGAAATACCGTAACTGTGGCGAACGTTGTGGTTGCAGTAGAAGGTGGAAAGGAACTGAAACTCCACCACTGTGTTTTGATGAACTGTTTCCTAAACCATCCTGACTAAAGTAAAACTGTTGAACGGTCTATCCGGATTAAGGTGTTGTTTCTGAAGCTGAAATCGAATGTAGTGGAAAATGATTTGACTCCTGAGAAAGGAATCTTTGGCCCTCATTCCGAGCTTGGAGGTAAGTACAGGTACTTTCCGGCATGGCGGAAAGTACGAGACCGGCCTGGTGACAGACCGCTAATTGCGGCCCATTACGACGTCGCGGGCACGCGCTTTTGGCCATGCCGGAAAAGTACCTAGCGACATGCCGCTAAATGACCCGTAAAACCCCCTACCGGCATGCTGCGAGACGTACTTAACAACACCGCCACGGAAGCAGCAGAGTCTGTAAATAACGGTGACCGTAATTTACGGATCCTGTAAATTACGGTCACCGCAAAACAACGGAACTGGAAATTTTGTCATCGCACAGGAACGGGAAGGAGCGCGGCGGCCATCTTTAAAAACACAATCCATTGCCATCCTCATCAGGCAGCACCCTTGGGAGCAATCCGAAGTCTGGGAAAGGACCACACACCCACGAACAATGCCTAAAGTCCCAAAGAAGTCTGAGGACCGGCTCCACAAGAAGAGATTCAGCCCTGAAGAGCTACAGGCCATGGTGGACAACCTGGCGGAGCACGCTGACGTCGTGTTCAGCACCAACATGCGGCGAGAGGCAATAATCTGGAAAAAAAACATCTGGGCACAAATCGCCCAAAGGGTGAGCGCAGTAGACACCACCCCCCGCACCCCCAAGGACTGCCGCAAGCGGTGGGATGACTTGCGGGTGCGGAGCCTCCTCTCCACCAACCGAAGTCTGGCACTGCAGACCGGAGGGGGCCCAAGTTCCCCAATGAGACTGGAGCCATGGGAGGAGACATGCGCGACATTGATCGGGACTGAATCGATAGAGGGCATTGGCGATATGTAGTGCGGGGCAACGTCGTCTGCCGATGGAGGTGAGTGTCCAAAGACAACACTGCCAATGGCATTTACATGATGTATACTCCCCCAAGGGCCGTCAAAGGCACCTTGTCATGCTGCCTTCCCCCCATCCAAATAATGCAGAGCCAACTGCCACGCAATCAAGGGACAAGTGCAAGTGCATAACGCACATCAACCATAGTGCACTAACTTGCACATCCCATTATGCACACTGTGCAGCAGGTTCGACAGTGTGCGAGCCAGACTGCACATTACCAGGGCAGGATGAGTCACTCCGACACCTGCGTCCATATCATACACATGCATATGCACTAGTGCTGTTGCAAAGCCCAAAAGGCCACAAACCCCAAATGACTGAAATGTGAATGCAGCCATCAATATAATTAGCGTCTCAAACAATCGCTCATGTCATCCCTCTCTTCTACCCCCACAGGCACTGAGCATGAGAGCGGGGAGCCCGAGACGAGCCGTCCAACCACCTCCACGGGCAGAGGCAGGGTCCCCCACATACCAGCCCGGACAAAAACATCCCCCCTGGCTCCCCAAAGGTCAGTGCAGGATGCACCACCCCAATCCCTCCCTGCTTTGGTGCCTGCCACAATGGCCACCACAGGGTCGGAGGAGTCTACCATTGCTGGGGAGGTGGCAGCTACGGCAACCCAGGAGAATGTGGACAGCCCCTTGTCCATCTGTGGGGCGTCCGAGGAGGAGTTCTACCACACAGTCCACAACCCGGAGCCCAGCAATGTCCCCCAGGCGTCATGCAGTGACTCTGGGGAGCCTGAAACACCTGGCCGTAGTGCACGTGCCGATACACACGGAGACGCTGATCCTGGCCCTAGTTCCCCAGTCGAGGCCATGTCAGGGCATGTAGGCCCAATACCCTGCAGGGATGAACAACCATCAATGGATGCACTATGTGCAACACAGCTGACTGCATCACTGGGTTGATGGAGGACAACCGCCAGGCCAGGGTGGAGTGGCTAGATGAGCTTAGGGAAATGCGTCAGGCGGTCACAGAGAGCAGCAAGAGATTATGTGACGTCCTAGGATGCATCGCAGATGCCCTTGAGGCTGCGAATACCAATCAGCAGCCTCAGCAGGAGGACACGCCCTCATCCAGCCGATCCACCCCGGCAAGCCCACCGCGACGCACTCTGCGTTCTATGCGGCACCGGGACATGCCTCCCCCGGGCCCCGGGAACATGGATTAATCGGCATTGCTGCCACATGTGTCCTTAATGGACAACATGGGACTACTGTTGTGGAGTTGGGGGGAGGGGGGTGTGGGGTGAGGGTTTGTTGTGGAGTTGGGGGGAGGTGGGTGGGGGGGTGGAGGGAATGTTTACACTCATCCATTTATATTTTCAATACACCATTGGAGTTGCAAAGTTTAACCTGAGTGGACATTCATCATTGAGCATGAGTATTATGACGTCTGACAGTGCATGGTCTACAAGTATACACACACCCAGTGCCCTGTGTGCCCATGTAATGCCGCCCTCTGCTGACTAGTGTTTTGGTTATTATGTCCAATCAATGTTTGCCACACGACATGTCCCTCCCGTGCACCGCCTCCATGATGCTGTCTTGCCCCTTCCTCCTCCTCCTTCACTCCATCTTCATCTGGTGCTAGCAGTCCCATGTCAGGGGACAGAGCCACATTCCAAGGGATGCACATTTTGTTCAGCTTTGCACATGACATGGGGGTCTTGGACACCACATTGCAGTGGATGGGTCCCCCACCAGTCCAGCTTCGACAACGGACTGCTTCATCTGCACGCATGCACGGGTATGGCCAGTATTTTAGGGCTCCCTGGGCCTTTTCTGTGGGTTTCTGACAGGGGTCCCGTACCATGGTGTCAAGGGACAGCCACCAACACCTGCATGTCTAGCCAATGAAGGTAAGTGTTTGGTCTGTCATGGTGGAGAACTGAACTTGTCTGACATGGCAGCAGATCATTGATGCCCATACGAACATGTCCATGGATGCATTCAGCCCATTCATGGCCATAATATGTGTCCAGTGCAATGGAATGCTGTAGGGGGGCGCGTCTACGAAATGGTCCATGAACAAAGGCACGCACATCTCGTGATACGTGCTTCGTTCATGCATGCAGCAGTTTTGATGTTATATCCATGAAGTGCTGTGTACTGTGTGAATCCGTAGTTGGGTGTGTTGGCTGTAGTCAGTGGCTCATATTCATCATACTGCTCTGATCCATACCATGGTGAATTCCACCACTCCTATGGGTGTGCCGAACCGGTGATGTGGTGTGGTATCCCTGCTGCCCTCAGTTCAATCCACTCCCAGGGATGACTCTCCGGTGTGGTGACATGCTTGAGGCAGCCACATTCTGCATTTGCAGTGTGTCTTCCTATATGCCCTTATGGTTGTGGGGGCCGCCAATGAGTGGTGCATGTGTTGTGGGATTTGGCCTTGTCAGATGTTGGTAATGTTATCTTTGGTGTGTGCCTTACTCCATCAATGTGGGAATCTGTACTCATGTGCGGTTACACTGGTTCTGTGGCACGGTGTTTGGTGGGGTGAACATCGTGCACTGGCTTCATCATTTCGACCCAGTTTGTTTATGCAGGCATCCACCTCATGGCACCAATGCACTGGCATGACACAGTCAGACGACTCACCAAGCAGCCAGGCACGTCTTCCTGCATGTCGCCCCATGCGGCACGGTAGCGTGGAGTTCAGCTGGCCCATTGGGTCATGAGTTGTTCTTTGATGTCGGGCCCACCCATGTGTGATGTTCTTGCTTGCGTTGCATTCCGTCTGCACGTTGGGGGAGTGGTATTGCTTGCGGTTGAGATCCGCCACCTGCATGCCATGCTTGTCCACCTAATCCACGTGGGTGCTGTCAGGGGCACCAATGTCATTTGGCATGCCTGCCAATGCATGGAGGGGGCAACCTTTGTGTCATATATCTCCTGGGTAGTTCATGTTAGGGATTTGTAGCCCCTTGTGTGCTTGGGGAGGTGATCCAGCACTTGGTTCTTCGTCCGTGTAATGGACGGTTGTGACATGCCATGCATGGGCCCCACTGTGCGCTGGTAGGTGCCTGTGGCATGGGTGTGGGGCACAGGCAACACCTTCAGTTGTGCTGGGATAGCGGTGTGTATTTGTATGCTGCTCGCTTATCTCGTTATTTCTTGTCCCAACTATGGTGGTGATGGTGTCACAGTCAAGCTGGTAGGGGCTGTGTATCTGCTCAGGGGTTTCCTTGAGGGACCGGACCTGCTGCGTGGGAATGGGGGCTGCTGGGGTGGTGACGGAGGCTGCACTGGTGCTGCATGTTGGGCCTGTCTCCCCCTTCTTCTCTCCCTGTGTCTCCTTAGAGGGGGGGCCTGGTGTTGTTGGTGTAGTTCTTGTGGTTGGGCCCTTGCTGGCAAGGCCTCCTGCTTCATGTACTGCTACCACTATTGGTCTCATCTTGGTGTGGGAAGGGGTGTGGTGTGTGGGTGTGATCCTTTTCTGCTGTGGCAGACTCCATTGCCTCCACCTGTGCTGACTGTGTGCACCTGTGGCTCTGGGATCCACTGCTCAGGGTTCTTTACTCCTTCTCTGAGATGTCTGTATGTACTCCATGCCGGTAAGGTACTTTATGGCCTTAAGGAGGCCATTATTTACGTGTGCTCCTTACTTGTGATCAGCTCCGGTTTACGCCATGCCGCTAATTTCGGCATGGTGGGGCGCGCGCGCGACCCAAGACCGATAATTACGGCATCGTAGTTTACGGTGCTGTAAATAGCGGTCTGACAGGTCAGAAAAACCCGTAGCGGTATGCGATGCCAGTAATCCTTTACCGGCATCATTTTTACCTTACCTCCAACCTCGTAATGAGGCCCTTTGTGTTGTTGCCTTTTCAAGTTGATCTAAGAAGAAAGAGACTTTGATTTGCTAAGTGGAAATTGTAACAACTGTTAGCCGTGTAGACATACAGAAACCCCTTACCAAGTGAAGGACAAAGTGGATCTAAAGAACTCCATATACCACTTTACAATGAACTTGAGTTAATACCTTCTGAATTGATTTAGGGGAAGGGGTTACAACCCTGATCAAAAGAGTTCTTGTTTTCTTTATATTTGTGCATATGTTGAAGTTGATAAATAATTCCTGTATGATGCTGTTGTATGCATTAAGTGTGAGGGACAGATATTTTGCACAATAGGTAATTTTTCCTTTTAATATTTGTTTGACAGGCAGGGAAATCCTTTTTAGGTTAGGGAAATATAAGTGTTTTTCAACCCTTTCAGTATTTAAATAAATGGTGTCTTGTGACAAAACCTCACCTATGTGTCCGTCTCCCATGTCTGACTCCTCACAAATGATGTCAGCAGTGGGATTGGATTCCGGTGACCCAAATTGTGGATCCCACATGAGTATGATAGCTACTAGCCCCACAGTTGTTATATCTGGGAAGGAATGGAGTAACATCGCCTCACACGTTGGTGAGTCCAGTTCCAGACCAATTGTACCAGAGCAAAGGTCTGAACAGGTCACATTTTCTTCTAGTGGGCTAGTACCTCTAGAAGGAAATCGGGAAACACTTACTTATTCACATTCTAGCATGGGGGTAATTTTTTAACCACTAACCCGCCCAGCCATTTTCCCCACTAGGAAAAAGGTGGAAGGTAACACTTATAACCTTTTCTTTTCCCCAGACATACCAAATACCCGGTAGGGATACTATAATCATCTATGCAGAACTTAAGGTAGATAGTCCAGTCAACTCTATTATCTATCTTATGCCCCTGGGTAAAAGTAGACAAAGGAGGAGGTTGAAGGTGTTGCCTCTTCTATCCAGTGGAGAAGAAATACAAATTGCCGTTTTGAATTTGTCACACAATCCACTAGAAATTAAAAGGGGTGAGCTGATGGGACTATTGGTGCATGAAACCCCAAGGTAATATCTGTCCCAATCTGACATTGGGAACGGAGATGAGGAAACCCAGGAAAGCAACCCGATGGGAAGCAGTACCCAGAATGTTTTTTTCATGACTCGAAGCTGGAGAACAACTCTGACTCAGTCACGACCAGACCGAGTTAAGGCTACTAAGGGAAGAGAGCAAAGCTCCTGACACCCCATTACCATGGGAGATCCCTCATCACTTGAACACATGAAGTTGTAACACTCCAGTCACTCTGAAGAATGTTAGACCATCATCCCCTATAGGTGGCTGGCTGCATCCCCCAGGGGAAAAATGTGAACTCCCTCCAAGACATTGCTCTTTTGACCAGGAGGACCAAATAGCATCTACCCCAGGGACACCACTCAGTGATCTACAGGGACTGGTCACACCCGATAGTCCTTAGAGTAATGGACTACATTTTGATACCTCAAGAAAAGGGGAAAAGACTAAGGAAATACTATCAATCCTACCCCTATTTCCTTCCTTAGATCAAAAGGAATGTTTCTCTTGTGGGTAATATGGTTATCAGATGAAACATTGCCCCTTGAATAGAAAGGATATGGCCACTACACCATTGTTAAAAGAATCCCATGATAGAGACTCAGATAGAGAGACTCCATTGATGGAAGAAGAAAGTGAAGATGAACCAGATCACTAATGGGAGGAATTTGGATTTCCTGTAGGCTATCGTCCCCTAGAACAGGAATGCTTCTTCTGTGGAAGTCTGGGAGACCCCACAAAACATTGTCCTTCGAATAGGCTGAAAAGCTCAAACTCACTATCAGAGCAGAAATTAGAGGAGAAAGGAAAACCGCACATTGGGTTTTCCTATTTGAGCATTATGAATACTCTAAAAAAAACAGCATCTTTTCAAAAACCTGATACCATGCTTTGTGCATGGGAGGCAAATAATTATTGACTCCCAGTAATAATACAGGGGAAGACGATTTGGGCCCATTTGAACTCAGGAAGTAAAAGATCTGCTGTAAAAATGTCCATTGTCCCTCCAAAATGGGAAGTCCTAGGACAGGGAAATTTAGGTTGTATTCACAGGTGGGATAAATGACATCCTGTAACCAAACTTGATGTTACCATATTAGGGAAGGAAACATCATTATTAGTGACAGTAATACCTGACCTTCCCACTCAAAAGATTTTGGGTAGTGATTTCCCCCATTTTGATGAATGGATCCTCCGAGTGGCTCATCTAAAATTAAAAACCATTAATTATCTTGGTGAAAAGGAGAATAAGATATTTCCATCTTCTCCCCAAAACACTTGGGTGCACAGAGGGAAATAATTCTCAGTGTGGAATTGGGAAATGCAGGAATCCTCTTTGAATGTTGGGGAGGCTGGTGGATCAGAGGCTGAAAAACAACCTGGTACGGGAGACCAGGACTAAAGGGGAAGGGTATGTGATAAATCCTGCAAAACCCTCACAGAATCACAGCCTAAAGTCCCCTCCCATGTCGCCAGGGTAAGGCAGCCACTAGCTGATCCTAACCCTGGGGGTGGTAGTAGCCGGGTGTATCACATGAGAGGAGAAGGCCATCAAGGGAATCTGAGGACTCTGTCAAGAGAAGAGCAGTATTCATCTTCTTATGAGGATGAAGGTGTACGAATGCCTGAATATTTGATAGTCCAGTGTTATCATAGGCCCTCCCCTCCCAGACTTACCCAAGGTACCAAATATAAAAGACTCATTTGTGAGAAGGGGAAAGAAGTGTATGAGAAGTTGGACGTTAATGCCACTACTTTTAGTAGCATGCATTCTACATGGGGTTCTGTTTGTAAAGCCGAGAAAAGTATCCTAATCCCCCAAAAATCTTCCAAGAAACATATGCTATATAAGTCCCTTGAACAAAGTGAATTAAAAGTGGTTGAAGATTTTCATGCTAATTCAACTAAGAACATTATGAACTCCCAGCCCCATAATGCTCTTAGTACTGAGACGAAGAATAGAGGTTCAGAGTTACCAAAACGCAGTATGTGATCTAGTGGTTGTAATAAAACTCACCTCAGCAGGACCTTTAAATGTTTAATGGACCTTCAGGTGCAGGTTGAGGAGTGAGAGCAACAGAGGCAACAGGAGTCACAGAAGCAGGGGCCGTTATCGTGCTTTATCAATATCGGGACGCAGAGAAGTCGTGCTGCCCAATAGATGCAGAGGACGTGAAGTGGCAAACGGTGCTAGGACCGGCTTTCCTAAAGGAGCAACGTGCTCTCCACTTCCTGTGCCTCGCTCCATTGAGCAAACTGCACCAGGGCACAAATTGAGCTGGGAGAGCTCCACTGACAGCTTGTGCGGTCCGTTGGAAGCCAGCTGTAGCAGTCAGTCGCGTGGAACCACCTGACGAGCAGTACAGCAGAGGAAGCGGGTCAGGAGGATATACCAGCAACAACCAGTGAGCTGGCCTATTTCGAAGCAAATGCTTGGGCGCTTTGAGCTGACTGTTTTGCACAAATGCTATTTTTGAATACCGAAAAGTTAGATTCAGACAAACTGAATGTAATGATGTGAAAGAGAGAGGGCACATTCAAGCAGATCATAACCCACATTGACCAAACCTAAAAGGGACAATTTCTAAACAAAATGAATATGACTTATGGAAAAGAGAGGCACAATAAGAAAACATTGTAACCCACATTGCCCAAGCGAAAGAAGGGCAGATTGTAACCTGTATTATCCAAGCCAAAGAAGGGCAGATTGTAACCTGCATGTCATGATCCCTGCTTCCAAAAGATCAGGACTTGCCCGACTCCCTTGGAAGCAGACCCATAACCCCGGTTCCGAGTGCCAGCCAGTCCCAATTGGGACCCAGCCAGTGGCACCAGGCTCATAAAGATGCCCAGTCCCAGCGCTGGAAGCGCCGGGCTCATAATGCTTGGGTGGACTTACCTGCAGCAGACCATGCTGCTTACTTACCTGCCAGTTGAACCCCTGATCCTCTTCTGTTTGGGACTACTTTTCCTGTTGGGTGGGGCAGGAGCCACTCCCTAGGTTCAGAACACTGGAACTCTTCTGGAAAGCAGGAACTCTTTTCTTTCCTAGGCGTGGCTGTGGAAGGAGACACCTAAGCACTACAGGAGGCTATTTAAACCACACCCGATGAATCTTGCTTTGTGTTATTCTGCATTCTCTGCAGCAGAACGCTCATCGTGTCTTCTGCTTCTGATCCTGGGCCTAAGGGAACAAAGGCTTACCATCCTGGAATCCAGTCTTCAGCAGCACCTGTGAAGACAAAGAAAGAACAGGTTAGCACTACGGTCTTCAGTGGCAGCGCATCTCTTACCTGGTCCATCGGCTGTCACCAACGCCTCGCGCTGCATTCCGGCATCTGAAAGGCAAAGGCTTACCTACTCTTCGCATGTTCCGGAGGTCTTCGCACTGCATTCCGGCATCTGAAAGACAAAAGCTTACCAGCTCTTTGCACGCTCCGGAGGCCTTCGGCGCTGCATCCCGCATCTGAAAGACAAAAGAAGGTGCGTTTAAAGACATTGGGCAACTTTATTACTCACGTGCCATTACTCCTTCCCACGCCGAATCCAGTGGGTATTCCAGCACCCTTCAGCTTCTCTAAAGCTCCGAACTTGTACCTGCAAGATAAAAGGGACAGTTAGTGCGCATCGTGAAGCAGGCTACAAGCGCTTACTTATGTGCTTCCAGGCGCTTCTATTCCTCACGCGGGTTCGATCCTTAACTCTCATCAGCCCGCCATCCACCATCGCTGGAACCCTGCAAAACAAGAGATATCATTACAAAAGACTTTTAAGACATTTGAAGTGCCCAGAACTTACCGTTCGTGCAGTTAACGACGGACAGCAGTCCTCTGAGGTCAAGAGGCCTGCACCCTTATCCAGTGAAGAAACTGGTTACGGCACCCTGCCCCGAGGCAGATGGAGAGCTCGGCGTTCACTTACCTAAGGTGAGGGCGTTAACCTTTGGGGTTCTACAGGAGAAGAGAAAGGGAAGAGGAGAGAGGCACCCAATAACCCCAGTTCATTAATCCCATATTTTCTATCTGCAGACATCTTACTCTTCGAGTCAGACATACAGTGCATAGAGGTCCAGCCCAAAGAGCCAACCGTGTGTTACACATCACCTTTGAAGATACGGCATTCACCCAGTCAAGACGGGCGCCTCTGCGGGAATCAGGTGAGCGTTACAGAACACAAAGCCTACCGCAAAACTCCCACCCAGGCGCTATGGAAACCTCGGATACCGACCAGCTCGCCCAGTTACTTGGGGAACTAAGAGCAGAAGTGCATGCAGCCCGTCAGGAAACGAATGCTCTAAGAAGGGAACTGATTATTTCCAAGGAGCGAACAGACGATCTCGCTAGACAATTGCTACAGTCACAAGCCGGACAAACTCCGTTACCCGCATCAGGGGCAAATCTTCCTTCAACATCCTCTACGAACCCAGTGCAGATCAACCTACCTGGGAATGTACCTCTGGCTCCGCCCGAACGATTTTCTGGTGACCCAAAGAGGTTTGCAGTATTTATTAATCAGTGCCGGTTGCACTTCTTATGCCGGCCAGCAGCCTTTCCAACTGATCAAGCTAAGGTAGCTTTCGTGCTTTCGTACCTTAGTGGCAATGCGGCAGACTGGTCAATCCCTCTAGTTAATCAAGATGATCCGGTTCTCCATGATTTTCAAGCTTTTCAGCTCAGTATGGAAAAACTGTTTGCAAGACATTCACAGGGGCAGGCCTTGGACAATGAGCTCCTTTCATTGCGACAGGGTAATCAAGACCTTTTGGCTTATATTGCGTCTTTCAACAGACTGATAGTGGAAACTCGATGGCCTGAGGACAAAAGGATTACGCTGTTTTATAGAGGTCTACGTGGAGAGCTCAAAGATGTGTTAGCCCAAGTAGTGAATCCCCCGCAAGACTGTTCGGACTATATTGACTTAGTCGTTCAAATTGACCACAGACTGCAGAACAGGAAGGCCGATCGTTCCAAGTTTGATGCTCGAGTATTTTCCAAACCACCAACTCCTACCAAAGGAGTAGACTCCGGGGAACCCATGCAAATAGGGGGCCTGAAAGGACCACTAACACAAAAGGAGCGGGAAAGGAGAAAACAGCTGCAATTATGCCTCTATTGCGGAAACTCGGGGCACTTTCTTCGAGACTGTCCGGTGAAACCAACCAAGAAGGCAGTAGGAGCTGCAGTTACCAGGGTCACAAACTCTGAGCAGGGAAACGACCTCGCCCGACAAGAATAGAGGTCCTCTTGCCGAGCGTTAAAACCAGTTCAGTGACCTCGCATTTCGTGATACCTATGGTCCTCATTAGCCCTGAACATCCGGATCGATTACATGCGATTGAAGCTTACGTCGACAGCGGTGCCATCGGCAATTATGTGGATCATGAAATGGTTTTGAGGATGAATCTGACTCTTTGTCCAAAGGCTGTAAAGGACGTCATTACTACGGTGGATGGTACGGAGATAGCCTCCGGACCAGTAACGCATACCACCCAAGAAGTGACGCTAGTAAGTCAAGATGGACACCATGAGAAGATCGTGTTCGATGTGATCAAGGCCCCTCAGTTCCAGATTATTCTAGGAATTCCTTGGTTAGAGAAGCACAATCCTCAGATCGATTGGCGAGCAAGAACGGTTCAGTTTCCAGAATGTGTCTCTACTTGTCACCCTCGACCTGGTGTTGCACTGGCAGCAATTTCCTCGGAGGCTCCCCAGTTACCTCCTGAATACCTAGAATTCCAAGATGTTTTCCGGAAGGATCAGGCTAACTCTCTACCTCCTCATAGGTCTTATGACTGCCAGATAGACCTGATGCCTGGATCTACTCCTCCTTGTAGTAGAATTTATGCTCTCACCGAGCCTGAGAATCTTCACCTCCGACAATACCTGGATCAATACCTAGCGAATGGGTTTATTCGTCCTTCCAAGTCCCCTGCTTCCTCAGCTTTGTTCTTCGTTCCAAAAAAAGAAGGGGACCTTAGAACTTGTATAGATTATCGCGCCCTGAACCAGATCACCGTTAAGAATAGATATCCGTTACCTTTG
Source organism: Ambystoma mexicanum (assembly GCF_040938575.1). Taxonomy (NCBI): domain Eukaryota; kingdom Metazoa; phylum Chordata; class Amphibia; order Caudata; family Ambystomatidae; genus Ambystoma; species Ambystoma mexicanum. The sequence goes on along the minus strand of NC_090921.1, from coordinate 515,647,576 downwards.
ATCCCTGAACTCCTGGACCAAGTCAGAAAAGCATGCATATATACAAAGCTGGATCTTAGAGGAGCCTACCACTTGGTACGAGTAAAAGAGGGCGATGAATGGAAGACGGCCTTCCGCACCAAGTATGGGCTATTTGAATATCAGGTCATGCCCTTCGGACTTTGCAATGCCCCGGCCGCCTTTCAATATTTTATGAACGATGTCCTCAGAGAGCTCATAGATGTGTGTGTTGTTGTTTACATTGACGACATCCTCGTTTATTCTTCATCGGAAACTGAACATCGGAAACACGTGAAAATGGTCCTCGAGAGATTGCGTCAACACAAACTTTTCGCTAAGTTGGAAAAATGTGTTTTCAACGTGACTGAAGTTGAATTCTTGGGATTCATATTATCACCTAGCGGAGTGCGTATGGATTCAAAGAAGGTCGATGCAATTCTCAAATGGCCATCGCCATCCTCCGTAAAAGGTGTTCAAAGCATGTTAGGCTTCGCTAACTTTTACCGCAGGTTTATCCCCGAATTCTCTCGAATAGTCCAGCCCATCACCGCCTTGTTAAAGAAAAACAAACGTTTTGAATGGTCTACCGAGGCGGAACAAGCTTTCCAGAATTTGAAGACTAGATTTATCTCTGCACCGATCTTAAAACATCCTCGCCCAGAACTCCCCTACATCGTTGAAACTGATGCTTTGAGCCTTGCCATGGGGGCAATTCTATCACAAAAGGACCCAGTAACCAATCAGTTGCATCCCGTGGCATTTTGGTCCCGCAAATTCTCGCCTCCTGAAATCAATTACACTATTACTGATAAGGAACTTCTAGCTATCAAGTCCGCCTTTAAGGCTTGGCGGCATTATCTTCTGGGGGCCCGACACACCGTTACTGTGATTACAGATCACCGAAACCTGCAATATTTGAAAACCGCAAAAGCTCAATCCTCTAGGCAACTCCGTTGGGCACTATTCTTTGCCGAGTTTGACTTCATAATTACCTATCGACCTGGTACAAAAAACGGTAAAGCTGATGCCCTTTCTCGGATGGGAGTGGAAGAACATTTGATCAATCCTAAACCTGTACCTATCATTCCCGAACAAAGAATTCTAGGTGTAATCGCCACACAATCCATAGAGGAAGTTAAGGATAAAGCCAGGCTACTGGTAACTCCAGCAGACATACAGAATTGGCATCTGCAGGGAAAGGACTTTACGGTGAAGGACAACCTATTATATTTCCAAGAACGGTTATACCTGCCCAGCACAGATTTACAGAAAAAGGTAATCTCTTGTTATCACGATTCTTTAATGGAAGGACATCCCGGTATGACCAAGACCTCGGAAAAGATCAAGCGCTACTTCTGGTGGCCGTCTTGGAAAAAAGATATCAGAGACTTTATAATGTCCTGTGGAGTATGCGCCCAAAACAAGAGTCAAAAGGAAAAACCAGCCGGCCTCTTACGCCCTATTGACATCCCGCCTCGCCCTTGGCATACGCTTTCTATGGACTTCATCACCGATCTACCTCCATGCTCCGGATACAATACGATCCTAGTAATCGTGGACCTATTCTCCAAGATGGCGCATTTCATTCCACTCAAAGGCTTACCAACAGCAGCAACTCTGGCCCGAGAATTTCTCGAAAACATCGTCCGACTGCACGGTTTTCCTTCAGTTCTAATTTCAGATCGAGGTAGTCAATTTATTTCTCATTTTTGGCGAAGTTGCTGTCGGACGGCTCAAATTGATGTGAGACTTTCAACCAGCCACCACCCTCAAACCGACGGACAAACAGAGAGGACCAATCAAACTCTGGAACAGTATTTGCGCTGCATGCTACAACAAACTGAAAAAACTTGGAAAGATATCCTTTGGATAGCCGAATATGCCTACAATAACTCTGTCCACTCGGGAACTGGGAAGACCCCGTTTTTTCTTTTATACGGTAGTCACCCTCGAACCTCGGAGTTGGATCCACTCCAAGATCTTGGAACACCAGCAGTAGACCACCTGCATTCTACAATCACCCAAGCCTTTAAGGAAGCCGTTTCTCACCTTCAAAGGGCTAAAGAACAATACAAGAAAGGAGCAGACCAACATCGGAAGGAAGCCCCCCAATATCAAGTAGGAGATCAAGTCTGGTTATCCACCAAATATCTACCTCTAAAAGGACCATGCACATTCAACCCAAGATACCTTGGTCCCTATTCCATCACTACCATAGTAAATCCAGTAGCGGTCAAGTTGGACTTGCCCCCTCACATGAAGATACATCCGGTCTTCCACGTCTCTCTATTAAAACCCGTGCAACCTCAAACCCGACTAACTACATCTCCAAAACCTATTCTAGTTGATGGAGAACTTGAGTTTGAAGTCAAAAGCATCCTGGATTCCAAGATCTCCAAATCTAAACTATTTTACCTGATTGACTGGAAAGGCTACGGTCCCCAAGAAAGATCCTGGGAACCTGCAGAATATGTCCACGCGCCTCGTCTAATCAAAAGATTTCATCGAACATTTCCTAACAAGCCCAAACCCCCGGAGAAGCCCGGTTTGGGAGGGGCCTTGAGGGGGGGTGCTGTCATGATCTCTGCTTCCAAAAGATCAGGACTTGCCCGACTCCCTTGGAAGCAGACCCATAACCCCGGTTCCGAGTGCCAGCCAGTCCCAATTGGGACCTTTTGGACCCTGTCCTGGCGCCAGTGGCACCAGGCTCATAAAGATGCCCAGTCCCAGCGCTGGAAGCGCCGGGCTCATAATGCTTGGGTGGACTTACCTGCAGCAGACCATGCTGCTTACTTACCTGCCAGTTGAACCCCTGATCCTCTTCTGTTTGGGACTACTTTTCCTGTTGGGTGGGGCAGGAGCCACTCCCTAGGTTCAGAACACTGGAACTCTTCTGGAAAGCAGGAACTCTTTTCTTACCTAGGCGTGGCTGTGGAAGGAGACACCTAAGCACTACAGGAGGCTATTTAAACCACACCCGATGGATGAATCTTGCTTTGTGTTATTCTGCATTCTCTGCAGCAGAACGCTCATCGTGTCTTCTGCTTCTGATCCTGGACCTAAGGGAACAAAGGCTTACCATCCTGGAATCCAGTCTTCAGCAGCACCTGTGAAGACAAAGAAAGAACAGGTTAGCACTACGGTCTTCAGTGGCAGCGCATCTCTTACCTGGTCCATCGGCTGTCACCAACGCCTCGCGCTGAATTCCGGCATCTGAAAGACAAAGGCTTACCTACTCTTCGCATGCTCCGGAGGTCTTCGCACTGCATTCCGGCATCTGAAAGACAAAAGCTTACCAGCTCTTCGCACGCTCCGGAGGCCTTCGGCGCTGCATCCCGCATCTGAAAGACAAAAGAAGGTGCGTTTAAAGACATTGGGCAACTTTATTACTCACGTGCCATTACTCCTTCCCACGCCGAATCCAGTGGGTATTCCAGCACCCTTCAGCTTCTCTAAAGCTCCGAACTTGTACCTGCAAGATAAAAGGGACAGTTAGTGCGCATCGTGAAGCGGGCTACAAGCGCTTACTTACGTGCTTCCAGGCGCTTCTATTCCTCACGCGGGTTCGATCCTCAACTCTCATCAGCCCGCCATCCGCCATCGCCGGAACCCTGCAAAACAAGAGATATCATTACAAAAGACTTTTAAGACATTTGAAGTGCCCAGAACTTACCGTTCGTGCAGTTAACGACGGACAGCAGTCCTCTGAGGTCAAGAGGCCTGCACCCTTATCCAGTGAAGAAACTGGTTACGGCACCCTGCCCCGAGGCAGATGGAGAGCTCGGCGTTCACTTACCTAAGGTGAGGGCGTTAACCTTTGGGGTTCTACAGGAGAAGAGAAAGGGAAGAGGAGAGAGGCACCCAATAACCCCAGTTCATTAATCCCATATTTTCTATCTGCAGACATCTTACTCTTCGAGTCAGACATACAGTGCACAGAGGTCCAGCCCAAAGAGCCAACCGTGTGTTACACATCACCTTTGAAGATACAGCATTCACCCAGTCAAGACCGGCGCCTCTGCGGGAATCAGGTGAGCGTTACACTGCATTAACCAAGCCAAAGAAGGGCAGATACAAAACAACAGGGATACAATTCTATCTAAAAGGAATATTCAAATAAGGGGCAGCGTTTTCGGCATTGCCAAAGACAAGAGATAACAGGGCAAACTGAATGCAGCAAACTTGAAAGTTGTAAGTCACATTTTCAATATCGAGAGAGTTGTGTGGAACAAAGTTAAAGGAAGCAGGGGAAGACCCCTGCTTCTAGAAAGGATCACGGGGGAGAGAATTGCAGCCTGCATTGCCAGGGGCAAGCAAATCAATGTTAGAATCATCATCCTCTTGTGTATGAAAGAAGTTGTAAGCCAATTGTGTTTCAAGTCAAAAGATGTATTCCAGAAGATGTTGTTGATTTAACTCTCCCCATTAAGGAGTTGCATGTGGAAAGTTCTGAACAAGCCTTACCACACAGTGCGAGTAGTAGTAGGAGATTTATCCTGGCAGGCGGGTATACCAAGAAAGGGTTAATTAGTGGTCAGTCCTGGCTGATGAGTGGACTAGGAAGGGAAGAAGCTGAAGTATTGTAACTGCACTAGAAGGTTGTGGTTGAAGTAGAAGTTGGAAAATAACTTAAACTTCACCACTGTCTTTTCATATGCTGTTGCATATACTGTTGCCTAAACCACCCTGGAGTAAAGTAAAACTGTTGAATGGTCTATCCTGATTAAGGGGTTGTTTCTGAAGCTGAAATGTAACGTAGTGGCCACTGATTTGACTTGTGAGAAAGGAATTGTTTTGCTGTTGCCTTTTCAAGTTGATCTAAGAAGAAAGAGACCATGATTTGCCAAGTGGAAATTGTAACAACTGTTAATTGTCTGGACATATGGAAGTCCCCTTACCAAATGAAGGACACATTGTATAAAAAGAACTGTATATACCATTTGACAGGGAATGCCTTCTGAATTGATCTAGGGGAAGGGGTTCCAACCTTGTTCATAAGAGTTCTTGTTGCCAAATAATTCTTGTATGATTTTGTTTTATGTATTAAGTGTGAGGGATAGACATTGTGGACACTATGTCATTTCCCTTTTAGTATCAGTTTGACAGGCAGTGAAATCCTTTTATCCTTTTTAGATTAGGGAAAGATATGCGTTTATAAACCCTTTCACTAGTTAAATAAATGGTGTCTTGTGATAAAACTTCACCTATGTGTCGTCTCCCATGTCTGACTCCTCACATACACCACTTCCAAAGTGTAATATTCTTGATGAACTGAACATTTCTTTTAAACAATGGTATTCTTTTATGTACCCCGTAAATGGATCAGATGAATTAGGGGCATACTTAGCCCCCAAAGCAGTGCCATGCATTTTTTTGTATAGGCCTTGATTGAAAAGAAACATATTGTTTACTAATGTAAAGTTAGCATAGAAGTATTATACATTTATGTTTAGAAATTCTCACTGGTCACTGTTTCCAGAAAATGTCTGTGGCTTGTAGGTCATAGCAGTGCATTATTCTAGTGTAGAGGTTAGCAACATTGAGGCTAACCAGTAAATAATCAACAGGCTTGAAGTTATTCAAATATTTGGATTAGATGTGCAGTGTCCTGATGATAGGTGGGTAGAGGCTTAAGGAATTATGACAAACATACTTCAATGAGTTTAGCTAGGTTTTCAGTACTTACAACGGGTACAAAGGAGGAACGTTAGACGTCATTTTGTGTATCAGAGGAAGAGGATAAATTGCTGATAATGTCAGATAGGGAACCCAAAGAAAATCTTGTGATCAGACCATCCTGATACCATGAGTCTATTTTGGTATGTAAAGTACATAGTACTCAGAAGTTGCTGAGTCAGATCAATGGTTAATTTGGTGTAGATATTGTCACAGTTCGTTCTAAATTTGCAATGATTTCTTTGGGGAAGCTATGAACACCTATCTGTTATTTTTTATATTGCTAATTCAAACAATGTCTCATTGTTTTAATTCATCTGAGTATTGATATGAACCTGTGATTACTTGTGTACAATTATCAGACACTAGTATAGACTTTCGAATGGTCAATGACACTAAATGTACCAGTCTGAACAGTTTGACAATAGAGTGATTTTTTGTTATGTACCCTTTATGGTAATCTGTGGAAAGTGAAGCTAGAGTTATATTTGAAGTTTCCTATTTAATATTTACATCACCACTGTAATGTTTTGAAACAGTTGTTAACATTACTGTGAGAACACGCTAAATATGCATGTATAATCATTCTGAATATCCATATGGAACTTTTCTATGAGATGTATTTAATATTTAAATATGTTGTTGAGAATTGCATATAAATTGCTTTTTTCCTAACGCATTTCATATGACAACATTGTGTTTATACAGACTTAAAAAGGGTAAAAATGGCACCCACATTTTCCCACATAGATTAGATCCGAAAGGACTCGTTTTTGGGAAATGTTAGGGAATGATAGGCCCATATAGGGGCAACACGGTGAGTGCTGCTACATGTTGTATAAGGTTGGGGAAGCTGTTTTTTTTACAATGGAGTGGTAGAGCTACAGGATAATTAACACCGTTCTGTAACTATTTTCTTTACATTTAGTGGAGTGGTACATTACTACATAAAAGCTACTGTGCATTGTTCACTGGGAAAGGTATGTGTATTTCCCTTGTGTTTTTGATTCTTTAAATGTATTATATTTGAGAAAGGTCGTATTTTATATATCACAGATTGTTTGTATCTTGTAGGCGCATAATTTCTGCATATCCAGAAATAATATTTGAATGTATTTGAGTGTACCCCTCATGTGGATTAGTGAATTAAACGTTTCTATTATGATAGATATGGTTTAGAATACATACTCCACTGTACCTATCCTCCTTTATCCAACTCTAAAAGCCTTCTCGTAATATTTTCTCTGCCTTCTCGACGACTGTTGTGACATCTCACCCTCCCAGTGCTTCCCCTCACTCCTGCTCTCTTCTTGCTTCACATCGATTTGTTCACAGCCAATTTGAAAGCCTTCCTCCTCACCTCAGAGTTATCCTATTTACCTACCTCTCATCTGCCTTTGTGCTACCATTTGTCACTTGCCTATAACCTGCCTCTGTCCCTCACTTTCTGTAACTCCACTCAACACTTCATCCATCATTGTCAGATCCCTTACACAGCTGGCTGCACCACCTACTTGAACTTACAAATGCCTAATGTCTGAAGTTGATTGACCTTAATCTATGGAAGTCCACCCATGTATTGTCCCCATTGACTGTTCAGTTTACTCCCCATCACAACTTGGTCAGAATGTCATTCAAACTCACCCCATTGTAAGAATCTCACCCCTTCCTGTCAAATCTAATATCTATTGTATGATATTTTGCAATCAAAAGAGCGCTGTTCTTCTCTGCACATAAATAAATAAATATTAAAATATTCCATAAACATAATAGCGATTTTCTCTTATTGGTTTGGGCTATTGGGTAGTGCTTGCACCACTTATAAGCCGAAACTATAGCATTAGAGTACAGATAGGGAGAAATGGCATATGAGGGGATACACACAGCTTGCAGCAGTTGTTTGGTTATTTGCCCACCCATCGACTGCCCCTGGCTATGCTAATCCCTATGGCCATTCCCACAAAGTTCCTACACATCCCCGTCCAAAATACATCCTCATGAGAACCTTTGAGCTCTCTTTAATCAAGGCTTACCATCAAACTTTGCACTTGAAGTGCCATCCAGTATTTGTTCAAAGCAGTCTTCTTAGAAGTAATGACTTAATTGGAGATGTATACCAACTACTGGTGTGGTAAAAAATATCTTAGCCAGCTCTGCCTTCAGCTACTCAATTTAAAAGCACTATGCGAGTCCTTCAATGAAGTCCTGTTAAAAACAAGCATCGGCAAAGGCAACAGTTTTGGCTTGCGTATAAGAATTATGCATTTAACAGTTATTGAAATTAGATACCGAGGTATTCACACCCTTTTGCACCTGAATACCACTGCGGGTTGCCTAGCAAGTGCCTTTCTCAAGCCTACACAAAAGCCCAAACTGTTGGTGTTGCCAATGCTTGTTTTCAATATTTATTAGTGATTTATTGAGGACGCTCGATCCTTAGTCTCCTGAAGAAGGGTTTGGAGTCACCCAAAACGTGTTGAGATGCAAATATTTCCACCTTCTTTTCTGAGGATATCTTTTGTCAAAGACTATTGAATAGACAATAATATTCTTTGTTACTGGTCATAATGACCAAAAAATACATTACTGTATTTAATTTAAATGAATTATTGTACTATTTACATCTTTGTGGATGTATTATTTTTGTTAAAACAAAGCTCCTTTTTGTCTTGTAGGTTGTGTTCCAATACGGAACACATAGATTCTATGAAATATCTAATGCTGCTCCATCTTAGGACTTTATTTTTATAATAGCAATATTTTGCTTTATTCATATACACTGATTATATACACGTATCTCAATCTCTGTGGTCCAGGCTGATGGGAGGATACAGCTTATCCCTGCTTTCAGATCTATATAGGTTTTTGCTTGATGTGTTTGGATTGCTCCATGAACAATTTTGAATAATTGTCATTTTGTGATTGGTTATGCTATTTGGTTCATTTTTGTAGTAGGTTTTGCCGTATTGATTGAGCCATTTGTGAATTATTTTTAATGTAAACAGGATTTTATGCTACTTTTAGTGTATTTCTTTTCCATTGTATTATTGAATGTTATTTTTTAATTTTGTGAAAGGTTTATTTACAAACCAAACACAATAAAAAAAGAAAAACCCTCTTGATGTACTGCTTCGTACACTGTATTGTACTTTTGTGAATGCTGTTTGGTGAATTAAACTGTATGTTTAATGTAAAAAGGTATTCATCCTTAATAATTAATTACTCTAATAAAGATAACTGTTACACTACAACAATTTTCCAAGATTATTGTAAGAATTACGAACTAGGAAGGGATTATCCTATGTCGTGCAGCATTGTCGCCCTGATCTACAGTGTACATGTTTGGTTTACTTAATTCGGTGTATCATTACATATCAGATAATTGTATACTTGTTACAGCAACATAGTCATAGGTGTTCATAAGAACTTTGTTACTGTCTTTTTCACTGCTAGGGCGGAAGTCCATTTTTTGGGGTTCTGCATCCCATTTTATGTGAACCCCTAAACCTTTGTTTTTTACCCTTTGGTTTTCTAGGCTCTCTGACTTTTTGGGACCAGAGGGACTTCTCCTGAATCCCTGCTGCCAATGAAACCCTTTTTACCATAACGTCCTATGATAGCCAATATGACTCCTAGGTCAGGGGTACTTTTTAAGCACTCTGTTTTGGCCCAACAGAGATTACATCACCTACAATGATTTTGTAAAGTAGTCTGGTGGCAGCTGTAGTTTAGTTTTAGCTTCCCTGACGGTACATCAGATGTTGCCCAATTATTAGCCCAATATATATTTAGGGTATTCATTGGTACACTAATGTATTTTTTGGATTCCTACATCCAAACCATTTTGTTTTGGGCTATTGTGATGCTGGAAATGCTTTGGAGGGACACAGCCTCCTCATCCTTTTCCCACTACTTCCCTGTATGTGTTTTTTTGTATGTTTTTCTGTCACAAAAGTCCAGTCTGAACCTCTGGCAGTGCATCTCTTCATTTTTATTACTCGTGAGCAACACCCATGGGATACCCCTATGGCTCCCATGGGTAGGGGTAACCATTGGTACCCCTAGTGTGTGTTTTTGGGCATCTGTGTGTTGTCCACAGGGCAGGGTTTGGGCTGGTGGCAGCTACATGCTGACTCTGCAGTGGCTCTGGGTTTTTGGAAACCTGGGCCCTGCTATAGGAATCAATGGATTCCTGAACAAAGGCAAGATGGCCACTGTAAGCCATATGGCTTTCTGCCTCTCCCTCTTGTTTCTCAAAGTAGTGAGAAACTATGGCTCTGTTTCCCTTCCCCCCTGATTGGATGTAGGGTGAAAGGACCATATAAGGCTCTGGGCTTGCCACTGCTAGACTAGTAAGAGCCTTACCAGGGACTGCTGTTTTGGATATCCCATAGGGGTGGGACCTGAATGAATGGAGAGAGGATTCAATTCACATTCTGTGTTGTGTGTGTCTGGTTTTGGTTGTATGACACAATGCCTGGGGTCTGCATGAGACAGCCCCGTCTGAATCTGGAGTGAATGCAGTGTTTGCTCTGAAAGGCTGGGAGTTGTCCACATTACACATCAACTGTTTTGAGTGTCTGGTTTTGGGTGAATGACGTAAATGCCTGTGAGCCTGATTGGGTGCTGCATGATGAATTCCCTAGTGTGTGATTGCTGACCGCGCCTAGCACAGCCTGAGTGAATGGGGGATTTGTGCATAAAAAAGACCCCTCTCTTACCTCTGTATCAGAAGCTGCAAGTATAAACCAGAAGTCAGAAGCTTGGAAGCTTGTATCCTGAATGCAGATGGAGGAAGAAGTCTGCAGCTCCAACTCTTCAAGAAACCCAAAGTTTGCTGTGCTAATTCAAGGACTGATCAAGAGAGGAAATGGGCAGGCAACCTTTACCCGTAGTTATGAAGGGACATTGTGCAACTGCTGTCGTTCACATGAAGTGTCCTAGAAGTCAGTCCTGAGTGTCTGACATCCTACAGAGGTATCTTTGCGGGTCATGAAGAAGAGTGTCCAGACAGCTTGTTCCCAAGAAGTCCATCAGCATCATCCTGTGTCCCCAGGTTGTCCGTGACCGGACAACAGCCAGACTGCAGTGTATTGCCCCAAAAGAGGAGGTACCCTGGCATAGTGCTGCTCGACACCCTGAGCTTTCCATATTCAAACCGACTGAAAAAAACATCAAGTGGCATTACAACTACGGCATCTGTCCACTTCGCCACGGCTGAGGAAGTCTAGTGTAACCGCCTTCAGAGAAGTGTCCGCCGGTTGGTTTTTCACCATTCCAAACTGAAGAACGAGTCCTGAGGGTCCAAACTTAGTGGTAGCCTACAGAGAATTCCGTGTTTAAGTCCAAGTCACCAGAAGTCATCCTGTCATCTGTGCTATGGCTGTAGCACCAAAGAACTGAATGGCAGCCAACAACAAATTATTGAAACTTGACACCTATTTCTGTCATTGCACCCGTCGCCACTGAAGGTCATTGAGGAAAACCAAAGGACTCATCCTCACCTCCCAAGCCTTATTGAGGTCCACAGTGAGTTTAAACTTTGTGAGAAATCCACCGCCGGTATAGCAACACGACAAAGCAGATCACTGCGACAACCCATCACTACTTCCTTTCCAACACTGCTTGGTTCCCTTCTCCTGCTCGACAGCAATGACCTAGTGACTTTTTCTTCCATAGTGGGTTCATCCTCATGGGGCATCATCAAGTTAAACTGAGAGACTCTACCACTTTGCCTTCCAAGGCTCCCAAGGTTCTGTGAAAAGGAAGAGGGGCTTCCTACCTCAGGGTCCATCCAGGGGTCTCTGGTTCATCTTTGGCTTGTCCTCTCTGTTGCTTCACTGGTACTTTGGGGTGGCGGGACCTGTAAAAAGAAAATCAGACAATTACTGAACATTTAAGGACTGGGACTTAATATAAAAGCAAAGTAAAATTTACCTTTTATAGCAGGTTGCCCAACTGGGGCAATCTTCATACAACATTGCATTTTATCCTGAAACATATTCTGCCAGTGTTCGGAAGTAATCTGCCTGTATTTTTACAATTGTGGGTCAAAGGTTAAACAATATTTAGTAATTTTGGTACATTTTATTACAACTGCCATTGAGTGCATTATTGCTGAACCTAACAATAACTGTGGTACCACATGGAACTGTATATATTTTGTTGGCTATTGAAGTAGTGTGTCCGGAGTACAACATAAGTGCTATTTATATGTAAATATTCATCTAAACCTAATTTTATCTATAAAAGAACTGTGTTAACACATAACATAGTGTATGGACATTCCATTGTGGGGGATTGGTGATTCACTGTACCCAAGAACCACCCTGCATCACCTCCCTTGAGTCTCAGCCGAAGTTGCACATCCATTGCTACCATTAGAGAGCTTTGGCTGGGGTGTCTCTGCACCCCAACCCCATCCATAGTATGGGTAGTATCACAGACGCTCCCTCCAGTATTTACAGCCATGCCTATGTTTAGATAAATCATGAGGCAGGGCTATAGTGGCTGTTTTACAAATATGTGCTCACTTTGACCCCAGCACTGCACACTCTGTAGTGGTTTGGACTGGTTTAGACTGCTCAAATGTCCTATATTGGCCAATATACATGCCTTGGGCGACTTGAGGGTGTGGCTGCTTTTATGGCGAGCCTGATCATTTGACTGCCAGAACCTTTGACTGTTTTCATTTTGTGTGATTGGACGATTGGCTTATGAAGCCTCATGAGTGCATGGGTGTATCCATCGGAGCACATGACCCTTCCACAAGTTAGCTGGGTTTTTGCTGGTGTACCTACCAGTATTGCTGGAGGATTATGCCATGAAACTGTGCTAGTGCATTTTTATCACAAGGTATGGCCATATTGGCTCGGCCCTGTGCCAGATATCTTAGCTCTGGTTAAATTCTTTGGCTGCTGGACATCCTAACACCCAACCCACTGGTCCTCCCCACTGGATGGACTAGATGTACTTCTCTATTGGGACTGTTTCTGGGATTTGTTTCCACTGCCTTCCCATCTTGTAACCCCTCAGGGTAGTAAGCCTTCACCATCCAGAAATGTGGTGTGATACCACTGCCCCACCTCTGCTGGTCATCTGGGCATCATTAGCTGCACCTATTATTGCCCCAGACATGGGACTTTTTTGCTGGCTTGCAGCTCTGTTTTCCTTTGCAAGCAGTTTATAGCAGCTTGGTTGGGTTTCTACGCCTTCTGTGTGCCATTTACATCATTGCCTTTACACCTTGCTGGTAGGGCACCGTACTGGGAGGGCTGATTCTTCTGCTTTTAGGTCATCTGACTCATCCTCGGTCTGGGATTCAAGCCCCTAGGTGAACGGATCCCGTAACTTGCCCACCAAAAATAGATGTGTATTAAACGGGTTGTTTCGCCATTCACAAACCAAGTTCTGTAAAACTGGCACTATGAGTTTTTAACCGGTGGTCAAGGGCAGTGGGTTATTCTTCCGATAGGTCCACCTGGATCTGTGGTCATGGGTTTCTGCAGGTCCCCTTCTACTGCAGTTCACCTTTGACTTCCTTTTCTAGAATCCTGTTTTACTCTATTCTTCCTGGAGCCCATAGGTCTCGAACCTGGGCCGGGAACTCTTTTGGAAGGGTGTCTCCTCTGGCATCCCCCAGGTCGATTGCTGCTTTCTCTGTACCTTTTGAGTAGTTCAGACAGATATTCATATAAAGTGAATTTGGAAGTTAATTAATTACCTTTACAGTCATATTTCTCCTGGTTGCCCCTTAGGTCCTTGATTTTCCTACAAGAGAATGGAATTTTAGCGTATACCCCTCTTTTATTGTACATTTTTAAATATCTGCATTACACTCCTGCCTATGGAAATGTGCTCCTACTGGATCTAACTGTAGGTTATTTTGGATCACTGAATTTCTAGGAGTGTATTGAGACCTTATGGGTCTGGTGTTGCAAGTCTAATTATATCCAAACTTTTGGTGGCCCTCTGGGCAGTGTTTGAAAAGTGATTAACCCTGTTTCCTCCCTCTACGTGCTATACGTAAAATATAGTCTTCATTTGTATCAGTTATGCTGCTATTTACTAAACGTGAGGAGAAGTAGCTTTATTGTTCATAAACCTAGCTATGATGAAGTGTGTACTGTGGTTTATAGTCATTGCATCGAATGCAATAGCATAGAATGCCATACCAGAGAAAAAAGCATCGAAAAAAAAGCTTTGGATGCATTTTTTCAAAAAACAAAAATGTTAATGGGAGGATCTCCCAACCCCCTTTTTTAACCTTAAAACCCTTTTTAATTAAACCAAACCATTTACCTTTTAAAAAAAAAAAACATTAGATGCTTTTTTTTCTCTGGTATGGCATTCGATGCTATTTCATTCGATTCAACGGTTCAAGAGATACGTACAATTTCGTGAAGGTAGTTTTTCAGAAATGAAATAATGATTCAAAATGGCAAATGACACTTTTACAGGTTTAAAATCGGAGAAGGGACACACGATTCTATGATGCAGTTCCGGACAGGTTCAAATGTTTTGAATCAAATTATTTTAAGCTAAGAGATGGGTTCTACACAGTTGTAGGTGGGTACTCACTCCTAATTTTGGAAGGAATGGTCCTCGTCACGGATCTGGTCAACAGGTTGGACTGGACTTCTGGGTGGTTTCTGGTACTGGTTCTGGATCTCTGGTTCTGGTCTGGTCTAGATCTCCGGTTCTGCTCACAGCAATCTGGTCTGGGTCCGGTCTGCGGTTCTGGATACATCTCTGCTTTCTGGGTGTTTCTGGCACAGGGTTCTAGGCCAGAATCCGACAGCTTAGCCCGGCTGCTTGAATAATTTGCAAATGACTTTGAGGCCTGCTGAAAAAGGATTCAGCTAGTGGATTCAGGCTTCTCTGCTACAAGTTCTGGAGTCTGGATTCAAAGTTCTGGTCTCTGGAGATTGATGGATTTGAAGTCTGGAGTCTCCCGGCAAAGCGTCCCGCAAGAAAGTGGAAAGTGAATGTCCCTACCTGGGTTTTGGTGTTCCTTTTATGTCTTTTGAAAATGGGTGTGGATGCTAACTTTCTGTGCCCAACCCACTCACGATTTGATAGGTCAAGGATTTCTCTTTGACCTGATTTGAGAAGGGAGCAGTGAGTCAGAGTGAGTCATCTTTATGGCATAAAGAAAGAACACTCCCCTTTGCTTTTATCTTAGAAAATCATTTTCATAACTAAACACATTTCCCAGATACACAAGTGGTTGACATTACATATACACATCATATATCACATAAGGTAGTTTCTGTTCCAACTCTGATGTTTCTAAGAGCTTGGATTAAGAAATGACAACATTTTGCGCTTTTTGGTTGGTTTACCAATATTGGATTTTTACCAAAAATGACACAGATGTACATCGCCTCTCTGCATATATTCCAGCAAATTTTCATTTTTCTAGCATGAACCCTGTGTCTGCAATCTCCATAATTCATGGGGTTTTGCCTTAGAACATGGTACAGAGTTCTAACACCTCTTAAAATGTACACAGAAAAATCACAAGAATAATTATATTAATTATATAATTTTGACAAGTCCGTACTATGAATTATCCATCTTTTTTTTTAAATTATGCTCTGGCCCAGAGGGGTGTGGTTTCCCAAAGCACATGGTGGAATTTCTGGTTTGTCCACTTCCTCCAACTCAAGTTGCTCACAGAGGCACTGCCCCTCCCCCTTTCTCTCAAGAGGAAGCCATTTACGACCCCGCCTAATTTAACATTTGCCTGAGCCAAAGAAGGCTCATTGTTCAGTTTCCTGCAGTCCCCAGATGCTCCTCCCCTAATCCAATCAGGGAGGTGTCATCTCCTTTTGGTGGAGGCAGCAGAATGCAGCCAGGCCTGGGAAGAGTGGCAGAGCAAGTTTCAACTCCTGTCGGGGGTAGTTGCCAGGCAGAATTCACTCTCTTCAAGCCAGGCTTCAGCCAAATGTCACTTTTGTTCCCAGTTTTTCTTCATTCAAAACAAACTTACAATTTTTACACATGCAGCTAGAACGCTGATTCTAAGTTCAAAACTATGACATTTAACAGTTGCAAACTATGTGACACTCAACAGTAGGTCACTCATTTATTTTAAACATTTAGATTTTAGTGTCTTTCAGTCCAATTTCACTTCAGCTGCTGACATCCATGGCTCAGCCAGTTTCATTATGAACATTATTTTGGGCTCTTTCTCTTTCCAGATTTTGTATGCACACAAGAATACATTCTGCCAAATGTCTGCTGGTGTTCAGTGAGATTTTTGAATATCTTGCAATGTTTAAAATAGGCATTTTTAGCTTGCATTTCAGAGAAACAAAGGTGATTTCAAAGCGCTTTTTGAGCCACCGGCACTGCTGTTTTTCCTTTGGCACATATTTCACCCATGGCACTCCTGGCCCATCACGCTCGCACTGGTGGGTGGCAGGTCAGGGGAACATTTTGGTGTGCGCCAAAACTGCGCGGTTTTCCTGGATTCTGGTGCAATGTGGGCTTTTTCGCCATCTTGGATTTCCTAAGCCCACAGCACCAAATTTTGCAGCATAATAATCTAAACGTGGGTCAGGACACCCAACACTAACTTCTGGGGAGGGTATCAGACTGAAGTTGAGTGTGCAGCTCCGGCTGACTGTTGCGGGGAACTGTGGGGGCGGCAGAGGTGACTCTTAGACCCCAGGTAGAACGAGGCATACAGACAGAAATCCTTCTGAGTGATGTAAGTGCAAAGGTGAAAAAGGTAACTATCTGTTATGAAGCAGAGTGTGGTAGCTCTAGGGGCCAGGTAAAGACAACGGTTGCCCCTTCTGGGTTAGTGTTGGTTAATAATGTGTAGGTTCAGAGAGCTGACGCCTGTGTCCAGTCTGACTTCGGAATACACTGTGATCCTTTGGGGGTGCGGGCATCGGGGATAACTCTGAATGTTGACAGGACATATGGCCTAAAGTTTGGCGATGCAGAGGAAGAATTGAGTAAAGTACTGCGCACCATGTTGACTGGTGTCGAACTTGCTAGTGGACCTCAGAATGCTGAACCACCTAATGGCTTTTCGAAAGCAAGGTGTTTTGAGAGGGAAATGTGGGAGTGCCTTATGCCGAGAAAGGGGTTATTGCCCAATGGTCAAGATATATTGAGATTGGGCAATCAAAGAGAAGGTGAATTGAAATTGGATCCTTAAAGTCGCAGCAAGTGTGGAATCTTTGTGGTAGAGCCTACCCATATGGGTGTGGGGTTTGGGGAGGTTGGAAAGGATGTTGAAAAATGTCTATATCCCTAAATGTGTTAATTAACCAAAATGGGAGGGACCAATGAGAATTTACACCTTGAAGTGGGAGTTTCACGTCAAAGAGAGAGGGTTGCTGAAGAGAGTTACCCTATTACCAGCCAGGGGGTTTGTAGTGGTGTAGGGCAAAGCATTTTTTGAAGTAAATATCAGATTATCTCGAGGACCCGACCTCTGGTAGTGAATATGGAATAGTCCAGAAGGCCCCTTAAAATGATCTCTTGAAACACATGGGGCCACTCGAAACTCCAGACAAATGTGTCATTGCTAACATTCTTTAAAAAAGCTGACTGTATTATGTTGCAGGAGACATGGTTAACTTCAACACCTGTCTTGGATGGTTACAACGTTTTTTCACAAAGTGCAAAGCCAAGTCTGGGTGGGCGCCCTTCGGGGGGATGCTAATTTCTATTAAATCCTCCCTTGGATTTACTGCTGTACAAAGCTGAATGCTGCCTTTTGTTGCCATGGCTGTGGCAGTAAGTAATAAAGAACTAGACTGCAATTTATTATTGATCAACATATATTGGCACCCTGGGGTGGGTGTACTTGATGTCTTGTTGTCGCAAATTGTGGTGTACAATCAGAAAAGGCAGAACGGGGGTGTCTAGTGGAAGATATTGTTGGCTGGGGATTTGAATGGAAATTGTCTAATTTTGGAAGATGATTTGGAATTGTGTGATTTTGCCGGGGACTGTAAATCAAGCGATGCGAAGGTCTGTGTTGCAAGGAAATTAAGCTTTATGTTGGGTGCGCTCGGCTTGTCATCTGTAATGATATTAATGCTGAAGAAATCTCAGAAAATGTTACTTGGCATAGAGGGTCGAGTAAGTCTACCCTTGATTATATTTTTACAAGCTATGCAGAGTAAGTGTACTTATTTTCAAATTGTGGACAAGTGGCTGAGTGATCACTGTAGGTTGAGAGCAGACTTTGACATAATAAAACACATTAGTAAATTAGGGGGCCCTTGTAATATGATTACAAATGCAAAATGACATAGAATAGGGGTGTCAGCGAAACACATAAAAAATCTAAATGAATCTTTAAAGATGTTGTTGAGTCATACTGATATCGAATGGAAACTCGAGGTCTTTTGTTCGCATGAGTTTGATGTGATTGTGAGTAAGTTCCAAGGGAATGCTTCTACTATTAGGTCAGGTCCCACTCGCAAAAGAACTATGAGGGCTATCCAGGGGTATGATAAGGGACTGGCTGACAGGAAAACTCAGATGAGACGGGAACTTTGTGTGATTAAAGGTATGAGTAATAAACCTAATATCAGGGGCATGCTAATTAAGAGAGAAAACCAGAGCTATCGAAACTTTTGAAAAGTAGGCAGGTGAGTCTCTTGAAGAAAGATGGCAAGGCCATTTTGGGTGTCCTCATTAGGGAGGGCGCAATGGTTTTTTGGCAGCTGGTAAACTCTCTTGAACCCGGTTTCGCATTAAATCCGTGAAATGCAGTATTGGAATCAGACCGGGTAACCTTTTTGTTTAATCTTTATTCTAGGGTGTCTATGGTAACACCCTGGAAGGAGAAAGTAAGCTCAGATCAGGAGTGGAAATTGCTAATTGAGATGGGAGGAATCAGTTCCCTAATTAAATCTTGCAGCTCTTCGAGAGCATCTGGGCCGAATGGCTTGACTAACTGCATCTTTATGGCTGAGCCCTGCTTGTGGGAGAAGATTTTAACTTTGTGCTTTCTGGGAATTGTGAATCTTGGGAAATTGCCACTGTTGTCACAATATATAAGCGGGTCCTAGAAATCATCAAAAAAATGACTGCCCTATTTCTTTCATCGACATTGACTGCAAGTTATTTTCTTCGCTAATTTTGTCTTATTTAGAGAACTGGGCGGTTACAACAGAGCGGCTATGTAAATTGCAAACGGGGTGCAGAAAAGGTTGCAAGGCATGCATGTGGCCTCCATAGACCTATCTAATGCATTCGACAGCATTGATCAAAGTTTGCTTTGGTCTAAGCTTTCTAACTGGGGTCTACTGGGGAGGCTCCTTAAATTGTTGATTGGGCTACACTCAAATTCCACTATCAGGGTTTGACTGACTCAGGAAGGGCACCTCAGGGAGAATTGGCGTGTTAACTGGATTGAGACAAGGCTGCGGTTTGGCCCCCCGTTTCTTCAATTTATATGTCTCTGACATTGGTGACTACCTGGATAGATCTGCCTTTGTTCCACCAAAAATAGGGGGCTTTAAAGTCCCATGGATATTGTATGCAGACGTTTGTCTCTTGTTTCATACTACTCAGATCAGATTGCAAAGGCTGATTGAGGGGTTTAGTGTGTATGCATCCCAGAATGGCTTAGTGATCAACCCTTGGAAAACACAAATCTTGAAGTTTAATAGATGTAGGAGTTGTAGAACATTGGTGTGGTCATTGGGTAACATGAAGCTTGGGTGTTCAATTAGCATGGTATAATTGGGATTTAATATTTCTTTCCCAACCTGCTAGATATAAAATTTGGGTAGGTCTGAAATTGAACGCTGTTTCTCTCTCAATACATATAGTAAGGCTGGATAGCCGGTACAGCTGGTTTTCTAAAAAAAACTGTGATACAATACTACGAGGGTAAGATCGTTTCCAAACTACTTTACGGTCCAGAGTGTTTTAGTGAGACTATGATTGGCCGCCTTAATGTTAATGAGATGCTGATATGGAGACAATGCTTGAAAGTCCTAAATGTAATACTTATGGTGGCTATGGGCTATGAGTTAGGATTGATCTCACTTAAAGCATGTGCATGTTGGAAAAAACTCAGCATGTATAGTAAACTGACAAACCCAAGACCAGGCACGTTGTATGACATTTTGGGTGCACAAATGACAGTGAATAGGTCTCTGGGGAAGTAGAACGATGTGTTGGTAAATTGTCTAATGATTGTGATAGGATGTTGGGGGATCTTGCAATGGATGGGAATATTCTACTTA
This sequence comes from Ambystoma mexicanum, assembly GCF_040938575.1. NCBI lineage: Eukaryota > Metazoa > Chordata > Amphibia > Caudata > Ambystomatidae > Ambystoma > Ambystoma mexicanum. The sequence continues at coordinate 515,627,669 of NC_090921.1, read as the reverse complement.
AGAATCCAGACAAAGTAAAAAAAGATCCTCTATAATTACGATTGAATTCTGACCATAGAGCGAGTTCATAAATATCCCTCGCTGATACAGCTTTGAAAAGATCATAAGAAATGTGGAACAATTTCTTACATTATGTATCTGTTTCCTTACAAGTATTCCTGTATCTTACTTTTTTTTTAGTTATGATGTAATCTATTGTTAATTAAGGAGGTCTTGTTGAAGAAAGGGCTGATTCAACCAGATGAATCTGATTGTAGGTATTGTGGTCTACGGGGAATCTTAGACACATGTAAACATCTGTTAATAGAATGTTCTGCCTTGAATGTACAAAGGATATCCATAGGAGGAAATGTTGGGGTGTTAGTAAAGGGCTCGATGTTGACCTCTTGTGGCAAAGATGTATTGATGTTTAGAACATCTCGGATGGATTGGCGATTGCAGGATTCCTCAAGTCTTCAAATTTAGATAAATCTTGAGAAATAGCTTTCATATTTTAGCTTTTCAATTGTTTAATGTTTTATGATAATGATTTTCGAGTATTTGATGATTTATGATATAATTTAGGAGTAATTATTGGGAATAATTGTACTTCACTACCAGCCTAGACCGGAGAAGCTCTTTACACTTATGCACTTATTGACCATTGATACCCATTACAGCAGTATAAGTAATCCACTTTAAATGAACTTTTTTGGCTACCTATATTCTCAAAGGATGTTAGAAAATGTTTTGTGACCGCCATCTTTAGCTACTGTATAATTGTATATATGTTCCTTACCTTATCGATTTCTCTACTTTGAGATGACACATTTGTATTTATTTATTTATTTATTTATAGAGTGCTTACATCTAAGTGCTACACAAAGAAAAAATGGATGGGGCAAAGGCAAGTACATTGTAATGAAGGTGCTGATTCAGGACCAGACAGAGGGGCACACCTACTAATTGCGGGAATAAGGGGGTGGGCCGGGACACCCCAAAAGGGGTGGGGGGGACACTGGAAATTGTAGCCAGACCCAGGGACCCAGCATGAAGGGAAGCAAGGGGGGGACACTCTGTATATAACAGAAAATGGACATTAGGGAACCTGCTGAGTAAATGTATGGGAGGCGAAAAACACAGGTAAGCACACTACATGAGGATGCCACAGGTGGGTTTCTCACAGCAGGCCAGGATGAACACACAACCTGTGCACAGAGACTCAGAGGTGAGGGAAGCTGAATTCAGGCTGCACGTCCCCAGCAGACCATGGTCGCTGGGGACGGCACCGACCAATACAATCAAGGTCGGCAAGCCAGTCCCACAGTTACTGTCATGATGCCTACCTCCAAGGAGCCAGACCTGACCCAGCTACCCCAGAGGCAGACATCATGTCCCTGAGGGAAGTCTCAGCAGCCCCAAGTAGGGGCCCTTTGGACTCAGTCCTGGCGCCTTTGGTGCCAGGCTCATATTGGACAACAGTCCTGGCGCCATAGGCGCCAGGCTCATAAAAGATGACTTTGTGTTTAAAGGTGCTTGGTGTAAACTTACCTGATGCAGACCATGCTGCAATATCCGGGCCATCTAGAGGCCTGAATGGGACTACTTTATCATTGGGGACTACTTAACCACACGTGTGTGGCCGGAGGAAGAATAGATACCTGAGAGGAAGGATACATACCTGGAACTACTTTGAAGGCTATTTAAGCCACGCCCAAGCAGCAACTCACGCTTTGCGTTGTTCTGCATCTAGCAGCTGGACGCTCACCGTGTCTGCTCCTGCATCCTGACTTCTGCCACGCCCACCAGCATCCTGGAACACCTGCAAAGGGAGAAGAGAAGAGAATAGGAGAAAGAAGAGTTCTTACCTGCTAAATCCACATTCCGGAGACATTTCGCCGACGATCCTGAAAAGGAAGACATTCATTTTAAAAGCACATCGCATCGATCGCTGCAGCACCGCATTCCACTCACCTTTACTAGGCGCCTCCATGTTCATCAGCGACCATCTGGATCCGCAGCCACATTTCAGCGCCTAGGGAGAAAAAGACAAGAACAAAGGTGAGCTAGGGAAGTGAATAAGAAAACCTTAATTCGCCATCATAAGACTTACCTGTTGGGTCATTCCCACTTCATTTCGGGTCGGTGCCGCATCCTGGCATTTCCGGACCCCGGCCCCTCAGGGGAAAAAAGAGACATCAGAGTTAGTGAGCGAATGCTTAGACATTACCTGAACGCTCATTAAAGACTTACCTGATATCTACTGGAACTGCACCTCTCACTTCGGGTCGGTGCCGTATCTCCGGCATTCCCGAACCCCGGCCCCTATGGGGAAAAAAGACACAAGCATTAGTGCATTAATGCAAGGACACTAAAGGAACCTCTCATCAAACAACTCACCTGAGTTTCCTTCGTCGGTTCCATTGCTCATCTCGGAATCTTTGTTCTGCACCTGAAATAGAGACAACGGACAATTATTATTTCGGGCTCATACTTATAAACAGAATTCTCACAGTACTCTACCGGGAAGGTCAAGCAAACTTGAACTCTCTACAATCCATGATCCAGTGAAGTAACTGGATTACAACGCACCCCTGTATCAGAAGCAGGATGGAGAGCTCGTCCTTTCAGATCCTAAGGTGAGGCTTCACGGGGAATCGCAGAAGAATTTCGTGGAGGGTGAGAAGGGAGTGGGAGGCTTACACATTATCCCGCAGATTGTTAATACTCCCTTTTCACACACAGAAGGATATTTTTGCCCGGTCCTGTCCATCTTCCGAGTCCTGCGCTTCACCATAGAAGAGGCAACAGCACTCCAAACCAGGCCTGCGCCTCCGTGGGAGTCAGGTGAGCGTAACAGTTACTCATAGCAGCTGGTATCCTGGCAGTCATGTGCACAACACCAAAGGCGGTTTCAAATCACCCCATGGCTGATGAGCATGGGAACAAGGGTGCGGGATGAAGGGGCGCTCTGGGAAGAGCCAATCAGAAGGTACGTGTTGGTGTCCCTAAAAGACAATAAACAGAGTGTCACTAACAGTGTTTACAAGGGTTGTCATTGGACAAGTGCTGTGTGAATGTCTCCCCTCCCACTAGTCAACAGTGTCTTGCGTTCCATCTTTTCTGGTGCTGACCAATGGCAGACGAATAAAGATACTGAGGTCAGCACAACTATGTTATTACTAATTGCAAGTAGCTTGTGGGGTTAAGAGGGAGGCAATGTGGTGCCACACTGGGTGGGAATGAACTGGGAGGGAGCAGGTGCGTTTTTGCTCCAGTCAAGCTCAACTAACCTACATCTAGCTATAGGGGCATGGCGTATTCTAACCTATCAGCTTCATGAAAATGGCAGAGTTGTAGAAAAGTTGAAAATAAACTGTTTCTAACTCTAAAGATATTGAATAAGCTAAATAAAAGCACTGTCCACTGTGAAACATTTTGTCAGCCCTCTTCAATCAGTTATGTTCCACTGTGCTGTTTGATTTATGCTTACCCAGTTGCAATAAACAACGTTACTTCTTTCCTGGTGAATGCTCCTTTTTGGTCTTTTTGGTGACTCATTGACTATGAGCCTAGAGGGCCCTGATTACATTTTTGGAGGCTTGCCAAGATCCTCATTTCCCTCAGTTAACTGAGGGTATTCCGGCCACCCTTCCTGGGGGCGCAGGTTTGGCACACCTGCAGTTGAGCAGGGAAGGTGTGTAGTGAGAGGCGGCCCTTGAAGAAGTGTTTTGAAGGAGCAGAGAAGAACGCATGCATGTCAGTAAGTGTTGACCGTATTGCTTTCATGGCGCAGACCCAGGTGGAAGGGTCATCACAGACAGGTACCTTGGTATAATAGCGCACTTGGCATTCTAGAGGTGAACGTGAGCGAAAGGAGTGGTGGAGACGTGAGAAGGCCAGCTTGTCGGATGAGAGTGCCTGGGTGGGCCTGTTGAGAAGGCCAGAGCGAAAGGGAGGAATAAGGGGAAGACGAGTGATTGCCTGTGTGTGTGGGTGTTGCGGGGAGATGGGAGTCAATGGGGATGGGGAAGGAAAAAGGGGAAAGCAAGGATAAGTGGGAGGGGGTGCCTAGGATAATTCAGGGTAAAAGGGAGGTACAGCCAAAAGACGGGAAATAATGGCCTATCAGGATAGCCCCCTTGACCACATGTTCAATAAATTACCCCAGTATCACGATAAAATAATAAAGTATAACTTCCAGTGGGTGCAGGTGACTACAGGTGAATGTTTCCATGCGTGGCCTGGGGAGTGAACGCTCGACAGTAAAATAATAGAAAACATGTTCTCAAATTTATTAACGAGGTATGAAGGTTCCAAGTTAAAGAACGGGCAGAATATACTGGGGCTCTGGAAACTGTACGAGAAGAAGGGGGAGTCCACAAAGAAGAAGAGAGAGGGGATGAAGGAGGGGGACCGGCCAAGTGCTCCACCCCACCCTATGGTGCCTATACAGCATTATGTCCTTCGGTGGGGTATCAAAACCGTCAGCGAGAATGCCCAGAGGGGGCCAGAGGGATAACAGGGAAAAAGAAGGACAGAAACACACGATGGGACGAGGCACACAAAAGGGGTGAGAGAAAACACTTAGCGCACATTGAGAAGAGCACCCGTCAACAGGTGGATGCCTTATGTAAGAAGCAGAAAGGGTGATTGACCATGAGGTACGGAGGAAGAATAGAGAGAAAGGGGACAAGGGGGATTGAAAGGAATGGGTGTTGGGAGGATTCAATTCAGGCTGGACGATGAGGAGCAAGAAGAAGGAGAGGAAGAGGCAGAGGAGGGGATAAGGATAGCATAGCATCAAATGAGGATGAAGTAGGGGATGATTTTAGTGCAAGGGAAGGTGAAGAATAGACCGCTTACAGGAGAGAAGAAGGGGGAGAAAACAAAGGAGATGAAAGGAACATGAGGACAGCAGAAGGGACTGGCCGACCTCCCTTCGTAGCAGGAAGGAGAAGGTAAAAATAGGACTGGTCCAAGTAATAAAAGGGGTAAGAAGATATAGGACATAGGGCAAAGCAGATGCTGTTGCTACAGAAAGCGGGGGGGTGCACATTACGTACCATGGCAGACAATGGACATAGACAACCTAATCTGCAGCTTGCCTTCCCTTGTGGCCTGGGCCAGCAAATGGATATACATGCTCGGGAAAGAGACAGCTGGGGTGGCACTGGCATTAGGGGAAATGAAAGGTTTCTTTGTGGCCATAATAGGGGAGCGACGGGACAAAATATGGGAGCAGGCGGGGAACAAAGTGGTGAAACTGAGTCCTAATGCACACAATGGGGCTCCATTCAACAACTGCCGAGTGCACATGTGAAAAGTGCTGAGAAGCATGTACCCAGAAAGTTCAGATTTAGGGACAATCGTGGCACAGAAGATGAAGCTAGATGAAGATCAAACAGGTCCAGGATGGTAGAAACACGGAAGCCCTGGGATAAATGCATATCTTTATTCTACAATATTTTGGTCAAAGGATTTCCAGTGGATATACCGGCTTCTTTGGACAAGATTGTGGGAAAAGAAGCAAAGGGATGGCCAGAAATACAGGCAATAATAGTGCACTATTGTACAAGGAATCAAGAGAGTGAGAGGCAGGCAGTGGTGAATAACATCAAGGCAGAAAACAGACTGGTGCCAAAGAAATTGGCGCGGTACACGATGGAGCGGGCAATGCTCATACTCGCTGCCGCCAATGTGGCGCCTGCCCAACAAGGAGGGTTTTCCGTGGTGTACATACTCAGGCATGGGGGGAGTGGGCCACCTTGTATGTGCCACAATGGGGAGCTTCCCAGCAAGGAGTTACCTATTGGGGGGTGCTTTCCAATTAGGAGAGAGTACCAGCAGCAAGGAAGAGGAAGAGGATAGAGGGGGCAGAATATAGGGTGTTTGGCCCACGCTTTTTATGTGGGAACATGGGACATTTGCGTGCACATGCCCATTTGGGCAACAAGCTCAGGCACAGGCAATACAAAAGGCACAACAGCAAGGGTTTGTCACAGCACAGCAGCAGCCCATGCAGTCTGACCAAGTACCATTGCAGAAGGGGCCGCAGCCCCTGCTCCATGGCTGCATCCCCTGCCCGGTGGGCCGCAGCAGGCCCTAAGGGGCCCAACGAATGATGGGATAGCACTTCCGAGTACAACTGAAGCGCCAGCACCAGCTGCAGGAAATGCAGTGGTGTTAAGACAGAATGTTTTACCCCACTACACCGGGGTCAGCACTGTCGGAGGAAATCATTTCCCTTTTCCACAGAGTAACATGCAGAAACAAAGAACGCTTAGCAAAGCTAACCACGTCATCGTGAAAAAATTTGCTGTATTGCCTCCCATTAGCGCTTTTTGCTCTTCGCACCTCACACAGTGTAGATCCCCACTTAACTCTGCACGCAATTATAACTCGCAGGAGGATGCATGTGCCTGGTCCTCCTGCACATTCAATTTCAGATGCTGATACCACAGCACGGGGTTTTGGGAGAAGAGCAGCAAACTTACGTAACTGAAATGAAAAAAATGCCCTCAAATAATTTCCTGCCAGATCCAATGTTCAACAAGTAGGCCGACCAACAATGAAGAACGGACAAGTGCATGCACAGAGGAAGAATTCCCACATGTTCAGCTCCTCTATCCGGGAGACAACGTGCTTGTCTGTAACGTCGTACGGAGGTGGCGGGAATTGAAGTTTGCGGGCCCATATGAAATTGTGTACGCAACATCCACAGCAGTGGAAATAAAGGCAAAGAGGTCATATACTCACATTTCAGCCATCTGAAGGTCAACAGCAGCACCATGGAAGGAGAAGGGAGGGACGCAACTTGATGGGCAGTATTATCCAACTATCATTGACATTTTTTTCAGCTATCAGACTTTACAGAAAGCCCACAAGTGTAGAAGAAAATGGGCAAACAAGTAACGGGGAGAGTGGGAGAAAACATAAGCATGATATGAAAGTGATAGGGGTAGGATTGTTTTGTTTCTTTGTTCTCTGTCTTCTTTTCTATTTCTGGTTCTTTTTGCATAATGGAAGTGGGGAGGTGCCAGCAGATAATGGGAGGGAGACATGTAACAGGAGAAGTATATATAGCGCTGAAACGTTCTATGATTCCATTGGAGAGGGGGAGACACAGCATCTGGAAACATCTGGTACAACAAGATGAAAAGGGTGGGGCGAGAGAGCACTAATGGCAGTTGCTATGTGTGCTTGCTAATCCCGTACGTTACAGGGACACCAAAAAAATCCTTGTACAGAGACATACAGAAGTGCAATGGGTAGACGAAGGGGAAGAGGTACATGAAGACAATTATATACAGCTCGAAAGCGTGGCCTGGGAAGAGGCAACAAAGCATGTGATATTAGAATATAGTACGGAAGGGGCACAAAGGGGGGAACAATTGGCCACTACCCACAAGAGAATATTTTGTAAGAGCTCAACAGTGCATGATATTCCATTTTGCCATACCAGAGCCTTGACGCAGATCGGGGGTTCTGTGTTTCACGACTGGAAGTGGCAAAGGGGGGTGATGCAGTGCCGCAGAGAATGGCTGGTGGAGTATGAAGAAGGGGTGGTGAAGAAAATAAATAATGAGTGCAGAGGAATATGGGATGCTAATATACATACATACATGCCTTTACATGGATAGATGAGAAACATCGACCAGTGCACATAAAGACACTCACCCAGCTTTCCTTGTGTTTCTGGGCAAAAAGGACAATCGTAATGGAGATGAACACATGTTATTTCTTGCCTGGTGTTTGCTCCTTTCTGGACTACTACTGGTAACTCATTGACTATGAGCCTAGAGGACCCTTAATACAACATGATGGATAATTACAAAGTGCATTTAAGAAGGGGAAGAAAGAAGGATAGCATAGTACAGAACACAGGCAAGGTAGGAGAGGAGTGAACCATAAGGTGTAGGGAATTCCAAGACTTGGGAGGAAGAAGGGAGAAGGATCGGAAATGGGATTGGGCAGAGGGAGGATTAGACACGGCGAGGTGAATAAGAGAGTGAGAGTAAAGAGCACATGGAGGGGAGTACAAAGAAATGAAAGATGAAAGATAAGGAGGGAAAAGACCATAAAGAAATTTGAAAACAATGCATAGAAATTAAAAAGCAGGCGAGTTTCAAATGAAAGACAGGAGAGAGAGAAGAGCCAAGGGTATAGGGGAGCGAACAGGAAGAGAAAGAGGAGTGCGAATGGAGAGATTATAAACTGAGGGGAGTGGCGAACGCTGGTATGCTGGAAGACAGAGGAGTAATAAGGAACATTAAAAGAAGCAAGGAAGAATAAAAGCAGAAATTAGGGTTTTTGCAGCAGAAAAAAACCAAGGATGACATATCTTGTGGATGTTATGCTAGTGAAACCGCCAGTTACGGGCCGAAGTGTTGATATAATGGGAACAGGAAAGAGTAAAGTCAACTAGTACACCCAGATTTTTTGCAAAATCTGAAAAAGGTAGCAGGATCGGAGGGAAAGAGAAAGCAAAGACAGGGAGGGAGCTAGAGGAAGAGAAATGGAAGAAAAGGTCGTCAGTCTTTGAAGGGTTGAGATGAAGAAAGCAAGGATGCATCCAATGTTGGATGGCAAGCAGACAAGAGGCAAGGGAAGTGTTGTTAGAGAAGGAAAAGAAGATTTGAGTGTTGTGAGCATAAAAGTAAAACGAAAACCCAAATTTGGAGACAAATTCAGTGAGAGCGGAAGCGTAAAGGGAGAACAAATTTTAGATGAGGAACGAGAGTCGAACCAAGGAACGGGAAAGTGCAGCCAGACAGATGAAAGCCAGAGAAAAACAGACAAAAACATTCATAATTATTTACTCACATATCAAATGGGACAGGAAACCCTTTTTTCAATTTTTGATATTCTTTTTTCTGTAAAAACCTGTTATGCACCTATTTCTCTTTCGTTTTTCCGACATTGCTTGTTGCCACGTTGTGATTGGACATTGGAGACCGACCTTGAAAAGCCTGTTTTATTGTCTGAAGCACAAATGTGTCCTTCATCAATTAAATGATTGAATATTGAACTCATACCTTCACAATCTGAGTCTACGTTCTTGAAGAATATTTTGAATTTCGATTCTTCTATGAAGACATTATTTGTTCCAATACTTATGAATTTCCTCAGGCTGGCAGACAGGAATTATTTCCCCTTGAGGGCAGCATTTTTCCTTGGAATCCTGTTTTTTCTGCGTGAGATTGCCCTTTCTGCCAATTTCAGCTAAGGTTATATTTGGGTTGAATTGAAAGAAAGGCAAAGCCTGCTTCACATAGTTGGCAGCGCCAAAAATATTCTTCAAAACAAATTGTATTTTAAGAAAGTGTGTTTTATATGCCCTATTAGGAGACACGTGTTTCGGCAACTTCTTTGCCTTTTTCCATCAGGGCTAATAGGTATGTCTTTGATGTTAAGTTGAGAAGTCAAATGGTTGCACAATTCCCGGGTTAAATCCCACCTTGAAAGTGTCAGGTTTGCTTCTTTGCTTTTCTTTCAATTGAACTTTTAAACGGAGCAAGGGGTAGCCTCCATACCTTCACATGGCAGACGACAACTAGATAGGCGCAGGGCACTCAATGTTGATATCCCAAGACCCCATTTGTATACCTATATTTGGGTACATCTGACTTGGTTTGTATTAGGGAAATTGTTCATGTTTACTGGGACTGAATTGTTCTACCTAAAGACTGACATCACTTTTGATAGCTGGCTTTGCCTTTTGATACCCTTGAAGTGATGGTTCAGACCCAAACCTTGGCATTCCAAGACGTTCAGACTTCACGTCTAAATTCCATTTGCGCTGTTGGCAAAAAAACAAAAAACTGGGTAGGAATAAGGAGACTTTTCTCTCCATTTTAGTGGTGGAAGGATCTTAACAAAAACATCAGGAAGCAGAGGCACTCCACAATTGCCAAATAATTCGGGGTGGTATTCAGAGCACATATGTGTACAGCTGCAGTATTGCAGTTTCTGACAGCACTCCTCCAAGAATCCAGCACCAACATATGACACTATTCAAAGAACATTTAAGCGCTAGTAAATGAACGCAGCAGCCTCTAAACATGGGCATACGGACATTCTGCATGCCAGCATGTGTTATTAATGTCCCAGTCTGCTCAGAAACCTTGGTAAATGTCAGTCAAAGTGCCACAGCAAAATGACATTAAATTGCACAGCAAAGAAATGTAGTAAGAATGTATCTTAATGCAGGCAGTTGGGGCGCTGGATGTGAAGCGTGCTGATAAGACTTGAGTTCACACTGCAACACTGCTGGATTCTTGGTTTGATGTGACAGAGCCTTTCACCCTTCAGAAGTAAACAGAATAAGTACATTACATTGAATTATAGTAGCACCTGTTATTTACAGCACTGATACAGGATATGATTGCAGAGAAAGGAATTTCCTTTGAAGGTCGACGTTTGCTAGACTCCAGTTACTTTCAGCTCTAAAGCCCTGTTGGAAAGCAGGGTCCTGATGTGGGGCACATATCAAAGCACACTCTCGAGGGAAAAGGCAGCGCTGATTAGCTCCACAGTGCAAGGTGCTGATTCAGGCGTTCGCTACTCAGCAGAGCCTTCTTGGAATGAGTGGGATAACTGGGCCTGTCGAAATTCGGGGCCGGTGGTCACATGCCATCGTCTCTGGAGCTGTCCTGTGGAGCAGGAAGAGGCCGCTGCTTGACAGGTTCGGGGGCACTGCCGACCCAGCTCGGCAGCTTCAGCAAGGCCAAGCGGACATTGTTTTAACTTAAATACCTTTCTTTTATGACCAACGCAATTTGTTATCAACACAGTTAAAATGATAATCTCTACGTTCTTAGAGGATGGTAGCAGACACAGCAATAAATAGGGCCTTGATCACTGCGGTGGACTTGTTTACGGCAAGAATGCGTAACACATCTGAATGATTGGCTGGTTGCGGCTGTGATGGTTACATTTCCATTGGAAAGCCCACAAACAGCTCGTGTTACCTACCCGAGCTGTGCATTCCTCAATTAACATGACTGACAAAATAAAACTGCTTTCTGTCACAAACCAAAACAGTGTTTCCTTTTTTTATGGAAAAATCGAATTTTCTTCAGCTACGTCATTTCACCATAATGCTAGGAGAAGCGGAAGTGACATCACATGACCTCTGACATCACAGGAAGTGATGACATTTGACCCCACCCCGAAGTGACATCATGGGAAGCGATGGAACACAAACTTTCACGCCTTGACAAAATAGGAAGTTGCATCACATAGCATTGTTCCTAAGTACACTTCGAAAAATATAGTTGCGAAATCACTGAAATCTGATATACATTTCATACAAGAATGGTCACCATATGTATCGTTCATATTAGTGTCTATAAGCCCATATTGCCAAATTACTGTGAATGTTATTATATAGGATTTACGCTTAAGCGCTTTATATGGAACCAATATACATACAATAATGTGTAACCTGTGTTGGTACTCATTTATTGACCTCAGAAGAATGAAAGACTGAGTTGGCCTTGCTGGGATTCAAACCTGCATATCATACATACATCGCAGCAGCGAACACTCAGCGCACTGAGCTATCTTACCGTTTATAGTAAAATGAGCAATCACATGTCTGAGTGCTCTGAAAGTCAAAAAGCAAATTACACTCTGTAGTGGATACCATTAAACTGGTAACTGAGATTTCACAGCAGGCCAGTTCATCTGCAGGTCAGGTGCAAAGTTGGCCACATGTAAAGCCTGTGTGGATCTACTTTTCAGACTTCAGAGGTTGGCAAAATATATAACACTGGGAGGGTTCATAACTTTGTATTACAGAATTTATAATAGCGCAGGGAAAGCAGTGCACTCACATGGGATCCCGTACTCTACACACTCATTACCTCATACATGAAAAAAAACATCCTGAACAGCATGCCATGGAGAAAGGAAAGAAAGACAGACACAATACAACAAAGCATTAATTGTGGCACAATGAAATCAAGAGCCACTACGGTCAAACATTTCTACACAGTACTCAAGCTTTTAGGCACAAGGATTTTGTCAAGTGACTGAGGACACCGAGATGTAATGTCTTGTGATAATCATAACAGAGACAATGGCAGAAATACATTGTATAACCGCAACTTGCGAAAAACAAAATACATGTAGTCCGAAATGGATACTTATTCTACTCTAAATTCTTTTTGGAAGTTTTTGTTTTCATTGTGAATTTGAGGTATTTAAGAACAGACTAAATCAGTGACTCTCCCCCTGAAGTGTCCCTGAAATAAACCTTTAATTATTCTAGTAATTATTGTATACAATTCCAGAAACACAAAGGGCCTCATTACAAGTCTGACGGTAACCCTGCCGGTGCTACCGGCCGGACTCGTAATATTTTACTGGTGCCTGACTTCTCACTGCCAGAGATTCAAAGTCTGTTGCCCCGGGAAGTCAAGTGCCGGTAAAATGCAAGTCCCCATTCCCATAGAGTCTTTTAGGACTCTATGGGAGTTTGGACACAGAAACACCAGCACCATTGCTAATGGTAAAAAAAAAATGTTTTTTAAGAGACCTGAACAAGAAAGCCAGCTTCAGGTTCAGCATGGTGTCCACTTCCCGGGCTCCACCATGCAGTACTGCTGCTTCAGGGAGGTGAACGCAGAGGCTGAGCCCAAAGCAGCAGTACTGAGTGGTGGAGATCGGGATGTGGACCGAGTGGCTGGGCCTGAAGCAGCAGTACTGTGTGGTGGAGATCGGGACGTGGACACAGTAGATGGGACTGAAGCATAAGAACTGTGTGGTGGAGGTCGGGATGTGGACACAGTGGCTGGGGCCAAAGCAGCAGTACTGAGTGGTGGAGATCGGGATGTGAACCGAGTGGCTGGGCCTGAAGCAGCAGTACTGTGTGGTGGAGATCGGGACGTGGACACAGTAGATGGGACTGAAGCATAAGTACTGTGTGGTGGAGGTCGGGAGGTGGACACAGTGGCTGGGGCCAAAGCAGCAGTACTGCGTAGTGGAGGACGGGAAACAAAGAGCCAAATGGTGCTGGCCACATCACAGGAGGTTCCATTTAAAAATATTTGTATATTTTTTAAATTAATCTTTAACAGTAGCAAGAGAAACCACAAGGGTAACAAGGGAGACCTCAGGGGTCACAGCTGTGACCCCTGGCCACCCCAAATGATGTTCCTGCACCTATCTGAAAAGGTTTTGAGCTGGAGGTGCACATAGCGGCTGGCTAGGCCTGAAAGTGTTATACAAAAAATGGCTGGCAGTGCCTGGATGCCAGGGGCACCGATGTTTGATTTTCCCAGCGAGAGTTGGCGGCAAAAAAGATGAAAAAAATACCCCATTCTAAGAATACGGACTTTCATGAAAATAGAGTTTCCTGGGGGGTGCTTGGGCCCCACAGCATCCGCGTTCTTGGTATCCCTGCTTGATGCATTTGTAGGCCTATAAACTGTGACGTGGATGGACTAATTGGCTGGGCTTTGAAGCAGTTGCTTCTTTGGTAGGCCTGTTCTGGGACTTGGATAGAGAGCGTGGATGAACCTAAAAGCAGTTCTGATAGTCCAGGGCTGGGAATTGGGTAGGGTAGCTGTCTGGTCATAAAGGCAGTTGTACTTCGTGGGTAGCCCTGGGCCTGACTGTGGAAAGAGTAGATGGTTGTGCTGGGTCTGAAACTGTTTTACTTCTTGGTAGTCCAGGCCCAAGATGTGGACACAATGACTTGCTTTATGTTAAAGGGAAGAGGTTGTGGTTGGCCTAGACAGGCCTGAAGCCGGCACTGCTTTGAGTGGGCCTAGGTGGTGACATGTACAGAGTGGCTGGGCTTGAAGCAGCAGCACTGCGTGGTGGAGGCCGGGAAGTGGACACAGTGGCTGGGCCCGAAGCAGCAGTACTGCGTGGTGGAGACCAGGAAGTGGACACCGTGGCTGGGCCTGAAGCAGCAGTACTGCATGGTGGAGGACGGGGCCTGGTCACAGTGGCTGGGCCTGAAGTAGCAGTACTGCGTGGTGAAGGTTGGAACGTGGACCGAGTGGCTGGGCCTGAAGCAGCAGTACTGCATGGTGGAGGCCGGGATGTGGGCACAGTGGCTGGGCCTGAAGCAGCAGTACTGCGTGGTGGACGCTGTGGCGGGGCCTGAAGCATCAGTACTGCATGGTGGAGGCCAGGATGTGGACACAGTGGCTGGGCATGAAGCAGCAGTATTGCATGGTAGAAGCTAGGTCATGGCCACAGTGGCTGGGTCTGAGGCAAGGTACTTTGTGGTGGTAGTCGGGAAGTGGACACAGTGGCTGGGCCAGAAGCAGCAGTACTGCCTGGTAAAGGCTGGGACATGGACACAGTGGCTGGGCCTGAAGCAGCTGTACTGCGTGGTGGAGGTCGGGACGTGGACATAGTGGTTGGTCCTGAAGCAGCGGTACTGCATGTTGGAGGCCAGGAAGTGGACACAGTGGCTGGGCCTGAAGCAGCAATACTGCCTGGTGGAGGCAGGGAAGTGGACACAGTGGCTGGGTTTGAAGCAGTAGTACTGCGTGGTAGAGGTAGGAAGTGAACACTGTGACTGGACCTGAAGCAGCAGTACTGCATGGTGTTGGACGGGGTGTGGACACAGTGGCTGAGCCTGAAGCAGAGGTACTGAGTGGTGGAGGCTGGGAAGTGGACACAGTGGCTAGGCCTGAAGCAGAAGTACTGACTGGTGGAGGTTGGGACGTGGACCGAGTGACTTGGCCTGAAGCAGCAGTACTGCGTGGTGGAGGCCTGGACATGGACACAGTGGCTGGGCCTGAAGCAGCAGTACTACATGGTGGAGGTCGGGATGTGGACACAGTGGTTGAGCCTGAAGCAGCAGTATGCGTGGGGCATGCTGGGATGTGGACAGAGTGGCTGGGCCTGTACTGTGTGGTCGAGGCCAGGTAGTGGACACAGTGGCTGGGCCTGAAGCAGCAGTACTGCGTGGTGGAGATCGGGATGTTGACACATTGGCAGGGCCCAAAGCAGCATTACTGCGTGGTGGATGTCGGGACGTGGCCCGAGTGGCTAGGACTGAAGCAGCAGTGCTGCGTGGTGGAGGCTGGGAAGTGGACACAGTGGCTGGGCCCAAAGCAGCAGTACAGCATGGTGGATGTCGGGATGTGGACACAGTGGTTGGCCTGAAGCAGCAGTACTGTGTGACAGAGGCCAGGGCGTGGAATGAGTGGCTGGGCCTGAAAGCAGTACTGCGTTGTGGAGGTCGGCACATGGACACAGTGCTTAGGCTTGAAGCAGCAGTACTGCGTGGTGGAGGTCGAGACATGGAAACAGTGGCTGGGCTCGAAACAGCAGTACTTCGTGGTGGAGGCTGGGAAACAAAGAGCCACACGGTGCTGGCCACAACTCAGGAAGTTCCATTAAAACATAGATTTTTAAAAGAATAATCTTTAGGGGTAGCAAGGGAATCCACAGGGGTAGCAAGGGAGACCTCAGGGGTTGCAGCTGCGACCCCTGGCGACCCCCAAATGGCGTCCCTGATTTTCTTACTACTTGCATAAAAACAAATGACAAGTCTGTGCCAAATAAGCACTATAGGCATTTGACTAAAACAGCAGGGGTTTCAGCCTCACAGCTACATTTTGTTACTTATAGTTTTCCATTCAGAGAAATAAAGATCCAATCATACATGTCTTGCTAAAATGTGTTTCTGTGAGGGTTTATAGATTTTCAAGGACATTTATTCCGTGATTAGTGTTCTTTGCAAGCCATCTATTTAAAACTGTTTAGTTTTGAAGCTCTTTAGCACCAACACGTAACTAATAGTTGCAACAGGTGCTTGTAAAGTATGGTATCAAGTGGTTAAATTGCTGAAATCACGTCTTCACCATTTAAATAAAATGTGTGATCCTGGGCAAATCAATTTATGTTATTGTTTAAAATGCTGACCTAGCTGTAGAGCAGCAAAGCGCTGTACAGGGTGTGGATAGCCAGCATTTGGACTAGCATCTTTTAACAGTAGCGCAGTACTGTGAGTTGTGGTCTGTGCATCCATTGGGATTAGTCCTTTATATATTTATTGATACTTATTTATTTATTTGTTTGTTTACATAGCGCTGCAACCCGCAGGCATCAGAGCGCATTCCCTATAGACTGGGACACATTTAATCAGTACAACATAAAGGGCGGGGTGTCAGTAGAGGATTGGTGCATGGAGGTGACTTTATTTGAACAGTTGTGTTTTAAGTTTTTTTCTGAAGCAAAGATAGTTTTTTTTCTGATCTTAGTGTTGGAGGCAATTAATTCCATTTTATGATTGGTTTGGTGGTGAATGCTCTACCTAGTCCCTTTGACTTTTTTGCTGGCACGGCTTGGAGCAGGCCTTTGTTAGTAGATCTGAGGTTGCGGCTTGATTCATACCATTTGAATTGTTTCTTTAGGTATGCAGGGGCGTTTCAAAATAGGCAAGGATGGACGGTAAGTGATTTAAACGTGATGTGGTCCTCAATGGCAAGCCAGTGTAATTATCTTCTGTCATTTGTGATGTGCTCTCTCATTGATTTGCCAGTTATGGCATTGTTTTGGATCACTTGGCCCTGTTTTAAGCATTTACTGCTTGAACCAAGTAGTAGGGAGTTACCATAATCTAGCCGGGAGAGGATAGTGGCCCTTGCAATAGTTGTGCTATTTTGTTGGTTTATCAAAGGTCGAATTTTTCCCAGTGATTTTTGGGGTTATTGACAGTTTCTTTTAAGGTAGGCTGTATGAGCTTCTGCTCCCAGTGTTGCTTGTAAGTAAATGCCTAGTGTCTTAACTTTTTCTAATATTGTGATTGGTGTCTCTTTGATGTTAAACGAGGAGTAAGCTGGATTCCGTTTTTTCCTAGCGCAGGATGATCCGAAGATCATTAGCTCTGTTTTGGTGCCATTAAGCCACATCCAATTTGCCTTCATTCAGGATTCAATGATATTATATAATGATGTTAGTTTGTCGCTGTCTTGATTGTAGTTCTCTCTTAGTTCGAAGACCAGCTTGGTGTCATCGGCAAAGTTGGTAAAAAATATGCCGAGTTGGGTCTACAAAGTGCATAGGCATCGCAGATATAAATTGAACAATAGTTGGGAAAACTAGCTCCCTGTGGGACTCCGCAATCAACTGGTTTGGTCGAGTAGGTGTGCTCACCCCAGATAATTTTAGATCGACTCTCCTGCAGGAAGGATGCCACCCAATCTATGGTCTCTTGGGAGCAGTTTCCAGATAGATCTAGAGCCTCTCAGAGCTTCCGATGATCAATCAGATCGAAAGCTGCCGAGAGGTCTAGGAGGATCAGCAGGCCTGCTTTACCCTTATCAAGGATGCCCAGCATCTCGGTCTGTAGATCAAGCAACGCAGACTCTGTGCTATGGGCTGTCCTAAATCCTGATTGTTGTGGGTGGAGGAGGTTGTTTTATCCACATAATCATGGAGCTGTTCTGTGGCGATCTTGTATAGTATTTTTAATAAAAAATTACATTTGGTAATAGGTCTAAGGTTTGAGGGGTCTTGTTGGTTAAGTTCCGTTTTTTTAGTCAGGGGTGTTGCCGTTACTGTTTTAATTGTAGCAGGGACAATGCGGTCCCTGAAGGAAGCGTTTACCATTCTTCTGAGGAATGGAATATAAATTGCAGCGTTGTCTAATATTAATTTAGATGGAAGCACATTTTCTGTGCAGGAAGTGCATCTAATGTTGGAAAGTGTTTTCCTCATATCTTCCATTCCATTGATATTGGTGTTAATGGAAATTTGGGTTTTTGAAGTTTGGGGATTACCTCTTGTGGTTGATTCAAGTGAGGGAAACTGGTAGTCTTACAGTTTGTGATTGTTTCTCTAGCTTTGATGATTTTGTTGTGAAAAGCTATTTGAACTTTTTCACAGTCTTTCTCTGTCGGTTTAAAGAGAGGGCTTTTGGTTTTTCTATGGACTTTAGAATTTGGAAGAGTTTTCCTGTAGAGGTGGATGCGGTGGCAATATGTTCATTGTAGTGTTTTTTTTTTAGTTCTGTGAGTTTTGTCCTATACCTAGTTTCTGTATTTTTCCAGTTTGTTTTGTTAATTTCAGTGGGGTCCTTTGCCCATTTTCTTTCCAGTTTTCTTTTCTCTTTTTTGAGTGCAGTTGATTCAGCATTGAACCATTTTTGGTGATTTACTTTGGGCCTGACTTGTTTGTTTTTCATGAGAGCATGAAGATTAAGTAGTTCTTGTATATGATTGTTATATGTTGATATCATTTTCTCACAGGAGTCCTCATCTTTAGTGTTGTTCATGACTTGGTTAATTCCTTGAGATAGTATGGAAGTCGTGATTTTTTTTAGGTTTCTGTCTAGTACCTTTATAGGAAGGTTGTTTAGTTTCTCAGTTTTTTGTTTTAGTACTAGCCTGCATTCGATGTTATAGTGATCTGACCAGATGCATGGATAGGTTTCCAGGACTGTCATATCAACGTTATTTTTGATTATCCAGTCAAGCTGGTTTCCAGAGACAGCGGTGGGGTCATTATTTATTATTGTGTAGGAGCAGTTTTGTAGGTACTCCTCTAGGTTGATAGCTTCTGAGTCTTTGGTGTTACCTCTACACCTATTAATGTCACCAAGGAGTATCGTTCCTGTGTTTGGTGCTTTAAGGTTGTTCGGGATTTGTGTTAATTCATCGTTAAAATCAGAGATTAACGATGGTGGCCTGTAGATGACTATCAGATTGATGCAGTTGTTATGAGTGGAGGTCATTTTAAGGAGTAGGGTTTCACAGCCAGTGCTCTGTATCGGTGAGGGGGACAACTTGAGGTTTTGTTTGGCGATTATCGCCACACAACCTCCTTTCCCAATATCTCTATTTTTAAAGAAAATGGTATATTCTCTTGGCACTGCAATGTCGATAGGTTAAGTGTTGTTAAGAGTTATTTGCAAAATTGGAGATTTGTGGGGCATTTCGAGCAGGTACCGGTATGGAGTTCCAGAGGGTATGTGCATGACAAGGGAAGGATTGTTTGAAGGTCCTCTCTTTGCGGACAAGTTGTGAATCAAGCTGGTTGGTTGTTTTCCTGAGCAAGGAGCATGTGCCACCATACATGTGGCACGCACCACAATTAACCTTACAGTGCCTATCTTCAAAACGTGTGTATCCCTTGAAATGTTTCACTTCACAGGTACCGTAATTGAAAAAATGCTCAACCATGTTTAATAAAATATAAAAATGCTTTGTATTTAATAATAATAGTGACATTTTGTATATTGCACATCATGACGTTTTGGTCTCTTGGCTTAATCCCAGCAACACCACTTCAAAATCAGGACTCTCTTCTGATTGCAAAGTGAAATAAGCAATATATCATTGTTTAGTGACCCCTTTATTTTAGAAGTATGTATGCTCACAAAAACATGTTTTGACAAGAATATCTTCCCTGGAGGGCTGCCCAAGGCGGTCATAGCCAATGTTTCAGATATTCCTTTGTGTTTCTACTTCTTGTAATATGCCACTTCCATTGGTGCCATTGAGTATCACAGAGCAATGTTACTTCCAGTGATGTTAATATGTTTTTTATAGTTCAAATATTTGTTAACTAGTTTTTATATGTTATGATGTCAATATTAGGGGGACCCACCTCATCTATTGCCACAGAGTGCCTAACAGATCCTAGGACCAGCTCTAACAAAATAGCCAGAGGGCTCACTCCAGTGTTATGCTGCCTTACTTTTTGGATTAACTCCTACGCCCGATTTGATGATTCCTGGACTATTCCTTTCTTGGAGAATAAAAGATGGTAAAACTTGCCCCATGGATGAGTTTTCTGTTTTTGCCAGGGGGAAGGTTTCAGATGGGCGCTAGTTACTCTGTTAACTTGTGATATTGTTGATGTGAAGGTCCCCGTCCTCTGGCATACTATTACAAAGTGGATCGGCACAAAGCCGTCTCATCCCGTAGCAGTGCCTGGAGAGATGTGAGATGACCCATGGAGACTGAGAGACACACAGCAGGTGCATACCGTGAAGAGGTCCTCGTGTACTGCCTTGTTGAAATTCCTGGCTTCTGTCCATGGTACGCCCAGCAGACCAGAAGGACAGAGTGGCAGGTTGAGGGAGAGCCTGTGTCCGAGCGACTTCAGCTGATCACGGAGTGTAAGTATAGACTAAGCCATACGTCAAATGTGGGAAGGGGTGAACAGATGTTGGGTGGTGTTGAGTACCTCAGTGGGTGGTAAGAAGCTGATGTGGATGTTAACTGTTTGTGGTTAGGATACATTCGATTTTTGAGTGATACATTTTGGCAGTTGGAATAGACAATTGGCTCAAGGGTATGGATGACAGATGTTATGTAAATATTGTATTTCCTGTGGGTTAGGCATTGTAGCTCGGGTCAAGGGTGATGGTATCCCTGTGCATAGGGCTTAGCAGGTGAAGTTAGGTTTAATCCAGGAAGGTGTTCTTCTAGTTAAGTCTTGCTGAGGCGTTTTATCTTCAAGGCGACGCTATAGGTACATAGTGAACACGTGAAATATTGGTATCCCCTGTTAGGAGGCAGGAAGATGGGCGTGTATATGTTGTTTGTCCTTGTTGAGGCGTTGATACAGTTGGGAAATGCTGTGATAAATTCAGTGGAAGGGCGGGTGTCGTTGATTTTTTGTTCTTTCTCTATTGTAGCGGTGACGTTGCCATCATGTTTGCGTATAGGACTTGAGTGCACGAGGGGAGCAGAACATTTCAGTGGTTGTAAACGATAATCAGGGGTTGAAAGGAGTTGTGTTTTGTGGCAGTGCGCGGAAGGCGCATGCGCAGGATTGGTGGGTGTGCCTTTTGAGCCAGAGAATTGCAGAGGGGCTGTGTGCAGAGAACTCTCAGGGTATTGGTCGGAAGCCAGAGAGGCTGGTGACTTTTGTGGCTCAGAGAGCTATTTGATCATTTGGTGTTCAGATAAAATAAAGTGATTGTGCGTGGTAACAGTGGAAATGTCTACAACCCTGACTTGGTGTCAAGTAAGTATTGAAGTAATGTATTCCGGCAAGAACATAGGGTATACACCCCTACAGCACCCGTGCAAGTCTCTTACATGCTATAAGGACAAGATTTGTAAATATAGTACAGAATGGACATGAGGCACAGAGAGCAAGCTGCCTAAGCCATTGCCAAAGGTAGGGAGCATCTCCAAATGTGTGCACCAATTATTAAATGCGCATCTACACAAGGCTTACAAGGGGAAGAATTTGAGCAAACAAATTGCTATATTCGAGATGTGGAAAATGTTTCAGGACGATGGGAGAGATGTGGCACGGCATCACTGGATGGTGAGCCAACAAGACGCTGCTGCCGAAAAGCCCTCAGCCCCTGCTCCCCCTCCTCCTCCTAAACATGAGAGTGAAGGCGCAGCAGCGGGGGCCTAGGGATTTTATCCAGCGAGGGAATTAAGAGCGACGGCAGGGTATACCAATCCCATATTTGCACCTCTGGCAAATAGCAAATGGGAGGTGCAAGACAGGATGGACAATTGGCTAAGGGAGCGCAAGGCACATGCGACAAAAGCATAAATGCGTAAAGCGTGTGTTTATTTCCTGAGACCACAATTCCCAGGTATCGAATGCACTCTGTAGACCACTTGAGACCACATGTAGAGTTGGGACACATGGCTGTCGGTGTAAGTGGGAATACCTCGGACTTGGCCTTATTTATGGAGTATCCCGAGTGGGCAGTAAATTCTTGAATCTCAGCCATCAGGGGAGCGATATTGTTTTCAGGCTCACGAACATACAGAAGGGTGTCGTCCGCGTATAAAGAGATCAGCTGGGAGGCCCCCCTTAAATTGATACCACTATCCGAGTGTCTGAGCCTGATCGCAATTGCTATAGGTTCTGTTGTCAGTGCGAACAATATGGGTGAGAACGGGCAACCCTGCCTGGTGCCTCTCCCCAGCAGGAACAGATCAGAAATAGTTCGATTGGTCAGGACTCGTGCCCCAGGTTCCGTGTATAGCAGTTTCACATATGCAATGAAATGGGGACCGATACCAAATGCCTCCAGCACCGCCAACAAATAGGCCCATGAGACCGAATCAAAGGCCTTTTCGGCGTCCAGGGATATGGCCACTGCTTTCCTCTCCGGATCTATCTGAGCCATGATCCCAAAGAAGTCTGTGGAGGTTGAGGGCCGTGGACCTGTTTGGGATAAACCCGTTCTGATCAGGGTGGACCAGGTTTGGGACCTCAGGCAGAAGCCTGTTGGCCAACACCTTGGCAAATATCTTGGCGTCGGTGTTTATTAAGGAGAGCGGCCTGTAGGAGGACATGTCCTGTCGTGGACGCCGGGGTTTAGGGAGCACAGTTATGATGGCCTCCCTCATCGTAAGGGGCAAGGTGTTGCTCTGTAGTGATTCCTCTCACACCTGCAACAGCACAGGGACAAGTTCTTCGTGGAATTCCTTGTAGAATTCCGCCCCTATTCCATCTGATCCTGGGGCTTTATTGGATGCCAAGTCTTTAATCGCCGCGGCGATTTCCTCAGCTGTAACCGGCTGGTCCATGGCCATTCGGGCCTCCTCGGTGAGTGTAGGCAACCTCAATGATTCCAGGTAAGTCTTAATTTCGGCGGATGTTTTGGTATCCTTGTTACTATATAATTGCTGATAGAATTTAGCAAACTCAATATTAATTTCCTGTTCCCGCAAAAGGACCTACCCCTATGGAGTCTCTATGCTAGTGATCGGCTGGAATGTCTATCCTGCTCCAAGAGGTTAGACAGCGTCCTGCCAGCTTTGTTGCCCTCACCATATCTACGGGCGCGAATCGGGGCAGCCATGTATTGCACCTCCCTAGTGGCCAGACTACCATATTTTGCAAATGTGTCTGTATCTCGGCCAATGTCGCCTTGTCTTTTGTCAGAGTGTACGCCCCTTCCAATTCCCCAAGTTTGAGTTCAGTTTGGGTTAGTTCGGCTTGGACCCCTTTAAAGAGTCCCACTGATTTGGACAACAGGGTTCTCCTCGGCCACACTTTCAAGGATTCCCATACCGTGGAGTATCTGTCAACAGAGCCTATATTTCTGTCTAGGAACTCTGCAATCTCAATGTGCAATCCTTCCACTACCCCGGCATCACAGAGCAACCCTCCGGGCATTCTCCATCTTTTGACAGGTCTGGGGGAGTCAGGAAAGTCGATCTCAATCACAATCGGGGAATGATCAGACAGCGCGCGGCGCAATATCTCACACATCTGGACCACAGTAAGTGCAGCGGGGGAGACAAACCAGTAGTCAATACTAGACTGCGAATCGTGCACGGACGAGTAGTATGTATATCCTCTACTTTCCGGGTGGAGAACCCGCTATGCATCTTCAAGGGAGAGTTGAGATAGGATATTGTGCAAGTTAAGAACAGTTTTGCTGGATGGCCTTACAATCATACTGGACGTGTCTAACCAGGGGTTGAGAGCAACATTAAAATCCCCCCCCCCAAATTATGGTGGACACATCAATGGAAGTGACTGTCTGATATGCATCGGTATAAAAGGCTGGGTCGTCTATGTTAGGACCATACGTATTAACCAGTAACACTTGTCGACCAGTGATCACACCTCACACAATGACATACTTGCTAAGGGGGTCGATTTTTTGGCCTTCCAGTGCGAATCCCACACCTGGGTGTATTAAGGTGACGACCCCTCTGGACTGGGATGAGTATTTCGTATAGAACCTGGTTTTACCCCAACCCGACATTATGGATTCATTAGTATTATCCATGGCATGCGTTTCTTGTAACATGACAATCTGGGCACCATGTCTGGCCATGTAGTTCGCCACCTTCCTAATTTTAGATCGATTGTTTAGGCCCCTAACATTCCATGACAGTAGCTTAATTTTCAGACCGCAACCAACATTTACAGAGAAGTGATCAGATAATGTCATACATTGTGGCAATGCACCTCATGTGGAACATGTACTACGTCATCACCTCAGAGATCACTTGATTAACCGTTAACCAACAACCTGGTTCTCCCCTTCCCTTACCCAGACTGGGTTTCGTAACATGAAACCCACTGCCCGCTTCAAACTGCAGGGCTGCATAGCAACAACTACTTACTGAATTCCCCTCAACCAGCCCCCCTCCCTCACCGTCTCCCCCAACTTGACAATGTTCCCACAGCAACTTGTGGAGCATTCCAGGGGTGGTCATGTTGCCTCACATGGCCACCAACTCCGTCTCCCCCAACGCCCCACCTGTTCATAAGATTGTGAGACTGTTTGTAGTACTAAATAAACACAGGCTCGGACAGATTCATGCAACCTTACACCTCAATCAGCTGGACGGGGTCTGTTGTTCTGAGCGGGTCTGTCTTCTCTGGGAGGCAGGGGTATAGAGGATTCTATGTAAACCAGGGCTTCAGCAGGGTTTTCAAAAAAGTGAGCTCTCCCAGCATGTTGAATCCTCATTTTTGCTGGGAATATTAGGGCATACGTGACTTGGCGCGCTTTCAAGAGTTTCTTTACAGGTTCGTATGATCGTCTGCTCGCTTGAACCGCAGCTGAGAAGTCTGGATAGATATCTATACGATTTTACTCAAATTGAAGCGTGCCGGCCTCCCTAGCTAGTCGAAGAATCGTGTCTCTGTCTCTGTAGTTCAGGAGACGGGCAATTATCGTATGCGGGGGTGCCCCAGGCTTGGGGGCTAGTGCTAGTGTGCGATGAGCCCTTTCAATCAAGAAATGTTCTGAAAAAGCATCAGGACCAAATAAAGATTTGAACAGTTCCTCCATTTTCTTCTCCATTTGGTTCCTCCCAAAGGATTCCAATACGCCAACCACACGTACGTTGTTCCTTCTTGATCGGGATTCGAGGTCCTCGCACTTGTTTTGCAATTTACTGACCGTGTCCTTGATCTGGGATATATCTTGGCTATGGCGAGCAATAGTGTGTTCATTGATGGATATACTATTCTCAGTTTCTGTAACTCTAGTGCTTTCCTTGTCGATCCTGGCCCTCATGGAGCCTATGGTCGCCACTATTTCGTCCAGTTTCACATTTCCTGCCAGGAACCCGTTCTGAACCAACATCGTTAGTTTGTCATCACGTTCCCCCAAATCATGTTCTCCAGACCCGGCAGGTTCTGGGTGACTGTCCATCGTAGTATTCTGGCTCTGGGTGTTCGTGTAAGTGTCCATTGCGCCCTTGTTTCTGCTTCCAGGGGTCTTGGATGACTTGCCCGACCTGTGCGGTTCCCCCATCTTGGCGAAGAGCAGTGTCTGTCGATCTCCAGGAGCGTTGGTATGAAGGCAATCTCCCCAGAGCTCAGCTCGTACAGGCAAGGGTGGAGGTTTAAATGCTTGTGAGCTCGGATGGACTGTGCTATGCCACGTATATAGTTTGTTATAGTATTATTTCCCAGCTGTGCTTGTAGCCTTGCACGTGCAGCGCACGTGTCTTACCACCATTTATTCCGGGATCCAGGAGTAGAAGGCCCGGGGGCTGCCCCCACTTCTCTCAGATCAATCAGGAGATGGAGACTCGCACTGCCAGGCCCGCAACCGAAGCACAAACCCGCCCGCTCCCGGTATCTCAGAGAGCGCGTGACCGGGTCAGGCCTCGTCCTCGATCCTGCTCCAGCATTGCCCCAAGGAAGAAGGTTTCCGCGCTGCTCAATTTTTATCTTCCGCTGCCCAGAGCAGCTCGCAGCACGGCACCACAAGCCAGAACAGAGGGAGGGATCCACTGTTCCTCGCCACCTCCACTGGTCTCTGCCAGGCCCCGATCGGGCGCGAGGTCGTCGCCTGGAGCTCCTTCCACCTGCGGGCCGCGGCATCTCCACAGCCCCAGCGCCCGGGTGAATACTCGTGGTTCTAGCCACCGGATCACCACAGGGCTAGGCGGCGGTCAAACTTCACACGGCTGTAACTTGAAGGATTTAAGCCTTTTTTTCCCAGGATTTTCAGACGGTGTGCTGTATGTTGGTGGAGCCGTCTCGCGGCTCTTAAAACAGCCTCCAAACGGATGTGTTTGATACTGATCTTGCGGTGGAGCGGGAGCTCCAGAATCAGGCGGCCATCTTGATTGTGCGCAACAGCGCCCCCCGAGAATACTGGTTCTGTCCCAACCTGACAGAGCATGTGGCAGAGTTTATGACTAACTATATTGTCTGCAAGAGTTTCATAGTTGGCCATAAATTGAGGGTCGTGAGAAGAGCCATACCTCACCCACTGGATCCATTCCAACACCGTCAAGTTGACTATGTTGACATGCTCCTACATGTTAGTGGTTGTGTGCCCATTGTCCAGATGGATGGAAGCCGGTCCCTGTTCCCACCCAGATGCCCTTAGAGTGCCAACATTCCTAGTTAGAGACATTTTCCCAAGATGGGGCATGTGTGAGATCCTGCGGTCTGAGGAAGGAAATGTATGAATTCACTGCTGCCTTGATGGCTAGTGTGTCTTTTATATCTCGCCAACTGCAGGCACGATGGGAGAGGCCTTAGAAGATCGATGAAGATAACAAAACAGAGATCAGTGAAAATCATCTCAAGTCACGAGAACTCTATCCAGGAGATTCTGTGCTACTAAGGAAATTCAGCCAGACCAGGTACAACCCCAGGTTTACGGGACCTCACACTGTTGAGTAAGTAATGGATAGGGCAGTAAAAACTTGCGGGAAGAAAGCCTGGAACTTCCTTGGGGATGTGAAACCCTATCGAGCAGCGGCCTCTCCTAGCAGTGACGAGCAGAGGGCCAACATTATGCAAGAAAAACAAGAAAATCAGCAAAGACTATCACAGCCCAGCAGGGGCCAACCAATGATTACATGGTCTAGAGTGATAGAGATAGGGAAACAACTTCTTTCACACCCAGAGTGAGGGCACACTGTCCATTTTTACAAATAGTTATTCATTGTGAAAGTAGTGACTGTGATTTCTCTAGTTTCTCATGATTCCCCAGGACCCTCATCCCATGACCTGTCAGTGACAATTTGTCCATTTTCTTAGAAGGTCTGAATGGGAAAGAAGACCATCTACCAGTTTATTCTTTCATGCTTTCTGATCCACTTGGCCCAAACATACCCGCAACTTTGCTGAGGAAGTACCTCGGTAATTGAGATACTCTGTGAAACTAGAATGTGCATTGTGTGGGAACGATTATTATTTATCGCACTGCTACAATATTATGCTTGTGGAGCTTGAACTAATAAGTATTAACAAAATAATGCTGAATCCTGAATCATGCTGTTCCATCTTCATCTTGTATCCTGGCCTGCAACATTATGTGTTACTACTGACTTCTGCAATTGTATTCATCCCCCCTCTTGCGTCTCCACTCTTTTGACTGCTACTCTCTGTTCTCTCCTCCTTTCCCTTCTCCCTTTTCCTATCTCCTCCCCTTACTTTCTTCTATGCACTTACTCTATAAGAATAGTGCCTGGACCTAGTATGATAGCAACCTCGTCTGTCTCCTCCCCCCCCCCTTACTGTTCTTTTCCTCCCCACCCCCTCCAGCACTATCTGAAATGTCATCAGGCCTAGTATGATAGTCGCTTGTTTTGTTCCTCCCCAACCTTTCTGCACCCCTCTCCCTCACCTCTTGTTTTTCTCCGGCTCTTCCAGAAATGTCGTCAGGCCTAGTACGGTAGTCGCCTGTCAGTTTCCATTTCCTTCCCACTCTCCCCCTCCCTTCCTTATCTGTGTCTTAGCTCTTGCACTATCTGAAATGTCGTCAGGCCAAGTATGATAGTTAATTTCACATCCTTACTGTTCATGGCCTGTAAGAACGTCATTGTATTTTCCCTTGTTACCTCCCTTCCCTTGAAGCGCTTTGAAACACATTGTGTATAGGCGCTATATAAATAAACTATCATATCATAATAATCAATTTCTAGTGAATTCCAGGTGGTTCATCATTACATTTGGAGCTACACAAGATTCCGGAGCGGAGTGGAGAGAGACAAAAGAACACAAATCATCACTATCACACTTTTAATAATGGCACCCATTATTAAAAGTGTGATAGTGATGATTTGTGTTCTTTTTTCTTTCTCCATCTCTACCCTCATTTTTGGCGAATGTCATTTGTTGAAGAAAAACAAGCTGTGACCCTACTAATGTAACCCCATTTCCGGAAGGTATCGCTACCCTGACAGGTCAGGCGATAAGCATTGCCAAAGTAGTAAAGAGAGGTAGGTGCAGTGCTGATGTAGATATAGAAGAGGCTGATTCCTATCTAACTCATAAAGCTCGAGTATCTAATAACATGTGGTACAAGCACATGACCAAAGTAGGTAAATAAACCATTGAGGAGTGCTGGTTTGTCTGCTCCCTCATCCTATATGCCATGAGTGCCTCCAGAACATTTGTAGCAACTGAAATTCCAGCAGCAAGAGCGCTGTGCCTTACGTACCTATCAATGTCTACCACCAGAGGAAGGTTCCAAGGGAAGCCGGCAACCTTAAGGTCGATGTCTAAGACAACTTTCCCCTATGAAGACAGCTATATAAAAACACTAGACATGATGGACAATTACTGGAAAAAGGACCAGGCTATACAATACATCACTGAAGGCCCACAGAAGGTAGAGACAAGAACCCTAATATTAAAGGTATTGCCCTGTACCAACAGAAATACGAGGAGAACCAGGATGCTGGGAAAGACTGCAGATGCTTGTGTAGGGTAAATTATACACAACTGAAGGCTGGAAATAAGGAGTGGTGGAGAGCAAGGCTCATACACTCCTAAAAGTTCCATGTCATATGGTACAGGAAGAGAATGACAAATGCTTAAAAGAATGTGAAGCAAGTGAAAAGCTACTACCATGGAGCAGTATTATGGTTCCAGAACAACTGTGTGATAAGGCTTGCAGAAAACAAGGAATGCAAACAGCCAAAAAAAAGTTCCAGGCATGAAAGTTCGAACAGCAGCAATAATGGATGATTATTGGGCCTCAGGATCCAAGATGTATGCGAAGTTACCACCGAACTGGCGAGGAGTGTGCTCACTGGTGCACATCAACACATCAGCACTGGTAGTACCACAGAAGGACATCAATATCGACAGGTTTCCTAAAATGTACCCTAAAAAAAGAAAGAAGTGGTCTGTAGAGCTAACAAGGGTGAATAGAGGAAACTATATATAATCAGCAATGGAGAACCCTCTAGATGAGATACCACCTGAGCATAGACTGTTCAGCAGGATGGAAATGTTCTTCGCATCTATTGTTCTTGCAGTACAGACCAACACAAATGCAAAATGGCTCCAGATCATGAGTTGGGAGCTGATGCAGACAATAAACTCGACCGTCAAGGGCTTCAATGCTATAAAAGAAGAGCTCTGAGCAGTAAGGTTAATAGCTCTCCAGAACAGATATGTTCTGGGCCTCCTGACATCCGTGTAGGGAAGAGTGTGTGAAAAGATTGGGGCTTCTTACTGTACATTCAATCCAGCAAATGACAAAGACAAAGGGCCACTCACTGAAGTAGTTACCAGATTATCACAAATGCATGTCAAAATGGAAGTAGAAACAAACGATGCTGGAAAAGATGAAGGCTGACTATTATACATCTTCTCATGGATACCAACATGGATGGCCAATGGATTGAGAGTGTTACTTGCAGCACTAGTATTAGTGTTGCTGACAAACTGCATCATCAGAACGAAAAGACATTCAAGTACTGGTAGAAACGACATCTGAAGATGACAAGATAATAGTAGCTCGAGACACCCTAAGAGAACAGATAACAGGTTGTCCTCTGTTCCCGACTGGAGTGGTATTCGATGACCCTAACGACTCCAGAGTCTATTGGGGAAAATGGATTAGGTGCAACCCTGGAAGAGATTGTTGTTACCTGGCATGTAGTTTGGATGACCATGCAATATTTTATGGACATCTAGGGGGCGTGACAAAGATTTGTCTCCCAAAGGGAAAGGTGAACAGGTTTAGAGTAATAGTCGACAGGTCGACCAGAGGGGGGATTGAGGAAGGGGTCTCTGGAATGGCCCTCATGTCCCCTATGCGGATGTCAGCCCGAATAATGAGGCATGAAAGATGTAACTCGCAGTTCAGCCAATCACCAGACATGCCAGTGTAACCCACATATGCAAAGAGATATTCTCTCAGATGACCTTTTAAAATGTATCCAGTTGACAGCTTCATGGAGACAGGTGCCTCATGATGGATCAGATTGTCTGATGACAAATTCCAGCCGTGTTGATGTCACTAGTGGCAGCATGAAATAGCATTGTTAGTCAGGAATCAAATTTGCATTCTAGTACGAAGATACGCATTCACACACACCTGTGCATGAAGAACATGCTTACACCTTCTATAGATAGAGGACAGATACATGTACATACTGTCAAGATCCTTTCCTTTCTTTTGACAAATGAAGAAACGCGAGGAAGCCAAATACATGGACCGAGCTTGCAACTGCTTTATCACAATTAATCATAAAGAGCTACGGGGACACATAAGGAACCTATTGGGCTCTATCACGACTAACCTCTAAGAAACACATAGGGAAACCATAGAATGACTGTGGTAAATTTTCATGACGTGATCTTCCAAGTGAACTAAATACCTCTGTCCCCAAGCACCAGTCAGAGAAGCATAAACGACTCCCTGACCAGTTATTAGGGCCACAGGTGAACTGGAACCGCAGCACCGGATCCTCAGGCAGCTAGAAAGAAAGGAACAGTGCTAGCACATAATACACAATGCTACACAAAATGTATGAAAACAGGTAATGTGACCTACCTAGCAAGATGCCAAAGGATGGAAAATGGAGGGAAGGTGGAAAAACCCCAGAAGTGGAAAAAATCCTCCCCCTGGAGATGAGTGTGTAGCAGATAGTGCTCCAGTTGATGTTCCAGGAGAAAATTCAACAGAGACAAAATCAAGCCCAAGGTACTTTCAGACTTCAAAAGTGCATCCAGGTCACCAAAACAAGGAAAATCGAGCAGCAGTCTAAAATGGGAAAAAGCCAAGGTCAAGAATAGCACCAGTTCAGCCGGTAATCCAGAAGCAATCCAAAGAACAATCCAGAGGAAACAAGAGCCAAGGTCAAAAAGCACAGAACAAAGGGAATCAGGAAGCAAGAGATACAAAACGCCACTTAAAACAACAGCTGAGAAGCACTGAGTGGAGGGGAGTTGAAGCTTTTATGGAGCACTTCCTGGTAGTGTCAAATCACGTGACCTGATGTCGGTCATGTCAGAGAGAAGTGCCTTGCTTTCGCCGTGTGTCCTAAAGTCGCTGTGGCAACTGCCAGCATTCCAGGGACAGAGCCTCCCTGTCCTTGTCCTGCAGTCCTTCTATCATGCATGATCTGTATTATTTTCTGCACAGGAGTCCATGTGGGACTCCTGGCAGTGCAGCTCTTCCTCTTTTTGTTTTGGTGTACAGACCCTTGGGATACCCTCATGGCACCCATGGGTAGGGGTACAACCCTGTACCACTAGTGTATGTTTTCTGGCACCTGTGTGTGGCCCACAGAGCAGGGTAGGGGCTGGTGGCGGCTCCATGCTGAATTTGACAGGTGCTCTGAGTATTCTCCATTTTCGAATACCCAGGCTCTGCCGTTGGAATCAGTTGATTCCTGATAGGAGAGAAGATGGCCCTGTGGCCTCTTGCTTTCTATTGCCTGTTACCTTGTTTTCCCAAAGTCCTGGGAAGCCCTGACTCTGTCCCTTCGCCTGACTGGCTGTTGGGAGGAGGTTCCATATTGTTACGCTCACCTGATCTCTGCCGGGACATTGAGTCATGGTTGGAGCCCTCCCAGGTCTTGGCTCCCTTGGATCGACTCTCACCCACAGCTGCTGCTGAATCGAAGGCTCTGGATGCTGGTACTGCCCCTGAGGGAAGATGAGAGGCAATGAGAATGGCGTGGTGGTGTCGTGATTCCCCTCGACCCTTTCATGCCAGAATGAAGTGAGCAAGATTTTGCCCATACAAGCTCACCTGTTTTAGTGTAAGGATGAGCTCTTCGTCCTGCTTTCTCTCAGCAGGGGCGCCGTGGATGTACATAGTTGCGTCACTGGTCCTTTGCGTGGTGGCCCAGACTGGCTGCGACCAATCCCGCCTTGAAGGTAGGTGTTTTATAACAATGATTATTGTCCGTATTCGTGGTGATGATTTCCCCAATGATTATTGTCCGTAACGTTATTTCCTCTCCCTCAAGGTATGAAGATGGCCCAACGAGTACGAGGTGATGGAAGAGAGTCCAATCCAGAAAACGTACAAGAGGTAAATTGGATTTCCAGATGATGTGCAAAGTTTGCGAGTTGCGCTGCCCAGTGTTTAAAGTTTATACAATTGCTAACCTTGTGCTTTCTGTCTCTTTTGCAGGTGCAGCCCATCAGTGTTTGATGCCGAGCGGTACCCCGAATTCCTGCCAGCTGCCAGATGGAGGGTTCTGCGAGGATGTTGCACCAGAAGATGACTCCGTGTTGATAGGCGTTCGGGTCAGGTAAGGATGCAAGGAGCTGCAAGAGGTGGATTCGAGGAGACAGGTAAGAGGCGCGCGGTAGCTGTAGAGTTGGAAGCGGTAGCAGTGCTTCCAGCGATGGCATGGCTGGTTCCAGGTAAGATGCACGCAGTAGCTCCAGAGTTGGAAGCGGATAGCAGTGCTTCCAACGATGGCGTGGCTGGTTCCAGGTAAGATGCAGGATGGACTCCGGAGACTACGATGCTCGTGCTGAACTGGAACAGGTAAGAATCTGTAGATGGCAGTGAGCATTACACTGCTCCAGCAGACTAACGCGAAGCACCAGCATGCGGGTGAGGCTGGCTTATATAGCCTGGCCGCAGCCACTCCCTTTATGCCCCGCCTTGTGGCACCACTTTGCCACTCCCCCTGTCTTCTGCACGTGCTTCCAATGCCTCTGTATCGCCACGCCCGGACAGGATGCACGTGCTTTAAGCATACTGTGTGCAAAGCACACTTTTAAATGAGCTTGGCGCCAGAGGTGCCAGGACTGGGTCCATTGGTAGCCTGCTGGGAACACAGTAAATTGCCCTTGACCAGTGGCCATGACACATATATGGTGTTGTGGGGAAGTCCACAGCAGCCTGGCTGGAGCATTCCAAGTGACTGTATGTTGTGGGTACGCCCTTGAGGTGGGACCTGGGTGAATGGAGTGTGTGACCAATATGCACTTCATGTTATGGGTGTCTGGTTTCTGGTATGTGACACAAATACTGAGACAGCCCTGCCCGAAACTGATATGAATGCAGTGTGGAGTGCTGAATGGCTGGGTGCTTGTCCCAATACACATTCCTTGTTGTGAGTGTCTGGAGGG
Organism: Ambystoma mexicanum; assembly: GCF_040938575.1. Taxonomy (NCBI): domain Eukaryota; kingdom Metazoa; phylum Chordata; class Amphibia; order Caudata; family Ambystomatidae; genus Ambystoma; species Ambystoma mexicanum. The sequence goes on along the minus strand of NC_090921.1, from coordinate 515,594,459 downwards.
AGGAGAATGGCCTGAATGCACTGTGAGCCTGATTGGTTGCTTGCCTGCATGAATGCCCTTCTGAATGTTTGGTTGCCTGAGTGTGACCCAGCAGAGTGAATTAGAGGCCAAACAGTATATCTGGGGATCTCTCACTGATGTAAATTGTTCAGAAGCTGAAGTCGAGCCGGAAGAAGAAGGTGAACAGTTGTTCCCTTCGATGCAATCTGAAAGCTGCAGTGCCTTCAAGCACCTGATCCAAGAGAGGACCTGGCTAGGAGACCTCTTCCCGAGCTACGAGGGACCATCGTGCACCAGATAACCTTCATCAAGGCTCCCTGGAAGTTAGCCTTCGAAACACTGTCGACCGGAGACGGGGACCGCCAAGGAAACTGAAGATAAGCACCTGGACATTCTGTCCACCATTGTCGACCAGGGTTCGGAGGATCGCCATAACCGCTGGAGGCCCGTTGAAGCTGCGTTGCCCAGAAGCGGGGACAGCTTGATGCTGTGCCACCGACGACTGGAGCTGCAATGCTCTGTTGCCTAAGAACACTTTTGAATCAAAGTTCTTCATTGACTCTTTGTGGCAACAAACTATCGTCGTCAAGGTGCATCACATGCCTCACCTTCGCAGGACGTCCATGACCGATTGTCGATGAGCACCGCCAGGACCGAAGCTGCTGCTTCGACACCTTTGTTCACCTTTTTTTTGAGGGATCTCGACGATCCATGGTTCCTGCCTTAAAGGAAGTTCACTCAAGAAGGATCCGTCGATGACCCGACGTCGAGCTCTGCTAAACCAGGTACACGCGCCCAGTTGCCCCAGGGCCGGGAGCGCTTTACAAATAAATAAAATACAAAAATACAAATACATTGGGGTAGTAGAACATTTGTAGATGGAAATTGGACTCTGCTAAAACAATACATGGACTGGGCTTGTTTATTATCTTATTTACAGGTTGCCCAGGTGGGGGGGATCCTCACACAGAACTGTGCCTAGTGGTAGGGGCCCAGTATTCTGACAATTGTTTAACCAGATTGTTTTCCTCCTCAAGTCGATTGTTGGTTCGCTTTATTACTTGATTTTTATGCCATTTTGAAACTGTCTACAGTTGATGCATTTTAACGGAATCAAAGAAGTAATCGTGGTACCACATAGAAATTGTATATATTTATAATATTAGAATTGCCTCAGCCCAAAATGTGTTATTGTATGTGTACATAACCAAAGCCTTATTTATATAAAGAACTGTGTTTTCTCTAACATAGTGTGTGGACATTCCTTTGTGGGTGCTTGGGGACTGCACTGTACTTAAGAACCAGCCCGCATCACCTCCTGAGAGCTTAAGCCTTGATTGTTCATCCTCGTTTACCAAATAGAGAATCTTGGCTGTGGTGCTCTGTGCCTCTACTCTGCCATATAGAGAGAAGTACAGATACCCCCCTCCAGTCTTTACCTTGGTGGCAGCGGTGAGATGCTTATGGTTTTAAGAATCTTTGTGTAACCTTGCCACTTACAAAATATCTATACTTTGTAAACTTAGGTTTAGTTGTGTACTAGATAACTACATTACAAACAATGGAACCTATATCAAATGATAAATTGACTAGAATGAGGTTAGATGCTCTCCAGAATGCTTGTGAAGCCAGGGAGTTATACTTTGAGGATAGGTTTAGGGCTGAGCTGATAGCTGCCCTGGTGGACTACCAGACTGGTGGTGATACTCTTGATGAAGGTGGGGATGCACCCATTGAGGCCCCTGCTCCTGGCGCTGTTACTGAATCCGTTTCTGGGAGTGCCACCACTCCTGCTGCCTCTATTTCAAACCCCAGCAATGTTTCTTCAGGGAATCCCTTGGAACTTGAAATATTAAGGATGAAATTATCCTTTGAATATAAAAAGTTGGCAACTGAAGCTGAACTTAAGAAAGAGGAATTGCACAGCCAGTGATACCCAAAGATAGGGACACTGAATGTCAAAGAATCCAGTTGGCGAACGTTAGAGTGGAGACTTCAGCTAAACCAGTGGAGATTGTCAGGTCCCTTGCCACCAAGTTTATGAAAGATTTGGTTGGTGTGTATGTGGAGCATTCTGATATCCTCCAATGGACTGATGCATTTGAAATGGTTTGTGGAATCCCTGATGTTGACAAGAGAGATTGGGCTAAGTGTTTTTTAAGCAGAGTGCCTCAGACTGGTTATGACTGTATTCTGAAACTGAGTGTGGAAGAAAGGGGTCAGTATAAGTGCATGAAGTCTGCTTTGATTGCCAAGTTTGGCAAGACACAAACCCAATACCTTAAAAGGTTCAGGGAATATAAGAAAAGTGAGAATGTGTCTTGGATCACTGGGTGAGTGCTGCACATATGAACATGATGGGGTGGATTGATGGTTTTGAAATCTTTTGTTGAATTGTCCCACCTTTTGTTTATTGAGCATTTTTCAGAAGTCTGTTCACCAGACCTGCATCAGTATGTTGTTGACCAGAACATTTTAGATCCCTTTGTACTGGCCAGGCTGGCTGACAAGTAGGTCTCCCACCGGGTGTCCCCTAAAGAACCCAGTGGGAAGGACAAGGACAAAGAAAAGTGGGTTTTCTCAGAAGTCTGAGGAGTCCCAAAAGCAGCCACAGTCGGGTAAAGCTAAACCTTCCTCTCCTAAGACCCAAAACTCTAGTGGGGATAAATCCTATGTGGGTGGGAGTAAGAGTAGTGGTCTACCTGCTGCAAAGCAGGCTCCCAGTGGCTCCAGTACCGTACCCCCCATTCCTGGCACTTGTTGGGACTGTGGGGCTCTGGACCACAAGAAGGGTGACTCCAAGTGTAAAAGTAAAGCTCTTGGAGTCCAGGCTGTCAGCCTGACCTATCCTTACCCCATGCCTGAGGTGGAGGCCACTGTTCTCCCCTCCTCTACAGGAATCACATTTGGTGCTCCTGTAGAGATTTCCCTAGTGTCCTTTGGGGCCTGGGACCAGTATGCAGAAGTACTGGCTACAATCCCACAGAACATTCATAGATTTTTGAGAATTGTCCTCCTGAATGGCCAGCCTTCTACTGGTTTGAGAGACACTGGGGCAAGTATGACAGTGGTGGACAGGACTCTCCTCATGCCAGAGGACTACGTAGGTGCTCCCCTGAGAACTACCAGGTTAGCTGGTGGGCCTCCAAAATTATCTCCTTTAGCCATAGTCACACTCATGATTGCAGACAAGACAGCAAAGATTCCTGTCCTGGTTCAGGACAATCTGCCTACTAACATTTTGTTAGGCAATCATCTAGTGGAGTTGGGGTTGATCTCCCTGACTGCTGCTGCAGTCACTAGGTCACAGGTCGCACAGGCTCTGACTGCCAGTCAGGTACCCAGGCCAAAGGGGAAACCCAAGGCAAGACGGAAGAGTAAGAAGGCCACCTCTGTAAAGAGGGCTCCTTCTCCTCCTGCTGCTTCAGCAGCACCCACTGGGATTCATGCTCCGGATGGGCTGGGTCCAGTGGTAAACCCAGACTCAACTCCTGAGGGAGAAGAGCCAGAAGACCCTCCTGTGGGAGAGGTGATCAACCCAGAGGATCACCCTGACCTTAAATGCCTGCTGGCTGAAGGGGGTCCCGCTAGGGGGTCCCGCTAGGGGAGGCTTCTGTAAGGGTCAGAGAGAGTGCCACTCTCTCGAGGGTCTGAGGAAAAAGGCCCAGGCCCAGGCACAAGGTGAAGTGCCTAGGTCTTTCCGGATTTACTGGAAAGGTTAGCTCCTTTGCAGTGAGCCCTCTAAGCCTGCACCTGGTACAATCAAGAGGTTGGTGGTACCCCAGGTTTACAGGCCCTTCCTACTGCAGTTGGTGCATGAGGTGCCCTTAGTTGCTCATCTTGCGACTAAAAAGACTAAGCAGAGGCTCTCTGCATATTTCTACTGGCCCCGGATGGGAGTAGAAGTGGAGTCCCACTGCAGGAACGGCCGCATTTTCCAATAATCTGGCAAGACTGGAGGCAGTGTCTTTGCCCCACTGAAGCCATTGCCAGTGGTTGGCACACCATTTGAGAGTGTGGGCATCAACATTGTCGGTCCTCTTGACCCTCCCACTTCAGGTGGATATCGGTTCATCCTGGACTTGGTAGATCATGCCACCAGGTACCCTGAGGCTATACCCCTTCGGACTGTTACTGCCAAGGTGGTTACCAGGGCTCTCCTGGGCATTTTTAGCAGCGTTGGATTCCCTAAGGAGGTTGACTCTGACAGAGGATCCATCTTCATGTCGAGTTACATGAAAACAATGTGGAAAGAGTGCGAAGTAACCTACAAGTTCTCCACCTCCTACCATCCCCAGACCAATGATCTGGTTGAGAGATTTAATAAAACTCCCAAGGGCATGCACGGTGCTTTGGAAGAGCCCCTAAGGAGGAAATGGGATCTCCTCCAACTGTGCCTGCTGTTCGCTTACAGAGATGTTCCTCAACAGGGTGTTGGTTTCAGCCCCGTTGAGTTACTCTTTGGACATCCCGTGAGGGGGCCCCTTGCTTGATCAGAGAAGGTTTGGAAGCCACCCCTCCAGGCCCTGCCAAGCAAGTGGGGGACTATGTGTTAGACCTCAGATGGAGGATGACACAGATGATGGGCTAAGCGACAGCGAATGTTAAGGCAAGCCAGGAATTGAACAAATACTAGCATGACCTTAAAGCATCACAAGTGGCTTGGACTCCAGGACATGAGATCCTTGTGATGGAGTCTACCAATCCTCGAGCTTTGGCAGATAAGTGGACTGGACCCTTCAGGGTCATCTCCAAGTTGGGCAAAGTCAATTATCTGGTTGACATGGGAGTCCCTGGGGTTGCCCCTCAGGTATTCTATGTCAGCAGACACAAGCCTTTCCATAGGCAAGCAGAAGTCTCATGCCTCTTGCTAGCTTCAGAGAAAGAAGCGGATGAGAGTGAGCCCCTTCCTGATTTGCTGCATAGAAACCCTCAGGATGACTCAGCGGAGGGAGTGCATCTCTCTCCAGATCTGACACCAGAGCAGCAGAGGGCCTGCAGGGCTTTGCTCCAACTGTATGCCCCTCTGTTCTCACTGGCACCAGGCCTCACCCTGTGGTGCATGCATGAAATTGACACTGGTCCCAGCGTACCTGTCAAAAGCAGATGCTACAGGATGTCAGACACTGTGAAGAACCACATCCAGGCTGAGGTCGCACAGATGCTGAATCTGGGTGTTATTGAACCCCCAACCAGTCCCTGGTTTAGTCCAGTGATCCTGGTCCCCAAGGCAAGTTCCCAGGCAGGTACCAAGGATTGGCTGTTCTGTGTGGACAACAGAGGGGTCAATGCAGTCACCAAAACTGACGTGCCTCCATTGCCCTGGGCTGATGAGCTTGTGGACACCATAGGTGCTGCCAAATTTGTGAGCACCTTTGACCTTACCTCAGGCTATTGGCAAATAGCTCTGTTGGACCATTCCAAGGAAAAGATGCATGCTCAACACCTGAAGGACTCTACCAGTTTAGAGTCATGCCTTTTGGGTTGAAACATGCACCTGCCACCTTCCAAAGATTAGTCAACCATGCGCTCAGTGGGCTGTAGGCCTTTTGTGTGGCCTACCTAGATGACCTTGCTGTCTACAGTTCCACCTGGGAAGAGCATTTGACTCATTTCGATAAGGTGTTTCAGGCCTTAAAAAGTGCTAACTTCACTATCAAGGCCACCAAGTGCCAGATAGCTCAGGGGAAAGTCACTTATCTTGGTCATGAGATAATAGGGGGTTGAATCCAACCTCTCCCCAGTAAGGTACAGGATGTACATGACTGGGAGACTCCCACTACTCAAACCCAGGTGAGAGCTTTCTTTGGGCCTCACTGGGTATTACTGCAACTTCATGGCGGACTATGGAACCATAGCTGCCCCTCTGACAGCTCTGACTTCGCTCAAGCAACCGAGGAAGGTTACTTGGACAGAGAACAGTCAGAGGGCCTTTACTGACTTGAAGGAAAGTCTGTGTAGGGTATCTTTGTTGTGTGCGCCTGATTACAGGAAACCCTTTATTGTTCAGACTGATGCCTGCGACACCGGAAACGGAGCTGTCTTGTCCCGGTTAGATGACAAAGGGAGAGAACATCCTATCATATTCATCAGTAGGCAACGCAAGGGTAGAGAACTTAGGTGGGCTACTGTTGAAAAGGAATGTTTTAGCATAATTTGGAGCATTAGACGTTTTAGGCCCTACCTTACTTGGTCTACCTTCAAGGCCCAAACAAACAATAAAATGGCTTATGCAGATGAAGGGTGAAAACCCGAAACCACTCAGGTGGTACATTAGCTTGCAAGGGCTAGACTTCACCATTGAGCATAGACCAGGAAAGAGTCATGATAATGCAGATTGCCTATCCAGAAGGTATGTTGAACGTCTGGATGAAGGTGTCAATCTCATGGGAGATTAGACCACCCTAATCTCAGTCTGGGGGAGCCACTGTGATGCTGGAAATGCATTGAAGGACCTCCCTGTCCTTGTCCTGTAGTCCTTCTATCATGTATGTTCTGTGTTATTTTCTGCACAGGAGTCCATGCTGGTCCATGCAGCTCTTCCTCTTTTTGGTTTGGTGTACAGACCCTTGGGATACCCTTATGGCTTGCATGGGTGGGGGTACAACCCTGTACCCCTAGTGTATGTTTTTGGGCACCTGTGTGTGGCCCACAGAGCAGGTTATGGACTGGTGGCAGCTCCATGCTGAATTTGGCAGGTGCTCCGAGTATCCTCCATTTTGCGATACCCAGGCCCTGCCATTGGAATCAGTTGATTCCTGATAGGAGAGAAGATGGCCCCTGCGGCCTCTTATTTTTATTTTTATTTTGTATTTGTTTTATTTGTATAGCGCAAACCAGGCCCAGAGGCTACCGGGTGCATATCTTGAAAACAATGGTTACATAAGTTGCATACAGTGATTACATGACAGTCAATAAATATAGCAAAGAAGGCATAGGTAGGTAGTACAACGATACATGATTTGTCGATTACAACCAGACACAGGTTATCGCGTCACGTTTCAGAGTGTAGCTCGGGCAGTGGAAGAGACTAGCCAACATTTGGCTCTGTGTTTGAATAGGTTGAGGGAGGGGAGGTTTCTGATAGTCAAGGGGACAGTGTTCCACACATTAGCTGCCAGGACTGGGAAGCTCGATCCACCAGCTGTTTGGAGCTTGTATCTCGGTATCAGTAAGCTCTGGTTCAGAGTAGATCTAAGTGAGCGAGCTGGGGTGTACAGCGAGAATCGAGAGGAGAAATAAGTGGGGGCCAAGTTATTCATACATTTGTATGTAATGGCGAGCGATTTTAGTGAGATCCTTTGGGTGACTGACAACCAATGAAGGCTCTTCCTGGTATCTGAAATGTGTGCGGATCTGGGGATGTTGAGGGCTGCCCTGATGGCGTTATTTTGTATGATTTGGAGCTTGTCTAGGTTACACTGATTGGTGCCTGGTACAGTGCATTACAGTAGTCCAGTTTGGACATGACCAGGGTCCTAGCAAGGGTAATACAGTTGTGCGTGGAAAGAAAAGGGCGACATGCTGTGATCAACTTGCAGGTGTAAGCGGCGGCGGCCGCAACTGCATTGGTTTGTCTGTGAAGGGAGAGGGTGGAATCGAGGTAGATTCCAAGCGTTTTGGTATCTTTGGAGACTTTTATTAGGTTGCCATCAATGTTGAAGGAACTGAACATAGGGTTCAACTTGTTTAGTCTTTGCTGAGTACCTAGGATGAGGAGCTCTGTCTTGTCATCATTGAGACAAAGCTCATGTTGGGCCATCCATGTTTGAATGACATGGTAAACGTCATTTAAGGCTTTAGAATCTACTGTGTGATCACCCATGATGGGGATGAGTATCTGGGTGTCATCAGCATAATTCGTGTAGGTGACACCCAGATAGTCAAGGACATCAAATAAGGGTTTAGTAAATACATTGGGTAGGGGATACACACGATCTTTGGGGGACGCCGCAGGGGACTGGTGCAGGATCAGCAGCGGAGGTGGGCGAGAATACCTTCATCTGTCTGTTATCCAGGAAGGATTGAATCCAGTTTGTGGCCGTATCGGAGAAATGAGCTGCAGTTTTTAGATGGTGACAGAGGATTTGGTGATTAACCAAATCAAAGGCCGCAGATAAGTCTAATAGTAGTAACATGGCTAGTTTACCTTTGTCTTTGAGATCCTCAATTTGGGTTTTGAGATCGAGGAGGGCTGTCTCCTTACCGTGCTTAGGTCTGAAGCCAGATTGTCTCATGCCTAGTAGGTTGTTTGATTCCAGATAGTTCTGTATCTGTAGATAGGCTGCTCTATCCAAGATTTTTAGCAGAAATGGGACCATTGTGATGGGCCTGTAGTTGGTTGGAACCTCCGGGTCTAAAGTGGTTTTTTTTAGGAGAGGGATGACCCAAGCATCCTTCAGGTTATTGGGGACCACTCCCGATTGAAAGGAGGCGTTCATAAAAGTGGTGATAAAAGGGGCGAGGTCATGAGCCGAATCCTTGATGATCGGGGCTGGACAGACGTCCCCTTGGCAGTTTGAAGGTTTTAGGTTGCAGATGATTTTTTCAACCTCCAGAACACGGCACCGGGGAGTCAGGGGTAATTATTTTAGGCGGCCTGGTATTACTAAAGATAGGGGTGTGGAGGGTATTTTGTTTGGCGTTGATGTTGGATTGCAAGGTGGATATTTTATTAAGAAGGGCATTTTGTATATTGTTGCACCAGGTGCTGTCCTTAGCGCACGTGTCCGGGGCAGGTGAGGGAGATTCTAGCTCTTTGAGGATTTTAAATAATTCTCTAGTGTTCGATTCTGCCTGGGCTATGCGTGAGTTGTAAGTCTCCTTTTTGGCTTGTAATATGGCCTCCTTGTAGTTAAGAGAGGTGATCAAAAGGGAGGCTTTATTAGTTGCGCTCGGGTGACTTTTCCAAAGTGCTTCGGCCTTGCGCTTTTCTTTGCGCTGTTGGACTGTTGTTTGGCTTTGCGGATCTTTAGTGGAGCTATGCTCTCAATGGCATTGGTCATTAGGCTGTTAAAGGTGTCTACTAAAACAGTAGGGTCCTTGTCCTTATGCTGTGAGGCAAGAGTGTTTAAACAAGGGAGGATAAGAGGAAGCAGTTTTTCCCTGGTGATATCTTTTTTGTTTCTAGTCGGTATGGCGGGGTCTATGGTGGGTGTGGGCTGGGGGTTGGTGGCTGGCAGAAGGAAGGTAATAACATGGTGGTCGGACCAGGCGCAGGCATCGTTAGAGATGACATTGGTGTTACAGTTAAGGTCAGCTAGCCAGTCGAGCGTTCTACCTTTGATGTGTGTAGGATCACAAATGCGCTGCTGGAAGCCTAGGTTGGAAAGGGTGGTGTCTACTTCAGCGGCCATGTGGTCCTTGGGATCTGTGAGACCTAGGTTAAGGTCGCCTAGTAATAGTATCTGAGAGTTAGGCTTGGTGTTAGTCGACAGGGTAGAGGCAACATCATCAATGAATGAGCCCAGTGGGCCTGGCGGTCTCTATATAAGGTGGAGTGTTGCTGTGTTGGTAGGAGAGAGCGATAGTTTCACTGAAAGAGATTCTGCAGAGCTAAGTTGTGTGTGCGGAACAACTCTCATAACAATTTTGTCACTATGTATAAAAGCGACTCCTCCTCCTTTCGACAGGTTGGATTGGCGATCGTTTCTGATAATGGTATAACCCTTGGGTAGTGATAGGGCGAGGAGTGGGCCAGAGGCATCATGTAACCAAGTTTCGGTGATAGCTAGGAAGTCAAGGTTCTGGACGGTGATGAGGTCTGCGATGTCAAGGGCATGAGCTGTGAGGGATCTTGCATTGATAAGGGCTCCCTTTAGTGCTGAGATGGGTGTGGTGGCGAGTAGAGTACTAGGCGTTACGGTTGGGTTGGGCAGTGAGGGGCAGAGCGATTGCGCAAAGTACAGGGTGGTCTGGGCAGTCTAGTTCTAAGTCTACAGTTCCTCTGTTGTAGAGTACATGGAATGTTTGGAGTAGGTTTGGTGGCAAAGTGCTTGAGCCAAAGGGCTGGGTCGTTGAGGTAAGGGTTTGGTGTAGGGTCAGGGTAGTGAAGCATGATTGAAGCGAGAATGAGTTGGCAGTTATGGGAAGTCTTAGAGGTGCTTGTACGGTAGGTGGCAGCAGTGCAAGCTGACAGTCCTAAAGAGACTGTGAGTATAAGGACAGTGCTGGCAAAGGTTCTTAGCTGCATGTCGCAACTTGTATTTCTCAGGGGCTGAGGATGTAGATATATGGGCTCTAGATACAGGGTATAAAGAGATAATGTGGTGCAAATAAGCGACCATCAGAAAAAAATAAATCTGGTCAAAAGGCACAGTACAGGGACATCTTAATTCGAAGTGGCACAATTAGGCAGCCAACAGCAGTGCATAGTACAACAACATCTAAATTCGAAATGGCACTGATAAGCAGCCAACAGCAGAGCAAATCCTGTCAATAGGCACAGTACAGGGGCATCTAAAGTCGGAATGGCACAATTAGGCAACCAACAGCAGTGCATAGTACGCCGACATCTAAATTCGAAATGGCACAGATAAGCAACCAACAGTAGTGCAAATCCTGTCAATAGGCACAGTACAGGGACATCTAGTTTTGATAATGGCGCAATTTAGGCGGCTAGTAGCAATGCAGAACAGTTCACTAGGCACAATACAAGGCATCTAGAATCGGAATGGCATACATAATATACTGGTAGCACATGGGGGCTGTAATGAGAGGCCAGGAGGAGAAGTGCAGATAAGAGAAACACAGTGTGCAACAGTAGGCATAAAGCATGTGGTCCATAATAATTATAGCTGCGAATGGGTGGCAAGGACGTTCAACGAGGGTGAGTCAGGTGGTGGGATACGATGTATCCGGGTGTCACGGCACGTTAGGGGCATGAACAGCACGCGTGTGTGCATCCGTGCGGGATGGTGGCGTAAATTAGGCAGGAGCGAGGGAGATGTGAATAGAATTAGATGGTTCTGGTCAGTAGTTGGGGCTATGTTTGTTACAGGCTTACCTGGAGCAGAACGGGCAGGGATCCTGGCCCTTGGCTCCTGTGGCTCCAGACAGGCTCTCAACAGGCACTGTGCCTTTGTGTGGGTGCCTTCGTTTGGAGCCGGCTCGAGCCTGCCGGCTCGCGATTGGCTGCTTGAAAGAGGCAGGGAGCCAATGGCGCAGGGCGAGGGGGTCTGTTGTTCCTCCTCCTCAGATCCGGGGAGTGCAGGCAGGCACGTCGAAGTCCGGGTCGGCCATTTTAGAGTGGCAATCTCCTCGTGGATGCTAATGGCGGTTAGCACAGATCTTACATGGAGCAGATCTGGTTTGCAGGCGAGGGGGCTCAAATGGACATCCAAAGTGCATGCAAACACTTGGGTGATCCAACCTTGAAATTAGGAAGAGTGTTGGCTGCGGGCGTCCAGCTTCGCAATATTGGTTGCAAATTAGGCAGATAGCCTAATGAAAAAGCAGGTGCACATCAGGGCACCTCTCTTCTGGCCACTACTCCTGTAGTGGGGGGGGGGATTTCTATTGCCTGTTACCATTTTTTCCTGTAGTCCTGGGAACCCCTCACTCTGTCCCTTCCCCCGACTGTTGGGTGGAAGTTCCATATATGGTGTTGTGGGGAAGTCCAGGCTTGTCTGTATGGAGCCTTCCCAGTGACTGTATGTTGTGGGTACGCCCTTGGGGTGGGACATGGGTGAATGGAGTGTGTGACCAATATGCACTTCATGTTGTGGGTGTCTGGTTTCTGGTATGTGACACAAAGACTGAGACAGCCCTGCCCGAAACTGGTATGAATGCAGTGTGGAGTGCTGAATGGCTTGGTGCTTGTCCCAATACACATTCCTTGTGAGTGTCTGGAGGAAGGAGAATGGCCTGAATGCACTGTGAGCCTGATTGGCTGTGGCCTGCCTGAATGCCCTCCTGAATGATCGTTTGCCTGAGGGTGCCCAGCAGAGTAAATGAGATACCAAACAGTATATCTGGGGACCTCTCACTGATGGAAATTGTTCAGAAGCTCGAAGCCGAGCCGGAAGCAGGTGAACCGCTGTTCACTTCGATGCAATCTGAAAGCTGCTGTGCCTTCAGGAACCTGATCCAAGAGAGGACCTGGCTAGGAGACCTCTTCCCGAGCTACGAGTGACCATCGTGCACCAGATAACCTTCAGCAAGGTTCCCTGGAAGTCAGCCTTCGAAAGACTGTCGACCAGAGATGGGGACCGCCGGGGAAACGGAAACTGAAGAGAAACACCCAGACATTCAGTTCACCATCGTCGACCAGTGTTTGGAGGACCGCCGTAACTGCTGGAGGCCCATCAAAGCTGCGTTGCCCAGAAGCAGGGACAGCTTGACGCTGTGCCACCAATGACCGGAGCCGCAACGCTCCATTGCCTTATAACACTTATGAATCAAGGACTCCCTTTTGCTTCACTGTTGACAGCTTTGTCCCACTGGGGAAAGTCAAGGTTGCCAACGAACCGAGGAGAATCCACCGGTGAGTTTCCCATCACCCGAAGACCACAAAGACGCCGACGACCCGACACCCTTGCTGGGCCAAAGTTCTCCATTGACTCTTTGTAGCAACAAACTATCGTCGTCGAAGTGCAACGCACGCCTCACCTTCACAAAATGTCCAAGATCGATCGTCGATGTGCCCCGCCAGGACTGAAACTGCTGCCTCAATGCCTTTGTTCACCTTTTCTTAGAGGGCTCTCAATGATCCGTGGCTCCTGCCTTAAAGGGAGTACACTCAAGAAGGATCCGTTGATGATCCGACGTCAAACTCTGCTAATTCAGGAACATTGGGGTAGCAGAACATTTGTAGAAGGAAATAAGACTCTGCTAAGACAATTTATGGACTGGGCTTGTTTATTATCTTATTCACAGTTTGCCCAGGTGGGGGGATCTTCACACAGAACTGTTCCTAGTGATATGGGCCCAGTATTCCGACAATTGTTTAACCAGCTTGTTCTCCTCCTCAAGTCTATTGTTGGTTAACTTTATTAATTGATTTGTATGCCATTTTGAAACTGTCTACAGTTGATGCATTTTAATGGAATCAAAGAAGTAATTGTGGTACCACATAAAAACTGTATATATTTATCATTTTAGAATTGCCTGAGCACAAAGTGTGTTATTGTATGTGTACATAACCCAAACCTTATTTATATAAAGAACTGTGTTTTCTCTAACATAGTGTGTGGACATTCCTTTGTGGGTGCTTGGGGACTACACTGTATTTAAGAACCAGCCCGCATCACCTCCTGAGAGCTTAAGCCTTGATTGCTTGTCTACATTTACCAAATAGAGGATCTTGGATTGGGTGCTCTGTGCCTTTACTCTGCCATATAGAGAGCAGGAGTACAGATACCCCCTCCAGTCTTTACAGTAACGGAACCAATAAGGCAGCGCAGGAGAACCGTGGCACCTTGGAGGCCCCTGCAGGAGTGAAGGCAGAACAGCAGAGCGGCCCTAGAGTCTGCGCACTAACGGGATCCTGCAGAGCGCCCAACTCCGGGACTGCGAGTGTGGTAAGTGCATGACATGAATACATGCGAAACCACAGGCCTCGAATACATGGAGTCCCTGCAGCATTAATCACAGAGACGGTGTTCGCAGCCAAGGACAAGGGCAGGTGGAAAATTCCTGATTCCCGAGGCAGTGAGCCACCTGTGAACCACGGAATAAAATCCTCATAATTGTAGACAGAAAGGCTCATTTTTGTGGTCCTGCACACGTGACCTAGCAGAGCCAAACAATGGCTATTTACTCATGGTGAGAAGAGGAGCTGTTCTCAGTGAAGTAGATAAGATCGATACATACATTGACCACCCAAACCTGCAAACTGCAGGCACTCTCTCAGGCTAGGTGATCAGACCAGTGGCAACAATGGGAACGCATAGCCTCTCTCATTACCTTGAAAAGGTATTCCGAGTGATGAGAATGAAACAGGGTCCCAGGCCTGTGGGGGACCCGCTCCAGCCAATCCAGATGCTCTGATCATGACCCTTACAATTGGACAGATTTGTGGATTATAAGGATAATGTGGTGTCCCCTGTGCTTATCTGCCAGTGGGCAAAGGCAGTCAACTTGAACTGGGTTACTGGTTAGCCGACCCAGCCTTACGCCCATAGCCAGTGGAACCATTAGTGAGGCTTCTTTTGAATATCATACCATGAGAAGGAAATCACTCTGAAGGGCTGACAATTTTGAAAAGTTTAGAGACTGACAATTTTGAGAAATTAGGCAATACAAGATTAAATTAGATGCCCGGGATCATACATTGGTTAAGGGGTGAAGCTGGGATTTGTGCCAACGCTGCAATTTCAGCATTAGATACATAAGAAGAAAGATCAAATAATGGGCTAAATGATGCCACCATCATGCGAGAAGGCAAACTTGACAGAAGACAGCACACTAATGTACAAGATATTAGATGCTATGACCGGAAACACTCTATTGTCTGCTGGCAAAGCCAGGATACAAGCATGAATGCTTTGGCTCCATATTTGGATACTTATTCACCTCTTGGACTAACAGTTTATGCTAATCATTGGGGTGATTGCCTAGGTTTTACAAAACCATATCTGAACGAGCCAATTTCTAGACCTTCACCAGACACGTTTGTTTTTATGGCAACCCCTATCTGATGCAAGGATATTGTTGATAATATCACCTGTTGTGCTCCCAAAACCAAGTACATGTGCTGGCCGGTTTATAAACTTCAGACATAGCAAAGGCTCCGCCATCCTTACAGGAATGTGTTATTCTAATTTTGCATATGGACACGTGTCTCTTCTCTACAATGAGTGGTTAGCACACTGAGATAACTTCAGAAACATAGTGACACTCAATTTATCAATATGCATTTAAACTTTGAAAGTTGCACATGATCAACCTAATTCCCACAGGAAGGAAAGAATGCTACAGGACTTGTGCCGTATGGAACAATACACAAACGACATATTCCACAGTGAACACAGAAAGCATTACATGATTAATTGATCAAGGCAGAATGTATTTGTCAAAACAGAAAGGCAATGGGTTTAGAGCCTCAGCAGCATGCCATAACATATCTTGACGCGTGCTATTTAAGTATGTTGAACAATGGAATATTCTTTAGATCAGGCATCCTTGTCGGGCCCCCTCCAAAGCGGGGGCCCGGGGCCTGGGGCAAGTGTCCCTTTTGCTCTCCCATAAAAACGTCTCTGGGGTGGGGCAGAGCAGGACATCTCCCCCTATTCTCAGTAGGCTGGGACAGAGAAGAACAGAGTCGCCTATTCCCACTAGTGGGAGGCAGAAAAGACCAGCTTTGCCTATACTTAGTGGGGCCGAATAGGGCGCCTTGCCATAGTCTGACCCTAGTGGGACAGAGGATGAGTTCTTGTTTTCTTTCTAGAGTGCAGCAGAGAAAGTCGATTTCCCTCTTCTCATCCTGGTGAGGCACAGAAGGACTGCTTCTGATATTCATACCCTGGTGGGGAAGAGATGGACGGCTTCCCCTATTTCCACCTGGATGGGGCAGAGAAGGGCAGCTTGCCCTTTACTCACCATGGTTGGGTCACATGAATGGCTTGCGTAATTGTCATCTTGGTGGGGCAGGGAAGGACAACTTCCCCATTTTCAGGTGAGCAGGGCACAGTAGGATGACTTCCCACAAGGCAGCTTCCCCAGATCTCTCAAGGGCAAAGAAGAGTAGAATGAGGTCCACTCCTCTCTCGGGTTAGGGGAGAGAAGGCAGACTTCCTCTACCCTCTCATGTTTGGGGCAAGTGAAGTGCGGCTTCCTGTGCTCTCTCAGCTGGGGGGAAGTGAAGGGTGGATTCCTTACTCTCGCAGCTTGGGGGAAGTGAAGTGTGGATTCCTTATTCTCTCAGGTTGGGGAAAGTGAAGGGTGGATTTCTCTACCCTCTCAGGTTGGCGGAAGAGAAGGGTGGCTTCCTGTTCTCTCTCAGGTTGGGGGAAGTGAAGGGTGGATTCCTTACTCTCTCAGCTTGGGGGAAGTGAAGTGTGGATTCCTTACTCTTTCAGGTTGGGGGAAGTGAAGGGTGGATTCCTTACTCTCTCAGCTTGGGGGAAGTGAAGTGTGGATTCCTTACTCTCTCAGGTTGGGGAAAGTGAAGGGTGGATTCCTCTACTCTCTCAGGTTGGCGGAAGTGAAGGGTGGCTTCCTGTGCTCTCTCAGGTTGGGGGAAGTGAAGGGTGGATTCCTTACTCTCTCAGCTTGGGGGAAGTGAAGTGTGGATTCCTTACTCTCTCAGGTTGGGGAAAGTGAAGGGTGGATTCCTCTACTCTCTCAGGTTGGCGGAAGTGAAGGGTGGCTTCCTGTGCTCTCTCAGGTTGGGGGAAGTGAAGGGTGGATTCCTTACTCTCTCAGCTTTGGGGAAGTGAAGTGTGGATTCCTTACTCTCTCAGGTTGGGGAAAGTGAAGGGTGGATTCCTCTACTCTCTCGGGTTGGCGGAAGTGAAGGGTGGCTTCCTGCGCTCTCTCAGGTTGGGGGAAGTGAAGGGTGGATTGCTTACTCTCTCAGCTTGGGGGAAGTGAAGTGTGGATTCCTTACTCTCTCAGGTTGGGGGAAGTGAAGGGTGGATTGCTTACTCTCTCAACTTGGGGGGAGTGAAGTGTGGATTCCTTACTCTCCCAGGTTGGGGGAAGTGAAGGGTGGATTGCTTACTCTCTCAGCTTGGGGGAAGTGAAGTGTGGATTCCTTACTCTCTCAGGTTGAGGGTAGTGAAGGGTGGATTCCTTACTCTCTCAGCTTGGGGGAAGTGAAGTGTGGATTCCTTACTCTCTCAGCTTGGGGGAAGTGAAGTGTGGATTCCTTACTCTCTCAGGTTGGGGAAAGCGAAGGGTGGATTCCTCTACTCTCTCAGGTTGGCGGAAGTGAAGGGTGGCTTCCTGTGCTCTCTCAGGTTGGGGGAAGTGAAGGGTGGGTTGCTTACTCTCTCAGCTTGGGGGAAGTGAAGTGTGGATTCCTTACTCTCTCAGGTTGGGGAAAGTGAAGGGTGGATTCCTCTACTCTCTCAGGTTGGCGGAAGTGAAGGGTGGCTACCTGTGCTCTCTCAGGTTGGGGGAAGTGAAGGGTGGATTCCTTACTCTCTCAGCTTGGGGGAAGTGAAGTGTGGATTCCTTACTCTCTCAGGTTGGGGAAAGTGAAGGGTGGATTCCTCTACTCTCTCAGGTTGGGGGAAGTGAAGAATGGCTTCCTCTACTGTCTCATGTTTGGGAAGGAAAGGGGTGGCGTCCTCTACTCTCCCTGTTTTGGGGAAGTGAAGGGTGGATTCCTCTACATTCTATGGTTTCAGGAAGTAAAGGGTGGCTTCCTCTACTGTCTCGGGTTTGGCGGAAAGAATGGGGGCTTCCTCTATCTTCTCACGTTTGGGAGAGAACATGGAGGGTTCCTCTGCTTTCTCGGGTTGGGGGAAGTGAAGGGTGGATTCCTCTACTCTCTCAGGTTGGGGTAAGTGAAGAATGGCTTCCTCTACTGTCTCATGTTTGGGAAGGAAAGGGGTGGCTTCCTCTACTCTCTCAGCTTGGGGGAAGTGAAGTGTGGATTCCTTACTCTTTCAGGTTGGGGGAAGTGAAGGGTGGATTCCTTACTCTCTCAGCTTGGGGGAAGTGAAGTGTGGATTCCTTACTCTCTCAGGTTGGGGAAAGTGAAGGGTGGCTTCCTGTGCTCTCTCAGGTTGGGGGAAGTGAAGGGTGGATTCCTTACTCTCTCAGCTTGGGGGAAGTGAAGTGTGGATTCCTTACTCTCTCAGGTTGGGGAAAGTGAAGGGTGGATTCCTCTACTCTCTCAGGTTGGCGGAAGTGAAGGGTGGCTTCCTGTGCTCTCTCAGGTTGGGGGAAGTGAAGGGTGGATTCCTTACTCTCTCAGCTTTGGGGAAGTGAAGTGTGGATTCCTTACTCTCTCAGGTTGGGGAAAGTGAAGGGTGGATTCCTCTACTCTCTCGGGTTGGCGGAAGTGAAGGGTGGCTTCCTGCGCTCTCTCAGGTTGGGGGAAGTGAAGGGTGGATTGCTTACTCTCTCAGCTTGGGGGAAGTGAAGTGTGGATTCCTTACTCTCTCAGGTTGGGGGAAGTGAAGGGTGGATTGCTTACTCTCTCAACTTGGGGGGAGTGAAGTGTGGATTCCTTACTCTCCCAGCTTGGGGGAAGTGAAGTGTGGATTCCTTACTCTCTCAGGTTGAGGGTAGTGAAGGGTGGATTCCTTACTCTCTCAGCTTGGGGGAAGTGAAGTGTGGATTCCTTACTCTCTCAGCTTGGGGGAAGTGAAGTGTGGATTCCTTACTCTCTCAGGTTGGGGAAAGCGAAGGGTGGATTCCTCTACTCTCTCAGGTTGGCGGAAGTGAAGGGTGGCTTCCTGTGCTCTCTCAGGTTGGGGGAAGTGAAGGGTGGATTGCTTACTCTCTCAGCTTGGGGGAAGTGAAGTGTGGATTCCTTACTCTCTCAGGTTGGGGAAAGTGAAGGGTGGATTCCTCTACTCTCTCAGGTTGGCGGAAGTGAAGGGTGGCTACCTGTGCTCTCTCAGGTTGGGGGAAGTGAAGGGTGGATTCCTTACTCTCTCAGCTTGGGGGAAGTGAAGTGTGGATTCCTTACTCTCTCAGGTTGGGGAAAGTGAAGGGTGGATTCCTCTACTCTCTCAGGTTGGGGGAAGTGAAGAATGGCTTCCTCTACTGTCTCATGTTTGGGAAGGAAAGGGGTGGCGTCCTCTACTCTCCCTGTTTTGGGGAAGTGAAGGGTGGATTCCTCTACATTCTATGGTTTCAGGAAGTAAAGGGTGGCTTCCTCTACTGTCTCGGGTTTGGCGGAAAGAATGGGGGCTTCCTCTATCTTCTCACGTTTGGGAGAGAACATGGAGGGTTCCTCTGCTTTCTCGGGTTGGGGGAAGTGAAGGGTGGATTCCTCTACTCTCTCAGGTTGGGGTAAGTGAAGAATGGCTTCCTCTACTGTCTCATGTTTGGGAAGGAAAGGGGTGGCTTCCTCTACTCTCCCGGTTTTGGGGAAGTGAAGGGTGGATTCCTCTACTGTCTCAGGTTTGGTGGAGAGAAGGGAGGCTTCCTCTAACCTCTCACTTTTGGGGGAGAACATGGAGGCTTCCTCTACTCTCTCTGGTTTGGGGAAGAGAAGGGTGGCTTCATCTATTCTCTTGGGTTTGAGGGAGAGAAGAACGGATTAGTCTAGTCTCCCAGGTATGGGGAAGAAAGCAGTGGCTCATTCTACTCTCTCGGGTTTGGGGGAGAGAAGGGTGACTTCCTCTACTCACTTGGGTTTAAGTGAGGGAAGTGTGGCTTCCTCTACCCTCTTAGGCTAGGTGGAAAGAAGGGTGGTGTTGTCTACTTTCTTGGGTTTGGGGGAAAGAAGTGGGGCTTCACCTACTGTCTCGGGTTTGAGGGGGAGAAGGATGACTTCCACTAGTGTCTCGAGTTTGGGGGAGAAGGGTGACTTCCTCTACAATCTCGGGTTTGGGGGAAAGAAGGGAGGCTTCCACTGTTGTCTTGGTTTTGGGTGGGGACAAACGTGGCTTCCACTACTCTCTCCTGTGCGGATTTTAGAAGGATGCCTTTTACTACTATCTGTTTCTAAGGGATAATAAGAGGCTTCCCACTCCTCCCTCCTGTACAAGGGGTGGCACGAGATTCCCCTGCTCTCGCCTATGTGGGAGAGAGTATGCGAGATTCCTTGACCTCCAGGCACTGAATGGAGCATGTTTTGCCCGAATAGACACTGTAAGTGGCTTGGGGCAATTGCATACACACTGCAGGCGGCGGGGCTGTATGGACGACATTGCGAGGAGGCTTGGACAAATGGGCAGACAGTGTTTGATGCAATGGGCACTAGACACTGTGGAAGGCGTGGGACACATAGGCACGGTGAGTTGCGTGTGGGCAAATATACTGTATGAGGCGCTTTACATGGACAGACACTTCTAGGAGGTTGAGATGCGTGGACTGACAGTTTGAGGAGGTTGGGACAAATGCACAGTGTTAGGTGCAAGATGCACTAGAGAGTGTGAGTGGGTAGCGACACATAAACAGCGTAAGAGGTTCGGGACACAATGACAGACGATAGAAAGAGTGGGGGTGACTTTGAGCTAGGAACAAGAGAATGGGAAACCGTCCGGGACAATATGGATTGCTCCCTGCCTCCTGTCCACTCCATCCTGATTTTTTATATGCAATAAAGTGCAAGCGCCAAGAAGCAATTTAGCTCAGTGTGCGCTATATGAACTTTGTACAAGGGATTAAGTTATACTGCAACTTTCCGACACCAAAATGTGTCCATAGCCTTATTTAAAACCGAATTATGTTGGCACAGTCTCCATCTGGGTTTCTGACTTCTACTAGTAAACACTGCATCGATAACTTCAGGGTGGCAGCAGACAACAGGCCTGGTCATTATGCACTAGGTCACTTTAGCTAATCAGGCGTTGGCATCCTTTGCCTGTTGCCGTGGCAACCTACGATTTCAGATGCACGGCCAGTCCTGATCATCCGCATCTGTTTAGCGTGATTGAGAAAGGGGTAAAGATGACCGTCTTATCTCCGAGTGGGAAAGGGCAGGCCGGCGGTTGCCTGGGACTCTGACCCAATCGCATTTCCGCTCTATCTTCTCTGCCCACCTGCGCGCGGGGAGAAAATGTCACCCTGGACGCACACGTCGTGTCTCGCTGGAGTTTAGAGATAATACCGCCTGCCACGCCAGTGCCATCCAAGGCACCCATATGGACGGCACGGCCTGGGAAGTTGGGCATGACGTGCGTGGGTCAGCGGGGCAGCATTGGTAGATATTCCCGCTGACCATTCACGAGTTGCTTGACGCTGACGGGGCCCAGTTTCACCATCTGGGTTTGGGGACTTAGGACCATAAGTATAATCCTAACCACCGAGGTTTTTTTCCAAGGGAAGGGGCTGGGCTAGTGCATTACCTTGACCTGGTTGCGAGAAAGTTGTGCCTTGTTCACAAAGGTCACCAGGACATTCTCATTCAGATGGCCACGTTTGCCTCTTCTCCGCCCCTGCGTTCATTCATTTGCACAAGCGAGGGGAAAGAAGGGGCATTTTCACACATTGATTCACAAAGGGGGTGATCTGCTAGGTGTGTGACCAGAGAGACTGTGGCGAATTGGGTTCTGCTCTGCAGGAGTACAAGGCTGAGTAGGGGTAAAAAGGCCCACTCAGCCCTCACACTTCTACAAACCAAGAGCCAATGCAATCATAAGGGTAAAATAGCGCCAATTCAGATATATACCTCCTCCGCCTTTTGTGGTAACGTGGGCCAAGGGAAGGCTGTGCTCTTAAGAGGGGTGTGAAGGTGAACCAGTAGTGACCCAAACAACTGAATATCAAAGTCCAAGGGAATTCCAATGAAGGTTCTTTAAAAATATATATACTTAAATCAAACACACCATCTGCAAAAGAACGAATAAACAACACTACACAAAAGCCCACGCGGAAGGAAGAACAGAAAAGATGCAGCAGACTGAGGAAAGCAGTATTAAGTGCACGCAAAAGTTCAAATTGATTTAGGGGTGCAACCACCAACGTCAGTGTGTTCCCTCTTGTTCAAGGTGCAGTGAACACAGAGGGACCGGTTTGGTGCGGTAGAGCAGGGAGCTTTGGTTGGTGTGGCCCTTTGGTTTCTGTGAGGTCCCTCAGGATGGACCTGAGGACCGGATGGTTCAGTTCAGAGTCTGCTCGCCCAGCTTTACGAGATTCCGGTAGAGTGGTAGGTCCTGGTCCATGGCAGAAGTGATTCCCGATGGGGCTTGGGAGTGCGTAGGGGACAGGTCTTCCTTCTGCCTTGGAAGGCTCCTTCTTCACCTCAGGCTGAGGGCTTTGGAAAAGAGCAACTTTCCAACAGGAAGTCCAGATAGTTATTCAGGGTGAATATGCAGCCTTAAGAGATCCAAGAGGATCTGAGGGAATCTGAGGAAGGTGTGAGATATCCCTCATTGTAAAGGCAACAGTCCTCAGGTGATTGGCCTAAAGTTAGCCTGTCTTAGTTGTCCAATCCCTGCTCTTGGATGGAGTGGACTTTGTGTGATGAATCAACTTCCGTGGACCCAGTGGTCCAGGCATGAATATCGGTTTCTAATCCATCAATCAGCCCCAGACATCTAACACACCAAAGGGATCAAAAAAGATTAGAAACCCAAGCAAATTATAAACCTCCTTGTCCAATTTTGGTAATGTGGACAGAATGGCAGGCTTATCTCTGAAAGGTTGTGGATCGTTGGTTAGGTGCAGCACGGCGAAACTGCAATTATTACCCAATGATAAAAGGTACTGTCCAGTCAAGGTTCTATCAAAAATATCTACTTTATTTATATCACAACAGACAGTTCTAGCAACAGTACGAAATACAACCCATCCTGCAGAGGATTGGAGAGGACAGGCAGTTTCAAAGAAGGAAAAGGGATGCACTCTGGATACTGACAGGAGGGTAGTCAGTATGGTTAAATATCACAACAGTTTAAGGTTAGTTGGCTTCTGCACCAAGGGAGCAATGGGTCTTAAAATGTCTCTAGGGGCCTTCGAGAAGGACCAGGGGGACAGAACCAAAAATGTACCTTGTGCTGTAGGTGTTCTTGGTGCTTGACAGGGTGAATCAGTTTCAGGGCGCTTTGCAGCTTCTGTGACAGAGTTGAAGATGGGAGACAGCTGCCGGTATCAGGCGGCAAACAGTTTGGTGAGCGAACCTGGATGGATGGTTGCAGGCTGGTCTACATGGCAGCTCCGGGTCAGGAATCGTTGTCTCACTTCTGGCCAGCGGTCCTAAAGAACTGGCCAAGGCATCTCCAAAGTCTTTAAGCAACTGTGGCGTGATAACGGTCAGTGTTGCAGTCGGTTTCAGCCGGTTGCAGCTCAAGGGACTCGACTTTCTCGAAAAAGTGTTAAGGTGAACGTCCATAGGTACTGGTTAAGGCACTTCTCCCAGCATCTTCAATGGGCTTGTGTCATCCTTTAAGGCCAACGGCCCAAAGCTGAGGAGTGTGTTGCAGGCAGTTGCCTTGTCCTTCCTTAGCTTTGGGTTCAGAGACTCTCTGGTACTTCCCACCGTGGAAGCTTGCTGCAGAACCTAGCAGGGCCTGCTGTGTGCTGGCTGGGTACCGGTTCTGGAGCTACTGGAAGATTCTCTGGGTTTGGTATCTCCCTCGGTACCCTAGGAGATGGTTAGGGGAGGGATATTGCTTCCCTCATGGAGGTCCCGGCCTTCCTTCACTGGTGGAAGATGTAAGGCAGACTGTACCTTCAGCCAGGGTCCAACTCCTTGCAAAGTCTTCAGATGATCTACCAAAAGAGGGGCTCAGCCCTCTTTTAAAGCCAAATGGACCACAGTGATTGGTGTAGCCTAAGCCTACCTTACAGGACCTATCCGGGGGCCCCCTAATAACAATCTTATGAATGCATGAGGTCATAACCAGAGTGCTTTGTAACAGGAGTGGTAGAGGCCTGAAAACATGCGATACTAAGTCCCACCATCTACATGTATTTTGTGGATCAAAGAGTCTCTCTGGTTAATGAAGCTCTGTGTGATTCCTGATTAAAGCGGCAGGTCTCCCTTGAAGCTGTGGAGAGACCACACTCTCTGGCTCCTGCAAACCACATCCTCGTACCTTATGAATGGGGTCCCCCTGTTGGGTGAACTACTGTAAACATGCAGTCCCAAAAATGACAGTTCACTGTCAATTGATACTGAGGGTGGGAGCAGGCTTCAGTTTGACACAGTTGCATATGAAAGGTTGTTGGGGTTTTCTGTCTCCTTTGCTAACCTCTGCAGCCAGGCCCCATGTGGACCTGTTTGAAGTACATTCTATTTGTATGTTAATTCACTGCCAGCAGCTGCAGAGCCCAACAAAAGAGCAGGGCTGATCCATGGAGCCTTTGTTAGTTAATCAGGCTGGCCATTCCAGGGGGAAGATTTGGTCCTTCTGGAGAGCCATCGTGTAACCCTGGCTGTCATATCCCAAATAAATATGACAAGGGGGACAGTGCCTGTAGGCTGTGTTCACCCAGAGTACACATGTCTCTGCGTTTGTAATGCTCTGAGCGTAGGAAAATGTGTGTGGATTATCCCCACATATTTTTAAAGTTGGTCTACCATCATTCCATTTAATTAAACATTTCAAAAAAGTCCAGTGAGCTCATACCCACCCTGCAGCTGGTTGAATTCCTCACATGCCCCCCAGCCTCAGCATGTGAACCACCACCCTACTGAGGGTCTGGTTCATCATCTAGGCAGAAGTACTAGCTGATGCCTTCTGCATTTCCATGCTGGAGGCCTGGCTTGTTCTGGATGTCCATATGTAATCCCTGTAGGCATATTGCCCAATGGAGCATGGCCTTTAACCATAAAAAAGGCTGGTGGTGTGTTTGGATAGTAAGGTGCGACCCAAAGGTGCAGGGTTTCAGCTTCTTCACTGTCCACCGGACCACGTACGCCTCTTCTTCAACAATGGCCAAGTTCCTTTCCCTTTTTGTCTATCACCTGCCAATGTAGGCAACTGGTTGCTCTATCCCTTGAGAGTTCAGCTGCACTAACACTGCTCCAATACCACAATCACAGGCACCTGTCTGGATAATGAACTCCTGACCATAATCTGGCATTTTCAGAACTCAGGCCCTTTACATTCCATCAAAGTTACCTTCTTTGGTATAGTTACGTCATTCAGGGGCATGGCAATGGTCCCATATCCCTTGATGAACGACTGATAGTACCCGGTGAGACCTAGAAGGGCTGTCACCTGTGTCTGTGTGGTGGTGATGCCCCAATCCTTCACAGCCTGTACCTTCACTTCGAGAGGTTGTTTCTTACCTCCACTGACCTGCTGGTCTAGGTAAGTCAATATGCCATTCACTAACTGGCACTTGGTGGCCTTGATATTCAGACCTGCATTCTGCAGTGCCTGAAGCACTTGTTTCAGGTGGGATAAGGGGTCCTCCCAGGCATGGCTGTAAACAGCAATGTCATCTAAATAGGCGACACTGATGTTTTCCTGTCCAGACAAAACCTGGTTAGCCATCCTCGGAAAAGTGGCAGGGGCATTCTTCAATCCGAACGGCATCACAGTGAAATGATGTAATTCTGGGTTGAGAATGCTGACCTCTCTCTCGCTCCGTCTGTCAAGCCGACCTGCCAGTGCCCTGCCGCGAGGTCAAAGGTACTCATGTACTTGGCAGCGCTGAGCTTGTCTATAAGGTCATCTACCCGATGAATGGGGTGAGCATCTGTCTTCATGACAGAATTGAGCCTCCTGTAGTCCACATAAAAGTGGACTTCATTCTTCCCACCACTGGTCTTTTTAGGGACCAGTACCTCTGGGCTAGCGTAGAGGCTATGGGATGGCTCTATCACTCCTAGGGACAGCATCTTGGAAATGTCCTTTTTGATGGTGTCCCTCACCTCATTCGCCATCCGTTGAATCCTTCTCTTTACTGGCTTACTGTCTCCCATGTCCACATTATGGGTGCACCAATCTGCAACCTGGAGTCAGCCAAAACAGACCGGCAAGCTGTGCCAGTAAACGGCAACAGTCTGTCAGTTGCTGTTCCGACAGGCCAGTTGCAAGGTTGACACATTCAACTGACCCATATGTGGCTTCAGTGTGCAGGAGGTCTGGGAGGGGGATCTGTCTCCTCCGCCTTTCCATCTGTCACTAACGCCACAACTAAGTCATCCTGGCTATAATGGGGTTTTAGCCAGTTGACGTGAAAGACCCTGCACATCTGTTTAGGTCCTTTCATGTCATTAAGATAATTTAATCACTGACTTTTTCCAGCACACAGTAAGGCCCGGTCCACTTGTACTGAAGGACACTGGGTTTGACAGGCTCCATAATCCACACCCACTGGCCTGGAGAATAGATTGTCAATGTGTTATTTTGGTTGTGCCAGTGCTTCATCAGCTCCTGGCTGGCTTTTAGGTTTTACGTCAACTGTTCCATGTACTTTGCCATTCTAGACGAAGGCCAAGTACATAGCCAACCACATCTTGCATAGGAGCTGAGGGGTTGCCCTCCCATCCCTGTTTCACTAGACTCAGGGGACCTCATAAAGGGTGTCCAAACAGAAGCTCATACAGTGCTAAACCCTACTGCGTTCTGTGACACCTCTCTGTAGGCGAACAGTAAGCATGGCAGGAAAAAATCCTATTTTCTCCTCATGTGCTCTTCCAATCCACCTATCATGCCTTTCAGGGTCTTTTGGAACCGCTCACCAAGCCTGTTTGTTGATGGAAGGACGTAGAAAATCTGTAGGTGACTTCACACGTTTCTCACATAGCCTTTATATACGCTCATATGAAGTTTGATCCCCTGTCAGAAAAAACTTCCTTGTAGAATCCAACACAGGAGACTATCCCAAGCAGAGCCTTCACAACTATGGGGTCTTTGATGCTCCTCAACGGGGCAGCCTCAGGGTACCTTCTGACATACTCGACCACCACCAAGATGTATCTGTTCCCGGTGCTAGTTTGAGGATCCAAAGGACCCACAATATCTATGCCTATTCTCTCAAAAGACAGCCCAACCACCGGTAGTGGTGACTTGCTAAAGGAATTTGGTGAGCAAAATCCAAAAGGAACTTTCTGTGGCATTGGGGAATCCTTAACCTTCTGGTGCTCTCCCCCTCAGAGTCTTTTGGCTCACTGAACAAGAGTCCATCCTCCCAGTACACTTTGAACAGTCTAGGGACCTCGCCCCTAGCCTGCTCCTCTGCCTACTTCTGCAGGCCTCCCTGAGTGGGACACTCTTTCTGGTCTTTAAAGAAGTCAGACTCTTCAGATCTTCGCTCACCTGGTTCTCCACCTCAGGTTCCTTCACTGCACCAGGCAACTCTGAAGTCACTGAGTCCCCGGCTACCAAAGTAGGGTCCTCAGTGGCTACTGGCCCCTCTCTCACAGGAGTAGGCGACTTAGCAGTCTGCAGAACTGGACCAGGGGCTACCAGCCATGACGGTCCCTCAAACAAGCCCTCCATAAGCACTCCAGGCCCTAAGGCTCTGAGAGTATTCAATCTGGAGCCCTCTTTGGCCTTCGATTGGGTAGCTGCTGTGACTATCTCGGGGTCAGTAAGATCATTACCAAACAGACATGGGACAGGGATGGGGTCTTTCACCGCTACATGGTGTTGGGTAATTTCATCTCACCAGCTGAGCTCTACTATCACCAAGGGGCACTTACTCTTTCCATCAAATCCACTGATCCTACAATCAAGCCCATCAATATACTGGCCTGGCTGTACTAACTGCCGGGTGACAACAGTGAGTCTAGCTGTGGTGTCTCTAACCGCAGGTGTTTTGTGTCCATTGAATACACATGTTCTAAATAGAGTTAAGTATTATTGGGAAATGGGATCTCTTCTAGAGACCTGATACCATTGCCACTCAGTGTAACCAATTCACATTGGGCCACTCCTTGGACTAGTGGAAAGTCCTCCTCTAAGAAGACCACACTAATGATGGCCCCCTCTATGAGTCCAACATTCAATATGGCTTGCTTGCGTAAGCCCTTGCAAGCAGGATCCCCTTTCCTATGGCCCAGCTCCTGACACACAAGACAATCTTTGGGTGGTGAGAACGTAGGTGTCCCATTGTTAGGGGTGCCTGCGCTCTTCTTTTCAGTGTTTACGGCTGAACTAAAGTATTGGGATTTCCCTTCATTCCTTTGGGGAGATGACTTCAAAGAGGAGTGGATTGGACCTTCGTCCTTCGCATCCTTGTTAACTTTGTTGTCCAGAGATTTCTCTTCTGGTTTAGGTGTGCTCGGCTGAGCCTTTTTCTGGACTTGAGTACATATAAACCAGTCGGAAGCCTTTGCAAGCTACCTATGGTCTGTAATAGTCTTGTCCACAAGATGCTGGTGTAGGTCAACCTCACAATTCTTCAATACATGCTCAGACGCAATCCCATTGTACATCCCTTCAAATGTGTCATCTTTGTTACCAGACACCCACCTGCTCAGATATTTCAATGATAAGTCAGTGAAAGCTTCAAATGTCCACCCACTTTTCTTTCCATGCTCTCTGAAGCTCTTGAGATACTGTTCAGAGGTTTTACAGAACTTCCAGAGGAGGGCCAGCTTCATGCTTGCATAAACGGGCCATTCCTCAGGAGTTAACTGAAGAATTGCATCAGTCCCTGGTGTCGGTAAGTGATTCATCAGGGCTGCAGGCCACAGTACCTCGTCCACCTCCTGTAGCTGTAAGGCAAGTGCAAGCTCTTCAAACCAGTAAAAAATATCCTTACCCACTTTGTAAACCTGCACTAAGTCTTTAGAGATGTGCCGCCAGAGCTCATTGCGGGCACCCTGGTTGGAGCCACTACCACTGATTTTGCTGGAGGTGGATCTGTTGGCCTCTGTCTTCTCTTTGAGTGCTAGCTTGCGCAGCTCTCTGGTGACCATCTCCCGCTGCTTCTTTTCCTTTAGCTCTAGTCTCCTTTCCTCCATCAGGAGCTTGCTAGTCATTAACAGCCGGAACAATTACCGGGCTACTTACAGACCATGCTGAAACCTGGGACTCTTTGGGATGTCGCTCTAGCCCCTGCCCTCACTGACACTGTAGAGTGTTAGGAAACCACACTTGCCCCCGGAGGGATGGTTGGCGATAAACACTGCTCATGCTGTCTTCCTTGTCATCTTCCACTGCCCCTCATGGAAGGTCTTCTTCATTCGGGTACACAGGGCCTAGCCCATCCCGTGGGGTCTTCTCTCCAGCCGCCCTCACTTCTACCCAGGCTTGGAGTCTGGTCAGCAACTTAGGTTTATTAACCTTGATGCTGTGGGGAAGTGCCCTCTCTTGACATATGATGTGCAGGACATACTTGGTCATGGTTTTCACAATCCGTATGTCAAGATCCATGATTATTACAAATACCTAGCAGTGTCTAAATGTTGCTTGCAGCAGTACTTTTATCCTTGGGTGACCTAGTTGTGCGCAAGGCTCCAACTAGACCCCAACTGACTGCCACCAATGTGACGAATCAACTTCAGGTGCACAAGAGGTCCAGGGATTAATATCAGTTTCTAAACCATCAATCAGCCCCACACCTTTAGTATAGCAAAAGGGACCAGAACAGAGTGGAAACACAAGCAAATTATAAACCTCCTTAACCCAATGTTGGTAACTTGGACAGAACAGCTGGCTTATCTCCGAAAGGTCATTGATCGTTGGTTAGTTACAACACAGCAAACATACACTTATTACCCAATGATAAAAGGGACTTCCCAGTCAAGGTTGTATCAAAAATATCGACTTTATTTATATCACAACAGACAGTTCTAGCAACACTATGAAATACAACCCACCCTGTAAATGAATGCAGAGGACAGACAGTTTCAAAGAAGGAAAAGGGATGCACTCTGGATACTGACAGGAGGGTAGTCAGTATCGTTAATAATCACAACAGTTTAACGTTACTTGGCTTCAGCACCAAGGGATCAATGGATCTTAAAATGTCTCTAGGGCCCTTGAGAGAAGGACCAGGGGGACAGAACCAAAAATGTACCTTGTGTTGTAGGTGTTTTTGTTGCTTGACAGGGTTGAGTCGGCATCAGGGTGCTTTGCAGCTTCTGTGACCGAGTTCAAGATGGGAGACACTTGTGGGTATCAGGCAGCAAACCGTTCGGAGAGCAAAGCTGGATGGATGACTGCAGGCTAGCCTACATGGTGGCTCGGAGTCAGGAATCAATCATTGTTTCAGTGCTGGTCAGCGGTTCTGAAGCACTGGTTGAGGCTTCTCAGAAGTCTTTAAGTGACTGCGGCATTACAACAGTCAGCGTTGCTGTCAGTTGCAGATCGAGGGACTCGACTGGCTCCAAAAATGTCCCTTAAGGTGGACGTCGGTAGATGCTCGTCGAGGCACTTCTCCCAGCTTCTTCAATGGGGATGTGTTGTCTTTTAAGATGGTTGGCCCAAAGCTGAAGAGTGTGTTGCAGGCAGGTGCGTTGTCCTTGGTTTTGGGGTCAGAGTCTCTCTGGCAGTTCCCACCTAAAAAGCTTGCTGCAGAGCCTAGCATGGCATGCTGTGTGCTGGCTGGATACCGGTTTTGGAGTGGCTGGGGGTCCTCTGTGCTCAGTATCTCTCTCTCTGTTCCCTGCAAGAGGTTTTGGGGATGGATCTTGCTTCCCTCTTGGAGGTCCTGGCCTTCCTTCACTGGTGGAAAATGTAAACCAGACTGTACCTTCAGCCAAGGTCCAATGATGTGTTCTTCTTGCTACTCCTTGCAAAGCCTTCAGATGATCTGCCTAAAGAGGGGATGCACCCTCTTTTAAAGCCAAATGGACCACCTTGATTGATGCAGGCTAAGCCTACCTTAATTAAACAATCATGTGGTCCCTACCAACAATCTCCTGTATGCATGAGGTCATAACCAGAATGCTTTGCAACAGGAGAGGTAAAGGGGTAATAACATGTGATACTAATTCCTACCCATCTTCCTGTCTGTTGTGGATCAAAGAGTTTCTCTGGTTAATAGATCTCTGTGTGGTTCCCGATTAAAGTGGCAGGTCTCCCTTGAAGCTGTGGCAAGACCAGACTCTCTGGCTCCTGCAAACCACATCCTCATACCTTATGAATGGGGTCCCCCTGCGGGGAGAACTACTGTAAACACGCTGTTCCAGACATGACAGCTCACTGTCAATTGATACTGAGGGCAGGAGCTGGCTTCAGGTTGACACAGGTGCATATGAAAGGTTGTTGGGGTTTCCTGTCTTCTTTCTCAACCTCTGAAGCCAGGCCCCAGTTGGGCCTGTTTGAAGTACATTCTATTTGTATATTACTTCGCTGCCACCAGCTCCAAGGCCAAACAAAAGAGCAGGGCTCATCCATGGAGCCTTAGTTAATAAGGCTGGCCTTGGCAGGGGGATATGTGGTCCTTCCCCTTCTGGAGAGGCATTGTGTAACCCTGGCTGTCATATCCCAGCTAACTATGACGGGGGATTGTGCCTGTAGTCTGTGTCCACCCAGAGTGCACAGGTCTATGCGTTTGTCGTACTCTGAGACATAGGAAAATGTGTGTGAATTAGCCCCACACATTTTCCTGTGGTTGGTCTACCATCATTCCATTTAATTAAACATTTAAAAAAAAGCCCAGGCGACCACAAATCCACCATGCGGATGGTTGAATTCCTCACACTTTGCCCTTCTGATGTCACACCGAAAGTCCTTTGCTCCAAAGGATGTGGAGGGGACCGGAAAGCGAAGCAGAGGCAGAGAGAAACAAAATGGTGGAAGATTCCTTCCAGTGACCAGAGCACTCCTGCCTACCCTAATCCCCCCTTTTCTTCTCGCTAAGAACAAAAGGACATTTTTTAAATTTCTTTTTTATTATGTTGCTTTTGATGAATCATCTTTACAACAAAAGCAATTTGAGAGTAACAATTACAAAAAATGAATTTTCAACCACATAAAAAACAGACATACTTAGATAGAAACAACATCACTAAATGATATTCTTCCAATTTTACATGTACGTTTGCATCACATAAACTCAACATATTTAAAAATAATCTTTTACATCAAATCTTGTTTCTACGCTGTAATTTTACTTCAATCACTACTAACATTGTTTTGATAAACTGCTGCTACCTACTTTATCATTTAATACCCACACCAGGGTATCAATAGTAAATTATAGGGCTCTCAAGTGCCTAAGATCACCGTTATTTTACATTCATGTGTGTGTCATTACCATTATCCAATTACTTGTATTTTGTTAGCATTCAATAAGGCCCATGAGTGCAGACAACGCATAATGTAGAGATTGTCATGACCACAGGAGTCTTCCATGGAGTTTCCCCCAGGAGGTCTTGGGCAGTGGCATACCATTCTTGGGTTAAGAGTAGAAAGAATATTGTGACCAATTGTAATTCAGGCATTTCCTCTTCGCTCAATATGGCCGCCAGGCAGCCTTCCCTGATTACTGTAGTGTAGTCTAGTGGTGTGAGCTCTGGGAGTATTTAAGCCCCTCCCCTTTGTTGTGCTGCGCTTCGCGTCCTCTTGCTGTCTCAGCAGACGCTTACCGCGGTTCATCTACTGACAGGAATTCCTCAGTCCCCTGTACTCCTTAGTTGCACAATAATAGTTCTGCCCGCTGCATTCACATTTTATCCCCTTCCGTAGTTCCTTATTTTCACCTTTGTGTCTCATTCCGGTCTCTCCTGTTGCTTGTGCCCTGTGAGGAATTAGGCGTTCTTCTGTGGGAAAAGTATTCAGGAGAAGCCTTCCTGCCGTCCCCAATTTACCGCAAGTATTCTCTTCCATGTCAAGCATTGTTAATGGTTACAACTCGTAATAGCGCAGCCTTTGTTTGTTTATGAGCGTTGGCATGTTTTAGCCGTGCTTCACTCTGCAGAGCATTACGAAGTCTGTGGGTTGCGTGTGGGATTTGTTTCACAAATATTAGCGCATTTTTCTGTCACAGTTGTCACGTTAGTTATGGCTTGAGAGTGTGCACCGTGTCAAAACATTACCACTAGTTTAACATTGACGCCTTGTGTTCCAAGTTACCTTTGGCGTTTGTGTGAGGAAAGAAAATTGCATAGTGAGTTGCCTGACAGGAATAGTTCTATTGTGGTGTTTGTTTGAGCATTAGGGTGCATCTCACTCATTTGCCCCCAGACTTCGTGTGGCACTTTTTGAGATAATTTACTGGTGGTGGTAGCCTTTTCTTCAGGATTGGAGTTAGCACCTTCATCTAAGTCCACGCACCTTGGTTTCTAGTGTATTCCTTAAACATTCCCAGCTGTCTTGGAGAACCTCTAGTTATTGGAATACTCTTAGCACCCTTCCAACCAGAGGTAGTTCCTTACCTTCCCACACACAAAGTGTCCATCTTCAGAACTCACGCCTCTGCGCAGAAGCAGGATGGAGAGCCCATTACAACATAGAGGTGAGCCAGGTGAAATCAGTAGATACGAGAGGGGTTGACTAGAAGGAAGACTTTTCACAGCTATTTACACAGAACCCACCATTGACTAGTTCCTGTTACTTTCCACAGATTTTCTGCTTATTGAAGAAGAAAGGGTTAGTGAGAGAACCACGCACCCAGAGAAAAGTAGTTGAGGTCATTGGGAGTGGTGTTCCCGCAGAGCCCAAGGTAAGCGTTACAAGATAAGGGCATCGCCTAGATCCTATAAGCCTAGACTTTAACAAGCTCATGTTTATTGTCTATAATTGTCACAAAATGAAACAGCGCAAGTAAAAGTGATTTCCTGTACCCCCACATACATTGTGACCATAAGGTTTCTAAGGTAACACCAGTAACGCTGTTCACATAAGCTCCAAGATATTTCTCCCTGTCCTTTTCAAAAAAGACACAGTCTAATACCAGATGTTTCAAGGTTTCACTTACATTATAAATGCAGAATCTACAATTCTCATCGTATGGTGTCCCACTAAGATTTTTCCAATGTTTCATGCAGGCTTTAGTTGCTAACAGGTTGAATTTGAAATGCATGTACATTGATTTTACGTTGTAACAAGGGACCTGCTTAATATATAAAAGATAAGGTGTCTGCTTATGGCAAAACTTTGCATATTCTTTACATGATTTATACTTCCCAATCAAATCTGAGGTGTTTGCCCAGTCGTGTTGATACAATTTCTTTTTTACACTTTGCAGACGAGCTACCCAATCATCTGTACTCATTGCAAACATTTCCAGGTTCTGTTGTAACAATTTACAAGCAAAATGCACCGATTTTGGGTTACCATTCACTATCATAACAGCCAAATCTTCATAAAGTGGGTTTTTCGTTGGCTGTAAGATTTTTGCAAAGTTAGGAAGTCTTCGCCATAAGAATTTTGATGCTAGTTATGACAATCCTAGTTCATGAATTATAATAGAATTAGGCAAAGTCATTGGAAGGTGTAAGACTTTCTTACGTATCATGCATTGGATTGGATGGTATTCAATAAAGATCCAATAGATAAAGTACGCAAATCAAGACCATATAGGATTATTGCTTCTACCTTAAGAAGGTAGAATTCAATGAGCGGAATTAGAGAAAATCTGCAGACCTTTTGATGTAGAATCTTCATCTGAGCGACCAGGGGCATTGTTTTGATGGTAATTGCTGCTTGCCATTTCGCCAATGAGTCAGTGTTTGTAAGGTTATAGCCTAAATAAATCATACCTAAAGACTGTGGGATCAAATTCCCATTAATTTGCCATCAGTATGATATTATCTTTTTTTTATTAGTGAAAACAAGTATGTTGGATTTCACTGGATTTATTGTGAGATTACGTTTATCACAAAAGATAGAGAAATGATACAATTTGTTTTGTAGCCCAAACAGAGTCAAAGAGGATGACGTCCTCGGCAAATGCAAGCCAATTAATATGCAGATCCCCTAATTTGACCGGAAAGGAGTCAGAGTGCAACCATAGTTTGTCTATATCGGCAAGGTAGAAATTAAATAAAATAGCTGCTAGGTTGCACCCTTGTTTTACTCCTATATATGTGCTTATGGGCTCTGTTAGCCGCCCAGTTTGGTCAGTTCTTACCCTATAATTGGTGTTGATATGAAGCCGAGAAATCATGGCAATAATATGTGCTGGGATCTGGAAAGCTCGCATTTTTTCATATAGAATTTCCCTGATGATGCTGTCAGAAGCTGATGAGAGATCTAAAAGCGCCATATAGGTTGGACCATTATGCTCCTTATGTGAGACTAGCAATAAGTGCGCTAAAATATTTGCATTTAGTTGTGTGCCCATCCCTTTCCTGAAACCAGTCTGAAAGCGTGATAGAATGTGCCTGGAGGAAATGATTTCATTCAAATCTCTAAGAATTAGAGAGGCAAAAACCTTTGCTGACACATCTTTCAACGCAATCGGTCTGAAAATTGCCGGCTCATCGATGGCTCCCTTTTTATGCAGAGGGTGTTACACTCACCTGGTTCCCACAGGGGCGTCGATCGAACCCGTACAGCAGCGGCCTCCACCAACGTGAAGCGTAGGGCAAAGATGGCTGTCTGGACGGACCCGCCTGGTCTCGTGTGCTTGACTCGTAGGAATATTCTCCTGTAGATGGAGAAATGGATTTAGTTCCGTGGATTTGAGTGCAGACCCCTCCCCACTGCTCCCGCTCTCCCCGCTGGCCACCTCCGATATTCCCACTTAGGGTCCTCACCTTATGTTTTTAATGGATGAGCTCTCCATCCTGCGTGGCTTGCAGGGGCGCGTAGATACCAGTTACTTCACTGGTTTGGGGTTTTGGAGTTCTGGAAGATTATTGACTCCGGAGTTTACCAAGTTTAAAGAGTTCAATATGTCCAATGCTCACTCTTGCACCCCTTGGTGATTTTGCAGCAACAAATACTGTCTGGAGGTTGCTGGTGGCGTTCAGGTAAGAGTCTGTATTACCCAACACTATCCGGTAAAGTTGCGTGAGTTTAAATTGTTGTTTTTTCCTCCCTTCATAGATGCGGCGTAAGAAGATGCGGCGTATTGAAGGATAATGCCTCCGGTGGTAAATCAGGTAAGCCTTGTGGTAAATTATTGTCTTTGTAGTCTCTCTAGGCTGACCTCGCCATTCCTTTGTCTTTTTTCCCCAGGTGTTGAAGATCGCCGAAGAAAATGATGGAGGCAGCGCCGAGTCGAAGATGCTGTGGACTGGTGAGAATGGAGTAGCGATGCAGCTGCCAAGCGACGCGTGTCGAAGTAATGTCCCTTCAGGCTCGGAATGGTGCAAGATCCTGAATCAGGTAAGGAATTAGATTGATGTCTGTAACCTAACCTCTTCTCCTATTTTCCCCTTTCTTCTAGGAGCTCCGGATGCGAGGCGGGCGTGGCAGAAGACTGGATGCAGGTTCCCAGGCACGGTGAGCGTTACGCTGCAGAATGCAGAATAACGCGTAGTCCCAGGTAAGAAGTCCCTAGAACCACACCCGAGTAAAAAAATAGTCCTTGCAGAAAAATAGTCCCTTCCAGGTCTCACGTTGGCCTGGATGCATGTGCAGCATGGTCTGCCTGAGGTAAGTGATGACTATGAGCCTGGCGCCTTATGCGCCAGGACTGATTCCTACTATGAGCCTGGCACCTAAGGCGCCAGGACTGAACCCAGATAGCCCCTAGCCAGGGCTTCTGAGGTTTTACTAAATGTCTGGATGCTTGCTTCCGGGGCGGATGGGCGTGGTCCAAATGCCCGGGGGTAGGCATCATGACAGAGGGATAACTGTGGCAGAAGACCAAGAAGCTGGTAAGTGTTTTGTTTGAAAGAAATAGTCATAACGACGTTTCAAACATGCAGCCCATAACTTCGGGTCATCTTTTAAGAGACATGGCGGAAGTCCATCTGGACCTGCCGCTTTGGAAGGTTTTAGATCCCTAATCACCAGCTCAATTTCTTCCACTCCCCAAGGACATCTGTTTGGTAAGTCCGCCACCAAGGATTGAGGCTTATTAAGATTAAATTTCTTAGGCAATGCATACTCGTTAAGAAAGAACCCAACCCAGGCTTCCCCACTCACAGCAGAGCGCATAGCCACCGGTGCCTTCGCTAAAGGGTCTCTTAGAATCGCCCAGATTTCCTGTGTTTTTCTAGTGGTTAGAAGCTTAATCATTTTTTGATTGCTTTTTAGGTAAATCTCGAATTTCAGGATCTTAATATCATTTTTATACTTTTCCAAAATAGCCTTTTTGTCAATTACATGATCTGTTGCATTCTTTTGAGTTCTTTAGCGAGGCACGGATGTCAACATTTTTCTCTCTTTTCCTTCTCGCTATAGCAGAATTAAATAGCCCAGATGAGTCATCAGTGTGTGCATACGTTTTCAGAGTTGTTAGATAGATAAGATGTTCGTGAATCATCTGATCATTCCTAAGGTCACCAGCAGGGCCGACACGAGGGGGCGAGGGGAAGCAAACTGCCCTGGGTCTCGCGCTTGCCAGGGGCCTCTCGGCCCCCTCTCCTGAGTAGAAAGAAGGCAGCACAGTCCTCCGTGTTCTTTGTTCACACGGGAGACTGTTCTGTCTGCTCTCTGCACCAGCAATGATGTTGCTGTTTGTTGCGAAGCCGTTTGGCTACGCAACAAACAGCAAAATAATGGGAGACAGCAGGGCTCAGAAGTCAGCTCTGCTGACTCACTGTTATTCCGCTGACAACGTGGACATGCTGAATGACAAGAGAGGGCTCCTCATGTCGAAGTGATGGGAGGGCCATCCGCTTTTGAAAGGTGCATGGAGGTAAGTCTAGTGTTTTTTTATTTTAATTAAATGTGTCTATATGTGTAATGAGTATGTATATGTGTATGAATGCATGCGTGCATGTTGGTGTTTATGTTAGGGTCATCTCTGTGTTTGGCTTTTATGTATGCATGCATGTAAGGATTTGTGTGACTGGTGGATGAGTGCATCTATGAAACTGTGGTATGTGAGTCTGTGTGCCAGCCCTCACCCCTAAATTTAGCAGCCCTCCCATAATTAAGAGGTGGGGTCACTGCATCAGTGGTGCACGTAGGCTAAACTTTCGGGGGGTGGGTTGGGACTAACACTTCAAATGTTGGGAGAGGGGCAAAATTACTGTGGGGGCATCTAACATCTTTCCACATTCAAATGAGACTATTCTGGTGAAGCTTCAATGTCAAAGTGTCCCGGGAGTATAGCTCAGCGGCAACATGCTCACCTTGGAAACAAGACGACACAAAGCAACACAGGTTAGATCCCTGTGTCTGCGCTTAGAAAACCTCTGGTTAATAAGTGCATTATAAATACCAAACTAAGACATATTCCTGTAACAGTGCCTCGATGCCCCTGGGCTGTGTGAGAGCTTTAAAATTGCAAATTAAAAAAAAGCAGCTATCTCCTTCATTTCTGAAACCCCACACTCAAGGACTACTGCCAGTGAGAATGAGATGTCTCATATCACCATTTCCCTTCTAATCACTCCACTGGTATACAAGTGCTAACCCCACATTACAATTTCAATTACCTAAATATGTGTGCATGTGAATGCAGGTGCTAACAGCGAAATGTTTTATGTTAGTAATTGCAGGGTCTTTCTTAACAGTGAAGCCCAGGCACCGATTAACGTCTGTGTCCTGTTGCGTCTGGCCATGGCTCCGTTGGACAGCCTGGCAGGGGATGGATGACAGTTCTGAAAGCGGATAGTGAGTGGGGCCAATAAACCCATTGCGCTGTCGGTCTCCCCACTGAGGAAGGGCATCTGGGCCTTTCAGCTTTTACAGTTGAAATGGGCCCCAAAGCAGCTGCCCCATGTTGGCCGTATTATGACACAGAAACCTACTGATAATCTGCAGCTTTTAACCACCTTGCTGCATTATTTTGAATTTATTATTGATTTAAGCACTCCACAGGTGCATTGGCCTACTTTTCCAATCTGTAATGTAAGGGGTGCCCCACAAACATCAAAAAGAAATGGGCCCCCACCAGCCCTGACATATCTTCCACCAGCCCTTCTCCTATGTCCTTCCCAATTCCTTGAGCCCAGCTAGGAAACTGAATAGCTATTGCACCTTCCCTTTGGCCATTGTCGCACCTTTCACCCCATTTCAGAGGCTGTTTACTTTCATAATGCTGTGCTAGTCTCGGGAGAGGGGGCCATCTAAAAGCTGAGAACAGAAGTTAAGACTGGCTTTATCAAAGTGAGTCTGTTGATATTGCGTGAATAGGCTTTTGTGCTCTGCATGTTTGATGCTGATGCCGCTCCTTAATGAGTGCTACTTGCTGGTGACACATCGAAAGAGGCCATCTGCCTCTAAGTGGGAGGGCATCAGCCCTCCCCAGCCAAGGGCTGGCACCGCCCATGCATCCAGATCGAGCCAAGAAAGCCCAACATTTCAGGAGGGGGCTAGAGCCCGATCTGCTCAAATGTGTTGCTCCACTGCATGGATTCCTTTTGTTTGGGTTATTAGGTGTGCCACCAATAAGCCAAAACTATTGCTTTAGCGAACAAATAGTGGTGAAAATAGACTTTTTTACTGTGGCATCCATTCTACCGCAGTGAAAGGACAGTGGCAGTAGGATTAGGAGGGTGTGAGGCAGGTATTGTAATCACCCCCATGAACATAATGCCTGTACGACTGAGATCCTTCTCATTGGGACCCCTGCGCCAGCTTTCCACCTCTCATTCTGGCCACTCTCCTTGGGACCACTTCCTTTGCCTTCCTATGAGGCAAAAAACCTTGGTGTCATCTTCGACTCCACTCCCATTCCCCTCCCGCTCCATGGCACTTCTCCCTCTCGATACCCCCTGCACTGTAGCGCCTTCGCACTTGCACAATCTGAATGTCATAAGGCCTAGTAAGATCATGTGTATTGTCCTCCCTTGGTCTTCCCTTGTCTTGCCATGCCTAGAAGCACTTGTGTACAGGCGTGTTATAAATGACGTATGCCATATAATAACATCCTCAGAGGATTTATCATCAGCAAAGTTAAAAATTTACACCCCATTTAAACCTAAAAAATGCACGTCAATATTTCCAGTACCGTGCAACATTGACAAGGGATTTCACAAGGGCTCCTGCTCAGACCTTCTAGTGGTCTTGGGGGGAAGTGCCTCACTTTCGAACCTAGCGGCCACGGTTCAAAGCCCTACCCAACATAGTTTAAAGCATGAACACACTACAGCATTCTAAAATAAACGTATAGTGCACATAGATTTCCCAGGATTGTGGAGCTGGATCTGAGAGCCTGTGAGTCATTTTTTGCCAAATTCCAGTCCCGATGACAGCATTGAGAACAGATAGGGAGAAATGGCAGATGAGGAGGGACACAAAGCTTGTAGATGTTGTTTAGTAATTTGCCCATCCAATGAGTTTTCAAGCCCATGCTAATTCCTATGGCAATTCACACCCAGTTCCTCTTTGAGCTAGCTTTAATCAAGCCTTGCCATCAAACTTTGCCCTCACAGTGTCTGTGAGTGTTTTCTGAAAGGAGTCTTCTGAGAGTTAATGACTTAGTTGGAGTTCTAAGGACAGTACCAGTGTAATGCAAATGTCTTGACCAGGTCTGCCTTCAGTCACTTTATTTAAAAGCACTGTGTGTTTCTTTTACTGAAGACCTGTTAAAAACAAACACTGACAAAGCCAACGGTTTTGGCTTGTGTATAAGTATTGGGCATTTGCCAGGCACTGCTGTTAGATGATCAGGTACTCAAACCATTTTGCACCTGCTAACATCAATGGTTAGTAAATACCAATACAGCAGTGCCTTTCCCATGCCTACACGAAAGCCCATACTGTTAGCATTGCCAATGCTTGTTTTTCTTTACTCTTGATGCACAGGACTATACATGAAGGTTAATGCAAACATACTATTTGGCTAAACTGGCCCACCTTGAATTTAGGCCAGTCTAGGCAGTAATTACGCTTATGGGGCACAGTCACCCTGGACATACTTTCTGTGGCATGGCATTTTTACAGGCTGGGAGTACATGAATGGTAATAATGGCATATATTGGTGCAGCCTGCATGGATATACATGGGAACAACAAGCATGAATATATTTCTGTACTAATATATGTTGAGTGCAAAGGCGGCATGAAATGCATTGGAAAACGTTCCTGTGCACGGTTGATGACTTGCAACTATTGGGTTTTACCATGTGCTACCATACAAAACCAATTACAGACTGTTTGGATTTCTACCCAATTTTGCAAAGAAAGTTCTGTAAAATGCATAATTGTAACCCAATGTTTCAAACATTTTCTTGGGAGTGAGAAACCCCCTCGAGCAACCCTTGTTTGGTTTGGCTCCCTCCCTGTGCTCTGTTGATCCTGCATAATTGGCTTAAACATTAAAGCCTCTTCAGTTCAGAAATTCACTAGCCTCCACTGCACATCTTCTTATCTGACTGCCACTGTGTATGATGTGTGTTTTAATGTGCACACAGGGACAAGGAGCTCCTTAATGTTGGCATCATGCACCACATGCCTTCATGCCATCCTATATATATATTTATGCATATGATACAAAAGCTAGTCTGACATAAACCTTTCTTCAGTAGAGAAATCTATCTTTGCTGTAGTTGATGATTTGCAGTTGTAGAAATAAACCATATTTGGGTTCCTCCACACAAACTCAAGGGCAGATTCCTCGAGTCTCCTATTTGCAGGGGTGCCGCAGCTGGCCCAGTGCAAACAATCAGAAGAGGGCCTTACCAAATGTTTTGCCCCGGGCCTCACCACATCTTGTGACAGCCCTGGTCACTAGACCTACATTCGTCTGCAGACATCAGATTGGGATTGATTTTTACAATATCCCGGCTAACTAGGCTGTTGAGTTGCCTACAAAGTGTTGGATTCCACCTTATAGAGAGCGCGTGCCTATCCATTTCTGGTAAGGCCAGAGGTTTGAATAGTTTATACTCTGATAGATTGCAGTCGATCGAGCACTCCAAACAACAGTGGTCACTCAAACTCAGGTCATCTATTAAACATGGAGAGGCTGTACTGGCTAGCCTACTCGACATGACAATATAGTCTATTGTAGATGAGTTGGTGCCTCATGACCAGGTCACTATAGAATCATTGGAAGTAAAAGGAATAATTTGCATGTCCCACTCTTCAAAGAATTTTACCCACAGTTGTCCTCTCTCATACGAAGCAGTAGCATAATGATGATTATGCATTTCACTCTGAGGGTAACTTGTCATTAAGATAGAATTAAAGTCACCATCTAAGATTATATGCACATTTGGCATTTCATCAACAACTTCTATCAACAAGGTATTCAATCTATCAATTATACCATCAATTGAGATTGCATTAGAATTCCAACATAAGGATATAAATAATAAAGGGACACTCCCTAGACTACACGGAGATATCACAATGGCCAGCATCTCAGAAGTGGAGTACACCCGCCTTATTTTCAAGGCATACACAATTGACACAAAAATGGCAAGTCCACCTCGTGGTCACCCTAATAAGCCTTTTTCGGCATGGTTAAAAAATGCAGAGTAACCCTCCAAGTGAATATCTGAAATTGCCATGGTCTCTTGTAAGATGATTATTGCTGGTTGTTTATTACAAGGTAGCTTCCTAAACCACAAAGCCAGATTATTGAAACCACAGCAATTCCATGAATTCAACACAATGACATTATTTTATGATTTTTCTTTCAGTGGTTTGTCATTGAGTATGGATGGTTCCAGCCAG
The DNA here is from genome assembly GCF_040938575.1 of Ambystoma mexicanum. NCBI lineage: Eukaryota > Metazoa > Chordata > Amphibia > Caudata > Ambystomatidae > Ambystoma > Ambystoma mexicanum. The sequence goes on along the minus strand of NC_090921.1, from coordinate 515,552,350 downwards.
GCAAAGCCATTTAGTATCTGTGTTACAGATTCAGCTTGTATTCTTACTTTTTCATTCAACGTTGCCAGCTGGAAATCCCTTGAGTCACTATTTGACTCTTGCCTTAATACAGGCGCTTGATATTCAATAAAGCTGGTTGCCTCCTCCATTGAGTATTAGGCAAACAATTTATAGCCTAGAAATTCAAGGTCTTTAAGATGATTCCAAATTAGGGAAGCAATTATGGGCGTTTGAAATTTACAAATCATGTGATGGTTGGGCGAGTGAGGTAATTTAATCCAGTCTACGTCCTCCGATACCAGATTACATAGAGCCGGTATTTGATGAAAGACTTTCATCAATGCAGCTCAGTTTAAGTTGGGTTCGGCTATCTTTGTTGGATCTGCCCACCACCCCATCACTAGTTTCATCTCTGGGGGAATATCCTTAGTTGGAACAGGATTTGCCACTTTAAGTGCCGCCTCGTCAGCTCTATCATTTGTCGCTGCTTTTGGTTTTGAGTATTTGGAACTATCTGGAAACAGCGAAGGATTTGTCACCAATAAAGGCAGTGAACACCCCTCAGTGTTTTCTTTATGATCCAACATATCTGTCAATGCCTTATTGTCATCAGCATGCTCATTTTCGCCGCACCCAACACCAAATTGCCCAGTTTCTTTTTTGTCTATCCCTGCAGTGTTAATGATATTATTTGAAGACTGCACTGACATGGATGTGATCTTCTTGTCCATTTTTTCAAAAAATCTTTGAAGGTGGGTTTGAATTAAGAAAGGTGAGCTTTGGGAAGACACCCCCTTGTCATGATCTTGTGTTCCCTCTCTCGTGTCTTGTGTTTTCACATGTAATTGTACGGGTAAAGATAGGCTGTCATTTTTCTACCTCTTATAAATCTCCAAATGTGATTGACTCTCTATGTTCGATTGATTTAGGTCAATCACCATGTCATCCGACGACTTTGATAAAGGTTTTTAATAAATGGACTAGGACAGCTTGTCAAACAGGAAATTATATCGTGCCTCCTATTGTAATGAATATATGTATATTGGCCTACGCCAAGCTGCTTGTAAGCCACTTGCGAAGAAATCCATGTTGCAAGGTCCCGACCTTAGAATCAATGTAAGCCGCCATTTTAGGTCAATCTGACATTTTAGGTTCCCTCTGCAAAGTCACCCTGTGAGCTAAAATGGTGAACAGTGTCATGCGAAAATGTTACATGGCCGTCTTGTCCTCTATGTATAAACTAATGTGTAACTTGCCTGCAGGCCACCTGTTAGGGTTGTGAACTGAGACCTTGTCCTTCGTTGACCTGTGTGTAAAGGATTACTTGTGCCAATGAAGCTAATCCGCGAGCATATGTTACGAACAATGTATCCAAATACTGAACTGAGAACACTTGTTTAAACTACATTGTATTAATGTTTAAGAAGGCTCTATGAGAAATCTTACAATACACTGGTATCGTTTAGGCTTGTTGGCAAATGTATTAAAGGCAAACCCTAAGTTTATAGATGTGTGAACTCATCACGAACCCTAGATCTGTAATGTATTAATGAAATAGTAACCCACAGTAGGGTTGGACATCATGTTTCAAAGCTATATAAGGTACGACTATTCTAATGTACAGCCGCACCCACTGAGCACACCGAGCCACGCTGGAGTTCGCTGTGTTGTACTGAGGGCCGATAGCTATCTGTTGCTTTGTCCTTTGAAACTGTTCAGTATAAAATAAAGATCTTTGTATGTTCCTTTGTAACCCGTGTTCGGTGTATTTCCTTTTGGGGTACTCAGCCTCGAAATGTTCTCTTTGTTTTCACAGTTGGCGCCCGAATAGGGACCCTCAAGATTGATGCCGGATTGTCGAAGGTTGACTCATGCTATCGGACCGGGATCGGACGGTGTGACAAAATAAAGAAGCCCCTTCTGAAAGAGATGCAACACCTCAGCAGCGCTGCACGACCCGATCCCTGGACGATTAGCTTGTGGTCCGAGACGGCATCTTGACGAGGGTCCGCTTATCGAGGTGGGCAGATTTGCCAGAATCACCAAACACGAGGTAAGATTTGTTAGGTAAGAATTTTGAAATCCGATCGGACCTCCTTAGGAGTGATCAGTTGAGTCGTGACCCGCTTCTTAAGTGTCCTGATAATTTGATTTGACGTATTGTATCGGCAAATACAATTATTGACCAGGTAACACCAATATTTTGATATGCCTGGGAAATTGTCTACCTGCTTCAGGGCGTTATTCCGCAGTAATAGGCAATCTTTGGAATTTAGCCGTCCGGCACCACAGGAGGGGTCGCCGGCTTGTACTATGTACTGTAAGCATGGCATTGGAACTATAGAGTTTAATGATATTTGGCACAGACAAACCAGACATGCCTCCGAACTTCAGTGGCCAATCAATGGAAGTTTTGAAATCCCTCGTATTGAGTATTTAGAGTCAATTCTATTAAAGAAAAAGGCTAGACCTGCAGCATTTGATGTTTTGCAGAATTGGAAAAAAGAAGCGTTGCAGCAACTTAAGAGAATAGAAAAACATGCGCGTCGTCATAAGACGAACGCCGAAAAAGCGTTATTATGTGACGAAGATAAACATTCTGAGTCAGCTAAGAATATGGATAGGGCTTTCTAGCTTGGCATTCAGAAAATCTATCCTTCCAAAGACCTCCATGTTTCCGATGAATTTATTGATAAATTGTTAAATGAACGAAGGCCTGGTGCCTCTGCGCCACCTCCGTACGTTCCTCTTCCTGCTGCTTTGCCTCTTCCTGCTGTTATTCCTGCTCTTCCTGGTGTTCCTGTTGTTCCTGCTCCTCCTAATGTTCCTCTTCCTCCAGTTGTTGTTCTTCCACCTGTTCCTCCACTTCTTCCTATTGTACCAGTCACAGTACCTTCATTGAATTTACCTGCCCCCCCTCTTCCAAGTGGTCTTGTACCGCTTGTAGTCGATCAGGGTGCGGGGTCGAGGGTTGTCACTCATAATACTGTACCTCCAGAGAAGAAACGAGATTTGATTGCATGGGCTAAGCATTGTATAGAGAGGGATGATCGAGCTAATATTTTTGCCACACTTTCTAATATGGATAATTTTCCTGAGAATTTTTTTTTTTATTGAAGGTTTAGGGATTCATTTATGTGTAATGTGGGGCAAATTAAATAATGCAGATCTCCCACAAGGGCTGTGAGATCTGAACACTTGAGCATTTTCAAGAGACACTGTGGAGAAAGTACATGAGCATGTTGAGGGGTTATTTGAGTATAGGAAGGAGTTGGAAAGGTTACAGAATGAGGATGGCGATGAGGGTAGTATGGATGTACAGAAACGGTTCCTTCCTTGTCATAAATTGATATCTGAGGAAGCACGAATTTGTACGAAAGATGCAATTAGATGGATCTCAGATATGTCGATAACTCCAGTTGAGGTATATGACACATAGGGCCTCATTAGGACTCCATCGCTAAACCATGGTGCTATTAGCACCAAGGTCCATGCCGGAGTCCACCATGGCGGAATGGGGAATTACCACCCCATTCCAAGGTTGGTGGGGCGGTAATTCCCCATGCCGCCACGGCCCTTCCCCATTCCCATTTTTGCCCCACAGGACTCAATGGGAATGGGGAAGGTGCTAATTATGGCACCGTAAATTACGGTGCCGTAATTAGCTCCGAGGCCCCTTTGCGGGTTGGTTTTTTACCGCCTGCTAAAAGCAGGCATTAAAGTGCAACCCGCAAAGGGACCTCGTAATCAGGCGTTAAGGGTTTAATGACGCCGACACCTTTTATGGCGCCGTTAACCCCTTAACGCCTGGGTTGTAATGAGGCCCATATAGTCAGTATACGCCGGAAATGCAGAGGAAAGTGATACAGGTAATGATAGAGTACCTGCAGGATGATTGTGTGAAAAGAAAGATTAGTTGTCCCACAGAATTATTGAGTATTTATAAGAGAGCTTTTTCACTTGGCACTTCTTCGACTGCTTTAGCGCACAACTTGGCTTTGTTGCTTAGTAAGCGTATGTAGTTGCCTACTTCTCAGTTGCCTATGAGAGAGGTTCCTCCGACATTTGTCCCGAAGGTTGAGATTGCGGCTAATGCTGCAGCGGGTACGGCTGCTGTGAACATTCCTGCACATTATGTATCACAGTTTGTTCACGTCCCGTTCTCGAGACAGGAAGTGAATACTATTAGACAATCTATTCCTGATATTAGGAAACATCCGACAGGATTCTATAAAGAAATAGAGTCTGTCTTGCAGTCCACAGTATTCACCTTCGGTGATATTGATCTGTTATTTCCTGTACTCCTGCCCGTAGATTTGTGGAAACAGGTTAGGGCTATAGATGACGTACCAGGGTTGGGAGATACATGGACTAACATAATTAGACTTGATGGAGAAAGTCCAGCTGGTGAGAGACCGCCCCAGGTGATACTAACTTTGCCTGATAGGATCATTGCAAAATTGAAAACCATAATTCCCGAAAAGAGAATTATCTGGGACAAGCTTACGGCCTGTGTCCAAGGGAAGTCTGAGGGTGCTACCGAGTACTTTAATCGGTTCAAACAGATATTCTCGGATTTCAGTGGACAAGACTTAGGCACAGCGTCTGGGAAAAGATTATTTGTGGACAAATTTGTGCGTGGATTGCTGCCTGACATCCAGTCACAAATTATGTCTTCTGAGAGTGCTTGGCAGCCGAAGTCCCAATCAGAAGTACTGCACATGGCTCAGTACTACAAGAATCGTGTCAATAATGAAAAGGAAAGAGTAGAGAAGAGAAAAGGTGATTTGAAGACTAAAGTATTATTACAGCAAATTGTTAGAGGCCCTAGAGAGGGTAGTTCGCAGGTTAGAGGTCAGTATGTTCCACAAGGGAATCTACCCTTGGGCTCTGTGAACATTAACCAGTGTGCCTATTGTCGGCAAGAGGGTCATTGGCGTGCACAATGCCCCGTCCTTCAACAAAGGTCGAATAACACATTCGGAAATATGGGTAGACGATCCAGAGGTCGCCCGGGTGCAGGGGGCCTTGGTAGAGGTCAGTTTACACAAGATCCACAGCAACCTTTTCCACAGGATAATCAGGTACCAAGTGTGGATACTAGAAACATATTTGATCATCCTTCTGCTGCTTACCTCTCTGAGGAGCTTCCTTTTGATGATATTCCGTTTCGTTAGGATTGCCCGAAGCAGGGTTTGGAACCTACGCCTATTCCCGTTAATCAGAAAGGTCCCTACGTTGAAATAGTAGTGGGAAATAGGAAACATCCACTTTTGGTAGATACAGGGGCACAAAAGTGTTCCATTGATCATTCACGGGTTCCAAACATTCCACTGTCAGGGCAAACCAATGTTTCTGTAGGGTTTTCTGGCACACCAGTTGTTTGCCCAGTTTCTTCGCCGGTACCTATTTCTTTGGGTCCCTTTACGAACCACTGTCCATTCCTTTTGACTTTGAATTGTGGAGAGAATTTGCTGAGGTTAAATCTGTTGAAGGAATTAAATGCGGTAATTCATTGTTCTTCTGATGGAGTGCGTTTGACGATTTCACCACAGCAACTTTCTGTCTCTCAATTCTTAACCAGACCTTTGCCACCAGAACTCAGAGATGTACCAGAGTGTCTATGGGCAATTGACAACAATGATGTTGGCGTTTTACAGATGGAACCTGTTAAACTAGTCTTGAAACATGGAAAAAAACTGCCACGTATTCCACAATACAATATTTCAGTTGAGGGCGAGCATGCTCTGAAATGCATTGTTTCCGATTTCGTGCATCGTGGGGTGATTGAGGAAATTGCAGGTAGTTTGTGCAACAGTCCAATTTTGCCCGTGTACAAAAAAGGCGATAATGCAATTCCTTTTCGTTTCATAATTGATCTACGTGCCATCAATAAAGTCGTCGCTCCGCAATTTCCAATTGTGCCTGATGTGACGACAATATTAACTATGATTCCGGCTTCAGCTACTTACTTTAGTGTTGTGGTTCTGAGGAATGCTTTCTTTAGTATTCCTATACACAAGGACAGTAGATACTTGTTTGCGTTCACCTTAGGGGGACGCTCGTTCACCTTTCCCTGTGCACCGCAAGGTTACACGGAAAGTCCTAGCATTTGTAGTAGGGCTTTGAAAGAACAGCTTGATACCCCTGAATTGCCCTCTTCTTGTACATTGCTTCAGTATGTTGATGACTTGCTTTTAGCTGCTGACTCTGAGAGTGCTTGTAAGGAGGGCACTGTGTTATTGCTTATTCACCTGGCTAGACATGGTCACAAAGCTTCGCTTAAAAAGTTTCAATATTGTTGCCCGGAGGTCACCTATTTAGGCTATATCCTGTCAAAGGAGGGAAGAAGATTGACACCTGAACGAATAAAACACATTTCTGGCATGTCTGTCCCAAATATGCAGAAGGAGGTTAGAGCCTTGATAGTTATGGCTTCCTACTGTAGGTTGTGGATCCCAAACTTCTCACTAGTGATTAAACCGATGTTGGCTTTGATGAAGAAAGGCATTTCTTCGCCATTGCCGTGGAACACCAGCAATCATGTGATCTGCTCAAGACTACATTGTGCTCGGCACCAGTTTTGGGCACACCAAATTATGAAAAGGCCTCTGTGTAGTTTGTGCATGAATGTGATGGATCTGCTTTGGCTGTATTAACGCAGGAACATGGAGGGAAGAATAGGCCATGCGGTTACTTTTCTTCCGCCCTTGATCCTGTAGCATGCGCTTTGCCAAAACGTTTGCGAGCTGTCGCTGCTGCTGCGTCTGTAAAACAGAGTGAGGGAATGGTCCTAGGCCATGATCTAACCCTGATGGTGCCTCACTCTGTAGATGTTCTACTGAACAGAACCCAAACGCAACACCTCACTTCTGCACAGTTGACGAGATATGAATTGGTCTTGTTTGCTCCTCACATACAAATTAAGAGGTGTTGTGTTCTTAATCCGGCTGAACCCTTAACTTTCCCGCAAGGTAAAGCTTGCAGTGACGAAGAGTCACATGACTGTCTGTATACTACCGAACAAGAGACAAAGGGTAGAATTGATCTGAAAGACACTCCTTTGAACAAACCACAAGGGGAGCTGTTTTGTGACGGCTCCTGCTTCAAACTTCCGGATGGTACATCCACAGCTGCTTATGCAGTCACCACATTGAGCACGGTTGTGGAAACCAAGAGAATCACGCATAACTCCGCGCAGGCGCAGAGATTATAACATTGACCCGAGCTTGTGAACTTTCCGAAGGGCTTACAGTAAACATATATACTGATAGTTAGTATGCCTTTGGGGTGTTTCACAACTGTGGGAGACTTTGGTCAGAGAGAGGGTTCTTAACTTCACATGGTACCAAGATCCAGCAAGGCTCCCTAATAGTACAACTGCTCTCAGCGCTTGCGCTCCCTACTCAGTTAACTGTCATGAAATGTGCAGCACATCGAAAGGTTATAGATGATATAGGAAAAGGGAATGCATTCGCTGATCAGATAGCTAAACAGACTGCCACCAATCTTTTTTATGGAGATGTATGTTTCAAGGGAGACTGTAAATGCTTATGCAATGGATGAGGGTGTTGGGTCTGTAACGGATATCCAAGCCGATGCCACATTAGAAGAATCCAAGAGATGGGCAGAAGGCTTGGGGAAACTTGATGATGATGGGTGTTGGGTGGATGTGGTTGAAGGAAAATGGCTACTTCCTGACACATACGTGATGATGATGGTCATTATGGCCCATGGCCCTACACATATATGTGCCCAGAAGGTTACGGAAATGCTAGAAAAAGTTTGGGCGAATGACAACATTTCAAAAATAGCTCAGCGCTATGTCCAAGACTGTATGATCTGTTTACAGCACAATGTGGGAAAGGGAACATCAACTCCAAGGGGAAGTTTCGGGCCACCTTCTGTCCCCTTTGAGGTCATCCACTTTGATTTTATTGAAATGGAACGTTGTAACAATGTGAAATATGTGTTAGTTGTCATCTGAGCTTTCAGCAAATGGGTCGAGGCTTTCCCTGTTAAGGACGCTACAGCCATGACCACTGCAAAAACTATGTTAAAGGAATATTTTCCTAGGTTTGGGCTACCAAGAGTCATCTGGTCGGACAATGGTCCATATTTTGTCGTACTGTAATTCTGCAGATATGTGCGGCATTACAAATCGACAAACGGTTCCATTCGGCCAGACACGCTCAAAGTGCCGGACTAGTAGAAAGACACAACGGCATCAACAAGAACAAGCTCGCTAAAACGTGTGCCGGCACCAAACTAAAATGGCCAGACGCCTTACCGATCGTGTTAATAGCCATGCGTACTACCCCTCAAACTAAGACTAGGCTCTCTCCATTTGAGTTGGTAATGGGGAGACCTGCCAATATCTGGAACCTTCCGAAATGTCGATCATTAAAGAATGTCGAAAATGTACTTCTTTCAGATTACTGTAGCCAGTTGACTAAAAACCTGTATTTGATTTATCACCAGGTGCGAGAGGCTTTACCTGTGCGATACAAGGGCCTGGCCCACAGTATTCGGCCCGGAGATTGGGTGCTCACCAAGGCATTTGAGTGTTCTTCTTGCCTTGCACCTCGTTGGCGGGGCCCATTCCAGGTACTGCTGGTCACACAGACGGCGGTGCGTGTCGCAGGGCAAAAAAACTGGATCCATGCGATGCATCTCAAGAGACTTCCTCACCCAGTGCCACACGATACAGAAGTAACAGAACCCCTCGCTGACGCTGCAACCAACGATCCCGAAGCAGTAAATAGCATTGAGAGTATATCGGAGAATCTCTCTGAGCCCGTGAGGCTTGGGGAACCTGCCATTTTGTCTCCACACTCTCCAAAGGTTTAGTTTCTGGATATGCTGCTTCCAACGGGAAGTGACAACACATTGTTCTCGGATCAATCAGTACCGGGAACAGCAAGGTACAATTTACGTCCAAGGAAATAGACTTACGGCACGGTTCGGCTGTGCATTCAATAGACTTATGGCACGATTGGCTGTGCATTTGAAGAGGAAAAGGAAATTCATCAAGGGCTTGCTTTTTGCCCAAGTAATTGTTTGAGAAAAAGGGGATTCTGTTGGCTATGGTTGTGGAAGGACTAAGAAGTCGCGCGGCCTGGAGGTCGCCAGCTAATAACACTGGGGTTTGTCGTTTGAAGACTGCAATGCCTGCAACCACTATCGCTCGTACTGGACTGATAAATGATCGTGTGACCAGCCGGGAAAATTGACAAATCTCTTGGGCCCCGAAAACGTATTGCTCTCTTTTTATAATGTCGATTGGTTTCATAATAGTAACTGTGCTAAGGTACCTGGAAGAAGTGCATCCATTCAAAACCTTGTTACCAACTGAAAATGTACCCACTGTCCCTACTCCTTTTGTGCATTTGCATACTTTGTCTCCTAGAGACTCTCAGCATAGACATAGATATCATAACAATACATTGTTACTCATCATGAATGCCACGCATGCCATTTTTAATAGGTCCAACTGTTGGGCCTGCTCGCATTTACCGCAACATGGGGATAAGGGGCTAGGTTGGTATATTCCATCCTTTACCTTTAACAACTGCTTGCTATGCTTCTCTTAGAGCACTGTTCTTTGGCCGTTGGAATGATAGCATCTCAGGGAACTTTGATGGAACTAATTTGAATAGTTTTGAGAAACATGTTCTGACTCCCCTGGGATGCTCGCTTTTTGCAAATAGGAGCAAGCTTAACGTTGCTTCTATTAGGCCCTCTGATAGACTGTCTCGTCCATTTCAATCTTTGATTTCCTTCAAGATGGCTCCGATGGCCATGCCTCCTTCCTACACTGTTAACCATAGCCCCGATTCAGTTTCATTCTGCATACAGAGGAATGGTACTCAGTCAATTGGAGATTTTAAAGGTTGTTCCAACGTTGCAAATTTGACTGGGGAAGACAGACCTTTCTATGTAGGCGAACCTGTCTACTTTGTTTGCGGTAATTTTGCATTTCCGTGGTTACCCAGGGATTGGCAGGGGACTTGTTATTTAGGGATCCTGTTGCCCGGGGTATTCATAGCTAGTACCATAGAGGTTTCAAAGGCTTGTCCATGCCGGAACGAGAGTGGTGACACTCCAGCACAGGTCTTGGGAGATGTAGCAAAATCATTTGTGCCATTTTGGGGGCAGATAGCGAATTCCGAAGACATCAGAAGACTAGCGAGAGTACTGGAGAGAACCATCAACCGGACCACGGACATACTCTACAATATGACATTAGAACAGAAGGCAATAAGATTAGTAGCACTTCAGAACCAGATGGCATTAGATTTCATTCTGACGTGGAGTGTGTAAATTAGTGGGATCCACTTGCTGTGTTTTCGTGCCGGATTCCTCCCCAACTATCTTCAAGGCAATACAGAATCTGCATGTCCGTAGTTCAGAAGTGCATGCTCCCGAGGGAAACTGGGATCTTAGCGCTTGGTTCTGGGACTTCTTGCGATCTTGGGGTTGGAAGGTGTTGTCGGTCTTACTGATCCTTTTGGGAATTCTGTTGTTTCTTTGCTGTTGTATCCAGTGTTTAGCTAGTATATGTTCGATGCTAGGGGGATGTTGCACACAGGGGATAGGTACAATAGGACATAATAGGACATAAGGTACATGCCCCAGATAAAAACTCCAAAGAGTATGTGTTAAAGGAAATTTTAGCAACTGATCTAATGGCAATAGATATTTCTGACAGTGATTCAGGGTGCATGGACGATGATATACGGAGTTGTTTGCAAGAAGATCAGAAGCAGTTTAGCACTTGGCATAGGCCAAAAGGAGGGTTTGTCAAACGGGAAATTATATCCTGCCTCTTATTGTAATGAATATATGTATATTGGCCTACTCCAAGCTGCTTGTAAGCCACTTGCAAAGAAATCCGTGTTGCAAGGTCCCGACCTGAGAATCAATGTAAGCCTCCATTTTAGGTCAATCCTCCATTTTAGGTTCCCTCTGCAAAGTCACCCTGTGAGCTAAAATGCTGGACAGTGTCGTTGCGAAAATGTAACATGGCCGTCTTGACCTCTATGTATAAACTAATGTGTAACCTGCCTGCAGTCCATCTGTTAGGGTCGTGAACTGCGACCTTGTCCTTCGTTGACCTGTGTGTAAAGGATTACTTGTGCCAATGAAGCTAATCCGCGAGCATATGTTACGAACAATGTATCCAAATACGGAACTGAGAACACTTGTTTAAACTACATTGTATTAATGTTTGAGAAGGCTCTATGAGAAATCCTACAATACACTGGTATCGTTTAGGCTTGTTGGCAAATGTATTAAAGGCAAACCCTAAGTGTATAGATGTGTGAACTCGGCACGAACCCTAGATCTGTAATGTATTAACAAAATATTAACCCACAGTAGGGTTGAACATCATGTTTCAAAGGTATATAAGGTACGACTAAGCCGCACTCACTGAGCACACCAAACCATTGTGGAGTTCGCTGTGTTGTACTGAGGGCCGATAGCTATCTGTTGCTTTGTCCTTTGAAACTGTTCAGTATAAAATAAAGATCTTTGTATGTTCCTTTGTAACCTGTGTTCGGTGTATTTCCTTTTGGGGTACTCAGCCTCGATATTTTCTCTTTGTTTTCACAAGCTGACTTTTAAGTTCTGTATTTTTTTAGGTTTATTTTTTGTTTTATCTAAAGTATCAATAGAGGCAGTATGAGCATTAGCCAGTGCCTGCCTTTTCTGAACTCTTGCATGTATTTTTTTTGCTTTCCGAGACACAAAGAAAGTGGATTGTTGTGGTCCACTTTGTACCACAGGGACTTCCGGCGCTGCTTGTGGCACCATCTGAGCGGCCACATTGAGATCGATCAAATCTGTTAGGGACGACGGGCTATCCGGCATATCATTAGCAGCGGGCACCTTTGATATCTGGCTTCCATTCTCTTCTCCCCTCAATATCTCGGGTGGTACTAGGTTGGCTGCCACAAGAATGTTTTCTAAAACCAATATGCGATTGGGTTGTAATTTGGCAACTTCTAGATAATCAGGCACAAGGGATAGACTATGCCTGGCATCAGAAGGATTTTGTTGTTGGTGATTTGGGTGAATGTCTTCTGCGCACAACTTCCTACATCAGTGTTTTGATCAGTTTGTGTAGACTGTTCATGTGTAATGCATGATGAAGACCTATGGACATTTTGAGCAGGATGCTGGCCATTAAGCAGTTGGGATGCCCAAAATGTGTGGCATTGCTCTTGGGCCATCATAAACCCTTCAATTCTGCTTAATTTATTCGAAATTTCTGAGCTGGAGGTGCTTAGTGCATTCATTGCTCCATTGGAATATTCAGGCCCTTTATCAAGCAGCTTCAAAATCCTGGTCAATACCGGGAAATTTTGAAGCTCCTGATGATTAAGGTCTATTAGTGTGTGTTCAGGTGGGTATAAGGGTAAAGATGAGTTAGGTAGGCGTATGTGATCCGATCGGCCTTTATGTGTGGGTCAAAGCCTAATACAGGAGATTGCGGGTAAATTAAATCACTAGGGTTGCCAGCATACTCATGGGATGGAGAGCTAGCCTTTTGCTTAATGCTATTTACGGCTAGACTCAAATCTTTTTTCCCATTCTCTTTTAGCTGTTTCAGGTTGGCCGCAATTGCGCCATGAAAGTGGACCTGTTCTGATTCCATGAGAACTTGAGGCTGGAGTCGATGGACCATTAGATAGTCGGGTACGACCATGTAACTCTGCCAAGACTACTGGGGCCACTAGAGATGTGTCAGACGGAGGAAAAGCTGACCCGTCACCTACAGCACCCAGAAGAGAATTATCATTGATAGGGACATTGCACATGGTATTTGCGTTTCCCACTTCCCAAATTTTTCACCAGGGTTTACGTCGCCGTCAGATTAGCACAAACAGTTATTTTGCCTTTTGTAGATTGTTTGCTGTAGTACTCTTGCTTAAATAGTGCCTAATCTGCAGCACTCGGTTTTTCTGCCTGTCAGGCCAGCCAAGGATGTGACCGGACGTCAGAAAACGGTTGGTTCAATATGCAGTAATACAGCAAATTTCCAACCTCTAAACAACCTATACAAGTGACAGCAAGAATTCTCAATCGAGAAGTGGAACGCATAGTACATCAAAAATCATAAGCGCAAGTCCTTATACACCTGCACCCCCGCACTCACCGCTTCACCCGAACAGCCAAACAGCCACACTTGGTAAGCACTTCGGATGCGTGCGCGTGATGCGCATGCACCAGTGCTAATGAGGAAGTGTGCCGGTGCTGGAGGCGGGCTGGAGGCGGGCAGGGAGGCGGAGCTATGAAAAAAGAAAAGGAGGTTACACGCAATGTTAAGGAAGTTTGAGTATAGAGAAACACAGGGCAACACAGGAAACCCGCGACTCTAATGCTAAAGAAGTTCAAGTTGTGAGAGTCCCAATTTACTTGTAACGTTGGCGAGGCAATCCTAAGCTGATTCGCTGTTACGGCAACCTTGGCCCTTCTGCTTACCGATGGCGTCGCATCAGGAATAGAATAGCAAACTGACTGAGGAGCATGCAGGGGTCCCAGCCAAACAGCCACACTTGGTAAGCACTTCGGATGCACGTGCACCAGTGTTAATGAGGAAGAGTGCCGGTGCTGGAGGCGGGCTGGAGGCGGGCGGGGAGGCGGAGTTGTAAAGTTGGCGAGGCAATCATAACCTGATTCGCTGTTACAGCAGCCTTGGTCCTTCTGCTTGCCGACAGCGTTGTCCATGAGGCTTTGTCCACAAAGGAATAGAATAGCAAGATGACTGAGGAGCATGCTCTAAAAGCACTTTAGAGATGCAGCACCCTGGTGTGAGGCTACCCCTTTTGAATGGGTGTACTCCCTTAATAACTGGGTCCGGACAGCTGCCTTCGGCTGTCTCTGATGGAGGGTGTTACCTGCTCTCACAAAGCGATCAGAGGAGAGGCCCAGTCCTCCAGGTACCTCTCCTGGCATTTGGCAGACTCCACCCAGCTGATCAGAATACACATCACCTTCTACAGCAGAGCTGACTCACAGGAGCTGACACATGTGCAATATCAATTGGAATGTGGTGGCCATTTTAGCTTTGGTACAGGGGGAGCCGCAGAGACCCGGCTGTTGCTGCTGCTGCTGTCAAATGGACATCATGTGACCTTTAAACCTGCTCTATTCCACAAGCAGAGTAGGCTCTGCCGATCAGGCTACTGCTGCAGCGGGGCACACGTACACTATGCTTTTGGCATGGAGTTGACGAAGAGGGGAATCTGGTTAGCTGATTACCCTTTTGGAGCTTGAATTTCCCCCATAATTGTATGTATTAATAAACATCCAAAAAGGCAGGCTCTTGCACTCTTGCCATATGGTAATTCCTCACAGAGGGAGTGGCCTGGAAAGCAAGTACTCCCCTGCTCATTAACATAAACAAGGTCACGTCACAGGAAGTGGATGCATCTTAAAATGAAATATGGCAAATATAAGGCACTCCTTTCCTAATTGTATAAAGTTCACAGGACAAATTAGCTTTTAATGTTCAAAAAATGAAAAATCACAACCCGAAAAATAACCAGAGGCAGGAGATTTCCCTGTAGTTGCTGACAAAGAATATAAATTGCATGCCTTTATAGAATATGTATGAAATCTTCCCAGCGAATGAAAAGGCCCATATGAGACATTCTTCACTCATGTTGATCACGCTTTCATGAGCTGTATTTGCAAAATATCTAGATGATAGCCCATTCATTGAATAAAAGACATAAATCTACCCTTTCTGACAGCTGACAGAGAAGGGGGGTGGCAAATGGCCCCATGAAAAAAGTGGGCGGTGGCCTGCTGCCTTCCTATATCACTTCAGGATGGAGCTGTGCTCTGCAAGTAACACTCCATTCTGCTCATTGATGATAGACTACCAATGACAATACCCTCAGTGCTTTAAAAGGGATTACAAATTGAGGGGGCCCCTAACTCGATGCCATCCATTTTTCGTGCAGGAATTAAAGGAAGTGAAATCCAGCAATTGCTTTACTTTCTTATACTTTTCCTGCTCTTAAACGTTTAGAAAACAGATCATCTAATTCAAAATGTTTGTAATGGAGAATGTGATTATAAACATGGCTGATAGTGCCACCTAATGGGGAAGAACAGTATTGCCGCTCTATATTTTTTCATGTACTTTACCAGTAATGGGAAATGGGATCATGCGAGCCAGCTGTAGGAAACCCTACCCCATTTAACGTTTTGACACACTTCCCCTACTCTATGCATTTCCTCTCATCTATTATGTGCCCCAACCTAGATGTGTACAGTCCATTGCTCCTGCCTCACTAGTTCTTTACTGTATAAAACACATTAATAGAGGCACGTGGGACCCTTAAAATACATTAGTGCTGGTGTGTCTACCCACCACTTGTTTATTCACAATAGCTGCCAGCGCTGCATTTGAACATGCTTAGAAATTAGCATGTTGCTCAACAAGGTAACCTACCACTTTCTCTAAATTGTAAAACTTAAAAAGTGCATCTTATGTGCTTTTTAGAATGTCGTAATTCCTTGTGAATTGGCCCCTCTGTGCCCAGTGGAATAAGCAAGGGAATTATACTGGATAAGTACAATTTCAAAATGAAAACAGGAGATAAAATTAGCCATCAACAGCACCTTCCTGAATTTTTTCCATATCAGTTAATATTAAAAAATTGGTTCCAGTAGAAACTATTTGCAACAGGTCAACTCTTCTCAAGACGTTACATATCAGGGGTTGACTTTTCTGTTGGGTGATAAGGATTCTTCGTGATGGGCCAGTGCCATTAGGAGGTCTGGCTGGGCTGGGGAAGAGTCCTTCTAATGCCCGATTGCAGGGAAAGACGATTTCTCAAAAGGTTCCTGCTGTCTGTGAAAGCGACTGTCCTAGACCCACAAACTCAAGCATATACTGAATGCCCCTCTCCCAGAGATTACAGGTTATTTGTTTCTTTCATTGACAGACATCTCTCTTTGTGGCCACGTCAAAGCACTTTCATCAAAAGGATGCAGGTGGGTGAGAAAGTTGTCTTCCCATTCCCAGCGGTCCTCCCCGCAGAGGAGTCCTCTCCTCAGGGGACTGCCAGTGGAAGGAACAACCACCAGGTGGATCGCAGGTATTTATTTATTAATAATTTGATAAAGTGCAAACGCGACAAACACGTGTATTTTAGCACGGTGCAAACAAAGTCAGCAGTAGCAATTATAAACAAAATAATCGGGATGGGGAGATCCAAAACAACGACACAGAAGTGCTAAGTGTGTGGGTTTATTATGTATTCACACAGGACGTGGTAGATAACTTCACAATTTAATTTACATTACTTCCGATAAGCACGAAAGTTTAGTTGAAAAAGACGGACAGGGTTGGTTTATGCAGTAGTGACACAGATGGGTGTAGGCCTCTGAAGTATAGAGGTCGGCACTACACTGGGATACATGTTGCCTCATAAATCGAGGGGGTATAGGAACCCGCAGTTACACAAAACAAAAAGTGCACACAACAATCTTTGAATTTTAACGGGTGCAAGTAATGATACAGTTGTGATATGAAGTTCGACACAGGGAGTGACACAAGGTGTGTTTCGGCCAAAGAAAGTGGCTTGGTTGTAGCCGTCTTTGTGCTGGCCTTCGTCAGGAAAAAGGGGCACCAGTGGTGGTGCTGTCCGTGCTGTCTGTGGGTAAAACAGAGCTATTAGGATCTCGGATAGTTGTACGTTAAGTATTATAAGTATTAAATACGGGCCTAATTGTTGCCCACGTTGTACAGCATGTGGTGTGTCTAAAAGACAGCTTACCTGCCGTGCAGGGAATCAGGTGGGTGCTGTCAGGGAAGCCACGAAAAGTGCGGAACGTCCGGTGCTGGGATTAGCACTTGGTGAAAGGCTTTAGTTTCCTAGGGGCTGGCGTGGTTCAAAGACTCACGAAGCCGGAGTTGGGCGTAATTGGACCCAAGTCTGAAATGAAAATTAAAAACCGGTATAAGTAACCTGTGAGGGTCAAGTGCGCCGGGGAGTATGTCCGCGTAGGAGTCAAGGGGGACTTACTGTTGTCTGGATGGTACGCTGCCGTGCTGGACGTGGACTGCTGGGAGCCGGATGAGTCGGACAGCGAGGGAGCCGTGTTGGACTGTATAAAGGACAGCCAGTGGCTGTGGACAGGCGAATGGGAACCCGCGATTCAAGGGCGACACCCAGCTTGGGCCAATAAGATGGCTGTGCGCCGTGTCCCAATGAAAAGGCGGTACTCCGTGTGTGATGTTGGGTAATGTGGTCCGGTGCGGTGTATGGGAACTACTGCTCTTGGATACTTGCACAACATAACAGGTGGGATACATGGTTGCAAACATAGGTCATTTACGTGCGCCATGTGGATGGGCGAATGCCGACCACCACTACAGATGGTTAAACAAAATAGACTCTCGTATACAATAGTGTTCACAAGGTGGAGGAGTTAGTGCCAGTACAATAATGTTCACAAGGTGAATAACATTGGTTTCTAATGTGTGTCAGGACACAAGTTCATTCTAAACGGTCGAGCGTGGTGGCCACTTGGAGGAGTACTCTAGAAGTGTTTCCATTCGACGGTGACATTTAGGCCGTCTTGCACAGAGTTCAATTTGTGGACCCATTTTTGTTCTAGTTTAGTGAGGGCAATGTTTATGTCACCTCCTCGTCTTTGTGGCTGGAGTTGTTGGACCACAGTCCATGTGAATTGTTCGTGGGTATGCTTCTTCTTAGTGAAGTGTTCGACCAAGGGTTTGTCCTCGACTTGGTTTTTGATGCATGATCTGTGTTCATTAATCCTTTGTTTGACAGGTCTAATGGTTTTGCCAATATAAATCAGATCACAGGGACACTTAATGGCGTAGATCACGTGTTTGCTCTCGCAGTTGGTGTGGCTGTTCTGTTTCCATACCAAGTTCTTGTGGATGAAAGTTTTGCTGTTCGTAGTAAAACGGCAAGCTACGCATTTACCACAGCTGAAGTGGCCAACGACTGGTGGAAGGTTCCATAGTGTGGTGGCTGGTTTGGTAGGTTCTAGGAAGGTGTGGACTAGGGAATCTCTTAGATGTCTGTTCTTTTTGAACACATCTATCGGTCCGGAGAGACACTGAAGACGGAACTCTTCAGGAAACCCACCGACAGGAACACCCTTCTCCACTTCACCAGTTACCATCCACAAGGATTAAAATACAATCTCCCATATGGTCAGTTTCTTCGTATCCGGAGAAACTGTTCAGATAGAGAAAAATTCAACCACCATGCACAACTACTACAAACACGTCTTGGAGAGAGAGGCTACCCCAGGAAGTCCATCAAGACAGCCAAGAAAAGAGCGGCCAACACCGACCGCTCAATTTGCCTAACGACCAAAGAAAGAGACCCGAACAATAGAACTGTGTGCGTCACCACATACAACCCAGTCAGCAACCTCATCAAAAATACCATCAACAAACACTGGCATCTGATTAAAAATGAAGGTACCCTCGCCAAGAAACCACTGTTTGCCTTCAAAAAGAACAGAAATCTAAGAGATTCCCTAGTCCACACCTTCCTAGAACCTACCAAACCAGCCACACTATGGAACCTTCCACCAGTCGTTGGCCACTTCAGCTGTGGTAAATGCGTAGCTTGCCGTTTTACTACGAACAGCAAAACTTTCATCCACAAGAACTTGGTATGGAAACAGAACAGCCACACCAACTGCGAGAGCAAACACGTGATCTACGCCATTAAGTGTCCCTGTGATCTGATTTATATTGGCAAAACCATTAGACCTGTCAAACAAAGGATTAATGAACACAGATCATGCATCAAAAACCAAGTCGAGGACAAACCCTTGGTCGAACACTTCACTAAGAAGAAGCATACCCACGAACAATTCACATGGACTGTGGTCCAACAACTCCAGCCACAAAGACGAGGAGGTGACATAAACATTGCCCTCACTAAACTAGAACAAAAATGGGTCCACAAATTGAACTCTGTGCAAGACGGCCTAAATGTCACCGTCGAATGGAAACACTTCTAGAGTACTCCTCCAAGTGGCCACCACGCTCGACCGTTTAGAATGAACTTGTGTCCTGACACACATTAGAAACCAATGTTGTTCACCTTGTGAACATTATTGTACTGGCACTAACTCCTCCACCTTGTGAACACTATTGTATACGAGAGTCTATTTTGTTTAACCATCTGTAGTGGTGGTCGGCATTCGCCCATCCACATGGCGCACGTAAATGACCTATGTTTGCAACCATGTATCCCACCTGTTATGTTGTGCAAGTATCCAAGAGCAGTAGTTCCCATACACCGCACCGGACCACATTACCCAACATCACACACGGAGTACCGCCTTTTCATTGGGACACGGCGCACAGCCATCTTATTGGCCCAAGCTGGGTGTCGCCCTTGAATAGTGGGTTCCCATTCGCCTGTCCACAGCCACTGGCTGTCCTTTATACAGTCCAACACGGCTCCCTCGCTGTCCGACTCATCCGGCTCCCAGCAGTCCACGTCCAGCACGGCAGCGTACCATCCAGACAACAGTAAGTCCCCCTTGACTCCTACGCGGACATACTCCCCGGCGCACTTGACCCTCACAGGTTACTTATACCGGTTTTTAATTTTCATTTCAGACTTGGGTCCAATTACGCCCAACTCCGGCTTCGTGAGTCTTTGAACCACGCCAGCCCCTAGGAAACTAAAGCCTTTCACCAAGTGCTAATCCCAGCACCGGACGTTCCGCACTTTTCGCGGCTTCCCTGACAGCACCCACCTGATTCCCTGCACGGCAGGTAAGCTGTCTTTTAGACACACCACATGGTGTACAACATGGGCAACAATTAGGCCCGTATTTAATACTTATAATACTTAACGTACAACTATCCGAGATCCTAATAGCTCTGTTTTACCCACAGACAGCACGGACAGCACCACCACTGGTGCCCCTTTTTCCTGACGAAGGCCAGCACAAAGACGGCTACAACCAAGCCACTTTCTTTGGCCGAAACACACCTTGTGTCACTCCCTGTGTCGAACTTCATATCACAACTGTATCATTACTTGCACCCGTTAAAATTCAAAGATTGTTGTGTGCACTTTTTGTTTTGTGTAACTGCGGGTTCCTATACCCCCTCGATTTATGAGGCAACATGTATCCCAGTGTAGTGCCGACCTCTATACTTCAGAGGCCTACACCCATCTGTGTCACTACTGCAGAAACCAACCCTGTCCGTCTTTTTCAACTAAACTTTCGTGCTTATCGGAAGTAATGTAAATTAAATTGTGAAGTTATCTACCACGTCCTGTGTGAATACATAATAAACCCACACACTTAGCACTTCTGTGTCGTTGTTTTGGATCTCCCCATCCCGATTATTTTGTTTATACTACGCATACCCACCTGGGTAAATCGGGACCTAGCCAGGTGCCCTCAGATTGAAATATAGCAGAAGCAATTATACAGTTTCATAAAATAAAACTGAAGAAACATATACCAAATATTTCCTACCAAATTCACACACTAACATGTTTCCCTAATAAAGTCAGGATGAAGCAAGAAAGAATAACCAAGTTAAAACGAAGGCTAACAATTTAAGATATACATCCAGATAAAAATGTTAATTTGGAAGCTACTTAGTTAAAAACGAATTCCCAGAACGTTGTTTTAATGGCTCATCAGGGCCCTTATAGCCCCACACCTGCACTATTGTTACCCTATGTGTGCCACCAAATCCAAGAACAGGAGCTAGTCTTCAGTAATTCCAAAACAAAAGTGGCAACTGCTGTCCTTATCCCATAAATCAGGTACTTTGCTAGATATTGTCCCCGGCCTATGTTCCTTAAAATTACTCATCCTGTCTGCACCAAGAAGAGAGCCCACATCCAAGCCTACATCTCTGCGGCATCTAACAACTCGGCTGAACTCTTTAAAATCTGCAAGGAGCTGGCCAATCCTAATGGTTTCTCATTTAATCTCTAAAACTCTGTACATCCTTTCTTCCCTCTCTCTTCCTCTCCCCCTCCTCCCTCTACTCCCTGCTCTTCCTCTGGCCCTTCTTCGGCCACCTCTCCCCCCTCCTTCTCTGCCTTTCCCTTGTTCTCCCCAGACGAGGTTTCTAGACAAGTCCGATCTATGAAAGTCTCATCAAAACAGGTTCACCCCTGTTCCTGCAAAACCTTTAAGGACCACATTGACACCCTGGCTCCTGCTCTGGCTGACTTCTACAACCACTCCTTCGCCACTGGAGTCTTCCCTTCCCCCCGAAGCACTCCCGTGTGCACCCTCTTCTCAAGAAACCCTCTGCCGACCCTTTCTGCCCAGCTAACTATCACCCAATCTCCATCACTCCTTTCCTGGGCAAACCCCTGGAAAAGCTGGCCATCTCCCAGCTTAATCTTCAGACTTAATCTGTTGGTTGTCTCCATGACCATCAGTCTGGCTTCAGAGCTACAAGGAGCACAGAAACTGCTCTCCTAAAAATCTGTAAAGACCAGCTCTCCAACCTTGATTCCAACACCCCCTGTGTCCTCATCTTACTTGATCTCTCTTCTGCCTTTGACACAGTCAACCATGCCATCCTGCTCAACCGTATCCGTGATAACCTGGGTATCACTGATCAGGCCCTGGCTTGGCTGACTTCTTTCCTCTCCTATCGACCCTCCCAGGTTCAACGTGGGTCCTTCCTCTCCTCCATCTCTATCTCTACCAGGGTCTAACCTCTCTCCCTGGCTGTTCAACCAATACCTGGTACTTCTTGCCCACCGCATTGTGGCTCTCTGCCCCAACTTTCAGTGCTATGTGGATGACACTCAATTCAATTTCAGGCTCCCTTCCGCCACCTCTTTCCCTTTTCTCATCTCTGACTGTCTGTCTACTATCGAGGAGTGGTGTGCTGCCAATGATCACTGCCTTAATGCCAGTAAGTCTGAGATTTTCCTCATCGGCACACCTGCTCCCTCCTTTCCTGTCACTCTCTGGCCGGCCTCTCTTGGCCCTCTTCCCGCTCACACCGGTGAGGCTAAAGACCTCTGGGTCATATTCGACTCCACACTCTCCTTCTCTCCTCACATCTCCGACATCTCAAAGAAGTCACACTACCAGCTGCACCTCCTCAGAGGTATTCTTCCTTTCCCCTCCTTCCCCCAGAAGCTCACTGTCTCCGGAGCTCTGCCTCTATTCTCCACCCTATGCAACTCATCCAAAACAGGACTGCGAGACTTGTCCTTGGCCTCAAGCCCAGGGATCGTACCTCTCCAGGACTGAAATCTCTGCACTGGCTCCCAGTGGCAGAGAGGATTAAGTTCAAAACCCTCTGCATTGTCTACAAAGCCTTCTAGGGCCTGGGACCTCAATACCTTCAACTCTCTCTTCCTAAATATCTTCCTTCTCGAGCTCTTCGCTCAACCACCTCCAACTCCCTCAGTGTTAGTCGCTTCTCCAAGCAACAAGTTGGTGGTAGATCTCTTTCGCCTGCTGGGGCCTCTCTCTGGAATAGCCTCCCTGCCTCTCTGAAACTTGAGGAGAACCATCTCCGGTTCCGGAAGCACCTCAAGACCTTCCTCTTTGTTTTTGCTTTCTCTCCTCCTCTCCCCTGCTTATCTCCTGGCTGATACTGCACTGGTTACCTGGCTACCCTCTGATCTCGGGCCCAGGTCCCCTCCCCGCCAGTTGCACACCTGCACTGCCCCCCTGGCAGGCCTTGCACTCGGGATCTGTTTCTGTATCCCTACAGCCCCCTACCAGCACTTGACACCTTGTTGTCTGCCCTTACCCTTGCACTTGCCACCAGCTGGCTGCGCTTTTTATATATTGTCTTTATTTATTTTACTGTTTTCCTCTGTACTGCACTGCCCTGTCCCCCTTTCCCAGCACCTTTCCCTGATCCCCCTCCCCTGCACTTGTGCGATCTCAAATTCACCTGGCCTAGTAAGATCGTTGTCTCTGTCTTCCCTCTGTTCCCCCTTCCTTGCCTCATCATGCCTTGAAACAATTTTGTATAGGCATGTTATAAAGGCCATATCATATCATATCATATCATATCATATCATATCATATCATATCATATCTCCACCTGGTTTACCCTCCACCCATCTAGCATTGTAACCCATACAGGCACCCGACCTATGCACTACCTCTGCTATAAGTAATGCGTCCTTTGGACGTAATTTCTGATCGAAATGACATCTTCACTAGTCATTCATAACACATACAATACCACTAAATGCACCCTTGACGGTGCTCCTTTGGCTCTCAGTCAAGCAAAGGATCCTTTCCAAAGCCTCCCTCATGCTGTTCAGATAGCTCAATGGGGTGAGTACTCGCTGATCAGATCTGGGTGTTACCAATAGTTCTCAGGTTTGAACCCTCCTAAGGCCACCTGAGCCTTTTATCCTTCTAATGTCATTTTACTGAATTTCAACTTCGGGCGCAACATAATATTTGGATATACAAATATTTTATGTGTAGCCATTTTGGATAAAGCTCTCTATAAAGCACAATTATTACTAGGTACACAGTCTACTCAGGCATGAAAGCCACCCACCTCTAGAGAAAGGCACCTTATACACCAGGGATGTCATTTCACCAAAATGCCAGGGGTAGTGGAAGTGACATCACATGACCCTTGACCTCTAATGACATCACAGGAAGTGATGTAATTTCACCCCACCCCGAAGTGACATCGTGGGAAGTGATAGAACACAACCTTTCTCCCCTTTAAAGTATCTAGCATTGTATAGAATTCCAGTGAACATATAGCTCTTAATCAGTAACCTGCCATGCATGGATGGGATGCAGAGTAACTCTTACACCAAATAATCAGACCGACCCATGAAGTTGGGAAACTCTCATCCGACTGTTTTAATATCAATTGTCTAAAACAGGGAGTTGCAACGGGCATCTACAGACGTTCGATCATGCTCTCAGCGCAAATCACATAAAAATTTACTTAAGTACTAAACATTAGTCATAAGTGACGTCATACTAAGTGGCAAATAAGAAAAACCTATGGGAGATTGTGGTTGGCTCAAGGGGAATATCTAAGTATGCCTTCTATAGGGACTGGGATTCTGATAGGACATCTACTGTCAGGTGGACAACTTAAGTCTGCCTCTAGTGCAAGTCATCCGCAACACTTATTAAGTACACAGAATTCTATTGGCTCTTAAACTATAAAGCCCTTTGCTATGCAGCCCTCTTTAACTGGTTGGCACGCTTGTCCCATATCTGGAACATTCAGCTCCTTAGCAGCACATAAGCTCATACCCAGGTGCCGGGAGGTGGACATGACTTTTGCTTACCACCCAATTAGCCCCTCATCTCTCATCGCCCATGCTTTCTGACATGAAGACTGTCTTTGAACTTGGCCTTGCAGTAGATACTCTTCTCTTGGGAATAAAAGGGAGTACAGGCACATGCTTATCACAGTTCTGGTCTGCATGCCCAACTCCTATTTCCATCCTTGGCTCACATGACAGGAGACCTTATTTCAGCCTGTTTTTCAGTAATGAATTGTCTTGGTAAAAGTCATGCCCAACACCCGGCACCTGGGTATGAGCTTACGTGCTGCTAAGGAGCAGAATGTTCCCAACATGGCACGAGCGTGCCAACCAGTTATAGACCCAATCACAACCCGTCCGTATATAGAAAGTATACTTAGATGTTCCCCTTAATCCAACCACGAAACCCCATAGGTTTCTCTTATTTGCCAAGTAGTATGACGTCACTTATGATGAATTTTCAGTACTTAAATGTAATTTTTTATGAAATGTGTTGAGAGCTTGAGCGAACATCCGTTGATGACTGTTATACTCCCTGTTTTAGACAATTGATATTAAAACAGTCAGATGAGACTTTTGCCAACTTCCTGAGTCGGTCTGATTATTTGGTGTAAGAGTTATTCTGCATCCCATCCATGCATGACATGTTACTGATTAAGGACCTTATGTTCACGTGATAGTAATGTTGGATGGTTAAAAAGTCCCTTTGACCTGTTGAGCTGCAGAGCTACGGACGATCGGACATCCTCCGCCATTTAGCTGGAAGATCGCAGGGTTTCCTGTGGAGAGCGGGCAAATAGAAACCTTGCAAGAAAATCAAAATGGGGGGCATGGTCCCTCTTTGACGAAATCTCTACCTGGCTTTCACAGGTGCTGTGCGGATGGAAGGTGCAAGTGGTTGATTGGAGGGGGGAACGATACTTGGCTTGAGCTGAATGACCAAATGGTGAGTAGATTGTGTATTTGTGTAGAATTAAGGTGTCGAAGAGCGACACAAACAGTTGTGAAGGAATTAAGATAAAAGATCAAGGAGTTATATTGTTTGTCTAGGGAAGTGGTTGGTACCAATCTAGAGATAAAAAGAGGTTTGAGCGGCAATTGTTGGAGCGTACTTATGTTTGTTGTTTTTGCTGAAGCTAGTTTTATAAAACCTGGTAAGTATTGACAGTCAATTGAGACTCGTTACAATGGGAGATGTCACTCCTCTGATGCATTAATGTAAGACATCGTCAAAGCACATGCCCAAGCTCAAACAGTATAGTGCGGAATGGGTGAAAGGCACAGCAGATAAGATGTTCATGCCATGACCACAACGTGGATCACTGTCAAAAGCGGTATTGCAACACATGACCACAGACTTGCATGTTGCGTACTAGGGGAAGAAACTGGAGAAAAGGTTAGCTATTTTAGAGCTTTGGAAAATGTATAAGGAAGAGAGAGAAGATCCGCCACCCGAGGAGTGGATGCTTAGCCAGTGTGAGGAGGAAGGTGTTGCGCCTTCAGCGTCCCTTATTTCGCCTGAACTGAAAGGCGTTGATATGGAAGATGTAGGGTTGTATCCATTAAAGGAACTGAAGGCGGCAGCAGGGTATAGTAATCCGATATACGAACTGCCCGCTTATAGCAGTGACGATAGTCCAGAGGAGGGTAAGAGAAAAGAGGAGATCTTTAAGATCATACAAGATAAAGAAGAGAAAAGTGAGCGATCAAACATATCAAAAGAAATAAAACGAGAGATCAAAAGATGGAAAGGAGAGAAAGGTAAAACTGATGAGGTAATGCTTGTACAGAAAAATGGATGGGAGGACAGATATTACTCAGGCTAGATGGGAAAAGCATTGAGGAAGTAAGGCAAAGAGAAGATAAAGATGAACAGTACAGAAAAGACAGGCAAGGGGAAAAAAGATTGAAGGAAGACGAACATAAGAGAAAGAGCAAGGAGCGACGAGAACAGATGTATCAGGAGTCACAAGAGCAAAAGCAAGAATGGGCAGAGGAGCAAAAGAAGTATGACAACCTGCACAGAACAATTGACTATAAGAACTGACGAGAAAAGACGAGAGAAGAGGAGGAAGCGCAGACATTAAGAGACAAGAGAATACATAGACGAAGAGAAGAGGAAGAAAGGAGAGCAGAAGCAAGGAGAGAAGAGATAAGACAGGAGGAGAGAATTAGAAGAGAGGCAAGAAAGCGAAGAGAATTAGATGAAGAATTAGAACATAAGAGGAGACAATGGGAGCTTGATATTAACCACATTCAAAAGGAGCTAATGGACTCGAGTTCAACAATACGATGGGAAATAATAGAAGAGTTTCTTCTGATGAAGGAGGCAATGTCAGGAGCTTCTAGAGTAGCACTAGATGAAGAGAATTTTGACATAGGAAGCATCAGAGATAGGATCGATAAGGCTTATCAAGAATTAAAGGAGGGTAGCAAATCGGGAAGCCGAGGGAAGGAAGATCAATCCATAGTATTTCAATTACGAAACAAAGAAGAACATCTGTTTTGTCTTGAGCATAGAGCCTTATCCTTCAGCAGACTGAACCTAGACCAGGGTGGACAGTACGAGAGTCACACTTGTTGGGAACTAGACATGTCAGACGATGAAAGACAATCCTTCTGTGGGGAAGATGGAGGAGGCGTATGTGCCTCTGAGGCAAGCCTGCAGACGGACAAGGAAGTAAGATGGTCTGATCTAGCACAGCCTAAGGAAAGGACACCAGATCCCATACCATATCCAGAATGTCCCAGAGGACAATCATATAGTGAGAAGGGAGAATCACCACCATACATGAGCAGGTTAAGATCATTACCAGGGAGGAGAAGGTCAGGGATCATTGTCCCTACCATGGATAGGCAGACGATGGATCCAATTTCAGGTTAGGGTTTACGCAATTTCCCTTATTGGAAAAAGGGGGAGCAAGACCGCAGTATATTCCATGGCCACAGATGGATAAGGATAATTTAAGATGCAAACTCCCGAGTTTGATATCGGGTGCTGGAAAATGGATTTACGAATTAGAAAAAGTGATCGGAGGAACTACATTGCCCATAGGAGATATTTAGGGTCATTTTTGTACCCATTCTTGGGGAAAGAGCTGATGACATATGGAGGAGAGCAGGCTATTCAAGTGTGACAGCACAGAACACAACGCACGATGGAGTAATTGTAGGGGAGACATGTGGAGGGCTCTCAGGGTACAGTATCCTGACACATCAGATATGGGTGCGATTATGAAATGTAAGATGAAAAAAAGATGAACATCCTATTGCTTACATTCAGGATATTCAAGAGCGTTGGACTCTTGAAACGAAGGAGCCGTGGGAAAAAAACGGTGGCATTATCTTACCCCATTTTATGTCAAGTGTTGCCCGGGCTAGTATAGAGACAGATGAAGAAATTGGTGGGAATGGAAGCAAAACCATGAGCTGAAATACAGCTGACGATAGTGCATCACTGTCGGCTATTAGAGGAGAAAAAGAAGAAGAAAGACGAGGCTAGTAAAACTGAGGAAGCTAAATTAGTTCAGAAGAAATGATCAAAATATGCCATAGAAGGGGCGGTATTACAAGGGGAGAAGGGCTGGGAATACAGCAAGCAGTCGGTACATTGCAGGCAAATAATCAGTGCCCGATGGACCAAGGAGGAAATGGGTTTGTGCCACGAGGTAGATTCATGGGATATAGAGGAATGGGTGGATTCCAAAGCAATCATGGTGGGTCTAGAATGCACAGAATGAGAATCAGAATGTGCAGGGAGGATTTAAACAAGGGGGACTAGTCAGACGGTCTCCCCCTGTATGTTGGACCTGTGGGGTGACAGGGCACATTGCATGCATATGTGGAAGCCTAGGGAATGTAAAGAATGGCCAATTCCCAAGAGGGGGAAAGCTTATCCTCCACCATATAGCACACAGACTAGGGAAGGGTTTGCCCAAGATCAGACGCAAGCGCCGCAAATGCAACAAGCAGAGCAACCACAGCGAGTACAAATGAATCCACCACAAAGGCAGCCACAACACACCCCCATGCAGACACAGCAGTATGCAAACACAGGACAATTACTGACACCCGGAATAGGAGGTGCCACTGTAGTGGGAAGGAATCCTTTCACAGGAACAGGGGTGTGTATATATCCATAATAGGATAGCTCACAGAATGACTTGATGTGTTCAGTACTATCAGTGAGACTATACCCCCATGAGAAACCATGGGTCGATGTGATGATAGTAGGCAAATCATTTTCTTTTTTAGTTGACACTGGGGCTGCTCATTCATGTATATGAGAGAGAAAATATCCAGTGTTGGGAATTGCCATGAATGCTCAAGGGTTCTCTGGAGTTAGAAGTCAAGTTCCTTTTACTGATGAATTACCAGTCTCTGTAAGAGAGTGTGATATGTATGTTCCATTGTTGTATTCATGACAGACACCAGCTAACAACTGATGACAAAACGTAACATGACGATTTCTTTTACTGACGAAGGGATAGTGTGTTCCAATCCTGGAATACACTATTTAAATGTGGGAAAATGTATACTGGCATTTACAGGGCAAGTGGCTCTGTGAGGCATTCCAGTTAGGCCAGAGGCTTTCCTCTATGAGGTGAGCATTCTATTAACATGGTTACCTGGCTTAGTGGAGAAGGCTGTGGGAATACCTGATGAATTCTTGGTTAGACCACAGATGCCTATGGACAAAGAGGGGGGACAGAGTATACCTATAGAGCTAGAAGCAAGATACATAAGAGAGGGCACCTGGCTAGGCCTTGATCAACCCAGGTAGGCGTACACTTTTAAGTAATCCAAAATAATGCTAGTTTTAATGTTACAAAGTCAATACATTTACAGTTTATACTCCCAGGTGCCTTATACATCATGTTGGTGTTGCAAAACCACAGTTTGCCCAGTCCACTCAGGGCCAGTTAGAAATGGCGGATGTATAGATATTTTATAGGTATATTGTCATATGAATGTTATACCCCACGTGTGTGTACACAGTGAACTCTCCCGTCCTTGCTACATCATGTGTTGTAGGATGTTTGGCAAAAGCATATTACAGGGCACTCATTCGTGTGTTGGCATGTGGCCCAGACAATCGGTTCCTTGGGCACGACAGAGGGCCGTGTGGTTTAACATGATCCTTTAGCTCCAGAATTGTTTCCACTCAACTGTGATGTTCAGCCTGTCCCTAACTATGTGGAGTCTGTGTACCCACCGTTGTTCTAATTTGGTTAGTGATTTATTGATGTCACCTCCTCTTTTCTGTGGGGTCAGTTGCTGTATGACTGTCCAGACCATGTCTTCATTAGAGTATCCCATCGGGTGTAGTGCTCGATCAAAGGCTTGTCTGGCGTTGAGAATTTGCAGTAGCAGAGAATTGCTGATGGTAAGCGCTACGAGATGTAATTATATACATTGTCATATTTTTTACTTAGAGCATCTATTGAGCTCCATGAAAATTATGCACTGAACCATTCGAGATCACACCATGTTCTAATCCACACATCCTCTGTCATTATTAGAACCCTTTGGACCCAATTCATTCCACGTCCTGATGAAGGCCAACTGTACACAAGCTCCAATGAGTAGCCTTACCTGGCCGAAACACAATAGTGTTGATGACTTCTCCATAAAACTCAGCGTCCACTAGCCACACTGTTTTCTGTTCACCAGAATATACATTGTTCTGTGTCTCACATGTCATTTGTAAAACCATTCATATCGACCAACAAAAGATAAACATGTTTTCTGCTCATCAAATCCATTTTAGTTGACTGAGTTGTACTCACCTGTACTATTTAACACTGTAGATAGTCAAGTGTCCTTGGGTGTTGTTTTGTTGTCTTTTTGTTTAATTTGCAAACATTGTTAGGTTTAATAAACACAGGGGCGAAGACTTTGTTGACCCAAAGGAAATTCAAATTTGTATTTAATTTCTATGTAGGAGTGTACCAGAGATTTTTGGTTGTGATCTCTCACCCTGATTATTTTGGATTACTTAATAGAGCTAGAAGCAGCCATAGTACGAAGGGAAATGGCAATGCTCAAAGGAATGGGTGATGAGGGTAGACCATGGAGGACAATGATACCTATCAAAGAAGGGTACAGACTGACTGACATAACTGATGATGACATGTTTATAGAGGACCTAACAGACGATGAAGTAGTGTTCTTTATGAGCATTACACACTGGATAAGGATAGAGAAAAGGGAAGTCCCACAGAGAATGGCAATAGTGCGACAGATCCAGCATTTTTGACGAAGACTTGGAGAAGGTACCCGGCACCCTATGGACCACAGGCTTTTATGACATAGGTTTATTAAATGGTATAGGGGAAGTCAAAATAAAGCTGAAGCCAGGGGCAATTTTACCTTGAGCTACACAGTACCCCGTATCTCGAGAGGCCGATAAGGGTATATTCAAGACTATCTCAGCACTGATGGAACAAGGTATTCTGGTACCGTCAGAGTCATCGTGCAACACCACAGTGTATCCTGTGAAGAAATCAAAGGGAGGGTTGTGGAGAATCATACAAGATATGAGACTAATTAACCAAATTATAGAGGCAGAGTTTTCTTTAGTTCCTAACCCAGCGACGATACTATGCAGTATCCCGGTGGAAGCACGATATTTCATGGTGATTGATTGGAAAAATGTATTTTTCTCAATCCCATTGCACAAGGACTCACAAGACTTGACTTCATTTACGTTCCGCAAGACTCATCTGAAACACACTTGTTTGCCCTAAGGGTACTGTGAGTCTCCATCTATCTTTAACATAGTCCTCCAGATGGACCTAGGCAATATTGATTTGAAAAGTGCGGTGATACAATACGTAGATGACATTTAAATTTGTAGCACTACATGAAAATGAGTGCAGACAAGACTCGATTCGGGTAATGACTATCCTAGCAGACAAGGGATACAAGGCAGACAAGGAAAAATAGTAGAGGTGACACCTGAAAGGGCTGAGGCAATTATGAAAACCACAAACGATAAAGCAGATGCAAAAGCTTTTGGGATTATGTAATCATGCTAGAGCCTGGGTGTTTGATACAGTTCATACACAAGACCCCTTTTGCAGGCTTCAAAAAAGGCACAGGTAGATAGTCACAATAGAATGGACTGAGCAAATGAAGGAAGGATTTGAAGAGTTGAAAACAGCAATTTGTATTGCTCCTGTTTTGGGAATCCACAATTATGCTGAGAAGTTTTTCTTATTTTCACACACAAATGGGACAGTCATGACTGCAGTGTTTACACACAAAAAAAAAACATTGGGGTACAAGCCTCTAGCATATTACAGTGGGATTCTAGACCCAGTTGTGAAAGGACACTTTCCTTGCAAACAGTCATTGGCAGTCACTGCATTCGTGATTGAGAAGTCTACAATTATTGTAATGGGCTGTTCTATGACTCTTTTTGTGGAGCATGCTCTGTTTGCCATTTTACAGAAACCCAAAGGTACATTGACCTCTCAGAGGGCTTCTGCTTATGAAGTATGATTTCAAACCCAACGATCAAAATTGTCAGATGTAAAATAGTGAATCCTGCCATGTTTATAACTGAGCCAGTGACAGAGAGTGACCATGTGCATGATTGCACAAACTATGTTGAATTCTATGATGATATACCTTGTCTTAAAGAGAATGCCTTGCCAGGCAGGGAAATTCTCTTCATTGATGGTTCTTTGAAAATTGATCAAATCAGTGGAGAAAGGCATTCTGGCGCAGCTGTAGTGAGACATAGAGCAAATGGCAAGTTTGAAGTTGAAGCAAGTGCAAGACTAACATCTCACTTTTCACCGCAAGTGGCAGAATTAGTAGCGTTCCTTGTCGCGCTCGAGAATCACGAAGGGCAGAAAGTGACAGTATATAGGGACTCCGCCTATGTGACGTCAACTGTACATGCTGGGCTAGCACATTGGAAAAGGAGAGGCACCGCAGAGAGGACGGCACCTAATGTCAAGGAGAAGGTAGTCACAGCTATGGTGTTGCAAGAAGGGTTTAATAAATTACCAATGACCCAATTAATGGAGATTCAACGAAGTGCACCACAGGAAGAGCAGGAATTATGGAAACAAAGGGGGTGCTCTTTATCTCCCTCAGAAGCATTATGGTGACAGGACAGCACTGGAAAGCCGGTGAAGCTAGTACCATTATTGAAGATCGCGGTTGAAAAGCTGCATTACCCTGCGCATGTAACTAGGGAAAGTCTTGCTGCAACAATTGTGGAAGAGTTATAACCAGGTTTGTGATAATGAACACAACAGATACAGAAGGAATGTCTATGGTTCACTTAAAGGATACAGACTGGTAGTTGCAAAGGATACACTCGATGTCTTCTCCCATCTACTGTTGTCAGAGGTAGAACGTAGTGTCTCAAGAGAAACCTTCTAAGTAATGTCACTCTCTGACTAGTAAAACCCACAGTCAAAGAGAGCTATTAGTGAGAAGGGCAGGAGTGGACCAAGATTCACCAGGCTGTCGATAGAGAGTGGACTAATTAGAAGGCTATTGTTACAAAAGGACAGTAAGAACCTATGTTAAATACACTAACCTGGATGTACAGCCACAGGTAAGTCCAAACAATGTCCGATGAATCCAAGAGGAAACAACAACAAGGAAAGGGTAGTGAGGAATCTAACCCAGGCGGAACGAGGGCCTCACTAGAGTCGGGTTGGGGCACACAGGTATGCGTCAAAAGTACTGTGCACTTTGTAGTAGGAGGAAAAGAAAATCTTGATCCAGGAAGGCAAACCCCTTTACAATAGTTGAAGGTCCAATTGAGTCCTGATCAGGAGTGAGTACAGAGACTGCCAGACTAAACTCTCCTGCAAATAGGATGGGATTTAGCAGAGGAAGTACATCCAGAATGGAAATAAATGTCTACGGAAAATGACAAAGAGTAATGAGGTTAATAGTATTGCCGAATTGGATGTATATGGAGTGGAACTCTGCCGGGTGTTGATTGCAGTCCGTGGAAATTGCTATGTCACGTAGGAACGTGGCGGGGCTCTGTCTTGGAACGAAGCAGCAGGTTGAAGAGCATCACGTAGGAACGCGACGGGGCTCAGTAGAAGGCTCCGTAAGAACGCGGAAGAGAGGAGTAGCTCTGAGACGAGCTGGGAGGTTACCTGAAATTGCATAGGAACGCGGGGAAAGGCAACCGCTTCTTGCGATGAAAAGAAGAGCGTCTGCGAAGAACAGCAGAAGCAAGCTCCGGAACGCAGATACCAAAAACGATTAGATGCGCAGCTGTAAGGCATCAGCCTCGTTAAATAATGTCAGCTGACGTGCACCTGACCAACGCGATGATGCGTACGTTGGTCATGTGACGCGAGCTCTCTCAGTAGCGTCTCCCGGCCAATTTCCATTGAGTACAGAATGGCCTGGCCGTTCTGAAGGCTGAGGATGCTGGGAAATAGGAGCGTTTGGGGTAAGTAACGGACCCTGGGGTGGCAGGCATGACAGGAAGACTGGTTTATTTCAAATTTTTAGAACATGTTGCATTTTATGTAGCAAACTGCATCATATGTCAAATGTTTACCGCTGGGCATACACTGAGAACAATCAGAGGAGTAATTCCTCGACCGAATTGTCCTTTTCAACATTTACATATTGACGATGTTGATATGCTGCAGGTGTGTAGTGGATACAGGTATTTGATAGTGGTGGTGTGTCCCTTCTCCAGGTAGATAGAAGCAGGTACATGACATACCCTGATGCTTCTTGTGCAGCAAAGTATTAAGTCTGTGAAGTCTCTCCAAGATGGGGTGTGTGTGAAGTGCTGAGATCCGATAATGGGCCACATTTTGTCAATGAAGTATTTAAACAGATAGCGCTTTTATTGAACACTAAGCATACGTTTTCTTCTGCTTATCACCCGCAAACAAACAGGTTTTGTGAGATACTCAATGGCATTCTTAAAGGATTGAAAACAAATTAAGCTAACTTTAAAAAAGGGATGGCTAAATTGCCTGCCCTCAGCTCTATATGCCCTAAGGAATCAGCCTGGTTCGTACCATCACCTCACCCTCCATGAGCTAGTAACAGGAAGGCGAATGAGAACGCCTCTTACCCCTCCATTGAGGAGTCGACGTGATGCCCAGAGTACAGTAAACATTTTAGGAAATGATTTGAATGAATATTTGACAGGTATGACGTCTAGCATCTCTCTCATTTCAGATCAACTTAAGCGCCAAGGGGGACGGTCTCAGAACACAGGTGAAAACCATTCAGCAACCGGACCAGATGAATAACTACTGGCACCTAAACTATTTATTGGAGATGCCGTATTAATTAGAAATTTTACCCGAAAGTGGCATGAGCCACGATTCAAAGGCCCCTTCATCGTTGAAAATATAACCCCATCAGCAGTAAAGGATAAAGGCAGGCAACCTTGGCTCCAATTAAATGCCACTAAACCGTACAGAGGTGAGACTGTACCTCCCACTGTTGCCGATCCGAAAACAAGACAAGAAGAATAATTTCAGCGTGTGCAGACTCGATCGATGACGAGGAAGAAGGACAATTAAGCTACAAATGAATAAATGCAGATTTGCATTTGGACTGTGACTCCCCTTGGACACTCCTTGTAGATATTATAGCAGGTGTGCAATTCTTTGCTAGAGTCACAGGAATCTTTCAAAATTAACTTTTGAGAAATGCTGATGAATCACGATTATGCCTAAACAACAACACTTCATTAAGAATTGGAAACGAGTGCAATACCCCGACTCGTTATTCACTAAGCATTTATTTAGTTAGCTCTATGGTCCTCTCAGACAGTGATGTGCATCATCGTGTGCTTGCTGTTTTTGTGTTTATCCTTCAAGCTTATTCTGCTCTTTTCAGAAGAAATGTGGATGTTCACACTTTTTTACAGGATCCTAAATATGGGCCAGTAATTAGAAGACTGTTAATCACAATAATTGAACAAACAAGTGTTACAACTTTAGGAGTAAAGTGTTTTTTCCTTAATAATTGAAGTAAACTTAGAAATGTTGAAGCTGGTACGATTTCAGAGAATGAGCAAGCCTGAGAAATTCCAGAATGGCATAAGTGGTGGGGATTAATATGTTGGTTCATGATATACATATGCACAATTATGCTTTGTGTCTTTCTGTTTCTTCTGATTCGCCTTTTATATTTCATTGATCCAAATCCAGCAATGCCCACTAGACACCAGGGATCTGCCTGAGAAGCGGGGGGAGTACAGTAAGCAGCCCTCTCCCCCCAATCCCCCAAAGCATGAGGGCACATATGTGCAGAACCCTGGGGGCAGATGGCTGATCATCTGCCCCCAGGGAAGGGGGCAAAATAAAAAAAATAAAAAAAATTGGAAATGCAACGGGGATGGGGGGTGGTCCACTAGACACCAGGGATTTGTTTTGCCCCTGAAAGGGTGGTAACCCTCCCCCTCTCACACCAAGTGGAAAGGGGGGCCACCCCTTGTATCCCTCCGTGGGGGCAGATTTCTGCCCCCAGGCAGGAGTACATGAGGTGGCCCCCCATCGAATAGGAGGAGGAGGGGGGGTCACCAGGAATAAGTGTGCAGGCCCCCCAAAGGGTGGGGCATGCAGGTTAGGGCTCCCCTGGGGGCTGATGGCTAATCATCTGTGGCTAATCATCTATCCCCATGGAAGGGGGCAAAATGAAAAAAAAATAAAGAAAAGACACACAAAACGGAGATTTGGGTGGGGGTGGGGGCACTAGCGACCAGGGATTTATTTTACAGAAAAAGGGGGTGGCCCTCTCCCCCTCGCCCCAAGGGGAATGGGGGCACCCCTTGTAGCCCTCCCTGGGGGCAGACATCTGCTCCTAGGAAGGGGCATCTGACCCCAGGGAGGGCTGCATGAGAAGCCCCCCTCTTATCCGCCCCAGGGAGGGCTGATTGAGATGCCCCCCTTTCATTTGGTGTGGGGGGAGAGGGACACCCCCCTTTACATTGGAAAATTCCCCAGAGGTTTAGGGTGCCCCTCAGCCCCCCTAAAGTGCAGCCTGCCATTTTCATTTTTTTTCTTTGTTTACCAAACTTGCCTTGGCACAGAGGGGCACATTGGTGTGCCAATCTTGCCCCAGGGTGCCCAGACCTTACTGCCCCATCCACTTGGGGGCCTGTCCCACAATTTTTGGTTGCCCTCTCTCCCCCACCCCAAATCGATGGCAAGCGTACCTCATGCATCCATTTGTAGGAGGACCTGGCAGACCTGCATGAGGTGCCCCCGCCATCCATTTGGGGTTAGGGGGAGAGGGCCAGCACAAAATGGCAGATAACCCCCCAATGGGTGGGGCAGTATGTTTTTGGGCACCCTCGCGGGAGAATGACACACTATTGGGCCCATCTGTGTCAAGGGGAGTTGGGTAACCAAAGGAAAAAAGTGATAATGGTAGACAGCATTTTAGGGGGTCTGTGGGGCACCCGAGACCGACAAGGAATTTTCTAATGGGAAGGGGTGGTGGCACCCCTCCTACCCCACCCACAATGAAGTGGGAGCCATGTCATGCAGACCTCCTTGGGGGCAGATATGGAGAGGAACACCCCCCTTCAGCTTACAAAATTCCCTGGTGGTGCAGGGTGCCCCTCAGCCCCCCTAAAGTGCAGCCTGCCATTTAAAAAAAATGTCTTTGTCTACCAAACTTGCCTTGGCGCAGAGGGGCACATTGGTGTGCCAATCTGGCCCCAGGGTTCCCAATCCCTACTGCCCCATCCATTGGGGGGCCTGTCCGATGTTTTGGGGTGGGCTTCTCCCCCCACCCCAGATGGAGTGTGGGGGGGCACCTCATGCAGCCCTCCCTGGGGGCAGTTATCTGCCCGTAGGAAGGGGCACATGTGTTTTCACTGGGGGGGTGTGAGGTTCAGTAGACCAACAGGGATGGCTTGCAAGGGGGGGGGGGCATGCTTGGAAAGTATGAGTGTAGATTTGTTGTTGCTGGAGTGACCGTAGGTAACACATGTTTTTTGTTTTGTTTACAGCTTTTTCTATGCGAGCAGCTGCAACGTTATGTGAGTACTGTCTTTTATTATTCTATGGTTAGGGCCCACTGTCAGTGTAGTGGGTGAGACTGGGGCTGGATTGTTGGTGGTGTGGGTGGGAATGGGCCGTCTGGGCAGATATTTTGGTCGGCTGGGACACAATTGCAGGGGCAGGCCACAAATTACCCCATGCCAGTAGAACATTGGTGTTTCCCTGGGAGCATATGCCTCCCATGTGGATTGTCCGTCTGCAAGCCCAGGCTCCACCTCTGGCTGTGCTAAGTTACAGATGTCACCTCGGGGGAGGAATGGGTATCACCTCCAACCGTCCTAGAGTTGCGGCTGGGCTGCATTACAGCTTTTCCATTCGGGGAGGTATTGGCACACTGCCGGGATTCCCTGGTGGGGAGAAGCTGTAACGCAGGGCAGCCAGAGCTCCAGCAAAGTCGGCGGTAATTTCCCTGGCCTTGGGCACCCTTCTCCCATGTGGGTCTTTGCCGGGGGTTCTGGGTAATAAATTCTGGTCTCATTTGCATAAGTCAGACCTCTGTGGATTCCCACGGGTGTCCTCTTTTGGGAAATGCATGGCGTTCCCTGCTTTCCTTGCTGGCTTCGACACCCTAGGCCCAAATCTGTATGGTGTGCACTTCCACGAATTTCATCAAATTCAGCTGTCGGAAAAATCTTGGGGTTAGCCACGTTTTTGGCTCTTCCATTTGCACCCAGGTAGGTGCACCCACACAAGTGAGGTACTGTTTTCACTGGGACACGTGTGGGAACATGGGAAGGTAGGCCATGTGTTGTTGGTGGCGAGTTTCGGTGGGTGAGCCGAGTGAAATGTGCGGAAATTGTTTTCTTTTTGCCACATTCTGGACTTTGCCGGGCTTTCTGGGTAATAAATTCTGGGCCGATTTTCGCAAGTCAGACCTCTGCAGATTCACACAGGAGGCCTATTTTCGGAAATGCATGGGGTTCCCTGTTTTCCTTGCTGGCTTGTACACCCCAGGCCCATATCTGTATGGTGCGCCCTTCCACGAAATTCATCAAATTCTGTTGTCGGAAAAGACTTGGGGTTAGCCACGTTTTTGGCTCTCCCTTTAGCCACCAGGTTGGTGAACCCACACATGTGAGGTACCTTTTTCGTCGGGACACCTGTGGCAATGTGGGAAGGTAGGCCATGTGTTGTTGGCGGTGTGTTTCGGTGTTTGATCTGAGTGAAATGGGCGGAAATTGGGGGTTTTTTCGCCACATTTCGGAATTTGCTGGGCTTTCTGGGTAATATATTCTGGGCCGATTTGCGCAAGTCAGACCTCTGCGGATTCCCACAGGTGTCCTATTTTCAGAAATGCATGGGGTTCCCTGTTTTCCTTGGTGGCTTGGACACCCTAGACCCATATCTGTATGGTGCGCCCTTCCACGAAATTCATCACATTTTGCTGTCAGAAAATACTTGGGGATAGCTGCGTTTTTGGCTCTCCCCTTTGCCCCCAGGTAGGTGCACCCATACATGTGAGGTACCATTTTCATTGGGAGACCTGTGGGAACATGGGACAGTAGGCCATGTGTTGTTGGCAGCGTGTTTCAGTGGGTGATACAAGTGAAATGTGCGGAAATTGTTTTTTTTTGGCCACATTCCGGACTTAGCCGGGCTTTCTGGGTAATAAATTCTGGGCCGATTTGCGCAAGTCAGACCTCTGCAGATTCCCACAGGTGGCCTCTTTTCGGAAAAGCATGGGCTTCCCTGTTTTCCTTGGTGGCTTGGACACCCTAGGCCCTTATCTGTATGGTGCGCCCTTCCACGAAATTCACCAAATTCTGCTGTCGGAAAAGACTTGGGATTAGCCACGTTTTTGGCTCTCCCCTTTGCCCCCAGGTAGGTGCACCCACACATGTGAGGTACCGTTTTTCTTGGGACACCTGTGGGAACGCGGGAGTGTAGGCCATGTGTTGTTGGCCGCGTGTTTCAGTGTTTGATCCGAGAGAAATGTGCAGAAATTGGGTTTTTTTGCCACATTTTGGACTTTGCCGGGCTTTCTAGGTAATACATTCTGGGCCGAATTGCACAAGTCACACCTCTGTGGATTCCCACAGGTGTCCTATTTTCGGAAATGCATGGGGTTTCCTCTTTTCCTTGGTGGCTTGGACACCCTAGGCCCATATCTGTATGGTGCGCCCTTCCACGAAATTCATCAAATTTTGCTGTCGGAAAATACTTGGGGTTAGCTGCGTTTTTGGCTCTCCCCTTTGCCCCCATGTAGGTGCACCCACACATGTGAGGTACCATTTTCATTGGGAGACCTGTGGGAACGTGGGAAAGTAGGCCATGTGTTGTTGGCAGCGTGTTTTGGTGGGTGAGACAAGTGAAATGTGCGGAAATTGGGGTTTTTTGGCCACATTCCAGACTTTGCTGGGCTTTCTGGGTAATACATTCTGGGCCGATTTGCGCAAGTCAGATCTCTGCAGATTCCCACAGGTGGCCTCTTTTTGGAAATGCATGGGGTTCCCTATTTTCCTTGGTGGCTTGGACACCCTAGGCCCATATCTGTATGGTGCGCCCTTCCACGAAATTCATCAAATTCTGTTGTCGGAAAAGACTTGGGGTTAGCCAGGTTTTTGGCTCTCCCTTTTGCCCCCAGGTAGGTGCACCCACACATGTGAGGTAACGATTTTGTCGGGACACCTGTGGCAACGTGGTAAGGTAGGCCATGTGTTGTTGGCGGTGTGTTACAGTGTTTGATCTGAGTGAAATGGGCGGAAATTGGGGGTTTTTTCGCCACATTTCGGACTTTGCCAGGCTTTCTGGGTAATAAATTCTGGGCCAATTTGTGCAAGTCAAACCTTTGCACATTCCTACTGGTGGCCCCTTTTGGAAATGCATGGGGTTCCCTGTTTTCCTTGTTGGATTGGACACCCTAGGCCCATATCTGTATGGTGTGCCCTTCCACGAAATTCATCAAATTTTGCTGTCGGAAAATACTTGGGGTTAGCTGCGTTTTTGGCTCTCCCCTTTGCCCCCAGGTAGGTGCACCCACACATGTGAGGTACCATTTTCATTGGGAGACCTGTGGGAACGCGGGAAAGTAGGCCATGTGTTGTTGGCAGCGTGTTTTGGTGGCTGAGACAAGTGAAATGTGCGGAAATTGGGATTTTTTGGCCACATTCCAGACTTTGCTGGGCTTTCTGGGTAATACATTCTGGGCCGATTTGCGCAAGTCAGATCTCTGCAGATTCCCACAGGTGGCCTCTTTTTGGAAATGCATGGGGTTCCCTATTTTCCTTGGTGGCTTGGACACCCTAGGCCCATATCTGTATGGTGCGCCCTTCCACGAAATTCATCAAATTCTGTTGTCGGAAAAGACTTGGGGTTAGCTACGTTTTTGGCTCTCCCTTTTGCCCCCAGGTAGGTGCACCCACACATGTGAGGTAACGATTTTGTCGGGACACCTGTGGCAACGTGGTAAGGTAGGCCATGTGTTGTTGGCGGTGTGTTACAGTGTTTGATCTGAGTGAAATGGGCGGAAATTGGGGTTTTTTTCGCCACATTTCAGACTTTGCCAGGCTTTCTGGGTAATAAATTCTGGGCCAATTTGTGCAAGTCAAACCTTTGCAGATTCCTACTGGTGGCCCCTTTTGGAAATGCATGGGGTTCCCTGTTTTCCTTGTTGGATTGGACACCCTAGGCCCATATCTGTATGGTGTGCCCTTCCACGAAATTCATCAAATTTTGCTGTCGGAAAATACTTGGGGTTAGCTGCGTTTTTGGCTCTCCCCTTTGCCCCCAGGTAGGTGCACCCACACATGTGAGGTACCATTTTCATTGGGAGACCTGTGGGAACGCGGGAAAGTAGGCCATGTGTTGTTGGCAGCGTGTTTTGGTGGGTGAGACAAGTGAAATGTGCGGAAATTGGGGTTTTTTGGCCACATTCCAGACTTTGCTGGGCTTTCTGGGTAATACATTCTGGGCCAATTTGCGCAAGTCAGATCTCTGCAGATTCCCACAGGTGGCCTCTTTTTGGAAATGCATGGGGTTCCCTATTTTCCTTGGTGGCTTGGACACCCTAGGCCCATATCTGTATGGTGAGCCCTTCCACGAAATTCATCAAATTCTGCTGTCGGAAAAGACTTGGGATTGGCCACGTTTTTGGCTCTCCCTTTTGCCCCCATGTAGGTGCACCCACACATGTGAGGTACCGTTTTTCTTGGGACACCTGTGGGAACGCGAGATGGTAGGCCATGTGTTGTTGACGGTGTGTTTCGGGTTTTGATCTGAGTGAAATGTGTGGAAATTGGGGGTTTTTTGCCACATTTCGGACTTTGCCAGGCTTTCTGGGTAATACATTTTGGGCCGATTTTCGCAAGTCAGACCTCTGCAGATTCCCACAGGTGTCCTCTTTTTGGAAATGCATGTGGTTCCCTGTTTTCCTTGTTGGCTTGGACACCGTAGGCCCATATCTGTATGGTGTGCCCTTCCATGAAATTCATCAAATTCTGCTGTTGGAAAAGACTTGGGGTTAGCTGCGTTTTTGGCTCTCCCCTTTGCCCCCAGGTAGGTGCACCCACACATGTGAGGTACCGTTTTCATTGGGACAGGTATGGGAATGCGGAAACGTAGGTCATGTGTTGTTGGCCGCGTGTTTCGGTGGGTGAGTCGAGTGAAATATGTTGAAATTGGGGTTTTTCACCACATTTCGCACTTTACCAGGCTTTCTGGGTAATACATTCTGGGCCGATGTGCGCAAGTCAGACCTCTGCGGATTCCCACGGGTATCCTCTTTTCAGG
This sequence comes from Ambystoma mexicanum, assembly GCF_040938575.1. Taxonomy (NCBI): domain Eukaryota; kingdom Metazoa; phylum Chordata; class Amphibia; order Caudata; family Ambystomatidae; genus Ambystoma; species Ambystoma mexicanum. The sequence goes on along the minus strand of NC_090921.1, from coordinate 515,510,304 downwards.
AATGCATGGGGTTGCCAGTTTTCCTTGGTGGCTTGGACACCTTACGGCCAAATCTGTATGGTGTGCACTTCCATGAAATTCATCAAATTTAGCTGTCGGAAAAGACTTGGGGTTAGCTGCATTTTTGGCTCTATCGTTTGCCCCCAGGTAGGTGCACCCACTCATGTGAGGTACCATTTTCGTCGAGAACCTGTAGGAACAAGAGAAGGTAAGCCATGTGATGTTGGGGGTGCGTTTCGGTGGGTGAGCCGAGTGAAATGTGCGGAAATTTGGTTTTTTTCACCACAAGTCTGACTTTTACCAGGCTTTCTGGGTAATACATTCTGGGCTGATTTGCGCAATTCAGACCTCTGAAGATTCCCACCGGTATCCTCTTTTTGGAAATGAATGGGGTTCCCTGTTTTCCTTGGCGGCTCGGACACCCTAGGCCCATATCTGTATGTTGCGCTCTTCTGAAGAAATCGTGAAATTCAGCTGTCGGAAAAGACCAGGGGTTAGCTGCATTTTTGGCTGTATCGTTTGACCCCAGGTAGGTGCAGCCACTCATGTGAGGTACCATTTTCGTCGGGAACCTGTAGGAACACGAGAAGGTAAGCCATGTGATGTTGGCGGTGCGTTTCGGTGGGTGAGCCGAGTGAAATGTGCGGAAATGTCGGTTTTTTCGCCACATTTCTGACTTTTACCAGGCATTCTGGGTAATACATTCTGGGCTGATTTGCGCAATTCAGACCTCTGAAGATTCCCACCGGTGTCCTCTTTTTGGAAATTAATGGGGTTCCCTGTTTTCCTTGGCGGCTCGGACACCCTAGGCCCATATCTGTATGTTGCGCTCTTCTGAAGAAATCGTGAAATTCAGCTGTCGGAAAAGACCAGGGGTTAGCTGCATTTTTGGCTCTATCGTTTGACCCCAGGTAGGTGCAGCCACTCATGTGAGGTACCATTTTCGTCGGGAACCTGTAGGAACACGAGAAGGTAAGCCATGTGATGTTGGCGGTGCGTTTCGGTGGGTGAGCCGAGTGAAATGTGCGGAAATTTGGTTTTTTCGCCACATTTCTGACTTTTACCAGGCATTCTGGGTAATACATTCTGGGCCAATTTGCACAATTCAGACCTCTGCAGATTCCCACCAGTTTCCTCTTTTTGGAAATGAATGGGGTTCCCTGTTTTCCTTTGTGGCTCGGACACCCTAGGCCCATATCTGTATGTTGCACTCTTCTGAAAACATCGTGAAATTCAGCTGTCGGAAAAGACCAGGGGTTAGCCGTGTTTTTGGCTCTCCCCTTTACCCCGAGGTAGGTGCACCCACACATGTGAGGTACCGTTTTCATCGGGACACCTGTGGGAACGCGGGAAGGTATGACATTTGCTGTGTTTGTGTGGTTTTCATATCATTTCGATCCATTTGCTGCTGCCCTTTGTCACAGAACCCTTTCACTTCCCAAATGTGACCTGCATTTAGTCGCTGCTTTAGGCACCATACACTTTTGTAAACTGCACAAATCACCTACCCCTCAATAGGTCTGCCTGTGGTCTTTCAAAAAATGTATCCTTGCCCTTCCTCACCACATTGGTTTTCCTGATTTACACATGCTAAGTACGTCTGTTTAGGCCGTAGGCATAAAACTCCTGTGTACCATGGCTCTGATTCTTGGCCTGCGGTATTGCTCGTTTTGAAAAACATTACAAAATATGTGTTATTTCCTAACTGCAAGAGTCGGGGGAATGTAGCAGAGCATTGTTTTTCTCAAAATTCATAGAAGCCATTGCCGTACCAGGCCAACCATGTCCACCACATACCTTTTGTTTCTGTCATTTTCCCGCTTTTTCCCCAAATTATGGAATTTCCCCCTAACTAGTTGTTGCCTGACCTGCGCAAATCACCCCTTCCTAAACTTGGAATTTTGTGTACTTTTCAGAAATGTATGCCTTTCTGTCCTCCAATTTGGCTTTCCTACCCTTTTCTTCCATTCTATCCACGCATGTCCAATTGGCAAAAATGGCCAAAATCGCCTACCTCTCACAAAACGGTTGATAACCACATCAAAATAATGTTTTTTCATTTCCACTCAACCTGTTCTTGAAATCCAGGAAATTGGGGAATTCAGCACAGAAAACCATTTGTTCCTAGCTCTTACAAGGAAAAAAACCACAGGCTTCTTTGTACATCATTTTATTGTTTTTTTTTTTTAAAACAACATTTTCCCTTCTTTTGGTTATTTTTTCTCTCTCCCCTACGGCAACCTAAGATTCCTGGGTGGTGTTACGACCACCTACATGTGGAAAATAAAGGGGCCAAATTTGGCTGAGATATCTCATGTAACAAAAAAGTAACATGGCATTGAATGGCGAAAGGGCTTGGCAATGGGGGGAAAACCCCATGGCACTTAAAGGGTTAAAGACAAGAGAGAAGCCAGAAACTAGGCATCAAGTTATAGAATATGAACAGTCTGGAATGAGTGGAGCAGGGATCAAGGTTGAAGAAAACAAAATGCTAAGTTGCCAAGGCAAGAACGAAGAAGAGATACGTATATGTTGGAAAAGAGGACAACTACACATTAAAGAAAAGTGCTTACTCACGAAGGATTGGTTGATGGACTGGTTGTGTGCAGGGCAACAGCATTAACTGGACGATGGACAAATGTTGTGTTGAATGCAGAAAAGGAATGCAAAGATCAGTGGCCGAAGATTACAAAATTGTTGACATGGGTTGACGATCAAAGAGGACCATTGCAGATACTACCCCTGAAGGATACATCCTTATGTTTCAGGAATAATGGTGTGAAGAAGGTTGGAGAGAATCGCCAGTTTGGCCGAATCTTTGATGTACCAGGCATGAAGGACGGGACAGCCATCTTAATGGATCATTATTGGGTTTGTGGGTCCGGAGTCTACATGAAGCTGCCCAAGGGCTGGGGAGGAACATGTTCCTTAGTGCTTGTCCATGTTCCTGCGTTAGTGATTCCTCAGAGTGACCTGAACATTGTTGAGCTTCCAAAAGCAGATGCCCATTTGAGAAGGAGAAGAGCACTCAAATTTCTCAATTGAACAAAGAGAGAAAACTATGTCTTAGCAAAATCAATTGAAGCCTTTGATGCTATTCCATATGAGCACAGATTGTACAGCCAGATTTCTGCAATATTCACAACTATCTTTATGCCTGGAATAATCCAGACAATGGCATATGTGAAGTGGTTGCAAATCACTCGCTGGAAGCTCCTGCAGATGATCAACACTACCATAAAGGGATTCAATGCTATCAAGAAAGAGTTGAGAGCCATACGACTAATGACCCTCCAGAACAGATATGTCCTTGACATGATCACAGCGATGGAAGGAGGAGTTTACACTAAAATCAGGCCATCATGTTGCACGTTCATATCTTCTCACGATCACACAAATGGGACCTTGACAGAGGCCATAACGTTGCTGACGAACCTGCATAATAAGATGGAAGACGAGACAGAGGATGTTGCAGATAACTGTTGGTTTGCTTCTATCTTCTCATGGGTTCCACAGTGGATGGGGAACATCTTTAAGTTTCTTAGAGCACAATTGGTGATGGTGATGTTTGGATTCTGTGTGATTAGGATAATAATGGCACAGTGCAAGAAGACAGCCAAGAAAGCAGAAGGAATGAGAATCATGATTGATATTGAATCAGGATTTGGACCCAAAGAATTGACTGATGAAGAAATCAGAGAATGCATAAAGGCCAGTATCGTAGCACCTGAGGGAACAAAGTTCCTGTATCCAAAGAACCACAAGGCGTACGTGGGACAATGGGTCTATTGTAGTCCAAATGGACAATGCAGTCACATGACCTGGAGTGTAGATGAACATGTCAAGGCAGCCGGCTCCCTGAAATGAATGTTGAAAATCTGGACTCCAAAGAAGCACTTCTTCCAGAAAAGGTCCCAAGATATGGAGACTGATGAAGGAGTGGTCGATGATCAACCAGAGGGGGGAGTGTAGAGATGCAGCTGAATGCCTCTGCAGGAAGTCCCACCCCCTTGCTTCCTGTATGTTGGAAGGCTGAAACTGAGCCATGTTTGACACAAGTAGTTATGACCATACCGTGTAAGGTGTTTGAGAAAAGATACCTATTAAGAAAGCCATACCTGATGTATCCCCGTAGAGATGATAATCTCTTGGAAGAGATCCTCGAAGGAATATGAAGACAAAAGAAAGAGAAGCTGATGACATCACATGAGATGAGCGTGATGCACTGAGAAGAGTGGCTGAAGAAGAGGATGTGTGGACCTTATAGCAACTGATGAGGAAATAATGAATCAAGTGAACATCCTTATGCAGAAATAAAGATTGCACATGTAAAGAGCACTGCAGAAAATGCAAGCCGTTTAATAACTGTACAGATGCAGCAACGCAAGTAGATCAAGCAATCTTAGACGCTAGCTATACATCGTGAATAGACTGTAGGTGCAGCAGCCATTATATAGAGTCTGGACATTGGTGCCATAATTTTAGTAAGTTCAAACCCTCAGATAAAGAAGGATCGAGAGTTGTGTGTGTCACAGCGAAGAATTAGCTGGAGATCATGGACTTGAAGGGTAAAGCTGTTTGGCCTGGTGTCAATGCTGAAGTAGCTAAGAACTGGTTATCTATCTATAAAGAACAGAAACCGGGAGACGTTGAATCATCCTGTGTTAAGGTGCACAGAAGGAACACCATGAGTGTCAATTTTATTAATTAAAGACAAATAAATGCTGCAAAACAGGCCGAAATACAGTCTCCTGTCACTTGAGCCAAGGATGGAAATAGGAGTTGGGCATGCAGACCAGAATTGTGATAAGCGTGTGCCTGTACTCCTTTTTATCACCAAGAGCAGAGAATCTACTGCAAGGCTAAGTTCAAAGACAGTCTGCATGGCAGAAGGCATGGGCGATGAGGGGCTAAGTGGGTGGGAAGCAAAAGTCATGCCCACCTCCCGTCACCTGGGTATGAACTTACGTGCTGCTAAGAAGCCGAATGTTCCAGACATGGCACAAACATGCCAACCAGTTATAGAAGGCAGAATAACAAAGGCCTTATAGTTTAAGAGCCAATAGTATTCTGTGTACTTAATAGGTATTGAAGATGACTTTCACTAGGGGTGGGCATATGTTGTCCACCTGACTATAGAGACACAATCACAACCCGTTCCTATAAAGAAAGTATACTTAGATATCCACTTTGATCCAACCACAACACCCTATAGATTTCTCTTATTTGCCACGTAGTATGACGTCACTTATGACAGATTTTCAGTACATAAATGTAATTTTTTATGAAATGCGCCGAGAGCTTGAACAAACATCCATTGATATCCGTTGTAACTCTATTTTAGAGAATTGATATTAAAACAGTCAAATGAGACTTTTGCCAACTTCCTGAGTTGGTCTGATTATTTGGTGTAAGAGTTATTCTGTATCCCATCCATGCATGAATATGTTACTGATTAAGGACCTTATGTTCAGCTGGAAGGTTTTGAATCAATCATAACCACTGGCACAGCTCTGGAATACTCTAAAGACCAACTTTTTTCAGCCTGCCAAGCCATTGCAACAGGGGAAAGACCATATGAAAATCAGGCTTGGTTCCACCACAAAACAGTCTGTCCAGCCCAAACTCCCCTTTCTGTAATGACTTGGCGGGTGAAGAACGATGGTCTGGAGGGTTGCCCAGAAAGCCAGAGGTTAAGATTAATTCTAAACATTCCAGCCATCACCTCTTGTATCTTGCTATAATCACCTCGGGTCGGACAGGTATGCCAGACGTGGGTCCTGCCCATGCTGGGCCTAGAGACTCCAGCTACTCATCACTGATGGAGGCCCAACAAGGCCAAAACATGTCTGGGGATGCTTGTGGCCTTGTGCAGTAGGGATATAACCTAGCAGTGTGGGATGGACTGCCCCTTTTGCGATGGGACCAAGCCTGATTTGCATATGGTCTTTCCCCTTCTGTAATGGCTTGGCGGGTGAAGAATGATGGTCTGGAGTGTTGCCCAGGGCAATGCCAGAGGTTAAGATTCATTCTAAACCTTCCAGTTATCACCTCTTGTGTTTTGCTGTAGTCACCACAACTGGGATGGGTAGGCCCAGACGTGGGTCCTGTGAATGCTGAGCCTAGAGAACCAAGCTATTCCTCACTGATGAGGCCAGCAAGGCTGAAACATGTCTGGGGATGCATGTGGTCTCATGCAGAAGGGATGTGATCTAGCAGTTTGGGCTGGACTGCCCCTTTTGGGATGTGACCAATCCTGATTTGCATATGATTGTTACCCTTCTATAATGTCCTGGCAGGTGAAGAAGAACAATAGTCTGGAGGGTTGCTCAGCGCAATGCCAGAGATTAAAATTAATTCTACACCTTCCAGCCATCACATCGTGTGTTTTGCTATAGTCAGGCTCCCCTTTGGCATACCCTTTCCCTCTGTTTCCACTTATTTAGTTAACTTTTATTGGATCCAACTGAAACAGTAATTTGAGTTTCAGTTTCTTTGTTTGGATTTTAAAATTATTCACACTTTGGCTCCTCTTTATTTTTGCTCTTTGATCTCTCTTTATCATCCTACCAGAGAACTTTGGACACCCTCTTAATTGCGTCTGTCTGTTCCCTCCACTTTGTGCACCTTCACGTTTTTGCTCATTTCAACTTCTTGCCCCAAAACATTTGAACTCTCTATGCTTGGATATTTGTTCTTGCGTTTCTTGATTTCAATTCCAAAGCAACTTAAATACCATTCATTACAGAATGACTTTTCCTAAATTGACACCTGCTTATCTTATTTGCCATATCAACTATTTCTTTGGTTCATGCTTGTTTATCATTATGCATTATTTTTGAACTCTCAAATGTGTATATTGTTCAGCGTTTTGGATAAAAGCACTATATAAGCACTGTTAAATTAATAAATAAATAATAGGTTTTTCCTGATATTGTCAACGATGGTATTCCAGTATCCAGGGCCCCAGACAGAGAAATGATGTAACCACATGAGATGCATCGCACCTCCTGAACAATGAGAACATGTTGATTTCCTGATCAAAGGGAGAGTGAAGGATCAGATAGAAAGCACTTGTCACTCAAGGCACTTGAGTATTAAACATAAGGGGCCTGATTCATGAAATAATTTCCTATGGGATTGCGCCATTATAAAACACTTCCATGAATCAGGCCAAGATCTTTTCGAAACATTATATTTTACCCTGAGCCAGTGAACAAATCTTCTACTGTCTAAGGTGTGCGCTTGTTTTTTTAAGACCTAGAGTAAGTCTAACTGCAGCAATATGGGCGGTCAGGAGTTAATGGATGACACTGGCAGGCTTGCAAGAACGATATTGTAGACCTGTAGGTGGGAAATAATTAAAGCTCCTACCAACAACACTGCACAATTCTACATAGGAAGAAAGGGGAGAATCTGTTTAAGAATTTTCATCTGGAAGAAACACATTATTTTGATTTGATTGCTATGACAATGAAGTGTCATAGGGCCGTCCAGAAGGACCCCAAGATTTATTTACCATACTGGAAGAAATCTAAACACCAGCCAGAATCATCAGCAGCCGACTTGATGAGATAATCTGTCTGGTAAATGTAGCGGGTCCAAGGACAATAATCTTGTTTTGGATTCATTCAAATGTAACCAGTTCCTTCTCATCCGTGACTAACAAACTACTGGCAAGTTGATCGAGCTGTGGTGGGACGTCAGCATAAGACTGATGTCTGATGCCACGCGCTTAAATGATGTTAAAGAGAGGGCACTTGTATACAATATAAAGTAGGGGTGAAATGGGGAACCACTAAGGAACACTGTAAGCCACATCCGAAGTATCTGCACAGCATGGTCCTAAAAGCAACTTCTGAGATGTCTCAGATTAAATAAACATAACCAGGAAATGGTCACGTCAGTAAACCATGGACACGGATCAAAGCCTGCTGAGAGATCAAACAGACAGTCCAGGGAGCAATGCCCCTGGTGTGCAGAGTGAAGGGCAGAATCTTAGATGGATAAATGATCTAGATATAAATGACCTCATCATCTCTCAAGACTTGGACCTACTAGCTATTTCAGAAACCTGCTTACACCCAGCCTCCGGTCCAGCATTGTCTTTAGATGTGACAGGCCGGATTCTAGAGGTGGAGGGATTGCAATTATCTTTAAAGATATTTCAAAAAAGGTAGCTGGCGCTCCTCTCCTCTCAGAACAGATTATCATGCCATGTCCTTTTTGGAGAGGAGCGCCTGCTACCTTTTTTGAAGTATTTGCAAGGAACTTGGGGTTGGTCACCCTGAGGTACCTGGGGGCAACCAGACGTGGACTCACTGCTCACTGTGCTCAGAGAGGCACAGCTTCACCTCACTGATGAGGCCCTGTTCAGAGAGGAATTGCCATAGCATTTCGGTGCTGGACTGCCCATGTGGGCGGGACAAAGACTGATATGCAAATGGTTATTTCCCATCTGTGAAAGGTACAGTGAGCAAAACGCGTGTGCTGCAAACTCTCATCTCAGAACAGATTATCATGCCATGTCCTTTTTGGAGAGGTGCGCCTGCTACCTTTTTTGAAGTATCTTTAAAGATACTCTCCATATAAGAACTTCCAATATCTCCCCGAAGGTAATTGTGAGATTCTCTCAGTTAAACTGTCCACCACCCCCCTGACACCCTAACGATCCATGAGATCTATCGCCCACCTGGCTCATCCACCTCCTTCGAAGAGGTCATCCTCCACACTGTGGGAGATAACACTAAGTCCACTATCAGAATGATCTTGTTGGGGGATCTAGACTTAGGCGTCAGTGATCCCACAGGTCACAAAACCACTTAGATAGCTAATGCACTCTCGGCCATTGGGTTCAGGCACTGTGTAACGGCCCCTACCCACAACAAAGGCCATACACCGGATTGGGTAGCTGATCTCAACAGCCAAATTACAATCGCCTCAAACAACCCGTGCCCCTGGTCAGACCATCATATATTCATCTTCACATTCCAACCGACCAAGCAGCATACACCTTCCACACCCGCTCTCCCAACCATGTTGTCCCGTAGTTCATCAATGATGACCAAAGACTCCATCTCCCCTCTTCTTACATAACTCCAAACAGAATACCTCCACTCAAAAGACCCAAGTGTCCTTGCAACACATACATGAACACATTGGCTATGGCAGTGAACACTGTAGCCCCACTAGTTCCCCGAAAGGCCAAACCAGCAGGTCATATCAATTCCTGGTTCACCCCTGACCTCCAGTCTCTGCACACAAGCAATGTTTGGTAGAAGCCACCTGGAAAATGTCTCCCTCGGATGCCCTCAACACTCTGTTTAAAAAGACCTCCAGACAAAATAAGCAAGCTATCATTGCTGCTAAAGCTTCAGCCTACAATTCCAGAATCACTAAAGCTAACTCCAACTGCAAAGACATTTCAGAATACTTCAGGAGCTAGACACCCCGTCCTCCTCCCCAGCCTCTGTCACTAAGGATGAGATGTGGTGCACGAACATACAAAATGGCATGCAGCTGAAAATACTCTCCCTACAGCAGAAAATCTATCAAATCTCCATCTAATCCTCTCCCCCACCAACTTCTACCTCTAAACATGATGCTCCTACCTTCCACTTTAGAGAGATCACTGAAGCGGAAACTACTAACATACTTAAAAGTCTAAAGCCATCAAGATGCAAAGGTGATGCTTGCCCAGCAACTGTCATCAAAGATTGCACTGAAAACCTTGTCCCTTTTATCACCAGGTTCAATAATGCCTCCATCTTAAGTCTTGTACCCCCTAGCCTTAAAGAATCTTGGGTCTTCCCACTACTAAAAAAACCTACACTGGACCCAGCAGTTCCCAACAACTACTGCTCAGTAACAACTGTTCCATTTTTACTAAAATTCCTGGATAGTTCTGACTACAACCAAATCCAGCACTTCTTGGAAACTGATCATATTCTAGAAATACATCCATTGGGCTTCTGGCCAGGACATGGCACGGAATCTGTCCTGCTCGATCTGAAAAATCAGCTTGATGACTTCAGGGATCGGGGAAAGCCAGCCCTCCTCCTCCTCCTGTTGGATCTATTGGCTGCTTTCGACCTGGTGGACCATCAAATATTCTGTCACCACCTCTCTGCATCTGCCAAGTTTTCCCAGGAGGCCACAACCTGGATTACTTAATTTCTTGAAAGCAGATTGATGAGAGTCTTCTCAGAAACATCTAGCGCCCCTCCCCCCCATCTCCTATTGCATGTGGGGTCTCACAAGGGTCCTGTGTCTCCCCCACCCTGTATAATATATTCACTAAACCTTTGTTAGATCCTTATTGGGACTCTATTTTGCTGTATCTCTTAATTAGCACTTGCAGCAGCAATCTCCCCCATTCAGGATGTTCTGAAGTCAGGCATTATTTCTAGTATAATGCCTGCATTCGGGAAACCAAATGGGCCAAGCAATTTTCCAAAAAAGAATAAGCAAAATTACAAATATAGCCGACACAATGCTGTCTAGCTATATATCAAAGGAAAAAGCAATTTAATACAGCGTGAATCAGAGAAAACAACAGTAAGGTCTGAGCCCTATTTAAAGTTGTGCAAGACCTTGCATCTCCATTGGCCATCTCAAGATCACAGACGCGATCCACCAAGCTCTGTAACATCATCAAAAGTTCCCAAAGGCTCACCTTTCTTTCTGCCACTGACACACAAGGCGAGGTACCCACAGTCACGGTACTTAATAAGCCTATTGCAGCTCTTTTGTCCCCCTTCTCATTGATCCTTTGTTTAGAGGTTGAAGCTAAGTTGCAATTGGAGGGACCAGCTAACTACCTGGCACACCTGAAATCTTCATCTATCATTAAATATCTCCCCAAGCTCTGTGTCCCTCACATTAATCAGATAATTAATTCCTCCTTTCAAGAACATGTCTTCCTGAGAGCCTTAAACATGCACTGATCTTCCCATTAATTAGGAATCGCCACTTAGACCCAATCAAACTTGACAACTGTCATACGATACACAGCCATTCTTCCTAGCTAAACTGCTGGAGTCCTTTGCCACTGCTCGCAAATAACCTCCTTGATAGCTCTAAGTGAGGATATCGTCCCATGTATGGGATGGAACCCACACTGTTATTTATTTATTTAGTGCATTTGTAGAGGGCCCAAACCTGCAGGCATCAAGGCGCTGTAACAAGACCAGTTACATACACTGAGGAAACATAGCGGTAGCTTGTTTGTGGCCATCCAGGCCTGGATTTTCAGGTATGTTTTGTTGAGGGTTAGAGTCATTATCATAGGTGCTCATCAGTGGAAGGAGGATTTGGGTGTCATCGGCATAGGGTACGATATGCTGAATTAGTCCAGGAGGTCAGAGCGGGATAATGGTACTAAATTGATTGTGGGCACCTCACCCTGTGTGTCAGTGGCAGAAAGGTGGGCCCTTGGGAATTTTGGATGATGTTACAGAGCTTGGTGGATGGCGTCTGTGATGTGGAGATGGCCAATGGAGATGCAAGGTCTTGCACAACTTTAAATAGGGCTCAGAGCTTATTGTTGTTTTCTCTGATTCACGCTGTATTAAACTGCTTTTTCGTTTGATCCATAGCTAGACAACATTGTGTCAGATGTGTTTGTAATTTTGTTTATTCTTTTCGGAAAATTGCTTGGGCCATTTGGTTTCCCGAATGCAGGCATTATACTAGAAATACAGCCTGATTTATGAGCATCCATCCTGAATGGGGGAGATTGCTGCTGCAGGTGCTAATTAAGGGATACGGTAAAATGGAGTCCCAATAAGGTTCTAACAAAGGAACAAATGGAGCATGAACAAAAACGAAACTTACTAGCTCAAGACATCTGACAAGAGAAAGGAAATATCTTACCAACAAGAGTCACACATAAAAGAAAGGCTTGCCTGCCTGCTCCTTTATGGGCTAGACCCTGAGGAATGCCAGGGCTGGCATTGGCAGGAGGACAGGATCCAGAGGGAAAGAGAAGTCCTAAAGGTCCTGCAGACACAGGCCTGACGGCTCCAACTCAGCAGAAGAGGCAGCTTCTGTATCTAGGCTTCTTTTCTTCCAGCCACAGTGGTTGGACACACAGTACTTCTATTTTTTTGTTGTAGGTTATTTGCCAAACCAGGATAAACCAGCAGCCCACCACTGCAGAAACAGATGCCATTGCAAGGCATGAAGAAACTCCAAATTCATTACTGTCTGCTACTTCATCTACATATACAAGGGATTCATAAAGTCATTTTATGACAGGGGAATGCTTTCAAGGTCCCTCTCCATAATCGAAATCTGTCCAAAAGACACATGAAGCAAATCACCATCACGCTGCCAAACAGTTGCGAAAGCGAGAATTAGCACAATACACACCACAATGAAAACATTATTTCATGAGAAAGAGAGAACGAAATTGTGAGGGTTGTTGTGATGTACTTGGAAGTGAATGCAGAAGCATGTGATGTAAAGCGGAATGTTATGGTGTGAGTTCAGGAATGTTTGAGGTCAGGGTTCTAAGCCCAGGCAGTTGGAGAAACTCAGCCTGAGTGATGGGAGCCAGTGTCTGCTCCTAGTAACTGTTCCAGCTGAGCTAACTTTAATGTAACCTAGGAAGATGTAATAATGCTACTGGTACTTACCTGCAGCCTAAGGAAGTCACTTTGTTTAAAAAAAAAGAGTAAAAGAGATAGTGAAAACGCAAAGTGAAAGAAAATATAAAGAGCAGAAGAGAAAGCCAAATTGACAGAAAGAAAGTGAAAGCGTGAGCAAAAGAGTGAAAGAAAGAGAATGAAAGAAGCAGCACACGAGTGAAAAAATGTTAGAGCAAGAGAGGTAAAGCAAAAGACAGAGAAAAAGAGCAAAAGAAAAAATACAGAATTGGACAAGGAAAATATACAGAGCAAGAGCTTAAGAAAACACAATAAAATGAGTGAATTAACAAAATATAGAATGAAAGAAAACATAGAAGACATAGCAAAAGAGACATAGATCCAAAAAGTGAAAGGGTGAAATAAAGAAAAAATAAAGAGAAAATCAAGAGAGAATGAAAGAAAGTGAAAGTCAAACGAGGGAGTGAAAGAAAGAGAGAAATTAATGAAGCAATTAAATTGAATCTTTAACAAAAGCCACCTTGAAAGAGGATAAGAAAGAGAGGGAAAGAATGAAAAAGCAAGAAAAAATAGCAAAAGAAAGACAACGGCCAAGGTAATTTCCGCCATACACGTGAGCAGTGTTTAGCTCTGTTAATCCGGTAGTAGGGTAGTTGCTGTTTCAAAATGCACGTTATTTCAGAAAAAGATTCCCTGTAATTCAATGCCATATTGTAATATATTGTAACAACTGTTTTTCTTCTAAGTTAAAGAGGCTAGTTACATTTGGGTTTAGTGCGCTATATAAACAAATAAACTAAACTTTAGGTCATTAAACGTATCGTTCATTCTGTGGCAGGTTTTAGAATAATAATAATAATTTGGCATTTATATAGCGCTACGAACCCTCAGGTATCTGAGCGCTGCTTATTATTACCCACGGTGTGTGGTGCTCATTTATCGACCTCGGAAGGATGAAAGACTGAGTTTGGCCGGGATTAGCACCTGCGTTAGCAGGCTCTGCACGGATGTCAAAGCGAGCGCTCTACTCGCTGTGCCACTTGACACCTAATAGAAACAAAACCAAATACACTGGACAAAATGTCTTTCTTATGTATTCCCTTTACAAGCACTTTTTGGGGGGAACACGTGGAGTGTCGCTATTCTCTCAATGAATGAACATAGAACCACTGTTTCTTAAAAAGTGATTCCCCTTTTATAAGGTCTATCATCTGAGAAGTTGTTGACCTTCTTGTAGATGACCTGAATTCGGTGTGCCTCGAACGGAGTGACTGGACAGCAGGGGGCAGCACATTCACAGCAGCCACCGGACGCAAACATTTCGGCTTCTATGTTGGGGGGCTGTCGGGAGCGCTTGTTACTAGGAGGGAGAAGCAAGGTTTGGAAATGCACGCACCTGAGAGCCCGGAGAGTGATTTGACAGCAAGCCCTGGGAGAGAGACGGGGTGTACTCCCTTTGATGGCATTAAAGGCCCCGCGGTCCCCAGGGCAGGAGACACATGCTGGTAGTAATCAAATGGAGAGACGGGAGGCTTCTGATGCATCGAGCGGAGATCAAGGGAGACCAAGAAGACATTAGTGAAATGAAAGGGGATGCGCAATGATGGCTGACTCACTACCTCACGCCCCCACCGGGCTCATGCCACTTCAATGGGTGCTTTCAGTCTAAAGTTTCTCTGAATTTAGCACTATTCACTAATTGAGTCATATTTTTCGGCTCCACGCTCTTTGAAATTCCTCGAAATCCACGTTTTGAAAAGTTGTTTTGGAATAACTGAACATGTTATGCTGAGATGGTAAACCGCATTAGCTTTCGAAGTTCCATAGACTTCTTCATCAGGTGGTGGTCACACAGTGGAAATCCCTGCTAGCCTGCCCATGGGGATTCCTCCATCCATCTAGCCAGAGATTCCTGTTTAATGAAGCCCCAACTGTCATTTCTAGTAATTAACCTGCTCTGGGAATGCAGGCCTCCTCAAAGACTTTGGTGGTGCACCCCCTTTTCTCTGAAGAAAGTTTTCGGGGATGAGCTATCCCCTGTGATCAATGGTTTGAGAAGCCATATTCTATGATAAATAGCAATAGACCTAGAAACCTATGGACAGGGTTTGCCTCAAAGCATGATAAAAACAGAGAAGTGCACAGTCTGAGAGCTCAGGTCCATAGCTTCAATACCATGAGTATGTATGGGTTGCATTAGGACTTCGATAAGTAAATAGTCCAATCAGGGAATCCTACAGGGGCCATAAGATGAGATCATGCACTCTCCAGCCAACACCATGCAATGTCTCTGTTCAGTTCAAATTCAAGAGTGTTTCCCTGAGGGACAACAGTAAGACATTGCATGTTTCATGCGCGTGTGCCTTTTATATTCGACCCATGTTGCTACAGCTGTTCTTCAAAGGTTCCTTGTACACCACACTGGTACCATATTTCTCCCAGTTTTCTAGCCATGACCTCCTACTGCCCAGCACATAGCACCTTCAGACTGTTCCCACCTTGCTGCCCGAGTTAGGTCTATTTGCAGGGGGACATGTTTGGGCAGTTAGATGAAGCACCGCCTCCACTTGTTAACAGCAACTAATATATGGAAGTGGTATTACACAATACAAGACAAGTCTGCAGTGGGTGACAGTGACAGTGAAAAGTCCCAGAGCCCTACTGGACTCAGACAGTTACAAGATTAGATAGACACTCTTACACTGCGCTGACTTGCAACACATGTATTGATCAAACATAAATGTTGAGGGTACTATGTTGATGTGCAAGTTTCTAACAAACACAAAGCCAACACATGATTCGGCCCACCGGGTCTTTCTCTAGGCAATAATATTACTTGTTTTGTTCCAAAATTGGATGAGTAAATCTTGTATACACCAATTACGAATCCAAACCCTTATTTGCAGGAGCTCATGGGGAGCCATCAAAGATCCCCTTGGCTTTTTCTCCTCTTATCCATCACACAATTTGGCTATTTGCCTAGAGCTCAGGTGACATTGGGGGGGACAAATCCCTTAGAGGAACACCACAGAATTCCTGGGTTCTACAACCTTTCCTTGATCACCATTTGCCCACATCCTTTTCTTACTTTGAAATAAAAAGGACACACCAGAACAAAGTACACCATATGCTATATTGCCTGTGGGTCTTTTCTACACACAATCAGTGTCCCATCCCCACTTTTAGCCATGTGCTGTCCCAACAGCAAACCATTACATCTGTCCAGAGACAACCTGTGTCTCTTATTGGTTTCCCAAAGTTAGAATACATGGATGGAAAGCACAGCTGGTTACTGAATGCTCCGCCATAATAAAGTCATCACTACTTCTGTTTTTGTTCCCCATTTGCCTTCACAGCTGCTCTCTACGTAGCCTACCGTTCCTGTCCTTCCAGTCCTCCAAATCTTATGAGGAACAGGGTAGAATCACCATCCATTCAGGCGACTCCTGTCAAAGTCCAAGGCACTGCGACTGGCCCTGGCAAATCTGTGTGACTACACCAGCTAGGTTGGTAGCACCTGACCTATTAAAGGGACAGCGTTTGGTTGTAAAACACAGATGATGGAAGCAGAGGTTAGTGTGTTGCAAATGGTGTGTTGGTTTCAAGGCACTAAACAGTGTTCTTCTGCCTGTAGTACAAATCAGTAGATTGCAGTAACTGCATGTGTAGCCCTGAGTCTTTGGAGCTACTAATGCAGTAAACATTATATACCCCCTGTTAAGTGGGGTCCAAAGTCCCAGGTATGCCAGAGGTACTGAAATGATTCCAAGAAAAACTCGAAGATGAAGTAGACAAAGTGCAAGGCAAAACTCAGTTTATTATCATCCAAATAAAGCAGGGGCAATACACAAGCATTAAAACCCTGAGTCTCTCACCGAATTCATACAAAACAACACTTTAAGTACCCCTGACATGTAATTTCTCATGTCATACATCATCACAATTTTACAAAACCTATGGGGACTGAGGATTGGTTAAGGGACATGGTTACATTTGGATTATATAAGGGTTACACAGTTAGTTGGGTTAATGATATCTGATGGCTCCTCCTGAGACCATCCCAATATTGATAAAGGTAAAATTACATCACTTCCAAGAAAACAAATTGGATGGTATACTACATGGTGGGCGGCATGACACTAAGGGATTTGATTGGTTATCTACTTGCTAATCAAGGGTTGAATGGACTTCTCCACACTTCAAAAAAGTGCCACACTGGGTATATGTGAAGGGTAGGTTGGTTTATTAAATTGAATTGAAAATGCCCTTACGGATGACACGTGTTTCGACACACCAGTGTCTTTTTCAAATCAGGGCTGGTAGCAATGCTGATAAGTAACGTAAAGACAGTGATCATATGACAAAATAGACAAATATGCATTACAAACATAGGTCATGATAAAACAAATTAAAAACGACCCATACCGGAAAAATCCAAATCATGGTGTGGTGTGGTCACAGAGAAATAAGGAGGGGTGAAGGGTAGGGAGGTAAAAGGTAAGTCATATTGAGAAAAAACAAATAAACAAAAACAAATGACAAAAACACAAATGCGTTATTAGCAGATAGATAATCAAAAATAAGAAACACTTGCTTAAATGATTGAAATGATTGAAATTTTTGAAATTTTTGCCCTTGGTGGCCTCACCTAAGTCTCAAGTCAAAAGGTTTCAATTAGGTGAAACACACAGACATGGGTTAAATCCCCCTATGAGAAATCATATAAAAAAACACAAATTGTAGGTATGTGTGGTTTAGAAAGCACATAGCTTTTAAACAGAAAGAATTAGTGTTTATGGAGTGTAATTTATTCAAACCAAAATATGCGCCAAAAATATATGTGTGCCTATCAGAAAACAAATTTGTCTGACACAAATAGGTGTGTGGAGTATAGCGCCCCATCCGTTCCAACATGCAGAAATGCGTGCACACAGATACTGAAACCGCCATGTCAGTAGCTGTATGCATAAACCTGTGCAATTAGCCACACAATACGATCTGGACATTTTTGTTTGTCATTTCACATAACAATAAACTGTAGAGTACGCACGAGCGGGCGTGCCGTAGACATTGCTGTGAAACTATAAGTTTCCGATACTTATTAAACCATTTAACAAAGCAGTGGAAAAGTTAGAGTAAAACACGAGCGTGCGTTGCCGGGAAGCGGCAGAAAAAAACAGGGTCGGATTGCAACCGAGCGCAATAACGCTACAGTGAATTACGGTGCAATCGTCCAATGTGACATGATGTAATTATATGCAGAACCTCCCTGATAGAGAGATAGTATAGTGCTAAAGCCTACCTCCTGGTTCACTAAAGTCTGCTGCCGTCTGGATTGTGCAGAACGCTGCACTGGCACAGAGTACATAGGTTGTCATGGCAACCCAAAGTTCCACTGCTATTTCCATTGAGCCTCATCTAGGAAGTCAGGCAAAAACAAACGAGCGCCATGTTTTGGACTCATAACCGATGACATTGTTACAGAAACACCCGTGAAGTGAAATTTAAGTGGTTTTTCAAGGGCTTATTAGTTGCAATACATTTACAAAGTGTTTTAGGTACTTTGTCTCAAAAAAACATTTTTGAAAATAAATGATGAATTCATAAAAGATTGTCAAAAGAAATGGAAACCATGCAATTCACAAAAGAGAAAGTACCAAATAAGAGTAGCAGGCAGAGAAATGTACACAGAACCTATACTACGTGTTATCCGATATTAATGTATGTCATTATACATAATTTCCTGTTAAGCTACAGATGTCAGATTTATAAGACATATTTTTGGTATGGTGTGAGAGGAATGTAGATAATGCGCTTTGTTAATATAAAGTCCCTGTCATACTATATACTGCATTTCGTATCTTCATAAGCAGAATAGACAAAAAATGAAAACTTTAAAGAAAATGCGCCATCTCATGGTCTCGGTTCAGACCAAACTCAGTCGCTCTGAATTTGCATATGATGCGGGCTTCACACTGGCAAAGGAGGGTGTCCCTGTCTCCACCTCTCTCGCCCAGGGAAGTCTGTCTGAGTCCGATGAACCTGTACACAAGAAGATGTACCCTTCCTAGTGTACGAAGCTCAACGCTATAATACTTTATTGGTGCAGGAGTATACTCCTGTCCATAGATTAGTGTATAGGTTGGTCTATTAAGTGGTAGATCCAAACCTGAGGAAAAAGGTATATTAACCTCTCACTGAGCTAAGACAAACCAGAGGGTAGCAAACAAGGGTTTTATTTGCTAATCGTACATGTAAATATTCAGTACATAAAGCTTAAAAGAAGGTATTGAAAAATGCAACATAGATGAACAAAAGGTAAAGACAACATATAATACCAACAATAAATACTCCGAAAAAGGGAGAGAAGTGCAGTATTTACAACAAAGTGCACAAAAAATGCTGTATTAACAATATACAGATCAATCTTGAGCAAAGGTTTTTATCTTTCGTTTTTTGCATAACAGTGTACCAATTCATGTGAACACACAGGCTCTTTGTGAATAAATCCCAAGGTAAAAAAGTGAAAGAAGAGGGAGGCTATACCATCGCCCAATTGTCATAAGGGTATCCTTGTTAAAGGAAAGTCTCTTAGTCAGGTATTGCTTTACAACAGTATGTGTTTCCAGGGTCCTATGGAGAATAAGATATCTTGATAGCCAACGTGGCAGAGAATGAGTGAACAGAGTCTGATTCAGGCGGGAACAAATGCATGTGGCTGTTCCCGGATTGACACGTTTCGGCGGAAGTGCATTAAGGTAGCGTCCGCCTTCTTCAGGACTCCGTAGGGGCGACCCTGCAATGTGGATGGAGTACTACAGTGAGTGATTTATAAGCATGCCAATAGTCATTTGGCATATGTGACAATATGTCTGTTTTCTCAAGCACCGAAGCGGCGGCTTACCTGCCTGTGCTGAAATCCCAAAGTCTCGGTCTTCAATCACCAAAGGGCAAAAGGGCTGGGCAAAGAAAGTACTCAATTGGGTCCTACTGGAAGGTGGGCAGGCCCAGGGCAGTAGTCGTAGTGTTGAGCGTTGTTCTGCGCAAGAGACAAAAGTACCCCCATTTTTGTCAGTGCTTGACAGTAGCACTCTCTGTTTTTGTCATTTGTTTTTGTTTATTTGTTTTTTCTCAATATGACTTACCTTTTACCTCCCTACCCTTCACCCCTCCTTATTTCTCTGTGACCACACCACACCATGATTTGGATTTTTCCGGTATGGGTCGTTTTTAATTTGTTTTATCATGACCTATGTTTGTAATGCATATTCGTCTATTTTGCCATATGATCACTGTCTTTACGTTACTTATCAGCATTGCTACCAGCCCTGATTTGAAAAAGACACTGGTGTGTCGAAACACGTGTCATCCGTAAAGGGCATTTTCAATTCAATTTAATAAACCAACCTACCCTTCACAAATACCCAGTGTGGTGCTTTTCTGAAGTGTGGAGAAGTCCATTCAACTATTACTTCAAGGGGTCGGGGTCACTAGGTCCCCTTTATTCTTGCTCCACACAACCTGCAACACCTTCTCGAATTGGAATAATAATCAGGCGCATGGTAACCTTGTAAGTTGGTACCAAACAAAAAACCCCGGAGTTGTGGTACTACTTGCTAATCAACCTTGGACATTTGACAGGTCATCAGGATTTCTGCAAGTCAGGTACTAGGGGGAAAGAGACCCATGAAGACATTACCATGCCTCATTCCTTAGACCATGAGCTCAGCAAACCCTATGTTCTTGGCCTTGGGTCTGTTTGTGCTTTTAGGGGCTCTCTTGAGTTATCCTTGAGTTATTCTGGAGTTATTCGCCCTGGCTCACTGTGCCGTTGTGCCATGTCCTTTGGCTAACAAGGGTCGGTTATGCTTGAAGTATCCTGCCTATGTCCTGGGAATCACTATCTCATTTCTCTGATCCCCCGTTTTCATCCAACCTATCTCTTTCTGGCCTTGGCACTAAATGCTAACTGCTTCCTGTGCACTCCTGAGCTCTCTACTGCTCTGTATGTCTGTTGATTCAGCCTTTTGAGTTCTCTGAAGGTCTCAAGGCTTTTGTCTATTTAAAAGCATGCTGTGGTGTCCATTTTAAAGAGGATGGCTGCCCTATTACACTCTAGTTTCTATGTTAGTGAACTTGTGTGTCATTGGTGTTGCATTCAGCTTATACATTGGTTCTGTTATGTTCTTCATGTCCTGTGGTTGCTATGTTCATGTTTTTCATTTCTAAATGCACATTTGACCAAGTATACGTGTTCTTCATGTGGAGTGCATATCTACTTCTTGTCTAGTATGTGCACCTATTGATGTTACCACTTCAGCTTGACAGCTTTTGCCACCTTCAGCTCAGATTGTCTCTATGTCTTGTTGAACCTGCCTGGGATAAAGGCGGTATGGTTGTCTGAGTAAGTAACGCTTCTCACCTGTGTGCATTGGGGGAGGGCAGAAACTATGGATGGCATATACATCTGCCTCCCAACGTTCCCCCCTCTGGTCGAGTTCTTGACCATGCTCTTCTTTCTGTTTTCCCCCAAATAGGTCTCTTTTGGTATCCATATTTTACTCATCCCCCACAGGTTACCCTCAAATCTCAGATAGTCGTTGATGCCACATGGCATGTAGTTATACACTCCAGAGACATCACAACTCACCCAGTTGCCTGTGTAGTTCTGGGGATCTGGAGTATATGTTCATTTTGACCCTACAGGGCCTACATGGCTCTCTGCTGCGGGGTCACAAAAGAAGTCATCTGTTTATTTGTTCTCATGCACATGAGTATCCAGGTTTATCACTAGTTTCATTCCCACCAACTTTTTGGCAGTCTTCTTACATTGACTTTTGTCTATCCTAAAGATGTGGAATCCCGATAGTACTAGTACCAGTGTAGCCACTATTATTTTAATGCTTTAGCCAACTAGGTGGATATCCAGGAGAACATATAACTGAGCCAGTCATCATCCACAATGTTGCCCACTTCTTCCACCATTTTTGTGTGCAATTCTGTCAGGGTGTATATTGCCTCTGTGAGGGTCCCATTTCCTTCCTCATGGGCAGCCAGGTATGTGCAGAAAGAAGGACCAATTTCTGCGCACACCTCAACCCCTACTCCATGGCTGTTTTTAAGTCAAGGACATACATATTTTGAAGCATCATGAGCCTTATTGCTCTCAGCTCTTCCCTTATGGCATTGAAGCTTTTTACAGTTGTGGTTATCATCCGTAATAGCTCCCAGCGGCTATTTGCAGCCAGTTTGCATTTTTGTTGGCTTGAAAACCAGCAGTCAAAAGATGCAATGAATATTTCTGTTCTGCCGAACAATTTATGCTCATCTGGTATATGGTTATACATGCCTTTTCCATTTTGCTTGAGAAATAATTACTACTTTTTGTTTATTCGAGGGTGAAGGAACTCTCATGCCTTAAGTGTGTATTCATCTGGGAAAAATCATCAATCTGTACCGCACTCTGGGGTACTACTAAGGCTGGAGAGCGTATCACAATCAGTGAGCAAACACCTCCCCAATTTGGGGGAAGCTGCATATAGGCTTTTGAACCACATGCCCAGTAGCGGTCCATTAATACAGCTGTGACTATTTTCATACCATTTACATCAAAAACATGTTTGCACACTTGGTTTTCTCTTACGTTTACCAGGCACACATTTCTGAAGCATAAGGTGGTATTCTTCAGTAGTATTATGGGTACATGTCCTGCTTCATCTTCAACCCATGTGAGTAATTTGGAACTTACAGTCCATTATTTGAGGCACACATCATTTGCATTCTGCACAACCTCTACGGGTGCTGTGAGGAGTGCTTGTGCCTTACAACCCATACCTTCAACCCATCCTTCTGAGGTGAACACTTGTGCATATATTAGTAACAGAGGTCTTTCCCAGCACCAGGCATTCCTTTGCCTGCTACATTTGTGCATTGCAGTAACTTCTGGTATGTTATCTTGACCTCTTCTCTTTTCAGGCCTTCTAGTGTATACCATAGCACTTTATTTTTTGTTTTGGCATCATCCATAATTGCTTTTGTTTTTATATAACTATCCTCATGAGAGAATGTCTTTTTTGTCATCCAATGCAATCTGGCCCAGTTTCCTTGAAATCGTCCCCTAGTGGTGCCAAGTGCTAATTGTGTTAGGGAATGTGCTTTGTGTGGAGGTATTTCTATGGCTACGAATAGCTTGGATGCACTCATGGCGTAAGGTATGGGAGAGCACATGAAACAGCTCTAAACAGACATCTCTCTACCGACGTTGTGCATATGCTGATACCACAGGTTATTGGTAACATGGGCAGAATTATCGATATATTTACCCAGGTAAATTGAGTCATCTAGCACACTTCTTTTTAATCTGTGTGCTCACTTCAGGGAATTGTTTGGGGGTTATTTCACTTGTCATCAACACCAGTGTTATGCTCATGTTTCCTGGTTTAGCTGTATTATAAATGATCAGTTGTCCTAATGCAACAAAAATGAGGAAATAAAGAACACAAAATGTGAACAACATTGCTGCTACAATAATGGTCAACACATTTTCTATCTGTAAATAACTAGGGTAATATATGGGTGCTTCCCTATTTTTTGTTTACAGGGGATTGGTCTCACACTGGGAAGAGCATATGTGAAATATAGCAGAGCATGGAGCCAATTGCCCATCTCTAGATCCAATTTATTTTGGTTAGTGCACCACCTTTTCGCCTTATCACTACAGAATTTATATTTGTATTAAGGTCCTATACGCTATCTCCAGACCATTCATATAAAAACATATTTTATTCATATTTTCATATAACAAACATAAAATCAATTAAGACTACTTGTGTACACATTTGCACAAACAAAATTGCAAAACGAATCTTCATCAAAATATTCAGAGAAATGTTTTCCAAAAAGTGGGGTTAGTAGGTGACTAAGATCCTTTTACAGGCCAAGTTAGCCTTCTAAGAGATCGAAATATAAGAACAATAGAAAACAGATATGAATAAATTCAATTCTTGAAATATTGTTCTGTTCTCATTAAGTCACAGAGTTTTCATCTACAGAGATCCTCTGGCGTGGTCTCCAGTATCTGAGGAATGATGTTTCATGCCTATTTGATGGTCTACATATGTTTCGGCCTTTATATAGTACATTTTCAATGTTATGGCCGTCTTCAGGACACAGCTATTTCTTATAGAGTTGTGAGTAATTCACAGGAACCCCTTGAGTATCATTGTCGCACATGCACTATAATGCAAAACATCACATAAAATGTAATTAAAAAACTAATTAAAAATGGAATGGACAATCACGTTTGTATGGCTACATTGTCCCCCTATTTTGGGCACTAATCTGTTTTTTGCAAACAATCGGATTTGAGCTTCTTTTTCAGTCAAAGTTGCAATTTCCTTGATATATTGGAGGACGTCTTGATTTTGCCTACAACAAGTAATGAATCCATCTTACTCGCCTTATTTTTCAATACCAGCTATCATATTGTTAAACATTTGTTTTCATTCTTACTCTACTGACCTGTAGTCACAGGGCTGTATTGCTTATTTTCTTGTCTTGTTCATTTACACCGTGCCGTATAATTACGCTAGTTGCTAAACATCATTCTTGTTTGCCTTTGTTGGGTGGACATTGTATCTGTGGACTTCAAGAAAGAAAGGTGTCTTACTCCATATCAGGATGCTATTAGTGTAAAGAGATTTTATCTTCACTTAGTTCCTACTGCAAAAGTGTTTTTCAATCATAGCATACATGCTTGTATTATTCTGGACCTTATTTAGTTGTCTATTTTGAGATACTTTGTACGAGGTACTCAAAAACAAGTATTTTATCATCGTTCCTCCTACGTTCGTATTCGCTTCTGTCGGAGACACTTTTTTAAGCGGCCCATGGCTCACAATACAACTGTTTTACCCATTTGTTCAAGTCACCTGATCAGGATCTACCTGTCACATGACGTTCTTGGTTGTTGCACCGTGACTTCTTTGGCTGATTTACTTCTATTGTCACGGCTGCACCGCCATGTTAAGGAGGTGTCCACAAAGTAATGAATACACGCGTATGCTTTTAGAATTTGATGCATCTCCTTTATTGTGCTATTTATTACCCAAAACACACTGATATTTCATTATATTTATGTTTATCAAAGTTAGTTTTCAGTTGTCTAACCTTTGCATTTTTATGCATTCACTGTCTCGTGACATTCTTGGTTATTTCACTGCGGCTTCTTGGGCAGATTTGCTGCTATTTTTGCATTCACGCCACTATGTTTAGGAGAGACTTGCAACATAATAAATAACGCACATCTGCACTTAAAATTCAATACATCTATTTTATTATGTGAGTAGTTGACAAATCTCCTCCTATCTAATTTCAACTTATCTTTATCAAAAGTTGATATTTGGTTGTTTTATATTCTATATGTTCGCATTTATATACACATTCTTATATATTCAACAGTGTGATTGGTTTTTATGTATTTTATCCTCATTAATCTATTGATATTGAGGACAATTAGTAGTATAGTATAAACAAGGTTATACATCAGTTACTTTAGTTCCGCTTTGTGTGCTTCTAAAGAAAGTTGTTATATACACAGGCTAATTTTTGTATTATTTTGGCCAGCCATTATTCTTTGTATTTAACACATCCTCAGAGGATCAGACAAAGATAGAGGAAATGTAATTTGCCTTAGGTATATACCATAATTACATAAAGATACCCCACTCTACCGAATAATTGAGGCCATTTCTAACTGTGTCAAGATTATAGATCCACTTCTGTTTGCATTTTATTAGTGCCAGATCACTATCACTGCCTCGAGCCGAAGTCTTCATTACATGGATTACGAACCAAAAAATCTGGGTTGGTTTATGTTGGTGATGTGTGTAGTGTGCCACTTACGGTTTGTTTAGTGCAGTTGCAATATCTGTTATTTCTGAAAAATACGCTGCTCTTTTTGCTACTGAATCGGCGACTTTGTTGCCACTAAAAATCATGTCTGCAGCTCTGGTGTGTACGGCGCACTTCACCATGGTGATAGCTGAAAGGAGTTCAAGTGCATCTATGAGCGCATGTTGTACTGGTGTGCTGTCTGTACACAAGAAACCCCTCCTTTTCCACTGCGACTGTACTGCATGTACTGTTGACATCACATAGGTTGAGTCTTAGTACAGTGTTACCACCTCATCTGCAAGCGCTTCGAGCACTAGTATTTATGCTACCAACTCTGTTGCTTGTGCTGAGAAATGTGCTGGAATCACACACCTGTCACTGTCTCAAAGATGTAATTCAATTTTGCTTTCACCACTGCTGTCCCACTGCGCCTCTCACCTGTGCTTTGATAGATCGATGAGAACCCATCAATGAAGAGAATTGTCCCTGCATTCTAGTGCAGTTTCCTTAACATGGGGTATCTCATCATGATGTTCAGTATAGTTCATGCAATCGAGGACCTACTCTCCCTCCTTCACTAGCTGTGCTATGAATACGTCCGGGTTTACCACTCGACACCTGACAATTTTGATTGAGCGGTCTGATATAATCACCTCATAACCAGATGCTCTCTGTGTTGTTAACATGCTTTTGGGTTTTTCAAGGATGGCAAATAGAGCGTGCTCAACAAATAATGTTACTACACAGGCCATAGTTATGCTGGTGGACTTCCCGATTACAAAAGATGCTGTTGCTAATCCTTGTCCATATGGATAATGGGCTTGCATTACTGGGTCAAAAATTCCACTATAAAATGCTAGTGGTTTGTGTCCCATGGTAGTTTTCTGTACAAGGTCAGCTGTCATTACTGCTTCATTTGAATGGGAAAACAAATAGAAATCTTCATTATAATCATGGGATCCCTAACACTGGAGCTCAGCTGATTGCTATGTTTAACTCATCAAAAGCATCTATTAATTCAGCTGGCCATGCTATGTCAACTTTGTCCTTTTGTGCTTCTTTCAGTCCTTTTAAGAGAGGCCTGACATATGTACTGTAGTCAAAACCCATGCTCTACAATAATTGAAAAGGCCCAGTAATTGCTGTAATTCTTTCACTGTCTCTGGCCCCCATGTCCTCATTATTGCTTTTGCTCTGTCAGGTGTCACCTTCCTTCCTTCTTTTGATATTAACTGACCTATGTAAAGTCCCTGCTCCTGCCAATATTGCACTTTCTCCTTGCCCACCTTATATCCCTTCTTTGCCGCTACGGTCATCAGTTTTACTGAATCACTCCTGCACTCTGCCTCTGTGGTGCTACACACCAACATGTCATCTAAATACTGGATTACCGTACTGTCAAGTTCTATGTTTCCCAAGTCCATCTGTAACACTCCGTTGAAGACCAAGGGGGATTCATAATAGCCTTGTGGTAACCAAGTATATTTCAGTTCAATTTCGCAGTAAGTGAGCAATGTAAAATATTGGAACTCAGATAAAGGGGAATTTAAAAGAAAGCATTTTTTTAATCGATCACTGTAAAATTGTTAACTTTCAATGGGATGTTGTATAATATCGTAGCTGGGTTTGGCATTAATGGGAATTCTGACTCAACAATGTTGTTCAGGGATTGCAAATCTTGTATGAATCTCCATAACCCCAAGTCACCTTCTTTCCTGGTTAGACAGACGTGTTGCATGTTGATTCTGAAGACACCAATATTCCCTGTTACACTAAGGCAGCAATGGTTTCATAGATATCCTTGTCAGCTTCCTTTGACATGGGAAACTGTCTTACTTGTGGTACAATAGCCCCTTTCTTCAGTTTAATTTTTACTGCCCCTACTCCTTTTAATAGTCCAACATCATATCCATAGTAAGCTTGGTAAATACAACCAAATCTTCCTTTAAAAATGATGGGACATTTCCACTAATGCCATTCTCTGGAGAATATTCCTGTTCACAACTTGCAGCTGGTATGTAAGACAAATGTTAAACATTACTTTATTATCTGAGTCTCTGTCTGTGAACAAGTGAACAATTGTTCATCTGTCAAGTGTGATGACTCCTTTTGGTATGGGGTAGACTGATGGGTAAAGTTTAGAGAAAAAACCTGGAATGGGAGGCCAGGCCTTTAGGGGAAGGGTATGTGATGAATCCTGCAGAGTCATCACTAAACCCCAGACTAAAGTCTCCTCCCATGTGGCCAGAGGAAGGCAGCTGCTACCTGATCCTAACTCTGGGATGGAAGCATAACGGAGGATCACATGGGAGGAGATGGATGTCAAGCAGAAGAAGCCTTAGCTGAGTCCAATGTGAGAGAAGCAGCGTGGCCATGCAGAGAAGGCAAAGCTGGAAGCAGCAATGGGGAAAGCTGTGACGTGTGAGAGAAGAGCTCCCAACACGCCGTGAAACGTTCTGGGCGAGAAGCAGCACCGGAGACCGCACAGAGCTGTCAAAGCTTCTCTGGTCGCGGCAGTCATACCGGAGCTGGCAGCAGTACAGGCAGACCCGAGACAAACCTCTTCAGGACCCGTGAGTAAAAAAGAGACACGAAGGAACATCGGTGAGTTGTCTTGAAGTGCTAGGCGACCCTGGGGCATCCGAGTCAGACCTATAAATGGGACTAATGATTTTGAATACCGATTTTGAATATTGCATCGTCATCTGCCCTGTACAAAATCACTCTGTCTTCCCTTACAATAGTTGCTTCTAGCTCAAGCACAATTATCTGCCCTTCCTCCACATCCGTGGGTACCTCTGGTTGAAATATAAACTCTGCTTGTAACTTAAATTCACTTAAAACATTCATATAGTGCTTTTTCTAACCCTTGAGATTATTATATGCGTTTCACTTTGACACAGAAATATAGGACCTGGTAGCCCCCTTTTTTGTGTATGATCTTTGAGTACACTATTCCAGGCCCTTCAACCAAATAATGTTGTAGTCTGCCTCTGTTTGTTGTTGCTCTTTCTGCCAGTTCTGTAGCATACCTCCCCTGCCACTTCATTGATGTGAAATGTTCTCCATTTTCCTGCATGTCCAACATTGCTGTGGCTGTCCTCCAAATCATGGTGGCCTTCCATTAAATTCTCCTCCATGTTGAGATGGAAACCCAAATCTTCTGCCTCTAGGTGCATCCCCTCATTCCTGTGGGAAATAGTAATATTCTCCTCTACCTGCAAAATGTACATTGGGCTGTGGTCGCATTTGCTATACTTCCTGTATGATATTGTTTTCTCCAGCTTTTGTCAACATGGGTCCTTCCATCGTCAATTTGGATAATTTCTTTTGCACTAGCTCCGCTTCTTCTATTTCCCTTTCCTCGACTTTCTTTCTTTCTCTTGTTTCAATCCACAATGCTGAGCAATATTTAACTATATCTCTATGGTTTTGCCTCCATGCCAACAATTTTCTTTAATTGCCAGAGTACTTCTTTGGGGAGTCCCTGACTCAGACTGTGGTAAAAGATGGTGATATTTCTATCCTATGGTTCCCGTGTTTCTAATCTCCACTTCTCTTGGATTTCCTGTATGTATGCCAGAGGGTCTTCCCCTGGCCCCATTTTCTGTGTCATAATTGCCCCCATGTATGATGTATCTGGATGTTGTAGTCTCAGAGCCCTCCAAACATCTCCCCTACAATAATTAATAGGTGCCCCATCAAGTCTTGTATTTTGAGTGGTCACTCCAGGATAAACTGCTAATTTCCAAATGTCTTCTGATTGCTCGCCCCGTATAGCAGCAAACAAGCTCTTTATGTCACCTACTGCTAAAGTCACCCCAGCTGTCATTCTCTCCAATGTATTAATCCACTTTCCTGCCCCCACCTGTGATTGATGGTAGTTTATTAATCAGGTTACTTTTGTTTGGCTGTGGCCATGGTATGTATTGTGCTCATACCTGTGTCCCATTCCAGTGCAGCTGCACCTCTTTTCTTTGTCACCACATTTGTCATGCTAACTCTCTTCCGTCCGGGTACATTTCTCAATCTACTTACATACGGTGTTGTTTCTTCTAAAATGTCTGAGCATGCCTTCGGACACCGTAGATTCTCAACTGTTTCTGGCCTTATTGCTGGCTCCTCTATTTCCACCCATGCTAACCCTCTCCCTATCTGGGTACATGTGGATGGGGCTCGTGCCGCCTCTACCTCATTTTCTTTGTCTCCTTCATCTTCAAACATCATATTGTCTCTTTCTTTGTCTTCCCGGTCCTCAAAATCTAATCTCCTAAGGGGATTGGTCCTGTATATTCCGCTCATCACATCCTCTATGATATTCCTGCCTTCTTACGATTGTCCTGTGCTCCACCTTTCTATTGCCCCTATATTCTCCTTTCTGTTCCTGTCTAAACTGTAACTTCTCCTTCTCATAATGCCTTCTTCCTCCTGATCCAACTCCATATGCTTTGCATAATGGCATCAAATTCTTTGCAGCGTTTCTCTAAGCACCTTTTTCATTGCCTGTCTCCCTCTCGCTGCTTCCCTCTTTTCCTACTTTCTTCCTTTTCTTCCTATCTCCTTTAACTTTCTCTGTCTGAGATGGTGTGTCCCATGATAATCTCATCCCTCCCTTTCTTCCTGTGTGTCTCTTTCTCTTCTCTATTCTTCTTCAAGTCTTTTCTCCTCTCTCTGCCTCTCATTCTTTCTCCCTATATCTCTCTTCATCATTCCCTTTTTCCTTTCCTCTCTGTTCCCTTCTTTGCTCCCTTTCTCTTACTTCCTCCATTTGTTTCTTCATTGTCCTGCCTGTCGCTAACCTCCTTTTCCTTCTCCTTAGAGTCATTGATGCCCTTGCCATCCAGCTTGAACATTAATTGTCCTCCCACCCATTCGTTTGATACTGTGGTGGTCTCCCCACTGTCTGTTTGCCTGTCTCTCTCTTTCTGAACCTTTTTCTCTGCTTCTGTCAGCCTGGCATGTAACTCGTGGTGCTTGTCATACTCTACATGATCTGGCTGTTTATTTTATTTTTTCTCTGCTTACAACGTCTTCGCCTCTATAGGCTGGAGGTGCATATGTTGGATTGGCATATCCTGCCGCTGCTTTTAATACGTGCAATGGGTATGACCGCTGTGTAATCGAAGACTGTTCTTTGCTCTGGGGCTGAGGAGGAGGAGTCGTGGGTGCTGTGCACCCTTCGTCATGCTGATTAAGCATCTACTCCTTTGTATTTGGTTCTATGTTTTATCCTTATACCGTAGTAATACCTTACATAGATGAATTATTGGGGTATCCCCCATTTTAATACTTTTACATACAACTTACCAACCATCCTCTCCTACCATCTGTTAAGTGCAGCCCAAAGTCCCAGGTATGCCATAGGTAGTAAAATGACTCCAAGCAAACTCAATGACGAAGCAGACAAAGTGCGACTCAAAGCTCAGTTTTATTATCATCCAAATAAAGCAGGGACAGCATACAAGCTTGGAAATCTTGAGTCTCTCGCCGAATTTATACAAAACAACACCTTAAGTACCTCTGACATGTCATTTCCTGCATCATACATCATCGCAATTATACAAAACCTACAGGGAATGGGGATTGGTTAAGGGATATGGTTGCATATGGATAATATACGGGTTACACAGTTAATTGGGTAAATGATATCTGATGGCTACTCCTGAGACATCCCAATACTGACAAAGGTAAAGATACATCACTTCTAATTCTTCTTATTAATACGTGTGCCATGTTTTCTGCTGCCTCTGGGGACTCTCTTGAGTTATTCTCCATGGGGTGCTTTTGGCTCACTGTGCCATGGCCTTCGGCTAACAAGGGTCAGCTGTGCTCGTGTACACTTTAATTAATTGGGGAGTATCCTGTCTATGTCCTGGGAATCACTGTCTCATGTCTTTGATCCGCCATTTTCATCCAATCTATCTCCTTCTGGCCTTGGTACTATCTGCTAACTGCTTCCTGAGCTCTGCACAGTTCTGTATTTCTGCAGATTCAGCCTTTTGTGTTCTCTGAAGGTCTCGAGGCTTTTGTCTATTTAAAAGCATGTTGCATCATCCATTTTAAAGAAGATGGCTGCCCTATTACACACTGGTTTCTATGTTAGTATGCTTTACTCCTGTGTCGTTCATGTTACTTTCAGCTTATACATTGGTTCTGGTATGTTCTTCATGTCTTGTGGTTTCTATGTTCATATTTGTCATGTCTTAATGCACATTTCAGCTAGTTTACGTGTTCTGGAGTGCATATCTACTTTGTGTCTAGTGTGTGCGCCTATTGATGTTACAACGTCAGCTTGACCGCGTTTGCCATCTTAAGCTCAGATTGTCGTCTGAGTGAGTTACGCGTCTCACCTGTGCGATATTGGATGGGGCTTGGTGCAGATGCTATGGATAACGTATAGATCTGCCTCCCAACATTCGCCAGTATACACAATCACATGAATAGCCATAATATTAATGATTTATGTTTTCAACCCAGTGTAAATGGTTCAACCCACCAGACATGGGACATCCCAGTCCTACCATTCTGAGCTTGAGCGCAACATTTGGGCATATTGATGTTTTTTAACTCAAAGCCAGCCATTTCAGTGACATATGTTGAAACTATTTTGGTCACAAATGATCCCCTAAGCCAGCTGATGCAGTAGTGCAAGCAGTTGTCTATCATGTCACCCCTTTGTTATTGAAAACCGGTTGAATTGCTTGCACATGCATGTCCTGTCCACAATGCATACATGAGCTCCTTTCTCTGGCACATACACATTCAGGCATGTGTAATATTCATAGGATGTGAGTGATAACGGTTAGAACACCTGTCCAGAGAGAAGCAGAGAGTCAATCCTTCTGGGTTCGACGTTCAACATCGATGAACTCTTTTTAATTTTTGTTTTGTTTTAGCCATTAAACAAGTTTTTTGTTTCTCCACTTGCTCATTATTAGTGATAAATCTCAATCTGGGGTATTCAAAATGAACATTCTTTCCCAAGAAAGTATTCTAGATCACTGATGCTCTTTTTGAATAATGTTTTTAGTCTGTTAAAGGAACTTGTTTAGACTGCATGAAGACATCCTCATCAATAAGGATGTACTCTACAGTAGTGACTTAAAAATGCTACACGTAGACAAACTGGGCAACGTTGGCCATGGGAATCTAGTTGAGTCTGAAAATCCCATAATTAGTCTAATTTTGAAGATTTTCCGAGTTCAATTTCCTCTAGATGAACAATGCTGATATGGGTCTCACACTATAGAAAGGCGACATCATTACACAAAATGTGTAGATTTCACAAAGTTCAGCTCCCCTTTGGTCAACCAATGCTCTGTTGCCAGATATTTCGGCTGGTGATGCACCAAAAGAAATATTTCACAGTGCTCAGTTAAGTTTGTAAGCAGCAATTACTTTTTTGTTTACCGCAATTACTTCTCTAGGAGGACTACATTTTGGGGTTTCCTGCCATGTTCCATGTCTGCAATTGTGACTTCTGTAGAAAGTTTCATGCTTCATTGTTTGGAAGGTGGTTTCTCAATGAGCAGGACATCCTTATTCAGACTTCAAATGGACGTGTAGTAATGTTGGTCTTATACTATTGCTAGATTGTTCTTCTCCAGGCATCCTATGTATTGTATTTGTTTGGTAAGATCTTTCCTAGTGTTTGTTTACCACTTTACATAGGGAACAATTTGCTAATTTGGAAATGTCTCGACACTCCCTCATCCATTTCCCGTCTCCTCTCCATAAGACTGAGATACTTTTTTTTCAATTGTGTTTTTTCTCCAGTCGTTGGTTTCATTTTTACTGGGATTTTGGAAGAATACTACAAGGCTCAGGAGTTAAGACTACCTTTTCGCTCTCTTCCTGGATATGTATTGGTGGCTTGTGGGGCATGCTGCCTGGATCACAACCCTAGAAAGAGAACACTGACCCATTGCACTTTACTCTTCTTTCAGAGGTCTATGAATCTGGACACTGCAGCCAACAGACCGACATCTTGCGTGCCCCAAGTCTTCAATGTTCATTCTCTGAATCATCTTAAGATCCACATCCCTTAGTGTGTCTTTCTCCACCTTCTTCATCACACAGAGAAAGACCTAGGGGCTCATTACGAGTTTGCGGGTATCCTGTAAAAGTGCCGATAATACCGTTTAACATAGCTACATTTCTGCAGACTCCTCATATGATGCACACCTGTGATCATAGTATGTTAGGGAGGTTGGGAGGCCATGGAGTTGCACCATATACCACTTGCAGGCTGTGAGCTTCATTGAGAGGGTGACTACCACAGGTATTGGGAGTCCCCTGGACCCGCTACCTGGCCACCAGAGGGGGCTTTGTCACAGAACCCAGTTCTCTGAAGCAGAATGTGGCTGCAATCTCTTGATGCAAAAGCATTGCAGTCCGGATTTCTTGCATCAGTGCTGGTCACAGTCAGAGTTCAAGGGAATCATAGTACTTTGACCTCTGCGGCCTTGAATATGTTTAATCAAATCATGAAATCAGGATCAATAAGCTAAGGGGCTATGAAAGGAAAAAGGAAGGTAAATGTAGATTGTAAAAGCTGTTCTCCCTGGAAGCAGCACACCAAATGGACAATTCTTTTCTTTTGATTACCAGGTTCATCAAATCAGATAAACTGAATATTTTCTCCGGTCTCTGCGATGGGATGACCACAGTATGCTCTTCGAAACATCTTTCTTTATTTTCTTGTTTTGTACTCAAATTCTCATCATTTTGGTGATTGGTAAATTGGCATTTACTTTTGGCCTTGAATTTCTAGCACAATGGCATGTGTGGCTATTCCTCTCAATAGTCATGCGTGCATGGGAGAGTATACTGTGGCTGATGTATGTCTATTTTCCCGTGTACCATTTGCTGGGAGCCTGGTGCCGTCATGCTGACCCTCGTTCACTTGTGTCCTGCTCCCGTCTCTCTAGGCCGTCTTATCCTTTCTCCCACTCTAATCTCTGTGTGGTCCTACGACCTTCTGTCATCTTTACATCATCCCCCTTCCTAAAAGCATAGAGAGAAGAAGAGAGAGAAAGAGACAGGAAGAGGGATAGAGAGAGACTAAGAGCGAGAGAAAGGGAGAAAGACACCGAGACAGAGAGAGAAGAGAGCGAGCAAACTTTTACATATCTAGCAGTCTATTTCCACTCCATTCTTTGACCTACATTTGGTGCTCACATAATGTCCTTGGCCTTTAGCCCAGGTGGTTTAGTTACACATTGACGCCTTGATTTCATAGTCCAGCATACACCCAGGAGCCCGCTCTTCAACTCTACCCTATTCTTGAGGTTCCTCTATATCTCCGAAGGCAGGTTCTTCAATGACCTGTGCATGTTGTCTCTGATACAGGCCTATTCGTTTTGATAATACACATGTTGCCATCCTTGGTTTGCAGCGGGTGTTGGCTCACTCACCCTACCTATGCTGATTGGCTGTATTTCTACATGGAATTGCTTTCTCTGTGCAAAGTCTGATTTTCGCACAATCGACTCCATTTATGGAAAGTGAACTTGTAATGTTTCTCCTGTCATGTTGTTCCTTTGACAGGAGCACACCCTTTCACATATTTCACGATTCATTAGCTGCTCTGAATTTTTGTAAAACCAAGGCAGTGCCAGCGAGCCTACTCCTCATGAGGTAGAAGAGGGCTGCATCTTATCTGGAGTTCGGCGTCGCTCGATTGACTGATTTTCCTTGGAGTACGGATGGAGCACAGTCCATTCGCTATGCTAGCCCAGCTTGAATTCCCCCTTTTATGAATCTGTTCATCCTCAGCCACCTGCCATTTCCATGGGAGTGTCACAGTACTGCTTGTGTGTGTGGTATTGTCCTCACCACTAGGAATCTCGAATGAAAGACACTGAACTTCGCTGTCCGTTATCATGTGGAAGGTAGAACATTGACTGAACCTTCTGCAAGAATTCAATTGCTAGCTTCCAAGTGAAATCAATTGAGAACTTCACTTTTGCCCACTTCGAAGTATAGCCAACTAAAACAATTGTGGTGTGCTGCATGTGGTCCATGGAACCAATGAAAGTGACTGCTATTTCTTTCCAGAAATCTGTTTCTCATCCCACATTCATATGCAGTTCTTCAACATACCAATGGTGGTGTCCAATCAACTATACTCATGCCCCCTGCATACAGTTGACAATTTGAGCTGGTGGCTACTATGCTGGCTTCCTCTCAGTCTACTTTTTATTATATGTGGCAATCTTCCTGTTTCCTTTGCGCTATGGTAAGGTCGCATTCCTGCATTTTTTAAGCTAGACAAGCTAACCTGGTATTTGAATTCATAGGTTTTGTGACCCTAGGCAACGGTTTGTGTCTGGTTTCCAGTCAGGTACGTCCTGTGCCATAGACCATGTACAGGTGAGCATCTCTTCCGTCACTAAGTAATGTCCCATCCTACTCGAACAACATTGGCTTCCACTCCAAGCCAGGACACTGTTCAAAACTGCATGTATAATCTACAAAACAGTCACGGGTAAGCACATCAGTGTACCTGGCGGTTAAACTCCACATATCTGGTGGCACATGCTCCTCATGCAGCAAATCGACCAACCAGCTTGATTCACAACTCGTCCGCAACGAGAGGACCCAGAAACAATCCTTCTCTTGTCTTACACCCACCCTCTGGAACTCGATCCCAGTTTATACTCGGAATGCCCCACAATTCCCCAATTTTGCAAATCTCTCAAAACATGGCTCTTTCAACAAAACCGGACAAAGGACTATACAGAGGCACGAAAACTGCTCTCCTGAACACCAGTGAAGATCTGCTCTCTAACCTTGATTCCAGCGTTCATTCAGTCCTCATCCTCCTTGATCTTTCCTCTGCTTTCGACATGGTCAACCACACAATCCTGATCAATCGATTCCATGAGAATCTGGGCATCACGGATCAGGCACTTGAGCAGCTGACCTCCTTCCTCTTGGACAGCCACTCCCAAGTCCAACTCGGTCCTTTTCTCTCCGCCACATCTCTCTATATCTATGGCGTTTCCCAGGTATGCATCCTCTCACCTTGGTTTTTCAACCTCTACTTGGCCCCTTTTGCCCACCTGATCTTTACTTTCTCATCTTACTTTCAGTCTTATGCAGATGACACTCAGCTTTCCTTTTCTTCAGGCTCCCCTCAGACTCCTCTCCTCTCTCGCTCATTCCTGGCCATCTATCCTCGAATCAGGATTGGTGCGCCTCCAACGATCTCTGCCTTAATGCCAGTAAGATGGAAAGCCTTCTCAATGGGACCCCTGCTTTCCCTCTCTCACTCTGCCCACCCGCCTTTGGCCCTCTTCCTTCGCCTTCCTGAGAGGCAAAAAACCTTGGTGTCATCTTTGACTCCACTCTCTCTTTCTCTCCTCACATCTCGGACGGCACCAAGAAGTCCCACTACCAGCTGCTCCTCCTCAAATGGACTCTTCCCTTTCTCACTTTCCCCCATAAACTCACTGTCTCCAGAACCATGATTCTCTCAAGGCTGAACTACTGCAACAGCCTCTTTCTCCATCTGCCTCCCTCTACTTTCCACCCTCTGCAACTAATCCAGAACAGGACTGCAAGACTTATCCTTGGCCTCAAGGCCAGGGATTGTATCTCTCCAGCCCTGAAATCTCTCCACTGGTTTCCTGTTGCGGCAAGGATCAAGTTCAAGACGCTTTGCATTGCCCACAAGGCTTTCTGGGCCCGGGGCCCACACTACAACCAACGCCCTCTCTTCCAAAATACCTTCATTCTCGAGCCCTTCGCTCAGCTACCTCCAACACTCTAAGGATTAGACGCTTCTCAAGGCAGAGAGTTTGGGGTAGATCTCTCTCCTCTGCAGGTGCTTCCCTCTGGAATGGCCTCTCTGCCCCTCTCAAACGTAAGCCAGACGACCTGAAGTTCTGGAAGCAGCTCAAACAGTTCCTCTTCTCCTCTGCATTCTCTCTCTCCATCCCCTGCTGGGCTACCTGACCTACCTGTCTGCTGTACCGACTGGTTGCTTGGCTGAGCCTCACTAAGTCCAGACTCTTTCTTGATCAGTCACCCTTGCACTGCCTATGGGCCTACCATGCACCAAGGAGCTGTAACCCTACAGTCCATTGTTCTCCTTGCACTGGCCAGAGCCGCGCTGCACTTGCTGCACTTACTCAGAGCATTGCTGTCCTGTTTTTCCCTCCCATCTCCCTTGCACTACTCCCTCCCTTTCCCCTTGCAGTTCTCGGTCTCGCACTTGCACGATCTGAATGACACAAGGCCTAGTAAGATTGTTTGTCTTGTCCTCCCTCTATATTCCCTCCCTTGTCTTGTGGCGCCTAGAAACACTTGTGTACAGGCGTGTTATAAATGGCATATATCATATCATTTTATCACAGATGCCCAGTAATAAACAGCTAGATTGGCACCACCCAAATGCCAGTCTAGCCAGGCAATTACGCATAGCAGGACTGCCCAGTTAATAAAAATAATTTAAAAAAAATACGAAACTCAGGAATTCCTCTTTTGCCACTAATACCACATATCATGCCTGCTTAGCCTGGACATGGACAACCATTATGATTTGTTGCACAATTCCGCCCCCACTCTACCTCCCACCCCTACCTCCTTTGCCCAGAATTACCTCCATGTCCCTCTTCCTTACCCCAGAGCTTACGTATGAGGCCCCTTGCCGCATAGGTAAGTACTGGGATGAGGAAGAGTGGGACTAGGAGTAATGAAGATTACAGGTAGCTAAGTCAGGCATTACCTCCATGTACCTCTACCTCTTACCAGTACTTGTGTATGAGGCAGATTGTCTCATACACAAGTGCTGCCTCATAAGCAAGTACTGGAACGAGGAAGTATAGGGCTAGGAGAAATGAAGATTAACAATACCTAATCAAGGCATTAAACACAAGTAGTGGTGCAAAACCATTGAATTGACTGGGATTCAGCTTCCCCCCCCGCTGAAATTTTGGGCTATGTTGACTAGACCGGGATGACCGTCAGAGCAGTTGCCGGACAGAACAGGACACAGATGTTGAACGGCACCAGGGTTTCCCTGTTAACAAGAGCCCAGCAATTAGTAACATAAAGCATTTCACTGTTAGTACCTGCATTCAAATGCCAAAGTTTTTAGGCAATTGAAAAATCGTGATGTTGGTTTAGTACTTGCATGCCAGGGGAGTGAATGGAAGGGTAGAGAGGGAACAGGAGACCACTCATTCTCACAGCAGTCCATAAGTGGGCGCTTTCAACCTTAAAGGAGAGAATTAACTGCTTGTAACATTGAAGCTCCACTAGAATAGTCTCATTAAAATGCATAAAGAAATTATATGCCCCCACACAAATAAGTTTGGCCCTCCCCCAAAGCCTGTGAAGTTAGCGCCTCTCCCAAGGGTTAGCCCCCCGAAATGTAGGTTTGGATGCGCCCCTGAATGCAAGCACACACACCATTCACCATATACACACACGCACACCCAGCCACCCGTACATTTAAGTGTGCACCCTTTCACCATACAGGCACACCCAGATGCTTCAGAGAATCCAATTTACAACCCTTATGAGTAAGTCTAGCATTCACTTCTTGGACATTGAGATCTATGTGCAAGCACAGAAATTGGAGACCCGGATCTTTACGAAAGCGACTGATAGGAATAGTCTGCTTCTTGCGACTAGCTTTCACCCACAGAGAACATTGGACAGCATCCCCCTGAGCCAATTTCTAAGGTACAGGCGAAATATTTCAGAGCCATCAGAATATACACAGCAATCTGCAATGTTGGAGAAGAAATTCCAGGAAAGGAGCTATGAGCGTAGACTCATAGACAGAGTGAGCAAAATTCCGAGAGAGTTGCTTACACCGAAAGCTCAGAAGACCGGCGAAAAACTTGTATATGTCATGACACACTCTACGCAAAGTAAAACAATTAAGAGAATAATACAGAAACATTGGGCAATGCTAAAAATGGACCCAAAGCTACAACAACTTTTCCCACAAACACCCACATTTGCTTATAAGAACAATAAGGCACTATGTAGTGGCCTCATCAAGGCAGAACTACAAACCCTGAGACCTGATATGGGTACATTCAGGGGTACAACCCCCTGTTTGAATTGCCAACATTGTGCTAATGTGATTAAGGGCAACAGTATCAGACATCCACACTCAGGCAAACCAATTTGGCTTAAACACTCATGCACATGTGATGCAGTGAATGTTATTTATGGCCTGAAATGCCCTTGTGGCTACTACTATGTGGGGATGACCACTAGGAAGGCCAAGATACGCTGTACGGAGCATAAATCTAACATCCGTACCAAGAGCCAGAAATCACCAGTAGCGGTACATTTTGCAGAAGCCAGGCACACAGTGGCACAATTAAAATGTGTAATACAACACAACAGGTTAAACTGGGGTCGAGGGGTGGTGACATTTCAAGGAAGCTCCAACAGAGAGAAATTCTATGGATAGAACTACTGGACTGTCTCAGCCCAAGGGGTATGAACCTTGAATTTGATTTGATGTGCTTTGTCTAACACAAGTAACATATCCAGCTAAGTAACATACTGGCAGATGTCAATATGAATGTGAACGGCTTGGGTGCTCGCCTTGGGGGTTCCAAGTACGGTAGATTGTTGTGATAAGCTTCTGACTTAACCTTAATCATATGCTGCACCTTGGTTGTCTGTTCATGAACGTGAGAAATTATGGACAAATTTGGGAAATGTTATCTATCCTGCAAAAGATTGGGCTGCTAAATGATTTTTAGAATGTGAACGGCTAGGACGCCGCGCTTGGGTGTTCCTAGCATGGCAGAATGGAGAGATAGAGGTTTGTCCTCTGAGGTTCATCATTCATACTGGAATTGACTGAAGATGCAGTTGCTATGGAACAGGCTATGGCTAGTCTCATGGCTGTTGGAATAGAACACACAATGTATTCTGATATACATTAGTAGAAATGAACCTGGTGGCCATGGGGGCCCCAGCAGACCGTGATCTGCATTTCCCCTGTGTCCACCTCCAAGCAATTGTGAGATTCTAGTACTATTGAATTGGGAGGCTATGGGAACCCCAGCAGACCTGGATCTGCACACCCCTTCAAGTAGCCCAATTAATTTACTAAGGACCCACCATTAGTTAGTTAGAAATGCAG
Source organism: Ambystoma mexicanum (assembly GCF_040938575.1). Taxonomy (NCBI): domain Eukaryota; kingdom Metazoa; phylum Chordata; class Amphibia; order Caudata; family Ambystomatidae; genus Ambystoma; species Ambystoma mexicanum. The sequence goes on along the minus strand of NC_090921.1, from coordinate 515,469,678 downwards.
TTCTTTGATGCTTCGGCGATCGAGGGATCCCTCCACATCAGTATATTCACTGTATTATGCATTGCTTGTAAATAGGCTCACGATTGCCCACTTCAAGATGGAGGCCGGGGGCACACGCGCGCATGTGCGAAGTCACCACGGCAACCGATAAAAACAAGACGCTTACAGCCCCGCGCTTCTGCGTCGGACGGCTGACTGTCTCCAGACACAGCGAGGTGAGCGCTCGCCAGAAGAGTTTCCTCGAATCGAACTGTCATTGTATAGGTGTCCGACATGTTTTGTATTGATACAGATGTACGTAGGTTAGAAGACGTATGCTCCGCTTAAAAGCGTTGATGGTTAGTGCTGCAATGGGGAACCGTGTTACTGCACGCTAGTACCAATAGAATGTTACAACGTGCTTGTAGTTAATCTGGCTGTGATCGCATGTTTGGGGTGCTTGCGGTTTTCGGTTTGAAGCACCGTGATTTTCAAATTGGCTAAGTGACACTTTATGCCCCCTTACTTCCCTCATGGGTCAGTATGTCGGGAACTGCGCACTGCGCAGAGCCGAGTAAGGTGTGTCACTTGTACATGGGATTATTCGAGACTCGCTGAGAGGCCTTATGGGCCTGATGTTATTTGACAATGAGGTTTCCCTGTTTTTAATTTACATCCCCCATCCTTACATTCCCATAGGGTGCCGGGTATCCTCACATCTGACACCCTTTATGGCTGGACCCAGTAGTGCACTGAGGCCCTGAGAGTTTGACTTGATTACCTGACATCTACTATTGATGGACTACGAGGTTAGTGATCCCCTTAATACTATTAGTGATCTCTTGTGGTGGTAAAATGGTAAACATTTAGTGATCATGTTCTCTGTTATTTATATAGACCTGAATTGTGATATATTTGGAAGAACTGGAACAAATAGCAACTATAGCCCTGAACATGGATTCTGTAGTAATCCGAAACGCGTTGGCAACTGTTTGAATTCAAGTGTGCTATTTGGAATAGTCCTAATGGACTTTGAGGTTTTACTTAAAAACAGTTCTAGTGTGAATGTTGTAAACACTAGCCACTGTGAATTTCTTTGAGAAGCCCTCTTATCCTGTTTTGAAAACTCGCAAGAAGCGATCGTCTTTGTTATTGTTTGAAGAAAAATTAGAAAGTGTGTTATACAGATGTTGTTGATTAGTGCTGAGTAGCACTTGAACTCATTATTGTACTTCACTTGTTATACTCTTCTGCATCATTAAAAAATCTATCTGATGCATACGCATACCCTCATTTGAATCTGTATGTACGTTTGAGCATTGGCTCTCTTACCACTTTTCTTTAAAATTGCAAATTTACCATGTAAACACGCCTGCTCTCCTCTCGAGAGCTATACAGATTAAGTGCTGGTACAAAACATTGGTTTCTTAAAACAGTTTTATAAAGTTTAAGGCTATACTCCCGTCTGCATTCCTTCCTAGGGACTGTAGGGTAGGTAGACCTGTGAGTGTAACCAGGAAGATTTTCCCATAGGAGTGCATATGGGGCTACCGTGTGGTGACACACGGTTCCGTTCCTTTACACCCAGGCAGCCACCCATACATTTAAGTGTGCACCCTTTCACTTTACACTCACACAGGCAGCCACCTATACATTTAAGTGTGCATCCTTTTACCATACACTCACACACGCACATATCATGGGGTTGAGGGGAGCCCTATTACTTCAAAAAGAAATTGTTTCTTTTTGACGTCACTCCGACTTCATAAAGAAATTATTTCTGTTAAAGACTGAACCATAAGGGAATTAATTTCTTTATGAAGGCAGAGTGACTTCAAAAATAAACTATTTCTCTTTGAAATCATAGGGCTCGCCTCCCTCTATGACATAGAGGCCTCCAGCATAGGGTCTTCCATGCCATGGGGTAGGAGGAGCCCTCGGATTTCAAAAAGAACATTTTTGTTTGTTGTCACTCTGCCTTCATAAAGAAATTATTTCTATTACAGAAATAATTTCTTTATGAAGGCAGAGTGAATTAAAAAGAAAAAAAAAGTTTTGGGGAAAAAGATATATATATATATTTCCAAGTGGATCCCCCTCCCAGGACATTTGCTGGCGGGCCGCCCAGCACCGCAGGGGCCCCCATTATGCCAGTGGCAGGAGCCAGTGAGTTTGGATGGTAACTGGCTCACAGGAAGACATGCGTCCCTTTTATTGGGACCATCAAACGGTGCACCACGTGTCACCAACACGCGACCATGCATGAGTCCTTGGAGAGGCTCTAAGTCACACCATCCAATGCCAAGGATAAAACATTGAAGCAACAATATGATGCAACATGAGACACAGCACAAAACACCTACATTACAAATTGTTCCGTTAGTCACATGCAATTATAGACACATTTCAGTCGGGTAGGTGATCATAGGGAGGTAAACACATTATAAGTGATACTATTAAACAGGGAAGGTGGGACCTCCCCCCAACGGACAACACCATGGTCCATTAATGGATCGATTTTAAGCATACACCCCCTATGCGGGATGCTGCTTCACACACACATAATTACTGGGACCACTTTAAGCACATCAATAACATGTGGGCTCATAGCATCACATTCACATATTTACTGAGTCTACTTTGAGCATATGTAGTCCTGAAGGAAACCAGTTTCATTTCATACACCATCGTCTGTTTGGGAGCAGGGAGCACGATTCCCTCCTGGCGTGAGCTATGGGGCAGCGTGGCCACAAGGATAGGCACAGTCATGGGTTAGGGGACACTTCACATATATTAGTCCAGGAGAGTTGAGGGTACCTTTTACAAGCCGGCAAAACCACACCGGTGGACACCAGGGGCCATATCAGCTGCAGTCCTTTGATGCTGGGGCAGGTAGCGGTCAGACACTGGTGGCAGGGTGTCTGGGCCCAACTTTGCTATCACTCCCCCAGGCAGGAGATACCCTCCATCACATGGCGGTGAAGGCCACACCACACCTGCTCTTCTTCTGGCGGGAGATGCCCACATTTCCCGGCGGCAGCAAACCTCTTCCATCAGCACAGTGGCTGCGCCGCTCCTTCTCCTCCCTGGGCGGAAGGTATGTATATATTCGATTGCGGCAGTGAGCCGCTTTCATCAGTACGGCAGCCCTTGCTGCCTCCTCTGCCCCTGGCGGCAGTGTTCTTTCACTCGTGGTGGTGGCCGAGACCAGTCAGACTCACTCCCCCAGCCAGGAGCTCTCTCTTCCACAGGTGGTGGCGGCTGTGTCTCTTTCTTCCAGTCGGGAGTCCTACCTCCGTCAATATGGCGGCGGAACTCGCCGTGCCGTTCCTCTCCCCCAGGCGGGAGTCGGATCAATTGTTCCATTTCTCTGGCCACACATGCCTGTACCCTTCAGTGGCGTGCACGGCCCCCCTCCTTCCTGCTCACACTGAGGATTCCAGCACAGGTGCGCATGCACCACGGGACTTCGTTGACAGTGCCGATGATCGTCAGGGCAGGCCTGACACTGATGTGAACACACGCGAAACACAGAATGCAGTTCCACATGCTCTGGTGGCCCCAGGGCATGCGCCCGCTCGATACAGTACCTCGCCCGGGAGGCCAAGGAATGGGCACTATAAGTTGGCACTTCATAGAGGGTGCACTGGCAAGACGGTCTGCATGCAGCGTCAGTAACAGTCCTCGTCGTCGCCAGTTGTTATGGGCCGGGTAAGGCATGGTCTCAGGAAGTAAATACGCACAGGAGCCAGTGAGCCGGTGTGCCACGTGTCACCAACACGTGACGCTGCATGAGCCCTGGGAGGGGCTCTAAGTCACATCACCAGTTGGGTTCACTGGACTGGCATGCTCATGCTTGAAATACCTAGATAGTAATGCATGCAAGACTCATTATGATGCTGTGTTTAAATTGATGCACATGCGCTTTTCAGGAGGGGCCGGATAGCGGCGCAACCATGCGCTGTCCAGTCCCTTTAAATACAGGGGTGTCTGGAGTGTACTCCCTACAGTAATGTATGACAGTGCCCTAGCGTGGTTGCTGGGAGGGCATTTCACAGAGATGATGGTCCCATAAAGGGTTTGTCTTTGTTAAATGATCGGAAAAAAAGCATCTCCATCCCCGTTTGGGAAATGGAAACGCTAGTGTGACAGTCGCGGTTTACCACCCTGCTATGATGTGCGCCTCCACTCGGGCCTGTTTTAAAAGGTGCAGGGGATGGCCCTCGTTTCGGGGTATTTAAAGCCATGTCCCGTCTGTGAATTCGGGATGTGCTCTTAAATGTCCTGACACGCCCCCTTACCTGCGCAAATGTACAAAGGGGAATAAAGGGCACCTGTTGCCTTTATAAATTCGGCTGTCACTTTAGCGAATCTCCTCACTTGCACCAAAACAATCTTGCACTAATGATTTTACCACATTTTGTTGGAAAATAGAAATTATATGGGGATATGTTTGTTATTTTTTCACTTTTTGTTTTAATACAATTATTCAATAGGTTCTGAATTATAATGAGGCCTTAAATAGGTACTGTCTTAGTGTTGTCCCCATAGCATCCAATGTCTTGTAATGGGGACCTACTAAATAAACCCCCTTATGTCTGTATTTGGTCTTATTTGGGGTTATTTGGTGTACCCCCTAGAAGGGTGTTCCCAGGCCCTCACTTGAATCTTCCTGAAAGGTTATTTGGCCCTTCTTAAGCTTTTGCTTAGTCCGTATAGGACACATCTCGTACACCACTCTTTTATGGCTGAGCCCTTCAGGCCTGCAAAGGAGGCTATGTATACCTCCATTTTTTTTAAAGAATAAAAAAAATGGTCATAGACAGCTCTTAGAGACCGATTAGGAGTGGTGCGTTCTATATACACGAGTTACTGCAAACATATGTATATGCCTGTGTCAGACCTTTTCTCACTAATGTGAAACTAGCCAGAACAGACAGAAGGTTAAGGGCCCTTTGTGCTGTACTTGAGCTTTGCAACAGAATAATACATGTTCAGCAGTGGAAATACAATGTCTGCTTTAAAGCAAACTTTCTTTTATACTTTGGTAGCTCAGACGAACCCAAGACAGAAAAAATATAGAAAACAGCAGGCACAATACAATACAGCTAACATGTAAAGAGCATAAGGTGCAGACCAAGATTTTTATACAAATAATTACTTTTGATTTCCAAAAACACAGAAGTTTAAAATGTAATGATATGAACCATTTTGACGTCTCACACTGCAAGTGCTTTGGCGTGATATGGCTGAGGGGCTGCAACAGGCTCAGAGTGGGCTTAGCCAGAGTGTGATAGAGGTGGGAGTCTGTCAGAAATGGTTGTAATGCCTTGCACCCAGGTCCGCCTGTGTGTCCAATTTCTCTGATACAGGATATGATAGTAGGCTCTCAATGCAAACGTGAGGGAATGATGCTGCAGCAGGATGTCTCAATTTACCATTGATTGTGGATGTGGGTCAAAGGCATAGTGCGGACTGTCGATAACATGAGCAGCAATCCAATGAAGACAAATGGACATTATAAAGGCACGGTTACTTGGTAACTGTACCACTTACAGGATTGGGAACCCTATTTGCAGACAAAGGGCCTCATCATGAGTCTGGTGGTAAACAAGCCCATTTACTGTACAACATGTTTACTGTTACCGCCACTTGATCCTCTGGGCTTTAAGACGTGATCAGAAGTAATGGCAGGACAGTGTAAATCGCAATTTTTGGAGTCCCTAGGTTCCATGGGGATTTTTGGCAGATTTACAGTGCGCGGTAATACCACACAGAGGGGCTCATCATGAGTACGCTGGTAAAACAGTGGTTATACCGGTTTGGCGGTATTACCGTTTCCTGGCAGGGTGACCGGCAGAAGTACTGCCGTATTACAACAATGTGCTGGTACGCGCATCACCCCGCTGATAACATTAATACCGCTGAACCTGTATTAATGGCTACAAACCGCATTTGCCAGTAATACGCCAAACAGCGGTTTCACTGATACCGATAACACATTGGCCAGTATTATCACTGCTGGTATCACTGTTGTCGGTATTGCCTGTAATACCGGCAGCAGAAATAACGCTGCCACCAGATTAGGAAGTATGAAGGTGGCCATCTTTAAAGCCATTCTGAATCCCTCATTTTCTGTTGCCATCCAGTCCTGATACTTGTGGCAGCATCATGACACAACAGAAGAAGGTACACCTCCCAGAACTGCTGCTGCAGAAGCCAAAGTTCAAAGAGGCAGAGCTCACCGCACTTGCTGATGCAGTCATGAACAATGCTGAGGAGATATTCGGGTGCAGACAGCGCAAGACCTCTGCAAAGAGGAAGACATCCATATGGGCCAAGATCATGTCAAGGGTGTCAGCAGTGGGCACTGTACCCCGCACTGCCAGCGACTGCCACAAGCAGTGGGATGATTTAAAGGTAAGGGTGAGCACAGTCATAGCCCAATGCCGGAGGGAGAGTGCTGCCACAGGAGGTGGCACGGTGTAGCCCTCAAACTCATGCATGGGAGGAGACGGCGAGCTTCATCCTCCACATGGAGGGCATTGAGCGGATTGGCAGCATAGAGGCCGGAGCTGGGTCCCACAGTGATGCAGGTGAGTCCATCTGACCCCACTAGGTAAGACCTGTATGCCAAATTATGGACACATGAGAAGCACTCATGCGTACCATGTAAGTCCATAGCACCAAGTGATGCCCCACCGCAGGCAAGACAACATTGACAACTTGGCAGGCCAACAGACAGTGAGCACGTGCATGCACCATTTACACCCACAGCAGACACTACCACCATGTAGAAGTGGTCGTGCCCATTGCACTTATACCACCCATGCCAATCATGCAAAATGTGCATCCCTGGAACACACACAATGTTGTATTAGTGTCCTGCAAGCCCACAAAAAAGTATGCAAGATATCTGACAGCATGCCATACTATTTCCAACAGGAACCCGGTCCACGGACAGTGAGGAGGCAGGACCCTCCACTGCAGGCCCATCAGCTGCCACCACCCCTGCACAGGCCAGACCTCTTGCCAGTGGGAGAAAGCAGCAGAGCAGGTCTACAAGGCCACCAATACCTCCTGCACCTCCACTCAACACTACGGTGGAAACACCAGCCATTATTGAGGATGACAACATCCCTAATTCACTGCAGCCACCACTGCCATGCCACAGCCGAATGTCCATGATTTCACCAAATCCACTTCAACTAAAGGAGAAATCTTAGAATCTATATTTCTTTGAATTTGTTTTTTATTATGTGGGGAGAGAAACCCGCCCCCTGCCCACACCCCAGTACCTTATCCTATCCCATTACCCCACTCCCCATCTATGTTTTAACATTTACATACTTACCTAACCAATTAGAAGAAATAAAAATTAGAAGATTTCGGAGTAGGTGAAATTGGATTCAGTGAAATCTATGGTATCGTCCACAGCCACCACCTGTTATGGCACACAATGATGCCATCCCAGCAGTGGTACACAGATGACAGGGTTCCATCACACCCTCATCTCCATCACTTTCATTATAGCCACTGGTACATCGTGTCAGGGCCCATGTTCTTACCACCGACGAGGAAGATGCGGAAGAGGACGCGAATGACATGGGCGATGCAACTTCATGCTTCAGCCCAGAGCCACCACAAAGTCCACCACCTCTGCCCGTAACCAACATGTCGGCAGTACGGGCGAGGCTGGATGCCATTGAGCGCCACTAAGCATCCATAGGTGCACTTACAAATGGATGAAATTCAGGCCATCCATGACTGCCTGCAGGGGTGTACTGTGAAGGCATCATGAAGTAGACACAGGCGACAGGTTCAAGATACGATCTCAGTAGCTTTTATTAATTTAAAAGGCAGGATGGAGTAAGGCCTAACTTGCCCTATGATAAGGTAGGATTTCCCTATCTAAAGAAAACTAAGGATAGTCTGTATCAGGAAGTCCAAATCAAATGACGGTCAGTGACCAAAACCTATACTTGCCCTCACAACTTAACTGTATACAATGTGTAGGGATGTTAGCATAATAGTGTTCAAAATAAAGGTCAGAGCTTCTTCTAGCTCATTGGTTGTAATCAGCTCCCCTTCCCCAAGTTAAAAATAGTTCACAAGATATCACTGTTCCCTTCCCCAAGGGTTCAATTCATCCAGATTTTTAAAGCAACACAATTCCTTTGGACACTTTCCAGCTCTTTTAACATCGGTATGTTTCACTGGATCACATAAGTAATTCTCTCTCTCTCCTGCAAAATCACATAGGAGGTTGTTGCAAAACATAAGCTTCATTATGGATACTTTCATTGGCTTTTCCATAAAGGTGGACGCTCGGTCTAGGCGCAGTTGTAGAACCACACGGGCCACCCATTGTAGGTCACGCAACCGATACCCTTTCTTGACTACTTTTCATCATCAATTGTCCACTGCTTTCCTTTGACTGTAAAGCTTGTTTCTTTCATAAGTGTCACCCTCTTCTAACACTTCACCGTGTCTTGTTTGGCCACTATGCACTTTGTACACACTTTCTGTATTCGTGTGGCTCTTGCCAACACATATTTCCTTTTAACCTGCAATTCCTTAAACTCTTTTAGCTTCATCAATACTTGATTCCTCAACTCATACCCTTCTTGATATTCCCTTGGCTTTGCCAACACGTGTGCATCAGACAATTCATTCCGTGGTATCTGCTGCATGCACCACCTTTCTTTCACTCCACGCACGAGTGCCCCAATCTTGTTTTTTCTCTGTTTGTTCAGTATTCAAAAGTGCTTGTTTCAGGTTCCCAGAGCGCCCCCGTATGAGTGTTTCCCTGTTTCCATCACCGGTTACACATGGCAGCTCCCTTCGGTTTCTTTTCCACTCCTCGCTCTGCTTTGTGGCTTCAACTGGCTCTGCTCTTCCCTCGTGACAGCCACAGAGAGCACTGCTCACTCTCCTTCTGTCTTGCAGCAGCTGGAGTGCTTCAGCACCCCACAGCTCACACTTTGTGCACCCGACAAAGAGGGCTGCAGGACTTCCAGACCTAGGCATCCCAGTTCATTTGTATCCAGCCTGTTCCTTCTCTGCAACTTGTTCCTTCTCTCCAGCGAGTTCCTTCTCTCCAGTCCATCTCCTCTTGTGCTGGGCGGCAAGGATTTGTATACCCATTGAGATTGTTAAATGACTGCAGGTGTCAGTCATTAAGTCCAGTTGCCTGTCCCTAGTGAAACCTATTAGCATACCTCCATAGCCCTCTTCTTCATCTCAGCAGCAGAGTGGTGTTTGGGGCTGTCTGAACTATTAAGGGAAGTGTGTATTACTCTGTATTGTCTCCTCCTCATCTTGGGATCTTGATTGATGTATGTCTGCATTAATAATAGAAGGTTGATATGTGTTTATCTCACCCAAATGAGGATGTGCCCTCCTAGTTGTTCTCTTCCTCCCAGTGTTGAGGTTGTGTGTCTGGGGGACATTACTTTAATGTATTTATACCGCACAACCCAAGAAAGGCCCAGAGGCATACAGGCACTACAGGAAAAAAAACCTTCCAAGAATGAAACAAGACATACACCATAAAAAAAACATTCCTCCACCGGGCAGTGCCTGAGGTACAGGTGAGGCAAAGCTTTCTAGCACTCAGTTTCGGAGGGAAGATTATGGAAAGGGCACACAGTAGCCTAGGCTTGAGGGATCGAGGGTTCATTCTGAAAAGGGAATGGGGGATACCTCACCTAATGACATCCTCTCCCCACTCACCAAGTTCCCTTCTCCCAGGTGATCCTCCCTTCCATATCTACCCCCAGGGTCATGATCCAAAAGCAATGTCTTTTTCCCTGGCCACCTTAAAGGAGGATTCAGGGTGAAAAGAAGTGAGGACGCCTTCCGGTACATCATTGTACCCGGAGGATTGCCCGGTCACTCTGCCATGACATCATCACCATGGTCTCTCTGGAACAGAGAGTGTGGGAGCATACACAGTTATCCTCAGCCTAAAAGGAGCAGGAAATAACTGTTGGACATTGGAAGGGTTATAGGGAACCTGGTGAGGGTTTTCTGCGAGGGTGAATTCTGTCTTGGGGAAGGTCATTTCACCTCTAAACATACATATATATTCCACTTGATTCAAAGCTAGGGCATTCCTTTTTGTGTGCAAGTGTTTAATGTGAGAAATGACAATTTACAAAAATGCAAGAGAAATGCTATGAGGTGGATTTGGAGTGATTTCATCTCATGTGCACTAATAAATAAGCTCTAAATGCTATGGAGTACAACTTGTAATGGACTTACAACGTTCATTGAACATGTAATGGAATTACAATTTACACTGAATAATCAATTAACCTTATTAAAGATTATGGGCCTCATTCTGAGTCCGGCGGTAACCCTGCCGGTGCTACCGGCGGGTTGCTGGCAGACTTGGAATGAATTACTGGCCCCTGACTTTGCGGTGCTATTCCAAGTATGGGGGCCGGGAGGTCAGGCGCTGGCAATTTCGTTAATCCCCCTTGGGGAAACGGGAGCACCAGCACCGTTAGCAATGGTGCCGGTGCTCCCGTGACAAGTCTGCCTACCGGGGCCACTGCACCCGTTGGGTCAGACCTGTCAGACACAGCGGCTCTGGCAGGCAAATTTGTAGTTTGCCGGTCCGGAAACAACTGTGCCGACACTGTTGTTTCCAGACCAGCAAACTTATAATGAGGCCCTGTGTCTTTCACCCTTTTTGAATTTGTAATGATCATTTATATCGCATAAACTGGCGCAACTTGAATGACCCTTTTGTAAAACTTAAACATAAAAACATGTTTCACTTGATTCAATGCTAGGACATTCCTTATTGTGTGCAAGTGTTGAATGTGAGAAGTGACAATTTACAAAGGCGCAAGGGAAATGTTATGATATGGTTCTCAGAAACAATTATCTATCAGTTCCTGGCGAGCCAGGCACCCATCCCTGGTCTCTACCCGCTCAGTGTGTGCATGCACAGCACCCGTAGGCTCTGTGTCATGCTCTTCAGGAGGTGGCATGTCCACATCCCGATAACAAGGCGGGTCCTGGGAGACTCTCTGCCAGACATGAGTCCTGGTTACAAGAGCCTTACCCAGAGTCTTTAGCTCACTATCTTTCACAGAGAAGAAATATCCCAAACATATCAGTCTTTGTCCTGCCCTGGGGCAGTCCAGCACCAAAATGCTAGGCAATTCTCCTCTGAACAAGAGTACCAACAGCAACCCCAGACACGTGTTTCGGTCTGGTTGAACCTCATCAGTAGGGTGTAGCTGTGCCTCTCTAAGAATAGTGAGCAAGGGGTCCACGTCTGGATTCCCCTGGTAACTTAGGGTGAAACCCAAAGTTACTTGAAATATGCAGATAACAAGGGGGGTCCTGGGAGACTCTCTGCCAGACATGAGTCCTGGTTACAAGAGCCTTACCCAGAGTCTTTAGCTCACTATCTTTCACAGAGAAGAAATATCCCAAACATATCAGTCTTTGTCCTGCCCTGGGGCAGTCCAGCACCAAAATGCTAGGCAATTCTCCTCTGAACAAGAGTACCAACAGCAACCCCAGACACGTGTTTCGGTCTGGTTGAACCTCATCAGTAGGGTGTAGCTGTGCCTCTCTAAGAATAGTGAGCAAGGGGTCCACGTCTGGATTCCCCTAGTAACTTAGGGTGAAACCCAAAGTTACTTGAAATATGCAGATAACAAGGGGGGTCCTGGGATACTCTCTGCCAGACATGAGTCCTGGTTACAAGAGCCTTACCCGAGTCTTTAGCTCACTATCTTTAGCTCACTATGTCCACATCCCGGGCAGGGGAATGTTCTGCCCTATGCAGATATTGTGCAACATTTCACATGCAAGGACAGTCTGTCCCACCTGATCAGGCCTATACACGAGGGCACCTCCATAGCAGTGTATACAGCAAAAGTAAGCCTTCAACAGGCCAAAGTGTGCTTGACACTCACCCTAATCTGTATATGTAACCAGTTGTATCCAGAGTCACCTGCAAGGGCAAATGACATAGGTGTCAATCATGATGATCTGTGAATGTACTGCCTGTAAAAACAGCATCTCGATAGAGAGCCTGTGCATGCATGTCACATGTTTCATCGCACAACACAATTTTCACATTCCAGTCCTTGCATGTGGAGTCAACTACTCAGGGGCCAGGTGTAGTTTGTCATGGTACGTCTTGCACACATCTCATAGCCAACTCTCTGTACTTGCATGTTCTGTGATTGACAGGGCAGCATGCCATGGTGGGTGGTTAGGGCTTGTGCATTGCTCCCATGCATGATTCCCGATGGGAGTCTGGGAAACATGTGCAGCTTGTCTCTGTGGATTCGATGATGGCTTCATATACATGGTGACCTGAGTACATGCCATGGCAACTGCCAGTGTGAATTAACACCATACACTCCAAGTGTACCTTAATTTATATGATTGTTTTAAGATTAGATTCAAATGCTTATTATTTAAAGTAAAGGTGCAGGGGAGAAGAATAATAACCCTGGCATATGGGCTGTGGACAAAGTAAGAACAAGATAAGTTCCCAATTGGGAAACTCCCGTCCCCTGCACACTATCTAGGGCTATGTAGCCAAATATTTCTAGGTAAATAGTTAGATGTTCACACTCTGTGTAAAAAATATATATGTATAGAGTAGTATAATCATAATTTAGATTACAATAATTTCTTCATGTTGTACAAAATCAACTTGCAGCTTGGTTTTTGAATTATTCAGGATTTATTGACCCAAAAAGGTTGCCCAATGCGTTTTTAGATTTGCTCTCTTCTTCAAGGGCTGTTTATGAATTTATTTTTAAATTTATTTATTGGCATTTATCATTTTTACATTTGCATGACATAAAATATGTCCATAGTTAGAGGATAATAAGCGTTTCGTAATAAGACATTAACATTTAACAATTCAACTTTAACTGTCTCCAAGTGTTCCTTCCATCAAGACAGTGCAGTCTGTCGGTTCAGAGAGGGTTAGGCGGGGGAGAGGGGACTTGAGCTTGTAAGGAAATTGTGGCTAGTTGCTCTCGGGGTTCTGTGATGTTGGTTGTGAATCCGTTTTCCATAGGTTTGTTCTTGTTCATGGGGCTTGTCATCCGAGGGGTGAAACAAGGATCCTGTGAGTTCTTTCCAGGTCATTAGGGTCATGCTCGAGGCGTCCGTGGACCTGGCAACACTGTCTTCCCATGCCTTTGTTTCAGCTTGTACCCAACGTTCCAATTCTCTGTGCCATACCTTTTGTTGGGGTCCTGCGGGTTTTTTCCAGGACATTGCGATTGTCCTTTTTGCCAGTATTCACATGATGTCCATTAATTTGGCCAGGTGTTTAAGTTTGGGCGGCCTGGGGTACGTTCCCAGAAGGCATTCGTCCGGGGTCCACTTGTACCTAGTCGACCCTGCTTTTTCGCTTGTCAGCTGTACGGTGGTCCACAGGGACTGTGTTTTGGTGCACGACCAGAGCATGTGAACCAAGTCCGCATTATTCTCTCCGCACCAGGTGCAGACAGAGTGTGGTGATTTATTGAATTTCGCCAGCCTGGATGGGGTTAAATATGTTCGGTATAACAGGTTCAGTTGTATTTGTCTAAATCTGTGGTTTCTGGAGACTGCTTTAGTGTACGCTAGAGCCCTCTCCCATCCTCCATCAGCCATTTCCCGGCCCATGTCGGTTTCCCATCTTCTTTTCAGATCGGCACTTCGTGGGTTGGGGGTGTCACTCAAGTGGCCATAGATCTGGGGCACTGGTCTCCATCCCTCTCCCAAGCTGTACAATAGTGTGATCAGAGGGTTTGATTCTGGTTCCTCCGGCCATGTTGTCCACTTGTTTCGTGCTGTAGTCCGTATCCTTTGATACCACAGAAACTGGCCCGTGCGGATTCCAGCTTCCTCCTGTAGTGTTTCAAATTCCTTAAAGGTGCCATCTTCGTATAGGTCTCCCCACGTATATATCCTTTTGTCTTCCCAGTGTCTGAGGTGTTGCAGGTCCATGTCGGATCTGCATAGGTCCGAGATCATTGGTATGTCTGGGGAGTACTGATGCTTTGCGTGGGCGAGTGCCTCTGCTCTGTGCCATACTTTTCACCCTAGGGCAGCCAAGAAGGGGGCATTTCACATCAGGTGGCTGGGGGTCCAGATAAATTCCTTCAAATGGATCGAGGAGACCAAGGGTTGTAGCAGGGGCGTCTCAGATGTGGTGTCATCTGCTAGCCACTTGGTCACAAAACTAAGTTGCGCTGCCAAATAATATTTCTCAAAGTTTGGGAGTTGAATTCCCCCCTGGCTGTGCGGTAGGACCAAGGTGGTGAGTGCTATCTTGCGTCTTCCTTTCCCCCATAGGAAATCACGGAGAATCACTTCTAGCAGGCAAAAAAAGGAAGCATTGATGTAGTAATGTACATTTTGGAACCTGTACAGGAATCTAGGGAGGACAATCATTTTAATTATTGATGCTCTGCCCATCATAGACAGGGGAAGTTTTGCCCAGAAGTTCACAGATTTTCTTAAGACGGAGTTTGCTGACTTTGTGTTGTGTTCATGCATCAGTGCAGGGGTGTGCATTATGTGTATTCTCAGGTATTTAAACGAGGTGACCTCCCACTGTATCCCCACAGAAGGAAGTTCTACACTATTCTTGCTCTTGAGGCCAGCTAGAGGGAAGAGGCAGGACTTCGCCCTGCTAAATTGTATGCCTGAGACCTTCTCAAAGTTGTCTAAGACGTCTAGCATTCTGGCCACGTTATAGTGTGGGTCTGTAACATATAGCAGCACATCGTCTGCATAAAGTGAGATGATGTGGTCCACTCCCCCCAGACTTATCCCAGCATCGAAGAATTGTTTCCGAAAATAGATGGCAATAGGTTCCAGTCCTAGTGCATAAAGCATGGGGGATAGTGGACATCCCTGCCTAGTGCCCCTGCATATGTCCCAGACCTCGGATACATACTTTCCGGTTTTTACCCTAGCCCTGGGTTTTGTATAACGTATCTTGATCCACCTAATGAACCCCGGGCCAAAGCCAAAACCTTCTAGAACCACTACGAGCCATTCCCAATATTTAGAGTCGAAACGCCTTAATGGCATCAAGGGATAGCAGTGCACATGCCTCTGTGCTAGCCTCAGTTTGGTTTATAACCTGTTGTAATATGCATAAGTTCATGGTCGTGTTCCGGCTCGGTATGAAGCCGCACTGATCCATGTGCACGATCTCCCCTATGATTCTAGCCAACCTCTTTGCTAATATCGTTGTCAATATTTTCACATCATAATTGAGCATGGCTATTGGGTGGTAAGAGCCGCATTTGTCGACAGGTTTGTTAGGTTTAATGATCAGGATCAAAAGGGTCTCTCTCATGCTGTCGGGCAATATCCCTCTCTCATATGCTTCTTGAAAAACCTCATGTAATAAAGGTGTTAGGGAGGTCTTGTACGCTTTATAAAACTCAGCGGGTAGCCCATCGGTCCCAGGGTCTTGCAGGTGGCCAGCGATTTAATCGCCTCTGTTATATCTTCGGTCGTGATGTCTGCATCTAGGGCCTCAGTCTGTTCAGGGGTTAGTCTGGGGAGTCCTATTTCCTCCAAAGTGTCTGTGCCGATTATGAAAATCATACTTTAAATCTAATCAAGAAAAATCAAACAATATTCTAAATTAGATTTTTTGGCACCAACTTCATTGTCTTTACATTTCAAAAAACTATTATTAAAACAAAAATTCCATTCACATTTTTTATATAGATTTAGAGTAAATTAACGCCATCAAATTTTGACCAATAATATCATCAAATCAAAATAAAGAGAGAGATAGAAATCTTTAACATTATTGAATGAGAGAGTACAAAAGCAGAGCTTAATTCAGTATTATATGCTTGTTACACAGTGTTTGGCTGTTACCTATTAAGAAGTCATCTTAACAGCCATGCCAATTCTTGCTACCTTTAGAGATGTCATAAAGATTCAGTGTAGCCCCTAGTGATGACTGGAACCGATCATGTTCTTAACCTATTTCTTTTTCTTAAAAAGTTTGATGAATCTGTTGCTTCCTCAACGGATAAGTCTCAGTTTCAGTTCCAATTTGCTCAATATTTTTCAGTGGTATCTAGGACATATACAAATTTATGAAATTAGCCTAGTATATCTGAAACACGAGACTGAATTTGGTGTGTGTTCCATTTAGAAAAAAATAAGAGTCATACCATAGAAAAGCCTGTCATGGCGGAAGAATGGTTCACCTCCATAAGCAGATGTCACTCTCCGCGCCGTTCCTCTCCCCCAGGCGGGAGTCGGATCAATTGTTCCATTTCTCTGGCCACACGTGCCTGTACCCTTCAGTGGCGTGCACGGCCCCCCTCCTTCCTGCTCACACTGAGGATTCCAGCACAGGTGCGCATGCATCACGGGACTTCGTTGACGGTGCCGACGGTCGTCAGGGCAGGCCTGACACTGATGTGAACACACGCGAAACACAGCATGCAGTTCCACATGCTCTGGTGGCCCCAGGGCATGCGCCCGCTCGACATAGTACCTCGCCCGGAGGCCAACGAATGAGCACTATAAGTTGGCACTTCATAGAGGGTGCACTGGCAAGACCGGTCTGCATGCAGCGTCAGTAACAGACCTCGTCGTCGCCAGTTGTTATGGGCCGGGTAAGGCATGCTCTCAGGAAGTAAATGCGCATAGGAGCGAGTGAGCCGGTGTGCCACGTGTCACCAACACGTGACGCTGCATGAGCCCTGGGAGGGGCTCTAAGTCACATCACCAGTTGGGTTCACTGGACTGGCATGCTCATGCTTGAAATACCTAGATAGTAATGCATGCAAGACTCATTATGATGCTGTGTTTAAATTGATGCACATGCGCTTTTCAGGAGGGGCCGGATAGCGGCGCAACCATGCGCTGTCCAGTCCCTTTAAATACAGGGGTGTCTGGAGTGTACTCCCTACAGTAATGTATGACAGTGCCCTAGCGTGGTTGCTGGGAGGGCATTTCACAGAGATGATGGTCCCATAAAGGGTTTGTCTTTGTTAAATGATCGGAAAAAAAGCATCTCCATCCCCGTTTGGGAAATGGAAACGCTAGTGTGACAGTCGCGGTTTACCACCCTGCTATGATGTGCGCCTCCACTCGGGCCTGTTTTAAAAGGTGCAGGGGATGGCCCTCGTTTCGGGGTATTTAAAGCCATGTCCCGTCTGTGAATTCGGGATGTGCTCTTAAATGTCCTGACACGCCCCCTTACCTGCGCAAATGTACAAAGGGGAATAAAGGGCACCTGTTGCCTTTATAAATTCGGCTGTCACTTTAGCGAATCTCCTCACTTGCACCAAAACAATCTTGCACTAATGATTTTACCACATTTTGTTGGAAAATAGAAATTATATGGGGATATGTTTGTTATTTTTTCACTTTTTGTTTTAATACAATTATTCAATAGGTTCTGAATTATAATGAGGCCTTAAATAGGTACTGTCTTAGTGTTGTCCCCATAGCATCCAATGTCTTGTAATGGGGACCTACTAAATAAACCCCCTTATGTCTGTATTTGGTCTTATTTGGGGTTATTTGGTGTACCCCCTAGAAGGGTGTTCCCAGGCCCTCACTTGAATCTTCCAGAAAGGTTATTTGGCCCTTCTTAAGCTTTTGCTTAGTCCGTATAGGACACATCTCGTACACCACTCTTTTATGGCTGAGCCCTTCAGGCCTGCAAAGGAGGCTATGTATACCTCATTTTTTTAAAGAATAAAAAAAATGGGCATAGACAGCTCTTAGAGACCGATTAGGAGTGGTGCGTTCTATATACACGAGTTACTGCAAACATATGTATATGCCTGTGTCAGACCTTTTCTCACTAATGTGAAACTAGCCAGAACAGACAGAAGGTTAAGGGCCCTGTGTGCTGTACTTGAGCTTTGCAACAGAATAATACATGTTCAGCAGTGGAAATTCAATGTCTGCTTTAAAGCAAACTTTCTTTTATACTTTGGTAGCTCAGACGAACCCAAGACAGAAAAAATATAGAAAACAGCAGGCACAATACAATACAGCTAACATGTAAAGAGCATAAGGTGCAGACCAAGATTTTTATACAAATAATTACTTTTGATTTCCAAAAACACAGAAGTTTAAAATGTAATGATATGAACCATTTTGACGTCTCACACTGCAAGTGCTTTGGCGTGATATGGCTGATGGGCTGCAACAGGCTCAGAGCGGGCTTAGCCAGAGTGTGATAGAGGTGGGAGTCTGTCAGAAATGGTTGTAATGCCTTGCACCCAGGTCCGCCTGTGTGTCCAATTTCTCTGATACAGGATATGATAGTAGGCTCTCAATGCAAATGTGAGGGAATGGTGCTGCAGCAGGAATGTCTCAATTTACCATTGATTGTGGATGTGGCTCAAAGGCATAGTGCGGACTGTCGATAACATGAGCAGCAATCCAATGAAGACAAATGGACATTGTAAAGGCACGGTTACTTGGTAACTGTACCACTTACATAATTGAGAACTCTATTTGCAGACAAAGGGCCTCATCATGATTCTGGTGGTAAATAAGCCCATTTACTGTACAACATGTTTACTGTTACCGCCACTTGATCCTCTGGGCTTTAAGACGAGATCAGAAGTAATGGCAGGACAGTGTAAATCGCAATTTTTGGAGTCCCTAGGTTCCATGGGGATTTTTGGCAGATTTACAGTGCGCGGTAATACCACACAGTGGGGCTCATCATGAGTATGCTGGTAAAACAGTGGTTTAGCAGTATTACCATTTCCTGGCAGGGTGACCGGCAGAAGTACTGCCGTATTACAACAATGTGCTGGTACGCGCATCACCCCGCTGATAACATTAATACCTCTGAACCTGTATTAATGGCTACAAACCGCATTTGCCAGTAATACGCCAAACAGCGGTTTCACTGAAACCGATGACACATTGGCCAGTATTATCACTGCTGGTATCACTGTTGTCGGTATTGCCTGTAATACCGGCAGCAGAAATAACGCTGCCACCAGATTAGGAAGTATGACGGTGGCCATCTTTAAAGCCATTCTGAATCCCTCATTTTCTGTTGCCATCCAGTCCCGATACTTGTGGCAGCATCATGACACAACAGAAGAAGGTACACCTCCCAGAACTGCTGATGCAGAAGCCAAAGTTCAAAGTGGCAGAGCTCACCGCACTTGCTGATGCAGTCATGAACAATGCTGAAGAGATATTCGGGTGCAGACAGCGCAAGACCTCTGCAAAGAGGAAGACAGCCATATGGGCCAAGATCATGCCAAGGGTGTCAGCAGTGGGCACTGTACCCCGCACTGCCAGCGACTGCCACAAGCAGTGGGATGATTTAAAGGTAAGGGTGAGCAGAGTCATAGCCCAATGCCGGAGGGAGAGTGCTGCCACAGGAGGTGGCACGGTGGATCCCTCAAACTCATGCATGGGAGGAGACGGCGAGCTCCATCCTCCACATGGAGGGCATTGAGGGGATTGGCCACATAGAGGCCTGAGCTGGGTCCCACAGTGATGCAGGTGAGTCCATCTGACCCCACTAGGTAAGACCTGTATGCCAAATTATGGACACATGAGAAGCACTCATGCGTACCATGTAAGTCCATAGCGCCAAGTGATGCCCCACCGCAGGCAAGACAACATTGACAACTTGGCAGGCCAACAGACAGTGAGCACGTGCATGCACCATTTACACCCACAGCAGGCACTACCACCATGTAGAAGTGGCAGTGCCCATTGCACTTATACCACCCATGCCAATCATGCAAAATGTGCATCCCTGGAACACACAGAATGTTTTATTAGTGTCCTGCAAGCCCACAAAAAAGTATGCAAGATATCTGACAGCATGCCATACTATTTCCAACAGGAACCCGGTCCACGGACAGTGACGAGGCAGGACCCTCCACTGCAGGCCCATCAGCTGCCACCACCCCTGCACAGGCCAGACCTCTTGCCAGTGGGAAAAAGCAGCAGAGCAGGGCTACAAGGCCACCAATACCTCCTGCACCTCCACTCAACACTACGGTGGAAACACCAGCCATTATTGAGGATGACAACATCCCTAATGTCACTGCAGCCACCACTGCCATGCCACAGCCGAATGTCCATGATTTCACCAAATCCACTTCAACTAAAGGAGAAATCTTAGAATCTATATTTCTTTGAATTTGTTTTTTATTATGTGGGGAGAGAAACCCGCCCCCTGCCCACACCCCAGTACCTTATCCTATCCCATTACCCCACTCCCCATCTATGTTTTAACATTTACCTACTTACCTAACCAATTAGAAGAAATAAAAATTAGAAGATTTCGGAGTAGGTGAAATTGGATTCAGTGAAATCTATGGTATCGGCCACAGCCACCACCTGTTCTGGCACACAATGATGCCATCCCAGCAGTGGTACACAGATGCCAGGGTTCCATCACACCCTCATCTCCATCACTTTCATTATAGCCACTGGTACATCGTGTCAGGGCCCATGTTCTTACCACCGACGAGGAAGATGCGGAAGAGGACGCGAATGACATGGGCAATGCAACTTCATGCTTCAGCCCAGAGCCACCACAAAGTCCACCACCTCTGCCCGTAACCAACATGTCGGCAGTACAGGCGAGGCTGGATGCCATTGAGCGCCACTAAGCATCCATAGGTGCACTTACAAATGGATGAAATTCAGGCCATCCATGACTGCCTGCAGGGGTGTACTGTGAAGGCATCATGAAGTAGACACAGGCGACAGGTTCAAGATACGATCTCAGTAGCTTTTATTAATTTAAAAGGCAGGATGGAGTAAGGCCTAACTTGCCCTATGATAAGGTAGGATTTCCCTACCTAAAGAAAACTAACGATAGTCTGTATCAGGAAGTCCAAATCAAATGACGGTCAGTGACCAAAACCTATACTTACCCTCACAACTTAACTGTATACAATGTGTAGTGATTTTAGCATAATAGTGTTCAAAATAAAGTTCAGAGCTTCTTCTAGCTCATTGGTTGTAATCAGCTCCCCTTCCCCAAGTTAAAAATAGTTTGCAAGATATCACGCTTCCCTTCCCCAAGGTTTCAAATCATCCAGATTATTAAAGCAACACAATTCCTTTGGACACTTTCCAGCTCTTTTAACATTGGTATGTTTCATTGGATCACATAAGTAATTCTCTCTCTCTCCTGCAAAATCACATAGGAGGTTGTTGCAAAACATAAGCTTCATTATGGATACTTTCATTGGCTTTTCCATAAAGGTGGACGCTCAGTTTAGGCGCAGTTGTAGAACCACACGGGCCACCCATTGTAGGTCACGCAACCGATACCCTTTCTTGACTACTTTTCATCAACAATTGTCCACTGCTTTCCTTTGACTGTGAAGCTTGTTTCTTTCATAAGTGTCACCCTCTTCTAACACTTCACCGTGTCTTGTTTGGCCACTATGCACTTTGTACACACTTTCTGTATTCGTGTGGCTCTTGCCAACACATATTTTCTTTTAACCTGCAATTCCTTACACTCTTTTAGCTTCATCAATACTTGATTCCTCAACTCATACGCTTCTTGATATTCCCTTGGCTTTGCCAACACGTGTGCATCAGACAATTCATTCCGTGGTATCTGCTGCATGCACCACCTTTCTTTCACTCCACGCACGAGTGCCCCAATCTTGTTTTTTCTCTGTTTGTTCAGTATTCAAAAGTGCTTGTTTCAGGTTCCCAGAGCGCCCCCGTATGAGTGTTTCCCTGTTTCCATCACCGGTTACACATGGCAGCTCCCTTTGGTTTCTTTTCCACTCCTCGCTCTGCTTTGTGGCTTCAACTGGCTCTGCTCTTCCCTCGTGACAGCCACAGAGAGCACTGCTCACTCTCCTTCTGTCTTGCAGCAGCTGGAGTGCTTCAGCACCCCACAGCTCACACTTTGTGCACCCGACAAAGAGGGCTGCAGGACTTCCAGACCTAGGCATCCCAGTTCATTTGTATCCAGTCTGTTCCTTCTCTGCAACTTGTTCCTTCTCTCCAGCGAGTTCCTTCTCTCCAGTCCATCTCCTCTTGTGCTGGGCGGCAAGGCTTTTTATACCCATTGAGATTGTTAAATGACTGCAGGTGTCAGACATTAAGTCCAGTTGCCTGACCATAGTGAAACATATTAGCATACCTCCATAGCCCTCTTCTTCATCTCAGCAGCAGAGTGGTGTTTGGGGCTGTCTGAACTATTAAGGGAAGTGTGTATTACTCTGTATTGTCTCCTCCTCATCTTGGGATCTTGATTGATGTATGTCTGCATTAATAATAGAAGGTTGATATGTGTTTATCTCACCCAAATGAGGATGTGCCCTCCTAGTTGTTCTCTTCCTCCCTGTGTTGAGGTTGTGTGTCTGGAGGACATTACCTTAATGTATTTATACCGGACAACCCAAGAAAGGCCCAGAGGCATACGGGCACTACAGGAAAAAAAACCTTCCAAGAATGAAACAAGATATACAACATAAAAAAAACATTCCTCCACCGGCCAGTGCCTGAGGTACAGGCGAGGCAAAGCTTTCTAGCACTTAGTTTCGGAGGGAAGATTATGGAAAGGGCTCACAGTAGCCTAGGCTTGAGGGATCGAGGGTTCATTCTGAAAAGGGAATGGGGGATTACCATGTCTCACCTAATGACATCCTCTCCCCACTCACCAAGTTCCCTTCTCCCAGGTGATCCTCCCTTCCATATCCACCCCCAGGGTCATGATCCAAAAGCAATGTCTTTTTCCCTGGCCACCTTAAAGGAGGATTCAGGGTGAAAAGAAGTGAGGATGCCTTCCGGTACATCATTGTACCCGGAGGATTGCCCGGTCACTCTGCCATGACATCGCCACCAGGGTCTCTCTGGAACAGAGAGTGTGGGAACATCCACAGTTATCCTCAGCCTCTGCCGAGTCACTCAACCAAGCAATTCAGCTAACCCTGCAGTTCCTCCGGGACCAGGGTTCAGAGCCCTCCACCTCTGTGACCCCCACAGAGGCCCTTCTACCCAGCACCCCAAGGCACTGCTCACAGCGCCACCTCACTGCCAAGGAGCAGGAGAAGGTAACCATGCCAAAAAGGAGTAGGAAATAACTGTTGGGCATTGCAAGGGTTATAGGGAACCTGGTGAGGGTTTTCTGCGAGGGTGAATTCTGTCTTGGGGAAGGTCATTTCACCTCTAAACATACATATATATTCCACTTGATTCAAAGCTAGGGCATTCCTATTTGTGTGCAAGTGTTTAATGTGAGAAGTGACAATTTACAAAAATGCAAGAGAAATGCTATGAGGTGGATTTGGAGTGATTTCATCTCGTGCACTAATAAATAAGCTCTAAATGCTATGGAGTACAACTTGTAATGGACTTACAACGTTCATTGAACATGTAATGGAATTACAATTTACACTGAATAATCAATGAACCTTATTAAAGATTATGGGCCTCATTCTGAGTCTGGCGGTAACCCTGCCGGTGCTACCGGCGGGTTGCTGCCAGACTTGGAATTAATTACTGGCGCCTGACTTTGCGGTGCTATTCCAAGTATGGGGGCCGGGAGGTCAGGCGCTGGCAATTTTGTTAATCCCCCTTGGGGAAACGGGAGCACCGGCACCGTTAGCAACGGTGCCGGTGCTCCCGTGACAAGTCTGCCTACCGAGGCCACTGCACCCGTTGGGTCAGACCTGTCAGACACAGCGGCTCCGGCAGGCAAACTTGTAGTTTGCCAGTCCGGAAACAACTGTGCCGACACTGTTGTTTCCAGACCAGCAAACTTATAATGAGGCCCTGTGTCTTTCACCCTTTTTGAATTTGTAATGATCATTTATATTGCATAAGCTGGCGCAATTGAATGACCCTTTTGTAAAACTTAAACATAAAAACATATTTCACTTGATTCAATGCTTGGACATTCCTTATTGTGTGCAAATGTTGAATGTGAGAAGTGACAATTTACAAAGGTGCAAGGGAAATGTTATGATATGGTGCTCAGAAACAATTATCTATCAGTTCCTGGCGAGCCAGGCACCCATCCCTGGTCTCTACCCGCTCAGTGTGTGCATGCACAGCACCCGTAGGCTCTGTGTCATGCTCTTCAGGAGGTGGCATGTCCCCATCCCGGGCAGGGGAATGTTCTGCCGTATGCAGATATTGTGCAACATTTCACATGCAAGGACAGTCTGTCCCACCTGATCAGGCCTATACATGAGGGCACCTCCATAGCGGTGTACACAGCAAAAGTGAGCCTTCAACAGGCCCAAGTGTGCTTGACACACACCCTAGTCTGTATATGTAACCAGTTGTATCCAGAGTCACCTGCAAGGGCAAATGACATAGGTGTCAATCACGATGATCTGTGAATGTACTGCCTGTAAAAACAGCATCTCGATAGAGAGCCTGTGCATGCATGTCACATGTTTTATTGCACAACACAATTTTCACATTCCAGTACTTGCATGTGGAGTCAACTACTCAGGGGCCAGATGTAGTTTGTCATGGTACGTCTTGCACACAGCTCATAGCCAACTCTCTGTACTTGCATGTTCTGTGATTGACAGGGCAGCATGCCATGGTGGGTGGTTAGGGCTTGTGCATTGCTCCCATGCATGATTCCCGATGTGAGTCTGGGAAACATGTGCAGCTTGTCTCTGTGGATTCCATGATGGCTTCATATACATGGTGACCTGAGTACATGCCATGGCAACTGCCAGTGTGAATTAACACCATGCACTCCAAGTGTACCTTAACTTATATGATTGTTTTAAGATTAGATCTAAATGCTAATTATGTAAAGTAAAGGTGCAGGGGAGAAGAATAATAACCCTGGCATATGGGCTGTGGACAAAGTAAGAACAAGATAAGTTCCCAATTGGGGAACTCCCGTCCCCTGCACACTATCTAGGGCTATGTAGCCAAATATTTCTAGGTAAATAGTTAGATATTCACAATCTGTGTAAAAAAAATATATGTATAGAATAGTATAATCATCATTTTTTTTAGAGATTACAAAGTAATAACAATAATTACTTCATGTTGTACAAAATCAACTTGCAGCTTGGTTTTTGAATTATTCAGGATTTATTGACCCAAACAGGTTGCCCAATGCGTTTTGAGATTTGCTGTCTTCTTCAGGGGCTGATTTTGAATTTATTTTTAAATTTATTTATTGGCATTTATCATTTTTACATTTGCATGGCATAAAATATGTCCATAGTTAGAGGATAATAAGCGTTTCGTAATAAGACATTAACATTTAACAATTCAACTTTAACTGTCTCCAAGTGTTCCTTCCATCATGACAGGGCAGTCTGTCGGTTCAGAGGGGGTTAGGCAAGCTGGGGGGAGGGGGAAGAGGGGACTTGAGCTTGTAAGGAAATTGTGGCTAGTTGCTCTCGGGGATCTGTGATGTTGGTTGTGAATCCGTTTTCCATAGGTTTGTTCTTGTTCATGGGGGCTTGTCATCCGAGGGGTGAAACAAGGATCCTGTGAGTTCTTTCCAGGCCATTAGGGTCATTCTCGAGGCTTCCGTGCACCTGGCAACACTGTCTTCCCATGCCTTTGGTTCAGCTTGTACCCAACGTTCCAATTCTCTGTGCCATACCTTTTGTTGGGGTCCTGCGGGTTTTTTCCAGGACATTGCAATTGTCCTTTTTGCCAGTATGCACATGATGTCCATTAATTTGGCCAGGTGTTTAAGTTTGGCCGGCCTGGGGTACGTTCCCAGAAGGCATTCGTCCGGGGTCCACTTGTACCTAGTCGACCCTGCTTTTTCGCTTGTCAGCTGTACGGTGGTCCACAGGGACTGTGTTTTGGTGCACGACCAGAACATGTGAATCAAGTCTGCATTATTCTCTCTGCACCAGGTGCAGACAGAGTGTGGTGATTTATTGAATTTCGCCAGCCTGGATGGGGTTAAATATGTTCGGTATAACAGGTTCAGTTGTATTTGTCTAAATCTGTGGTTTCTGGAGACTGCTTTAGTGTACGCTAGAGCCCTCTCCCATTCTCCATCAGCCATTTCCTGGCCCATGTCGGTTTCCCACCTTCTTTTCAGATCGGCACTTCGTGGGATGGTGGTGTCGCTCAAGTGGCCATAGATCTGGGACACTGGTCTCCATCCCTCTCCCAAGCTGTACAATAGTGTGATCAGAGGGTTTGATTCCGGTTCCTCCGGCCATGTTGTCCACTTGTTTCGTGCTGTAGTCCGTATCCTTTGATACCACAGAAACTGGCCCGTGCGGATTCCAGCTTCCTCCTGTAGTGTTTCAAATTCCTTAAAGGTGCCATCATCGTATAGGTCCCCCCACGTATATATCCTTTTGTCTTCCCAGCGTCTGAGGTGTTGCAGGTCCATGTCGGATCTGCATAGGTCCGAGATCATTGGTATGTCTGGGGAGTACTGATGCTTTGCGTGGGCGAGTGCCTCTGCTCTGTGCCATACTTTTCGCCCTAGGGCAGCCAAGAAGGGGGCATTTCGCATCAGGTGGCTGGGGGCCCAGATACATTCCTTCAAATGGATCGGGGAGACCAAGGGTTGTAGCAGGGACGTCTCAGATGTGGTGTCATCTGCTAGCCACTTGGTCACAAAACTGAGTTGCGCTGCCAAATAATATTTCTCAAAGTTTGGGGGTTGAATTCCCCCCTGGCTGTGCGGTAGGACCAAGGTGGTGAGTGCTATCTTGCGTCTTCCTTTCCCCCATAGGAAATCACGGAGTATCACTTCTAGCAGGCGAAAAAAGGAAGCATTGATGTAGTAATGTACATTTTGGAACCTGTACAGGAATCTAGGGAGGACAATCATTTTAATTATTGAGGCTCTGCCCATCATAGACAGGGGAAGATTTGCCCAGAAGTTCATGGATTTTCTTAAAACGGGGATTGCTGACTTTGTGTTGTGTTCATGCATCAGTGCAGGGTTGTGCATTATGTGTATTCCCAGGTATTTAAACGAGGTGACCTCCCACTGTATCCCCATAGAAGGAAGTTCTACACTATTCTTGCTCTTGAGGCCAGCTAGAGGGAAGAGGCAGGACTTCGCCCTGCTAAATTGTATGCCTGCGACCTTCTCAAAGTTGTCTAAGACGTCTAGCATTGTGGGCACGTTATTGTGTGGGTCTGTAACATATAGTAGCACATCGTCTGCATAAAGTGAGATGATGTGGTCCATTCCCCCCAGACGTATCCCAGTATCAAATAATTGTTTCCAAAAATAGATGGTAATAGGTTCCAGTCCTAGTACATAAAGCATGGGGGATAGTGGACATCCCTGCCTAGTGCCCCTGCATATGTCCCAGACCTCGGATACATACTTTCCGGTTTTTACCCTAGACCTGGGTTTTGTATAAAGTATCTTGATCCACCTAATGAACCCCGGGCCAAAGCCGAAACCTTCTAGAACCACTACGAGCCATTCCCAATATTTAGAATCGAACGCCTTAATGGCATCAAGGGGTAGCAGTGTACATGCCTCTGTGCTAGCCTCAGTTTGGTTTATAACCTGTTGTAATCTGCGTGTTCATGGTCGTGTTCCCGCTCGGTATGAAGCCGCACTGATCCATGTGCACGATCTCCCCTATGATTCTAGCCAACCTCTTTGCTAATATCGTTGTCAATATTTTCACATCATAATTGAGCATGGCTATTGGGTGGTAAGAGCTGCATTTGTCGACAGGTTTGTTAGGTTTAATGATCAGGATCAAAAGGGTCTCTCTCATGCTGTCGGGCAATATCCCTCTCTCATATGCTTCTTGAAAAACCTCATGTAATAAAGGTGTTAGGGACATCTCGTACGCATTATAAGTCTCAGCGGGTAGCCCATCGGTCCCAGGGGTCTTGCAGGCGGCCAGCAATTTAATCGTCTCTGTTATATCTTCGGTCGTGATGTCTGCATCTAGGGCCTCAGTCTGTTCAGGGGTTAGTCTGGGGAGTCCTATTTCCTCCAAAGTGTCTGTGCTGATTATGAAAATCATACTTTAAATCTAATCAAGAAAAATCAAACAATATTCTAAATTAGATTTTTTGGCACCAACTTCATTGTCTTTACATTTCAAAAAACTATTATTAAAACAAAAATTCCATTCAAATTTTTTATATAGATTTAGAGTAAATTAACGCCATCAAATTTTGAACAATAATATCATCAAATCAGAATAAAGAGAGAGATAGAAATCTTTAACATTATTGAATGAGAGAGTACAAAAGCAGAGCTTAATTCAGTATTATATGCCTGTTACACAGTGTTTGGCTGTTACCTATTAAGAAGTCATCTTAACATTAAGGCCAATTCTTGCTACCTTTAGAGATGTCATAAAGATTCAGTGTAGCCCCTAGTGATGACTGGAACCAATAATGTTCTTACCCTATTTCTTTTTCTTAAAAAGTTTGATGAATCTGTTGCTTCCTCAACGGATAAGTCTCAGTTTCAGTTCCAATTTGCTCAATATTTTTCAGTGGTATCTAGGACATATTATACAAATTTATGAAATTAGCCTAGTATATCTGAAAAACGAGACTGAATTTGGTGTGTGTTACATTTAGAAAAAAATAAGAGTCATACCGTAAAAAAGCCTGTCATGGCGGAAGAATGGTTCACCTCCATAAGCAGATGTCACCTGGGAAAACAGCATAGCTGAACTACCATACCTCATCAGAAGCTACTACTTTGTAAGTGTTTTTCCTACAGTAACCTCATTGGTTAGAACAGAATGGGCCAACTATTATTGATTCTTTTAAACTTTTGCTCACCTTTACCTTGACAGAAGGCAGAACTTTTTTGACTAGACCACTGAGACTACCCTGATTGAACCTTTCTTCCACTTACTGAGGCTACCTTGATGGAACCATTCTTCCGCCATCACAGGCTTTTTTTTATGGTATGATTGAGAACTTTATTGAGGGGAGCAAATATGTAGAGGAGAAGACCAAGTAGTGTTCACATGCTATAGTCCAGTCTCCTGACCACTAAGGTAGAGATACGAGTTTTCCCTATGTTAAGAATGTTGTGGCTGGCTGTGGTAGAAGTGGCCATGATGAAGTTGAAGAGAGGGAGGCTACTGTCCCAGAGGACCCAAAGGTTGAAAACTATGGGTGAAGGGATGAAGGAGTCCAGCGAAAAGAAGCGAGGGAAGGGAGAATGAGGTTATCGTTTGAGGATGGGTGAACGTTGACTTCCATATTGGAGGAATTAAACATAACGCACAGTAGCTACAGTTAAAGGCTGATCACAGTGAAACAGTTAGTTAGGCATTCAGAGATAGCAGGGATGAAGGAAGGGAAAGGACAAAAAGACTCAGCTGTCGTCAGCGAAGAGCTGGTATTTGAAGACAAAGTAAGAAATAAGATTACTCATGGAAGAGGTGCGGAGAGTGAAGATGAGTTGGCCGAGGACTGTGCAGCCCATGGCCCACAAAGGGCCCGACTAGGAGGGCTACATGCTTGTCCCCTATGGGAAAACCTAGAAATAAAAACACACGCACCAGGGTTTAATAAAAAGGTTTTTATAAATGTATTGTGTGTCTGTTTTATTTATGTGTTTGTGTTTGGATGAATCAATCCACCCCACATACTATCAGGGGACACCTGCATACCATCAAGGGACAGGCCGCCATGCAGCCACCAAGGGTATGCCAATAGAAGGTACTGTAAAGGGGGTGACTGACTGCAGCAGTCACTGCCCATTGTGGTGGCATAATGTATTATATCTGTTTATTTGTAGTATGTCGTAGTTTGTATATATGCATATTAACTTATATATTTAAGTATAAAATATATGCTAATTGGTATAAATGTACTGGGATATTAGAGTGGGGGATCATTTATCGGGAGTGTTAAGCAGGGTATATGTTATGCAGGTTGCATGTGCACAGTTTGTATAAGGGAGTAGAGGGGAGGTACCCTGGTCTGAGGTAGCAGCATGATGTGGTGGCCTGCCTGAGGCCACCTCGGGAGGTGTGACCACCTAAAGAGGCCATCTTATGGCCTCACACTCCATGTGGGTGGTACCTGGAGTTGCTGTAGGGTATTTTGTATCATGTCCACCCTATGGGTCCTGAGACCCCTGCAAGACGATGTAGCAGACGATGTAGCAGATCGCCAGATAGATGGTACTCACGTCAGGGGATGTCAGGAAGGGGATTAGGAATATTTACGAAAGTTTAAGTGTTTTTATAAATAACGAGGGGTCCCTGTTGGGATCCTTATAAAATCAATCTGGTGTCTGTGTCCAGGTAGCTATCTCCTGTTAAGAGCAATTTTATTTTCAGGTGCATCACCTCTCCATATCCAGCGGGTCTGGAGGGTGGGAGTGGTGGTTCCTATGGAAACTGTCCCTAACATAGGCAAGGTATGAGTGCTCTCTGGTGTGGGTTAGGGTTGGAAAACAGGGGCTACAAGTGGTTTAAGGGAGTGGTATGGCAATGGAGGCATTGGAGTTCCATGTCCAGTATGGCATACTTGAAGCCAAGGAAGAAAAGAGTTTGAAGGAGGGAGAGATGATTTACTGTTTTTAAGGGTGTGGAGAGGTGAAATAGAATGAGGATGAAGGAGAGGTGAGAGTGGTGAGCAGTGGTATGGAAGGAACTTGAAGACATGGGTCAGAGCAGCTTCTGTTGAATGTTTGGGGAAGAATCCTGATTGGAAGGGGTGGCAGAGCTTTGACCTATAAATAGCTGAATATTCAGTTAAATGCAGCTCTCTCAAGTATTTTTAAGTAGTTGGGAAGGAGAGAGGTGCATGGAAAAATAAATTGTTGAGGTTGGCAGTGTTTCTTCTACTATGGGTATGACTGTTGCTATCTTGCAGCAGGCATGAATCATGAAGTCAGGTTTCAATGTAGGAGTGGGCTGTTATCTGCTGTGTTCTGATGAGGGGGGAGAGGAGATGGAGCGTCCTGCTGTGTTGCTACTCCCTACTACATGTAAAAGGCACCGTCAGTGGAGTGGAGCGGCTATAGGAGCGGGTTGTTACCTGCTGTTGCCTGCGGGATGGCGCCGGGGTTGGCTGGGCTCCTGGGTCTGCTGAGCCTTTGAGGCAGAGTCACTGAGGAGCTTGCACCTGAACATGGGGCCGAACCCTGTTGGGGCAGCATGCCGTTTTTTATTACTACCATATGCGTGCAAGGGGGATCCTTACCCTTGGGCTGAAGGTGGCAGCTGGTGGGTTGGCTCACCATCTTGCTGCTGGCGACACAGGATTTAGCACCCAAGGGATTTTGGAAGCCGAGTCATATGCAGGCCCCGTTGGAGCTTACTGGATTTCATTTAGCTGACGTGAGACTGCAAGTGAAAATTTGGTTGTAGTTGCTCTGGAGCTGGAGTCGCAGATTTCAGTATGGCCCAGTTCCACACAGGCCCCCGGTCACTGGTAACGTTCCACACAGAGGTTAGGTGCTCAAAGTGCAGGGCTCCACACAAAGACTGGCCTCAACTATTTTACTATATGAAATGTTTTGCTCTGCTCTATTGTTGTTTAAGTGTTTTATTACTGCATCTTAAATGCTTTACATACAAACATTTAAAAACTTTTAAAATCTCAAAAATATATTTTTTAAACACACTACCAACTGCATTAGCACTTTTCAGAGAGGCAGCGTCCACCCTTTTGCACTTATCGCACAAATTGCACTTTAATTTGTCAGCGCTAATGCACTTTTATCTCTGATTTGTTTAGCCAAATAAGAACAGACTTTCTCTGCTTGGATGGTGACTGCAGGCGTACAGCCTTTGAGCAATCCCTGCATTTCTCAATTTATCTGCTTACTGCCTAGATCCTCTAAATAAATTAATGCCCAAACTACTGCGTATTGATCATATTGGAGCATGGTTGATCATAGTGGAATTTGACTGTGGGTAATTATACCTTTGAACCATCCAATCACTATGCTGTCACGGTGGGCGTCTAAATTGTAGGAACCAATTTATTGCCGGCCCCTCTCGAACTATAGCTGCCTATGACACAACTGCAGTAGGTATTGGTGCATGGTGACTGCAAGCAGTTACCTTTTGAGCCGCACACCTTGCCACCTCATCTGAGATTATAGGAAGTGGAAAGCAGTAGGCATTCAAGAAGGGGCATTTGAAAAGAAGTGGGACTACTAAGCACAAGGACACTTCACAATCAGTTTTGGATCTGAAAGAAATTACTAGAGAAGTGGAGGAAACAATACTTGTGGCAGAAAAACCCTCGAAGCAACCAATTTAGATCTTCTGCCACCTTCATCTGAACCTTGATGGAACAAAAAAACAAGTTGTGACTTTTGGGAAACTAAATCGACTGCAGCAATCAGGTTTGGAGTTGTCTTTGTCTCCTACACATTTGCCTCAGTTATGTTCTTAATCCAATGAGGAATCAGCTACCTTTTTGAACTCCGAACGACAACCTGTTGCATCACTGACTGGCCCTTTGGACTCTGTACCAGATATGTGTTCGAAAGGTATGCACGTTTAAATAACAACCTGAATCTTAATTGCTGCCAATCTAATGTTCTCTTGACCTGTCATTTGATTGTTGAAAGGGCAAATGAGCTGGTTAAAGAAGCATGTTTAATGGCTAATGAACCTAAAATCCAATTAATATCTGATTTTATGTGCAATTTTAAGAAATCTATATTCGGTTCTCTGCCGATTATGGACGATATGTCAAGAGACATAAAAAAAGGAAATGCCAACAATTTGTGCAATTTGGCTGCATGTTTGGCTGAGGACTCAAATACTAACATACTATGGGCCTCATTGCGAGTAGGGCGGTAAGGGATACCGGGCACCGTTAAGGAGACCAGTGCCTCAATATCAAGATCATACACTAATGTACCCTGATTAAATTCTAACCAACCTGCCCAATCTGCACTCATTCCTCCCGAAAAGTGAAAAACATTTCTGGTAAAAGTGGATGTGAATACTACTCCCAGCAAAGGACACACGTTACAGCAAAGGACACACGTTAACAGAGAGCTCCCTCCTGAGCTATACATGTAAATAGTAACCCAAGACAGACAAACTATGAGAATGTTTGCTTACCACCCCAAGCACTACCTTTGTTGAGTGTTATTATTGAAGCACCCCCACTCATTAAGGGAGCTAAGGAACCCTCCACATCACAGATAAACAAATTGACAGATTAGATTAATACTGGAATAATTGGCCCAGTGTTAACCACAGGATGTATTGATGGCAAGTAGGGTATGGTGGATCGACAAAACCCCCAAAAACCTTGTTCACAATTGTATTATAATAACATCTTCAAACCCTAATTTGGCAGATTTTGTAATTAATTCCAATTTGGGAATTTGCTTGTATTCGAATAAAACAAGGATAGTACCTTTATCATTCTCTTATCCACCACACCTTGCTCTTAACATGGACACGACCAAAGTTACCCAATATTCTGAAATCCTGAATAAATGAGAAATAACTACTCTGCCCAAACTAACACTATTGTGGAAATTAAGGGTTCAGGATATATTACACACCCTCGATTAACTGGGGTTAATTGTCCTCTAAACCTACTGAAGGAGAAATCATTGTTTGTTTGTTTGTTTGTTTGTTTTATTTATGTGTATGGTGCACCAAACCCAGAGGTAACTGGGTGCAAGAGTTACAAGAAGACTTTAAGCTTAGGTTACATAGTATAGAGTACCAAGGTAGGCATTCACAAGAGAAAGTGGTAGTGACGATGATGCACACAATATGAAAAGTACATCACAAATACAAGCAGTAAGTAGTAAGGTTATCACAGGTAGTGAGTCTGTTACATGTTACTAGGTAAATACAAACGGTGAAGTTAATATCTGGTGCATGTTACAATATGCAGAAATGGAAAGCAGCGATGTTAAATATCATTCGTTCTCAGCCCGTTCACAATATTACTTCTGAAACTAAAATAGGTTTGTTCCACTCTCAGTGCAATAGGGAGTGCGTTCCAGGTTTGTGCAGCCTTAACTGGGAAGCTACTACCACCATATTTTGTTAGGTTATATCTAGTTATATTAAGGCAGATGGAGTTGGCAGACCTAGAAGGGCGGCTCACATTTTTCCTGACTATACGTTCAGTAAGGTATGGTAGGTCGGCATTGTTGAGGCATTTGAATGTCAAAGAAGCTGTTTTGAGCAAGATCTTGTAGTTGATGAGCAGCATTGTGATAGATGTGAGCATCTATCATGTTTAGTAACAGACTCAAAGTTCTTTCCTCTCTTGAGGAGATTGACTGACAAAATGAACCATCAATATTTCCTCTGGAAAATTATTCCATTTCAAATTACTTATTTAACAACCATCACAACCTTGAGTTTGCACAATCAACTGACGGGCATACAGATATTTCACATCATGGAATATTGCATGTGCACTGTCTAAGTTGAGTAATCCTATTTTATGTACCTATCTGAATGAGTATGACACAATTCTCATCCAAGAAACATGGACAAGAGAAGAATTGGTCTTGAATGGGTTTAGATGTTTTCATACTCTGTTGCAAAACAAGGCAGAAGGGAGATCCTATGGAGGTTTAGCGACTTTCATAAAGTCTTCTCTTGACTGTAAGGCACATGTGATGAATTCCCAATCAAATGCTGTTCAACCGCCGGTCTTACTTTTTGAGAAGGGAGACACATTGGTCATCATCAACTTCTACAACTCTATGTAGAAACAAAATGGTGTCTCTTCCTTACTCTTACTAGGTTTTAAGGAATGTATGGACCAAATTGTATTGATGAAGTGCTCGGCAGGAGATTAGATAATCTTGGGGGGTGACTTCAATCTAAAATTAGGTAATGGCACATTAAGGAATATGTTCAATGAGGAAGATAATGAGCCTCATTATGAGATTGGAGGTAGCCATGCTTCTATTTGCGGCATTGGCTGCCTCCAAACTCGGGTCTGGGTTCCTTGAATGAGGATATACCGGGCCATTCCAACCTTGGAGGACCTGGTAATTCCTCATTCAATTTACCCATCCCCATTCCCATTTGAGCCCCCATAGGGCTCAATGGGAATGGGGAGGGATCTAACAACGGGCCCATTAATAACAGGCCCGTTGTTAGCTTCCTGGTCCCCTTGTGGGACCCGCAAAGGACGTCTGGTCTGATCAAACGTCTAGAGCGGGTCCCACAAGGGAACCTCGTAATAGGGCAGAATGGGTTTAATGGCACCGGCCCCTTTACCGGCGCCGTTAAACCCATTCCGCCTGGGTCGTAATGAGGCTCAATGTGGCAATGGGTCTGGAGGAGCCCAATATGATACACCTTTGCATATGTTTGAACAGTCTTATATTCTATATGTGGTAGTAGAGTGGGGGCTTCGATCTATCAATGGTTGTCGGCAAGGCGATGATCCAGGAAAAAACCACATTCACTGCCCACCAGGGAAAGTCTACAATAGATTATTTGTGTATTTCTTTAGCCAAATGGCCACTTATTGATCATTTTATGTGTGGACCATAAATGGCACAGTGATCACTTTCCCATAGCATTAAGCATCACATGACAACCCAGTTCATTCTTAAATAATGAATTAACACATTTAAATAGTTTGGAATTAAACTCAACAAGAACTCATAGAATTAATTGGGCAAAACTAGATAAGTCTGAATTCAATCACAATACATTAGCTCCTAATGTGTGCCCCTTTCTGAACCCTGGCCCCTTGACAATGTTATTAAAATTTGATGTAATAACGTCAAATATGTCAAACATTTTCTTTTTAGTGAAATCTTCCTCTAAGAGTAAAACCTCAATGAGAGGTTGGTTTAATAAAGACTGCAGAGAGGCTAAGGATAATCTTCTTGCAGTCTTGAAAAACCCATGTACACCAAACCTGAGGTGGTCACTGGCAGAGCAACATATAAGAACATCTTGGAACATCCGGAAAGCAGGGCTTGATAATGAAAAGTGGTCTGATATGCTTGAAGCTTGTACTGGATTAAATACTAAAAAATCGGAGATCGCTATAAATGGTCCTCCCTACAAACATAACATTTTGGGTATGGACACAAATGTAGAGGATCATATTTGGCTAAAACCCTTCTGAACATTATATAGTGCTAATAGCATGACAACTTTTGATAATTTGAATGATATGAGCAGTAATACTGAATATCTAAGTCTGTCACAGCAGGCCAATAAAGCTCCTTTTTCATTTACTAGAGCAGATAAAAGTGCAGCAATGATGAGTCAGGTTCATAATAGTCTGCTGGGCCCAGATAGAATCCTGGAAGATCTTTTTCAGAATCTCATTTTGTTTTGGGCTCCTTTGCTTACCAAAGGTTTTAATTGTGTCTAAACGATGGGAGAATCCCAGCTGACTGGATACTTGCTGTGATTTTCCCTATTTTTAAAAAAGGGGATACAGCCAGTCTGGAGGCTGACAGGCCTATTTCCTTGTTAGACACAGGTTTTAAGATTTTTGGCAGGGCCTTATTTAAATAATTAGACCAGTGGGCCATGGAAAATGATATTCTTACAGAGATACAGTTGGGTTTTCTCTCTGGCCAGGGACCTCTAAGCAAGCTCTAAATCTCAACCTTATAGTGGCCCACTCAGTCTGCATTAGAGAAAAGAGTCAATTTATTTGGCTTTCATGGACCTGAGCACTGCATTTGACAAAGTCCAAAGATCTAAATGATGGCAAGTGCTCAGGTCCATGGGATGGCCCACTGACATATTGAAATTACTTATTAATATTAATTCAGAGAATAGGGGCTCATTACAAGTATCCTGTAAAAGGGCCAGTAATACCGTGTACCAGCACTTATACAGGGCCGGCAAAGTATGGGTTACACAGAACCGACTCGATTGAACGACCGTTTCTGGTAACACCTCTGACAGAACTACAGGCGTCAATAACACAAGCAATGGAAATACCAGCAATGCCAGAAACATGTGCCGGTAATACCGGCACAATGGTATCACCAGACATTATGAGCATGGATTTGCCTGTGAGATATTTGCCGACAAATCCAAAATGGAGACAGCACCTTCTCAGAGCTGCCCGTAAATGGTTTCAGGTGACCAAAATAAGGCCACAGGTGCAACCGATCCATCCAATGCACACAGGAACAGCACTAAATGGCCACACCGCCCCCAAGACCACTTCCCAACACAACCATGCTGCCACTCGTTGTCATTGCCATTGAACTGGAGGCGCTGCATGCTGATGTAAAGCTGATGATGCTGGAGCAGCAGCAGTGGTGACAGGAGGCCAGGGACAGAAGGAGGAGGGGGATGAGGGTGAGGATACAGGTGATGCACGTGGTGAGGCAGAGGTGTGCTTTGGTCCCTCGCACAAGAGCCATACCCTGGGCTCTCACAGACAGCCAGATACACACCCTGTATCGCCTAAACAGAGAGACCAATTATGACCTCCTGACCCTTGACTTTGGGAGCAGGATCGGCATCAGGACAGCCATATCACTGCTGTTGAAGCTGGTGGCTGTCCTGCACTTCCTGGGCAATGGCACATTCCTGAGCCGGCTGTATGGCATTTTGCAGCCTATCTTCTCCCAAGTGCTGGTGCAGCTACTGGAGGCCTTCCTGCGCCATGTGGGCCAGCATATCACTCTCCCAACCCCGAGGGTCAGGTAAACGCCACCAAGGCCTGCTTCTGTGCTATTGTCGGCATGCCCAATATGTAGGCAACAATGGACTGCACACACATAGAGTTGGTGCCCCCATGCCTCAGAGGAGGTCTACAGGAACCGGAGGCAGTACCCTTCCCTCAATGTCCAGGTCACCTGTGATGCCTCCCTGACCATCATACACTGCTGTGCCCAGGTCCTAGGATCAACCCATGACTGTGGAACAGTCCCCTGACTGTTTACATGGAGTGTCATTGAGGACAAAGTACCTGGATGTTGGGTGAGTACATCTACATTTACACCTACATTGCAGCATGGGTGACAGGCAAAAGAGGGTGGGGGAAATGTCACAATTGCATGTCCAGCAAGCTACCTGCGCATGACCAACCAGCACACACCTCAATTGACAGACCACAACATACAGGAGTCGCATATGACTGGTGATGTAGCAATCACTGGCCAGGCCATTTCAAACCGAAAAGAACACCCACATGCAATGCACTACAGGTACCAGAATACAACACTGAAACCCCTCCAATGCAAGAAAATCAGTAGACTAGGCCACCTAGGGCCATGAGATGTATGTACTGGTGAGTCATGGGCAAAACAAAACAGGTGATGGCTGGAAGGTTTAAAACTAACCCTTACTTCTGGCATTGTTCTGGGCAACCTTCCAGACCGTCGTTCTTCATCCCGCCATTACAGAAGTGGAAAGACCATATGCATATTAGGCTTAGTCCCACCCCAAAATGGCCAGCCCGGCTCAAACTGCTATGTCATATCTCTTTTTTACAAGACCACAGGCATCCCCAGACATGTTTCAGCCTCATTGGGTGTCATCAGTGAGGAGTAGTTTGAGTCTCTAGGCCCAACAGGTTCAGGACCCATGCCTGGGCATACCTGTCCCACTCGCGGTGACATGTGAAAAACAAAAGAGCTCATTACTGGAAGGTTTGGAATTATGCCTAACCTCTGGCATTGCTCTGTGCAACCCTGTCAACCATTGTTCATCAGCCTGCCAAGCTATTACAGAAGGGGAAAGACCATATACAAATCAGACTGGGTCCCACCCTCATCCCACCCACCTAAGGTGACATATGCAAAACAAAAGAGGTGATGGCTGGACGGATCAAAGAAGAGGCCCGGTCCTCCAGCTTCCTTTCTTTCTCTTTGGCAGGCTCCACCCAGCTGACCAGAATACACATCACCTTCCACAGCAGAGCTGACTCACAGAAGCGGACACATGTGCAATATCAATTGGGATGCGGCGGCCATCGTAGCTTTGGTACAGGGGAAGCTGCAGAGACCTGGCTGTCGCTGCATCTTTGAAATGGACATTTTGTGACCTTTGAACCTACTCTACGGCACAAGCAGAGCAGGCGCTTCAGATCAGGCTCCTGATGAAGCGGGGCACAAGTACACTATGCTTTGCCATGAAGTTGATGAAAAGGCGATTCTGGTTAGCAGATTACCCTTTTGGAAATGGAATTGCCCTCATCATTTTATGTATTAATACAAATTAAAAAGCCAGGGCTTTGCACCTTTGCCAGATGGCAATTCTTCACAGAGGGAGCAGCCTGCAAAGCAAGCACTCACCTGCCATGCTATGTACAGACATGGTTCTGTTCAGTTCAGACTTTGAGGGTGCGTATGCAGAATGATGAGTTTTCATTATGGTCAGTTAGTGGCAATACATTTCCTCCCCCCAGCAATCCATCCAAGTGTGACACACTTCCCACCCCTAAACACTCCTTCTTGGTGTGATTAATTTCCTGCCCTCAACAATCTAGCTCAGGGAGCCAAACCCAGGAGGATACAGATGTAACACAGTACCTGTCTCAAGGGCAGGAGGGAGCATAAGGCTCAGCTATACCATTAGACCAGATGCATGATGTGGCTAATGTACACAGACAGGCTCAGTGTGATATATGGCTAATTTACACAGTTCGGCTACATGCAAGATAAGGCTAGCCTTGTGTCCTTACCCCTTGCTTGTGGCTCAGGATACCCACTGCTTCTGTGGCTGATGACCCCTCTGAGGGATCCCCAGATGCGGGAGGGAATGGCAAACAACAGGGCGCATGTGAGGACCAGGGCGACCATTGAGCGGGCCTTTCAGGCTCTTGAAGGCACGTTTCAGATGTCTACACCGTACTGGGGGTGCACTGATGTACAGGAAAGCGAATCCTGGCCTGTGCAATGTTGCATAACATCTGCATCAGACGTAACATACCCCTGCCCCAGATCTGGACATTCCTCCACCAGAGGATGATGATGATGATGATGCAGCGCCAGCCTGGCCCAGGTAAGCGCGCATGGAGGCAAGGTATTGGCGCATGGCGGGACAAGAAATCATAGTATCCCTTTCACTACTCTGCAATTCCCTTGCACCTTATTGTATATGATGCACCAAAATCAATCAGGAATGCCCACTCATTGCTTCAAGGGTAAACTATAATGATTTGAGATGACAACACCCTGTGCACTCCTCCCCCTCCCCACACACCCTGTCCCTGCACTCCTTTTCCCCCTCCTCATAAACACTGTCCCCACAAACCATCCTCCCCCTCCCCATACACCCTGTCTCCAAACACCCCCCTCCACACACAATCTGTCCCCAAACACCCCCTCCCCCTCTCCACACACCCTGTCCCTGCAACCCCTCTCCTCCTCCCCACTCACTCTAAACACCCAAAAGGCACAGTGTGAAACACAAATGTTTCACTCCAGGAGTAATTTCATTGACCTCTTGGGCATGGGGCCCTTGGATGGCACAGGTATGGTTGGAATCTGCTGGGAGCAGTTCCTCTGGCTGCCCTGCTGCAAGCTCCTTGGGTTGGTGATGGTTGAGAGTGGGTCACACCTCTGGGCCCCCAAGTGTTCCAGGGTGACCTGCAGGGAGTGGGAGAGGGGCTCAGGCATGGCCAAAATGCCCTCATTCACCTCCCGGACCCTTTGGGAAAGCATGATCAGGACAGCAGAGGTATTTCCCTAGGCCTGTGCACTCCTGTGGCTGCTGGCCTGTATGCACTCCCACAGGAGCCACAGTTCATTCAGCTGTTGTTGGGCCCGTTCGGCCATTGCTCCATGCCGTTCCTCCATAGCACATAGCTGCACTCCATAGCCGCTGTACACCTGCTGTAGCCACCCGCACCATGAGGCGTGGCTTTGCCAGTCCATGCACTTACCCTGATTGTGTCTTTTGCTTATCTGTACATCGGATGAAGCCCCCCGCACCATGAGTCATGGCTTTGCCAGACTGTGCACCTACCCTGATTGTATCCTTGCAAATGTAAACACCTGATGTAGCCCCCCGCACCATGATGCATACTCTGCCAGGTCTTGCTTTCAAGAACCACCCGCATGTTGTACTCCCTATGCGTGGTGCTGCATTTGGAAAAATGTCACTTTGCACTTACTGAAACTAGCGTCTAGATACCTGTGGGTTGTGTGCATTGCTATAAATGTCTAAATAAATAAAAAAAATATCCATGTCCAGATGTTGGGCATGGATGTGGAGGAGACTGTTCAGCATGGCCGGGCTAAACATTGGGGTCAAGTAGGGGGTGTGCTCATCATCCTCATACTCCTCCTCCTCTGCGCCCTACCTGCCATGATAGAGTGGCGGCTTGTGTGGCAATGGTGTTGTGTAGGGCATGGAAGGGATAGTGGGGCAGCAGCTTGTTGTGGTGGTGCTGGTTGCGCAGCCATCACGACAGGTGGTGGTGGTTGTAGCGGCTGTACAGCCATCACAGCAGGTGGTGGTGTTTGGACCGGCTGTGCACCTGTCATGGAAGGAGGTGGTGGTGGTTGGGCTGCAGGAGATGGTAGTGGTGCTTGCACTACAGGAGGTGGTGGTGCAGCCTACGCGCCTGCACATGCCTGGCAATGTTCCAGCCATGGTGCCATCAGAGGATGTGCCTGTTGAGGTGGGATGAGCATGCATTTTTTTTTTTATTTTAAATTTCTTAGTTTATTACAAAA
This sequence comes from Ambystoma mexicanum, assembly GCF_040938575.1. Classification (NCBI taxonomy): domain Eukaryota; kingdom Metazoa; phylum Chordata; class Amphibia; order Caudata; family Ambystomatidae; genus Ambystoma; species Ambystoma mexicanum. Next base: position 515,428,166 of record NC_090921.1, on the reverse strand, counting down.
CTTACTTTACATATACATCCTTTCAATAGGTTCCAGACAACAAAACCTTTCCATTCAAATTTGTCAAACAACACTTTATCAAAATGTTATCAACATAGTGTATTACTGCACAGGCTAACGTGAATTTTTGTCCAGACAGAATTTCCAGCCACCACATTTCCAGATTATCACTTTTGGGTGCATATTTCCTCAAAAACAAACTTCTTTGGGATCTCAACATTAAACATTCAATGACCAGATGTTTAACTGATTCCACGGCTCTTGCACAGAATCGACAGTGGTTGTTTTGAGTCTCTGATTGATGTCTTGTGAATAGCATCTCCTTCGTAGGATAAAGATTTAGACGCAACCGCAGAAATTGATTTTGGTGATATCTTGATGGAAACCTCTCCAAGTATTTTACAGTCATATTCATGGCTCTCGCCTCACTAACCAAAACTAATGTAGTGGTATATTTCAGTCGTCCATTTTGAGTTGCTTTCCAATCGCAATATGACCATTTTTTCTTTGCAGCACAGGGGCTATTTAATAATGGTTCCATGTCAATGTTGGCATGAGTTAGTTGGACATCTGTCTTCGCAATCCATTCCTTCAGCAATCCATAAAATTGACTCTCGGCTGTGGCATTGAAGATCTTATACGAACGAACTGACATCTTTAGAGACATTTTTCTCATCATTGCTATCGATTTCCACAAGACAGTTGCAAACATAGATTGCATCTCAAGTTCGTAACGAATGGCCACAATTGGCACGCATCTTGGTAATCGCAGAACTTTACACCAAAATTGACCTTCCAAAACACCCCAGATTACTCTACAGATATTCAAACTTGCTTAGCTCCCAAACGTGATTGTAGCTACCACCTTTTGACGATAGAACATTAGGATGGTTTTAATCGTGAATTTCCCGAAATCAGCATGTATTTTCATACCTTAAAGCGTCATGTTTTTCATTCTATATTTCAGATCATGAGATCTTCCTGTTCTCTAATGGATTTATTTTAAATTACAACCAAATATCGAATAGACTCGATTTTTTCCAGATGTTCATCAGCTGCATGCCATGTAAAGTGATTTCCTCTTTTCCCAAGATTTACGCCAAATGCCATCATTTTTGACTTACTGGCATTCAACTCAGATACACCACCAAGTTAATCGAGTCTCTTCAAAATGGCCGCCCGCCATGTCCATGACCTTCTCTTTGGCCAACATCAGTTCGCCTCATCTCATTGGCCACCCGCTCCTATTTGGAAGCCAATCGCAAGCCAGCAGGCTTGGAGCCGGCCCACCGAACGAAGGCACACAACAAAGGCACCATCCTCTGTTATGAGCCTGGAGGTGCACTCGGATCCCCTGGCCTGGAGGAGCTGGAGCTCCTTCTACCCACTGCAGGAGCAGTAGCCTACCCAAAGATGCCACTGCAGTATAGCCCGAATTAAGGTAGGCCACCTGCCTACTTACAGCCGCTCACCGTTATTGCAGTGCGAGGCGGACTTTTTTACCAGCCTGCGGCGGAACATCTTTAATAACATCCGCTATTTATCCCATGCGGATTTCTGATTTCGCTTCAGCAGGATTGCTGCCCAACTACCCGGAGTGCAATCTCCCACCATTATTTACCACAAGGTTTTTCACGTCTTCAAAATGGCCACCCGCCATATCCATGACCTTCTCTTTGGCCAGCATCACTTCGCCTGATCCCATTGGCCACCCGCTCCTATCTGGAAGCCAATCGCATGCCGGCCCACCAAACGAAGGCACACAACAAAGGCACCATCCCCTGTCGTGAGCCTGTCAGGGGATGTTGAACCTAGGGCCATGACACTTGCTCCTTCCAAGACGCCCTCCTGCCTAACTGGGTAAGCGTGCTGCTTTCTCACATCACAGCCCTTCCCTTGCAGTTCCTAACACGAGTTATTTACCAGGGCTCTCAGTGAACTACTGTTTGTCTCACTGGCCCTAAACCCTACTTCATTCGATTCCTCACGGCTCTCCCAGCTAATGTCCAAACACCCATCTATTGCTACGGCTCTCAGACTTCCACAGCCACCCATGGACATAACGCCTACGCAAAAACAATGTATATATGTTATTCATAGGTTAATAGGTTAATATATAATGCACTGCGCCTAATTACGCCACGCACATTACGGTATGCTCTAAACCTGCACCCTTTGGCCTACGCCTTACTTGATCTTGCGCAATTCAATCCCCACTCGGAAAGTTACGTAGTCCCCTGACACACCAGGTCCCTATGCATCGCTGCTTTACTGGTCTTGAATTTCGCTGCACTGTGCCTAAATTCCTGTTCTGCCAATCTGTTCATATGGCTTTTGCATAAGCCTCCTTCATGTGTTTCACGCCCTTTTGCTCTGCTGATTGAGTGTGTGTACTTAATTTACAGCCTTCTCACAGAACCCTGCCATATTGTTGTTCTATTATGCTCACAGCCACTCCACGTATTTAAACCTACTGTACTGCTGATTCTACTTGCATACAGCCTTTCTCACAGAGCCCTGCCGTTTGTTCGATTCTGCTCGCCCTCCACACGTGCCTATGCCTACTGTATGGTTGATTCTGCTTGTATGCAGCCCTCTCATGTGTACCCCTGCCCAAACGTATTGCTGTTTTCGATGCTCTAGGTAGCCTCTAGAACCCAGTTAGTCCGTAGAACCTAACCTCACCTAACACCAGCCACCCCTCTGGGTGCCCATTCTACGTGTTAAACCACTCTTGCCTTCCATCAGCAGTTACCCATTTTTAGCCTAGAGTGATTTTTGCATTTAGGTGAACCTTCCATTACACTATTGCATCTGTTTTGCACTAGTTGCGCCGCATGTTGCAACCATTATGCAGATGTACTTGAGACTTGCTGCTGCGATATGATTGTGATTGTTGCTCCTGTCTCCACATGCTAAAGTGGCTTCAAGTTATCAATATAAAGTAGCCTGCCTGAAATCTGCTTAACCGCTAACTGCATATCTCTGCATTGTAACTATACTGCCTCACCCTGAACCTAGCTGTTTATCTATGTACCTTTGCCAATCTGCCTCACTTCAAATCTAGGTGTTTATCCATGCATTCCTGCCAAACCGCCTAATCCTGACCTAGGCATCTATCTCGCATACCTGCCAAACTGCCTCATCTCATTCTCAGGTGTTCTTCTATGCATTTTAGCCAAATTGCCTCATTCTGATTGTAATTGCTTACTCCTACAATTCAGATTTACTACCAGTAAAAAGCTTGATGCTATTATCTAGTAAGTGTCTATTCACTACCTACCTGCTGGCCTATATCCTGAACAGCCTCAATATTACACCACCTACTAAGATGGCTCCACAACTACCCAACATGCCAACTCTACCCAGATTTAATAACCAAGTACCTTATTTAGATTTAAATGACCCTCAGGTACTGCCACCCTCCAGTCACCCTCGCATCACTATAGAAAGGAACCTAGGACTTAGAACCAGGCTAGCCAAAATCCACGAGCCCCTAGCCCGCTCACTGCCCAACACACAAAACCGTAGAACGCAACCACTCTGACCTAATCCCGCCACACAAATCAGTAACCCATTACAAAAACCCTACTCCACACCCTTTCATAACTCCCTCAACTTGGGCACTCCTGAACTCTCACAGGACAAGCGCCACACTACTACCTCAGGAAAGATAGACTCCACTCCCAAAAACATACTTAGTCCTAAGATCAAGGGAGCTTTGATCAACGCCAGATCATTGGTAGCCAATGCTACAGAAATCACAGACCTAATACTGACAGAAAACCTTGACTTCCTCGCCATCACCGAAACCTGGTTAAACCCAGCAGCAGGCCCTATGCTCATGCTGGCAATCCCAGACAACTACACTATCCTGAGACAAGACCGACCCAACTCGAGAGGAGGTGGTGTCGCCATTATCCATAAGTGTAGTCTTACCATGAGACTAGCCACCTCTATAGATGCCCTTTCCTGTGAAATATTAACAGTCAAAATACCTCTCACTAATACCCAAACTCTTAACATCTATTTGATCTACCGCCCACCAGGCCCCATTGGTACCTTCGATGAAGACCTCAACTCTATTCTATCCAGCAACCTTAAAAGTTCCACTCAAGCACTCACCCTAGGAGACCTCAATCTGGGTTACAATGACCTGGAAGACCATCCCACCAGCATTATAGCCAACACTCTCACTGAATTAGGCTTCGCGCAAAGATGCACGGTACCAACACACTCGAAAGGCAGAACACTCGATTGGGTGGCCAACCACAACTGCCTAGCGAATATTACAAGTATCTCACCTTTAGCCTGGACTGACCACCACTTGATATCATTCATGCTCTCCACCGATAGACCACTACCTCCGCCTACTATTAAGGCCCCACCCACCCTCACCAGAAACAAGAAAAATATGACAGCAGAAAGACTTATCCCTAATCTACTCCCCACTCTCAACACATTGCCAGACGACCTGTACCCGAGTCCCTGGTCGAAGAATATAAAAAGATTATGGCCACCTCGCTTGACCGCATCGCCCCCTAAAACTCAGATCCAGTAAACCAAAAATGCACCTCAACAAATAGTATACACCATTCCTCAAAAATCTAAGGCAGCAAAAAAGAAGCTGCAAGGCCATTTGGAAAAAAATCCCCCTCAGACTCAAACAAACTCAAACTCTCCAAACTAGATGCACTGTACAAAAAAGAAATCTATCTGGCCAAACGTACTTCATTTGACTCTGATTCCAAGCCAAATCCAACATGAAAGAACTTTTTTCAATCCTCAAAGAAATAGAAACCCCCATAGCACCCCCTGATACCTGCACCAAAGATAAAAGCTGGTGTTCAGACACTCAAAATGCCCTAGCAAATAAGATTGTGACTCTTCAAAGCAAAATCTCCAGCAAAAGAGCTTCCCTGAATAACACTCTCAACCCAAAAATTCATGACAAACCCATGCCCACCAACCTAGCTCGTTTCCAGTTTGCCAAAGTCAATATTTTGGAAGTGGAAAAAATCATCTTATCTCTGAAACTGTCCAATTGCCAGGGAGACTTGTGCCCTGCTCAGCTCATCAAAGATGCTGCCCGGGACCTCTCCCCTTTCATCACAAAATTGATCAATGCCTCCTTCGCCACTGGATCCATCCCTACTAACTTAAAACAATCTTGTGTACTCCCATTATTGAAAAAACCCACCATCGACCCTGCCATACTCACAAACTACCGACCCATAACGACCATTCCCTTCATCCTAAAAATTCTGGACAAGGTTGCTTATGTACAAATACAGAAGCACCTGGAAGAACACAACTTCCTAGGATCTAGACAGTCAAGGTTCCGGCCCCAACACGGGACCGAAACCGCTCTCATCGACTTGAAAGCCCAGATCGACTCACTCAGAGACAATGGGCAAGCTGCCTTACTCCTTCTCTTTGACCTATCTGCAGCTTTTGATCTGGTCGATCACTCTGTCCTATGTTCACACCTTCACACTGCAGCTCACTTCTCAACGGAGGCCATCACGTGGATCACATCCTTCCTTAACGGTAGGACCATGAGGGTCTTTTCTCCCACGGCTGCAGCAGACCTCATACCTATCACATGCGGTGTTCCTCAGGGCTCCTGTGTCTCCCCCACACTATACAACATATTTACCAAGCCCCTTTTCGATGATTTGGATCGTATCGGATGGCCACTCATGGACTATGCCTGAATGATGATAAAACAGAACTTATCATCCTAGGTACTACACTCAACATAAAGAAACTTGCCCTACAGTTCCTTCATGATTGACGGAAACAACATCAAAGTTGGACAGGAGGTCAAAACATTGGGATTCTATCTAGACTCCAATTTTTCCTTCAAAAGACAAGTGAGCTCCCTTGCATCCTCCACAGCATATACATGTAAATTAATCCACGCAGCTAAACCCTTCCTGTCGGACTCCAGTTGCCTGACACTCGCCAGAGCTCTTATCCTGTCTCGCCTTGACTACTGCAATGCCCTATACCTGGGATCTACCAAGGCTACCACCAGTAAACTGCAAACCCTTCAGAACAATGCTCTAAGAGCAGCTCTGGGCATTTCCAGAAGGGAACACATTACACATTTTAGCCAACAGAACAACTGGCTAGCCACTAAGGATAAAATTCTATTAAAAACGGCATCACTCACTCATAAGTCTCTGAACAATGCCACCCCAACTTACCTGATCAACAGATTCCACCGACAGTCCTCACTAAGACCCACCAGAACCGCATACAAAAACTGTCTATCTGTTCCTCACTACAAGCGGGGCACTATAGGGGGCAACAGCTTCCCAGTAAAAGCTGCTTTGTTGTGGAATTCCTTACCTCCAAACCTTAGAATTGATATGCCCTACCAGAATTTCCACTCACTGGTAGTCTCGTGGTTGAAACTTGAGACCCACTAAGACTATGAAGTGCCCAGTGCCACTTCCACAAACTGTGCCTTCCTGCTCACCTGTATATATGGCCTGCAGACCTACTACTGATTTGTATATAACATTGGTGTAGTTTATTGTTGCATTACGTATATTCTTTGTACTGTCACCAAGCTTCGAAAATTCTTGTAAAGGCTGCGCCCTGATACCCCTGGGTACGCTCGCGCATTATAAATAATAAAAACAAACAAACAAACAAACATTCACTGGAGACTTATCTGGGTGGTATCTAGCAGCACCAGGTCATCGGCATAGATTGGCCAAATTATCTGAGGTCCATTCAGTTTTGGAGGGAAGGAGTTACACTGTGAGAAGGATGTTGGTAGGTCTGCCATAAACAGCTTAAATAATAGGTCAGCATGCGGGCTGCACTGTTTGACTCCTTTTCGGTTGGCATTTTACTAGTGAGATCACCTTCTGCATTTAGCCTAATTCTTATAGATGTGTTAGAATGCAGCGCTCTGATTGGTTGGAGGAGTTCTAACGGAAAATTCCATTTCTCAAGTTTCTTCCATAAGGTGGCTCTGTTAACGCTGTCAAAAGCTTGATGCAAGTTAACAAATGCGAGAAACAGATTTTTCCTCCCTTTAAATGCTTCCAGTTTTAGCAGGTTTAGCATCATCAGCTTTACTTCCACACCTATGCCTTTGGTGAATGCTGGCTAGCTACAGTCCAAGATTCCAGCTTCTTCAGACCATTTGGACAATCTTTGCTGTAGAAAGGAGGCAAAAAACTTGCCAATCACATCGGACGGTAGTTGTTTGCGTCTGTACGATCTCCTTTTTTAAAGATTGGTACAACTACCGCTGATTGCCATGATGTTGGAATTGTCATCTCCATCGAGATCTCCGCAAAGAGTTTTTCAATGAAGCTCACCCATTGCTCTTTGTGATTTTTTAGGGTAATGTTAAACAGACCATCTGGGCAAGCGGCTCCTGAGTTCTTCAATTTTGTGATTGTAATCAAGATCTAATCTTTATCAAATTAAAGGTTCCAAGGGACTTCACTCACTTCTCCTTCGTCAGCATCAGCTGGCGAGCTGAGTTTAAATACAGCAGAGTGGTGCTTGACCCGTGCATCTGCATTTACACTAATGCTCATGATTGATTTCTGAGATAGGGAACTTTCATTGATTATAGTCCAGGTGTCTCTACTGTGATGTGCATAAATCGACTTCAACATTTCTTCTGCTTGGTCTTGATCGTGGATTAATTTGAACGAAATTAGCCAGTTCCGATATTTTTGTCGGCATCTATTTATAGATAGCCCCTGGTCTAACACATTATTGTCTTTTAATGCTTTCACAAATCGTCTGATTAACTTCTTTTCTTCCGCTACTTTAGAGTTAAATGGATATTTGTTCTGAATGTGGGCTTTCCTGAATCCACTTTGCCTTGTTTTATGTTATGTTACTTGGCATTTATATAGCACATTAAATATCATTGGTATGGCTTCAAAGCGCTGGTAGGTTGAACGCCCTCGGGAGCTGCAGTTCAAGTCAGTAGAGAGAGAGAATGTCGTATGGTGCTTGGGCACACCGGATATGTGTGCAGCTGGTGTGGTTGTTGCATGATGGCTGTTTCTTAGCGGTAGGCGTGGTGCTGACGAAATCAGTTGGATGTGTTCAGTCTGGAGGGTGGACACCCAGACTGAGTTCTGGCTGTGTTAAGCCTGAAGAGACACCTAAGCTAGCCGGAATGTGCTCAACTAGCTGTGTTTTATTAGGATGATGAGCTGTTCATGGGGTCATGTTAGTATGCGAACAGCTAGGCCGAATCTATCATGGTATAGCTGTGTTAGCTGTGCTGTAGTTGAATGATGGTGTACAGGAGAGAGTAAGCGTAGTAGTGTGATATAGTGTGATATTGTGGTTATCAGTAAAGCGCCTGCGACCAGGCACGAGAGCAGGACAGGGGGGCGTACATAGTGGCACATGTATATAAAGCGACAGGATGAATGGGGTAAACATTTGATACAGGTACATAGCATATATAGGAAATACAGATATGTACCATCTGCCGCAGCATCCATACCGGATGCAGCATCTGCATTGTCCGTACCATCCGTAGCATCCGCGCCATCCGTAGCATCTGCACCATCCATAACATCTGCACCGTCTGCATCGTCCACAGCATCCACAGCATCCATAGCATCTGCAGCGTCTGCACCATCTGCAGCGTTCACACCATCCACAGCATCCGCACCATCTGCAGTGTCCGCATCATCTGAAGCGTCTGCACCAACCATAGCATCTGCCGCATCCATAGCGTCCGCACCATCCGTGGCATCTGCAGCATCTGCAGCATCCGCTCCATCAGCACCATCTGTAGCATCCGCACCACCTGAACCATATGTAGCATCCGCACCATCCATAGCATTTGCCCTGTCCGCACCTTCCATGGTATCTGCACCATCCATGGTATCCGCACCATCTGTTTCATTTGCACTATCTGTAGCATCTGCACCATCTGTAGCATCTGCACCATCCGTAGCATTTGCACCCCTGTAGCATACGCACCATTCGTAGCATCTGCATCACCGGTAGTATCCGCATCATCCACAATATCTGTAACATTTGCACTGTCTGCAACGTGTGTACCAACCGGAGCATGTGTTAGACCCGTTCCATCTGCGCCATCCGCAGCATCTGCACCATCCACAACATCTGTGACATCTGCGCTGACTGTGCCATCTGCACCACCACGACATTCGCTTGGTCCGTTCAAATCACTCCATCCGTTCCATCCACTCTATCCTTTCTGCCTACTCAATCCGTTCCATCACCTCCATCCGTTCCGTCGACTCCATACATTCTGTCCACTTCATCTGTTCCATGCACTCCATCTGTGCCATGCACTCCATCCATTCCATGTACTCTATCCGTTCCATGTACTCCATCTGTACCATGTACTCCACCTGTTTGTGCGATGTTTTAACCCACTTCTGCTCTGCTATGCTGCAGCACTGTGTTATGAGGGTGTCAGAAATACCAAATGGCCGCAAAACCCTTGTGCGCGCCAAAACCTCTGAAAATCGCACTTTGCAAAGCACAAAAAGATGGCTGCCCAATCTGCCATGCGTGTAGTCAGTGGTGGAACAGAGATCTCACTCCTGGAATATGTTACTGAGCTCCACAACAAGTACAAATGGAGTACAGAAGGAAAAAGCGGTGTTGCTAAATGAAACCCCAAAATCTTGCCTTAAATCTTTTTTCTTTGTTGCTGAGATTGCAGAATGCCGGTACAAAACACCCTCAAACATCCAAAATTCTTGCTTGGTGCTACAATTCACTTAGTTTAAGAAATCATTGTGTACTTGCAAGGTCCTGAAAAGCTGAAAGCATAAAGGGATTTCCACAACAAAAGTGGCCTGTCTGTGGATTTCAAAAGTCTCTGTGCAGCAGTGGACTGCTGAGATGACAGCTGTCAGGAGCCTGCCTGATTAAACTTTAAACATGTATAAACTGAAATCAAAAGTTTGCAATCTAAGAGGCCTATTACTGAGAGTAACCATCTTGTAATTGTTTTGATCCCATGGTTTAAAATCTTGAATCATAATTCTAACTGCTATTTTGAAATCACAAGTTTGTTTTAAGCTAAGGGAAAATGCAACAGAATTAACAAGTAAATCAAGCCTGGCTAAAAGCTACCAAACTGGAATATCAGATTTCTCCACAGAAGGATGGCCTTTCCCCCACCAGGAAATCACACCCAAGCGGTAATTATAGGGTTTGGAAATAACTTGGTCTACAGAGGCAAAAGGGAACAATGAACAGCTGCTGCTAAGGAAATGCGGGGTGTGAGGACCGTAGTAAATAGCCTCTGCCAAGAGCAAACAGGGAGGAGACTGCTTCTTGATTCCAGGGAGAGACCAAGGGGTGGAGCTAAAACAACCATCTGTGACTGAACCTTCACAAAGAACATTTTCTTAAAAGACTTATAATTCGCCAGTGAAAATTGTACAAAATATAAAAATAACAGATTTATGAATAGAAATTTTGGCTGCATGTTTCAAGAGGCGGCAAAATTGTGTGACATGTTCTGGAAAGAAATGGCAGAAAATGTGATTTTACACAAAATGTATTTTCGCTAGAAGTCTGAAACTGTACACACTTATGCCCATGCTAAACACGCACACTTGTAGAAATTTGCTTATAAATTGGACATTGTGTTCCTGATGCAAAGGGCAAAATTCTGTGAAAAGCTGAGACAAGATCCCACAGCCACAGGGTTTTGAGGGATAGCTGCTATATGAAATATGGAATCTGTATATGTGATTGTTATAGAGGTTGCACATGTGTAAATATTTATGGTGCCAAAAGTCGATTTTGTGTTCAAGGGGTTAGGGGTGGATTCTCTGCCTCATAAAATCACACCATAAAGGTGACACACTGTTTCTCTCCTCCTATCAAGGCAGAGAGGGGACTCTGACCCAATCATCTGACAAAGGGGCGAGATTAGGATAAACCAGCCCACACACCACCTTTATCATAGCATAAATAGAGATTGCTCACCACTCAAAAGTACAGACAGATTCAGTCACTATCCTGATGCTGTCGGAGCACAGTGCTGCTGAACTATACATCTTCCTTGCTCCAGACTCCAGAAACTTTGCAAAGCTGAAACCCATTGCATAGCTGAACCATTTTCAGCTAGGCCTCCAGTTCCAAATCCAGAACCCCACAAACATAAGGGGAAGCATCAAAATACAGCCGGGCTGTGCTGTACTGCTTGCCTGCTGAAAGAATTATCATCAGAACCAAGAAGGGCTGATCCAATCCAGTCCTGTGCCGTGCTGTGACCAGAGTGCATTGCAGATCCAGTCCACTCCTGTTCCGTGCTGTGACCAGAGCGCCTTGCTGATTGCAGATCTAATCCGATGTGCCCAGCTGTCTGTCCTAGAACCAGATCCCATTCCCTGACCAGAATCTTGACGGACCAGAATCCTGACTGTTCTGTTTGAAAACATATCTAATGAGTATCTATAGAAAGAACTGTGTCACTAGCATCTGTACCTTGCTTAGTTAATCCCTATCTTAACCCATCCTATCTTGTATTCAAAACCTGTATTGTTAGAAGTATTTTTGAATTGTTTGAACCCTCTATCCAAACCATCCTATCTTTCTCCTGTACTAGTATTCCTAAAACTATCTTTGCGCAGATATTTTCTCATCTGAAGAAGGCGAGTCCTTAGCAGGCAGTGATTCTGATCAAGTGGCTGTGTTCCTGTGGGGCATTTGTTTCTTCATAGTCATCCTGTAGTGTAAGAAATCCTTTTGTCATTTTAAAAAAGCGCATTCCTGTTTTCCATTCTTGTGCCTATCTCGAAAAAATGACCTCCACTAAAACATTTCAACTTCTGCTTGTAGCTAACACCCACAGCTTTAAATCACATCTAAAACCGCATTCCAAATCCATAGGGTTCTCGCGTTATCGCGATTATCGCGCAGTGAAAAGTTTGCCGCGAATTTCATTTTTAGGACATTGTGACATGTGTAAAACAGCTTTTGATTGCTTCCGACTTGAATTTTAAGATATCAAATTGTTTCTTGGTATTAAATCATTGCTTGTTTTTGTGTTTAACTATCCAAAGCAGCTCCCATAAGAATTTATAACAATTTCAGCAATTTTGACCATATTTGGTGTTTTTGTCCAGTCCATTATAAGGATAACTTTAAAAGCCATTCTGACAGCTTGACAGTCAATTCCGTTTTCTCTTGTGTTTGCTGGGGGAAAGTGGGATTGATATTTGTTTGAATTTTGCCATTCCTGAATACCTGCTCTCTCCTCCTATCTTTATACATTGCCTATTGGGGGGTTGAGGGGTATGCAGGGGCAACCTTTAACCACAGTGCTATCTAATCTGAACACACACACAAAAGTATTATTTCTGTGCTGAATTGTTTTGCTCACTACTACTCCTTGTGTATTAAAGAGATTATTCTGTGTTACATCACCCCATTGGTGATTATTGTGTGCTCATTAAATCATAGAGTGATTACATTGTAAATCCATAAACAAATATTTTAACTTTGCAAACCAGCCAGATTCCTGGTTCAGTGTGACTGGGGGGTGGGGGGGTTTCAGGAGAGGGGCATGATATGAGTGGGATATCATTCAGAATGAAGAACCTTTAGACAAAAATAAATAAGGATTTCAGTTATGCATTACATGCTAGGATTGAAATCACTTACATGTTCCATCCGTTACATCTGTTATATTGTGATAATAGGGGCGCATAATCTAGACAATCAAGTTCAAGTACACTTTGTGAGGAGAATTTCTGGCACATCTCTTCAATCTCTTTTTTATTCAGCCTTAGACGATTCAATCCTTGGTTGATTATCAGATTGCCAACATATCGATCCTCTGGCTGTGCTGTTTCTGTTCGCCAGGTCACTGTTACCGCATCATGGTCACTGTGTTTCATCTTCAGATCCTTTAAGTTTGCGAATAGATCTGTGAAGTGCCTCGACACCCAGATGTAGTCGAGCATTTTATGGCACCCATTTCTGGTCTTGCCGGGATATCCCCTAAGATTTGTCCATTTAACCTCTCACAGTTCCTTATAGCCATTTCCTGTTCCCAGCATTGTCCACGCTCATATACGCGGTTGCATTGCAGTGATTCTATTGCTTTTCTTTCACCATTCAAATCAACACATGAAAATTTGAAGTCAGCGCACACCAAGATGTGAATATTATGGAACTCCAGAATACACTCATCGATCAACAACATTACGAAGGCAATGAGCTTCCTGGCTGATATCATAGCTGTATTCAAATAAATGTTGATGATGAGAAGATGTTCCATTCCAAGAATTCTTTGATGGACTGACTGTTAGACAGTTCCTTGTACAAACAGGTTAGTGTTCGTAGATCTTATTAATTTTCACACTCCAGTATTTTTAATCATTGTTTGGAGACCTGAGAATGGACAGCCAGTCTTGTTTTTCCCAGCCGCATTCAAAAGAATCATGAAGCCGTTACATATTGGAATTTCACGCAGTCACGTCTCTTGTAGACATATTATTGAATAGCAGTCATTTCTCAACCCGGTATCACAGAAAAATGCATAAAGCCACGGGTGTTCCATGATATTAGGGAGCAAGTATTGTATGCGTTGGTAATTTTTTGCTACTCATTGCTCGTTCAACAACTTCTCCTCAAGTCCAATCTTCCTTTGAGGGAATCAACCTTCTATTTTACCTTATCATTTCTACACTCATCTCCTTCAAACATTTCATGCAGTATGGCACGTCTGGATTTATTCTGCGTCAAACCCCTTCTGAGTGACATCTTTTGTTGTTGTTGTTCAATTTGCAGACATTCGGAAACGGTCTCAATATGCATCGTTATTTCGTATCTGAAGGACAATAGTTCCTTGCCCGCCAATATCAAGGTCTTCTCTTTCAATTGTGAATGAACATGTAGGATCACACAGGCTGACCTACGTTGAGATACATATTCTACAATAGCGATATCCTCCAATGCTGTAGTTCTTAGTGAGGGTACATAGTGCAACAGTTTCATTGTACTATGCCCGTTTAAGTTTACTTCATTTTTTTCCCAAGCAATATTCTCCAACCGCAGTTTTCTTGATGACATCTGTTTCTTAGCTCTAGAGCCAAGATCTGTCTTTAACAGTACTCGCGCCTTAGCTTTCCACTTGTGCTGAAGTGAATTTAGGGTTCAGCTTCATCAGAGGGTTACTCTCAGAGGTTTCGACAGAAGCCCATTTCACTTTCCTTTGATATATTGGAGAGGTTGCGCCATTATGATTCAGTCTAGCACTGATGTGGCCAACCTCAAATTTCTGTGGGCTGGAAGTGGGACCATCTTCTTCATATACTCATATACTTTGTTTCGCTTTGGTGGAGAAACTAAGTCACTGAATATTTTCACTGCTTTTATTGATACATTTTTCAAGGGTTTTAGGACCCCCACCAGAGGGCTATTCCACTCATCGCCGTCAAATGAGTATGTGGATAGATTTATTAAGTCATCAGTTATATTTGAATTGTTGCTAACCAAATGATTATTGTCGACTCTTGCTCTTTTTTTTGGATTGATGAGATCAGGCGATGGAAACATCTTCACTGGTACATGGTTGCTACTTGCCTTTTGGTCAGTCGGTTTGGTCTTACTCTTAAACAATGGTACCGGCGGAGGAGTTGTTAAGTTCCTCATAAACCTCTCCAAGCTGTTGGATTTAATTTTTGTGTCTTGGGCTTTCTTTCCTTTCAATGCTGTTTTACTATTATTACCAGAGGTACAGGTCTTCCCAGAGAGTGCACTGGTAGCTGAAGGCTTAGGTAATTTAGAAAAAATTTCAAATGTTAAGTTTCCTTTTATAGCCTTCAGAGGATTTAACTTTTGCGAGATGTCTTTATAATGACCACTTGAACCCCTCGTAGATACTTTGAGGGCGTCACTTTGTCCAAAAACACCAAGAGTGGCATTTACATTTCCCACATTTGGTATATTTAATGTGACATTATCACCATTTGCAGTCTTCGTATTTATCGGCTGCATCGAAGTACTTGCACAACTAAGTGGTCTGCCTTTGTGGAAAAGACCCAAGAGCATCGATGTTTATTGTCTCCAATTCCACTCCGTTTACCAAAGGAGCCAAAATACCAGCGATGGGCAAAGAGCTCCGACCTGCATCAAGGACAACCTCATTCTTTGACTTGCAATCGCAGGCATTCATTTCATCATTTAGAGACATTTTATGAAAATGATGCCACATCCATTTTATGCAGACTAGTACGGCCTCCATCAGTTCAGTTTTGCCTGCCATCTCATGTCTTGCTAAGTCACTTAGCCCGTTGTGCCATTTTGATAATTTTACAAAGGGCATCATTGCAATGGTGGTGACAGCCAACACACTGTTATGAATTTGAAGACCTGCAGCTACAGAAAGTTGGCCTTTGTCGTTGGAAGCATGGTATCCGCCTTGTCCTGATTGTCCACTCGGATTGTTTGATGAATATTCTCATACCACTTCTCTATCCACTTTTTTCAGTCTAAAGTTGGGTTTTACAACCTGCGGCATAATTGTCCGCTCTTTTAGGAAGTCATGTATCAAGTAGCATAAAGGGCTCAAGTTTGTTTCTGTTTTGTTGCAACAAAGAACCACTGGAGGCGACAACACCAGGCATCAAGGCTTCCCCAGTTTCACTACTTGTCTCGTAGCTTCAAAAAGTCAGCCTTCAAATGCTCAGTCAAGCAGGCCTCTCTTAATGCCAAATCTTCATACTTACCAGCCAAGAACATTGGATTGAACTTTAAAGGCAAGCCAACTCTCACTCTCTGACTCACTCTCTCACTCACACTCTTCAGTGGAGTTTTAAGGGATTGCCTAAAATCAGGTCGAAGATCAGGACCATCACTCGCAGGTACATCACTGTTCTGCAATTCAATTTCCTCGAGCATGTGCCCAACCTATGTCATCGGCTTTCCCAGAAGTAGAACCAGCATCACGCAAGTCTTTTAGATTCAGTAGAGCACAATCAGCCTCATTTAAGGGTTGATACGAGGTATTGCAGTTAAATGACTCCACGTGACCAGATGGCGAGTCGTTCAATATAATAGCACTGCGGACCGTTTCATCGGTCATCGCAGCGTTTGCTGTTGCAAAGTGACAAACATTCGGAATAGCAAACATGGCTGGTCTCTTTTCCATAGCTACCTCCATGGCTGCCTCACGCTCAACATTTCCATTTTCTTGCAGACTCTCGGCCTTTCATTGTTGATAGTATTAATTACATCAGCTTCCAACATTTCAACATCAGTCATGTCGAAATTCAGATTAGCATGGATGTTTTTAGCAATGAAGGCCACCCTTTTTCTTCCGGGGTGAAAGCTGGTCGCAATATCTAACATGCCAGATTGGCATGAAATAGTTCGAGTGGGAGGACAAATGAACTCGGTGCCACCAAAGCAACACACCTCGTGGGCGGTGCAGAGGAGAAAGCAGGAGATACGCACCCCTCACTCGCCAACAACGCCTCGGCAGCTTGCTCCTCTAATGGGGACGCTTGCAAGTTCAACTCTCGTGCTTCCAATTGAACGCTGCAGTATAGCAGCTTCTGCCGTGTAAGTGGACCCTTCTCTTTTCCACACAGGTCCTTCATTTTAACACGTTAACACGCTTGCAGCACAAGCAGCTCGTTTGCTTGTTGCTCACTTTTGATGTCACCTTCGATAGTGCAACATTTTCCTCAGCTGCCTCTGCTGCTGCAACCGCAACCTGCAACCGCCTCAGCTTTGGCTTCAGTGCATCTGGCACCTGTCACACAAATCTGGGCCCAAGCTGCAGGGGCAGGGGCAGAAGCAACCTTTTCACCCGTATTGCTTTCTCATCTCACTCCATGCACCAATGCTAGAGACGCTAGAGGAAAGTACCAAATGCAGTGTCAAGCCACACTGCCGTTTTCCACAGTCACATTAGCATGCAGTTAGTCTTCAGTGAGCCACATCTGCAGGCTTGTATTACACTCATGCTACATTGTCTGTGTCCTGCTCTTGTCATGCTGCTTATTTGGTCGTTAATCTCTGATGTGTGCTTCATGTAGGTGGTGGGAGTGAAAATTGACTGTTGGTCTGCAAATGTGGCTTTTTGTTGTGTGTGGTGAGCCTATGATTCCTGTTCCATTCTCCCTTGGTGCACATGGGCGCTCATCATGTTTCTATGTGTGGGCAGTTCATTTTGTCTACGGTGCTTGTGCATGGTTATGTGTGCCTGCATCCCCTGACATGTGTGTGTGAGATTTGCTCACTAGCTGTGACTGACACGTGTTGGACCTTTTCCCTTGCTCATTTAGTCTTTCTCTGCCTGGAGATTCATTTATTTGGGGACAAACTTGGCATTTAGCTGGGGTTTGTTGTACTTACCACAATTGTCTTGGGTCCCGGCTACGCACTCTGCTGCTCCTACTTCCTTGATGCCCTCCATGTCCAGAATGGAGCTGCACATCTCCTCCCAGGGCATCAGGGTCAGGAGTGCCACTGTCCCTCCTCCTGTGGCAGCAGATTCCCTCTGATCGGTGTCCAGGATGTTCCTGACCATCATTCCCAAGTCGTCTCAGCCACTGTGACGGTCACATGGCATAAATGGGACAGTCCCCACTGCAGTCACTTTGTTGGCCAACTCATGGCAGATGGCAATTTTCCTCCTCTGGCTGGTCCTGCAATTGGCAGCACCAAAGAGTGTCTCTGCATTTGCCACCACATTGTCCATGAGGGCAGTCAGTCAGGCTCCGTCAAAACAGCTTGCAAAGCCGGACCTCAGGCCCTCTTGATTTATCACTTCCTGGCATGTCTGCTGTGTGAGACGGCAGGCATTAACATGTTGAAAGCAAGGTTCAACGTACAGCCAAAAATACACAAGGAGTAACATTACATTTCACTTCATTTCTGTACTCTTCTTTGCCTTCCCCTCTAACCAAATTTGATTTCTAAATAAACAGATCGATGTTGCAAACAGTAATTCTCCCTCTTTCCCACTCCGCTCCCAAAAAAAGATATCCTGACCCTCTCCTCCTCCATTGTCCTTATCCTCCACCCCCCTTCTCTGTCTGTCTCAGGGTATTGGTAGTGACTTAGTGTTCACTAGTGGTCGAACTTATCTATTTTGTCAGCTGTATTGGATATTGCCCGGAGAAATGCTGCCTCTCTCTACTTTTCCAATTGTATGTTTTATCTCTGTATCTCTATTTCATCAGGAGTTGCATCTCTTGACTCTTTGGCCATATAGTGTGTGAGAAATGGGCACCATTATGTTTCTAAATGTGTTGACACCTCGAGTAGCATTGTTGTGAGATTTTCCATCTCGAAAAATGTCCAGTGCCTTTCGGACGCATTCTAAAAGGATTGGGTGGTGTGCCCATTTCCGGTTAACCACCAGCCATACCCTGGCTGCCAATGGCAGGTTTGTTGCCATGTGTGCAAGAGATTTCAATCTGTCTCCTTCCTCTACCCGGAACAGGGCCAGCATTTGGACAGAGTTCCCTTTCAGTTCAATCCAAATTTTTAATACATGCCAGCAACTCCTTCCAGAAAGTCTGGGCCAAGGAGGAGCTCTACCAGACATTCCAGTAGGAGGCCTCTTCTCTGCAGCTTCTCCAAGAAAATAGGCTTACATTAGGATACTTTCTTGCAAGCCTCTCAGGGAATTGCCACCTAACTAGTAGTTTGTAATTATGCTTCTTGTACTTCATCGCAATGGATTAATTTCTGGATCGCCTGCATACAATTTGACATTCCCCTGTGAACTCCCTATTCATGTCTCATTCTCAGAGTTGCCATGGTGGTATGTCGAGACCTCCATTTTTTAACATTAGAGCATAGTACATGTTAGACATGAAGCCCTATGAAGCCCTTTGTTTGTACTTGAGCATCTAATGTTTCTGGAGAGGTTGTTTACCCATTTTGAGTCTGTTATTACCACTTTCAGTTGTTGGTAAAGCAGTATTGAAATTCATCGTATCCCCAGAAAAGCTTCTAGTGTGTGTTTACTTCAGAATGTTCCCTTTCCCCTAGTTGCTCAGCCCTCACCTATCCACACATAGAAGCTGGAATCAGAGCGGGCCATACATTGTTTCTCTCATAGGGGGAGCCCATATGCAGCTAGGAGGCAATGGCCATGTGGATAACCCTACTATGTGTTGTCTTTGTCTCCATATTTCCCAGAGAACTTTCAATGTTGGATGATGTCATAATCTTCTTGGAAGTTGCTGAGGAGGGACCCACAGCCACTCTCCCACCATGAGCGTGGCAAGGACGGCATTTTCTATGTCTACCATTTCTTATCTGGGTTATTCCTTCAGTGATCAACCATCACTCTTAGTTGTGCTGCTCTATGATAGTCTTCTAAATTTGGAAGTTCTGTCCCCCTCCTTTGTTGGGCGTGTGAAGGACACTTAGGACATACTCAGGCTGTTTTGCTCTTCAAACCCCCCAGAAGAGAACTTGTTACTTCTCTAAGAAGGATCGTGGGTGCTTGTAGCATTTTGTAGAGAAATAAGAATCTTGGCTGTATATTCATTTTTATTGTGTTTAATCTTCATGCCCAGGACAATACCAGATTAGACCAGTGCGATAGGTCGCCTTTAATCTTCTTCCACATGTTTGGGAAAGTTAGCCTCATATAGATCACTTAGCGACTTTGTGATGCAAACTCCCAGATACTTCATAGACACATCTTCTCTACAAATACCAGCTACCTCCAGGGTCTCTAGTCATTCTTGGGAACATTGCATTCACCGGAGTGCAAGGGATTTGCTCAAGTTAACCTTAACAAGCGGTCGATTTCTGACAGGGGTGTAAGTAGGTTGGGGATAGAGCCAACGCGACTGTTGAGGTATTAAGCACATCATCGGCAAACAGAGCCAACTTGTAGTTTCCGACTCCCACTTTTATCCCTTCAATAGATCACTCTTCAAGCATGAATGCTGCCAAGTGTTCGATGAGGAGAGAAACAAGTAGTGAGGGGAGTAGATATCCCTGTCATGTGCCTCACTCTAAAAGGAATTCTTCTCATGGAACCCCTTTTACCATCACCATAGCTTTGTTTGTTTGTAAAGTGCTTTTAACCATGTTATCCACACCAGGCCTATCCCTGCTTTCATAAATACCACAAATAAGAATTGCCAGTTCATTTGGTCAAACGTTTTCTTCATATCTACTGATATTAAGACCGGATCAAATGCTATCATCCCTCACTGCTGCCATCAAGTCTAGGGTTTTCCTGAATGTTGTCTGTTCCTTGGCGGATATAGCCCACCTGGTCACTGTTCATCTGTTTAGTCTGAAGCCTGCTTAGTTTTTCAGCCACAAAACTCGTAAAAATCTTTGCATCCACATTCAAAAGGGACAAGGGCCTCCAGCTACTGCATAGATGCTTCTACTTATGGAAGTTAGGGATGACCACATTTCTGGCACTTAAAAAGGATTTCAGGGTTGTGTTTCCTTACAGAATGTAGTTGTACAACTTGGAGAGGAAGACTGACAAGACAGCCCTGTGTCTCTTGTAAAGCGATGGGGTGAATCCATCGTATTCAGGAGCTTACCCTATTTTCGAACCTCCACCCCATATGTCAAGGCATCTAGTGTTTCTCTTTCATTCGCTGGCAGGCTTGGGATGCTTTTACCCTCTACCTGGGTATCTGTCCCTTTTTGGGCAACCTTGCCTACTTCCAAATACAGTGTGTATTATCGAGCAAAATGTTGCGCTATTTCCTCTGGGTGTGTTAGGGGGGATCCGATTGGCACCTTTGATTTTATGAATAAATCTCTCTGCCCTTTGGGCTCTTAACCTTGCTGCGAGTAAAGAGTGGGCCTTCTGTACTCTTTCGTGCAATTTTTGTTTTAGGTACCTCAACCATCTTAACACCCTTGTGTTCCATAGATCTCTTGACTTGCATCTTTTATATGGTATCTCATCTAAGGAGGTGTCTTTTTCACCACCCACTTTTTATTTGTTCTTCCATACCTTGAATGGCCATCCTAAGTTGTATCTCCCGCATAAGACGCTCCCGCTTTCTACTCACCACTCTGCTGTCAGTAGACCTCCTGAATGTAGCTTTGGCGGTCTTCCATACTATGTGAAGGGAACTACCCCTGTGTCAGGATGGAAAAGAACAATTTAATATCCTTCCCGAATTTGTCTTAAAAGATTGCATCTCTGAAACAGTAGGTCATTACAGACCCATCTCGTGCCTCTCCTGGCATGCAGATGTAGGTCTAATGTAACATGCAGCATGTCATGGTCTGTCCACCCCATCACCGTTATGGTCCACTCTCTGATTGGGTAAGCTAGGTCTGCTTCTATTAAGGCATGGTCATTACGTGTGTTGGTTTAATGAGGTTGGGAGAGAAATGTATATGGACGATGTTCCTGATTAATCTCTCTCACCAATTTTTCTGGGGATCATTGATCATGTTGAAAAAACAAAACACAAATAAGTATGCCTTTTTTCCATGACATTACCAGAACCCGTTGCAGATGTTTGCTTGGTTATGGTTCAGACAGTACAGCTCTGTTTGTATCTTCCTGTCTGGTGATGAATAAATAAATAAATGTCATATCATATTCTTCCATCCTATATTCAAAAGACAGCGAGAATGGGAAGCCCTATCTGCATTTTACGTAATGCTCTGGTGACCATGTGGTCTACGGTTTACACCCTTTTCGCTTCGTTAACTTGACCGCTGACAAGCCTTGAAATATCCGGCCTTTGGTGTTTCCAACATTGAAGTCCCCTTTTATTCTCGACTTGGTTAGAATGTATGCTTTTTTGTCTGAAGTAATGACACTTTGTGAGGATCGATCTGGGCACTGTATGTTCTGTTTGCTAGTCGTTGTCAGGCTCTCTCAGCCACTCTGGTTAATTCAAGTCCTCATCATTATTGTTCGCTCCTTATTTTCTTCTGGTGTGGGTGTCCTCCACCGATTGCTTCCTCCTGCAATCCTGCACAGGTAGGCTCAGGACTCTCCGGTGGGGCTGGGCAGTTTGAAGCAGATGAGAGTGTATGTGTGTCCCCACTATTCAATCTGCGGCCTTGTGACTGCCTATTCTTGAGGTTGGTGGCGGGCACGGGCCACTGCAGCCAGTCCTTGTGGGAAACCTGCAGAATACCCTTCTGGATAGGGACCGGACAGAGCTCCCCACATCACTGGCCATGCCGGTGCACCTTTTGCCCCAAATGGATCATTCCCCATAGCTCTGGGACACCGTGGGGGGCTGTCTCCACTTATCCCTTCAATCTCATCCCCTCGCTTGTGCTTGACTCTTCAGTTTGTGGGTCGGGTCGTTATGCCAGGATGCAGCTCTGTCCCCCCTTCACATGTTCACTCGTAGATTTCTGATGTGAGGCTTGGGACACCACGGCTTGTTGAACCCTGCTGACTCCTAGCGGGACACCAAACCGGGGCGTTGCTCCCCTCTGTTCACTGGTTCTTCCATGGTCCTTCCAGGAGTGGCCTGTTGGGTCCTGGTTTGATGAGCTCTTGTGAGCTGCCTTGCCTAGCTGGAGCACTACCTAAACTTCTCCTCATGCTCCTCTCTGAGCCCCTGACAGAATCCCGAGGGGTCCCAAAGTGGTTTTCTCTTTTTTTGGGCTTTATCCCCCTTCGTTGCTGGATTTCGGGCGACTGGCCCACTGGTGGAAAGCGGTTACAGACCTTCGATTCTTCAATTTGTGGTCCAGCTACGACTGCATGTGGGTGTGCGCGGCAACAGGTTCTGTGAGGAGGACGAGGAGCCCACATGTTATGCTGCCATGTCGTCCACACCCCCTGGTGTTCTCTTTCAGTGGTTGAGAGGAGGATAAGTTTGAAAATCAGTTTAGCAGGATCCTGGTTTTAGTAACAGCTATCACAGAGTTTGGTGTGATGAGTTCAAAGTGGTCCATGAAAAACTGCTGAGGAATTGTGTTTACTAAAGGCCCACGGTGTGTTTGGTAAGGGGGTGAATGGTGGACAGATAGGTGGGGAGGAGGATAGGGGAGCAGGTTAGAGTAGATCTGGTTAGAGTGAATGGGATGGGAGGGAAAGGAGTGGCCAGGGTGCTTATTTGGAGGAGAATGAAGGATGGGAGCAAGAGGAGTGGTTGGATGGGTTGGAGTATTCAGAGGCCATGAGGGAAGGGGTGGGATAACGCAGAAAGGAGGAAGAGTATGATTGGAAGGAGCAATAGATATGCAGGGCTCATATGACACGTTTCTGGCAGGAAACTGTTCCTGCCTGGCATTTACCTGCCTTGTCACATCCATTATGCTCAGCCAAGCAGGAGCACTGACTATCAGCCCCCTTACAAATGCTGTTCTAAATCCTCTGCTTCCTTTCATAACTCTAGCTTTTTCTGGATGTCAACATTGCCTTCATGCATGTTGTCGGGATACTGGATACAGTTACGGGGGACCCTGCCTAGGGTCCCCGAGTAGCAGGCCTGCTTACAACGGAGACCTCAGGCAATGTTTGAAGGGTGTGTAATTCACGCCCGGCATGGGAGCACACAAAGGTACCTGCTCTTGCTGTTTCGGCTTTGCGTGTGGGCGTGTTGGGGGCGTTCTGGGCGCGACTTGCGAATACGGTTACTTTGTGCTGTTATTTCCATGAATACACGAGGCGCGCATATTTCTTTCTGCTAGCAGGCTCGTACAGTGTCCTTCTCGGTGTGCGGCCCTTGCAGAATTTCTGC
The DNA here is from genome assembly GCF_040938575.1 of Ambystoma mexicanum. Classification (NCBI taxonomy): domain Eukaryota; kingdom Metazoa; phylum Chordata; class Amphibia; order Caudata; family Ambystomatidae; genus Ambystoma; species Ambystoma mexicanum. The sequence goes on along the minus strand of NC_090921.1, from coordinate 515,404,494 downwards.
GCACTTTCCATGAATCAGGCCCTGTGACTTTAATTGAAACCTTTTTCTTCTTTGCTCTTCACTGTTGAAGAGACACTGCCCTTGTTGCCAGAGTTGAGGGGTGGAAGCGGTGGAGGAGCAAGAGCTGTGGCAACAGCATGACAGAAAGAGGAAAACCAACTAAGGAAGAGCAAAAGGAGATACGGCGAAATAAGGAGAGATAAAGGAAACACAGAGTCGCAGAAAGAAAAACAAGAGCAAAGCGATGGAAGAAAGACTAAAAGAAACAGACAAAGAGATAGTGAGGGAGAGGAAGAAAGAAACTGAAAAAGAAATCTTGAGAGTGTAGACTGATAAGAGAATAAGAACCTAGATCTAGAGAAGAACATATTTATTGAAAAATGAAGGTCAGAGGGCACAGTTCAACATTTCCACAGCACTGTCTTCTGCTGAAATGTTACCTGTGCTGTCTGCATGGGTGTGAGGCAAGTGTGCATTGTTCCGGCTTATGGTATGCCTGGACTGTTTATGTGAAGGAAGCATGCACAGCTCTTTGCAGCGCTGCACTTGTTCTGAGTGGGGGAAAACGAGCACTTCCGCTGGTTGCACTGTACCACTGTAAGAAAAACCTGCACTTTATACGTGAGGAAAGCTTGTCCTACTGTTGCCCCTGCTGTACTTTTATGAGTTTAGAAGGCTTTTATGAATTTAGAAGGCTTGTGCTGCTCCTGCCTGTGCTGTAACTGACCTGCATGAATGATAGAGGCCTGCACTGCTGATAAACCAGCAGTACCTCTTTGCCTGCAGCAATATAACACTACGATAAGTAAATACACTTGTCTGCGAGTGAAGAGCACTTTCCTGCTGTCTCCACAATTGGCAGAACTGTGTGAGGGATCTAGGGCTGGAATAAGAAGGATGTTGTGGATCAGGATTGGGCTGTATCCGCTAGTGTTTAATGAGTAGCTTGCCCAATTGGGAAATGGGGCGACTTTTTACCAGGCTGCATGCTATAAACAATAGATGGGACAGAGTTGGTCACATGTCAGGCTCTATCCAAGTTCAAAAGTCCTTTTGGAGGCACCAGCTTGCCAGGAGCTCTCCCAAGGCCCCTATGGGTCAGTTGGCCTTCTGGCACTCCCTGCCCCCTAGTATTCTGCAGGGTATGCCGGGGGTAGGACATCTATAAAGGATTTTACAGGGATATGGGTCGTATAACTCCCTGCAATGACTTTAATGAGAAAGTGCATGCACTTCTCAGTGGAACATATGCAATAAAAACTCTTGCACTTTCACGCAGGGACTTTTTAAGTGAGTGTATGATTATTTTCTTTGTTAGTTCTCAAAAAAACAAAACAAAATACAGCAAATGTTCTACATGGATTATATACAGATAATACAAGTCCTTATATGTAGGCTTTTTCAGAGAAAATACATGTTCTAATGTACACAACATTCTTAAAGGCTGAACAGGTACATCACATGAGGTACTTGAAAGGGGCGAACATGGGTTCCTTGCTGCAAACACTTGCATATGGACAGCTCAGTCCTAGTCTAGTGGGGCTTTATTTTTAGCTCGCTTTGTTTTGTTGGCTAGATAGACCTACATGCAGCACAGTTTTCAGCAGCAATCCCCAGCTTAACCTTCATTTAATATCTTCTATTCATGCTGCAGCTGAGGTTTTCACTGTCTTGCCACAATCAGCTCCTATATTCAAGCATCCATCATTTCCTAGAGGCATGGTCCTTTACGGCTCATCCCACCTTTCATTTTGGACCCGAAGGCCGTGATCGCCTGTCCTAGCTCTGTGTATGCGTTCATCGACTCAGAACAGCCATATATCTGAGGAAGGGGCTACGTTTGTATGTACACAGTTACCTTCCAGGGATGTCACTTCCAGTGAGCGCGCGCTATCTCTGACCTCATTGCGGTTGACATTGCAACCAAAGTCTGCCCTCCAATTTACCGCTCAGGAATTCGTAGAAGTTGATACCCATGATTCGGGAAGAAGGTGGCAGTGAAGTGATGAAAAGGGGGGGACGGGTTGGGAGCACCCCCAATTTGTGTGAATCAAAGGGGTAATTTAGAAAGGAGGGAACAACAAGGCGGCTTTGATTTCTTGGCTATCGTATGTAGTAGTTGAATTCTGTATCACACTTGACGTGGTGCTCACTGTCTCCATCTTCTATTTCGTTTGTGTACCGAAGGATGTTTTTCCCGCTAAAACTATGTCTATGAAGGCAGGAGAGTGCCACACGTGTCCTGCTCTTAGACTAGACCACCAACAAGGCTCTAGGACGTGAGGCCCCAGCCTGGTGCTGCACCTTCCCATGTTGTGAAGCCGCTAGAGCCTGGCTCCGGCAGCTCTCACTGTACCTCTCGCACTGATGATAAATGCCAAGGCCTTTTTGGGGATGAAAGGGTTAGTTCCCTGTCCCAGTTAAAGCTGCCCCGAGTCCTGGAGATGGATCCTCGTCAGCAATTCTGGCGGCTGATAAATGTTTAATCACAATCCTTCATCAGGTTCAAATGCACTTTCAGAAGGGATCTCTGGCAGCGCACTAGTGGAGGAGGCGCGGGGTGGGGAGCGGGTCAAGGGACCATAGTGCAGTATTAAACATTGACAAGGTGCTCGTGCTATCCAGGGGCTATAGAAGGAACACAGTCAGGTTCTCGGATTCCCACAATGACCCTGATTCAGGGAGCTGCGGGCAAAATGGAATGCAAATCCCTGTTTTACACGCAAATAATTCCATGAATCAGGGCAAATGGGTGTGCAGTTGTATAGCAGCTGACGTTTGACGGGTTTGGGCTCATCAGGTTTAAATTGTCACGTGCCCTTGGTTAAAATTATCCCACAGAAGTTGGGATGGTAACATTCCCACCTACACGTGGGTATGCAAACTGCTACACTGGAAATTTGGCACTGTGACCCGCGCCCCCAAAAGAGGATTCCTGAGGGATTTGTGTTCCTGCAAAATCGGCCATTTTGATACCGACTTCAAACGAAGACACTTGCTGTTCAAACCTACTGGCGCCATGATTACAACACAGTATACACAGATACATTCATGTCATTGCCACATATATGTCTACTTATGTATATACATGTATGCGTACATCTATATATATATATACATGTCAACTTTTTAAAACCAAAACATGGAAGACATTTTCTTGCTCATTTAAAAAAAAATATATACATTTATAGCTCAGACTCGCTATTTTATAGTATTTATTTTTTTCAACACTTCCCTCTGTATTTATATATTTTTTTTAGTAATTGTATCTGTATTGCTCGACATTTATAATTTATTGTGTAAAAAAAATGTCATCTTGCGTTTCTTTTCCATTCATTCAAATTACACATTTTGCAATTTGATGCCTTTAATGGGAAGCTCAGAGAGCTGTGTTCTTGCGCTTCAATCCAAGATCATGTTTAACCTTAAAAAGAAATGGCTGCTCCTTATGCTGACGTGTTGAACATTGCTGTATCCCTTTAAACAACTTGAACGAGCAATACATTACTTTGTGCAGCCTCTCCATTGTGTTACTTGCCACTTCCATTGCCCTGCAAAGCATAGTCGGCAACCTGCCTAGCTAATCATGACACACACATTTTAACTTTATGCCTCTGTGTGCAAATACATATTGAAGGAAACAGAGTGATTTCCCTCTGCCCTCTTTACCAGGGGATTACGGTCTCCCATACAAGAAATGTTGAGCTAAACTCATGGCAGATTGTACATTTTAATGCAGACTTGTCTAGTCACGTTGGTACACAATTGATTGCAAATGACTGCTATTAACACTTTTGCAAGTGTGATGCCAGTTTTCACATCATTTCCACTTTATGATCACCCTTAAACACTTCATGACCTGATTATATTATTCCCACTTTGCACAGCCAGCCACATTCCATTATGCCCAGTTACCACATCATGGTCAGATTCCACTATATTCAGCACATCATGGCCAGATTGCATTACACTCAGCACAGCATGCCCACATTTGACACAGAGTGGTCAGTTTCTATCCAGCCCATCTAGCATAGCAAGTGCAGGTTCCACTGAACGAAGGTGACATGACTTTGCCAGATTCGATTTAGCTTAGCATGACAGCCAGAATCCAGTGCATCTAGTAGGTACCACTTGGACCGAGATCCTCTTGCCCAGTTGGTGCATTGTTGGCTGCAATTCCTCATTGTAACCAATTAGCAAATCGTCACCAGATTCCATTATGCACTTAGAGCAGCATGAACAAATTGCATTATGTCCAGTTACCACATTATGGGCAGTTTGTATTGAGCCCACTTGGCACATTAGGCTCAGATTTCATTGGGCCCAGTTAACAGAGCATATTCCGTTATCCATGATTAATAAATCAGGGCTCGTTTAAATTAGGTGTAACTAAAACGGCAAGCATAGAATCTATCATGCCCATTAAGCACAGCAGCCCCTTAGTTAATGGGCCTTGCACAATTTCAGCTGCCAGCATAATGGCCGGTATTGCCCAGGAGTCAGCGAGCCCATGGACGGGCCCTGATTGAGAACAAGAAAAACCCTGTTGGGCTTCTGAGTTAATTGAGTGCCAGTGCCCAGAATTGCCATCCGGCAGCCCTTATGTTTGGTGTCGGTGTCATTGCATTCCTCTTAACTGGGTGGTCTGGGGTATGTGGAAACTCAATTGAACTGTCACTTACATGCTAAAAGACCCTGCGATAGCTGTCAAGTCACGCTGCACTCTGATTCACACAGATCATGCGCAGAGAAATGATACGCTGGCCTTCTGAGCAAAACTACTGCACACTGTAATCATATAGGAATGCTATGGAGAGGTTTGGTCATACACAAAGCTGAGAACTTGGCAAGCCCAGTATGGGGCCGTTGCATACATTACTGACTGGTACTGAATAGTAGCATTGCTCCAACTATTCCAGGTCCTTACACATTGCGGTGTCCTGCCTCCAGAGTCTGGGCCCTGGCGCCCCCTGCTTAGGGGAGACTCTAAGAGCATACATAGATCCTTATTCCACCTGTTCATACCCCAGAAATCTTAGCCTGAAATGTTAACCCAGGTTGGGTGGAAGAAGAAGTAGGAATGGTGCAGGGAAGAGTAAGACTGAGTAATTGGATTACTGGTAAATAATCTTTGTATCACCACCTCGACCCCTCATGCCTGACCCATTTTTTACACGTTGATGAAACGAGAAGCAGTAAAAATAGAAAATAGTATGACAACATAATGCAGTGCAAAAATCATCAAACTCATTGATTTGTGTAACTTCAGGCAATAAAGTATGACACAACCACAGAGCCAACCAAAGGCCTTGGGGCACCAATTTGCAATTTGTAATGATTAGTAAGGGTGCTAGGAGATGCCCATGCTATGTCACTTACGGAGAACCCTTTGAAGTTGACCCATGCTGCCAATAGTTTAGACTCATGGGCCTTAAGCCTTCTCTGGAGGAAGGGAGACAACTGCTTCTTAGGTCATAGCAATGGGAGACCGTATCCATCTGCTAAGGGTAGCAATAGTCACTTATTTGCCCAAAACACTGGGACAGAATGTGAAAAAAGGTAATTGTGTATTGGAGCTCCAAAGTGTGGTCGATATAGATCCTTATGGCCCTACCTACACTTAGGTGATGAGGACTTGTGGGTCTTCACATCTCTCGGTGCGGGCGAGAGCCTCTTGCAAATGGAAATCTGTTGGGTCATTTGGTTTGAAGATGGGAGAGGGATGAAGAATACATTACTCTGAGACACATTTTAGGTACACATGTTTGATAGAAGAGAATCCAGTTTCACAATCCCATGAATGGAAGCTGTGGCATTCAGAAACATCCATTATTAGGATAATACACTCATGGACATTGATTTCAGGGGTTCATATTGAGGGGCCGACATGGCTTTGATAACAAGAGGGCAGTACCATGTGGAGCATGGAGAGTGAACCCAGTGATGGGGTAGGGGGGGATCTCTGAAATTTTTTTAGAAGGCACGCTACTAGAGTATTCACTTCAGAGATCGGGGGCCCATGTTGCTCAGAAGATCCTCAATTCTGCTAGCTGAAGTCTCACCGAAGACATTGCTAGCCCCAAAATAAGCCCATTTTGGAGAAATTGAACCATCCTAACCGGGTCACAAGAGAGAGGGTCAAGGCCAGTCTTGTGGCAAAAGCTTGAGAATGATTTCCAGTGACGTGCGTAGGGCTTAAAAGTAGAGGAGCGTTTCAAGCCGTGGCTGGCAATGGGAAAACTAGGGGTAAGCACCTCATCGTTCACTTCTGGCCTCTGAGCCACCAGGCTGTCAAGTGTAATCCTTTCAGTGTTGACAAGGGCAGATGTGGTTATCTGAACAGGTTGAGACCCAGATGAAGTGGTGTCTCATGACAGCCTGCACCGAGGAGGGAGATACTGAGCTAAGGGTGTCCAACCTTACGTTTTCCACCCCCAGGATATAGGAAGCCTCAATGGAACATAAACTGTTCTCTGCCAAACTCCAAAGTCTGTGTACAACTCACTTAAAGCATGATATAAAGGTCTTTGCCACTAATTTGCCAGTGCATATCATGTCTGCCTTCCCTCTGACTTCTGAGGCCATGGCACACAGGGCTTCCATAATGAGCGAGACCTTCTTGCAAGATTTCCCTTTTGATTCCTGGGACCATTTCCCCAGAGTGGAAAAGTGGTCCAAGGTCGCTCCCCAACCTTTCTGGCCGGTGTACATCATGAGAATCACTGGTTGGAGGGTCCCATGAGAATCGCTGCAGATTGTGAGAGTGCAGATGGCTGCCCTCTAACCACACTCCCACAGAGTTCCTCATGACCTGGGACCATTCTTTAGGGCACTCAGACCCTTTCAATGTAGTTCATCCAGGAGGCATTCTAGCCAATCGGTGGTTTACCAGTGGTTTGAGATGGAACCTTGGCCAGGGGACCACAACATCCATTGTGGCTGTGTAGCCCTGTACTATTCACCACGGATGTGCTATGGCACATTACCTCTTCAAGAGGGATGACAGTCTGTAGTGAAGCTTGGTTTCCCAAGAAAGGGGCAGTGACACTCTGCCCTCATTGATGGTGTCATGAAGACATCTTCAGGTACAGGAGATAGCCAAACTACTCCCCGAGGCTCTAACCAATATTCTTGTCCCCAGTCCATGTTATGACGATGCATGGATGATCCAATCTTCCAGGTACAGGTTATCCGATATTGCTCGGTTTTGAAGCAACTCCACCATGACAGCTAGAAACGTTGTGAACACTCTTGGGCCAGACCATAGGATGTAGGGAAGGATCAAGAAGTGGTAGTAGGGTGAGTCCAGCGCAACTCTCAGAAACGTCCTGTGTATCAGTAGGATCAGCATATCAAAGTATACCTCTTGGAGGTCGATGGTCCGCAATATAATCTCCTTTGAACATCATGGGATGACCCCCTGCAATGTCTCCATCTGAAAGTGTAGGTCTCTCATATTTTTTGAGCATCTTTAAATCTATAATGGGTCTCCATTCCCCTCAGGCCTTTGCCACTGGGAATTCTATCGAGTAAATATGATTTGCCTGCTGAGATCCCTTGTGCTGTAGATGATCTTGTCAGGTGCTCTTAGAGGGCACAGACAGGGCAGCAGCAGTGTGGAGGGGTCCCCAAAAGTCTTTTAAGCCATGTTGCGTATGCCAGGGGCAGCCGGGCACAATAGCAGCTGCATGGGGTCCCATAAAGGAAGTCCCAGACGAGTTGAGTATTCAAGAAGCGGCCCAGTGTTGACTACAACATCCCCAGTTCCTTTCAGCTAGGCAGCGTATGCTAGCAGTGTCCCGGGGATACATCATGTGTTCACCTTCGCAGGGGTCGGGCCCATCAACAGGCAGGCAACGCTCCCATTACCTGCTGGGGATGCCGCGTAATACCGAAATGGTGAGCTAGGTAGGCCGAAGCGATGAGTCCTCATCCTGGCCATGGGTCACCATGTGAAATAAGTCCTGGCCCACGCCAGTGTTTAGCACAGCATCTCTCCTGGCAATGGTGCACTCCTTATCCTAAACAGCAGGATCAACCAGGGAGCTTTAATGTTGGAGTTGTGCAGAGTGCCGTGTTAGACCGTTGGAAGAGTGGGCTGGGCAAACTTCAACTGTTTCAATGGTGCTCCTTTCGTGCCGCTTCTAAAGTCCCATGTTTCTGTTTCAAGGCCCCCCCCCCCCCCCCCCCGGACCCTCCATACAGGCCATGCATATGGGAACTCTTCCATTAATTTCTTTACCCACAGAGGGGTTGCCATTGCATCCATGATTGGGAGCTCCTGTATCCCCATATGGAGATCCTTCTTTGTAGGAGAATGTTGGATTGAGCTATGGGATTATCACTCTATTGAGCATTCTCCACTTCTGATGGCCAAGGCTCAGGCAACTTTGGCTTCCTCTTCCCGTATCTGCTGGAGTAGCAGTCAGGAAGCTGTTGAACCCGAGGAGGCGTCTGATTTGTCACTGATATGCTTGTGTCCACCCCAGTCTTAACATCTGATCTTCTGAGAGCCTTTGGGGTCTTGTAGGATGTCCTAGGTTGGTATCTGTAAATGTTCTTTGTCAAGGACATCCTGGGATTTGGTCAGATACAAAGAGCCCTGTCCTCTTGAGCCTGCTTCACCTTGTCATAGATCTGAGAGCCAAAGATCTTCTTACCATGGAAAAAAAGACAGAGTAGTATGAATACTAGTGAGGCTTCCCCAATACAGACCCTGATAAATAGTGTATCCTAGATGGACCTCCTGAGGTATCTTCCGGGGCGATTGCTCTAGTGAGGTCAAAGGATATATCAGAGTCCAGGATTACTTTTTTCCTGCATTTCTAGTAAGTCAGCACAGTCATTTCTCTCTTTTAGGAGGGTGATTAGCATCTTCAAGACATTGACTAGTGCCTGAGCCGGGAAGATTGAGGAAATGGCTGCTTTGTGCTCAGGATTTGATGCCCAACGTACTGTCTGTTTTCATCTACCTCTCTATATGGTCTGACCGGGGTGGTGACTAAGATATGGCCTGCAAATGAGGACAGGATAGAATTAACCTTCATTAGGTCTCGGTCCTCCAGACGGAAACTTTGAAGAGTATATATTTTGGTCCATTGCTTTGGGAGTGCTGACTCTCCACCCGTTGTAGGTGAGCCAAACCCAGTCCAATTAGGGCAGGAGTGCTCCCTCAGCTGCAACAGGCATCTGTGAGAGCGCTCCTGGGCTGGTTATGTTGAGGTCAAACTTGGGTGGACTACCGCAGCTGTGCATACCCAATGAGACTTGCCAGGCCAGGGGCATTGCGCTCCCTTCTTGGATGGTTCATTGGCTATGACGGCTTGAATACTGCACACTGTAAAATGTGTAGGGGGGTGCTCTTGCACCTCCCTGCAGGTATTACAGCACCGGACAGAGAGTTCTGACAGCTCAATGCCCAAGCCTGGAACTAGGACTCAGGGAGAGGTGTGTGATACACACCCTTCTTCCTTGTTCCTGTCTGAAGGCTGTTCCAGGCAGACCATCTCGACCAGCAGAAACATGAGTGGGAGACCAGAGATGAGACAACAAGCAGGTGAGCAAATAATATTTTATTAAAATCTGTGTATGTACATATGTATGCCGTTTGCATGTCTGCATGTGAGTTGTTTTTATGTGTTTTTGAATATGCACACATGTGTATGGATGTGTGTTTTTGTGAGTGCAGTGTGTATGTGCATGTTGGTGTATACATAGAGTACTTGCAGGAATGGGTGAGTGGGACTGGTGAATGTGCAAGTGAATGAATGTGGGTCAAGGTCCAAGGGAGTGAATGAATGAAGGTGAATGGTGACAGCACACATGAAATAATTCATGTAAATGATTGAATGAGTGAACATGAATGAATGAGAATGAATGGTGAAGCTTCGAGTGAATGAATGGGGTGGATGCATGATGAGTTAAAAATACTAGCACATACAGCAAGGAGATTTTTACTTTAATGGCATTACAGGCTGAATGGGCATTGGCAAAAGTAAACATTAGTGCATTGTATCATGGCTATACTGTATTATAATGGTGAAGTCAGTATGGACATATGTTCTTACTGTGGCATGCCATTTTTCATAGCATATGGGCAAATACAGCATGAGTGTTCCTATGCGGGCATACTGGCCTGCACTGTTGCAACAAGTATATTCATGTTTTCTTACAGTGACATAATCTTTTTACTGGCATTATGGGCAAAGTCAACATGATGAGTATGCTTGTGTACGAGCACGATACAAATAAAATATCATATTATATCATATCTAGGGATACTGACCCACAATGGCACAGCCATTCTAATATGTTTTATTGCAGTTTCATACCATTTTTATTTGCCTTATCGGAAAAGCTGAAATGATGAGTGTTTGGATGTGGCCTATACTAGTGCTTTATATACTATGCCTATGACACTTTTAAGAACCCTAAGTTCAGATTTAGGAATGTCAACATAGCGAGGAAAGGTTTAGCTGTATCCTCTGCTGGAGTGGGTGCTTCACATCCTGTTGGTTGTGGTTGTTCAGTTGGTGGGTGAACATCTCCTCGACTATCGCCTCCTTGAGGGATGTTCTTGCTACTTCTAATCCTAGCCAAGGCCCTTGTTGGCAGAGGGATGGGTGGGAGAGGTAGCCTCAGTGGTGTTTACTGTTTCAGTGTTCATTGTACTTATTTCAGCTGTTGAGATTGTAATAGAGTAGGTTCTGTAGGAACAATGGGTCCATCATTATGGTTCGGGGTTCCCTGAGTAAGAACTGGGGTCCTCTTCCTCTGAAGCCTCTTCTGGTGGAAGCTAGATTGGGGCCAATGTTTCCGATTGGTCCTTCTGTCACTCCTATGTGCGTTAGATTCTCGCTAAACGTTTTTGGTCGCAAGTGATGCGATGCACTAAGGTATCTTATCACTTTCACCAAAAAAGGAGCAACCCAATCCACAAATGACATCTGAATGTGTACAACTCATATGTGCCCATTCACATGCCCTTTTTCACTCCTTTCACCCCATTGCGCCAATCAGGCGCTTCTGCACATTTAAAAGTGCATCCTGAATTCCCTAACAGTATGCACTTTTAAATCATTGGAATCCCATGAACCGCCGCAGCCCACGCAGTGCGAGGGGCTCTGCCACCCCATCTCTGATGGGGGACCTTGGACTTCAAAAGGAAATCATTTCTTTTTTAAGTCACTCTGATTTCAGAAATACAATATTTCCATTATGTTTTTCCGTAACAGAAGTATTATCTTTTTGAAGTAAGGAAATGGATGGAGGACTTAAGCTCTTATGCTTTTCACATGACAGGAACCAGGTTGCTGCAGCGTGGGGTGCGGAGCCAGAGGCCTGCCATCTGCCTGCAGAACAGTCCCTCGCAGAGACGGATTTGCTGAAAAAGGTTGGAAACGCTTATTTTTGTGAATGTCTGTGTGTGCATACATGCAAGGGTGTGTGTATATGTATATTTTGTAATGTGTGTGAATGAGTGAGTGTATGATGTATGGATGGCTGGGTGGGCTTGTGTGTGAGTGTATAGTGAATTGGTGGCTGGGTGTGAGTGAATGGGTGTACCTGTAAATGAGTGAGTGAATGGTGTGTGAATGTGTGTGTGTTTGTGTTTAATGGTGGGCTGAGAAGCTGCTTTTGGGGTTTGGAGGTAGGAGGGAGAGGGAACGTGTGAGGATCTGGGGGTGCACTAAAACATAATTTTAATGGGCAACCATGATAAAGCAGGTATGTTATGTATTATTAGTGGCTAGACTCCCATATTGGGCAGCCAGTCTAGCCTTCTCTTACTCAGGCATGACATCTTTTAATGAACATCTATGTTTAACCAAGCATGATATGTGCATTTACTTGGCTAGACTGGCATTTTGAGGCAACCTGTTTTCTAATTGTGGCATGACATTTTGAATGGCAAAGCCAACTGGAGTGTGTCCTTAAGTGGCGTAATGCTATATATTGGCAAAGCCAGTCTGGACATGTTTTCTTATTGTGATTCGCATTATAAGATTGGCATTATGTGGAAATCTTACAAAGCTTAGCACTGAGTGAAGAAACGCTACTAGCAAACCCTGATCACATAAAGAAGAAACTATTTGATCTGGATTGGATATCTACAGAGGAACGTACCCGTACCATGAAAAGCGGTGGAAAAAGATGCAAAGACAGCAGGAAGAGAGGAGAAACACCCAGATATCTGAACAAATTCCCCTCGCCAATCTTGAGACATGAATTTATGAGATCCTGTTTTAACCTGTACCCGACAAGGGAAGTAATGGAGAGACGTAAACCACCTAGTATTCGAAACTACACATATAGATTTTGTCCTGAGATAATTGAAATCTTTGCCCACTTTAAAACCGAATGTCTGGCCCTGAATGATTTAAGAACTAAACACCTGGGAACATTGTTTGTACAGCCAGCAATATTGCCAATTGACGAACGCCGGGACCGCCTCAATCAAGGGAGGAGAACAACTGAAATTCTAGCACTGTTGGCAATTGTAAAGGAAATCTTTGGCAAAAGCACGGAGGAAGAAGAGGCTCCCACGTACTCTGTTGGAGTATAGAAAGGCAAATTCTAGACTGAACAAAACTGACATTACCTGGCTTTTATCCGAAATTTTAAAGGGATCACTGTTTCCTTTCCTTTCTCTTTCCAATAAGTGAGTGGCTGGTGGGTGAATGGGTATAAATATGTGTGTGCAATGCTGGACTCCAGGCAAGGGGTACTGCAGCATGGGCATTTTCTTACATGTTTTACTGGTATTTTAGGGCAAAGCCAACATAATGAATGTTATTATATGGAGGAAGGTTTGGGGCGGAGGGGTTATACAACAATGGGGCAGGCAGACTGGATATTGTCTTTCTTTGGCATCTCATTTTTACTCACATAAGGGGTAAAGCCAACATGAGGAGTGTTCTTAGATGATTGGCGGTAGTATACGGGCAGCCAAACACGGAAATTGTATCCTCACTGAAGCATTGCATGTATTACTGGCATTGAGGGTAAAGTCAACATGAGTATTCGTACATGATAGTGCGGGGGTTTGGCAAGCATTTGTGCAGCAATAACATGTTGTTCTTCTTGTGGCAGGAGAGTTTTACTGGCATTAATGGCAAAGCCAACAAGAAAATGTTTGTACATGGGGATACTGGCATACACAACATGAACATTTTTCTTATGGTATCATTATTGTGCATAATATCACTGGCCATGCAGAGAGTTGGCTGGTACATTTGGGTGTCAGAACTCAGGAGCCAGGCGCTGTCCCCTTATTTCTATGCTAGATGAAAGATTTAAGGTTTGATTAAAACACATACTACCATCTTTCACCTACTGCAGTGCATGGCGTGTTCTTGCAGCAGAATGATCATCATGCACATTTCACATGCATGGTGGTCCAGGCCTGCCCGAAGTGTGGTGCAGTATTGTGCTTTTCATTGCCGAGCTTGGGGGGGTGACGGAGGTGTCCTGCAAGCCATGCATTTTTTGCTACGTCACTGTTTTAAATGCACAGAAAATTAAAAGTCATGCACCTATTTGGAATAGGTGCAGTGGGTGGGCATTGCATGACAGGTCTATCTGACCCTGCCTTACATATGCATTTGAATGTGACAGCAGAGGTCTGAACCACAACTGTCTCACTTGCATTTTATTTTTGGATCACATTTTACACTGACATGTAAGGGCCCATCACAGTGCAGTGAAGGAGCCTGTAAAACATTAATGTGGGCAGAGCAATCGCGACACTCAAGGGATCTGGCCAGCGCATCATTTGCGCAACATCTCAGCCCCCTAGAAATTTGCAAGTTACCTTTGAGAATATCTGCTCAATTCCAAAACTGGGGCATCTAAAAAAGTCACATCCTCTGCTCTATTTTTATATGCCCCATTTTGTGAGTATCTGGCCCAAAATCTAAACTTTAAAAAAGTGTATAAATTGTCACAATATGAGGGGGAAAGGAGAGAGAGGGGGAAAGGATGGTAGGATAGGCCAGATGTGGAGTGATGGGCAAGAAAGCGAGGGAGAGCAGTGGACCAGAGAGGGAATTAGCGAGCAAGAGAGCAGAGTGGGAGCAGCGGGCCAGAAAGCAGAGAGCGAGTGGTGGGCCAAAAAGCAGAGAGAAGGTAGAGGACCAATAAGCAGAGGGAGCGGCGGTGAGTGGTGGGTCAGAAAGAATAGAACAAACAGTTGTCCGGAAAGAGGCAGCAAGCTGCAGATTGGGAGAAAGCATGGGGAAAGAGTGTGATAGAAGGGAGAAAGGATGCAAGATGCGGAAGAGCAATAAAGAAGCAAGTACTATAAACTGCAGTAGGATCTGGGGAGCGTGAAGTGTGAGCTGGGAGCATGGTTGGGAGGTGGTGGGGACCGGAGAGTGTTAGTTGTTAATCAGCAGTTTAATAGAGCACGTGAGTATGCACATGATTGAGAGGGTTTGGAGTGTAAGTTGTGATAGGGAATTGGTAGGTGTGAGTGGTGTTGGAAAATGGGGTGTGTGGGTGCTTGTGTCATGAACTTCAGAACATGCCCCTTTTGGACCTCCTGGTCCTTGTCTCAATGGGGATTGCATTCCCTAATACTCCCAACATGGTCGCCCAGCGCTAAGACCCTTTCTCGCTCCATGCGCTGGACGTAACGTACTCTATTTATTGACCACGCCTTCCGCGGCTCTGCGCGTCTCAATGCTATTGCAAGTAGCCATTAGACGTGTGATCCGTAGCTCGCTGTATTCTTTCTCTGTCCTTGTGCACCTACCCGCTCCCTGCCCCTTCCTTTCTTCCTGTTTCCTGGACTCGTGTGCTAGTTGCACTCATCCTAGATTTATGGGATTCCTGCATTCCGCGTTCCCGGAACTGAACGCGCCCTGGAGTCGGAAGAGACTCGAGCAGCCTTAGTTAAAACCAGGACTCTCCCACAAGAAGGCAGCGACCAAGGACACCATCAAAGAACGGACCCAGGTGAGAAGGGGGGAACTCCTTGACAGCTTGAGGGATTGGAGAAAATCGAAGGAGACTTTTTCACCATCACAACTGATAATGATCAATAAGGTTAGTAATATTAAATAGGCAAGCACATTAAACCATATAAATAGAGCAAAGCAAACACGGTTCTGTCAAGCCAGGGTCATCTGGGACGCTTCCTATTAAATTGATACAAAAGGTGCAAATAATGAAAATCTGGCTCTTTTGTAGCCTCATTCCCCCCTTTTTCTTCTAACCCCCCCAAATAAATATTTAAAAATATATGTAGGATTTTATTTTAATTCCCTTTGTTAGTATATGTTTCATTCTTATGTATGTTACTCCCCTATTCCACCCAACTCTTTCCATCCCCCAAAACGGCCCTTTTAAGGGCCACCCTATACATTACCAAAATAGATAATATTGAACACAGACTGCAAAAATATATTAAAATATCTATTGTTATTTATTTTATGCAGTTTCAGTACTCAAAATTCCCAATTGTTACCTGTTATCACAGTTAACACCCAGGCATCATACTAATTCACTGTGGAGGCGATGATTTGGAGAATGTACGAGGGGTGTCCCTTACATTAATGATGAAACAATACATGGGAAAACTAATGGAACTATTTCCTCACACCATCTTTATCTTTTCCATTCTCGCTCAGAGGCAAAAATGGAGATGGACCAACAGATTTAATGGTCAAATTGAGTAATCCAGAGAAATGTTAATAAAGCAGTTTCCACCATTCATGACAGACCACAACCAATTATGAATTGCGAACAATAAAATACAGTTCTACATGGCCAATTTCTATAGACATGATGGAGTACACCTAACCCGATGAAGCAAAAGCAGTGTTCCTTCATAACATCAAAACAGTACTCCTAATGTGATAACATTCTACAGTCAGTGTAGCTTAAAACAATCCTTTAAGGACTATTTATCATATAAACAATACACAAATACAATAAATAATAACAAAATATTTATTTTTTTATAGCCGCGGCTACAGTTTATTGACTTTTATCATAACCACAGTTACAACAAGTCTGTTGACAAGGGACTGACTTCAAGTTTTATACTACAATCCAACATAAATGATCAATACAGAACAACACTACTCATGCACTTACGTAAAGTAAATTAAAAATAAGAAACCATAGACAAATACTTAACAGTAAACTTATTTAAATTCTCTTTGTTATATGTTTCATCATTATGTATTTTCCTCCTATTCCACCCCCTCTTTAGATCCCCCAAAATGCCCCAAACAAGGTTTCAAAACTTAAAGAAAAAGCAAAAAAAAAGCTGCTTTCACCCAATAATTTTCCAATAGAGAAAGAGATGCATCTATTGAACACAAGTAGCGTTAACAACGCTTAACGGATTTGCACCAAATAAGAAACAACTTTGGCACAAAGCATTGCAGATGTGCCATTACTTGGTTTGTGGTAAGACTGTGCAGTATTTTTGAAATTATTTGACAGAGAAAAGGGTGCCCCAGTTAAAAAAAAAAAATGTGTTATAATCTCCCATGATGCATAGCATCGGTAAGACATTTCAGAAATGGAAACCTGCCAAATATTTTCATCATTGTAAGCGCTTTATGCAGTAATCCCAAGGGAAACTGAAAATGAAAAGTACTCAAAATGATATTTGTATGAGGGAAATGGGTGGTTTTATGGTAGGGCAGAGGTAGGGAGGGAGAAAGAGAATCTTGTGTGCAGTGGAAGAGTTAGGGGTGGGCTGGAAACCCATTTTAATCAGAATCCTTTTTTCTTACCGGGATTTTCCTACTGGGATTCCACGGTACTCCCACGGAAATGTTGCAATATGCACTCGAAAAATAACAATGCGTCACATGAGCTGGCGCTGAAAGGAGGTTATAGGTCAGACTGAGGGAAGATTTGGAGGACTAACAACAGAGGGACGGATGTAGAAAGGAAGAGGGGGTACATGGAGAGCATCAGTGGGGATGGGGAAGACTTTTAAACTGTCAAGCATTTTCCCATTCCTGCATTATACGGAAAATGATGCATTACCACATGTTGGAGTACCATTAAGGTGTTGTCTTAACGCAACAGAACCCTTGTAATTCAGCAAGTGTTGGAAAAAAAGCCACCTTAACTCTGAGACCCTTGTTGCACTGCCCATGAGAACACTAATGATCTCAGAGATGACATCATGTATGACATCACTTATTGCATCAGAGCTGACATCACTGGAAACTACAGCATACTGAATGTTTTACACTAACAGATCGAGTCTCATGATATCTTAAGTGAGGCCATCAGTGTTGTCATCTGTGATGTCACCATTGGACCCATTCAGACATACACCCTGCCCCGTCGAGGCACATAAATCAGCTACGGGGCTTGTTCTGCGCCCAGGCCCATTAGCCATTTTTGTCCCCATAGCATGTCAATAGGCCACTGGGCATGGACACTTGGCCGGCCAACCACAGGAACCTAAATAGACACTGGGCCTGGCCTGCTGCTCTGCCCAACTACTATTTTATCCCATTAGTGCCTCAATGGGTATCTTAACTCTCCGTTCCCAGGCACTACACATACGCCCAAAGAATACATTTGTCATATGCCTTGAAATAGTCCAGTACATTTTGTATTCTGATGCATAGTTTCCCATGTTTTCCAATTTCATGTCATCAATTTGCTCTAGTTTTCAGTAATGTCATTAATTATGTAGTAAATTATGTAATAAGTAACATCATCACTGATGTCAACTGTGGTGTCATCAATGCACTCATGGGCTGAGCAATGGGGGTCACAGACATTAGGTGACATCATTTCCAACAGTTGCTGAATTTGAAGGGTTTTGTTGCATTAAACCATCACCTTAGCGTCACTTTAGCAAACATTTTTATTTGAATTTAAAGGGTTTTGCTGTGTTGTACTGCTTTAACTTAACTGTATTTTAACTAACCTTATTTCACTGAATTCTTCAGGATTTTGCTACATCTGACAACATTTGTAGTACTAAATTTATCAAATGCTTCTGACCTACGTATCATGGAATTTCACCCCCAATACTAATTCACAACATTGACTTTAAGTATAAAGTAGTTAATATCAGGAGAATTCCATATTTACAGTGAGGGCCCTATTCTCATGTGGGTGTTAAGTACCGAAAAGGACATTAAAAGGCTTAATGAGTTTTTAGGCACTTAAGACCGATTCTGAAGGTGGTGTATTCTTCCGAAGTTGGATGGAATGCGCCACTTTCTGACTACATGTGGCAGTTGCTAGGATGGGTTGGAAACCAACCTAGCAACCGTCACATTCGTAAACTGGATTTTTGGAAGCCTATTCTTGTGGCACTCCTCCAGTTTAATATGTGTGCTAAACTAGCGCACATTTATGGTACCCTTTGGGTGCCATTAAGCTGGAGGAGTGCCACAAGAAGCCTTGTTTGATGTAAATGGAAGTGTCCATACACCCGTGTTGTATATGGACACTTTCATGTACATCCTGCAATGTTGAAGCTGCTCGCTTTGGTGTAAATGAAAGTGTTCATATACACTGCACAAGTGTATATGAACACTTTCATTTACACCAAAGCGAGCAGCTTCAACGTTGCGGGATGCAACGTTGAAGCTGCTTGCTTTAAATGAAAGTGTTCATATACACTGCACGGGCAGGATGCAACGTTGAAGCTGCTCGCTTTAAATGAAAGTGTTCATATAAAATGAAAGTGTTCATATACAGGACACGGGTGTATATAAACACTTTCCTATACACCAAAGCAAGCAGTTTCAACATCCTGCAATGTTGAAGCTGCTCACTTTGGTGTATTGGAACTGTGTTCTCGGCAGCATTTTTGTAAAATAACAAATATATCGTTATTTTACAAAAATGCTGCTGAGATTGGATTGTGCCCGTAACCCTTTCAAACAGGCACAATCCACATAAATCACTGTTGTGCTCTACGAGGACACCCAGGCTCACTTGAGAATAGCAGTGGAGCCTGGGCGTCCTCTTTTGGCGCAGTGAATCGTGCTGTTTAGCACCTTCACTGCGCCAAGATGAGAATATGTGGGTCAGACCTGCCGGGCACAGAAACTCTGCCAGGCAGACTCATAGTGTGCCGATCCGGTAAAAACAGTGCCTGTAGCCTTAGCGGCACTGTTGTTAACAGACCGTCACCCTTGTAATGAGGCCCAGTGTCCCATTTTTAGATTTCAGACATATTTGCATATGTTTGTATTTCCTGTAACACCTTACCAATAGACCTACACTCTGGAGTTCTGTTTTTCTACAAAACAAGTCTACGTGCATGTGTTTATACTGAGTCATTGACCCTCATTACAAGTTTCCCTGTATGATACCGGGAAACTGGTCTAATATTAGGAGTGCCTGATATCACAGTATTTATTACTGGGATATTCCAGGTGCCACAACGGTGGGAAATCCCCATTCTGTGGTGTGCCATAGGACTACATGGAGGTAATTCTGGCATTTTTCAAACATGTATTTCCACAGTACGGTAAAAGTGCCGGTAATGGGTTTACCAGCACTTTTAAAGGCATTTTTAGCGCACCAGGGAAATTGTAATGACCCCTATAATGTCCTATTTTTAGTTAACTTTGCTAGTGTATTTATGTATGTTTGTAGTTCGCATTACGGATACACATAGACCATAAGAGTTCTACTGTTCTACGATAGGACACTAGCCGCAATCGTCTCTGATGAGACAGTATGTCTGATTTTTAGTTTTGCTATTCTTAAATGTTTTCAAACATATTTTCATAAGTTATTTTCATCACACATTGCCAATAGAGATACACTACAAGAATTCTGCACATGTCATAAGAAAGTATAAATAATGTTTTAACCTTCTCACACCTTACAAATACCTACGTACTTTGTATCTATCAATCTATCTAGATCTCTCTTCTATCTATCCCTACTCTTTCCACCTGGGTTGTGGACATGATGGTCCCTGAATCTCATCCACTTCTGGGCCCTGACTTTGCTCTCGGGTGAATCACCTGATCTTTACTCTCCAGCTTTCACCCTCCTTCTCCTCTTCCTGTTCTCATTCCTGTTTTAGTTCTTATTCCACAAAAATATAACACTAATGCAGAGAAACAACTGATTTAGAGATCCATCAATATTCCTTTGTGTAGGGCTATACATATATATTGCAGCCACTATCTTTCTGGATTTTTTCTAAATCTCACGCACAAATGTGCAGAACATGAAAGGAACTCAGTTATTCCAGATCAATGCCAGCCCCATTTCTATCACCACAGGGAGTGGATGCTCCTGTGAGAACGGCTGACCTCACTTACGTGTTGTCAGCAATTAGAAGAACTTCAAAACTACTTTTTACACAACCTTTGCACACTCCATGCTGCTAGGCCGGCAGGGCTTAATTGAAAGCATGGGGGAGCCCTTAGAAAAAAACAGCTTTTCCTTCTTAACAATAAATACAGATTAAAAACAGATTGTCAGTTCTATTTATGTGTAAAAATCAGTACAAACCTAAACCAAGGAGTCTTATGTATAAATAGGCTTTCCAGTTTACAGTTGAATCCGATAAACCCTGGGGGAAAAAAACACTGGGAGAAAAAGTGTTTACTCAGTTTAAAGTGAAAAACACAGTTTCCCATCCCGCTTCCAGTGGTGCTTTAGTGTGAGCAAAGATGGGAGGAAGTGTTGGGGAGGAGGGGGTGAAGAGGTGGTTGGAGAGGGGTCCCGGCATACAATAGGGACGTGCCCTATCACCCTCCTCCATCCAGTATGCATATATGTCTTCTCCCATTCCTTCCGCTCCTGCCCCCTAACCTCATTCACCAACACTGGATATTCTATATCACATGGTTTTCTTTGTAACTGGCTTTTCTGAGGAATTGTAGACCAAGTTGAGCCATTTTGCTCACTGCCGATTCAAATCTCAAAATTGGCCACAATTCCTTAAAATAGCTCTTGACTACTGATACACATTTTAACATGGATTTTTCAGTGCCTCTATGTGTGCCCCCTGTGATGCTGGAAATGCTTTTGGAAGGACAAGGCCTCATCATCCTTGTCCTGCAACTTCTCTGGATGTGTTTTCTATGTGTTTTCTGTACAGGAGTCCAGCTTGGACCCCTGGCAGTGCAGATCTTCGTCTTTACCTATTGGTAAACAGTACCCATGGGGTACCCTTAGCGCACCCATGGGGAAGGGTAAACCCTTTTACCTCTAGTATATGTTTTGGGGCACCTGTGTAGTGCCCTCAGAGCAGGGTATTGACTGATGGCAGCTACATACTGAC
The DNA here is from genome assembly GCF_040938575.1 of Ambystoma mexicanum. Taxonomy (NCBI): domain Eukaryota; kingdom Metazoa; phylum Chordata; class Amphibia; order Caudata; family Ambystomatidae; genus Ambystoma; species Ambystoma mexicanum. The sequence continues at coordinate 515,383,247 of NC_090921.1, read as the reverse complement.
AGCTTGGATTTGTTTGGGATACCCAGGCCGTGCCATAGGGATCAATGGATTCGTACACAAATGGAAGATGGCCACTGCAGCCACATGGTTTCTTTTGCCTTATCCCCTTGTTTCTCAAAGTCCAGAGAAGCCCTGGCTCTGACCACTTCCCCTAAATGGCTGTTGGATGGATGAACCATATATGGCTCTGGAGGCTGCCAATGCTAGCCTGGCCGGAGCCTTTGTAGGTACTGCGTGTTGTAGGTATACCCTTGGGGTGGGACCTGTATGAATGGAGTAAGGAGTCAAATCACATTCTGTGCTGAGGGTGTCTGATTTTGGTTGTGTGACACAATGCCTGAGCCAGTCCTGACTGAAACGGGAATGAATGCAGTGTGTGCTCTGAAGGGCTGGGGTGTTGCCCCAATCCACATCCTGTGTTGTGAGTGTCTGGTTTTGGGGAAATGGCCTGAATGCATTTGAGCCTGATTGGGTGCTGTCTGCATGAATGTACTTGGGTGTGATTGGCTGGCTGAGCGGGGTTCAGCCTGAGTGAATGGGGAGTGTTTAGTATACCAAAGGCCCTCACACTCACCTTCAGGTCAAAAGCTGAAACAAGAAACCTGACACAAGAAGCTGAAGTCATCTTAATTTTGTATCCTGGGTCCAGGTGGAGGAAGAAGTCTGCAGCTGCAACTCTTCAAGAAATCCAAGGGCTGCTTTGCTGACTCAAGGACTGAACCAGAGGGGACCTGGATGGGTGACCTCTTCCTGTAGCTATGAGGGGACATTGTGCAACTGCTGCTCTTCACCAAAGTGTCCTGAAGGGCAGTCCTGTGTGCCTGCCATCCAGAGAAGGGATCCTTGTGAGTGCAGAAGTGGAGTGCTCATACATTTTGAAGCCAAGAAGTCCATCTGTGTTATTCAGGATCTGGAGGAGTATTTGTGACCGCTGGAAGCCATGTTGCTGTGTATCACCCGGAAGAAGGGTTACCCTGGCATAGTGCTGCCTGACACCTGGAGTGGCCAAAGTACCTGATGAAATCTTCAAGTAGCACTGCAGTCATCTGCCTACTCTTCCGTGCCAAAGAAGAATCAGGGTAGCTGCCTGCAGAAGAGTGCCAGCCGGTGGGTTTCCCACTACCAATTCACAAAGAAAGTGTCCTAAGGGTCCAGCCTTGGGGAGAGTCTGCAGTCCAGTCCAGTCCAGTGGTTGAGTACAAGGCACCAGAGGTTATTCTGTCATCTGTGCCGTGGCTGCAGCATCTAAGAACTGAAAGGCATCCAACCATGAAATGCCGGAACCCGACACCTGCTTCTGCCACTGAAACCGTCACCAACGAAAGACATAAATGGCCACCAAAGGACTTATCTTCATCATCCAAGCCTTGTCGAGGTTCACATCAAATTCCATCTTCGTGGGACATCCACTGCCAGCATAGCAACCCAAAAAAACGAAGATCATCACGACAGACCTGCATTGCCGCCTTTCCAACACTGCTCGGTTCCTTTCTTGTGGTCAACACTGACATCCCAGAGACCCCTTCTTCCAAAGGGGTGGGAGTCCATCCGCGAGGGGTCTCATCGAGTAAAGCCAAGAAACTCCACCACGTCGCCTGCCAAGGCACCTATGGTACTGTGACGCGGAAGAGCATCTTTCATCCTTAGGATTCATCCAGTGGTCCCAGATTCAGCTTGGATCCTGTTCTCCTGTGGGGCTCCAAGTACTAAGGGGTAGTGGGATCTGTATGAGAAGCAGACTATTAATGAACATATGTGGGCAGGGCTAGACAATACAACATAAAGTACACCTAACCCTTCCTTACAGGTTGCCCAGGTGGGGGGATCGTCACACGGTAATGCCTTTTTGGTCTGAAAAATATAGCATTCTGCCAATGTTCTGAAAGTACCTGCATTTCCACATTAATGTTTGTTTGTTTGTGCATTTATATAGCGCTACAAAGCCTCAGGTATCTAAGGGCTGCTTATTCCCCACGGTGTGTGGTACTCATTTATTGACCTCGGAAGGATGAAAGGCTGAGTTTGGCCCTGCTGGGATTCGAACCTGCGTCAGCAGGCTCTGCACGGATGTCAAAGCTGTGCTATCTGACCGGCTAATGTCTATGAAGTTACAAAATGCTGAGTAATTCTAATGCTTTTTTTAATAACTTTCAGCAGTTGGTGTATTTTTACTGAATCTAAGAATACTGTGGTACCTCATAAAATTGTATATATTATTGACATTATTTGAATAGTGTTGCCTGAGTACAAAGTGTGTTATTTATTAGTATAGGATGAACTGACTTTATTTTACTTAATAAAAGAACTGTGTTACCACATCACATAGTGTGTGGACATTCCTTTGTAAGGAGCTTGCATACTCACTGTACCTAAGAACCAGCCTGCATTACCTCCCTTGTCTCTGCCTTGGTTTCTCAACCATAGCTACCATTAGAGAATCTTGGATGGGGTGCGCTGTGCTTCTAACCCAACTATATAGTGGACAGACGTACAGCTACCCCTCTCCAGTCTTTGTTTTTGTTTATGTATTGGACATTTATATGGTGCCCATACACAAGTGTATCCAGGCACTACAAGACAGGATGGGGGAAGGGGCACGTGAATAAAGACTAAACAAAAGACAGTTATATTGACCTTGTGACAAACCTACCGTGCAAGTGCTTGAGAAGGATGTAAGTGCTGAGGATGAGGGGGTAGAGGGAGAAGTACAGGAGTGGGTGCCACCAGGGAAGTGGGCAGGGAAGTGCTGGGGCGGCCAAGAGGGCAAGTGCCAGGGGAAAAAGGCGGGGAAGTGAGGATGAGTGCAGTGGGCAGGGTGGACCAAGGTGGGTTAGTCCGGGAAAGGGAGCCGAGGGCAAGTGCTGGCAAAGGATTACTGGTTAGGGATGATCTGGCCCCTGTATGACTCTGAAGGGACCAGTGCCCAGTCATAGCATCAGAGGGTGAGTTAGCATGGGAGGGGGAGAGGGAAGGAAGAGGAGAACATTGAAAGTTAAGGGAAGTTTCCAGAACTTTAGAAGATTCGACTCAAGTCAGAGGGGGAAGGGAGACCATTCCAGAGGGAGAAGCCGGATGCAGAAAGGGATCTACCTCCCACAATCTGCTTGGAGAAACCTTTGACCTTCATACAGAGAGTTGGAGCCAGCGGACTGAAGGACTTTGGTCGGGAGGTATTTAGGGAGAGAAAGCTGGATGTAAAGAGGTTCCAGGCCCCAGCCGGCATTGTGGATGATTAAGATGGTCTTGAATTTGATCCTTGCAGTCCCCGGGAGCCAGTGGAGAGATTTTAGGGCAGGAGAGATGCGGTCCATGAGCTTGAGGCCAAGGATAAGTCTTGCTGTCCTCTTCTGGATTAGTTGGAGGGGGTGAAGGGAGGAAAGAGGCAGATTGAGGAAGAGGCTGTTGCAGTAGTCAAGCCTAGAGAGAGACATTGAGCTTCTGGGGGAAGTTGAGGAAAGATAGAATGCCCCAGAGAAGGTGGAGCTGAAAGTTAGACTTCTTGGCAAGGTCCGTGATGTGTGGAGAGAAAGAGACATCGGAGTCAAAGATGATACCAAGGTTTTTTGCATCACAGATGGGTTAGGGGATTGGACCCTAGGAGCCTGGCCAGAGAGAAGGGGGGAAACAAGGAACAGGTGTCCAATTGAGTAGGTTTTCTGTCTTACTGGCATTAAGGCAGAGATTGTTGGCAGAGCACCATGCCTGAATAGCAGTCAGGTATTCAGGTATGAGGGAGGGGGAGGAGGTAGAAGATGGCAGCTTGAAGGAGAGCTGTGTGTCATCTGCATGACACTGGACATGAGGTGAGAAAGTGGAGGTCAGGTAGGCCAGGGAGGCCAGGTAGATGGGGAAGAGTCATAGCGATAGAATGGAGCCCTGGGGGATGCCACAGGTAGAGAGTGTGGTGGAGGAGAGAAAAGGACCCATTTGCACTTGGGAGGGTATGTTAGAAAGGAAGGAAGAAAGCCACGACAATGCTCTGTCCATGATGACTAGGATATCACAGAGATGGTTTATGACGATGGAGTGGTTGACAGTGCCAAAGGCAAAAGAGAGATCGGGGAGGATCAGAAGAGAGGGGGAGTTGGAGTTCAGGCTGGAGAGTCGATCTTCACGGGTGTTCAGGAGAGCGGTTTCCATGCCTCTGGCAGCCCTAAAACTGGACTGGTGATCGTGGAGGCAGCCAGCCAATTCGACTTGGAGGGTCAGTTGGGGGACGAACAGTTTCTCCATGAGTTTATCCCAGTAAGGGATGATGGAGATAGGGCTATAGTTAGCAGGGCAATAAGGGTCAGCAGATGGCTTCTTTAAGAGAGGGTGCATAAGAGAGTGCTTGAGGGGTTGGGGGAAGGAGCTAGTGACAAATGAGTAGTTACAGAGGTCAGCCAAGGCTGGAGCGAGAGAGGAAATGTTATCCTTGATGGTTCTGGAGGAACTGGGGAACACCTGTTTAGAGCAGACTTTCATAGAGTGGACAACTTTAGAGATACCATCTGTTGCAATGGGAGATAAAGAGGAGAGTTTGGGGGCTGGGGCAGGGGTGACTGAGAACCAAAAGAAGCCCTGTAAATAATTACTGGGAACCAAAAGGGGCCCTGGAACTCATTTTCAAAGTGGCCCCATATTACACATTTTCTGCAAGCTCAAGCCTTTTTTTTTGTATATGGTTTTATTAAACCTTTACAAAAGAATTTACAAACAGTAAAAAGGGAATACATTCACAATAATAATTCAAAATAGAATAATCAGCAGAGCAAGAAAATATCCACATAACATTTGTAGGGGAGGACTGGCCGCGAGGCCCTCCTCACCTGCAGCCTTCTCCCCAGGTGAGGACCATGACTCGGTGGCCGTCCCCTCATGCCACCCGGGCCCAGGTGGAGGAGGGGTCACCCGCCGACGACATTGCCCACACGTATCCGTTCCCTGCATATACCAAAATTCAGTAGGCCTAGAAGCCATCTTGTCTAGCAAACATGGCGTGAGTTCAGCACACTGTAACGAGGCCCCCACCTTTGGAGGGCCTTTCATGCATCTCTGCCACCGCAATAGCCCTGGTAGATCCGCTGCGAGCGCGTTCCCATGAGAAAGTCGGGTATGAGCTAACCCGAGATGCTAACACTGTAACATTTTATCGTTCACAATGTAATATTGCACCCCGCATGACCTGGTCCGCGAGGCCGGGGTGACGGGAAAAAAAAGCTGAAGCATCACTATCTGAAGAAAGTAGAAAATAATTCAAGTATTGGTATTAACGAACTACCTCGGTTTAAACAGATCCTGTAAACTGTGAATAAACCATAAAGATGTAACATTACATGATACCACCCCAGGTCTGGACTAGTGCTGCTATAACCACAGAGAAAGATGTCGACCAAATGTATAGCCTTTATCTGTATAAGTGTTCTTACAATTTTATGTAGAAACCTGAACTCATATATGTTTTCTTAATCACCTAAAGCAGCGAGCATCAATTTCTGTAGGTTATAACCTAGAACTACCTCGTGTAACGTCTAATGTACATAAAATAATCACACCATGTAGTAAATATAATGTTAGGTAATGAAAAGGTACTCGGACCGACTGTATTAAAGAAATGTGTAACGAAATTGAAATATATATGTGTGTTTAAATAACATCAAAATAAGGCGGAACATTATAAAAGTTCTGCATTCAAAAGTTAGCAACGCACGAGGAAAAAACCTCTGTGAATATATGCAAGGCCATTCTCCCTCCCACCCTACCAAGCCTGCCAGATAAAGAAGCTAAGGCCTGTGCCGCGCTCCCTCACCTCCCCCAACCAAGCTGGAGCCGCTTCAGAGAGTCAGAGGCCCCGGTACCGCACCCAAGGCCACAGCCCGCCACCTGTGTTATTTACAGCACGGTAATAAACCCACGTTTGAATCCACTGATCTACCAGCACCCTCTCGTAAATTCCACAACCCCCCCCCCTAGACCACCCCAAGAATCATGACCCCGTGCAAAGACGACCCCCATCACTGGGACAAGACACAGAGACCCATTTATGTAATAACGTCTAACGCGGCAGACAGACGTGTATCATTCGGCTCAGGCCCCAGAGCCCAGCCCCTCGACCTAAAATACCGGTCAATAGGACACAGGTAAATCTCACCCCAGCCGACAACCACCGGACCTCTCACGAGGTGCATTCCTCATGTGTTGCGTTTATTTTATAAGACAAACTGCTGAGCGATTTATTGATGAACTTAGATGTCGTTTCTTGAATAACTGCAGTGTGCATGGCCTAGGGCAAACGAGTTAGGAAAGGTATTCATCTTTGTCACAGGCTGCCCCAGCATACCAACACCGCTCGGATGACCTCAAGCTGGCCTGCCAGGCCCAACCCAACCCACGAGGCTGACCAGTGACGTCCTCACGCCAAGACCAACCACGCTGCAGCAACACCTATAGTTAGTCGACGCCACCCAATCCCAATTAACTTGTGCCCCCTATAGTGTGTAGGTTCTGATGACGTTTTTTGTATTAGAAATACGCCTGTCTTTGCTATTGTCAGACAGAGCGCTCTCGGAGGTTGCAGAGTTCTTTGCATGCCCTATTCTTTGGATAAACTCCCACTTACGCTCACCCGCACTCTGTCTTGGTCTTATTCCCACTACGGGAGAGTCCCTTATTGTCTCTCATTGCGGGGAGGATCGTGCTGAAATTGGGGGCGCTTCCTTTCAGTGGTGACCCCGATAGCGTGATATCTCCAAATTATTTTTCCTAACTCCTTTTTAACGACCCCCTTGTGGCACGAGAATCTCCGGTCGAGAAGGGATACGCACGGTGAGCCGGCTCCGGGAGGCTGCCCGCCAACGGCGACCGGCACAATAAGAAGTGCGCACTCAATGAGAAAGGGTACGGGATCCCGATTGGAAAAAAATCCCCTTTGAGTGCCGCTCGCCGGAGCCAGGGGCTGACCGTTGAGTTACCGGTGACACTGCCTGGACGGACCCAGTTTCGGAGACTATCGGTTCAAGACGGGCACGTGAGTACTGAGTGCGAGCGATCGTAAAGGGGAAGGGAGGGGAAATTATAACAGGAGAACGGGGACAGGTAGAGGAGAAGAATAACGGGGGTCTACTAAAGACGGGTCTTGAAACTTTCTTTATCTTTTCTTTGCATATGGCCATTAGGAGTAAGAAATAAGTGAAGTGGTAGAAGTGACGGAAACCTAGCTCCGAAAGGGGGTGGAAGGCGGCGCCGCATAGTGCTATCTAAACTAGTACTGGGAATATATGAAGAAGTAAGAAATAAGTTATTGGTGTCTGGCAAAGGGAGACACCGGGAATATTTTTTAGTGATTGCTACTCTCTCTATTTCTTTTTTCCATTCCACGGGGCAGGGGGAGAAAGCGAAAAGGGTATAAGGTAAATATACTTGTAGAAGAACTATAAAATAGGGAGCACATTTGTAGGAGTGGGGATTAAGTAGTGGCACGTACAGACGTGAACATAGTAACCTTAGCAGAAAAACAGGGACAGCTGGCCAGGGAGGAAAGGGAGGAAAGAAAAAAAAAAAAGACGAGGTGTGAGTGGAAAAACATTGTGAAGGGTGCGCGCACCGTGTGAGTGTTGGAGACGACCGGTTGACCGCGAGGTGGCGCCAGAGAGTGTTGACCATAACTAGTACTTGATCAGTTGCAAGTGAAATCACATGAGAGTGTATGGGAATGGGAAGGAGATGAGCTATGGTGAGTGAGAAAGGATTTGCGCAGTGAATAAAATTGGGTGATAATTTTTGAGACGTCCGCTCTTGTCTGTGCCATAAAGGTATACATACACATATCTACACCTAACTAAAAGTAAAGAAGGTGGACACGGCTGTGTTAGTGATTTAGAGGATGGGGGCCGAAACTCCCTTGTCACATATTTGTAAGAGCTTACCGGGATACGCTGAACGAATAAATAAATATCACGATCAATGGGTAACAGAATTGAAAGGGGAGGGTCTGCCCCAGATTTGGCCCGAGGGAGGGTCTTTTGACAAAAGCGTTCTTGATATGGTACGAGCATGCATTAGCCTCAAGTATAAGGGGAAACAATGGCAAATTAGGAAGGAGATATTAGACCTCTGGAGATTGTTTGAGGAAGTACCCCCACCCAAAGCTCCGGCACCAAATATTGATCTACCTTCCACCACAGATAATCCACTGATGATTCCAAGAGAGGAAAAGGAACAGCTACGTACAGAACAACCTGCGGAGGTGATTAGTTTGTACCCGATATTGCCTAAACCAGCCCCCGCAGCAGGATATAGCGACCCTACTTATGTGCCTCCCCCCACAACTGGTACACCACAAAGACCAACAGCCCCCCCGCCGTACGAAAGCACCAGAGAGCGCGCCCAGGGAAGCACACAGAGGGTGGATATAGAGAAGCTAACGAGTGACTTAGAGTCGAGGCTTACTGTGGCAAGGGATGAACTCTCAAGAATAAAAGACATATGTGAGCGCACGGCGTGCGCCCCTACACAATCAGGACGCACGTCTAGAGCGTCGAGCGAAAGTAGACAAATTGAGGAAGGATGGAAAAAGGGGGAAATACTGTTCAGAATTGAGGAAGAGCCGACACGAATAATAGAGGTAGGAGCAGTAGACGGGAGCATTGGTGATGTATCACGAGAGAGAGGGATCAGAGAGGACTTGTTATGTGATGTCAGAGGAGGGTTGGATGAGAGTGATAGGTTGAGTATGGCAGTAGGAGGGGAAAGCGAGGAGGTGGACGGTGCATGTTCGCTAGGAACTATAGACGACGAATGGATGGGACGACTAAGAAATAGGGTGGGGAAGATGGCGTCATTGGAGTCAGCAGCGACTAAGGAAAGGGAGGGTGCAACCGCAAAAGGGAAGTTACAACTTCCATTGATACACAGAGGGGGGGGGAGACCAAACTATATACCATGGGCTCAGATGGATAAGGCTAATTTAATGAAATTATTGCCCCAGCTGTCAGGAGGGGCGAGCAAGTGGATATATGCATTTGAGAAACATACCGCCGGCATACCGTTGGCAGTAGGAGATGTGAAAAGCCTACTAGTAACCGCAGTAGGAGATCAAGCGGACAGAGTATGGGCTAAGGCTGGTTTCCCGGCCGTGACGTTGGACTGTGATCGCCATGATGGGGCTTCCTTTAATACAGTACGAGCAAGGGTGTGGGACGCACTGCGGGAGACATTCCCAGATACCCCTGATTTACAGTCAGTAATGCAATGTACAATGAATGACGGGGAGGATGCTATGGATTACATTCTCCGGGTGCAGGAGATGTGGAGAGCGGAAACGGGCACGCCCTGGCACCAATCCACATCTCTATTTTATTTTATCATTAAGAGAGGGCTCCCAAAAGAGGTGCAGAAGGCACTCGATAAAATAGCGGGCGTTGAGGCAAAGGGGTGGCCAGAGATCCAAAGTATAATAGTGCACCATTGCAAAAGGATCAAAGAGAGAGAGAGGGAAGTAGCACAGAAAAGGTTGGCAGATGAGGCAAAGTTGGTACAATCAAAGCTAGTGAAGGTTGCAGCAGCGGTAGCAGGGCTCCCACTCATGAGGGAGGGAGACGAAGGAGAGGAGGGGCAAATAGCAATACAAGGAAGAATAGCAGCAAATTGGACAGGACAAGGACAACGACAGTGGACGGAGCAGGAGCAGAACGGAGGTCCAACGTGGCAAGAGTGGGCCCCAAGAGGGGGAAGAGGTGGGTACAGGGGCCGAAGAGGAGGACAAGGGTATGGAGGAATGGGAGGAAATGGGTGGCAGGGTCCCAGAGGTCCACAGGGGAGCTGCTGGAATTGTGGGAGATGGGGGCACTACTCAAGAGAGTGCAGGAGCAGACAAAACAACGGGTTCCAGGAGACAGAACAGTACGGTCACCCCCACCCAGGAAGCCCCTACGGCCTCCCCATGGGACAATACCAACAACCAGAAAATGTAGGACAAAGAAGTAACGCACAACTACACGGACATCAGTACAGAACACAAAACCACCCACAGAATAATGACAATATGCAATACACGCCAGGTAACACTTTCGCCACAGTAGCTAACGGAGCGCCTGCTCCCGCACCTTACAGCGGGGTGTCAGTAGTTTCGGGGAACATTTTTGATCAAGGGGGGGCAATGAGACACCCCGCATAGGACAGCCCACAGAGAGCACTTGCGTGTCCAGTACTATCTACGACCCACAATGCATCAGAGGAACCATTGATAGGAGCGCAGATAGGAGACAAGCAGTTCATATTCATGGTGGATTCGGGAGCGGAGAAATCATGCATTAGAGAGGGCCGGTTCCCGTTATCTAATAGAACGTTAGAGACGCAGGGGTTCTCTGGGGCTGTAATTGAAGTTCCTTACACAGAGGCATTGGATGTGACAGTGGGGGGTAAAACAGTGAAAGCACCCTTACTGTACTATGAACACTCTCCCATTAATTTGCTGGGGAGAGATCTCTTAAGCAAACTAAATATGACAATATCATTCACAGGGAGCGGTATCGTATGTTCGACGCCAGGCATATGCCCCCTCCGCATATTAGCAGTAATACACGGCCACACAATCATGCAAGAGATCAGAGGGTTACCAAGAAGCGAGGAGATGTTTGTTGAGGGCATGAGAACATTGGCTCTCATAGTACCAGAACTAAAAAGGATGGATTGGAGGATTCCAGCCGAATTCCTATTCCGCCCCATAGCAAGCCCCGACACTGCTCCCGGGTCAGTGCTATCGTTGGATTTGCACGCAGTACATGTGTCAGCAAACAGAATATGTGTGATTGGCGTTGACATGGAAGGATGTGAGTGGCGGACAGTACTGTGTACAAATGCAAATATCCCACTGAGGGAGCTCTCGGACGAGGAGCTATTTTCTGACACTGAGACAGATGGCGAAATAGTGATGGAACTAGCAATGCCGTGCGACATTGTAGTTACAGCCAGAAAAACTCAAGTTGAATTAATGGCAGTAGTAGGAGCACCACATGCATTTTTTGATGACGACATGAGGTTAGTACCCACTAACATATGGACAAATGGCCCCCATGATGTGGGGTTATTACATGGGGTTCAGCCTGTGGTAATAAAACTGAAACCGGGAGCAATTCTACCCCGGGTAAAACAATATCCATTGTCACGCGAAGCAGAAGAAGGGATCAGAGAGACACTAGATGCACTGCTAGCACAAGGAATAATAGTGCCCTCAAACTCCCCATGCAACACATGCATTTACCCGATTAAAAAGGCGAAGGGAGGTTCATGGAGGATGATACAAGATTTACGCCCACTCAATGATGTGATTCAGAAGGAGTTCCCTTTAGTCCCGAACCCGGCGACAATACTGTGCAACATTCCGAAAACGGCATCCCACTTCACAGTTATTGACTTAAAAAATGCATTTTTCTCGATTCCCTTAGCAGAAGAGAGCAGGTACTTAACAGCGTTTACACTAGGGGGGAGGAGGTTCGAACACTGCAGACTACCACAAGGATATTGCGAGAGCCCAAGCATATTCAACAGGGTACTACATGAAGATCTGGGGAATTTGTCTGTAGAAAGCACAGTGATTCAGTACGTTGATGATTTATTGATTTGTGCGCAAACTGAGGAAGAGTGTAGAAAGGACTCAATAACACTCCTTACATTATTGGCCAATAAAGGGTACAAGGTGGACAAGGGGAAGTTACAATACTGTCTGACAGAGGTCCTATACTTGGGACAGCTGATATCAAAGGATGGCAAGCGGATCATACCAGACAGGGCACAGGCGATTAGAGCAGTTGGGGAGCCCAAAACAGTAAAAGAGATGCAGAAATTTCTGGGTATGTGCAACTATTGCCGAGCATGGATATTGGATTATGCAGCATACACAAGGCCCTTGTTACAGGCACTAAAAGAGGCACAGCAGGAAAACAAACACATAGAATGGACAGAAGAGATGAACACAGCATTTAACTCACTAAAAGAGCTGATATCAAGCGCTCCAGTACTGGCAAATCCAGATTATGGGCGCAAATTCTTCTTATTTTCACACTGCAAAGGAACACTGATGACAGCAGTACTGACACAAAAGACATCGTTAGGGCACAAACCACTGGCTTACTATAGTGGCACCCTAGACGCAGTAATGCAAGGTCATTTCGCGTGCGAGCAATCCCTAGCTGCAGCCGCGTTCGCGATTGAGAAAAGTGCCACGATAGTGATGGGCTGTCCTGTGACACTGTTTGTGGAACACTCACTCTTTGCAATATTAGAGCGATCAAAGAGCACATTGACGACACAACGCGCCACAGCATATGAAATAATACTGTCCAGCGCAAACATCCACATAGTAAGATGTAAAACAGTGAACCCGGCCACATTCATCACAGAGGCGTGCACCGTAGAGGACATGCAGAACCACAACTGCGCTACATACACAGGTGACGAAGGTCAGGATCAAGTGATTTTTGAGAATGCTCTGAACGAGGGAGAGGTGTATTTCGTGGACGGGTCAGCATCAATAGACATGGAGACAGGAGAGAAACATGTGGGTATGGCAGTTGTACGATTAGAGGAAGATGAATACGAGACACTAGTGCAACACCGCCTCCCATCACACTATTCAGCCCAAGCAGCAGAACTAATAGCGCTAATAGAAGCATTGCATGCCGCCAAGGGGTGCGCAGTGACAATATATACCGACTCAGCATACATGACAACAACAGTACACGGCGGGTTGGCACGGTGGGGGCGGAGAGGGTTTCGACGAGCAGATGGAACACCGGTTCAGCATGCAGAATTATTGAAAGAACTGATTGAGGCCCTGCAAGACCCCACGGCAGTGGCCATCGTAAAATGCCAAGCCCACACCACAAATACAGATTTTATATCTTTGGGGAACGCGGCAGCAGACGCCGCTGCCAAAGAAGCTTCGTATTTACAGAAAGGTGAAGTAGGAGAGTACATGTTGCACCACACAGCAAGCCAAGAGGTCCCCACAGGATACAACATGATGCCCACACAGGAAATAATAGAGCTGCAAGAGGGAGCTAGTGCAGAAGAAAAATTGCTGTGGACTAAGAGGGGATGCAGCAAATCGCCGACTGATTTATTGTGGCGACAAAAAAGTTCAGGAAAAGCGGTAATGCCAGTTACATTGTTAGAAATAGCATTTCAACAACTACACTTTCCCGCACATAACGCAAAGCAACACATAATGGCGGACATACAAGAAGATTGGTTTGCACCTTGCCTCCATGAACACATCACAAGGCTGGCTTTAGAATGCACGACATGTCAGATTTACAACTCAGGTATGACATTGCGCACACTGAGAGGAACGATACCAAAACCAAATGGCCCATTCAGAGAGCTCCACATTGATTATGTAGACATGGGAGAAAGATGTAACGGGGCTCGCTACATGATTGTGGTTGTATGTCCATTTTCGAGGTGGGTGGAGGCAGGCCCCTGTGCGCGCCCTGATGCGAAGGGCGCCGCGAAGTTCCTAGTGCGGGAAGTATTCCCGCGCTGGGGGATTTGCGAAGTTATTCGCTCAGACAACGGCACGCATTTTGTTAATGAACTATTCAAGGAAGTGACTACGCTATTGGGAATAAAGCACAAATTATGTTCGATTTATCATCCTCAAAGTAATGGCGTAGTGGAAAAGATGAACGGTCTGTTAAAAAGCAGATTGTCAAAACTGTGTTTTTCCCTTAAAAAGACCTGGATGTACTGCCTGCCTTTGGCCCTGTTTGAGTTACGAAATCAGCCAAGTAAAGACCACCATTTGTCCCCGCATGAGATCGTCACGGGAAGGAGAATGCACACACCGCATTCGCCTCTCCGTGAACGTTCTGATGCACACAGAAGTGCAGCGATATTGGGAGAGGAGTTCACAGAGTACCTGAAAAAACTGACACGGGCAGCGCGCGTAATTGCGAAGCAACTAGCCCCCCCCTCTACAAGAGAGGAGGGGAACACAACAGAAACAGAGACACTGCCTGAAAAACCATTACAACTAATGCCTGGTGACCTTATATATGTCAGAAGTTTTGTGCGAAGGTGGAATGCGCCACGTTTCCATGGCCCTTATGAGGTAGTGTTTTGCACACCCACAGCAGTAAAGGTGAAGGGCCTACGATACTGGGTGCATTTGACAGACGTACGCAGAGCCTATAGCACCGTGGAAGGTGAGGTGCAGGACGAGGCACAGGCAACTGCGGACAATGAAGTTGTGCAGAATGAATGATGGGAATTTTGTGTGCATTAAGTGATGAACATTGAACGCGACTGGCGCACGACAAGTGTACTGAAATAAATATGTATATATATATATATATAATTTTGTACAACTTTTGAAGGTTTTTGTGGTTTTTTTTTTTTTTGGTTTTGGAGAAGTTTTTTTTTTTTTTCCTTCTCTCTCGACTTTCCTCTTTATATATGAAATAATGTACGGATAGTAATGATTGTAAAGTTACCTTGTCTGTGGACACACCCCCTCCCTCACCCACTCCCATACTTTGTCGAAAAAAATGTCACAACGTTATAAATGTTTACATGCTTGTACTTAATGCACTTTTATGTTTCAAACAGGATTTACTATGGCATCGAATGGGCAGCCTGCAACTAATAGATTTGTTAGATTTAGAGAAATGTTAGTAAATAGATTGACATATTCATACGAATGTGGTTTATCAATGTGCGTTATTGTGTTCTTCATCTCAATATTTTGCCTGGTGACATATTGGGTCATAGCGTTCATCTCTACCGAGATAAACGAGGGGGGAGGGGGGAGTAACACCACCCTTGCCCCTGGCACGAATTCAATTACAAGTATGAATAGTAAAGAAGGTGATTTTTTGGTCTGGGATGGATCACACTTTGTATGGGGTTACTATACTGCACCACCCACTGCTGCCCCGTCACAATCAAGAGATAAAGATATGGAAAATGACACAATGTCCCTACCTGAAATATATAACAGCCCCACTACCCTTCCCGCCCCGATACAAAACAGCGATTTGTTGTTTATTGAGGAAAATGGAAAAGTAATTACGATGACAGAACACAAGTTCCTATATGAGGAATTGGAAAAGGGGGGTGGGAATGAGAAAGGGGGGCCTATTCTTTCACCTATCGAAACTAAAAGGTATAGGAGGAGGGAGAGAAGTAGGCGAAGAAGAGAGACAAGCAGGAGGGGGTATGATGAGTATTATGGGTTAGGATTAGACAAGATGGAAGACCCACGACACCCCCACCAATCAAATAAATGGTATGCAGATATGAGTACAACAGCTAAACAGACAACCAATGAAAGCTGCTATGTCTGTTCGCTCATCCCCCATGCATCAGGTACACCCAAAGTGTTGTTGCCAAGAGAATTGCCCATTGTGGATGCCCAATGTCTCCTTCATCTCACACTGTGTAGAATAAAGAACACCTTCCAAGCACACGATGTCTCTTTCAAAATGATACAGGACAACAAAACGTGCTATTCAAAAGCGTCTGGAGTGGTCTGTCTTAAAGAACCTTTCTTTGCAATACAAGGGACGCTGTTTTCCGAAAACAAATGGAAAGATGAAGAAGTACTGTGCAAAGCGGAAGCACTGAGAGGTGTCCAACCAGACAAGCTGCGGTGGATGGAAAAAACGTGCTTACCAATATGGAAAGAACACATCTCTAAACTAACATGGGTAACAGCGATGGAGAAACCCTTCAAGCTACAAAGTGAAATACAAAACGAACTATGTTTCAAGGGAGAAGGAAAAGTGGCAATGGGAACGAATAAAAACTGTAACAAAACTCTCACCATCCCAGACATGAAAAAAGGAACAGCAGCACTAATGGACACATACTGGGTATGCGGGAATAAGGCTTACTTGCACCTTCCCCAGGCATGGAGTGGCAGCTGCTCAATGGCCACTTTGCATTCGGCCCTAATGGTGATTCCAGAAAGTCACGTCGACGAAAATAAAAGGACGCAAGGAAACGTGAACAAGGATGTGACGTCTCCCACTGCAGAAGCGCACCTCTATGTCCTGTCCTCCGGAGGGAAAGAAGAGGAGCTATCACGGAACAAGCGAGCATCAAACTACATATCACAAGCATCATCCGATTTATTGGCACAGATCCCAGACAGGTATCGCCTGTTCAGCTCCGTGGAAACATTTTTTGCCTCACTAGTTTCAAGTGTCCAAGCAAGAGCAAATGCAAAATGGCTCCAGATCACACGGTGGGAACTGATTCAGCTGGCCAATGACACTGAAGAAGGGTTCAACATAATAAAGGTGGAACTACGAGCTCTGCGACTAATGACCATGCAGAACAGGTATGTTCTGGACCTGCTAACAGCGATCGATGGAGGTGTTTGCCGAAAAATAGGAAGTGCGTGCTGCACGTTCGTACCTTCTGAAGATGCAGAAAATGGGTCCCTGTCCCACGTCATTGAAGCAGTACATAACCTGGGAGAGAAGATGAAGCTGGAAGGTGGGGCTAAAGATAGCTCATGGTTCGACAATATCTTCTCCTGGGTTCCATCATGGCTTGGAATGGCGATGAAGTTCTTGATACCAGTTGTGGTGGTCCTCCTCGTGGTGTTCTGCCTGTGCCAGGTGGGCCTCCGATGTTGTGCTAACGCAGTCCCTAACGGTGCAATGATGATGGTGACAATGGGCAACTCTGGTGGTACAATTAAGGCGACACAAGAAGTACATGTACAGACAGGAACAGATAACACTCCCAGATACCAGTTAGTGCCTATGTGCCGTGATAAGTACATAGTAGATAAACTATGGCACACCACTATCAAAGAACCCCGAGACGTGGAACTGGAATGGTATGAGGAGGTCTGGGTAGACTTGGAAGAAACTGGTGACTGTATATATTTAACATGTACACCAGATGAGTATGCTAGAAGAGGTGAGAGCTTGAGGGGGGTATGCAGAGCCTGGATGCCTAGAAAAGGAACACCTGCATGGGATGACGCAGTGATAGAGGAGCAAGAATGTAGAAGATTAGAAGAGCTAAAGAATTCGTTACTTTAGTAACGAAAGGGGGGAAATGTAGGGGAGGACTGGCCGCGAGGCCCTCCTCACCTGCAGCCTTCTCCCCAGGTGAGGACCATGACTCGGTGGCCGTCCCCTCATGCCACCCGGGCCCAGGTGGAGGAGGGGTCACCCGCCGACGACATTGCCCACACGTATCCGTTCCCTGCATATACCAAAATTCAGTAGGCCTAGAAGCCATCTTGTCTAGCAAACATGGCGTGAGTTCAGCACACTGTAACGAGGCCCCCACCTTTGGAGGGCCTTTCATGCATCTCTGCCACCGCAATAGCCCTGGTAGATCCGCTGCGAGCGCGTTCCCATGAGAAAGTCGGGTATGAGCTAACCCGAGATGCTAACACTGTAACATTTTATCGTTCACAATGTAATATTGCACCCCGCATGACCTGGTCCGCGAGGCCGGGGTGACGGGAAAAAAAAGCTGAAGCATCACTATCTGAAGAAAGTAGAAAATAATTCAAGTATTGGTATTAACGAACTACCTCGGTTTAAACAGATCCTGTAAACTGTGAATAAACCATAAAGATGTAACATTACATGATACCACCCCAGGTCTGGACTAGTGCTGCTATAACCACAGAGAAAGATGTCGACCAAATGTATAGCCTTTATCTGTATAAGTGTTCTTACAATTTTATGTAGAAACCTGAACTCATATATGTTTTCTTAATCACCTAAAGCAGCGAGCATCAATTTCTGTAGGTTATAACCTAGAACTACCTCGTGTAACGTCTAATGTACATAAAATAATCACACCATGTAGTAAATATAATGTTAGGTAATGAAAAGGTACTCGGACCGACTGTATTAAAGAAATGTGTAACGAAATTGAAATATATATGTGTGTTTAAATAACATCAAAATAAGGCGGAACATTATAAAAGTTCTGCATTCAAAAGTTAGCAACGCACGAGGAAAAAACCTCTGTGAATATATGCAAGGCCATTCTCCCTCCCACCCTACCAAGCCTGCCAGATAAAGAAGCTAAGGCCTGTGCCGCGCTCCCTCACCTCCCCCAACCAAGCTGGAGCCGCTTCAGAGAGTCAGAGGCCCCGGTACCGCACCCAAGGCCACAGCCCGCCACCTGTGTTATTTACAGCACGGTAATAAACCCACGTTTGAATCCACTGATCTACCAGCACCCTCTCGTAAATTCCACAACCCCCCCCCTAGACCACCCCAAGAATCATGACCCCGTGCAAAGACGACCCCCATCACTGGGACAAGACACAGAGACCCATTTATGTAATAACGTCTAACGCGGCAGACAGACGTGTATCATTCGGCTCAGGCCCCAGAGCCCAGCCCCTCGACCTAAAATACCGGTCAATAGGACACAGGTAAATCTCACCCCAGCCGACAACCACCGGACCTCTCACGAGGTGCATTCCTCATGTGTTGCGTTTATTTTATAAGACAAACTGCTGAGCGATTTATTGATGAACTTAGATGTCGTTTCTTGAATAACTGCAGTGTGCATGGCCTAGGGCAAACGAGTTAGGAAAGGTATTCATCTTTGTCACAGGCTGCCCCAGCATACCAACACCGCTCGGATGACCTCAAGCTGGCCTGCCAGGCCCAACCCAACCCACGAGGCTGACCAGTGACGTCCTCACGCCAAGACCAACCACGCTGCAGCAACACCTATAGTTAGTCGACGCCACCCAATCCCAATTAACTTGTGCCCCCTATAGTGTGTAGGTTCTGATGACGTTTTTTGTATTAGAAATACGCCTGTCTTTGCTATTGTCAGACAGAGCGCTCTCGGAGGTTGCAGAGTTCTTTGCATGCCCTATTCTTTGGATAAACTCCCACTTACGCTCACCCGCACTCTGTCTTGGTCTTATTCCCACTACGGGAGAGTCCCTTATTGTCTCTCATTGCGGGGAGGATCGTGCTGAAATTGGGGGCGCTTCCTTTCACATTCCAAACATAAAACAATTTCTCAGAAAAGAGAAAGATAAAATAACCAAAAAGTCACGTTCTTCAAAAATCTTTAAAAAAAGAAGTAGACATTTTTGCCTGTGTTATTAAGAGAAAACAGATAGGACAGGCAAAGCAAATAAGGCAGTCAGTACAGTAGGCAGCAATTCGTTTTTTACCCTGCAGTTATCTGGGGTGATCTAAATGGAGATTAAGGATAAAACCAGAAGCGCAAGTCCCTCTCGCGTATTTTGTACACATAGACAGCGTTGCCACACAGGTCAGTAGGTTGGCCAGAATACAAGTCCTTCAGTAAGCTTAAGCATGAGTCTCTTAGGATACTAGCTGACAAAATCTACATAGGCTGTCCTCCACCTTGATTTGATTTCTTCTCAGCATAATATCCAAAGTAGGACGGATATTCCAACGTAATCTTAACAGAAGAGATCGATGTCTTCTATTTGGGAACATATTGAGAATCTTAGAAAGGGAACCTCTTTTCTTATGTTCGTGTGATAAGTGATTCATTGATTTATATGAATGAAAACTGTCTACAGTAAGAGACCAGTCATAGTCCAGCAACTTCTTTTTGGTTTTCATTGGATTGGTGTTTAGTTGCCCCAAATCAGAATCAACACTTTGAAGAATCGTTTCACACGAATTACAGAATTTGGTTAAGAAACCGGAGGAGTCAATATTGCTTCCAACTAATTCATATAAGGTATTGGGTAATGGAGCCTTGATTTTGGCATATAACACAAGCATCCTCCAATGCACACGAGACTTTAAGGAGACGTATCCAAATTCATATTAAATTGCAGTGAGGGGAACCGCATTCGGTAGGCCGAGGATCCGTCTCCAGATTACACCTTCAATAGCATTCAGTTTGGACACAGTTATCTCTGTGCATAATTCCAGAGCATATGTCAGTTTGGGAGCTTTTTTCCCTTCAAAGAAAAGGAGGGCTGGTTTTATGGAAAATCGCCCTTATTTGCGGTCGATTTTTAAAATCTGATTTTCCAATGCTTTGGCTTTATTAAGAAGCACATCAAGCTGCCCTCTCGAGCCCCTGTATGCACCAACATGAAAGCCCATGTAAGTTAGGCTGCTAGAGGTACCCACCCTTATCCCCTCCAAATTCCAGGAATAACTTGGGTTCTTATGAGCTCCTTTGGCAAGTGCAAGCATTTTAGTCTTGCAGGGATTAATAATCAAACCATTGATCTTGGCATAGTTAGCAAAAGTATCCAAGAGGCGTTGGAGGCCCACCTTGGAAGAATCGAACAGCAAAAAGTCATCCGCATAAGTAATCCCTCCTGGTGTATGTGTTCAGCTGCATCAGACACACATTGGTTGAAGACTCAAGGAGCCAGAACACACCTGTGTCTGACTCCACAGTGTTTTTGAACAATAGATGACATCACCCTTTTGATTCAGCGAAATTCTAATACCAGAGTTTTTGTAGACCCCTTCCAGCAGACTCAGTAGGCCCCTTGGCAAACCCCGTGATACAAGCTTGCGCCACAGCCTTTGGTGAACGACACAGTTGAAGGCTGCCGTGAGGTCAAGTGAGGCCATAAAAATATGGCCCTTGTCCCTACTTACTCCAAGCAGCATCCTGAATGCATCTGGCCACAATGCCATTGATGTTAGTAGAATGAAATTTCTGGAAGCTTGTCTGGAAGGGGCTTAGAGGGTGACAGCTTTTTTCCCAATCCTTAAGGTGAGATAGAAGTAAGGCAGAGAAGATTTTCCAATATGCGTCAATCAGGGCAAAAGGCTGATAGTTCTTTGGGTCAGACCTACTGCCACACTTAAAGATTGGTATAACATGTGCTAACGACCTGGATTGCGGGCAGACCCCAGTTTTAAGGGTATCCTTAAATTCATAGTACAATAGATTGGCTCATAGATTTGGATCTGACTTAAAGGTATTATTAGTTAGCCCATTAGGGGCGGGTGCTACAGATCTTTTACATTTTGAGATTAGGCCCAAGACGGTATCGATCTCAAGGGAGGGCTCCAATTTCACAGTAGAGCCTGTTACAATATTGTCTTTTGGGTTCTCACCCCCCAGAGGGGACTTAGGGGTAAATCTATTGCCATAGAAGTACAAACATGCTTGTTCCAGGATCGGGTTTAATTGGGAAGTGGCCGAATGAGTGTCTTGTCTATTCACAATAGCCCAGAAGGCCTCCACGTTAGACCTGATGAGGAGCTTCAGCATTAATTCAGCATCTTGTTGCAGAAGACGATGGTTAAGGGTTTTGCACAGATTTTTATAAGATTGTTTGATCTTTCTAATGCCCCCAAATAATAATGCCCATTCAAGGTTCAATGCCCTAAGTCTCCTAATCTCTTTTCACATGATAGTCTTAGCCAGCACCAAATCATGATTGTAGCAATGAGAATGCCAAGGGGCAGGATCAGCTCTATCTGGCCGTTGTCCTAGCTCACATACCTCTGCCTTCACAAGTGACATAATACCCGATGTATTAAAGGTTTCCATTTTCCACGCAAAAGTAGTTTGATTAAGTAGGGCCCTTGGGTTTTGATTTAGGGTCTCAATCTTTTTTGGTGTCCATCTAACAGCATGTCCAGATGGGCTAGGTACAACCTGTAGCTGGGTCTGGAGTTTCCCATTAAGGAGATTTAAAAACAGCCGTAAGGACACCATGATCACTCCAATTATTCATATTGATATTTAGCGATATGCATCTTTTACACAAATAGCCATCCACAAAGATATAATCAAGCATGGAGGTAGAGTCTCCACGTCATCAAGTATGCCAAGTAGTAGCTCCGATTTGGGCTTTAGGGTGCCCTACCAAGGACTGTAACATTACATTGCAGAGCCCCACATACCAGGCAAAACCTGCTTGTTTTATCCAGGAACAGTCCAAAGCCTCCATATTCATCTTACAAGTTTCCCAGGCAGACATTTCAAATTTGCATTCACAATTTAAATCCCCCGCAAGCAGCACATGCCCATTGTCATTAGTGGTGGACAAGTCCGATATAGCAAGGGAGATAGATGTAACAAAAGCATCAACCGGAGACATGCCACTATGCCAGTAGATATTTATAATTAGTAGCTTCAGGTCGCCATTCCTGGTTGAGAGATCCACCCGCAGAGCCCCAAAGGGTAGGCCAAAGAGAGCAGTACCCCTGAGGCCTAAGCAGTTATCCACAGCAATCAAAAGACCCCCTGCCAGTCTACCTCTCAAACTCTGTTTAGCCAACTGGTCATAGATCTGGTAACCATCTAGTTGTGGGGTAGAAATTATCCAGGTCTCTTGTAAATATACAGTGTTGGCTTCTCTCAAACGCAGCAAACAATCCGGATTAGTAAATAGGTGGGAATTACCTCTAGAATTCCACGACTTAAGACATAAATCAGGACTTCTACTCAAATCAATCGAGGGAATAGGTTCACTAGGGGACACGTTTCTACCACAGTGTCAAGATAATAGTGGTCCAATCAACATCTAATTCCTGTTTTTTTACTGGTTTGATTAGTTCTGCCACTCCTTTGGGGCCCCGAAAGTGATCAACAGAGAATTTACACTTTCGCTGATCTGTAGGTAACTCTGGCTTCTCTGGTTCCCAGGATAATCTGGATTCAACTTCGAAGCCCAGATTCCTCAGGGAGCCAGTCTGGGTAAGGATCAGTTCCTTCACCAAAGGAGAAGAGACGAATAGCATACTTATATCCGACACTCTCAGTTTGGGAAGGCAACCCTTGCTATGTCCTTAGAGGAAATAAGAGTAAGAGCAGGTAATTCTGCAAAGATAGTCAGAACATTAGATCTATTTAAGCAGATTGGTACCTCCAAATTCAACATGCTCTTGATTCTGACTAGATTCAAGGATTTCCCAGTACGAGTATTGTTACGTGTGTGACCCTGTAAGGTGGTCAAAAGATGTTTTGAAGGGCCTTTTTGGCCCATTCCTTGTGTATTGGGCACATCAAACTGAGGGGTCCTGGTCGACGGTTTGTGAAGCAGTTCGACCAGATCTCTTATGCCTGAGGAAATAGAAGGATAGAGGGTTGCTGGTGGAATGTTTCCCTCTTGAAACTTCGCCCACCCAGCCCCAATATCTAGAGAGTGTAGAGTGGTGTCAGGGTAAATAGGTTTCTCCCTAGAGATAGCGGTGCCCTGTGAAGGGCCCCATATGGAGGGCGGAAGTTGCGGGCCGCACCTCTCATTACAAAAGACACTTTGGGCATTTATGATGCATTTAGATTGCCCAACTGAGGATTGTAAATGGTCTCTAGAGGGCAAAAGGCCTAACCTCTGTGGCATAGGTGAGTTAAATGGTATAGCCTCTTGGTCAAGTATTTTAGTTTTCCCAGAGCCACAGCCCCATTGCAAAGTTAAAGGTGCCAACGGGATTTGAGCCAATGGCTGCTGAGGAGCATCTCTAGGTTATACACTTGTGCAGCACATGGAGCTTGGGCATTGCTGAAGGTAAGAATAACAGTTTGAGCAGTTGAGTCCACCAATTTAGGTTTCAATGCAGTAGCAGCAGGGTTCAACCCCCCCACCCCCCTCTGGGATGAGCCCTAATTTTGGTTTAACTAGAGAATGTACCAATGTTTTAGAAGATACCCGCCATGGGCGCTTCATTGCGATTTTACGCTTAATCGATCTCAATTTGCGTTGGGGGGGAGGCTTTAGGGACAGCGGTCTCAGAATTTCCTCCCAGAGCCGAGGTACCAGCCGCAGGTGGAGCATGTTCAACAGTAGTATTCAAATTGATAGATTTCATTGGTATATTTACAGTTGGAGAGGAAGGGATAGCACCAGTCCGAGAGCAGACAAGGCCCTCTTCATTGCATGGAACCATCGTTGGTCCCTTAAGAGGGACGTTAAGGGAGGCCAAGTTGTCTGATATCTCAATTATCTTAGTTCGTGTAGAGAGCACCTGCGGGATAATTGTAGGGATCGGGCCCCTATGTAAGCCCGGCATATGGACCGGAGCTGTTGGTCTCTGACTCAGTTCAGCTCCAATCTAGTCAAGTTTATTATTCATCTTCACAAGAATTTCTGTGCCAATACAGTCAATTTTAGTGTTCACTTCTGCCATTAGTCTTTGAGAATTTTTTAATTCTGCCCATATATTGTCGTACAATTCGACAAATGAGCTGAGGATCAGGGTAGTGTTGGCACTGTCAGGCGGGTCAATCAAATGCACTCATCCAGGTCTTTAAGGGTATGGTGCAGTCTTGGTGAGTCCCTGTGCTCCCCCTGACTGCGTACGTCCTCTGAAAGGGAGGTTGTGGCCGCATCTATCCCATCAATGATGTTCGTGAGGGAAGTTGCTATATCTTGGGTGAGACCACCACTGGACTGTAGTGTCGGACACATAGGCGTTTCACCGGCATAAGGCAAATGCATTGCTTTATCTGCACACTCCTCAATTATACTAATGTCAGTAATATTGTTATGCCCCCCAAAAATATCCTGGGTAGTTATGGCTGAATGGTCCAACATAGCGTTACTTCTGAATGCTTTAGGTAATTTTATTTCAGTGCTTGTGGAGGTCGTTTTCAGGATATAATTATCCATAAATGTTTGACCCAATATTATCTGAATCAGTTTTAGTTGTTTAGGGGTATTGAAATAGGATTTTCCAATAGGAATGGCCGTTATAGTAAGGGCACCCAGGGTATCCATGTTATGTACCAGAGCTTTGTGGGTGGGACCAGGGTGGCAATGCTCATTGTAACTTGACAGCATTTGCTGGGCCATAGAAAAAGTAACTGACAAGCCATTTTTTGGGTCTACTCCTGTGTTCGCTACCAAGGGGTTGAATGAAGGAGGCAGCACACAGAGGGAGGTAGAGCTCGTTGGTTGGCCTAGGGTGGGAGACCACTGATTTACCTCATCTATATGGAAATTGCCCAGAGGATCTGGCAAAATGGCATCCAATTGCATGGGCATTCATTTTTGGCTTCGTAGGTCAGCCCTCATACCGATCACCAAATAAACAGTCAGTCAGGTAAGCCTTGGGGCTGGAGAAAGAAAAAAAATAACCGTTGGACCCGGATCAAAGGGCTCGTAAAAAAAGAAAGTACGAGCCTTGCAGTCTCCAGGAAATAAGGTTAAAAGGGAAACAGACCCGCCGTTGATTCATAAAGCACCGATTAAGGGCACAAGTCTTGCCTTCTGTCAACCGTCAAAAGACCCTCCTCCATAGGCAGAGTAGTTAGGTACGCAGAATACAGTCCCATAGACTCAAGCGTTGTGCGAGTCACACTTGACAAGATATGATCTCTAATTTACACAGCCAATTCAGCCTAAGAAGAGGCCAGTAATATACCTAAGCTGTAGAGGATCGCCGGAGCCCACAGGAGCCACGAGGAACACGAAGAACACACTGCGCACACCGTGTGCTCCGCGTGTGTTGCAGGTTTTCCATCCGGCTTCCTGGGAAAGTAGAGGAAAGTGTAGAAAGACTCAGGAATGCCTCCTGGCAGAGTCAATGCAATGAGTTTTGCAGCGTTTAGAACATGAAGAACACACTGCTCAAGCCTTTTCCTATGAGAAAGTTTAGAAACACCACACAACAGAGGCTCAGTGTGCAGAAGCCTATAGGGAAATCTCCAGAGTTCCCTATAGGCCAGTCCACCACTCGGCGGGGGACCAAGGGAGGAGAGAGAGTGGGTGAAGGGATGGAGGGGGGAGCAGAAGACAGAAAGGACTGGATGTCCAAAGTTTTGGAGAAGTGGGTGGCCATTGCAGAGCAGAGGGCGTGAGAGGGGGGAGGGGAAGAGAAGACTGCAGTAGGATTGGCAAGTTTCTAGCAGATTTTAAAGAGTTCAGCCATGTTGTTGGTGTCTCCAGAGAAACAGGCTTGGTATTGCCTTTGAAGTAGGATGAGCTAGATTCCAACCACTACCTCTCTGCAGCTTTGCACTTGCTTTTCAATCCGTCCAAGTTGGATTCATACCAAGAGTTGCATTTGGAGGCAGGCTTCATGTGGATCCTCACGACAGGGGAAAGAATGTCCAGGGAGTTGAGAATAGATAGTTGGAGGTTAGCAAGAACAGTGTCAGAGGAAGAGTCCAATGAGGGGGGTGGAGGATGGATAACGCAAGAGGTAAATGCAGCGACTGGCACACGCTTCATCGGTCGAATGACAGAGAAGGAGACTGGCAGTGCTGGTAGTGGTGTCAGTGGACAGGGAAGGTCAAGGAGAGAATAGAGGAGAGAGTGGTGAGAGCAGGAGGGAGGGGTAATGAGACGGTTAGAGAGGGGGATGTCGGTTGAGGATGAGTTGTTTTGGGTGGGGATGATGAAGGCAGGAACCCACTCAGGGAAGGTCAGAGCCACTCCACCACCAGCCAGTGAGTGCCTGGGATTGGACAGGATCTTGTAGCCTTCAGGGAGAAGGGTGCCAAAAGCAGTGGCTGAGCTGGCCTTGAACCACGTCTCATTGAGTGCAAGGGCGTCAAGGTCAAGGTCTACATGGAGGTGACAGATGTCAGAGGAGTTTTTGAAAGCATAGTTAGAATTGATAGTGGCTAAGTGCAGTTGGTTACCCCCTTCAAATGATTTCTGAGATGGGGCACAGGGTTGGGGGCCACCACTAGGGTGGAAGAGGGAGGGGGGATGAGGAAAGGAGGGGTGGAAGGAGAGGGGGAAGTTGAAGAGAGAAAGAAAACACCTGTCAAGATAACCCTGGGCACTGATAGTGCCATTATGATAGAAATTGATCGTGCATTTGGAAGATGTGGATTGCGCCAACAGCATGTCCCATCTGGTGCCACCAGTAATGGGAGAGGAGAAGAAAGGGGAGAGGACAGGTACTTTGTGGGGATCCAACTGTGTAGCCAACTTTCAACCATTTTTGTGACCATACGTTCACTTAGACCCAAAAATAAGAATGGCCTTGACATTTTCCACACTTCCTCTAAACAGATCCTGACCACTGACAATTATTTTTTTCTTTTACGATTAAAAACAATGTAACATTGTATTTGCAGAATCTGCATTCAGTAGCACCCAGGCTCTTTGATTCTGTTCCCTTACACATGTTGTGATAAGACATGCAACAGGTGAGAGAGAGGTGGGTGACTAAGGAGTCAGAAACAAAGTACAGTATATGTTACACTTCTAAGGCCCTTACTACACCGCATTGAGGCCCTGTAACCATCCCTAGTCTCCACTTGAATGCCTGTGTAAAACTATGAGTAAACCAGGTGACCTCATCAACATATTTGGTTTCACCAAAGTCTTGAAAGTACATTTACAAGTCTCAAATATCATTATTTAGTCTCACGCTGCTTTGCATTTTGATACATTCAGGCTTCTGTTCAAGATGCAGAAAACAAAGCTACAATTATCCTCTTTTCGCTTAACATATTTCTACAAGAATGTATACGTTTGTCAGAGTTGTTTCTTATGATTTATGTATATAGTATTCTTGAAAGACAAAAACACATCTTTCTACCAAGTAGAGCCTGGAAGATATATGTGGTTCAAATTCTATGTTTCAGTCTGGGCTTAAATCCCTACATCAATACTTAACTGAAGTGTGTGATATTAGGCAAATCATTTTATCTCACTGTAACTTATTTGTGAAAAGTAGAAGTCCTTAGAACTGATTCTGTCAACATTGTACAATAGAAACAAAACATCCCTCTCATTCTATTGCTCCATAAATAATAACAGTGATCATTCGTAGAGAGCCTGGAGGTCATAGAAATGGGATTGCTGTCCAGTATCAATCAACATAGCATGACATGCATTGCACATGACACATTTTGTTTGCTTTTTGGTTTACTCATGACCATTTCTTGTAATGTTGCTATGCATGATACCATCTATCAAAGTCTCATATCACTTCCTGTAACATAATTGTCCGTAATTTCACACTGATGTCAACAAATATGCATATTAGGGCCCCCTGCACATCCTTTGTCACACAGGTGCTCACACGTCATAGAATCAGCCATGGATATGGTTAAAGGGCCTCATTCTGTACACCAAATTGCATTCATCCTTTCCAGGGGCAGCATTTCACGGATGCTGGCTTTCTCAGCAGATGTGCTTTGACTACTTGTGAGAGACTGTTTCCTTAATAGCCTGTGCATTGGGAACATTGTATATTCCATGATATGTCTACTGCAAAAAGTATGCATGTTAATAAAGACATATTTTTCATATACACTGGAAAACACTGTTGCGCTCTATTAATTTCTGCAAAAAATGCATAAACACAGATTTTTAAATTTTGTGAAAACACCACTGAAATTGGCAAGACATAAACACTGAAAACCAGAAACCCTATGTACAAATGACACCTCATGTTTTATTCAAATACCACACAAATGTTTTTTTACATTACAAGACATTAAAACACACAGACTTTTGAAAACATTACAAAATATTGGGCCTCATTACACGGATGGCGGAGAACCATGGCGCTATTAGCGCCATGGTTCATGCCGGTAAATTACTGGCACCACCTTGGCGGAAAGGGGAATTGCCGCCCCATTCCATGGTTGGCGGGCGGTAATTCCCCCTTCCACCATTGCCCTTCCCCATTCCCATTTTTGCCCCATAGGGGTCAATGTGAATGGGGAAGGCGCTAATTACGGTACCGCAAATTGTGGTACCGTAATTAGCTCCCTGGGTCCCTTTGCGGGTTGGTTTCTAACGCCTGCAAAAAACAGGCGTTAAATCCCCCAACCCGCAAAGGGACCTCGTAGTAAGGTGGAAAGGATTTACCGGTACCGGTATTTTATCGGTACCGGTAAATCCTTACCGCCATCTGTATAATGAGGCCCATTGTGTCACTTTTTTTATACAGAAACTCCATCTAAAGGCAAGCAATTGTATTGCATGGACAAATTAATGTTCAATATATTCACACACAGATTATTCTGGGCTTAGTCACACAACTGTCTATTGTTTCATATGTGGTATTAATATGTGCGCCTACAAGATTCCCTATATTTTGTCTGCCCAGAAAGCCTTGACCACTGAACATTCTTCAGGGGTAATTATCTGACACAGTTTTTATTACACCAAATGAAAGTGAGTACCAATCATCTCTTCCAATCATCCTAATATACTTTTTTGATTGATAACAATCTTCTTTATATTACTCTTAGGAACTCAAATCTATTGTATGGGCTTCATAACTAGATCATAAATAATAATACTTGATTGCTATCTGGTTTTAAATGATACCAACGTCTGAAATAATTCTAGCTACTTATAGATACATCTTATGAAGGTCTTGTGGTGCAAATGGGTTGGTGATGTTACAACATGGTCCCTAAATCCCTTTTATGGTGACTGTAAAATTACCTATTTAAAATACAATAAATACAGGCTCTTTTACAGTGTGCGTTGTAAGGTAAATGGACAATGAGCACTCCGATTGGTTGTCC
Organism: Ambystoma mexicanum; assembly: GCF_040938575.1. Lineage (NCBI taxonomy): Eukaryota > Metazoa > Chordata > Amphibia > Caudata > Ambystomatidae > Ambystoma > Ambystoma mexicanum. The sequence goes on along the minus strand of NC_090921.1, from coordinate 515,353,856 downwards.
CATTCATTCCTCGCGCCCCTTAGCCTGGTCCCATGTGCTCACCTCCTCTCCTTGTGGGTTGATTCCCCCCCTTAACTCCAGGTGATGGTTGTTTGCCAATAGTTTGGTTCATGTGCGGATCCATGTTAGCGTTAGGCAGGAATGTCATGATAGCTTCCGGAACCAGTATTCTGCCTGGAAAGTTTGTGGAGAACTGGCTCTCCTGACCTGGCATTCTGCTTGGCAAATGTGCAGGGAACTTACTCTCAGATCATGAGCCTTTAACTGAATACTACAGGTTCTGATTGAGTTTCTAGTGTGAACGCGTCATTCCTTTGTCTGTCACAGGTTTGCTTAAAATCCGGTCGGCGATCCATATCGGGCTATTACCCTCTCTTGCTTTGAGACTCCCTCTCTGGGTATGCATTTGCAGACCTCGGGCAGGCTAAGCAGTGCATGCTTCTTTCTGTTCTCAGCTACATGCGTATGCGTATGTGAGCATTCTATCCCGGGTATGGGTTCCCTGCTGGATATCTGCAGGAAACACCTAGGCCCTAGTTCTCTTTTCGCCAGCAATGGGAGAAGTTAGAGAGCTTCTGAGGATCCCCCATTGACCGCCTTCATGATTAACATCACGGAACGGGTGACTCCCTCTGTCCCCCATCGTTTTCCTGTCTGCCTGGCGTGGTGTGGCCAAGTGGATTGCTCTAACCTCCTGGAATGATAAAAGCCTGCCACCAACTAGTGGCACTTACAACGAGCCTTAAAACGAGAGTCATACACTGAAAAAGGCTACTTGGTGTACCCTTAGCTTGAGTGGCACACATATTGCATATATTTTCTTAGGGAACATATTTGCTTCCTACAGAAACACTGTACAGAGGCAACGGTAAGCGAAGCAACGCCCTGACAGGTGTTTTAATATCGAAGGGCAGTGGAATATAAAGTAAAGAGTAACCTGCTGTTGAAGAGGAAGTGTGTTCAGGAGGAATCAACACTGCAAAAAGTGACCGCATTCACTGGAGAGCCCTAGAGGTTTGAGTAGATACAATGGAGACAGCTGCGAACAGGGAAGGTGGTGGTTAAAGTGATGGCAGCCATGAAAGGTTCAAATGGTCTTTCAGGAGATAGGAAGCACACTTCCAGTGTGCTATTAAAGCCCTGATATAGTGGTAATTTCTTCAGTTTTCGGAGGATCACGATTCAAGGAATAGAAGTGGGCCGTAGGGTAGGATGGGCAGGGAACAAAGGATGAAACAGGGCTTTGATTGAAAAGACCTATCAGGGGTGCAGTGGGATAAATAGTTAGACAGGAGATTTCAGGGTTGATCCCCTTCAGATGTAAAGAAGAAGTATCTTGCAGAATGATGGGTGCTGCATGTGGTTTGCGGGTCCCTAATGTGGCCTCATATTGCTTATTAGTACCCGGCTAGGGACAATCAGATTGTAACATGCAATCCGATCGGCCCTTGCCGGGGATTAACCCGACTGGAAATCCTTCTCCCAAAGTTTGTTTCCTTTCTGTCCCGCGGTGGGGGTGGGGTTATCAGTCACTTAGCCAATGAGGAGGCTCGGAATGGGGTAAGCCCCACTCCGAGCCACTACACGGCTGGAGGCTGTCATTTTCCCCCGCCGGGGATTGAGGTAAGGGTTTTCCCTCCCCCGCCCCCCAATCCAAACAATCCCCTCCCTGCCCTTCCAACCCCACTTACCTTCTTTTTGGTCCATTTCGGGAGAGGATGCGGTCAGATCACTTCTGTCCCCAGCGCGTCCACTCCCGATCCGCGACAGGGTGTCATGGAAAGGAGAGAAGGGACTACGAGTAAGCCATTTTCTTTGTTTACATTTTCCCTTTGTTTTGAATGGCCGCCGTGGAAAGGGAGAAGAGACTACTTGTAGTCCCTTCTCCCTTTCCATGGTGGCCATTTTGTTTGTTTACATTTTTCCATCCATTTTGAATAGCCGCCATGGAAATGGAAAACTGACTCCGTTTTCCCTTCCCTGGTTCTGAAACACTGGAGTTTTTGCAGAACAGAACAAAAATGCTCTTAGTACCCTAGCACCCTAGTGCTCTTATTCCCCGGGGCATTACCTGAAGTGGTAATGCCCCCCCCCGCTCGAGACTTATTGCTTAATTATCTTTATATTGATCCCTGCTTATTGAGGTGGAGAATGCACGTGTTTTGACCAGAAATATGCACATAAGCAATAAAAGACACTAGGGAAAGCCTGAGTCAGGTGCATTAAAAAGTAGGGTGTAAAGGATGGTTGTGAGCTGGTGAATGATGGATGGATAATGGTACAGATACGAGTGACAGGACAGACAAGTAGTGCAGACAGATTGGAGATAGGTTTTATTGAAGCATAAGGTGGGAAAGAGGAAGGCCAGGCTGGAGGCCAGATGTGGAGTGAGGGATCATCACTGAAAATGTTGAATAGGTTTCTAAGTGCTCAGAGCCCTTGAGAAAGCGAATACACTGGCAGGGCAGAACACCAAGCAAGAGAGAGTGTGTCAATTAACAAAAAGCTAAAACAAGAGAGTTTTTAGAAACTTTCTGAACAGCAGATTACAAATATTCCATATGCTAGCGGGAAGAGCATTCCACAGGTTAGCTGCTACAACAGCGCATATGAATGGCCAAAAGCCCTGGCTCGTTTATAACGCATGGACACTAATGTGGTATGTGCGCTGCTCTCTGGGGACTATGAGAGATGAGTAGCGTCAAACTTCAAGGACATCTAATAAGTGATAGCATGTTTTCTTCACAGCTTTCAGGAGAGCCAAACTATGTAAAGATGATTTTGGTGGTAGCAAATCACGTTTAGCCACTCCTGACAAAAAAGCATCACCTGCTCAACTGTCTGATGAAACTAACGCATCTACTGCAGAATGGAACAGGTCAGGAGGAATATAAGGTTTGAATTTCCTTAGCAAGTAAAGTTGAAAATTAGCCAACTGAGCACTTTTTATCATATGGGATTTTAAAAACAATTTCTGATCTAACCAGAACCCCTAAGATTTGGCCACTGGAACCAGTGAGGGGGAAACCCAAAGGTTCCAGAGGAGCAAGCGACAACAGCACATCAGGCATTTTGTTGGCTGATGCAAATAACATGAATTCAGCTGTCAGATTATTCAATTTAAGATTTTAAGCTACATTTTAGAATCATCAGCATACTGATAAATAAATAGGTAGGCTACATTTTCTGACAATATAAGTCAACAGCTCCACATAAAGACTGAACAGCCGGGGGTACAAAAGTGGCCGCTATGGTACTCCACAGGGAACAGGAAGATTAGACGAAGACAAATGACCCATTTTTATGGGTTGACTTCTAGTTGAAACAATTTAAAGCATTTCAGAACTTGTCACGTTGACGTCACAATGGGCACAGGAGGCGCGTTGTTGTGAAGGGGAAATGACGTTGGGAAGGGAAGTGACGGGGAGGGGGCGGGGGAAGGGGCAGAGTTATGTTGGAAGAGAATAAAGATGGACGTATTGTTGCAGCTCTGTGTCTGAGTAATTTGTGCTGTGCCACGCGCGTTCTCCAGCCTACCCACGGCCATAACAGTACTAAGTCACTAATTTCCATATTGGTGTTCAGAACATGTGACACACTGTATCCAGGCGAGTTTGGTTGTTGCACGTGGGGATTGTGTTGCTCCAAACGTGCAGCGTTGCTATGCTTTCTTGTGTGCTATTGGGCCATGTCCAGCAGGCATGGGTAGGTCTGTGGGTTGGACAGTGGTGGGATGGCTGGCACAGTGAAGGGTGTTATGTGCATGATAGGGCACTGTTCTTGTGGCTGGAGGATAGATGTATGCATGGTTGCTGTTTGACGTATGCAATTCAAGGTGTATAGAGTTAGCGTAAAGATTTAGTTAATGGGTAGCAAGGCTGGTTATTAGAGGCCATATCCGTGTGTGCTTGGTTCCTCATGTTCCACTTCAGTTCAGTGGACCCAGGCATTCCCATCATTGGTATTGTTATCATCATTGATCATACTGGTAAAACATGATGCTGTTTCTGAAGCTAAATGTATCACCCGCACATGAAGCATTTCTGGGATTATTTGTGCTGATGTAGGATCTCATTTTACCATGTGAGTAAGCAATCCCATATCAGCCTTCATCACTTCGTCTCTGTGATTTTTGAGGTGATCAGGTGTGCATCCCAACCGATGGAACTAGATGGCTCCAGGTCTAGGGAGCTCACGGGTGGTATCACAGCAGAGACAGTATTTGTACGAAAATGTAATCTATGACTGGATTATGTGCCCTAACATTTTTGCTTTCCCTTCTGTTTCACCAACCTCGCTTTCCAAGTGAGAACCTATTCAGGACCACACTGGTGATGCTACACTGTGTAATGTGTCCCTGGGTTTCCATAAAACTCGCAGGTCATGGTGGCCCAATGTTGCTCTTTAGACTGTAGGTCACTTTGCTTTGCTCCTTGTGTACCTCACAGGCTGATGGCATCTGTTAGAGTTATCCCAGAAGGCTGCATGCTGCACTAGCTATTTTTCCATTTTGTGTTCAGGGAACAAAGGTCCAATAAAATGGCAACCAGGTTTAGAAGCCGATTGAGACTCTGCAATGAGCAGTGGTGGCTGGTACATTTTGTTAACTGGAGTGGTGTAAATGATGTCCTTGAGGATGTGGGAGCCACCGAGTATAGTGAGGAAACACATAGAAACCAAGGGGGTTTCATGTGGTTTTTCACGGCAAGAAAGCTTTAAAAAAAATGGGTTACAATGATGCATTTTACAGCAATCAGTTTAGTATGGTAGCACATGAAAATATACAATTAATGCAAGTCACCAAAAGTATACATGAGCACTTTCCAACACATTCTCATGATGCCTTTGCCTCTGCCCACAACATATGCCAATATAAAAAGGTGTTATGATGGCTGTGCACATACATGTCAATGCAAGCTGCACCAATATATGCAGTGTTACCTTGTAAGAACTTATTCCTGTTCACTTTCCCAGTAAAAACTCCCATCCCACAGTAAGAGAATATGTCCAGATCGGTTGCACTAATACAGGCCAGTCTAGCCATGTAATAACATTTAACATGGTTGCTTTACTACTGATGTCCAGTTAAAAAATGGCATGCCACAGTAGGACCATATATCCAAACTGGCTGCACCAAGGAAGGACAGTCTTGGAAAGTTATAATGCTCATCATGCTGGCATTACCCTTCATAGCAGTAAAGAACGGTCATGGTGCAATAAGAAAACATAACTAGACTGGTTGCATCAGTGAAGGTGACTCTATACACGTAATAACATTTATCATGTGTTTGCTTTACTATCGATGCCCAGTAAATTAAAGGCCATGCCACAGTACGAAAGTATATCCAGACTGGCTGCACCAATGAAGGCCATTCTTGTACCCATATAACACTTATCATGCAGAATTTACCATTCATACCATTAAATAAAATGTCATGCCACAATAAGAAAACATAACTAGACGGGTTGCACCAATGTAGACCAGTCTAGCCTTGCATTAACACTTATTATGTTTACTTTAAAATTGATGTGCAGTAATAAATGGCATGCCACAGTAGGAAAATATGTTCAGATTTGCTGTGACAGTGAAGGCCAATTTAGAAATGTTGTAAAGCTCATCATGCTGGCTTTACCCTTCCTATCAGCAAATAGAGATGACTCTGGATGTGTAATAACACTTATCATGTTTTTGCTTTACTATTCATGCACAGTAGAAAACTACTGTACTACAGTTAGAAAGTATGTCCATATTGGCTGCACCAATGTGACCTTATAATACTTATCATGCCGACTTTACCCTTGATACCCTTCATACCCAATCACATGGCAGAGCCTGAACGCTCTATGAACTGTGCTTCTTGCCTACACACCTTAGCAGGCGTCACCACTATTATGTCAGCTAATACCTTCACAAGTCCTGATGACCGGAAAACAAAGATCTTTCAAGAAAACTTTGTACCATTCACCCTGGCGTCAAAACCAGCTGCTAACTTCTTTGTCTCAGCCTCTGAACACCACCTACCACTCATCAGCAATGCTTCTGTTAAGAGACATGATACCTCTGATACGAGCGATTATGAGGCCATTATCTTATCTGTTAAACCTTTGGCAGTGACTAATACTCCTGCCCTCTGTACTACAATTGTCTCTGATGTCATAGTGACTACTGCACCCTCTGCCAGTTTTACTAATGTTAATAATTGCAATGCCTTGTCCTTAGACTGTACTTTAGCCTGCTTAACAGTTTATGATGCCATAGCGATTACCTCACCCTCTGCAAGTGTTACCAAGGTTAATAATGCCAATACCTTGTTCGTAGACTGCACTTTAGCCTGCTTAACTATTTCTGATGCCATAGTGAGTAGCTAGCCCTCTGCCAGTGTTACTAATGTTAATAATGCCAATGTCATATTGTTAAACTGCACTTTAACCTTCTTTGCCGTTTCTAATGCATAGTGATTAATTCGCTTTCTGCCAGTGTTACTAATGTCAATAAGGCCAAGGCTTTCTCCTTAGAATGTACCATTGTCTGCTCAGAAAACGATACAGCATGTTCACCCTCTAAGATGAGTAGACCTGCTGCCCCACCCGAGATTATCTTGACCTGCTTGCGCCTGGCGGAAGCAGCGGCTGCTACCACCACAACAGCACAGTGACCAATTCTTATCTCAAGGCCATTTCACCGACTGCGCCCCGTCCCCTGCCCAAACCCAACTATAGCTCCGCTACAGCTGATGTGTGCAGTGCCATGGTAAAGGCAACTGGACTCCCTAGTCCTGACTCACTCTCCTCAGCACCTTTCAAAGGAGCGATTATTAATGCTAGGCCATTACGAGCCCATGCACTAGATATCTCTGACCTTATCACCTCAGCCACTTAGATATTCTAGCCATTACAGAAACCTGGATACATCCTGCAGCCGGTCTCTCTCTATCCTTGGCCATCCCAGACAACTACACTATCTACCAGCAAGATAGACCAACAACTCAGGGGGTTGGGGGTAGCCTTTATCACTAAAAAAGCACCATCCATTAGAGAAATAAACAACCCAGCGTTCCAATCTGGTGAACTCCTGTCTATTAAATGAATCCTCTCTCACACAGCCACCCTTAACCTTCACTTCATCTTCAGGCCTCCGGGCCAATACATTCCTTTCGAGCAAGACATCTCACTACTCCTGTCACTGGAGGACAAGCCTTCCTCCAGAATGGCTCTTTTAGGTCACCCTACAAATGCTTATGCACTCTCATCAACCAAGTCTATTGAAGCTTTTGGCTTTTCCCAATGCATCTTGGAGCCCACCCATAACAAAGGCTGCACCTTAGATTGGCTTGCAAATGGAATAATAACATAAAGATACTCTCCTTTTTGCCATGCCTTTGGTCAGACCATAATGTGACCTCATTATCTATCCCTGTGAGTAACCTGCTCTCGCAGGTAACCCCGATACTTAAAGTCACCCTTATGACCCTGTAACATCACTCCCGCCACTATCCTCTCGCTACTGACTTATACAACCATTCCCTCCTCCAGGCCATAGACAAAGTAGCCCCTCTGAGCCAGCGCAAACCCAATCCTCCAGCTCACATGAACACCTGGTTCACCACAAGTTTTAAAACCATTTGCTCCACGCAGCGAGCAGCTGAAACAACCTGAGAAAAAGGATGCCTCAGACACTAACAAATCCCACTTCACCACACTAAAACCTACAAACAGGCAATATTCCAAGAGAAAAAGGCAACTTACAACAAAAGGATTGTCACAGTTGCCCCTTCAGCTAACTGCCTCAAAGAAGACAGTACCTGCTGCGCAAATATACAAAATGCACTATTGGACAAAATATCCTCACTCCAAACTAAAATCTTTGTAAAAAAAAAAAAAAGTATGACCAACAGAACACCTCCATCACTAACCCTAGCGCCCCTTGACTATCTTACCCAGCCATTTGAATTCTCCCTAGTTTCTGACCTTGAAGTTACTAAAACAATCTAAGGTCTAAAACCCTCTACATGTCAAGGCGACATCTGCCCAACCTCCGTCATCAAAGACTTTGCCTCCGAGCTAGCCCCATTCATCACCTCGCTCATCAACACCTCATTTACCACCAGTACGGTGCCCACCAACCTAAAAGATGCGTGGGTCCTCCCCCTCCTCAAAAAGCCAACACTCGACCCTAGCATCCCCACTAACTATCGCCCCATTACAACCGTCCTCTTCTTTCTTAAAATTCTGGCCATAGGAGCGTACTTACAGATTCAAAAACACCTTGAAACTGACAATCTTCTAGGATTGCACCAATCTGGCTTCCGTCCTGGCCACAGAACCGAATCTGCTTTCCTTGATCTAAAAATACAAACAGACAAATCTAAAGATAACAGCAAACTAGCCCTCCTCCTCTTGCTCGACCTCTCAGCTGCCATAGATCTGGTGGATCATAAAACCCTGTGCCATCACCTTGCCTCAGCAACCCAATTCTCCCCTAAGGCAAAAACTTGGATTGAATCCTTCTTGTCCAACAGAATCATGAGAGTCTTCTCAACATCATCTCGATGTTCCCTTGTGCCCCCCACCCTTCTCGCACACAGGTGTTGCCTGTTTTGCTTGATTCATCTACCCTGCTCCCCCTAACGCCTCCCAGCCTACTTCTGCAGGAGTCTGTCCTGGTACATTCTGGTTTCACCATCACCGTCTTGTGGCCAATGCTGGATTTCACTTTTATGGACTTCATTGATTCACGGTGCGTCACCCTTTCTCAACTCTCATGCTGGACTTCCTTTGCATCTTGTACTCATGGTGGCCCTGGATCATGCTGCTCCTATTTTCATCTTGTATCCTGGCTTGCAAAATTATGTTTTACTACTGACTTCTGCAATTGTATTTGCTCTCCCCTCTCTCCACTCTTTTTTTGACTGTGTTTCTCTCCCCTTCTCCCTTTTCCTATCTCCTCCCCTCCTCCCCTTACTTTCTTCAATGCACTTACTCTATCCGAATTGTCCATGGACCTGGTATGATAGCAGCCTCGTCTGTCTTCTCCCCCCTCCCCTTACTTGTCCCCCCCCTGCCCTCCAGAACTATCTGAAATGTCATCAGGTCTAGTAAGATAGTCACATGTTTTGTTCCTCCCCTCCCTTTCTGCACCCCTCTCCCTCACCTTTTGTTTTTCTCCGACTCTACCAGAAAGTACGGTAGTCGCCTGCTGTCTGTTTCCATTTCCTGCCCACTCTTGCACTCCCTTCCTTATCTATGTCTTAGCTCTTGCACTATCTGAAATGTCATCAGGCCGAGTACAATAGTTAATTTCACATCCTTACTGTTAATGGCCTGTAAGAATGTCATTGTATTTTCCCTTGTTCCCTCCCTTGCCTTGAAGCGCTTTGAAACACATTGTGTATAGGCGCTATATAAATAAACTATCATATCATATCATACCAGCATCGGCCCCCCTACTCAGTCTCCTGTGGTGTCCACCAAGGCTCCTGCTTCTCCCCGACATTATACAACATCTTCCCGAAACCCCTCTTTGACCCGACTCATTGGGTATCTTCTTCACTAAACATGCAGACGATACCCAAATCCTTATTCCCATCACAGGCAACTACGCCACTGACTATAATTCACTGAACACAATCTACCAAAGTATCCAGGCCTGGATGGCCATGCACTCGCTTTGCCTTAACGATGATAAAACTGAGCTGCTGCTCATCGGATCTCAAAAACGTCTAAACAAACTTGACACGGCCTACACACCATTCACCGTAGAAAGAAACTCTAATCCAGTCTCGAAAGAAGTAAAAACCCTAGGGGTATACCTGGACGCATCCCTCTCTCTAACAAGACAGGTTAATACCATAGCCTCATGGTCAACCTACACAACTGAAAGCAATCAATGCCAGCAGACCCTTCGATTCCATAGACAGTTGCATTACGTTAGCAAGAGCCCTCATTTCGTCCAGACTAGACTATTGTAATACCCTTTTTGTTGGACCCACCGGAGGCAATTTGAAAACACTTCAGGTGATACAAAACAATGACCTGAGAACGACATTGAATATCCCCAAAAATGAACACATCGCTGCGGGCAAGGGAAGTGTCCATTGGCTCACAATTCTTGAGCGAATCCACTTCAAAACTCTCACCATCACTTACAAATGCTTGGCATACCCTGCCCCCAAATACCTATTCAATAAATTCAAGAAATAACAATCGAACAGACCAACTAGGGCCTCCCCCTCCCACCTACTTTCCACCCCCAGATTCGAATTACAAAAAGCAGGGGGCTGCAGTTTCCCCTTGGTAGCAGCAACATATTGGAATGCCCTACCTCTCATCTAAGGGCCAAAACCTTCCTCTGGTTCTTCCGTAAAGGCCTTAAAAAACATGGCTCTTCTCACAAGATGTATAACCTCCACTATGCTTTTCTCTTTGGAGTAATGTACTACCTGTAACTTTAAGACTCTAAACTGACTATTATCTTTGTGTATGCGCAATTTTTAAGCTAACTGCACTTTTTGTAACCAGTATTCTGATGCCCTCGGGTTTGGTTCACTTTACAAATGACAAAATAAATAAATAAATACCAGTAAATAAAATATCAAACCACAATAGGAAAACATAACTAGACTGTCTGCATGAATGTAGGCCACTTTTCATGCTTGCTTTGCCACTGATGTTCAGTAAAAGATGCTCTGCCACAGTAAGAAAGTATATCCAGACTGGCTGCACCAATGAAGGCCAGTCTAGCAATTTTAAAACACTCATCATGCCGGGTTTACCCTTCATTCCATTAAATAAATGTCACTCCACAATAGGAAAACCTAACTAGACAGGCTGCACACATGTAGGCTAGGCTAACCCCTTAATAACACTTATCATGTTTGCTTTACCACTGATGTCCAGAAAAAGATGCCATACCACAGTAAGAAAGTATATAGTACATCCAGACTAGTACCACCAATAAATGCCAATCTAACAAAGTTACAAATTTCATAATGATGGCTTTACCCTTCATACCATTTAAAAAATGTCAGGCCAAAATAAAAAAAAAACATAACTAGACTGACTGCACAGCCACTTAATAACACGTATCTTGTTGGCTGTCAGTCTGCAGTAAAACAAAAACATGTCCAGACTCCTCTTACTACTATCTCCCCCAATGAGTGGCCCACTCCCAGCTATGCACACACACAAAGCACAGTCCCATAGCATTCATTCATACTCATTCACTCTCTCATTCACACATGCACCTAGACAGCATTCATACACTCTCATTCACACATGCACTCAAACAGCATTCATACACTCTCATTCACACGTACACCCAAACAGGATACACTCTCATTCATGTGTGCAAACCTACAGTTACAAATTCACTCATACATACATACAAATATACACGCACACCTATATACATACATACATACATACGTACGTACATATTTTCCTTACCTGCAGCCCCGGTCCAGACTCCACCAGACACGATGGCCCTATGACTAATGCGCAGGAAGCAGAGCAAGCTTCCTGGTTCCCATGGGCATTCACAGTGGAGTTGGAGTGCCTCCTCCAAGCTGTCCCACTGTCCTTGAATAGGATAGGAGGTACAAGAGCAACCCCTAGACACTTTCAGGCCTGCAGGATCCAGCCTGCATCCCCAATGGACCATGTAAGACTGGAGAAGCAAAATACCCAGCTCCTTGCATGCTCCTATGGACATGCATGCTGGGGTAACACATTTCCATTTGACTGTTAAGCCAGCCTTGGAGCACTCTGCCAGCTGCTTGCTACATCTGAGGAGGTGCTCAGTGATTTCCCTGGGATGGCTTGGCTCATCCATAATCAGTGACGGTTTGACGGCTGTCGCCCATTAAGGATGAGCCACCCTTGGCAATGAGACTGTGTTTACCTGGTAAGCATGGCAATGACTGCATATAAAACCAACCCTTCCTGGGACTCCAAGTTAGGAGCTCAGATTAGCCATGATTGGATCTGGCCAGATGTATGAATGGGTCTCTGAAATTCACTGTTGAATGCACACCCTGAGTGTTTTCCTTCAAAGAAGCTGGTAAAGGTTTGAAGTTTGGGAGAATGCTTAGTTAAGCAGACACAGAATGTTGAATGGTGCAGCAAATTTGATTGGTTGGCAAATTTACATCCCATCCCCAAGAACTATATATGAATAGATGGCTTATGAGACAAATCTTTGTCAAGCACTGTGTCTTGTACCAAAGCAGCTGGATAGGATGCTCACCCTAGGAAGATGAAGGAAGTTCTTCTACTGCCTCTCTGCCGAACCTGCAAACGATGGCAAAGCACTGATGGGCTCTGCAGAACTCAGACATCTTCACAAATCCAGTGGGAACTCCACTGCTCTCTATTTCCACAATTCAGCAGGCCCTGCTGGTTTACCATTCGCCATCACTCTTTGTTCCTTTGAGTAGGTTTTGTTGGCGCCTTTGTAGCTCACCTCATGTCTGGAATCCCAATTATCCTGCAGAGGACAGGTCACAGCTGTAGGTAGGATCTGTGACCTATAACTTTCCAAGAATGAAACTTACAATGTTATGATGTGAAGGTTTATAGAACCTTTGCATGCTGCGGTTCGGTGACGCGTTCCTCGAGCCGAGATTCGTTTAGAGAGACTCGGCTGGAGGAAGGCATTGGATGATGTGGTGCAAATCCTAACCCTTTCATCTAAGGAAAATAATATTGGCTCCTGGGTATCAATGTCTATTGATGGGATTACCATACAAGTAATGGTGGATATAATTGTTGAACCGGTGGAGCACCGCCTGCAGAGCTTGGCCCACTGAGACTACAGTCCAGGCTATCAAAGTAGCTGCACCATATGCCAACAACAGGTTCCAGGTTCAGGATGCCAACAACCCAGGGTCCTTAAGTCACTCTGCTTGTTCGAGGTCGAGGGCCCCGGCCTGCATATCCTTCATCTTGGTTGCTGAACCACAACATTGACCGCTCCCCTTCTCCATAAATGCAATCCTTCCTGCTCACATTTTGGTAAATCATTGGCCCATAATAAAGCATTGCACCAAAGTGGTTCCAAACTTTGGCCTGTGCTGATGGTGAAAGCCGTTGTCAGCTCCGCTTACCTACAATCGCAGTGGTTTCTGCTTGACTCTATCCCGTTGGATAAGATTAGGCTTTCCTCTGTTCCCAAAACTTAACTGAAAAGAATATGTGTAGACACAAGTACTGATTCCTTCGCATTTGGTCACTTCTGCGAAAGTCACACTCCTGCCAATTGGAATCATTAAAAGTTGCTCATTTGTAAAACACTGTACATTTCTCCAGCCCCAAGCCTGCATGTAAAGTGGATATTTGTTCACATCTACTGTGTGCACATTTCCTTATTGTGTGTTGTTGGGTATTGCCCTGTACTTTGTGAACAGCCTGTTCCCCTCTTGAGAGTATCGGCTCTACCCCTTGGGATAGTCAGGCATATAGAGAAAAGCAGAACAGACAGGCCTGCTGCAGTCCCCTAGTAGGAAAGGATGTCATCGACATTTTCCCTGCCACCTCGGGATTATCACTATTTCTTGATTTAATTATTTAATTTTTGCCATGATTTTGCTATCACTCGGGGCATCCGAGGGGCAGGAGGTAAGGTGTAATTTGGTGCCAGAAAAGACACAGCGTCCCCTGCCCAGGCCTGCAGATCCTTGAATAGAGAGCAGTACCTCAGGATGAAGGCCTTGCCCTTGGTAGCGAACATGTTAAGCCATACTTTCGTTTTGAAAAACAAATCCAGAGGATTTTGTTAATGATCTTTTTCTTTATTAGTAATCCACAAAATGTACTAATTGTTTTATCGTTATTTACAATGTCACAGGAAAGTCTTGTTCTCCAGGTGCTGGCAGGCTAAACGCTGATGAATCAGACTGGCCAGCGCAATGTCAGTGGTTATGATTAATTTGTGTTTTTCCATTCATCATTTGCTGATGTCTCTTGCTATCCAATACATCAAATAAACAAACACATTAGGTGTGTTTTCTTCCGAAGTCATGTTTGTGTGTGTGTAAACAGTTTCAGGACACACATATGTTATGTTATATCTACTACGCCTTTATATGCCCCAGGCTGTACTCTATGGGGGCGGAGGGGTTAGTTTCACAGAGCTTCAGCTTTATGATGTTAAAGTAAAGTCAGGCTTGTCGACTAAGTGAAGGGTATTGTGTCGCAGCAGCATGAGAACCTCTGTTTCTCTGATGGGAGTCAGCATCCCTGCCTGCTATCAGTCACCATTGTCCAGTTCTCTCTCGCTTCCTCAGTCATGTTTTTCCTTTGCATTCTGTGATTTTTAGATCTGTAGTTATAATAGAACATGCAGGACTCTAAGTACAAGAGTGAAGGTGTGCCTGAATGAGCTACTCACATAGTATAAGGGACAACTGGGCAGCTGTGACTGTCCTGTATAGAATCCCAATGACTAATTAGAGCATTGTGAGGGCCTGGAAAGGAACATACTAGATGCGCCATTTGATCTTTACTTCCAGCTGGCTACCTATTTGTAAACAGTACAGGTGCAATGAAGAGCAAAGCCAGAGATGGTGACTGTGTAGAGATGAAAGTGTTAAAGCATGTAGGGATGATGCAAAGTGTGGGAGAAGGGATAGGTGTTTCCCACTGGTGTGTGCAGGTGGCTTGAAGCCCCAAGGGTGGGGGATGAGAGACATGCCAATGAGTTTCAGATCACTCCGAGATGCAGAGGAGACCCACCTATATGTAAGATGCAAGCCTTAGGTTCCTTCTCCTAGCCCACAAGGTTGAACACTAGTTGCAGAGGTGTATGTAATTTGCAGGTCACAGAGTTAAAGATTAGCGACATAGCTCCGCCTGCAATGATCCATTGAATCTATAGGCTGCGTTTCTTTTTTCTATCAAGAGAATTGACTGTGAAATGCGTGGAACACTTTTGGCGCTCAGGTGAAGGATTTACCTCCAGCATTTATTATTCTTGATAGAAATCGCCCACCTTACCACCAACGTTGTAGCACAGCGGTGAGGTAATACAGCAGTAATGCAGTGGTAACAAACCACTGCATTGCTCCAGTTTCTCCCCGGACCGCCATGCTCATAACGAGGCCCTTTGTCTCGGTGAGTGACCTCTGGTTGATTTTTTCTTATTACTGATAGGCCTATAGTGAAAGTAACAGCACGTCTCCACTCACTTTACACTGCAGCGCTAGAAGAAACGTGCGCGGCCCATATGCACGGGTTTGGTCGAGCGCATGATGACATATGATGACAGGCCTGGCTGTGTTGAGGGTTACATACACTTCCAGGGGCTTCGAGATAATGGCCTTGGTTGTGAATTGGTTTGGATGCTCACCTCTGAAAAGGGATCAGGGATGGGGTGGAGTTTGATGTGTTTTGTTGCTTTCTATTAACCCGTTTGAAGAGAGGGTCCCTGGAATACCCCTCCTCACCCCCATGAACATGACAGGCCGAAGAGTTAAAAATTTAGTACAGGGGGGTAGTCCTGACCTCATACATTTAAGCTACAGTAGTTTGCTGTAGTGAAAAGTTCTGACACATCTCCATTTTATGTTTAATCCATCTTCATAAGTATGCATCATCGTAGGAAAGTACAAATCCAAATTCTGGAAAAACTGAAAAAAACAGTTGTTGAGACCTTTATTTACTTAGGTCGCATATTTCAGCATAGATAATTGAATATTAATGGCTGAAAAAATTACACATAGAAAGAATGAACAATCAACAATTAACGTGATCACCAGCTTTGTGAGTTTTGTAAACAATGCTGGACATATATGTTAACAATGTTTAGTGCATCTTTGCATAGCATTACATGTCCACTGGTGACAGGAGGTCACTAAATTAAGCCTGTTATAGTCCATACAGTGCAGAATTCAAGAGGAATTCTGAGGAGGAGTTAAAAACGCACAAAGCCACTCCCTATTCAGACAGCCCACAGGAGGGCCAGTTACATCTACATATGCTGCAAAATGTTCTCTTAGACAGCCATTCAAACCTTATCCAATCAATGTCTTTATGGATACAGGTCTTCAACAGTGGTTATGGACCCAAACACCACGATGGATGATGTTGACTAATGCAGAGGAACCATTGTGCTGACGTCATCATTAACACCACGGCATAGCCACATTGGGCATGAAGTACACTCCCAGCCATGCACGAAGTTACACAAACACACGAAGAACATGCTTACACAGTTCTGTAGAGAGAGGACAGATTCATATACATACTGTCAAAAGGTTTTATGATTTTTCTCATTAGCCAAGTGCAGAAACACTAAACACAAGCCATGGAAGAGATGCAAAGCAAGCTTGCAGGTGCTTATTGCAACTAACCCTATGGAACTACAGGATCATGTAAGGAGCCTGGAAGGATCAAATACGACTAACCTATGGGAAACATAGAATGGTATAGATATGTAGAAAACATATTATAATTACAATGGGGATTACATGAGGCCACAAGCCACAGGACGAGAGACGAGGGAAAGCAGAACCAGGCTGCACAGAACAGCAGGCCAGGTCTCGCAGCGAAGGTCAGAGACGAGCAGCACATTCCAAACCTAAAATAACAAGGAGCCATCTGTAGAAAAGCAGGATTAATTTTCATGAATTGCAGACCCAAGAGCTTGATTTCTTGGTCCTCAACCACGTGCCTCAACCACATGATGCAGCCCAGCTAGACAATGGTCATTCACCGCGGTGGGAAGACGACCGATTTTCAGCAACACAGACATGAAGTCAAACATGGAATCATTAACAACGTTGTAACACTGAGGGCTCTCTCACTGGCAAAAGTGGTATTACTAACTGTTACATTGGGAAGACAAAGTCACTCTCATCACCTTCAGAAGGTGCACAAAATGCTGAAAACAGAACTTGGTCCCTGGCCTGGGAAGACCAGAACCAGCCAATCAGGGAAACTAAATCTAGCGGTGGATGGCAGAGGGCAAGGGCCAATGGTAATCTTGCGACCCTGCAACAATGTTATAGATAGTGTCTTGGGGAAGGGGCAAGCCAGCCACCTGACATGTGAGGGCCAATCAACCAAGATCTATAGCTCCTATCCATAAGGGATACCACTCCAAATACCCAACTAGAAAAATCTGTCGGTTTTTCGGGGAAAGGCCCATGTTGTGACGCAGGGATTGTAACAAAGTGACTTCCTTATGCTTGCAGGTAAGTTCCAGTTACTTTATTTCACTCTACTCAGGTTACATTAAGTTAGCTTAGTATGTGCAGATACTAGGAAAAGCCACTGGCTCCCATCACCCATACAGGGGCTCTCCAACTGCTCAGACTTGGAACCCTCTTCACACACACATTCCGCCACTCACACCATAACATTCCATGTTACCCCATATGCGTCAACATTCTCCTCCAAGCACATCACAACACATCTCCCTGTCTTCCAAACGTCATCACATCCACACACACCACTCACACTTGTCACATACTCACATGTCCACAACGTATCACACACTACCAACACACACACGATCACACGGTGCACCTTATTTAAAGAGGGTGCAACTCTGCAAGCAAAACACGGGAGGCATCCCCCCTCTTATGAACTCAAACTCCCTACCACGGAAGGTATCCCCCCCTTTCTACCCTTGCTGCTATTGAACAAAAGCAAATCTTCTGTGACTGGCTTGAGCCACGCCATTGACTCACACATATCGCGGACTGAAAACTCACCCCTATCTACCCTGGTTGTAAAACAACACACATTACAACCACTCTACAAGGTGCGGAGGGCTCAACACCTCCCTATCTACCCTGGTTGCAAAGCAACACAAATTACAACCACTCTACATGTGTGGAAGTCTTAACCCCCTATCTACCCTCGTTGGAATACACGCAACTAACAACCACAATAAATGTGCGTAAGGCCTACCTGTAGAAGCAAAGAACCAGGCATATGGGTTCAACTATTGGTTTATTGCTTGTATGGGTAAGCTGAATAGTAGAGACCCCCAACCATCTCCACAGGGCAGCATTAACTGAATTAACTCAAACAGTAACATTCTAACAACAATGCTTAAGAACGAACATTGTGTCATCACTGAACAAGGTTCTATTCAGCATACAGAAGCTGCCCAGTTAAAACACCAACATAACACACCCCCCTCCCTTATCTGAATAACAAAACACTATTTACACAAAATGAAGTTCAGTTATATGTACTATTCAGTTAGATGAATAGTGCAGGACATGGACACTTAAAAATGCACTGTGTGAGATGGAGGGTATCACATCTCCTCAGCAGATCTTACCTCCTCAACCTCGCAGCTCTCGATAGGCTCCACACCTGTCCACTCTCCAATTTCACAGCTCCCTCAAAAACATGTGCAACCTTAACAGGATCCGAATACAACGGATCACCCTTTTTCTTTATGACCGCTTTCCTTATCCTGACTAGATCACCCACTTCAACTATTGTTCTTTTTCTTGGAAATTTCTCATTGACCTTCTTAACCCACTTCTTCTTTCACTCATCCATACTCCTTTTCACTTCCTCCACCACCTTATCCGTTTCTCTCGCCCGGCCTAGCCAAGCCGGGGACAACACCGTGCTACTCCTCCGTCCTCTCATTAACTCAAATGGACTGACTCCTGTTTCAGCATTTGGAGCCATCCGCAAAGCATACATTCGTTCATTCACCGCAACCTTCCTGTCTAACCCACTTGCAACTGCACTCCTAATGCCTTCCATTATACAGCGGTTGACCCTTTCGATCATACCATTGGCTTGAGGATAATACATTGCCGTCTTTTTATGTTTGACGCCACATCTGTACATGTACTCCTGAAAGAAACCTCCAGTAAACTGCGGACCATTATCTGTCAACACACTCCTTGGCAACCCTTCCCTCTCGAATATTTCTTCCAAAAATGCCACGATGGACTGACCCGTGACTTCTCTCAATATTTTGAACTCCGTCCATCGGCAGAACATATCCACTATGGCCAACACAAACCTACCTCGACCTCTGCCCATATCCACTGGGCCCAAAACATTCATGGCAAGATCCTGCCAGACACCCTTCGGACTTTCAACTCCTCTCACAGGTTGCACTACAGCAGATATACTTTTCCCCGACCTTATGCAGTCTACACATCCTCCTACTGTCTTCTCAATCTCGTGGTCCATTCCCGGCCACCAATAGTTGGCCTTAATCACCCCTTTGGTCTTATATGTACCAATATGACCTTGATGAGCAATAGCTATAAGTCTTTTCCTTAGACACATAGGAACAACAAGCTTGTCCCATCGATATATTAGCCCATCCTTCACTGAAAGCTCAACTCTCACCTCCCACAGAGCCTGCTCTTCACCAGATAACAGTCTTTTCTCCGGCCAACCATCTTTAATGAAGCTTGTTATGCGCCTCCACATTTCATCATACATTGATTCTTCAATCCATTCTTCTTTGTGAAGCACACCTTCAACCGTGGCAAATACCATGTTCTCAATTTCAACAGACCCTTTCTCATCATCCTCATCTTTAACTCTTACTCTAGATGCATGATCAGCCTGCACATTGTCCTTACCAGCCACTACTTCAATGTTAAACTTGTGACATTGCAATCTTGTCACCCAACAGGCAACCCTTCTCGAGACCTTGTCCAACCCTTTGCTTTCAAATATGGCCTTCAACGGTTTGTGGTCCGTTCTCAACACAAATTCATGACACCACACAAAGTTTTTCAGCTTTTCTATGCCCCAATGACATGCCAAAGCTTCTTTTTCCAACACTGAATAGTTTAGTTTGTGACCTCTCAACATGCGTGATGCATGCCACACCACTGACTTTCCCCCATCAATTCCTACTTGTGACATAACCACTCTGCATTGTGTTAAACTAGGGTGCTCTTTCTCCCCCCGCAGGATTCTCAAACTTAGGTGGCCCTGACCTAATACGCATTACTGTTTGCTCTGCATTGTGGTAAACTAGTGCCCTCCACTCACTTCCTGTCTGCATACTCGGGTCGTCCGCCTCCCCTCCTACTCCATGGTACTCTCTATCTTGCCTATCTACTCTAACTGCTTCTCTATTGACTATCCTGCTCTCCTCACTAAATCCGGTAGGAAAAAGTTTAAAAAGGACATCCTGGTCTCCAACCCAGGCCTCCCTATCGCTGACACCTACACGAGCGCCTGCTCCAAGGAAACTCTCACTGACATTCTCTTTTTCGTGCCTTCTCCTGACCTATGGACCCCTCACATGGTCGCTGTGCTCTCTCCTTTCTCCTCCTCTCCCATTAATGGTGGCACCCGTTGGGATGTCCTCTTGGCCCCTTTCCACTCCTCTAAGGCCATCATTAATGTCTATGCCAACGGGACCGTCTTGGTCCAAGGCCTTCAGGCCAACCTTCACCTCTTTGATAGACGCTTCCCACGCCTCATCAACTTCCTCTCCGCTCCCGCTGTCCCCCCTCCTCTGTCCTCGGCTACCTTGCCTCTCCCCTCCCTCCCTGCCCCTTCTCTTGCTCCCTCTTCAACTCCTTCTCTAACACCTCCGCAGGGCGTACCTCTGATCTGTACCCCTCCCCGGAAGTTTTTCAAGGGTGGCAACCTTCTCCACATTGCCACTCTAAATTCTCGCTCTGCCATCAAGCACTCCTCTGATATCTGTCGCCTTCTTGAGGAACTGGACCTCGACGTCCTCGGTCTCACTGAGACGTGGTTCACTGCCAGCTCTGCCACCAGCTTCGACACACTCCTACCTGAAGGCTACAAGATCCTCTCCGTGCCCAGGCCCAACCGTTCAGGGGGTGGTGTTGCCCTTATCTTCCCTGAGTGGATTCCTGCCACTGTCACTCCTACGCAGACCTACTCCTCTTTTGAATGTCTTGTCTGCCGACTCTCTCTCTCTCCTAGCCATTCCCTTACCGTGGCTACTATCTATCGGCCACCTGGTCAAATTTCCTCCTTCCTCTCTGAGTGGGCTGACCTCTCCTCCTCACTCCTGTCCTCAACCACCCAACTCCTCTTTCTCGGTGACTTCAACATCCACCTCGATGCCTCCTGTCCCCCCACTGGTCTCTTTCGCGAACTCTGCAACTCTCTCTCACTCTCTATTCTCCCGTCTGGGCCTACCCACTCTGCAGGGCACACTCTTGATGCTCTGATCTCCTCTGACCTTCCCCTCTCCCTCCCTCTCTCCACTCCTCTCTCCTGGAGCGATCACTTTCTCCTATCCTCCCACCTCTCCCTCCCTACCCCACAGGCAAAGCCACCCTCTTCACTGCCACCCACCTTCTCGGTCATCCGACCCATGAAGCGCGTGTCAGCTGAGGCTTTCGCCGCTACCTTCTCGCCCCCTCCTCCCCCCTCGGCTGACTCCCACCCTGACACAGCCCTCTCCATGCTCTATTCCGCTATAACTGATACTCTCGATATCCTTGCCCCCGTCATGAGAATCCGCCTGAAGCCCAAAGCCAAATGTAACTCCTGGTATGACTTGGATCTCGTCACCCTAAAACGCAAGTGCAGGGTGGCAGAGAGGAAATGGCGTGCTTCATGTTCATCCTCTGACAAACTGGCCTGCCGCCTGCTCCAAAGGCAATACCGGTCTCTCCGTTCTCACCAAGAAGAGAGCCCTTATCCAAGCCCGCATCTCTGAGGCATCTAACAACTCGGCCGAACTCTTTAAAATCTGCAAGGAGCTGGCCAACCCTGCTGCAGTCTCTACCTCTCCGGTCCCCTCCCAGGCCCTCTGCACTGCACTGGCCTCGCACTTCATCTCAAAAACTCAGGACATCCTATCCTCGCTCTCCTCCTCTCTCCTCCCTCCCTCTCTTCCCGGCTCTTCCTCTTGCTCTCTTGCAGCCGCCCCTCCGCCCCCCTTCTCTGCTTTTCCACCTTTTTCTGCTGATGAGGTTTCCAGACAAGTCCGATCTATGAAAGCCTCGTCAAAACAGGTTCACCCCTGTTCCTCCAAAACCATCAAGGACCACATCGACTCCCTGGCTCCTGCCCTTGCAGACTTTTGCAACCTCTCATTCGCCTCTGGAGTCTTCCCATCCCCCCTCAAGCACTCCCTTGTGCACCCCCTCCTCAAGAAACCCTCTTCCGACCCCTCCTGCCCCGCTAACTATCGCCCAATCTCCATTACTCCCTTCCTGGGCAAGCTCCTGGAGAAACTGGCCATCTCCCAGCTTAACCTCCATGCTGAATCTGTTGGTAATCTTCATGACCATCAATCCGGCTTCAGAGCGGCCAGAAGCACGGAAACTGCTCTCCTGAACATCCGTGAGGACCTGCTCCTGAACCTCGATTCCAACACTCCCTGTGTTCTCATTCTGCTCGATCTCTCCTCTGCCTTTGACACTGTCAACCATGCCATCCTGCTAAACCGCCTCCGTGATAACCTGGGTATCACTGGTCAGGCTCTGGCATGGCTGACCTCCTTCCTTTCCGGTCGACCCTCCCAGGTCCAAATGGGCTCCTTCCTCTCTGACATCTTTTTCTCCACCTGTGGTGTCCCCCAGGAATCCAACCTCTCTCCCTGGCTTTTCAACCAGTATCTGGCACTCCTTGCCCACCGCATCGCCGCTCTCTGCCCCTACTTCCAGTGCTATGCGGACGATACCCAGCTCATTTTCAGGCTACCCTCGGCCTCCTCCTCTCCTTCCCTCATCTCCGACTGTCTGTCTGCTATCAAGGAATGGTGTGCCGCCAATGACCTCTGCCTTAACGCCAGTAAGACTGAGATTCTACTCATCGGCACACCCACTCCCTCCTTCCCTTCAGCTCTCTGGCCGGCCTCCCTTGGCCCCCCTCCTGCCCCTACCTGCAAGGCTAAAAACCTCGGGGTCATCTTCGACTCCACACTCTCCTTCTCTCCTCATATATCTGACGTCTCTAAGAAGTCTCACTACCAACTGCACCTCCTCAGAGGTATTCTTCCCTTCCTCTCCTTCCCCCAGAAGCTCACTGTCTCCCGAGCCCTGGTTCTCTCAAGGCTGGACTACTGTAACAGCCTCTATCTAAATCTGCCTGCCTCCACTCTCCGCCCTCTGCAACTTATCCAGAACAGAACTGCGAGACTTGTCCTTGGCCTCAAGCCCAGGGACCGTATCTCTCCTGGACTGAAATCTCTTCACTGGCTCCCAGTGGCTGCGAGGATTAAGTTCAAAACCCTCTGCATTGTCCACAAGGCCTTCTGGGGCCTGGGGCCTAAATACCTTCAACTCTCTCTTCCTAAATATCTTCCTTCACGAGCCCTTCGCTCATCCGTCTCCAACTCCCTCATGGTCAGCCGCTTCTCGAAGCAACGAGCTGGGGGTAGATCTCTCTCCGCAGCAGGGGCCTCCCTCTGGAACAGCCTTCCTGCCTCCCTGAAACTTGAGGAGAACCATCTCCGGTTCCGGAAGCACCTCAAAACCTTCCTCTTCGCCTCTGCCTTCTCTCTCCCTCTCCCCTGCTAAACCTGCTTAACTCCCCACTGAATTCTGCACTTAACCTGCATCTGGGCCACTCTCAGCGACCTTGGTCCAGGGCCCAGCCACTCTCCACTTGCACTGCCTCCCTTGGCCCCCCCTGCACCGTGGGACTGTCACTGTATCCCTACAGCCCCCTTCCCAGCACTTGCTCTGCACTTACCTCGCACTTGCCACCAGCTGGCCCTTTTTATTCATTATTTATTTTACGCTACTTACCTTGTACTGCACTTTCCCCCCCACCTCCTCCCCTTGCACTTTCTCCTTTTTCCCCTTACCTCGGCACTTGCGCGATCTGAATGACACCTGGCCTAGTAGGATCGTTTGTCTGTCTTTCCCTTGTTTCCCCCCCCCGCCTCGTCGCGCCTTGAAACACTTGTGTATAGGCGCGTTACAAATACCATATCATATCATATCATATATCCAATGCCAGTTTCACTCGCATTGACAGACAATATTGTCCTCTTCTTGGTGTCATACAGGGCCAAAGGTTTGGCCATATCGATTTTGGACTTAACCTCAATGAATTCTCTTTCGCATTCTCCGTCCCAAACAAACTCCACCCCTTTCCTCAATAATGCTTTAAGTGAGTTCACACTATCAGCATAATTTTCTATGAAACGGTGGTAAAACTCTATTGTTCCCAAAAATGATCATAAGTCTGCCTTATTCTTTGGAGACTGCATTCTCTTTATTCCATCTACTAGCACTTTCTTAGGCTTTAGACCTTCCTCCGATATTTCGTGTCCTAAATATTCCACAACCTGAGTAGAAAAAAACTCATTTCTCACTTCGCAAAGTAATACCTCGTGCTCTGAATATTTCCAAAAACATATTCAGTTTCCTTTTCAGATCCTCTTCAGTACTTCCACAAATTAACACATCATCTTGGAAACACCAGACATTTGTAATACCCTTGAATAATCCATCCATGACTTTTTGGAAAACCGATGAAGCTGATATTAATCCAAACGGCATGCGCCGAAACTGGTAGATGCCTTTGTATGTAATAAAAGCTGTCAGCTTTCGTGACTCAACATCTAGGTTAATCTGTTGGTAGGCACTCGCCATATCTAATTTGGCAAAGTATTTGGTGTTTCCTATTCTCGTCAAAAGTTCTCCCATATTTGGGAGCGGATGCCGGTCAGCTACTACACACCGATTTAATTCTGTTAAATCTATACATACCCTCAAATCCCCACCAGACTTTTTCACAACCACTACAGGAGAAATCCATTCAACAGCCTTCGCTGGTTCAATAATGCCAGCTTTTTCTAATTTCTCCAACTCCACTCTCACAGCATCACGCATTGACACCGGCAACGGTCTGAGTTTTGCCGCCACGGTCCTGCAACCATCCCTTAAAATAATCTTATGGATCATCCCTTTTAAGCAACCAACACTCTTGTTAAATACATCAGGATATTTGGCAATCAAACTCTTGGAACCATCATCCAAACCGCAGTCCACAGATATTCTTTCTACATTCAATACCTGTTCGTTGCTATTTGGATCTAATTTAATACATAGTCCCCTTTGCTCTTTCCATTCCAACAATGTCTCACCTTTCTTGGTGATGTATATTTTAGCATAGGTAACCCTGTCTTTAAATTTGAAAGTTGCAGGACAGCATCCTAACACATCAATTCTACTGCCACTATATCCCCCCGGTGTTTTGTCTGACGGGCTTAAATCATCCATCCTACCACCAACCACATTTTCATACACAGCCTTCGACATCAAGGTAATTTTGGAACATGAATCTGCTAGCATTTTAACCTGGCAACCGTTCACTTCAACCCAAGCTGAAGGGTGCTCGCATTCATCAATTTCTGAACATTGGACCATATTTACAGTAACAATTTCATTTTCAGAACCTTCATATTCATCTGAGGATGGTCCATCAGCTTCCTCAACTATCATGACACTCCTCCCAGCTCCGACACTGTAATTGGCACAACAATTTTCAAAATGCCCCCGTCTTTTACAATTATTACACAAAGCTCTTCTCCCAGGGCATATCGGAGAGTTAGATAGGTAACGGGCACTCCCACACCTAAAACATAAACGTTCCTCTCTCCTTTTTCCTCCTTGTACATTTTCTCTTTGCATTACCTTATTCGCTACTTGGGCATTATTGCCACCCTTCCCCTGATACATGTCACCCCGTTTGGACGTTTTGCCCTTCCTTTTCTTTTGGTCCTTGACCGCATCTCTTTTTCTGTCACCAACTTTCAGGACTTTCAGGACAGTTTCGGATTCTTTCACAGCAAGCTTCGCCACACATTTCAAAGTATGCTCAATTCTTTTTGCAATGCCAACTACTTCATCTAAGCATGGGTCATCTTTTAGCCATGCTTCCTCCCTAATCTTGTCATTGGAACAGTGTAACATGAACTGATCTCTTATATGTTCATCCAGTCTTTCACCAAACCTGCAGTTCAGTGAAAAATGCCTCAGCGCAGTAATGTATTCCTCTACTGTCTCACCCTCATGCTGAGATCTCATGCCAAAGTGATAGCGTTCCAACACAGTACTTATTTTTAGTTTGAAATGTTTGTCCAGTTTTGCCAATGCCAAATCAAAATCATTCACACCTTCTTCAATATCCAATTCAATCAATTCAGGCAATGTTTCAAAGATTCTCTGCCCTTCATACCCAAGAAGATGCATAAGCATAGACACTTTTCTTTCTACTGACATGCCATTACCACATGTATCCTTCACGTAATGTAGGAACCCTCTCTTCCGGGGCCCCCATTTACTTCTTGGAGGGCCAGGGATCGGTAAGAACATCTGCGGCCCCGGAACTCCAGACAAAGCCATGGCGCTTATCAATTGTCTGTAGAGCGCTCCAAGTCTGCCCACCAGACCACAAAGCACAGATGAATGTATAGTAAATGTTCACCTTCTATGGAGTCAACGTTCCCCAAAAAATTGCATTTATGTTAAATTCACGCTCCCTATGTGCGTCAATGCTCACCTCCGTCACGATTCTAGCCCAAAATCCACCCTGCTGGATAACGCTCACAGTAAGCGATGGCAGCGTCGGAATCCGACTTCACGATCTGAATCTGACTTCACGATCCGACATCAAACGTGATGCAGCACACTTCCGCCCACGCGATGCTGCGCGTGACGTGCACCCGGCTGCCCTCCAATGTACAAAAGACCTTTGTGGACGTTGGACTACCTCGCGGGCACGTGACAGCTCGGGCTGCTCTCCGGGCATGTGACCGCTCAGACGCTATTCAGCAGCTCCCCTCGAGCGGCATCCCTCGCACAGCAGACGCCTTCTGCACACGTGACGCATCACGTGTCTTCAACCCAGGTGCCCTCCTCAAGCTCTCCTGCGCGCGCGCGCCTCCTCCTCCCCAAAAAGATATGCCGCCGGCACCAAATGCCAAATGGGAATGGTTCATTCACCCCGCTCACAGGCAGAACGCGAGTGATGTCGCTGCATTAGACGGAGCCTCGGTGTGTGCAGGCAGTCTGTTTGGGCCGCGGCCAGAGACCAGATGCAATCATCACAGGTAAGCGCGGATGGGTGCAGGCGCTCTCCCTCGATCCAGACGACGCAGGGAGGTTTGGAGAGGGGCAGCTCCTCTCCTGCAGGCCTGGCGGTTGGGGGTCTCAGACTGGATTCAGACTCTGCTCTCACTCCTGCCGCTGCTCTCCTGCTGCAGTACATCCCACCTTCGCCGCCAATGTAGAAGCAAAGAACCAGGCATATGGGTTCAACTATTGGTTTATTGCTTGTATGGGTAAGCTGAATAGTAGAGATCCCCAACCATCTCCACAAGGCAGCATTAACTGAATTAACTCAAACAGTAACATTCTAACAACAATGCTTAAGAACGAACATGGTGTCATCACTGAGCAAGGTTCTATTCAGCATACAGAAGCTGCCCAGTTAAAACACCAACATAACACTACCACCCCCATCTGCTCCAGTTGTAAAACAACACAAATTACAACCACTCTACATGTGTGGAAGGCTTAACCCCCATCTACCCTGTTTGGAATACACACAACTAACAACCACACTTAATGTGTGGAAGGCCTACCCCCCCCCTATCTGCCCTGAGAGTGAAACCCAAAATGCACAACCACTTTCACTAAGTTTCTAAAAGTCTGAAAACTCATTCGAGCACTTGCAACAGTCTGCGACTCCTCAACTGTTAAACAGCTAAATGTACAAATAACCTGTCTAGCACTGGTCATGACCCACAAGACATCACAGCAAAGCATAGTACTTCACTTCGTGCATCCATTATAGACTTTAAACTTCTAAAAAATGTCATGCTGCCGCTTGCGAAATGATGGATGTCCCGTCCTGAAATTCCTCAAGGAGTTATACTGTCATTAACCAATATAGCACTTGGCACTAAAACCCTCGCAACACTTTCCTTCAGGGTACAGACTTTAACTGTGAAACTGTTCACCTAACAGACATCACACGGTGTAAAGTAGTGAGCCAGAGACAAGGAGGTAAGTTACCCAATAGTATTTATTTCTTACAGCTCAACAGAGGTTAAATGGTTGTGCACCCGGACTTCTCTTTATCCAATTAACTTCACTTTAGCGTTCATATCAACAAAACCAAACTAAAGCGTCTTCTAGGTTGCTCAAAAGACAAAACTCAAGGATTGCAATATTGCTTGTTCACAAATTAATGCAGTTCAAAATACGGATAACACAGGAATGGCAGTCTTTCTTTGTTCAAAGCAGCAATATTCAGACCCGAGCGTTTACTCAACACTTCCGAATGGTTCCGAGCCTTTCTGTTCAAGCTCTGCAACCGGTGCTTGGAGCCAGCTGTTCCACACTGGCCTTGGCTGGACTTCAAAAATTAACCAAACTTTCCTTTTTCCGCCGTTGGGACTCAGGCGTCTTCATCTGCTGTGCAGTCGGATTTGACTACAGGTCCGGTACGGTACACTCCGGTGAGTTTTCCTTTTTTTTCTAATACGCCCACTGATATGGGGTACTGTCCTCGTACCATTCCGAGTCCACTCTGTCAGCCTCCTTCCACTCCTGCAAAACGAGAGA
Source organism: Ambystoma mexicanum (assembly GCF_040938575.1). Lineage (NCBI taxonomy): Eukaryota > Metazoa > Chordata > Amphibia > Caudata > Ambystomatidae > Ambystoma > Ambystoma mexicanum. The sequence goes on along the minus strand of NC_090921.1, from coordinate 515,325,342 downwards.
CCAGTGAGCTGTTTTCTGATGCTTTTAACCCCGGTGAGTCTCCTCCCCAATAATTAGCGTTAGACGTTCCCAGCCCTGGGCTCCTTACACGTGAGGCTAATTCACTTCTTCCCAGCTTCAACTTCACAGAGTTAGCTTTGCATTTAACCCCCGCCTGCTCGGAGCCCCCATTATATGGAAACGTGGTTTTCTGTCTTCCTTGTCGGATTTCTATTCCCATTTTCTGGCTTTTGTTTTGATTATGTATCCGTTGGGGCATTCTGGGATATGTAGTTTGTGCCTTTTCTCTTGTGTCTCTTATATTTGTATTGTCCCGTGTGATAGTTGATTGGTGGGGCATTCTGGGACATGTAGTCTGGGCTTTTACTTATTCCCGCGTGTCTCTTAAACTTGTCATTATATGGTCTGGTGTGATCATAGACTCATCCCCCTCCCTCTTGTATTGTTCCGTATTGGCCGCTATTGGTTCCTCATTACACACGGCTACAGCGTTCTTCACCCAGAGACAATGCTGCCGCATCCACAGTGCATACCCAAAAATCACCCGACTTGCATTACATCACACCACTTTGCTTTGACTATGCAACTATGGAGAGAAGTAAATGTGGCTCAATGCACTACTGAGCCCACATGTCTTCAACATACATCTCCTCGTACAACGGCAGCCTATGCTGCCATTGACAACAAAAACATTGTAGAATAAATCCAGTGGCAGTTCATGATCCCACTCTGGCTCAATTCCAATCTGGATGAATTGCACGGGAATAACTGACTCTTTATTTCCCTCCCCTCCAGTCGAAGTACAACGTCCCTCCATACTCCTCAGACAGTCTTAAAACAGTACCTCGGACATGTTGCAGTGTGCTGCTACTCCGACACTGCTGCTGCCAAATCACAGAACCATGGCACCTGCTCACATGTCCGTTAATTTCTGGGCCTTTGAAACGCACCGGGACTGCCAGTCAGAGGAACCCTCCAGGGGAACACCTTCCGACGCCCAAAACGAAAAGAGACCCGGGCCGTAGGCTCGAATCCTGTTCTCTCACGTCCCCGCTACAAAGTTATTTTCTCTTCATGATGCCCACTCGAAGAGCATCAGGCACTGTAAAGTCCTTTTCTTTAACCTTGTTGCAAGTGAAGATGATCCCACAATGTTCGCCTCCGAGCAGGCACATGGCATTCTAGCCGATCGCCATAACCTCATGTTCTGAGGCAATGTCATCATTTTTTTGCGGCCATAAAACCCAATGAAGCTCTGGCTCCCAACGAGTTGCCTCAGACAGGCGCAACGTCAGGTGGGATATAGCTGCTGTAGGCAGACTAACCAGATTGCTGCAACCACAGATGGTCACCATCCCTTTTTAAATTATTTTTACAATTTTCTCGGCACCACTCTTCATGGCAGTCTATATAGTCACACTGTCACATTTATTTCTTTACTTGGCCACTGCTTTAACGATCCTGTGCCGCTTGTCCTCCACTAAGGCTGATATCTTTACTGGGCCACTGCTTTAATGGTCCTGTGCCACTGGTCCTCCACTAAGGCTGATTTCTATCTCCTTGACACTCAAGACCAGGGCCTCTACAAGCTCCAGCACCACTTCCTTCTTCTGCCCAGGGCTATGGGACAGCTCCCTTTTATACTTTTCCCTGGGTCTTAACTGTGGTACATCACCCCCTCTTCTTCACCCTGATAATTTACAGCACCACCACTCTCTCTCTTCTTAGCCCTGGGTGATGGGACTTGTGTGGGGGCATTGGTTCCTCTCCTTCTCTGCACCCGCCACAGCAGACTGATCTACTTTAACTTCTGTTTTCATGCATAGGTTCTTTTCCTTTTTCTGAAGAAAAACGAACTTGTCGCCATTATAACAAAGTGACTTCTTTAGGCTTGCAGGTAAGTTCCAGTTACTTTATTTCAGAATACTCAGGTTACATTAAGTTAGCTTACTATGAGAAGATACTAGGAATAGACACTGGCTCCCATCTTCCAGGCAGGGGCTCTCCAACTGCCCAGGCTTGTAACCCTCATCTCACACATTCCCCCACTCACACCATAACATCCCATGTTCCCTTCTATGCTTCTACATTCACCTCCAAGCACATCACAACAGGGATACAACAAAATGGCCTGACACAGGCTCGTGAGCGGTGATTCTAGGAATTGCTGAATGTCTTTTATGATCCCTGTCGGTTTGCGTAATAAACAACAGTTCTAACTTTCCCTTTGCAGAGTCCTCCATTTGTATACTGGGGGAGGATTGTTGGGCCATCAGAGCTGAGGCGGTGAGCTTGTAGTTACCCCTAGACCTCTGGCATACCTAAGCCAACAAGTTGGTAGCAGAGGTATGGTTGACTATGCCCGTTCGGCATAAGCTGCCTCTTCTGCTGCAGTGCCTGGAGTGCTGTGGGGCGCCTCAGTTAAAACGAGCCCTACAGGTAGGTGCACCCCTGTGCAAAGGCCGTCAGAAGCAAGCTTGCAAATATCCTGCCTGCGGTCTGTGAGGAGTCCAAAAGACCAGAAGGGTGACGAACAGCACCAGTGAATCACGGACTGGAAGTACTGGCTCAGCCACACAGCAACTAAGGGGGGTGGTACAGTAACGTTGGGTGTAGGGTGGTAATGAGTATTGTTGAGTATTGTTTAGTAGTGTCAAAGTATTGTGAAGCATAGTAGGGAAAGTACCGGAAGTAGATGTCATTTTTGTGGTTAGGGAACATTCGGTCTTGAGGTAAAAGGTTCTGATGAATGACCTAGACTATTGACTTAAGGGTACAGATGGCAGAAGTTATGTGAATATTGGATTCCCTGTGGATTGGGCATTTTGCTTGAGTCATGGATGATGGTACCTCTGTGTAAGGGTTTAGCAAAGGGAGCTAGTCTAAATTGCGGAAGGTGTTCTTCTGGTTAAGTCTCACAGAGGCGTTTTACATACAAGGCGACGCTGGAGGTACAGATTGAACACAAGAAATATTGGTATCCCCTGTTGGGAGGCAGGAAGACAGCTGTGGGTTCATGTTGGGGTTGTGTAAATGTTTATGTAATGGGACATTAGCTTTGTGAGCATTGTAAGTGATTTCTAGCACTCCCTTGTTTAGTGAATTTTTGATTTTGGCTATTAGGTGGCGCTTGCGCCATCTATCAGCTAAAATGAATGCATTAGAGTACAGATAGGGAGAAATTACATATGCGAAGGGACACAACGCTTGTAGGTGTTGTTTGGTTATTTGCCCACCCATGAACTACCCAGATTTTCCCAATGAGGGAGTCCTGAACATTGCTGCACCAGAGATTGTCTTTCTCGATAGCAGATGGGGTGGGGGGGGGGCAACCAGTGTGTCTAGCCCTCAGAGAATTGCAAACAACTCTCGGGGCAAGAGGGTGCATTTACTATTCTTTCATTGTAAGCGGATGCTTTGGAGGCATGAATGGCATTCTTCTATTAGGAGGATACGTTGGCAAAGTTGTCTTTTTTGGTGGTAGTGGGATCTTATTGCAGAGCGGCTTCTGCTGCTCTCTTTTTTTGAGCAGATGGCACGAAGGTTAGTAGTGAACCAGGCGTTGCAGTAATCAATGTTTTCCCCTGTGGCCAGTCCCACCCAGTTCCGGCCCCTCCCCACCCAAAACACCTCCTCACGGGAACTCTGTGAAATTGCTTTAATCAAGTTTACCATCATACTTTGTGCTCAAAGTGCCTGCCAGTGTTTTTTCAAAGCAGTCTTCTGAGGTTTATTGACATAATTGGAGCTGTTAACCTGCTACTGGTATAATAAAAATGTCTTATTTATAAGCTCTATGTGTGTCCTTCACTGAAGTCCTGTTAAAAACAAGCATTGGCAAAGCCAACAATTTTGGCTTGTGTATAGGTATTAGGCATTTGCCATGCACTGTTATTAGATGCCCAGGTACTCACACCATTTTGCAGCTGCTACCATTGATGGGCACTTAGTACCACTACGTCTGTGACTGGTAACTGTTTTCTCATGCCTACACAAAAGACCAAACTGTTGCCATTGCCAATGCTTGTTCATTTTAGTTTTCCTGTATGAGATATTAACTGAGGGTCAGGTAAGGAGCAGCTGTATGCTTAGTATAGATGATATGCACTAACTCATCCCTCTCCCTGTAGATTAGGAGAATTCCACCCCACTGGCTCAGTGATAATCCTCTCAAGAGTAAAGACCGTGTCAGCTTTGTCAATGTGTTTACATCTTTGACCCTGTGGTCCTGGCAAGTCAGTATAGCCTGGCTCTGAAGTCAGACCATCCAGCTCATAGCGACTGATTTTGGGACCCCTCAAAATGCCGCGAAAATGGCTGTTTTTTTTAAAAAAGCGCAAAAACAGCACTTTTTGCAAAACACCTGCTAAAACAGACATCTTTGTAAAAAGGAGCCATATTGTCAAGACCAATTTTTTCTTCATGCAATGAATGGAATGCAAATCTCATCATCTGCGCCAAAAAAGTAACCCAATACACAAAGAGCATACGAATGGGCACATTTTATATGTTCCCATTCAGATGCTCTTTGCACCTCTTTGTGGATTTGCGCAAATAACGGGGGCATGCAGAAAACTAAGGCAACCCCATTCACCTGCTTTGAATAGGATTGGGGGGGGGTTCCTGACCCAGTCATGAAATTATTTTTTATGTGTGACAGCAGAGGTTAACATCTGCTGTCTTCCTTCCATTTCCTTTCCTCAAACGGGATAGAAATCCTTTTTATTAAACCACATTTTATAGTGACAAGCCCCTTAAGGGCCCGTCACAGTGAAATGCGCTGGGAGCATGTTGAAAATATTCACCGGCGAGCGCTTCCGACACCAATATATTTAAAGCTGCTGGCCAACGCACCATTTGCGCTACAGCACAGCCCCATGGAAATGCACAGGACACCTTTGAGAATAAAGTGGCCTGTCCAGTTCCAAAAATGTGTTATCTAAAAATAGCATATAATTTGCTTTATTTTTCGATTCCCTAATTTTTGAGGAACTGGGCCAAAAATGTATATTAAAAAAAAAATGGTGACAATTTGAGAGGTAAAGAAGAGCGAGGGGGGTGATAAGACAGATGAGGAGTGATAGACAAGAAAGCATAGGGAGAGCAGTGGGTCAGAGGGAGAAGCAGTGGGCAAGAGAGCAAAGAGGAAGTAGATGGGCAGCGGGTCAGAAATCAGAGCGGGAGCAGCGACCCAGAAGGCAAAGGGAGCGCGGGCTACAGGGGCAGTGGTGTGCCAGAAATAAGAGAGGGAGCGGTAGGCTGCGAAGAGGCAGTGAGCTGCAGTTTGGGAGAAAAAGGATGAGGAAAGAGTGTGATAGAATGAGAGAAAGCAATACAAGATGAAGAAGTAGCAGAGAAAGTATGAAGGACTTTAGACTGCAGAAGGTATTGGGGAGTGTAAGGTGTGAGTATGATTTGGAGTGTGGCAGGGACTGGGGAGTGCAAATGTGACTTGGCAGTGTGACAGCACATGAGTATGTGCATGACTGAGAGTGAGAGATTCAGGAGTATAAATTGTGATGGGCAATTGGTGTGTGTGAGGGGTGTTGGTGAGAGAGGTATGTGGGTGTTTGGAGGATTAAGGAACAAAGAAGGGGACTATTTCCACCTGTATAACTGATAATGATCAATACAGTTAATAGTATTAAATAGGCATGCACATTAAACCAAAACCTTTGCGCCAAACAGTCAAGCCAGAGACATCTGGGACTCTTCTGATTATATTGATACAAAAGGTACAAATAATGACAACCTGGCTCTCGTGTAGTGCAACACACTCTTTCCTGCAATGTGCCACTCTTACAACTGGCAATCAATAAAATATTTGCTGCACAAATGCTGCAAAAAACATAGTTTGTGCTGCACAATTTGCTTTTTTATGCCACAAAATTTACTGTGAAATGATAACGAAAGAAATCATTGTGTATGATATGATATGATATGGCATTTATAACGCGCCTATACACAAGTGTTTCAAGGTGCGACGAGGCAATCGAGGGGAACAAAGGGAGGACAGAGAACAATCCTACTAGACCAGGTGTCATTCAGATCGCGCAAGTGCGTGTACAGGTGAGGAACATGACAGAATGTCATATTGGTGTCTGAATGAGTGAAAAATTATTCCCTCTGTTGGATGAGTGGTGGAGGTTGGGGGAGGGGAGCTGCAAAGTAATCGATCACCCTGCTCTGGAAGACACAGTTCCCCCTCCCTGACTTTGACATTTTAGGTCCTCGTGGCAGTGTTGCAATAACCATCCCAAGGGGAGGACAGGGGCCTATCTTTCCAGTACATGATGGTGGAGACACGACAAGAGAATTGATTGTCCTTTGTTTCTTTCCAAGAAAAACTGGGGCCGCTGTCAGTCATCTGTATGGCTCTTCATGCAAAGATTATAGGTGCTGTCCAAAGGATGTATCAGGCGAGGTGTGACTAAAAGCTCGAGCAGAAATTACCTCGCACCATCGCTCATGATAAGCCTCCTTTAGAATGGCAGGATGAGCTGCATGAAGCATGAGCTTTTCTGGGCGCGACCAGGGCACGAGACTTCCTCCCTCCCTCCCTCCCTCCTTCCCTCCTTCCCTCCTTTCCCTTCCTTCCTTCCTTCCTTCCTTCCTTCCTTCCTTCCTTCCTTCCTTCCTTCCTTCCTTCCTTCCTTCCTTCCTTCCTTCCTTCCTTCCTTCCTTCCTTCCTTCCTTCCTTCCTTCCTTCCTTCCTTCCTTCCTTCCTTCCTTCCTTCCTTCCTTCCTTCCTTCCTTCCTTCCTTCCTTCCTTCCTTCCTTCCTTCCTTCCTTCCTTCCTTCCTTCCTTCCTTCCTTCCTTCCCTCCCTCACTCCCCCCACCTCCCTCCCTCTCTCTCTCCCTTCCTTCCTTCCTTTCTTCCTTCCTTCCCTCCCTCTTAAAAAAACAGTTGCATTCTGGGAAGAACATTCTTCTTTAAGGGAATGATATAGTTCTCAACAAAAAATAAAATACCAGCTATGCTTTCTAAACAACACAAACTCTGTCACAGTCATCACTGAACCACTGACATGCGCTGCTAACGACGTTCGTCTTTGTGCTGAGAAATCTTGTCCTAAAACATCTTTTTAGGTGTAATGATTTGGTTTTCAGATCAAAATGTACACAGAGCCCAACCTGTATGATGTGCTCGTTGTAGTGACCTAGCACCTGGCAGGATGAGCTGTGTGTGTGTGAGTGGAGCTTGGAATGTGGTGTGAGGCCTGGGACATAGGGTTCATGGGAGTTCCATGGGATGACGGTTGGGAGAGGCAGAGAGAGAGCCAGAGGGAGTAGAAGCTAGTAACCTGCTCTCCTTACTTACCTTCCTACCTGCGACTGTAACAATAAAGCAAGCTTACCTTTTCTACATGCCTGGCTCTGGAGTGATTCCTGTGTCCGGCCTGTTGATGGATGCCACTCCAAGGTATTACACTTCTCTTTTACCAGAGCTCCTTTCCCCCTAGCTGCTGTATGAATTGTGTGTGCGTGCATTTAATATTTGTTGGCCTATGCAGCATCATGAACCCTGCAGAGCCGGTTCAATGACGGTGAAGGGGTTGGTGTTGCCTTAGAGAATAAAACCGGCACATTGTGAGTTTTGCTATTTTGCCTTGCAACCATAAGGTCCCTTTAGCAAAGATTTTTTGCTGAAAGTTTTTTTTAAGGACAGCTAAATCATACTGTCGTTAAACAAATGTATTAACAAAGAAGTTGAAGCCAGTCAGCCAGCCTGATGGAGTAGCCGCGGGACAGCCACCTGTTGCTATTGCGTCCCCAGGGACACTGGTGACCTGCGGACACAAAGCACGTTTATCAAACAAACACCCACAGGAACAAACGTCGAGGATGGGAAGACAAACACATGAGGCGGCCTTGAGAACTTTGGGTGTGTGGCGCATTCAAAATATTAAAATAAATAAAATGATACACTCAACGAGCACAGCACATGAGAAATGAACAGTACCTATGCCTTATTACAAAACACCAAAGAAGCAGCACAAAGAAATACAAAGACATGTCAAGGAAACAGTGCACATTTCTGATGAACACAAAGAACATTGGCGAAGATACAAAAATACAAAAAAGCATTGATCGAAATTGGGAAACATGATTGATATGAAACAGTAACTGACATTGTCCATTTCCTGCTACCCAATTGCGAGCAATAATTAAGCAGTAATCACAAATTCGGCAAGTTACACCGGCGTTGACGGCCCACGGGACATTGATGTTACTGGGCTAAACGCGTGTTTAATGCTATTAGCACCCAGAGACAACACCTTGTGCTACTAAAAGCAATTTGAATAACAAACCCGACCACATTGCTTCTTTAGCAACAGTGGCCGGAGAAAGTCATGCAGGGTTGTCATGGAAAACGAAGGTGGGGATCCGCTTGGAGCCCCTCTTCCGGTTTCATGGCATTACCAGGTAGCGAAGCTGCCTGTGCAGCCCGGTACAGAGGAGCCCCTTTCAGGTAAGGAGAAGGGGGGCAGGGGGCCTGTCTTGAATGGATTTCGGGGGTGGGAGACAGTGGATGAGGGAAAAGAGCTGCAGCGGGTGGGTGCGCAGAACCCTCGGGTTGCTCTGAACCTCACGCTTGTTCTTCTTCTTGCTGATAGATTTTTATCCATCAGCGGTGATTTTTTGGATACCGAGGCTTGAGCCTCATTACTCCATCTTCTCGGGTTGAGTGTGTAGTCGTGGGTTTGTATTCTTCTTGGTCTGTGTGGAACCTGGACTTTCATGGGTAGATATAGCCCAGGTTTGGAGCAAGCTGATTGGCTCCCCACTCGCCACGGGTGCAAATGCATGCTATTGTCTTCATTGCAGCATGCATTCCCTCGCCTGATGAACAGCACAAGGAAACCCCTGCATGAACGATCTGTCTCACCCAGGAAGCGATCACCAGCCACTCCAAAATAGTAGAAATACAACCTACATCATGCTGCCGCCAATTGCTGTGCAGCTAATGCTACCCTACTGCCGCCAGCGTCACTCGGACAGACAGCATCACGAGCTGCTGGAACGCAGGGGACCTGATGCTGCAGCATGACAAAGCACTAGTGAACATTTTTTGCACAGGTGGAGGGAAGACACGCAGAGGCTGCACAAGCACAGTACACTGACACAGTACCCCAACAACATAAAGATACTAGCTCAATTCGGACCTTCTAAAGTGCCTGCTATACATGGCAGCACAGGGGTCTGCAACCTGCAGCTCTGCAGATGTTTTGGACTACAACTCCCATGATCACTTACCCTTTACTAAGCTGCCTAGATCTGATGGGAGACACAGTTCAAAACATCTAGAGAGCTAAAGGTTGCAGACCACTATGGTTGTGGGTTTCATTATACCCAAAAAGAGAACTCCCACATGCTAAGTCAGCAGAAGAGCAATTGAACACTGCACTACGCTATTATGCAGCAGGCTTAGCGATCACAAGTAAATCAGAATATGCAGTCACAGAGGTTCTAACGCATTATGCAGCATGATATGTTACCTTTCCCTACTCCCCTGAGAGCATCCGAGCCACCGAACAGGCTTTCTATGACATTACCAAATTGCCCATGGTCATCTGTGCCATTGAATGTACACACATGGCCTTCAAATGCCTTCTCACTGGATCATGTCCCTATTATGACTGAGAAGGCCACACCGGTCTCAAAATGCACTTGGTGTGTGATGCACAACTACGGTTTGCTGGCTACTCTAAGCCTGCCATGGCGCTGGTATCTTGGAGCCTTGCTGGATCTCAAGGTGCATCTATGCATTGCCAAACATCCTCATCATGACTTATCTGGCTCAACAACTATGTCTTCCCTCGCATCACTTGGTACTACCAGGCAATGTGGGCCCCTGGAGTTACACCTTTGGCGCATGCAGTGATAGAGTGCCCTGCTACAGATGGTGATTTGTCATCCTTAGTACTCATAGAACGTGGATAACACTTAGGCTGACATTACTCACTGCCGTAGTGCATACAAGCAGCAGGCAATTAGTTCCTTACAAACCGTAAACCTTTCCCTCTGTACAAAGAAGAGACAGGAGATTGTCAGCATGTTAGTTGCTACTGGGCCATGATTTCCCTGAATTCTCACTGTGCCTGCATTGTTCCTCCCTGTCTTGCTCCACTGCCTCCTCAGCCAGTGTGACACATCTGTTGAACTCAACCTGTCTTTCACATCATTCACTCAAGACGCTCTCCACTTCACCCCTTATCTGTCTCAGCCTGTGGCAATTCTCCTTCCCCACATAGGTTTGCCATCACCTCCCATTCCTTCCTTAATCCCCTAACCTTTGGCTTTATTGTCTAATCTGTGGCCCCCTTGCACCCTACAAGGCTGCTAATGTCCCAGTGCCCATAGGAGCGGAAGGCCGACTGTGCTTGACCAATTTCCCCTTGGTACTCATGACCCATGATGCCGAGGCTTCAGTGCCACTGGTAGAACCTGCAGTTCTTTTTTAATAGATTCCTCACTGGCCAATAGGGCCAATAGGGAGCAGCTGGGCCCTCCATGTATGTGTGCTTCAGAGAGGGAGAAAGAAAGAGTAGTAAATGCCCTGAAAAATGGTAGAAGGAATTCTTCACTTCCCAAGAACCACTCCCAACAGCTATGGACACAAGGAGGATCAATGTGATTATTCACCCTCTTTGTCAGAAGTATGCAGAATATGAGATGATGGCAAGCATGCGGGTGGGAAATGGTTGCTATTCAGGACATGCTTGCATTACCTGAACATGCTGATCTATTAGGCACCTGCGTCATTACATCTAATTTGCTGACTATAGCGGAGTGTGCAGTGGCACATTTTGGCATTAACATGCGAGGATGAATTCAGTACAGCAATGCATGAATCTGTATATCTGACTGCATTCAGCCTCACCCAAGTCCTTTCCAGACACCACTCCCACATGGATCTGTAAAGCGCAATGATGTGCTGCGGCATGCGCATGATTTCATTTAGCATGCAACCCTATTGAGCTAACCTTCAGTGCCACGTACCCTGTACATTGGTTTTGGCATGTGCCACTCCAGAAAACAGTTCTTTACTGAGTCCACTGGTGACAATCTCTTCCCACTCCTTGTATTGGTATGAACTCTGCGCTCCAACACCAGTTGTGGGGTATGTGTAACCACACTGTCCGATGCTTTACAGGATGGTGCTTCTGTAGTACTTGATCCTCAGTTGCACAACACTCAGGACCTGCATCTGCATGTGGAAATGCCTATGTATGTCTTCTCAGGTCTCATGTGGCCACACTTATTTGGCCAGAATCAGCTTTCTGTTTTGCTAATGTCAGCCATCTTTCCGCCCCACTCCACACTGACCTGCCACCAGTGCTGCGACTCGAGAGGCCTTTGTACTTGGCTGCATTTGCTGCAGTCATCTGTCCCGGTTTATTACAGGGCACACACCAGCTAGGGAAGTCCTTCCCCTACAATGGATGTGGCGCACAGTAAAACGTTTTTTTATTTTTTAATATTCTACGGATTCTTTTGAGTAGGCCCCCAACTCGTCCCGCACCCAACTTCCACAAACACCCCGTGCCACAATGGACTAGGAACCAGGCCGGTGTGTATCAATAAGGTATTTGTTAATTTATTATTCAATGTAAAGGAGTAAAATCAAAATACAGCAGCCACCGAAGTTGTGGCAACACAAAATGTAATAATCTCTACAAAACCACCAGGTTAAGATACACTATAACAGTTAATTCCAGTTTTTTAATGGCAGAACAGAAAAAGAACAATTTACCACAATGATAGCCCCAACAGTTAAGCACTCCTCCCTGCAACAATGGAAAAATGGGTTTTCAATAATTCAATACTACTGCTATGGGACAGCACACACGGGTCCTTCCGGCTGCTTACAGTAGAAGACAAATCGGGCTTTAAAACAGTCTAGCTAGCACACTTAGGAAATTCGATTTGAACACAGGCACCACATAAGAAAGAAAATCCAAAAATAAAGTAAATGCAATTCAGAATCCGTGATCAGGGTATAGTAGAGGAAGAGATATAAGCTAGGAAAAAATGAGTTTACAAAGGTTAAAAGACATTTTTAGAAAAAACAAAAAGGCAATTCACTAAGTTTGCTGGGGCTGTGAAGGCAGGCTCTGAGCAATGAAAAATGAAGGAAATGAAATTCAAAATCCACGCTTAGAATGTGATAGAGGAAGGGGAATACTCTAGGAAAATCACTGTTTAAAGGATGGAAGGAAATATTTGGAAAAGTGAAATTGCAATTCCTACTAATTTTGACGGGGCTAAAAATGGCTTGGGCTAAAAACACACATTGCGAAAGGCACATAGGAACCACGGTTTTCAGTGAAAATGACAGGGGCAACTCACAGGTACGTTTTGGGCAAAGAGATTCTCACAGTGGGAACAACAGTTTGGGTTCAATAGGACAGATCTAAATGGCAATTTATTTTTAAACATACAATGTAACACATGGACACATTCGGTTTTAGCTCATAATGGAAACAATTCTTTTGGGGCAACACTTTAATGACTATAACAATAAACAATTCTTTTGGGGCAACACTTTAATGACTATAACAATAAAATAACAACACTGAGCCGAAGATTGTTGATTCTGAATTGCAGCAATCTTGATCCATGAATTTTAATAGGGGTATTGATTTACTAAGCCAAATACTAGGGAAATTACTTACTTAACTATGCAAATAAACAAAGGACTTTTCAGGGGAAAGAGAACTATAATCAACAGATACACAAGGGATGATTTTGTTCCATAGGAAGCATGACTTAAATGCACAGAGGAACACAGTATTTGTCATGGGGAGTGTTACCAAAATGTACAGACAAATAAATACATTTCAATAGAAAAATGAATAAATTTCAGAAAGAGATAGAATAGAGGATTTTTCCTTATGGGGACACTCTGGGGTAGTGCTTAAATAGATAGGACTTGTTTAATATATGGCTGTGGAGATCTATACTTACAGAAAAAAATGACTCTATAGTCATCAATGGCGCCAGGGCTCCACTGCAGGGACCATCAAAGGGTTCAATCAAGGCCTCACTCTGCCCTCCCAATCAGCTACTTCAGCTCCCTGCTTCCCTTCCAGACTAGGCCCACATTTCTGCAAGTATAGCTCCAGATTTTCTGCCAGCTGCACACCTTGAATTTGTTGTCAAGAGAATCCTCAGTTGAGGAGGAGTAACCTATTCATAAGCCATATGACATCACTGCTGTGTCATCATACTTGCACAACTGATTGGGCAGAGGTCAAGGGTTCACTTCCCCTCTGCAAGCCAGTAGTCCCAGAGAATGGAGGAGTGGTTTGAGCATCCAAAGAAGGATACCCGATCAATCATCTGACAAAACAGGGGGTTGGATCTGGCTTTGGTACCTAGAAATATTGCATTTTAATAACTTCCCTTTCTCATGTTATGTCACCTATGGCCACATTTCTAGATACTATATTTTTCAGGCAGTCGCCTAAACTTTGTTTGATGACCGTGGGACCTACTTGTGCAAAGCTACAGTTTTCCCTCATTTCCACCCAAACTATATTACTGAAAAATCAGGCATTCGATGGACATAATACCTATCATCTGTTACACATTTCCTCAAATTTTTATGATCGTCAACATTATAAAGAGAAAAAAAGAGGGGTGAGGCGCGCACTCTAATTCCTGGCCAATATACTACCTGAAAAAAGAAAAAGAATAAATGGGTTAAATCCCAAAGTGTCCAATTCACTGGGTTAGATCCCAATTGATGCAAAGATATTCACAGGGTTAGATCCCAATCGTTGCAAAAATATTCATAGGGTTAGATCCCTTAGGCTGCATTGGTACTGCTGTTCTCCTCCTATGTTCACAGGGCTGGCTCCCTTATGCTACATTTGGGCTGCTGTTCTCCTCCTCCTAGCGCTTTTGTGTCCCGACACTCTTCAGGGAGGCTTTGTTGCCTTTCACTTCAGGTGAATCCAATTAAATTGCTAATGCAGTCTCTAAGAATTATGGGAGCTGTAGTGAAATCATTAGTTAACTTCAGGTGACCAAGGAAAGACTCCGCTCCAGGTGCACACATCTTACTCTTAGCAGGGGGAGAGGGGAATACCATAACTATGATTCTCCACTGTAGGGAAAAATTTCCCCAGTGCTGCACCCTCTGGCCAGAAATTGGAGTGTGCGCCTCACCCCTCTTTTTTTACATGTAATTTGTGGAGATCCGGACTCCAGAGGCCGCAGCACCGGAGATGGGACACCAAAACCCTCCATAAATCTGCCTCCACCCTCTTCTATGTGGAGCTGTGATGTCACAAGAGTTGCTGTTCCTGCTTCAAAAGGCTGAAGGCCAGTTACGACAAAGTTTATGATGGCCTTAAGTGCTTTTGGTCGTAAAACTTTGAAATCAGATAATTCCTTAGCCCCTCTCCTTGGCAACGGGGCTTGGACACAGCCAGTATCAGACCTCAGAGCCACAGCAGAAATTAAAGTGAAACTCCAGCATTTATCCCCACTGCAAGCATTTTCTTAAATCAACTTTTTAGAATGACACAATTTCAATATGTAAAAACACTCGCAAGTGGTTGCCTGCAATCACTGATTGTAGACAGGCAACATAATGTATCTTACAAGACTTTAGCTAAATATGTGGACATTCAAGTGTTAACATTTAAAGCACAATTTCGATTTTACGGCAGAAAGTTCCAGCTGTGACCCTTCATTCTGGGGTAATTTCACATTACTCCATGTGGATTTTGCGAATTATGTCTTTTCATGATGGGCTCATGATGAACAAACTTACAGTTCCTTTATGGCATATCTTTTGCACATTCTGACAAGCCTGTCTTTAATACAAAGGAAGGGGCTTTGAAGGCATTGCTTTTGGTCATGGGGAAAAACTCCTTCCTGCAGTGCACATTTGCACACAAATTTACACGTAGGATGCTGTTTTTGCCAAGATGGTCCCAGCCTTTCCGGATCTTTCTCAAAAGCCTCAGGAGCTCTTCCCCTCATATGTGTCTAGGATCATTTTCAGGCCTCACTAGGCTTAGAGGCCTAAATCCGCTCCTTCGTGGTTGGCACAGGCCTCATTTTGCACATGCTCATGCGCAGGCCTTTTGCTGAGGGGCATACTCCCCTCTTACTCTGGCCTGTAGTTATGGCTTTTTAGAGCTATTTCACCACACAAGTCCCCCTCCTAACTCTGAAGTAACTTTATTGAGAGAGAAGAGCTAGGAGAGAGGTGGGGTGTTCACTCCATAATGGCTTGGGTTTGCCCCCGGGGTCTGCTTTAGAGCCTGCCTTCTCTGGGGTTCATTCAAGGACTCTCCTTCAGGGTGCATCTGCTCTATTCCTGATCCTGATGGAAGGGTGCTCTGGTTCTCACCCACTCTTCGGATTTGGATTTTTCCATTAGGTTGGGGTTCCTGTGCCTCTCCCTGTCCGGCGGCTCTCCTCTGGCCTGTAGACGCAAGGAGTTAATAGATCTGCCAAGATGAACGGAGAGATTAAGTATTTTACATGATACTGTTTACCAGGTAGGAACGTGAAAATAGATAACAAAACAGCAGGAGAGATACAATGCACATAGCAAGCACACATTTTCCTTATGTAGACCTTGCAAATACACATTTTGGATTCTACATACTTGTTGCAAATACATAGTCCAAAAGAAGAAGAGTTGTTATACTCCCTGTTAATGTGTAATTTTGTTCATCCAGGTTCCAATTCCTTACATTTACTCCTCTGAGGATTGCTGGGCTCTACCTTCACTGGGTTCTCCAATCAGTCCCAAATTCTGGCTGGGATGGCAGCACTTGATGTGCACCCAATTCTCTTCCGTTTGTTCTCCTTTAGGAATGCTGATCTTATAGGTGACAGGTGATATTTTGTCTACAATTTCAAAGGGGCTGCACCAGGAGGGAAGGAATTTCCGCTCTTTGGTGTGGTTCCTCTGAAAATTATACAAGTAGAACCTGTCTCCTACTTGATATTCTTTTTTAGTGGTCTTTAAATTGTTGTGGGTTTTCATCCACTCAGCCGATTTTTCCAGATTCCACTGAGCATACGCAAAAGCATGCTGAAGGTGTTTTCTCAGATTCTCAATATATTCATGTGTCATGGACGCGTTGATCAGGGTCTGCTCTTGTGTCCTGTAGAGTAGTTTCTGTGGTAACACCATTTTTCATCCAGTCATTAGCTCGAATGGACATCTTTGTCGTAGAAGATGGTGTAGACCTGATAGCCATCAGGACAAGCAGTAGTTGGATTTCCCAACTAGGCCCAGAGTCTGCCACAAACTTCCTTAGTATGCCCACAATCATTTCATTGAATCTCTCAACTCCCCCACTAATGGCTATGCAGTAGGCAATATGGAGTTTTCTCTTTACCCCAAGTATCTCCCACATCTTTTTCATCACCTCACTGGTGAAGTGACTTCCTCGGTCCAACTCAATCCTCGGGGGAAGGCTGAAATGTGAGAAGATGTGGTTGATCATCAGGAAAGCAGCTGTTTCTGCCTTGCAATTTGGGGCCGGGAGACATTCCACCCATTTGGTAAACAAGCATATTACCGTTAACATGTACTTGTTTCCTGTAGTGGAGCGAATCACAGGCCCGATGAAATCTACTTGTAAATCTGACCAAGGCAGTGTCAACCCCTCTTCTGGAGTGGAGCTCAGTGTGAGTGAACTTGGCTGAAATTGCACACACACAAGACACCCCTTCTAATATTGGTCGAAGTCCTGACCCATGTGTGGCCAGTGTGCAACCTCTCACAAGTTTTCCAAAGTAGTTTGAAACCCCCAATGACCGGCGTTGGCTATGTCATTGGGCGTGACTTAGCGTCAGGCTTCGGAAGGAGGTAGGTACCACCCACTGGTCACCTCCAGAGATGGATCTCCGTACCAATAAACCATCTTGGATTCGGAACATTTTGGGAAACGTTATCAACACCCGGAGATCCTTTCCCGATGTAACCGGTTTCAGTCAGAGGAACATTCACACGGTCTTCAATGCATTGATAAAGCTTCCCAATTATCGGATCCCCTTTTTGTGCCATGATCAAATCAGCAACTGGGGTCTCCATACTCCACTGGGCAGTTGAGAGTTCATTTTGGGCAAATGTTTGGGACCTGGTGACAGCAGCGACCTGGATTTCCCCCAACAGTGATTCGAACTCAATGAGATTTGGACAGCTCTGGTTTTGGCCAACTGGTCAGCCAGGTCCTTTCCGGTTTTGTCTGGTCCCTCTAATCTGTAATGACCCTTGATCTTCTTCCAGTAGATGGTCATCTCATTAGGGGTGACCAGATCATTGATAGATTGTATTAGTTTGGCATGCTTGAGTGGTTTATTATTTGCAAACAGCATACCTCTGGTTTTCCAATTTATCAGGTGCACCACGAACCCGTTCGAGACATAATCTGAATCAGTAATTATGACCAGTTTTTGGAGTCTGTGTTGCACGGCAGTGAGGATGGCCTCATGGACAGCCATCAACTCCGCCACCTGACTACTTGGGGGATCGATCTTGTACCCGGCAGATGGCTCCAGGGCATCATTCACCCAGGCATTCCCAACGCTGGCCACCAGTTCCTTTTCCCCATTGTTGTTAAAGTGGTAGGAGAACCTGTCTACATAAACTGTGGGCATTCTCTGGCATGTGTCTTCTTAATAGACTCTGTGCAGAGAAGTCAGGTATGTCTTCATTTTGTCCTGTGTTTTTAGACTTTCGTCCTTGAGACAGTTTTCTCAAGCACAATCATACAAATCAGCCAAACTTTGCGCAAGGGGATTCTTCTTGTTTTGGACATATCTGACCTCCACAGGAAAGCCTGGAATTACTCACATTCCCTGCATGGATTCTGTCACTTTGGAAATATTGCAACCGCTGGTGAGGCGCCTCGATGATGATGTGCTCCCCTGGATGAACGGGCAGTAATTTTTGAATGCCCCACCGTTGCCATGAGTGCCTTCTCACAATCGTTGAATTTTTCCTACACAGTCTTACTCGCTTAGGAGATGACTTAATTGACCTTGTCATGCTTCTGGTATAATACTGCTGTTAAGCACGTATTCGAGAACCCTGTCTCCAAGAAGAACTCCTTGTTTTTGACAGGGTAAGCTAGACAAGGCACTTATGAGAGGCTTCTCTTTAGTTGTTTCATTGCCTTGGCTTGTTCTGGACCCCGCTCCCACTTGACCCTGGCCTTTAGTAAGTGAACAAGGGTCTCGTGACTTCTGCGTAGTCTTCTATTAACTTTTTACTGTGATTAGTCAGTCCAAGAAGGCTTCTCAGTTCACGCAGAGTCATGGGGTTTTTCAGTTTTGGTAATGCTTCCACCTTTTTCGCCTGGGGACAGAGACCCTCAGGGGTGATTTCACACAGGTGATTTCCCACGGAAAGTTAACACGGGTCTTACACCACTGCTCTTTCTGGAAGGACAGTTTCGCTCTGGCTTCCTTCAACTGGGTCAGAACATAGCAGATTTTCGCTATATGTTCCTCCACGGTTGAGCTTTTAATTAGGACATCATCTACATAGGCCCGGTTTCCCCTTTCACCCAAGTCGGGAATGGCCTTTTATGCAGAAAGATGTTAAATTCATTGGCGGAGTTTATATATCCAAAGGGAGTTCGGGTCCACATGTACTGCTGCCCCCCGAAGGTAAATGCCAGGTTGTACTGGTCTTCCCTACTCACGGGTACTGTACAGTATCCATTGGTCAGGTCAATGGCTGTATACACCTTTCACTCTTGGATATGGGCCAGTCCTTGATCAATGTAGGAAAGAGGCCATCGGGACATGTGGACCCATTTGGTCAACTCCCTAAGGTCTGCACATAGTCTCCATTGGCTATTAGGTTTTAGGATCCCCAGTACCATATTATTAAAGGTACTGTGGACTGGACAAATTATCCCACAGGACTCTAGGTTCTTTATTATTTCTGTGAAGGACTCCATAGATGTGAGAGGCAACCAATATTGCTTCACGAATACGGGAGCCATCCCAGGGTCCGTGGGTATTGATGTTGAATGTATCTCGGTGCGACCACAGTCGTACAAGTCCACGGCAAAGATTTCTTGAAAATCCAGAAAGAACTGTTTCGGCTTCTGCTTTTGCTCCTCGGTTACACAGGCATCAGTGAGGTTGATCCGTTCCTCAACCATCTGCCTGAAGCCTGGAAAGACCTCCGGTTTGGCAATATCTGCGGTATCCTCCACCTGGATGGAGAGATCTCTGGTGATGGTGTTGGCCTGGACAAGAGGTTTCAGGTAATAGAGGTAGTCACTGTTGACCTGAAATACTACCTCTTCCTTCCTGATGTCTCAGGTCACCTCTTCCCCCCGTAAGGGCAGGAAGAGTACACCAAGAAATTCCCCCCTTGCCATCTGAAAATCTTTTCTGGAG
Organism: Ambystoma mexicanum; assembly: GCF_040938575.1. Classification (NCBI taxonomy): domain Eukaryota; kingdom Metazoa; phylum Chordata; class Amphibia; order Caudata; family Ambystomatidae; genus Ambystoma; species Ambystoma mexicanum. The sequence continues at coordinate 515,305,943 of NC_090921.1, read as the reverse complement.
GTAAGTCGTTGCACAGTCGCAGCAGTCTTTGGGGATCTGTCCCTTGATTTCATTCCCTAAGTCAATGGAGAAATGTTGGGCATCAACCGCCATTCCAATAAAGGTGTCTGCGCCCAGAGTGATACTCCTAGGGACACTGTCATCCACCAATATTGGAATCGTGTCGTGTTCTAAGTCAACTAATGGTGTTGGGTTCAAATGCAACCCCTTCTGTTGGAGATGATGATTTAAATTTACATAAGGAGCTGGGTTTTGGAGTTTCTGTCCTCTCTTAATTTTTATGGAAATAATGAACTGTCTATCCAGTCCTGGGATGGTGACCTCTTCTCCAGTTTGAATTTCAACTGCATACAGCAGCAATTGAGCAGACCGAAATGCCTTTTCAGGATTGTCAAAGCCCATGGGGTTACCCCCCAGTCGAGACCATAATTTGTAATTAATGAGGTCCAAATTAATTGCGAATCGATTGAGAATGTCACTGCCTAAGTAGAAGGCAGAGGGGACATCTCGCACAACCCAACAATTATGCTCTCTGCTTTTATCACCAATGGAAATGTTGAGCATGCACCTGCTAGGCAAGAGATATTTGCAATTGGGAGTTTCCAGGCCAATTTCCCACTTATCAGTCAATTTAAATGTGGAAATGGTCTGATCTTTTGGGAGTTATCTGAATAACGCCTTGCTGATGAAGCTTTTTCCATTATTCAGGCATGCTCTGGCGAGAACAGCCCCCCCCCCTCATTTAACTGAATGGGGAGGAACAGCTGTTCACCTTTTCTCTGAATATCAGCAAAGCTTTGAGCTGGTTTTTCATCACTTTTTATCATGGGGTTTGGGTTCTCTTCGAAATGTGGATCAGTATAAAATATCAGAGTATTTCCTTCCAGTGTGCAATGCCACTTAAAGGGGAGGAAGGTGGATTTTCAAGGATGGAGAAGGGTTCCCATCACCAGTTTGTTCTCCTGCAGCAGTTACAGTTATGTCAGTGACTTGATTGTTCCTAAAGTGGAATTCAATGTTGTTGGATCGCTGCTCAACCATATGGCAACCGTATGGCATGTGCTGTTTAGACTTACATAGTTGATACTCTGTTTAAATTTTATTGGTGAGTTAGTCTGTGTCAAGAATACCTTGTTTACACAGTCTATTAGGGGTGTCAACCTCTGAATGAGGTCATTCCCTAAGAGACAGGGTGTTCCCTCTGGAGTCACAACTATAACCGGGTGTTTCACCTAGTGTCACCCAATTTTGATCTCCAGATCAGCAGTCCCCTCAATGGGAATTTCATTTCTGTCGAAGTTCTGGAGTTGTCCAGGAAGAGGTGTGAGGGGAATTCGGTGACTCTGCCACCTTCCTGCATTGAGTTGCTCAAATGCCTTTTTGGACAGGAGGGTGGCTTGGCATCCTGTATTCACCAGCGCTGAAAATGCACACTGCCCTTGCACCCAGATGGGGGCATAAAACCTACCTTCTTTCTCCTCCGAGGGGCAAAGGATATGGCATTTTGGGCCAGCTGGGCGGTTAACTTCTTTGTTTTGAACTCCGACACTGTGTGACCTTGGGCAATTTTCTGTGTCAGAGTTTGGGAATCTGTAAACAAAATTTGGCATCCTGAGATTTGGGGGATTTGGGAATCCCCTTGTTCCCCTGTTTCTGTGCTGTCCCTCTTTTCCTGGAGACAGTCACATGAACTGGTTTGGAGGGGGAATCCCTCCTTTATTTCTGAGTTCTTGGGATGACATTTCTGGGGTTCTGGTATAAGCGGTTCTCGGTCAGTCCCCATACTTACCCAGTCTAATTTAGGCTATTTTGGGACCCATTTTCTTTGGGAGGAATCCCCTCCTCTTTGAAAGAGAAGACTTTCTTCCCACAATCCTCCAGGGATTATTCCCCTTCAAACTGGAGGACGCTGACTTCCTCCACAAAATGGATCTTCTTTGTCCCTTAGATTCTCCTACTTACCCTCTGTTCCTTCGGTTGCAGCTTTTCGGGGGTAGAAGATCTGGATTCAGGTTCAGAGGGTTCTAGGGGCTTTTCACAAGTGAGGAAGGAAGCTTCCTTAGGGCTTTGCATCCTCCTTCCTCCCGAGCCTCCTCCTCTGGAACCTGTTAGTTGTCAGGGTTTTCTCTACCTCATTGCTCCAGGGTACTAGACCCTGGGTTCGAGCTGTTCTGGGCAGCCATGTTCATTTGAGGGCTCTGCTGAGCCCACAACATGCGACTCAGGTATTGGGTCAAGCTCTGGACCTGGCGCTGCAGTTGTGACGCCCTCTCTGGCTGATACAGGGATCTTGGGTCAAATCTTTGCTGCTCTCAGGAAGGGTAACTGTCCCTTCTCCCAGGGTATTGAGGGTTTCCCTGGTAGCCCTCCATCCTTGGTCTCCCTTCTCCCTGATTTGGGGGTCTAGACTCCTGAAAGCGGTCAGAGAGAGGAGGATTGTTCTGAATGTTGGGGTTTGGAGGGTACCTGGGGAAGAAACTTAAACTGAAGGGTGGAAGATTACTGCCCTCCCGAGGGAAGTTTTGTGGGAAATGTGGGGGGAAGTTGGGAGGAAAGTTACCTGGGGCCATACTTACCTGGTTGGATCCCCCCATTGAGCTGGGGGAGTCCATACGTACCCCAAGATAGGTCTGTTCCCCTTATACCGTGGGCTAATGTAGTTGGCATATTCAGACGACACATTTGTGGGGTACCCTGATTGGCTACCACCTGCTTGGGACTCGTCAGAGGGTCTTCTCTGCCTCTGGTTTGGTTTGTTAGCGGGAAGTGTATTTTTAGGCACCCCCATTGGGTCCAAAACGGGGGTATTCTTCACCTCCGCCACCTTGGCAGCAGCTGGGATGTTGGTCAGTGTGGGATTTTTTGGGGAATTCATATTTGCCACAGGCTTTTGGACCTCATAGATCTGGGTAGCTTGCTCTATTACCCAGTCCAGGGTCCTTTACTCGTGGAAGTCCCTAACGAGTTGTATCCTTATGGATCTAGGGAGGGCATGGAAAAAGGCGTTAATGAACTCCCTACTGTGTGTGTGCGCCCATCTAGCGGTTTGGGCAAATGCCTGCTTCAACTCATGGACAAGCTTTCTCAGTGCCTGATCTTCTCCGCACTGCAGGTTGTAGGCCGCCTTGCAAGCCTCCTGGGGGTTCCGGTGCACGGAGAATTGCTTCAAGATGGCCACATTGCAGGTAGACCACCTTGAATGATTCTGATCCTCCAGCCCAGCAGAGAAGCTGGAGTATTCTGGGGAGAATATCCACTTGGCAAACTCCATTGAATTCTGGCCATTTTATTATGCCAAATGAGGTCATCATCTGGTCATACAGTTCCTGATGCTCCCACATGGAGTACTTGGCATTTTTATGGTAAAGGGTCATGAGGTTTCTAATGGCTTTTATTTGTCTAATGGGGTCTTTTACCAAAGTTCTCGTTTTGTTTGGCAGTCTTCTTTTTCCGCTGCACCTGAGTCCATTCGCCCTCAGACTCAGAGCTGCTGCTATTTGAGGTCCGTCCCTATCGTCTAGGCGCTCCCTGATTCTGTGAGACTGGGAGTCTCTCCCAGAATGTCGGGCCTCGTCTCTTCTCCCCTGTTGTATTGTAGGCTCTCTGGGTCACTTCTCTTAGATTCCCTCTTTCGCACAGGGGAATACTCACCTGACTCCTTCCGCCTTCCGGGGTTGGTGGATGCTCTTTTGGGGCCTAAACTCAGACTCTGCTTTATCCGCAAAGTGGACCAGATGGTCCCTCTGTAGCTGATGTCTCTGCCAGTCTAACTCCCTGATTCTCTTTTCATAGGAGTCCTCCTGGTCAGATACATTTGCCAAAATATTTTTGAATCCAAGCAGTGATGCACGTCCATCAATCTCTGATGGGGGCTGGCCTTCTGGCTCAGTCATGCTACACCTACTTAAGTCCAGTTGCCTCATGGTTCCTGGTTCTTGTGAACTCATAGGGGTGAATTTAACAGTGCCTTGCACGTACAAGGTCGTAAGTTGGCTTGAGGCACCTGGTACAGAGGGCGCTAAACCTTGATTATGGGCTGCCCTACCATTCCCCACCTGTTTGGGGTTCCTCAAGCCCTGATTAAACCTAGCAAACTCCTTCTCTAATCTCTCTGATTTATATTTATCAGCCCCTATTTCTTGGTAGTACACAGAGGCCTGAGCTTTATACTCTGCAACCAGGGCTTGACTGGTTTCTATGACCTTACCTTGTGCTACTACTTGGCCATGGAGTCCCCTGTTTTCATCACAAAGGGCCTTATTTTCTTTCGGTGCTTCTTGTATTGTCTGGGAAAACTCAAACCATTTCTGTTGGAGACTAATCTCCTCACTCTGCGCATTTTTGATCTGTATTGTCTGTTCTAGGTCACATTCTATTTGTCTCATATGCCCCATTAATTTTTCATTCTCTAATTTTATGTTAGTCAGTTCCTAAAAAAAAATCACTCACTTTTCTCCAGGTCTGTCTTTAATTGGCACACTGCCTGGCATAGGGCATATTTTTCCTGATACAGTGTGCCATTCTGTTCAGTCAGGTTATCTCTCTGCTGTTTCATAGCACTTAACTTCCAGTGCTCCTGGTCAAATTCCTCTTGGGAATGGACCTCTTTAATAATCACCCAGTTCTTTTCCTCTTCCAATTGCTTAATCAGATTTTTCAAAATGCCCATGCCCTCTAAGCAGATTCTATTGTACACCACTTGTTGATTCAATTTGAGCTGTCTCTCTTTGAGGATGTCAACCCCTTCTTGGCACTCCTCTTTCAGTGCAGAAATTGTGATCGCACTCTGAATTAACTTGTTGCTGTGCTCCCAACTCATCTTTTAGCTGTTGAATGATATCATCTAATTCTAACTCAGAATGTTGGCTCTATCGCATTTTCTCCTCTACCTGCCTTAACTCCCCTTTTACTTGCTCCAATAACTTAGATTGATTTTGCCCAGAGGCTACACTCTCCTGGTACCTTTCTTCCACGATGTCCTGCCACACATCCATATTTGTAGAGGTTACCTGTTGCATCATTCTAGATTGCCAGGCTTCATGTCCCTGCTCTGCCCATTCCACTTTAATGATCAATTAAGACAGCAGGTGCTTTCTAGCCATGTTATTTTCCACGGTGCTCATTGTGAAAGGTGTTCTGCACCTGGTGGGTTGTCTATGCAAGGGCACAATCTCCAACCTGCTCCACCTAGTTTATGGTTACAATATTTTATTTTGAGACACAGACCTGATACCTAGGGTACACGCTTTTGGATGGCGCCTTTATAATGCAACCCAGCTTTCTATCCACTAAATGTAACACTACCTTCAATCGGTAGTCTGCTGAGCTGCAGTGCCACGGGTGAAAGCACTTTTCTCAATCACGGCATAAGCCCCTACTTTGACACAGTAGATTACATGGCACACACCAGCTAGGGAAGTCCTTCCCCTATAAAGGGTGTGGCGGACAATAAAACACTTTTTATTTTTAATACATTCCGGATTCTTTTGAGTAGGCCTCCAACCCATCTCGTACCCAGTCTCCACAAACCCCCTGTGCCACAATGGACTAGGAACCCGGCCGGTATGTATCAATAAGATATATATTAATTTATTATTAATTGTAAAGGACGATAATCAAAATACAGCAGACACCAAAGTTGTGGCAACACAAAATGCCATAATCTCTACAAAACCACCAGCTTAAGATATACAGGTTAATTCAGTTTTTTAATGGCAGAACAGAAAAAGAACAATTTACCACAAAGTGATAGCCCCAACAGATAAGCAGTCCCTCCTGCAACAATGGAAAAATGGGTTTTCAATGATTCAGTACTACTGCTATGGGACAGCACACAGGGTACTTCAGGCTACTTACACTAGAAGACAAATTGGGCTTCAAAGCAGTCTAGCTAGCACACTTAGGAAATTTGATTTGAGCACAGGCATCACATGAGAAAGAAAATAAGAAAATAAAGGGAATGCAATTCAGAATCCGTGATTAGGGTATAGCAGACGAAGAGATCTAAACTAGGAAAAACGAGTTTTCAAAGGTTAAAAGAAATCTTTAGAAAAACAAAAAGGCAAATCACACTAAGTTTGCTGGGACTGTGAAGTGACAGGCAAGCTCTGAGCAATGAGAAATGAAGGACATGCTATTCAAAATCGCACATAGAATGTGATAGAGGAAGGGAAATACTCTAGGAAAATCACTGTTTAAAGGATGAAAAGAAATATTTGGAAAAACGAAGTTGCAAATCCTACTAATTTGTCTGGGGCTAAAAATGACACACACACTTTCAACAATGAGTAAGGCACATAGGAACCACGGTTTTCAGTGAAAATGACAGGGGCAACTCACAGGTATGTTTTGGGCAAAGAGATTCTCACAGTGGGAACAACAGTTTGGGTTTAATAGGATAGATGTAAATGGGGATTTGTTTTTAAACACACAATGTAACACATGGACAAATTCGGTTTTAGCTCATAATGGGAACAATTCTTTTGCAGCAACACTTTAATGACTATAACAATTAAATAACAACACTGGGCCCAAGATTGTTGATTTCGAATTGTAACAATCTTGATCTGTGAATTTAATTGGGGGAATGAATTGATTTATTAAGGCAAATACCAGGGAAATAACTTACTTAACTATGCAAACAAACAGATGCACAAGGGATGATTTTGGTCCATAGGGGAAATTACTTAAATGCAGAGAGGAACACAGTATTTGTCAAGGTGAGAGTTACCAAAATCCACAGACAAATAAAATACCGTTCAATAGAAAAATGACTAAATTTCACAGATAGAATAGAGGATTGTTCCTTATGGGGACACTCTAGGGTAGTGCTTAAATAGATAGGGCTTGTTTAATCTATTGCTGTGGAGATCTATACTTACAGAAGAAAAGGACTCTATAGTCATGAATGGCGCCAATGCTCCACTGCAGGGACCATCAAAGGGGTCAATCAAGGCCTCACTCTGTCCTCCAAATCTGCTATTACAGCTCCCTGCTTCCCTTCAAGACTAGGCCCACATTTCTGCATGGATAGCTCCAGATTTCCTGTCAGCTGCACACCTCGAATTTTGTAGAAAGAATCCTCAGTTGAAGAGGAGTACCCTATTTATAAGCCAAATTACATTACTGTTGTATCATCCTCCTCACACAACTGATTGGGCAGTGATCAAGGGTTCACTCCCCCTCTGCAGGCCAGTAGGCCCAATGGAGGAGTGGTTTGAGCATCCAGAGTAGGATACCCCATCAATCATCTGACAAAACAGGGGGTTGGATCTGGCTTTGGTACCTAGTTACTCAAAGGCGTTATACCTCAATATACGTCAACTATGTTGAAATCATACATGGCAATTAGTAAAAACCTATCGGGTGGATGGATACGTTAAGGGAACATATATGCCTCTAGCTTTTTAGGTGTTAGTAACATCATTGGCTGCCTTTTATCAAATAGGCATGCCTTAAACGACCTCTAACTACAGATAATACAGATAATAGTAGAATAACAGCAGCGGTTTGGCTTCTGCAACAAGATATGGTCCACCACCACATAGGCCATCTTGATTGGTTGGCACTTTCGTCCAATCTTGGGCATTCGGCTCGTTAACAGCACATAAGCAAAACGAAACCCAGGTGTGGAGATCAACGTCAAACACCTGCCCACTTGGCCAATTAGCCTACCATGTCATCAGTTAGGCCCTAAACCAAGGCCTCTTCTTTGTAGTTGACCTCGCTGACTGTTCTTTTTTACTGAACTTTGAAGGGAGTGAAGGTACATTGCTACCTTCATTTGGAGTGTTATGAGTAGGCCTTGTTTTCTGGTCTTGCACCACGTGAGAGGAGACCATGATTTGACCATTCAATCCTCCCATTTAGTGCTAGTTGATTCAATTATACTGAGTGCTATTATTCCTAGCCTCTGGAGACTTGGTTACTCCTTCTTGCATTTGCTTTCTGCATCTTTAATTGTCCACTACTGGGCATTCGCAAATGTTGCGTACATGGCTTATCCTCATCAACTCCTTTTGTACCTTGCAATTGCTTCTTGCTGCAGCATCCTTGATCTTTGACCAAACAATTATTGTTTGTTCTTACATGAATCTTTATTTCAGTGCCTGTCACCTCTGCAGCCTTTGTCTCTTTCCTTGGGATTTGTAGCTCTCTATTACATGAAACCGACATCCATCTTTTCAACATGGCTGCTTTTACCCATGTTATATTCTCTACTGTAGCAAGCTTCTATATGTCTCATCTACCTTGCATTTCACCGTATAGCCATTTACTGCATCTCGTCTCACTTATCTTCTTTGTCTATATGTCTTCACATTTTCATGTTCAATTATTTTATTACTTTGGTCACATCTTCATTCTTTAAATTTTCTTATATTGTTTCAGTGCGTCCTCCTCTCTTTCCTTCACAATGTCATTTTACACCTGTCAGACTTTACTATGTTCAGTGGTGTCTGCAGACTTCCTTCTACCTTGTCAGTCGAGGGTACATTCAGTACAGTTGTCTGAGCGCATGGCATCTTTCATGTCTCCGATGCAGTATTCGGATGTCACCAGGTGTCATGCAGAGTGCTTTCTTGCTCCTCTTCCAATATGACGGAAGTGAGGACGTAGGCTGCATGAGTGATGTGCACATCTGCTTCTCTGCAAGGTGTTTTGGGGATGCCTGAGGATTGCAGGTGAACCTCTTTGGAAGTAAAGTACTGGCATACAATTCAGCATCCACCAGAGCAGGCTGCATTGCTGATTGCCAGATAATGGGGGTTTGCTTGACTTGTTGGGCATCAGGTGATGCATGGTTTTGATTGAGGTTCGCGCAAGAACGTCTAGGCAATATGCTGTTTGCCAATGGTTCTGTGACCTCCAACAGACCAGCCCGGTGTTGCATGGTGGCTTGCAGGTCTTGCTCAATTGGTACTGATGTAGGGGTTAGGCATATGGATTTTCTTTTATGTGTCACAGATAGCATGGTCAGTCAGCCTGGAAAAGGAGGATATGGGTGGATTGGATCATTGTTGTGTGCATAGGGACTTGTGTGAGTTCACAGCCACTAGCTCTGGTAAAGTATGGTCCCGACAGTCTGCCGTAGGCGGATATGGGGGGATAGGGTCATTGTTGTGTGTATGGGGCCTGTGTGAGTTGACAGTCTCTAGATCTTGTGTAGAAGGGCCAGTCAGCCTGCCATAGGCGGATGTGGAGGGATAAGATAATTGTTGTTTGTGTAGGCACTTGTGTAAGTTGACAGCCTCTAGCTCTGGCATAGCATGCCCAGTCAGCCTGCCCAAGGCAGATGTGGGGGATAGGGTCATGGTTGCGTGCATGGGGACATGTGTGAGTTGGCAGTCTCTAGCTCTGGTGTAGCATGGCCCAGTCAGCCTGCCAGAGGCAGATTCGGGGTTATAGGATCATTGTTGTGTGCATGGTGCCTGTGTGTGTTTAAAGCCTCTAGCTCTGGTGTAGCATATACAGTGAGCCTGTCAAGGGCGGATGTGGGGGTATAGGATCATTATTGTGTGTATGAGGACATGTGTGTGTTGACAGTCTCGAGCTCTGGTGTAGCATGGCCCAGTCAGCCTGCCATAGGTGCATGTGGGGGATAAGATCATTGTTGTGTGCATGGGGCCTGTGTGGGTTGACAGTCTCAAGCTCTGGTGTAGTATGGCCCAGTCAGCCTGCCATAGGTGCATGTGGGGGATAAGATCATTGTTGTGTGCATGGGGCCTGTGTGGGTTGACAGTCTCGAGCTCTGGTGTAGCATGGCCCAGTCAGCCTGCCATACGTGCATGTGGGGGATAAGATCATTGTTGTGTGCATGGGGCCTGTGTGGGTTGACAGTCTCGAGCTCTGGTGTAGCATTGCCCAGTCAGCCTGCCATAGGTGCATATGGGGGATAAGATCATTGTTGTGTGCATGGGGCCTGTGTGGGTTGACAGTCTCAAGCTCTGGTGTAGTATGGCCCAGTCAGCCTGCCATAGGTGCGTGTGGGGGATAAGATCTTTGTTGTGTGCATGGGGCCTGTGTGGGTTGACAGTCTCAAGCTCTGGTGTAGTATGGCCCAGTCAGCCTGCCATAGGTGCATGTGGGGGATAGGATCATTGTTATGTGCATGGGGCCTGTGTGAGTTGACAGTCTCTAGATCTCTTGTAGCAGGGCCATTCAGCCTGCCATAGGCGAATGAGGGGGAATAGGATTCTGTTTTGTGCATGGGGGCCTTTATGAGTTTACAGTATCTAGCTCTGTTGTATCATCGCCCAGTCAGCCTGCCATAGGCAGATGTAAGGGATAAGATCATGGTTGTGTGCATGGGGCCTCTGTGAGTTGACAGTCTTGAGCTCTGGTGCAGCATGGCCCAGTCAGCCTGCTATAGGTGCATGTGGGGGATAGGATCATTGTTGTGTGCATGGGGCCTGTGTGAGTTGACAGTCTCTAGATCTCTTGTAGCAGGGCCAGTCAGCCTGCCATAGGCATATGAGGGGGAATAGGACCATTGTTGTGTGCATGGGGGCATGTGTGAGTTGACAGTCTCCAGATCTGGTGTAGAAAGGGCAGCCGTCTGCCATAGATGGATGTGGAGGGATAGGATCATTGTTTTTTGCATGGGGTCTGTGTGAGTTGACAGTCTTTAGCTCTGGTGTGTTGGGGATAGGATCATTGTTGTGTGCATGGGGCCTGTGTGTGTTGATAGACTCTAGCTCTGGTGTACCATATACAGTGAGACTGTCAAGGGCGGATGTGATGGGGATAGGATCATTGTTATGTGTATGGTGCCTGTGTGTATTGACAGTCTCTAGTTCTGGTATAGCAGGGCCCAGTCAGCCTGCCATAGGTGGATGTGGGGGTGGTAAATTCATTGTTGTGAGATTTTACAGTTTCTAGGTATTGTGTAGCAGAGCCAGCAGTTTGCAGAACAATGTTTATTGGCAGATTTACGATGAGTGTGAGCACTGTCTTGATGAGGATAAGGCATGGATTGTCTGTGATTGTACGTGCATCCAGTGAGAGTGGCATGGCTCCAGTACTTAGCACTACTACTGTGTGTTTTTTGGTTGCAGTTCCAGCCACCTTGTAATTCATTTGCTGGTGAAAGTCATCACGTTGAAATGCTGCCAATTTGTAGGGTCTTGCAGGGGGTGGTGCTCCTTGAAGCATTCTTAGAGGCATGCCAGTAGGTGTGCTGCAAAAGTGTAAGAGCCGTAGTGTTTTAGGCTAAGGGGCCGATTCTGAGCTCATGATAAAAAGATGTGGAAAGAGATTCCAAAATGGTGGCCGAGCTGTGAGGACAGATGAATGGAGAGCTCCGTCCCCGTTGAGGCTCACAACATCAGGCAGGGCTTCTAGCCCGTATTCTAAGGCATATTAACTCAACTAGAACAAGTGTAGGAGAACCCTGCTCCAGTGAAAGCTAACTCGTGGGGGAAAGGTAGAGGTATGGCAAGTGCAATCACCATGCACAAAGTTGACAACACGACCTGACCGGGAGCTGGGACAAGACAAACCGGAGGGCGTTAAATGTCTCCCCCGCAGTTGGAGCGCTCCAGGAGGAAGGACCGCAGCTCATGGCAACCTAGAGATGGCCCAGCGAGCCCCTGAGGTACAGCAAACTGGCACACTGAGGAGCGCGCAGGCACCAGTGGCGAGGCAGGCAGAAGCCGCAGAGGTACCGTAGCCGAGGTGCAGTTCACCGCAGCGAATAATAAAGCAAATTTAAAGGAGCTGTGCTGCCCCACCGGTAAGCGTGCACAGCACAGTGGGGGGGTTATGGACCCACCACCAGGAGCACGCACCTCCCCGGAACCAGACTGGGGAAAGCAAGAGCAAAGAGCACCCCAGGGGCACCCCCGGAGGACGGGGGATACAAACACGCTTAAGAGCAGCTTCACAAATGAAGGAGATGTTTAGAAGCGATCACAGACCCAAAGTATTTCAAGCAGAACAGCCTTACATAAACTCATCCATACCAGCATCTGGAGGGTAATCAGAGCTCCCCACAGTGGACTGCCCCTGTGAATCACTAAAGGTGGAACAGATGCACAGTGTGAGCAAAACTGTTTCTTTTAAACTTTGAATTGGTAAAACACCAGCAGTGTCACTGTTAAGATTGATTTCTAAACTCTGATCTGGTGAGCAGAGGTTTAGGAGGTCACAAAAGTTTAACAGGGGCACTTTCTGGACAAACCAGGCCAATCTATCGTAGCTTGGCAGGCAGTCAAGACTAAGTCTCAGGAGGGTTGAGAGTGATCGGAAGCCCACAATGAGCACACAGAGCAAAACTTCACAGAGCAAAAACAGATCAAAAATACATTCATTACAAAACACAATTAAACCACAGTTATCAAGAAAAGAATTTCCAAGCATACTTATTCACTATGTAACATATATACAATAATGTGTTTAGCCTAATGCTGATGAAAGGGGAGAAAATAACCACAACCTGCACCAGAAAGGGGTAAGTTCAACACAGATATCAAATTAGGCTGTTCTTCGTAGTCAATCCCTAACATATGTAGTCCAGCCCTACAAAGATAGGAGCTTTGCGCTCAACAAAACCGAAGCACATCACCCAAGTGAAGGAGTACATTGAAACGGGATGAGAAATAATAGAGGACTAATAGAGGAATTGGCAAGTGCATGACTCGGTCATCCAGATTGGAATCATGTTTGGGGTTTTAGGATACCCCACAAGTTGGCCCTGGCTTTTTCTGCAAGCTGCAGACTTTTGGTCCGGGGAGGATGTAGGTACTGGGGCTTGCACCAGGGAGGGATGGGGAGAGGGGCGAGGGTGGGGAAGGGGCAGACAGGGAGCTGGTGGGTTCTGTTAAAGGGTAGTTTGGGGTGCACAGTAGAGGATTGGGCTCAAGAGAGGGAGAGAATCTCAAAAGGCACTACTCCAAAGTAAGCAGCTAAGGAGGCTAGGACATTTAAACACTCCGGTTCAAATTACTCACACTTAATCTATGGGGCTGAATACCCCAGTGAAACGGAAAAAGCTGGAAAAACTCCTATCACACCACAAGCCTGACATGGCACTACAGGAGACACATGTTAGGCAGGCGGACAAGCACAGACTCAGGCTAAAGCACTACCCTCTAATGCAGCATGCGAATGCTCGGGGAAAGGTGGCATGGGTATTAATGCCAATGAGACAAAGGTCTAACGGGGCAAATACTGCATACATGGGCGGACAAAGAGGGGAGATTTCTGTTTCTTAATGCACCAATAAGAGGGGTGACTCTAATGCTGGCTTCCATTTATGCTCGCAATTCAGGCTAGGACTGTTTCTTAAGATCATTGCTATCAGAGCTGGAAACATATTGTGGGGGAGAGATGATAGTCATGGGGGATTTTAACCTAGCTTGGGACCCCCAAAAAGATAGAAGCAACAAAAATAGATTTGGTCACACTGCTATCACTCTCCTTTAAAACGAGAATCAAACATCTAGCCCCAAAAGATGTGTGGACATCCCTCTGGGGAGAACAACCGGACTATACCTTTTACTGACGCAGGCTTTTGACATGCACCATTCCTTCTCAGGAATTGATTAGCTATGGGCATCTACCACACTTTTGGGTAAGATAACACAGGTAGACCTCCACCCAATCACTCTATAAGATCACGCCCTGCTCTCAATGACATTAAACTTTCAGCAAAGCTCGAGGGGTATGTGAAGTTGGGAATTCCCCACAGAGATTCTAGCGGACCCAACCTTGTGGGAGGAGCTAGGAAAAAATATCAGAGCCTATTTCAACACTAACTCCACCCCAGGAATTTCCGAAAACATCCTGTGGAATGCCTTCAAGGTAATATTAGTTATTGGGTAATAATAGGTAATTTTAGATATTCGGTAATAATAGGTAATAGGCCTAAAATCTTGGCGGCAAAAACAGCTGAGAACCCTGGAAATGGAACAAGAGCAGGAGATCATGCAGAAGATAGTATCGGACTCCAGCACAAAATTACGGAAGGCATATTGAAATGCGAGGGGGAAATTAGACCTCCTCCAGAAGAAAAAGGCAGAGAGGGATCTTCTCTATCTAAAACAAAAATATTTGTCAAGACCAATAAGGCAGACAGACTTTTGAGCAGACAATCTAAACAAAGGGCGGCAGCACAGGTAGTACAGGGGAAACAGGCCCACAGGGGGTTAAAGTCACCACCACCCCAGAAATTACGGAGCAGTTTGTCGACTTCTACTCGGCATAATATATATCGGACTGTCCGGATCACGCTAAACAACAGTCATACTTGCAGTCACTCCCGCTTCCTAAGATCTCCTCAGAAGACTTGGAATCCCTGGAGGTGGATATCACATCAGAAGAGTTGACCCACGTAATTAGAACGCTCCCACTAAATAAATCCTCAGGCCCAGACGAGTACCCAGCACCATTTTTATAAGGCATTCCAACAACTCTTGGCACCCAAATTAGTCCACCTATTCAATTCCTTCGGCAAGCCGGCCAAAGACCCAATATAATGCGGTTCTTATTGGCCCATTGCTCTTATTAACATAGAAGTCAAGATCCATGCAAAGATATTGACAAACAGATTGGAGGCCCTTCTACTGAAATTAATACACCCAGATCAAGCAGGCTTCATTTGGCAGAGGCAGATTCACGATAATATTCGGAGAGCATGCCACCTCATAGAAAAGGTGTTGCGGAGGGGGTCCCCACCCATTCTCCTCTCGTTGGACCTAGAAAAAGCCTTCAACAGAGTCGAATGAGCCTTCTTATTCCAAACTATACAGGAAATGGGATTTGAGTCTGCTTTTTTAAATAAAATTTGGACAAACTATCAACATCCAGTGGTCCGACTTCTAATTAATGGTCAAACCTCCCGGCCAATCTCACTTCAAAGGGGTACTAAACAAGGATGCCTCCTGTCCCCGCTATTTTAAGCAATTTTTGGGTGGCATTTTATTGGCGGGTGTAGATTGTGTGAATTGATCTGCGACTACTTTAGAGCTATCTTCAATACATTCAGTATCATTTTCTTGTGGTGTTGCAGTCGCACTGTAGCGATGGTCCATTACAACTTTACTGGATTCTCCGGACACATTCATTTCATGTTCTGGCCATTGGACATGAGCATCTCTAGTCTCAACACGCGGCGTCTGAATTAATAGTTCCTCCATAGTGTAAATGGTCTGGCAAGCAACATCTCTCATTCGCTTCACTGTCTGTGTATGTATAGTTCGTACACCCACGGGTAACTAGAGGACAGATTGGAAAAGGGATGTTCAGTTTAAACACAGATAAAGTATAGTACAATTGACTGGAAAAAAACATAAAATAGTCCCCAGCACAAAAACATTTCTAAAGTTATGAACTGATTGTAACTAACCTTGTTTTTGTTTCTTTTCTTTGCAACTTTTTTGGCTTGACCTTCAACATCTGCACGCTGTAGCTCTGATTCGTTTCCGCATATCTTCCCTTCCTGTTGCGCTGCAACGACTATATTTTCTGTATCCACATAGACAGCACGGATCGAGGCTCCATCGACTCCCTGAAACACAGTACTTTCATTACTATGAATCACAATATTGTTAGCAGAAAACACACGTGAGGACGAACACACAGGTACATCTCAATAGCTAAACACGATTTAAACATTGTGTAGAACAATCAAATGACAAGTATTCAAGTTCTGGTGACCTAATTCGATGGAACTGTCAGTATCCATACCTCTGGCTCTGCATGGACTGCCATGAATGATTGTATTGGAGAGGATGCATCAGCAACTCCCTGAAACACAGTACTTGCGTTAGTATGGTTTTCAATATTGTAAACATGCACACACTTGGGGTCGACGGCACAGGTACATATAAAGAGATAACCACAAATGATGCTTTGTCTAAAAGAATCAAGGAATATCAAGGAATATTTAAATATGATCAGATTTAATCAACTTATTTCTCCGATTTCTTTACATCTGCATCATCTAAATGGGATGTTGTGATTGTAGTGGAAGCTCCATTGTCTCCCTGAAACACAGTACTTGCGTTAATAGGGAACAAAGTATAGCAAATGGAATCACGTTTTATGATCACGCTCGATGGAGCTGTCAGTATCCATACCTCGTGCTGCTGAAGAATATCTAGGGATGTTGCAAATGTAGTGCGCACTTCTGAAAGCTGTTGCGCCGATTCGTATCCGCATGGTCCCGCTTCCACTTCCCCTGGAATTACTTGAATGTCAGGCTCCGCATCAAGTGCAGGGGTTGACGCTTCAACAATTGCCTGAAACATAGTATTTGTATTAGTAAGGATTACAATATTGAAAACATAACACACACCTGGGGTCGACCGCACAGGTACATATCAATGGCTAACCACGAATGAAACATGGTGTAGAACAAACGACAAGTGTTCCAGTCCTGATGATCACGGTCGATGGAGCTGGCAGTATCCATACCTCGTGCTGCTGAAGAACATCTAGGGCTGTTGTCAATGTGGTGGACGCTTCAGCATCTTCCTGAAAGACAGTACTTGCATTAGTATGGATAACACTAATTATAACTGAAAACAAACACCAGGGGACGACAACTAGGGTGTATATCAATTGGAAAGCACTAACCAAACAATTGGTAAAATAAGCACACAATACATAAAAACTATTACTTGACATACATAAAACAAGTCTGTAGCGGAATAGCCAAGTAAGATTACCTGATATGCGCTAGAAGTGTTTGATAACTGCAAGCACGTCACGGAAGTAGGATGTTCTTGCTTCAGATTCAAGGGATAGTCAAGCAGTTGTAAAGGTAAATTATTGTTTGATAATGAAATGCCAATATTTAAAATTGCGATGTAAGGCGACAGAATACTTGAGTAATGCATTTGAAAATGCGCAATATAGCACAGGTCCCTGTGCCCATATATAGATTTCGTTTGTGGGTTATGAAATCTAAAAATAATATATTGATAAATGTCATTATTCAAACAGCTATACACTCATCTCAATGTCGAAAGTATTACAAATTGGAAAAAACACCTAAAATATCAATGAATCCATTCGGCTACCTACACACTACCGCAAGGCCTAAAGCTAAAAACGGACACTTGACTCACCAGTGGCGGAATGTGGACGAATAGAGTGGGAATAGCGTTTGCGAGCAATTTTCGGGTCGTTCGCCGTTTATTCTTCTTTGTTACCCAAGATGTGGCGTACATGTTCGAGGGAAAGTGCCAGCTGCAGATGCGGTATCGATCACCCCTCTTGTCCTCAAAGACTTGTTGGACTCTACTTTCAAGCTCATGCAGTGGATATCCGCAATGTCTGACCCATTCTCTTATTCGATCAACAGTTTTCGGGAATACATGCATTGTAGTGCCTTCAGATTTCGCATGGGTCTTCGAAGGGCAACCGCTAATCGAACAGGCAGGCATTGTTAAAAATTCTGAAAAGTAAATATTGACATTATTAAACAATCTTGATGAATAAAAATGTGATACAAAAGTAAATGAACCATAAAATGTTCAATGCAAAGTTTGTTTTACTCGCCGGAACTATACCAGTTCATCATGTCCGGCTTAGTGTTTGCATAAGTTGCAGAAATTTGTAAGTGATATGACTAAACTCTGAACATGTGACTCGTCCCTGGGATGTTCTGTCTTGCACGAGAAGGAAACATGCTTACATTATAGACTGGACCCCCGAAGGATGCAATTCGATGACAATTGACACAGATGAAAATAAATAGATCTATCCATAGCATAACAATTGAAACTCAAGTCAATAGCAATGAGTCAAATGAACATAGCACTATTGGTTACTCTAATCGCAAATAGATAGAAATTTAAAAATGACTGAAATATGACTAGGATACATGGCCTTACCTTGACCAACAAACAGTTGGATTCAGCAGGCTGAGCAGTATGTTGCAGGAGAACAGGTAGATGGCCACAGGTAGCACACTGACGAGTTTGCTCGAAGTGGTCACAGATGGCACAACGACGAGCAGATTAGCATAGATGTCAGTGCTTCTCAGGTAGAACGTTCAGGAGTTGACTTGCAAAGCACAAAGATGTTCTCATGAGACATATCAAGTGGTTTATAAAGTATTAGAAACAGGGGTGTGTTTGTGAATGAATGACGTGTGTATGTCGTGGTATTATGTGGTTTGCAGGGGGGTGGCCTGCCTCAGGGGAGGCCTGCCTGCAGGTACGGGGTCTGAAGAGGCCATGTGAGCGATTGCCCCTTTGGCGTGGGTTATCTTTTGAAGTGTACATGGTGTTTGGCACCTTGGCCGTTAACCCCCCTGACAGCACACCATGGCAGCACTCATCCACGGGTGCGAAATGCCTTTGATAGGGGGGTGGATGGATGGGCCGGTGGGCGTGCAGACAAGGCACAGGAAGACTGCTGAATGGAGACACACTTATGTGGATTGCAGGGGGGCGGCCTGCCTCAGGGGAGGCCTGCCTGCAGACACGGGGTCTGAGAAGGCCATGTGAGTGATTGCCCCTTTGGCGTGGGATACCTTTAGAAGGGTACATGGTGTTTGGCACCTTGGCCGTTATCGCCCCTGACAGCACACCATGGCAGTGCTCATCCACGGGTGTGAAATGCCTTTGATAGGGGAGGGGGGGTGGATGGATGGGCCGGTGGGCGTGCAGGCAAGTGTATGGGAGCGAGGGGCCATCAGGCCCCTCTCATCCTTTACTTCTCAGTAGAAACTCGGACCAAGTGCCTCCAGTAGTGGGTTCGCCCCTTGCCCTTATGTGATGTTAACTTTGGTTGACATTTGCATAGGTGGGACCACTGAGCAGGACACGGGGCATCCATTTTTGTACCCCCTTTCGACTCCATCTTGGTGACCAGGCCTCACTGCGATAGTACAGCGCGCAGAGCACATGGCCCTCACCCTCGTTCCCACTCTGACTGGAAAACCCCGGAGGTATTTACAACAGCTAATAAATGTAACACATTAATCTTCCACTGAGATCACGGTCCTGCATGTGAACCAGCCTGAACTAAGCACATAGCTCGTTCATCTCCACAAACGTGTCCTTGCCCACGCACCCTAGCCAGTGGAAACTTACTGCCATGCTGACCCTGTGTCCCTGCAAGGTATTCTCTTCATGTTCCAGATCACTGACCATGCCATGATGCCCACCTAGCAGATCCCCAACTAACATTAGACCCCTACCACAGTATATTGTTGCCTATCAATAACAAGTGACACATACCGGAGATTCTTGTGAGCACAGACCCACACTTCAACCACTGTGTTAATTGATAGTATAGATATATGTGTGACTTTTATAGAGACATAACCTACTGAAAGACTTTGAACAAGTGTTATTTAGTGCATGCATTATTGAGAATATATTATGTTAGCTTAGATAGTGACCACCCCGCTTCACAGCGACCTGACCTTCACCCATTCGGAGCACAGATGTCTGACGTCCATCCTTGAATGGAGACACACTTCATTCATTTAAAAAATTGAAACAACCGTTGTTGAAATATATGTGGTGTTTTATTTTGTATCTTATTTTGATGGCACAAAAATACAAGACTTTACACATTGTACAGGTCAGGTTGCAGCATAGCGAGGGCAAATCCCCTGTACTGACCGCTGTCACTCGGGAAAGTTTCTCTTATGGCATGAACGGCAAAGGCGGGTGTTACTCTTCGAACGCGGTGTCCAAGCCTCCCGTGAAGCCACCTTGTAAAGGAACGATAGGCCACCATCCGGTACCACCTGTGAAAAAGAATGATACAAACTGTTTTTAAATGAACAAGATAAGTTTATTAAACGTTTGTTGTCAACGACAATTCTTATAACTAATGGCATTCTGCTTGGACAAAATCTAGAGACTACACACTATTGAACGACTTTCATGCGTTAACATGATATGTATATGTAATTTTGGATATAGTAGAAGACCATGAGATAGGAGTGGCATCACAAGCAGAGTATACTTACTCGTTACTCGGACTACGAGGACGAACAGTTGCGCGAAGTTCGTGCATAAGCACCATCATTATCCTCAACACGGACCGTGTGAGGCAGGCTGCCCTGAAGTCTAGCATCTCGGTGATGCATTGCGGTCATGGCTCGCCTTCCGAGATGTAGGCCACGCATCCCGAGCTTTCACAGCAGCAGCAGTTCTCCTCCTCGGTTGGCATTAGCTTGCACCGATTGCATGTGCACCAGGTGGAAACACCGTCCATGCGACTAGGTCCAGTGTCTTCATCCGTTGATTCGTCCTGCCAACTGCCGTCCGAAGCCCCATCGTTTTTGCGTGTTTCCCTTTCCAGTAGTTCCTCCTCGGTATACTCGGGCTCGTACATGTAGGGCATTATTGTAGCCATTGTGTGGTAAACAACCTAAAATAATTTATAGCGATGGTACAGGCGTTCACACGGGCTACAAGCGGCAAAGGTAGCTGACCAGAGCACAGAAACGAGTCACAGAATACTCAAAGTAACACAGAGAGAGGGATGGAATCGAAAATCTGCTGCTGTGTGTTGTGAAACGGTCTGTTTATACTTATTGAGTAAAGAGGCTTCCTGCTGTTTCCATGGTGACACGTCATTAGCTCAAGCGCAGCGATTGTTGACACGAGATGTGCTTTGGCGTTGTGAAATGGGTGGTACGCGTCTGTTGATGACAGGCTCAGGGGCGAGGGATATGATTTAGTACCGCAAAACCAGGTCAGCCGGGGCGAAGGGGCAAGTGATAGGATTATCACAAAATGGCAGCGCCCTGGTGCCTGTTTTTGCATGCGTTTAATGGACGAAAACTCGGGTAAGGTCCATAGGAAATTTTTCTAAAATCGTGCGACTTAGGCTTAAAAACACTTGGCCGACCCGTAGGGACAATAGAACATTTTGACCGAACCATTCCTTTAAATCTTTCATTCAATGTAAGAGCGAACTGGGGTTGACTGAAGGCGACAGACTGCAATGCTTCCAACTTTGACACTGGCTCTTAGCCCATACTAACGGGTTAGTAGCAAATAGACCTCTGACAGCACTCAACATATTCTTGCTAGCTAGCTCAGGAAACAAGCATCTCATCTTCACCTTCTATAAACTGAAGACCGAAGCAGAAACGGACCAGGGGCTTAAAAATAAAACTAAATGGCAAAAAACATTGGGTGAACCCATCCCTGATGCAGGCTGGGAGCCCCTCTGGAGAGACATTGCTAAATTTGCACAAGCCATACAAATCAGGGCGTTCTGGTTTAAACGTATGACTCAATGGCACTATACACCAAAGCGTTTACACCGGATTCACCCTGCTGTTTTTAAGAGGGAGTGCGGGGGCTCAGGGGACTGGTTACACATCTGGTGGAGCTGCCCAAGGTTGGGGGATTATTGGAAGACAACAAATAGAATATCCAAAAGATGTGGGGGGGGCATCACCAGGGGTCCCAAAGAATGCCTACTGGTTATGGGGGAGCAGAATGACCAAACCTGACCGAGGCATAGCCAGATGTCTTACATTATCCTGCACAGAAATGGAAAACCAAAGATATCCACCACGAACATGACTGGCTCCTGAAAGTTTGGAACTTTGTCGCTTTGGAGTGGATCACATACTCCATACAGGGAAAACAGTCTTGGTTCTCATGCGAATGGGAGATGGTGTTGGTCTGCCGAAAAGTCGATTTCAGGGAGCCTTGCTGTCCTCAGAAACTCTGTATAGTAGGGATTGTGTGACTGTAGTGGGTATTTTGCCCACCCCGAACTTCACGGAGGGAGGCAGGGGGTAGGGGGAAGAGGAGGGTTGGGTTAAATGTTGATGTATGTTTCAGCAAAATGTCAATACATTTTTTGTACATTTTTTAAAAAGATGTGGAAATACGACATTTCCCCTTCCAATTTCCAGCATTGCCATTCTGAAGTTGGTGGAAGTATTGGAGGGGAGATGTAGTGCTTTCCAGCAGCAAAAGCTGCTACAATCTCTTGCTGTGGGGGAAACGTGCTCCAGTGCCATTACGAGCAGATGCTGTATTTTAACTCCTTTTTCTTTTTTTCTTTCTCTTTTATTTTTACTCACTTTATTTATCTTATTCAACCAAGTACATGTAAGATAAAATACAACCAAGATCAACCTGAAATATAGCATATCATATCACATACATCCCTTAAAAGTGCCATATCCCAATGAATCAAATAAAGAAATACGCATAAAAAAGAAATTCAAAAAACGTAAATACAATGGAATCAGAAAACATTTCCTAACAAAAATAAGTCCTATACAACAAAATGAACCAAAATCCCCAACATATGAACACAAAACAAGACTCAACAAATAACAATACACTCAAAACTAAACAATTAATCATCTAATCACAAACAACAGCAGACAAGACAAGCACTAATACACTAATACAAATATGTATTCACCTAGACTAGCTGATCATTTAGGTAACAAACTATTACCATATAATTCAATAAAAGATTTCCAGAAAATCCAAAAAGCTTCCTCCTTACCCCTCCTCTTATACATAACCAATTCAAAATCAGACAATATCACTACATCATTGATCCATTCTTCCACCGTTGGTTTCTTCCGCGTCTTCCAAACTATCAAAATCTGTTTCATTGCAATTACCAAAATTCGATTTATCCATGAACCATATAAACGAGCCGTTATACACCGACCAGTATTTACAAGACCTGCAACTGTCCTCTTGGAAATTTAATAGAAAGGGTCAAATCTAATCTGTCAAGGACTTCACTACAAAAGGTAATTACCCTGGGGCAATTCCACAACATATGAAGCAAGCTCCCTTTTCCCCTCCCACATCCCCAACACAAATCATCAGCAACTAATCCTAAGGCACACATACACTCAGGAGTCCAATATAATCTCCCTATAACTTTCTGATGGATTAATCACAATTTATGGTTCATTTTACTACTATGGCCAGCACAACACATAACCTTCCATACCTCATCAGCAATAATGCAGCCCAAATCCGATTTCCATTTCCATTTCAGAACATTCCAGGAGTCTAAAAAAGAATCATTTTCCGGCATAAGCTTTAAATACGTAGAAACAATCTGTGGCGATAGAAAAAACACATTCCATCCAACGGGCTCCTGCTCTACTGATTTGGATAACATACCAAACACCCTGAGCAAAAAAGAGACCTGAAGCTCCTGAAAAGTTTTTAAACACCAATCCTGCATCAAATCCCCCAAAGACAAAATCCCCCTCGAAATCCAACTTCTCCAACACAATGTTCTATTATTAAGTTGTAGTGCAGGATTATTCCAAACCGAAGCCTTATAGTTCGAAAAGACATTCCCATCAAAGTTAAGCAACCACCACAACATCATATCTTTGGCAAGTTTAACAGTTTGTAGTTTAGCAGAACCCTTTGGTAACTTCCCCATAGAAAAAAACATGATCTAATCGAAATGGTAACACTGCCTCCCTCTCAATTGACAGCCACACTGGCTCTTCCTCCATTTCTGCCAAGGCATGCAAGCCGCCTTCTTCAAAACAAATCCTCTGTAATACTTTTCCAGATTCGGATAACCAAAACCCCCATCCTTAATGCCCCGCTGTAAGATGAACTTTGGAATCCTAGGGGCCTTTTTCTCACCCCAGAGAAAATCCGGAAGACCCGATCAATCTCTTTAAGTTGTCTCTTAGTGAACGCAAGAGGTATAGACTGCATCACATACAAAACCTTTGGTAGAAGCGACATCTTAATCGTGTTAATCTTTGCCCATAGCCCCAAATCCAATCTCAACCACTTCCTTACATCTCTCCCTAGGGTTTCCAACAACTTATTCACATTGAATTGAACCATTTTCTTTATATCACTCGTAAGGAAGATCCCCAAATATTTCACATGCATCGCCGACCAGTTACAGTGCCAGTCTATAAAGTCGACCAGATTATTGTCTTGTGTTTAACTCCTTTTTCTGACGTACTTAGCCAGTGCTGCTGGGAGGAGAATCCCCTCCATGTGGCTGCCCTGCATTCCTAATGATTGCTAGGGAAGCTGTCAAGCCATAATCAGACACATGAAAAAGACAAGGCTTTCATGTCCCTGCACTACATTCTTTCTTTCTCAGAATATGCTTTATGGAAGGAAAGTGTTCCTCCTTTATGGAAGAATACTTTCCTACGTTTACACACACCTCAGAATCGGCCCGTGAGAAAAAAGGAAAAAGTGTGCAGTAGAGTTTACAGGCACCTCACATGTGCCGTATTTGCACTCCTTTTTTTGACGTGCTAAACCAGTGCTGCTGGGAGGAGAATCCCCTCCATGTGGCTGCCCTGCATTCCTGATGGTTGCTAGGGCTGTTGTAATGCCAGAAATCAGGCACATGCAGAAGCTGAGGTGTTCATGTCCCTGCACCACATTCTTTATCAGAATATGGTGTTTGTAAGGAAAGGGTTCCTCCTTCATGGAAGAATACTTTTCTATGTTTGCACGCACCTCAGAATGAGCCCTTACATCACAGATTCACTGGGGTTTTGAGTTCTGCGGTCTGTGGCCTTTTTTCCTTAATAGGTGTAGGTGAAATGTTCACATTTTCTGAATGTTAACAAAGGCAATTTTCGCATATTCGTAGTCAAATATAACTAATATTTACATTTTCTCGATCGAGCTCTCGATGCTTGTACTAAATTTAACGTTTTGATATGCATTTGTTTTCATAAGTACTAACCTTAACTTCTTTAAGTTTTTCAGCTTATATCTCCTTTGTAAGCGTGCTATCTCTATGGCCTTTGGCAGCCATCTGATGTTTCCACGTTTCTGTGTATAGATTTCACGCCTAAGATGTAAAATTAATTTGGACATGCATCATCTGTAGCGGTGGGAATGCCCGCAGAAATCAGGTTGGCGATCGTGTGTGCATGTGTGTGTGTCCGTGGACATTTACAAACAACATTGGCAGGTAGTGATGACACCAGTTGCAACTTGAAGGCTAACTGCATGCCAAAGATCACACAAATAGACAACTTCAAGATATTTGTCCTGAAAATAATTACCTGTGTTCCCCAACAAACAGAAAGGGCTCCTGTCATGCTTCAGACTGCATGTGGGACCCATGCTGGGATCCATGCCGATACCAGTGCTGGCTAAGCAACCTGAGCTACCTGGACATCCGATTTCCCTGCTTGATACCAACAGCTACTGGTGAGTTTCATACCGTTCACACAATCTCTAGCATGTTAGCTGTAAATAATCGAAACTGTGAGTCCTTGTTCCCAAAATCAATAGTCCTGTATATGCAATGTGGGTAACCAATGTAGTATGATTGATGGGACACAGTACATTACATAAATCCCATACATATGCAAATGTTTGCCAATATTAACAATTTCCCCATTGATTAAAGATGCTGGGTAAATGTATATGTCTCATAAACACCCTCTATGAACAAGCAATGACACCATATTTTGCAATTTCAACATCTTTTTTTTTTTTTACAAAAACACTGTTTGGAAAGTAAACTAATGAAAGACTCAAATAGATTGATAGTAAACATCCTACTGCCTAATCACAAAAATGCGGATAGTTTGTGATCAGTGTTAAGGCCGTTATGAACTGTTCTATACTGGCATATTGAACGTGTCTCTAACTGTTGTAGTTTGAGTTGTAGATGGCCCCCTCTCTGTGGCAATGTGACCTTGGACATACCTACAAACCGTATCTCTTTTTTGTCATCCATTTGATGGAAACATTGCCAATGAATGGCCAATGGGTACTTGGCATCCTGGCTAGCAATCGTGTAAAGATGCTCTCTAATCCTAATCATAAGTGGCCTGATGGTGCTCCCAATATAGTGTGCTCCACATACACAGATGATACAACATACTACATATTTAGAGTAACAATTAATAAAGGAAGCCAAGGTCAACCAATTTTGTTTCCAACGCATACGGGCACATGGAGCATCCGCAACATTTGTAAAAACCTTTCTTTTGTAACCGATGTAACACATTTAACATTTGTAAAAACCTTTCTTTTGTAACCGATGTAACACATTTTCTCGAGTGTTCGTATTGCTCATGAATGAGGGGCAAAGTATATTTCTGGGTGTGCATGGTTTACTATATGTAATACTTGGTGTTGTGTCAATATATTTTAACAGATCTTTGTCTAATTGCAACCGGTGCCAATGTCTCTTAAGCACTGTGTGTAACTTGTGGCTGTCTGCACTTTCAACACAGGCGCGGCATAAGAGGTACAATTCAGCTGTAATTAAACATGATGTACAGTTTGTATCCATAACTTTTGTTGTCCTACTGTGCTGATCGCTTTTGTCAGTGCAGATGGTATGCAAGGTGCGCAAAAACATGCGTGAGATTTTAATTGATGTGTAAGACTTTATGGGAGCACAGATCGGAATTACCGATTCTGCCACGCTAATCAAAAGCCAGTAAGGTAGCTCAGTGGGTTTGGCGGATTGCTGCTGTGATGTCTGTGTGTTCTGCAGGTCACAGATTCGAATCCTGGCAAGGTCGACCGAGCTTTTCACCTTACGAGGTTGACAAAATGGGTACCAATTTTGATTGGGTAATAATAATTGTATATAAATGCTCTATGTAAAGCGTTTTGGATTAAAGTTATTAGCTGCTACGCCTGCATTTGATTTTGATGTGAGTGGAGATGCTTTGGGTTCCCCTCGAATCTGCATGTTATTTGCACCTTGTAAAAATAGGCAAATGATGCATAGACATAGCAGTATGCAGTTAAAATTGCTTCCATTTTTAGGTGTAAACATGCACAGAAACTGTGCATGCTAGGTTTTATGTGCATGTTTCACACCTATACGTTGAAGCAATATTGCATGGAGAGGACTTAGGGCCAGTTTCATGGCATTTTTGCACTGTTCAAAGTGACTTTGCACTGCTGAAAAGTGACTTTGCACTGCCAACACAAACCCTGACTCATGGAACTAGTCATGTATTTTTTCAGTGCAAAGTCTGTGCAAAGTCAGTACATAGTCATTTTTGAAGTACAAAATGTCTTTGATACTGCAAAAATACACTTTGCACAGTTCCATGAATCAGGGTTTGTGTCGGCAGTGCAAAGTCAATTTTTAGAAGTGCAAAGGCACTTTGAACCGTGCAAAAAATTCCATGAATCAGGCCCTTAGTCTACATGTCAGTGGTCCTCTTTAAGAAATATCAGGGCCAGCCCAAAATTATCCTCTGGTCATAGATGCATATTAAAAACAGCATTGCTGATTGTTCCCACTAACCAAACTTGTGACATGCTGCTGCCTTAAATGGCTGGGCACGGGGAGCGGCAGGAGTCCATTGGCAGTGGCAGGGATAGCACCGCAATGCCCAATTGTTTGTACTGCCTCTAAAAGTAGACCTCACAACAGAGGTCTTCAGCCAGCCCTACATGGCAGGCGTCTGAAACCTTAGGATCTCCAGGTGCGTTGAACTAAATGTCCCATCTACCCAAGCCAGCATAGTCAATGGTGTGAGTTTATGGGAGTAGCAGTCCAAAACACCTGGAGAGCTAGCGTTTGCAGTTCCCTGCTATAAGGCACGGCACCCACTAAGACCCACTAGTACCCCTATTCTAATCCCCTAATACAATTAGGAAGCAGTAGACAACAAGGCCCTGTTGAGGTTAGACATTATTGAATGAGGGATTGGATGCTCTGCTCGAGCTTGGATCATGCTGGTGTCATGGAGTATGGCAGGACTGATGCAGAGCTTTTTAGGGTTTGTATTGAGTTAGGGGGGTGACATCCCCATGTGATATAGGTCTAAATGGTGGATTGGCTTTAGTCTCACCCTCATTGTCCTCATCAGCAATGAGAACGGGGGTGACGGGCACCCCTTGTCTGGCCGCTCTGCACTGCACCTCATCTGGTGTAGAGAAACTTGCTGCCGAATAAGGGAAGGATAATTGGGATGAATAACAGATACTCAGTCCCTGTGGGATTCAGTCTTCACGAATACATTGAAACAGATGTTTGATCTTCAGCCATGCCTTTATGTCTCCAGACACATGGGTCTTCCATTGATCCCGCAAAGTGAAATCAAGATAATGCACCCACAGAAGCACCTTTATTTTAAAAAGAGGAGAGTAAGCATGTAAAGTGCCAGCAAAGCACAATGATAGGTATTCATTTATTAATGAAAAACATCTTGCAGTATTTCTGCAGGCCTTTTTTAAACTAAAGGCTTAGGACCTGCAACTAGCGCTGGACCTCGGTTCATGCATTTATTCATGCTATTCTTACAATAAACTGTGAAATGATGTCTACTTGGCAGTGGAATACTACCTTGCCTGATTGCAAAATGGTCTTATTGTTGCTGATCTGACCCGCCACTGCCCCAGCCCCAAACCATTGTTTTCTGATCCTGTCTTCCCCGTCCTGCCGGTTTTTAGTTTTGGCTATAAGGTGACTGTTAACGCGCTACCTATAAAGCAGAAACTAGTGTCCTTAAAATAAGTGCTTTAACACGAGAGCTTGAAATAGGGGCTTTGGATGCAGGTTTGTAATGATTTTCAATGCAGCTTGACATATGACGATGGATATTATGTAGTTTGGCTATGTGTCCCACCCATTTAATGCCCATCGCTAAGTGAAATCAATAGATCAATAGGCTCTTCCACCCATCTCCACCCACAACACACCTCTTTTTGCACTCTTTGGCAGAATGTCTACTGTGTGGTGAATTTGTCGGCCATTTATACTTCCAGAATGGTGGCCCCCATGTTTTAATGTTATAAAACATTATTCGACTTGAATGATGCTTTTAAAAATATTTACAGCTTCTTGTAAGTTATGTTACATATTTTGATGTGTTTGGTTTTCAAAATAAAGACTTTTTTTAAAGATATGTGTTTTGTAAAATGACTTTCAAATTCTCCATATACTGATTTGTGGGTGGTGTTAGAAGTGTCTCGTGATATGATAGTTTATTTGTATAGCGCCTATACACAATGTGTTTCAAAGCGCTTCAAGAGGGAGGGGACATAGGAAAATACAGTTACATTCAGTAAAAAGTCCTTGAAACAATACAGAATGTGAAAAAATAACTATCGTAATAGGTCTGACGACATTTCAGAGAGTGCAAGTGCATAGAACAAGTAAGGCAAGAGGTAATGGATAGGAAGGCGAACAAAGCAAGCAGTAACATTACTATGTCTGACGACAATTTACGCAGTGCAGGTGGTAACATGAGGTGGGGTGCGCGGGGGGGCAAGGGGAAGGAGGGGGAAGGAGAACAAGGCACGCTACTGAGCAAAAATGTCGGTCACAAATTTAAAAAGCAGGGGAGGGGGAGGAGGGAGAAAACAAGGGGGGGAGGAGGGGAGACAGACAAGCTGCTATCGAGAGTCACGGAACAGATGATAGGAGTAAGTGCTAGGAGGGGGAAGGCTGAGAGGAGGGAGAATATAGAAGGGGGAGAAGGAAGGTAGTAGAAGAGGAAGGAGTTGAGGAGGGGGGAAGGGAAGGAGGCAGGAAGGGGGGGGTGGAAAGCAGAGCAAAGGGGGGGAGCAAGCAGGGTGAGGGCGCAGAGACACTCACAGAGGGGGGGCAGGGGAGCACACAGACACTCATGGAGGGGCAGGGGGCACACAGACACTCATGGAGGGGCAGGGGGGCGCAGAGACACTCAAGGAGGGGCAGGAGGGCGCAGAGACACTCACGGAGGGACAGGGGGCGCAGAGACACTCATGGAGGGGCAGGGGGCGCACAGACACTCACAGAGGGGCAGGGGGGCGCAGAGACACTCATGGAGGGGCAGGGGGGCGCACAGACACTCACGGAGGGGCAGGGGGGTGCAGAGACACAGAGACACTCACGGAGGGGCGGGGGGGCGCACAGACACTCACGGAGGGGCAGGGGGTGCAGAGACACTCATGGAGGGGCAGGGGGGCGCAGAGAAACTCACGGAGGGGCAGGGGGGCAAACAGACACTCATGGAGGGTCAGGGGGGCACACAGACACTCATGGAGGGGCAGGGGGCGCAGAGACACTCACGGAGGGGCAGGGGGGCGCAGAGACACTCATGGAGGGGCAGGGGGGCGCAGAGACACTCACGGAGGGGCAGTGGGGCGCAGAGACACTCACGGAGAGGCAGGGGGCGCACAGACACTCACGGAGGGGCAGGGGGGCGCAGAGACACTCATGGAGGGGCAGGGGGCGCAGAGACACTCACGGAGGGGCAGGGGTGCGCACAGACACTCACAGAGGGGCAGGGGGGCGCAGAGACACTCATGGAGGGGCAGGGGGGTGCAGAGACACTCACGGAGGGGCAGGGCAGGGCAGAGCGTGGGCAGAGCACACCTGATTGGCTGTGCAGACAATGATGTCAGGAGGATGCCATCGGTTCTGCAGTCTGTGTTTCTGTACATAGGGCAGCCATTTTATTTCAGCATTTGTTCACCCTTGCCATACAATTGTGTATTCTGCTCCATGTATCCTCCTGTCTCCCACCCAGGAGGCGGCAAAAATCTACCACACCAACTACGTGCGGAACTTGCGAGCCATTGGCATGCTCTGGGCCATTTTCACAATTCTGTTTTCTATAGTGAACGTGGTATGCTTCGTCGAGCCCTACTGGACAGGTCGCAGGACAGCTACTTTGGCCTCTTCACTACTGAATCCGCAGCGGCCTGGCCGAGGAACTCAGCTGCACAGGCAGCTTCACTGACTTCGGCAGCATTTCTTTCGAACACCTTCAAGGCAGCCTCCCTTTTCGCTGGCCTCTCCATGCTGCTTATCGCGCGTATCGTCTCCTTCATCCTCCTCTTCTTCTGCAACACGGCCACTGTGTACAAGATCTGTGCCTGGATACAGCTCACCCCGGTGGGCTGGGCCCGCCACTCTCGCACAGAGGCATGCGGTTCAGGGTTGCGCTGTCCTCTTTGCTGACCGAGATCCACACAGCTGGTGCGCGCCCCACCCCCACTATCTGTGTCGCCCATCCTAATGGCTCCCTCACCCACCCATGTCAAGGCCACCGTTGGACCCACACGTGCTCAGGAAACCCCCCGTCCCCATCATCAGCAGTACACTGCCCTTTTCGTTTTACGGCCTCTTCCTGCAAGGGGTCCCGCAGCACCACCCGCTTACTAGCATCCCTGTATGCAGGCTAATGCCCTCATAAGATCGTGCAGTCTGTGTGCCCTCACCACTTATACATTTAATGCATTCTATTGCATGGCATACCTACACATGCCCGTTCTCAAGAGCTTAATCTCACTCATGTGGCATTGCAGTTCACACTGCCCTCCCCGGAAGCTGTCTGTCATGTTCAGGAACCCAACACTGCGGCTGCTGTATACCCCGTTTCTCGTGTGTGCAGCCTGCTACCAGGGCCAGCCTTGTGTCTGGACCTCTCGGCTCACACCCAATTCTCGTGCAATGCGATGCCACCGGTACATTGTGGCCTTTTTCTAGTGGTGCTGCAGGGTTTTGTGTGCGAGGCAGCATGCTTGACAGTGGAGCAAGGACACACCTTCCTGCATGTGATGGGCTAGGGAGGTGGCAGAAGGGGGTGTGCCCAGGGTAAGACTCTTGGTTGCGCTGGTTGGAGGCGGTGGCACGTTTTTTGTGGTTGCCTGGAGGAAGCGAGATGTGGTAGTAGGAGGCTTTGAATGCTGCAGCATGAGGCGCTTTTCTTTACAGTGGCTTAAGTGGCTGATGTACCGGTCATCCAGTGCCTTGGGTTATTTCACTATCATTGTTGTTGAATGTTTCATAATTTGCACACGAAAGATGTTGCCGAACATGCCAAGGAGTGAACTTGTAATCTGATTCTGGGACAGGCTACAACACGGGAGGTAGGTTTTGATTTTGGTGACCGTGGAATTATGGAGCCGGATAGCTACTTTGACTGAGTTAACTTGTACACTGGTTCGGTTACTAGTCATGCAGGTTGCATGTAAGATTATTGTGCCTCTCTCTGCTCTGCCTCTCTGCCCTACCTCTCTGTTGTCTCTCTGTGCACGGTCTCCCTCTCTGCGCCCTCTCTCTCTCTGTCTCTGCACCCTCTCTCTCTGTCCCTATGCCCTCTCTCTCTCCCTCTGCGCTGTCCCTCTCGGTCTCTGCCCTGTCCCTCTCTCCCTCTCACCCTGGCAACCTTGAAGATATCTCCTCTCTCACCCTTATTCCTTCTTCTCCAACTCTTACCTTTAGTCACATCCCTTTTTCTCTCATCTTTCCTCACACTTTCTTTTTCTCTGCCCCTCCCACCCTTACCCTTTCTCGTTCATATTTCCTCCTTCTCATCATTGATGGCACCCTCTTTCAATAGCTTCCTCCTGCGCTCTATTCCCCTTCTCACACTCTTGCGCACCTGCATTCCTTATGGCATCCTCACTTGAAATATTGCACTCCTCTCCTTGTTTATGATGTATAGGTGATCATGTCTGCCTAGCAATATCTGGCCAGGTGGTCCAATTCACGACTGTGGTGAAGTTGCAGACTACTATTGGGGAGTTTTCAAATATATCAGAGTCATTTCCATATCTTCCATCTACTAGAGTTTTCTAATTAGCAGCAATGGCTGCTGGTGGTGACTCAAACAAAAATGTATTTAGTTAAATGTAGTTAATTGTCCTAACCAATGGAATGATTGTATGGAAGCATCATGCGATATGGGGAAATGTGTACAATTGTAATGCAATATTTATATCAAATGTTAATAATTATTTTAGGATGTATTCAAACTTACAAAGGACCTAATATAAACAGGAAACATTTCATGTATTTATTTAGTACTTTGTATGCTTCTATTATGAGATATGTATCCCTTATAGAACTTTTCCTGGTGGCACGATTATTGTCATTAGTACTGTCATGCTGGAAATGCATTGGAGGGACAGGGCCTCCATGTCCTTGTCCTGTAGTCCTTTTATCATGTGTGTTCTGTGTTATTTTCTGCACAGGAATCCATGCTGGACTTCTGGAAGTGCAGCTCCTCCTCCTTTTGGTTTGGTGAACAGATCCTTGGGATACTCTCATGGCACCTATGGGTGGGTGTACACCTGTGTGTGGCCCACAGAGCAGGGTATGTGCTGATGGCAGCACCATGCTGAATTTGCCAGGTGCTCTGAGTATCCTCCATTTTGGGATACCCAGGAGCTGCCATTGAAATCAGTTGATTCCTGATAGGAGACAAGATGGCCCCTGTGGCCTCTTACTTTCTTTTGGCTGTTACCTTGTTTTCCCAAGGTCCTGGGAAGCCCTGACTTTGTCCCTTTCCCTGACTGGCTGTAGGGTGGAAGCTCCATATATGGTATTGTGGGGAAGTCCAGGCCAGTCTTGCTGGAGCCATCCCAATGGCTGTATGTTGTGGGTACGCCCTTGGGGTGGGACCTGAGTCAATGGAGTGTGTGACCAATATAAATTTAATGTTATGGGTGTCTGGTTTCTAGTGGGTGACACAATGAATGAGACAGCCCTGCCTGAATGGCTGGGTGTTTGTCCCAATCCAAATTCTGTGTTGTGAGTGTCTGGCTGGAGAATAATGACATGAATGCACTGTGAGCCTGATTGGCTGCCTGCATGAATGCCCTTCTGGATGATTGGTCGAGTATGACCCAGCAGAGTAAATCAGAGACCGAACAGTATATCTGGGGACCTCTCACTGATGGAAATCGTTCAGAAGCTGAAGTCGAAACTTGATGCGTATCCTGGAAGCCCAGCTGGAAGAAGAAGGCTTTGCTGCTGCTTTCCTTCGACCCAATCCAAAAGCTATTGTGTCTCCAAGAACGGGTCCAAGAGAGGACCAGGCTAGGAGACCTCTTCCAGAGCTAAGAGGCAACATCATGCACCAGCTAACCTTCACCAAGTCTCCCTGGAAGTCAGACATTGAAAGGCTGCCAACCGGAGACGGGGACCACTGAGGAATCTGAAGCGAAGCACCTGGACATTGAAGTCCATCGCCGACCATCATCGTTGACCGGAGCCGCAACGCTCCATTGCCTAAGACATTTGAATCAAGGACTCCCTTGCTCATCACCGTGGCCCACTTTGTCCCACCGGAGAAAGTCAAGGTTGCTGACGAACCGAGGAGAAACTGCCGGTAGGTTTCCCGCCACCCGGAGTCCTCAAAGACGCCGACGACCCGATGCCATTGCTGGGCCTACGTTCTTCATTGACTCTTTGCGGCAACAAACTATCATCGTTGAGGTGCACCGCACGCCTCATCTTCACAGAACGTCCACGACCTATCGTCTACGAGCACCGCAAGGACCGAAGCTGCTGCCTTGACAACATTTTTCACCCTTTTCTTCGAGGAATCTTGACGATCCGTGGCTCTTGCCTTAAAGGGAGTTCACCCAAGAAGGATCTGTCGACGACCCATAGTCGAACTCTGCTAAACCAGGTACATTGGGATAGTATAACATGTATAGAAGGAAATAAGACTCTGCTAAACAATAGATGGACTGGGCTTGTCAATATATTTTATTTACAGGTTGCCCAGGAGGAGGAATGCTCACATAGAACTGTGTCTTGCGGTAGGGACCTAGTATTCTGCCAATCTTTTAACCAACTTGTTTTCCTCCCAAGTCTATGGTTGATACCTTTTGCTATTGATTTGTATGCCATTTGAAACTGTCAGCAGTTGTTGCATTTTAAAGGAGTCAAACAGTAATTGTTGTACCACAGAGAAATTGTACATTTATCATTATAGTATTGCCGGAGCACAAAGTGTGTGACTGTGTGTGTATATAACTTGAACCTTATTTATGTAAAGAACTGTGTTATCACTAACATAGTGTGTGGACATTCCTTTGTGGGGGTGTGGGGCCTACACTGTACTTAAGAACCAGTCTGCATCACCTCCTGAGAGCTTAAGCCTTGTTTGCTCATTCATAGCTACCTTATAGAGAATCTTGGCTGGGGTGCTCTGTGCTTCTACTCTGTCATATAGAGGGCAGAGTACAGAAACCCTGCCTATAGTCTTTACAAGTACATTGCTTACAGGGGTAGTTCGGTCAGAAATGTTACTGGCCTAATGGATCGGGGATGTATTTCATAGCATACATCGCTCGTTCTTAAATACATTTCCAATGCAACTTACCCACGTTTTTCTCACTTTAACACATTCGAAAATGAAGACTCGGGTACGGCCATCTTCTGCTATTCTTATCCCTTGGTCTGTCTTCCTAAATTCAAGTGCCCTCATGGCACTGATTCGGATCACCCGCCCCTAACGCTGACATCACTAGACGCTCCGGGTGAGCTCCACCTATTCCAATGACATTAGTGGGCAGCGTGGCCAAACGTACCCTGTCATCACCAACATCATAACATTATCTAACACAGAACCAGGAACTTAAACACACACATCCACAAAAAAATGCTAAACTTTTGTTTCTTTTGGCAAATCTGATAGAAACGTTTTGTTTGTTCTTTATTGTGAATTTGGTAATTCCATCTTTTATACATCAACATATGGAGTCAATAAGTAATGTAGCTCTTGAAAGCAAAAATATCACATAAAACCACAACATTCAGTAAATAAAATGAGTTCATCAAGAAGGGAAGAAGAATGAGCTAGAAAAGAAGTTGTTATGGGTAGAGCAATCATATAAGATTGTCCTTGATACGGTTCCAGATGTATCATGCAGCTGCCTTGATAACCAGGGATTTGGTGCAGTATGTAGCACTCCAAAATTGGTCAGACCCGTAATCACCAAATTTCCTGTAGCCCTTAAAGTAGAATTTAGTCAAGAGGCTACAATGGGTGAGAACGTGTCGCGCAGTTTCAATATCTCATTTGCATAACCTGCATAGACGTTTCTCACTGGGTACACCAGTCCTGGCACCTTTGTTGACAAACACTGGCAACTGTTCACTGCACAAATATAAGATAAATTGTATGAGATGGGGAGAATGACACTTGGTAAGGTAACTGCGGGGTTCATCGAAGAAATTGCCTCTGTGAGTATATTTCTCATACTTGGCTTTGCCTGCCAGATAGGTAAGTGACAGGGTTCTGCCCCATTCCTTTGTCCTTTTGACATGGTGAGAGAGGTGGAAATCAATGAAGTTGGCTGGGGCATTATCCACCCCTATTGGCATCTAACCACACAATCCATCTTGGAGAATCAGCAGCAGCGGGAGCATCTCTCCTGGTGGGCTGTAACTAACCAAAAACATATTTCAGTGCCCACTTTATAATTGAATCTACACAGTACATTCTTATGTTGGCCATAAATGAAAATTACAATTACCATGCACAATGTCTATTCTTTGCGTCAAATTGAACATTCATAAGTCACAGCATTCATCATGTAGCACATAGCACACTTTCCATCCTCACTTTGATAAATATTGTTTAAAATGTTACTTA
Source organism: Ambystoma mexicanum (assembly GCF_040938575.1). Taxonomy (NCBI): domain Eukaryota; kingdom Metazoa; phylum Chordata; class Amphibia; order Caudata; family Ambystomatidae; genus Ambystoma; species Ambystoma mexicanum. Next base: position 515,269,666 of record NC_090921.1, on the reverse strand, counting down.
CAGTGTGTTTTGAGATTCCGATGTGATGGAGGACCAACCGCTTCGAAAGACAGTTTTTTGAAATAGAAACTTTACTTTCCGGAGTGAGCTTCAATATATTGAATATTATAATTTCTTTGTGGATTTTGACACATTTGGTCTTTCAAATACTTAGTGCAGTGGGCTCAAGGACACATAACAATTGGACCCTTCATCTAGCGTTCACAGCGTGCCCAAGTAAGTTTCGTTTTCAGTAACATATACCACAAAAATGAACAATATTAGTGCAGATCAGTGTGCTGAAAAACAACTAAATATTTCAAATAAACTGCATATGATTATATTTACTTAAATGTTGATATTAATCATGGCGTCTGTTCCCGCTACATAGTTCATCCAGAAGAATGTCTGGGGCCTGGGGGGATGATAGTGAGGGAGACAGAGAGGCACAGGGATCATGGAAGAGTGTACAGGCACTAACATTGCATTCCAGGCATATGTTGAAGTCAACAAGAAGGAGTAGTTTGGATGCAGAAGTCACAGGAGAGGGTGTGAAGTCGTCCCATTCAGAAAGGAAGACAGACACAGGGCCAGAAGGTATGCACATAGTGGCAAGGGTGAGTCGGAGAGAAACCCATCTTGCAAACAAGACTTCCAAACGAGGAATAACGCTGGGTGGGTCTGAGCGAGGTAGGGACCAAGTTAGGAGAGATCAGGGCTACTCCACCACCAGATCGGTTGGTCCGAGGCTTGGAGAGGATCTTGGAGACATCATTGCGGAGGTAGTCAAAAGTAGTGACAAAGCTGGCATTGAACTACATCTCGTTGAGAGCGACGACGTTGAGATCAAAGTTTTCAAGAAGGAGGCAGAGGCTTACTAGCTTATGTGTAGATCTTTTCCCACAATCATATTTATTTCTGCATTGATGCAGGCGCGTCTGGTTGTCATCCACATATAGGCCTCCACAGTAAGATGTAAATGTGCAAAGGCCACCGGCGCAGGTTCATAATGCACATTGGCAATACATATTCCTTTGACCGTTATTTAAATGCTGTAAATGCGTGTTTCTAGGAACAACAAGACAAGGAAGGGGAAGACAAAGGGGAACAGAACAAACAATATTACTAGGCCCTGTGTTATTCAGATTGTGGAAGTGCAAGGGGGATGGAGAGGAGAAGTGCCAGGTGGAGGTAAGGGAAGAGTGCAAAATGCTAACTCAAGTACGTGCCGCTGGGGTGGCTGGCTTTAAGAAAGTGCAAGTAGACAGGGGACTTTGGGGAGTGCAGATGCAGTCCATAATACACTTTAAGGCCTAGACAGTGCATGGGGATACTGGTCATGAGTAAGCTGTGCAACCTCTAGCCTATGCAGCATACATTCTACATAGTAAATACATAATCCAATACGCAGAAACTTGTTTTGTGTTGGCAATAAAAAGGCTGTGGCATTTTATTAAACATAACACTATTGAAAACAAAACTTTGTATTATGGGTATTCTCCAAAAACAGGTGTCTTAGTTCTACACTTTTGGGCATTTGTGCCAGGAAATGGAAGTTGCCATTGTTTGCACACAGGATGTCACCAGCCTGAGCTTCCAGGTCCATGTGTTTGGGACCAGGGTACGCCTGTGCCTGATGGCAGTTTCCTTCCAGGCCCATGCCGCCTTTCCTGCTCTTTTTTCCACGACTTTCATACAACAATGGTTGTTCTGTGCTTGCCCAAATGTATCTTTTCCAGGGGTGGGTGGTGTCCAGCCATGTGAGAGTCTGGGCCTGCAAACGCAGAGTCCAGATACGCTTTGGTCTGAGTGTTCCTTCTGCAAATCTGCTCCTGCAGCTCTTCATATATAGGGCAAATATGCCCTGGGGCCATACCAGCATATTACTGCTGCCCTCCCCCCAATCGGCCGACCTGTGTCGACAGCCACTTCGCACCTATGTGCATGGCTCCCTGCCTTTCCCCTCTCATATTGCTAGAGTATTCTGTCCACCTTTGAAGAGAGGGTGAGACACTGGTGGTATTGGTGTAGGCACAACCTGACTGAAAGCACCTTTTGCTGTGTCCCGAGTCCCATCTCTTTCAGGCTCTTCCTGTGAGTCCTGTTTCAGGAGAGAACAGGGGGGGGCAGGGGAGTGTGTTGCCTTATGATTGCCTTTCTTCTACCCGCTTGCCCCCTCTGTACTCTGTGGGCTGCTCTCAAGCTTAAGGGCCTGTGCCTTGATCTCCATGGAGTGTGCCCCCTTATTCCACGGCACTGGTCAAAAGGTTCAGATGGTGGCTAGGTAACCAGTTAGCTCAGCAGAATGAGAATATCAGCAGGGAGGAGAGTGATAAAGAAAGCAGAAGCATAAAGGAAGGTCTTCAGTTGCTTCCAAAACCTGAGGTGGTCCTGCTTAAGTTTGAGAGAGGCAGTGTGACTGTTCCAGAGGGAGGCACCAGCTGCGAGAGAGATCTACCCCCACTCCTGGAGAAGCATCTGACCCTCAGAGTTGCAGGTGGGTGAGCAGCAGACTCGAGAAAGAAAGTGCTTAGGAAGAGAGAGCTTGTTGTAGTGTTGTCCCCAGCACCAGGCTGTTGCAATAGTCCAGCCTACAGAGAGCTAGGGCTCTGCAGACAGTGATCTTCTGGGGGAAAGTGAGAAAAGGAAGAATAACTATGTGGAGGTGCAGCTTGTAGTTGGACTTCTTAGAGATGTCTGTGGTGCGAGGAGAGAAGGAGAGGGTGGAGTCGAACATGACTCCAAGGTTTCTGGCTTGAGTGGAAGGGGAGGGAGGGGAGCCCAGGCAGGGTGGCCAGAGTTAATTGAGCAAATATCAAACAGCTGTCCTAATTGAAAGGATCTCAGTCTTGCTGACATTGAGACTCAGCACATTCAAGTGAAACACTTGAAATAATCATACAGGCATTTATTGTTGAAAAATAAATTTTACTTCAAAACGTAATTCATTAAAAACACATTGTTTGTCAATTACACCTCAAGTAACATACTATTTAATTTTTTGTACAATGAAAACTGCTTGCAGGAACTGTGCGAAAGCTTGAAACTGCCTTTGTCAAACATTGTAAAGAGAGGCACACATCAGTTAAATCTTGAAGTCAACCTTTACACAAATTCAGGTTTTGCAGGGCAAATCTATTTTGCAATGTTACATGACACAGCCTGGGCCCTAGAAACAAAATCTGGTTCAATTGTTTGTGTTTTTGCATGGCCAGCACATTCAATCTCAGATCTTTCACAAATTCAAAATCCTTCTGCTGGTAGATTGGCTTTTCCACTCACTGTTTGCATCTTTTGGTATAGTCAGTGTTGTAACAAGGCATACCAAACATTCCTGCAGTTTTTGCTTGTTCCCTTCCAATGTTCTCATTGTTTGCCAGTACAGCCAGTCTTGTTCTGGCCTCCATACCGTCTATGCTGCAATGTAACCTTTTAGGCCTGGACTTTAGGCACATATTGTGCAGCTCCTCTAAATCTCAAGTGTGGCAGAATTGGTTAAATCCCCTCATGTGTTTTGAAAACATTTTGTCACAATCAATCTTCTGAAGTGCTGTGTGAGGAAAGCATCCTTGAACCAACCACCCTTTCCTATGCTTCTCCTCCTTGCTCATTGGTCCATGTGCACATTCATGGAAATGTTTGCTTTCTTGCCAAGAGTGAACGTTAGAACAATGTTGCATCACTGAACACCATTTTTCAAGTAGAATATCAATAGATCCTTGCCAAGTTTTTGAGCTCCACAAAAAATGGTTGCTTGCAGACTGTGACCTATTTAAAATGTTTTCTGTGGCCTTTTTTTCACAGCAGCTATGTGCCATACATCATATTGATACTGTCAGCCTCATTAGGACCCAGGCGGTAAGGGGTTTACGGTGGCGTAAACAGCGCCGACCCTTACCGCCTGATTCCGAGGTCCCTTAGCGCCATGGAGGTTTTAACACCTCCAGGTGTTAAAATCCATGGCGCTAAGGGACCTTGTTATTAATTACGCCACCGTAATTTACGGTGGCGTAATTAACACCTTCCCCACTCTCATTATGCCCTATGGGGCAAAAATGGGAATGGGGAAGGGTAAATGGGTTAATGGGGACTTACCGCCCCACTCACCTCGGAATGGGGCGGTAAGTCCGCCAACCACCATGGCGTAAACGTAGTTTACGCCATGGTGGTAAAGGTACGACCCAGGCGGTAACTTACCGCCTGGGTCGTAATGAGGCCCTGTATGTCTGGGAACTGCTCTCTCATGGCCTTGGCAATTGAAACGTACCAGTCAGTGGCTATCAGGTCTATGTGTAGTCCTCGCGATTGCAGAAGTTGAATGGAGTTGATGAAACCATATTTTTCCATAGCAATAGAAGATGCACATTCAGTTAGTTGCACAACCACCAAACTAAGTATTTCATTGGTTTCCATGTCTTGTTAGTGTTAAGTGCAGTATTTTGCAGAAAAACCAGGACTCTTGCACTGTCTGCCACCAGCAAGCCAGAGCAGTTTTTCCAGCCAGGGCATTATCGATTGACAACTGTTTGAGTGCCCATGCCTGGATAATAGTGGGGAACAAGAAATCCTTCTGATATTTGTAGTAATGGGTTTTTGAAAGGAACTGCAGTCCCGCAAAGTTAGAAAAACTAGAAAGTGTACTGAACGTTGATCCGCAAAACAACAATGCAGATGAACAAATTACATTTCCAGCAGGCACTTTTCCAAGTTTGGGTTGAGCAGAGCATGAAAATGAGTTATGGTGATGTATACAGCTACCCTTGATCTGCACGTTGGTGCCTTTAACTAAACGAGTAAACCCACCCAATGGCTCCCCACAAATACTCTTATGCAATTTATGATTGCATTTAACCATTTTCATGATCTCAGTTGAATACAATGGGCCTCATCACGAGTTTGGCGGTAACCCTTAAATCCGGCGGTAGCACTGTTACAGCCGGATTTAAGGGTCCGCGAAATCATGGCTTCGGCGGATTTCTCCCCAGCTCTGAGCAGAAAATGTATGCTCATACCGGCGACGGGAAATCCACCGGCAGTATGAGCGCGAAATTTCCCCATTGAGCCCAATGGGGAATAGGGCATTCCCGAATGGGCTCAATGGGGAATGGGGATTTCCAAATCCGCCAAACCCGTGATCCGGCGCTAATACCGCCCAACTCGTGATGAGGACCAATGTATTTTGGTTCCTTTAATAGCCAATCGTCTAGAGGTACAGTGGATTGTGATTCCATTGAGGTAGATAAGTCCTCAACACTAGGAAGAGTGTAGTCCACATCACAAGCACAATCATCAATTAGTGGTGAAGATGCTTCATTTATTTCTGTGTGTGATACTTCCGATATATATCCACATGTATTGGGGAAACAGGTAACATTTTCAGCTTCCTAGAAATAATTTGTTTATAGGGTGTTGATTGCGTGGGCAGATCTGCAAGAAAATCAGCAACATCTGCTGTGTTGTCTGTCTCTTCTGTTTGATGATGTGTGGTGTAACAATGATCCAGGCATACTTTCCATGGCTTACTGATGACATTTAATCAAAATTCCGGTGACTGGGCTGCTGCATCACAACACTGAATCTTGCATGAACCATGCACAGCCTCAACATGTAGCTGCTCCCAAGTCACGTCTGTTTAGCAACCAACATCATTGGTTATTCTAGTTGTTTGAGTCTTTATGCTCCTCTTCATCCTAGGCCTCTAATGTAAGAGAAAATAAACATGCTTAATTCATAGCACACATACAGAATAAATCAATTACAACTTGAAAATGTATTATCAATGGAGTAAGTCCCAAACAAATAATTTTTGTTTCAAAACCTTTATGTTATGTACCCTTTTTTGTGGATTTTCCTTGGACTGTCAAATTGAATTTAGTGACCACCAAACCAAGATGAAAAACAAAATGTTTAAATTATATAAATGTTGAAATTTACTCTTACACCTAAAGATCATTTATCCCTATGTCAAAATCGAACAAAATGTCATTACAGAAGCAACTGAAACATATTACGTATCACTTTACTGTAAAAATGGTTTATAAATGAGATTTTACAATATGTTACGTATACCTGTTGTCCTTGTGTGTCTTCAGTTTCAACCACTTCAGTAGCACAGTCCTTGTGCATAATAAATTCAAATAAAATTGAATCATTTTCAAATAATGGAATGTTAAAAGCTTTCGATCTCACAAACAACATCTTATAAATGATTTTAATGATTGTCCACCTTGCAATATGAGTTAAACTCTCTAAAAAATTCAGTTTCATCCTCCATTTAACATTTTTAAACTAATAATAACACAATGTGTGTATGTGTGACATTTTTAAAAAACATGTATGAAAACTATACCTGATAACATTCAAAGATGTTGCAGGGAGTTGGTTTGAGTTCACCCTGTAAAACATGTTGATAAGGTGTGTCCCCTGTATGCCTTGTAATGTTATTCTGTTTCATCCATTCAATTTTTCGCTAAGCAGCTAAAGTTTCTGAACTAAAAGAAACACAATTAATATGGTGAAAGGGTCTATGTTATTCAGTAACAACATACATTTTTTGGAAGGTTTACTTTCATAGTTGCATGTGTTTCTGTGATAAATACAGCAAGGTTCTTGATGTAATTCTTTGCAATTTGCTAACAGTATTGCAAACCACCACAAAAAATGGCAATTTAAATGTAAAAAAAATATTGTTAATCCATCACCATTAGTATAAATCAATACATTTTCACTTCTATTACCTCATCCTCCGGACCGGTTGCAGTAAAAGAATAGTACATTGTCAAAGTTCGAAGCTCTGCCTATTTGAAATAAGATTGAAATAAGAAAGATGTAAAAGCAAAATCAAAACAAATTACATTGAAAAAGTCTTTATTGACAAAGAAGCCTAAAAGTTAACATTATACATAACAATAATCAATATTATTTTGGTTGGAACTTGAACAAATACATATTTTGTGTAGTCGAATGTGAAGGATTATTCAAAAAAATGTACTTGAAAGGTGAGTGAGGTCTCTGTAGACTCCAGAACAGTGGTCGATGTAGCATCCTGGTCCTCTAATCTATGCAAATAGTCAGAACATTGTTCTTTAGAAAATGTACATTGTTATTATAACTTATACAAACATCAAAAACAAAAAAAAGAATGTTTGTGTGCAAGTCTCACCATTAGGGTGTTGCACGTGTATGTGGTTTCAGCCATGCTAACAGTCTGTACTTCCATCTGTGTGGTCTATGTAAAGACAGACATGTTAATTTACCCGAAAAATTGACATCATTTTAAAAAGACACAATGGCAGTTTGTGTTTGGTAAGGCTCCCATTGCCTAGAGCTATTGGAGTATCTCATAAAGTGATCCAAAGTTACAAATCTATAAGCCAAAGAAGATTGCGTCAAGAAGGAAAGACATGCAATGAAATATCAATGGAATTATTCCCCAAAATATGAAAAACTTTATTTATGGTACCTGCCCACTGACTATTTCCATATGAGTGTTCACTACAAAGACTTATTATACATGCAAACCTATAAAATGGTAAAATACATTTAAAAATGTAGCGTACACTAGTCACCTGGGTCAGTGTCTGCTGAAATTGAGTTGGAACTGCATTGGCCAGTAGATTTCAAAGTAATCTGGGGCAATGCTTTTTGGTGTACTGCGATTGCTCGTACATATCTTCAGAGAAGTGCATACTGCAAATGCAGAATCGATTGCCCTTCACGTCATCCAAGACATCCTTGGCTCTGCTTTCAATTCCAAACACTGTAAATCCGCAGTTGGAGAGCCATGTTCTTATTCAATTTAAATCCTTCGGAAAAACATAACGGACAGTACTATCACTTTTAGAATGGCTGGTTATTATTATTTATTTATTTATTTATATTTATATAGCGCGCAAGCAGCCCAGGGGCATTGAGGCACTGTTACTTGCAAGAGATTAGTTACACAGGTACAGGAATGGTAGCGGTCGTTGACACATTATAAATAATACGAAACATAATACTGTTGTTACAGATATTGCACTTGGTCATTATATTACAGCTTATGCAGTGGGTCATATGTTAAGTGTTCATGCTGATGTGAAGGACCTTATGTGAAGAGAATGGTTTTCATAGCTTTGCAGAATGTGATGAGGGAGGCCTCACCTCCGATTGTGGGAGGTAGGGCATTCCAGTGGTTGGGTGCGAGATAAGGGAAGCTGGATCCGCCCGCTCTGGCTCTTTTTACTAGTGGCACAGAGAGCATGTTGGTATACGGTGATCTGGTTGGCCTTGTAGTGTGGACGGGGTGGATCCTTTGTGAGAGGTAGGCAGGAGCAGTGAGGTGAATGCACTTGTGGGTCAATGTCAGAGCTTTGAAGGGTTACCAGACATTTGGTCGAAAAAAATTGGTCGACCAGACAAATGGTCGAACCAATTTGGTCGAAAACCAAATGGTCGAATTTTTTTATTTTTTTATTTTCACCTTTTTTTTTTTTTTGGGGGCCCCCCCCTTAACCCCCTTTTTCTTTCTAAAAACCCATGTTTGTAAAAAACGAAAACCCGAAAAATAAATATATAATTAAAAAAAAAAATTCGACCATTTGGTTTTCGACCAAATTGCGTCGATCAAATGTCATTCGACCAGTTTTAGGTCGACCAAATGTCTGGACACCCTTTGAAGATGATCCTTTCCTTTATTGGGAGCCAGTGGGCTAATTTTCTGGCTTCAGAAATGTGTTCTCTTTTAGCAATGCCTTGGGCTGCCGGAGAGCATTATTCTGAATGACTTGTAGCCTTTCTAGGTTTTTATTGGAGGTTCCTAGAAAGAGTACATTGCAATAGTCTAGCCTAGAGCCAGTGATGGCTCTGGCTATGTTAGTGCAGTTCTCTTTGGAGAGAAAGGGCCTGACTGCGTTGATTAGTTTAGCATGATATGCAGCTGTGGAGGCTATTGCGTTGACTTGTCTATCCATGGATAGGCTGGAGTCCAGGTAGACTCCAAGAGTGCCGGTTGATAAAGGTGTAGACTTTTTAAATAAAATAAAGTGAGAATAGGTTACACATTACAGTATAGAGCAATAGAAAGTGTCCTAGTGGAGATCGTTGACAATACAGAAAATTACACTAAAAGTTGACTAACCGTTACTTGGAACAACAGATGAGCCGATTCAGCGAGCAAGTTAAGAAGTGGAGGGATGCCGATATCCGTTGCGGATTTCACAGATGTTCTCTTGGTAACTCGTAAAGTGTTTATAAAGGCTTACAGAAGTAGGTGTGTATGTGAATGTCTGACGTGTTCGTTCCACCCACCAGACCTCTATGACAATGTTGTCCTACTGAATCCTGCCAGTGCACACCCTTGCGAGTGCACACCCACAGGTGCAAACTGTAATTGGTAGTGGAGGGGGATATGTTGATTGCAGGGACGGGTTCTTCAAAAGGGAGTCTGATGACACCGGGTCTGGGGTGGCCATAAGGACAATGGTCCCTGTGGTGTACATGGTGTTTGGCATCTTGTGCCTTCCCATCTTCCCAGCCCCCTTGCGAGCGCACGCCCTCCGGTGCAAACTGCCATTGATGCTGGAGGGGGGAGATAAATGAGGATGGGGCGAGCATAGAAGGCCTGGAACAATGTTCAAGCAATGCAGGGATATGTTGATTGCAGGGACAGTGTCTTCAAATGGGAGTCTGCAGACACCAGGTGTGGGGTGGGCATATGGACAATGGGTTCCTGTGAGAAAAAACCCTTTGAGGTGTACATGGTGTTTGGCAACTTGAGCCTTCCCATCAGCCCCTTGCGAGCGCACACCCAGAGGTGCCAACTGGCATTTATGCTGGAGGGGGGATTAAAGAGGATGGGGCGAGCCAAGAAGGCCCGCAACAATGTTTTTGCGACACAGAGATATGTTGATTGCAGGGACAGGGTCTTCAAAGGCGAGTCTGCAGACAACCGGTCTGGGTTGGCCATGTGGACAATGTTGCCTGTACGGAAGAACCCTTCGCGGTGCACATGGTGTTTGGCACCTTGAGCTTTCTCCTCCTCCTCGCCCCCTAGCAAATGCATGCCCAATGGTGCAAACTACCATTGATGCTAGAGGGGGGATGAATGAGGATATGGTGAGCGTAGAAGGCCCGGAACAATGTTCAAGTGACACAGGGATATGATGATTGCAGGGACGAGGTCTTCAAAGGGGATTTGGAAGACACTGGATCTGGATGGCCATGTGGACAATGGTCCCTGTGTGAAAAAACCCTTTGAGGTGTACATGGTGTTTAGCGCCTTGAGCCTTCCCATCCTCCCAGCCCCCTTGCGGGCACACACCCATGGGTGCCAACTACCATTGATGCTGGAGGGGGATGGATGAGGATGGGGTGAGTGCAGAAGGCCCGGAACAATGTTCAAGCAATACAGAGATATGTTGATTGCAGGGACGGGGTCTTCAAAGGTGAGTCTGTAGACAACAAGTCTGGGGCGGCCAAGTGGACAAGGGTCCCTGTGCAGAAGAACCCTTTCATGTATACAAGGTGTTTTGCACCTTGAGCCTTCCCATCCACCCAGCCGCCTTGCGAGTGCGCACCCACGGGTGCGACCTGCCATTGATACTGGAGGGGGGATGAATGAGGATGGGTCAAGCGTAGAAGGCCCAGAACAATGTTCAGGCGACACCGGGAAATGTCGATTGCTGGGCAGGGTCTTCAAAGGTGAGTCTGCAGACACCTGGTCTCGGCTGGCCCTGTGGCAAATGGTCCCTGTGTGGAAGAGCACTTTGAGGTGTACATGGTGTTTGGCACCTTGAGCCTTCCCACCCTCCCAGCCCCCTTGCGAGCGCATGCCCATGGGTGCGAAATGCCATTGATGCTGGAGTGGGATGAATGAGGATGGGGCGAGTGTAGAAGGCCCGGAACAAAGTTCAAGTGACAAAGCGAAATGTTGATTGCAGGGACGGGGTCTTCAAAGGGGAGTCTGCAGACACTGGGTCTGGGGTGGCCATGCGGACAATGGTCCCTGTGTGAAAAAACCTTTGAGGTGCACATGGTGTTTGGCACCTTGAGACTGCCCATCCTCTCAGCCCCCTTGTGAGCACACGCCCATTTGTGCCACCTGCCATTGATGCTGGAGGGGGGATGGATGAAGATGGGGTGAGCGCAGAAGGCCCAGAACAATGTTCAAGCGACACAGAGATATGTTGATTGCAGGGACTGTGTCTTCAAATGGGAGTCTTCAGACACTGGGTGTGGGGTGGGCATGTGGACAATGGTTACCTGTGCAAAAAAAAAACTTTGAGATGTAAATGCTGTTTGGCACCTTGAGCCTTTCCATCCTCCCAGCCCACTTGAGAGCGCACGCCCACAGGTGCCAACTGCCATTGATGCTGGAGGGGGGATGAATGAGGATGGGGCGAGCGCAGAAGGCCCAGAAAAATGTTCAGGTGACACAGGCAAATGTTGATTGCAGTGACGGGGTTTTGAAAGGGGAGTCTGCAGATACTGGGTCTGGGGTGGCCATGTGGACAATGGTCCCTGTGTGGTAGAACCCTTTGAGGTGAACATGGTGTTTGGCACCTCGTCCCTTCCCATCCTCCCAGGCCCTTGCGAGCGCACGCCCGCAGGTGTGAAGTGTTATTGATATCGGAGGGGGATGGATGTGGATGAGGCAAGCATGATAGGCCAATCAATGTGTTACTGCACACCAATATTTTACAAAACTCTTATATATTTGGACGTGTAGTGGACTTATAAAACATTTCTCTCAACTGTTGTGCTTGAATTATTTTTTATTGATTTATTTAGTATGGTAAAATGGATGTCAATGCCATTACAAATTATACAGCTGCAGTCGAGATAATAGCTGCATAAATCCATGGTATTGTCCATTGCCACTGGGGAATTTAACATGAATGGCTCGAACCACACAGGCAGGTATTACTCTTCTGACGCAAATGCCCAGTCTTCCATGAATCCACCATGTAAACGTGCAATATACCACAAGCCGGTACCACCTGTGCAAGAGCGTCAGACAGAGTTTACTGTAATGAAGCCAATAATTGAATTTTATTTTACTTGTACTATCGTGTAAAATGTACGGCATTGTTTTGATTTAAAAAGTACCCTTTCATATAACGTATTGACAGTAATTATGATTTAAAGTATGGCTCAATTACAAATGTGAATGCACATTAAAAATAGAACATTTTTGGACATTTTTCAAACTAAAAAAACCTAATTGTTCAGATGATAAATCTGCAGTGGAACACGTTTAATTTCACAATGAGTAAATTATTTAATTTACAGAAACATTCTCCCGTCAGTGATCCGTGGAACTAATATTGATCTAGGGGAACAAAATATTATGTTACCAGTCTCTAATGTCAAACAAATATGATATATAGAGTGAACTTACTCATTACGTGGATTGCATGGACGAACTGTAGCATGAAGTTCGTGCATAAGCACCATCATCATTCGCAGCACGGATCTTGCAAGGCAGGCGGCCCTGAAGTCATGCAGCTCAGTAACGCATAGTGGTGGTGTACCTTCTTCCGCAATGTAGGCCAAGCAACCAGAGTTTTCTCTGCAGCAGCAAATCTCCACCAGAGTAGACAAAAGCTCACAATGAAAGCAGCTACACCAGGTGGAAACGTTTTCCATGCGACTGGGTTCAGGCTCAGGATCCGGCGATTTATCCTCATGGCTTTCATCTGATTCCACATCATATCCACTTTTTTTCTTTCAAGGACCTCCTTTTCAGAGGATTCGGGCTTGTATATGTAGGGCTGAATTGTTGCCATAGTTCCTGAAAAGTGAATAAGCACAAAATTAATAGAGAGGCAAATACACGCCTTTTTGTTGGTGTAAAGCAATGAAAAGAGGTTTCCTATTAACATTGAATGTTAAAAAAAGACAAGCGAAGAAACAACCAATGTTATAAAGCACATCGTAAAATGTCAAGATTAGTAGTCTCAAACTGAAAAAATTTCCATGGACACATTTTTTAAATATGGATTGGAAAAGGCCTCTGTACAGAGGGTCTGTACAGAGCCTACTTTTCTTTCTAATGCCTCGTCTGCAGGCTCTCTCTCTCTCCTAGCCATTCCCTTACTCGGGTTACCATCTATCGGTTACCTGGTCAGATCTCCTCCTTCCTCTCTGAGTGGGCAGACCTCTCCTCTTCCCTCCTGGTCTCAACCCTCAACTCCTCCTTCTTGTAGACTTTAACATCCACCTGGATGCTTCATGTCGTTCCTCTGGACTCTTTCGCAACCTCTGTAACTCTCTCTAACTCTCTATCCTCCCCTCTGGCCCGACTCACTCTGCAGGGCACACTTTGGATGTTCTGATCCCTACAGACATTTCCCTTTCTATCCCTCTCACCACTCCTCTCTCCTGGAGTGATTACTTTCTCCTTTCCTGCCAGCTCACTCTCTACATCCCTCAAGCCAAGCCAACTCCAGAACTGCCACCTACCTTCTCGGTTATCCGACCCATGAAGCGTGTGTCATTTGAGGCTTTTGCCGCCACTTTCTCACCCCATTCCCCCTTCGGCTGACTCACACCCTGACACGGCCCTTTCAATGCTCCACTCTGCTATATCTGATACTCTTGATGTTCTTTCCCCTGTCATGAGGATCCGCTTGAAGCCCAAAGCCAAGTGCAATTCTTGGTAAGACTCAGACCTCGTCACCCTTAACCGCAAGTGCAGGGTGGCTGAGAGGAAATTAGGTGCTTCGTGTACATCCTCTGACAAACTGGCCTGCCGCCTGCTCCAAAGGCAATACCGGCTATCTGTCTGCACCAAGAAGAGAGCCCTCATTCAATCCCGCATCTCTGCGGCATCCAACAACTCAGCCAAACTCTTTAAAATCTGCAAGGAGCTGGCCAATCCTGCTGCAGTCTCTACCTCGCCTGTCCCCTCCTGGCCCTCTGCATGGCGTTGGCTTCTCATTTCATCTCTAAAACTCAGGATATTCTGTTCCCTATTCCTCTAAATTCATCAAGGACCACATTGACACCTTGGCTCCTGCTTTGGCTGACTTCTGCAACCATTCCTTCACCACTGGAGTCTTCCCTTCTGCCCTGAAGCACTCCCTTGTGCACCCTCTTCTTAAGAAACCCTAAGCCGACCCCTGCTGCCCTGCTAGCTACCACCCAATCTCCATCACTCCTTTCTTGTTCAAACTCCTGGAATAGCTGGCCATCTCCCAGCTTAATCTTCACACTGAATTGGTTGGTTGTCTCCATGACCATCAGTCTGGCTTCAGAGCTGCCAGAAGCACGGACACTGCTCTCTTGAACATCTTTGAAGACCTGCTCTCCAACCTTGACTCCAATACCCCCTGTGTCCTCATCTTACTTGATCTCTCTTCTGCCTTTGACACGGTCAACCATACCATCCTGCTCAACCGTCTCCGTAGTAACCTGGGTATCACCTCTTTCCTCTCTGAGCAACTTTCCCAGATCTAACTTGGGTCCTTCCTCTTCTCTATCTCTATCTCTACTTGTGTTGTTCCCCAGGAGCCTAACCTCTCTCTCTGCTGTTCAGCCAATACTGGGCACTTCTTGCCCACCACATTGCCGCTCTCTGCCCCAACTTTCAGTGATATGTGGACAACACTCAGCTCATTTCCAGGCTCCCTTCCACCACCTCTTCTCCTTCCCTCATCTCTGACTGTCTGACCGGTATCCAGGAGTGGTGTGCCACCAATGATCTCTGCCTTAATGCCAGTAAGACTGAGATTCTTCTCATCGGCACACCTGCTCCCTCGTTTCCTGTCAATCTCTGGCCAGCCTCTCTTGGTCCTCTTCTTTCTCCCACCTGTGAGGCTACAAATATCATTTTCGACTCTGCTCTCTCCTTCTCTCCTCACATATCTGACGTCTCTAAGAAGTTACACTACCAGCTGCACCTGCTCAGAGGTATTCTTCCTTTCCTCTCCTTCCCCCAGAAGCTCACTGTCTCCAGAGCCCTGGTTCTCTCCAAGCTGGACTACTGCAACAGCCTCTTTCTATATCTGCCTGCTTCTACTCTCCACCCTCTGCAACTCACCCAGAACAGGCCTGCGAGACTTGTCCTTGGCCTCAAGCCCAGGGATCCTATCTCTCCAGGACTGAATCTCTGTACAGGCTCCCAGTGGCTGCGAGTATTAAGTTCAAAACCCTCTGCATTGTCCAGCAGGCCTTCTGGGGCCTGGGAACTCAATACCTCCAACTCTCTCTTCCTAAAAATCTTCCTTCTCGAGCTCTTCGCTCATCCCCTTCCAACTCCCTCAGGGTCAGTCGCTTCACCAAGCAATGCGTTGGTGGTAGATCTCTTTCTTCAGCTGGGGCCTCCCTCTGAAACAACCTCCCTTCCTCCCTGAAACTTGAGGAGAACCATCTCCGGTTTCGGAAGCACCTCAAGACCTTTATCTTTGATTCTGCTTCTCTCCTCCTCTTCCCTGCTGAACTCCTGACTGAAACTGCACTGATCACCTGGCTACCCTCTGATCTCTGGCCCAGGTCCCCTCCCCCACCAGCTGAACACCTGCACTGTCTCCTGGGCAACCCCTGCACTTGTTTCTGTATCCTTACAGTCCCTAGTAGCTCTTGACACTTGATGTGTGCACTTACTCCTGCAGCTAGCCGCACTTTTGCCTACTGTTTTTATTTATTCTATTTATTTTTTACTGTTGATCCTATGTATTGCACTGCCCCTCCCCCTAAACGCATGTTCCCTTTCCCCCCTCCCCTGCACTTGTGCAATCTCAATGTCACCTGGCCTAGTAAGATAGTTGTCTCTGTCTTCCCTCTGTTCCCCCTCCCTTGCCTCATTGCGCTTTGAAACACTTGTGTATAGGCGCATTATAAATGCAATATCATATCAATATAACAAATGAAAAGTGACTACTTGGTTAATTGATTTTAGACCATCTAAGTACCTGTTCTCAGTGTGTCGTCCTTGGCAGAAAGCTGAACATAGCAGAAACAATTCAGGGAGGCTCGAAATGAAATACAGTGACACGAAGGAAAAAGAAACTGCTACGATGTGTGATTGGAAAGGGTCTGTTTATACTTGTCGAGGACCGAGGCGTCTTGCCATTTCCATGGAGACACATCAATAGATTGCGCACAGAGGACATTGACACGAGACGTGCGTTGGTTGTGATTGGGGTGTGAACGTCTAGTGATGTCAGAATTAGGGGCAGGCCATCCAAATGAGTGCAATGAGGGCACTTGAACGTAGGGCGACAGATGAACGGCTAAGAATAGCACAAGATGGCGGTACTCGAGCCTTCGTTTTCGCATGTGTTAAAGTGAGAAAAACTGGGATGAGTTGCATTGGAAATTTATTTAAGAAAGATCGATGTATGCTATGAAATACATGCCTGATCCACTAGGCCAATAACATTTCTGACCGAACTACCCCTTTAAAGTACCCCTGGATTGGGTCCAAAAGGGTAAAATAGGGCAGAATATGCCAGCTTCATTGGCTCGTAATGCATGGGCCATTAATAATCCTTGCAGACTGAAGATGGAGGCCTGATTTACAAAGCGTTTTTCAATGGGATTGCAATGGAAACACTTTTGTAAATCAGGCCCAGAGCAAATTTTTTGGTTCAACGGTGCATGGAATTTTCAGGTTTTGTCATTGTGGCAATGGCAAGCAGAATCCACAGCTTTCTGAAAATGAGCATTGGCAATGCCAATAGTTTGGGATTTTGTGTAGGCATGGGAAAGATACTTTCCAATGCCTAATACTTGCACACAAGCAACTGTTGGCTTTGCCAATGCTTGTTCCTTTTGATGTGCTCAGACGTGGCTCTTATATACACATGGTAGTGCAGAATAGAACACTAATAAATACATTTAAAAAATGTATACAAATATTTTGCAGTGCTGTCAGACACATATCATTTCTGGGCTTCATTACAGGTACCTTGCACTTGCGTGATGCTATTTTGCTTGGTAGTAACAATATGGCAAACATTGCCCTAGTCACAAATACACTAGGGCAATTTTTTTGAAAGATTTCATTTTATCACTATGGCAATTTTTGCCACGCCCCTACTGTAACACCATGCAACATTTCCCTTTCACCAGAGCAGTGTTTCTATAATGACGCCCATATGGGCACATACTTGCCATTTCCCCTATCCCTGACAGAGTTAAGTGCTTAATGCACCAACGGCACAA
This sequence comes from Ambystoma mexicanum, assembly GCF_040938575.1. NCBI lineage: Eukaryota > Metazoa > Chordata > Amphibia > Caudata > Ambystomatidae > Ambystoma > Ambystoma mexicanum. Next base: position 515,252,539 of record NC_090921.1, on the reverse strand, counting down.
GCATTGCTCAGGGATACTACTGTGATTTGCACCTCCTCCCCTGTCAACGCACACTCTTGCGAATACGCTGGACCTTAAACCCTCATTCTGAACTTGCACATGTGTCAAAACTACGGCCAAATATTGTTAGAATAAAAATACTCCATCCGCATATGTTGGAAATAATATCAAAGTTACTGCATGCAATATTAGAGCCTGCCCAAATACAGAACGATACCACGTAAATATGATACAGGTGGACAACCAAAAGCCACATCTTCCTAAATCCAGCCAGCAATGGCATGGCACCGTGATGGGGCCAAGCAGGACTAATGCCAGGCTGACCCGGAAGTTTAAGTTTCAACAGTATGGGTTTATTATAGATTGATATGTCAAAGCACCAACTAAAAGACATATAACAACTACAGCATCTCTTAATCTTGAAGTTTAACCAACGCAGTTTCTGAGTTTAACAAAAGCCTTTTGGTGTCATAATCCGGATTCCAGGGATCCCTTCCCAGGAGAGCTTTTCACTTTTCAGCCTCTGAGGTTTAGTGGCTTGAGCGTCCCCACACTTCTGTCTCAGCTCTTTGATCTGTAGATTCAGGTCCTCTGCTTCGCATCCATGGACTCTTAGAAGACCCCGTGGTCTGGGCCTTACATTGGGCCTGGACACCAGCGATTGCCAGGGTTGGTTGAGGTGAAACTGAGCCTCAGAGCTTCCACCACGATGTTGGATACCTAAGGTTTTACAAAGTCTGTGGCGGTATCTTATCCCATCTACCTCTTTAGGCATCCTGGTGCTAGTCCCCAATACAGCAGCCTAGTCGAACATACCTGACAAGCTGCAAAGATCTCATACTTAAGAGGATCTCACATTCACACCCTGACTCTTCTCTCTCTCTCTCTCTCTTGCTCTCTCTCTCTCTCTCTTTCTCCTTCTCAATGCTTTGCCTCGTCTTTGAACCTCCACCCCTCACCCACTCACACCCCTCAGCGTTAGGGTGTGTCTGCTCTTCCATGACTAATCCATGGTCCCCTCCTTCTCTGCTCCCAATATCTTCCCCAGTCTCTGCTTGGATGTCTTCTTTTTTGGTTCTTGTCTGACCTCCACCTGACCTTTCTCCACCAGCCCCTTGCTCCTTCTGATTCCCCTTCTCTACCCACTCCCCTCGTTTTTGTTCTCTTTCACCTCCACCTCACTCCTCCTCACTCCCTGCAGCCTCCTAGTTCACCTGTACCTCCTCTACACTCTTACTGCTGTTTCCTTTCTCCACCTCTTCACTCTCCTTCACCTCCTCCACAATGATCCAGCTGTTTCCCCTCCCCACTGCATTAGCTGTTTCTCGCACAGACTCCACCTGCTCTTTCTCTTCTCACCTACACGACTCCTCTATTCTATTTCACCTTCATCTCCAAACACCCACATTTTGCCATAAGTAGGTGACATATTTATAATGCCCAAACTCCGCCCCCTGGGACGTCACTACCTGTATGAGGAACCGCTATGTATCATAATTGTTTTCTTGCAGGGATTGGTTCAGCAGTTTACCTTGCGAGGCATCACCTGTGTTTGATAATTGGACGCCAAACTGTGTAGTGAGGTGGGCCACTTGGTAGCTATCTTAGACTTTTGTGTTGCATCTGCCGCGCACGCGATGGCATACAAGTGTTCCATATGGGAATGCCATCCTGTGCGCCTCTGAAATTGACAGTTGACAGTTGGTGTCAACTGTATTCTGGTGCTGCTCTCTTGATGACCAGACCCGCATGGGGTCTTATAATAAAATAAACTTCACACTTACTGTTTATGTGGTATATGTATGATTCCTTACCATATATATCAGTGGCGAGGAGGATCCGGATTGAGGATAACCATGTGCGGCACGCAGCTGTCGAGGTCCGTGGTGCCTGTGGAGGGTACTGGTGAGTGGATGTTGGGGCCTGGTTGTGTGGCCACAGTGCCCTGTCAGCTGCGGTGCAGTCACCATTGAAGGAACCAACTGCCAAAGGGCCCTCTCAGTGCTGGTCGTTCATCCGGCCATTACCTCCATTCCCACGTTTTGTGAGGTGCGGTCCCTGACTGCTAGAACCGAGCACTTGAAGGCTCATTCGGGACCTTGTGGGTGAAGCTTTCAGTGGCAGGTGGACTCATATGAAATGGTGGCGGCTGGTGGCGGAGCATTGCTGACGCCTAATTGTAGTGCCCTCCAGGTCGGGGCCCAAGTGCCTCCCATACTGGAGCCTAGGTCAGGCTCGGGAGGCGGGCACCCCTTGTGGGCCATAGCAGGATCAGTTCTGGGTGGGGTGCCCAATATCCCAAACCTCCCTTACCGGGGGCCAGGTTGGGGCTCTGGAGGAGAGGAATTAGTGTGCAGCACATTTCTTTCCTAACGTGTGGAAGACAGAGGCAGTTCCCTTTACGGCGGGGGGCAGAGCAGTACTTAACTGGTCTCATTTGAAGATGCTTTACGCTGGCAAAGTCTGCTCCTCCCATAGCCAGACTGCATCGGATCAGGAATCAGTGTTTGTTCTTCATTTGTGAGGCGACATATTTATTTATTTTACATATTTATTTGTTTATTATGCGCCAGCCCGCAGGCATCAGGGTGCAACATATATAACACATACAGGTACAACAGGCGTACAATTAAACAAACAGTAACGTCTTGAGACGTTTCCTAAAAGTGAGCATGTTTTCTTCCATGCGCAACTCTGGGGGAAGCTTGTTTGCTTGTTCCAAACCAACGCAGCTGGTACCGTAAATGAGCGCCCATGGCTTCTAACGCGTTTACTTCTAGGCTGGATCAATAACATCGAGTTCCTAGACCAAGTAACTCGGTACATTTTTCAAGCGCTTGTCCATATAAACATCTATGAACAATTGTACTCATCTTGAAGCATATTCTAACTTCAACTGGGAGCCAATGCAGCTCCCACCTGTGTACAGAAATCGGGTCCTGTTGTGTCACGCCAGAGAGACATAAGGCTTCACCAATCTGAGCAGACTCAGATGATATTGATATTCGTTAATTACACTATTAACATGAATATCAGCAACGAGAGATAGTTCAAAAATCCCCCCAGGGTCTTCACCTTGGACGCGGCCTGAATATAATGGCCATCTATGGTGAATCCCTCATACAATGTCTCTAGTTTAGCACGTGCTTGTGTGGATCCAAACAGAGGTGTTGCTAGGGGGGGGGCTGAGGTGGCTATAGCCCTGGGTATTTTGGTTGTAGCCCCAGATAGAAGCTCTTTATTGAGAACACCAAATTCGTTATCCCGTAAAAGTTGTTCCAAGTCATCAGAATCCCCCAAAATGATTGTAGTTATTAGGTCTGTTCAGCGATGCTAAAATATTGGCGTTGCAAATAAGACAGCTGTTGTGTACTCAAGCCGCATGGTGGGACATCATGCATTCAAGAAGCATTTCATTTGCCGTAAATGTCCGAAGTAACATTTTCATCTTGGACAGAACATAAGTCATAGGAACGTTCCTCGGTCCTGCAAATTTGTGTTTAACGTTTCACAGTAAATGAAGATTGGTGGACATGAATTACATATAATACATGTTCTTTCTCTTTTGCTATTTATGTTATTTTTTTCTTCTCTCTTCATTTTATTTTCATCAGAGTCATCCTCCAGTTGGGGTTTGCAGTGGATGAGGAACTGTATAGGATCTATTGGTGGCCAGTCAGAAGGCACTAGACTTGGTATCATCTCCTCTGACAGGATATTGGAGGATATTTTCGAGTTTCCCTGGGGGTTGGTGGGAAGTGTCATTCAGGCGGGACCTTACTTGCACAGTATTAGACAGTTTGCGATTTCACTGCATTAGATTTTTACAGGAGCGTGTGGTAGGAGCGCTTTTACTTTTGGTAATTAAGTGTTCTGTGTATTATCTTATCACCTGGGATATTGGAGAACTTTTTCTCTTAACCAATTTCCCTCGGGGTTGATGGGAAGTGTCATTCTGCTGGGACTTTATTTCCATAGTGTTGTACTGTTTCAGATTTTAGTGCTTTCCATTTTCACAGGGGTGTGGGGTGGGTGCATTATTACCTTTCTTGTTTTTTGCAATATCAACCATGCAGAATCTAGACCTGCCCCACAATTTGTAGCAGGGCCAGGGGAACCGCCAGTACCATGGGAGGACTGAAAAGATCTCTTCAAATTTTATTTTGTTACATCTGCGTTCTAGTGATTCTCAGATGAGAGGAAATGTTCTACTCCCATTTGTTATGTGGGAGCAGTAACATTAATAAAAAAAACTCCTGGACGTTCAAAGGGTGGAAAGTGAGGATAGTGCGAGTGGGGATGGTGTTGGCTTATATGGGAAAGCAATGAGGAAATTGGAGGCTCAGTGCGGTAAACAGGTAAATAGTGTGTTGGAAAGTTACAAGTTCTTTTCGAGGAAGCAAGGGATTTGTGAGTCTGTGCATGCATTTGTGGCTGACCTAAGAGGGTTACTGGCTTTGTGCGAATTGACCGGGGCGGACGATGAATACATCCGTGATCAACTAATGATGCACAAATCTAATCCAAAAATCCAAGAACGGTTGTGGCAGACAAAGAACCCATCATTACAGGAGGCTTTAGCTAGGGGTATGGAGCTTACAAGCAGATGTTTGAAGGAGGTGAATGCCAAAAATGCTAAAGAGAGTGTGAATGTGATAAAGGAGAGTGGGAGAATAATGGAGTCTGTTAGCGAGGAGGAGAGGAGAAAGTGTGTGCAGTTAAAAAGTTCAACTGAGATGGGTGCAGTCAGAATGCACAGCAGGGTATCCGAAAGGCACATTGCCCCAGATGCGGATTTGAAAAGCAAACTCTGAACTCTAAGGAGTGGCCGGCGATGAGAGGAAAGTGCAGGAAGTGTGACAGATCGGGACATTTCACCAGGTTTTGCAAATCTATTAATGCCATGTCAGAGGGTGAGGCCGGTGTGAAGTGCATAGTGGAGGAAAAGAGTGTTTGGTCCAGCAGGATTGTACACATTGTGGGAGAAATGGGAGATGGCAAAGAGGAGAGTACAATAGTACACCCCACCAAAGGTGGACATTGTGGTAGCTGAGTTCCCAGTGAAGGCAATGGCTAATCCTGGGTCACTGTACACAATTATTTCAGAGGATAAATATGAGGAGATTTGGCGTGGCAAGAGTCACACTTTACATACATTTGATATCCGGCCCAAGGCACGTGGTCGTGGGAAAATTGATATATGAGGTTTCATTTGGTGCAACGTGGCATATGGTAACAGACATATACATGGAAAGATGTACGTGGCTGCCAAAGGGGATTGCTTGTTGGGGTGGAAGCACCAGGGAAAGCTGGGATTGGAATTACACCATTGAAATGAAATACAAGTAAAACCTATTGGTAAAGATAAATCGGAAAAATTAATGAAGGATTTGGGGAGGAAGTTTAGCACTGTGTTCCACAAAGGGATCGATAAGTTGCGTGGGTATTGCCACAAAATTCAGTTGGTGGAGGGGGTTCATAAGGTGTGAACTCTGCCATTTGATTTTGGGGAAAAGGTGAGAGTGGAATTGCAGGGTATGTGCGAACAGAGGGTCATTGAACCAATTGAACCAATTGAATGTAGGGAGTGGTTGTCTCCCATTATTGTGACACAGCGCCTCGACAGAAGGATCTAGAGACCTAAATCACAATATATTGGTCAACAGAAACCTCTTGCCCAGAGTTAACTTAATGTTGTCAACAATTGAGGAAGAAGAGTGGCTTTCGACTCCGGACCTATCAGCAGCCTACCACCAGATAGACTTGCAGCAGACTTCAAGGGCGCTCACAGCTTTCATCATGTCTATGGGCGTGTATCAGTTTAAGAGACTACCTTTTGGCTTGGCGTTAGCATTTGCTGCGTTTCAGAAAACTATGGAATATCGGTTAAAAGATATCCCTAGTGTGAGATGTTTCCAAGACGATATTGTGATGGGAGGAAAAACAGAGTTGGAAAATGAGGTGAGGTATCCTTTCAGTATCTCTTTGAATTGTGTGTAATATCAGGGGGAAGTTGGCTTCATATTGGTCACCTAGATATCCGGCCCAAGTACCGCAACGTGGTGAGACTGACCTTCATCCCTAAGGGTGCAAATCGCCCCACCTCTGAGTCGCTGCTCTTGTCAATCGAGAGGAGGACCGGTTTCCCTGTGTTAATCTTCAGGCCTGCCAGTTGGCTATATTCCTCAATTATCTCTGTAGCTGCCGGTATTGAACTTAGGGGGTTGGTTGTGTGCAGGAGAATGTCATCAGCCTATAGGCCTAATTTATATTCTTGGTCTCATACTTTAATTCCCTCCACCCTTTTGTCGAGCTTCAGCTTCTGCGTCAGTGGTTCGAGGGATAGAACAAATAGTATGGTAGATAGAGGGCAGCCCTGCCTAGTCCCTCTTTCCAATGTAAACCACCTTGAATAGCCACCGTTCACTGCCACCGAGGTCTTGGGGGATGAATATATCGCTTTGATGGCGCGACGGAGTGTAGGTCCTAGATCTATCCAGACTAGAACCCTCTCCAAGAACTCCCAGTCCACTCTGTCAAAGGCCTTTTCGACGTCAAGTGACAAGAGAGTTGGTTCGTTGCTCCTCCCCTGTGCCTCATATATCAGATGTAATGTTTTCCTCATCGTGTCTTCCCATTACAAAGCGGACTTGGTCTGTGTGTATTAACTTTGGGAGATGTGTTTCTAGTCTGGCCGCAATTACTCTCGCATATATTTTAGCATCTATGTTGAGGAGTGAGATGGGGCGATACGATCCGCAATGTTTTGGGTCTCTACCTTCTTTTGGGATGACCGTTAGAAGGGCCTGGGCAAATGATGGGGGCGCCCGGCCCGTTTCAAAGATATCATTAAATAGGGTCACCAGGAAGGGGGTAAGAAATGCAGTGAACATTTTGTAGAAACCGGGGTGCCTTCCCTGTCTTGAGACGTTTGATGGTGTCAGAGACTTCATCTTCAGTGACCAGCACGTCAAGGGCCTCAGCCTCGGAGTGCGACAGTGTAGGGAGACCCGTCTCTTTGAGATAAGCATCTACACTCCTGGGTGGGGGAGGTGGGTCACTGGTGTATAGGTCTTCATAGAAGAAGGCAAATGCCTCTTGTATCCCTTCTGGGGAAGATTCTGTTGTATCTATAAGAGTACCATCTGTCCTCTCTATCGTGTCTACCCATCTTTCTGCCCTCTGCGCACAAAGCCTTGCCGCGAGGAGGGCGTCTGCTTTGTCTCCCTTCTCGTGATCCTTTTGTTTCAGGTATTGTAGGGTCTGGGCCACCTTACCTATCTCCAGGGCTTTAAGCTCTTCCCTAAGTTCCCTGGCATCTGCGAGATGTATAGATCTGCTTTGCGGGGATGTCTGTGTAAGCTCTCAGCTGTGTCTAGTTTCCTTCTAATATTAGTCTCTATTAGAGTGCGTTCTCTCTTCTTTCTGGCACCTTCTCTGATAAGGATCCCTCGCCAAGTGGCCTTAGCTGCTTCCCATACATTCACTTTCGCGACTTTACCTGTGTCATTGGTTATGAAAAATTGTTTAATTTCATTTTCTAATTCTTCCTTGACAACCGTGTCAGACCATAGTGATTCATTGCATCTCCACTTTGTGTTTCGAGGGGTGAGGCCATCCCAGTCCAGGTCCAATACAACCATTTCATAGTCAGACCATGCAATGGGCTGTATGTCTGCGGTCTGAAGTATTCTCCCTAGGCCTTCAGAGAGGAACACATAATCTATCCTTGTAAGCGTGTCATGGGGGATGGAGCGGAAGGTGAATCCTTTGTCTGACGGATGTAGGTGGCGCCAGCTATCTGAGAGGCTGTAGAGGGCAAGGGCCATTTTGATTTCTGTGTACACTTGCGTCTGGCGGGGTTGGGAGGTGTCATGTGCGGTTTGCCTATCCATGGTGTTATTCATCCATGTATTGAAGTCGCCCCCAAGTATTGTGTGACCTTCTGATTTGTTAAACAAACATTTGGTCGTTTTGAGAAGGAATCTCTTTTGACCTTGATTAGGTGCATACATTGTAGCTAAGGTTACAACTGTGCCCTTAATGGATCCCACTACTAACATAGCTCTACCCTCTGTGTCGGCCCAGGAGTTTAGGATCTTCATGCGGAGGCTCTTTCAGATCAGGATCCCCACCCTTGCCTTTTTGAGGATGCCCGAGCTCCAGAAGGTGTGCCCCACTAGGCTACTGGGGATCCCTCTCTTGTCTCGTTTCTGGTATTTCGTTTCCTGTAGGAACATGATTTCGATATTAGACCTCTTAAGTTCTCTCGCTACCATAGAGCGTTTTGTGGGGGAATTTAGGCCTTTCACATTGAGTGTGCATATATGTTATTTGTACTTCTAAGTGTTGTCGCCATTGTTATTTTCAGATGTAGAGTAGCCCAAAAAGTGCGTCTTGCGCAATATCTCTGCTCTAGATTCCAGCCATATGTCTGACTCTTTGCCAGTGAGTCGGGTCTTGTATGGTCCTGGGTGGGCCGCTAAACATTCTTGGCGCTCTGCAGTCGACAATTTCCAAAATGCCTCTGTCACCCTCCCTCGTACCTATCTTTCCTTTCGAGTTGCACTTCCCCATCCTCCCCTCCCCCCAAACCACACGGCGTCCGATTCGGCTGGGATATTTTTACCCAGTCGTTCTCGGACCACCAGCGGGAAACATACATCGAACGGTCCCAACCATATGTTAATATAACTTAACAATGAGCCCCCAACTTCCCCCCTGCATCATAAGAGCATGCTAATGAACTGAACTGTGTTTCAAACTTGGATTCTTGGTTGTGTGAGCCCGATATCGGGCTCCCGTTCAATCTCCACATGGGCGATCATTGTTTCTATATTAGTTTTCATCACTTTCCCTGTCCCTCCTTCCCCGGGTGGCCTGCAGTCCCCTGCCCCCTCCCCCCTCCCGGGAGCCAATTGAAGTGCATTGGCTTTCATCGTGTAGGTGTGACCTTACCCTTGACCAGTTCTCGGGTACATCATCTGCATTGAATGGGGCGGTGTGAGGGGGATGCCAGTTTTACCTTCGTCTGCCGTTACTTGGTGAGTATTCATACGTAATTGTCAGTGGCCTCCAGTCAGCCCAGTATCCGTCATTGGTTACACCGGTGGAAAAGCAATTAGAGGATCAAGGTGGGTTTAGTGTTCGGTGTCCGGGGAGGCGTTCATCCATCTGAATTTCCTAGAACCGCACATCTTCTTTCTTCGTGGGCCTGTAGTGTGCCATTCCTTGGCCTCAGGTCTTTTTCCGCTCTGAGTTGATTCCTCTTCATGGGCCCCCAGTAGGTCGGCAATATGGCCCCGAATGTCTTATTCAGAGATCAGTTTTATGGCGTTGCACTCCCACTCGAAGGTGAGTGAGAAGGGGTATCCCCAGCGGTATCACACATCCTTTTCTTGACGCTACGACCGCCTGGTTAGATGTGACTCATCAGTTAAAGGGTGTCGTTCGCTTGAAGAGCCCGGAGTGTTGGAGGCACGAGGCTTATGCTGCACATTGATTTCTCGGAGGGAACACACCCTGCAGTGCAAGGGCCCATCCCACGGTTTAATAGAGGGGAGCGTAGTTGGAGTAGTGGATCTGAGAAGGGCACACACCCTGCAGCGCAGGGGCCCAGCTCTCAGTGTGGATGGAACCTTTTTGGGTGGTGAGTAGTCTGTTCCTTGTGGGGTGGGCTCAACACTCACCAGTGGTGCCCAGCTTGATGTGGGTTCCGTTCTTGAGGATTGCTGGTGCTTTATGTATCACCACTGGTAGTGGGCCTTAGGGCGCAATCAGGGAGCGTCTGCTTAGTGGTGCAGCCTCTGCCTGCAGTCTCTGGGGGTCTGTCCGGCACAGGCTCCTCGCTCTCACTGCGATCTCCTATGGGCCCTAGAGAGGGGAGAGGTGGTGGGGACATCCTGCGGTCGTCACCCCCTCAGACCACAACTGGGCACTCTGGGGGTGTTATTTTAAGAGTCTGTTTGGTGGGGCTGATCCCACCGTTGGATTGGAGCACTGGACCACGTGAGGTGTGCAAGCCAGGCCTGGGGAGCACTGTCCTGTGATGGGCCTGCGTGTGGCCACCCTCCAAAGGGGTTCTGGGCTGGTGCCTCTGTGCCGCACGGGTAAGTAATACATGCCAGGGGCCCCACCGAGCTCAGTGCCCGGGTGTGCAGGCGGGCCTAGGATGCGGCGTATGGGGGAAAGGCTCTGAAGCAGAGGGTCCGCCGCAGGGAGCAGGCGTCAGTAATTGAGTAGGGCGTCCTGCAACAAGGATCTTTTTTTTTTTAACAATTTGTTTTATTGACAACATACATATAAGGCTGGCCGAAACAGGCCGTTCCATCAGTAAGACACAGAAAATTAGAGAGACAGGTTGTCAGTTTTTCCAAAATTAACTCCCTTCCCACCACCCTCCTCCCTCCCACCCTAACCCACAATTAACACACCAAGTTTTGAGAGTTCACGAACAGTAATAGCTCTGGAGAGAACGGTTACTTTCCAAGTACCAAACAGACAAATCACTTGACAAAGTGGGTTCAGCTTGAGAATTAAACAGAAGGATACAGTCACAGTCTCAAGGAAGAATGGAGATAGGCATCTCGTGGAGGCAACCTAAAATACATTCTACAGGCGCATAGAAATACAATCCTCGTGGAGAAGAACTGCAGTCCATTCTTGCACAAAGTCTGTCATGGTGTCGTTAGTTATTGCGGTAAGCTTTTCATATATGAAGATCGACCTGAGTTTGCAGAGCCATTCCTCTTTGGACGGGGCCAGTACACTTTTCCACTTTTGGGTGAGGGCTAGCCTCCCCGCTCTCAACATGGCCCCAATGACCTTAGGGAACGCATTCAGTTCTGTCTCGGGTGCGGGGGTGCCCAGGAGGATTTCCAATGGCAATAAGGTCGGGCAGAACCCCTCGATTTCCTTGATCCAGCTGAGTAGTTCCAACCAATAGACCTGAATGACTGGGCATTCCCACCACAAATGAAACCATGTGCCCCGTTGGAGACACCCTCTGGGGCAAAAGGGGGACACATCCCTAAACATTTTGGACAGGGTGGCCGGGGGGCGATGCCATGAATGGAGGATTTTGAAGTTATGTTCCATAGCAGCCGTATACAGAGACCCCGTGAAAATGCATTTGAAAATCGCCTTCCACGTATGATCATCCAGAGGCATGCCCAGCCTGGTTTCCCAGATCCCCTTGAAAGGTTGCCTACCCTCCAGGTCATCTGTAATCAAAACCCCATAGAACCTAGATAGGGAGCCTCTCCGCGTTGTGCTTATGGTCAGGATTGTCTCGAAAGGGGTGAGGGGGCGTTTGAGACGATCGGCCCAGCGAGGGTGGGTCAAGATCCCCTTCAAGCGTAGGTATTCGAAGAATGAGGGAGGGTTATCCGCCAATGCTTCGGTCAGTTTATCATATTCTATAAAACCCTCCTCACGGTACAATTGAGAGATTCTCTCAAGGCCCATGTCTGACAAAGATTGGGTGTCTCGGAGTCCCTTGGATCCTAGATCAATAGGGGGGCCCCAAAGCGAAGTCAGGGGGGATGGCCAAGAGGATAGTCGTTTGTTAGCAGTGTTAGGCTTCCAGACCGCCCAGAGGGTCGCCAGGGTGGGATGAGTCCTAAGATGTGGGGGGAGAACCCTGGGGGGGGGGCCCACAAAAGGTCTCTAACTTTTCTCGGGTGGGCGTGAATGTCCTCAATATATGTCCAATATGTTCCCATGTCATCCCTCATATATTCCAACATTACTCGGAGCTGGGCTGCTTTATAGTAAAGCCTGAAGTCCGGGAGACCGAATCCACCCTCTGACTTTGGTAGGGTCAAAGTGGAGGTCTTGATTCTCGCCCTTTTGCCATTCCAGATAAATTGGAGGACCCGGGATTGGAGAACCTCAAAGAAGGCCTCGGATATCACCACAGGGAGAGCCGCGAAGAGATAGAGGAGGCGAGGCAAGATATTCATCTTTACCGTAACCATGCGCCCCAGCCAAGAGAGTGTAAGGGGAGCCCATCGTTGAAGGTCGCTACTAACCTGAGCCAAGATCCCCGGGAAGTTGCAATGGTATAGTTGGGAGAGGTCTCTGGGGATGGTGGTGCCCAGGTATCTGGTGGATTCCCGCTCTATTCTTACCCCCAGTATTTCGGTTCTGCCCTCAATCTCATGTTCCCCTGGTCTCATGGGAATTACGCTAGATTTGGACGTATTCATCTTCAGTCCCGAGAAGGAGCCGAAGTGGTGTATGAGATCAAATAATCGTGGTAGGGAGACCCGGAGGTTGGTTAGGTAGCCCAGGATATCATCTGCGAACAGGGATAGTTTGAAGTCGCAATCGCCACACCGTATCCCCATGATCTCTTGGTCTGTCCTGATTGCTATAGCCAGGGGTTCCATCGCTAGGGCATATAAAAGGGGAGAGAGGGGGCATCCCTGCCGGGTGCCCCTGGAAAGGGAAAGCGGCTCTGAGGTGCCTCCATTGACCAATACTCTCGCTAAAGGGCCATTGTAAAGTGCTGCGATCCACCCACAGAAGTTATCTCCCAACCCCATCTTGCGGAGAACTCTGCCCATGTAGGGCCACTCGACACGGTCAAAGGCCTTTTCTGAGTCTAACGAAAGCAGGTAGCCTTCCGCCTCTTGTCTTGAAGCTTCATGCATGAGATCGAGGGTTTTCCTAATGTTGTCTGATCCCTGGCGCCCCGTAACAAAACCCACCTGATCTCCATGTACTGGGGAGGGAAGGAGTTTCGCTAATCTATTTGCTAGGAGTTTAGCTAGAATTTTAACATCGGTGTTAAGAAGGTAGATGGGGCAATATGACTGGCATCGGGCGGGATCTTTTCCTTTCTTAGGGAGCACTACAATCAAAGCCGACATCATCGTGGGTGGGAGGGAGCCCTGATTCAGCGCGGCATTGAACATCTTAGCCATGAATGGGGCAAGCGTGGACCTATATGTTTTATAAAACTTGACTGTGCAGCCATCGTCCCCTGGGGCTGTTCCGCTTTTCAGCGAGGATATGGTATCTATTATTTCTTGTGGGGTTATGGGCAGCTCCAATAACTCAGCTTTGTCGGGGTGGAGGCCCGGAATCGGGAGGGAGTCGAGAAAGCTGTCAACCTCGTTCCCGTCGCCCACGTATTCCGAGCTATACAGCCTTTCATAATATCGCCTGAATTGTTCCGCGATTTTACTATCCCGCACTGTCGAGTCCCCCTCCGGGGTGCGGATGGAATTAACCCTTCTGCTGTTTCTGAACTCACGGAGCCTCCAGGCCAGTATCCTATCCGCCTTTTCCCCCTTTTCCATATATTTCTGTTTTAAGAAAGAGAGTTTCTTCTCCGTCTGTCCTACAAGGAGGTCTGCTAATTTGGTTCGTAACCTCTGCAATTCCTCCCATTTCCCTGGAAACATCTGAGTTTTTAATTTCCCCCCTAGTTGTATTGCCTCTATCTTCTCCCTTAGTGATTTCTCCTCCTGGGCTCTTTCCCTCTTTTTCCCCGATCCTATCCCTATGAGGGTACCTCTGATAGTAGCTTTGAATGCCTCCCATACTCCCATGACCCCCACCTCACCGTTATCGTTAAGGGAAAAGTAGTCCTCGATGGCCACCAGAGGGCTTGGCGGACCTCTTTGTCCTGCAGAAGAAGGTTGTTACACATCCACCGGGATCCTACTGCTGGGGCAGGGGGGAGGCCCAATCTAATCTTTACCATGTCGTGGTCAGTCCAAGGGACAATCACCACTCCCGAGTCAGTGACCTCCCTCTGAAGCGAGGTCTCGACCAAAATGTAGTCAATACGAGAGAAAGCTGCGTGAGGCCTTGAGTAAAAAGTATAGCCGGGGTTCCGACCCTGCTTGCAGATGCTTGCGTCGCTCAGGCCCAATTCCCTGTTCACTTCGCTAAAGGCCACAGCAAGTCTCTCGTGAAGGCGCATGTTCGGGCAGGGTTTAGCAGACTTCCTATCCCTCTCGGGGCATAGAACCATATTAAAATCTCCCCCAACCAATAGGGTACCCTCCGAGAATGATATTATTATCTCTTTCATTCCAACCCAGAAGGTGTCCTGTGCTTCATTCGGGGCATAGATACCCACCAGTGTAAACAGCCGACCCCGCACCTCCCCCTTAACCATAAGAAATCGTCCCTCTGGATCTGATTTCAAGGCTTTAAGCACAAAATGGGCCCCGGGGGCTACAACCAAGGCTACTCCTCGCTTCTTTGCCTGAGAAGATGCCGTGAATACCTGATCAATAGTTTTAGCCCTGAGCTTTGGTTCCTTGCCCCGGACCCAGTGGGTTTCCTGTACAAATAAGAAGTGAAGCCGGAGCCTCGCAAATTCCCGCACCAACAACGATATCTTTGTGGGCGAGTTGAGCCCCCGCACATTTAGCGATCCCACTGTCAAGTATTGGAGCGAATCATCCATTAATACACTGGTAAAAGCTCGTAGCTCCCCTCAACAAACAGCAACAGTTCCTGTTCCCACAGTGCTTGTCTACCCCTTTAGAGGCTCGTGAAAGCCCTGGGGGTGCGTAGTAGACCCCAAAACTTGACATTCCATAAGTGTAACCCCAACATCCCAACCCCCTTACTTTCCCCCCTCCTCCCCCCTCCCCCCTGATCGCCTGGCAGGTCATTGGTGTCATCCTATCGCCAACCAGGCCACCATTGTCTCCCCCTTCGGGCTCAATAACTCTTGATTAACAACAACTCGAGCCCCCCCCGCCCCCAAGGTCGTCCTTGGGTATAAACAGTTGTTTCCCCCATCCACTCACGAAGTCGATTGCAGGCTTTTTCGTTAGTCACCACGGTCCCTTTCATGTGTCCGCAAGCCCCGGGGATGCCGGGGCCAGTCTCCTGAATTTCCTTTGGCCTCGAACCCTGCGTCTTTCCCTTGGGGCCCTGGTCCCTTTTGGGCCTGTCGGAGCTCGATCACCCTCCCGGTCGCCCAGCTCCATATTCGGATCGGTCAACAGTTCGCTGGACACTCTCTGGATGTCATCCTCCGTCACTAGGGCGTATTTGTAGCCTTCGAGCTCGAAAGAGAGTGAGAAGGGGTATCCCCATCTGTACCGGACCCCCTTTGACTGGAGCATTTTTGTCAACGGAGCGCATAGTCGGCGTCTTGCCAGTGTGAAAGCCGACAGATCCTGGTAGATTGAGATCCGGGCCCCTTCCCACTCCACTGGGCCTGCCTTGCGAGCCAGTTCGAGGATCTTACTTTTCTCGGCAAAATAGTGAAAGCGAACAAGAATGGACCTAGGGCCTCTGGAGGAAGCGCCCGCTCTGTGGGTCCTGTCGATAGTGGGCACATTCGTGTTGGCTCCGTCGAACAGCAGACCAACCACTGCGCTGACGGCTTCATTAATGTCCGCTTGCGTTTCACCTTCGTGCTCCGGGAAACCTAGAAAGCGCAAGTTGCACCGACGTTCCCTGTTTTCTAAGTCATCCAACTTTAAGGAGCATTTCTCTTCCCTCCTTTCGAGCTGCGCCAGGCGCATATCGAATTGGGTCTCGAAGATGTCGTTGGAGGCAGTGTTATTCTCGAGCGCTAGAACTCTATCGTCTATTTTGTCAACTTTCTTATCCAGGGTGTCCAGTCGCAGCACTATATCTGCCCTGAAGCCTCTGATTTCCTCCAGGAGGGCCGCCATGCCCCTGGTGACAGTGCTGGTGTCCGCCGCTTCCTGGTGTGTCTGTGCCGCCATTTCAGGACTTACTTGGGGGCCCGGGGACGGGCGGCGAAATCTCTGTAGTGCCTCCTTCCAGCTCATAGGCCCCCCCCGGACATCTCTGACACGAGGGGCCTACCTCCGGGAAGCGTGTGTTCAGGGGGGCCTCCCCGCCGGCTTTCTCCAGGCACCGGGGGACCCGGCGGCACCGCTCTGGGCCCTCCCCGGACGCTGCGGGGGGCTCGCGTCTGTCCCAGGGGGGAGCGGGTCCAGCTACATCCAGGGTGCGCCCTGCCACCACTACCTCTCTCCAGGGGGGAAGGTGCCAGCCAGCATCGCTCGGTCTAGTCACAGGCCGCTCTCTAGCCCGGGCTCCGCGTAGTTTCTCGTGGAGCCGCGGTGCCGAAGGGGGGAGGGGTCCCTCTCCCTCCAAACTTCAACGGGACGTGGTTTCGCAGCGGCTCCACTGCGGAAGTTCAAGTTTCGGGGTGATGTGCCCACCAACGTTGGCAAGGTGGGGGTATGGTTTGCTCCTCACTCCGGGGGTGTTGGGGGGGGCTCAAGACCCTCAAACGGTGCCCAACGGAGGAGACGAGCTGAGATGCGTCAGCACATCTCTGCGCCCCCTGGTGGATCCACCGCAACAAGGATCTTTGATGTTGATGGTGAGCGAGGGGGAGCTCCCTGCAGGCAGCACCTCGCTCAGTCCGTTCTTCCCCGGGCCAGCTGCGGGTGCCTGTGGGTGCCCGAGGAGTCCTGACCGCTGTGTGCTACGATGGCACGGAACGCAGCTGAGCTCCTGTCGTCTGTGGAGAATGCTCCTTGTGCAGGGCGGCAGAAAGGTAGGGGAGTTTGATCCTCCGGGACCATGGATGTGTTGATGTGGGCCAGGCACGCCGCTAATGGACAGGGTGTTGGAAGCAGATCACTGTCACACGGCGGGAAGCGGCAGTGCCAAGCTCCGTATAATTTCAGCTGCGCAGGTTCCCATCTTGATTTCACAAGTCCATAACTCGGCGAAATCACCTCCAATTTTCGTCAGGTTTTCTCTCGGGGTGTGCAGGGGACCTTAGGGCATCAGTTCCAGTCAATCACCTACGCGGGGGGGGGTCCAATAGTGGGGACTCATACCACTTTGGTGGACCTCGGTATGGAGCTCACGCGGAGGAGCTTGCCATCCGTGCGCCCCCTTGTGGCCAGTCCCTTGCTGTTTTTTTGATTATCTTCCACCTTTCGGGTGAGAGGTCCTGGTCTAAAGGAGATCTGTTCCAGTTCGGATTGCGGGAAAGTTCAAGTTATGCCTGTTTTCAGTTGGATCATCACTCTTTGTGCTACGCGGATGGTTTTCTGCAGTGCACGTCTGAGGAAGAACATCGACAGAAAGAGGAGTTGGTGTTAGAGGAATGGACCTTTATGGGGTTTGCATTCAGCCCATTGGTTACACTCAGGGCATGACCTGTCCTCCATTTTGGGCTGGGATGTTTTCCATTGCACTGTTGGAACTGTTATGAGTTCAAATTTCAAAAGTTTTTTATTACAAAAGTTGTTTCTTCTTTGCTACTGTGATGTCAGAGTAAATATTGTAATGCATAATATTCGCCTCCTTGTCTTTAATAGAATCTAAACCTCCTTCTCACGCTAGTGTGGGGGATTAGGTATTCCCCACCATGGATTCCCATTGGACTCCATTAAGGTTTGAGGATTTACTGCCAACCGCCATTCCACAGGCAGTAAATGCTCCGTTTTTTTCTGGAGGAAATACCTATAGCCAAATGCAGGAGATACTCTAGGGGCCTGATTTGTGGAATTATTGCATTACTGCCAACAAACACCCCGATTCATTGCACTACAAAAATACACTATGCACTGTTCCATGAATCAGGGTGTTTGTTGGCAGTGCAAAGTCACTTTGCAACAGTGAAAAGGCCCTTTGCACCGTGCAAAAAAGTCCATTAATCAGGCCATAAGTGTTCTCCAAGCTCGGAATGCGGCGGTGCAATAAAACTGGCAGTGAAATCTGTTACCGCCATGTTTACCACATTACCGCCATGTTTACCACACCATGCTTATAAAAATATTCCAGTCTTCAAACAGAAAAGGAAATACAGTGAGAAACGAGTACAAAGAAGCTTTTACAGACAATTGATTGAAGGGCCATGTGACGCAGATCGAACGTGTAAATGCTACGCTGTATAAATAATTAGAAAAAAATACATTTTTATCACTACTGTGGAAAAAGCATTCACAAGGGAACCATCGAAGGTACATGCAGGAACACCGAATGCTGTTGTGGGTGAAGAGCCACTAGGGCCCTCGACTGAGGATATACAAGCATCCCACAGAAAGCTCTGGAAAGAGTGCTGCACTCAACGCAAATGGCAGCAGCTGTGTAATCAGGAGCGCCAATTGTCCAGTGATGCTCAGCTGGCGAAGAACGCAGCTCAGTTAAGGTTCTTCCAAGTAGCTTCAGCTCAGGTTTCTGATAAGGTAATCAAGGCTTAGCAACACAAACATCCAAGGCTCGTCCAGCCCCAGGTCTATCCGATGGGGACTGAACACTCACACAGGTGCCACACGTGACATCACACCACCATCATTCATAACACCCCACGGTCACTTCCACATATGACTCGTTGGACATGATGTGACTCAAACTTATCATCAGAAGCCTTTTACATTTAAAACATTTAAAAAAAAGACATATTTAAGTCGCGTATTGTTCCAAAACCACTGTCAGGTGGAACTCTCTCCATGCACACATTAGCAAATATAGATGGAAAGATGAATGAGATAACAATCACTCACTCTCTTGCACGCCATCACACTCACCCCCTCCTCTTCACAAGGATCAAACAGGAGGATGCAGTTGTTGAATAGCGAAGACATGACGTGTACCTAAAGTGGCACAACCAGCAACCACAAGAAAAAAAAGAACAGGAAGGAGGCCCTTCCAACCACACCACAGTGCAATTGATGCAAGACCACTGACACCTAGAGGAACAAGCAGGAACACCAACAAATACTAACAGCCTGTCCACTACAAGACTTTGACTCATTGGACTGCCAGTAGGTCACACTCGAAATGGTCAAAAAATGACCAGGCAGCCTCCGCCCATGACAGGCCAGGACAACAGAGAGGCAATCCACACAAGCATCCTCAACAAACCAGGGCTGCAGACCACCACACCACCGGCGACCATTCAGTGGCACAGGAAGGTGTTGATCCTTTACTTACCACTCCTGGCAATGAAAACACAACAACAATGAAGTGAGCAGCCAGCACCACAACGGTATGGGGTGAAACTGTTGCACACACGCTCAGTTTCAGAAAGGGACACAGTGACACAGCGATATGTGATATCGAAGTCTAACACACAAAGACACTACTAAACAAAATGTACAGGGTCAAAGAGCACTCACACACTAACTACGCTGACACTGCCGAGCCACCAAATATTTCCTCATCACTATAATGTTAGTGATTTTTGTCACCCCACTCCACAGACGCTCTTTGATGTGGGCTGAAGAATTCGAAATGATGGCAGTACATAGGGGAGTCATAGTGGAGTCATTCCTACACATATGGCAAGTGTCAATCCAAAACACACGCAGTGTAGGATAGCCACTCTGGCCACTTACCTCCCAAAAGGCCAGGGAGCAGGTGTTCAGGAACAAGAGCATTCAGCAGGACAGGTACTAATCATCGAGGCTGCTTCTGGCTCTACAGATGTATGCCACCCCACTTACAAGCACACATCCTACACTGTATCACTCTTCATAAGTCTTTGGAACAAAGGGCGCTGCGTGCAACAGGTTCACAAATGCATGCTCATGTATTCCACATGCACACATATTGGTTGCACTCGTATTCAAACAACATACATAATAATGAATGTGATCACTCATACTTCATACTATCGCTGAACTAAGTGTGACTTAGCATCCACTGTCTGTCCCCAGATTACCACTGCACTGGGATTGCCTTGTACGTTTACCAAACTTCTTGTCTCTAGCAGCGTTCCGTTGCTCCTAAGTTAGGTTCATGCTGTATAAAACACAAATATAAAATGTTACTACTAAACCATGTGTCTAGGATGCAATCATGTTAAGATGGTTTCAACCACACTTCTGTGTTTCAAGTATGCAGCACAATAAGTAACAATCACTGTCCTATATGGAGAATGTGTTCCCTCTGTTTGACAGAGCCACATCTTCAGACCTCAAAAGACATTGATTCACAGGGACTGTGAGTGACGCCGTCACCATGGAGATACGGAACTCTTCCATTTATTGTTTCTGCATTATTGTACAGCTTTCTGGCCTGAAGAAGGTCCGCCACAAGATGTGTTGGAAGAGAAACTGTCTAAATACGGCCAAAACATTGCTGTCAGTTTTAATTTATATTCAAATATCATAGAAGATATGATGCATGTTGTCTTAGTGGCCCGACCTTTACATTAACAAAAAGGCTTGCCTATGTGACATACAGCACTCATTCCTCCTCCTTTTCTCACAGCACCTCTCTATTATCATCATTCTTATTAACATTATTTGATTGCATTTGATTGTATCACCAAACTATTTGTTTCAAACGAAATCTACCCCACCTGTGACCTCATTACACTGCACTGTTGATGTTGTGCATTCCATGTATTAACTATTCCCCTTTTCATTTTATAGGGCTTGAGCCCTGGTTCAGCCTCCTGAAGCATGTCACTATATGTCCGCTCATGAAAGCACCTGCAAAGCGTAACCCTATTTACCTTAACGCTTTGATGTAGTCTCCTACTAGTTTCTTGTTGCTGAGTGGCATGTGTTTGAGCTATTTGGTCCTTTTTATAACGGGTAGTGTTATAGGGTCCCCTGCTTTGTCCTTGAGGTTATGGGTGAGGTGGCCAGGGTGTGCCCCTGACCTAGCATGAGCCCTAGGCCTAGCTCACCATTCCTGATAGGCATGCATGCGTCTTTTACAACCAGCAGGCACAAGCCCATGTCCCTTTTAGAGGCACGCTAAGTAAGGGCAGCGCAGTTCGAGCTCAGGCAACTCTATGGCAGAACATTTTTAAAAGGGGTTATATGTGGCATAATGCCAACTCCCTGCTCCCCAGTATCTGGTTCCCCAAAGGAAGGCTACAGTGTCAGACACCTAATTATTCCTGAGGTACAGGGTTTATTAAAACAGATATACACTATACAAGACAGACATCCCTTTGGTGAATATTTGTCTGAACTACAGTCATTTCTCCCCCAACACCTCATGGTTCCCACAAGCAGTTCCCTGCCATGATGCCAGCAGCTGCGGTGAAGATAACGATAGAAAAATCAGAGCAAAGCAGAGTCTGCACAAGTGGTCTGATCTGTTGTAGGCAGGCCACAAACCAAAGTGGTAAGGAATCACGCATACACCACATAAATGGTAGGTGTGAAGCTTGTTCCATTAGAAGACCCCATGCGGGTCTAGTTACCAAGAGAGCAGCACCAGAATGTTGTTGACACCAACTGTCAATTGTCATTATCAGGAGCGCACGCAATGGCATCCAATATTGCAACGTTGGCACGGCATTGCGTGCGCGGCAGACACAACATATGCTTCCTCTTACACTTAACAGGTGAAAACTGAGAGGTTGAAACATGGTAATGGATGTACACTGCCATCTACCACCAAATAGGCCTGCGGCCTGCAAATCGTTTATTGATATGAGGTCCTTAAATTATATGCAACACACTGCGATGATTCTTGAACTTATGGAATTCTGTCTCACACATAATGATTTTCTCTTTATTGGGTTTTTCTTTAATCAAGTGAGGGACACTGCGATAGGGCTATTTCTGCCCCATCATATGCTAATTTGACAATGGAATTGTGGGACTGCGATGTTGTGTGGAGTCCTGATAACATAGCCTACACTGATAAGATTGCATGCTGGCTAAGATACATTGATGATCTTTTCATTTTATGGAAAGGTTTGAACATAAAGACAGTTTCCTTCTAGCCTCACTCTCCTACAAAGATGCCATCATCACGGCAAAAAAGGAATCTTTCAACAACCGCATTATACAAGCTGACTCGAACACCAAGGAACTCTTTAAAATCCTAAGAGAGCTTGAAACTCCAGTCGCCCCCCCTGACACATGCGTGAAAGATAGTAAATGGTGTGCCAACATCCAAGCAGCCTTACTAAATAAAATCTCCACACTACAAGACAAAATCAAAGATAAACAGGACAGCCTGAAGCGCGACAACCACGTTCTTTCCCTCACTAAGGCCCCCTTGCCAGACTCTGCCAATATCACACCATTCGCATTCTCTCCGCTTACCGTGGCAGAGGTAGAAAATATAATTCTTAGAATTAAGCCAACTAACTGCCAAGGTGACCCGTGCCCAGCCCCTACTATCAAGGACTCAGCGCATGAGTTGGCCCCATTCATCACGGCCTTCATCAACTCTTCCTTTCAAACAGGTATTGTCCCGGACAATCTGAAGGACGCTTGGGTTATCCCACTGCTTAAAAAACCTTCCCTAGACCCTAACATTCCCACTAACTTCCGACCTATCACCACTGTACCATTTCTGCTCAAGATCCTAGACCGTGCCGCATACTTTCAGATCCAAAATTACTTGGAAACTAATAACTTGCTAGGTCTACGACAATCTGGTTTCCGCCCCAGACACGGGACAGAGACCGCATTATTAGACCTTAAAACTCAAATCGAGGTTCTAAAGGCTCAAGGCAAACTAGCAATGCTACTACTTCTCGACCTTTCAGCCGCATTCGATCTGGTCAACCATCAGATCCTGTGCGAGCACCTCCATTCCGCTGCCAACTTCTCTTCTTCGGCTGCGGCTTGGATCAAATCTTTCCTGAGCAACAGATCCATGAGAGTCTTTGCCCCATCCGCAGCCGCGGACCCTTCCCCGATTTACTGTGGCGTTCCTCAGGGATCTTGTGTGTCACCTACACTCTAACATTTTCACGAAACCACTCTTTGATGTGCTTGACTATCTGGGTGTCTCCTATACCAACTATGCGGACGACACCCAGATACTCATCCCCATCACTGGTGATTATCTAGGTGACACCAAGGCCCTTAACGACGTCTACTTGGTCATCCAAGCCTGGATGGCCCAACATCAGTTGTGCTTGAATGATGACAAGACGGAGCTCCTGATCTTGGGCACTGCACAACGCCTGAGCAGACTAGAGCCGTCCTATCAGTCATTCAACATAGATGGTAATATCATTCGTGTCTCAAAAGATACCAAAACGTTAGGTTTCTACCTTGATGCCACACTCTCATTAACCCGACAAACTAATGCTGTCAGATCTGCGTCTGCATACACATGCAAACTTATCGCAGCTTGCAGACCATTCCTCACTACGTCTAACAGCGTTACGCTAGCGAGAACCCTTATTATGGCTAAAATTGATTACTGCAGTGCTCTTTATCTTGGCACCAGCCAAGAGAACCTGAACAGACTTCAAACGACACAAAACAACGCCATTCGTGCCGCTTTAAACATTCCCCGACACCACCACATCACAGAAACCAGAAGTAAGTTAAATTGGCTACCTGTCAAACAGAGAATTTCACTCAAAACACTCGCCCTTACGCACAAATGCCTAGCCAACAAAGCCCCGATCTACCTTGGTAGTCGACTGTCGCGCCATTCTACCTCCCGACCTCTAAGAACAGCCCAATCCCACTGTCTAGCGATCCCCAGATTTAAATTGCAAAAAGCAGGGGGCTCAAGTTTCCCCGTCTTAGCTTCCAAGTTATGGAACTCCCTCCCTGTTTCAATTAGAGCGGAAGACTCTTTCAATACCTTCAAAGCCAATACTAGATCTTGGCTTTTCAACCAGCTTTAAGGCCGGCTTCGCGCTTCTTCCTGACCTACCCTGACTTGCCGACCGCTACTATCACCTATCGGCACTGAAACTACTGTACATATGTATATAAGATCCTCTTGTAAATGTATATAAGGATTCTGTGTTATACCTGCATATCGGATCCCATGTGTAAATGTTTAATGTTTCTCTGTTATACCTGCATATCTGTAACCTTGTACAAATTGCGCCCTGATGCCTCCGGGCCTGTTGGTTTGCGCGTTATAAATAAATAAAATACAAATACAAATACTGAGTGGCTTGATTTTGTTAAAATCTTAAATCATAATGAGTTTAATTTACGGTTCACTGAAACTCACAGTCACACAGAGTTGTTTTTTCTTGATGTAAGGGTCAATCATTCCAATGATGTCCGTGCCATTTCTGTTTTTTGCAAATCAACTAGCAAGAATCCTCTATTGCTAGCCACCAGTAATCACCCCAAATCATGCATCTATAGTATCTCTTACGGAGAATTTGTCAGGTTTCAGAGGAATTGCTCAGAAACCGTGGATTTTGACAAACAATCAGCCAATGTTGCTAGACGTTTTGTGGCAAGGGGTGATTCTCAGAAATTGGTTAAGAAGGCATTCCCCAAGGCACAGCAGCTTGACTGGGTTTCCTTATTTGCATCTCCAAGTCCATCCAGTGAAGTGGAAGAAGAACAAATACGTTTGATTCTCACATATGGCCAAGTATCCGGCAGGATCAGGAAAATTATTACCAAACATTGGCATGTGATGAAGGCTGATAAAGAACTTGGCTCTGTTCTTCCCAATATTTCTTTAACCTTCAGAAGGTATCCCTCTCTCAAAGATAAACTGGTCTCCAGCTTTTTGACACCTACAGAAAATTCCAACTGGCTTGCCAAAAATAGTGTGGGTTTTCTAAAATGCTCAAAATGCAAAGTTTGTGAATATGCATTACCTCAGTATTTGTTTCCCTGTCTCATCACTGCTATTTCATCATTGGGCATTTCAACTGTAACACAGATTTTGTTGTCTATGTCCTCAGTTGTCCTTGTCGTAAGTGGTACGTGGGGAGTACCACTGATACATTGAAACCTAGGATGCTTCAACAAGTACAAGCCATCAAAAATAAAGATTTTTCATACCCAATGGCCATCACTTTTCAGAATTCCATAATGGCAAGCTACAGGGATTTGGAGTTTTTGGTGTTGCACATGTTGTTAAACACCCACGTGGAGGT
Organism: Ambystoma mexicanum; assembly: GCF_040938575.1. Lineage (NCBI taxonomy): Eukaryota > Metazoa > Chordata > Amphibia > Caudata > Ambystomatidae > Ambystoma > Ambystoma mexicanum. The sequence continues at coordinate 515,227,770 of NC_090921.1, read as the reverse complement.
GATCGTACTCTCAAATGAAGACATTTGAAAACCGTATTATCATTGACTTCCAAACTAAAGTGCCTCAAGGCCATAATATCGATGAGGAGCTATTCACATTAATAGATGCTTAACTCATGCATTGTTATGGTCTTACCAGTTGTATTTCTTTATTATGCTTTGACTATGTATGGCTTCATGTTTAATTTTTTATATTTCTATCATGTGTTACTTCTGTGCTTTGAGGGAGTAATAGCGATCTTTATCTTTATGATGCATTCCAGTTGTTTTCCTATTTGGGTGTATTAGCCTTCATTCTGACGCAGTTCTTTTTATTCCTTTACTAGCTGAATGCAGTAGAATAGCTAATTGATGGGTCTTAGAGTTCTCATCTTCTTTCTATTCCACTTTTATTGTTTATTATCAGTTAACTACAGGCTTTTCTTTATTATTATTATTTTTTGGCTTTACTTTTCACATTACATATTTTTTGTTTGTTAAAGTGGCGTTTCTCTACGTGGTTTTGATAGCTGTTTTCTATTTTGATCTGATATGGTTTATGCTTCAAATTGCGCTATCTGCTTTCATGACTAATGACTGGGTTTTGGGACTTGTATATTGGATTTGGTTTTTATTACCAGACGAATGCATGCTCTTTTACCTGATGTACCTTAAACTGGCATTTGTCCTTCTTCACAGTCATTCCTGCCACCTCATGCCTTCTCAGGACTTCACTCGCCCTAACCTCATTTTCCAACTCTGTTTTGCCTCCCATCACAATATCGTCTTGGAAACATCTCACACCAGGGATATCTTTTAACAGATATTCCATAATTTTCTGAAACACAGCAGATGCTAACGCCAAGCCAAAAGGTAGTCTCTTAAACTGATACACGCCTATATGCATGATGAAAGCTGTGAGCGCCCTTGAAGTCTGGTGCAAGTCTATCTGGTGGTAGGCTGCTGATAGGTCCGGAGTCGAAAGCCACTCTTCTTCCTCAATTTTTGACAACATTAAGTTAACTCTGGGCAAGAGGTTTCTGTTGACCAATATATTGTGATTTAGGTCTCTAGATCCTTCCGTCCGGTATCTTTCAGTATCTCGGTGGACAAGGCTCACCATCTCATGGATGGGCCGCTTGAACACCATTAAAATGGTAATCCTGCCGAAGTTGCTCTACCTATTCCAGATGCTCCCTATCAAACTACCCAAAGAATTCTTTGTAACCACTAAGAAAGTCCTACACACCTTTCTATGGCAGTACAAAAAACCCAGGGTCCCCGGTTCTTTACTTCACCTTTGAAAAGACAATGGTGGGTAGGCCTCCCAGACATAGAGCTCTACTATGGGGCAGCACAACTGCGAGTGCTAATCCTGCACGTTAGACAGCAAAAAGATCCCCAATGGATAGGTTTAGATAACTATCATCTCCAACCATTTACCACGGAAGAATGGTTATGGGTACCGGGACCCCTGTTACGTACCATCATCAAAAACCATCCCATTCTCAGGACTATATGGGCTATGTGGAAACCAAACAAAGGAATGAAAGGGATTACGATATGGCCCTCCCTCCTATCACACTTATGGGTACCGGGGGTTCGGGATGACATCCCTGATCCAGGCAGTTTCCAATCATGGTACGAGGCAAGGCTTGAAAGGGCAGGGCAACCATGGAGAAATAAGACATTTATCACCATCCAGGAGCTTGAGGAAGCACTAGGCCTAGGCCCACTCTCAGTGTTCCAATATTTGAAGTTGAAAGGCGTCATGACCCAAGAGGTCTGGAAGGAAGCTCTACAGAGAGACCACATCCCGTTCGAAACAATTCTAGACACCTGCTAATGCTCCAAGGATCTCATAAGTGCAATGTACACAGCACGAGTTAAAGTCAACACAACCCCCTCAGCCACACTGAGGCACAAATGGGAAGCAGACCTCGGAAGACTCCCCAAAGATATGGCTTAAAATATGTAGATGGACTTTGAAAACCTCTATCTGTTGTCAGTACAAATTGCATGGGGTCAAGCTATTATAGAGATGGCAGTACGACCCACTTAAATTATCTAGGATGTATCAGGATATAAGTCCATTCTGTTGGCGGAGTTGTGGACAGAAAGCAGACTACTGTCATATGTGGAACGGGTGTAGGGCGGTCCAAGCATATTGGGATGACGTGCTCAGCTGGATCAAAGAGCTGGAAGGGGAGGAGAGGGAGAAGCAACCACTCATGATCCTATTTGGCCTGGTGGAGATGGAAGAAGAAACAATTAAGGTACCCAAAATGATACATGGGCTCTTGCTGGCGGCGAGGGCCTGCCTCACAACTGTGTGGAAAAGAACAAGTCTACCAACAAAAGCTGAGTGGATCAATGTCTCCCGTAATACTTTCAACATGGACAAACTGACAGCAGCCATCCACGGTGACCGCACTTCCATTGATAATGAATGGTCTGAGTTTCGAGCCAAGTACATTATTAAGATACTAAGTGTGCAACACGACACAACTGAATGCCATTCTAATGAACTGCCCATAATGTTAATACTGAATCCAAATGTCATAGGCAGTGCCGTTGTCTTGACTAACGATTTCGCCTAAGAACTCCTTTGCCGGACTATGAAAATCACAGAGGCCGTCCGCAGTCATATGGGTTGGAGGGTGGGTGGAGAGGGGTGAGGGACAAGTTCGGGATATTTGGTATTTTGAATAACCGTAACGCAACGTATTTTTTCAATTGTCCTACATTAGGAATTTTGATTTAAGTTTCGTTTTTCCTCTTTTTTTCTCTTTTTTCTTTTTCTTTCTCTTTCTCCCACTTTGTAATTGTCAAGTTACTTTATTATGTCTGTATTAAAAACTATAATATCTCTTTTGAAAATCAATAAAACCAATTTTCAAAAAAACCAGTAAGGGTGGGCGGGAGGGATGATATTCTCCTCCTTGTCTTTAATAGAATCTAAACTCCCTTCTCACGCTAGTGTGGGGGTTTAGGTATTCTATGGCAAGACAGGAGGTTCCTATTATGCAAGTTCAAAGCCCTTGCAGTACATCAACAGCAACATGAGCAATGCGTTTATGTTAAAATGTTTTGAAAGTAGACTCTCTTGACCAATTAGCTGCTTTAAGGATTTGCTCCAGACTGCCGCCAATAAAAGCGGCTTTAGAGGCCATAGCGCATCTAACCGAATGGGGACCAAAAGAAGAAGTGTCAACCCCCGCCTCCCGCATAACCCACCTAATCCACCTGGCTAACGTGGAAGCGGACACTGGCTTATGGGGCTTCCTGTAGGAAATCAGCAACTGAGAGTTATTCGGAGGCCTCAAACGTTCAGTTTTCAACTCAAAACATTTCAAACATGTGATAACACACAATTTACTATCTTCTGGAAAGGCTGGATAGGATATTGAGGAAGTCATACATTTAGTTCTTCATGAAATAAAGAAGGTAACCCCTTGAGGGGTAAGCATCCTATTGCCCACATCTAATGCTCTGATATCAGATACTCTCTTAATAGACACCAGACACAACAACATCGCCAGTTTGGAAAATAACTGTTGCAAAGACAGACTTTCATTGGGCGGCCAGGTTCGGAAGAGATATAGAACCATGTTAACATCCCAAAGAACCGAATACTTCGGTTTCGGAGGAACCTTAATACGAATAGATTACCATAAAATGCCTACCTATAGGTTCCCGTTTAACCAAAAGGTGCCCTGCAGAAATAGCAGACCGGAAACCATTAATAGTTCTATATGCTTTACCTTCCCTAAACAAATCCACCAGAAAATTAACCACCTCTACAGGAGGGGCAGAAACGGGATCGAGGTGCCTAACCACACACCAGCTAACCCAGCGGTTCCATGCTGAAGAGTATCCCAGCCTAGTAGAGGGGGCCCAGAAGTCCCTGATGAGTGACACAGAGTCTTGCGAAAGTCCTCGGAAGCACCAGGAACAGCTGAAATCTTCCAAGCCATAAAGGAGAGATGCCCCTGAAGGACCAGCTCGTAAGGGAGCCCCCCCGGACCTGTAAGTAACTGGGGACAAAGGGGAAGAAGATGAGGAACGTCCACTGCCAATTCTAGAAGAGCTGGGAACCAAATTTGAGAAGGCCAAAAGGGGGTTAATATCACCACCGTGGCCCCCTGTCTGCGAAACTGAACCAAAACCCTGGCTATCATTGCAAAAGGAGTGAAGGCATACATCCTCTGACCCGACCAATCTTGGAGGAACGCATCGGTAGCTGGAGCGGCAGGATCTGGTCTCCAACTGTAGAACCTGGGAACCTGACAGTTTAGCCTCGAGGCAAGCAGCCACTGCAAATGGACCCCATAGAGATTGTATCTTGGCAAAGAGGCCCCTGTCTAACATCCAGTCGCTTCTGTCCTGCAGATACCTGGAGTTCCAATCTGCAACCTCTTTGCTGATCCCTGGAAGGTATTCCACTTTTAACACAATATTCCGGTCCAGGCAAAAATGCCAAAAATCCCTTGCCAGATCTGCTATGGCCTTGGACCTGGTACCTCCCAAATGATTGACATATCTCACCGCCAAGACATTGTCCATGCGCAGGAGGACACAACAATTCCCCTGATCCTCGAGAAGGCTTTGGCCTGCAAAGGACCCCGCCAACAACTCCAGACAGTTGATGTGCAGCTCTTTCATGAAATCGGTCCATTTCCCACCTGTGGAAACCTGACCTGGCCTGGCCCCCCAGCACGCTCTGCTGGCATCGGACTCTAAAACAACATATGGAGAGGGACCAAAAATTGCTCTTCCATTCCATGCATCCATGTGCCTGAGCCACCAAAGGAGCTCCAACCTGGCATCTGGGGACAACACCACTACCTGAGAGTAAGACAGACATCTGCGCAGATGTTTTGCCTTCAGACGCTGTAACGCTCTGTAGTGTAGGGGGGCCAGAAATATAGCTTGAATGGATGCTGACAACATCCTCACCACCCTGGCCAACTGCCTGAGAGAGATCCTGCCCTTCCTGACGATATGGCGAATCTCCTTCCTTATCTTGGACATCCTGCTGTCTGGGAGAAGAAGGATGCAAAGCTTTGAATCTATATTGAAGCCCAGAAACTGGATACATTGCGTAGGCTTCAATAAGGACTTTTTGACATTTAACACAAAACCTAAGCTCTGAAGAAGGGTCACCGTAAACTCCAGATGAGTGCACAGAGTCTGAGGACTCTAGGCTAACAGGAGAATGTCGTCGAGATATATGATGATCCGAATCCCCTTGGACCTGAGAAGAGCCATCACAGGCTTCATCAATTTGGTGAAGCACCATGGGGCTGACGACAGGCCAAACGGGAGGGAGGCAAACTGCCAAACCTGACTCCCCCACTGAAACTGAAGGAACTCTTGGTGAGTAGGGAACACAGGAACTACTAGGTATGCATCCTTGAGATCCAACTTGACCATCCAGTCTTCCGGAAGAAGGGTGTCCCTGAGAAGATGGATCCCCTCCATCTTGAAGTGATGGTATACTACAAAAGAATTAAGGGCCTTCAGGTTTATGACTGGGCGAAACCCCTGATCTGGTTTTGGAACTAGGAAAACGGTACTCAGAAATTGAGAGGCCGTGTAAGAGGCCGGGACCACCGCTCCCTTGGAAATGAGGTCCCTGACCTCCACATCTATTAGAGACTGCTTGACCTCGTCTAATACCACTGGGTGGGGAGCGGAGAACTGGCAAGGAGGGGAATAAAACTCTATGCGATAACCCTGAACTGTCTGCAATACCCAAAGATCCGAGGTGAGGGATTCCCACTGTGGGAGGAACCTGGCCAGTCTGCCCCCTAGATCTTTGTGGGAAAAAACTTTTAACACATGAGAAAGTACCTGATGTTCCTCTTGACCTCCCGGCACCTCTTCCTCCATGTCCTCTCCAACTCGCATTTTGCTGAGGAAAAATTGGGTATTCGATCCCCGAGCAGAGGAGGAATTATGTGCGCCTCTGGACGCATACTGATGGGGACGGGAGGGGCTCTGGGAGAAATGGCCGGAAGAGCGGGCTCTACCTCACCCGGCCTTGGGGAAAACCTTAGGCGCAAACACTTTCTAATGTTGGTCTGAGCCTTATCCAGAGCTGTGAATGTATGAACATAAGCGGAAAGATCTTTCAAAAATCGATCTCCAAACAAATTTCCTTGGGCCGAAGGACACCCTTCTCTTTCTGACATCTCTGCCAATTTAGGGTCTAATCTCATAAGTAAGGACTTGTGCCTCTCCCTGGAGATAGATGCATTTGCATTGCTGAGCAGGCAAACCGTCCTTTGGATCCACCCCCTCAAGACATCCACGCCCACCGGGGTATTAGAGGATGCCACCTCCTTAGCCAGTTCTAATATTTGTGTCACTGGACCCAAGACATCCAACAGCTTATCTTGGCAGCTACGCCAAGCCTTGTCCATCCCTTTTTTAGGGTCTTTCCCTTTTTGAGCAAGAAAAACAGCCATAGACTGATCTATCTCAGCTGTAAAAGCCACTTTGTCAGGAAGGACAGGCCTAGGGCATCCAGACTGCAACTTATTCCTGTCTGCCTTTGGTAGGGGACGTCTGATCCAAAATTCTAAAAATGGAGAAACTTCCTCTGAAGGATGCCACTCGGCCGACCTAGGGTGTAGGATGAGGGCAGGGTCAAAAATGACGCGCGTCAGTAAGAAGCCTAGCTTCCTTAATGGCAGTGCATGACACTAATTAATGCAGGGAAAGGAATGGTACGCAGGCCCTCACACGGTCGCGTGCAACGCATAACCAACAAAACTCTCCTGAAGGAGTAAAACAAATTACGCGTGTCGCCGCCAGCTGTAATGTGAGGCAGATTACGCGTGTTAGCAGCGACAACTAAGGGAAAAAATAAAATAAAATGAAACGGCGGTCACGTCGCGTAAACAAAGAAGCCCTGAGACCGACACGTTCCAAAAGGAACGTTGCAACAATGTAACACGGTCCAAGGAAGCACCGCGTTCCGAAGCAAACGCTAACAAAGCGAACAAATGCTGACAAAGCGAACGCTTAAGGAAATAAATTCCAAATGAAGGGAACGTCAGAATGGGCAATTACAGTGCAGTTACAATGCAAATACTATATGAATATGAAACAAAGTAACACTCTAAACACAATATAACATTCACTAAGGTAACAACTAGCAGGTGTGGCTTAGCTGTGTCGTCAGCAGCAAAGAAAGAGGAGTTGGTGTTAGAGGAATGGACCTTTATGGGGTTTGCTCTCAGCCCATTGGTTACACTCAGGGCATGACCTGTACTCCATTTTGGGCTGGGATGTTTTTCATTGCACTGTTGGAACTGTTATGAGTTCATATTTCAAATGTTTTTTATTACAAAAGTTGTTTCTTCTTTGCTGCTGTGATGTCAGAGTAAAGATTGTAATGCATAATAGGAGCCTCCTGTCTTGCCATAGAATAACATCCCTAGCCTACCTGCCACTCATAAGATGGCAGATATACTGTCGAAACAGGTGGGGGTAACTAAAAACTATTTTGCCAGAATTATCGATGGCTATGAACAGGGGCGTTGCTAGGGGGGACTAAGAGGGCTATAGCCCCTGATCTTTTGGTTGTAGCCCCGGATAGAATCTCAGGAGCTACAGCCAAAAGACTAGCTAGCCCCCAGTCCCAACAGTTCCGATGTCAATTTAGCCCCGGGTCTTTTCCAGACCTAGCAACTCCCTTGGCTATGAAGCCCATGGTGTTTGCAGGTTTCCCCTGTGTGTTTTCCTTTCACAGCTTCTGGCATGAGCTTTTCCTCTGCTATAATTCCAGGGGAAGTTGAGGTTTGAGGTGGTCTGCTTTGGTTCTCATTGCTTCCCTGGGTCTCCTCATTCAATTTGTTCTCGTTACTTTTGGGATAATATTTCCAAAGCACAGTCAATATGCCGTAAAGGTGCTCGGCTTTCACAGCTAACCTTTCCTTATTCTTGCTACTAACATGTTTACAATGTTCCTCCTCCTTAAGTGGGGCATATGTGTTCATTAGTTTACCTTGTCAAGACTTTGTATTGTGTTATTGTAAAATGCCACTGGTAGAAAAACCAGAATTAGCACCACTGTTATAAACAATGAATGGGAAAAGAGCCACTTGACATTATCATTGGACAATAAACTAAGCAGGTATGTTAAAGTGGTACCCCATCTTCAATGTATTGAGGGGCTGTTTCTAGGGAGTAGCAGCGACTCTAACTCCAAACTTCCAGGAATCAAAGACTTGGCATTGAAATCCTCAAATGTACCACGTTGCTTACCCAAAAGCTAGTAAAGAGAAGCTTTTGCATTTCAAGGAATACGAAAAAATGAATTATCTTGGGAAGGTCAGAGTGTGACCCCCGCACATGGCAGCGAGGAATCATCAAACCAGCTTGGGAGGACCACGATGTTAATGTCTTCTCATATCGCCTAAGGATAGTTTAAACCTTTGGCGCAAGCACAAGAGTCGCAATTCCTCCCTAGCTGTATTGAACATAATCTTAGCATACAGGAAAACATGAAATGGCAGAAACAATTGAATCATTCATGTTAGATACAGGAGCAGTCTCGTGTTCTATAGACTGAGGGGGCTGGTGTCTAAAAGGAAGAAGAGGATGGGGTTGAGGGGGTCATAGTTGGGGACCGGGGGCTTCAATAAAATACATGCCCAAAGACTTCCTATTTAAGAAGAAACAAAACCTTTTCTACAGCTCTCCATAGACTGCAGAAGCCTGGCCCAAGACTGATCGCAGTGGAAGAATTGGAGAGACGTTGATGGATGGGTGCATTGGAAATGAACCCGGCACAGCACAGTATCGTCTATCTCTAACACAAAAGCAAGCGTGCTTCATGAACGATGCTAGTCTGGATACCAAGGACCCAGCTCCAAACAGAAAAGCAAACCTTAAGGCTTTTTCCTCAGTGCAGGTAACACAATTGATTCTAAAGCCTCCTATGAGCTGCTCCTCTTGTCCCTTTAAATACCCCAGGCCGGTTTGACTAATCTGACTAAAAAAACTCCAAAGTACCTAGACTCCAGTCTACCAGTCTACTAAAATGTAAGAAAAACATCAACAAAATGGGTTCTGGATGTACCTACGAGAGGACAGCAAGGGCAGACCACTCCACACCAATGAAAGATATAAAAAACGGGGACACATGGGGGGTCATTACGACCCCGGCGTTAAGGGGTTAATGGCGCCGTAAAAGGCTGCGGCGCCGTTAACCGCTTAACGCCTTACTACGAGGACCCTTTGCAGCTCCCGACCTGAATAGCTGGTGTGGACCATCCGTTAAAGTAGGGACCCGCAAAGGGACCTTGATGGCAATTACGGTACCGCAATTTGCGGTACCGTAAGTGCTGCCTTCCCCATTCCCATTGAGCCCTATGGGGCAAAAATGGGAATGGGGAAGGGCCATGGAGAAAGGGGGAATTACCGCCCCACCAAACTTGGAATGGGGTGGTAATTCCCCCTTTCTCCATGGCGGACTCCGGCATGGACCATGGTGCTAATAGCACCATGGTTTTACTGCCGGAGTCCTAATGAGGGCCATGGAAAGGAACTTATCAAGAGCAGATACAGAGCAGCATTTAGCACCAGTGCGGCATCTGCATCTGTCGACGCGGACAAAGGATCACGGGTGATTAATCAGGTGCTTCACAGAGGTGTGGACAGGATTGCCTAACAATTGGGGCCTTGAGCTCATGTAGTGGGGCCCACCAGTGACATTAACATCTGTATATGTCTACACAGCGCTGCTGATTGGGCATTTACAGAGTTTGGTTGGCTTTGCTCGCTTGGTCCCTACCCTGTCTACGCCTCTGGTGCTTGATATCCTGGGTGACGAAATGGGGTTAAAATCTTTTGTGATATCCGAACTTTTAGCATATTTGCCTGCTTCTTGGCAATGACTCACACTCATAGAATAAGTACTGTGATGATGAAGGGTGGGGGGGGTCGAGCAGGGGGGCTAACTGGTAATATGATGATCAAGCAGTTCAAGGCTTCCAATTCCAATTTCACTCCTTTATTTGGCGCCAGGCTTTTTCAGAAAACATGCAAAATATTTCACAATGAAAAAGTGTCCCCAATATAATCCTATTGGAAAGGCATAATATCCCAGACACAATCACACAAAGGTCTCTTTCCCTATTTTACTTTGCAATGCTATATATAACACGTACTAGATAACGTAAAAAGACTGGTTTCAACAGATGTGGGGCAGACAAATATTGTACATATTTCTTGTTGCCATCCTTTCCATGTTCTTTGAAATGTATGTATGCCTCTCCAGACACCTCATACATTTTTTAGGTGAAATTACCTAATCTAAATTTGACAGAAAACCTCTGCACCTCAGGATCGAATTGCTCCAAATATCTTTGCATCAGGCTAAATGTTGCAGGGGTAACTATCCTATCATTGTTGACATGTATTTTCAATAACTGATGTCATTTATATGGATTACTATTGACAGACATTCTTGTATAGTGTACTGTATAGTTTGGGTGTTTGGTATTTCATGTCTACACCAGCCAATGCATAACTTCTAAGGTCCCGAGGCCGTGGCTTAGTATGTTCAGGCAGAATCATATCTTTACTTATTGTTCCACCTATGGCATTCGGACAGGCCTGAATCAGTGCCCAGTAGGTGCGAATTATAACGACATATCCTTTAAGAATTATTCCGGGGAGCCTGCGTTTAACCTTAAGGCTTGTATCGACGTGGATTGGCCGATTTTCAATAGGTTGTTACTCTCCAAACTTCACCTTTTCCGTTTTTCTTCACAGTGAAGAAAAACGCACCCATAAAATATGGACACAGAATGTTTGCATTATATGCTTTCGTAAGAGAATCCACACTCTGGGAACCATGACAGGTAGGAAACCTACCGAGGGCAGAGGTCACTGGTTTGTAGCATTTTAAGGTGGGGCTTGCTTGAGACTCAAGCATCATATTTTACACCCAAATACACACATTCTTCTACAACCTCTCAATTCTATGAGCACAGTAAGCATATTTTTCCCACCTTTTTTTGTTGATGAAAAAGTCATTACATTTGATTTGCAAGAATGTAGTTTGTGCCCCTGCGGTTTACAGCAGTGCACTAGCTAATAAGATCCGTGTAGACTGCATTGTCCATACATGAAAGAATGTGATAGGACTTAAGGCCTAACGAGTGGGAAACACCCTTTCTCTGTTCAGTTGGGATGGGTTGTCTGAGTTATAAATGAGGGACAACAAAGGAGTCAAAACACATCCTTGTTTAACTCCATTATGGGTATGTATCTTAGCCATGGTACGCCCAGAATCATGACGCTGTCCCTACAGCCATCTACCTTAATGGAGCTCCATGACTAGTAGCAATAGGTCATAAGGGATATCCCAACCAGTCATGCCCTGTCAATGGTATCCAGCGATAAAGTCGCCTGGAAAAAGGCTGCGAGGGGGCGACATTTCCCCAAATTTGCCCTCCCACGAAAATCAAGCACTTTCCCCAAATATTTTAGGACTGGAGTTAGATTAGTAATTAATACCTTTCCTAGAATATGGGGGGGGGAAGGCTTTTAGGGTTGCAGGGAAAAAATCGCCTAACTGGCGACTTTTTCCCAGGGGACATTTTCAAATAGAGCCCTGTCTACGAGACCAAATGCCGTAGTAAATAAAGTCTAAGAATGCACGGCATAAGGGGATCTTTTCTTGATTGCCTGTTTTCCCTTTAAGGCTTCCTGGTGTTTTGAGACCTTTAGTGATACTGGGGCTCTTAGCTAAGTGTTTGTATTTGCGATTTATATCATGCTCAAGCTTCCTCCAGCTTCTAAGCGCAGGGCCAGTTATCAAAATCTTGTTTCACAGCATCGCCTTGTTCCTAAGGCGAGCACGATGTTGCTGAAACTATGCCTTCTTACGCTTCTCTCCATGACTACTATGGACGAATATGCACATTGGGTGTTACTGGCATGATCTCAGGGGGTTCCAGACCGAGGCATAGATGGGGTAGGGCTTGAGCGGGCAAGGCCCACCCAAAATATGTAAATGCCCACTCAGCAGCCCTGTGTGGGCATTTACAGATGCTAATGTCACTGCAGTGGCCCCAAATACATTAGCTTCAGGCCCCACTTGTTAGACAATCCTGGCTATGCCTTTGGTTCCAGAGCAAGCATTGCTCAGGCAAATGGGTTAAATGCTGTCTCAATAGGACTCAACGGGAACCTCATTCTCACAACCTGAGTTAGACTTAACGCTGGATCATGAAATGTGTTTTTTTTGTATTACTAGCTGAGAATTTGTGATTGGCAGACACCCCTTCTATGCCTTGTAAAAAACATTATACTTGTCAGAGCAGGCAGGTATGAGCTCTAAGCATAAGGATTGTGACCTGAAAGAGGAAGAAAAACAGGCGTGGTTTGGATTCACAAGACACTTAGCGGTAACAGACAATACAATTATATTTACCCTCCTAACAAGCATTCAAACATGGAAAGGAAAAGAGATGTAAGTGATATAGGGACTGGGACTGATGGAAGAGCTGTTGCCATTTGGCTATTTAGAAAATACTGCAAATGAGAGTGATATTTTATCATATCACTCTTATTACTCACCCAAACAGTCAATTTCATTGACACATCTCACTACAATTTTGGCCCCAAAATACCCCTGATACACACCTCATACATCTTTGAGGTCAGTTTCAAGGGTGCGGTGGAGTAGGGGGGGAGGGGAGATGCCACTTCCTTGGATAATAGATGAAGCTTAAATATGGCCTTAAACCATTAGGTGATGGGGTTGATTTGATATCATGTGAGGTCAATCCAGAGACGGCCTTAAGGGACATATAGGATGGGGATCATGGAGGACCACAGTGTTCGAATGGGAGAGTACAGAGAGTACAGAGAGACGCCGTCAGCAAGATGTGGGAAGCATGGGAGGAATAGATTTGTAGTCGAGAAGTGTGAATTTAAAGAGGGCAACTCTGCTTAGAGAGCCAACCAGCATGATGACGGTGTGCAGTGATGGGGTAGATTGGAGTAGATTGTGGAGGGTGCATGCAGTGAAGTTGATGACTTTGTTGAGGGGAGTGATAAAGTAATTGGTATGACCTAGGAGTAAAATTGAACAGTCATCAAGTTTGCTTAGCACAAGAGTAGAGATTAGAGTTTATGCAGCGTGGTGGGCGAGGCCTATTTTCCTAATATGGAAAAGGCTAACTTTTGCAGCCATGATAGTATATTTAATAAACTGTTGGACTCTAAGATTTCTGTCAAAGAGGGCCAGACACTTCCAAGATGGAAGGGGAAAGGAGATGAGAGAGTGGGGTTAGCATTGGAGGGGAGGAGAAAGATGATTTCCATTGTGGACGGGTTTAACATTTGTCAGGGTAGATCCATCCAACAATAAATGACTCAGAGTCAGCTAGTGAGGCGTTCAGAGATGTTGGTGTGAAGGATGGAACAGAGAAGGCCTTTTGTGTGCTGTCAGCAAAGAGGTGGCATTAAAAGCTCAACATTAGATGATTTGCCTCTGGGGGTGTTATAGCGGATGGAGACGACCGGATTGAGGAAAGATCTTTTGGTGACTGCTATTGAAAGAACTGCAGGGGAAGAGATTTTAGAGTTTCATGAGATTGCAAAATAGCTGCCAGAGGGATATACGGCGAGACAGTGTACTCTGGTGTTTCTGAAGCTGTGTGGTGAGAGGATTCTAAGGAGTAATGGCTGATCTACAGTGTCAAAGTTTACTGAAAGATCGATTATAAGAATTAGGGAGAGGTGAGAGTGATGTGCAGTGGTTGCAGATGTGGCTGACAACAGTTTTTTGTTCAGTGTTTGGTATGAAAACCTGATAGGAGGACATTGCAGAGTGGGTATTCCTTGAGTTAGCTAATAATGAAGATAAAGAGAACTTGTGTGTCCGCAAGGTCGTGGATCGTTGGTTAGTTGACACACAGCAAAAATACAATTATTACCCAATGATAAAAGGGACTGTCCAGTAAAGATTGCATAAAGATATCTACTTTATTATTACTACAACAGACAGTTTTAACACACTACAATTACAACCCACACTGTAGAGGAACACAGAGGACAGACTGTTTCACAAAGGAAGGGGTTGCACTCTGGATAATGACAGGAGGGTATTTGGTAAAGCAATCAATCTTTCTGCTCAAGGTTATTTGGTTTGAACACCAAAGGGGCAATGGGTCGTAACTGTCTCTAGGGCCCTTCGGAGAAGGACCAGAGGGGCAGAACCACAATGTACCTGGTGCTGAAGAGGTTCTTGGTGCTTGACAGCGTCAAGGCTGTTCCAGGATGCTTCACAGCCTGTGAGACAGAGTTAGTGGTGGGAGACAGCTGCGGGTGCCAGGCAGCAGGCAAGCAAGGCTGTCCGGACATCTGCACTGTCAGGCGCAGCGGCTCAGACCCAAAAATCGCTGTCTCTGTATTGGTTGGCAGATCCGGAATGCTGGTCGAAGCGTTTCGGGCGGCTCTAGTGACTGCGGCGTGACAACAGTCAGCGTTGCAGCTGGATGCGGTTCGAGGACTCAACTGTCTCAAAATTGTCCTTAAAAAGATGGAGGCTGGATGATGCTTGAGTGGCACTCCTCAAAGCTTCTTCGCCGGGCTTGTGTCCTTTCAAGGCGGATGGCCCAAAGCTCACGAGGGTGTTAGCAGGCAACGACCTTGTCCTGTGTCCAGAGACTCTCCGGCATTTCCCACCTAGGAAACTTGCTGTCAGAACCTAGCAGGGCATGCTGTGTGCTGGCTGGGTACCAGTTCTTGAGCTGCTGGACGGGTCCTCAGAGTCTGGTATCTCCCTCTGTTCCCTGGGAGATATTTAGGAGAGGGATCTTGCTTCCCTCTTGAAACTCCTGGCCTTCCTTCACTGGCGAAAGATGTAAGGTAGACTGTCACCTTCAGCTCGGGTCCAAATGAGTCCTTCTTCTTACTCCTTGCAAAGTCTTCAGATGATCTGATCAGTGAGGGGCTCAGCACTCTTTTAAAGCCAAACGGGCCCCAGTGATTGATGCAGGCTAAGCCCACCTTAATGAACCAATCCTGGGTTCCCACCAACAATCTTCAGTGATGCTTCAGGTCACAATTAGGGCACTTGGCAACAGACAGGGGAAGGATGACAACATATACTTCTAAGTCCAACCCATATTCCTGTCTGCTGTACATCAAAGTGTCTCCCTAAATAACTGAGCCCTATGTGGCGCTTGATCACAACATGGGCCTCCTTTGGAGTAGGGGGTTGCAGACAGACTTTCGTCTCCTACAATTCACATGCTCCCTGCTCTGAAAGGAGTGGTTCCAGACAGGACATTCACTGCCCTTTCATACCAAGGAGGGCTGTTAGTACCAAGTTGACACATTGCATTACAAAGGGGTGTTGGTCTCTGGTCTCCATTGTCACTTCCTGCACCCAGGCCTCCCTGAGTCCTGCTAATTAAAATTCTTCAGTATTCGCTGCCACCAGCAAGGTGTAACAATGGAGATGCAAATCCATGGGGCCTTGAAATGCTAATCAGGCTGCCCACGGCCAGAGGCTTTTGATGTACCCAGAGCTGTCAGGTGTCAGCTACACATGACAGGGGATGGTGGCGCTGTTAAGCTGTGTCCTCCCAGAGTACATGACTATTTTTCTGCTGTGCGGTGAGCATGGAAAATATGTGCGGGAATGGCCCCACATATTTTCCGGAGGTTGATCTCCCATCATTTATTCATTTAAATAAACAAAAATCAAAAAACGAGCGCCCTCTCCCTGTGCGGATGGTCGAATAGAACAAGGGATTAATAAGGTCAGCAGCGGGTTTATTAATTGTCAGGATGCCACTCGCTATTTTATAGCATGCAGCGACAAGGCCTTTTGAGAGAAGAGCTTGAAAACAGAGGTGAGTGACAAGTGCAGGTTCTTTGATTGTTTGTGTAGCAAAGGGGTAGATGAGAGCAAGGAATGGGTTAGCTGACGGAAGGATAGGTAAGAGTTCAGTGGGGGTGTGGATGAGACGTGGAGTAGTGGGAAGAGTGTGAGGGTGATAAATCATGACATTATCTTGTTTGCGATTGTCCAATCTGTCTGATAAAAACATATCATATTTAACATTTACATTTAACATATAACTAGCAGGCACATCAGCCATTTCGACCCCTTCTTCAGGACCCTCAAATATCGTTATATTCAGACCAATCCATATTGAAGTCTTTTGTTGCCTTTTATTTACTTAAGCGGCAGCAGGTATATATCTCCTATTTCCAATAGGGCTTCTTCATTCTGACTCTCTTCCTGCTTCCAGACATGTGTCTTAATTTCTTCGCCATTTTCTCAAGTTTCCAGCCAAACACCTTCGTGGCAACCGTATACAACCTGCGTTATGGGATCAAACCATCTCAATTCTATGAGCCAATTCTACCGCAGCAGTCATCTGCTGGTATAGCCGGTGCTAGAACTAGTACTTGACCTGCTAGGGAACAAGATGAAAGTGCTGCCGAGCCCAATACATCATCCAATTGTTATCAATGTCAAAGCTGGTGCCACTGCTATATGACACTGCAGTGTTGGAGAAAATGTTAAGTGGTGAAGTACAGTCACAGTAGGCGGGGCAAGCACCGGGAACAACAGCAAGAGTTCCAGTTGTGGTTGCAGACAAGGCAATATTTTGAGATGATGGTGGGAAGGGTGATGAGAGTGAGGAAAAGGTCAAGGGCAGCAGTTCGTCACCATCACCCCTTTCAGGCAATCATGCCAGTGAAACTCTCTGGACACCTGCATGCCCTGGTAAAAGGAAGGCGCAAACCTCAATGATGCCCACTAGAGATGATGATAACAGGGCTGCTGTTAGCCCTGGAAATGTGAGTGCAAGTGTGACTGAGCGTATATTGTCCTTTTGCCGATGGTCGTTTTTTAGATGGAGTATTTGCGGACAAAAATCCATTGAAAAAACTCATTGAAATGAATATGGGATAGGTAAGGGTATACAAGCAGTTGGGTGGGGCTTGGGGTTGGGGTAACAATAGAGGGAAATGGAGGCTTTGGGTTTTAAAAAAAGTCAATGGGCCTCATTACGAGGTTGGCGGTAAGGGGTTAACGACGCCGGTAAGGGTGCCGGTGCCGTTAACCCCTTACCGCCGCATTACGAGGTCCTTTATCGGATCCTGCTAAGGGCGATTGGTTTTACCAGGCGCCCTTAATGGAAGCCGCTAAAGGACCAGGGAGCTAATAGTTGTTAGCTCCCTCCCCATTCCCATTGAGCTCTATAGGGGCTCAAATGGGAATGGGGAGGGGTAAATTGAATGAGGAATTACCGGGTCCTCCAAGGTTGGAATGGCCTGGTAATTCCTCATTTAAGGAACCCGGACCTAGACCCGGACCTGAGTTTGGAGGCAGCCATGCCGCAAGTAGCGGCATGGCTACCTCCAAACTCGTAATGAGGCCCAATGAGGTTTTCAATGGATTTTTGTCAGCAAATAATCCATCTTAAAAAACAAACGTCTTTAAAGTGACATAGAACCTGACTGAGCAATAGAAGCACTGCACAAAACACTGAATGTCTGTGATACCCATCAGTGCCATTTTCTTGCAAGAAAAGAAATTAAGCCACAGTAGGGCAAGTAGTACAATACGTAGCAACAGAGAGCAATCTAACAACCCTAGTGAGCCAAGGTTCTTCTATGTTCACAACTGAATCTCCCAGCACCACCATCATAATGCAAAACTCATAATATTCAATGCAAAGGTTTTTGGATGGCTTAGACCAAAAGCATTGATTTTTTGTTTTTTTTTAGTGATAACGGTAGCAACTTTGTGCGTGGAATGGCGGTTGGTTGTTAATGCCCAGAAGCCACAATGAAGACTGCAAACCACAAATGGCCTCTTCCAGCTCAGTGCTCTGCAAGAGGCGTTCACCTAATCAGATTTAAACCTATATATGCTCCATAGACTCTTTGAACTGCACAAAACATTGAGCATGTAATGCAGCCCAAAGGTGAACCGAGGTAATCAATGTCTTTGACTCCTGGCCAATTGCCAATGGGGTGTGTGAAATTGCTCATCCAGCTTCTAGTTCCATTTGAATATTCTACATAGGCCGTCAGCAATCATACAACAATCGCCAGTGATGTGATCCCTCTGGTAATTGTCAACAGCAGAATTGGTACCGGGAGCAGGTAATTCAAGAAAAGGAGGAGTTTGAAGCTTTGGGGTTGGTCAATTTCATATACAAGCACTTAGCAACAAATCGCCGAACCAACATAGACATAGCTGGCTCCAAAGCCTTCCTCTGTGGCACATTGTTAAGCCATAATACAGGTCTTGATGATCTGCTTTTTCACCACTGTTATGCAAAAACACAAGTTTTCGATACTGCACCGAATTGCAGCAGATGAGGGCGAGGTCTCACTTTCAACGTCCCAGGAAAGAACCTGGAGAAATGCCCTCTTCTTCTACCTCCACATGGCTCCACCACTACGGGCATCACTTGCCCGGGACCATGGAAATCACTAGCCACCCCATTGCCTGATCATTTACCAGTGGGCAGCGCAGCAGCCAAAGGTCAAACCTGTCTCTTTCATTTCGACATGCAGGAGCTTTGCAAGTTCAATCAGAATCACAGAACCCAATATGGAAATACTTGGTCAAATCTGGAGTCAAGAAGCAGCAACCTAAGCAAACACCTGTTTCAAGAAGGGCAGCCGAGGAAGCGCTTGAGCCGTATCTTGAAGATAATATTTATTTATTGAACATTGGCGCAGTGGCCAATACTAAGCATGGCCAGTCAAACATCCCTTGTTTCCTGCCACCAGCGCAAGCTCTGAATGTGTGGTTCACTGCAGCAGGGGTGATCAGCAGTGACAGAAGGACAAGTTGTTAAACACAATTGGAGAAATTGTAACCATGCAGGAAACAGCACATCCTACCACACAGAGTGCAGGTGGAAGCGAGAACCCGAGTGCCAGGGCTAAACAGGAAGAGGGGTGTCGGCCCTATCTAATGTTGCACATGACGCTGAATTGGAGCAAAGGCTTCTGGGAGACTTTGAACGAGTGTCTGCTGCTGCTGGCATACGCCAATGCAGAGGACGGCACTGCCATCCATTAGTGCTGCATAGGTCTGCTGACCAGAATACAGACGCTTGCCATTTTTAAGAGCTATTCAACCCAGTTTTGTGAGTTAATCATTCTTCCCAGAAAATGGTGATTGCGTATAGCACAATTACATGTTATGAAATCCATATAAACAGTGAGAGAATTAACCCCTCAGAATGACTACATACATTGCAGCACCAGAGCAAAAGAAGACTAACCACAGTAGGTTGAGTGTATGGGCCTGATTTACAATGTTTTCCAATGGGATTGTACCATTGTAAAATGCTTTTGTAAATCAGACTCTATGCCTTGCTTTACCAGGAACTTTCAAGGATGCAATATACTCTTCCCATAATTCATATACTCAATGCAAACTGGGCTTTTCCGATACTGCTTCAATGTAAGTAAAGCAGCACCCGGATACACAACGGCATTAACCATGTACATACAGGAAAGCAGATTCTTAGGGTTCTTTGGGTGCATACACTTGTTTATCACTCAACGGGGCAAATGAAAGGCATTGTTGGCTGCAATGTGAGACACAGATTGTGCACATACCTGTGCAGCAGAAGCTCACCTCATTAACTTCGCTTATTGATGTTGGACCATGAGACCTGCAGTTTACACAGAAATCACTGCAGTAGGAGCTTGGTCCACTAAGCAATATATAAGCACGTTTTTTAGGTTCCCACACTACTCGTTGCGGGTAGCGCCTGGGTTGTGTCGGGACTATTGTGTGTTGTGAGGATTGGAGATAATGCTTTACTTTTTAATTTTGTTGTGCCCATTGATATTTCTGCATTGGATTTGGTGCTTTCTTAAATTTACACGTTGACATTACTAGTTTTTAGATGCTGCATTATCGCTGCAATGGTGGCTACCATATTGGCCGGATCACCTAGTTTCTTACATCGAGTTCAGACAAGAGCTGCAAAAGTAGTTTTTCCTTATATGCTTCCTTTCTTAACCTCATTAGCTCATCCTTTGGTGTGTCACACCACTTCTATGCTGACGACACCCAGCCCTTTCTATCCTTCTCGTCCTTCTCCTCAGACTCTCTCATCCTGCCTCACCGCCATCAAGTCCTGGATGACCTCTCACTTTCTCACTCTCAATGCCGAAAAAACAGAGGTCCTATTCTCTTCCGCAAACTCTCTCATCTCTCAATCTCCTCTCTCTTCCATCTTTTTTCTTCCCTCCTGTCTCTCAATCTCTCCGTCCGCCCGCAATCTTGGCATTTAGTTTAAATCTAATCTCTCCTTTGACCACCACCTCTCCCTTACATCCCCCGCCTGTCGATTTCATCTGTACAACATTTGCAAAGTTCGAACTTTTCTCACTTTCCACGCCACAAAACTCCTCATCTCCTCACTGGTCTTCTCCCGACTATTCTATTGTTCTGTTCTGTTCTTTGGTCTTCCCCACTCACGCCTTGCTCCTCTTAAATCTATCTATCATTCTTCAATTCGCTCACTCTGTCTCTCCTACCATGACCAAATTTCCCCTTCCCTGGCCTTCTCTGTCTTGTTTTCAAATGTCTCTATTGCCTTGCTCCTGACTACCTTCCACCTCTCCTTTCTTTTTACTCTCTGTTAGGCAGAATCCTGTGCAGTTCCCTTGGGGACCACTGCAAGAAGATTAAGACTACAGGAGTAAGCAGTAAACCCAATTGGTAGCAGTCCGCACCACCCAGATTTACCTGGTAGCTGTGGCTGGGCAGTCAGACTTCTCTCAAGAAGAGTAGAGCAGTATACAGAGGATACACAATAGGGCTAAAGACACAGTAGAGAAAGCAAACACTGACCAAAGCTTGGTATCAAAAGTATATAATTATTTATTTAACACACACTTAATGAAATACACTAGCACTATAAATCAAAGCAAGTTCAAACACAATCAGAAAAGTATACACACCTCCCTTAAGAATTATTAGACAAGTCTAAGTCAAAACACCACTATTTGTAAAATCAGATGCGAGCGCGTAACTTAGATGGCACTCCAATAATTAAGTTAAAGGGAGAGAAAAAGGCAGGTCATGAAAATAAAACAGTTCCTAACACTTTTCTAAGACCAAAACAAGTTAGTGATGGGAGAGTCTACTGTAGAGCCAAAGTTCATAGGCCAGGCCCACTTTAAATGGAGCAAGGTGAAATGTCCCCAAGATCACACAATTTAGAAATGCATTCAAGTCTTTGAAATAATGTTCAAGAGAGGTTGGGTTGATTCAGAAGGTAAAGTTAGAAGGTCTGGGGGCCAACCCAGTTGGAAAGCCAAGGATTTAAGGATCACCTTTAGCAAACCGTAGAAAGGGAGGCCAGGTGGAACACAGTACCTTTAAAGTTGAGGAAGCTCCAGCGGTGGCAGTTGTTCCTGGCAGCGTGTGCAGTTCATGATTTCGACCAGGGGAAGAGAAGATCTCATCGAGGAGGAAACTTGGAGTCGTTGCACTGCCCACGGAAGAGACCAGCTGCGGAGTTTGTTCGGTAAAAAGGTGTGTTCCTTTTATTCGTGGTCACAGAGGTGAAGCTTGGCTATCCGGCCGCTGGGGTGCTTGGCACTGGTGATTCGACCAAGAGATGTCCTGGAAGGCGAATGGCGAACTGGTTGATCCCACCATCTCAGAGGAAGAAGACCCTTCTCTTGTCGTCGGGAAAGTGGTGAGGTCGTTGCAGCAGGGCTCCACCGGTGGTGTTGTTGTTGCAGATGGCTCAGCTTCTCCCATTTTTGGATTTCTTAGGTCCTGTGGCGACTTCTGAAGTTCCAGTCCTAAAAGCACTGCTTTTATGCAGAAAAACCCCCGTTCAACAGCCTAGCTGTCACTCATACATGCTAAATGGTGAGCCGGGTGGCTCACCACTGGGCCAATCAGAACAGAGTGCGACTTGGGTTGCTAAGGCAATGCAGTCCAGGGTACCAATTACCCCACCCACACATCCTGTGGAGCCCAGACAGAGTGGCACCAGTTGGAGGGCTTCTGTGGAGAAGCCTGCCAAAAAGTGGAACAAAGGGCCCGACCTTGGTTGGAGTTACAGAGACGGACACAAACGCCATTTTGGAAAAGAGTTCTGATGAAAAGACCCAACCAGTGATTTTATATTAAATAAATAAACCAGCGGTATCTTTAATATTGCACCAAAAAAAGTAGTGCATTTAAAATCAATGGGAAAATCCCATAGGAAATATTCTGGTGGAATACTTTGTGTGGTAACCACTGCCACCAGCCAGAAACTCGACAAGGGGGGACTGGACAGCGCCCCCTTGGAAACAGACCCAGGGGCAATTTAATTAACCCCTTCCAGTACTTCCACAATATGATGGTTTGTACTGGTTCTGTTCACAATTTTGGACTAGTAAAGCCAATGGTGACTTTATATGCCCTGGGAGACAGTACTCAGTCCAGTGCCAGGGTGTGGAGTCTATGTTTGGGGGTCACTATGACATCCCTGTGATACTGCACTGAGGGTGCTGTGTAACACATACACTAAAACAGATAATACCCTATGGAGTAAAAAGGCCCCATAGCCCATAAGCACACAATAAGTCAAAGACCTACCTCAAATCAAGCCTAAGAGTGGGAGAAAAAGAGTCTCACTCTTAGCAGGAGAAAAAAACAAACCCCAAAAAATCCAGCAAAGCTGCTGAGGGAGTCACTAGGTTTGGGAAATTAGCCTTATAAGAGAATTCTCCCTTACACTCGCCTCCCCCTCCAGACTAAGGGACAGGAGGATTTAATCCACTCCTGGATGTATCTCATACCTCTAGTCGGTTACAAACATCCTAGAGAGACCATAAGCATTTTGGTGGTGACACCCTGACCTGTGTTCAATGGTAAAATCAAAGGTTTACCTTTGTAAACTATATGACCGAGAAACCCTTTGAGGAACATCTTCCTTTTTAAATCTATAGGGGATCTGGTTGACCAGTCCCTCAGAAGTTGGTACAACTTCTGAACCTGTGTTAGGCTTTTTCAAGGGGTCCTTATAAAGGATTCCCTTAGATCTAGAGGGGCCTCCAGGGTTCCTCACCACCCCTCTGTTGGGAGCAGGTTGGGTCTCAGGCCTCTTGGTTGGGGGGGGGTCGGGGTTAGGCAATGTACCTGCTTCCCATTCCTCTTAGATCTAACCTTACCTACTTTAGGAGTTTCCCTCCCAATACTAGGATTTGAGTTGGAGTCTTCAGTAGAAGGTCCCACAGTCTGAAGGTTTTTGGCCTTAGACTTCTCTTTTCTGGTTTTCCACCTGCACTGAGAATTACCAGTTCTCTTAGGCCTAGAGATGGTTCCAGTTGATCTATCCACCTCTTCCTCAGAAGCAGGGGGAGTCAGAGACTCTAAAACTGGGGGAACAATGATGGAGCTTGTTTCGGGCTCCCATTTCCCTTACATACTAGCCTGAAATTTGCCTGGGTTAGAGGTCAACTCACTAACACCAGGGCTTGTAGTGGTTCCCACAGGCTTAGAGTGGTCCCTTAAGGTGGCCTCTCTAGCCAATTTGGTTAGGTTCTGCTGCTCCATACTGGGAGGCCTGGGGGTACTGAACACTACTCCTAATGTTCTTAGGTCATTCCCCAACAGGATTCTCTCAGGCACCTCAGTCTGAACACTGACAGGAATCTTCACTGTCATGTTATTACACTGAATGAGGGCTGGTAGAATAGGAACCATCTGGACAGGGCCTCCAGAATTTCAAGTGGGACCTTTGGGTGCCTTAGCAACATCCTCAGGTTTGAAAAAGCTTTCATCCACTACTGTTCTGCTGGCCCCAGTGTCTCTCCTGGCAAGAGTATCCTGGCCATTGACAAGAACACTGAACATGTAATATACTTTAGGGTTTGCTCGTAGGGAGTCATACACACCCCTATTCTGTTTGCTAACCAGACCCATGGACTCTAAGGATACACTTGCTTGAAGACTCAAGGGTTCTTCAGCAAAGACTTCAAAGTGAGCACTAGCCACTTGTACATCCTCCTTAGGAGTGAAGGCTAAGGAGACTGTGCTGATCCCTGCAGGTCTACCCTTATATTTGGGATCTCCTTTGACATGGTCAGTTGCCTGCCAGACTTAGCATGTTCCAAATTCTCTCTGGAATGGTGGCTTGTTCTGACCTCCTTCCGGTTGGGGACCAGAAGGTACACTAGCCTGATGGGGTTTTCCTGGTGGCTTACCCTGGTTATTTTGTTGTTTGTGGCCCTCTTTGGTATGGGAGATATTAGAATTCTCTGGATTCACATTTGGTGGCTGCTTTCCCTCATCCTTTTTCTGAGTGACCCCTGAATCCTTGTGATTAGCCCTGTTGGCAACCCACAAGTCAGCAGCCTTAGCTAGCTTCCTGGGATCTATTTCCTTTTGAATCAGCTAAGTGCTGTCTGAGCTCAGGAGAGCAGGCATCATACATTGACTCCAACATAACAATATTTCTCATTCCCTCATAAGTGTTCACTCTGTAACCCTTAATCCATCCCTCTAAGTTCTTCAAACGTTCATTCACCCAGGTAGCCCAAGGGGTACCATCATGCTTTTTGAGGGTCTTAAACCTCTTAAGGTACTGGGAAGGGGTCTTCCCAAATCTAGCTATTAAAGCTAGCTTCACACATTCATAGTCCATCCTATCCGCCTCCCCCAACTCCATTACCACATCAGATGCAACAGGGGGGAGCCTAGAGAACAACCAAGGAAGCAACTGATTCCCTGTGATGTCCTGGAGCCCATGATTATACTCAAACATAGCCAACCAATCCAACACATCCAACTTAGGTTCATACATACCCACAATCTCTTTAGGCATCTGGGGTCTTTTGGGACTGGAACTCCTAGAGGATCCGGGGAGAGAAGCATTTTCCACAGACAATGTCTTCATCTCTAGCTCATGTTTGAGCTCCATTTCTCTGAGCCTTAGTTCTTGATGCTTTTGTTCAGATTGGGCACTAATTCTTTTGAACTCTAATTCAAGCCTCATTTTTTCTAGTTCAATGAATGCAGGACTTAATGTGGGACCTGACAAAGGTCCAGTAGACACAGCTTGAGGTGCTAGAGCGGGCAGAAGGCCAGTGGGGACAGTTACATTAGTCTCACCTTCCTCTTCTGAATCTACAACAATATTATCAACACTTTCATCCATATTAACTTCATTACTGTTGTCTACATTTGCTGGGGAGGTAGGCTCATCTGAACCACTACCCAGACTTTGGTTTTCTAACAATCTTTCAATCAATTCTATTTTCTTGCCTTTTACAGGGAGATTCTTATGTCTACAAAGGGCTCTTAAACAATGAGCTGTATTTGCAGTAAGAGACTCGTGGCTGTAACTTTCCATAGTTGACTTGTTAGAAAATAAGCTTTTTTAGTGCTAAGCTTTGTGCTTAGTTGCACCAAAGTATCAGAAGCACTCTATAATGTATATTCAATACAAATCCCACCGCTGTACACCAGTGTTAGGCAGAATTCTGTGCAGTTCCCATGGGGACCACTGCAAGAAGATTAAGACTACAGGAGTAAGCAGTAAACCCAATTGGTAGCAGTCCGCACAACCCAGATTTACCTGGTAGCTGTGGCTGAGCAGTCAGACTTCTCTCAAGAAGAGTAGGGCAGTATACAGATGATACACAATAGGGCTAAAGACACAGTAAAGCAAGCAAACACTGACCAAAGCTTGGTATCAAAAGTATATAGTTATTTATTTAACACACACTTAAGGAAATACACTAGCACTATAAATCAAAGCAAGTTCAAACACAATCAGAAAAGTATACACACCTCCCTTAAGAATTATTAGACAAGTCTAAGTCAATACACCACTATTTGTAAAAACAGATGCGAACGCGTAAATTAGATGGTACTCCAATAATTAAGTTAAAGGGAGAGAAAAGGGCAGGTCATTTAAATAAAAGAGTTCCCACACTTTTCTAAGACCCAAACAAGTTAGTGAAGGCAGAGTCTACTGTAGAGCCAAAGTTCATAGGCCAGGCCCACTTTAAATGGAGCAAGGTGAAATGTGCCCAAGATCACACAGTTTAGAAATGCATTAAAGTCTTTGAAAAAATTTTCAAAAGAGGTTGGGTTGATTCAGAAGGTAAAGTTAGAAGGTCTGGGGGCCAACCCAGTTGGAAAGCCAAGGATTTAAGGGTCACCTTTAGCAAACCGTAGAAAGGGAGGCCAGGTGGAACACAGTACCTTTAAAGTTGAGGAAGCTCCAGCGGTGGCAGTTGTTCCTGGCAGTGGGTGCAGTTCATGGTTTCGACCAGGGGAAGAGAAGATCTCGTTGAGGAGGAAACTTGGAGTTGTTGGACTGCCCAGGGAAGAGACCAGCCGCAGAGTTCGTTCGGTATAAAGGTGCGTTCCTTTTATTCGCGGTCACAGTGGTGAAGCTTGGCTATCTGGCCGCCAGGGTGCCTGGCACTGGCGATTCAACCAAGAGACGTCCTGGAAGGCGAATGGCGAACTGGTTGATCCCACCAGCTCAGAGGAAGAAGACTCTTTCTGCAGAAGATCTTCTCTTGTCGTCGGGAAAGTGGTGAGGTCGTTGCAGCAGGGCTCCACCGGTGGTGTCGTCATTGCAGATGGCTCAGCTTCTCCCCTCTTTGGATTTCTTAGGTCCTGTGGCAACTTCTGAAGTTCCAGTCCCAAAAGCCCTGCTTTTGTGCAGAAAACCCCCCATTCAACAGCCTAGCTGTCACTCGTACATGCTAAGTGGTTGGGCCAGTCAGGACAGAGTGTGACTTGCGTTGCTAAGGCAACGCAGTCCAGGGTGCCAATTCCCCCACCCACACATCCTGTGGAACCCAGACAGAGTGGCACCAGTTGGAGGGCTTCTGTGGAGAAGCCCGCTAAAAAGTGGAACTAAAGGGCCTGACCTTGGTTGGAGTTACAGAGACGGACATAAACGCCATTTTGGAAAAGAGTTCTGGCGAAAAGACCCAACCGGTGATTTTATATTAAATAAATAAACTGGCGGTATCTTTAATATTGAACCAAAAAAAAGTGGTGTGTTTAAAATCAATGGGAAAATCCCATAGGAAATATTCTGGTGGAATATTTTGCATGGTAACCACTGCCACCAGCCAGAAACTCGACAAGGGGGGACTGGACAGTGCCCCCTTGGAAGCAGACTCAGGGGCAATCTAATGAACCCCTTCCAGTACTTCCACAATATGATGGTTTGTACTGGTTCTGTTCACAATTTTGAACTAGTAAAGCCAATGGTGACTTTACATGCCCTGGGAGACAGTGGTCAGTCCCATGGTATGGAGTCTATGTTTGGTGGTCACTATGACACCCCTGTGTAACTGCTCTGAGGGTGCTGTGAAACACATACACTAAAACAGATGATACCCCATGGAGTAAAAAGACCCCATAGCCCATAAGCACACAATAAGTCAAAGACATACCTCAAATCATGCCTAAGAGTGGGAGAAAAAGAGTCTCACTCTTAGCAGGAGAAAAAAACAAACCCCAAAAAATCCAGCAAAGTTGCTGAGGGACTCACTAGTTTTGGGAAATTAGCCTTATAAGAGAATTCTCCCTAACACTCTCCATCTCGCTCCCTCTGCTCTACTAATCTTTTTAGACTCAATGTCCCATGTCCTCCTTGTGCCCAATCCCATTTTCGCTCGTTCCAGCTCCTAGCCCCTCTTCACTGGAACATGCTTCCCCTGTCTCTTCGCTCCATTACTTCCTATCCTCTGTTCCATTCCTCTCTAAAAACCCACCTGCTACAGTCCTCTAATCGATTTAATCTGCCTTGAAGACTGATTCATTTACTCTTATGAACGCTAATTGATTGTTACTGTTTATAAACACTGATTGACTGATTACTCACAGGAATGCTGATTGATTGTTACTATTTGTAAACACAGTTTGAATGTTACTGTTTATGAACGCTGATTTGCATTCTGATTCATTATAATGTTGACTGTCCTATGTAAAGTGCTTTGGACAAAGGCGATATATATAACACAATAAATGAAAATACAAATACAAATTCCGTGGGGACCTGTATTGCCTCACGATGCTAGAAGTGTCTCCTCATCTTCTGTGTCCGTGTCTATGAGCTCATTCAGTCGGTCTCTTGACAGTGACACTTTTTCTACAGCATCAGAGGATGCCAAAAGCTCTCTGGTTAATACATCTACAATGACCGGAAACTGTACCTTGAAAATGTCTTTATTGAACACCCATCATTGGTCCAACATGCGGCAGAGTTTAGCAGATCTTATTTCCGAAACAAACAAACATGGATGTAGTGGCAGTTCCTGAAACCTGGCCTAATAATTCTGCAACTCATGCCGCCTTATTTGCCACTCCAACAGGCTATATACTGTTTTTATAGTTGACCGGGTCACTTCGAGAGATGGCGGTGTTGCCCTCATTAATCTCTACAAAGCTCTGTTTATTGATAGTTGGGGGGCACTATTAGTCAAACTTAGTGTTAATCATGCCACGTGGATTAGCATTATTGTATTATATAGACTCCCCGTGTTAACTCCAGATTTTAAAGAGCAAATTGTGACTATTTTTAAGGACAATATGAAATCTTGCACCCATTTCTTATTACTAGGCAACTTCATTTATTGGATATATAACAAAGGTGACCTTAATGTAGTATCCTTCTCGAATGCACTCGAAGCCATCAGCTTTCAACAGCATGTTAAGATTCCCACACATGCTGATGGAAATATTTTAGAGTGGGTGCTGTCAAACACTATGAATATTTCTAGACCATCCATTGAGTGTGTGGCGCTTTATAAATATTGGAATAAATAAATAAATAAATAAATAAATATATCATAGCCATCAATGGTTCAAGTCCTACCTCACTAATTACCATCGGTTTGTCCAGATATTCCATCAACTGTAGAGTAGTGCAAGGATCCATACTACCCCTCATGATGTTCACCCTATACATGACACTCCTTGGTATCCTCCTGGCCTAGCAGAACATCCACATTAAGCAGCATGCTGACTACATGCAGCTCCACTTCAAGACCTTCTCCTTTGAAGGCATCCACAGACTCAAGGCCTGTCTCACACTAATCCAGTCCTGGATGTCCAGTGCTTACCCGAAGCTCAACTAATCTTAGGACACATTCCTACTCCTCACCAACAATGCCAAACATCCAGAGATCCAGACCTGGCTCTCTGTCATGACCCTCGAGGGCTTCACACCACAGTGGACCACCTGCACCAAGCTCTCTTGGTTATTGGCAGACGCCTATTCTTCAAGACCCACATGGCTTAAAAGATGCAAACAGCATGGCACCAACACTCACTCCTGAAGAAATGAAAGCCCCAGCTCCCAGCAAGCAACTTCTAACCCACCATCCAAGTTCTCCCACCGGGATCGAGGCAACGCTGTTCTGGAAGGCCACCCGAGTTCCCCTCAGAAGTGCCCTACATGCAACAGCACGTCTCCTGAAAGGACTACACAGATTTGACCTCATCACGCCAGCCCTCATCCAACTGCACTAGCTCCCACTGCACACATCTGTCATGTTCAGATTCTGCTGCATCATCTTCCAGGCAGTCATTCTCAAGTCTCACAGCTACCTTTCCATGAAGATCAGGAACTTCGGAAGCCAGTGCTTCACCAGAAGCCAGGATTTGAGCAGACAGGAAGAACGCTACTGTGGGAAGGAAATGACCACACAACAGGCTGTCTGTGTCTATGCGCCCAGTCTACGGAACCTCTGCCAAGCCAACAGTAATCTCAAGACCTTCCCCTTCAAGGACTTGCTCCTCCTCCTCCTTAGCATCTAGGACTTCACCCCTGCTCTCCCTGTGGATCATACCTCTGGGGACGTTCTCTGCTCCATCATAGCAGTCCCCTCTTGCCCACTCCCCACACAAAGTGGAACCATTTATCCCCTTCTGTCTGTCCTCAGACACTCCCTCTGCCCATCGCTTCTGCACCCTCTTCTATGTTACTGTGTGATTGTTCCTACATTTACCTGCGATAGCTCACAGTTCACTGTCACCCCTCCCCCTTCATAGTTCGGTCCCTGCTCCTATGCTACACCCCTCGTTACAAACGGTTCCTTCGTATAGTTTCCCCGTATGACACTGTAAAGCATGCAATTGCTTTTGTAAGCTAGGTTCGTGCTCAATAAATACCCGAATATTAATAATACTTAGAAAGGTTCGCTTGATGTACTCAGTGAGGTTATTTTGAAATCGAAAATGTGACTTACTACAGCAATTGTATATCAGCATTTAACAGCTCTGGAAGACGCGAACAACAAGCACCACTACTCAAGCCAGAGTAATTTACACCCCAAGTCATACATGCACCCTAACATCCACTTACTTCAATGGAGTGACACTGGTCTAGTGGCTCCAGTGAGCCCACTTACATAATGTGATAAAGGTCTCAAGGGATCTGAGCACAAAAAAATAGAAGCTGTTTCCTCACAGCATTGAAAAAGGAAAACCAAAAAGCCCAGTTCTAAATAAATAACCTTACAAAAAAAAAGAAAATCATGCCTGAAGAAGGTCTGACTTAGTCTCTCCTGAAATTGGCCTATAATGGTATCCATATGGTCCAGCTGGACCTGCATTGTCTAAAACTCCCTCTTTCGTTTTTTTTATCATGTTTTTACACATTAGTTCATACAGTGTGTGGCAGCAGCGGTGGGCCTGGGGGATCAGTTGCACTAAGCAGTATTTCTCTTTCTCCTTCTCATTTTTAGGGTGGTCAATTCAGGTTGCTTCCTCTTTTAGTACAATTCCACCACCCGTGCAAGCTTCACCTGCTGCAACGACTTCCCCGCACTGCTAGAAGATCCCAGTTGCAGCTCTTTCTGATTGCCCTCTGAAAAAGGCCTTATAGACAGAGGAAGGGGTCATTATCCTGGGATAATTGTCTGCCACCAAATGTATGGTACGAGCAAAGCCAGGGCCCTTTTGCTGGGGAAGAGTCAATATCCCAAGTGATAATGGCCCATCCTGAGATCTATAAGGCTCTTAGCACATAATGGTAGTAGCAATACATGTTTTGGAGTTTTGGTTGTGAAGTAAAATATCCTATTGCTATACTGGGCATAGTAAATTGGCAACTGAGTTAGTAAATTAAATGTAGTTTTATTTTGTAATATTGAAATAACATGGTTGTCCTAACAAAAATAGCATTTTAACTGCAAACGTGGTTGAACTGAAACAGGTTTCACATTAGCATGCATTTGGTGTCATATAAAAGTAAATGCATTCCCTATAAGAGAGCAAAAACATTTTCCAATGTTTGGGATTCCACTTCTGATGTTGCCAATTAAAAGGTCCTCTCTGAGAGGAGGTGTCCTCTTGAAAACAATCTTTCCTGGAAATTTCATTGTTGGTTCTCTGTCTGCTTTTGAAGACAGAATGTTCAGAAAACAGACAATACCAGTAGTTATTGACTGTATTCTGAACATTCTGATTGGGCGAGAGGAGGTCAATAACAATCTACATGTGCATATTGTAAGGGTGTTGAAAAAGGGAGCTGACACAAAGGTGGCATGGTGGTGCTTATAAACATTTATTTGTGCAAAAAAGGTGTCCACTATCCATATCTTCTAAGAGGGGCTTCCCTGCCTCAAAACTAATACTAAAGGGTCTATCAGAATGTCTGTCAAATTAAACTCCACTGTTCTGTGTCACAACCTACTTCTATCCCTCACAACACAACTAAAGAATAATCCAACAGCAAGTTCCTTCTCCAGGAGAATGTCACCCTTCTTCAGAATGCCAGGGGGAATTACTCCCTTCCCCTCGCTTGTGGGTTTCGCACAGCCTTTATACAACTCCAGGTCCAGAATAATGGCTCCCTTGTCCTGGTATAGGTCTATGCATTTTCCAATAAACCCAAGGGGACTGAGTCCCTTCCCCTGGAGTCTCTAGCACAACTCCCAGTTCAGGACCACAAGAATTAATCCCTTCTCCTGGTATTGATCTGCATGGTACACAATAGGCCCAGGGGGATGCCTCCCTTCCCTGTGCGTCTTTAGCACAACTCCCAGTTCTGGACCAGGAGAATGACTCTGGTCTCATGGTATTGGTCTTTACAGTTCACAATAAGGCTAGGGGGAATGACTCCCTTCCACTGGCATCTTTATCACAACTCCTAGTTCTGGACCAGGAGAATGACTCCCTCTCCAGGTATTGGTCCGTTCAGTTCAGAATAAGGACAGGGAGAATAACTTCCTTCCTGTGGCGTCTTTAGAGAATGTTCCAAGAGCTTTAGCCTCTTCTCCATGAGAATAGCTCTCTTCTCCTGGTGTCTAAAACGTTCTTTCTCGCGAGCTTGATGTACACTGTGCCTCTCTGTCTTGATGTAGCAAAGTCCCAAATCCTTCTTTGTTGATCAGTGGGCTTATTGCCACTACTGCAACAAGGAACTTCTTCTTGTTTGCTCAGTTCCCTTTTATTGGGGTCCCAGACCCTTCTCTGGTGGTCAGTGGGCTTATTACTGTCACTGCCACATCCTCGGATGCTTGGTTTCCAATGGTTGGGGTCTCCGAGCCGTCTCTTGTGGTCAGTGTGCTTATTGTTGCCACTGCGAAGAGGAAGCTCTCCTTGGAAGCTTGGTTTGTACTGGTTAGGGTCTCCTACCCATCTCTGATGGTCAGGGGGCTTATTGTTACCACTGCGATGAGGACGCTCCCCTCGGATGCTAGCTACACAAGTGCTAGGGTCTGTCTCTATTCCACCCATGTGTCCCCTCCAGGTCTTTCACACCTCCCGTTACCTTCTGATGGATTTTGGTACATCACCGGGACTTCCTGGAATTGGGGTTCATCTCTCTGATGCTCCAGGATTTTCTTTCCGGTTTCCAATGCACCGCGGTGGCTCCACACTCCAGTATGTTGCTCAGGTCTTCTCTCCTGCTTCTCGTTCTGGTCCCCTTCAGCTAGACCCATGGAGAACTTGGAGATTGTATAGTAACCACAGTTTAGAGTTTCCTAAAGCTTTTATCAGTAAGTTAAAAGTTAATAAAACACTGATTTCCCAATGTACTCGTTCTCACTTCCTATCACCTTCTGTGCTGTTGCAGGCCTGGGTTCCACAGCTTCCTTTATTTGCACACCCAGGTTTACAAGCAGGTTTGGCCTATGGTGCAACACAGCAAATATGGCCCTGTTTTAGTATGTGCTTCATGCCAGTTCTCGTTTCCATTTTTGGGACCAGAACTTTCCATATTTGTCAACTGGAGGGCTAGACCACTAGGCCTAGGAACTGGGGAGGAAAACAGAATAAGGCACAGAGATGTTCCTAGCCAACTGCTAGTAATTGTTCAGATTCATTTTCACAATACAATCAATGAATATATCTAGGCAGTCTGGACCTATAACAAACCTTCTGTTTTCTTTGTTTCAAAAATATAGATTGTGTAAACGTAAATTAAAGTATGTACTGAGAATTTTTTGCATGGTCATGAATCAAATTTACTTCACTGATTTGTAAATTAATTGCTACAAACCGCGAAATCCGAGGCATCACCATTTCATTATTCGAAGATTCATACATTTACCAGCAAACAAACCCACATCTTGCCAACATTTACCAATGAATGAGATACACAGAGAATATAATTTTCATTTGGAAAGTGACCAGGGAGAGATTGCAAGACCTCCACAGCTGAATTAATGGGAGAAACGCAAATATACAGTTCACCCTTGATAGCAACTCCAGTGAGAGTAACTAACAGGAAAATCAAAGACCAGAGGATGTGACCCTGTAGGGGGGACCACAATGGCAGGGGCAGGTGGCAGTTTATAATCAGCTGCTGACTTAAGTGGTTTATAGTCATTTTTTCGAATACAAAAATGTCGAATTTTGTTTTTTATTGCGTTTTTTATTCGAAATGGGGGGATCCCTCCAACCCCCCCCTTTTTTATTTTTTTGTAGGTTTTGCCCATTTTTTTTTATTCCCGGACCCCAAAATAAATATATAATTTAAAAAAAAGAAATTCAACTATTTTTTTTCGACATTATTTTTTCGACATTATTGACATTCGAAAAAATGTTTTCGAAAAAATGACCGATCACCGACTTAAGTGTCTCTTCAATCATGTGTTTGAGGCCAGAGACAGAAATATCAGCCTATGGAGCCCAGGGAGTCTGTTGGTCATCTGGGAGGAGAGGAGTAAGCACTACACTTGTTGGCTTTCCTGTGACCAGATTTGTGCCACTCCTCCAGGGTTGTGTGAGGGAGTGGGATTGAGAACATGGCAGAAGACATGAACCTTTCTGTTGTCCTTCATGCCCTCTGCAGCTATAGATACAGCTGTTAAAGTGCAGTGACACCACTCGTTGGTACCAGCACTACTGCATTATCTGTTCAGTAACATTTGGTTCCTGTGGGACTAAAGATGTCCCTGGTTGTAACTCTTCTTGATCTCAGATTGCCGTGAATGTCATGTGCATCTTGATGCAGGTAGTCTCTGCCATTGTGGAAGCGATAGAAAAAGTTGAAGGGGGTATAAGTGACTCTAATCTCTGCACCCGAACTGGTGAAACACATCCTGTCAAATGTACACTGAGGTTGGGATACATGGATGGGCCTCTGATGGCATAAGACAACCCATAAGAGAGGATAAATGATGCTGAAAAACAATTAAAACAGAATTAATGAGCAAGTAATTTAGCACGGCTCGGGATTACGAATACCTGCTCAGCATTACCTCTACCTGCCTCCATCATAGAGGGTGCTGAGGGTGACGTCATTTGTTCTACTCCATAGCTGAAGGAGGAAAAACATCTACTTTCTTAATCCAGACAAGTGGGAGCCTCCAAGTGAATCCCCTCAGTATGTGCTTCCCTGCCCTTCTGTGCTGATGATGTACCTGTCATCAGATGTGAAACGTTGGGGGACCAAATGGGAAGCTTCTAAAGTCTGGGGAACCGTGCCCTTAACACCTGCGGCTCATCTGCCAGTCACTAAAGGGTGCAAGGAATTCATGAGTCATGCAAACCTGCGGCGTGATGGACTTGGCCACACATCAAAGGGCGTGTCAGAGTCGGCAGACTGAAGGTAAATCCTATGTTATCCCTCTAGGTCAGTATTTGTCTGGTCCCTTGCAGGGTGGCATGGCAGACCCCAGCCACTGGCCCTTGCAAAAACATTGGAAGAGACTGTTTGGCATTTGTATAGTGCACACTAGTCACTGGTATGACTTGGCAGCACAACTTTCCTGTCCACAAACATTACAGGCTACTGAATTGATGTGTAAGAACGCATATTTTATATAGTGCACATATTTTAGGGTGACCAGATTAAAAAAACACAAACAAAAACCGGGACAGGTAACGGAAATAGAAATAGGACTAAAGTAAATACAAATAAAACGTTAGTCCTACTTCTATGTCGCTGGCCTATTGCGGGAGGGAGGGGTGTGGAGGCAGTGTGCTCCCAGTCACACTCCTCTCATTGGAGGAGAGGGCCTGGGAGGGGAAGAGGGAGGAAATGGGTATGTGAAAAACATTTCATCCCCCCAAATGGGGGCGTGAAAGGCATTTCACACCCCCATTCGCTTAGGAAGAGTTGCACCAGGACCCGATTTCAGGATTTTGAAATCAGGTCCCGGGAAAAAAACAGGACTATATCCACCCACCCTTCGAAAACCGGGATGGGCTTTATAAAAATCAAAAAACTCCTGGGACCCCAGAACGAAGGGTGATTTCCCCGAACTGTCCCTGGAAAACCAGGACGTCTGGTCACCCTAACATATTTGCTTTTGGCAGCTTGAAGCAGCACCTCTACTGTCACTGCTACTGCCACGTCACCTCTTACCCGCGCCCATCCATCCTTGCTGCCCTTTCTGGCTCCATTTATTAGCATAGGCTACCGTAGAGCGCGGGAAAATAAAGGCGGTCTGACAAGCGCCTGAAAGGATATTTCATTAGCATTGTGTACTACAAAGAGGTGGCATATTCATCCCTTGTCTGTCACAGAATGAGAATATGTTCATTATTGCAAGTGGAAGAGGAGGCATGAGCTGCGATAACACAATGTACCTGTCAGTGCACCCCAGAGGGCGTCAGCCAACAGCAGGGACAGGCGTTCCTTCCAATCACTTGATGAGGACAAGCCTCTCCATCTAAGCAGCTTGTTTACACCACTCTATGTCGCCCCTGCCTCTTCTCCCCTGGTTGCTTTATCTCCCTCTCCGCCCCTGCCACTCATCCTTTCCCTCTCCACATTCATCCATCTTTGACGTCTCGCTCAGTTTCCATCGGTGCTCAAAACATTTGTCGGAGCTGCTTAGAATAAAGAGCAGACCTAACTGTGAAGCAGCACTGCACAACAAGGGGGAGGAGGGGCGGATTGAATACTGAGGTACAGTAATATGGAAACATGATCCCACTCTGAATGTTGTGATATAAGTCATTTTGATTCACTCCTCTCACGGTTTCTCCTGCTCGCCTCCTCTTCCCTCCTATTCTTCCTTTTTGTTGTGTTATGCATTTGGGATTTGGACCAATCACTGCTGCCATTTTCATGGATTCCTAGCGCTCACATGGATCTGAAATTGAAAGCAGTAGGGACCGGGACGATTATGGAGTAATGGGAAAAGACAAGTCATTGTGTTCAACGGCTGGTGCGTGTAGAACCAGGATCAACAGGCATCTGTGCAGGTGTGTTCTCTTAGTGTACTGTTATACTTACCCCAGAGGCATATGTGTCCTGTTGGGTCTTGAGACGTCTTGTGTGTTTTGACCAGCGGATGGGTGTAGCAGTTGATTAGAAAGGTGTAGAGTTGTGAGTATGTTGTAATAGGCTGAGAGTTTTACTATAGCCGTTGTGTGTCTGCCGGTTTATGTGCATGTGTAAAATGAGACGGGTGAAGAGTGCGGTTGTTCGTGGGCTCGGTTATTTGTGCAGATGTGCCAGGTTTTTCAGTGGGTGTGTTGTGAGCTGTCTTCCAGATCTTTTTTTGTCTTATTACCATTCCATGTGCGAATCCCAGATTCTCTGGTGATGGAGGTATGGTGGTGGCTCTGGTGGGGATGCGCTAATTTGGCTTGCCAGCCCTGTTTGGTAGGGTTTCTGTGATTTGACAGCTACTTGTGTTGTTCCTTCATGAGTAATTGGCTACTAATTTCATTGTGAGGTGTCCTTAGTTGAAGGGTGTCAGGTGAGACGGTGGTGCCACTGTTGCTATGGCCTGTATACTCTGTTTCCTGCATTGGGTGGTGGATCGTTTTCTATCCCGGTGTATTGAAGAACAATCTGTTTAATATTTTTCTAAACGTTAGATGGTCTTCTGTTGTCCTGATTTCTGTCGTCTATAGCTCCACACTTTGTTGTGAGGGTGGAGAAAGCTGCACATGTGTGTCTGTTTTCTTATAGAGCTTGTATTCGATAAGTATGATGTTGCTAAATCAAAGGGACCTTCACATTAGTGGGTGCTTTTGCTTGACCGCATTGCGGTCTCTGTCCGTGTAGTGCTGTGGCATCGAAGGAGAGTGTTTGAAGTCGATAATTTTCTTGACTGGTAATCAGTGAAGGCTTCTTACAACCCGGGGTGACGTGTTCCCTCCTATTTATTCTACATCTTGCTTCCATGCTTTGTATGCATTGTAATTTCTTAATGTAGTCAGGCTAAGTATAGGCTGTTTATGTAGTCTGTCCTTGACAATATCAGTGTGGTTATGGTGATGGTCCTGTATGGGAAGCTAAGGTATGGAAAGATACATATGATTGAATGCAAATTGTAGAAACATTTCCATACTATTGCATTTAGTTGTGGTTCTAGTGTAAGCTCTCTGTCCAAAAGAATTCCCAGATTT
The DNA here is from genome assembly GCF_040938575.1 of Ambystoma mexicanum. NCBI lineage: Eukaryota > Metazoa > Chordata > Amphibia > Caudata > Ambystomatidae > Ambystoma > Ambystoma mexicanum. Next base: position 515,189,954 of record NC_090921.1, on the reverse strand, counting down.
CTTTTATCACTGTTCTGTTTGTTTCTTCATTTCCAAGGGCCAAGGACATGGTGCCTGTGATTCATTGTTGTGTGAGGTGGTCATTAGTTCTGTTTTGTTTGGATTTAGCATTCTGTTCCTATTGGTCATCCAGAGGATTACTTCTTTGATGCAGTTACTGAAGGAGTTGTATGACTGAAAATTAGCTGTGTCATTTGCATAGCTGTATCGTGTTGGCCCATGATTTTAATTAGTTTCATGGATGGGGGCGTGCATATATTGAAAAGAAGTTCTTAGAGAGTTAATCCTTGGGGGAGGAAGCAATTGGTGGTTCTGGTTCTTGAGCTGAAAGGAGGTAGATAGGCCGTTTCAGTTCTGTCTGTGAGGAAGGATTTCAACCATTGCAGTGCAGAGTTGTGAACATCAAATTCTTGTAGTCTCTTCATTAAGGTTATGTGGCTGATGGAGTCGAAGATATGTCCAGTAGAATAATAGCTGATGGTATCTTGTTGTCAGTGTTCATTTTCAGGTCATCCAATTTGAAAAGAAGTGCTGATTCTGGTCCTCTCATTGGTCTAAAACATACCTGGGTTTGGTGTATTACTCCATTTGATTCAACATAGCGTTCCAGTATTTTGGCGAGGTAGGGCAGTTTGGATATATGCCTATATTTAGTTGGGTTGTCTGTTTGTCATGCATTGTTCTTTAAAAGTGCATATATTGAAAAGAAGTTCTTAGAGAGTTAATCCTTGGGGGAGGAAGCAATTGGTGGTTCTGGTTCTTGAGCTGAAAGGAGGTAGATAGGCCGTTTCAGTTCTGTCTGTGAGGAAGGATTTCAACCATTGCAGTGCAGAGTTGTGAACATCAAATTCTTGTAGTCTCTTCATTAAGGTTATGTGGCTGATGGAGTCGAAGATATGTCCAGTAGAATAATAGCTGATGGTATCTTGTTGTCAGTGTTCATTTTCAGGTCATCCAATTTGAAAAGAAGTGCTGATTCTGGTCCTCTCATTGGTCTAAAACATACCTGGGTTTGGTGTATTACTCCATTTGATTCAACATAGCGTTCCAGTATTTTGGCGAGGTAGGGCAGTTTGGATATATGCCTATATTTAGTTGGGTTGTCTGTTTGTCATGCATTGTTCTTTAAAAGTGGTTAAATAAATGCTGCTTAAAAGCCTTTGGTTTGATTCCTGTTTCCAGTAATCGATTCATGAATTATTGGAAGTAGGGGGTTGGGGTTTCTTTGCTGAATAGGTTTTTGTACAGGTCTGGTGGACAGGGTCGTTGGCTGATCCAGCCTTTCTACTCTGCTTCACTAGTTTGAGGAAGGCTTCTTCTGAAATTAGTCTGAAATGATTGAGTTCTGTTGGTGTTATCAGGTCTTCTGTATCGGGTAAATTGTTGGTTGGATTTGAGGTAGTCACGTCAATGGCTTATTGGATTTTGTTGATTTTGCTTCTCAGGTGTCCATCAATGTCATTGCAGAGAATTTGGGAAGGTATGGGTGTGTTGCTGCTTGAGATAGGGGTTTTCCTTTCATTGGTGATTTTGTACATTTCCTTCTGTGGGTTTGTCACTGATTGAATTCTTTCTGTGCAGTGAAATATAACGGCTTGTAACATGGTTGCTATATATAAACGAATCTGCTGTTGATATTTGAGTTTGTTGGGTTGTTTGTAGTGTTTTTGCCATGCATTCTTTAACTTTCTGTTGTTTTCCTTGAGCGCTCTCAGTTCTGAAGTAAACCAGCTTTGTGCTATGTGATGTAGTAGAAGAATGTGTAGTTTTTGCCCCTGAAACCATTGGGCTAAATGGTTTCAGGGGCATCCGTGTATCTAGGCTTTTTGTCATCCATGTCTGAAATTCATTTTCAAAAGTATCTGCCATCATTTTGTTCAGCTGGTGAATATCGAGTTTGGGGTTTTCCATTTGTTTTTCTAGATTTTTGGTTTTCCCAGTTCCTTTTTATTATGGTTGCTAAGCTTTTGTGTGTGTGTGGCTGGTGTGCAATTTTGGGGTGTTGATAGTACAAGGGATCATGTGCTTGTTGCTCCAGATAACCAGCAAAGAGGGGTTGGGGGGCTTCTAATATATGTCTGGCTAGATGAGTGTCTCCATTGAACTTTTCTTTGAGATGAAGATTTGCTAGCATAGGGCTGAGGGAATTTGCCGATGTTTAAATGTCTCTCTCAAACCAGATGTTAAAATCTCCTAGTACGATGATGTTCTCCTGCTCCACTGCTAGGCTTTCTATTGCATCTGTGAAGGGTGGGGTTGTATGTGGTGTCATGCACATGAGTTGGAAAAGTTAGTTTACTGAGTATGAAATTGATGAGAAGAGATTTCCAATCTTCAATGTTTGTCGATAGAAGAGATGAGACAATTGAGCCTCATTACGGGTCCGGCGGGAACCAGGCCGGTGCTACCGGTGGGTTGCCGCTGGAACGGTAATATTTTACCTGCGCCTGACTTCCCGGTGCCACCGGCTCATTACGAGTCCAGCGGCCCGGAAAGTCAGGTGCCGGCAAATTGTAAGCCCCCTTTCCCATAGAGTCCTATGTGAATCTATGGGAGTGGGGACACAGAAGCACCGGCACCATTACCAACGGTGCCGGTGCTTCCGTCAACTGTCTGCCTACCATGGCTGCAGCACCCTGCAGGGTCAGACCTGTCGGGCACAGTGGCCACGTGAGGCAGACTTGGAGTTTGCCGATCCGGAAACAAGTGTGCCGGTGAGCTTACCGGCACACTTGTTTCCAGACCGGCAAACTCGTAATGACGCCCAATGATATGATTTTTCTTACCCATTGCAAGTCTTCCCACCCTTCTACCTTTTCTTTTTGCTTGTAATACTTTTCATGTTCTTTTATTTTGTCGTCATCTGAAACCCACGTTTATGTTAGCAATACATCGTGTGTGCCCCCTATGCTTCGAAAGTCATGGATTTCTGCTTCAAATTTTGCCATTGAGTGTACTTTGGTAGAATTCGTTTCTCTTCAGCTTGTGCTGGTGTATGGTTGACTGTGTGAAATTGGCGGGTTGGAGTTTGTGGTTTCTAGTCCCAGAGCTTGGTCATTGATGCTTGTTACAGTCTCTGCAGAAGTTTCATCTGTTTTGTTACTGATAAGTTCCAACTGGCTGCGTCTTGGGACAATCTGTCCTGCATAGTTACTTGTGTGGTTTGTGGTGTGGTCTTTCCGGTCCCTTGTTATGTAAAAGTGATTAGTGTGCTGTGCTCGCGTGTTCTATTTCTTGTCACCCCCCCACCCCTTAAAGTGTGTTTTTTGAGATGTGATATTCTGTTCTGTGATGTGTTCTAAATCGTCAGGCTGTTCTTTGAAAAGTTATTTTCCGTTGGACCCCCTTTTCTTGTCCTCCCTTGTGTTACTGGTCAGTCAAATTCATATGTGGGAAGATATTGTGCGTTGCAAAATTGCTTAAGCCTTGTTTTTGTAGAAGGGCTTTCCTCATTTAACAGAGCTCCGTGCCCGTGAGCATCTGGATATGAGAAAGCTGGATTTCGCTGTATGAAACATTGCCGTCTGATGACAGTTAAGTAGTTGTGTATTATGACTCTGTGTGAGAAGGCCTAAATAGAACACAGATGCAGAGTGGTGCAATGTGCTCATGCCTGAAACGCAGAGGAACCACTGCCTTAGCAAGCAGTGCAATGTGCCTATGTAAACAGAGAATCTAGATAGTAAACACAAAAGAGGGCAGAAGCACTGTATCTGTGCGCACCTGGTTATGAAGCATTGTGAGGTGGAGTGTGGTGTGGATATGTCGCAGAACACCCAGATAGAAAGAGGATATAGCCTGTTACAAACTGCCTATGTTTGAGAACATCTATTTACCAATGATATATGGAGTATTGCAGTGAGCTGTCACATATGGACATGAAATATAGTATGTGGCATTTTTTTTTTAAACCTAGTGTGCCGGTGTCTGAGAACCCCTGGATTTGAATACTTTATAAATCAATGCTATTCGCCTAGTCCGAGGACTCCTGCACAGAAAACACAGGGTTGAGCAGTGTGGTGCACTCGTGTGCTTTTGAGTGATAACATGTAGATGCTGAACACAATACTGAACATTACAATCCACTTATGTCAGAAATCCCCTGATGCAAAGCACATCATTAAGCAGGGCCAGCACTTACGTAGAAAATACAACATTTTCCAGTGCAAAGCACTTTTGTGCTTATTTATTAATTAATTTATTTGTTAGCCACTGTGTTAGCCACTAAAAGCCTGCTGGCATCGGGGCACCGTGACATTCACACAAAAGAACAACCGTGAAAGACAAGAAAATGTGCGGTCGGGGATTAGAAGAGGGGAAATCACACGAAGACGTGTGTTTTCAAGGTTTTTCCGAAAACTGTCAGGGCTGCCTCTGATCTCAGTGTAGATGGAAGGGAGATCCAGAAGGTTGCAGCTCTGACTGGGAAGGCTCTTCCCCATCCGTAGGTGAGTTTATACTCGGGGCCGATAATCTGCCTTTCATTGGAGGAATGGAGGGTTCTGGTCGGGCAATACTGTGGAATGGATGTTTTCTAAGTAAATGGGGGGCTTGTCCAAAGATATATTGGTGCATCAAGGTTCCAGTCTTGTACAAAATCCTTTCCTTGATAGGGAGCCAATCAAGATTGTGTCGATGCTCTGAGGACGTGTGCACGCTTTGAGGCATTTTTAACGATGCGTACTGCATCATTTTGCAAAACTTTAATTTATTTTTAGTGAGAGCTTAAAGCTCCAATCAGCAAGGCATTACAAAAGTCTAGCCTGGAGATGATGGTTGCTCGAGCTATAGTAGTACTGTTCCCTTCAGAGATGGAGATGGTAATTACAGTTTAGTCTCAACTGATTAACACATACCTCGTAGTTCAAACTGGCCTCCACCTGGACCCACAGATTCTTTAACTTGGTTTGTACCGGTATGATGTTGTTACCAACTGTAAAGCTTTTAAAGGATGGGTTCAGTTTCGCCCGAGCCTTTCTAGAGCCACAAATAAGGATCTCCGTTTTATTGCCATTTAGACAAAGCCAATTGGATGACATCCAGAGTTCTATCTGCTGGTAGATGTTAGTAAGGGATTTTTTGCCAGTCGAAAGTTCCCCGGTAGATTTGAAAACCAGCTGGGTGCCATCAGCATAATAGGTGAAAAATACACCCAATTCACACAGAAGAGAAACAAAAGGTTAAACAAGATGGAGACTAGTTCCTAGAGGGACTCCGCACCAGATAGGGGCTGATGGTAAAACTGCTGAACCCCACTGGATTTTGAATTCATGTCCAGATAGAAAAGAGTGGAACCAGTCAACCGCCCTGTTGGAACATAGTCCCAGAAGACTTAAGGAGTTTAAAAGGCGATGATGGTCCACCAGATCGAATGCCACGGCAAGGTCCAATCTTGGAATTGCACACAGGCAAGTTTATCTAAGATCTTAAGTAGAAACTTACAGTTTGTTAAGTAGAAGTAACAGTAGTTTCAAAACTCGCTACAATAGCGCACTTTGTGGTCACTCAGTGAAAGTATACACGAGGTCACAAGCACACTTCAATTAAGCAAGCAATCTTCAACATACAGAAAAGGCAGTCTATGAGAGTCTGTGCAACACAGTGATATAAACACTGGCAAGGACTGGGATTGATTCATGTGCACCAGCGCTGTTGCGCCTGGGCACCCAATTTGTGGACTGATAGGGTTGCTAGGAGAAATAGTTCCTTAGCAGCGCAAGGTGTTTAAGGTTGATAACCCCCACAGCTGTCAGGGCAGAAAGTAGATTGGGGTGGTCGACAGTATCAAAAGCTGCAGAAATACCTAGGAGGATAAGCATAGAGGATGATTAATTATACTGCACTGTGAGGGATCTAGGGGGATAAGAATAGAGGATGATTTATATTCCACACTGTGAGAAGTGAATTAGTTACATGCAGAAGAGCAGATTAGGTAGAATGGGCTGGGCGGACACCAAATTGAGTAAATCCAAGTATTAATTTACACAGTGAGCGATGTAGGAGTCAACTGCTTTTTCCAAGAGTTTTGAAATGGAGAGAAGAAGGGAGATAGGCCGGAAGCTGGAAAGCTGAGAGGGATTGAGAGAAGGTTTCTTAAGTACGGGATGAGTGTGGCATGCTTGAGGTATGTGGAAAAGAAGGAAGAAGACAAAGAAAGATTGAAAAGGTAGGGAATTCGAAAAGGATATAGTAGAAGGATAATGGTAGAAGGGAGAAGATTTAGGGGGGAGGCAGTAAGGTGAACACAGACAATAATAGAGGCAGTGTCAACATCAAAAAGAGTTGAATAATAATGAAAGGCTGCAGCTAGAGGGGAAGCTGGAGTTTGGTCTGTAGAGGAGGAGGAGGATGCAGGGGAGGTACCGAGGTACTGGATTGGGAGATGGTGGGAAATGAAGCCCCAAGAACTTAGAAGTAAAGAAAGTAGTGCCATCAGATGACAAAAAAACAGAAGAAACAAAGGGGCCGATGGGGAATGATAAACTGATAGAGGGACGTTGAGAAAGAGAAGAAGTAATGGAAGTGAAATAGTGCTTTTTGGTGCTAAGAAGAGAGGAATCGTAGGAAGAATGGAGAGCAGATCAGGAAGGAAGATCAGTTGGATCCAGAGTTTTCTTCCAGTGACGCTCAGCGCGATGCAGAGGGAGTAGAGATCAGGGGACATCCAAGGTTGAGGAGGTTGAGGAGAAAAGGACATGCAGGATAAAGAAGATACGAGAAGCAGAGAGAGAGTGATAAAGGCAGGTAGATGCATAGTCAGAAGAAAAAAGATTCAAAAGAGTTCAGGATGAGGAAAAACATTGGAAAGGTATGAAAGAAAGGAAGGTGCAGAGAAGGATCTAATGTCATGACTTAGAAAGCAGGTAGGGGAAGGAGAGGGAACAGGATTAGTAGCAAATGGGAAGTAAAAGGAAAGAAGAAAGTAGTCAAAGGAACAGATAGGGAGAAAAGATAAAGGAGAATCAAATGGAGTATAAGCAAAGATAAGGTCCACAGAGGAAGTAGGTCTGTGTGCGAGGGGTAGCTAGAGGAGTACGATAGAAAGAATTGAGAAAAGGAAGCAGAGAGGATGAGGAATGCGTGGAGGAGAGCTGAAGATTGAAATCACCAAGTAGAAAGAAAGTAGATGAACAAGAGAGAAAGGTGGAGAGGAGAGAGTCAAGATCATCATAGAAGGTGGTGACAGGGCCAGGAGCCGATAGATGGTGAGAAAAGAGAGAGTGTAGGGTTTGGAAAGGGAGGAGAAGTGATATTCAAAGGAATTGTATACAAGGAGATTAGGAGGACTAGGAGAAGAGATAAACAGGAAGAGTGATAAACAATGCCAGTTCCCCAACCCTGACCAATAGCCCAGTGAGTATGGGAGAATTTACTAAGAGAAGAAGAAAAAAGGCAGGTATACCTGAAGATCGGGAAGTGAGAAAGGTTTCTGTTAGGCACGGAATTGGAGATTGAGGCGGAAGAACAAATCAAGAATCGAATTGGATTTATTGAACATAGAACATGCGTTCCAGAGACCCATAGATGTGAGAGGTGATGAGGAACGGTAGATCGGGGGATATAGAAGATTTGAAGGGTCACGATTATGGGCAGTAAAAGATGGGGTTAGAATGGTGGCTAGGGTTAGATGAAATCAAAAAGCAAGAAAGAAGAAAAATAATAAGGTAAAATAATAATGGAATCATGGTCATGACATAAGAAGAGTCGGGAGTAAAAGAAAAGGCAAAGTATGTATGGCAAAGGGGCACTTGGCGTAAACAGGAGCAAACAGGGTATGTTTGAGACCCTTAAATGTGTCACCCTTTTATGGAACACCCAGAGGAGGAATGCCCTGGAGGATGGAACTTCAAAGAAAGGAGGCTGGAAGCTCCACGGGAGAGGTAGCAACATCAGCACCAATTACTACCAGCAGGTAGGAAGCACGTCAGAAGGCAGGGGAAGGCCGTTGCTGAAGGCTGCACAGATGGGCGGCAACCTGCAATTGACTCTGGAGGTGTCCTGGAGTATAGAGGAGTGGGAGAGGCAGCCAGTTATCCTGGTTTAGTGGCCCACATGACAAGCCATGTGGCCCGCCATGTTGGGATGGTGGTGGCATCAGTATCAGTCACTACCAGCAGGCATAAAGTGCGTTAGGAGGCAGGGAGGGCCAGGAGGTGACCCGCGCTTGACTCTCGAGGTTGCAGCTAGTCACAAATTTGTCACCAATCTGTCAGAAATCTGTTTGTCCACCCTTAAAGTTTCTCAATCAGATTCCATTAAGACCTTTTTGTTGTTTATATGCCCGTCAGGCCCAGAAGTACGTTTCAACCAGTTACAAGGATTATCTTTGTTCTGTAAAATGTTCAAATGACAAACTTATCATTTTTGGTGACTTCTGTATTTGGCTTGACGTCGGCGACTGATTCTGGAAGATTACTGCCTTTATTAAATTGTCATGCGTTGAAATCTTATACATCTTCAATTTGTCATAGGGGTGGTCATTGCTTGGAAATGAACCATACTATTTCACCCTCTTCTGTTTTATGGAGCCAACATTTTTCTAGCATGTTTCTTTTAATTCTAATGCACTGCACTAAGAATGCAGGTTTTTCTGTCCCCAGATATAGCAGTTAAAAAAAGGCTCAGCTGCAGATCATTTCAGATGATCTTATTTTTTCACTACCTACTTGTAGCATTGATTCCTCCATTGTCTCTTTGTTTACCAGTGCCGTGCATCATTTCACGCCGTTATTGATCTTGTTGCTCCTTTGTCCTCATCACAGTCAAAGAAATTCTCTAATCCATTGGATTCTCCTGGCCTAAAAGCCCTTAAACAAATTCACTGGAAGATAGAAAAATTGGGCAATAATCAATGGATGCTTCTCATCGTATTGAAATACGATAAGCACTCTATATGTACAAACAAAAATCAATAATGAAAGCAAAGCATTTTTACATAATCGGATTAGTTTGGCACTTAACAAACCTGCCGAACTATTTACAATTGTTAATACATTCATCAATTCTCTATGTATTCTCCAAAAATTCGTCCCTTCACATCGATTAGCTTACAAAGTCAGTGGAATTGTTTGTGCTAAGATCTGTAAGATCCATGAAAGTTTACAATTCTCACCCCGGAACTCAAGCTATCATTACAATGTAGATATTATTTTGCCTTTAAAGTAGTCAGGAAGAAATTATTTTCTTAATAAAAAAGCTTAGACCTACTCGCTCCAGCATAAATGTCCTATCTGCTTTAGTTGCGTAAACTCATACCTCGACAAGGTCTGAACATAAAATGCAGCTTGTTAATCTGCCCCTTAAACAGGGGATTGCTCTTCGAGGCCTAAAAGCTGCCATTAACTCTCCTTTCCTAAAGAAATCTTCACTTGACCGGAAGTCGTGAGGCAATAACCAAAGGAATGTATAGAGAATATTCATATTCTGGATCTGTTTCTGTTTCAGGTTGGCATCCACCCCAGACATGGCATGGAAACCCATCTGGTCTCAGTCTGCGGTGACCATCTACACTAATTTCATCTGGGTCATCTGTCCCGATGATGCTATACCTGTCCCCCACATTTGATACAGTGAATCATTCTATCCTCTCTCGATTTACAGATCTAGTCTGAGTCTGTGGCTCCTCTCTGTAACGGTTAGAGAGCTTTCTCTCAGAAGATCACAGGCTCAAAAGATAGATTCCTTTACGTCATCCTCCTCTCCCATTACATGAAGGGTGCCCTAGAGCTCTTCCCTTCCACAACTCTTGCGCAATATCTATGTCCTGTATCTATCTGATGGCTATCATTCTCAACTTCAACATTCAGTTTCTTTCGAATAAGGGTGGCGCTCAATTGTTCTTAAGGTCTCTGGTCCTCAGGAGTCATTTGACCAACGTCAGTCATGCCTTGAGGAGATTAAATTATAGCTGACTGACACACATCTCCATTAAAACCCCTCCAAAAATGAAAATATGCTTTTGGGAACTAAACATCTGCTATGCTTTGCCATCCTCCAACTTTCTCAAATAAGGTCACACATCTTTGAACAGTTTGAGGCCCTGAATTGAGGTAAACCAAACCTGTGAACGAGGTTGCTAGATCTTCCATTTTCCGTCTTCGGTACTGCGACGTATTCACCATATCTCCCGCATTCTGGCCATGCTGCTGGGGTTGGCGCATTGATTGATTCACAGTTAGATTATGCCAGTGCTCTGCACATGTGATTATCAAAATATATGGTGCATTGCCCCCAAATTTCCCAAAATATTTTCGATGTTTTTCGGTATTATGGTTTTCGGCAAAATGTATCACTCTGAATTGTTTTCGGTAAATTGACTGAGTACCCTATACCTTTAAGATACTCTGCTTAGTCTTCAAGTGCAATCATGGCTTAGCACCGCAGTATCTTGTACAGAATATTCACCTTTTCAAAACAGTGCACCCACTTCGCTCAGCACATTTACATCTGCTGAATACCCCCCGCCCCCTCTCATTGTGTTATTAGAGGAGATCATCTGTTTTCAGTGCTGGGTCCTCAGCTTTGAAACATTCTCCCGCTTCGCTCCCTGAACTCCCTTGCAACTTTTTTCGCAAAGTCTTGCAATTTTTTTTATTCTCCTGATGTTCTCCCCCTGTTCAGTTTTGAATACTTAAGCTCTCTTGAAATAGTTGCAGCTGTGCCCAGAAGTAGTGCATATTTACTGGGACCTTGTATTTTGCACATTATAAAGCACATTATAAATTACCAATCCAAACATGAATAAATCAGCCCGGCTATATGCTAGGTAAACTGGTAGTCACAATAAATAAGTTAGTTATGCGCTGGGTGTGCAGGCAATCATGAAGAAACTTTCTTGTTTGGGCATGGCATGCAGAGCACAATGAATCAGTCTGGCCTTGCGCAGGCATGCACAATGGGCCAGTCTAGCCATGTGTTAAAGTGAGCATACAATGAGGCAATCTAGCTATGTGGTAGCTATGTAAGTAAACACACTGAAAGAGTCTAGATATGTGTGTTCAGTGTGCAGATAACCACTGGAAGCCTGGGTGTGGTGAGTGTGAGTTGTGTAGACACAGGGAGACAGTTTCGTTTTTGTGCTCATTATTCAGGCAGTGATAGTGAAATATTATGGCTGTGTGTTTGGAGGACAGGGAGGTACAGTGAGGGAATCTAGGTATGAGTTTGCTATGAGCTGATGTAATGAGCTGTGAAGTTGTAGGGCCTGCAAGCAGTGATAGCATACCATCTATGTGCAATTGATATGGATAGACACAGTGAACAGCAAGCAGTTATAATAATCTATGCAGTAGCATAGGTTGGCAAGTACAGTCAGTCAGTAGAGCTATGCACTAGGTGTATAGGATGGGTAGGCTATGCAGATAGCTCAGCAGCAACGTGCTCGCCTTGGAAGCAAGACAATATACAGCAGCACAGGTTCGATCCCCTGGTCCGCGCTTAGAAGCCTCTGAGTATTAAGCGTGTTATAAATAACATATCATATCATACCTAGCACCTACCAGGTGATCTTTCTAGGTGGTAAGCTACTAGAGGAAGAGGTGGCTGGTCCGGTTATTCAGAGGTGTGCTGAAAACCCAGTGGGAAGTTCAGAGAAGAGGGATAATATGTAGGTCTTATCATAACCCTCTCCCTTCATGCATCCGTACTTCCCTCCTTTGATCCCTTTCTTTTTCCCGCCCTTCCTTCTCTTTCCTCCATTATGGGGATGTAGATGGAGTTGGAGCTTGGTGGCTGACCTTGGAGTAGGGCCGCCTGGGTTCTAATCCTGCATGTGTCACTTATTTTAAAAAAAAAATGGCCATGAGGCAAACCACATTGTTGCCTCATGTCTCAAACTGGCCTTCTGTCCAATGTGACATCTATGATTGTCAAATGATATGTTCGCCTCTAGCTCTAGTCAACACATCCTGGGGTCTGGGATCCAGTTTTGACATGGCCCCACTCACTGCAACGTTCTCAGTACAGGGCCTTACGCTCAATGTGCCGCTGCTACTAAGGCCGGACACTTTTAATTTGCATAAAAGCAAAGTAAGCATACTTTTTGGCCATTCCACCTAAAATGCATGCCCTGACAAACACAAATGGTTTAGGCTGCAGACCCAAACTTATTTTCACAAAAGAAAAAGTATTGTTTTGTTGTTGTGTGCTTCTTTGTGGTAGCAGCTCACTATATCATACACCTTGGATAAAAATGATAAAAAGCAATATGTGTTGCCACTCTCCCGTGTCTCCCACTCTCGACTCTCTGCTGCCTCGCTTGTCAATCATCTTCTTCGTCTTCACTTTTTCCTCTGCGTGGGCTCTCTCAAGGTTTTCTTCATCCTGTCTCTTTATTTGCTTGTTTATATGTCACCTCTTTATCATGCCCTGCTTCCCTCGCCCCTCCTCTCCATCCCTAGCATTCCCGCCACTTTCCGGTCCCTCACATCTCCCATCTCTTCCTCTCGCTGATGCTCTTCACGACTCACGAGGCTCTCCATGTCACATCATCATTGCACATTATTCAGGGAGGTGAAAATGTTGCAGCTGTGAAACCTCTGCCACACTTTGTACATGCTGGCAAACATGTGGGATTTTTGGCTTGGGGGAATCGTTTCATGTGGGCTTTCCCTGTCAACAACCACCAAAACTTCCAAAATTCAACGTTAAGATGTATGGGACTAAGGCACATATTTTGTTCACACTTTGGAGAGATCTTGCATATATAGCCTTATACTCCCTGCTGCGTCCTGAGACAGGCACTATGTAACATCTGCAGCATGCAGGATTCGGCTCCCCAAGACCGATTGTTGTGGTGGAAAATGCATCACACTTTGATTACCTGTTGGGGGCCAGGAAATGTATCACACCTAGATGGATTCTTTAGGGAATGGGAAGTGTGTGGCACCAGGATGGATTGCGGCGGGGTGGGAGATGCATCACACTTGGATGGCCAGTTCGCGATGGGAAGTACGCCACCCTTGGATGGAGTGTTGAGGGAGGAAAGCGTGTCAAACGTGGATGGACAGTTATGAGCGGGAGACGTATCCCATCTAGATAGACTGCTAGGGGAGAGAAAATGCATCACACTTAATCGGATTGTTTGAGCGCAGGAACTGTGCCACACTTGGATGGAATGTTGGGGACAGGGAATGTGACTCACTTGGATGGATTGCTGGGGGTGGGAAAGGCATTGCGCTTGCATGAACTGTTGGAGGTGGGAAATGTATCGCATTTGGAGGGATTGTTGGGTGAAGGAAATGGTTTCCAAAACCTCACCTTTCTGCTTACACACCCTCAAACCCTTAACTAAACACAACCACTCCTCTACTGCACCACAAACCACATGCACTTCACAACACCCGACATGAAACCAACCACACACAATCCCACCTCACCACCACATGATGGCTACCAACCGAAAACGCACCAACGCTCAATGACCGGTTTCTCCGAACTGAAGCTGCCACCAGCACATCAAAGCTCTCTTGCACTTCCCCCTCTCAATCCCACTAACAAACCCTGCACTCCTCTATCCTTTGCAGACACACCAGAGCGCCAAGAGACCACACATATTTTATAGGGAGTCACTATGCCACAAGTATAAGGTACGAAAGGGAAAGGAAAGCACAACAAAAATAATTCCTTTAAAACTGTTCTGTACTGTGCGTTCCTTGGGTTATGGTTCCCAGTGGCGAGATCACAGGTGCCTGGCGTTATTATTATTATTATTATTATTATTATTACTATTATTATTATTACTATTATTATTGTTGTAGTTATTGAGTGTGGACCGAGCTTCAGGACTCAACCATGCACTTTACAAATCATAGGGGGAAGGACACAGTGAGGGAAGCAGATATACAAAGGAGTATCAAGCTAATGTGGGTGTGAGGGGGCAGTTTGGTAGCAAGGGATTTACAAGCAATCAAGAGAGGAAACAGTGGGGAGCATATAACCCAGTCTCAGGTAGGATGGGGAGTGGAGGGTGTGGAACTAGATGTAAGGGAGGAGCCATGCCTTGAAGAGGAGGGTCTTGAGCTCCTTGCTGAAATGTAGCAGCGATGGAGTGAGCCTGGTGTTGACTGACGGGAGGTTCCAGAGATTTGGGGCATAGACAGAGAAGGCTTGTCTTCTGGTCGATTGTAGGCCTCTGGAGATGTTTGAGTATCTCAGTGAGGTAACTTGGGGGCATCAGGGCGACAGCCTTGTAGATGAAGCAGCAGGATTTGAAGAAGATATGTGCTTGCAGTGGAAGACAGTGCAGCTCGATGAGGGTCGGGTGATGGGGTTGAATTTGCAGAGTCCTTTGATGAGTTGTCCTGCAGCATGCACATAACATCTCAGGGGTTCCAGCTTCGTTACCAATATCCAGGTGGGAGAGGATCAAGGCTTGAACAGGAGAACTGAAGGTGTTTTCTAGGATTAAAGACTAGGATTAAAGACTTGTTTTTTCCACAGGAGAGAACATTGGTACCAAGACATTTGTGTTTTTCTAGCCATGTGCTTTTTGAAGGAGAGCTGTCTGTCAATGTTGAACCCTAGGGACTTGGCACAGGAGATCAGCTTGGCTATAAATCCCTCGAGCTTCATAGCAGAGATTGAGGTCTGGGTGTCAGGGTGTTCAGTATTGTTGGTCAGCAGTAGGAATTCGCCTTGAAGGGAGTACTGCTGTAAAGAACTCCAAGAAATTCAAAAAAGGAATACAGGAAAGGTTTTGCATGATGTTCAATATTCGCTTGCTGGCATTCTGAAGAGCGGTTTCGAGAGATTGCAATGCAAATTTAGAAGGGTTTGCATGGCATGCACAAGTTGCTTGATTTACAACAGGGTCACATCAGTGTTCCCGTTCCTTATAAATACCAAGTTGCAAGAACTTTTTTCTCAATGCTTTCTGCAATGATTATGAAATCACTCAGGTTTTGTTCAGAAAATTGCTCTTCAGTGCATGGTTAATCTTTTTTTCCACAAAGTGTGAGTAAAGATAGTATACACATAGTACTCCCACCTTTGCAGTTAATTTCTAATTGCCATTATCGCATGCATCATCTTTATCTGATATACTCTGTGGGGATATACTCTGTCGTGTAATGTTTGCCACGAATCAGAAAATAACGTGTCCGATCATAAGCAGCATTTTTGATCATTACCGAAATTGTGCAACCGTAACCGTTATTCTTGATGCAAATATACTGTTCTCACCTTTGGGAGCTGCCATTTGGTTGCCATTTTCAAACCGTCTTTTGTTAACCAGTGGCCATGTTGCTTTCCTGAAAAACTGAACACTATTGCAAGGGTGCAGGCTGGATTGAATTCATACCCGATGACTCCAGGTGAAGGCGCAGCGCGGTTTGTTGTAAGCACCAAGTTAAGAGTGCGGCCAACCCTCACGTGGTTCACTTCTCTACTGAATCTAGAACTCCCTTCTCTCAAACCACAACACTTCCAACTGGCTGAGGGAATGAGGTCCCTACATTCTAAGAATGACAACTATGTACAATCATGAACCATGATAACTATATACACTGAAACATGCAAAGGAACTAAGAACTTTAGGAAACGGTTACCATCATGACAGGATGTAGCATTACTACATACACCGCACACTTTTCATGATATTATATTTTGTATAATATTATAATATATATAATATTATAATATATATATAATACAATACATATAATACAATACATATAATATTATTATCAAAAGTGTGTATATTATAATATATATGATACAATACATATAATACAATGCATATAATACATATAATATTATCATCAAAAGTGTGTGGTGTCTGTCGTAATGCTACCTCCTGTCATGATGTTAACCGTTTCCTAAAGTTCTTATACATATATATAATACATATAATACATAGTATAATTTGTGTGCGTCAACAAACTCAGGTTACATCTTCTTATTAATCAAATTGTTCTAAAAGAAATTGTGATCCCTCAAATACATTTAGGCATGCTATTCTTTCTTTCTCTGGCGGCTATTCTTTCTTTCTCTGGCGGCTATTCTTCCTTTCTCTGGTGGCTATTCTTCCTTTCTCTGGCGACTATTCTTCCTTTCTCTGGCGGTTATTCTTCCTTTCTCCGGCGGCTGTTCTTTCTTTCTCTGGCGGCCATTCTTCCTTTCTCTGGCGGCCATTTGTTGGCACTTTTTGCCTTTTATTTGGCAACCACTCTTTAACAACCATTTTGGTTATTCCGGCGGCTGTTTAGTTGACAACGTTAACTTCCAATTTTCATTCCCAGAATGAGGCTCCATTACATACATTAAAAGAATGCTTTCAGCATGGTGTCCACCCCTAAAATTTCCAAAGCCTAGCGACGGTGCTCCTTAAGCCGCTGTATCTCTCCAGAAGTCTCCATTTTGGGTAAGTGAACAGCGCCCATCCTTTCTTTATTATTTCTTTCTCTTGAATGTATCCTAGAGGAAGGATGGGACTAGAGACAAGTGAAGCCATTCCTACTCGATTCTGTTTCGTTACTACGATAAATGGCTATTTCATGAGAGATCTTACTAGTCTCCTTTTCTACAATATCGATGAAACTGCTCTCAAGTACTATTAGTCATTTGGCTGTTCAACAACTATTACAATGTCCATGTGCTATGTTCTGTTTAATATTACATCAAATCTTTTGACAATCAATCTTTAAAGTGCTCTTTTATATTAACAGTTCTAATTATCCACTATTATATCCTTTTCCACAATGACACTCTCTTTTTTAATTCTTAGAACTAGTTATGCCCTAACTGTGAACTATCAATAACAGTTTTGTCCCATCCTTTTTATGTCCACTGTTCTGCTGTCATTTATTTGAGCATCTATATTGACCTTCTGTCATGCACACTTTTCTCTTTGCTTTCTCCCTTTTCTCTGCTCCTTTCCTTAAGAAGGATTACAACTGTATTGCTGAATTGTTTCCTCCTGATGAAGCTGTTGGCATCCTGCAAAACACGTGTTGAGAATGATGTGTATACTCACTGCATGTTCACACTTTGAGGAACAAAAGGGCCCATTGTTAAACGTGTACTAATAAGAAAAAACACAATGAGAAAAAAGTACTTAAAACTTGGTATTTGTATGGAATAGAAAGACTAATGTGACGCCTGCTTCCTCGAGGGTGATGGGTGGAATGGGTTGTGGCCATTTGTCCCTTGTATGGAAGCCAGAAAGAGGATTTCCGCCTGGCGTTAAGTGCTGTAAACATGTGGGGCTGTTGATTTCCGTCGGGTGTGAAGCACTGTAAACATGTGGGGATGTTGATTTCCGCCTGGCCTTAAGTGCTGTAAACATGTGGGGCTGTTGATTTCCGCCTGGAGTTAAGTGCTGTAAACATGTGGGGCTGTTGATTCCCGTCGGGTGCGAAGCGCTGTAAACATGTGGGGCTGTTTTCCCATGGTTTCCTAGTTTACCCGCTGCTCAGCACAAAGGGGTTTGGAATTCATGCAGGGGTGCAGTACTTCACCAGCCATACAGTGCTGATACAATTGTAGGTTTGTTATGTTACTCTGCTTTTATACTAAATCAACACTGGAGTCGTTTCAAAGTGCCAAACCTTGTCCGTGGAGTATCGTGCCGCTACCTGGGGAATGCGGGTCTCAGCCTGCTGGGGGGGGGGTGCAAGAGGCAAATAAGAGAGATGGAATGAGGGGAAGGAGCTTTACATCACTGTGGATGTGAGTAATGCAGGAACATTGCAATTCCCGTGTTTATTCTATTTGATGGATAAGGCCACAAAATTTGCAGGAGCTCAAAACTTTTGGTCCGCAGTCGTTTTAACTGAATATTTTTGGATTGGTTAGAAGTGCTGACGATGGGACTAAAAACCAGACTCCCAGGGGTCTAGTATTTCTTTGACTGGCCAAGTTCATTCTTAAACAAGTATTGGCAACACCAACAGATTGGGATTTTGTGTAAGCATTGGAAATACATTTGGCAACAATTTCCATAGTGGTCTTAACTGGCCATCAATGGTAGCGGTTGCAAAATGGTGCGAGCACCTGTGAAACTAATAGCAGTGCCTGGCAAATACTTAATACTTATACACAATCCAAAATGGTTGCTTTGCCAATGCGTGTTTTTGACAGGACTTCAATGAAGGACACTCATAGTGCTTAGAAATTGAGTGGCTGAAGGCAGACCTGTTTAAGAGACATTTTCTAATATGAGTAGCACATTTAAAGCTCCAATGAATTCATTGGGCCTCATTAGGAGCTTGGCGGTAGCCGTGCCGGTAAAACTCGTGAAATTTCCAGCACCCAGCAATGGGGATGTACGATGCATTACGACCCCGGTGGACCCGGTCCGTCCCCATTGCCGGGTGCCGGTATTCATTACTCCCCATTCCCATTTGAGCCGCATAGGGATCAATGGGAATGGGAAGGTCAGATGCACCGGCACCATTCATGAATGGTGCCGGCGCATCCGACGAGTTGTGCTCGCGGGTGCCGCTCTACCCGCCAGGTCAGACCTGGTGGGCAGAAAGGCACCTGCGAGCACAACTCGTAGTTTGCCGGTCGGGTGCAAAGTTAATACCGGACCAGCAAACTTATAATGAGGCCCATTCAGACAACTGCTTTGAAAAAACACTTGGGATCATTACAAGTTTCCTGACCGGTAATCTACAAGTTTGGCAGTGGGGTGGCCTAATTTACCTCTAGCCAAGAGTTAAAGGTAAGTCAGGCACCCCACTGACCAAAAACAGATGTGATTACCGGCACCGGATAATATAGGCAATCCCAGCCATGATGTCCTATGGGACTCCATGAAATGGGGATAAACCTACCATTGATGCCACTTGTAATCTGTCGGTAATTTGGGCAGACCAAGTGGTAGAAACGATATTTGCGTTTGGTGATACCACCAAACTCGTAATGACCCCAGGCTGGCAGGAACTTAGAATGCAAAGTTTGCTGGTAAGGTTTTATTAAAGTGAGCTCAAAGAGTTCCCATGAAGAGGTGTTTTGGTGGGGAGGGGGAGGAACTGGGTGGGATTGACTATAGGAACTAGCATGGCTAGAGAACGTAAATTGGTGGGCAAATAACCAAACAACACTTACAAGCTTTGTGTCCCTTCTCATATGCCATTTCTCTATATCTGTACTCACATGCAAGAGTTTTGGCTTATAGGTGGCGCAACTGCCACCTTACAGCTCAAACTTAAAACTCATTAGCAGGCTTTTCCATTGACCCCTGGTCAGATGTCAGAGGCTGATATTTTGAATTTGATATATTATTTCAATTAACATTTTCAATTTCAGGTTCTAAGTTATGGCAACTAGAATGTATGACGCTTGTACAGGTTTCATTAGACAGCAATATTCAGCTTACGTGGAGGTTGTCACTGGAGGTTGTCGCTACATTTTTATGTTTCCCTATTTTTCTAGTCTCATTTGGTTTAAATATTTTATTTCACTTTCTGTAGTCTGGACCTGAACTCGGTTGTGTATGTGCCTATATAGTCTTCATATTATTGAGGGGTGCTTCTTCCCAGCTAACCTTTAGTGATGTTACTCTGCGCAACACTGCCTCGACGTTTCAAATATGGCAACCGTTGGGCTCCTCTCTCTCATTATCTCTCCCTTCCCTCGCCCTCATTATCTTGACTCCTCGGCAGAGACATTTTTATGGAAGGGCAAAAGGGGCACTTGCCCAGGGCCCCCAGTTTGAAGGGGGCCCCACAAGGCTAGATGATCTGAAGAAGTAAGATTCCATTGTTCACCAGTCTTAAATAGCACACGTTAGGATATTGTATGGGGTCCTGCTGAGGCTCTAAACCCATTGTCTTTCTGTTTTGGCAAGTGCATTCTGCCTTGATCAATTCATCATGTAATGCTTTCTGTGTTCACTGTGGTATACATAGTTTGTGTGTTGCATATGGCACAACTTCTGTAGCATTCTTTCCTTCCTGTGGAAAATATGCTGATCATGTGCAATAATAATAGGCAATGGTGAAATGCATATTGATAAATTGAGTGCCACAATGGTTCAGAAGTTAGCTCAGTGTCCGAAGCACCCATTGCAGAGATATGCGTTCATATGTAAAATTTGAATATCACATTCCAGCAAGGCTGGCTGAGCCTTTCCTATGTCTGAAGTTTAGAAACCTGCCTGCATATGTACTTGGTTTTGCAGAACAACATCTGCTATTATCAGCAATGTGCCTGTACCAGATAGGGGTTGCTATACAAACTAAAATATCATCCGTATGGTGAAGTTCTAGAAATTGGTTTGTTCAGATGGGGTGTTGTAAAACCTAGGCAATTACCTACAAAGATGGCTTAAACTGTTAGTCCAAGAGGTGAATAAGTATCCAAATTCAAGACTATGGAACAACAGCGTTCATGTTTGTATTCTGCATTTGCCAGCAGACGATTCAGTGATCCTGGTCAAACCATCTAATATATCTTACATTACTGTGCTGTCTTCTGTAAGGTTTGCCGTCATGCACGCTGCTGATATCGTTTAGCCCATTACTTGATCTTTCTTCTTATGTAGGCCATTTTGGTGGAAGGGTTGGTAGCCCGAAGAGAGCGGACCATATGTTGCAGGCCTCAGGCAAGCATATTTTAAGGTCTGCTTGTTTGACGCAAAAACGGTTTGCTTTTTGGTAAAAGTCAAAGGTTTTTATGCACGTTTATAAATAAAAATGTCAAAAGCCATTGTTTTGGAAGTATTTAAAGCTTTAAAATATAAAAGACAAACCCAGATTAAGGGGCGGTTTCATGGAATTTGTGCGCCGAAAAACAGGGATTTGTGAACCATTCTGCCTGCAAATCCCTGTTTAACAAATGGGGATTTGCGGGCAGAATGGCGCACAAATCCCCGTTTTTCGGCGCACAAATTCCATGAATCAGCCCCATAATGTGTTAAATCACATCGATTGGTATGCTGGTTCTTATATACTTCCCTAGATGATGGAGAGAATGAAGCTAGAATCATTCTCATTTTGCATAACACTGTTCTATAATATTTTGTTTAAAAATGGTCATGTTTGGTAATGTGCTTTGTGTACTTTTGAAGTCTTTTTTTTATAAAATGAGATTGTTTTATTTCATGGTAAGAACTGGAAAATAAAGTGTTCAAAAGCAGAAATTGAAGAGTTGGCACAAATCCCAGCTTCACCCCTTAACCAATGTGTGATCCTGGGCATCTCATTTAATCTTGTATTGCCTAACCTCTCAATATTGCCAGTCCCTAAACAGACCATCCAGTTTATAGTGATTTTGCGATCCCGCGAATGTCAATTTTTTTATTTATTTTTTTCAAATATTTTTTTAAACTCAAGGAACCAAGGGGCTCAACTCTTATTCTTGGACTCAAGAAATGAAATGCGCATGCACTTTTAATCACTTGCACAAAAAAAAAGAAAAGAAAAAAAAGAGCAGTCCGATCCACAAAGGAAATCTGAATGGAAGCTTTTTATATGCTCCCATTCAGATGTTCACCCCTTCGCGCAAATCAGGGGCATTTCTGCGCATTTAAAAGTGCATACCAAATTGACAAGCAAGATGCGCTTTTAAATGTGCAGAAATTGTAGGCCACTCTATGCGGCCACTTTAAATATGTGCACGAGGGGTGCCACTGCTTTACAGGGTCTTAAAATGACCCTACCGATTTATGCAATACTTAAAATAAAACATTTGTAAGTGTGACAGCTGCTGTCTCACTTGTATTTCTGTTCCCCAAATGGGGTAGGAATGTGTTTTTTTGGTTTGCATTTTACAGTGCCAGTTACGGTTACGGTGAAATGCACGGCGAGCCTGTTGACCATGGTCGGGAGAACGTTTCTAACACAAACGTATTCAAGGTGGCTGGCCAGCGCATCATTTGTGATACAGCTCTGCCCCATGGAAATGCGCAGGTCACCTTTGAGATTAAGGTGTCCTGCTCATTTCCAAAAATGGCTCATCTAAAAACAGCACATCTTCTGCTCTATTTTTAGATGCCCCATCTTTTTAGAACAAAATCTACAGTTTTCTACAAAAATTGAAAAATGGTCACAATATCTGAGAGAAAGGAGTGAGAAAGGAATGAGAGGGGAGTGATGGGTGAGCTGTGGCATGGTAGGCAAGAAAGAAAAGGGAGATCAGAGGGAGAGCAGTGGGTCAGAGGAGGAAGCAGTGGGCAAGAGAGCAGAGTGGAAGCAGTGGGGTGGTGGGCCAGAAATCAGAGAGAGCGGAGGTAGAGAAAGTGAAAGAAACGTGGGCTCAGGGGTAGTAGTGGGCTGCAGATTGGGAGAAAGGATGAGGGAAGAGTGTGGTAGAATGGGAGAAAGGATGAAAGATGCAGAAGTCGCATGCAAGAATGAAGGCCTGTATACTGCGGAAGGAATTGGGGAGCGTATGGTGTGAGTTGGGAGTATGATTTGTAGTTTGGCAGGGACTAGAAAGCGCAAATTGTGACTTGGCAGTGTGACAGAGCATGTGAGTAGTGTATGACTGAGCATGAGGTTCAAAAATACAAGTTGTGATGGGGAATTGGTGAGACGTGTGAGGTGTGTTGGGTGAGAGAGATGCGTGGGTGTTTGCAGGATTGGGGAACATTGAAGGGGAATATTTTCAGCATTACAACTGATAATGATTAATAACGTTAATATTATTAAATAGGCATTCACATTAAACCAAAAAACTTAGCCAAAACAAACACTGTTCTTCCAAGCCAGAGACATCTAGGACTCTTCCTATTTGATATAAAAGATACATATATTGAGACCCTGGCTCTCTTGTAGCCTTGCACACAGCCTCTTTCCTGCAATGTACCAATCTTGCACCCTCCAGTTAATAAAAATTGTGCTGCGAAAATGCTGCCATAAATAAAAGTTTGTGCCACATAATTTGCCATTTCATGCCGCAAAATCCTCGAGGGTCAGCCTAAACCTTTCAAAATTGTCAGCCCTTCCGAGTGATTTCCTTCTCATGGTATGATCTTCATAGAAGCCTTATTCATGGTTTTACTGTGTTAAATGTGGGCATATTTATATTGCACACCACAGGCATTTGTTCCTTTTATATCTAATGGCAACACTATTTGAAAACCATATCCCACTTCTAATCTCAGTCTGTCTAGATAGACACCTTGGTAGCTTCTAATCTGCCTTCACTATCCATGCTACGGTATATGTAGTGTTCTCCTTCCTTCCAATTGGTGATCTCTATCCATGCATAAGCACTTTTGCATTTTGTGAGGCAGCTAATGTGAGTTCTCTGTCTATTATGGGTTACATGTACCGTTTACATACGGTCCTGCATAATGCTACATCTACCTTCCTGGATGTTATTGATGAAAAGTATCCTGTATGTACTAGAACAGTAAGCACTTTGTACACTGCTAATGTTGGTCTACAAATGCTACTTGTTTATCATTCTGATTAGAGCAAGAATGAAGAGGGCAAGGGGACTTAAAGGGAGTAAAGATGCTTATTATGCTGCAAGACAGCATATCATCCTGTAGGTTGTGAGCGCAACGGGTGAGGTGTGGGGGCACAACCAGTATTCTTGATTCCTTAATTCCTTTGGTTGGTGGAGGGGGGCCCACAGATGTCCGTGCCCAGGGCCCCAAAAGTGCTAGGGATGGCCCTGCTCCTCGGATACCCCTCCCTTTCTTCCTTCCCCACTCCATTTATCTCTTTCTCTCTATTAATACTGCACACCTTTGTATCTCTCTCTCTCTCTCTCTTTATTTCTCTCTTCCTTCCTTCCTTTCCACTCCCTCCCACTCTCTTACCTCCTCCGGATACCCCTCCCTCTCTCCAGGCTTTTTCTCCTTCTCACGATGTATCACTGGATCCCCTTCTTTTCTTCCTCGCTCTCTACCTTTCCTCCCACTCCCACTCTGTCTCACTCTCTTGACTCCTCTGGATCCCTCTCCTTTCTCATCCACCTTTTCTCTTTCTCGACATGTATCACTGCACTCACGTGTTTCCAAGTCTCTCTCTCTCTCTCTTCCTCTTTCACTCCATCTCTCCACACCAGCCCTCCTCGCTCTCACTCTCTTGACTCTTTCGGAATCCCCCCATCTCATTTGCCTTTTCTCTTTCATACTGTGTCACTGCACTCCTTCCTTCCTTCCTTCCTTCCTTCCTTCCTTCCTTCCTTCCTTCCTTCCTTCCTTCCTTCCTTCCTTCCTTCCTTCCTTCCTTCCTTCCTTCCTTCCTTCCTTCCTTCCTTCCTTCCTTCCTTCCTTCCTTCCTTCCTTCCTTCCTTCCTTCCTTCCTTCCTTCCTTCCTTCCTTCCTTCCTTCCTTCCTTCCTTCCTTCCTTCCTTCCTTCCTTCCTTCCTTCCTTCCTTTCTTTCTTCTCTTTTCCCTGTATCAATGCATTCCCTAGTTTCTTTCTTACATCTTCTTCCTAACTCTCACTGTCCTCGTGCCGTTCCCTTCTCTGTGCTTCTCCCGTCTCTTTCTCGCTGTCTTTGTGTCTTCAGCTCTTCTCACACCCCCTCTCCTCCTCCTTCTGCACTGACCCGCTTCTCCCCTCTGCCCCCCTCCTTCCTTCTGTCTATATTTCACCCATAGCTCTTTGTCTCATTCGCCGCCTCTCTCTCTCTCTCTGCCCCTCCTCCTCCTCCCGCTGAAAATGCCAGGCAGACCAAGTGAAATGCCACTGAGCATGCAGAATAAGGGGGGAGCTGGCGATGATGGGGCGCCAGACTGATAAACTGACGCCTGTGTGCGAGAGCGAGATTCCTAAACTGCAATGTATCGTGTAGGGTCCTACATGATGTTTCCTAACTAGGTTGCTGTGTCCCACATGTCATGTAGGCGGGCAACAGCAACCCCGTATGTGCAAGGAGCATTTAGTTAAAGTCAGTGCTGGAAATGGGAATAATGTACTGGGCATCCCAGCAGTGGGGGTGAAGTTCGGTGGAGGGCGGAGTTTGGAAGGGAGCGGAGTGGCAGTTGATCTCCACCCTATCTCCCTATAGGGCAATCATGCCGTCGAGGTACCGTGCCCCATTTGCCCCTGCCCAACCTCTGCCCTGGCAGCATTGGACAGGCAGCCACACCTAATAATCCACAAATAATCCTTGGCTGTTGCATCTGAAGTAAAAGTATATCACTCGCTTGGACAGCATTGCCAAGCATACATGCCAAAAGAATAACAGCAATTGCAAATCTGTCCAGAGTACTAGCAGGGTGCTTACATTAAAATTAAATACATAAATTACAATTAAGGCACACTACTGCAGCAAGGGGAGTTAGTAGTTGCAGAGTATCATGGACAGGCAGCCAGCGGAGGGCTCAAACACCAAATGTCCACTGAAAAGCGGTGAATCACTCCTTGACAGCAGGGTACTAGTGTAGAGGACACCAGAGGAAACAATGCATCAAGGTGATGTGAAGGTTGCTGGATACTGCAAGAGGGCTGAGGGAGGGGGCGGCCTGAAGGCGCCAGCAAAAGCAGCCTTTAATGCAGGCGCTGAAAAACACGCATTCAGTGTTCCAAATTAAAGGAGGATGTTGGTGTGTCTTAAAAATGGTAACATGGGGCAGGTTCTCAGGGGCGTCCCTGAGGGGCTGGCCTCATTTAACTGAAAATTGAAATGTCCTGACGCTGTCCCTGAAAAGCTGAAAAGAATCTCTGGCTGCCTGAGTTAATGATTAGTTGCGTTAGAAGGAGGGCCTCAGAGAGGCCTTGCGCTTTAGAAGGCTTGTGGTTCTGCTGCCACGGTTGTATGGTGGCAAATCCCTTTCTGGAGCCTTACAGCCCCTGTGGGGATATGGATTATTTTGCTGTTTTATACCTTTTGTTTCTCCGGGTTTGCGTCTGTGTGCAAATGTCTGGGGATGGAGCTGCTGCACCAATAAGGGCCACTTTCCGTTTCTACACAATCCCTGCCTCACATATTCACACTTGAAATACTTTACAGCCTCCCATCTCACTCATCTTCCAACATCCCTCCTTCTAACATTCACCTTCTCTTGACCCACTCTTCCTCTATCTTTCCTGTTACTCCCTATACTTCGCCTCCCTCTCTCCATCCCTCAAATGCTGCATTTTGCTTCCCTTTGCTCCTTCACACACCCTCCCTCAGTCTCTCTCATCCCTTCTTCTCTCTCCACACATTACTCCCGGTCCCTCCATCATTCTTTCCTCCTTGCTCTCCCCTTCCCAAACCTAGTTACCCACATTCTTTCTCTCCCCGAACACCCGCTTCCGGCTCTACGCTCCACATTTCTATCTCTAGCCCACTTGCTGCCTCTTTCTGTCCATGTCTTCACCTACCTTACTCTCTCTTTTTCCCTTCTTCCCCTCCTTTTCTCCATGTCTCCCTCTCTTCCATTCCTCTCGGCCAGTCTCTTAGGCAGCTGTACCCTATGGTTTCACAAAGCGTTCCACAGCAAGTGCATTAACATGGCGAGCTATTTTTTGGGATTTTGAATCAGTCACTACCGTAACTGAAAAAATAAAATGAAAAAAAAATGTTTTCCAAAAAAAAAAATCTTTTTGAATTCACTCTGTATTCATAGAGAAATTATTTCTATAACAGAAATAATGTATTTAATAAGGCAGAGTGACTACAAAAAGAAACTTTCTTCTTGAGGTCCGAGGGCTCCGCCCTCCCCATGGCATGGAAGACCCTAGGCTGGAGGCCTCCATGTCATGGGCTGGGGGAGCCCTATGACTTAAAAGAAATCGTTAATGATTTCCGTTACGGTTCGGCCCTTAACGGAAAAAAAATCTTTATGAAGTCAGAGCGACTTCAAAAAGAAACAATGGGCCTCATTACGGGTTTGGCGGTAACCGTGCCAGTGCTACCGGCAGGTTTCCACCAGACCCATAATGATTTACCGGTGCCTGAATTCCCGGTAACACCAGGGGATTACAACCCCGGCGGTCCGGGAAGTCAGGCGCCAACAAATGGTAAGTTCCCCACTTTCATAGAATCCTAATGGACTCTATGGGAATGGGGACCATGGAAGCACTGGCACTGTTAATAACGGTGCTAGTGCTTCCATGAAAACTCTGCGGGTGGGTGCCATTCTGCCCGGCAGGTCTGACCTGCCGGGCAGGGGGCGGCAACTGCCTGCAGAGCTATAATATGCCGGTCCGGAAACAATGGTGTTGGTAAGCGTACTGGCACCGTTGTTTCCGGACCGGCATAGTTGTAATGAGGCCCAATTTCTTTTTGAAGTATTAGGGCTCCCCTCAACCCTATTGTGTGTGCGTGTGTGAGTGTACAGTGAAAGGGTGCACACTTAAATGTCTAGGTGGCTGCCTGTGTGAGTGTATGGTGAAAGGGTGCACACTTTAATGTACGGGTGACTGCCTGGGAGTGCCTGAATGGTGAAAGGGTGCACACATAAATGTATAGGTGGCTTCCTGTGTGAGTGTATGGTGAAAGGGTGCACACTTAAATGTATGGGTGGGTGCCTGGGTGTGTGTGCCTGTATGGTGAAAGGGTGCACACCTAAATGTAGGGGTGGCTGCCTAGGTGTACCAGTATGGTGAAAGGTGCACACTTAAATGTATGGATGGCTGTGTGGATGTGCCTGTATGGTGAAAGAATGCACACTTAAATGTATGGATGGCTGGGTGGGCGCGTGTGTATATGGCGAATGGTGTGTGTGCTTGCGTTCAAAGGTGCTACAAAACCTACATTTTGGGAGGGCTAACCCTTCAAAAGTTGGGAGAGCTGCTAACTTCATGGGCGGTGGAGGAGGGGCAAACTTATTTGTTTGGGAGCATCTAATTTCTTTACACATTTTAATGAGACTATACAAGTGCAACTTCAATGTTACAAGAAGTTAACTCTCTCCTTTAAGGTTGAAAGCACCCACTTATGGACTGCTGTGAGAATGAGTGGTCTCCTGTTCCCTCTCTACCCTTCCAGTCACTCCCCTGGCATGCAAGTATTAAACCCACATCACAATTTCAATTGCCTAAAAAGTTTGGCATTTGAATGTAGGTACTAACAGTGAAATGCTTTATGTTAGTAATTGCTGGGCTCTTGTTAACAGCGAAACCCAGGTGCCATTTAAGATCTGTGTCTTGTTCTGTCTGGCAACTGCTGTGAAGGTCAGCCAGGTCGAGTCAACATGGCCCACAATTTCAGGGGTGGAGAGTGCTGAATTCCAGTCAACTCAATGGTGTTGCACCAATACTTGTGTTTAATGCCTTGATTACTCATTACTCCTAGCCCTATTCTTCCTCGTCCCAGTGTGTATGAGGCAGTACTTGTGTAGAAAGCGCTCTGCCTTATACACAAGTAGTGGGATGAGGTAGAGGTACATGGAGGTAATGCCTGACTTAGCTACCTGTAATCTTCATTACTTCTAGTCCCACTCTTCCTCATCCCAGTACTTACCTATGAGGCAAAGAGCCTCATACGTAAACTCTGGGACAAGGAAGAGGGACGTGGAGGTAATTCTGGGCCAAGGAGCTGATTTTGGAGGTTGGAGAAGGGGTGGGAGGGAGAGGGGGCCAGTGGGGGGCAGGATTGTTCAACAAATCATAATGGCAGTCCATGTCCAGGCTAAGCAGGCATGATGTGTGGTATTAGTGGCTAGAGAGGCATTTTGGTGCAACCAGTCTAGTCATTCCTCAGTTTGGTATGACTTTTTCTTTTAACTGGGCATTTCTGATAAACCAGTCCTGGCTAGACTGCCATTTGGTTGCTGCCAATCTAGCCATTTCTTTCTGCGGCATTGTATATTTTCTGGGCATCTGTGATCAAATGATATGATATGTCATTTATAATGCGCCTGTACACAAGTGTTTCTAGGCGTGACAAGACAAGGGAGGGAAGATAGAGGCAGGACAAGACAAACGATCTTACTAGGCCTTGTGTCATTCAGATTGTGCAAGTGTGGGAACGAGAAGTTCAAGGGGAAAGGGAGGGGGAAGTGCAAGGGAGAGGGGAGGGAAAAACAGGGCAGCAATGCTCGGAGTAAGTGCAGCCAGGGCAGCACGGCTCTGGGTAGTGCAAGGAGAACAAGGGACTGTAGAGTTACTATTACAGCCCCTACGTGTGTGGTAGGCCTAGAGGCAGTGCAAGGGTGACTGATCAAGAAAGAGTCTGGACTCAGTGAGGCTCTGAGGGTAGCCAAGCAAACAGATGGTACAGCAGACATGTGGGTCAGGTAGGCCAGCAGCGGGGGGAGAGAGAGAAAGCAGAGGAGAAGAGGAAAGTTTTGAGCTGCTTCTGGAACTTCAGGTGGTCCGGCTCAAGTTTGAGAGGGGCAGAGAGGCTATTCCAGAGGGAGGCACCTGCAGAGGAGAGAGATCTACCCCCCACCCTCTGCCTGGAGAAGCATCTAAACCATAAAGAGTTGTAGGTAGCTGAGCAAAGGGCTCAAGAAGGAATATATTTTGGAAGAGAGCGTTGGTTGTAGTGCCGGCCCCAGGCCCAGAAAGCCTTGTGGACAATGCAAAAGGTCTTAAACTTGATCCTTGCAGCAACTGGGAGCCAGTGGAGAGATTTCAGGGCTGGAGAGATACGATCCCTGGGCTTAGGCCAAGGATAAATCATGCAGTCCTATTCTGGATTAGTTGTAGAGGGTGGAGAGGAAGGCAGATTGAGAAAGAGGCTGTTGCAGTAGTCCAGCCTAGAGAGAACCAGGGCTCTGGAGACAGTGAGTTTCTTGGGGAAAGTGAGAAAGGGAAGAGTCCCTTTGAGGAGGAGCAGCTGGTAGTGGGACTTCTTGGCGATGTCAGAGATGTGAGGAGAAAAAGCGAGAGTGGAGTCAAAGATGACACCAAGGTTGTTTGCCTCACAGGAAGGCGAAGGAAGAGGGCCCAAGGCGGGCAGCCAGAGTGAGAGAGGGAAAGCAGGGGTAGGAGTCGAAATGAGAAGGATCTCCATCTTACTGACATTAAGGCAGAGATTGTTGGAGGCACACCAATCCTGAATCACGGATAGACAGTCAGGAATGAGCGAGAGAGGAGAGGAGTCTGAGGGAGCCTGAAGGA
The DNA here is from genome assembly GCF_040938575.1 of Ambystoma mexicanum. NCBI lineage: Eukaryota > Metazoa > Chordata > Amphibia > Caudata > Ambystomatidae > Ambystoma > Ambystoma mexicanum. The sequence continues at coordinate 515,160,051 of NC_090921.1, read as the reverse complement.
AAGCAGAGTGTCATCCACATAACACAGAAAGTTAGAGGAGAAGGTAAAGATCAGGTGGGCCAAAGGGGCCAAGTAGAGGTTGAAAAACCAGGGTGAAAGGATGGAGCAAAGAGAAAGGGACCAAGTTGGACCTGGGAGGGGCTGTCCAAGAGGTATGAGGTCAGCCACTCAAGGGCTTGATCCATGATGCCCAGGTTCTCATGGAGTCGATTGAGCAGGATTGATCAGTATGGCTTGGTTGACCGTGTCGAGAACAGAGGAAAGATCAAGGAGGATGAGGACAGAAGGAATGCTGGAATCAAAGTAAGAGAGCAGATCTTCACAGGTGTTCAGGAGAGCAGTTTCTGTGCCTCTGGCTACTCTAAAGCCAGACTGTAGGTCATGGAGACAACCAACAGATTCTGTGTGGAGATTAAAATGGGAGATGGCCAGCTTTGCAAAAGTTTGCCCAGGAAAGGAGTGATGGAGATTGGGCGATATTTTGCAGGGCAGGCAGGATCTGCAGATGGCTTCTTGAGGAGTGGGTGCATAAGGGAGTGCGTAAGGGCAGAGGGGAACGTTCCAGTGGCGAAAGACTGATTACAGAAATTGGCCAAACCTAGAGCGAGGGTGTCAATATGGTCCTGGATGGTTCTGGAGGAGCAGGGGAGCACCTGTTTGGGTGACACTTTCATAGATCAGACTTGTCTAGAAACCTCGACAGGTGTTGTCAGAGAGAAAGAGGAGAAAGGAGGAAGAGAGGTAGAGATGGCCAAAGGGGGGCCAAGAGAGGAAGAGGGAGAGGAAGAGGAGATGGAGGACAGGATGTCTTGAGGTTTAGCAGAGAAGTGAGATGACAGAGCCATACATAGGGCTTGGGTGGGAACAGGAGAGGTAAAGACTGCAACAGGATTGACAAGTTCCTCGCAGAATTTAAAGAGTTTGGCTGTGTTGTAAGAGGCCACGGGCTTGAATGTGTGTTCTCCTCTTGATGAGTGTTATTGCTTCGACTGGCATTTTGGTGCAAACAGTCTAGGTATGTCTAAATGTGGCCTGGCATGCTTTACTGTAACGATATTACATGTCTACACTGGTCTACATTGTGCAGCCAGTTGGACATGTTTTCATTGTGGCATGGCATTTATAGTAGCAAAACATTAATGTTCCTGTGCACTGTTGGTGACTTGCATCTATTGGATTGGTCTTACCCTACAAAATAATTGCAAACACTCTGGCTTTTTAGCCAATTTTTCTCTGAAAGTGTGCTGTATATCACATTAAAACACACACACAGATATATATATATATATATGTATATGTATATATATATGTTTTTTTGGCTCATACAAACCTTTAAAAAACAAAAAACAAAAATAAAATAAAATCACAACTTTACAAGAAATCACTCAAGATCAGTGTGTATGATCACTGCACTTGTCTGTTGAGGCATAACCATGCCCTAGAATTGCCAACACATATTTATATCTTACTCCTAGTGCAGTGTGCAGCACATCCCTTCAGCAGCACGTTTGTGCGTATTGTGCAAGAGGGGATAATCTATGCTGGACCGGAGTGTGGCGCAACGTGCGATTTCTTGCCGAGTTGGAGGGGGCCCCTCAGCATGACTCGTAGGGGGGCCCCCACATTTTGTGTTACGCCACTGGAATCAGTGGCCTGTGGTTTAAAACAGCCATGGTAACGTGACCCGGAAGAGGGTGGGGACTGACTCACCGCTTAGAAGAGATGAAGACACAGAGACAGCAGCAAAATCATGGGGGTGGGAAGGATCAGGAGAAGAGTGAACGCAGCAAAGAAAAAAGGAGGGTTTACAGGTGAGATGGATGAAAAAAGGATTCAGAAAGAAAGAGAAAGTCAGGGAAGAAACAATGGAAATAATGTGAAATGCACAATTTCAAAGAAAGAAAAAATAAATAAATTGAAGCAATGAAGTAAGAAAAAGCCAATGGAGAACAATGACCACAGCGTGTACGCTGTCCCCAGAATGAAGACTGAGCTGATGATGAGGCAGTGATTCCACTTTGAAGTGAGCAGCACTTCCTAATTTTGCAAGATGTGCGCTTACACTTCAGCAAGCCAGAGGCAGCAGGAGCCCTGCAGGAGCCAGAAGCCCTGTCTCGCCCAGTGAGTGGGTTGACACATCGCGAGCCCTTTGCTATGCTCAGAGGGACAGAGAATCCCTCGTTAAAGCACAGCTGTGTGTTGTGGCCCAGCAGCTGCCCGTCTGGCCCCTTTGATCTCTTCCGCCTCTACTCCTTGTGAGGACAGTTTCCAGCCTGGGGAGGGCTTTAAATTCCTGGCCGTGCCAGAGAAGATCTCTTCTTTGAGCAGCTAGGGTGATCCTAGCTAAGGATGGAATCACGCTGCAGAGGCTAGCCATAAACATTACCTGCTGACTGTAGGAGCCAGGGTGGGTGCGACAGGAACTCAAGAACTGCAGTGGCCTGGGCTTCCCTTCATACAGGGGTATGGGAGTTAAAAGACTGCTCCTGGTATTAAAGGCTACCAGAAGTGGGTTTTGACCCGGAAGTGACTTAGTTCACTTTTTGGGATAAACTGTCTGAAATTAATATGTGGGCCATAGTAGGGGCCAGCCCCACCATGCACTGGCCGACAGAGCACTCCAACTCTGCCATGCCCAGCTGCAACAACACACAGCTGTGCTTTAACGAGAGATCTCTGTCCCTAGGAGCGAACCTAAGGGCTCGTGATCTACTCTGCTCTGTGCGCTCTAACAGTGAAAGCTCACAGAGCAGATTACATCACTGAGCCCTTAGCTTGGCTCAGAGGGACAGAGACTCTTGCGTTAATAATAACGAGGTAGTCTCTGCCCCTCACAGAGGCAATCCGGGTCCGAGATCCGTGGAGACATATTTTGCCTGATCTCGGACCTGGCAAAATCTGACTCAATGACCAGTGCCGGTTAAAGCATGCAGAACTAGATCGAGGTATGCCGTGTGTGGGAGGCGCTGGAGATACAACAATAGTGGTTGGAAAGTGCACAAATAGCAGTCCAAGATATAGTAATCAAAAAACACAGGGCTGCTACAAACTCGAGGGACAAGTTGTTACCTCGAAACTACTGGGATTTAAAATGATGGACAAAGGAAAGGGTGTCACATCTGTCTCGTTGCGCAACCCAAAAAGTTTATGGTGAAATATGGAACAGATCTGTTCCATATTTCACCATAAACCTTTTCAAAACCATTTAGGCTGATGACCATGATTTCCAGCTTGACTCGTACTATTGTATCTAAGAACTGATATAGATCTCTTACAATTGTATCTGCCTTATTTCCAGTTTGGGTTGCGCAACGAGACAGAGGTGACACCCTTTCCTTTGTTCATCTGGTTAAAGCATAGCTCACAGTATTTAGAGTATAGTGTTTTGCCTAAACATACTGTCATTCAAATCCCTGCATTTATTAGTGCTTTGGGTGACAGCATATGAAAGAAACTGTCATATCCCGAGGCAGATAAGCTTCTGCGCCCTGCTGGCCGCAGCCAACAGGGTGCACCTAAAAAGGAACTTTGCCCAACATGCCACACCAAAAACACCTGGCACTGAAAGGGCTGTGCCTAAAGAGGGAGTACCGCTGCAAGTGTCTATGTATCAAAAGAGGGAGGTTCGGTTGAGAGCGGGAGAAACAGATGTAAAACCTTCATGACATTCTGCTTCTATGGGTTTGGTAGTGGCACTTGGGAATATATTACCTGAAGGGGAGTGCACACAATACAATAAGTTAAAGTGTTTTAGGTCTGGGTTTGCAGCTGATTTCTGTGTGTGTGATAGGGCTCTAGAGGAGAGCTTACCTTTAGCACCATTAAGGTTGATGCAGCAACTAATAAACCTGCATAGCTGTATCTGAGGGATTTGTTTGTGTAGTATATAGTGATAGGAGATTTAAGAGATTTAAGAGATTTTATTCGTTTACTTAGAGAGAAGAAGAGGTAGACAAATGAGGGGTACATATAGATTGGGTAGTTCTGTGGCTTCCATGCAGGTGAGAAAGGGCGGTTTGATCAAGGACGTCATTTCACCAAAATGCCAGGGGTAGCAGAAGTGACATCACACAGCCCTTGACCTCTGATGACATATCATTAGACCCCACCCCCAAGTGACATCACGGGAAGTGTTGGCACACAACCTTTCACCCCTTGACAAAAGTGGCATCACATAGCATTGTTCCTCATTACACTAAGAAAAATATGATATACATTTCATACAAGAATGGATCCCTATCTCTAACACTCTTGATGGCCTTGCCCCTGTCATGAGGATCTGCTTGAAGCCCAAATCCAAGTGCAACTCTTGGTATGACTCTCACCTTGTCACCCTTAAACGCAAGTGCAGGGTGGCTGAGAAGAGGTGGAGGGCATCATGTGCACCCCCTGACAAACTGGCTTGCCGCCTGCTCCAAAGGCAATACAGACTCTTTGTCCACACCAAGAAGAGAGCCCACAATCAAGCCTGCATCTCTGCAGCATCTTACAACTTGGCTGAATTCTTCCAAATGTGCAAGGAGCGGGCCAACCCTGGAGAAGTCTCTACCTCTCCTGTTCCCTCCCAGACCCTCTGCACGGCCTTGGCTTTTCATTTCATCACTAAAACTTAGGGCATCTTGTCAACCCTCTCTTCTTCTACCTCCTGCTCCTCCTCCTCCACTCCTGGCCCCCTTATGGCAGTCTCTCCTCCTTTCTCTTCCTTTCACTTGTTCAACCAGACAATGTTTCTAGACAAGTCTGATCGAAAATAGAAAGTCTCGGCAAAGAAGGTTCTCCCTTGTTCATCCAGAACCATCAAGGACCACATCAATACCGTTTCTCCAGCCTTGGGCGATTTCTGCAATCACTCCTTTGCCACTGGAACCTTCCCCTCACCCATTAAGCACTCTCTTGTGCACCCCCTTCTAAAGAAGCCTGCTGCCGATCCTTCCTCTCCGGCTAACTATCACCCGATTTCCATCACTCCTTTCCTGGGCAAACTTTCGGAAAAGCTGGCCATCTACCAGCTTAATCTTCACATTGCTGAATCTGTTAGTTGTCTCCACAAGCAACAGTCTGGCCACAGTCTGGCTTCAGAGCTGCCAGGAGCACGGAAACTGCTCTCCTGATCACCCATGAAGACCTACTCTCCAACCTTGATTCTAACCTTCCTCTGTCCTCATTCTCCTTGATCTTTCTTGATATGGTCAACTATGCTAACAATCGTCTCCATGATAACCTGGGTATAGCTGATCAGGCCTGGCCTCCTTTCTCACTGACCGACCCTTTCAGGTCCAACTTCGGTCTTTCCTCTCTTCCATCTGTCTCTCTCCTTGTGGTGTTCCCCTGGGGTTTAACCTTTCTCTCTGGCTTTTCAACCAATACCTGGAACCTCTTGCACACTGTATCGCCACTTTCTGCTCCAACTTTCGGTGTTATGCAGATGACACCCAGCTCTCTTTCTGGCTCCCCTCAGCCACCTCTTCTCCTTCTCTCATACCAGACTGTCTGGCTGCAATTCAGGAATGGTATGCTGCCAATGAGCTCTGCCATAATCCCCGTAAAACTGAGATTCTCCTCCTCGGAACGCCACTCCTTCCTTTCCTCTCTCTCTCTGGCCGCCCACTGTGGGCTCTCTTCCTGCTCCTACCTGTGAGGCTAAGAACCTTGGGGTCATTTTTGACTCTACCCTCTCCTTCTGATGTCTCTAAGAAGTAGAAACTATCAGCTGCACCTCTTCAGAGGTATTCTCCCTTTCCTCACCTTCCCCCAGAAGCTCACTGTCTCCAGAGCTCTGGTTATCTCTAGGCTAGACTACTGCAACAGCCTCTTTCTAAATCTTCCTGCCTCTACTCTCCGACCTCTACAAATTATACAGAGCAGGACTGCTAGACTTGTCCTTGGCCTCAAGCCCAGTGATCGCATCTCTCCAGCTCTGAAATCTCTTCACTGGCTCCTCGTGGCAGCACGGATCAAGTTCAAGACCCTTTGCATCGTCCACAAGGCTTTCTGGGGCTTTTGACCGCACTACCTCCATCTCTCCCTTCCTAAACATCTCCATTCTCGAGCTCTCCGCTCATCCACCTCCAAGTCTATGAGGGTCAGTCGCTCTTCCAAGCAGAGGGTTGGGGACAAATTTCTCTCTTCGGCTGGGGCCTCCCTCAGGAACAAACCTCCTTGCCTCTCTCAAACTTGAGCAGAATCAGCTCCGGTTCTGGAAGCAACTCAAGACCTTCCTTTTCGCTTCCAATTTCTCTCTTCCTCTCCCCTGCTGATGTCCCGACTGCTCCACGAACTGGTCACCTGGGTACCCTCTGAACTTGGGCCCAGGCTCCTGCATGTCCAGTTGCCCTTCGCACTACCTCATGCTTCCCCCAGCAGTTTTGGTCTGTATCTGCAACCCTACAGTCCCCTCGCTCTGCACTTTTGAGCCACCCGCTGGCTGTACTTATTGAGTTACCTGCACTTAGCCACCCGATGACTGCACTTAGTTACCTGCACTTCACCGCCCCCCTCTCCCTCGGCACATCTCCCCTTCCTCTTCCCTGCACTTGCGCAAGCTAACTGACACAAGGCCCAGTAAGATTGTTGTTTTGTCCTCCCTCTGTTTCCCCCTCCATGTCTTATAGCGCCTAGAAACACTTATGTACAGGCGCGTTATGAATGGCATATCATATGATATCACCATATGTAGCGTTAATATCAGTGGCTATAGGCACATATTACCGAATTACTGTGAATGTAAGCAGACGTCCAACACAAAAACCTGGACTATTGTACATCACTCGGGCTAAACTGTAAACAAACAGCGCTTCTCAAAGAGGCCTAAACCCCAAAGCGCAGACATCCAGTGACTGCCAAGTGTCTGGCCACAGACTGGAAACAGCAACTGACCAACACAGGTACAACCAGATAAACAATGGTCTGGAAAGTTGCCCAGAGCTATACCAGTGATTCTGAATGATTTAAAAACTTCCCGCCATCACCTTTCTGTTTTGCTTATTTGGTATGTTGTTTTTGTTAGATGGGAGCTAGAAGGGAAAGATGTGTTGCAGGTCACAGTAATTGCTGTGTTTTTATGTAAACAGCAGCAGCAGCTCCATGACATCACCCCTAGAAAAGCCTGCTGGTCCTACAGACCCATGCTACTCTTAACTGATGGCGCCCAATGAGGCTGAAACATGTCTGCTTGTGGTCTTGTGCAGAAGGGATGTGACCTAGCATTTCAGGATGGACTGCCCCTTTTGGGGTGGAGCCAAGCCTGATTTGCATATGGTCTTTCCCCTCATGTAGTGGCTGGGCAGGCAGAAAAACAGTGGTCTGGAGAGTTGCCCAGAGCTGTGCCAGTGGTTATGAATGATGTGTAACCTTCCAGCTATCACTTTCCTGTTTTGCTTATTTGGTAAGTAACCCACATATCTCACTTTGTGTCTATCTTCAGTGTGCCTGTGATGCAGTTCTGGCAGATCTGGGTCAGGTCACACAGTGCTCAGGCAGGATTGGTGGCAGAAGCCACTGGGGCACAACCCCTCTCATCACAGGCCCAGTGTCTAACTGGATGTGCAAAGCATACAGAGAGAAACACTGATGAGATTTGCGTTCAAGCTCTGCTGTCACTGAGTACTGCAGGCTGCTCTCACCTATTCCCTGCTAGCGAGACCTAGCCCCCATACTCTTTCTTCTTGCTACAGTACTGGGTATGAGCTGCACAGACAGCCCTGCCTCTGAACCCAACCATTCAGGCATTCTTCACTAATGGACTAGCAACCGATTAGTGATTTCCTGCATCCCCGCTATTTCTCCAGGTAACGAGATTGAGATTCCAGGTGAAAAAAACGGTGGCACAGTTAGCTGCATTTACAACCGCCTTTTTCAGGTGCAACACAGGTATCTGCTCTTGGTACTGCCTCTTTGTCCAGTGGGCCAGGGGTCGCAAGGACAGGTCTAAGGGGTTGCAGAGGGGGAGCCAGGAGTAGCAGCTGCTACCCCAATTAAACCCCAAATGACATCCCTGGGTTTGATTTACTTTTTTGTTAGTATTCACCCTTCTGGTTTCGTTGCATCTGACCTGGACTTGTTTGTTTTTCAGTAGTCTTAGCTGTCAATGTGTGCGTTGGTTCCAGGTGTGTTCATAACATTTTCGAGAGTGCCATCCATTGACGTCGTATTTCTGCAGGCAGGGTGTGATTGGTGGTGATGGAAGTTTTGGTGTTGGTCTCATGCTGGTTCTCATTGACAAGCTTTCTGTGATCATTCCGACCTGCTTTTAGTTGAATAGTCAAGCTTTAAGTTATTTCTCTGAAGGGCAGGTGGTCTTTTGTGCACAGGCGTGTGGGCTTTGAATCCCAGGGATTGTTTGCAAGGAATAGGAAGATCATCCAGTCAATCTCTGGGAGAAACTTGGTATAATTACGAGTCCTTCGTTGCTGTATTAAAATCGTCTCCATGGAAGGCAGTGTGTGAATTTCCTTGTGATGGATTCCAGGTCTGTGTACTGCTATAAGATAACGGGCCATAAGATAACGGGCCAATAGGTTTGACATGTTGCCATGACATCACCTTTTGATGTCTGTGGGATGTTGTCCCACTCTGTAAAATGTCTTTCCCCTAACATAATGGTCAAACTACAGTTTGGATATAGTTTTGGATAATATGGGGGATGTGCAGGCACACTTTTTTTTCAGCAAGCATGAATGGGTTAGGGTTGTTTAGAGGAGCCTATATAGGTAACATAGGTTGTTTGATTCTGGGGGCTCACTGTTAGGCTGATAATGGTACTTTCTGTTTTTCATTTAATCTAATATGCCTGCTTGCCAACCCACCAACCCTTCTCCATCACTTAGTTTAGAGGTCATGACCTGGAATGCCTGAGGCCTGAACAACCCGAGGACGTTGAACCAGGTTACAGCCTATGTAAATAGTCAACATAACATGTTCTCCTTCTGCAAGACACTCCTGCCCTTTCTCCCCTTTGCATTACACCTTTCACATCTGTAAAAGCTAGGGTACCTACAAATTAGTCTCATCCCATGCACCCAGCATCCAACTTTGGAGGAGTTGAAATACAAATCCACACTAATCTGTGGTTTAAACTTCATAAAGTGATACATGATTATGCAGGCCATTCCTTGATGGTGGTTGGGAAATTTCAGAGCGCCAAAATACTCCCAGTGAACATTTATTTCCTTAAGTATTATGCCTCTGAGGTTTTTAATATGTTGGGGTGAAACTACACCTGATCTTGGTGCAAGGCATTGTATGGTGAGCTGGTTGACCCTTGGCTCGACACTTGGTAGATCCTACTCCCTCTCATCATCCTAGGCATCAGAATAACTTGAAATAAATCAATTGATTGTGTGCTGCTCTGATTTAGAGCTGTCAAACACAGAGTTTGCCGTAAGACCTATGCGGTCTAAAAGGGAGATGTTTATATGCGGTCCAACAGGGAGATGCTTGAACACAGCAGAGCTATGACTCAATACAAAAGTGCTGAGGTTCCAGGAAAACACAATTCAGTGAAAGGACTATTAAAAAATGTATTGAAGATTGGACCATAGTTTGGAGTCCAGGATCCCTGGGCACCAACAGTTTGTGATCAAGGTTGTATCTCACTACATGATTCATACAAATCCATTCACAGTTCAGATGTGATTCACACTAAGCCACTCACAGGTCCTAGGTTTCCAATGGCCCAGTATCTTTCTGGCATGGTCTGTGGGAAAGGTTATCCCTGCAGGGCTTGGTAGCTTGGTGCCCAGATGACAGTTGATTTCTTCCCCAACTGTCACAGGTGTATTTTCATGCTGCAATGATTACTGTCACGACTGCATCCAAGGGTGGGGGGGGGATGGAGCCTACCCCAGGCTCTGAGTCTATTGAACCCAACACGGCTCAGGTTTCTCAGAAGATCACCATAGATTTAGATTTCAAAAATTGCCCAGGCCCAATTCTCCTGAATCTGGGTATCTAACCCCAATAGTAGCCAGAATCTGCGACTGCACACCCAAAATGTGGTGGACATTGAGCAACCAGAGCCAACATTGAGACAGTTTGTCTTCCTCAGTCACGGTATGATTTCTTCTCTCCGCCTCTACAGTCGACTCTTTCTCTCTCCACCTCTACAGTGGTATTTCATCTTTCTTTTGTCCTTTCGCAAAATAACAACTGCCTCATTACTCTTCTGCTTTCCTCTTCATTCCTCTTGCTTTTTCCTTTCTACAGCTCCAGCCTATGTCTGTCACTCTCTCCTTTCTCCTCCTCCTTCCTCTGGATATTTCCCTCATCCGACTCTTTTTGGCACTCTTTCGTTTCTTCCACCTTCCCATCTCAGCAATTCACTCTGTCAACCTCCTTCCAAATTCATACGCATTGGTCTTGTCTCCTCACCTTCCTGGTGCCATAATTGTTTATTTAATGTGTGTGCAAAAAATGCAGTACTTGGGGAGAATAGTGCCTGAACATTTAACAAACGAACAACTCATGCATGTTTCCGAGCATAAAAGATGATTTGTGTGAGGAGCTTCCATTAGACTGATAATTTAGATACTAAACATTCATGATCTTTTTGCCAATGTTTAGAGTTAGGTGCGATTTGCAAAACTGTTGTACATTACAACTGGACTTATCTAGTTTGATCCTCAACTCAGAATCCAGTCCCTGGTCTCACAAGCGCAATGCGCAGCATTCAGGTAACCTAACCGACAATGATTTTTCTCTCATCACCACTAAAAGAATAATGACTCATAACACACCATTGGGAAGCCTGTTTGCTGGTCTGCAACCTTGGCACAGGGAATAAGGTACAGCGCGCCCGTGTGAAGTGCCCTGTGAAAGTGGCCTGTTATGCCTGTGGGACTCTTGGTGCCGTTTTCGACAATTCCAGTGACTGTACCTTTAACATCTTCAAGACTTTGACCCGCCCATTGCAATCGTAAATCTTGAAAAAGGGACGCGCATGCGCCCGTGTGAAGTGCCCTGTGATGCCTGTTAGGCTGTGGGCTGGTGAATGGTGAATGGTGAATGGTGAATGGTGAAAGGAGACGGTTCTATTTCGTATACATATAAGCAATGCACTAAAGTACATGTGAGGTGGTTGCAGTGAAATCGATGAGAGGTTTGTCTATTTTCTTATTTTCATTATCGCTTCTGATGGTATAAAAGTCACTTTCTCGGCAAGGAGTGCGTAGCAATAATTATTTGTATGACGAAATCAAAAACCGTAATTCCTGCTAAATCTGCTAAATTTGTCATGAAAAGAAGGATATTGCATCCGACAATTGTGAGAAAGGATACGAATATTTTGTCAGTGGGACCTAAAACGAGACGCATGAGTATGGCGCATGCTACGGCGCTGCCGATACCAGCGTCCTCTGAAATGGACGAAGATCTCTTGGAATGTGCGCAGCTCTCACTGCAAAGTAAAAATATTGACAGAAATGATTGTAGAAATATTGAGTACGCCGTACTCGAGTCCTCACAGTCATTATATGGTGAAGATTGTATTATGGAGCTCCCGGGAAATGCAAATGAAAGTGAAAGAGTGAATTGTCACAATCATTTATGGATACTGATCTCAATGATGTGTTTAACACAGCATCTTGATCAGATAGAGCGCAATATTGGCTCTGGCAAATGAAGCCCGATTATGGAACAGAGATGTGAAATGGTATCAGAGCGACTGGCTTCTCCGTGTTCACCGCCGCGGCCCGGATCTTCTCTCTGTGACTCGATCCTGAGCGGGGAAGAGCCTAGACGAGCTCCCTCTCCCCGCGTCCTGTCTGTCGGGGCTCCGTGACACCCCGGTGCTGCGGCGACGCCACGCGCTTCTTGACTGCTGCGGGCGCCGGTCGGCGACCGTTCTACTCGCTGTTGTGTGCGGATGCACGGCGCTCGTCTCTCTCTTGCCGGGGAACCTGCCGCTCCTCAACCCATCCTCGTCGCCATTGTGGTGTCCCTTGCTGGGGTTGGGGGCCGACACGGAGCTGTGCTGCAAACGTGTACCTTTATTCGTGCTCCAACATGAACTGCCTAACCCCGCCCCTCCCGCGTCACTTCCCTTCTCTTCCCGCCCGGGTCCCTCCCGCCCCCGTTGTCCAGGATACGTCAACATGACACAATCTTGTTCCTGTCTTGACTGCAATGCCTGATATATGCTGTAAAACCTGGCAACGTATGTCGGACGGAAATAAAAGAGCAGACATCAAGCAAAGTAAACGAGTAGATGAGGTTTATAATGTGGAGATAAATGAGGCTCCAGGTACACCAAGGGCACGGAATGAACAAGAAGGTGTGGTGAATAGTGGTGAAACTATAGAGATTGCCAGTGGTAATAAGACAGAGGTGGAAGTAATGGAAGGGGACTGCAAATTTACAGTAAACATATATTTTTTTTAAATAAAAAAGATAAGGCGCAAAAATGCACAGGCGCAAAAAGCATTGAATACCTCATCTCGTAAATTTCTAAGGGACCCTAACATTAGGGCTGTAGCGAAATCACCACTGCCAAATAATGATGTCATTGTTATAAATGAAGTAACAAGTAAAGACCTGGAGAAAGAGCTGGTAGGGGATGTTAGTTCCAAATCCACGCAATGTGGATATTCTGAAGGGCCAAATAGACTTTCTGATGCTTTGAAGAACAAGGAGATGTCAGGCAGGATTGATAAAAACCTGAAATCAGTCACACTTGGGATGCAAGACATCTTTGAAATATTTAAGATCCCAGTCAATACGATGCATATAAATACCCCAGTATTAGAAGCTCCAGTAAAAGTGATAAATGGGTCATGCTGGAGTGCTACTACACAAGTAGCTTTAAAGAAGTTTAATGACGCATGCACTGCAGATCCTCAAGGGTCTGGTGATGGTATAAAGGCAGTGAAGAGTGTGACGATTAATAGGAAGGCTACTATGATGGAGGGTGTAGATTACCCGGATGGAATTAGTGGAGGAATATAAATACATATGCGGGTTGCCCCACACGACGGTGATAAACCCTCCTACCAAGTGGGGATATACTCAAAATTTAATCAAAAAGAAGGGACATATTTATTTAACACAACATGTTTGCCCTCAGCAATCTGCAACCCGATCACACAGTCTATCTAACCAAATGCAAGTTATGTCATGTACAATAAATGTCATGTATCCAGTATTAAAATATCATATTTAATTCATTTGCTAAACAGCACAAATATCAAAAAACATTCACTAAAAACATTCATTACATCACATACAAAATATACAATGTTATAAAAGTGGTAATTATTCCACACATATTCAAATTATACACACATTTAAACATTCTAGACAGTAGCTAATTCAATTGTTCTTATTTCCTACTGTGTATCACAACTTAGCCCAACTTATATAAGTTTCTGTCCTGGATGTTTATTATTAACTGGACATTCTTCAGGGGCGACAAATTGACTTGTGCTTCTTGTAGACTTGTCTCTATGGTTCCAATTTCTAGAGCTGAGGATACATACAATATAAAAACAATTATTACCTTGGCATAATAGGTTTTTTTACTTCACCCAGCCAGTCCTAATCACCATTAGGATACATCAAGTATATATACTATAAGATACTAGTGCTTAAAACTTGTAATCTCTTTCATGTAGTACAAGTTTATTTAGACAATCACAATTTTGTCCTTCACTATACACAGTGTTTGGGAGGGATATAAAGCCTATCACAACACATTCTTTGTTGTACTCATCAAATCATAATGGCAATTAATGAATGATCAAATCAGAGAGTACACACATCTATTCTAGGACTGGCTGGGTGAAGTAAAAAAACCTATTATGCCAAGGTAATAATTGTTTTTATATTGTATGTATCCTCAGCTCTAGAAATTGGAACCATAGAGACAAGTCTACAAGAAGCACAAGTCAATTTGTCGCCCCTGAAGAATGTCCAGTTAATAATAAACATCCAGGACAGAAACTTATATAAGTTGGGCTAAGTTGTGATACACAGTAGGAAATAAGAACAATTGAATTAGCTACTGTCTAGAATGTTTAAATGTGTGTATAATTTGAATATGTGTGGAATAATTACCACTTTTATAACATTGTATATTTTGTATGTGATGTAATGAATGTTTTTAGTGAATGTTTTTTGATATTTGTGCTGTTTAGCAAATGAATTAAATATGATATTTTAATACTGGATACATGACATTTATTGTACATGACATAACTTGCATTTGGTTAGATAGACTGTGTGATCGGGTTGCAGATTGCTGAGGGCAAACATGTTGTGTTAAATAAATATGTCCCTTCTTTTTGATTAAATTTTAATTATTAGTGGAGGAATAACACAGGAGAAAGGTATGCAAGGAAGGAGTGTAAGTATGCCTAATGATAATCATGATCTATTGAAAGTGTCAACTCCAAAGGGAACAGAAGGAATGGGTACAGAAGCTGGTTTAGAAAGTATAACAAATAAGTTGGTAAGTGGAAACAAAGATGAGAAAAGTCAGGATAATATGACAGAGCTGTCAATACATAAGACTGTAGAAGAGATATTGAGAAAGAAAAATTCGGACCTCAGTGAAAAAAGTGGAAATCGAAGCTTGAATAACGTGGAGTGTGAGGGAGAGGTTTGGAAGTTACATTGCAGGCATGCAACAATATTGGGGGAGTACCTAGTGGTCTAAGTAGGGGGAGTGGGATTGGTGAAGGGTGGGGATGGGAAGTGTGGGAAGAAAAAGGGAAGCAAAACAGTCTCCATGATGACCAGCAAGGATACTTAAGGAAAGCCATCTTCACGCAAGAGCATAGCTTGATCATGCAGTATATATTTGATGAGGATCGACCACGATCCCTAAATAGATCATGCATTTAAAATATATTCGCAGAGATTCCTGAACTTAATCTAATCTCTTCCGCAGATATAAAACTTGTGGACTTTATACATGCATATAGATTTGATTATGTGCGTCTGGTGATACCATCACCCATTGTGAGTGCCTTGCTTCTGAAAGAAGCAGGAACGCTATAGAAAAGAGGATTTGATATATTTATCTATCAGCACAGAACAATGAAAGAGGGGCAGGACTCATACCAGACCGATAACCGAAATATACAGTCTTATTCCAGGGAGGAAGTAATTGACAAGCAAATACCGGATATGGGAATGATTAAAGATTTGTATGAATGGCGCGATCTTGCACTTTCTCTGAAAGATTCGATAGCCCAACTGAAAGTACTCGGACAACTTCTTTAGCGAGAGGGAATGTTACAGAATTGCATCATGGAATACAAGGGGTTGGTCGCACCTTGTATCAAACAAGAACCTATGTGAGAGTATGGCAAACTATGACATAATCCTACTGCAGGAGACGTGGGTCACAGGATCCATATTATGGGATGGGTATGAGATAATGTCTACTAAAGCTATATTGGGTACCAAGGGCCGCCCCAAAGGAGGTCTTGCAGTAGCAATAAGAAAAGATAAATTCCTGAAAATTGAATTAAAAGCACAAGTAGGTGACTCCATCATGGTGGTAACACTTGATGTACATACTGAAGAAGGAACATCGTATGTAATGATAATAAACATATATTGGAATGCTCTAGTCTATACAAAGAACTGGAAGGTGCAATGACTAATTTGGACATAATAATAGGAGGTTGGTTGGATACCAGAGCAGGTGGTATAATTATACTGGCTGGTGATCTAAATGCGGAATGTAATATGCAGGGGAGTGACACGACATGTGTAATGGATAGAGTGTGAGAATGCAAGGTAAAGGATAAAAGTAAAAAGAAGAAAGGAATACTTTGGGTGGTATTTGCGGAAAGTTGGGGGCTGGATATTATGTATCTGCATCCATTATTGATTATATGTTCAGGAGTACTGAGGCCTATTTAAGTATGGGTAATTTGGAAGTGATATACATGGATTCAAGTGATCATGTTATCGTGTGCACTGCCATGGTTGAAGAAAAGAAAAGATAATATATCAAATACTTATTGTATGAATGTCGATATTAATGTGAAAGGGACGAGAATTAAATGGAATCAAAGAAAAACTAAGAAATTCAAAACTATGAAGTTATTTGAATATGAGGCTAAGAATTATGAGAGTAAAATAATGACATATGCTGTTGAGAAATGTGATGGTTATGTGGATAAAGTAATAGGGGAAGTCTGCATGAAAGGAAATATGTTAGAAAAATGTCTTGTAACCATAAGCATAAATTTGACACAGAAACTAGGCAGCGTAAAGCAAGGATGAAGAAAGAAATTCGAGAGATAAAGAAATTAGAGATGAATGTGGATATATACAGAATGAAAGCCAAACAATGTAGGCAGAAGTACAGGAATTGGTTAAAGTGTCATCAGGTGTTTATTCAACAAAAGGATGCAGAACATTTGTTTCAAGCTATGAGGAGTACGACCTCTAGATCCTTTTGGGCTCTCATTAATAGTACGGAGAAAACGCAACTGCAGTTGTCATTGAATCCAATTGCTGCTGCTGCCTGGAAGGTGTATTTTTGAAAACTTATATAGTCAATCCACTTCAGCGGCTATGGTTTGGGACAAGATACCCCATAACAAATGGGAACTAGATGTATCCATTAACAGCATAATGAGATATATAGTAAAATCAAAAGCTTCTAATACCCCAGGCCCAAACACTTCATCGTTTATGATACTGAAACACAACAAGGAACTATGGGCTAGAATCCTGCATGTATTGTTTAACGATGTCTTGGTTAAAGAGATATTGCCTAAATCTTGGCTGTTGTCATACGTATTGCCAATATTTAAGAAGGGAAATAGATTATGTCCAACAAATTATGGCCGATTTCTTTAATGAATGTAGAAGCCAAGATTTTCTCCACCATAGTGTTGAATAGACCACTGAAATGGATAGATGACAATAACATACTGGATATAAGACAGATTGGTTTTAGGAAGGTTATAAGTACTGATGCAGGAGGAATGTTAGTGATGCAGCTGCAAGGATCTGCAAGGGTCAGGGGGCAAGGAGAGTTATATGCTGCATCAATGGACCTATTAGCAGCCTTTGATAGGGTTGGTAGACCTACCCTATGGTGAAGGTTGATTGAGTTGGGAATTGACAGTGATCTATTGGAGATATTGGATAATCTATACTCTGATACAAGGATAAGCGTGAGGCTTGATAACGAAGGAAAAATGTCTAAGGACATTGCAGTGTGTAATGGACTAAAACAGGGATGCGCTTTGTCTGCAATTTTATTTAATTTGTATGTATCTTCAGCTGGAACACATTTGAATGGGAAAGGATTGTTTTCTCTGAAATTGGGAAGAATGTCTATGCAGTGGTGTGCCTATGTGGATGAATTCCTGCTGTTCGATATGACAAAAAGTAGGACTGCAACATTTGATTGGTGCATTTGAATTATATATCAAGAAACTGAAACTAAAAATAAATGCTGCGAAAACAGTGATTATAAATCTAGGGAGAAGTAATAAGATAACAGATGGGTATATGTGGTATTGTGACGGTAGTACAAACAAATCCCAAAAAAACTGAAATATTTTGGCTTTGTTTTCACTAATGTCCCTTCGAACACTTTTATCAAACATTGTCTGAAACAAAAGACCACAGATTATGCAAAACAGCTGAAAATAATAGAAAGGAAATATGGGAAGTACTCGTTATATGCTTGTCTGGAATTCTATAGTAAAAAAATAATTCCACGACTGAGTTATGGTTTTGAGTTTGTACCGGAATCTTTAGCACCATATCTAAAGGTGATAGAAGGTATGATTTGGAGGAATGTACGTTTTTTTCTCTCTAAGTGTCTACCTTTTGAATCAAAACGTTATGAACTTGGTTTATCTTCACTGGAAAGTCATATGATATGGAAAAAGGCGGCATTACTACGGAAATGTCAGATAAGTGGAAAGAATTTGCTATATAGTAAGATGGCAGATGAGGAAACTGGATACTTTGTAAGGGAGCTTAAAGAGTTTGTTGAAAGATCAATGCACAGTTTGAATCTGTCATTAAAAACTTTGATAGAGAATCCCAGGAAAGTAAACATTTTGATAAAAGCTTTAGACTGGGTTAGCAATGATGCCACTCTGCTAAATTCAAACCTATATATGCATTCTGTTTCATTTTGGAAATGGTCTCCACAAGCTGAACCATACATTTTAAAATATCCCTCACAAATGATCAGAAACTGTGCAATGAGATTTCGGACCAATGTTTTGAATACACAGAAAATCAGAAATATACGGTATCCTAACGCAGAGGAGTATAAATACTGCAGAAATTGTCTTGTACAAGGTGAAAAGGAAACTTTGTTTCATCTAATAGTGAAATGTCCAAAATTGTTGTCCAAAAGAATTTTATATTTTGAACAATTTGTTAAAGACACATCTCGAGTGAACAGTGAATTGTTTTGGCATGAAATATTACATGGTAAATCTATGATAATGAAAATAAGAACAATTGCTTTTCTTAAAAATGTCTGTGAACTAGAATAGGCGAAGAATTAATAAGGGCTTAGGCTTTTTCAGAATATGATCTGCATTTGTATTTAGGAAGGCTGCTTTTAAGTTTTAAGTAAAATATAAATAGTAAATGAAATTTTAGAATAATGTTTTATTTGTTTTTGAATGTAGAAGGTTTACAAAGAATGATTTTAGATCAAGTATAGAAAGAAAGTGTATTATGGAATTGTAATTGTATTTTGTTAATTTGTAGTTCTGTACTGAAATTTTGAAAAGGTTTAAATAAACCAAAACAAATAAAGAATAATAATAAAAAGAAAACAGCACCTGCATACTATTGGCATTGCTGTAAATGGCATGATGATGCTCACAGAGAACTATTGGCTGGGATGTTACATTGGAAAACACCTTTTGTTAGAACTTCTGTGCTCTAGTATTACAACTATCTATGACCTCTTTGTCGACGGATTTTTCATAACCCTTCACATGCTTAAGCAACAGGAGAATGTCATCTCACTCACTACATTGTTGCACTTGAGACTGTGCAATACACTTAAAGGCAAGTTAATCATTGTTGTGAATCCCCTCGAAGTCTCAACGCTATTACACCTGACACCACCCCTAATACACCCACACCTGGTCTCCAACATGCATATTATAGCTCTCTGGAGTGCCAACTTCTCTCGGTGATGGTGGAGTGCTATTGAGAAGAGCAATTGAGACATCTTGTCTAGGCTGAGATCTAGTCTGTAGCCTGTAGTCAAATGAAAGAAGCCACTTGATTACAAATCCAAATTATCTGCTCTTAGTTCATGCGTCAGGTACATTGAACTCCCTGGAAGCCATGTAACATATTTCCTGATTAATCCGACACATGGACCAGGTGTAACATGACAGACACTTGTTTCTGCCATATGGCATGGGAATGCCCACATATTGGGTTTCTTGGTCTAAAATACGGAATACGGCAATCACATCACTGAATGTGAAGTTCCTCTGCTTCCCTCAGTCTGACCCGTGGGTTTGTTCAAAATGAATCTAATCCTTTCAGAAGATGTTTCTGTACTACCTCTTTAAATTCTAGAAGGAAGACAGCCATGACCCGACTCCAAACCCCCCAGCCAGCATGTTCACAAGTCTATGGTTTAAAGAAATAAATAGGTTACTCTCCATAAAAGGTTCAAATCTAGGAATGTTGGTAATGCCAACATTACGGTTTAGTGTATTATTAAACACTGAACATTACAAAAAAATTACAGCCAATGTTGCTGAAAATGTAACTGTGTTCATATGTTAATAGTATTTTGTGTTTAGTTTTTATGCTAAAGCTGTATTGGTGTTTGTATGTACTTTGTATGTGACTGTTAGTTGTTTGATGCGAAATATGGCTTGAAGATATTAGCGAAACTTTGGGCCTCATTACAGGGATGGCGGTAAGGATTTACCGGTACCGGTAAAATACCGGTACCGGTAAATCCTTACCGCCTTACTACGAGGTCCCTTTGGGGGTTGGGGGATTTAACTCCTGCTTTTTGCAGGCATTAAAAACCAACCCGCAAAGGGACCCAGGGAGCTAATTACGGTACCGCAATTTGCGGTACCGCAATTAGCGCCTTCCCCATTCCCATTATGCCCTATGGGGCAAAAATGGGAATGGGGAAGGGCAATGGTGGAAGGGGGAATTACCACCCTGCCAACCTTGGAATGGGGCGGTAATTCCCCTTTCCGCCATGGATTCTCCGCCATCCGTGTAATGAGGCCCTATATGTTACTGTGGGGGGGTAGTTATTTTAGTAATATTGTATGTATGATTACATTTCTTTTAAGATGTGATTACGTTTGTATGTTTTGTGGTCATTTAATATAAGGTGTGTATAATTCCTTTTTATTTAAATGGTTAATTTGTGGTGTTGTTCGAAGGCATTGTCTGTGTATGTGTGTTGATTTGTTGTTGGTTCACGTTGTAAAGATATAAATAGGTGCTGATGGTACTTTTTGACTTGTAATCTGTGATGTTGATTCAAGGTTCCAGCAATGTTGATTTTATGTTGGTTTTATTTTATGTTTAGTGTTTAATAATATACTAAATCTAACCATTGACATTCCCAATTTTTACCTTGTTATAGATTGTAACCATAACTTTTTTTAACCACTGATATTGTGTTTTTTTTTATCATAGGTTTGTATAGTGTGCTTGTGAATTATGGGATAATAAGCGGTAGATAGAAACTCTTAATGTAGATTGCCCACACTTGGTTCGATGCTAGGTCTTTTTCAAGGTATACTATCCATGTGGGTCCATGTTATGTGAAGAGAAAACAACAAAGAAGGGAAAAACAGGTGTTGGGAGGGAGAGGAGAGAAAACAAATAAAAATTATTAGTTAGTAGAAATTAGTCAGCTGATATCAAGTATACATCAGAAGTAGCATGAACGTCAAGCCTGGACTCAATTGGCGTTTTGTTCACTTCTTACCTTATTGCAATCGATTAGCTGTATACAAATCTGTAGTGTAATCTATTATGTCAGTGCATGCTCCCTCATTTGATAATTGGAGGTTCTGTGAATAAGTAACATGCGTCTTAGATGACGATTCCTTGTTACTAGTGTCTGGTCAAACACATATTAATTATAAAATCGGTTTAGAGCCATACATTTGGTGTATATTATGTTGCGGTTATGAATCCCTTTTGATGGGTCCCAATGTGTTTATAATTTTGCTCATCACTTCTATTAAGAAAAAATCTAACTAAGCATAATTTGTGGTAGAATAGTGAGATTCGGAATGGGCTGTGTATGATTACTATCTAGCCGTATTGTAATGATATTTAACATACTTGTTATGTTGCAAAAACTTAACAAAATATATTTGGGATGAGCTCCATCCCAGAATCGGTTATTGCAAATATTTTTAGTATGATGTTGGTTTTGCGTCGTTAGAAGAGCATTGGGTGAAGAGGGTATGTATTGATGAGTTTTATCGTTGGTTGTCATTATTTTTTAGAATGTTAATTGAAGTGGGTAGGTTTTGAGGTGAATGTATTATGTTTTTGGGTTGTGGGTA
This sequence comes from Ambystoma mexicanum, assembly GCF_040938575.1. Taxonomy (NCBI): domain Eukaryota; kingdom Metazoa; phylum Chordata; class Amphibia; order Caudata; family Ambystomatidae; genus Ambystoma; species Ambystoma mexicanum. Next base: position 515,138,542 of record NC_090921.1, on the reverse strand, counting down.
TAGTGAAGTGGGCGGAAGTAGGCAGTGAAGCGGGTGGGCAGTATGAAGGGGATCTGTGAGGGAGTGTTCCTACACATTATCATGGCAAAGGATTACTACAAACATGTATGTAAAAATATACCACAGTACAACATCACCAGTAAAAACACATGCTCTCCAGGGTCGTCATTTGAGGGGGTTCAGGGGTAGCAGCCATATCACAATATTGCCTCAACCAATGCATTTGTATGGTTAATTTGGTTAAATATTGCAGAACAAATATACTGCAGCAAACTTATTTGATAAAAAGACTGGATACCATAGTGGTTGGTAATTAGTCAGGAGTTGAGAAGGACTATTTATTGATGGCATAAATGAAGGGTCTAAAATGTCATTAAAGGATAGTCCTGAAGAAGTGACTTCACTTATTACCTATTGCATCACAGCCTGCCTCTACTGCAGCATGCACATGATTGCTAGTCAGGCTAGGCATGATAGCTGCTTATGTTAATTTGTTAATTTGTTATTTATTTATTTTATTTTTTAAAATAAAAAAACAATTAACAAATGATCACACTCACATTGGAAGACATTTTCCCCACGTTCACCATATGTGTCTTTTCACACCTCGTTCTCTTTTTTGGACAACAATCTTCTCTGCGTCAGCTGCCTTGTTCTTAATTTTCAAGCAATAGTTTCTTTTAATTGTTAAAAACATTGAATGTCATTGCTATGTAGTTTTACGACAGAGCTAGATCTCTTTTTTCCCTATCGTCACACCACAAAACATTTAATCAAGTCACAATGATCCTCCAGATTGATAATAAGAGTAACATATTGAGCTTCATTTATAATTACTTCCTCAGTTTTCTTTGATCTCTAGTTTTTGGTATTTTTTCCTGACTTGTGATAATCTGCGTTTTGACTTGTGAGAGGATTCTTTCATATCCCCTGACTTTCTGTCTGCATTGATCATAATATGCGCTATCTGGACGTTCCATCGAAAATTAATTCATCTAATTCATTTCCCAGAATTTTATTCATTGAAAATACTTTCCATCGAAATGCATTTTCATTTAAAAAAATTCGATGGATTCCGATGGATTAATGGTTTAGGGTTAAGGTTAGGACAAGGGTTAGAATTAGGGTTGGGGCAAGGGTTAGGGTCAGGGTTGGGTTAGGGTTTGGATTAGGATTAGGGTTGGGTTAGGCTTAGGGGGTCCCCTTGGGCGTTGGGAGGGTTGGGGGGACCCCCCATTAAATAATACACTCTAAAACGTTACATGAAGCTGGCCAGCGCCGAAATACTTTGAAGTTTTCAGCACTGGACAGCTCCATGTAATGTCTTAACGTGTAAAATAAATGCATGGAATGCTATCTTTTACATTTAAAAGTCCATATCCATTGAAACTTGTCCATTCCTATATTCGATGGATAGGTTTCGATGGATATGTAATTTTACATGTAAAATATAGCAATTTGAAGCATTTATATTCAATGCATTTCCTTTGATGGATTTCCTTTTCGATTAAATGTTTTTGTTTAAAAGACCATAAATCTAATATGCGGGGAAGATACATTTATTGTATCATTTAAACCACTCGACAAGACCGGAATATCCAATTACCGACATCTTTTAGCTTGCTGATTTCTGGCATTGATGAATATTCTGGTCTATCTGACCGGTATGTTTACTCACACTGCTACTACCCTTAATATCTCGAGTAATATCATATAGATTAATTAGTAACACAGGATGAGCCTTAATTCCCTCTGCCCTGTTATTTTAGCTTAACAAGTGGTCTCAGAACCAAGTGTAGAGTGCCAATGAGGGCGGTGCCAGAGTGGGAAATGTACATGGCGTACAGAGCCCGGGCTCAAAGGGTTGTTTAATAATGGAGACTGTGTTACCAAACAACCGTCTGTTGCTAGATTTGTTTCAAGCTCAGGCATCAAGGAAGGCACGTTGATTGAATTACCCTGTAGGTCAATCACCAACTTTTGCAAACTTAGTGAAGTGCAAGGAAACAAGTTGCTAGGAATGGAATTATTATTTGTAAAATCTGTGAATTTCTGATCACCATTATAAGGATGATAATTGCTCGTAAGTAAAGGAATAATGATACTTTTGGGAGATACAACATCATTTTATTTGCAAAAGAATTATAAGCATGCATTTAAGATCAGATTACCTAACAGCACAAGGTTCATCATAAACGAGCCATTATCATCATTGTAAACACTACACAGGGTGGAGTCTATAACTAACTCAGCAGCCCGAACGGTTTTAGTACACACGTTGTAACCAAACAGTGAATGGGTTCTCAAGTCTCCCATCACCCTGTAAGAGTTTTCACATACTGGGAATAAATCTGCACCCATGGGTCCATTGAGGAGTAACCCAAATAATAGAGAGGAGGCCCTCCATCAGAAAATGGAATCACATAAAAATAAATTCAGCTACTTGTGTGTGAAATTGAGTGAATATGCAAATGTGTCTATCCACTTGAACTGTGGCACTTAGAGTGGCACTTCACAAGGCACTTTTTATCCATGCGTTGCGTTCCAGTACATTTTCGAAGACACTGCCCCTGTAACCATGTAAAGCAAGGAAGCTCTTTTCGGGGTCCTAAAACCATTCTGCACTGACTGCTCCACTTAGCGTGGCTCTGTAGGCGTGCTTCGTGCTCCAATGTGCTTCTGAAGACGCTGCTCTCATAATCACGGAGTGTCAAGTCAGCTCCTATAAGGGTCCAAAACAACGGCGACCAGGGACTGCTCTGAAATCACAGTTAGTGGGGCACTTAGCGCAAGCTTCATCCTCCAAGGCATTTTTGAAGACGCTGCCTCCAAAATCATGTTGCATCAAGTCAGATCCTTTCAAGATCCAAAAGTGTGGAGCAGTGACTGCTCCGACTGCACCACTTAGCATGGTACTTTGCCCGCACTTTGCACTTCAATGTGATTTGGAAGACGTACTCCCATCCCATAATCATGTAATATCAAGTCAGATCCTTTCAGGATCCAAAACACAGTTGACCATCGGCAGCACAGACTGCACCGCCGAGCATGACTTCACACTGCAATGTGATTTTGAGGGTACTGCCCCCATATTCATTTAGCATCAAGACAGCTCCCCTTAGAGTCCAAAACACAGTTGACCAGCGGCTGCGCTGACTGCACCGCTTAGCAAGACAAGTTGCACGCGCGTCAGGCTGCAATGGGATTTTGAAGACACTGCCCCCATAATCATGTAGCATCAAGTCAGCTCCTTTCAAAGTCCAAAACACCCTTGATCAGTGACTGCACCACTGCACCACTTCGCGCAGCACATTGCCTTTGGGAAGCTTTAAGAGAAAGTGCTACAGACTATCAGACGCCACGCTGTGAGAACTCTATTTTTCATGTTTTGTACCCATACAGACACTAGGAAATAAAGCGCTTTCCAATAACGCTAATATGTAACCCGAGAGATGTTTTTGCTGCTTCCCATAACTCAATGAAGTGCTGTAATGGAGTCCTTTCCCAGAATGTGGTGTTCTTTTATTGACTAAATCTTCAAGTTGAATGCATCTTCACGTAGTGTTTCATTCTGGGTTTTATTTGCTTCAAATGCATTCTTTGTGGAACCTCTTGATAATTCCACCTGTTCTTATTTGGATGCATTTTTAAGGTGAGGGTAACTGCAATGAGGACAACCTACTAAATCTGAGCATGAGAGCATTTAATAGGTTTACTAATTATGATCAAACAAGTTCGAAGCAAACAGATCTGAACCTGCAGAAGCGCTCCTTGCTCCAGGAGGTTCCACGAAGAACGCAGGAATGGAAGGAAATGAACGGGAGAATGAAACACTACGTGACAAGTTTATTGAACTGGAACATTGAGCGAAAAAAAAAGATCAACATTCTGGGCAATGACTACATTTTAATGAAATGAATGCACAGGGACTACTCTGAGTCACATGAAACAAGAAGCCTCTCTCTATGCAGGACACAATTCAGATAGTACCTTAGCTTGGTCCAGACACATCAATACAGAAGCGTGCATTAGTGATTCCCAGTCTATGCGCGACAATACAGGAGCATGCACTAGTGATGCCAAGTCTATGCTCGACAATACAGGAGCATGCACTGGTGATTCCAATGCGGAAATACAGGAGCATGCACTAGTGATTCCAATGCGGCAATACAGGAGCATGCACTAGTGATTCCAATGCGGCAATACAGGAGCATGCACTAGTGATGCCAATGCGGCAATACAGGAGCATGCACTAGTGATTCCAAGTCTATGCGGGACAATACAGGAGCATGCACTAGTGATGCTAAGTCTATGCTCGACAATACAGGAGCATGCACTAGTGATGCCAATGCGGCAATACAGGAGCATGCACTAGTGATTCCAATGCTGCAATACAGGAACATGCACTAGTGATTCCAATGCGGCAATACAGGAACATGCACTAGTGATTCCCAGTCTATGCGGGACAATACAGGAGCATGCACTAGTGATGCCAAGTCTATGCTCGACAATACAGGAGCATGCACTGGTGATTCCAATGCGGAAATACAGGAGCATGCACTAGTGATTCCAATGCGGCAATACGGGAGCATGCACTAGTGATTCCAATGCGGCAGTACAGGAGCATGCACTAGTGATGCCAATGCGGCAATACAGGAGCATGCACTAGTGATTCCAAGTCTATGCGGGACAATACAGGAGCATGCACTAGTGATGCTAAGTCTATGCTCGACAATACAGGAGCATGCACTAGTGATGCCAATGCAGCAATAAAGGAGCATGCAGTAGTGATTCCATTGCGGCAATACAGGAGCATGCACTAGTGATTCCAATGCTGCAATACAGGAACATGCACTAGTGATTCCAATGCGGCAATACAGGAACATGCTCTAGTGATGCCAAGTCTATGCTTGTCAATACAGGAGCATGCACTAGTGATGCCAATGCGGCAATACAGGAGCATGCACTAGTGATGCCAATGCAACAATACAGGAACATGCACTAGTGATTCCAAGTCTATGCGGGACAATACAGGAGCATGCACTAGTTTATTTTAAAACGTTTTTATTGGCATTTCTCAAAGTCACAGTAAATCAATAGCATACATTTTGCCATTATTATGCTGCATGACTCAGGTTTAAGAACAACAAAAAAACAAACAAAAAAACCACACCAAACAATAGTCAACATGATCTGTCTTCACATAAATATCCATTATTTCGATTAATCCCAGTCTGATGGAGGGGCAGGGGTGGTCGGGATGGGGAATTCTACATAGTGAGGCCGCTAGGTGACCGTTCTTCCTTTTTACTCAAGTTCCTAGACGTTATCATCATATTAGGTAGGGTTGCACCTTCAAGGGGGCTTGTCATCTGAGGGATGAAACATGTCCCAGACCAGTACCTTCCATGCTTCAAACGTTACACTTACTTCCTCCTCTGATCAGGAGACTCCCGCACCCCATGCTTTAGTCTCTGCCTCTGCCCAGCATTCCAGTTCGTTATACTATATTGCATATTGTGGGCCCCAAGTCCGTTTCCACGCCATCGCAATGGCTCTGTTGGCCAGTATACATGCCATGTCCATGAACTTCACTATGTGCTTGACCTTTGCTATTCTATGGTATGAAGAGGCATTCTTTGCGGGACCATTCATACCGTACTATAGTAATCCTTCTACAAGCTTGCTCTATTTTGGCCCAGAAGCTTTGGACCTTTGCGCATCCCCAGAACATGTGCATCATTCCCGCCCCTTCCGATCCACATCAAGGTCACTAGGGTTGTGCTTGTTTGTTGAACCCAGCCACCCTATGTGGGGTCATGTAGGTGCGGTATAAGACATTCAGTTGTACTAGTTGGAATCTGGCATTTCTGGACACCTCCCATGGGAACGCTATTGCTCTCTCCCACTCCTTCTCTGCAAGCTCAATTACTAGGTCCGCCTCCCACCTTGCCTTTAACACAGTACCCCGGGGGGTTGGGTCTGTCCACCAATTGGCCGAACAGTCTAGACACCGGCTTCCATCCATCGCCCAAGTTATGCATAAGTGTTGCCAGGGGGTTCGCTGTTGGTTCTTCTGGCCATTTTTCCCAACTCCCTCTTGCTGTGTGTCTGGCCCTTTGGTACCACAAGAATTGCCCTTTTGGCAACCCTTCTTTAGCAAGCAGTGAGTCAAATTCCCTGAAGACTGCCTCTTCATGTAGGTCCCCCCATGTGTATATGTCCCATCTCTCCCAGTGTCTAACTGTGCTAGGTCAGTTCTTACTTTGCATACATCAGCGGCTATTGGGGTTTCCAGGTGGATCAGTGACTTTACTTCTTCTCCATATCCATCTTCCAAGTGGTACTATCATGGGGACAGTCCCCAAGCAACTCAGCATGACCCACAGCAGTTTCTTCCGGCCTACAGGGGCCACTAAGTGTAGTAATAGCTCAGTTTCAATTGTGGGGTCCATCGGGCGACAAAGCTAAATTGCGCCGCTAAGTAATATTTTTCTAGGTCTGGGAGCTGTATTCCCCCTTCCCTATGGGGTAGGGTCAGGGTTTTCAAGGATAGCTTATGCCTCGCAGGGCCCCATAAGAATTCCCAAATCAATTCTTACAGTAAGCGGAAGAAGGAGGCCTTGATATAGTGGCATACGTTTTGGAAGAAGTATAAAAATCTCGGGAGGATGATCATTTTAACAATTGATGCCCTTCCCATCATTGACAGTGGTAGTTTGGACCAGAACCTCATGGATGCCCACAGTCCTTTTACCACCGCTCCAGTGTTGCTCTCATGCATCAAGTCTGGCGTATGTTTTATATTGACTCCTAGGTACCTGAATGAATCCAGTTGCCACCGGATGCCCACATCTGGCAATTCCCTGATGCTCTTACCACTCGTACCCACCAGCAGGAATATGCAGGACTTCTGTCTGCTGAAGCATATTCCTGAGACTTTTGTATAATTATCTAGTACTTCGAACATTACCGGCACGTTTAGATGCAGGTCTTTCAAGTATAGAAGGACATCATCCGCATACAATGAAATTATGTGTTATGTACCACCCACTGAATCCCTGCATTGAATTATTTTTTTCCTGAAGTAGCTTGCAATTGGCTCAAGTTCCAGTACATACAGCATGGGAGATAATGGCCATCCGTGCCTGGTGCCTCTGCGTATGTCCCAGGCCGATGACAAGACCCTCCCCGTTTTCACCCTGGCCTCTATCCATCTAATGAACCTTTCTCCAAACCCAAATTCCCATAGCACCGCCAAGAGCCACTCCCAATGTATGGAATCGAATGCTTTAATAGCATCCAATGATGCTAGTGCTAAGGGCCCTTTCTATTTTGCCGTATGCGCCATGACATGTCGGAGTCTACGAAGTTGTGTTGCGACCTTGTACAAAGCTGTTTGATCGCCATGCACCAGTCCTCCCACCACCTTAGACAGCTGTTTGGCCAGTATGGTGGTCAATATTTTCACGTCATAGTTTAGCATCCCTAGTGGGCGGTACGAGTTGCATGCATCTTTAGGCTTTCTCGGTTTGGGTATTGGAACCACCAACGTCTCCCTCATACTGTTTGGCAATAGCCCAACTTCATACGCCTCTTTGAACATGCAGCAGTGGCGTCAGGGATGATTTGTATGTTTTGTAGAACTCTGGGGGTAGCCCTTCGCTTCTGGGGGTTTTGCTAGTGGCTAGGGATCTGATTGCCTCGCTAATGTCCTCAGCAGAAATGTCCCCATCTAGTCCCTTGCGTTGTGTTGCGCCTAACTTGGGCAGCCCAATCTTCTCTAATGTCTTCTGAATGTCCTCTTGGGGCACTGGAGTGTCGTGGCCGTACAAGCGGGAGTAGAATGACGTGAAAGTATCATTAATTGACTACTGTGCCCGATGAGTCAGGCCCTCATCGTCTTTGAGTGCAGTCGTTAGGTGTCTCGGGTGTTCCCTCCTGCAGACCCACGCTAATAGCCTACTTGGTTTGTCCCCTTCCCTGTGTGTCAAGCGGTAGTCCTAGTCATATAATCAAACTTGGAGAGCCTCCTCCATGCCTCTTGGCAGTAGCGATGCACCTCTCTCAGCTTTTCTTCTTCGTCCCTGGTCCCTCGGGTTATGGCCTCCATCTGTTTGATTGCCTCCTCCCACTTCTCCAATTCCACCCGTAGGGTCTTCTTGATACCCCCTGCCCCGGCTATAACCTCACCCGCACTACCACCTTGAGCGCTTCCCATACTGTGCCCCAATGTTCCACTCTGCCCACGTTCTCCTCAATGTATCTCTCAAGTTTATCACAGAGGTTTTCCCTGAATGCTAGGTCCGTTAGCGCTTCAGTGGGCATGCACCATAGTGATATGGGGGGCATAGGGCCTCTCATCGTCCAGTTTATCAATAGAGGCGAGTGGTCAGAAATTGAAATGCCCAGATATTACGCAGACTCAATTTGTGGGAGCTGGGTTCTGCCTATGAATTTATAATCTATTCTGGTATAAAGACCATGTGGCAAGGAGAAATTAGTGTATCCTCTATCAGTGGGGTGTAGCTCTCGTCAGACGTCAAGCAAGTCAAGGTGGGCCAGTGTTGCATTCAGTGCCGTGGGGGCTGTGACTATTCGAGTCAGTGGCAGGACAGACCTGTCTAGGTCTAGATCTCTCACGCAGTTAAAATCCCCACCCCATATGAAGAAGCTTCCCCTGTGTTGGGTTATCTTGGCACACAGCGCCTCGAGGTGCACGGGGATGTTGTAGTTGGGGAAGTAGGAGTTAATTATGCATACTGATCAATACAGCCTCATAATATCATATATTTCCCACCCGCATCCACTTCCACCCCAGCAACCTAAAATGTATCTGAGGATTTATCCATGTGAACACACCCCTTGCATACTTGGAGTACGCCGCCCCATACCATGCCCACCCCAGAATTCCTTCAGCTTGGACTTAGCTGCTTCAGTTAAGTGAGTTTCCTGTATCAGAGCGATGGAGACTTTTTTTCTGTTCAGGTAGGATTTGACCCGGTTCCTACGTAGGTAAGTGCCCAATCCCCTTGTGTTCCACGTCAACACCTTAACTTGTGCAACCATGATCGTTTAATGTGGGTGCACCCCACCCCTCCCACCATCTTGTAGTGGTCCACACATGGTGTCAACCCAAGAGCTATCCCTCCTCAGTACACCCAGCCCCTCTACACATCTCATTGTTACATGTGACCCTTTCCCAATTCTGATCTTTGCGTTTGAAGACCTCATTACAAACAAAACAACAAACAAAACCTCAAACCAAACAAAGTAACTGTGAGTATTCTCGTGCGGGCAACAGGCCTGCCAAATCTTTCTGCGGGTTGGACCTGTAAGCCCAGGTCGAGTGGCCAAGCAGTTCCCCCGCCATGTTTCAAGAAGAAAGCAATGCTGCAATGGCTCAGGGTCTCATTCGGTTAACATGCCCCAGTCTTCAATGAGTAACCCCTAGCCCCAGTGCCCACCCCCTCCACCTTTGAGCATTATTCATGTGACTGCCCCCTCCCCCTCTGGCAGGTTGTTGTACTCCAGCCACATGTTGGGCCGCTGCCGGTGTCTCCAGGAACACCGCCTGCCCCTTATATATCACTTTCAGCCAGGACGGATACATCAACATGTATTTCAAGTTCAGATGTCTGAGCCTGGCCTTGATCGGGACGAAGGAGTTTCTGGCGTGTTGTACCATGGGAGTGTAGTCCGGGTATATGGCTATTTTAGAGTTGTCTCTCCGTATCGGCCCTCGTTCCCTTGAATACTTGAGTATAATTTCCCTGTCCTGGAAATGTAGGAATGGTGGGGGCTCTCTACCGCGAAACCTTGTGAGAGACGTTCGGCGCCAATCTCTTGTTGTAGTGAGGTTTCGACAAATCCAGTCGGGTTTGAGCCTTCCATTCCCTTCAGGATTTCCAGCAGTTGGATGTTGCTGCGGCGGGACCGTCCTTCGGCATCCTCCGATCTTGCCTCGAGTGTCGCCAACTTTTTCTCGAGTTCTTGCACTCTTGCCTTCAGGTCCACTTGGTCTCCGTTGTTTTCTGAAGCTCAGCCTCTGCGGTGGTTACCCTTTCTGCCAAGTTGCATGCATCTTGTGCCCGTTAATAGCATGCCCGTGTTGACCTCTTCAATTTTAGTGTCAATGAACATTCTGAGAGCAGCTATGGCCTGCAGCACCTGCCCATCCCTGTTGTCTTCATCTGGGGTCTGTTGCTTACTGGGCATTGCAGTGCTGCCCTGCAACGGGGCCCTCTGCTTAGTCGAAGCAAAGGAGTCCATGATTGTCGCCTTCACTTTCCCCCTTGTAGAGGACATGTTTGCTTGATTAGCGCGGGAGTTGACTATCAGTCCGGTACTCCGTTCCAGATCCCTGACTGGGCATTGCCCCTTGAAGTGATAAAGGTATGTGACTGCCTAACCTGTTCGGGGGCAACATAGAGGTCTTTTACGGTGATTAGCTGCCCTGTAAGGGACGCTAGCCCAGTCTTCGAAAATGTACCAAATATCCCACCTTTGGGTCAGCGTTACCCTCCCACCAGCGTTGTCTCCAGGCTCTGTTGTACTTTGCCCATTAGGTGCTAGATCTGATCAGTTCAGCAGGCTTTGCCCCGTTGCTGGGAGCCCTATGGTGGATGTCCACTGTGCCTTCCTCTTAGGCACTTGTAGGACCACAGGGCCATGCAGCGTGATGTTGTCTGGTGCGAGCATGTCAAGCTGCTGCAGTTAAAGGCTGCGTCAGGGTCCAGTGGGCAGGCTATTGCATGTATGCGGTCTGGGGTCTGTGTTGCATTAAGATGCCCCTTTGTTAGCTTGTGGAGCAGCGCGGGCACCAGACTGGAGGTCCGTGTTGCACAGGAGCGTCCCTATGCTGACCTGTAGGTCAGTGCTGGCATCTTTGTTCGTTTTTGTTAATGTTTTTTTGGGCTAGAGCAGATTGCGCCCAGCTGTAAATTGCCCCTTTTTCCCCATCGTGTGGGCTGTGCACATCTGGCCCCCAGCCTGTTCACCTATGTCGGGGCGCAACATTTCTCCTGGTGCGTGAAGCAGAGCCTTTGGATGGGAGTCCTCCCCCGTGCTGGTCGGGCCCTATGGTATTCACTTGCCCAATTTCAGCGACATGCTGCAGCTTGGCTCACCTTTACCGCGCTTGCCTTCAGGAGTGCTCTGGTCCGCTCCACCCCTGTTCCATCGCTGTCCTTGAATTGTGGGCGCACTTAGCCTGACACCATCGCACTCGGGGCACGTCCGATCAGCGGGAGAAGGCGTCCTGCAAACCAGCACTTCCCTCCCTGTCCTTCTCCAACTGCCGGAACTGCGCCTCCTCACTTTCTTCCCCTCTTCATGCAGGCGCAGGGCTGATGGGTGTTCCTCTATGGCGTCCCAGCGTCTGTCTCCTCCCAGGATACGTGTATGGTGGCACACGCCACGGCCACTGCAGTTGAGTGCGCCATGTCTTGTTGCCTCACTGCTCCGTTTCACAGCGCCTGCACTCCAGGCAGCCCACTTTGCAGCTATCCTAATGACAAGGATGTCTGTCCCAAGCTGAGGGAAAGGTCGGTTCCTCACTCGCGACCTCTTTTCCTGAAGGTTCTGGCAGCTGATCTTGCCCCTTCTCCAAATCACCGCCAGGCCCCAGCTGCAGTTGCCATTTTGTCCACTTCGGGGGCTCGTGCACTGTGGCTCAATGTTGAGATGTTTCGGCTCCAATTTTTGTTGAACTTGCTCTGAGGACGTCCATAAATGCTTCACCCCTCCTCAGAGGTGATTATTATGTCTGCAGCTTTATTGTGCCCCCCCCCCCAGGAGCATGCACTAGTGATTCCAAGTCTTTGCGTGACAATACAGGAACATGCACTAGTGATTCTAAGTCCATGGGCCTCATTACAAGTGTGCCGGTCTGGTAACATTGGTGCCGGTAAGCCTATCGGCACTGTTGTTAACGGACCAGCACACTACGAGTCTGCGGGCAGGAGTCATCCCGCCCGCCAGGGTCTGACCTAGCGGGTGGAACGGCACCCGCCCACAGACTTTCACGGAAGCACTTTAATGGTGCTGGTGCTTCCGTCATCCACATTCATATTGAGTCCTGTAGGACTCAATGGGAATGGGGATCAACAATTTACCAGCGCCTGACTTCTCGAATCGGTCGTAATCCCCTGGTGATTCCAGCAAGCCAGGCACCAATGAATACTGCAAGTCCGGTCGGCAACCCGCCGGAAGCACCGGCAGGGTTACCACTAGACTTGTAATAAGGCCCTATGTGTGACAAAACAGGAGCATGCACTAGTGATTCTACGTCTGTGCGCGACAATACAGGAGCATGCACTGGTGATTCTAAGTCGATGTGAGACATCACGAGAAAACGGAATGTCCAACCTTAAGCACTTCAGCATCTTGTGCGTGCATATCAAGAGCTTGGTGAACCAGGATGCAATTAAATACTTGAGTAACAGGGTGATACCCTACACTGATAATTAATGACACATAGGGCCTCATTACACGGAAGGCGGTAAGGGTTAACAGTCACCGGTAATGCTACCGGTGACCGTTAACCCTTACCGCCTTACTACGAGTTCCCTTTGCGGGACCCGACTTTAACGGCTGGTTTTACCAGCCGTTAAAGTAGGGTGCCGCAAAGGGACCTTGGTGCTAATTACGGTACCGCAGCTTGCGGTACCGTAATTAGCACCTTCCCCATTCCCATCATGCCCTATGGGGGCAAAAATGGGAATGGGGAAGGGCCTTGGTGAATGGGGAATTACCGCCCCCGCTCACCTTGGAGTAGGGTGGTAATTCCGCCATCCACCAAGGCGGACACGGTAAAATACTGGCAGCAACCATGGCGCTAATAGCGCCATGGTTACCGCATACCGTGTAATGAGGCCCATACACTCTTAATTTTGCCCGAGTTCTTTTTCATATGAACTAAATGAATAGGTCTTAACACATCCACAATTACAATAAATCACAACACTGTAACTTTACTTTTTTTTAGAACAACACATCTGACATTGATAACATAAAAATACAAGATTGCAAATTAAAATTGGCCAATATCAAAAGTGTCAAAAATATCCATTTTAAGACAAATCCAATTTCCTTAAAAAAGACTGCAGAGCCAACCATGTCAATCTTGAACAGTAATCAGAGTTAACTGTTTCCCAGAATGTTGCCCAGGGTTGTTAGACAGAATAATTCATGTGATTTACCAGAAGATTGTTTCTAACTGACCTTAAAGCTCAACATTCACAAAGCAGATGCTTCAAAGACTTTGCAGGCCCAAGACAGTATCCACATGTTGCATCGCTTATACCCTGCAATTTCCTTCTGAAACTATTTGCTTGTGCTGGCAGAACGTTTAGTCAGAATCTCAAAAGGCATCTAGAAAAACCCCATGATGGAGATAAGAGCAAATGAGGGGCACAGCTTCCTCTTTTCTTGTGCCTTTCCTCAAACTCTGTATTTATATGACCTAGATCTGTCACCAGTCTTGACCCAGTCATACTCTCTGCATTTCTTCTTGGCTAAGGTGTCATTTATCACTAATTCATCTAAATTAGTTGATGCAGACTCAAGAAATTCACAGCTTGCCTGGACCTGCTAACTCTCTCGCAATGCTCTTAATGTATCCTTTCACAGCTTGCCTGGACCTGCTAACTCTCTCGCAATGCTCTTAATGTATCCTTTCACAGCTTGCCTGGACCTGCTAACTCTCTCGCAATGCTCTTAATGTATCCTTTTGTACAAATATTGAATGTTGCGGTGGTTGCCTGATTTTGTAACACAGAAGGGCTGTGTCAGGATATTTTATAATTGAAAGAATTTAAGCCTAGTTCATGTTGAATAATTTACATTGGAACTGAACTAGGGAGGCCTAAAAATGTTTTCTATAGAAGCCCCTCCATGTAATCAAAATCGTAATTAATCAATTGACCGAAAATTTCTAGGCCATAAAATACAGTTGGAATCACGTTTGCTTCATAAAATGTAAGTAGAGCTAAAAGCTCCAAGCTGACGATGGAGGGATTTAATTTGGCAGGCCATTTGTTTTGCTCTCCTAACCAGCTGTTCCATAGGCAGAGTTTTATTTTTTCTGCTGTTGCTATAAAAACTTAGATATTTCAAGTTGTGCACTACCTCAATGTTCATTGAGTTAAGATACCAACTTGTAGATAGTTTTCTGTGCCCAGCATGTATTACTAGCATTTTTGATTTTAGGTTGTTGACAGTCAAGGCGTTACTCATAGTGTACTGACCAAATGCTGACAATAGTCACTGTATAACTACCCTAGTATGAACTAGTAACATGTCATCAGCTTAGTTGACCTAGAAAATGTGACTCCCCAAAATGATGGTACGAATGAAGATTCCGCCAAGTCTGTGCCAATGTCCGACGAGAAGAGATTAAATAGCATTGGCGCCAAGACACATCCTTGGAATAATCAAATTCCTGCTTTTAATGGTGCTGACATCCGACCACTCTGACCCATTCTGCCTTACAGGGTTAGATGAGAATGCAAGTGGCCTAAGGCTGCCAGAAGATTTTTTGGGGTGCCCTAGTTGCTTAGTTTTTCCACCGAAGATTTTGGTCCACCGTTTCTAAAGCCATCGACAGGTTGATCGAAACGACATATACCTCTGGCGTATGCTTTCCCCGTACTCTCTGCTGAAGATGGCTAATGACAAAGCCTGCTGTAGTTGTTTTCACCCCTTTGCAAAATCCAATTTGATTTGGCTTCAAAATGCCAGAAGAGTCAGCCCATGCCATAAGCTCTGTTAATATTAGAGAGGCAAATATCTTTGACTCTGGATCTATGATTAATATCGGTAAATAGTTCAGTGGGTCACATTTGTCCCCCTTCTTAAAAATAGACACATTTGCAATATGTCATCTATCAGGGAATTGTTTTTGAGTGAGAACAGATACTCTAAATAAAGATTTTGATGATAAATCTGGGTCACTCTTGAGCACCCCAAAAAATAGCCCTCCCAGACCAGGTGCTCCTCAGTGGCTCAGCCTTCCAGTGATGTTTCTTATATCTTCTTGGTCATAAAGGAAGCCCCAAGGTGGTGAATCTTTCTCCCACTCACTTGGTAAGGACTCAGGCTGTATACATTAGAGATGTATTTTCTGAGATAGGACAATCTTGTAAAACAGTCTGGCTTTTATCTCATTTATTGATAGTCCTCCCCAAAAGAATGTATTGTTTTTCAAGATGGCAGATACATTTTGTTCACCTTCCCGTCGATGTTTTAACACCTGGAAGCCCTTTACCTTAGATTTTAAGTTTGATTTTTCCTGCCTTATTTTTAACGTACGTTCATTAAGAGACACTGTGGAATTTTTAA
Source organism: Ambystoma mexicanum (assembly GCF_040938575.1). Classification (NCBI taxonomy): domain Eukaryota; kingdom Metazoa; phylum Chordata; class Amphibia; order Caudata; family Ambystomatidae; genus Ambystoma; species Ambystoma mexicanum. The sequence continues at coordinate 515,123,200 of NC_090921.1, read as the reverse complement.
TATAGCAATTGTTTCTCCCTATTTGACATTGTAAGGCCTGAATCTGTGGACTGCAATCCCTTCTGCTGCTAGTTGGACAGAGCCTGACACCTATCACCCTGGCAATTGTCTTGTCTAATATTTCTGTAAATGTTATGTCCAGGACCAGCCTTTGATCAAAGATTTCAACTGAACTTTGCCATTATTTCGTGAAGGATACCATGAATTTCCCCATATTTCTGTTGTTCCATGTTAATGATTTTTTGCCCCGTTAATGATCAATTTAACGTTTTTGTTTTCTTTCACCCCTACCCTGGAAGAATCCAATCTACCTCTCAATAACAAATGATCACTGGAATTTGCATCAATGACATGAATCTCTTTAACACTTCGGAACAAGCCTTCAGCGAAATACAGAAAGTCAATTATAGAGGTCAACTTATCCTGATCCCAGGTAATACTACCCTCTAAGTCGCCCTCATTATTGGCATTTAATGGCAAAAATCCATTCCTTCAGATTTCCACTTTCCCCCCCTCCCCATCAGTGTAGATGCTGTATTTAGGCTTTCCCCCAGACACCAACATTTAAATCCCCTGCCAGTATCAAGTGGTCAGGCTTTTTCACATTCTGGTAATACATAAAGATGTGTTCCAGCCACTCCATGATGGTATTGTGGCTCCATTCTTTTAATTTGCATAAACATTTACATCTAAAATTTACCCTAGACTATATCGAGTTAGCAAACTCACTACTTGAATACAGAGTGGAAAAGAAAATACCTGGTGCGTCAAGTTCATCCATTCTTGGCTTATTGCTACCAACAGTCCCCCAAAAGGCCTCCTATGATCCTTTCCGATAGCCATTTGCAGATAAATACATAACTCTCTAAAATGACTGCCTTAATCAAGAAGGACTCATGGATTTATTTATTTATTCCATTTGTTATACACCCAAAATCGAAGGGATCACAACGTAGGTTACTTAAAGCATATCTAGTTACAGGTTATGATACAGCATGGAATGTTCAAGCATAGAGTGGGAAACATGGAACTAGAGGGAATGTCCGAATCGCGCTAGTCATAATGATTAGTTGGGTTTCTCTGCATCTAGTTATGGTGTTATCATGGGAGTGTAAATGGGAAAAGCCTTGTGAATTCCAACTAATGATATTGAAAACTCGATTGCATTACAGGTATCACTGTATCTCTAATTGCATCAGATTCTGATACCCACATGCAGTTCCCTCCGATGTTCCTTTGTCGATGTTGTTCTAAACCTCTTTGGTTAGATTTTGCATATGCCTGGGTTAATTGAACATTAGATATAGAAGTTGTTACTGGACAGATATTAACACCCCTTATTCTTAATTCTTCCAAACAGGAGAGGAGATACATGTTTCTAAATAGGACAGTGAGTGCACAAGGGGTGCAGAACTTTTCAGTTGCTGTAAATGACAATCAGGGGTTGAAAACGTTGTGTTTTGGAGAGGTGCGTGGAGGCACATGCGCAGAACTTGTGAGTGTGCCCTTTGAGGCAGAGAATTGCAGAGGGGGGTGTGCAGAGCACTCCAGAGTATTGGTCAAAAGCCAGAGAGGCTGCTGATGTTTGTGGCTCTGAGAGCTATTTGAACATTTGGTCATTTGGTGTTAAGATAAAATAAAGTGAGTTTGTGTGGCAACAGTGGAAGTATTAGACAAGATCATGGGTAATACACCCATACAGCACATGTGTAAATCCTTTCCACGCTATAAGGACAAGATTTGTAAATATAGTGTGGACTGGACACGAGACAGAGAGGGCAAACTGCCTAAGCCAGGACCAAAAGGAGGTAGCTTCTCCAAATGTGGGCAGCCACCATTACGCATGCACAAACATGAGGCTTACAAGGGGAAGATGTTGAGCAAACAAATGGCTATATTTGAGCTGTGGAAAATGCTCCAGGATGATTGGGGAGCAAGGCACAACTTCACTGGATGCTTAACCAACAAAAGGTTGGTGGCGAAAAGACCTCGCCCCCTGCTCCTCCTCCTCCTGAACACGAAAGCGAAGGCACAACAACGGGGACCCAGGGATTATATCCAGCAAGGGAATTAAGAGATTCAGCAGGGTATACCAATCCCATATTTGCACCTTCAGTATATAGTAGGAGGGAGGGGCAAGACGAGACTGGACAAGTGGCTAAGGGAGCATGAAGCGCAGGTGGTGAAAACAGACAGCGCAGCAAGATTTAGACACAAGTCAAAGAGAATGACACAGGGACAGGGGGGCGAATGGAGGGACCGGAGCACATAGTTTAGAACGAGTGGGTAGGTGAAGAGATATTTCTTAAACTCGATGGGAAGGTAGAGGTAGAGATGCGAGGCCCTAACCAAGAAGCAGTGGGTTGCAAGGACCTAGATTAAACAAGAGAATAGGTGCTGTAATGGAAATGGAAGAAATAGAGAGACGAGAGTAAGAGGATAAGGAAGAGAACGAAAGTGTATGCATAGAGAAGCAGAAGCGCGAGGAGTGGGAAGTGCGGCGACAGAGAGCTTGAGGACATGGCAAGAAGGTGGGCAGAAGAAGAGAGAGAAAGGCAAGTGCAAATAAAGAAGCACAAGAGAAAGTTGGACGTGGAGAGGCTCATCAGAGAGCGATGGGGCAGGAAAGAAAATAGGCGTGCTGTGAGGGAAGTGCAAGTAAATATGTGTTTAGCCATGGACGTCATTTGGGAGTCATTTCTTAGGGGTAAGCTCCTGGGCTGTGGCCAGCACCATGCGGATATTTGTTTTTGGGGTGGATGGCTTTCTTGTTCAGGCAGCTTAAAAAAGAGGGGTTTCCACAAGTGTAACACTTTGGGCAGTGACCCTAAATAAGAAAGAATAGGAATAACAAATACATTTTTTTCTGGAATTCTATACGATAGTTGCTAGACTCATTAAAAGTTTATTTCAGGCAAACTTCAAAGGATATGATATGATAGTTTATTTATATAGCACCTATACACAATGTGTTTCAAAGCGCTTCAAGATAAGGGCGGGAACAAGGGAAAATACAATGACATTCTTACAGGCCATGAACACCAAGGATGTGAAATTAACTATCGTACTCGGCCTGACGACATTTCAGATTGTGCAAGTGCTAATACATAGATAAGGACGGGAGGGGGAGAGTGGGAAGGAAATGGAAACAGACAGGCGACTACTGTACTAGGCCTGATGACATTTCTGGTAGAGCCGGAGGAAAACCAAAGATGAGGGAGAGGGGTGCAGAAAGGGAGGGGAGGAACAAAACAAGCGACTATCGTTCTAGGCCCGACAATGTTTCAGATAGTGCTGGAGGGAGGGGGGACAGTAAGGGAATTGGGGAGTGACAGACAAGGTTGCTATCATACTAGGTCCAGGGACAATTCTGATAGAGTGCGTGCATAGAAGAAAGTAAGGGGAGGAGGGGAGGAGATAGGAAAAAGGGGGAGGGGAGGATAGAACCGAGAGTAAGCAGTCAAAAAGAGTGGGGAAGCAAGAGGGGAGAGCGAATACAATTGCAGAAGTCAGTAGTAACACATAATGTTGCAAGCCAGGATACAAGATGAAGATGGGAAAAGCATGATTCAGGGCCACCATGAGTACAAGATGCAAAGGAAGTCCAGCATAAGATTTGAGAAAGGCGACGCACCGTGAATCAATGAAGTCCATAAAAGTAAAATCCAACATTGGCCTCAAGACGGTGATGGTGAAACCAGAATGTATCAGGACAGACTTCTGTGTGCAGGAAGGGGGGCACAAGGGAACAACATGGGGGGACGCAGGAGGGCGAGGATGGCCTGTGTGGACAGAGGGTGTAAACACATGTTGGTGCATGCTTAACTGCTCTCTGAGCAGGGGTTTGGGCCCTGGGTCCTCCTGGTCAGAATAGGTCCAAACAGGAATTGCCCTTTTCATTGACTGCCCTTCACTTTGGACGCCTTTGGATGCCCAGGTGAGAGACACCCTTGATCTAAGAAATCAGAGCAGGAAGGAAGAGGCAGGGCTAAGAAGGTGGGTGGTGCTTAGGCCAGGTGACCTAGATCCACCTGCACCTGCTCCCCAGCTGCAAAGGAAAAGAGGCTGGAGGGCTCCTTAAGTAGGGAAAAGAACGGCAACCAGGAAGGCACCAGGTGGGCGGGGCTTAGGCCAGGTGACCTAGATCCACTTACACCTGCTCCCCAGCTGCCACTGGGTGAGTCACTGATTTAGTCTGTTCTTAAACACCTCAACTCAGTCTTTAGTCCTTCTGAGATTGATAAATGAGTACCAACACAGGTTGCGTGGTATTGTATGTATACTTGTTCTATATAAAGCGCTTAAGCGTCAGTTCAGTGCTATATAATAACACATCATTATCATTTGGCCTTGGACGTCTGCTTGCATTCACAGTAATTTGGTAATATGGGCCTATACACACTGATATTAACGATACATATGGGGATCCATTTTTGTATGAAATGTATGTCACATTCTAGTGATATTGAAATAATATTTTGCGTACTCTACTGAGGAACAATGCGATGTGATGCCACTTTGTATTTTATCAAGGGTTGAAAGGTTGTGTTTCATCGCTTCCCATGAGGTCACTTTCGGGTAGGTCAAATGACATCACTTCCTGTGATGTCATCAGAGGTCAAGGGTCATGTGATGTCACTACTGCTATCCCTGGCATTTTGGTGAAATATCGTCCCTGGGTTAAGCATGTTTTAATGACGACGAAGAGGGAGAGGCGTGAGGGAGGCAAGATCAAGATTGAGGTGGGAAACATAGCAGGGCTACACCGCAAATAGACAGAAATGACATTGCTTCCTCCATGATGGGGGAGTGTGGAAGTACGAGTAACCTAAAAGAGAGGCAGCAGGAAGGTGCAGTATTGAGGCGGCTCAGCTTCTAGGAGAACTTTCACAGTGCTGATGGGGATACAGGGTCCGATGATGACTTAGTGGGGAGTGAGGACGAGGGGGTAGGGCGGTCTTTCCCGATACCAGCACCCACCACCATCAGCACTGCCCCCTGGCCTCCCCGTCTGACTACCGGGCAGCTGGGCATCCACATCTTGAGACACCAATGCCCAAGCACTCCTCCCTTGGCATCCCATAGCACTTCCCCTCCTGGGCTCCCAGTAGTACTTGCCCATACCTTGGTTCACCTCCCTACCCTCTCTCCTTCACTTCTAACTGCACTTGCACGATACGTATGTGACAAGGCCTAGTAGGACTACTATTGTGTGTTTATTGTTATTATTTAGTTAATCACCCTGTTTCCCTACCCACTTTATGTCTTGTGATGCCTGGTGACACTTTTTGTTGTATAAGCCCCTTACAAATACTCATCAAATCAAAGTCAAACAGATGCAGAAATGAAGATGATTTCTGTAATAAATCTACACATGAGCCAGTAAGCCTTTCAAAACTGAACTCACACTAGACATGCAGGAACTGTAGTGATGTAAGTTTATTTTTTTAAAGTTGTTCATTGCATGTGTGGCCCTGCGTGCAACAGTGCACGCATCCTGGTGCAAAATAGACCCTTTCACCCCCTTAGCGCCCCCTTCCCGGTCCAACCGTGTCGCCTTGACCCACCTCGAGCCACCATTTTTCATAGTTCTATAAACATACATCTGCATTCCATGGTGTAAGTGGAGTTTCTAAACTACAGTGAAGGTGGGTAGCGAGTAGCTACTTAGCGACCAGCAATACATATGTATCCAGTGTTGGGAACTAGGTGCATTGGTTAATGTTCAAATAGGTTGCATAGTCACAAAGGTAAGATTATTTAAGCAATGGACAAAATGACCAAATGTGTTGGTGTCCCTGTGGTGGCACTCTCAGTTTAAAGCTGTACCGATGCTCGCCTAAATTTTGATAAAACATCCCCTTCAACATTCATTCCAAACACCCTTTGTTTCTGAAATAAAGGAGTCTGTAAACAATTACAACACTCTGATACGTGAAAACTTCTTACATGTGCAAGACAGCCAGGCGTCCTTTCCACATCCCGCGAGGGGAAGAGGGAGGTAATAACGGGCCAGTTGTTATGCGCGCGTTATTACCTCCCTCCCCATTACCATTGAGTCCTATGGGGGCTTAAATGGGAATGGGGAATTACTGGGCCCTCCTATGTCGGAATGCCCTGGTACGTCCTCATTGCAGGAACCCGGTAATGGAGCCCCGTTTGGAGGCAGCCATGGTTGCCTCCAAACTTGTAATGAGGCCCATTGTGTTAAAAGATGGAGTATGTAGTCCAAAGATGTTTGACATAATCTACAGATTCTATCATGTCGAGGGACTTTATGCCACCCCCGTGTTACCAGCAATGGAAGCAATAGATTAAACAGCAATTTCATGATGAATCAGCGCATTTGTTTATATAAAGTAACATTTAAATCATTTGAAGGTATCAGTTATCTAAATGGTTGCCTAGAGTATCCCACCATGCTACTTCATGTGGATAAGTGTTTGGTATTCCTAAATCAGTCCCAGGCATAAGCCTTTTCTGTAATCTGTAATCTCTTTCCTCAGTAGTCAGAAATCCACACTTAAATCCATTTTCCAATTCATTGGGCCTCATTACGAGGTGGGCGGTAAGGGATAACGGGCACCAATAAGGCCTGGTTTTAGCAGGCGCCCTTAGCGGGAGCTAATAACGGGCCCGCTATTAGCCGGCCCGTTATTAGCTCCATCCCCATTCCCATTGAGCCCTATGGGGGCTCGAAAGGGAATGGGGAATGGTTCTCGGAATGGGGACTTAACGGGTCCTCCAAGGTTGGAATGACCCGGTAAATCCCTATTTTGACAACCCGGACCCGGAATGCGGTAAGGGGGTAGCCATGGTGCTAATAGCACCATGGCTACCGCCTACCTTGTAATGAGGCCCATTTTATTATGAAAGTTGTAACATGAGGTAATAATTTGGGCCTGTTACAGACTTGATGGTCGTGCAGAGTAAGGATACCTCCGTCCCCAAGTACCGCACAGACAACACCAGAAATACTGCCTGTGTGGTCTTTGAGGCCACAGGTGAAGTGGTTCGTAGGCCTGGACTCGGAAACCTCCGGAAAAGGACCCCTCGAACGCTGTAAGGCAATAGGTTATAGGATAAGCACAAAGCAGTTGGCAAGAGTAGAACCCCAGGGAAATTATTCTAAATGGCTTACCTAATGTGTTGGCAAAGATGTCCAATAACAGCAGGGAGGCGTTGGGAATTCCCCAAGTGATTGAGGGCAGATGGTGGGTATGCAGACAGGCAAGCGCCCAGCGTGAAGGCCAGAGGCCAAGAATCCAGGACAAGAAACAAATCCGTGAGGCAAACCAGGGACAGTCCAAGGGTCAGGCAGCGAGAAAACCAACAGTTCCAAAACGAGGCAACAAGGGGCAAAGGCACTAGGAATCCAATGTAGTAAGGTAGTCCGGCAACTGGTGATCCAAAGTCAATACTTGGGCAAGGCAAAGGCAATCCGTGGTACAGAAAACGTGGTCGAGAAAAATCCGTAGAGTCAACAATGAAACGAGCGTCACGGAATCCAGGTGGAAACAGCTGTGAAGCGACGCTCATTGACTTCCGGACACTTTTATCCAAGGAAGGCGTATCACGTGATGGGGATGACAGAGATCACGTGATACGGAAGTATTGCTGCAATGGAAATGGAGAGTCACGTGACGCGCGACGCGCGGATCCTCCGAGGTCCATTCAGGGCACCCCGGTGACATGGAAGCCTCCAGTGTAGCTGCCAGGAGCGGGAGGGAAGGTAAGTGCCAGGTGTATGGGAAAACCCCCGGGTATGATGACTGAATGGGCGCCTGAATATGCGTGCAATCGGGTGTGTATGTGAGCGAGTGGGACGGCAAGAGGCCGAGGAAGGGGGCTTGGCAACCGTGGAGGGGTTGTTAGGTGTAGGAGACGTAACAGAGTCCCCCCTCAACGGCCCATGACCTCGTGGGCAGGTAGGGCAGTCCCTATGAAATCGAGCAACAAGGAGAGGGGCATGGACATCAGAGGAGGGAACCCAGGAGCGATCCTCAGGGCCATAACCCACCCAGTCAACGAGATACTGAAGGCGCCCCCTGTGAAGACGAGAACCCATGATGGCATTGACCTCGAACTCATCAGGGGTGGATAGTGAAACAGGAGCAGGTGGTGTAGTGATACGGGTAGGAGCAAGACAGGGCTTGAGGAGGGAAGTATGAAAAACCGGGTGGAGCCGCCAGGCAGAAGGGACCCCTAGGCGAAAAGCAACAGGGTTCAGAACGCGAGTGATTCTGTAGGGACCAATAAAGCGAGGCAACAGTTTACGACAACCGGGGATGCGTAAATGCCGGGTCGACAACCATACCCGATCACCCACGTGATAGTCAGGGGCCGCCGTCCGCTTCCTATCAGCCTTTGATTTCATAACTGCCTGTGCCTCATGAAGATGGACAAGGGTTTGGGCATGGACATCGGCCAGATCGCGAACACAGGCGTTAGCGGCAGGGGTGGCACTAGTGAGATCAGGTAATGGGAGAGTGCGGGGATGTTGGCCGTACATAGAATAAAAGGGAGAGAAACCCGTAGCAGAATGTCGGGCATTATTATATGCAAACTCAGCGAGATGGAGTAGGTTATACCAGGAATCCTGATACTGGAGGGTCAAACAACGCAGGTACTGTTCCAGGGCTTGATTTACTCTCTCCGTCTGCCTGTCGCTTTCTGGGTGATAGGCAGAGGGAAAGTGAGCATCAATGCCTAAGAGCTTGGTGAGGGCACGCCAGAAGCAGGAAGTAAACTGTGACCCACGGTCCGATACAATAACCTGCGGAAGACCGAAAAGACAAAAAACAGCCTTAAAGAACAGACGGGCGAGGGTCGGGGCTGAGGGAATGCCGGTACAGGGGACGAAGCGGGCCATTTTGGTGTAGGAATCTACTATAACCCAAATGGTATCATAGCCCTGTCTGCTTGGTAGGTCTGTGATAAGATCCATGGAGATGGTATGCCAGGGCCTGGGGGGAACAGGTAGTGGTTGGAGTAAACCCAAGGGACGTCCTCTACGAGCCTTACATTGAGCACATACTGAGCAGGTGTTAACATAGTTATCTATGTCTCGTCTCATGGATGGCCACCAACACCATTGGTGTAACAACTCAAGGGTGCGTTGCTGCCCTGGATGGCCGTTGATAGCCGCGTCGTGGGACCAAGCAAGCGCCTGATTGCGGACGTCACTCGTGGGAAGGTACAATCTACCCTGGACGAATGGTAACCCCTCCTGCAGTACGATATCCCATTCATTGAGTATATGTGGATGTTGGGAAACCCATTGCTTGATGGTAGTAAGCATGGGTGGGGATGGCGTACATAGACATATGACATGGCCCTTTTCTAAAACCGTGTCCGGGAACAGAGGCAGCGTTTCCCCCCCAGGGGAGCGAGAAAGAGCGTCAGCTTTGCCATGGACCGAACCCGGTCTGTGCTTAACCACAAAGTCAAAAGCAGCAAAAAACAAGTGCCAACGCACCTGTCTGCTATTTGCGCATTTGAGCGAGGCCAAGTCCTGGAGGTTCTTATGGTCTGTGTACACTATTGTCTGGTGCCTTGCCCCCATGAGGTGGTGCCGTTATACCTGGAGGGCATCCTTTATGGCCAAGAGTTCCTTCTCAGTTACCGTGTAGTGGGATTAGGCTGCAGAGAACTTCCGTGAATGGTAAGCAACCGGATGTAAACAGCCCGTGGCAGGGCATGGTTGGGACAGCACAGCACCTAGGGCAAACGAGGAGGCATCTGCTTCTAGTACATACGGTAAGTCTGGGTCAGGGTGCTGCAGCACCGGGGCTGAGACAAACCTAGATTTGAGAGTGTCAAACGCTTTCTGGTGTATGGAGGTCCAGAAAAAGGGGACAAGAGGGCTAGTTAATGCTGTCAAGGGAGATACAATGGAGGAAAACCCAACTATAAATCGTCGGTAAAAATTAGTAAAGCCGATAAAAGATTGTAATTGTTTGGTGTTGCCAGGGATTGGCCATTCCGTGACAGCACGGACCTTGGATTGATTCATCGATAGCCCCCCAGGAGTAATATGGAAACCCAGGAAGTCCACCTCTCTAACAAGGAACAAGCATTTTTCGGGTTTGGCAAACAATGTGTTCTTCTTTAGGCGTGATAGGACTTCCCTGACATGAGAGACATGGTCCTCCAAAGAGGAAGAAAAAATCAGGATATGGTCTAGATAGACCACCACATACGTATCCAAGATATCAGAAAAAATGTCATCGATGAAACGTTGAAACGTTGCAGGTGCATTACAAAGCCCGAAGGGCATTATGGTGTACTCGAACAATCCCTGTCGGGAACAAAACGCGGTTTTCCATTCGTCACCGCGCCGTATACGGACCAGGTTGTATGCCCCTCTTAGGTCTAGTTTGGTATAGATCGATGCCTTAGTCAGTCTATCCAGGAGCGTGGAAATAAGAGGGATAGGATATCTGTTCTTTATTGTGATGGAATTCAATCGCCTATAATCCACGCATGGGCGCAAATCACCCTCCTTTTTTGGTACAAAGAATATAGGACTAGCAGCCGGAGAGCAAGACGGCCGGATATGACCCAAACGTAAAGCCTGTTGTATATAGTCCTTTAGGGTTTGTTCCTCGGATGGTGATAGCGAGTAAACCCTTCCCTTGGGTATGGGAGCTTCTGGAAGGAGGTCGATAGGGCAATCATAGGGCCTATGCGGAGGTAGGCCTTCCGCTACAGTTTTATCAAAGACTATGTGGTAATCTTGGTATTCCTTGGGAATGCCTGCCATAACGGCTCCCACGGTGTGTGCTGACGTGCCGTCAAGTGCCGTGTCACTGATATGGGAGGAAGCCATAGCACCGAGAATAGAGGCAGGAGATGAGGGTGACTCAGGTTCTATGAGACAGAAATGTTGGCATTCTTCTGACTCAAATAGCACTTGTCCCGTACCCCAGTTGATTAACGGATTATGGTGTTTCAACCAGGGTATTCCCAATATGACCTCGAACTGGGGTGTGGTAATGAGGTCGAACAACAAGTTTTCCTTGTGGGTACCTTGTATGACCACCTCCAATGGTGCGGTTTGATGCTTGATCGGACCGGAGGCTAAAGAAGTGCCATCAACAGCCTGTACCGGTTCGGGGTGATCCTTTTGGATCAGAGGTAGGTTAAGACGATGTGCTAGCGCAATGTCCATAAAACAACCCGTGGCTCCGGAGTCTATCACTATCTGAACAACATGAACGATGTCTCTGGTGGGTTTCAATAGGGCTTGTACCGTAACAGGTCTGATAGGACCAAATGCAGGGTCAGCGGGGATCGTGAATGGGCTCGCCGGTGCCCCCGGTATCATGGGCGAGCCTTCTGAAAACCCGGCACTTTGTTTCTCGGTCAGCGGGGGCATTCTTTTACATAATGTCAGTTTAGACCACAATAGAAACAAGCGTTGTTGGTTCTCCGACGTTCACGTTCTGACTGTGTTATGGGACTGCGGATTCCGCCTATTTGCATGGGCTCGGAACCGACGGAAGGTGGTGCTAGAGATGGCTGCCCAAACGTGGATTCCATCCTTCGTTCGGACTTGCGGGCGTCCACCTGTAGGGCAAGGTCTACAAGGTCTGTGAAAACAGAAGGAAGGGCAGGGACCACTGAAAGGGCGTCTTTCATAGCACTACTGAGTCCTCGGTAAAACACGATCGCCTTCTTTTCCTCAGGCCAAGAGGTTTCAGCGGCGAGTTGGTTATACCGGGTGATGTACTCGATCAATGTTTGTTTGCCCTGTGTAAGGTCCAATAGTTCCAGGTCTCTTGCCTGGGCCTTGTAGCGGGTATCAAACACTTTAGCCATCTCTGTGACTAGAAGCCCGAAGTCATACAATACGGGATGGTTGCCCTCTAAGAACGGATTTGCCCAAGTGGCCGCTATGCCTGATAGATGAGATAAGAGAAAAGCGGCTTTCGTAACCGAATCAGGGAAGGCCTGAGGTCTGCACAAGAAATGGAGCCTGCATTGATTTATGAAGGTGCGGTAGGTCCGTGGGTCTCCCTGAAAGCGTTCTGGGGCAGCAAGAGGAGAGGAGGTTGGGATCAATACAGGGGCAGGAGCGGGAGCAGGTGTGGCCTGGACAGGAGGGGTGTCATCCCTAAGCTCGATGTCCGCAGATGGGGAATGATGTGCACTGTGTAGGAGGTCTAGGCAGTGATGAATGGCAGCTGTGGCCATGTCAGTCCTGAGAGCCGCTACGGCCTGCATTAAAGCGGTCACGGGGTCCCCGGCGGAGGGATCCATACTCCAACGGCCAGTGGCTTCACAGTCTGTTACAGACTTGATGGTCGTGCAGAGTAAGGATACCTCCGTCCCCAAGTACCGCACAGACAACACCAGAAATACTGCCTGTGTGGTCTTTGAGGCCACAGGTGAAGTGGTTCGTAGGCCTGGACTCGGAAACCGCCGGAAAAGGACCCCTCGAACGCTGTAAGACAATAGGTTATAGGATAAGCACAAAGCAGTTGGCAAGAGTAGAACCCCAGGGAAATGATCCTAAATGGCTTACCTAATGTGTTGGCAAAGATGTCCAATAACAGCAGGGAGGCGTTGGGAATTCCCCAAGTGATTGAGGGCAGATGGTGGGTATGCAGACAGGCAAGCGCACAGCGTGAAGGCCAGAGGCCAAGAATCCAGGACAAGAAACAAATCCGTGAGGCAAACCAGGGACAGTCCAAGGGTCAGGCAGCGACAAAACCAACAGTTCCAAAACGAGGTAACAAGGGACAAAGGCACTAGGAATCCAATGTAGTAAGGTAGTCCGGCAACTGGTTATCCAAAGTCAATACTTGGGCAAGGCAAAGGCAATCCGCGGTACAGAAAACGTGGTCGAGAAAAATCCGTAGAGTCAACAATGAAACGAGCGTCACGGAATCCAGGTGGAAACAGCTGTGAAGCGACGCTCATTGACTTCCGGACACTTTTATCCAAGGAAGGCGTATCACGTGATGGGGATGATAGAGATCACGTGATACGGAAGTATTGCTGCAATGGAAATGGAGAGTCACGTGGCGCGCGACGCGCGGATCCTCCGAGGTCCATTCAGGGCACCCCGGTGACATGGAAGCCTCCAGTGTAGCTGCCAGGAGCGGGAGGGAAGGTAAGTGCCAGGTGTATGGGAAAACCCCTGGGTATGATGACTGAATGGGCGCCTGAATATGCGTGCAATCGGGTGTGTATGTGAGCGAGTGGGACGGCAAGAGGCCGAGGATGGGGGCGTGGCAACCGCGGAGGGGTTGTTAGGTGTAGGAGACGTAACAGGGCCTCATTACACGGTAGGCGGTAGGGGTTTACCGGTACCGGTAAGGGCACCGGTACCGGTAAACCCCTACCGCCTTACTATGAGTTCCCTTTCCGGGACCCGACTTTAACGGCTGGTTTTACCAGCTGCTAAAGTAGGGTGCCGCAAAGGGACCTCGGAGCTAATTACGGTACCGCAATTTGCAGTACCGCAATTAGCACCTTCCCCATTCCCATTATGCCCTATGGGGGCAAAAATGGGAATGGGGAAGAGCCTTGGTGGATGGGGAATTACCGCCCCCGCTCACCTTGGAGTAGGGCGGTAATTCCGCCATCCACCATGGCGGACACGGTAAAATACCGGCGGGAACCATGGCGCTATTAGCGCCATGGTTACCGCCTACCGTGTAATGAGGCCCAGTGTTGCTTCTTTAGATCTGACAGGATTTTCCTGTCTCAATAACTTTCCAAAATGACTAATGGGGAATTATTGCTGCACATTATTATTTTAATTGGCATTAAACTCTGGTTAATTAAATAATGCATTGACAATGATACCAAGCCTAACTTGAGTCTGATAGCCTCAACAGGGCTGCGTTTATATAGACCTAATACTGATTGCCACAAATTACCTTCCAGTACCTGCAACCATCCAACATCAGCTTCCAAGTAGGTTTCTAGGCCATATAATATGTTGCATACAATATAAGTCCGATACCACTCCCATACCCTTTACGTTTTCTCCCTCATCCCACTCAACAGACCCTCTAGAGGAGGCGGAGTTGCTGTCGTTTTCAAATCACACTTCTCCGTCTCACTTCCACTCCTTCCTGCGAAACCCTTCTCGTAAAACTCTCACTACCCTCGTCATTCTCCCACAGCTTCCTAATCATCTACAGACCTCCCGGCTATGACAGACATTTCACAACCAATCTCTGTGACTCTATAGCCACCATCCAAGTAAACCACCGCTCTCTCACCCTCCTAGGAGACTTGAATATTCTTCAGAACCCATTTTTAAATGTTGCATGTTGCAATGTTCCCCTTTCAGAGGCATTTTAACACATTGGGCCTCATTATAACCGTGGCTCTCCCTTCATGGGGGCTCAAATGGGAATGGGGAATGGTTCCTGCAAGGAGAAATTACCGGGCCCTCCTATGTCGGAATGACCCTGTAAGTCCCCATTGCCGGAACCAGGTAATGGAGCCCGGTTTGGAGGCATGAACAATTTGAGGGGGAACCCAGTAGATAAAGAGGCTATGGCTTTGGAAAGCACCATGAACAACATGGGCTTCCAAATAATAAACAACAAACCCAAAACCCCTCAAGGAAATCCAACGAAATCTGTTGGACTGGATCTGTACGAATAACTTGCAGTCAGCACAGGTTACAACAGAGCCTTGCATCTGGTCTGACCATAGTCTGGTCACCTTCGAGATAATACTAGACCCCCCATTTAAACAGCAGGAGAACCCTCATGTGAAAGTTTGGAGCAGAAACTTCAAGAACATAGGGCCTGAGCAACTAAAACCATGTTCACATCAAATCCTTGAGTCATTTGCAGACAATGATAGCTGTGAGCACATGTTATCGAAATATTATTTATTTATCCGAATTATTAAAGCGCACATCAGCCCTGGGGCATCGTGGTGCTGTTACAGATAAAGACATCAAGCTGGTTACAGTGGAAGGCAAATGGTTACAAGGCAGTTTTTATTCCAGGATAATGTATGCATATACTGGTATTGCAGATACATAACGTGACAGACCGGTAGAGGGCCGGTGAGGGTGAAGGGAAGGCAATGGTTAATTGAATAGTGTAGTTTTGAGAGACTTGCGAAAGGAGTATAGTGAGGGTTCTGCTCTGAGAGAGTTGGAGAGAGCGTTCCAAATCTCAGGTGCTATGTGGGGGAAGCCAATGCCGCCGGCTTTGGTTCTTCTTACAGTGGGCACTCAGAGTTGGTTAGCATGGCATTTAGGGCGGATGGAAGAATTCTTGGTTATGGTTTCTGATAAGTAGGTGGGTGTTGTGTGATTGATACATTTGTGTGTGATGGTGAGCATTTTAAAATGGATTCTTTCCTTGACTAGGAGCCAGGGTACATTTCTTCTGGCCTGTGATACATGGTCGAATTTAGGGATGTGTAGTGCAGCGCAGAGAGAGCATTGTTTTGCACTATTTGGAGTTGACATGGCAGCTAGAAGGATGTTGCAGTAGTCCAGTCTTGCTTCTTTAGTAGCTCTGGCGATGGAGAAGCAGTTGGGGGCGGTAAGGTATGGCTTTATGGCATACATGAGTTTGGTGGTCAGTGCGGATGCTGAGGAGATGGCGCTGACTTGTCTAGTCATGGAGAGTGTGGCGTCTAAGTAGACTCCTAAGGTCTTCACAGCTGAAGAGACAGGTTTGCTAGTATTGTCGATGGTCATGTGTGAGTAGGCGGAGCTGAGTTTGGTTAAAGTTTCGGAGGGGGCAAGGATGATGATCTCGGTTTTATCGCCGTTTAAGCAAATACCATTAATAGCCATCCAGGTTTGGATAGTGGTATACATTTTAAGGAGAGCTTCTGTGTCTTGGTTATAATCTCCGGAGGGGGGTAGGAGAACTTGTGTGTCGTCGGCATAGTTTGTGTAGGCAATGCCGAGAGAGTCCAGTAGGTCAAAGAGGGGTTTGGTGAATAGGTTGTAGAGGGTCGGTGCTGTGCATAACCCTTGTGGAACTCCACAACTGATGGTGGTAGGGGGTGGGTTGGCCTGATCTGAGTACACTTTCATGGCCCTACCTTCTAAGAAGGAGGTGATCCAAGTGGTTGCCTTGAGAGAAAAGTGTGCTGCGTTGACTAGGTGAGAGGTGAGGATGCTGTGGCCCACTAGGTCAAAGGCTGTGGAGAGATCGAGCAGTAAAAGGAGAGCAGGTTTTCCTGTGTCCATTATTTTGGTGATTTGATTCTTTAAATCTAGGAGGGCAGTTTCAGTTCCATGGCCTTTGCGGAAGCCTGATTGTCTTCTACCTAAGATGTTTTGGGTTTCTAGGTAGTGTTGGATTTGGTTATGGGCAGCTTTGTCTAGGATTTTGAGAAGGAAGGGGACGGTGGTGATGGGGCGATAGTTGTTGATGGGAGGAGGGATCAAGGGAAGGTTTTTTCAGGAGCGGGCAAACCCAGGCTTCTTTTAGGTATTGTGGTACGGTTCCAGAGGTAAATAAAGCATTGATGAATGCTGTGATGATGGGGGTGAGTGATTATGTACGCTCTTTGATGATGGATGGTGGACAGATATCCCCTTTGCAAGTGGAGGGTTTGATGTTCTTGAGGAGGTCAGAGACTTCTGTCTCTGTGACTTCTCTGAAGGTGAAAAGGGGTGTCTGCGAGTGAGTATTGTGAGTGAGAGGTGAAGGGGGACTGATGGGGGTATTGAGAACTTTGCATTGGGAGGCTATTTTGTCTTGGAGTGTTTTAACTTTATTGAGGAGGGCAGTCTGGATGCTTGTGCACCAGGCTTTGTCCTTGATGATTTCATCCAGGCTGGAAGCAGTTGTGGTGAGTTCTTTAAATATGGAGAATATTTATCTTGATTTGGAACTGGCTTTAGTGATTCTCTGGTTATAGGATTCGGATTTAGCTTGGAATATAGCTTTGTTGTAGGTCAGAGAGATCTCTTTGAACTTGTTGAGAGAAGATTGATTAGGCGCTGCTTGCCACCTGGATAGAGCTTTTCGTTTCTTGGTGGGAAGAGCAGATAGTTCTTCGGTGAACAAAGAGTTGGAGTGCATCGATTTCTTTTCTTTTTTATCTTCGAGAGGGGCAATTGTTTCAATGGCTTGGGTGAGAGCATTGGTGTAGATGTTGGCGAGAGAGGTGGGATCATGGATAAATGGAGGTTTGAGTTCAGGGATGTCGAGGAGAGGAACGAGATTGGTAGCAGCGAGTTTTTTGGAGCTTCTTGTTTTAGTGGGGGGGCCTGAATTAGGGTTTTGTAGGTGGGAGTGGTGGGAATGGAGAATTGTTTGAAGTAGTGGTCCGTCCATGGGAGTGCCTCGATGGAGGTGATGGCGCATGAGCAGTTGTGATCAGCAATCCAGTCAATGGATCGGCCTTTGCTGTGAGTAGGTGTTGTGATTTTGTGTTCGAACCCCATGTGTGAGAGTTCTTTGGCCAGGTGTGCGGCTGCTTTGTCCTTAGGGTCTGATAGGCCCAGGTTAATATCCCCTAGAAGGATGGTTTTGGTAGTGCTTTTAAGGTTGTTACCTATGATTTGTAGGAGTTGCTTTTGGTAGTCTGGCGGTGATCCTGGTGGTCTGCAGGTGATTATGAGGTTTATGGTGCAGTTAGTGGAGAGGGCTAGTTTAGCAGTGAGTAGGTCAGCGTTGTTGTCCCACTGTTGGTTACACATTCTAATGGCGAGGGTGTTTTTAAAGATGAGGGCAACGCCGCCCCCTTTAGAAGTTTTGAAGTTCTGTCTAAGGACGGTATAACCTTGGGGGAGGGCAATGTGGATAGATGAGCTAGATGCTTCATGGAGCCAGGTTTCGGATATGGCTAGTAGGTCTAGATTGTGGGCGGTGATGAGGTTATTGATTTCAATAACATGGGCATGGACAGAGCGAGCATTGATGAGTGCGCATCTTAAATCTAGGTTGGCTGGTGATGGAGTATGTGTGATGGTATTGGGGGTATAAGAAGTAGTAGGTGCGTGTTTGAGTGGGGGGGTTGGAGTGTGATAGGTGTGGCGTGATGAGGGATAGGGTGGTGTGCATGGTCGGAGAGGCAGATGTGTGAGAATGATGTGTGGGTGCGAGAGCTGAGTCTGTTGTTCCTAAGACAAATGGAGGGTGGTGTGATGCAGAGGGATAAGCAGGGTTTAGTGCGTGTTCTTAGTCTACAGAGCCTGAGGTGGTGAGGGGGATGTCTGGTCAGATTGGTGGTACGATGGCTGAATGCAGTTTGGAGTGCTGAGGATGATGCAGTGTGCAGGAGGACAGGTAGTGGTGTGTGGCATGGGTGGGCAGGCGACATGCTGCAGATAGCCCAAAGGGAGAGAGAAATGAGGAAGATGGAGGATGGGGAGAGAAGATGGGTAGGCGCTGTCAGGCGGGTACCGGGGGATACAGTTATATCGAACAGATGTAATAAAGTGCTAGTGCAGAGCTAGTTTTGCAGATACAATAGCATAGTATTTAGTACTTTGTTAGGCTGTGCTGTATAGGCTCAGAAGCTGCTGGTGGCAGGTACAATCAATGGCCGCTGGGGCAGGCAGTAACACAGGCAATCACAGTGGCCGCTAGGGGTAGGCAGTACATAGGTAATCACAGTGGCTGCTAGGGGCAGGCAGTACACAGGTAATCACAGTGGCCGCTAGGGGCAGGCAGTACACAGGTAATCACAGTGGTCACTAGGGGCAGGCAGTACATAGGTAATCACAGTGGCGCTAGGGGCAGGCAGTACACAGGTAATCACAGTGGTCGCTAGGGGCAGTTAGGGGCAGGCAGTACACAGGTAATCACAGTGGCCGCTAGGGGCGGGCAGTACACAGGTAATCACAGTGGGCGCTAGGGGCAGGCAGTATACAGGTAATCACAGTGGCCGCTAGGGGCAGCTAGGGCAGGCAGTATACAGGCAATCACAGTGGCCGCTAGGGGCAGCTAGGGGCAGGTTGCAGCATAGATAATCGGAGGCTGCTGTAGTGATGATGAGGTCAGGCTAGTGTTTCATCGGGTGTTCTTGTGCAGAAGCGGGAGAATTGGCGTGAGACAAGCAAGGTGTTACAGATGGGAAATCCCTTGGTGCGTGGTATTATGTGAGAAGGGTTTGGCATGGGTGGACTCATCTAAGCCTCCCGGCGAGTGGAAGTGCACGTGGGCAGCATGGTGGCCCCTGAGTGCCTATAGCGCAGCTCAGTCAGGGTATGGCCTTCTTTCCTTGGCCTTACTTCATTGGCCGGCGATTGGGTGGCTGGTAGTAAATATTGGCGAGCAGCCAATCGGCGGTGCAGGGGGACAGGCTCACAGCAGGACAGAGTCAGGCAGCATTGGGTTTCAGGGCGGCGGCCATCTTGATGCAGTATGCCTTGTGCAGATTTCGGTAGTTGAGGCAGATAATCATTGAATATACCAAACACCTGCAGGAGCTGGTTTATAAGCACGCTGCGTTAAAAAACAAGTCAGTCAGAAAAAACAATAACCAATGTAAATGGTACAATGAGGAAATCAACAAACTTAAACAAGTAAAACGCTCCAAGGAAAGAGTATGGCAACGGTACCAAACCCAAGAAAACAGGGAAGATTGGAAACGTACCGACCAAGGGTATAGAAAGGCAGTAAAAGAAGCGTAATCAAACTTCTACAACAAAGAAATTGAGGCAGCCCCCAACTCAACTAGCAAACTCTTTGAAATACTTAAGGCAATTGAAAAACCCAAGGTGCTTTCACCACCTCACAACCCTTCAATAGAAGATAGTGATAGAGTGCAAGAATCTTTTGCCGCCAAAATTCTAAAAGCTAGAAACAATATCATACAGGCAAGGGATACCACTAGTTTTGAAATCCCCCTCATAGAAAACCCTCTATCTGAAACTAGAGAAAGATTCAGTTTCTCAGCTATCACTGAGGAGCAATTATGTCTGTTGTTGGCCAAAATGAAACCAACATCATGCGCGGAAAACTCTCTTCCCATTAAGATCATACTGGACAACAAAGAACTCTTTGCACCCACACTAACTAGGATAATCAACACCTCCTTTACAGAGGGATCAGTTCCAAAAAACCACCAAAGATGTTACCATGACTCCCCTAGTCAAGAAGGCGGGTCTGGACCCTAAGGACCCAAGCAACCTACGTCCCATCACCAACTCGAATTTTATTGTGAAGATATTAGAGAAAATTGCCACAAACCAGCTGCAAAAAACACATGGAGACTTATGATATGCTGCACAAATAGCAATCGGGGTTCAGAACAGCACATAGTACCTTACAATCAAACATGCTGGAGCTGATTGATAAGGGTACATCGGGGCTGCTCATGCTGCTAGATCTCAGTGCAGCGTTCGATCTGGTAGACCACCAGTTACTCCAATCAGCACTAGATAAAATTGCAGGATGCTCCTCAACAGCATTGGCTTGGCTAGCTTCTTTCCTGAGGGACAGGAAGGCAGGAATACACTGCAGCGATTAATTCTCAGAAGCAGCCCCTATCCTGTTTGGAGTCCATCAAGGTGTTAGTTTATCCCCGTGGTTGTTCAACTTATACATGCAAAGTCTCTGTGACCTGCTGGAAAACATTGTTGTATTCTTCACAAATCACGCCGATGTTACACAGCTTATCTTTGAACTAACAGGAGATTACACCACAGACAGTGCCAAAATAGTGGATGTTTATAAGGTCATAGACATCTGGATGCAGAGACACTGGATGTGTCTAAACAACACCAAGACAGAGCTTATGATTTTTGGATCTCGTCAGGCAAGATCTAAACTGGGAGCACAATACAAGGCATTCACTATAAAAGAAGCTACCATTCCAGTATCACCTCTAGTCAAAGCACTGGGGATGATGGTGGAAGCGTCAGTTGGTGCTGAAGCCCAAGTCAATTACCTATCTAAAAATAATGCATACTATTTGCGCCTCCTAAGAGCCATCAGACCCTTCATTAATGAAGCAAATACCGCAACCATTGCAAGGGCTATTTTACTGTCACGCCTAGATTATGGCAATGCCTTGCTACTGGGAGCTACTAATAGGGAGCTACAAAGATGTCAGGTCCTGCAGAATGATGCTATTTGTATAGTTAAGGAAACAAAACACAGACAGCACATATCAGCAGGAAGAAAGGATCTACACTGGCTCAGAATAGAAGATAGAGTCAATTTTAAGGCCATGACAATTTTCCACAGATGCCTCTTTGGAGAGGCGCCGACCTACTTCAAAGAACAATTTTCATTATATGTGCCCCAGAGGTGCCTCAGATCAGCAAATGCAGGTCTCCTGAAGGTACCAGATGCAAAAGGGCATCTGGAGGAGGCAGATTTCCCGGTCAGGGCAGCCAAATTCTGGAATAAGCTTCCAGCTACCCTGAGACAAGAAGGAAATTACCTTACTTTTAGGAACTTACTGAAAACCTTTCTTTTCCAGTAAATTCTCATGCTCTAGGGTATCCTCTAGACTCAGTTTTGGGTACTTTAGAAGCTAAAACCTCTTTTTAATCATTCAGATCTTAATCTCCGGTTTCTCCGCACCCTGATGCCTGCGGGCTTTCGGCGCATTACAAGTGCATAGAAATAGAAATAGAAATATCTGGCTAGACATTCCGACTAACCCCATGACCCACTCTCTAGTCGACTGCCTCGATGCGCTTAACCTCTCCCTTCACATAAATGGCCCAACCCATTCCAAAGGACACACCCTTGATGCCATCTTCAGCTCACACGACCAGATGCACCTAGCCCTCCATACCTCTCATCTGGTTCGATCACTTCATCGTCCCCTTCTCCATCCGATCCCCTACCAGCATGACCATCCCTGATCGAGCCACCCCCCTCGTCCGCAAATGCTGGAAGAAACTAAAGATCCTTCTCAATCTTGCCGAAGCACTGCTTCTCAGACTGCCCTCATACACCGCCCGCAACAAACCCTTAACCATCATCAGCTTCGATAACTCACTCACCCCCACCTGCCGCTGCTCCCCACACCTTAATCCTCATCCCAAATGGTTTACTCCAGAGCTGAAGATTGCGAAACAGCGGAACAAAACCCTAAAACGCAAATGGCAGAAAAGCACAACCAACCTGACTAGATCCAACCTTGCCTTGCACCATTGCTACTATAAAGCTGAAATCCGGAAAGCCAATAAAAACCACTACAACAATTGGATTCATAACTGTAAAAACCCCAGCAAGGAACTCCACAAAATCATCTCCGAGTTTGTCAAACCATCCTGTACCTCTGTCCATTCTCCCCTTTCTCAATCTCTCTGCAACTCACTCTCACTCCATTTCTACTCCACCGCCCTCAACAGAACGACCTCTCTTAACAACAAACTGGCCCTCCTCTCACGCCACAAAATCCGCCACCCTTCCGACCACCGCCCCACCCTCCACCACAACAACTCCACCCATTTTCGACTCCTTTAAGCCAATCTGCAGAGAAGATTTTCTCGCCCTTCTCTCTGCCTGAAAACCCTCTGGCTTCCCCCCCTGATCCCTACCCCGCCTCAGTCCTCAAAGAAATATTCTCTTCCACCTGCACAGGAGAATTCGCAAGAACCATTCTAAACGACTCCCTAACCTCTGGAATCTTCCCTGACGCTTTCAAAATTGCTCACGTCAAACCTCTCTTAAAAAAACCATCCCTTCACCCCCTCAAACCCAAAAACTACCGCCCCATCTCGAACACCAGATTCCTTGCAAAACTCATCGAGCAAACTGCTTACTCCCAACTAAACGCCATTGTGGAATCCAACAACCTCCTGGATCCCGCCCTATCCGGGTTCCGACTACGACACGGAACAGAAACCACTCTGGCCTTAATTTGGGACAATCTTAAAATCACTGCTGATTTTGCAGGATGCGCTCCACTAATCCTCCTAGACCTCTCTGCCGCGTTTGACACAGTCAACCATTCAATCCTACTGGACCACCTCCGCTCCCTAGAAATCCATGGACTGCTCTCAAATGGATCGCCTCCTTCCTCAGCAACAGGAAACAAATAACCCAACTGTTCACTTTTGCCTCGGCCGCGCGCCATGTAAATACTGGAGTACCACAAGGAGCATGTCTATCAGCCCTCCTATTCAACCTCTATATGTTCACCCTCCCTGGAATCATCCGCCTGCACAATATCCTGTGCTAGAACTATGCGGATGATACACAAATCATCCTGAAACTCCTCAACTCAAACCCCAACCTCCAGCCCAACCTTACAGCTTGCCTCCTTGACATAGACTGCTGGATGACTACAAACCACCTCCTCCTAAAGCCCACTAAAACTGAAGTCATGGTGTGTGGCAACACTGAGCTCCTCCGTCACCCCCTACCCTGGCCCACATCCATGGGCCAAGCTCCAACCCCCTCCCCAACAGTAAAAAACCTTGGATGCACCCTAGACTCAGACCTATCCCTCTCTTGCCAAATCAACATCTCCAAATCTTGTCATTACCAGCTCAAGATTCTCAGACGCATTTTTCCCTACCTCTCATTTCCGAACAGAGTTGCCGCTATTAGGTCCATTGTAATGTCAAGACTGGACTATGCTAACTCCCTTTACCTCGGAGTCTGGGCATACCACCTTACTAAATTACAAAGAGCACAAAACGCTGCAGCCAAACTGCTACTAGCACTGGGTCCACAAGACCACACCTCTCCTGCTCTCAGAACTCTGCACTGGCTCCCAATTGGACAAAGGGCGACTTTCAAGTCTCTATGCATCAGTCAGCGAGCTGTGCACAAGACTGGCCCGACATACCTGCAAGACAAGCTTAAACCGTACCACCATCGCCGCACCCTAAGATCAAGCTCAGCACTCCTCCTGGTGATCCCAACCACCAACTCGGTCAGGATAGGCACCCCAAAGACTACTTATCATTCCGCAAACTACTAAAAACATGGCTCTTCCCATAACCTCAATGATCACCCTAATGATGCACACAAAACTAACCACCTGACAGTCAATCCTCAGCCCCCAACTAATGGTTCAGATGAAGCTGATGGACTGAACTGATGGAATGGACCCTCATCTCCTTATTCCCACAAAGCGGACAGAACGGATAAGGAGGAGAGAACAGAGGGATGGGTTGATATGGTCGGAGTGGATGGAACAGAGAGAATGAATGGAATGGAGTGAGTGGACCGGTCCTAGGGAGTCGAGAGCACGCAGGGACTCAATGGAAGGAAGAGTGGATGGAACGGATGGAGTGGATGGAACGGATGGAGTGGATGGAACTAAATGAGTGGATGGAATGGAATGAGTGGCTTCAATGGATGGAGTGGATAGAATAGAATGGAATGAATTAATGAATGGATGGAATGGAATGAGTAGATGGAACGGAATGAGTGAATGGAGTGTCTGGAACGGATTTAACGGATGGAACGTATGGAGTGGATGGAACAGATGGAGTGGATGGAGTGGATGGAACGGATGGAGTGGATGGAACGGATGGAGTGGATGAAACATTCAGAACAGAAGGCACAAATGGAGTGGATGGAATAGATGGAACGGATGGAATGGATGGAGTGGATGGAACGGATGGAGTGTATGGAACGGATGGAGTGGATGGAACGGAATGAGTGGACTGGATAGAATGAGGGGATGGAACGGAATGAGTGGATGGAACGGATGGAGTGGAAGGAGCGGATGGAAAGGAGGGAACGGATGGAACGGATGGAACAATGGGAGCGGATGGAACTGAAGGAACAGATGAAACAGAAGGAGAGGATGGAATGGATGGAACAGAGGGAGCGGATAGACCTGATGGAATGGATGGAGTGGGTGGAAAGGATGGAGTGGATGGAACGGATGGAGTGAATGGAACGAATGGAGCGGATAGAACAGATGGAGCGGATAGAACAGATGGAGTTGATAGAACAGATGGAGTGGATAGAACAGATGGAGTGGATGGAGTCCATAGAATGGATGGAGTCTATGGAACGGATGGTGTGGATGGAACGGATGGTGTGGATGGAACGGTTGGTGCAGATGGAACTATTGGGGTGGATGGTACGTCTCTGGCAGATCGAACGGTTGGAGCGGATGATGCGGTTGATGTGGATGGAACGGTTGGTACGGATGGAACGCCTGGGGCGGATGGAAAGCCTGGGGCGGATGGAACGCCTGGGGTGGATGGAATAGTTGATGTGGATGGTACGACTGGTGCGGATGGAAGAATGGATGAAGTGAATAGAATATATGGAATGTATCAAACACATGGAATGGATGGAACGGACGGAGTGACGAAGTGGACAGAACTGACTGAATGGATGGAATGGACAGAGTGGATGGAACAGATGGAGTGGATAGAATAGACAGAAAGGACAAAGTAGACGGAACAGACGGAGTGGACGGAACAGACAAAGTGGATGGAACAGACGAATGTGGACGGAACGGATAAGGTGTAAAGAACAGATGGAGTGGATGAGACGGATGGAGTGGATACGATGGATGGAGTGGATGCGACAGGACGGAAGGAGTGGGTGGAACGAACAAAGTGGATGGAACGGACAAAGGTGGATGGAACGGATGAGGTGGAAAGAACAGATAGAGTGGGTGCAACGGATGGAGTGGGTGCAATGGATGGAGTGGATGCGACGGATGGAGTGGATGCGACAGATGGAGTGGATGGAACTGAAGGAGTGGATGGAACCGAAGGAGTGGGTGGAACCGAAGGAGTGGATGGAACGGAAGGAGTGGATGGAACTGAAGGAGTGTATGGAACTGAAGGAGTGGATGGAACTTAATGAGTTGATAGAACGATTGGTATGGATGGAACTGTTGGTGCAGATGGAACTGGTGGTGCGGATGGAAGGGTTGGTGCAGATGGAAGTGTTGGGGCAGTTGCAACCATTGGTGCAGATGGAACGGTTGATGAGTATATAACGGTTGGTGTGGATGAAATGGTAGATGTGGAAGGAACGGTCTCAGGCACTGGTACTGATATCCACCATTCACACCACTATGCTTACTCTCTTCTATACACCATCATTCAACTGGAACACAGCTACACCCTGATAATTCGGCCTAGCTGTTCTCATACGAACATGACCCCACAAACACCTCATCACCCTAATAAAACACAGCTAGCTGAGCACATTCTGGCTAGCTTAGGTGTTCCTCAGGCCTAACGCAGCCATAACCCAGTCTAGGTGTCCACCCACCGGGCTGAACACATCCAACTGATTTCATCAACACCACACATATCGCAATAAAGCAGCTATCATCCAACAACCACACCAGCTGCACACATATCCAGTGCACCCACGCACCATGCGGCACTCCTTCTCTCTACTGACTTGAATTACGGAACCCGACGGCTCTCAACCTACCAGTGCTTTAAAGTCATACCAATGATACATAAGGCGCTATATAAATGCCAAGTGGCATAACATAACATAACATACAGAGATAGCACCAAGAAACTAAAAAAGAGGTACACTAAATAGTGCAACTACTGCGGTCTCCAGATTCCCACTACTCCAGCCACCTGGAACATTGGGGAATGCCACTGAAGACCCGCTATGAGCTAAGTTCACTGAATAACTGAACAGTCCGCCTTAAATATCAACTTTACTTACTAACCCGTAAGTGCAGAACTGCCACAGAGGGGGTCTGCTAATCAGGGATGGCATCAGGGCTTTCCAACCATTTCAGTTGAAAGGGGCCTTGAGCTATAGAGGGGTCCCCAGCAACCGCCCCCATGTTGGCAGTCAGCAGCTTTATAATACGGCAATATAGTCCTTTCTATATTTCGTTCTGGGGCTTTAAATTAAATGTGCGCTTTGCAGAACTCTGCTTACAAGCTGCATGTGCAGGATCCCTACTGGCCATCACTTCCCTCGGGGTATACAGAAGTGTTATCCCCTCATTGCCTTTTAACACCGGTTCCTCCACATTAGCACCATGCGAGGGATGCGCCAGCCAATCAGGAGGCTCAGAATGTGGGCTGTACTGTATGTTACAAGCCCTCCTCTGAGCTGCCTGGGCAGCCAGTGCCCCCTTAACTTTACCGCTCCCCCTCCCACCTCATCTCTTAGCACCCGCATAGTTTCCTACGAGGGTGCTAAGAGTGTGTTTTTTAAAATAAAAATAAAGAAACGCACATCTGAAGCAAGGCACAGCGCAGTGCAGTCATCCACTGCTGATGACATCCAACATTGAAAGTGGACTTCCTGTCCAACAGCACTGCGCCACGCTGGGCCACGCTTCAAAGGTATGTTTAAAAAAAATATATAAACAGCATTAGCACCCGTCTAGATATCTATACGATATGCCCCTCTGCGGCATTTCGGCCCTTTCGGTAATGGCACTGTTACCTACAGGGTCGGCCTGTCACCTCTGGGGATATTGCCTCATTAGCCACTTGCTGGCTTTTCAGTGAGCATTACGTGTTTCATCTCCCTGCTGGCTATGATCTTGGTCTCTCTTTTAATTAAGGCTTCCTATTTTTGATTTTCACTGATTTTTACACATAAAAACAGACAGAAAACAATCTGCTTTCTGTTTGTGTTTATCTACAAGAATTGAAAAAGTCTGAAAACCGTGTCTTTCTGTTTGGTACTGCATGTTGTAATCATGCGTTGCAGGCCATTCACATCGCAGACTGGCATCATGGATAGTGTAAACTATGAAAAATAGTATTAAAGTTCTTCATATTGAAGACAAGATAAATCTTAGGTCAGCAGCAATCACAGCAGCAGCCATTGGTTGTCATGGTAAACATGGAGCGGACAATGACGTGGAATCATCCAGTTCCATTTGTGTCTATTATGGCTGCATGTGTGTTTTGATAAATGCATTTTTCCATTGATTAAACACAGACACCGAATGCCTAATTCACAGAAGTGTTTTATAAATGGCAACCCCCCATTGGAAAACGCTCTGTGAATAAGGCCTATTGGCCCTCATTACGACCCTGGCGGAGTGGGTTTACGCCAGCGTTATTCGCGGCGGACCCGTCCGCCCTACTACGAGTTCCCGTAGCGCCATGGAACGTTTTCCGCCTGGTTTTTCCGGGCGGAGAAATCCATGGCGCTACGGGACCTTGATGTTAATTACGCCACCGTATTTTGCGGTGGCGCAATTAACGCCTTCCCCACTCCCATTATACCCTATGGGGCGAAAATGGGAATGGGGAAGGGTAAAATGGGGAATGGGGATTTACCGCCCCGCCAAGGTCGGCATGGGGCGGAAAATCCGCCAACCTCCATGGCGCTATCGGCAGCTTTCCGCCGTGCTCCGCGGTGCATTTAGCACCGCGATTTCCGCCAGGGTCGTAATGAGGGCCATTGTGTTTAAAAGTTGTATTTTGATATGACAAATAATAAATGTGGATAAATGCAGAAAAAATGGGCAAAACATAATTATGGATAAATACATACACACATGACGGAAATATGAATGCCATAAAAGAGGTAGTCTTAATTATAGTATATGATATGATATAATATGGCATTTATAACGCACCTGTACACGAGTGTATGCATACCACAGGTGCCTCACACTGTTTTCGCTCAAAGCTAGCGGGCACGGGGGCAACCATCATGTTGAAACAGACCCCCACACATCTTCAGCCGGACCTGTTGCTAACCACTGTATCACTCCCTTTACCGGCTGCGTCACTACTCTGGGCGCACATACCCCCAGAACCGCAGGTGTGGATGCGCGCCCATCCAGACAGTGACTGTCTAATTGAATCACTGTACCATTTTTGCCTGAGTGCGGCTGTCTCTTGTGAAATAATGAAATACAGGTCCCCCTTGAAAAAGCGATTAGAGGAGTTCTACATGTAATGAGATCCCATGCTCCATACAGGGATGGACTGAGAAACAAAAGATGCCCTGGAAATATGTTCAAAGAGGCCCAATATTACACATTTTGAGCAAGCCCCCACCCTTTTCCTATGACCAAATTCGGAAATAAAATAGGTTACCCTACAAAAGGGGCCCAGGGTACAGAGGCCTACCGGGAAATCTCCAGAGTTCCATATAGGGCAATTCCCCAATGGGTCCAAACCAATATAGCCCCTTATATTTGTCCCTCAGATTAGTCCGGGTAGGGGAAGCGGAAGTGATTGCAGTGATGGCACATGTACCTACACAGATTGGAGGGACTGAACATTTGTATAATGTAGTGACATATGTCTTACTCTCCAAAGTCTCAGTGGATGTACTTTCATATAGCTAAATGACAATGTTGTCTATTTTTGCACAATGCACTTGCACTTTATTACCATTGGATTCATTTACTAAGTACATTCTTAATGAATATCCAATTTGTTAGCACAACGCATTAGCACTTTATTAGATGATGGAGGTACATTCATACAATTTAATGTAAATTCAGTCTGCATTTGCACTATGCATTTGCACTTGAGTATTTCTATGCCATGCATTTGCACTTTAGCTTATGATATGTTTCAGCTACCACAGCGGGACATAAATATCCTTGTTGCGGCATATCAGAAGAGTACTTTGTACATGCGTCATATCATAATTGTATTCTAGATTGGATAGGGGCTTCCTCAATAATATGAAGATATCGACAGTGAAATGGCAGTGTCTACGTGGCCATATGTCACATTACAATCCTATTGGGGATTATGCCCAGATAGGCCATGTCCGGAAGCAGTATCTTTGTGTGTATACATCTTACTTAAGATGACACACACACCGCCCATGCAGACTCAGGCAGTATGGTCTCTTTTTGCTCTTCATGATGGTTACATGTGGTCATAAGACACATTAAAGAGCACTTTGCTATGACTATCACCCACATACATGATCTATGACTGACGCAAGGAAAGGTCGGCGATTTATATAGTCTCACCGACACACTTGCGATATGTCTTACAATGGATATAATAGTGATATTGTATGAGCATGGCCGCAGCGTCGATAATACAGTAATTTGTGATGCAAATACTTTGAAGTGTAAATGATGGTGCTAATGTTATACAAATGATATACAACTTGCATTTTCCACTGCTTTTTTCAACAATGTTTAAAACTGATTGTGAAAGGAAAAATTCTATTTTCACCAATTGCAAGTGAAGCCTTATATAGTTTTGCCAAAAACATACTAGACAAATGGAACAGTTATTTTTGGATTACATTTGTATATGCTGGACCATTGAGCACTAGTCATCAAATAGAGTGCCTATACATTCCATGCGATCCTTGAGTCCCTTCAAACATGGCCAACGGAAATACCAGGAGCCAGTGAAAGTCACCTTTTCATTGTCAATGAATGTTTGGATGTGTTCAAATGGGCCTCCAACACAGGGAGGAGTTGCTGTGAACAAGCCAGAGGAGTGTGGCGAAACGTGTCAGTCAGCCTCTCTGGCATGGGATTTTGGGAAGCTGTTTTTAAATTGCATTATAAATAAAGTTTATATTTTCTACAACTTCGTTGGGCAGTGTAAGTGTTGGTTTTTCCCAATAGACTTATTTTTCGGCAAATCCACTTCGAGGGCAGTGCAGGTCTAAAGAATGGAGGCTTCTTGCCTTTTTGACTCAAATATATAGATATGTATTATATATTGCTTATGAGTTTCCCCAATGCACAAAAAAAAACAGGAAGGCAGTGTGCTTTTTGGAACACAAGAACTCACTCTCTCAATTAGATTATACAACTGGCACTTATCTGCCGTTTTTTAACTCAAATATATGTTACAGAATAAAAATGCAGAATAAAAGAAAGGATTACATCACTGTTAGCCTTTGTTTGCACCACTTCATCTGTTGCCAAGAACTTCACTGGACCGCTTTCAAAACCCCAGGTCGGCAAAGAGACACTCGCAACGGGAACAGACTGGATAACAAGATACGTCTACCTTCTTTCAATCCAACAGCAGCAAAAGTGACTCTTTCTTTTCCAAGCCGTGTCTGATATGTCAAACTCTAATGTACACAATTACAACTCCGTCCTTTTCCAGAGAGGTCGACTGCCAATGCTCTTCCACAACTACCCGGCCGGTATAGGCTGTAGAATTCCACTGACACAAACCTCTGTTTCACATGGGAGCCGAGAGATCTTGCTCTTTGGCTCCTTGCAGAATGCAAAACAAACCTTGTCTGAACAGAAAAACAAGATGTTGCTCTCTTGCTTCAGCAAATGCAAACGGTATTCAGAAAAGAGCTTTCACTTGGGCTTGGATTCAAATGTTCAGTTGTGCACTCAGGATGCATTTCAATAGACTCCATCTTTGAGTCAAAGATATTTCATTTTTTGAATGCATTACACCCAGCTAGCGTGCTCCAGTTCCACCATACAGTAGTGCCAAGAAACCAGAAATGAGTTCCATTAGCTTAGATCAAAGTATCATAGTTTAAAATGAAGCATATTGCCAATTAGCATACTAACCAACATGTTATGTACAACGGCATACCGTGCCATAATGTGGTTTAATCTATTGTAACGTAACATACCTTGTTTATTTTTTTTATTTTATTGTTTAAAGTGTGAACCTAGCTCGAGAGCAGAGGAGCGCTGTATAGAGTGAGGGTAGCTGGCATTTGGGCTGGCATCTTTTAACAGTAGCACAGTACTGCGAGGTCTGTGCGTAGGTATGTCCATTGATTAGAATTAGTCCTTGGTAAGGTGTTGTCAAAAGAGCCATGTTTTGAGAGATTTGCAAAATTGGAGAATTGTGAGGGCATTCCGAGCCGACACCGGGATCGAGTTTCAGAGGGTGGGTACATGACACGAGAAGGGTCCTTTTTGACAGACAAGTTGTGAATCAAGCAGGTTGATCAATTTGCTGCGTGAGAAGCATGTGATATGATATGATATGATATGGCATTTATAACGCGCCTATACACAAGTGTGTCAAAGCGCGACGAGTAAAGGGAGGGGAACAAAGGGAGGACAGAGTACGATCCTACTAGGCCAGGAGTCATCAGATCGTGCAAGTGCGTGGGAAGGGGGCAGGGACAGTGCAGTACATGGGAATAGATAAAACAATTAAGAATAGATAAACAAGTAAGTAACGGCCAGCATGTGGCAGGTGCATGGGTAAGTGCAGACATCAGGTGTCAAGGGCTGGTAGGGGGACTGTCGGGATACAGAAACAGTCTCCAAGTGCAGGAGTAGCCAGCTGGGCAGTGCAAGTGTGTGACGCTGGCGGGGGAGGGACCTGGGCCCGAGATCAGAGGGTGTCCAGGTATCCAGTGCAGTTCCGGTTACAGCCAGGAGGTCAGCAGAGGAGGAGAAAAAGCAGAAGCAAAGAGAAAGATTTTGAGGTGCTTCTGAAACCGGAGATGGTTCTCCTTGAGTTTAAGGGAGACAGGGAGGCTGTTCCAGAGGGAGGCACCAGCCGAAGAAGGAGATCTACCACCAACTCGTTGCTTGGAGAAGCGACTGACCCTGAGGGAGTTGGAGGTGGATGAGCAGAGAGGTCGAGAAGGAAGATATTTAGGGAGAGAGAGAGTTGAAGGTATGAAGCCCCAGGCCCCAGAGGCCTTGTGGATGATGCAGATGGTTTAGAACTTAATCCTCACAGCCACTGGGAGCCAGTGTAGAGATCTCAGTCCTGGTGAGATACAATCCCTGGGCTTGAGGCCAACGACAAGTCTCGCAGTCCTGTTCTGGATAAGTTGCAGAGGGCGGAGAGTAGAAGCAGGCAGATTTAGAAATAGGCTGTTGCAATACTCCAGCCTAGAGAGAACCAGAGCTCTGGAAACAGCGAGCTTCTGGGGCAAGGAGTGGAAAGGAAGAATACCTCTGAGGAGGTGCAGCTGTTAGTGTGACTTCTTAGAGACGTCAGAGATGTGAGGGGAGAAGGAGAGTGTGGAGTCGAAGATGACCCCGAGGTTTTTAGCCTTGCATGTGGGAGCAGGAAGAGGCCCAAGAGAGGCCTGCCAGAGAGCTACAGGAAAGGAGGGAGCGGGTGTGCCAATGAGGAGAATCTCAGTCTTACTGGCATTAAGGCAGAGGTATTGGCGGCACACCACTCCTGGATAGCAGATAGACAGTCAGAGATGAGGGAAGGAGAGGAGGCGGCAGAGGGTAGCCTGAAACTGAGCTAGGTGTCATCCACATAGCACTGAAAGTTGGTGCAGAGAGTGGCGATGTGGTGGGCAAGGAGTGCCAGGTATTGGTTGAACAGCCAGGGAGAGAGGTTAGGCACCTGGGGGACACCACAGGTAGAGAAAAAGATAGCATAGAGGATGGACCCAAGTTGGACCTGGGAGGGTCGGTCAGAGAGGAAAGAAGTTAGCCACGCCAGAGCCTTACCAGTGATACCCAGGTTATCACGGAGACGGTTGATCAGGATGGCATGGTTGACAGTGTCAAAGGCAGAAGAGATCAAGCAGGATGAGGATGCAAGCGGTGTTAGCGTTAAGGTTGGAAGCAGGTCTTCAAGGATTTTCAGAAGAGCAGTTCCCGTGCTTCTGTCAGCTCTGAAGCCAGACTGATGGTCATGAAGATAACCAATAGCTTCAGTGTGGCGATTAAGCTGGGAGATTGCCAGTTTCTCCGGGAGTTTTCCCAGGATGGGAGTAATGGAGATTGGGCGATAGTTAGCCAGGCAGGTGACACCAGATATGTGGAGCTTATCCGCCAGGTATGCTGGTGTGCTACTTGTGACTGCTTTGTAGATGATACATGCAGTTTTGAACAATATCCTGGCCTGGAGTGAAAACCAATGTAGTTTGCATAGGATAGGGGTAATTTGGTCAAATTTCTGTGCTCCAATAGTAGGACGTGCTGCCGCATGGTGAACTGCTTTTAGGGGAGCCAAGTGAGCAGCTGGGAGCCCTGTCAGAAGAGCATTTCCCCCATCGACGTGCAAGACCACAAGGGCCTGCACTACAGTCTGGAAATCCTGCAGCGGGATGAAGAGTTTGATTTTTCGAAGGGTAGATATTCTGAGCCAAAATCTTTGGGCTTTCTTGGCTATGTATTTCTGGAAGGACAGATTGCTGTCAATGGTGAAGCCTAAGGATTTTGCTGAGTTTGACAGTTGTGTATAAATCCTTTTAGCCGCTTATCATTGTGCCATTGTTGGACAAGTTGTTTTTTAGTAGACGGGCCGATGAGGACAGATTCAGTCTTGGGTGGGTTTCATTTGAGGTAGGCAGTCGACATTGAAGACTGGATGGTGGCATAGGTAATCGCAGATATGAATGATGTCCTGCGCCCTATTTACTTTCATGTACAACTGAGTATCGTCTGCATATTGGTGGCTGGCTATATTGAGATCTTTCAGGAGAGTGCCCAGAGGATCCATGTAAAGGTTAAACAGGATTGGTGAGAGGATGGAGCCTTGGGGGACTCGACAGGAGACCTGGAGTCAGTTAAAATGCAACAAGTGCATATGGACAGCCTGGTGTCTGCCTGAGAGGTAGGAGGTAAGCCAATTAAGGACAGTATGAGAGAATCCCATCCTGTCAGCTTGGAGGGAGAGAAAGATGCTGTGGTGGAATATAGCCAACAGGTCAAGGTGGAAGAGGAGGTATGAATCGCCCTTATCCATAATTTGGAGAGCATCATCTGCCACCTGGATGGTGGCTGTCTCGATGCTGCACTTTGGGCAGAATCCTGACTGAGAGTAATTTAGGAGGTGGAGTTGTTCAATTCTGGCGAGTAGTTGTGTAGCAACTATTTTTTCCAAGATTTTGCCAATAAACGGGAGGTTCGTAATGGGCCTGTAGTTGGCCAGGTCGTCCGGATATATGGTTGTTTTTTTAAAAAAAGGTTGTACGAGACCAGTCTTAAGGGTGTCCGGGTGTGATCCTTGTGCGAGGGAGGCATTGACGATGCTGAGGATTGCACTGAGCACAGAGCCCGTTAATTGTTTAATGATTGAGGCCGGAATGGGATACATTCTTCATAACGAAAATGTTATGTAGAATGCACATATATCAAAAATGTTATAACGAAAAACATAACGAAAATGCATGTGGGGGTGGAGTAAAGGGTTAAATCTTGTGGGGAAATGGCTGGGGTGGGTTTTTAGGAATGGAAAACATGGGTTTGGGTCGAACCCTCCAAAAAAAAGAGAAAAAAACGGTGTTATATTTTGTCTTCATAAAATAATCGTTATATGTGCATTTGTTATAAAATTAGTCGTTATAAAGACATGCAACCGCCCGGAATTATACTGTCAGAGTAAGAGGTAGGTTCGAGGGAGGCAATCATTTTAGGAGATCCGGGGACAGGAGTAGTAAGCAGCTTTGGCCTCGGTAATCAGAATCCTTTGGTTTGCACGAGTAACATAACATTGTAATGTAGGTTAGGTAAGAACATAAACTATCACAATGCATAGTGCTGCACATTTTTATTTGACAGACTATAACATACTGTACTGAAACATAACTCCATTTTTCTCACTGTTAGAGTGAAAAGTCCTCTGAAGAGGCCCATAAGCGGCAATTTTCATATGTCCGCAAATCAAATAAACACACACTCTGCTGCTATCGGCCTGTTGATTGCAGGAGGAGTCGGGGGAGTCACGTGACGTGGCGTCCGCTTGACTAGGTCGGGCGGGGGCTGCTCTTCGCCTGGCCTGTCAGGTTCCCGCATGTTGTGGGATTGCTGGTTGTCTGCGCTGCTGGGCCTCTCTGGACGGAAAGTGCTCTTGAAACCTTTTAGATGAATGCATCTGTCTGGCAGGATGGACCCAAGGGATGCCTGAGGAGCGGGCGCGTGGCGGGCTTTCAATACCTCCCACCATCTCCCTGACGCATGCAGGAGGGCTATTGGATCTGAGAATAGCAGCAGCCTTTCATGTGCCCCCTCTTGCCAGGATGCTATCTTATGGAGGTTGCTTGGGATAGCGTCAGTTGTGCCCTAAGGACGATTCAAAGGATGTAGAGACGACGAGAGTAAGGCAGGGAATGGAAGGAGGGGGAGGAGGCCAGGCAGTGCGATGTTAGGTAGCGTCCCTGTATGGTACTCATGCTGTCCTAAAGGCAGGCTAGAGTGCTGAGTGGCTTGTTCTGCTAGGCTGTTTGTGTAAGAGATGACCTTATGGAAAATGGCACAAAAGGGTCCGTATTTGTGTGCATGCAATTTTCCTCAGTTCCATTGCGAAGTTTGGAAAATGTGTGTGGTACCTGGAGGATTCAGGTTAGCACACATTTTCAGCATTTCGCAGTGCAAAAAGTATGCATCCATTTGGAATGGATTCCCATGGAATCTGCCTGCTTGCAGCGGATTCTGTAGCAATCCAATGGTTGTCTGCCACCATGAAAATATCTTGCTGGTGGAAATCCATTCAGCATTGACAGGCGGAGCGGGAAGGACAGGCGGAGCGGGAAAGAAAGACAGAGCGGGAAGGACAGGTGGAGTGGGAAAGACAGGCGGACATGGTAATCTTGTTCTGTGCGCCCACTGTGTCTCCTAAAACAGGGAAAATCTTCTGGAGCGCAAACATAGGTGTTTAAACCGACGTAAAACGTGTATGGCTGTTTTTAACACCTTTTTTTGCAATCTTAGGAACTCGAAAATTACCCACGTACAAGCTCATGTTCATTAAAAGTGCATTTTGACGGCGAGGAACCCGTTACCTGTTGACCTAATCGCAGGCAGCTCCCTGCCACCAAATTTCATCATTTCCCCGCAGAGTGCAAAAGTGCAGGTGCACGCCATCTTTTGCCATACCACTACGTATACCACCATGCAAAGTGAGTAAACGCTGCCTGGCATGCTCGCAGCGTATACTTTTTAATTGGGAGCGTGCATGCTAAGCAGTGTCCACAATTACAATTAAATAACAATTAAACCTTGCACGAGCATGTCGGGCAGGGTTTAATTGTAATTATAAACACTGCCTGCCATATAAGTATGGCAGACAGCGTTTAAATTAGATCACTGGTGCAAAAAGCTGGCTGATCCCATAGGCATCTCCAGCATTGGCATCCATGCCGGCGTGAATGCTGAGGCATTTGTATGGCGGAAAGAAAGGGAGGCAACGGAAATGCAAGTTGTGTTCTGCTCCTCCTCTCCACCATTCAAAGGGTTGAAGCTGTAATGTGAATTAATGGCGTAAACGCTTATCACGTCATTCATTTACATTGCATGCTGTTTGAACATGAGCTCCATAGTG
Organism: Ambystoma mexicanum; assembly: GCF_040938575.1. Classification (NCBI taxonomy): domain Eukaryota; kingdom Metazoa; phylum Chordata; class Amphibia; order Caudata; family Ambystomatidae; genus Ambystoma; species Ambystoma mexicanum. Next base: position 515,086,191 of record NC_090921.1, on the reverse strand, counting down.
TTTACACTAAGCCAAAAGCACTGAGGGAGACAATTAGGAGAAGGCAAATTGATGTCCTGTTAGGCTATTCTGTGCTCCAGTATGTAAAAGAGTGATGGATAGAAGATTCCCAATAAATCTTCACCACTGGAAACTATCTGGGTAACCCTGCAAGGAATCTATTTTTAGCCTGCTTAGGACACGCATCTGCACATACCACCTACGTAGGGTGACCAATGCAAAGCAATCACCTGATGGTGCCACAGTGTTCCTCAGGAGCCGAGAACTAAACCAAGACCATACTTTTTGATTCCGAACCTTTATTTAGAAGGATCAACTTAAATGAAGAGGGGATCTTCCCAAACAAAGCCAAGATGGTTCTTTCCTAATGGGCTAAAGCCCCTTCCCCCTCAGAGAGACCCTATTCTTGTATAATGTCTCTTCTGCCCTATGGAGTTCCTGGATCTTCCGGGCCTCAGGAATAATTATTCGCAATCATATAGCCCTAATAAGGGGGTTGTCCCGCTCCCTCTGGCGTTGCAGTCTTTAGAATTACTGAAGCCCCTCTTCTGTCCTTAATCTAGAGGCAGGCTGACTCATAGTCCCATCCGGGTGCAAAGTTGAGGGGTCCCAGAGAGTAATTCTTGTATAGGTTTCCTTATATTCCCCTCCTCTCATTTCTCTGAGCTGCCCAGTCTTAGACTGCCTCAGATCAATTGCTCCTACTTAAAGCTTACCGTGGCCACCAGATCCTTTCTGCCCAATGTAGGCACACAAACTCACTCAGACTACATCCTGGTCCTTGATGTTCTTGCCTCTTCTTCTCCTAGACCTCATGCACCCCCTGATGTTTCACTTCCAACCTCCTCTATACCACCATCACTACTACCTCCGTACAAATGTTTCTTCCTCCATCTCTTCGCTGTCACTCGCATACCCTCGGGTTATCTCCTCAGTGTCACTCCAAGCCACTAAAGTTTGCCCCTCAAGCCTCCTTTTCCTTGACTGTCACTACCCCCTTCTGGATGCTGATTTCCCTTCTCTCTGTCAATCATCTACTTCATCAATCACCCTCCTTTTGATGTTACAAACTCTTCCTTCAATCACCTTCCTGCCATTTCCACCTCCTCCTTCAACTGCCATCCTACGAATGCTACAATCTCTTCCTCCAACTTCCCTCTGTCTGATGCTACCACATCCTTCTTGACCTCCTTAATTCTTCTCAAGATCACCTCATGCTCTCTTTCCTCCTGTGGTTCACGTCCACCTTGACCCTCTTGGCTCTCACCACATCCTCCTGCTCTTCACTGCTGTCACCTCCCCACTTTCCACTATCTCTACAGCCTCCGCTTCCTCTACCACTTCCCAGTCTCTTCCAAATGCAAACCTCCTGTAACCCAGACAAAGCACTGGGGCTGGGCGCTTTTTCACTGTGTTTCCTTCTCCCGGCACTCTTAGTGAGGGTTTGCACCTGTGGCTTGTAATTGGGTGAGGGATGGATTTGACTGTTGTCCTTGAGTTCACCCAAGGCTGCTTTGGCGTCAGGGGGGCTAGACCAGGCCCAGAAATGGCCTGGTCACCATCTTAAAAGTTAGTGTTCACCCTCTGACTCTCCCTGATCTTGCTTGTGCTGAGCTGAGGTCTCCTGTGGCATGTGGAATAAAGGCTGGAAACTCACTGGGTATCCTGTTTACACTGCTCATTTCCCTCAAAGTACTGTTCATATGGTAACATTGTAAAATGAATCCCAGATGTGAGGAGATTTCACCATCGAACAATGCTTTTGATTCTCATGTCTAGTTGATGATGTGCAACGTTATATCCGTGGAACTCCGGAGTTCATTGATTCTCGGTGCAATGAGTTTTTTGATCTTGCATTTGACTTTATCGAAACACAACACAGTGAATGGAAATGATTTCCCTCAAAGGGACAGGAGCCTAGTTTAATGCTGGAACTCTGGGTCTGCTCAGAGAGAGCTGTATGCTCCCGACCGGAGAGCGCAAGCACATTACTGTTGTGGTGCGTGTCTCAGAAGGATTTTGGAAATGCCAAGGGTGAGGTACATCCAAGCCCCCAGGATATGTCTGTAATGAGGCACTCTGACTGTCTCCTGCCATGTGACATGAACCAAAATATGGTGACAATGGGATACTTCACATATTACCCCCAGGCCCAGCATCCACTGGCTCAGGGTGGCAACGTGCACTGTGAGTGCCCACCTTGTTGGTCTCAGAACCAGGCAGGGGTCTTCATTACAAGTATACAGAAGGATTTGAACAAATCATAACCACTGACATTATTCCGTGCAACCTCCAGAACCATCTTTTTTAGCCTGCCATGACATTATAGAAGAGGAAAGGCAATATGTGTAGTAGTCTGTAGGATTGTTTAGCGTGTTTTGGGAGCTCAGAGCGCAGCACCACTGCACAGGATCAATGTATAGCATGTTTTTTGAAGTGCAGCGTCACTGCATGGGTTTGATGCATTGATATAATGTGGTACAGCAAGACATGTGTTATTGAGCATTTTTTTTTATGCAGCGCCACTGCATGGGTTTAATGCAATTGCTTCATGCTATGTGTTGCCAGTGCAACATATGGATATGTAAATGAAGACAGGCTACACAGGTTAAAAACAAACCATTTTCTCATTTAAAAGCGCATTTTATTTTTCATATTCAAAATGCACACAATTTCTTTTTTCTTTTCATCTGAAATGCCTATGTTGCAAGAGGCACATTTGAAGATTAATGAACTAATATAATTAACCGTACTAACATGATTCTAACTTCTTAATAATATAATGTGTTCTTCACTGCAAAATGAGGCAGGCTGAAACTCATTTCAGACTGTGTGCAGATTTTTTTTCTTCTTGTTTTTTCTGTGCTGCTTTGTCCACAGTATTTTGCAGGAAGCAAGGATTCAAATAGCAGGAAATCTGTTTTGTTACAGTTGCTTACTGTAAAAGATTTCTATTGTGCGCAGAGAGTGGATAGGGCATGATAGAATTTCATTGGTTAGGATCCTTTGATAGGAGGTAACCAGAGTTTTCTTGTATAATCTCGGGGAAGAAGCTGGGGAGACGACATCTTGACACAGCTCGGAGAAGGACGGGGTTGATAGCTGGGGATGCCTGATTCCTAAAGCAGATTCAATACTGCTACAGAGACTGGGATTTCCAGTCAACAAGCCCCAGTTTGAGCGACAGCAAATGATTGTCCTTGAATTTCATTGGTTAGGATCCTTTGATAGGAGGTAACCAGAGTTTTCTTGTATAATCTCGGGGAAGAAGCTGGGGAGACAACATCTTGACACAGCTCGGAGAAGGACGGGGTTGATAGCTGGGGATGCCTGATTCCTAAAGCAGATTCAATACTGCTACAGAGACTGGGATTTCCAGTCAACAAGCCCCAGTTTGAGCGACAGCAAATGCTTGTCCTTGCTGGGTGAACCCCTCCAGAAGGCGAACAGCCAAAGAAGTTACATGCTGAACAAGCCTGGTAATTATCTTGCTGAAGTGTGGGAGCTGTGCGTATGTGTGTGAAAATATTCAGTCAGAGTAGGAGTGGAGATTCCTGTGTTTTATAATACAAAAAAAATTTATCTGAAAGCAGACGGGAAGTGTGTTTCATTTTATCTTGTCCTTTGTGCATCTAGCATTATAACACTGGTAATATGGGAAGATCCTTGCACAGTGCAATTGTCATTTCTAAAAGTTGCTAAAAGATAAGACATGGCAGTAGCTGTGTGTGTGTTTTCTGAATGGAACATAATAATAACAAGATGAAATAGCCGGCTGCCGAAGGTCTATGAGTCGGCAGAAAGAGAGGCCCTGGACATAGCTCACCAAACGTAAATAAGTTGGTGATAAATACCACATATAGCTTGCTGTCGTAGATAAGTCAGTGAGAACAGCCCATGGTGGCACTCCAATTGGAAATGTGGTGTTTCTGAAATGCAAGCCTGAGGTCTCTCTAGTGATCACACAAACAAACTAAACAAAAATAAGGGGTTCTGGATATTGTGGTCACATATATAAAACAATGGATTTATGCTCACTCATAAATACCACTAATAACGCATACCAACATAACGTATACCACTAAATGTATCAGTGTGCTGAAATAATGTATGTATATATACCAAATCTTGATGCTCAGTTGTCCAAAAGCAAGAAACAATTTGAGGACAGTGAGCAAGAAATGCTACACTTAAAAGCCTTAGTGGACCACATTAGACAGGATAAAGATGAGATTGTTTCAGAAATGCAGATTTTACAAAAAGAAAGTGATCTCCAAGGTGCAGAGCAAGACATGGTTAAAATGATTCAAGAAAAAGACAAGAGAAACAAAGAATTCAATGAATGCCAAATGCAAATGTGCGACATGCAGGAGGTAATAAATAAAATGAGTGATGAAAACAACTATCTGCAAAATGAAACACACAGGCTCCTTAAAAAGTGCAAAGACTTAGAACAACAAATGTGCATTCCAAGGTCCCAGGAGAGGCGGCAGGGTACCACATTCAATGGAGTGGAGGTGAATTCTAGTTCTGCCCAAAGAGCTAGTGCTCCAGTGACTGGACCGGTGACTGAACTTGGTTGCAGCGCCCTTGGGGGATTTGATACTCCCATTGGGTGCCGCCACCAATCCCATACACCTGAAACCAGGATTGAATCACAAAGTGGTGCAATTCCATGTATTGCAACAAGTAGCCCCATAAAGATAATGAAATCCATTAAAGCCCGGATCAAACCATTTAAAAAAGGAGGGGAATGTTGCATTGAGGATCACTTCGAAGCGGTCCATGACATATTTATAGCCCTCCAGATACCTAAGGAACAGTACAGACAGTATTTTCTTTTAACCTTAGATGCCCCGATGGCCAGCATCATAAAGGGATTAATTGAACAGCAGAATATGACATGGGTGGAGTTTGAAAAGGAAATTAGGCGTCATTTTTCTCTTTTTCAGTCATTGCAGGAGGCAAAGAAAGTCGCTTACACAATCACTGCTGGGCCTAACACATCCCCTCGCCAATTTTTACAGGACTTAAAAAGGGCATTTTCTCTCTTTGATGTATCTTTTGACCCCAATTCCAATGAGTTTAAAACTGCCTACTTATATGGGCTACAGAAAGACATCATATCACAATTGGTCTGTGAATTTGACCATGACAAGTCCCTTGAATGGATTGTACATCAAAGCACAAAACTATATGAGGTACTCTATTGTCAGGGTAGAGAAAGTGATAAAATGAAAGATATTAGACCTACATCTAAAGAACCCTCAGCCACAGTGATGGAAATCAGGTCAGCCAAAATGTCCCTTGAGTCTGCTCAAAGTCCAGGCAAAAATAATTCGGCACCTGAACAAAGGGTTAATCAACAAAGGCCATCACACTCTGCACCAATGTTCCAATCACATGATCCTAGTAATAGGGAGAGCTACATCAGCCCTAGATATTTAGGGGATAGACCCCGGGCAGGATATCGGCCTGATATGTCAGGTATGAATAATAACCAAAGACAAAATCAAGATCAAAGAAATGAGGGTCCCTACCAGACATTGGGGACACAGAGCAGATTTGATCCCAACACCATGATATATGGTAATCAGGATAGACCCGGATATGTGGATCGATTTGCTGATAATGGGAATCAACATAGGGGTCAGTACCCACAACATGAGAGACAGGACATGAGACAGAACATGAATTATACTCCACGTCAGTACAATGATTCCCCACCAGGGGACTACAACCAAAGGATGAGTGCACCCCACTCCTCTCCACAAATGAATCAAGAGTTCAGGAACCATCCCAATAGAAATAACTCACCTGAGAGTTATCAGAATAGATCCAATCAGGGGGAAAACAACCAATATCGACCTAGGCCACAGAAAGAGGATTCTAGAGAGATGGAAATGTTCCAGTGCCTCGAGGCCCAAGTGAAAATGTTAGCTGTGCAAATAGGGAAGCTCTATACAGCGCAAAAACAACCATCCAAAGAGGGGGCTGATGGCCATAGCAATGACCGGGGGCTTCTTCTGAAAAGTGACTAAGTACTCATGATACCTACAACGCTGAAAAGACAGATTGCCCTAATGTAATTTTGCATAATGACTCTGAGATGCCTAATGATGTAAAAGTGAAAGCACCAATGAATGAACATGTAATAGAAAGTGCAAATAATTCTAAAAGAGAGGTACGGTTTAACCTAGAGCTAAATCAAGCATTGGAGATTTGTATAAATGAAATAAGAAAACCTGAAACTCCAAGAGAACAAAGAGACAGATTTAAGAAAAATGACTCATGCATGGAGAATATCAGTGAACAGGGAGTAAGTGGGGATGCTATAGCTCCTTCACTGGACAGTCAAAACGGTGAACAAACACAGACAGAAAAAGGAAATACTCAAAAGGAGGGTACAAATCAATCACCTGAAGAATTTTTTGAGCCACATATTTTTGAAGAAACTGAAAGGGCTGGTAAAACACTAAATGATCACAAATGCACAGAATTAAACAATGACAAATTACTAAATGATGTTGTTACACATGTTCAGTTGGAAGGTTGTAATGTGGTTCCTGATGATACCCAGATGGGTGGGCGAACAGAGGCCACACTCCAAAAAACCTCTGAACATGGAGAAATGAATAAAGTCTCTCGCGCAGAAATGGGTAAAAAGGAAGGAAACATTTTTTTCCATTTACCAATGTGCTTAGCCAAAAGTGAAAAAGGCCTGAGAAAGGTGAGCCCTGAAATCAGTAAGAATTCACACTTCTTATGTGTATTAGAGGAAGTTGAGGACAGATATTATGCACCCATCACTGTAGAAGAAAAATGCCAAACATTTGCTATGATTGACACTGGCGCACAGGCCACAATTATGTCCAAGGAGCTGGTAAAGAGTATCAATGAAGGGAGACCCCCACAGAATCAGATCACAGTGAAGGAAAATCAAGGTCCAGTGCATATCTTTAATGGGGAGGAGGTGCCCATCATAGGTGTAACTGAGGTTGACATAAAAATAGGAAAGCACAGAATGAAACAAGAGGTATAGATCACATCTATTTGTGAAATTCCATTTCTGATGGGGACAGATTGCCTGAAAAGATTGTCTCCTCTCATAGATGGAGTGAATGGAGTGCTGTCCTTAACCAAAAAACCATTGAGACCTGAGCAACTAAAATCACAGAACAGCAACATAAATGAATGTCACACCGTTGCCAAAACAAATGATGCTGTGGAGGTATATCTCCAGAATAGTTGCATACCTAGTGTCACGGTTATATTAATGTGTCAAGACAAAATGCAGAGCGACAATGAAAAACTACCTGTACAAACATACTTGGACCCAAGGAAAAATTGCCAGACTGCCATAGATGAGCACACATTACGTTTTTATTTAAAAGAGAAAATAATCAAACAGAATATTGCTCCTAAAACAGATTCAGAAAAACACATTACCACTCTTGCTGAAATACACATGGAAGATGAGCAACCATGGGTTAATATTGGTATAAATGACTGTTTTAAAACAATAAAAGCCACTTTAACGCTTGAACAGGAGAGGAGCTTCATTAATGAGAAATTGTTGCAAAAGATAATGGAGAGGGAAGAGATCCCGAAATTTAGGATCAAAAACCAATATGTTTCTGGGTTGGACAGTCCAGACTTTGAAAACCGAATTGCAGGCAGATGCATGCTTAAAATTAGCATTGGGCAGAAAACAATTTACCATAATGTATGGATAGTGAGTGGAGCACAAAATGACTTTTACATGGGTAATGACATCATGCACAGAATATGTATGGTGTTAGATTTCCTTAATCAAAAAATATGGTCACGCCTAGGTGGGCCGGCACCTGAATTTGAAGACAAAAGAAGGGCTTATCATTGTGCACAACTGGTTCCTTATGCAATCGAATTACAAATGCGGAAAGATACTATTATTCCTGCATTTACAAAACCGTTTGCAATAACACTGAAATGCAAAAATGGACAGCAGATGAAAGACTCTGATGCATTTGTATTCCTGAATGAATCCATAAAACAGCAAGGCCTGGATTATGAATACATTCCATTGGTAGATATTGGTGAAGGATCTGTAAAAATTATGGTTAATAATAAAGGTTGTCAGGATATTCATTTAGAGGAAAACTCCCCATTAGGAATGGCCATACAAAAATCACATTATACGGCAGATTTAAATAACATGGTGATTGGAAATATGCCTGAAAAGTATGTAGATGCCAAGGGTGAGTTGCCAGAACACCTGGACTCTCAGCCCAAAGGAATATTTAAAATTCATTCTGTGTATCCTTATGATTCAAATGAGACAGTGTGCTGCCATCAAGAGGATTGCATAACATTTAATTTAAATGAAAATAAAACAGAAAATCAGCCCATTGAAGTGGAAACTGATATGCCAAAATATTTAAAAGTGGCAGCTTTACAAAAAGACACAGCCACACAGTTAGAGGAAAGCGCTGAGATTCCCTTACCAGAAGATTTTCCAGAATTTTCCAAAATGGTAGAAGAGCAGATCTCCTTAGCGGATGACAACGATGAGGATAGGAACGAACTGAGAAAGATATTTATGGAATTTAAAGATGTAATTGCAAAAGATGCTTATGATTGCGGTTTAACTGATTTACATGTGGCCACACTTCTGGAAGGGTGTAGCAGAAGTCGAGTATTTGTACGCCAGTATAGACTACCGCTTGCATGTTTAGAATCATTAGCAGAGATTATAAAGAATTTGGAAGCTCGGGGAATCATCAGGCCCATTCATAGCACATCCAATACACCTATTTTAGGTGTGTTAAAGCCAAATGGTCAATGGCGGCTATGTGCAGACTTGAGGGAGTTAAATAAAAGAGTGCGAGTATCCAGATGGCCACTGCCATTCATTGATAAGGGCCTAGCTCAGGTACATGGTTCAAAAGTGTTTACCACATTAGATCTCACCTCTGGATATTGGTGCGTGCCATTGGCAGAGGAGATACAGAATTTATTTTCCTTTACATTTGACAGGACTCAATACACCTGGCTTAGAGGTCCGTTCGGGTACATCAATAGAGGGAGTGAATTTGGCATACTTTTGAGAAAGGCCATGCCAGATGCAGCAGAAAGAGGAACCATAGTTTATGTGGATGATGTCCTGATAAAAAATGAAAGCCTGAAAAGCCATTTTGATGAAATAAGACATGTGCTTGGCCAATTGCAGAAAGCAGGCGCCAAAGTGTCTTTACAAAAAGCACAATGGTGCAAGAAAAAAGTGAACTTTCTAGGCCATGAAGTGACTGAACATGGGCTAAATCCACAAAAGAAGAAAATAGAGGCCATACAAAAACTAAAGGACCCTAAAAATGTGAAAGGGGTAAAAAGTTTATTAGGGATGACAGGCCATAACAGAAAGTTCATTGAAAATTATGCTGAAATCACTCAACCATTGACTAAACTGCTTAAACTGAATACACCCTGGATATGGGAAAAAGAGCAGTCTGAGGCAGTAGCTTAATTGAAGGAATGTCTTGTAAAAGCATATCCCATAAAGGGTAGGGATTTCTTTATAGAAATAGGGTTCTCTGAACATTGTATATCAGCAGTGTTATCACAAAAACATGATGTGAATCACAAAACCATTTCATATGCAAGTAAAGCATTTTCCCAAGTTGAAATGAAATTCAATGAATGTGAAAAGGCCCTATTAACCACTGCGTGGGCGCTACAACATTTCCGCCCTAATGTTCAGGGAGAAAAGGTGATTATTGAAACAAATCATCAACCTTTGCAGTTTTTAGAGAGTAGAAGAATTAGGTCAGGTAATCTAGCGCAGTCCAGAATCACTTCATGGACGCTGGCATTACAAGGTTTTCCTGTAGAAGTGAGATATGGACAAAATAAAAAGAGCTCAATTGCTCAAGGGTTAGCTGACTTACATGACTGTGCAGCTGAACAAGTATCAAACGAAATGGAAGTGGAACCTAGTTTGCAGGAATTTGAACAATCACCACACAAAGCTTTTGATGAAAAAACATGCAAGGATCTGCCAACTGTATATGTGCATGGTTGTGCTTTTCACATTGAAAATGACAGTAATAAACAATTAGTGTCAGGAATAGAGAATGTCTGGTTGAAATGTGAAGGCATCCCCAGTGTAGGGATGAGGATTGGAGCTAGAAGCAGTCAAGTGGCGGAATTGGCGGCCATTTATAAAGCAATTGCTACTGCAGTTGATAATAAATTCAGTGAAATTGTCCTGGTGACTGATTCTGACTATGCACAAAATAGCTTTGTGGAGTATTTACCTGGCTGGAAAGCGAGAGGCATGGTTACATACAACAAAAAGCCACTTAAACATGGAAAAATGATACAAACCATAGACAAATTGGTGTCAGAAAATGATTTGACAATATACTGGAGAAAAATTTGTGGGCATTTAAAAACACCCGGACAGGATAAGGAGGGAAATGATAAGGCAGACCACCTGGCTAAAATTGGGGCTGTGATGGGAGAATTGCTACCTATAGATGATTTACTGGGTGAAATACAAATTGATGCAATAACACGTTCTAAAGCACCAAAGGAGGTAGATCAACCAGTGGTACAGTGGGGTCATGATATGCCAGACCAAGATTTGATTGAGGCACAAAAGAATGATCGAATTTTGGGAATCTATTATAATCATTTGATAGATCCTGAACAAAACCCTTTAACAGAAAATGATTGCATGGGAAAAGAAGAGTTGAGGGTGCTATTAAATAATAAAAAAACGAGTTATACTGCAGGATGGACTCATGATTAGAGAGTCCATAACAGGACAAATACAGTGGGTGGTACCCCTTTCATTCAGAGGGCTAATGCTACAACATGCACATGATGCAATAACTGCAGGCCACAGAGGTTCACAAAAAACATTGGAAATACTAAAAGATTATGCTTACTGGCCACATATGTCCCACAATGTGGAATTATATACTAGAGGATGTGCCCAATTTAAACCTGCTTCACCAATGCATAGAACCCCATTGATGAAAAGAGGCCTCACTCTTCCGTGGTCAGATTTGCAAATAGACTATGTAGGTCCTTTAAAAAGGTCGAGCAGAGGAAACGTTACATTTTAAGTGTGATATGTTTGATGTCGAAGTGGATTGAATGTATTCCTGCACCAGATTGTAGTGCGCAAACAGCAGCCACATTGCTGGTGAACCATGTGTTCTCAAGGTTTGGGTTGCCACAAAGAATTGAGTCAGACAGAGGAAGTCATTTCACAAGTACTCTAATGAGTAAGGTATGGCAAATACTGGGTGTGAAAAGGAAACTACATATTGCATATCGGACAGCCTCTTCAGGTGGAGTTGAACGGAGCAATAGGTCTGTTGTGGACATTTTAAAGAAATTTGTGGCAGAAGCAGGTTCCAGCTGGGATTATGTAGGGTATTTTGTATAGATCTGGGGCCTAGCAGTATTTTCTTACTGCCAAAATGAAAATAATTCCGTAATAATCACTCTTTGCATTCAGATTAGATTTGGTATATATACATACATTATTTCAGCACACTGATACATTTAGTGGTATACATTATGTTGGTATGCGTTATTGGTGGTATTTATGGGTGAGCATAAATCCTTTGTTTTATATATGTGACCACAATATCCAGAACCCCTTATTTTTGTTTAGTTTGTTTGTGTGATCACTAGAGAGACCTCAGGCTTGCATTTCAGAAACACCACATTTCCGATTGGAGTGCCACCATGGGCTGTTCTCACTGACTTATCTACGACAGCAAGCTATATGTGGTATTTATCACCAACTTATTTACGTTTGGTGAGCTATGTCCAGGGCCTCTCTTCCTGCCGACTCATAGACCTTCGGCAGCCGGCTATTTCATCTTGTTATTATTATGTTCCATTCAGAAAACACACACACAGCTACTGCCATGTCTTATCTTTTAGCAACTTTTAAAAATGACAATTGCACTGTGCAAGGATCTTCCCATATTACCAGTGTTATAATGATAGATGCACAAAGGACAAGATAAAATGAAACACACTTCCCGCCTGCTTTCAGATAATTTTTTTTTGTATTATAAAACACAGGAATCTCCACTCCTACTCTGACTGAATATTTTCGCACACATAGGCACAGCTCCCACACTTCAGCAAGATAATTACCAGGCTTGTTCAGCATGTTACATCTTTGGCTGTTCGCCTTCTGGAGGGGTTCACCCAGCAAGGACGAGCATTTGCTGTCGCTCAAACTGGGGCTTGTTGACTGGAAATCCCAGTCTCTGTAGCAGTATTGAATCTGCTTTAGGAATCAGGCTTCCCCAGCTATCAACCCTGTCCTTCTCCAAGCTGTGTCAAGATGTCGTCTCCCTAGCTTCTTCCACCAGATTATACAAGAAAACTCTGGTTACATCCTACCAAAGGATCCTAACCAATGAAATTCTATCATGCCCTATCCACCCTCTGCGCACAATAGAAATCTTTTACAGTAAGCAACTGTAACAAAACTGATTTCCTGCTATTCGAATCCTTGCTTCCTGCGAAATACAGTGGACAAAGCAGCACAGAAAAAACAAGAAGAAAAAAAATCTGCACACAGTCTGAAATGAGTTTCAGCCAGCCTCATTTTGCAGTGAAAAACACATTATATTATTAAGAAGTTAGAATCATGTTAGTACGGTTAATTATATTAGTTCATTAATCTTCAAATGTGTCTCTTGCAACATAGGCATTTCAGATGAAAAGAAAAAAAAAATTGTGTGCATTTTGAATATGATAAATAAAATGCGCTTTTAAATGAGAAAATGGTTTGTTTTTAACCTGTGTAGCCTGTCTTCATTTACATATCCATATGTTGCACTGGCAACACATAGCTTGAAGCAATTGCATTAAACCCATGTAGTGGCGCTGCATAAAATAAAAATGGTCAATAACACATGTCTTGCTGTACCACATTATATCAATGCATCAAACCCATGCAGTGGCGCTGCACTTCAAAAAACATGCTATACATTGATCCTGTGCAGTGGTGCTGTGCTCTGTGCTCCCAAAACACGCTAAACAATCCTACAAGTCTGACTGCACATGTGTGCTGATGCATGGACTGCCAGTAAATGTTCAGGGTCTGTGGATGGGCCGGTGGGTGCTCTCCTATGCAATCTTACACTTCATAATGCCTGACAGGCTTCATCCCGGCCGGCCCACTGTTTAGTGATGTTATGTTATGTTATGCTATTCTATGCTGGATGCATGTTGCCATGCTATGCTTTGCTGTGTTGGCTGCTTAGCTGTGTACAATGGCAATGCAAACACTATGAACTGAATTAATTATGGGTGGGGCCTTCAGAAGTCAATGGTGTGGAGTGGGAAGAGCTATCAAGGGATGGAGAGTGAAACGCATCAGGGCCTGGCCGTGAGGACATTGATGATGTACCGACCTGCCAGAGATGTCCAAGCCAAGCAGCCGAGTGTGTCTGGTGTTTTTAAGTCATGTTACTTTGTCTGCTTAAACTCAGGATTCGTTGCTTTATTTCTTAACATACAGTGAAGGTGCGCTGGAGCAGAATACTTCATGCACCAAACCTCTCCTCTTTCTTCCCAACAACTCCTCCACATCACAAGATGCAGGAAACATCCCAGGGCATGGAGAGAGATCTTACACATCAGCGTGCTCTGATCACTGTATCCCCTTGTTCTCTGCAAACAGATTTTTCTTTCTCACCTTCTCTCTACATAATTGATACATTTACCTAGGGCTTCAAGTGGGCTGGAGTTTGCCGGGGTTTAGCCTCAGCAGGGTCTAAACTGTGCCCTCAAGCCGGGGCTCCACTGGGGCTACCCGAATGAAAATGAAACGACAGTGAGAATACTGCTCTTCTCCAGCAGATGGCACAACCACCGATGCCTCATTACAGGTGCCCGCAAATTCAACAGTATCTCTCCATCCCTGCTCACACTTCACTAACTGCTCCACCCTGACAAAACTGCATGTACCAGCTGAAAGGAAACCCTTCATGACATGCAAGTATCTGCTGCCTGCATGCCAGGCGGCATTTACTCACTTTGCACTGCGTGGTGCAAATGTAAAGGGCAAAAGGCAGCATAGACGCTTGTACGCTGCCCTTTGCCCTTTGCCCTTTACATTTGCACCAGGCAATCTAAATGACAAAGATTTGGTGGCGAGGTACGCTTATGTTAATGCATAAACTTAACGTGTCTCCATCACCAAATTACATTTTTGATCAACATGAGCCCCTTGGTGGCTAAACTCCACACCTCTGGAGGCTCTCGCAACTCACGTAGTAAAACCAGGAAAAGGCTGGAGTGAAAGCTAGCCCGCAAAGAGAAGACTCACAAGCAGTCCTTCTCCTGCCACGCCACGACCATGCACTGAAGGGTGGGAAACTACATTGAACATTTTTTTTTTTATTTGAGTATTTTTATTTTAGTCATTTGTTGCCTATTGATTAATATTCTCCTCTAAAGATACTGTGGCTTCTCTATGATTCCTTTGATTGCATTTTATCAGTCAAAAGTGACACCTATTTTGACCTACGGAGCTGAAACTTCCCTTACCTTCAAAATAGAAAATTGGTCGAAAATTGAAGGAACATCCTGGAAGAAAGTACTTACACTACCTTAAAGCACGCCAATCCAAGCGATCCGTATGGAACTGGGGCTCCCTTCATTAAATGAGATTGTCATTTGGAAGTCCCTTTCCCTTTTTAGAAAATATATATTTGAGCAACCAAAGGGTGGCTTTGCGATCTTGAAAAAGGCCTTAAGCGAACACACAGAGACTGCTCTGATGGAATGGGAAACTATCTGTAAAACCATACGGACGAATTTGGGTGAACATGAGGAAGTCCTCATCTTAAACCCAGATAAGATTAAAAGAAAGCTCTTTACCCAGGATTGGAATGATATGAAAGATGAAAATATAAATCTTATGGGAAACCATTCGAAGAAGGTTGAAGTTGAAACACCATCCCGAAATATGTGCACATCTCTCCTAACTGGTTCTTTAGAGATCAGTTCTTGCGCTTTTGATTAAATCTAGTCCCTACCAGGGAGACATTAATGCTGAGGAAACCTGAAGGAAGATCACAAGTGTGCAGACTATGTCAAGAGGGCCGGTCAACTGAAAACCTAAAGCATCTCGTAATGAACTGTCCTGCCATTAAAGATCAGAGAACACCTTTAATGACCAAGGTGATTACCAAAATACGGCCACAGACCAGTGGATGAATGGTGGTAAATTCCTTTGTCTGGAGATAGGGCTGACATAATGTTGGCACTGGTCAAACTTCTAATTACGATCTTTAAGACGATTGCTGTAACTAACACCCAAGCATTGGTCATATTGGTTGGAACTTCTGCTATTGAAGTATGATTTAGTTGATGTATTCTTCCTCCTTCTTTTCATTACCCTCCTATTTGTTTAAGCTCCCTTTTTTAAACTTCTCTGAATTATATCTTTTACAGTTTGGAATAACAGTGGCTAAAGGTTGTCTATTTTTTTGTATAAGTATGTAACAGCCAATAAATAAAAAAATAAAAAAAATATATTATAATATATTTAACACTTCGTTTAAAATTGATTTTCATGCCGGGTGCGAGGATTCAACTGCATATTTACTGCTGAGACTGTATTGCTGGAAAAAATGAATAAAGCCAACACTCAAGCGGGTCACACATTGCTCATAACAACACACTTCCCCTTTTTAAAAGTGAGAACTCAAATTACAGAGTCCATTCAATTTGCGATGTTTGTTCTTGGATGGCATCCCGCGTTCACATCCGCTCCTTTCCTTTCACCTTTCCAGAGGCATCCGAATGACCTCATTCCTTGCCAGGACAGCTTCCTTACAACTATCGCCCTCCAACTGTTTGTGCAATTCATGTTCTTTGGGTATTTTGCACATTTCCCCTGTTGCAGTTTCTTCAATCCTCAACTATCCTTCCAACATACCACATTATCATGCTCAGACTGGATTCTTTTTAACTTCCCTTCTTTCTGGAACTGCCCATTGTGGGCGGAAATGTGTGTTGTGTTTGTCTTTGATATAATGGCAATCTTTCTACGATCCGCCTCTGACTGTTGGTGAGCACATAGTTCCTACCAGTATTTACTGTCTTAATTGGTTCCTGTATCTTGAGAGGGTGTCTCCTTGTAATGTTATAATATATTTACCACATTTCTGGATTTCACAATTGGTGCCCTCGTGGCATGTCTTCCTTCATATAATTAATGTTGCTTAATCTGGCATAGTTTATACTGATAAATAATGTCCCCTATTCACACATTACATTGGGGTCCTCCTGTTTACCTGGTAAACATTGTGGGACCACAATCAAATATGAATATCTCTCTCTCATAACCTGAAACAATGATATTCCTCTACATTATTTGGTGTTAATCTTTGTGAAGCTGCTGCTTCTAAAGCTGTGAGTTTGTCATCCTTTCAGGATGCTCCTTGCGAACTGAAATTTGGCTTTGATAAACCTATTTATTCTTTCCACCTATCCATTTGCTTGAGCGTGATATAGGACAGCTCCTCTGTGAGTGATCTTGTAATCCTTGCGGAACTCTGCCATTTCACCGGGCACCAGCTGGTGGAGAAAACCTTCATCTTGGACATGCCCTTGAATACTTCAATAGTTGTCCCTGTGGAAATGTCATACATAAAATGCAACTCTATCCATTTGATCACATGATAATCATAATAATAACATACATTATTAGTATGGTGTTTTGTATAGCACAACTATCACCGGGAATTCAGTTGCTAACCTATGTTACTTATTAACGTCATTATTACCCGAAGTGTGGTACTCAATTTATCACCTTTGAGTGGAGTGGGGTATAGCACTCAGTCGACCTGACCAGGGTATTGAATCCATTGTCCTGTTTAGGGAAGGTGCTTTTAGAAACCAAAAAGTCTTTGTTTTTCATCATTATTTCAAAGATGTAAGGGAATAGTCTTTTGATCTTGGATTCTTTGCAACACCCTACATGTTTTACTATCCACTAACACAAGATATGAGGCCTTATCTTCTCTGAATGCACGCATTTGCATAATTGCCGGCTTTATGACATCCATAGGTGAGGACTGTGGCACAGAAGGCCTAAGCACCTATAGAATGTCTTTTTCCAAAATGAGCATTCCATCTGCACCACCCTGCAGCCCAACATCTCCAGTGCCCCTGCCACAGTGGAGGTCAAAAATTGTACTTGGCCGGCCAAACAACTAATAAATATATGCAGGTTTGCAGGCGAGTCTCCTTTGAATGTGGAAAAGCATTAGGAAGAGGAGGTAAAACACATTTTAAGTGTAAATATCACAATGTGCCTTCGCAGGGATGAGGACATCATTCAACTAAGCAAGTAAGCTCATGAGGAAGTATAGGGGTCAGAGTTCTGAAGATCACTCCATGTAAATGAAGCATTCCTCGGGGACCTGCCCCAGCACCAGGGCACATCATTCGTCTTGACCGATAAGTGGCGGCAGAAAAGGTGCTCTTAGTTGAACCAATGACTTATTTTAGGCAACCAAGGACTCTCTGACTCACTGTGCCTCAGAATAAAAACACCATCAAACCTGTGCAGAGAAACATAGCTTCCATTGTAATATTTCAGGGGATATGATGCCCTCTGTGCCAGAAAGCATCCAATCAGAATTCTCAGATCCTGCTAGTCCGAGAGTTGCTGACTCTCACACCATGATAGAGTGGGTGGTTCTTACATGGACAGCATTCTAGTCTGATAGGACCTCGCACCCACCCAGCAGGAGGGGTCCTTACACTGTACTACCAGGAGGAAGTCCTTACCCTCTCCAAGTCTGCGGGCATCTTATACTCTCCTGCTTTGAGGGGCTTTCACAATGAGAACCTTTTTTTTGTCTGAGGGGCTCCGACACCTTTCTAATATTGGGGGCTCTGCCCCTGACATCTTTCTAGTTAATATTAAGCAACTTATAATACTGAGCAAATGATAGTATTATTCCACTAAAAATACTGAGCAATTGATTGTCCTGAACTATTGATGGTAACAAGTCACTGATAACATTGAATCACTGACGACTACCCAATAGTCACAAGGAGGCAATAACTCGGCAGCACGGGCACAACGTCCAAACCCTCCAAAGCTGAGAGTCTCGGTCCCCAACACCCTCCTGACCTTCTGAACACATCATGCTTTAAGTGACAATAGCTCTTGATTAGGAAAACCATTCTGAGGAGTTGCTCTTCATCCTGAAAGCTAAACAATCTGTATTCCTTGTTAAACAGCTGGGAGCCTCCAGCCTCTGCTCACCTAGATGTCACCCCAGTGTGTGCTAGGCGAGAGCATGTGCTGTAGTTCTTGTTGGCAGTCTGACACCTCTTGTGTTGAGTTTTCCTGAAATGATTCTAGACTACGAGTACCGGAATGCAAAGACCAAATGAAGACTGGAGAAAGTATCAACACCTGACAATGGCCATCTTGAGACCTTTGTTTTTCCATTGAGTGCAGCGAAATATTCAAAGGTAATGGACTTTAGGGGAGTGGTGACTGTGTAGCGAATAGATTATAATTTAGAATGTAGGATTTCTAAGGCAAAGTGCATTATGTGAGTTCTGTGGATTAAGCATTGAGGTTGCAAAACATAAGCTACGCCTTACATTTCATTAATCTCCAAGCATATTCACCACCCCCACCCAAGAGCTAAAAGCAGATTGAAACATGTCTGCGATTATTTAGACACGTTTGCAGATGCGTCTCTTTGCCCATCTACGACAGAATGCCATCTGTGAGGGGTGTATTGTCCTGAGCTTTTTGTTGTTTGCTATGCCTTGTGGAAGTTGTTTCTCTGCTGCACTGGCACACGTTGCACATGTGCTCTGTTGCTAAAACGGCAATTCAGTGGTTGCCCAAGGAGGACTGGGTGCAAGCTCTGTGTGTGTAACATAATCAGTGCCATTCATGCAGCGGGCGCGTGCATGTTTCTGCTGTGCGCCGTCCCGGGATACACCAGCAGCTGAAATGTGAATTAGCCTTCTCAAAAGAAGCATGCGCTGCAAATGTTCCGAGTCAGAAGCCATCCAGCAATCCCATATTAAAGCTGTCACGCCATGTGTTATAAGGCAGTTCATTAAGGCAATGTGTGGTATGGGTTCTAAGCAGTCTGCTATGGCTAAATTCATGTTTAGCAACAATGAGGCTGCCTTATAAAAACGCAGCATCAGTCCTTATTAGAAACTTACACTAGCATACAGTTTATGCTTGACAGATGTTCTAACATTCTACACATCTGCGTATACATTTCTGACAACCAAAGGAATCTGGCCTCCGAAGGATGTGCCTGTAAAATTATGAAAACATTCAACTTATCTTTTTATGTGTTCATTGATTGTTTTGTGACTCCTGGGGGTGGGGGGGTTCGGCTGTATATAGTTTTGTTGGCTTTGTTGTCATTACTTTATGATATAATTTTGTGTACATATTATTTCTATGTATTCTTGAAAAGAAATAATTAAAAAAAAAACGGAAATGTGAAAAATTAATTGCCAGCAGTTTTTCATGTTAAAACACGGGCCTCTTCAAAAGTGTCTTATAGCTGGTGGCAGAAAGCTGGCACCCTGTATGCTGGAGGCTAGATACACAATACAGTAAGGTACCACCTTACCGAAGGCGGGCAGTATTTTGAGAATTGATATTTTTGCCAATTCCATTTTTGCTGTGTGCTGACACTGACTAAGCCATTTGCCTTCAGCTCCTTTGTTGATCAGACCCGAGGGATATCTGATGAATGCGCCTGCCTTGTCTAAACTCTGAAGCCTCCCGCTTGGGCTACACCCATGACATCCTTAGGTAGTTCCAAGGGCCAAGTGAGAAACTCCCGCTTTATGCCATGGGGAAGAGATGATGCATTTCCAAGGGAGCTGCCTGTAGAGTGCGGAAGGGCATGGGACAGATCTTTACAGAGGAGACTCTCTGATCTGTAGGAGATAGAGGTGGGGGTGAAGAACATAGCAGAAGACTCATGACATCATTGGGAAATATTCTGACATCACTGCCTTTGGAGCCCTCATAGTTTCCAGTAGATTGGGCATGACAGCCAAGGAGAGGACTCATTTTGTTAAAAGTTAGTATGCTTGGCTCCTGGAAAAAGTCTTAGAAATGCAACAAAACCGTGTCAGTACTATTCCCCCATAGTAGGGGTGCTATTCTCTTAGCTCTTAAGAATCGTATTGGAATACATCCTGTTAAAAGGGCTATTATGTAAGGCTGACAATAAGCATTCTAGAAGAATGGAAAATTCCTTCTCCAGCAACCTCAGAGTGCTGACATAGGTTGCCGCTGGGAGAACCAGAGGCCTGCCTGCTCCAAGAAGACTGGTAGCTAGGATGCCAGTAGTGCCTCTGCTCTGGCAAGCCTCCTGCAGGTAACTCTGTAACCCTTCACAGACCGGGGAAGAAGAAGAAGAAGAGGGCTTCAATTCTGCAAGGGAACCTTTAGTGGAACCTGCAGGGTTTTAAACGTCCAAGGCCATTGCCCCTGGCACATGCTGTTGCTCAGCGTTACACATTTTCTTTTTCTGAACACGTGATTTTATTTGCATTTTAATATAACAACAAATAAACAATTTTTTGTTTTATCCTAATTCAGCAGTTACCCAACCCTCACCACCGCGCGCCCAATTCCAAACCAACAAAAGCACTAGCACTGTTATTTCGAGGCAAATGAGCTTGCTCTAAGGGTGTTTCCTCCGCACTCATGTATTTCTCCAAGAAGGGTAGCCATAATTCCTCTATGATTGGTTTACACCCATTTAACAGATGGGTGAGACTTAGATCTCTCACTGCCTGGGCCCAGATGCTGCTTACCGGTGATGACCATGAGATCAGCCAATGTGTATGAGCCCATTCTTTTCAAATATCCCATAAAACTGCCAGGAACGGTTGTTGGAGTATTCTCCTTGAGATTATGTTCTGTGGGGCCCAACGCCATTCTCTTAAAGGGCATAGGTCTAAAATGTAATTATCTGGGTGGATCCACCGTTTAGTTGAGAGGCGATTCAGGTGGTCAGCCAGTATTCATAGTTGTGCAGCCTTGTAGTAAGCTTTAAGGTCTGGGAAGGCCACTTCCCCTTCCTCGTTAGGGTGCGTAGGCATCTCGTACACTATTCTGAGCTTCTTTTTAGGCCAGAGGAAGTCAACCATGTCTTCCTGCACCATCTGCAAAAGGGATAAAGGGATGGCTGTGCACTTCCAAGGAGGCCCTCAACGATAGGGGTTTCCTCACATTATCTGCCCCTTGGCTATTCTTTATAAAGCTTGCCTGGTCGGGATGGACCAGGGACGGGTGTTTCCCCTAGAGTGTTGTCGCCAATATCCTTGTGCCGATCTTGCCATCTAAGTTCAAGAGAGAAATAGACCTATACAAAGAGCACTTCTTTGGGCCCTTACAGTCCTTTGGAATTGCCACTATAAGGGCCTCCAGGAATGATGATGGAATATCTTCTCCCTCTGCAATGCTATTAATACATTTTACCAGGAAAGGGGAGAGGCTCTCTGCGTATTGGTTATAGAAAGCAAACGTGAAACCGTCTTCTGCTGGTCCCTTTCCCGGTTTCATATGGACACTGGCTGTCGTGACCTCTTTTACTGGGGACACTGGCTGTCGTGGCCTCTTTTACTGGGGACACTGGCTGTCGTGACCTCTTTTGCTGGGGACACTGGCTGTCGTGGCCTCTTTTACTGGGGACACTGGCTGTCGTGACCTCTTTTGCTGGGGACACTGGCTGTCGTGGCCTCTTTTACTGGGGACACTGGCTGTCGTGACCTCTTTTGCTGGGGACACTGGCTGTCGTGGCCTCTTTTACTGGGGACACTGACTGTTGTGGCCTCTTTTGCTGGGGACATTGGCTGTCGTGACCTCTTTTACTGGGGACACTGGCTGTCGTGGCCTCTTTTGCTGGGGACACTGGCTGTCGTGGCCTCTTTTGCTGGGGACACTGGCTGTCGTGGCCTCTTTTACTGGTCCGTTCCTTCCCAGTTAATGTTTTTCTTCCCCTGAGGTATTGGTCTATGTCATCATCTGGCGCTCCTTCTTCGGAGCTACACAGGTTCTGGAAGCAATTCACAAACGGCTGTGTTATCTCCTCTGAGAATTACTTCATCATCCCCTCTTCATCGTCACTGTTCTATCTGCTCTCATCACACGGAGTCTGTACGCAACATGGTCCAAATTTTTCCTCCCGCTCGTAGTATTTCTGCTTTGTGAGCTCCATCTTAACCAACAGTAAAAGGGAGTGAAATTCCTGTCTTTTTTTGCAGAAGGAGTTGCGATACTGGGGCTACATTTCTTGTGGTTCTTCTCGTGGTTCTCCTCAATTCCGCCTCTAAAGTGCAAATCCCCCCTCCCCCATATCTTGGCTTCCACCCTCCACGCCCCCCACCTCTCCTTCTTCTTTCTGGCCCATTCAAATATCAAAAGGCCGCTTTCAAAGAAATACTAACTCTCCCATTCCAGAAATTCCCTAAATATGCTGTCCTTCCACAGCATATCTTTGCAGAATTACTTGAGTTCCCTGCTCCCTTGTAATTCAATTTCCAAAGATATCACTACCATCTCATGAACTGTCCTTACCACCCCCCTTCCAAACTGTTAATGCAATTCAGCTCTTGTCCAATGTGACTTTCCTTTTTCCTCCATTCCCTGTCAACTGTCCCATAATGTCTTTCTAGATTAAAGAAAGGGAGAAAGACATGTCTCTTCGGTGCACACGCGGTTGTAGGAGTGGATCATGGTTGCTCCCCTGGAGAGACTGAGTATGTTTGTCTGAACCTCCTCATCCCTGATACCTACTTCCTTGTATTGGGCTGGGCAAAGGCACTGCAGACTCTTTTGTGTATTGCTTGCTAACCTGGTAAGAGCTGTGAGATTCTTTCTTAGTCTCTCACTATATACTTCTCCCCCTTTGCCTCGAATTTGAATGCAAACAGGTATCTCCACCTGTTGCAAATGCCTTCAGCTGTCATCCAAGTTGTCAAGGATTTAAAACGTCTCCTGTGACACAGGGTGAATACCAATAAAACCTGATAGCTCTGAATGTCTGCTCTGTCCCAGGCAAATAGCTCAGTTCTCCCTGCTGCCTTTAAAATCACAATGTTTTCATCAATGTAGTGAAATTTGGCTACCACTGATTTTGGGGCATTGGGGGGGGGGTTAAGGGGGCACCTCCTCTGTGCATGTGGTCATTAAGATATCCTTGCCTTCGGGGTAACCCAAAAGGGCTCTGAAAGGTGCTATGATATGATGTGGCATTTATAACGTGCCTGTACACAAGTGTTTCGAGGGGTGACAAAACAAAGTGGGGGAAACAAAGGGAGGACACAACAACAATCTTAGCTGTGTCATTCAAATCACGCAAGTGTAGAGAAGAGGGAGGGGGAAGTGCCAGCGGGAGAGGGGAAGGGAGAAGACCAGGTGACTCAATAAGTGCAGAGAGAGGGGACTGTAGGGTTGTAGGTACAGACCATTAAGTGCCAGTGGAGCCAGGATGCAGTGCAAGGGAAACTGGACATACAGGAGCTTGGGCACGAGTTCAGAGGGTATCCAGTTGACCAGTGCGAAGAGCAGTCAGGGACATCAGCAGGCGAGAGGACGAGAGAAAGCAGAAGCGAAAAAGAAGGCCTTGAGTTACTTCTGGAACCAGAGGTGGTTCTGCTCATGTTTGAGAGAGGCAGGGAGGCTGTTCCAGAGGGAGGCCCCACTGAGAAGAGAGAGATTTGCCCCCAACTCTCTGCTTGGAGAAGCCTTTGGCCTTCAGAGAGTTGGAGGTGGATGAGCGGAGGGCTTGAGAAGGAAGATGTTTTGGAAGAGAAATTTGGACGTAGAGCGGTTCCAGGCCAAGAAAGCCTTGTGGATGATGCAGAGGGTCTTGAACTTGATACTTGCAATCACAGAGATCCAGTGAAGAGATTTCACAGCTGGAGAGATACGATCCCTAGGCTTGATTTAGAAAGAGGCGGTTGCGCTGGTCCAACCTAGAGAGGACCAGAGCTCTGGAGACAGTGAGCTTCTGGGGGAAAGTGAGAAAAGGAAGACTACCTCTGAGGAGGTGCAGCTGATAGTTTGACTTCTTTGAGATGTCAGAGATGTGAGGAGAGAAGGAGAGGGTGAAGTCAAAGATGACACCAAGGTTATTAGCCTCACAGGAAGGAGCAGGAAGAGATCCCAGAGTGGGCGGCCAGAGAGAGAGAGAGGAATGGAGGGACCAGGTGTCCCAATGAGGAGGATATCAGTCTTACTGGCATTAAGGCAGAGATCATTGGTGGCACACCATTCCTGAATTGTGGTCAGACAGTCAGTCTGGTATCAGAGAAGGAGCAGAGGTGGCTGAGGGGAGCCTGAAAGAGAGCTGGGTGTCATCCGCATAAAACTGAAAATTGAAGCAGAAGTAGCGATGTGCTGGGAAAGTGGTACCAGGTAGTGGTTGAAAAGACAGGGAGAAAGGTTGGACGCCTGGGAACACCACATGTAGAGAGAGATAGAAGAGTCTAAAGACCCCAGTTGGACCTGAGTGGGTCGGTCAGTGTGAAAGGAGGTCAACCAGGCCTGGGTCTGATCAGTGATACCCAGGTTGCACAAGTCCATTGAGCAGGATGGTATGGTTGGCGGTGTCAAAAGCAGAGGATAGATGGAGGAGAATGAGGACAGAAGGAAGATTTGAGACATGTTGGAAACAGGTCTTCACGGGTGATCAGGAGAGCAGATTCCGCGCATCTGGCAGCTCTGGAACCAGACTGGTGGTCGTGGAGACAACCAACTGATTCGATATGCAGATTTAGCTGGGAGATAGCCAGCTTTTCCAGGAGTTTGCCAAAGAAAAGGAGTGATGGAGATCGGGCGATAGTCAGAGAGGAAGGATCGGCCGATGGCTTCTTAAGGGATGCACAAGGGAGTGCCTAAGTGCGGAGGGGATAGTTCCAGTGGCAAAGGAGTGATTGCAGAAATCTGCCAAGGCTGGAGCAAGGTTGTCAATGTGGTCCTTGATGGTTCTGGATGGGCAGGAGAGAACCTGCTTAGACAAGAATTTCATAGATTGGACTTGTCTAGAAACAATGTCATGGGTGAACAAGCGAAAGAAGGAGAAAGAAGGAGGAGAGACGGCCTCAGATGGGCCAGGAGTGGTAGAGTGACAGGAAGAGGAGGTAGAGGAAGAGAGGGTGGACAGGATGTCCTGAGTTTTAGTGGTGAAATGAGAAGCCAAGGCTTTGCAGAGGGCCTGGTAGGGAACAGGTGAGGTAGAGACGGCAGCAGGATTGGCAGCTCCTTGCATATTTTGAAAGGTTTGGCTGATTTGTCAGATGCCGCAAAGACACAGGCTTGGTTGTAGGCTCTCTTCTTAGAGAGGACAGAGAGTCTGTACTGCCTTTGGAGCAGGTGGCAGACCAGTTTGTCAGGGGGTGCACCTGATGCCCTCCACTTCCTCTCAGCCACCCTACACTTGCGTTTAAGGTCGGCAAGGTCATAATCGTACCAAGAGTTGCACCTGGCTTTGGGGTTTAAGCGGATCCTCATGACAGGGGCAAGGAAATCCAGCATGTTAGAGGTTAGAGAGGGCTGTGTCAGGGCAAGAGTCAGCCAAAGGTGCAGGAGGAGGAGAGAAAGTAGTGGCAAAATCCTCAACTGACACACGCTTCATGGGTGGATTGACTGAGAAGGTAGGTGGCAGTGATGAAGTCTGCTTGACCTGAGGAGTAGAGAGAGAGGAGAGTGGTGGGAGGAAAGGAAAAAGTGATCACTCCAATATAGAGGAGTGTTGAGAGGGTTAGAGAAGGGGAGGTCTGAAGAGATCTGAATAGCCAAGGTGTGCTCTGCAGAGTGAGTCGGACCAGAGGGAAGAATAGAGAGAGAGAGAGAGAAAGAATCACAGCAGTTGCGAAAGAGTGCTTTTATCTTCCTCCCTAACCCTTCTGTGGATTCCCCCTCCATGTGGGGAACTCCTAGTGTACACATGTTGTTTCTATGTTCTCTGTTTTCTCAGCCATCCAACTTCCCTCGTATTTCTCTCTCCTTGGCCTCACAGTCCTTAATTTCTGTTTCCATTTTTCTCTCCAAGATCTCCCCTGACAGCTGGTTGTTTTCCAATGATTACATATATTGTCCTCCATTTTGGCAATCCGTCCTTCGATCTCAAATATTGATGAATGTACCTCCGAATGGAAGGCTTTTAGCTCCACCAGGATATCCTGTGCGTTCTCTTTGTTCATTACCATCTCTCATTTTCTCGGCCAAGTATGTTATCCCGTCCAATTCGGATCTGTGCTCTGGCTAGGAATGCTCCCCTCTGCTGCTCTTCGTTATGGTGTGTAGCAGCGTGGAAGCCACAGGGCCCATTCTCTTTTGTACTGGAGCCAGAGGCGTAGCCAGATTTGCCTAACCAGTGGAGCCAGAAGATAATGTAGTTAGGCCCACTGCAGTGAGATTAACATCTGTAAATGCCCACACAGCGCTACTGAGAGGGCATTTACAGATTTTCTGTGGGCCTTGCATAGGCTGTCCTAATCTCATGTTACTAAAGTAGAGGCAAACGAGGAATACAATTACATTTCTGTTTTACGTTTCTAATGGACACACTACTTAGTCCAGTTGTCGTGCGGGGTTTGGTATCGCACTTGAAACCCTTTGCTTGCCCTTGTACTTCATTCGCCCAGCATTGGGTTCGTCACACAAGATTTACGTTTCTGGCATTTTCCTAAAAACAGTGAAGTCGAAAAGTGTGCCTTCTGTAGTGAATATACGCATACCGACAAACTTTGCTTGTGCCTTGATTTTGTAGAAACCCCCTAGATAAAGCATAGTGTGTGTGAGTGTGCAGGTGGGTTGTGTGTGTGATGTGCACATTATCAAGGCATTGGCTTATTGTTTCTGTGCATCAGGACAAAGAAAGCCAGCAGGGGAACTAAAACTCTAAATAACAACGTATAGAAAGCTATCAAGCTTTCTTTGTCAGTTTTACGTTGTGGGGAGGGGGAGTTGAAGGGCTTTCTCACTTTAAAAGGTTGAATTAAGGCCGAGCAGTTGGCCTTGCTGGTGCAGTTTGTGTTCATTGTGGAATCAGAAAATATAATATTAAGGCTTTTACACCATGCAAAGAGAAATACACCAACACAGGCTTGTAAAGATTCCCAGAATCTTTATTGCAACACTGAACAGTTTACAAAACAAAGTACACAAATAGCTATTTGGCCGTCAGTACATCACAGCGAACACCAGCAGGTTCAATGTGAGCAGTGAACAGGAATTGCTAGCTGGACATCAGCATATTTATACAGTTTCTTCATAACGATGTCCAGCCTCCTACAAGTTAATCATGTACTGGGGTAGGGTTTGCGCCAGGTTCATTCCTAATTTACATATCTCGTGCATGTGGTTTACTTCTTAATACATTTACTAACAAATACTATTATTCTTTGGGTTTATTTTACACTCTTTACACATTTGCTTCAATGCAGGTCAAACAGATGTTTTGCTTATGATGTTTAAAATAGCATTATCGTTCTTGTATACTTGTAGGTTAACATCGTCGATTCAAATAATCCCCTGATCCCGAGGTCAACAAAGGACAAGGTCTACATGACCCTAACATGTAGCCTGCAGGCAGGTTGGACATTAACTCGCCTACAGAGGTTGAAGAGGTTAAAGTAAGAACGAGAGAACACAGGTCGGTCATTTTAGGCCACAGGGTGACTTTGCACGACAAAACAAAATGGCGACTTTAACCTAAAATGAAGGCTTGATTAACTTAAAGTCACGACCTTGCGATGCGGATTTCCTCGCAAAGCGACTGGACATAGGCCAACATATACAATGAGGACGAAACAATATTATATCAGTTTTAACACATCAGCTCACTGCCTTCTTTATCTTCTGTAGTCCATGAACACTCTGCATTCTGCTGACTGAATGTCTCTCTCTAACTCTTTCTTTCTTTCTACCACCAGGTCTGGGCCAGATTCTCAAAATAACAGTGCAAATGAAAGGCACACACAGAATGCTCTCGGGTGCGCTGCTTCCGGAACTGCTCAGGTCGCCTTATTCTCAAAGAAGATCTGAGCATTTCAGGAGGGGCTGGACAATAGCGCAAAGATGTCCTATAACATTAGTGTCAGGCGTGCGCTCCAGACGCTAATGTATGACACGGTCTCAACAACCACAAGGTTGCTTGGAGGCCATTTCACTGAGATGGGCTGTTAAAGGGTCCATCCCCGTGAAATGACTGGACAAAAACAGCATTCCTATCCTCCTCTAGGGGATGGAATTGCCAGTGACGACGGAAAGACAGCAAATAATGGAGGATGCACCCCGATAACTCGTGCAGTGTCCTCCTCATCCCCCCAGCCCCCTGGGTGAGGGCCCAGCCGCAGCGCGGCAAAGTAAGGAAAAGCCTGCGAAGGGCCAACAAAGGAAAGGGGCCGGGATGCCCCTTTATAACGGGCGGGCTCCTTGCTGCAGGGAGCATCCAGCCCCGGCAGAAGGACGCCCGCCCGAATTTCGAGGATTTCGCTTTGGTTCGTGCTCGTCGTGTGAAGGAAGAGGTTCCGGGTTACTGACCATGTTCCTGTTGAAGAAATGGGAAGGATCATGTTCGAGCGATGGAAGTGTTCCTGCCAAGGCGAGGTCCTGAGTATGGAGTGCTCTCATAAAAAGCGTGGAGTGCGGGTCGTCGTGGGGAGGTGCTTTGTGAATCATGGGTGAGTACATTGCTATGGGAGCCCATATTTAGGTTGGAACGCTGGGTCGTCACAGGCTTGCAGTTGGTTAAATCTGCTTGAAGGTTGCAGTGTGTGCTGGGGAAGGTGAGATGCAAGCCCAAGGCGGTTGCTCTGCCGGGTGTGCTGGGGAAGGTGAGATGCAAGCCCTGGGCGGTTGCTGCGCTGGTCTATGCTGGGGAAGGCAAGATGCAAGCCCCAGGCTGTTGCTGCGCCGGGTTTGCTGGGGAAGGTAAGATGCAAGCCCCAGGCGGTTGCTGCGCTGGGTGTGCTGGGGAAGGTAAGATGCAAGCCCCAGGCGGTTGCTGCGCTGGGTGTGCTGGGGAAGGCAAGATGCAAGCCCCATGCGGGTGCTGCGCCAGGTGTTCTGGGGAAGGTGAGATGCAAGCCCCAGGCTGTTGCTGCGCCGGGTGTGCTGGGGAAGGTGAGATGCAAGCCCCAGGCTGTTGCTGCGCCGGGTGTGCTGGGGAAGGTGAGATGCAAGCCCCAGGCGGTTGCTGCGCCGGGTGTGATAGGGAAGGTCAGAGCCAAGCCCCAGGCGGTTGCTGCGCCGGGTGTGCTGAGGAAGATCAGAGGCAAGCCCCAGGCGGTTGCTGCGCCGGGTGTGCTGGGGGATGGTTAGAGGCAAGCCCCGGGCAGTTGCTGCTGCTCATGTCCTGTGCAATGGGCTGGGCACTATCAAGCAGAGGAGTGGGGGGCATGGTTCTCAAATGACAACAGAGGCTTCCAGCAAATGCGCCCCCCCCCCCCAGTGGTTATCACTCCCTCTGGTAGCCGAGAGGGATGAGGACACAGTCCTGGCTGGCTGGAGACGGTGTTGGGAGGTAGGGTTCTGTATCGCCGGGGAGTGGTTGCGAGCATGGCGTGGGGCTCAAGTGGCCACAAGGCATGCAATATGCAGCCACAGGCTGGGGCCGTAATTGGTCATTAGGTAGAGCATGTGTTTACCAGCAATAAGGTTCTTGGTTTGAAACCCCTCACGGGGATGTGAAAGCAGTGGGGTGAAAGTCAATTGCACAAAAAGTATCAATTGCCAACAGGTTTGGCATTGGCCTTTTGGTATCAGCTTGCAAGTACTTTGTGAGGAAATGAGGGCGGTGTGGTGTATGGAAAGGTTGAAGTTGTTACAAACGTTGGTTTTCAATCCTGCAGGTCGCGACAGGGGCAGAAGTGTCCCGGAACAGGCCCGCCCTGGTCAAGGCAGAGCAAGATGGAAAGGTGGCAGGGGCAAGGGGTTCCCAGAGCAGGAAAAATCTAGACGTAAAATGGATGGTGCAATATCAGAATTCTCCAGGGGCAGAGGTGGCCACGGATCAGGCACAGCCTGACTAACTTTAGATCCCGGGAAATATTAACTAAAAGAGGGCATACATTTGTCAGCAATGGGGAGGGATCACTTTTATTGTAATATCTGCACAAAACTCCGGGAAATATAACATAAGGAAAGGGAGAGCCATGGTGGACAGTAACCCACCTGTGGTGTGGAGGTGTTTGGGCGACCCAACACAAGAGACAGACTCCGGATGAGCCAGGAGAAAGCCGGAAGGGTCTTCGCTCTTCTCAGACCAGCGCCTCTTGGGAGCCTAAGCGGAAGGGGCGTCTGGTGGTAACAATAAGGGCTCAGATTCCCCCCACCCCCAAAGAAACAGCACTCTCCACGCCCAGGAACACCTGCAAGGGCAGGCGAGGCTCAGACACGAAGGGTTGGGAGAGTTGTGCCTACAGTGGACTTTTGGAAAGAAAGGGGGAAGCAGGTTGTTGGACACGGAGCAGTCACTGCATCTTCAGAGCTATTTTCACTAATATGTGCAGTGTGGTTTTTATGATGTTGTGAAAATAAATCTGTGGCCTTTTTATGCCAAAAACAAGACAAGGCTCATTCTGCACTTTTTTGGGGGGAACGGAGGAATGAGCATGTACAAGATTATGGGTCCAAATGGACAGATGCACGGGTTATACAACTGTGACAGCTTCGGTTTAACCCATGTCTGTCACACTTAAAAAATAAAAAATGATGACCAGGTCACGGATGACCGTCTCATGATTTGCGCCTTCCACTGTTTCAAAATGCTCTGGGGGCATGACCCACATTTCAGGGGATTTACTAGCGCATCCCATTTGCGGATTCAGGATTCACTTTTAAATGCCATGAAACGTCCCTTTGTTTGCACACATGCACAAAGGGAGAAAAACAGTCTCCTGGGCGCATGCAATATGCGCTTATTCAGATGCTGGGCGTGAATTGGACAGCTCCTTTTATTTGCCACACGTGAGGCGATGCACTAGTGCAGCTCATCACTTGTGTTTCAGTTTCTGGCCCCATCTCCCTTCCCGCTCTCTGCTCTGCTAAACAGTGACTTCTCTGACCAGTAATTTACGCTCTTTTGACCTGTCTGAAACCGTTGCTCTTTGATCTACACGAGGATTGGGGCGTATTTCCCAGTGGATTGGAATGAGCAAATAGGGAATTGGTTTTTATAACCAAACAATGATTTTGACTAGTCATCAATTTATTATTTTCACAAATTTACTGTTTACTGAATCATTATTTTAAAATATTCGATTTGTTTTTTTGCCTTTTTCAGGGGGATTTATTTTTTTGCAAATACAAGGAATAATTGCATTTCATCAGCAGCACAATTTTGAATCAAAACACACCTAATTCTCTTCTTGCCGAATGAAATCCCGCCAGCGCAACAATCATGCATTGCCGTTTATAATCAACATGCTTATACTCAAAGGAGTGAAGATTCCAGCGACTCTGAGCTAGTGTTACCATCTGGCAAGTGCTGGGCTGGCACAGGTGGTGAATACTAATGAGACACAGATGGGCACTGAACTGAGTCATTGATGGCAATGATTACTGATGATTCAATGCTGATGCTAATCCCTGATTGCACTGAGACCTTAATAATGCTGAATCATTAGTGATACAGAATCACTCTTGCTGTACTTTTAGAATTACATACAGAATAAAATCACAAAATTCCACAGGGAAAAAAAAAACAACTCTGGACAATTTAAATTTAGGGATAGGGATGAAAGAATGCTATCCATTGAGAGCTTTACGAAACTATAGGAGGGACAGGGAAAGATGGGTAGAAGAATAATCAGGCAGTGTGTAGAGACACAGAGGTGCCTTGAGCAGAATAGCAGGCATACTTGAAATGATGAAGAGTTAATTTTAGGATGTCTGTACCATTTATTGACCACAATGCACAGAATGTTTGACAAGCCAGAAAGGCAGGCTGGCCCAAAACTATATAGGTAGGTAAGGCAGCAGGTCTTGAAAAGTGCATGATGTTTGAAGAACGAGCCACGAAAGAGAAATCAACATTTCAAAAGATAGGACAGACTTCAGGGGGTTCTTAAAAATGGTAAAAGCATGAGCAGTGGTACAACAAATCAGAGTGTGTCTAATTTATATTCATACCCGGCAGGGGCTGCAGAGGGTGTGGCAGTCTCTTAGTCAATGAGGAGGCTCGGAATGGGGCAATTACCAGATGGTAATCCCCCCGCTCTGAGCAGCCTCATAGCTGGAGGCCGCCATCTTCCTGTGCTGGAGAAAGAGGTAAGTGCTCCGCCTCCCTACCATCACCCCTCCAGAGATCTCCCCCTTCCCTCCACTTATCTTTTTTGTGCTCCTCTTCGGCAGGAGCCGTGAATGTCTGCTCCCGATCTGCGACACGCCACCATGGCGGTCATTTTTTTTTTGACATGTTTTGCTTTTTTTTAAATGGCTGCCATGGAAAGGGAGAAGGGACTACATGGTGGCCATTTTGTTTGTTTACTTTTTTATTGTTTTCATTGACCGCCATGGAAAGGGAAAATTGACTTTGTTTTCCCTTCTCCGGTGGCCAGTTTGTGTAACTTTTTTTTCTGTTCCGAAAGAAAATGATTTTATTACCCTGGTCTTACAGGCCAGGGTACTAATAGCAATAAGCCCCTCACAGGGGGGGAGGCATTACCACTTCAGGTAATGCCCCTGGCCTTCATTAAGGCTGTAACTATGGGCCCGGGGCATTACCTGATGTGGTAATGCCCCCCCCTGCTGGGGCGTATTGCTTAATTATAAACAAGAGCCCCCTTGTGACTGTCTTTTTTTAATATAATGGTTTTGTAGCTTTGTAGCAAAGCGGAGCAACTTCACACATAAAACATGGGGGCACATGGATGGGGATTGAGACTTTAAGGATGCATAGCCTATGATTATACAGATGAACTGATAATACATATGCACTTAATATACTATAGCACTGAAGAGACTAATAATATTTAGCCATGGGTGATACTGGGCCATTGATGAGACTGAACTAATAAAAGAGAGACACTGATATTGATGAGCTACTGTTTTTTCTATTTATTGTGCATTGGTTCTAATTATACGAACCTTTACCACTTACAAAAGAAACAAATTACAAAACAACAGAAGATAAAAAGAGCCAAGTGCTAAGTACATTCCATGATATCCTAAAATGATGACGTTTTGATTAATATCATCTTAACACTAATGCATATTATGAAGTTAAAACAATTCTAATTAAAATGGTAACAGTTGCATACATACAATTATATAAACTCTTATCTGAACTCTCATAGCATTTATCCGTCATGGTGAAAGAATCAAATTGAAAGCAACTTTCCAAACGTGGCATGCAGAGTTCGATATCACAATTAATTCTGCCCCAAGGATGCTACTCCAGAACTGCACAGTTACAATAATGTTGATATTAGGTACATGACTGGAGCAGCTCTTAGGTAGTGTGACATCAATTTGGGGCATTTAGTGAGCAAATGAGGTGTCGTTTCAATGGTCAAGTTACAAAGACGGCAAGTCTGCTCCTCTCAGCGTAAATTCGACCATCTGCCTGCATGCTCTGTTGACGGTAGTGTATTGAAATGTAAGTATGTAAGAAATCGCAGAAATTGTGAGGAGCATAGCTTGGTCAAGTATGATCTGGGAGAGTTTAGTTTAAAACCCTGTGTACTATATGGAACATATAATTGCTTTTTCGCTAAAAGGTCAAGGTTTAATATCATATCAAAGACTCTGGTTTTCTAAAATTTCTAAACAATTCGGAAATTGGATTCTTTCCTCTAAAACAATTTCCGTATTGCTAAAATGATTGAGAGCGGTAGAGCGTAATTCAGATAAGAAAGCATTGGAGGACTCCTGGGAGTAATGTGTTGCCAGGAGGCCTGTTAGTGTCTCCGGTCCCGGGCGGCAGATAATACACTTGTGAAAGAAGTTGCAGCATTGTTGGAGCCATAGTGAACAAACGGAGGGGACCCCCAATTTGCACCAGAGGGCCTCAACTGGTTCTGAGACTGGAACTCCCAAAATCAAGCGCACAATCTTAACTTGAAGTTTGCCCACCCAGACTAGTTTGGATTCAGGCAATATTGCCAAGCCATAGAGGATCCCCGGTAATATGCTCCTCTGATAAATCAAGGCCAGCCCCTCAACATTGTGGCCCCCTTTTTTTTAGATACATTTCTTGAGATAAAGTCTTTTCTTGATAACTTTTTGGCGAACGTAATCACTGTAGAAATCAGCATAGGGAGATGCGCTGATTGGAATACCTATATATATATATATATATATATATTCAATGAAAAAACTGTGTTAAAGGGACGTTATGGTTAAGTTGCGCTACTAAAAACCTATCAAATTCAGTGAAAAACTTAAAGGAACGTTATGGTTACAAGTAAAACTGAAACACCCCTGAAATTCGCCAGTTATGGTAAGCTAAGCAACCATAACTCACGCCACCACCATGCAATGCTAAGAATAACACCCATGACATCATAGATGACATCACAAATATGATTGATGACATTTCCATTTGCATTTTGTGTCATGCTAATGGCAATATTGTGGCGTTTATCCTCCGTTCCAGGGATGGAATGGTGGATACCGGCCTGGCAGCCCAAGTTATCAGCCCAAGCGAAGCGATGGTTGATAGAGAGGTCTCTGGACCATTATTCCCCCATTCCAGCCCTGTAATGAGGGATGAAGGCCATTAGCACCCTAGGTTTCCAAAGCGGGAACCCAGGGTGCTGGATTTTTCTTCGTGTAGGAAGGAAAATCCTTTTCCAAGATGTCCACCATGGAAAGGGAAGGCGGGATTCCATACAGGGCCCCTCTTCACTTCCCATGGCAGCCTGCAGAAGGAAAAAAGAGAACTCTAGGACCATATTACCACAAGCACATTTTTCTTCCTTTTCAAATCTATCCCAATTTCGAATAACTTTACCACAAAGCCAGTCCCAGGTGGACATGGACACTTGAACCCCATGTTTTGTCCCTCGTGGTCATGGCCAGTAGCCAGATTGTCCGGATCATGACCTATTCCATGACCCGGCCAATCTGGCCACTGCCCATGGCCACAGGCTACACCTCAGTCACCAAAGGTATATCGCTATTTTTTGTACCTACATTATGACACTTGTCAAAAAATAAAACACGGGCACATTTGCAAAACCATGCTTTCATGTCCTTCTCAATGCTCCTTAGACACGTTTGCTGGAAATCCACCCATGTTTTATTTTTTCAAAAGTGTAAAATGATGCACATACAATTGTCATATAACCTAGCCCCCACTTGACAAAATCCATTCACACTTTCCGAAAACATTTATATCTAGATCTATAATCTTGTTGCAAACCTTTGTGTAGATTTGTAAAATGGCACCACATTCATAAGCCTTTACAATATTTTGGGACCCACCCTCTAATTCTGCCCCCTCTTGACAAAATCCCACTGAACTTCGCAAAAACATGTGTATCTAGATCTATTATCAGTTTGCCAAATTAAGTGTAGATTCGTCAAATGGCACCTCATTTATAAGCCTTTACATTATTTTGGGACCCACCCTCTAATTTTGACCCCTCTTGACAGAATACCACCAAACTTTGCAAACTCATCCGGAATCATGTTAGGAATATAACAAAATTACATGCAGTTCCATTAAGTGGCGCCAAAGTTATAAGCCATCAAACAACTGCTTTTCACCAAACCATTAACGCAGAGGTGTCTGTGAACTTTCACAGGACTGTTTGCGGACTTTTGCGGTGAAAAACACCGATTTCTTTGCTTCTTGCAACCATATTCCATCCCATCCTCATCACCCCTCACTTCCCCAGAGATTATTTGATAAATTTGACAAGTGCAATGTTGTGTTTTTTTATATGTTTTTAATGCGATGTCCGCGGACACCGGCCGATGTCCGTGAATCCAAGATGGCGGGCGTTTCTAAAAATCTGACGCACCTCACGCTTCACGCCAACCAATCAGTGAACACATTGGGTGTCCGCAGAGATGACGCAAGTTGATTAGCCATTCGGTGTCCTGTCCGCGGAGCGAACAGGGAAGTGTGTCCGCAGAGCGGACATAGATATCACTAATTTTTTTGCTTTACGTTTTGGTCATTGTAAAAAACACTACTGGACAGATTTGCACCAAATTAACAAAAGCCCGCTTTCGGGACCAATCCGCCGCTCCTGCCACAAATTTGGTGAAAATCCGTCGAGCGGTTTGGGCTGTAGGCGTGAGCAATGTTTTTCCCATTATGTCTATGGCAAAAAAAGAAATGTTGGGACCCCCACTATAACTTTGCCCCCCCTGTACCAAACCTCACCAAACTTTGCAAAATAAATTCAGAGTGGGCCATATACTTTTTTTGCAAAGTTTGGTGGGGAGTCGTCCCGGGGGAGCGAAGTTAAAAGCCGCCCAAAAAGTGCTTTTCCTATGGGATTAGCAACTTAACCATAACTACACGGCCACTACTGTGGCCATGTAATATATTGATCCATCCTTTCCAAGTGGGCTCCATTTAGCTGCCAACGATTCATATTCACTTTTCGTTTGTCACTAAAGACCAATATTTTAGTTTTTGCGACATTCACCTTTAGGTGGTTTCTGGTGGCATATGAGGGCAGAGCATCTAATGAATGTTGCAGCCCAATGGGAGTTAAATCCAAGAGAACTGTATGGTCCGCATATTCCAACCAGAGTACTGGGGAGCCGCCAATGTTGGGGTAGGGGAAATGTTTTAGCAGCTATAATGGCAA
Organism: Ambystoma mexicanum; assembly: GCF_040938575.1. Classification (NCBI taxonomy): domain Eukaryota; kingdom Metazoa; phylum Chordata; class Amphibia; order Caudata; family Ambystomatidae; genus Ambystoma; species Ambystoma mexicanum. Next base: position 515,049,360 of record NC_090921.1, on the reverse strand, counting down.
GGCCCATATCTGCCACATACAGATTATAGCGCAGGGGGTTAACGCTCCCGGTTGGTGTGCACCACAACTACTGTGTCTGAATACAGGACAGAGATAAAAAATAATAGGGAAGGGTCTATTCCCCATACCTTTAATTTCCTCCAGAGAAGTGAATAGGACACTATGCAGAAGGCCTTTGTAAATTCAATGAAGGAAAGATAAAGTTTGCTCTTGGCTTTGCTCCTACAAGTCGCCATGGCATAGTGAAGGGCACTTAGGTTGTGTAGAGTATCATGACCTTTGCAGATTGCCATTTGAAAGGGGGAGAGCAATCCTTTATCTGAGGCCCATCGGGATAGCTTTTTCAAGCGAATGGCAGAAAATATTTTCGGGGTTTATGTCAATCATTGCCATATATCTGTAATCCAGGGGGTTGTTAGTATATTACTACTATTTAGAATATTATGAAAGAGGTGCTCAAGCACACACGTCCAGAATTGGTTTTCTTTCCTTCAGCACGATACTTGCCAAAGAATAACGGGCCAAGGCACAGACATTTTTTAGCCTTTTGATTATGGAAAGAATGTCGTCACTATCAAAACCAGACTGGAAAGAGGCCGACAGTACATAGGGAGCACGTTTGATAACAGGAGTTAACAGATTATAATGATACTCGGAAATATTCAAAGGCCACACAGATTAACCAATTGGGTTTAATCTTGCAAAGTCTGCCCATTAATAAAGTATTGAGTGGGATTCTCCTCCCACTTTCTGGGGACTACGACAAGGATTTGGAACTGGTGAATAGAGTGCATCTCATCATCCAGGCATGGATGGGCACTCATGGTCTATGCCTGAATGATGATACGACAGAGTTGAGCACCTGGGCATCCACCCTTACCTTAATAGACTAGGCCATGAATACTCCTCATTCACTATCGACGGTAACATCATTAGGGGAGCTAAGGAGGTAAAAACCCTCAGCTTTTACCTTGATTCTACCATGTCCTTTGACAAGCAAGTGAAATCTCTGGCCTCTTCCACTGCCTAAACTTGTAAGCTTATTAGGGCAGGCATGTCATTCGTCTGCATTAATAGCTATATGATCCTGGGCAGAGCATTAATACACTCTAGGCTAGATTATTGCAATGTTCTATACAGTGGCGCTAACAAAGCTATTATCCAGAGGTTACAAACACTTCAAAATAACGCCTTAAGAGCTGCACTAGGGGTGAACAAAAGAGAACAGATCTCTACCATCAGACTCCAATGCAAGTGGCTCACTACCCACTACAAAATTCTTCTAAAAATTGTATCCCTGACACACAAAGCACTAAATAATACCTCCCCTAGCTACCTCATAGACAGACTAAATAGAAGAACGTCTATCAGACCTACGAGAGCCGGCAATGCAAATTGCCTCGTGGTTCCGAGTTTCAGACTGGCGGTTATAGCTTTCCCGTGAAGGCTTCTAAACTTTGGAACTCTTTGCCACATGGCCTCAGAGCAGATCAACCATATTTACATTTCAGAAACAATTATATCAACCTGCTTAACTTGATTGACCACTAGTTTGTACTGATGTATTATCTTCAACTTGACCGCCCTAGCCCTCCCCTCTATTATACTGTAACACTGTAATATCTGCCTTGTGTCTATTTATCATAACCTGTTTTAACATGTACATTTGTATATATATCTATATCGTAACCTGCAACTATTTTTGTCGCCATGTAACGATATTTGTAACCATGTAAGCCTTGCATTTTCTTACTGCTGCGCCCCGTTACCTCTGGATCTGGCGCACATTAGAAAGAAATAAACAAACAAACAAACAAACAATAAAGGTTCTTGCCATCGACCAGAATTTCCTGTTATCATTGCTTTGAATTAAACCAAAAACGAATTTCCAGTTAGCATTGGCAATAGAGAATTTGTGGCTTCTGGGACAATTCTTGTACTGGATGTGCACCTGCTTAAGAAGTTTCTTTTTCTGATTCAGTGTCTGAATGAAGTTATGGCTGAAGGAAGAACATTTCTTGCAATGCACCTTTTTAGCCTGTTGGATTTCTATGAAAAATATCATATGTTTGTGTGTGGTCCCTGCAACTACCCGGGATTCTAGGTGTAATTGTTTTCTCAGAAAATGCATTAGGGAAAGGAGGTCCCAATTATTCTTCCCCAACCATTGTAGGAGGGACTTTTCATTTGTACACACACAATTCCTGATGTTTGAAACATTCATTCTGGACCAGATTATCCGATTCCCCTGGGTGTTTATGGTAATATGGGAATAGGTATAGGAAGTATTACGCAAACTAAGATTGTGGGACCACGATAGAAAGGTGGGCTCACTAAGGGGAGTGAAAGTGATAGACAAATTGCTACTAAGTTCCCAGGTATTCCGGTCCATCCAAAAAGGTTCCAAGCAAGAAAGGCTTTTCCTGTTTGTCCACGTGGGACTAAGCTTTTTTGCTTTATCAGCTTTGTAGTTGAAACAGAACAAATGTGTGAAAGAGGTTAACCCAGTCCAAAGCACCCTTGAAGGCAAGGAATTGGTATCCAACACTGATCATAGGCAGAATCATCCAGTGAGGCTGCAATAGTTGATGAGAGTTGAAAATACCTGCCGCTATAGATCTGGACATGCTTCAGTCCAGTAAACCAGGATGGTGTTGATGGAAGACTGTATTGCTTTGATAGCTATCCCTCCAAGGGGATGATATACGCTTATGAACAATTTAGGGGGTAAGGAAGAACAGGGACCAGAAAAAATGGTAGTCAAGATATAGGGAGAAATGAGGGCCTCACAGAAAGGTTTTACGATTACAAGGCCACCTACTGTCATGATTCCTACCCCTCATGTCCCCAGCCCTCCAAGATGTCAGGCTGGAGCCAGGCCATAATCACCTACATGGCCCTCAAGGGCCTCTCCATCCCTCCAAAGACCCACTTGGATTCAGACTTGGCGGTTGTGGCACCAGACTCACTCACTCCCATATGATAACATTGGGGATTGGACTTGTAGTGCATTGATGGGGACAAGATGGATGCCCCCACATATTTCGGTTCCCAGAACTGCATGTGCAGTCTAGTCTTTTGGGTGTGGTTCAGCCCAGAGACACCTGGGATACCCAGAGACTATTTAAGCCACGCCCAGGCTGAGAAACATGCTTTGCGTTTTCTGCACCTGCAGCGTGACACTCACAGTGTTCGGATCAGTCTCCAGTAGGCCTTCATCTTTCTTCTGCGCTCAGCTCCTGCAAGAACAAGAACACGGTTAGAAACAGCCTTACCTTGTGGCGCTTCTGCGCATCATTCATCGCTCCTTCTGTTCTGCGGGCATCTTCCGCGGTGTCATTCCCATCGCGGCATGCCAATTCCTGAGGAAAAGGGAAAAGAACAGAAAAAAGGCATTAGTAAGCATTCAGCGAATCTTCGCTTATTTTTAAAGACTGTACGAGCTTCAAACACTTACCTGAATCCTAGACGCTCTGGGGAAGCTCTGTCTCCGGAACTTCTCTTCCATCTGCAAGTGGGAAAAGACATTCCAGGTTAGCGTGGAAACATCTAGAGGCGCTGCATACCGCGCTTACTCACCGCATTTCTTCTTCATAACCGGCATCCACGCTGAAAACGTCGTGGCACCTAAAAGACACAGAAAAAGAACTCAGTTCAATACAAATACGAAAGGGTCACATCGCGCATCGCGCTCTCACTCACCTTCAGCGCTACTCATCTCAGCAGCACGTCGCCATCCCCGGACGCCGGCCATCATCTAAGCTAGGAAAGGAACGAAGCTGGAGAACTGTTCAAAATACTCATTATACTTACCTGTCGGACTCTTGCCAGTGAAGTAACTAGGCAGCAACGAGCCCGTATCAATCAACGCGCCCCTGCGCTGAAAGCAGGACAGATAGCATACTTTCCAAGAAAACAAGGTGAGCTGTGGATCAAAGGCAAGGGTTGGACCCCGGGGATGGGTTTCAGGCCCAGTCTCCAGTCAAGTAGACTCCGGGGAAGCGTTCGAGGTCGTAAGGGGTCAGAACAGGCTGAGTGACGTCCCTGTGGATACCAGGTGAGCGTTACACCTACAGGGCGACCCCTAAGGACGCTTCTTGCTGGTCGATGTAATATGATGTAACCATCAAAGTCTCTTGTAAGATGAAGACTTCACTGAATGCGATCAGGGCCATGCCCTGAGGATGGGCTAGGAATGAGCGATAGCCGCATGTGTTCCAACAGATTCATTTGGTCGAGGTCGATGGCGAATATTGTCAGTGGTTGTCCCGTCTTGGGGAGTCAGGAACCCAACAAATATACTCAGCTTTTGGAGGATCCTTAGATGTTGTCAAAGACAGCCCTCGGACTGGATCTCTCAGTGGAAAGTACAGATGTATGATTATAACTGATTTGTGTTGGCATAGGTATTGGAAGATCTTCCTGCTCAGACACTCGGGCACTTTCTTTGCGGCATTCAGTGAGTTTAAATCCTAGATTCTGTAATGTTCCTACACAGGTGCACAAAAATTATACTATTGCTGGAGAAGCACATTCAATCAGCGCCCAATTAGAGAGGCTGTCTGCTCTTGAGAGCTCAATGAAAGATAGATCATTGCTGGATATGGATGAAATGTGGGGAACTTTGCTCCACACAGCCAGTAACTGGCAATGATTGAGGAAAGGACTGTCCACTCTGGGTGAAAGCTCTTCCAACAAAACCCATCTTCCCAGTGGGAGAGGAGTTGTAGGCTCCCAAGATGTGCATGGGTTGGAGATGCCATATGACAGTGGAGCTGGTAAATAAAAGGAAGGGAAAGTAGTATTTGGAAGTAAGGCTGCTGAGGCTTGCTGGCATGAGGAGGCCAGAATTTGAGATGAAACACCAGAGAAAACAGAAATTGCGTGCTGTGCAAGGGGTCCGGCCGGCATTGTCGGGGCAATCTCCAATCGTTTCTGATTTGTGTGGGGCCATAATTCTCTATGGGCTTTCTTTATAGGTGGAAGGTTGACTGGGCCTGTCCTTTTGTCCAAAGGGTCCTCCAATGCTATTTGTCTAATGGAGCCGTCACCTTGTGCTCTTGTGACAATGGTTTGACGCAAAGTAGGAGCTGTTTTTTTCGGGACTATATGGCCCGATTTAGCCAGCGTAGGCAGGAAGTTTGTGGCCTGTGCGAGAAGTGTAACGAGCAGGCTGGGGCTTCCTTTGTCGTTTTTCACGCTGAATGACCGGGCTGTAGGTCATAGATATCTCATTGCAAAATGCTTCACAGGCATCTTCCTCTGTCTCAGCTGCAATGTTGACTAAGGATGAATTGACTGGTAATAGCAGGTTTATATCATCAGGAGAGACCGGTACATGGCCAATCTCCTGTGATGGACCGTTAGATCAATCATTTGCTGTGCTTGCAGTACGACCGGTTCTTACCCATATTGGGCGAGCCACTATGCAGGCCGCACCTTTGCAGGGTTTTCTTTTTCATATATATAGATGCCTGTAGCCCAACAGTCACAGGGACAAGTGTAAAAAAGGTGCTTACCAGCTGGGAGGAGGGTTCTGGCCTCTGTAGGTGGCTGACAATATGTGCGTTTTGTAGGCGTCCTCCCGGAAGGATAAGACAAGCTGAATACAGAGGAGGAACCGGGTCTGGGGGGTAGGGGTATTACTGTCAAATCTCAGCCAGTCCTAGAAAGCTAACTTGCCTGGTTCAGGCAAACCTCAACCGCTACACCTCAAACACCAGAAATACCCCCTGCACTCTGCACGCTCCACGAGTAGTGGGGTAAATATAGGCACAGCAGTCTTTTTTGCTCAGCTGTTTAGTGGAAATAGAGGAAAGACTTCGCTGCACATCACAGGCACCAGCAATATGTTTCCCAAACACCAGAAACACTCCCACGCACTCCGGTGCACTTGGCAGGTAGTGGGGTAAATATAGGCACATCAGTCTCCTCCTCTCAGCTGTGTAGTGGAAAGAAAGGAAAGACTTTGATTCATATCGCAGGCACCGGCTCAAACACCAGAAACACTCCCAAGCACTACGCATGCTGAGCAATTAGTGGGGTAAATATAGGCACAGCAGTCTCTTCTGCTCAGCTGTTTAGTGGAAATAAAGGAAAGACTTTACTGCATGTCGCGGTCACTGGCAAAAAGTTTCCCAAACACCAGTAACACTCCCACACACTCTAATGTGCCATTGATGAAACCGAACCATTGATGGTACTGCGTGACTGATTATACAACCCCCCTAATACTGCTGAGCCGCTCATGCTACTGACCCACTGATACAACTAGTGATACTGTGCCATTGACAACAGTCAGTGATAATTTTAACATTATAATGATACTGATTTACAGATGCCAGTAGCAAAATATGATTCCAAGCCACTGAAAATGTGGAACCATCGATAATAGTGACTCATCACTGATATTGTGCTATTGATGATATTGCCCCATTGGTAATACTAAGCAACATATCATGCTGATCAAATATAACATTGAACCACTGATAATGCTGAACCATTGATTAATCTGAACCGTTCGCGATAATGAGCCACTGACAATATTGTGTCACTGATAACATGTACCCATTAATTCCAATGAAACAATATTGCACCACAGATAATACTAAGCCATTAATAATACTAAGCCACTCATGAAGTGGAGTCATTGATAATGCTACAGTAAGATATCAATAATTCAGTGCCATTCTTGATACATTTTCTCTGTTGATACTGAACCGGTAATAAAACAGAGCCACTGATAATAAGTCAATGATTTTACTGTTAATTATACGGAGCCACTGTGGGCACTGATTACTAATAATGTTTAGCCACTGACACCATGAAGTAATTGAGCATAGTCTCATTGGTGATACTGAGAACTATTAATTTACAGTCACTGAAGAACATCATTCCAAGACATTAAAAGGCAGTATTCTGCATAAGCTTGGACATTAGTGTTATAAATAAGCAACATTCTCTTGCACAATGAAGCATGGCGCAATTAGAGGAAATGCCATGTTGATTTTCACAACTTTACATTTTGATTTGTACGGACCACTCTTGTGTGTCATTTTGTGGTGAGTTTGTGGTCATTTAGTGGAGCACAAAATGGAAGCGTAAAAGTACCTTTAAGCTTCTATTGTGTGCTACATCTATATTTTGCCAATGAAAACAACTGTGGAGGAGCACCACACTGAGTGTCTGCACACCAAATTGTGTTTCAAAACGCATTAGTACCCGGCATTGCAATCCACAGGATTACACTCAACGTGGATTGGCTCGTTTCCAAGCCATACCACAGTGTAATCTCGTGGATGTATGTACATGCCTGCATTTCTTCCCGGTGGGGGGCGTGGCAGCCCCTCAGCCAATGAGGAGGCTCGAAATGGGGCAATCCTGCTCCGAGCCTTCACACGGCTGGAGGCTGCCATCGTCCCACGCCGGGTATTCAGGTATGTATTTTCCTTGTTCCTTCCCTCCCCTCCAAACTATCCCCTCCCCACACTCCCAACCCCTCACACCTTCTTTTTCACCTTTTTCGAGACCGAACACGCTGGGAACCCTTCTGTCCTCAGCGCGTCTGCTCCCGATGGCCGCCATGGAAAGGGAAAATGGACTCCGTTTTCCCTCTCCCGGAAGCCATTTTTTTTACACGGTTTTTGGAAGAGAACAAAATGCTATTAGTACCCCGGTCTAACAGGTCAGGGTACTAATGGCAATAAGCCCCGAGATGGCAGACCAATACCGCCCGCAGTAATGCCCCCGGGGTCTTGTAAGTATGGGCCCCTGGGGCATTACCTTGGGTGGTATTGGCCCGCCATCTCGGGGCCTATTGCCACAAACTAAAATGCTTTAGAAATAAAAGTCTTTAATGATTCTCCATAATTTACTTCAATGAATGTGGCGATTTGAAATCAGCACAGCCAATGTAAGTCACTCAATGCATTTTGGACCACAGGTCCATTTCAAGAGTGCAAATGTGTGATATATACAAAATGAACAATACATATGTATATATCAATATGTAATACACCTAAGTTATACATTTTTTTTTACAGAAAACCTTCAATCATGGACATATTTCCTATACAAAAATTACAGCAAGGAAAATAAAGGAATGAGAAATAAAAAATAAAAGATAAAAAGTACAAACTGTAATTACATCCGTGAGTGATGACATTGGGCATATAAATAACAAAAATAACAGAATAGCCCAGTCCCAGAAAAGAAAAAGTGAAGGAAATAAACTGAAAGCAAAAATAAATGTCATAGACCAATAGTGAAAATCAAATTCAAGCATTCTGTTAATTTTCCACAAACACTGTACTAAACTAGACATAATTATTAGGGTTATTAGGATATTTATTGAGTGCAGACCTAGCTTTGGAATGCAACAGAGCACTTTATTAGAGATAATATTCACAACCATATCAATCTTCCAACAACAATCATAATAATCATGCCACTGAGCCCATGACAACCTGATATTACTAATAAAACATTCAGCTGAAAAGCAAAAAAGCATTTACTACCGACAGAGAGCCAAGTCGCAATGAAAATGTATCCAAGTTAAATACAGCCAGGTGAATACAAATAGAATTCTCACTATAACGTACAATGCAACGGCAATAACTGCCAACTGCAAGAAAAATAAAATACAAACAAGCAAACACCTGTCAGTGCTCCCATTATTCATACTGCAATCAGAAAACACTCATAAACAAAATGTATAACAGCAATTTTCAAACTACTTGCAAAAAATTGAGAAAAAACATAAACAAGAAAGAATCTCTATTGCCCCTTCTCACTCAGAATACATACAAAATGTCCAATTCACTAGGATTCAAACAGTGCACCTTACCTTAGAAAAGCAGCCAATCAATAAAGTTTGAAGAAAAACTAAAGTCTAATTAATTGACATTAAAAACAGACTCAACCAGGAGCACACCCGTGATTAAAATGAAAATACTAAAAATTACTCCTAATACAAACACATATAAAAACAACAAAATCTCAAAATCGAATACAAAATGAAATTCAATTAAGACACTATGACAACCATCTTTCTAAAAATATCATCAGGCGAATAATACATGTATTCCCGAGACAAGGGTTATCTGGAACCAGTAGTTAAAAAGGAAAGAGGACTAACCTATCTTCCTCCACATTGGGCATCACATCTCTCTAGCTGCATTGGGCAAAAAAGAACCTGCATGCACGCAGACTCACATGTCGGTGAACAGATGTTAAAGAAGGACTAACATACAATTCTCATACTGCATGCAACATTTCACAAAACCTGAAACGGAAAAAAGAAATAACAAAGAAAAATAACTTAATCAAACCCAGGAACCCTAAAAACAATCCGATCGAATACAGTAAGTCTAAAAAAAGTGGCCTCCCCGACCCTTTTTGTAGTCTGAAAATAAATACACCTAGACCAGAGGAACCCTGATTATTACTCAATGTCTGTTAAATTCTACAGGAAGGTTCCAGAACAGTGGTCTGGGAGAACAGTATTCTGGAACATGTCAGAAGAAGATCTAGAACCAATTCTTGGTTGATTAGGTCAGACATTGCTTCTCTATTCCAAGTACATTCATTGTTAGTCTTGTATTCCAGAATATCAAGTCTGAACTTCCTACTTTTTTCCGTTTCCAACCCTTCTTTGTACGTACTAAATTTTTCGTTATCTGATGTTAATAGACTATCTAACTCCTCTTGTCAAAATTGTCCTGACAGTTCAGTTTTGATTGATATAATATTGCATTCCACTTCTATTCAATTGTTTTGACAACTCTTCTATTGTCAATTGAATCAAGTCTAGGAAGTGCCTATTAAGGATACTCCCCTATTTGTTTTACAAAGTCTAGGCCATCAACACCCAATGTTGCATGCAAATGAATCCTTAAATCCCTAGGGATAGGTTGTGATTCAGGATAATGGGACAGTGCCAACACATGTAATTTGTGATTAATATCTTTCCTAACTAAATATTATAATTTACGTATGTTACCTTCTTTTGGTTGAACTGTTTTATTTCCATGAAAAGTATCCCTTTTCAAATCTAAAATCTTGGTTGCCTCATCTGTTGAGAATCCTAAAATCTCAGCACTGTTGTCTGTAAGAGATTTGTTTGCTTTTATTTTACGTCTTACCCAAACCTAGCTCAAAAGCAGCAGAGCGCTTTACAAAAGGATTGTGCCAGACTTGGGTTTAGCATTTTATACAGTAAGTTAATATGACATCCAAGAATACTGGTTACAAACCTGCCTGGGCAAATCCGAACAAAATAATTGTACAACTTTAAATGGACTCTCAAGAAATGTAATAATCAAATACAAAAACAAATATATGCCAAATTGCTTACAGAAAATGAAATAGAGAATAAAAACATGCAAAGAAAGCAAAAAATATCACAGATATGCAAATATTGTGCATTACATCAACAAAATAACATAAGTGGCACCACTAAGTGGTTGAAGCAATATCACCGGATCTGAATGGGAACTGAACCCTTTAAGATACAGGTCTGAAAACCGTCAGTATATTTGGAAGAATGCTCTGCAACTATTAACGTTGGGAAAGAAATTCAAAGGTCCGGTTCCACGCATATATATAGGAAGGCAATTAGGCCTCAAAAATAGCATTAATTCGAGCATATAAGGAACCAGGTGAAAACATCTGTAATTTGGGCATCATAACTTATGTACGATATCAATTGATTAAGACTGAGAATCAACAGGCTACCTGCAATACTGCTGACTCAGTAACACAAGTGGTAACTTCCTGTAATGTCCATGCTGAATATGCAGTTGGTTTGATAAAGAACAGTAGGGTGAATCTGATGGGCGCGCAGTTGGCACAGTTCTTTTTGGCATAGTTTTCCTTCTGTTTCGTTTTTCTTTTATTTCTGAATTGACAGACACCGTTTTTGACTCCACTGCTACTAACTCATTGACACATTTGTATGTTGTGATGTGTGATTATTAATAAAGAAATTGTTGAAAATTGATTTTGTATCATTATTAATTTGAGGAGAACATTCACTCGAATATTTTCTTAACATTCAATTGGTTTGAGCTCTAGGATGTGGGCCAATTCCCTTGTGTAGCAGCTCTCAGCTTTTCTAAATATCCAAGTGGCGCAGTCTCATATGCCGTGACAACTAGCCTTTTTAACTGGTTCAAGCAATAGACAGTATTAAGTATTGTTTGGTGCACATCATATTCATACCATGTATTCCTGATACATTCTAAATTTCTGTGTACAATGATTCAATGCAACAATGAACCATTGATTACATAATTCTGCCAATTAAAAAAACAGTGGAGGACAGCCCAATGACACTGCACACCCAATTGTGGTTGAAAACATAAACCACAAAGATTTATAAGTAAAAGTCTTTAATGATTCTCCATTATTTGCTCCAATGAGCTTGTAGTTTTTCACTTTCACATGAATGTGGCAATTTCAAACAAGCACAACAAATGCAAGATGCTCAACGTGTTTCTGACCACAGGTCCTATTTCAAGAGCTCATATCTGTAATATATACAAAATGAGCAATACATAAGTATACCAAGATGTAATGCACATAAGTCAATCAACAAATTACAGAAAATAGTCAAGCTGAAAGCCCTTTCTAATACCAGCAAGGACACTAAAAGTAATGAAAAATAAAAAATAAAATGTTGTCAGTGATGTTAGAAGGTCATGCAGGATGTGAAGTGGTGCGGTCCTGGTGCTCTGGCCAGTTCGAAAGCTTGATTGGAATGGGTTGAGGAGGTGGTTTGCAGTAATGTGTTGTTGGAGGTGGCTTGTGAAGAAGCATTCCCTGGTTCTGGTGAGGTGTGGCAGGACAGTGATGGGCTGGTAGTTTTAAGGGAGTGTGGGTGTGAAGGAATGGTTTCTTGAGGAGGGGGGAGATTTGCCCTATTTTGGGTGCATAGGGGATTTTACCATGTCAGAGATAGGAGCTGATAATGTTGACCAAGTGCTGAGACATGGTGATAATGTAGTTTTGTGCTGCTCGAGGTGGGCATGCTTCATCCAGGAAGTGTGCTTGTTTTGGTTTGTCTGTTAGAGGGTGTCTCTATCGATGGGGTGGAACGTGTTTCATGTGTTGCATGTTTTGAGACTAGGCGTGTAAGTGGGACCACAGAGGGAAGGGCTTGTCTGATGTTGTGTATTTTTAGAGTTGAAGTAGTCAATGAGGGAGTTGTATACTGCGATGGATGTGGGCATTGTAGTGGTCGATGGTGCTTTGAAGAGTGACTTGATATTGAAAAGTGTATGCATACGTTTGGCGGTGCATTGCAGCTCTTGGAGTTCGTGGGTAGATTTGGCATTGTGCATGGTCATCTTTTATTTGGAGCGGCAGTGTTTGAGGGGTCTCTGGTGGGTACTCACCATGTTGATGACAGGAAAAAAGTAACACATTTATTTACTGAAAATGTGTTTCTGCGTAAGAGTAGATGGGGGTTTGGGCTAAGGTATATGGAAAGTGGGGTGGGATAGGTGAGCGGCAGTGCCCAGGTACTCCCCCCGCATTTTGCGGTAAGAAAATGTAAAAACATGCGTTGTACGAACATAGAAGCATTCTGGTGGAGGGCCATGTGTTCCTTTGAAAGGCTCTTTCAAGGCCCATGGCTTCCTGATTGATGGAGAGGAAGGAATTTTTTTAACAGTTTTGTGGTGAAGTTTGGGAAGTTCTGATGTTTTGAGGGGATCTCTTTTGTTCAGTATGTTGGTGGTGTGTATGGCGATGCGTGTGTGAGGGGAGGATGAGGCTGACATAAGTGCTGCTATGGCTGTGTCCCTAATGCATTTGCTTTGACTGGCTGGGGTTGGAGGATGTGTGGCAGATGGGGGAATGTTGTGTGGCATAGCGAGTGTGAAGAGGAATGCAAAGTGGTCAGGCCACCATAATAAGATTCTTTAATATTCTAATAAACCAACCTTTTCTTACTTTTCAGGCGATGAAGATCCTTATTCTGACCCTGATATTTTCTTGCGTTGACTATTGACTTGACTGTCTGTTATGCTCACTCTCCCTGATACTGCCCTTTCACCTGTACAACTGATCTTTCATTTCACTATTCATCCACCTTTTGGTCACCCAGCCAGGCCCGGCTCCAGGAATCGTCATCTGGGTGGGCCAGGGTTGTGATCGGGGGTGCCCACATTCCATTGGGTGTGGGTCTAGGAGCACCATAAACAAAGTGCTGGAGTTGATCCGGATTTCCCAGATCCATGATCCAGCAAAACATTTCTTCCCAGATCTGCAAAAATACATTTGCACCACTCTACAAAAAACAGTACAGAGCAAAAGAGAAGCAAGGAAAATAGTGTTGCAAAATCAATCTACCTATCTTCCCTTCCCACCTGCTCTCCCCTTTCTGTTATATCTGACCCTCCTTCACCTTCCACCGTCCAGTCACTTTCCTTCAGCTGCTCTGACCACCATTCCCTTGTACCCCCACTCACACCAATTCACACCAGCACCCAGCTTGCCTTTCCTGGCCTGGCTTGGGAGAATTGAGGATGATGCCTCCTCTTCCTCCTCTGAGATGGCTGAGCAGTGAGACCACCAGTCTTTGTACCATCTCAGTTGGTGTTTGCCCAACAATACCTTCCTCAGCACTGTGGCTACTCCCAGCAGGCCCTGGAGGAGATGTTTATGCTCCCTCCATCTTGTGGTGAAAGATAGACCCCCCTCCAGAATATTCAAGCAAGGAATGGGAGATTTTGCTTCCTACAAAATTACAATTTTTTTCAAACTTCTTTTAATTTCAAGAACAGAACATTCCATGTCCAATCAATATGGGTAGTCTTGTTGATCTTAACTATATTTTTAGCACAACAACATATCCTCCAATAACATACACATGTATACAATCCTCCCTTCACCCACCCATTCCACAACCTCCTACCCCCTCCTTTCCAACTGAACCCCTACAGTAGTCCCATTCTGTATGTCTCCCATCTATGGCTCATGTCTGAAATTACATTTTAAACACAAAATGTTATTTTTTTGTTGAATTTTTGCAGCACATTTTAATTGAGTTGAGAGTGCAAGAGAGTGCTAGGGCTGTAGGGGCTGCATCAGGAGGCAGATGCTGCTGGTTGGGCGGTTTGCGGCCTCCTGGTATCGCTCCTGGTGGGGCGTGCCCCTGTACATCATTGTCTGGTACATACTGTTTACATACTGGTTATAATATGCAATTGTCCATGATGACTGTTTGATGTGGTGACATTGGTTTGCTAGTGAATTACACAATTTTGTTCAATAAATGTGGCCCAGATATTTTCAAAGTTAGCTGTGTGTGTGTGTCCTAATGCCTGGGCTGCCCATCTATTAAACCATGAGTGAGGCTTTATGGAATAGCTTATAATGCAAACTGAACCACTTCTAGGGGCACCTAATTTTAACAGGTAAGACATAGTGGAATTAAAAAATATGCCAATGATCACACACTTTAGTCATGACTTAAAGCCATAATTTGAGCCTAGCCTAAAATGTAGATACTTGAACACACATCTTCTGAGCTCAACTAGGTACAAATATGTGTCGAGGTTTGGCTTTGAATACCTAAAATAATACTAAATGCACAAGTCACATGATAAACCAACCTGACAATGAATTCATCATTGTAGAAACATGTTGATGAAAATATTAAGGGGGCATTTTGTTTTGAATCCTAAATTGTACAGAATGGAATTCTCCTGTTTGCACTTTTTTGCAAAGGGGCCATTCATTCAAGTACTGGACAAGTAAAGAGTAAAACACAGGCGAAAATCGCCTTTGCTCTTTACCTTACCACTCACTACGTATCCAGAAAAGTGTAAATCACTTCCTCAATTAATGATTGTGAGAGTCATCCACAATGGTTTCCTTTCTACTCTACCCACTTGTACCAGGTGTAAAAGTCAGGCAGATCCCATAGGAACCCATGGGGTTTCCACCAACATAAAAATACATGCTGGTGAAATACCAATCGGATTTGGCAGGGGACCTTGTTAAGTCTGATCTGCTCTCCACCATCGCCTGTCAAATCATACAAAATCCTGCAGCTCATAAAAAGGAGAGCTAAATGCGCCACTTCTTCCACTTGACCTGGAAAATTTTCCCCATCCTGAATGGAAGCCTACAAGCTCCAGCATAGTAATTAATGAGAATTTACAAAAAATCTCATACAGACACAAAGTGAAATGAAATGCATGACAAAGTTATTGTTTCACACAGCTTGTTCTGTATCCCCTTAATTACTAATCACACAACAACCACACTTAGATAGCTTCTTAAAACCCTATATAATTGTTTTTTAAAGTGCTACAGCAATGGTCACTGCCTTTTTACCTTTTCTCATCTCTAATCACTTCCTTTTGTAAATAATCTGCCTCCTTGACGAGTTAAAAAGATAAGACCTCAATTGAAGGCATGGCTGTTTGTATTTGAGGGGGGGTAGAGCAGGGGGGGCATTGGCATTTGTCCCTTGTCCAAATGTTAAATCCACCTCTGATTGCACTCTTTAGAATATATTTAAATACTGCTTTTTAGTTATAAAAGATGTACACCTTTTATTCTTTGCCCGTAACATTACAGAAAAGGCTCTTCATTGTTGTTATTTTACGGGTGTTCATGTTTCATTTCTGGCACTGCCGAAATACCAAGCACCCAGGATTTACATCATAGTCTCCAAACAAATCCCACAACACACATGACATATTCTGTTTGCATGCAAACTCTGTAAAGTTACTCAAACAGAGTGAGGTTATCAAGTCAGTACTTATCAGTTTGAATCATGAAACGTTCTGGCAGGGTAGACTAGGCTTCCAAACACAGATATATTCTATTTAGGTTGGAGCCCCACTGGTAAGTATGCATGAGAAGATCTGAAACTGGTCAATACTTGCCAATCTAGCCTTATCATTTACAGGCAGGGCCTTGTTGGACCTGCTCAGTGAGGTGCAGCTTGATTCCCTAGGCGTAGATTAGGCATGGATAGGCATTTTCCAGGCACTGCCATAAGGGTACCACCTGGCCATAAGATGGGAAAATCTGGAAAATGGTGTCAGTAACTGGGCATATGATGGCATTGCAAATGTCTGCTAATACCTATACACATGCCAAAACTGCCGGTATTGTGATTACTTGTTTAAGACAAGACTTCAGTGCAAGTCACAGAGGCATTGACAAATATATTGCTTATAAAATCAACTGGCTGAAGACACACATTATGAGAATGTACTACACCAGGAGCTCATTTACAGAGGCAATTAAGTAATTAAACACTCAAAAGAATGCTTAGATATAACACTGGCAGGCCCTATACAGCAACACGTTTGGTGTTACTTTGTGATAGAGCTTGCTCAAAGAGTTCTAGAAAGGTCAGGTTTTGGTGGTGATGCGCTGACATAGCCATGGACATGACATGACATGATTGGTTTTTTAAAACACGCTTAATGCCCAGAGGTTTCTAAGCGCGGACCTGGGTATCGAACCTGTGTTGCTCCGTGTTGTTTTGCTTCTCCTCGCATTTTATTGCCATCCTATCTGTGTTTCACAGCATGCGTTCTGGTCGTACCTAATGGGTACAAATGTCTCTGAATGAATTAGAACCACCGTCATTGCTCTGACCAGCCTTCTATACCATTGTTTGCATATCAATGGTGGTCCTGTCACTAATGTCAGAAGTCTTTCCAAAACTGCTAGACCACTGGGCCAAAAAATTCATGTGGTTTGTTGTGTTCCAGTGCAGATGGAACACGGCCTAGCAATTGAGATTCAACTGCACCTTTTGGTGGCAGCACCAAACGTCATTTGCTAATGGCTTGTCCCCTTCTCTAATCGCACAGACATACTGCAGAATTATGGCATGGAATGTTACGCAAAGCAACGGTAGTGGTAATGTTTAATTCAAAGCAATGCATCTATCACCTTTTGATTTTACTACACTCTCCCCTCCAGAGTTACATTTGTGTTACTACCAACTTTATCTTTTCACTTATATTCAAGTAGTTAATACAGCAGAATATATACTTTGTATGTAATTTGTAAGGGACCCCGGTCAGTTTTCTGCAGAAAACTGTGTTCAAGCAATTTTACCTGTCCTTTATTGTTTGATATAGTTAACCATTATATTAAGCGTGATGTGAAAAACCACTATATTCCCACAAAAAACAAATTACAGAAACCAAAATTTAGGTTTGAGAAAATAGTTGTAGGCAGCCTGCTTGAATAAGTGTGCTACCTCACTTAGAGATGTGAATGGCCCTCCACCTCCCTGGTCAGTTGTATGTTCATGGCGGCTGTGGGGCATAAATCATTGTCTAGGGCAGGAAAACAAATCCTGGCCAGGCCTCCTGCAATTCAGCCTCACAGAAGATGTCTCTGAGGTTGCTGCTGAATGTTTAGACTGACATCCACCCCCCACTCCCTCGGTGTCCAGAGGTGTATAACACCATTGACCTGGCCTCCTTTCTAGGGGGGCCAGAGGCTGCCACTGGGAGTCTGGCCCTCTGGTGCCCCCCTGCTGGAGCCGGGCCTGCACCCAGCTCTTCCCCACATTTCTCCTTCTCTTGCTTCTCTTCACGTGCTTCCCTTTCCCTCTTTGCTCCGTTGTCCCTTCCTTTGCATTGTTTTTCTCTTGCTCACTCATATTTTTCTTCTCTTATTTCCTCTTGTATTTCCCCACCTCCATTCTTCTTCTAATCTCACCTCATCGTCTCTACTCCTAAATGTTCCTCATCCCCATGTTCTCTGTCACAGTTTCTCTCTTTTTCTGTGCTAGACTGGAAGCGCTGGAATGCGCGTCCTGTTTCTCTGCCATCAGCTCTTGCTCTTGTCTATTTCCTTCTCTGCTTAAGACCCCTATTCTCACTTTTTCTCATTCTTCACTGCTGATGCTTGTTTTTGCTACTTCCATTCTGTAGAGTAGACAAACTTGCAAGAAGTTGCGCCTGACCCTTCGCGAGAAGACGTGACCCCGCTAGAGGTGGGGACTGCCTGCAAAGTACGAGTCGGAGCGTGGGAACGTCAGAGGATGCCATGGCAGCCCCAGCACTGCTCCTGACACCAGCCTTACATTTGACTGCAGCAGCACACCTCCACATACTGCACCATCCTATATAGCTCATCAGCCGCCAGCACAAGGACAGTAAGAGCAGTACCTGTTGATGTACAAGTTGGCAATAAACCCTGCCCCCCTGTTTTAAGTAACCTATGTATGCATGTTCTTTGACCAATTTCAATGGTCCTAATTGACCTTTTGCACAATTGTACGTTTAAATAAACATATATATATTTATTGTTTTTTGGTAAATTATTTAAAGTGAATGAGTGGGCAGTTGCGGGGGGTTTTAGTTTGGGTGGGGGGTTGCGGGGTGTTTCCCCCCATATATGTCCAAATTGACCTTTGAAATTCATTCAATTCTCCCATGAGCAATTCTCATTCGGTCAATTCGTATACAACCTAAATGAATACGTTCCAGGCCACAGGATGTGGTTCACACAATGGAAATATGTGATGTTATTGTTGCTGATATTGGTGTATGGCTGCCCTGCATTGTTGGGTCTGAAAACTGGGACTTGTAAGTTAAACACAAATCTGTGCAGTAAGTATACTAACCACCTGAGTGATCTTACATTGGTACCTGGGGACTCCGGCTGCACAAAACATTGACGGTCGTTTTGCAAAAAATGCTAATTTCATGCATGGGACCACCAACGCTTGCACTTAACTGTTGCTGGTCCCCAACATGCAATTTTCAATACGCACAAAGTGGAGTGTAATCATGAAGTGTAAATGAAGGTGAAACTGATTTTACACTTCAGCTGCGGGCAGTGCTTTATAATGGATTCCTAGGGAATTTGCCTAGTCTTTATCAGGTGGTAAACCAAGGTATATTCCATAGGAATCCTTTGGTTTTACACTTGCATGAACACCTCATGCAGGTGTAACATCAAGGGCTTTTGCAAGAAAGAGGAAAGCAGATACAAACTGCTTTGCTGACCCCCTATACCTTGGCAAGGCACACACATTAGATGGTATTAAATATTGGGTAGTGTGCATCATATGTAGCAGTGTTTGTCCTGCTACATTCTGGTTTCACCATCACCGTCTTGTGGCCAATGCTGGATTTGACTTTTCTGGACTTTATTGATTCACGGTGCGTTACCCTTTCTCAAGTCTCATGCTGGACTTCCTTTGCATCTTGTACTCATGGTGACCCTGATTCATGCTGTTCCCATCTTCATCTTGTATCCTGGCTTGCAACATTATGTGTTACTACTGACCTCTGCAGTTGTATTCGCTCTCCCCTCTTGCTTCTCCACTCTTTTTGACTGCTTACTCTCTGTTCTCTCCTCACCTCTCCCTTTTCCTCTCTCCTCCCCTCTCCCCTTACTTTCTTCTATGCACTTGCTCTATCAGAAGTGTTCCTGGACCTGGCATGATAGCAACCTTGTCTGTCGCTCCCTCATCCCCTTACTGTTCCCCGCCTCCCTCCAACACTACCTAAAACGTTGTCAGGCCTAGTACGATAGTCGCTTGTTTTGTTCCTCCCCTACCTTTCTGCACCCCTCTCCCTCACCTTTTGTTTTCTCCGGCTCTACCGGAAATGTCATCAGGCCGAGTACGATAGTTAATTTCACATCCTCACTGTTCATGGCCTGTAAGAATGTGATTGTGTTTTCCCTTGTTCCCTCCCTTGCCTTGAAGCGCTTTGAAACACATTGTGTATAGGCGCTATATAAATAAACTATCATATCATATCATGTCATATTATATATATAACAATACGTCCATGCATTCCCAATGTGTGTGGCCCCCCACACTGATGTATGAGGGGCTCCAAGAAAGGTCATTTCACATAGACGGGCCCTGAAAGAGCCTGTCTCTGTGAAATGCTCATGAAAGCCGTTCCATCCCTGTTTGGAAATGCAAGTGTGACTTGCGGTGGTTTAAACCGTGGTTGCCACACAAAGAGAAATTCATGACAGGGTAATTCATGCCCCTATCATCATTTGTGCTTCCACCTGCACGGGTTCCAGACAGACACA
Organism: Ambystoma mexicanum; assembly: GCF_040938575.1. Lineage (NCBI taxonomy): Eukaryota > Metazoa > Chordata > Amphibia > Caudata > Ambystomatidae > Ambystoma > Ambystoma mexicanum. The sequence continues at coordinate 515,029,311 of NC_090921.1, read as the reverse complement.
GGGGATGACACTAAATTCTGTGTATTTAAAAGTGCCTCTGTTCGGGATGCATATTTAAATTGGCAGAAATGCCCCATCATTTGCGCAGATAAGCAAGGGGTAAAAAGGACTTCACAAAGCGGGGTGAATTCTTCTTGCCACACGGAGCTGTGTTTGGAATATATAACAGACCACTTTCATCCTAAACCCATTTTTGTATTCCTTGGTCTTCCAGAAAATGAGCAGGTTAAGCTTTCTAAGAAAATTCTCAACAATATTTGGACAAGTGAAAGATCACAGCCTTTCGCTTGGGTGGCATATATCAAATCGTTATTGCCTCGATTTGTGCCGGAAGCGCCCTTATATTAGCTAGAGGGTATAGGCAAAGACGTGATTGATAGACTTGGCTGAGAATATCATTTTAGGAAAGTGTAAACATCAAAGGAGCCTTGAGAAAACAAGTAAATCAATCAACAGATATCACAATTTCATTATGCTTCATACAGGCATCCAGCCAGGCTATGGTAATTAAGACAATGGGCCTCATCATGAGTCCGGCAGTAGCCGTGCCGGAAAAAAAAGCACGGCATCCGCCAGAGTCATTTTTTTTCCAGCGCCCGACAATGGGGATTTACCGGGGCATTACAGCCCTGGTGTTCCTGGTAATTGACCATTGCCAGGTGCCGGAAAATATTACTCCCCTTTTCCATTCTAATCCCATTGGACTCAATGGGAATGGGGAGGACGGATGCACCGGCACCATTCATGAAGGGTGCCGGTGCATCTGTCAAGGTCTACGAGCGATGGCCATTCCGCCCGCAGAACTCAGAGTATGCCGGTCCAGTAACAATGGTGAGGGTAGGTTACCGGCACCGTTGTTACCGGACCGGCTTACTTGTAATGACCCCCAATGTCCGGGACACACTCTTTAAAACCAACTTTAACTGCAGCCCAATATAAGGGCCTTTGGGACAAAACTAAAGGCAGTAACCATTGTATGCATGCCCATAGTACAGTATCTGCTCTTTCACTTTTCCAAAGTTTGTATTGTATTTTTTGTTCTAGATTTAGGGCCTCATTACACGGTAGGCGGTAAGGGTTAACGGCCACCGGTAAGGGTACCAGTGACCGTTAACCCTTACCGCCTTATTACGAGGTCCCTTTGCGGGTTGGTACTTTAACGCCTGCTTGTAGCAGGCGTTAAAAAACGAACCCGCAAAGGGACCTTGGTGCTAATTACGGTACCGCAATTTGCGGTAATTCCGCCATCCACCAATGCGGACACAGTAAAATACTGGTGGCAACCATGGCGCTAATAGCGCCATGTTTACCGCCTACCGTGTAATGAGGCCCTTAGTCGAGAGTTTAGATTTAGGTAATGTCATCCTGCACTGTTACTATACTTCACCTTATTGTACTTAGGCACTTTAACTTTTTGTTCAACAGGCACTGAATAATAGATCTCTGACAGTGAGAAATATAATGTTGACCCCTTGATATGATGTGGACAATCCCAGCCTCTCCTTATTTTTACTTACATCTCCAGGTGTTTCCTTGTCATTATCCGATTCCACATCTGAACTTCCAGGGGAGGTGTTTGGAGCGCTTCCTCTTGATACTGGTTTAGTGTATTGATTACATTTCTCCTGAAAGGTGTACACCCGTACTTCTTGGTAATCTCTTTCATCCCGTAGCTTTCCAAGTTTCATATTGCCTTGATAGTCTTTCCAAATGTCATGCATTCGTTGAATATACCTGTGGCGCTGTTATTGAGTGAAAGACATTTTCTCATATGCATACAACTGAGGTAGGGAAGTTGTCCTCTGATTTCTTTCACCAACACGTGACACGCAATACCAATAGTTGAATGTGGTTGCAGGGCACTAGGAGTTGATATTCATAAACCCCATACACCAGAAAAATGTATTTAAGTTTAATATCAACAGCCCCACTGACTGAAACCAGAGCAACAATAAAGGAAGCAATACAAGGAATTATGGCAGACTATCTATAAAATAGGGAGGAAGAAGCAAATAACGTATTCTCCCCGAGGGGGAGTACGCTACATGCATTTACCAGTGGGAACCCAAAACATGAAGATCTGAGATACAAATTCATTAGACTTGAAGGAGTTTCAGGAATGAAATCGACACATATTGGGAGATGATCTCACTTAAAAACGACCTAACAAACCAACAAATCCCAAGAGGTCTTCATATACTAATCTTTCCTGATTTCACTAACGAGGAGGACTAGGATTTAGCAGAAAAATGGGAACGCAATCTAAATATCAACTCAAAGAACAGGTTGGAACTATTGGTGGAACATGCTACAAGGAAGTATAAGGGAGCGACTGAACAGAGAAATAATCAAGAAAGAGATTTCGGAAATGAAAGCATTAGAATTGACCAAGGAGAAACATTATCAATAAATGCATGAAAGACTATCAAGACGATATAAAACTTAGAAAGCTTCGTAAATACTTTAGGGATGGAAGAAGATCGGGTGTACACCTTTCAGGAGAAATGTAATCAATACACTAAACCAGTATCAAGAGGAAGCGCTCCGAACACCTCCCCTGGAAGGTCTCATGTGGAATCGGATAATGACGAGGAAACACCTGGAGATGTAAGTAAAAATAAGGAGAGGCTGGGATTTTTTAACCAAATTTGCAGGTATAAAAGAGGGAATAGAAATACAACTTACAAGAAAGTCTGTTTTCAGCTACCCAGCAATGTGGATGAGAGTCAACATACATCAGGAGGAAAGGAAGGAGGGCGAGAGGCAGATACTCAAAAAGGGCCATCCTACAGGTGTTAAATGACCTAATTAAAATACTCACACAAATCTTTGACTATACCTGTGGCGCTGTTATTATGTCAAAGACAGTTTCTTATATCTTATATCTATATGTACAGCTTTTGCTGGTCATTATGTAAATACATTAAACCTTTTAATGATTCAGTATTTCATCCAGGGGTTTTTATATTTTTATTTATTGTTCTAATCAGAATTATTATTGTTATGTTTAAAAAAAGCATTAATGGTATTATAACTGATATACGCTAAGAATGAAAGAATGAATGAGAAGTGGGCTGTCCAAGTGATGAAAAGACTCCAAGTCCTAACAGGTTCACCAACATCTTCTACGAAACATCCACCACTGAGATCTCACCCTGCCCGTGTTGACTATACAACCATAACAATGCAATGCAATGATTTGCTCCTCCTGCTGCTGAATGCCTATTACAAGATCTTTACTAAAATGTGAGCTCTTTGACTGAGTGACAGCGTGCATAATATAATACATGCAGACCAAACAGACTCGGACAATGCACTTCTTATTTCCAATATAGTGAAGATCACAAGTCACAATCTCCAGATATGAGTGTGGATAAATACTGATGCAGAGAAAGCCATTGTTTGATAAGATTTTGTGGCCACAGCATTGGTTGCTGTTAGATCATACGAACTGTGGCCCTGTGTTGCGCACAGTTTCTCACGAATACTAAGCTTATTCTAGAACAACCTTTCTAGGGACATATGTTATATTATGTGCTGTGATATGCCAAAGGTAGGAAGCAAGGTTATACTTTATCCCTGCTTCTTTTCAACATTGCTATAGGACCTCTTGCAATTACCACTAGGATGAGCAAAAAGACCCCTTGCTTCAAACTGTACAACAAATATTTCCCCATATGATATGTTATGCTAATTGACTTTGTACTGCACTATTAGAGAAACCAAATTATTTACTGGTCTGGTGGCTCTCCCTTGTTAAATAATTTCATTTTGTGTTAACCTGAAGCATAGACAGCTATCGATAGACAGTAAGGGTAAACTGAATCACTGCATGGTGGATTTGCATGAGATGCCGTCAGGCCAGCAAGATACTATGCCTTTGGGAGCAAATGGTGACTAGAACAATGAGATATCCCAAGAGGGTGACTCCGCAAATACGGAGAAAAGTGGATTTCATCCATGCAGTAAATGGAACATGGAGACCAAAATGAGATGATAGGTAGCCTGGAAGGGGGCAGTACTAGTGTTCCCCCTTTCACTGAATGAAGCAAAGACTTCAAGGAAGAGCACTGGAACATCCCAACATTCAGCAGTGATAATTGAGGAAAAAAGGTGATCAGAACTGCTGATGTGGAGGCAGTGTATCATCTGAGCTATAAGGTATGGACTCAGCTTCTTGTGGACCCCCAAGTAAAGAAGGAAGAGGTAGTGGTGGTACTGGTAACAAGGAAGAAGACATGGACATTTTTTTTTTTCAGGACATGATGGAGGGTACCTTTGAGGATTCTATATTGAACTTTGTTAAGAACAGGGAGACTTGAATACTGATAGTAGAAGACAATCACGCATTTGACTGTTTTACTGCCAGCGATACCATGAGTCTCAATTTATTAAAGATTTAAGTGTTTAGTCAGCCCTATCATATTACGAGATTTACAGGTGGTCCTGAAGCTGCTCATGAAAATATTTAAACAGCTACCGGTATAGGAAACAAAGAATTCAGTGATTTTGGAGACAATAACCAATGCATGTAATTCTCCGATGTTGGTGCAAACAATAATAATGCTGATGAAAGACACTTTTCACAAGTTCACTCTTAGAGCAGACGCCAGAGCACTCTTTGGACTGCAGTGAGGTTCTCCACGAGGAACAGCCTAAGATGGCAGGAAATGAGGTGGATTGAGCTGCCATGCTGTTGCAACCAAAATATTCAGAGATGGCATTCATAGTAGAAAGGCAGGATCTTTTAACAGTATATGGTGCCACAGTCCCCCAATTTGTGGCCAATCAGTATCAAAAGAATATGAAATGTAAGAACATTAAGAACCCTCAGTAGCTTTCACAAAGAAATAAAATCATCAGACCTAATGGCTTGGACAACACTCACTCAATGTTTACGTAAGAAGGCATTTTTTAGCTTGACAGAGTCTATCACAGGCAATGTAGAAGAGAGAGGATGACTAAGCTAAAAAAAAAGAAAATAAATTCTGTGTATAACAATGTGAGCCTTATGTGGGATATATAAAACATAAAAGATCATATGCAGGGTTGGCAACTTGCCACTGGTCATCTGGGTTACTTTTATCATGTGCTGATATTTTAGACAATTCAGCTTTGCTAGCTGGGTCTTGTTTTGCTTTACCCAGTTCAAGCACAGGCCTAGAAATGAAGAAGCAGGAAACTATCTATTAAGGTAATATTTAGGCTAATACCTAATTTCTACAATTTTATCAAGTTTGTTTAGAAGTACTTTTTTCAAACGACAGTGAAAACAACAACATTTAAAAGGGGGAAAGATTACCTTTACATCAAAAAAAGATACATTCTGCACCAGCATTTTTCTCCCCACTTTCTCAAATTAACCGTACCGACAGGTGGGCAGCTAGATAATGGCAATAGATAGTAAGGCTAGAAGGGATTGAAGGATACCTATGAAGAATAGATATTAATGGAAAAAGGAGAGTTGTGAAGGCTAGAAAGACAGAAAAGAAGGATAAATAAAAGATATAGAATACAAAGATAGAAGCGTGAGGGCTAGAAAGGATGAAAGAACAGGTGGGAAGGATATATGCAAGAGATGGGTGGACAGACGGGAGAGATGGAATTATAGATATAAAGGATAGAATAGATAAAAGGATAACACTAAAGAAACAAGAAATATTTTGATATAAATATTTAAGAAAGAGATAGAATGAAATGATAAATATAAAGTATGAAGACTAGGTAAGAAAGGGAGACTTATAGATAGGCTGGAAGGATGAATTAGTAGAATAGATAGTTAGGAAGATGTGGGTTTAGATAGTATCAAATAATAGCAGATACAGAAGATAAAACAATGTATATTGGGAGGATAGTATGGGTAATTATCTAACCTGAATGCAGATAGTTAGGGGATAGATATGAGGGATGGAAAGGTAGGAATGATACATGGATTGATATAGAATAAGGATTGTCAGATGGATGGGAATGGAAACATAATATATAGGAAGCATCGGAGGATAGATCAGAAGGATGGGTAGATACATTTATATCTGGTTTGTCAGTTATTAAATTAAGCTGGTCGGTAATATCTTCTTCTTCACTCAGAAATCGGAGTTCACCTTCTCCCCCTTCCTCCTCACCTGAGGTAGTGGAAGAATAATCCAATTTCTTCCTTCGAGGTTGCCGAGCTTCTGCCTTCTTTTTTGTGTGCAGATAAGGTCTGCCTCGGAAGGAAGCCACCGTGATTCCCACCCAAGGAATCTCCGGAGACCTCTCTCCGCAACACCCGGAGCGTTGTAGGGGAAAAAGCCTCAGGCACAAAAAACCCCCAGGTCTTCTCGAGTCCAACGGCACAAATAAGCCGGGTACGGTAATGAATGTCTCGGGTGGACTGCAAGCTGTGTAAACAGCATGGACAAAAATAACGGGTAATCACAACAGAGGATCGCGAGGGATACTTAAAAGAAGTATAGAAAAGAATGGATGAATAGACGGAACAGAACCGGAATGCTCAAAGAAAATACAGAAGTGAATAAACAAGAACTCTGACTAAATACAGACAGAACAGGGGAAACAGAAAGGAAACAGAGAAAATAAGGCTGGAAGAGCACGAGAATAATGCGGACAACTGCAAGGGGTAACGCTGCAAGAAAGCAGAGAATGAGGACACAAACTGTAAGCGATTGCGTGGGCGGATCGCCGCCAAGGGAAATTACGGGGAGCGCTGTCAACAAGGAGAAATCCAGAAGTTGCAAAGCGCCGATCCGCCAGTTCCAGGAGAGGAAATAGAACTCGGCGGCGGCCATGTTGGAAAAAGACTAGACTGCAGCGGCACGCTAAGAAACAGCGTAACAGCACAGTCTAATGGCGGACGTGTTGTGATTTACGTGGCTGTGAAAGCTGTGTCTCCCCTTTCTCTTTTCTTCCCTCCACACTCTCCTCACCTGAGTCCTCAGAGTCACCGGTGTTCTGTAGGTTTCGCCGGCTCAGGTAATCCCGTTGTTTTTTAGGTAGCACTTGCCTGTCTCGGTGAGAAGCCACAGTGACCGCTGACTGGACAGCCGTCCTGGGACCCCTTGACCGGGAACAGGCCGGACAAGAAAGGGAAAAACCCACAAGTGGGAAAAAACCCTTAGGAAGTTCTGGTAAAGAGGAGTGGGACGAATCGAACTGGAAGCTGATGCGTGATCCACTGGTTAGAACTCAGGAGGGATATCCAATGCTCCAAAGAATGGTGGAAGGAACCAGGCCACGGATAAGTTGGGAGCGGTGAGAGAAAGAGAAAAGAAAACTGATGGACAGAGAAAAAAGGAAAACTGGAGAGCCGCGAGAGAAAAGAGCGGCAAAGCGAAAGGATAAAAATAGCACGCCCGCCGCCGGAGCGGCGAGTCTAGAAAGAGAAAAAACGAAGAAGAGCCGAAGGATCGGCAAGTACAAAATGCTGCAAAAAGCAAAAAACTGCCGCTGTAATCAAACAGCGAAATAGGTAAGAGGAAAAGAACTCCTATACCAAAAATGAGGAGTGAGCAAGCAAAGGAGACCCGCTGCAAGTCGAGGCTAGCAGAGGGCAACGCTGGAGAGCGCAAAAACACGAGCCGCTGGAGAGAGCGCCAGCAACGGTTGAAACGCAGCGACTGTCGGGCTTGGATGACAGATAAACTGCCGGCAGTGCTGTGATTGGTGGTGGTAGGTACTAGATACAAAGAAAGGACTAAATGGCCCTACCTGCCGGAGAGCCTCCAACGTGGAAGGAGCCGCCATCCGCGGTAGCGGTTGCGGATGACAGTATGACCCCCTCCCCACCTAACCGCCCCAGGCTTCCCCGGATAGCGGCGGTGAAAAGTAGCCAATAACCTTGGTGCATGAACCTGAGAAGCCGGTTCCCATGAGTCCTCCGACTCCGGGTATCCCTTCCAGGACAGAAGGTACTCAAGACGTCCACGATAATACCTGGAATCACGGATCTTAGATACCTCATATTCCTCAGGCTCCGAGGACTTTGCTAGTATAGATCTGGGGATAGTTCTCTGGTGAAGATCGGGATGGTAAGGTTTGAGAAGAGAGGAATGAAAGACCGGGTGAATGCGGTGAAGAGAGGAAGGAAGCCGAAGGCGGAAAGCTACAGGATTCACTTTAGAGAGAATAGTGAAAGGTCCCAGAAAACGAGGAGACAGTTTAGAAGGCCTTGTCCATCTAGGTAGAAACTTGGTGGATAACCACACCTGATCCCCTGGCTTCCAAACAGGACATTCTTTCCGATGTTGATCGGCACTGGATTTCGTCCGTCTTCTGCTAATCTCTAAACTCCGCATAGCAGAGGTTTGGGCCTCCTTGATATTTCCTAATACCTCTTCCACTGTAGGGGAGTTAGTATAACTGGGAACCTCCGGAAATACTGCACGAGGGTGAACCCCGTAAGTGCAGTAGAAAGGAGAGAGTTCTGTCGAGGAATGTCTAGTATTGTTGTATGAGAATTCCGCTGTGGGAAGCAGCGATACCCAGTTGTCCTGATGTTGAGAAATATAACACCTTAAGTATTGTTCCAGTGTTGCATTAAGGCGTTCCGTCTGACCATTGGTCTCTGGGTGAAAACCTGAAGACAGAGCTCTTTCAATGCCCAAACGGTGGCAGAAGGCGGTCCAAAACTTTGAGATATACTGACTTCCCCGATCCGAGATTATCTTATCGGGAAGACCATGTAGCTTGAATATATCTCGAGAGAAAACCTCCGCCATCTTAGCAGCAGTGGGCAGACCAGGAAGGGGAGAAAAATGAGCCAACTTTGAAAAAGCGTCTACTGTGACCATGATGCAGGTACAGGATTCCGAAACAGGCAAATCAACTATGAAATCGGTCGATATAAGACCCCAAGGGCGCGTTGGAAGTTTGACCTGAGTGAGCAGACCCAATGGTTTTCCTAGGCGGTACTTGGATCTGGCACAAATTGGACAAGTGTTGACATACTCGTATGTCTCCTTTCTAGCATTTGGCCAAAGAAATGTTCTAGAGAGAAGTTCCAAAGTACTCTCAGGTCCTCTATGGCCGGCCGAGCGAGAGTCGTGACTCCACTTTAGAATTCTCGAACGAAGAGGACCCGTGGGGATGTAAAATTTCTGTTTGTAGAATAACCAGTCACCTCTTTGTTGAAAAGGAGAGGTGTTACGTAGGGGTATTTGAAGTCTTTCCTGAGTGAGGGCAGTCTTCACTTCTTTGAGGAAAGAACCAACCAAGGCCAGAATTTGGTTGCGTTTGAACATGGATTCCCTCTTTACTTCCAAGTGTTCCTTGGTAGAGTCTTTGCGGGATAAGGCATCCGCCAGACTGTTCTGGGATCCCGGGATATACGAGACTTGGAATTCAAACTGTGCGAAGTGATGTGCCCACCTGGCCTGTCTGGAATTTGAACATTCCAATTCTTGTAATACCTTGAGGTTCTTGTGATCGGTCCTAATCAGAAAAGGATGTCTGGCTCCTAGCAGGAGATGGCGCCACTCTTCGCAGGCTAGTTTCATGGCCAGAAGTTCTTTCTCCAGTACCGAATAGTTGAGCTGGCTGGGAGAAAGGGTCTTTGACATGTAGGCTACGGGGTGTTCCGCTCCTTGGATAAACTGGAGAAGCACCGCTCCTACAGCTACCGCAGAAGCGTCCGTTTCCAGAACAAAAGGTTTTGATTGATCCGGATGCTGGAGAATGGGAGCAGTACAGAACAATCTTTTGAGAAAGTTGAAGCTTTTCTCTGCTTCCTCAGACCAAAAAAAAGGAATAGCCTCCTTCTTGAGTAAGCGCGTAATCGGGTATACTACCTCTGAAAAGTCTGAAATGAATCTGCGGTAGTAGTTGGCTAGTCCTAGGAATCTCTGGACTTCTCGGACTGAAGTAGGAGCTGGCCAATCCAGAATCGCATCCACCTTGGTTTGGTCCATGGCCACCCCTTCCTCTGAAAGAATGAATCCGAGATAGTGAACTGAGGATACTGCAAATTTACACTTCCCGCTCTTGACTAGCAACTGATTTTTCTGAAGGCGAGACAGTACTTGTGTGACATGTTGAACGTGTTCCTCCTGGGTAGGGGAGAAAACCAGAATGTCATCGAGGTAGATGATGACTGAGACTGACAGCAGATCAGAGAATAGCCTGTCCATGAACCTTTGGAATATAGCCGGTGCATTCACTAGGCCGAACGGCATTACTCTGTACTCAAACAAACCGAATGGAGTTCGAAAAGCCGTCTTCCATTCGTCCCCCTCGGTGATGCGAAGCAAATGATACGCATTTCGGAGATCCAATTTTGTAAATATTCGAGCCCCTTGTACTGCCTCAATAATGTCGGTTATGAGTGGCATGGGATACCGGTCACGGATTGTAACCTTATTGAGGCCCCGGTAATCGATACAGGGTCGAAGATCAGTCGAGTCTTTTTTCTTAATGAAGAACAGGGAGGCGCCAGCAGGCGACTTCGAAGGTCTAATAAGACCGTTCTCCAAGTTGGTATCTAGATAGACTCTTAATGCCTTCTTCTCGGCCTGAGAGAGAGAGAACATGCGCCCAAATGGTACCAGTGCATTAGGTTCGAGATCGATTGCACAGTCTTCTGGTCTATGGGGAGGTAGCTGAGCGTGAAGGTTCTCTTGAAATACCCCGAAATATCTTGCACAGAAACTAGGAAGCGCGTGAATACCTATATGATCCTTGGAGAGAACTCTGATAGACTGTTGATCCGCCCTGGTATCGGGAGGAAAACAGTGTACCGAACAGTAAGTAGAGCAAAAGCTTAGTCGATTTTCCGTCCAGTCGATATACGGATTATGCCTGCGCAGCCAGGGAATGCCTAAGATTATGGGGAAATGTGCGGCTCTAATGATGTCGAACTGCAGGTTTTCTGTGTGTTGGTTGATGACCATGGAGAGTTGTTCAGTGGTATGAGTGATTAATCCGGATGACAAAGGTGTACCGTCCACTCCTTCTACCTTCTGACCCACCTTCCGTACTATCCGTGTGAGCCCCATCTTGTCTGCCCACAGAGTGTCCACGAAGTTTCCGGCCGCTCCACAATCCAATAAGGCTAATGTTTCTACCAGTCTTCCATTCAAATTCAAGGTAACAGATAGTACCATCAGTCTGGAATCCTCTTGGGATTCTGACGCTGATACCGAAAGTGTGACATAGGGACGCTGAAAAAGATCTGAATACCCCCGGCTGCCCGTCCCTATTGGCGCCGAGGGTAATCGTTTCCCACCTTCTTCTCCGGTACTTCAGAGCAGTCCTTCAGTACATGTTGATCGGAACCACAATAGGCGCACAACCCATTTTCTCTTCTTCGCCTTCTCTCCGCTGACGATAGAGGTGCTCTGGTAGCTCCGATCTGCATCGGTTCTTCGCTTGGAGTAGAGGTGAATCGTCCAGAAGGAGAGTGTGAAGGAGGGTTCATGAGATTTCCTGGTCCTCTTTGTTTCCTGCGTTCTGTCCTTCTCTCTTGGAGACGGTATTCAATGTGGAGCGCGGCAGCAAGTAAGTCTGGAAATGTGGGAGAGCGTGGAGATCTGGCTAACTCATCTTTGATCTCCTCTCTCAACCCTCTTCGGAATACAGCGTATTGTGCTTGTTCGGACCATCCTGCTCCTGCCGCCAGTGTCTTAAAAGAGGAAATATATGACAGCACATCCAGTGCACCCTGTCGTGCATCCAGCAGGTCCTCACCTGCAGTAAAAGATAGTTCAGGTCGCTCGAAAGTCTGTTTCAATAGGTTCTGGAAACCTGAGCAATCCTGTAGAATAGCATTGCTGCTCGTAACTAGCGGAGTAGCCCAGGCTAAAGCATTCCCTGTCATATTGGAGATCATGAAACCTACTCTGGCTTGATCTGTAGAGAAGGTGTGTGGTCTGAAGGTAAAATATACATTGCAGGCTTCCAGGAATTCCTTCACCCTTTTAGGTGAGCCATCAAATCTTCCTGACGAAAGAGTCATAGGAGGCAATTCCGGAGGATGTGAGGGTTCCCGGACCGCTACCATTTGCTTTAGAAGGGCATTCTCCGACTTTACCCCCTGTAATTCCAGTGACATGGCCTGAAAAGCCTTCCATAATTCTTGGACTTGTTCTTCGGCAGACATCTTGGTCCTAGATGGCGTTTCAATCTGTGATTTACGTGGCTGTGAAAGCTGTGTCTCCCCTTTCTCTTTTCTTCCCTCCACACTCTCCTCACCTGAGTCCTCAGAGTCACCGGTGTTCTGTAGGTTTCGCCGGCTCAGGTAATCCCGTTGTTTTTTAGGTAGCACTTGCCTGTCTCGGTGAGAAGCCACAGTGACCGCTGACTGGACAGCCGTCCTGGGACCCCTTGACCGGGAACAGGCCGGACAAGAAAGGGAAAAACCCACAAGTGGGAAAAAACCCTTAGGAAGTTCTGGTAAAGAGGAGTGGGACGAATCGAACTGGAAGCTGATGCGTGATCCACTGGTTAGAACTCAGGAGGGATATCCAATGCTCCAAAGAATGGTGGAAGGAACCAGGCCACGGATAAGTTGGGAGCGGTGAGAGAAAGAGAAAAGAAAACTGATGGACAGAGAAAAAAGGAAAACTGGAGAGCCGCGAGAGAAAAGAGCGGCAAAGCGAAAGGATAAAAATAGCACGCCCGCCGCCGGAGCGGCGAGTCTAGAAAGAGAAAAAACGAAGAAGAGCCGAAGGATCGGCAAGTACAAAATGCTGCAAAAAGCAAAAAACTGCCGCTGTAATCAAACAGCGAAATAGGTAAGAGGAAAAGAACTCCTATACCAAAAATGAGGAGTGAGCAAGCAAAGGAGACCCGCTGCAAGTCGAGGCTAGCAGAGGGCAACGCTGGAGAGCGCAAAAACACGAGCCGCTGGAGAGAGCGCCAGCAACGGTTGAAACGCAGCGACTGTCGGGCTTGGATGACAGATAAACTGCCGGCAGTGCTGTGATTGGTGGTGGTAGGTACTAGATACAAAGAAAGGACTAAATGGCCCTACCTGCCGGAGAGCCTCCAACGTGGAAGGAGCCGCCATCCGCGGTAGCGGTTGCGGATGACACGTGTTTCCATTTGTTCCATACACGCCAACTTCCCAAGTTCGTGATAATTTAGGATTGAACAGATAGTCAGGATATATATGAATAGAAAGGATGTACAAAAATATATGATGGACAGATACACAAATAGAAAGAATAAAAGATAAGCTAAAACATATTGAAAGATTAGGTTGAATAAAAGGATACAATGTAGGATTAGGTAGAAGGGTTGGAGTGACATATAGGAAGAATGGAAGATAAGATAGTAAGGATGGACAGAGATGGGTAGAAAATATGGGAAGCCTTCAGGAACAGATAAGAGAAAACATGGGATAATGGGAAGAAATAGAGGACATATTGATTATTAGGAAGGTTCATAATGTAGATATAATAAATCAGAAGTGATGGGTGAATAGATAAGAGTGTGGAGATAGGTAGCTATGGCAGGACGGATAGAATGAATGATAGGTTGGAGATATAGGGATAGAATGTATAGATATAAATGTAGTATAGGAATGGTGAAAGAGTAGCGAGGAAGGATGAAAGAATAGATGATAGAAATGGTAGACAGACGGATAGATAAGAATAACTGATTTAGTTGGGGTTGGATAGAAATGGAGGATGAAGGATAGGAAGAGGAAGGCTGAATAGACAAGACAGAATGAAATGATAGATCTAATAAGGATATATGGGAATGATGCCAGGATAGGTAGATGGGAATCATAGATTGATGGAAGTTATTAAATGATAGGAAGAATAGGGAGGTATAAAGGAAGGGTATCATGAAGAGGTAGGCAGGGTTGAAGGAAAGATAGGTGGGAAAGAGAGAAGGATCGATAATTAGATACATAGATACAGACAAAATATAACAGCAATGTTGTAAACCAACTAGAACCCCATAGAACCTTCCCTCCTTTACACAGCCTGAGCAAGTATAGGGCTCTTTGAGGCTGACATTTCACAATGTTACTTGAAGTTCAACAATGTTGGTGATTTAATCAACTAGGCATTTATTCTTGCTCAGAACATGTAACATTACTGGCCTTCCTCATGCACCTATTTTCTCCTATCTCCTTGTTCTCCTTTTTACAATTTCACCCCCCTTCCATCAGACCTTTTCAAATGTTTGAAGACATCCTCTATGTGTGTATGCCAAATCGTCAAATGCCATTCAGCCATTGTTTCCTATCGTTCATCAGTTTCAAACTAGGATATCTGCCACATGTCTTCCTCTTTTACCTGGTCTTTTTTTCTCCATCATTCCATGCATCTCTTTTCTTTCTTCCTCTCATTGCATTTCATGTTCTCTCATTTTACCTTACTTTCCTTCTCTTATTTCATGTTCCCTTTTCTGATATCATCTTTTTCAGTTCCACCAACATGCATATAACTCGAAAATTGCACCAAAAAAGAAAGATCTGAGACACACAATAAAGCAAATAAAGAAAGAGTATACGAAAGACACGGCATCAGAAATCAAATGGGCAAAACAACAACATCAAAATTGGATAAAAAACAACAAGGCAATGATGCTCCAAGCCGATGCTGAGGAAATGCTGCACGCTGTGAGTAACCGGAACACAAAACAGTTATGGACCCTACTCAACGCGCAGCCTCGGATCAAAGATGCCATGACAGAAGCAAGTTGGATAAAATACTTCAGGGATCTATATGGAGAAAAGACAATGGACACACCGTCAAACGGGCAAAGACTGCTACATGGCAGCTCGAGTGGGATATGGATGATATCCATGAAGCAATAAAAGCTTTAAATACGTCAAGAGCCCCGGGACCCAACGGATTGACCAATATGATAATAAAATAAAATCCGGAAGCATGGAGCTCTATATGTAACAGCATATTCAGTCTCATACAGACAACCAAAAACATACCTGAAACATGGCAGCAGGCCATCATCATACCAATATGCAAAAGTGGCCCTGTGGAAGAAGCCTGCAATTATCAACCACTGGCTTTACTAGACCCTCTTGGGAAAGTATTTGCAAAAATTGTACTGAGGAATTTGAATAAATGGGCAACGAAAGAAAAAAATATGCAACGAGGCAGACTGGATTTGTTAAAAATATAGGAACCAACATCAACCTGTTCATCCTGAACCTGCTAAAGCATCAAGCCATACAATCAAAGACACAAATATATTCAGGATTCATAGACCTAAAATTCGCATTTGACACAGTGAACAGAAAGCTCCTCTGGAAAAAGCTCAGCGATTGGGAATGTCCGAATAACATCCTGGAACCAATCAAGCTATTATATCAGAACACATCCATTAAGATAAGAATGAGCAAAGAAGGTACACTCTCTAGCGAGATAAAAACAACCAAAGGATTAAAATAAGGATGCCCTCTGGCTGCAACCCTTTTTCACCTTTACACAGTGGACTTAGAAGAATGCATCTACACGCCCCAGATCAACCCACCAAAATTGAATGGTACAATAACAACTTGCATCATGTATGTGGATGACATTGTTGTACTTGCTAAAACACCTAGGGGCTTGCAAATTGCGCTAGACAACATACAGTCATATATGGACAAAGACCAACTGATAATAAATGTGAAGAAAACTAAAATTATGACGATGAAGAAACAATACAGCAAGATAGGACCAAAATATGCCTATTACATTGGAAAAGAAAAAAACGAGGAAGTGAATAAAGTAAAATACCTTGGCATATGGCTAAATCAATCGACATCAGAAGCAGAAACAATTGCACTCCTCAAGGACGAAACGCGAGCTTTAGCACGGCAAGCAAAGGTAATACACGCGAAATACAGAAAATTCTCTATGACACCAATCACAATGTTTTACAAACAGAAGGTGATGTCCATACTCTCATATGGCGCAGAATCAATGCGGAACATAGTGTCGGGGGGAAATTCTGCCGGGGTCGGCCGGGCCGTCCGCAGACCTCCAGGCAGGGAGGCCCCAACTCCTCCCGTGTATCCCAGCTGAGACAGAGTATGAGGCACACACAAGGAGCAAGGTGACTCTGCTGTTTATTAGACAAAACGGCAGGGATGGGTCAAGGAGCGTACGCGTCCGTCCTGACACACACACAATCGTGGGGCTCGCAGGCCCTTTTTACTGTATTATGACGCGCTACTTGCGTCACTTCAGAAAGTTAACAAAAAACCTATCGCCACTCTTAATTGGATGCTCGAGTGGTAGGGTTAGTATAGCACACATATAGAGAACAATGTTAGTGGACAAAGGGTAGTCAGGTGATATATCTGGGTTGTCCCTACAATTAGATAAATGAGAATTGTTACATGAAGACTCCTGAGGATTGGTTAATACTATTTGCGTCAGTGATAAGAGCCCCATGTTCTGATTGGTGCGCCCGCGAGCTTCCCAGCCTGGGACCACCACTGTTCCCAGCTCTCGGTGTACCTGCAATTTGCAACAATGTTTCACTATGGGTACGTGCAGACAATGTGAGGATTTATTCATAGCTGGAAGGCTGACCGCTCCCACTGTCGCAAATGTCCATTGAGCCTTTCAAGTGTATCTGCCTATGTCTCGTGGCGAGGGATCCAGACGCCTCTTTTCTCCTGGGCTTGGCATCTCGTCAGGTTCGGCTTGGTCACGTGAGATGGGACCGTGTTTGAGGCAGAATTCTGCACAATTAATATTGCTTTTCCACTGTGAGTCTGGTTTAATTTGCAGGTATGACCTTAACGTTGGTGCGCAGAGTGCGAGGTTGCAACATCGTGCCTTTGATGATTTGTTCTTTGAATGTGGGTTTGCAACATTGCGACCTTGGCTAGTTGCTTCGCCGGGCTCATTCTGCAGGATCAGCAACCTGACTCTTGCTTTGTTAATGTCCACGGGAGCTCTTGTTTGAGGCCTACTTGGGCCTGGTGCATAAGTGGTCCGTTTGGTGCATAGGTGCTTTAGGTTATAGTAGCATATAGTTCCATGACCAGTATCGTGTCTTCATTATACTTCTCATGGTGGTAACTGGTTTCAAGAGAAGCGTGAGCAAGCTTTGTAGATGAGTTCATGACGCGTCTTGCGTTTCTGCATTCTGAAAGCCTATGTAAAAATAATAAAGATGCACGTCCGTGAATATGCCTGTCGCCTACGTCATAGCACTGAGTATATTCTTCGTGTAGATCGGTGTGGGAATGTCCAGTGTGTATATTTGTACAGATGTGCTTCCCGTTGTCTAGCTCGTCATGGCATCTCTAACGACGTGTAGATTTTAGTCTAGTTGGTCCGTGCCGCAGGTGTCGTCATGGCCAGTGCGGGCTGCTGGGCAAGCAGATGGACACATCCGTATGTTCCTGTACCAGGGTATCTGGTCGTCTGGTAAATGGACAAACTCTTCTCGTGGCGGGTGTCTGGGTCGTGACCCTTTAGGCCAAGCGTGAGAGGTGAAGGACGGGAGCCTGGTCTTCCATTCTCCCACTTCAGTCCCCCCTCTGGTCGACTTGTCGACCACAAACATATCCTTCTCGTTATCTCCTCTTAATCGCCATATCTTAGTTATTCCTCCTAGATGTCCATAATGGTTTACATGATCTTCAAATGACCAATACATATATTCACAGGTTCCTCCAGGAGTACAGTATACCCATTTCCCTATGTAGCTCCTGGGGTTTCTTGGGTTCTCGATCTTCACTGATGGTGGGTCTAGATGGTTGGTGATGATTTGGGTGCGCAACTTCTCCCTCTCCTTTATTATCACACCTGTATGTTGGCCGTCATCTGCTGGCATCAAGGGGTGCATACCCACCATTTCGAGCAACTCGTCAGTGGTACGTGCCTTCCGGGCCTTCCAAAATCTAATTATGATCAGCGTAGCTCCAGCCAAAATAGTGCAACCCACTATTATTTTCAGTCCATCTGACAGCCAGGATGGCATCCATGACCATAATAGTGAAAACCAGCTCTTATCCTTGTTTACACCGTTACTTTCATCCATCATTTTGGAGTGCATCTGGGCCAATTGTGAAACTGCTTCTGTCAGTGTACCATTGTCAGCATCGTTGGCAGGTATGAACGTGCAGCATGATTGTCCTATCTTTGCACAAACTCCTCCTTCCATTGCTGTGAGAAGGTCCAATACATATCTGTTCTGGAGTGCTACCATCCGTATAGCTCGCAGCTCCTCCTTTATTGCGTTAAACCCATTTACTGTAGAATTGATGGTCATCATTAGTTCCCATCTAGTTATTTGGAGCCATTTTGCGTTTGCGTAAGCCTGCAGTCCCGGGTATATTATTGAGGAGAAGAACATTGCTGCTCTGCTGAATAGTCTGTGTTCTGGCGGTATTGAGGTTAGCGCCGTTTCCGACCTTCCCCACAGGTAATTTCCTGTCAGTGGCTCTCCTTGTCTTTTTCTTCTATTTAGGACAGTATCATTGCTGTTGGTCCTGTTCCCTTGCTCCTCCTGAATTGGTGCAGATCTCCTTTTTCTCTTGTCCCCTTCATCCATTTTGGGAAAGTTCGCCACATTGACATGCTTCTTAGGTACCACTAATGATGGTACGTTGACGTGCACCATTGTGCACACACCATTCCACAGGGGAGGCAGTGTATGGTATGCCTTTTCTCCACAGGCCCAATAATGGTCCATTATTACTGCTGTTCCTGCTCCCCCCTCAGGTAACTCCACCACATTTGCACAATTGGTGTTATATCCTACGTCCACCTCTCCTTTATGCTGGTAGCATACCTTGGGCGCAGTCAACGGTAGTATTGTTATTGGGTCTTCATCTGTTTCTACCCACGTGAGCATTGGTACATACTTGATCCATGTCGTCCAACATCGGTGATTGTGTGCCTCGATAGTTGAGATAGTTTCTTTTGTTACCATGTTGCTTCCAATCACTCCTATCTCCCAGCTGTTGTCCAGATACACCTTCCCTGTTATCGTCACCAGCGGTCTCTCCCAACATCCTTGTTTACCCGGAACTTCAGTGGCGTACCAATCACATGGTAGATACTGCAGTGTTACTTTCTTTGTTTCTCCTTTTGCAGGGCCACTTGTTATGTATCTGAATGCTTCAGCATGTAAGCTGCTCTTGTGGTAACTCAAATAAGTCTTGAGGAAGTTGTTTTCATATGGGTATGAGTCTCGTGTTTTCCATGTCATGTGTACTACTGTCCCTTGAAATCTTCCTTTCGTTTGGAACAATGCCAAGTATATTATGCACTGTGCTGTCTTTTCCTCTATTTCTGTGGCAACAAAGGTTCGTGAAGCACTCATGGCGTATGGTATTAATGAGCAAACGTAGCAGCTGTCCTCAGTTGTCTGCTTACCAATGCGGGTCATGTGTTGGTACCATATGTTGTTTGTAACGTGTGCTGAATCTTGTATATAATTATCAATACCTTTATTGTCTGAGTATGTGCTGCGTTTAACTCTATTTTGCTTGGGTGTAATGTTACTACTATCACCTGACGTAACACCTGTTGCAGCAGGGGACGGGGGTATATTAGGTTTGGGTGCAGCAATAAAATTAATAGCATAGCTGTACTGCCATACAGAGGCAGCCAAGAACCCGGTGATCATAAAAATCCCTATTACTTTTATTACATATGCTAATCTCACCGGCATTTTGCTCTTACCTTGCTGCAGTCCTGGCAGCGTATTCTTGCGACGTTAAAGTTGCCCGCCTAAAAATTCTCAAAATGCTTGTTATTAAATGTTAGTTGTTTGTATCGTTTAAGCTCTCCCTATCAGATAGTCATGCAGTGCCCAGGCGAAGAGCTGCTCCCACGCTACTCTAAGTGATCGGTCTCTTAGGACCGGCAGGTAGGGGCGGAGGTGTGGCATGGAATATTCTATGGCCAGGAGGAATGCTGTGTAGTAGACACGTACCCTCCTCTTCTTTAGGTATGTTGGCCTTTTTATTTCGTATACAAATTGGTGTGACAATTCTTCTGGGTAGTTATCGTCTGGGAGTACCATCTACGCCTGGGCAGTGAACTCGTTAGTTAACTTTTTCTTAACAATACAATAATACGCAGTTCCTGTATGTGCGAGAGAAAAAGAGAACATTCACTTGTTTACATGTGTATTGGTGCAGGAAATGTCTTTCAATTCAGTTTATAACTATACTTGGGGGTCAATGGGCGGGGGGTTTGTGCTCAGATGGCGGAAGTATTTTTACTCTTTGAGCGTGTGACCATGGGGTGGGCAGTATGGGGATCACCCCTTTCTTCGTCAGTTATTGTCTCCGGGGAAGCTGGGTAGTTACACGGTAAGGGGACAATTGGGTCGTTGTCTGTGGTAGAACTTTCTTCCGCTGTCGGGGATGTTGTTGCTGTTCTTCCAATGGACCTGTCGTTGGCGCTGGGGCGGGTCTGCAGTTTGTAGATCTTTACATCATGTAGGTGGTTCCAGGCACGCTTGTCCTTTAGTTTTACTGCTCTTGTTGATACGTCCTCTACCAGATGGGGGCCAGTGAACCTCTTATCGTTCCACTTCCTATTGAAGTTGCGAAGTAGCACGTGGTCACCCTTTGCAAGTTTGCACAAGTTCTCCTTTTCCAATTCCGTACTGGCACCTTCTTCTTGATTGCTGGTAGACCCGCCCCGTGTGCGCTCGAGCTGTTGAGACACAAACACAACACTAGTAATCAAAGAAGACACATATTGATACATTTCATCTCCTAACACACTCGCTGAACTTTCGTGGTCAGTGAATGCCCTTGACGTTGGCGTTAGGGGAAGGCGCATTTGACGTCCAGTAACCACCTCGTGAGGGGTGAGGTGGTGGTCGGACCCTGGCCTATTCCTCAATTCAAATAGGGCTAATGGAAGGCAATACAACCAGCTTTTCTTTGTTGTTTGTTGTATTTTTGCAATTGCCTCCTTCAATAGGCCATTCAGGCGTTCACATACACCGTTAGCCTGTGGGTGGTATGCACATGCAAATTTGTGTTTTATACTCAGCAATGATGTGATATGCTCGAACATTTCATTTGCGAAGTGCGGGCCATTGTCTGACCTTAAGACCTCGCACACTCCCCACCTGGGGAAGACCTCCCTTACTAGGAATTTGGCTGCTCTAAATGCATCTGGGTGTGAACAGGGCCCTGCTTCAATCCACCTAGAGAATGGACATACTACTACAATCATATACCTATTACCTTGACATATGTTGATCATATCAACATAGTCAATGTGAAGGTGCCGAAAAGGTCCCTCTGGCCGGGGTATGGTACCTCTTATCACTTTTAGGGTATGACCGGCCGTAAACTGTTGACATGTGAGACAATTGCTGATAAAATTCGACACATGAGAATTTAACTCGGGACAGAACCAATCTTCTCTAATTCGTGCTGCAATTATTTCCTTGCCTGTATGGGCTGGGTGATGTTATTGGCTCAGGGCGGTGTTTAAAAGTGCCAACGGTATCACAATTTTTCCAGTGCCACCCTGGCGCCATAGTGCGTCGGTTGGTGACATTGTACATCCTCTTTTTACCCATATTTCTTTTTCGGCCATTGGTGCAGCCTCTTGTAGCTCCATAATCTGTGTGGCTGGGAGATGGGTGTACCCTTCTCTTATCAACATCTCCCTAGCCATTCCCCTCCCTCTCCCTCTCTGTGAGTCTGTGGGGTTCCATATCTCACCAAAGTACGCAGCATATTTCGCATGTGCGTCTGCTGCTGCATTCCCTTTTGAGACGTGGTCTTCACCATTGGTGTGTGCGGTACATTTTACTAGGGCTAGTTCTTGGGGGTCGTTTATTACTTCAATTAGTTCAGCTAATAAGAGGGCATGTTGCACTGGAGTGCCATCAGCTCTCCTAAACCCTCTTCTTCTCCATTTTGATAGCCCTGAGTGGACAGTGGATGTAACATATGCACTGTCGGAATATATGGTAACTCGTTTGTCAAAACTTTCCTTTAATGCCAATATTAGTGCAACCAGTTCCGCGGCTTGAGCAGAGTAATGCTGTGGTAACTGTACACATTTCATAGCCACACATACCGGCGCCTCCATCATTTTTACCACTGCTGCCCCAGTCCTCCGTATCCCATCTCCTTGATCAATAGTTGATGACCCATCAATAAACAAAAGCTCACCTCCCTCCAGTGCGTTCTCTTCAACTTTTCTAGTACATGAGTATATTTCAGATATTTGGGTGCAGTCATGGGCATAATCTCCCTCCTCAATTACTTCTGCTAGGAACCTTGCAGGGTTAACCGTGCTACACCTAACAATTGCTAGTTCAGCTCTAGACAAAATGATCTCATAACCTGATGCCCTCTGCGTTGTTAGTGTGGACTTAGGTTTATTCAATATTGCGAATAGTGCATGTTCCACAAACAGTGTAGTTGGACACCCCATGATTATTGCTGATGCTTTTTCCACTGCAAAAGCAGCTGCAGCGAGACCTTGCTCGCAAGGGAAGTGACCTAACATCACAGGGTCTAAGTGACCGCTGTAAAATGCTACTGGTTTATAGCCCATGCTCGTTTTTTGGGCCAATACTGCTTTCATCACTGCTGAGTCGCAATGTGAAAATATAAAAAATCGTCTCTCATAGTCTGGGGATGCCAGTACTGGAGCAGTTGATATCGCGTCTTTTAATTCATCAAAGGCCTCCCTCATTTCCATAGTCCAACCCAACTTTTTCTCCCCTTTATTAGCTTCCCTCAAACCCTCAAGCAGGGGTCCTATGTATGAACTGTAATCAAATACCCATGCTCTACAGTAGTTGCACAGCCCCAGAAATTGCTGCAGTTCTCTCACAGTTTGTGGCATTGGAGTGCTTGAAATGGCCTGTGCTCTTTGTGGTGCAATCTTTCTTCCATGTTGGGATATCAGTTGGCCAATGTAAAGTACCTGTTCCTGACAGTATTGTATCTTTTCCATGTCTACCTTATACCCCTTTTCAGCCAATATCGTCAACATTTTTAAGGAGTCCTCTCTGCATTTACTTTCGTTTGTACTGCAAATTATTATGTCATCCACATACTGTAACACTGTGCTTTCCACCTCAACGTTACCCAAATCCATCTGTATTACTCTATTGAAAATTGAGGGTGATTCACAATACCCCTGTGGCAATCTGGTATGTTTCCACTTTGTATTTCGGTAAGTGAAACTTGTCAATTCTTGTGAGTCTGGGTGTAATGGTATTGAGAAAAAAGCATTTTTAAGGTCAATCACTGTAAATCGTGATGCTTCTGCTGGAATGCCACACAATATTGTGGCCGGGTTTGCTGTTACTGGATACTCTGCTTCTACTATGTTGTTCAAGGGCCTGAGGTCCTGTATGAAGCGCCAAGATCCCCCTTTAGCTTTGCGCACTGGGTACACAGCTGTGTTACAGGGTGACTCTGAGGGGACCAATATGCCATTGTTTATAAGGGCCGTTATGGTTGTATATATGCCCTCATCTGCCTCTTTTGACAGTGGGTACTGTTTCACTCTTGGTAGTATGGCACCTTTTTTCAATTTTATCCTTACACCCCCTGTGCTTTTTATGCATCCCACGTCATAAGGACTAATAGTCCATAATGATTTGGGCACCCTTGCCATATCCTCCTTAAAGAAGGGAACTGGGGTGCATGCGGGTGCCTCAAGTGCCATTGCAATTTTCTGTGCTACTTGTTTGTGAGCCACTCTTAGCCATATTTCTACACTCATCATGAACACCATTTCACCTTCCTCCTTTTCTTCTGAAAACAGCTCCTCATCGGACACCTGGGTCAACCTACATCCTTCTGCTAGTGCTATCACTGCCCTCCATGCTCTCCCTTCTTTATCTTGGGCATGCACAGCAATATAATCAGTTGTTGCAATAATGCTCTCAATGTCCATTACAAACACCTTTCCTTCTGGTTCATTAACAGGTGTTTCTGGTCGGAACAGATAGGCTGCTGGCCTCCTCCATATTTTCCCTTCTATCCCTGGCATCCATGCAAATGCCATGTCTGTACCATACTGGAATAGCTCGCCATCTACTGGTTCCGCCCTAATTGCTGTCTGTCCACAGTATGCTTGCATAATCTGTCGTGCTGCGAGCATGTTAATCCCTGGAGTAGAGCATATTATGCCATCCTCTGTAAAGGAGATCGTCATATTCAACCTGTTCATTATGTCCCTCCCCAGTATATTTACTGGTGAGGCACTATAATATAAAAGTGGAATCGAAAGATCATAATCTCCAATAGATAAGGGAACATTATCAGTAAAGGGAACCAACCCTTTAGCCCCAGAAAATCCTTGGGTGTTCATGGCTTCGCCTGACATCTTAAATTTACCTTCCCTTATGCAAGACCGGGTTGCCCCGGTGTCAACAAGGAATGATAATTTTTTGTCACCTATCGCTACCTCTATGCGTGGCTCCTCCGCACTATTAGGTGTTACTGACAGGATGGGACACACCAAGGCCGTCTGTGGGCTGTCCTATTGGAGGTACAATGATTGGCCATTCCCTGTATAAGGGTTGTGTCCCAACACCGTCACCCTACCCAATTGCGTTTGTTGAGTTTGGGGTTGTTGTGTTAGCGCTACTTGTTGTTGTTGCAGTGGCTGTTGTTGTGTTATTTGTTGTTGTGGCAGTGAATATGTTTGTGGCTGTTGTTGTGTCATTTGTTGTTGTGGGTCACTTCCTTGTTGTAACGTCTGCTGTTGTTGTATGCCCTGCTGTTCTTGTGATGTCCTAGGTTGTGCCTGTTCATTCCATGCTGGTGTTCCTGGCCTGACCCTACACTTACGTGACATGTGTCCTAATAATCCACAACTCCAACACACGGGTGGTTCCCTGCTTTGCCATGGGAAGCTCCCTGTGTTGTCCTGGTATACTGGTTGCCCTGTGGGGTAGGAATTTCTAAGTCCTCCCACTTGCTGTTGAGTATTGTATCCGTATCCTCTCCCTCTCATAAATCCTCCTCTCCCCCTGTTATAACTATAATACCCAGCTCCTTGCATTGGGTACCCTCCTCCCATGTTTGGTGCGTGTGATTGCAGTGGCGGCACTTGTTGTGTTATAGACTGTGGAGGTGCTATTTGAGCCGGATCTTGTGCAGCCACTACTTGTGTGGGGCTTTGGGCCATCGGTGTGGGCGTAGTTATTAGTGCCCCTTCCATTGTATATTTAGTAAGTTTTTTCTGTACTAGTTTAGCCTCTTCTGTTTTCCTGTCCTCTTCCTTTTGTTTCATTTTTCCTTGCCATGTCCTGCAGTGATGTACTATAGTCAGTTGTATTTCTGGCCATGGTTTTGCTTCCATTCCCACTACTTTCTTTAGTTGTTTCTGAACTCCTTCTGGGAGCCCTTGTACTAGTATATGATAAAATATGGCTGGTGTTTTGTCCCATTGTTCTCTAGTTTCCATGCGCCACTTCTCTTGGATATCCTGGATATAACAGGATCCTCATTCTCACGCATTTTACGGGAAGTAATTGCTCCTATGTCTGATGTGTCTGGGTACTGTACTCTCAGTGCCTGCCATAGCGCATGTCTGCAGTTTGCAAATGGTGCCCCATCATGCGATGTGTTTGTTATTGTTACCCCATGGAATCCCGCTCTCTTCCAAATGTCATCCGCTCTATCCCCTAATATTGATATTAACAGGCCCTTCACATCTCCTACTGCTAGTTTCTGTCCTGCGGTGTGTTTTTCCATTTCATATATCCACTTACCCGCACCTCCACTTAGTGATGGGAGCCTACATTTTATATTTTCTTTATCCGTATGCTTCCAAGGGACGTACTGTGGTCTAACCCCTCCTCTCTCCAACAGTGGCATTAAGTTGTGTCTTGTGTCACCCTTTACGTTCCATAATATCGAGTCCTCACATACCTCTTCTTCTTCTTCCGTTTCCTTTACCTCTTCAATTTTGTCCTTATTACCCCTGCTCCTAACTCCCTCTCCATCCTTGTCCCTCCTTTCGTCATTTCCTGTATTTAATGTTGGCGTGTTTATTAGTCTGTCTTGCCTGCGACTAGGGAGGTCTCTAAGCCGACATGCATAAGGTGTCAGTTCGTACATGAAGGGCGCGAGCTTTATTCTGCGCGGCGAGCGTGCGGTGGTTGAGCATGTAGGGTGCGATGGAGGAGGGCGTGATGGTGATGGGGGTGGTGTGGTTTCATGGGTTTGTCTTTCCACTAGTCCTTGCACTTCCTCCTTACTTCTCTCCAGCTCCTCCCTTCTCCTACTGATCCATGGCGAGTCTATGTTTGTTCGAGTGAGGTATAGCTTATCTAAGCTTTCCCTTTCACTCTTTCTTCCTTCCCTCTCCACTCCTTCTTCCTCCTCACTGCAAAAATCATTCATAAATGGCACCCCCCACTCTGCCTTTTTCCCTTTTATTGTTACTGTTTCTAAGTCTATTAGGTCTCTTTCTCCTTTTCCGTTGTTACCAACTGCTCCCCCTAGTGCTGATGTTGTTGCTACCTCTCTACTTTTATATACATCCCCCCATTTTTCACTCTCCCTACTCCTCCCTTCTCTTCCCCCTTCACTTCTCTCCTCCATTTCCCTACTATTTTCCTCCCTTTTCCTTTTCAATTCCTCCATCACTTCGTTGCTCATCTGTTCCAATATTCTTTCATCCTCTTTCTTCCTTTCCCATTTCACCCTTTCTCTTTCTACTATACTTTCTATTACTTTCCCCTCTTCATATTTCTTAGCTGTCTCTGATAGTACCCTCCTCTTCCATATTTCCATTTCCTTTTCCTTTTCCTTTTCTTCTTCTTCCTTCTTCTTCTCTCTCAGCACTACTCTTGATACCCTGTCTGCTGCTGCTTTTACCCTTTCAGCTTCCCTCTTTTGCTCCTCATTTCGTTCCCTTAATTTTTCCAATTCGTTCTTACCTTCTTTCCTTTTCCTCACTCTCTCTCTTTCCTCCCTCTCAAGTTGTTTGATCAATTCATTCTGCTCGTCCCTTAGTTTTGCTAATCTTTCCTCCAAAATCTCTTCCTTTTGCCGTAGTAGCTCCTCTCCCCTCATTTCACTCTCTCTGGCACTATCCTCGCCTGTTCTCTTTACCACCTCCCTCTCTTCTCCAGTTAGTGAACCTCGTAATTTTAATAATATCTGTGCAGCTACCCACTCATCGTTTCCTATCTCTACAGTCTGCTCTTCTCCAATCCTCCCTTCCCCCACTGGCATCTTCCTATGAGCCCCATATGGTGGAGGGCTGTATGCCGGGTTCGAGTATCCTTCAGCCGCCCTTAATTGTCCTTCTATTTCTCCTAATTCTCTTAAAGGGTACAACCCTCCTCCCTCTGTTTTCACTCCCGGTGTTATGGGTATCTCGTTACTAGGTTCCCCTTTAATGTCGTCTGATTTATCAATCTTATCTCCTCCCTCTCCTTCGTTCCTCGTATTCTTTGTGCTTTCACGCCCCTTTTTCCCATCCTCTCCTTCTTTCTTAATCTCCTTTTCTTCCGGTGTTTCCCCCATAGTGAACATTCCATTTGGTCCTGGTCGGGACCCCTGGAACATCCTCCATAAGTTAAACACCTCCACATGGTTTGCCAACTTCTTCCCCTTGTATGTATTGTGCAGATGGTTTAGCAGTGAATGTTGGGCATATGGGTCGAAACTACCATTAGGCGGCCATGGTGTTAACATTTTGTTATCCGTCCCCTGGGTCCACTCTATGCTGTACTTAATTAGTTTCTCCCTATGGGGTGGCAGTGTGGTGCATATGTGTTGTAGTGGGGTAGTGAGGGTGTTCCCCCACCCTCCCAACCCTGTCCCGTATGACATAGTGGCGCTCCCCTTGTTACCCTTCCCTTCACTAGCAGTTTACAATATACAACCTTATATTGTTTACCTGGCCCCGCAAGTGTGGGGACTTACGACAATCCTTTGGCACGATATGCAGTAAAAATTATTTTAAAAAAACATAAAAACCAAAAATATATCTGTGTATGATTTTATATTTTATATTCCTTCCCCTACGGCCCCCTGCGGCCGAAGCGCACGCAGCCCCCTGCGGCTGAGTACCCTTTACGACGCTCTTATACAGTCGTCCTGTTTCCCCGTTCTCCTCCCCCTTTTACACTTGCCGTGGCCGGCGTTCTCCGTGCGTAGCCACGCCCCTCTCCCCTTCTCCTTTTCCGATCCACTACTCTATCCTTTATCTCCGTGTCCGCTTCCTTATCATCTTTCTCTTCCTCACCACTCTCAAATCCAAAGTTCCTTGTGCTCGCGATATCCTATTAAATCCCTACTGGTGACGTCACCGATCTCTTCGAGCTACTGGTACATTCTTCATATGTTCTTTAAGTTCAAAATACACTTGCAATCTACCCCCGCTAACCCTACAGCTGTCTTCCTGTCACTCCTGGAACAAGGTAATCAAATCAATAATATAATCGGACTGCGCACGCTGCGTCGCCTCGCGTGTGATACGCCCCTCAACAGGAGGGCTTAACCAGCCAATTATCTTCCGTTTTGGGCAACTAGGCAACTAGCTACCGCCTACAGGGAAACGTCATCTACCTATCGAGTTTCTTGCTCGAACAATAGGGATCCTCGTCTACTCATTGATCAATAAATGCCAAATCGTAGGAAACCACACACACCCACCCTTACACGTAGTCGCTACTTAGGCCAATCAGTGTCCTTACGAGCGGCCGCACGTGATGTTTTCGTGCTCCGCCCCCCCTCTTTCGCGTGACGTAGCCGACTGCTCTCGCACTCGTTTCGCTACCATTCATTCCATTGGCAACACTAAGTTGTTAGACCTTCGCCATGCATCTGTACAACACCTCCCTCCTCCCTTATTTAATTCTTCCCCCCTCCCTCACAATTTCGCATTGCTCATTGTGCGTGTCATGCTCACCAAGTTCTCTCGATGCAGGGCCGCTCGACTGCGTGCACCCCTCCGAGCGGCTCGCCACCTCCCTTCGTCTGGACCACGTCTGGACACTCGCCAACCGCGGGCGGGATACTTCTCAACCGGCTCCCGAGGGCCAATATCCGGATTGCGCTGTCCGGTCTTCTCGCAGCTCCGCGATGGTCCTGTAGTCCTCAGAAGGGGGCAACGGCAGAGGGGGCCGCGCCGCCGGGCCTCCTCGCAACGGGAGTGCCTGGAAAAAGTAAAAAATAAAAAGTCGATCTTAAACAGATCTCAGCAGTGCCTCCAACTTGTCGGGGGGAAATTCTGCCGTGGTCGGCCGGGCCGTCCGCAGACCTCCAGGCAGGGAGGCCCCAACTCCTCCCGTGTATCCCAGATGAGACAGAGTATGAGGCACACACAAGGAGCAAGGTGACTCTGCTGTTTATTAGACAAAACGGCAGGGATGGGTCAAGGAGCGTACGCGTCCGTCCTGACACACACACAATCGTGGGGCTCGCAGGCCCTTTTTACTGTATTATGACGCGCTACTTGCGTCACTTCAGAAAGTTAACAAAAAACCTATCGCCACTCTTAATTGGATGCTCGAGTGGTAGGGTTAGTATAGCACACATATAGAGAACAATGTTAGTGGACAAAGGGTAGTCAGGTGATATATCTGGGTTGTCCCTACAATTAGATACATGAGAATTGTTACATGAAGACTCCTGAGGATTGGTTAATACTATTTGCGTCAGTGATAAGAGCCCCATGTTCTGATTGGTGCGCCCGCGAGCTTCCCAGCCTGGGACCACCGCTGTTCCCAGCTCTCGGTGTACCTGCAATTTGCAACAATGTTTCACTATGGGTACGTGCAGACAATGTGAGGATTTATTCATAGCTGGAAGGCTGACCGCTCCCACTGTCGCAAATGTCCATTGAGCCTTTCAAGTGTATCTGCCTATGTCTCGTGGCGAGGGATCCAGACGCCTCTTTTCTCCTGGGCTTGGCATCTCGTCAGGTTCGGCTTGGTCACGTGAGATGGGACCGTGTTTGAGGCAGAATTCTGCACAATTAATATTGCTTTTCCACTGTGAGTCTGGTTTAATTTGCAGGTATGACCTTAACGTTGGTGCGCAGAGTGCGAGGTTGCAACATCGTGCCTTTGATGATTTGTTCTTTGAATGTGGGTTTGCAACATTGCGACCTTGGCTAGTTGCTTCGCCGGGCTCATTCTGCAGGATCAGCAACCTGACTCTTGCTTTGTTAATGTCCACGGGAGCTCTTGTTTGAGGCCTACTTGGGCCTGGTGCATAAGTGGTCCGTTTGGTGCATAGGTGCTTTAGGTTATAGTAGCATATAGTTCCATGACCAGTATCGTGCCTTCATTATACTTCTCATGGTGGTAACTGGTTTCAAGAGAAGCGTGAGCAAGCTTTGTAGATGAGTTCATGACGCGTCTTGCGTTTCTGCATTCTGAAAGCCTATGTAAAAATAATAAAGATGCACGTCCGTGAATATGCCTGTCGCCTACGTCATAGCACTGAGTATATTCTTCGTGTAGATCGGTGTTGGAATGTCCAGTGTGTATATTAGTACAGATGTGCTTCCCGTTGTCTAGGTCGTCATGGCATCTCTAACGACGTGTAGATTTTAGTCTAGTTGGTCCGTGCCGCAGGTGTCGTCATGGCCAGTGCGGGCTGCTGGGCAAGCAGATGGACACATCCGTATGTTCCTGTACCAGGGTATCTGGTCGTCTGGTAAATGGACAAACTCTTCTCGTGGCGGGTGTCTGGGTCGTGACCCTTTAGGCCAAGTGCGAGAGGTGAAGGACGGGAGCCTGGTCTTCCATTCTCCCACTTCAATAGACAAAAATATATGGCAACAAATTGAAGGTTTGTTCTGGCCGAAAGTTCTAAATCTACCTTCATCATTTCCCATGCCACACATTGGAGCAGAACTAGCTCTACAATCACTACAATCTCTTGTCCTCTGGAAGCAACTAGACCTATACAGAAAGATAACAAGCGAGAACTTTCCACCACCGATAGAAATTCTACAAGACATAGAAAGCGAGATGACAGCTCAACCTTTGGAATTGTGGAAAAATGTCATCAAAGCTAAATGCGAAGACGAAGGAATATCCAGAGATCAGCTCATAAACAGACCCCATAGAGCAAAAAAAAGATGGATAGAAAATGACTGGATAAAAACAAATGAGGCCAGATCCAAATATGCTTTGGATATCTTGAGCACAACAGATATCAGACCAATCAATACATTTCCGGAATATCTAAAATCAGAGACACTTTTATGAGGATGAGATTGAACACCTTACAGACACGAGAAATCATGGCGGCATGGAAAATAATAACAGAGCAAGAGAAATTCTGCAGATTCTGCGGCAAGGATGCAACAATAGAGAGTCTACACCACATAATAATGATCTGCCCAGCTCTAAGTGAGAAAAGAAATCTTGCTGTTGGATGGTTTATGCAGAACCAAGTAAAACTCACACCCGAAGACAGATGGGCTTCAATCCTAGCGGGAAAGGAAAAAAAAACTGATATATGCTGTGGTCTCATTCTGGAACAACATCATGGAACAGCCAATGATGGGCTAAGAAACGACAAAGGATGAAAAGAACTTCCAAATCAGAAAGGTCTATGCATATCACAGGGAAAAGAAGGCGAAATAAAGCGATCCAAAATAAGTAAACAAAATGAAAGGTTTGAAAGACAAACCACAAACATTTTTTAAAAAATAATTAAAAAAACATATCATTTTTTTCCGTATTTGTTCCTCCCCCTTGTGTCATTTCATCTGTTTCTTTTTGTTCTTTTCTTTCTTCCCTTTCTGTTCTACTTTTGCACTTGAAGAGATCAGTGAATTGTGAGCAAAAACCTAAAAGCAAACTCATAATTTAATAGATTTCTGATAGGGATTGTTTTGTGTCAAAGTAAATCCTGTCTTGGTGCATTACAGTCTTCAAAAGAAAGAAATATGTTTCAGCATGAACTGAAAGTAGGTAATACATGAACATCACTTTGCATTTAACTTGTGATAAGAGGTGCATTTCTACCCATTTATGTTGGAGACTAGTGTACCTGAAATCAACTCGGGTGTAGTTTGTCCTACTTGTCCTTTAGGCTTGTGAGCAAAAGGTTAACATTGGTCCCTGCTGTGTAGTTTCTAGTCTTGCCTAAATGAAATCCCTATGCATTCAGAAAATGCTCTGTGAGACAGTGTGTGTGTGTCAGGGAGTACATTTCCATGAGTTCGTTATCAACTGCTTTAGTTGTCGGAATACAATTTACCAGTTTTAAGCCATTGCCTGCTATTTCCCCACATACATTTCTTTATTCCTTTTTCCATTTCAGAGATCAAAAGTAAAGTGTCTTTAAAGGAAGCATTCTAACGACAGAAATAACCTTTCCCAATTTTGGCACACACACACACATATATATATATACATATATATCAATATCTGTTCCCATATTGTGCTGAGGATGTTCTGTGTCACGTTCTCATATCCTATGTGTAGGTGTATACACAAGTATTTCATGTCTATGTTTTTCTCTGTTTCCCTGACCACAGCATGGATTTTGTTAAGGTATGGCCAACATTTGTCGCTCTTTATCTTACATCATAAGAAGGAAGCAGAATATTGGAATAGCCTAACCACATTTAGCATTCGCAGTTCTGAGTTTGTTGGGGGTCATGAAGCTATCATCTGCATACATAAAGCTTTGATTATTTCTCTGGATGGCTGGGATCCCTTAAATAGTTTTTTTTTTTTTTAATAATTTCAATTCATTACAGCTGTAAAGAAGGTATGATTAAAAAGAGGTGGGTGCAGACATTTTTGGCGCCCCAACTGATCTTCGATTGTTTAGAAATGTAGCAGCCACAGATGGCCCTTGTAGATGGACTTAGAAGAACAGTGTAACCTTGCTTATTAAACATTCACAAATCCCAAATATGACTATTGTACTAAAATGTTTATACCATTCCATCTTATCAAATACTTTTTGGGCATCCAATGTTAAAGGTACGCAAGGGTCATCGTCATCCACAACCTACCACATGAGGCATAGTCTGCACTTAGGTTGTCCCACATTGTCCTTCCAGGCACAGGACTGTCCTAAGACATGTGTGAAACCCCAGGAATAACGTTTCACAGTGAGCAAAAGAAGGATATGAACTCCTCTGGGCCAAAGTTACATCCAACCCAAAAACGACGACTAACGTTTTGGTTATCTACAGATCACCTAATAACAATACCCACCCTGATTTAGATGTCCATATCCTACTTGCCCCCTACATCAAACCCAACATGAGATGTATTATCCTTGGAGACATCAATGTAGGTTTTAATGATGAACATGACCACAAAGCTGAGGCTTTCCACAGTGCCCTTAAAGACATGAACTTCACTCAACTAGTGAATGCTCCGACTCACAGTAAGGGTAGAACACTCGATTGGATACTCACACTCAATACCCAACTGTCTATCGACTCTATTACACCCCTGGCTTGGACAGACCACCATATCATAAACTTTACATTAACCAGTAAGGAGAACGGACCGCCAACTCCCAATATATTGGACAACGATGAAACAAGACACAAGACACATACGGAAGCTAACAGCAGATAACCACTACCCCATCCTAAGAGAAGCCTTATCAACCAATTCCCCTATGAGCAACAACCCCAACCTTTTCACAATCCTCAGAGAGTTGGAAAATCCGACCCCAGACTCCACACCTGTCAACTCGAGCAAAGCCTAGTGCACCACCATTCAAAACACACTAATTGCTAAAATTGTATTATTAAAAAATAAAATAACCACTTAAAGAAAGCTCCTGGTCAAAATAAACATACTCCCTACCTCTCATGACTCAACAAATAATAACAACAATGCACTACTCCATTTAACCCCAGTGAACCAAGATCTAGTGTTAGACACTATATCCAAACTAAAAGCTTCAAACTGTAAAGGAGACGATTTCCCAGCCCATCTGGTGAAACTATGTGCCCCATCACTCTCCCCTATCATCACCAACTTTGTTAATGCCTCATTCAACAAGAATACAGTCCCAGCTAGCATAAAAGAAGCCTGGTTGACCCCACTTCTAAAAAAAACCTCCTTAGACCCAACAGTCCCTACGACCTATCGACCTATAACTATGGTCCTGTTTCTCCTCAAGATAATCAATAAAATAGCTTACACCTAAGTTCAATCCCACCTCGAACAAAACCAGCCCCTGGGAGCTAAACAATCTGGATTTCGGCCTAATCACAGTACTGAAACGGCACTCCTCGATTGAAAAATTCAGATGGATGCCATAAGAGATGCGGGCAAACTCTGCATTCTATTGTTGTTAGACCTATCTGCTGCATTCGATTTAGTGGACCATGACAAACTCTGTGTCACACTAGCAAATGATTTCAGATTCTCAAAGGAGGACACCCTCTGGGTGACATCCTTCTTAGCAGATTACACCTCCAGTCTCCATTGGTAAAGAGGCAGCTGACCCCATCTCAGTCCCTATAGGGGTACTGCAAGCATCTTGTCTGTGGCCTACCCTCTATAATGCATACACTAAGCTCCTATTTGTGGCACTGGATGCCATGGGTGTCATATACACTAACTTTGCTGATGATAGCTAGATCCTAATACCGATCACAGGAGACTATGACCAGGACACTATGACCATTAACATAATTTACGTAATAATACAAAACTGGATGGCTCTCAACAGGCTATGCCTCAATGATGAAAAAACTGAGATCCTCATTGTGGGCTCCACAACCAAAATGAGTGCCTTCCATTCAGACTACACTTCTACCAATATTGATGGTACTTATATTCCCATACCCAAACAGGTAAAAACTCTAGGTGTGTACTTAGATGGCAACTTAACCATGACGAACATGTAAACGCCCTATCCTCAGTCACTGCCTATACTTCCAAATTAATTGCATTAAGCTAGGGCCCTGATATTATCTAAGTTAGATTACTGTGATGTACTGCTACTAGGTACCTCTAATACTAACCTAGCCAAACTACAATTTATGCAAAATAAAGCACTACCAGCAGCATTGGGATCAAAAAAGTACGACCGCATATCCAATATCAGAAGAGAGACCCACTGGCTACCTATCAAAGCCAGAATCATCTTTAAATCGCTGTGCATCACCTATAAATGTCTCGCCAAGAAAGCTCCCATATATATCATTAAATCAATAGTCAAAAAAGAACCTAGCAGAATGCTCAGATCAAACAAAAATTACACACTCATGGTCCCATGCTTCAAAAGCTCTAGAGCAGGGGGAAGCAGCTTCCCAGTCAAGGCCCCCAAACAATGGAACTCACTTCCTATAAATATCAAAAAGGAAGACTCCTTCCAGAATTTCAAAAAGTCACAAAAAACCTTGCTATTTAACCAGTATTAGTCAGCAGTCAATCCTCCAAAAAATGTAACTCTGTGCTTCTAAGGCCTTGTAAAGGATTGTATTGTGATTCTATGTTAAGCTTGCTTCACAACTATTTGCACTGTAAAAGTTTAGTAATTTAATGTATTGTGTATACTACCTAATTATAATTAAGATGTCTGTAACTACGCCGTGATACCTCAGGGTTTGGGTGTATTATGAATGTAATAAATAAAATGAGAGCTATTGGCCTGTAGTCAAAATAGGTGGTTTGATTCTGGTGAAGTTTCCGTATCAAGGTGATTAGTGCTTGATTGAATTTTTCTTTTCATATTTGGTCCTTTCCTGCTTCTCGAAATATAAATCACGGAACATGGAGATTTACAAACAGGGCACATATCTTATCAAATTTGCCAGGTTCTCAGTCTTCACCCAGGGTTTGCATGCCCTCAAGTCCAGCATAGATATGAATAATTCCTTTTTCATAATTGGTCCATACAGATCTGTACTAACCTCGTCACTTATATTGGCGATTCCTAGCCTAGGTATATAGTGCTTTGTAGAAATCAGTGAATTATTTTGATATTTATCTAATAGCACTCCAAGGCCATTTATCTGAATTGAGAAGCCCCCTAAGTTCTTGCTTTGTTTAGGTTGTGCAGAATATAACCCTTCTTTCTTTTCCAGTTGCCCCTAGTGTGCATGTCACAACCTGAGGCAGGTGTACTCTGACTTTTTTAAGAAGATGCGATCAAGGGCATATGTGTCCTGGCGAAGTGATCTCAGCTCATCATCCTTTTTGATCCTTTCATATTTCTTGGTCAGCTTCCAGATTCCAGATATTCACATTCAGATATTGCTGCTCAATTTAATTTGTATTACCTATGTTTAATTCCTCTTGAAGTTGTCATAGTTTGATCAACATCTATATTTTGTTGAACCCCCATTCTCCTTATAAAGGGCCTGTTTCCCTTGGTAGACAGCTCCAGTATTATTGGGGCATAGTTGGAAATGCTGCCCTCGGGTATTTGCAATTCAAGATTTTGTCAAACAATACCCTGGATAAGACGAACACGTCTATATTTATAGAGCATTAAGCTGTGTTCTCAACCTGATGAACTTAACAACCACCTTGGTTTTTACAAGGTTATTTTTTTAATACATCGTGCAGGAACCTTTTATCTCGGTGATGTTAAAATACCTTCCAATTATGGATGTTAGGCTTTGTAATGAATTAACATGTATGGTGTAGTATGCATGATTTAGGGAGCTAGCTCTCCTGTCCAAAGAGTGACCATGGTTGATACAGTATTTACAATTTAGGGGGATTGAACTCTCATCAAAGCCGATCATGTACAGTGCAGGGCATGGTATTTAAGGGGATAGTTCTGCTGTCTAAAGCTTGACGGCATAAGGTTCACCGATGAATCAAATAGCCACCAGCATGCCACATGAATGTACAGTGGGGCACTTTGATGGCTGACCCTTGCAGATTCCAATGTAAAATAAATCAGAGATGGTAAACTCCAAAACTTGCACTAGTAGCTAGTACAATTCAAGACATGTCGCAATAACCCACGTGTTAAAAACAAGTCTCTGATCATCTTTAGAATAAATATGTAGGT
Source organism: Ambystoma mexicanum (assembly GCF_040938575.1). NCBI lineage: Eukaryota > Metazoa > Chordata > Amphibia > Caudata > Ambystomatidae > Ambystoma > Ambystoma mexicanum. The sequence goes on along the minus strand of NC_090921.1, from coordinate 514,992,458 downwards.
TCAAAGATTAATTTCACCTATCCTGTATTGATTAGTCAATATTTTTTATTACCATGATTCTTAAGAAATACTTCTCCTTTGTAATTGAGTTATTTGATCATTCTGTAATTTGTTTACATTTCAGCCCATTTAATCATGCTGTGATTAAATAACAGTTCAGCCAACTCATGTTTCCAGCCTAGCTCTTCCTCAGGGATGTTAAATAGATATAAATACTTGTATTCACATATGCTTTTGAAATGAAAGGTTAAAATAGTAGGGCACTTGTAATTCTTTATTGTTATAGTTGTGTTTAGTTCAAATAATTTATACAACTGATACAATTATCTTTTTCATAAGAGAAACACTATTTGTATCACATAACAATTAAATAACAATTAAGTAAGACATGAACACACACGTTTAAGTGTATATACAATCCAATACAATCAATTCATCTTAATTAAGCAGTGATTAATTCATCAAATTCCTAAACACAGTACATTTTAAAATACAATTAGATCACAATTAAAAAATAGCAATTTTATCTTATAATTCTTCCTTTCAATCTGAAGCAGACATGACAGACATACAATTGACACAGTTGTCGGACAATGCAATTTTAAGAATACCATTAGGTACCAAATTCATTGGCAGTTTACGGTTACAGCACTGTTCCAATGTAACCAAATTTACACTACATTACGATAGTTCAAAGGCAATTACAGCTTAAGTCCAGATTCTGCAAAGTGGAATGTGCATAAATTCAGAGTAAATATTCAGGCAGTAATGCCAAAAATGATTGTCTTGAATCGACATATATTCATGCACATAATGCCCATAGTGGAACATATACTGATCAGATAATTTCGGACAACGAGTCAGCACATGCGTGAGTGTTTCAAGATTGTCAGACATTTTACATATGCAACAATAGCGTTGAGTTTGCGGTAATTTCCATTGAGACCATAGGTTGCCCTAACTGGCAGTTGATTTGTTCTCATAAGTAATCGGAATTTCCATACCAATGGGTCGGGACAGCGTATCAAGTAAGTTTGTGGCCGAAATAACTTGTGCACCTTACCTTCATTGTGCTTGTAATTATGGACTTCATTCAAGCGCTCAAAATTATTCTTCCAATCTTTTCTCATTTAACCGATTGATATTTGCCACAGCGGGCACGATATATTGACCAATCTAACTCAGTATATAACTCTCGACAGGCTATGTCGTGTATGTTAAGGCAGTCAAACTTCTCAATTTCGATTACATTGTAATGTCATTTCTGTCCCTAATGGTGGGTTTTGGATCAGGCCTATTAATGAGGGGATATCTTCTTGTTGTTATCCCATTAACAGCATTAAGCTTCTTATAGGTCCAAATCTTCTGATTAGTTAGATATTTATAAGTTTATTTTTCTTATCTGTGTATGTTTGCACAAGTTGTGGCAGGTTTCCCCTTAACAGACTCTGGCGTTCGCACGTCTGGGCCGTTAAGCGGTTTGCCATCATTTTCCAAGAATCATAGTAACAAAGTATTGACTAATCAATAAAGGATAGGTGCAATTACAAACCAAGAGACCCACATCTTTGTACCTGTCTATCTACAATTTCTCTGTTTAACATTAGTCTTTATTCTGCTAAACTTGATACAGCATGTATCACTTCATGTTTGTTCAAAACATCTCAAATGTATAAAAGCATGTTTATTTGTAAAAGTATTTATTTTAAATTTTGCAAACATACCTTCACCTATGTATTGTTTGTGTTGAAGTAGAAGGCATTTATTGCAATATCTTGGGATAAGTCACCTGATTTGGTCATATTATGGAAAGAGGTTGCATGTGATTTAGTGTTCAACTCCCAGGAATGCTTTGTCAAAATTTGATATTTCATAATTTACAAATAATTCTAGGTGTTCATCAGATTACTGCAATAGAACTAACTTGTAGATAATAAACTATCAGTTATGGTGTTTGGCATCATTTTGTTTAATTCTTCTTTGTTATTTAAATATGAGTTCAGGTGAGTGTTGGGAAATGGCTGGTAGTCTTTATGATGTTAATTTAGTTCAGCGGTCAGGAACGAACCAGCCGCATTTATGATCAACTTACTTACATCATTTTGAATTTGGCTTCCTTCTTGGGCTTGTTGATTATTAACTTTCAGGCAAACAGGATAGCATTGTTTGCTGACCAAGAAGTAGGTCCGATAATACAACTTGATACATGGCCATTTGTTTTAGTTGAATTGTGGAATCATTTAGATTTTTCTTAAAAGTATTACATTTTCCTTTTGTGAAAATTGTCCCATCAATCAAATAATTTAGTTCAGTTTTAGGTAGTGGTGTTTTTCCCCAGGTATCAACATTTTTGGGGTTCCACATGTTTCCTTCAAAGTTTCCTATGATTAAAGCCTCACTCAACTCAACAAACCACCCGAAATGTAACATTCTAGATCTTATCATCACATGCCGAACAACCACCAGTGCAGTACACCTCTACCTCCCAAATGGTCTGTAAAAGCATGTATATTTCCTATTCAGAATATTGGCCTAAACACACACACATTGAATCGCGCCATCATGGTTCCAAAAAAATGCCATCTTTGCCACTTTGCTCTCATTTCCGAGTTTTCATTCCAATCGCGGTAAAGGCCTATGAAAGTCTTTTGCTCGGAAGCTTCCCTAGACATGCCCCTGCACAGGAATGTAGAAACTGCTGAGCACGTAGTTGTTCTGTAACCAAGAATCTTGAAACACTGGCACAAATGTAGCTAATCTGCAAATTAGGTGCCTTTCTGCCTTCCTAGGCATCCTTGTCTTCTTTGCAGCTAATTATGAATGCTTCCAGGCAATTAAAATGAAGCGCAATTCACGGTACATGTTGTTTAAGTAATGCTGAACTTTTGAATGGAATTGCAGACTGACCTTTTAGACTGGAATAACATACATAAATAAGCAGAAGAAATGTTACCTTGCGTTAGGAGCACAATATGCTCCTACATCCCACTCCGCACTGCTTCCCAGACAGTAAATTGTCTGCAAGATGACGTCAAGTACTCTAACACATGTAGCCATGATGAAATGCCCACGCCTGTAGGTCTATTGGTCATGAGGCCTCAGCACGTGATGAGCTAGCCATGGTATTCGGAACCTGTATAAAATACTTCAACTCCCCCAGGTCTTTGCTCACTTTCTCTATGCCTGAATACATGCATTGTAAAATCGAGTCCACTCGAGTGTTAATAAACTGTTGTCTTCATTTCTTTGCAGTAGCCTCATATTTTGGACTAACAGAATGGCACCTGGAGCGTGGGCTCTTTCGATTATCGATTGACGAGGACGGAGTAGACGGACTGAGATCTGTGAGTATGGGGGGGCCCTGCAACTTGAGACGTGAGTCCTCAGCAGTCTGCTGCTTGCGATCTCCGAACGCCGCACTTAGCGCAGAGGTCAAGACGACAAGATACCCTGACTAGAGGCTCTTTGGGAAGCCGGCCAGCCATGACGAATTGTTGCATGGTTGCATGATCTTTGACGACGATCCTTCTTAGATGAAATCAGGTGAGTCTTTTTCAAACCGACAGTGCATGATGTTTGGCCTGGTAGAATTAATGGTTTAGACATGCCAGGATTTAGAAAATTGTCGTCTTGTTGGGCAATACTTTGTTGCAGAAGACAATTGAATAATTTGGATCATAGTCAAACCGCGCCACCCCCAGGGTTGACGGGGTAGGATATGTTCATCAAGTATGGTATAGGAGCCATAGTATTCAATAGTAATTGGCATCGTCAAACCAGACATGAACCAGAACTTAAGTGGCCGAAATTGGGGGTTTTTGAAATAGCGAGAATTGGGCATTTGGAAACTGAACTTTTGCAAAAGAAAGGGAGACCTGCCGCATTTGACGTTGTTAGGGACTGGAGGAAGGAAGCGACCCAATATCTGAAAAGCTGAGAGAAGAGTGCATGTAGACACCTTACACAAACCGGTAAACCCTTAGCACATGACCAAGAGAAGGAAGAAGGGGCTATTAGCAAACTGGATAGAGGGTTTCAATTAGAGGTGCAGAAAATATACCCTTCGAAGGATTTGCATGCATCCAACGTGTTAATAAATAAATGGTTAAACCAGAGGAGGACATTTCCTACTGCACCACCTCCATATGTATAGCCACAAGCTCCACAGGTACAGCCTCCATTACCTACCCCAATCACACATTCTGATGATTTCCCTTTGCCTCCCAGTTCACACGACTTACTCTTGCTTTCATTACCGACTACTTCTGGTACTCTACTTTTGACACATGACGATGTTGCGGAAGATCAGCGAATAGTGATACATAGTACAATACCGCCAGCATGGAAAAGGGAGTCACGAGATTGGGCGGAGAAATATATAGAAGGGGGTGATGAAGCTGCGACTTCACACTCTACTGGACCATCGGGGTATTCCTGAACAAAATATATTGATATCACAAATGGGTTTGTACTTAGTTGAGGTTTGGGCTGACCCGACTGATTTAGCGGTTCCACAGGGGTTGCATGATTTGAATTTCTTTTCCCGAACTAGAGATACTGCATTGAAAGTGCACATTCACTTATCAAAATTAGTTTCCTATAAACATGAATTAGATCGTTTGCACAAAAGGGCAATAGACGAAGGTACACGACAATCATCGTATGTGCAGTAAAAATTCTTGTCTCAGTTAGTGAAGAAATGCGCATATGTACGAGAGATGCTCTTAGATGGATCTCGGATGCTATGCCGAGAAAGGTGCTAAAAGTCATGGGAGAATATTTACATGATGAATGTTTGAAGAAGAAATTGTGTTGTCCTGCTAACATTATGGTCATTTATAAGCGTGCGTTTTCTGCTGACACTGCACTCACTTCATTGTCACTCGATTTGCCTTACCCCTTAACAAACATTTGGAATTTCCGACAGTACAATTACCAATGAGAGAGGTTCCGAAGGTAGAGATACCTGGAGTAAATGGGGCACCTTCCACAACGATTCCAGCCCATTATAGTTCACAGTTTGTCCATGTTCCGTTCTCATGACAAGAGGTAAACACCCTTAAACAGTCCATTCCAGACATTAGGAAGAATCCTAGAGGATTCTATAAAGAAATATAGTCTGTTTTGAATTCGTCGGTTTTCACTTTAGGTGTCATCGACTTGTTATTTCCTGTAATTCTACCTGCAGACCTATGGAAGCAAATTAGGACCAAAGACAATCAGCCTGCGATGGGTGATACTTGGGCCACCTTGGAACTAGCTGATAGTTACAGGAAGGCTGGAGAAAAAACACCACAAAGCATATTAATGTTACCGAACCATATAGTGATGAAGCTTAAAACGTTAGTACACGAGAAAAGAATAATCTGGGATTAATTAACAGCATGCATAAAAGGAAAAACAGAGTGAGCAACTGAATTTTTCAATAGATTTGAACAAGTGTTTTCAGACTCTATCGGCCAGGATTTAAGTACGGAACCTGGGAAGAGATTGTTTGTTGACAAGTTTGTGTAAGGATTATTGCTGGACATTGAGTCGCAGATCGATGCTTCCAAAAGTGCATGGCAGGCAAAATCACAATCTGAGGTTTTGGATATGGCTCAGTATTATGAAAATAGGGTAAATAATGAGAAAGAAAATGTAGAAAAGAAAAAGGGAGATTTGAAAACTAGAGTTCTTTTGCAGCAAATCGCAAGGGGATCACGAGGTGGTAATGCACAACCAAGAGGCCAGTTAATTCCGCAAATTGGCCCCTTACATATGAATCAATGCGCATACTGTAGGCAAGAAGGTCACTGGAAGCCACAGTGTCCGACCTTCCAGCAGAAAGCAGCAAATGGAACAATTGGTAGGAGATCGAGAGCACGCAATGGCATACCCGGTCTAAATAGGAATCAGTTTGCCCAGAATTAACAGAATCAGCCACAGGATAATAGTGCAGGGAATCAGGGGTGTCAGCAACAGAATACTGGGAACAAAAACACTTGACACTAATTTGCATTTCTATTTCACCAAGGATTTTCCGTCTGATGATGTTTTGTTTCCCTAGGACAGCCTGAAGCAGACTCTGGAACCTATTCTTATTCCCATTGATCAAAAAGGACCCTACGTAGAAATGAAAGTGGGTAATAGAGAGCATGTTTTTCTAGTAGACACAGGAGCACAAAATTGTTTCATTCACCATATGCGGGTTCCAGATATCCCACTGTCAGGGCAGAATAATGTTTCCGTAGGGTTTTCAGGTACACCAGTAGTAAGTCCAGTAGCTTTGGGTCCATTCACAGATACATGTCAATTTTTATTGACTACGAATTGTGGTGAGAATCTGCAAGGATTAAATTTGTTAAAGAAATTAAATGTAGTGATTTATTGCTCACCAGAAGGAGTGTATTTGACCATTTCACCCCAGCTGAATTCCACTTCACAATTTATGACTTTGCCTTTACCGAGTGAATAACAAGGAGTCCCTACACATTTATGGGCAGTGAACAACAACGATGTAGGGCTATTGAATGTTGAACCTATATGAATAGTATTGAAATCTGGTGTCACACTGCCATGCATTCCGCAATATAAAATATTGATTGAAGGTGAACAAGCCCTTAAGAGAATTGTTTCTGATTTAATGCAGCAAGGTTTGAGTGGAGAGATTTCTGGTAGCACATGTAATAGCCCAGTTTTGCCTGTTTACAAGAAAGTTGACAATGCTTTACCTTATCTTTTTGTCATGGATCTCTGCACAATCAACAAGGTAGTAGCACCACAGTTTCCCATTGTCCCAGACATCACTACCATTCTACCTATGATTCCTGCCATGGTTACACATTTTTCAGTAATCGACTTGAAGAACACATTCTTTAGTATACCCATACACCCTGGCAGTAGATACTTGTTTGCATTTTCCCTGGAAGGATGCTTTTCACTTTTACATGCATATCAGAGGGATACACTGAGAGTCCTAGCATTTACAGCAGAGCCTTTAAAGAGCAACTTGATATGCTTGAATTGCCTCCCTCCTGTACATTGATACAGTACATTGATGATCTGCTTATTGCCGCAGATTCTGAATGTGCTTGCAAGGAGGGAACTGTGTTATTATTAAAGCATTTAGCTAAGCATGGCCATAAAGCATCTTTGAATAAGTTCCAATATTGTCAACATGAGGTCACCTATTTAGGCTATCTCCTGTCGAAAGGAGGTTAGACGGCTTGCACTTGAACGTATACAAAGCATCTCTGGCATGACTGCTCCAAATATGAAGAAGGAAGTTAGAGCCTTCATAGGTATGACTTCATATTGTAGGCAGCGGATTCCAAGCGGGATTGATGTGCCTTCGCTGTTTTGATACAGGAACATGAGGGAAGGAATAGACCATGCAGTTATTTTTCCTCCATGTTAGACCCTGTTGCATGCGCTTTGCCTAAATGTCTTAGGGCTGCAGCTACTGCTGCCGCCTTAGTAAAACAATGTGAGGGTATGGGTTTGAGTCACTGCTTAACTGTGATGGTACCCCACTCAGTGGATGTTCTGTTAAATAGAATACAAACACAGCTTCTCACATCTGCCAGACTCACTAGGTATGAGTTGATTCTATTTGCTCCTCATATCAAAATTAAGAGATGCTGTTCTTTGAATCTGGCTGAACTACTGCCTCCTCTGAACAAGGATTGCACTAATGATATGTCCATGACTGCCTGTATGTTACTGAACAGGATACGAAGGGCAGAATTGATTTGAATGATACAGCATTGATATGTCCAGATGGAGAGCTGTTTTGTGATGGCTCTTGTTTCAAGTTACCTGATGGCACTTCTACTGCTGCCTATGCAATAACTGCATTAGACAACATTATCGAGAGCAAGAGAATTCCACACAACTCCGCCCAGGCTGCGGAGATAGTTGCCTTGACTAGAGCTTGTGAGTTATCCCAGGGGCTTAGTGTTAATGTATACACTGAGTGTAAGTATGCCTTTGGAGTCGCTCACAACTTCGGACAGTTATGGGCTGAAAGCGGATTTTTAACATCTCATGGTGTGAGAATTCAGCATGGTCGCTTGATAGTGCAATATTTGTCAGCATTAGCACTGCCCAGACAACTAGCCATAATGAAATGTGCAGCACACCAGAGGGTGACTGACGACATTGGAAAAGGAAATGCCTTTTCAGACAAGATAGCTAAACAAACTGCCACCGACCCACAATCTTGTATGTATGTGTTAGATTCAGCTAAATGGGTTGCCGAAACGGGAATGGTGGAGGAGGGCGTTAGTAGTGTGAAAGAAATTCAGACAGATGCCACAAAAGAAGAGATTGTGTATTGAGCTTCAGGACCTGCAGTATTGAATGAGGAGGGTTGTTGGGTTGACCGGTAAGTACAAAGATGGATGCTGCCTAATGCATATGTGACAGTGATAGTCACTATGGCACATTGACCAGCACACGTTAGTGCAAAAAGCATTTGTAAAAACTTGGACGCAGTCTGGTTTAATGATAATATTCCCAAGATTGCAGAACGACTAGTACAAAAGTGTATGATTTACCTACAACATAACATTGCAATGGGTACACCAGCACCGCAAGGTAGTTTTGGAACACCTTCAATGCCATTCAAAGTGATTCACTTTGACTTCATCAAGATGGAATGATGCCAAAACTACAAATACGTGTTAGTGGTGATAGGTGCATTTAATAAATGGGTTGAACCCTTCCCGTTGAAAGATAACACCGCTATATCCACCAAAAAAGTAATGTTAACAGAGTATTTTCTCAGATTTGGATTACCCAGAGTACATTTTTCAGATAATGGACCACATTTTATAGCTGCTATCATACTACAGGTATGTGAGGCGCTACAAATAGATAAGAGATTTCATTCAGCAAGGCATCCACAGAGTGCCGGTATGGTGGAACGCCATAATGGTATCCTTAAGAATAAATTAGCGAAGATATGTGCACATAGTAAACTGAAATGGCCTGATGCCTTACCATAGCCTTATTGTCAATGAGGACTGCAGCTCAGTCGAGGACAGGGCTTTCTCCCTATGAGATCGTCATGGGGAGACCAGCTAATATATGGAATGCACCTAGACCTAAGAAATTATGTGAAATATAGTACCCATTATTAACCGATTACTGTGACCAATTTACTTGAAACCTGCGTTTGATTCACCAACAGGTTCAAGCTGCTCTGCCTGAGAAATACAAAGGACCTGGTCATCGCATTCGACCTGGGGACTTCGTCTTTGTAAAGAACTTCAAAAGGCAGTCTTATCTTGTAGCTTGTTGTAAAGGACCATATAAAGTGCTACTGACCACGCAAACAGCTGTTCGAGTTTAAGGAAAACAACACTGGATTCATGCAGCGCATCTGTAACGAGTATCCTTGCCTTTACCATGTGACACACAGGTTAAGGAGGGGGTTGATGATCCTGATTGCAAGAGTGAGCCTTTAAACAAGGGCACCGACGACCATTCTAATGCTGAGCAAGATTTTGGGTCCAAACAACTTGAGGACCCTTCACTTTCTTCACTTTCATCAGACCCTGTTGCTTTGTTCACTGACCACACCATACCTGGAGGTGCAAGGTATGATCTTCGACAATGGAAATAGTTAGGGATTGACATTTTGTTAGATTAGGAAAGTGTAGTTTGCATACTACACCCACAAGAAACCAATCCCCCTAAAGACGGTCCAAGGAGTTCCAGAGGGGGGCAGGGCAAGAGGACGACTACAAGCAAGATCAACCACGTGGTAAAGCGCCACCAATGGATGAACCTATAGAGCCTGTTTCAGTGAGGCTTCTTAACGGACACTGAAAACTGTGCCTAGCTTTGTGGGACGTAGAAATTAGGACAGAGAAAGCTTTGCCACTGGAAAGCCCATATCCAAAGGTCTATGGTCACCAAAGGAAAAGTTCATAGTAATTACTTTTGCAGCTTGTGTCATGGTCACATTAATACCTGTATTATGGTACCTGGAGAGTTCACATCCGCTCAGTGTACTACTGCCTACTGTTGGCCCTACTTTGTCTCTTCTCAATGTGCACTCTCACACTCTTCGTCCACTTGATCTGAAGCACCGAGAAGGTTACCATAATAATACGCTTATACAAATTATGAATGCAACACATGCAATCCTCAACAAAACAAACTGTTGGGTATGTTCTCACCTACCGCAACATGGTGAGAAAGGTCTAGCATGGTACATCTATCCACTTTCGCTATCTACCTCTTGCTATGCATCTTTTGGAGTACTATTCTTTGGGAAGTGGAATGATAGTGTCACTGGGAAGTTTGATGGAACAAACATTAATGAATTTGACCAACTAGTTTTGCTGCCTATAAGTTGTTTTGTCTTTGCAAATAAAAGCTTGACCAATACTGCCTCCACTAGAAATGGGAATACACATACTATACCCTATCAATCCATGATTTCATTTAGGATGTCACCTTTAGGGAACAGGGAAGCAATCCCTCTATCCTACACCATTAATCACAACCCAGACATAGTTCCTTTTTGCTTGAGGAAAGAAGGTTCCCAGTATATGGGCACATACGATAAATGTGTAAACACTGCAGTTTTGGTGAACGAAGATAGACCCTTATTCATCGGGTCACCCATTTACTTTGTTTGCGGTAGGGAAGTCTACCCATGGCTGCCTAAAGATTGCAAAGGGACTTGTTATTTAGGAATACTATTGCCAGGAGTATATGTCACATCCACTGCAGACATACTGAACCATCGCCCTAGGAGGGGATTTGACGATGACACAACCCTCCAGATATTGGGTGACGTAGCAAAAACCATGATTCCTTTTTGGGGACAAGTCCTTAACTCACAAGACATTTGAAAATTGGCTAGAGTATTAGAGAACATCATCAATGAAACTACTGACATACTATTTAACATGACTCTAGAACAGAAAGCAATTAGGTTGGTAGCTCTTCAGAATAGAATGGTTTTAGATGTCATGTTAGCTGAGCGTGGTGGTGTATGCAAAAAGGTTGGGTCCACATGTTGTGTTTACATACTTGACTCCTCCCCCACAGTGTTCAAAGCAATCAAAAGGTTACACATATTAAGTTCTGAGGTTCATGTTCCTGAAGGGGATTGGGACCATGAGAAATGGGCCTGGAATTTACTAAGAACCTGGGCTGGAAGATCTTCTCAGCCCTCGCTGCTGTTTTTGGAGTAGTCCTGCTTTGTTGTTGTTGCATACAATGTCTGCCCATATTAGGGTCTGTACTAGGTGACTGCTGTTCTAATTCCCTAATGAAACTACATCCTGGCCCTCATCCACTTGTCAATGTGACAAACGCTCTGATCATGCAGGATGTTGCGATCAAAGAGTTTATGCCTATCAATATAACTGACAATGATGACCCTGGTTGTTCTGCTGATGAAGATACATGTCCTATGATAGCAACAATGTGTTGGCTTAGGCCAAAAGGAGGGTTTGTAAAAGCATGTATATTTCCTATTCAGAATATTGGGCTAAACACACACACACACACACACACACACATTCAATCACGCCATCATGGTTTGCCAAAAACGCCATCTTTGCCACTTTGCTCTCATTTCTGATTTTTCATTCCAGACGCGGTAATGTAGCGCACAGGAATGTAGAAACTGCTGAGCACGTTGTTGTTCTGTAACCAAGAACCTTAAAGTACTGGAACGAACGTACCTAATCTGTAAATTAGGTGCCTTTCTGTCTTCCTAGGCATCCTTGCCTTCTTCTCAGCTAATTATGAATGCTTCCTGTAATACCTTACTCACTTCCTGAAAATTAACACAGACAAGCCTGACTTTAGAGAATGAATTACTATCCAACTTAAGTCATTGGCACCTTTTTCTATACACAAACTGAATGAATGCATAAAGTGACTTCTGTAGACATTAGCACCCCGGGTGGGGGAGCCAGCCAATCGGGTGCCTAGGAACGTGGGCTTGAAACGCTGGTACAAGCATGCATTCCAAGCCACCTGACAGCCGGCTCTTCCCCCCCACCCACCGTCCCCATTTTTTTTCTTATTAACCCCCCGCCCTCCCACATTTAACTTATTTCTGCTGCAGCGGCCCTTGTCACTGCAGCCGCACCTTCCTCTCAGATCGGTATAGTAAAGGATTTTCCGTTCTTACAATGGGACGTGCACTGCGTCCTGTTGTAGGAAAGAAAATCCTTTTTTGTAGCACCCCGGGTTGCAGCTTTGGTAACCCTGGGTGCTAATGGTGTTATGTATCCGTTCCACAGGCAACACCGGGGAGTAACGGTCCTGGGCCCACGTAAATGGCCCTCGCTTTGCTAGGGCCATTAACTGGGGCAGCGGGCCGTTATTCCCCGGTGTTGCCCGTGGAATGGGTACATAATGCCACATTATTATTACCAATAATAATAATAATATCCATTGTATGTAGCACTTCATTTTGGATTGCGTTTGCGTTTTAACAGTATAGTAATATGCACTTTGCCAACCCAATGTAATGGTACTAGATTCATCAACTTGCGACCAATGACAGACTGAGCTGACACTACCAAGATTCAAACTTGCGTCCTGCAGGCCAAACCCTCATGTCTGAGGCTGGAATTTAACTCACTGAGCTACCTTAACAGAATACAAAGACAATGTGTGGCATACTAATTAATCCACAACTGAGCTCCCTGCAAAATCTTACTATGATAATTAATCATGAAAGCCATCTTGTAGGGAAAAAAAACGATTGATGAAGCTAACAGTAAAAGGGAGGCTGTCTTGAAAATGACCAGACAATGCCCCAAACCTCTACATGACCCACCTGTACATTACATCACTGAAAAGTTGCCTACAATGAGACTATTTTTCTTGATCAAGTTAAAAAGAATTCCAGAATGATATTGAGGGTTGTCTTTGCAGCCTATTACTAGTAACACTGGAATATATGTGCCTACTTCAAGGCCACGACTTACATAGATGACATCCTTTGAGCTCCAACTCTGAAGTCCCTCACTATTCCCCTTAAAGGTCACCATGTAGGGCGTCTTCCCAGTCTGTCAGATAACTGTCAAACCCTTCATCATTTACTAAAACCTACTTTTGATCCCTATAACCTCAGTGAATGTTATGCCATCATTAACCTCCCTTACTGGCAAAGTCCTTGAAAGTCCTGAATAACATCCTCAAAGCCTGGATTGGGAAACAAGACACGGCCCACACTGGTGTGCCACATAATCTATGAATCATCAACAATGTGTTCCACCTAGCCAATGAAGAGCTTCACATCCCTGGTGGAAGAGATTTCCTACACCAGTGGACCCCACAACACAAAGTCCCAGTCATCCATGCTCCTCTGGAGATTCAAGAGAAAAAGAACCAGGAGGCTGGATTTTGAATCTCATCTCATCAACATCAAACTCACTTCAACACTCCCACACCACAGTGAGGCATGCATGACTAACCTCTCCAAGCAGCATATCTGCCAAAGTGTGTAAAGTAATTCCCCAGTAAGCCTGAGCTGAGGAATCTCTGCTCACGCTCTCTCTCCCACCAGGTCCTTCCTATCAATCTGCAGCTCATAATCTCCCAAGCCATTAATATACCTTTTGTACTCCCACCTCTCTCTCAAAACCCTAACCTGTTAATCACTCTATATAGCTTTACAGTTTGTGTCACATACTTTATGTTATGTTATGTTAGACACATTTATCGAGCACACAAATACCCGAAGGCACCCTGGCGCTTGGATGAATACAGAGCAACCAATAACAAATTAAAACACAGAAGTTTTGAGCAGACGTTGTAAAGCAAAATGATCAACTGTCATCCGCAATGACAGGGGAATAGCATTCCAGGCTTTGGCAGCAGCCACAGAGAAGACACGGCCGCCCGTGCGAGTCAGTCCGAACCGGGGGACCTTGACCAGAAAAGCAGAGTGGGAGCGGAGACAGCGCATTGGTACGTAATGGGGGAACTTTTCTTGAATATATTCTGGTCCAGGGCCATTGAAAGCCTGATGTACCATACACAGGGATTTTAACAGTATCCTTTTTTCCACCGAAAGCCAGTGGAGCTGCCTCAGCCGAGGGGTAATGTGGGCTCCAATAGGGGGCCCGAGGATAGCCCTAACAGCAGCGTTCTGCAGTAGTTGTAGTCGATAAATCACATAGCGGGGCTGGGCGAGATACAGTGAGTTGCAGTAATCCAAACCACTCAAAACGAGTACTGCTACCACCGCAGCACAACATTTTTCCGGTAAAAAAAAGGGAGGACTTTCCGGCATATGCGCAGCTTAAAATGACCAATCTTACATACTGCCACGACCTGGACATCCATCGCAAGAGAGGAGGAGATAACAACCCCCAAATTCTTTACGGATGCCGCAGGAACCGGGAGAGGGCCAAGGGAGGCCGGCCAACAGTCATTGGTCCAATACAGAAGAGGCGAGGTGGTACCAACCACCAGTACCTCCGTCTTACTGCCATTTAGTGTGAGCCAATTTGATGACATCCATTCCCGACCTCCTGAAGACACAGCCTAAACCGACTGGCCGTATTGGCATGATTAAGGTCAAGACGAACAAGAATTTGGGTGTTGCCGGAGTAGGAATAATAGCGGAAGCCATGGCGGTGAATGAGAGCCAGAAGATGCTTAATATACAAATTAAAAAGAATCGGAGAGAGAGCAGATTCCTGCGGAACACCGCAGTGCAGGAAAGTAGAACAAGGCTAGAGCGAAAAGGGGGGAGAGAAACTGATTGTGAATGGTCAGCCAAAAAGAAGATGAACCAAGCCAGGACTCTACCAGCCAGCCCGGCTGAAGAGAGCCGGAAGGTCAGGGTGGGATGGACAACGGTGTCGAACGCAGCTGACAGATCTAAAAGAACAACTGCGCTGACACCCCCCAGGCCAGGTCGTCGAGCACTGAGTTCAACACTGATTCAGTTCCCCTACCAGGCCGAAACCCAGACTGAAATAAGTCAAAAAAAGACGTGGATTCCAGAAACGTGGAGGGGAAACCAGGGCTTCCAGTAATTTCATAAGGAACGGGAGTAAGGAAATAGGCCGATAGTTTGCTAACACCTCTGGATCATGTGAGAGTTTTTTTAGTAAAGGGATCACAAGAGCGTGTTTAAGTGTGGGTGGGATCACGCCCTTCCTAAAGGAGGCATTAAGACTGCAGTAACCTGAGAGATAATAGCCTTCGAGTTTTCTTTCAACAACGCCAGCGGAATAGGGTCGTGGGGGACGCAGATTTCAACCCAAGAATGGCAGCAAGAATATCTGATTCTAGGAAAATTGGAAAAGAAGACCATATCCTGTCTTCACAAGAAGGCTCAGTCGATGTTTTGGCAACTGGGGGGCATACTACATCAGTATTAATATTATCGCGAATAGCAGCGATCTTGGACACAAAAAAGGATGACAGAGAGTCGCATAACGCTTGAGAAGGGGTAGTCTGCATGCTAGTCATTGCAGGGGAGGGGAGGGACTGAACAAGCTGGAAAAGGGCTCTAGGTTGATTGAGGGCTCTTGAGGGCAAAGAACGCCTTCATACATCACTATGCAGCTTCCTGAAGTTGGAATTTTGCATAATAAATAGCAACAATAAAACAAATATATAAAATGGGGTACAGAATAAATAGATGGACAAGTAAGAGAGCTTCGCATATGAACTGATGCTGATATTCATCTGATAAATGTGAGCTAATCCCTAGAATGTGCCAGTAGTCATATCAGAGTCGGATCACACAGCCTCATTATTTTAGCAGCCGCCTATTCTTGCGACATTGGAGTCGCTTTGTTAAATATTCTAGACCATATTGATGTAATTCAGGGTCAAGATAATAAATGCACATACTGATATCCCCAAAACACTGATGTGAAAGGGAAGTCTGACAACTGCAGCTTCCTGTTGTCTATGTATCCTAACAGACATGGTAAGTTGTGTTACGTTTGTTATGTTATGTTAATAGTCTTTTGGCATAGCTCACTATCACCCGAAGGTCTCTTAGTGCTCATGGAGAGTTGTAAGCGTGATGATGTTATATGCACAGTTTAGCTCTGATTAAACAGGTAGGATTTCATGTGTTTCTGGAATTTGAGCAAGTTTGTTTCACCGTGAAGTGCTGGAGGTAACATTCTTGCTGCTTGGACCGAGAAGGAGTGACCGCCCTTCCTCTGTTTCTAATAGAGAGTTAGTAGATTGATTCTAAGAGCCCATTAAACTGTATGAAATTTGATTTGGTTAGAGAAGGGAGATGATTTAGGCTAGTCTAAACTCTTAAATACAATACACATGCTTTTAAAGACTACCGGAAGTCAGTGTAAAGATCTCAGAGCAGCAGTGATGTGATCATATTTGTTCACTTTCTGCACTCTTTGAAGACTTTGAAGCATTTGATAAATATTCATCATACATAATTCCAAGACTCTACACCTTTGCAAGACAGGTCACACCCCGAAGAGTCCACACAGCTTGTCAAATATCTACTCTATTTAAGGTGGCATATTATTTTGGGGATTTCTGTGTATGCTCTTATGTACTTTATCGTAAACTGGCTATGAAGTTTTTACAATTACCTGTTTTTTTATAAAGTTTACTTATTAAGTTCTGCATTCCCTGTTATTGTGTGCTTTGAGCTATTTGGCGTGAGTGCCATAGTGTGTGTGTCTCTGTGTGTAGGCAGTGCTGCGGAAATGTCTTAATCAGGAGCAGAAGTTTCATGTCTTGAAATCACTGCAAAAATGGCTTTGTATACAAAATATCATGGCAAAAATGCTGTGGTTTTGCTGCCACAATCATGTAAAGGATGCGGGGAACACCATAGCAACCCTCAGACCCATTATACCATTTAAGGGGAGTGGGGGACATCCCTGCAAACTCTGCTCCCCTTAAATGGTATAATGGGGTACACCTTTACCGGGTCAAACTGCGTATTTTTGCCACGATTTTATTACCTGATACTGAGCAGAACGAGATCTATTTATTACTACCACAGAAGATGAAGCTGTAGCTGCAGGCTGAGGTTTCTCAACTTCTTCCCAGGCAACAGTTGAGATTAAGGTGTTTGTGGCTAAGTTGCTTCGAGATCCAGCTATAAAACCTCATGTCCTGTTGTCCCTCATCATCACCCAAGACCAACTTCATGACTCACAGGTGCCTCACTATGCCAAAGGTTCGTCACATATTAGTGCACACGTCTCTCTCCATCACTTGCTCTGAACAGCATCTCCTGGTTAGTGAGCATCCTGCATGTACTTCAGAGTACACCTTACGGCGCATCATGCCATGCCCTACCCACATTTTATGTACAGGACCATGGCAGTTATCGTATTGGCACTATCAAGACAAATATACACCAACAGTCTTTACCTTGGACTCCTGGAAAACCTACTCAACAGACTACAACGAGTCCTAATAGAGGCACCGTGGATACTCCTGAGGATAGAAAGATTTGCATGCATGCAATCAAGAAGAGAATCCACTTTGAAACTCTATGCATTGATCAATGAGCCACCCTGACACGGTATCCATTTCAAGGACATTCTTACACAACATACATTTGAGTAGACTGAGACTCAGCTAAGATGCACCAGTAACAATTCCAAACTTCAGCCAGGAATGGTATCCAGGGTCCTCTTTTCCCTCCTACTAACCTACTAAACTCTTGAACCTGATGGTGACACCACCACTTTAATCACAACTAAAAGCCTGACTCTATACAACAAGAGCAGCACCAGACCCTCTTCGAACTGCACACTACTCTCCTAAGCTTGATTTAATGGAACACACCACTCATTTTAGAGAACAGTTCTGAAACCTGCGTGCAAGCTGTTGATAACACTTACTGGAAAAAAACATTCCCTTTGGTCTGACTATTCACAGCGGAAACAGAATTGAACGAATACCGCAAACCGCTAATGGCCATCCAAACCAGTGATCGAAGTGGGTGGGAGCAGGGCTCCTCTTTTTTTTAAATTATGTTTTACCGTTCCTATACTTTTATTTTAAAAAGAAACCGTTCCGGAATGGCTTCGTTTTAATAAAAAAAAGGGTTGGAAGAAATAGAAAACGTGCAGTTCAGTGCATTGTACTGAGCATTCCGTTAAACTGTAGGCGTGTTTGTTTGGGCGTTTGGATTGGGCATGGAGGGGCCATGACCATGGTGTTGGTGGGGCGCAGGGTCAGGTCAGCGGGGAACATAGTTCTGCTACATCTCGTAGTGCACTTGGACCACTACTTCTCCAGGTTGCAAACCTTATGAGCACCCAATGCTTTCCCCTTCCTCCACTTCTCGTGAGCCTCATATGTCTACTCTCCTCTCTTTCCTATAGGAATTAAACATGACATGTAATATGGCAGGGAGCGCCGGGCAGGGCGGCCAATGAATAGTGCCGAACAGTAGTCGAGGTGGGATAAGACAAGAGAGGCGATAAAGAGGCTTGTAGCTTGAAAGATAAGAAAAGGACACGCTTTGATGAGGTATATGGACCCGTAACTCAGCACAAACATTGGGCCTCATTACGACCCAGGCGGAAAACTATGGTTCTAATAGCACCATGGTCCATGCCGGTAACTTACCGACTCCGCCATGGAGAAAGGGGGAATTACCACCCCATTACAAGGTTGGCGGGATGGTAATTCCCCATTTCCTCCATGGCCCTTCCCCATTCCCATTTTTGCCCCATAGGGCTCAATGGGAATGGGGAAGGCGCTAAGTACGGTACCGCAAATTGCGGTACCGTTCTTAGCACCAAGGTCCCTTTGCGGGTCCCTACTTTAACGGCTGGTATAGACCAGCCGTTAAGGTCGGGTCCCGCAAAGGGACCTCATAATAAGGTGCTAATGGATTAACGGCAGCGCAGACTTTTATGGCGCCGTTAACCCATTAGCGCCAGGGTCGTAATGAGGCCCATTCTCTTGGGTGGTTGCAGGTAATCGTTGTGTACTCTCAGTGCTGCTACTAGCCTTATAATGTAGCATTCAAAAGAGTCTGCAGACTTTACTAGTTCGTATAGCCTTCAGATGGTTCGGGGAGAATGCCCTGTCGGCATTGCACGGGTTATAAAGTGTTCTCTATTACAAGTTTTGTGTCATAGAAGTATCGCCAAAGCGGCATGTCTTAGCCAAGGCTAATGAGGTGGAAGAGGAGAGAGAGGAGGGTGCACTGGATCACCCCCTGAAACAGATGGCACGGAGGGCATTACTGCTCGTTTATAATGAAAACTGCAATGTCAACTGTGGAAAAGCTAGCCTTCGGATTAACCTTTTATTTCGAGAGAAAGGGACGTTGTGCTTTAATTTGGAGATTATTGGAATAACGCACTTTCGGAACAAATTGGGCCTCATAACGAGTTTGGAGGTAGCCATGCCGTTCTTAGGGGCATGGCTGCCTCCAAACTCGTATCCGGGTCTGGGTCCTGAAAAAAGGGAATTACCAGGCCATTCCGACTATTGCGAGCCTGGTAGTTCCCTTTTTACGGGACCCAGACGCGGTACATCCCCATTCGAGCCCTCATAGGGCTCAATGGGAAAGGGGAGGATGCTATCAATTTACCCGTTAATGACGGGTCCGTTGTTAGCATCCTGGTCTGCTCGTGGGTGGCGGTATGCACATCTGGTCTGGCCCAGACATGCATACCACCACCCGCGAGCAAACTCATAATGTGGTGCCCGGAATGAACGGTACCGTTACATTACCAGCACTGTTCATTTCGCGGCCGCCAGCCTCGTAATGAGGCCCAAAGTTTTGCAAACCAAAGAAATTCCTACTATTCACATAGATTCCTGGGAAGAGCTTACAAAAAATGGTCATTCTGTGTAATGCCTTTTCTTACATAATTGTAATCTATTCATTCTTGATATACACTAGCTTCCAAGTGACTAGCTTTGCCAAATTGGCAATATTGTTCCCATTCATACCCCTCGAAAAGCAATGTGGACTATAAGAAGGCAGCAACCTGGCTAGGAAAGCAGAACACGCGCTGGTGCTGCGAGAAACAATGATCCATCCACCGCGTGATTGGTCTATCCAAGGCCGCACCACGCGGTTCCCCCCTCACCTAGGATGAAAGCGCATAGTGTCCTTGTGAAGATCGATTGAAATACCATTCAGGCTTGTAATGCTGAATGCTGAGCATTCAATGTGACTTTGAAATCCACAACAAGGGGCATTACGTTAATGTTAATGGGACCACACTGTTGCCACTTGCGTGGTCTCTTAACGCCCTGACAGTTCTGCAAAGGAAGGATGATTGTGAGGTTTGTTACTGGGCTTGAGAGGGAGAAGAGCAAGAGAGCTTTTATGGGCCGTTAGCAGCTTCAGGAAACCGGTCACTGAGCATTGATGTGGTTTTGGTCGGTAGCCGTCATCTGGTGTTGCAGTGTGAATTTGTGTGGTTTTTTTTTCCATGTTGGGTGTTATGAAGTGCGTGTGATTTGTGGCAGAGGATTGGTTGTGTTTAGTTCAGAGTTTGATGGCGCATATGCAGAAAGGGGAATTTTTAGTATGGTGGTTTGTGGCAATACATTTCGTTCACCCAGCAATCCTGCCAAATGCGATACATTTCCCACCCCCAACAATTCATACAAGTGCGATGCCTTTCCCATTCCTAGCACTCCATCCAAGTGAAACACATTCCCTGTTTCATCATTCCATCCAAGTGCGGCACAGTTTCTGCCCCCAAACAATCCAAGTGCAATGCATTTCTCACCCCTTGCAGTCCATCTAAGTGCGATACATTTCCTGCTCCTAACCGTCTATCCAAGTTTGACATGCTTCCCTCCTCCAACACTCTGTCCAAATGTGGTGGACTTCCCATCCCCAACTGCCCATCCAGGTGTGATGCATCCACCCCCCGCAATCCATCCCAGTGCGACACACTTCCCATCTCTAAACAATCCATCTATGTGTGATCGCTTTCGTGCCCCCAACAGTTTATCGAAGTGCGATACATTTCCAACCCCAACAATTCATTTTTATTTATTTGTAAAGCGCCTAAGCCCAAAGGCACAAAGGCATCGAGGCGCTGTTGGGAGCAAGTTAAACAGTACATATACTTGGGGCAAATACCAAACAATGATCAAAAAGCAGGTAGTTGTGGAGCTAGTATGAGTCTCTTCACTTCCAATGTCTGAGGTCATCCAAGGCAAGGATTAGGCGAAATGGCAAGTTTTAAGGGCTTTCCTGAATGCCCAGTGAGCGTTTTCTGCTATTAGCATGGGTGTGAGGGAGTTTCAGTGATGGTGTTGCTACTGGGAAACTGACACCTCCTCCTCTGAAACGTTTGAACTTCGGTGGTGCGATAGGGTGAATATGGGCAGACCTTACCGGCCTAGTAGTGTTGGTTCTGACGGTTTTCTGAGCCAGATACTCGGGTGCAGTGCTCAGGAGGCATTTTTGGGTGATGCTAAGGATTTTTAAGTTAATCCTTTCCTGGATTGGCAGCCAGTGTGCCTCCTTTCTTGCTGTGGAAATATGATCTCTTTTGAAGTTGTTGAGTGCCGACCGAAGCTCATTGCTTTGGATTACTTGCATTTTACAGATATTTTTCTTAGATGTGCCTGCAAAGAGGGCATTGCAATAGTCAAGTCTTGCTCCAGTTATTGATGTGATGGTGAGGCAACTAGTCGGTGTAAGGAATTGTCTGGCTGCGTTAAGTAGTTTGGCCGTGTATGCTGCTGAGGAAGAGATTGCATTGATTTGTTATGTGATGGAGAGGGTGGCATCTAAGTGGACTCCCAGGGTTTTCACGTATGATGAGACTGGGATTTTAATGCCATTGATCATGAACGGAGAGTATTGGGCGGGAGTTTCTTTAGCATAGCTGGTGACCCCACCACTAGGATCTCAGTCTTATCATTGTTTATACAAAGATGGTTCTCAGCCATCCAGGTTTGTATGGTTTGTTAATGGTCATAGTGTCATCTTCATAGGATCCTGACATGGGGAGGAGGATTTGGGTGTCATCGGCATAGTTAGTACAATTCATCTTGGGGAGTCGAACCCTGCATTCTACAGATGTCACGTAGATCCAGGGTCAGGGCGCAGCAGGGAGTATAAGGCTTAGCTATATTATTATACCAATGTGCAGGCTGAGTGTAGAATGTGGCTAGTTTACACAGTCAGGCAACATGCCGGATAAGGATAACCTATGCTAGTAGGCTAAATGCTGGTAAGTGTATGATATCAGGTAATTAGAGAGGTGGGCTTTTCTGGAGTACATTAATGACTGTACTCCCATTTTTCTGGTGGGGTTCTCTTGCTGGATTTTGCATAGTTGTGCGTTCATTTTGTTGATGGGTGTAGGTCCCTTGGGTTGGTCTCAGTTCATGTTGGAGGTGTTTGGTTAGTCACTTGTTTCATGGGGTTTCTTCCCATGTGTTTTCTCATTTCGTGGTGCATAGATATTAATCAGGTGTTTCCCCCCCTTCATCCTGAAGAGCCAGGTTTTCAAACATCTTCTCAATTTTAGATGGTCCTCTGTATTTCTTTCAGGAGGGAGCCCCAGAGTTTAGCAGCTATGCAAGAGAAGGCTGATCCTCTGCATTTCTTTTCCTTGTGTAGTGTTTAGGTTCTAGGCGGATGTCGTTGCTGGATCTAAGCGTTCTTGCTGGTTTGTAGATGTGGATTTTCTTTGGTATGAATTCCACTCCCTGGCAGTGGATTGCTCTGTGTGTTATGAACATTATTTTGAAGGTGATTCGTTTTTTGACTCAGAGCCAATGCAGCATCCTTAGCGTTGGTGGGATGTGGTCTCTTCGGGAGAGTTTGAGGAGAAGTCTAGCAGCTGCATTCTGTATTCGTTGTAGTTTCCTCAGCAGGTATTTCAGCATTCCAAGGCATATGCTGTTGGCATAGTATATTCTGGACATGATGAGGGAGATGATGGCAAGTGTTCTGTGCAAAGAACAATAGTATCTTTTTGATAGAACACGTTTTCCGATGTATCCCGCATGCTGATCGACTGTTCTGCGGTTGAATAATTTGTGTTGTTGTGGGAAAGGGAAAAAATATGTGTCTCTGGAGGAGCTAGGGCGGAAATAAGTGGAATACTGTGATGTGGGTGTGGATGGACCCCAATTGTCTGTCATTCTGGGACCAGAGAATATTCTGCAGAATTGCCCACTGACACAGAACTTGACATTTTCAATGTAGTTCCTGTTAGTTGAACACAGACAAATTGCCTGTTTTACATTTTTATAGCTACCTTTTTTTTTTTTGAGCTTGGCGGACAAAAAAGCTGTCTACAATTGTTTTTTTTCTTCTGCTGTTTAGAAACAAGAGCGGAATGAATTCTATAGGGGAGACTGTGGGTGCCTCCATTGTTCTGTGTTGGCGTTAATATTATCAGTGCAAGGATCTGGTTTGGCGAATGAATAAACCCTTTCAGTGCTCAGTCAGTTATCAAAATGTTCCCCAGAGTTTGCTGGCCGCTGGGAGCAGCCAACTCTCAGGTATGCCCCCTCCCTCCATTGAGGATGTATACAATGCATACCTTTGTCTGAGGGCACTTAAGTCAATTGGAATTCAAGCATAATTTGCCTACCCTGTCCTGCACAACAGACTCAAATAGTCTTGAGGGGCATAACTATGGGTTTTCTTTGCAGCACATCTCTGGGTGCATTGCTGATTTACTTCGGAGGCATTGAGACACCCAAGCCCAATCTCTTTGGCTTCATCTACATGTAGTCTGACCATATGCAATGGACTTGCAGTGCCATATATAGAATGGGCATGTCCATGCGGGTGATAATACTGCTAATGTTGGCAGGCCCAACTCTTCAAGCCTGTTCCTACAACCTACACCACATAGCTAATTGCCCAATACATATATTTGTAAGTGTGGAGTGAATACTGAACAGTTATATATGGGGATGACCGGGCTGTGCGGCACCTGTGCTTACGGTCCGGCTCGCACAAAGCAGGCCAGTCCCCTTTCAGTACCTGATTGTTCCTTCATCCATTTGCGGAAAGTAACATCCAGATGGGCCAAAAGTTGAATTGGCAGCATCAAGTTAATGAACACATTTTCACTGAAAGAATTAGGAAGTTCTAAATAAGAGGTTCTACACATTGATGGTTCATTCATTATTTTTGCATTGAATAAGTAGTTTTTGTCTTCTACCAATACACCTAGATAATTGATGACAATTCTGTAATTGCTGATTACAATTATGTTCATGCATGTGCTGTGTGGTGCAAACATGTCACTGAATACACAGCAATACAAAGACATTATAGTGCCGAAACTAGCAGGCAAAGTTTCAGAAAAGGGCTCTCTTCCAGGTGTACATCCAAGCTCTTAAGTGCCTTGAACGTAGTCTCTCCCACCTCATCCTCACACTATAATTGTTCACACTACATTATGCCAGCCCTGAAGATGTTCAATTATCTACCAATCAATTTGAAGATAACCTTTAAAACAGGATCCTATGCCTGCAAAGCCCTACAATGATGGCACCTGCTCATCTGCAAAACCTGCTTGTGTAATACCAGCCCACCCAAGCCTTCTACCTGCTCATACTCCAGGATTTATCCCCCGGGAGCCCAATTCCCCATTACCGTTCCTTTTCTTAAGTTCTGTAAATGTTTGGAAACCTTCCTTTTCCATCAAGCATTTACTACTTGCAGTGATTCCACCCCCACTGCCACCCCCCCCCCCCGCACACCTCTCTGCTTTCAGTCCAGCTGCTCCAATGCAGTTGGGTGACAGTATTTCCAAGTACAAAAGCAATACAATAAAATAAATAGGACCAAATACATGTACCGTACTTGAACTGTCGAGACTAAGCATGGGGAATGTGTGTTCCAGAGACATAAAGCCGGCAACATTCTGCACTTGCCTCCGGGCCCTGCTCTACTACAGCACTTTTGCACTCCTGGACTTTCGGTTATGGCCCACTGTGGGTCTACCACCCAGCACTTAACCCATGTTCTGGTGCACTGGGAGCTCTTGTTACCATTACCCTCCCCCATGCACTTCCTTTTAGACTACACAGCCTGAATATACCACGCCTAGTAAGCTCGTTGTCTTGTTCTCCCTTGCCTTCCCCTCCCTTGCATGGTTGCGCTTTGAAACACTTGCCGTTTAAGCGCATAATAAATAAATAAAAAATAAATCAATCATTCAACCATTCCTGCAGACCGTTGAAGGGTAAGGAGGGGGAGATGAGGATTGTCTCCCGTGAATGAAACATGTGAGAGAGACCGGGGTGAGGGTGCCAGTCAACCCAGGTGCTCTGAGGCCAAGATCCAGCAAGCGGTAAAGTGAATAGTGAAACGTCCTTTCAATCCTGCACGTTGGGGAGATCTCTGAACAGTTCCCTTGGCACCCGTAATATCATCTTTTTATGTAGCTAGATTGTCCCTGGTTTACTCACCTTGCACTCCGAATAATCCCTTTAGCAAAAGTTACAATTATCCAATTCGCAGCCTACCACGGCTAACACTAGTGAGATGGCCTGCAGGGGACCTGTGAGATTTCTTCGTAGGATGCAATGCATCAGAGTCCGTAGATCGTCAAAGGAACTTAAATATAGATGTGAAGCAGTAATATGCATTTTGACTCCATCATCACGTAAGTGTGCAAATGTCATAGCAGAATCAAAGCAAATTCTCCAGATTTCAAGTAACTTCCACTGGTGCATCTTCTGTCCGCAGACGGGATCACTTTGATATATCATGTCAGGCTTTTCCCTGATCTTGCAGTGATTAGTCTTGATCTGGGCCTGAGAGCTAGACAAGCAGTGTTAAAGGTGTAATTAATCCCAAGACTCACCCTCTGTATCCCCAAAGTTCCCATGTACGGGTAGCTCTACCAGACAAATAAAGTGAGTGGGTATAGCTAATTGACAGGGTAGGGTGTTGAGATCAGGGAGCCCAAAGGGATTTTCATTGCCCTCCATTTGAATGTACTTGGTACAGTCAGAAAGTAAAACTTGGACCAAGGGAATGGTCGTGCAGTCTAGACATGTCGAATACCCAAAACAGACATCACAGCCACAAGGACTGGGGGTTGTGGGTCAAGTTATGTAGCTAGTTGTATACACATAGTGAGGCTAGCCCCCTCTAACACCCTTTGTATAGTGTACATTAAATAACATACACACAATTATTAAAGAGTCAACTGACGGGCCATCGCCGAAATGCACCAACCCCTAGTGAACCAATCCCTATTATCATTATTATTATTATTATTATTACGGTATTTTTTGAGCGTGGCCCTAGCCTTGGGTAGCAACTGAATGCTTTACATTCATAGGGAGAAGAACACAGTGAGGGAAGCAGAGAAGATATGAGCATGGAGCTAACAGGGGAGGACGAGTGTGGGAAATTGGCAGCAATGGATTTACAAGCATCCAGGGAGGGGGGCAGTGGGGAGTAGATCAGAGTCTCAGGTATAGTCATTAGTGCAGGGTGTGTAAACCTAGGGAGGTTAGCTCAGGGGCAACGTGCGTGCCTTGGAAGTAAGACGACAGGAAGCAACACAGGTTTGATCCCCGGGTCGCGCTTAGAAACCTCTGGGTGTTTAAGCGCATTATAAATACGCAACTAAACAATTACGCAACTAAATAAACAAAACAATTCCTGTAGCAGCGCCTCAATGCCCGTGGGCTGTGTGAGCGCTTTAAAAATGTAAAATAAATAAAATAAATAGGTGTTAACGAGGAGCCATTCCTTGAAGAGGAAGGACTTGAGCTCTTTCTTGAACTGTAGAAGTGATGGGGCAAGTCTGATGTTGATGGGGAGGAGGTTCGAGTCTTGGAGCGTAGACAGAGAAGTGCTGCCTTCTGGCTCTTTCCTTCCTGCACCGTCGTAAGCACAACTCTACGCATAATCCCTAGGTGGCCTTCTGCCATTTCCAGGCTTTCCAATGGTGAACCCATCACTTCAGTTTTACATTTCTTCCGGGTGAACTACGTCACTTTCGGTTAAGTCCTTCTAGGTTAAAACCCACCTCTGGTAGCCTTTCCCACCAGGAAAAGTCTGCTATCTTCCATACCACTGCATTGATCGAAGCCCATGCCACTCTGCAGTTCTTGATTAGTCCAACTGTCCTTAAAGGTGAAAGTGCCTGTCACACCCATCTTGGCTTCTGCAACCAACGGGTTATGCTAACATCTACCATGCACAGCATGATTCCGCCTCAACTAGTTATGCCCAGGAACTACGCCATGTTTTGGGGATGGCCCCGGCAAACCTCGATTGCCCCACACCTTAGCCTTGCCAATACTCACCAATCTATTGCTAATGCACATCCTGCTCTCACGAGTGCGGACAAAACATTTAACAGAAATATGTCATGTCCTTCATCCAATAGTTGCACCCCAACTGATGAGAAACTGGTCAGGTCCTTTCCTCAAAACATTCTATGTCTGACGATACCCCTTCCTTCTGCATAAACTTCTCTATTGTCCTATCTATCCTTTGTCTTGCTCTTTCCCCAGCTTTGCCTGACCTGATAGTGTGCCATTCCCCCCTGGGGATTATGTCAGACCATATTATTTCATTCCCTACCAATAACTGTGGCAAGGTCTTTATGGTCTCCTGCATGTGATGCAGAAGTAAACGGATTTCCAGCAATGTTATATCATTATCCCCCAGGTGGATCACTAGAACAACTGGGGCAGTGCCCATTCTCAGATGTCTTTTAACTGTGGGCAGCCGGGCGTGCCATTGCATCCCTGAGACACTCAGGCAAACTATTTTGGTTCTCTTTAACCAACATTGCCATCTGATTGATGCACCTGACGGTCCTTCCTCCATGCACGTGCCACTAACGAATGCCGATGTCCCATATCTTTGCATCTGCTGGAGGTAATCACAGAAGAATTAAAATCCACATCCATCAATACTGCAAACTTGTCATACTTTATTTACAATTTTACCAAAAGAAGCAGCATCATAATAACACTTTCAAGAAAAGAGACATCATAATTACATAATTACCCTGGCTGTGGGAGCATCCTGTTGGCAAGCATTTCACCTCCTGTGAGATTACTTACATTTACATAAAAAGAAACATTGCAATGTGGCGATATGCCCATCGATGGCGGGCTGACCCTTTCGCTAAGGACCTGCTACCCACGTTAAGAGCCAGAGTGAAGCTAGGGTCCCTGAACGAGGGAAGCGGTGCCTTTACCAAAAGGGCCAGCCCGCCATTGATGGGCATATCGCCTCATTACAATGTTTCTTTTTAAGTAAATGTAAATAAAGTATCTCACAGGAGGTGAAATGGGTAGGCTTGCCAACAGGATGCACCCAGGCTGCACTGAACGAAGGCATGTATCATACAATACAGCCAGTGTTCCGAGCATCCTGATTGGCCAACACCCCCTTCCAGGGTGCTAATTACCCTTAAATTGCTTTATTGATTATTCTCCTCAGGCACCTGCTCAACATTCCCCTTTTACCTTGTGCCACCCTGGCCCTCGTGTTCCTTGACCTCTGGGCGGATGTAAAGCCTATAATTGTTGGACACCTATCTACTTATCCTCTGTATTTCCTGCCCAGACATCCCCCCTTAGAGACAGGTGTAGCTGCACCATTTCTAAAGGAATGCGTCAACCATCCTATCCTTTGCAAACCACTTTTCAGTGTGATGTCCCTACATCTCCCTTTTTGATCTGTTTTGAAAATCTAAGCCGTGATCACTAACCCTCCACGGTCAAAGGAGATGTCACCCAATGTACATGCCCTCCCCGTTGTGTCCTGTTTACATTTTGCTACATACTCACTGATGCACATTCTCCAGAAGAAGGCGATGGGAAATGCTGCCTGACACAATGCCACCACAACGCTATTGGAGCACACTTCCACCAGTAATTCTAGGAGTTTGCTCAGTCTTTCAATATCCTTTGGGCGGCTACCATCCTTCTCCGGCCCTTCCATTCTCCCCAACCCTTAAATGCCGCTCGCACTTGAGCGCTTCTGGTAGGGTCGTGCACCCTGCTCAGCTTGGTATACAATGATAGTGCTGCTGTGTGACCTGATGTCCAACTTTTTGATTCCCCTGTGTTCCTTGCCCAAGACACAAACTCCTTAACCTGTCCTGCCAATGTGTTGCTATCCCAGCCCCTTTATGGTACCACCCTCATGAATGCACTATAGTTCTGCTGGTACGATATGATATGATATGATATGGCATTTGTAACGCGCCTATACACAAGTGTTTCAAGGCGCGACGAGGCAGGGAGGGGGGAAACAAGGGGAGGACAGACAACGATCCTACTAGGCCAGGTGTCATTCAGATCGCGCAAGTGCAGGGGTAGGGGGAAGGGAGAAGTGCAAGGGGAGGGGGGAAGTGCAGTACAAAAAAAGGGCCAGCTGGTGGCAAGTGCAGGGTAAGTGTAGACAAGTGCTGGGAAGGGGGGGCTGTAGGGATACAGAGACAGTCCCGCAGTGCAGGGGTTGCCAGGGAGGCAGTGCAAGTGGAGAGTGGCTGGGCCCAGGACCGCGATCGGTGAGAGTGGCCCAGTTGCAGATTCAGTGCAGTTTCAGTGAAGAATTAGCAGGGGAGAGGGAGAGAGAAAGCAGAAGCAAAGAGGAAGGTTTTGAGGTGCTTCCGGAACCGGAGATGGTTCTCCTCAAATTTCAGGGAGGCAGGAAGGCTGTTCCAGAGAGAGGCCCCTGCCGCGGAGGGAGATCTACCACCAGCTCGTTGCTTCGAGAAGCGGCTGACCCTGAGGGAGTTGGAGACGGATGAGCGAAGGACTCGGAAGGAAGATATTTAGGAAGAGAGAGTTGAAGGTATTTAGGCCCCAGGCCCCAGAAGGCCTTGTGGACAATGCAGAGGGTTTTGAACTATATCCTCGCAGTCACTGGGAGCCAGTGTAGAGATTTCAGTCCTGGAGAGATACGGTCCCTGGGCTTGAGGCCAGGCACAAGTCTCGCAGTTCTGTTCTGGATGAGTTGCAGAGGGCGGAGAGTGGAGGCAGGCAGATTAAGATAGAGACTGTTACAGTAGTCCAGCTTTGAGAGAACCAGGGCTCGGGAGACAGTGAGCTTCTGGGGGAAGGAGAGGAAGGGAAGAATACCTCTGAGGAGGTGCAGCTGGTAGTGTGACTTCTTAGAGACGTCAGATATATGAGGAGAGAAGGAGAGTGTGGAGTCGAAGATGACCCTGAGGTTTTTTGTCTTGCAGGTAGGAGCAGGAAGAGGGCCAAGAGAGGCCGGCCAGAGAGCTGCAGGGAAGGAGGGAGTGGGTGTGCCGATGAGTAGAATCTCAGTCTTACTGGCATTAAGGCAGAGGTCATTGGCGGCACACCATTCCTGGATAGCAGACAGACAGTCAGAGATGAGGGAAGGAGAGGAGGAGGCCGAGGGCAGCCTGAAAATGAGCTGGGTATCGTCCGCACAGCACTGAAAGTTGGGGCAGAGAGCGGCGATGCGGTGGGCAAGGAGTGCCAGATACTGGTTGAACAGCCAGGGAGAGAGATTGGATCCCTGGGGGACACCACAGGTGGAGAAAAAGATGTCAGAGGGGAAGGACCCCAGTTGGACCTGGGAGGGACGATTGGAGAGGAAAGATGTCAGCCACGCCAGAGCCTGACCAGTGATACCCAGGTTATCACGGAGACGGTTGAGCAGGATGGCATGGTTGACAGTGTCAAAGGCAGAAGAGAGATCGAGCAGAATGAGAACACACGGATTGTTGGAGTCGAGGTTCAAGAGCAAGTCCTCACGGATGTTCAGGAGAGCAGTTTCTGTGCTACTGGCAGCTCTGAAGCCAGATTGATGGTCATGAAGACTACCAACAGATTCAGCATGGAGGTTAAGCTGGGAGATGGCCAGTTTCTCCAGGAGCTTGCCCAGGAAGGGAGTGATGGAGATTGGGCGATAGTTAGCTGGGCAGGAGGGGTCAGAAGAGGGTTTCTTAAGAAGAGGGTGCACAAGGGAGTGCTTAAGGGGGGATGGGAAGACTCCAGAGGCGAAGGTGTGGTTGCAAAAGTCAGCCAAGGCAGGAGCCAGGGTGTCGATGTGGTCGTTGATAGTTTTGGAAGAACAGGGGTGAACCTGTTTAGACGAGACTTTCATAGATCGGACTTGTCTGGAAACCTCATCAGCAGAAAAAAGGGGAAAGGCAGAGAAGGAGGGAGGAGGGGTGGCTGCAGAAGGGCAAGAGGAAGAGCCGGGAAGAGAGGGAGGGAGGTGATAGGAGGA
This sequence comes from Ambystoma mexicanum, assembly GCF_040938575.1. NCBI lineage: Eukaryota > Metazoa > Chordata > Amphibia > Caudata > Ambystomatidae > Ambystoma > Ambystoma mexicanum. Next base: position 514,961,314 of record NC_090921.1, on the reverse strand, counting down.
GAGTGAGGACAGGATGTCCTGAGTTTTAGAGATGAAGTGAGAGGCCAGTGTAGTGCAGAGGGCCTGGGAGGGGACAGGAGAGGTAGAGACTGCAGCAGGGTTGGCAAGCTCCTTGCAGATTTTAAAGAGTTCGGACGAGTTGCCAGATGTTGCAGAGATGCAGGCTTGGATAAGGGCTCTCTTCTTGGTGAGAACGGAGAGACGGTATTGCCTTTCTAGCAGGCAGAAGTCCAGTTTGTCAGAGGAAGAACATGAAGCACGCCATTTCCTCTCTGCCACCCTGCACTTGCGTTTTAGGATGACGAGATCCGAGTCATACCAGGAGTTACATTTGGCTTTGGGCTTCAGGCGGATTCTCATGACGGGGGCAAGGATATCAAGAGTATCAGATATAGCAGAGTGGAGCATGGAGAGGGCTGTGTCAGGGTGGGAGTCAGCCGAAGGGGGATGGGGGGGCGAGAAGGTGTCAGCGAAAGCCTCAACTGACACGCGCTTCATGGGTCGGATGACCGAGAAGGTGGGTGGCAGTGATGAGGGTGGCTTTGCCTGTGGGGTAGGGAGGGTGAGGTGGGAGGATAGGAGAAAGTGATCACTCCAGGAGAGAGGAGTGGAGAGAGGGACGGAGAGGGGAAGGTCAGAAGAGATCAGAGCATGAAGAGTGTGCCCTGCAGAATAGGTAGGCCCAGACGGGAGAATAGAGAGTGAGAGAGAGTCGCAGAGGTCACGAAAGAGTCCCGTGGGGGGACAGGAGGCATCCAAGTGGATGTTGAAGTCACCAAGAATGAGGAGTTGAGTGGTTGAGGACAGGAGTGAGGAGGAGAGGTCAGCCCACTCAGAGAGGAAGGAGGAGATTTGACCAGGTGGCCGATAGATAGTAGCCACGGTAAGGGAATGGCTAGGAGAGAGAGAGAGTCGGCAGACAAGACACTCAAAAGAGGAGTAGGTCTGCGTAGGAGTGACAGTGGCAGGAATCCACTCAGGGAAGATAAGGGCCACAACCCCCCTGCACGGTTGGGCCTGGGCACGGAGAGGATCTTGTAACCGTCAGGTAGGAGTGTGTCAAAGCTGATGACAGAGCTGGCCGTGAACCATGTCTCAGTGAGACCGAGGACGTCAAGGTCCAGTTCCTCAAGAAGGTGACAGATACCAGAGGAATGCTTGATTGCAGAGCGAGAGTTAAGAGTGGCAATGTGGAGAAGTTTGCCATCCTTGAAGGACTTCCGGGGAGGGGTACAGATCAGAGGTACGCCCTGCGGAGGTGTAGAAGCAGGAGGTGAAGAAGGAGCACGAGAGGGGGCAGGGAGGGAAGGTAGAGGCAAGGTAGCCGAGGACAGAGGAGGAGGGACAGCAGGAGAGGAAAGGAAGTTGATGAGGCGCGGGAAGCGTCTATCAAAGAGGTGAAGGTTGGCCTGAGGGCCTTGGACCAGGACGGTCCCATTAGCGTAGACATCAATGATGGCCTTAGAGGAGTGGAAGGAGGCCAAGAGGACATCCCAACGGGTGCCGCCATTAATGGGAGAAGAGGAGAAAGGAGAGAGCACAGAGACCATATGAAGGGTCCATAGGTCAGGCGAAGGCACGAAAAAGAGGATGCCAGTCAGAGTTTCCTTGGAGCAGGCACTAGTGTAGGTGTCAGCGATAAGGAGGCCTGGGTTGGAGACCAGGATGTCCTTTTTAAACTTTTTCCTACCAGATTTAGTGAGGAGAGCAGGATAGTCAATAGAGAAGCAGTTAGAGAAGATAGGCGAGATAGAGAGCACCATGGAGTAGGAGGGAGTGGGGGGGGAAGACAGACGATACGAGAGCACGCAGGCAGGAAGTGAGCGGCAAGCCCAAGTTTACCACATTTCAGAACAGTAAAAAGCGTGTTAGGTACAGAGGCCACCTAAGTTTGAGAATCCTGCGAGGGGTGAAAAACCCTATTTTACCACATTTCAGAACAGTAAAAAGCGTGTTAGGTACAGAGGCCACCTAAGTTTGAGAATCCTGCGAGGGGAGAAAAACCCAATTTTACCACAACTGTGGAACACAGTGGGGTGAAGACACCAAGCGAATGAAGTGACCAGGTGTAGCTGGGGTGGGCCGGGAGAGGTGGAGAAGCCAAGTACTGGCGCCTCGCGTCCCCTGCGGACACCTGCACACACAAGGGAGCCGCAGCAGTAGGAGCTGCCCTTTGCCTGAGGGGCCCTTAGCCATGGGGGCTGCCGGGCAGTGGGGCTGCCAAGGAGCGTCAGTAGAAAATGGGGGGTGGGCGGGCAGGGAGGCGGGCTGGAGGAGGGAAGCAGGAAGAGGCTGCAAGGGGAGGGGGAGGGAGAAAAACACACACACTACGCGCTCGGAGAGCGAAACAGTCAGAACAATGAAAAAAAAAGGAAAAAACCCACTACTGTCCCAGATGGACCGGCAGGATTACTATCCTGAAACTGGGCTGCCCGGCGAGCTGCTCTCACACCTGCAACTGCACAAAGAGGTGAGCGGGGGAGAGCAGCCGTCGGGTAGTCCAGAGGGAGGAGGCCAATCAGAGGGGGGGGCGTTCAGGGAGGCAGGCTGGAGGAGGGAAGCAGGAAGAGGCTGCAAGGGGAGGGGGGAGGGGGGAGGGAGAAAAACACACACACTACACGCTCGGAAAGCGAAACAGTCAGAACAATGGAAAAAAAAAGGAAAAAATTCACTACTGTCCCAGATGGACCGGCAGGATTACTATCCTGAAACTGGGCTGCCCGGCGAGCTGCTCTCCCACCTGCAACTGCACCTGGACCTTACTTCTTTTGTGAGTGAATTCTCCCCGAGTTCCCATAGCATAGGGTCCTCAACACCAGCCTCCACCCACCACTCCTTCCTGAAGGGTCTCCCTGTCATCTGCGCTTGGGGGCAAGCTTTCCAGAATCTGTTCCACTAAAAATGAGGAAGTCCATCTTCTGCAATATTAGCAATTTCTTGCACATGTCATGCTCAAAACTCAATGTTCTGGTAGAGGCATATCTCAACCACTTTCCTCAGCAGACTCAAAACCACTGGACAAGAAGCAGACCTCATGGTTATCCAAACAGAAACACACCCTCCTGTTGAACAACTTCCTAGGCCAGATCATGAGTGCTATCACAATGGGGGAAGTTCCAACGCCATTTTTCCCCGTTTTCCTGTGACATGGTCTGGGCCAGCATTGGGCACATTACACATCCCCAAAATGTCTCCAAAACCTTTCAGACCCGATGCATATGAGTAGAAATGTAGCTCAGCGCTGGTGGCCCATGAGGTCCTCCATACCCCAACCCCATTCCATTTTTGCAAGAAAGATCTCCACATGCCCAGATCTTCCATGAGAGCAGCGATGAGTATAATGCAATGATATTTCTTGGTGACCCCGGCCATTGCAGTAGCCAACCTCCTTGCAAAGACCATGCTTGAGGAGATGACTTCAGAGGCAAAGTTCAACTTTCCCAACAGGTGTTGGACCTTTTCCATGGTAGTTTTCTGTTTTTGACAGGTGGAACTCAATGTCTGCTAGCAGTCCCTCTACATAGTCATTTGGAAATCTGCAGCAGCCTCTGAGGATAACCATCTCAATGGCCAGAAATGTCAACATCTGGCCCCTGGGTTTTCTCTGGTGCCAAAGGTACTTTCAGCTGATCCACAGCACAGTCTTGGGAGCCCTTTTTGCCCAAAAAGAGGAATTTGGCCAGGTAATGCACCAATCCCCCTCTCTGCTCCCTTTCACATGCGGCCCATTTTAAAAATTAACTAAAGGATTCAAACAGGTCACAGGATACCACACAACCCATTGGCATACAGTGGTCAAAATATTGCTATCACCCCCACTGGAAACCCAGCAAGTGAAAGCAATTCAGATGGACCAGTAGGAGGCTGAAAACCAAGGCTGACTCTATATTTACCTTTGCGAACAGTGCCCTCTTGCACATTCCGGAAACCAAGTCCACAGCCTGGTCAAATGTTGCACATGAAACCGAGCAGTGCTCATGATCGAGCCAATCATCGACTGAGTCGCTGCAGGGGTATGATAGCTGGTGAATCAAAAAAATCATTTACCTTGCTCTTTCTTAGGCACCACACTCAGTGGGAAAATATATGAAGTCCTCCAATGGGGGTGTAGCGAAGGGGCCCGCTATCCTGCCCATTTCTTTGTCTTTCAAAATGTTTTCAGTAAGTACCCAGTAGCTTGTTTGCAGAGGGTAGGTCTTTGGGCATTCTGGTAGTCAGAGGTCCTCCATAAGGGAACCTAAATCCAACTCTGATCCAACAATGAGTCCCTCTCACAATCTCAGCAGTAGCCTGTCAATAATGTATTAAGCCAATGCCTGCCAATAGGCAATTGTCCTTTTGCCCACCATTCATTTCCTTATCCTTCCTAAGTAACCTTTACCACGTAGCTGTCCATGCACCCTGTGGCACAGAGTTGCCGGGTGGTGTATTCCACACTTTGCACACTCTGGGCAAAATGTACACCTTTCACCCAAGTGGCATGACCCACTGTTGAACAAGCGGCATAAATTGTCCCCTTGGTTGATACTGCCTGGCGGATCCCTGTCTTTATTGTGAAAGACACCCCTGCCATGGTTGCGAAACCATCCTTTACCTTTCCCCATGGCTGGCGCTGGTGAAAGTGTCGGTCTAGAAAAATTGACACCTCTCACGATTGACAGCAAACGTATTTTGGTGGCCGAAGACCAACCATCTCATGTACATAACGATAGAAATACAGATTTCCGAGTTTGACCAATAAGCGGCCATTTTGATGTAACAAGGATCGCCATTTTGTTCTCTAACGATTGCTCATTGCTTTCTGTTCAAACTGCTTTGCAGCACATTTTTTGCTTACTCTGCTCGACTGTTAACATTGTTGTCTGAACGTGAAAGGACAAGGCCGCGAGGCCGCAAGGCTAATAAGGAGTTTGTTGAAACACAACGTAGGCAGCTCCGGAGAGGAATGCCCAGCTTCCTCCCGAATATAGCCTTGAAGGAGAGCCGCAGGGCATTTAATCATTTCACAGCTGCCAGCCAGTCTCGTTATATGGTAGAAAATGTTAGACTAAAGCAGCTAAAGGCTTGAATTATGTTCTTCTTATGGCCCGCCCTTTCCCGAGCCCTGTAGAGCGTGTCGGCTCCCAGGACACGAATAGCTCCTCAAAGATAGCAAGGTCTGGAATGTGACTCTTCCCCCGTATGTAGCTCGCTTACAAGAACAGAAGCACTGTGTTCTGTTCAACAAAGAAAAGATGTCTCTACACTTGCAAGGTTGCATATTATTGCTAGAATAGATATTTGAAGGTGTCATATTCGTCGAAATTGTCCATCATCAAACCGAGTTCAAAGAAACCCAATAAAGGGCGGTGTTAAACATGTCACAGATGATTGTATGATACGCATTTTGTATATATGTAACTGATGTACGTAATCCGCTCTCTTGCGTCCCTCGAGGTCTAGAGATACACGTCACAGGGCGTGAGACCAAGTTGGCCAACTGAGACTATTTGCTTTTCAATAAACCCTAGCTTTGGGAATACAACCTCGTGCCTGGCGTATCTATCGTGTGTGGTGATTTGCCTTGTTTCCATAATGCGAGAGACCCCTAGGGGCCCCTTTCAAAAGGGCTGAAACCCTTCTTTCTTCACAAACTGACTATTGGACCAGGCGGGCCTCTGTACTTTAGCTTTGTCACTCCAGTCCTTGCTAGTCCTATTCTTTGCCACCCATGCATGCTACCCACCCTTCCATGTCCTTCTGATTCCATGTCATCTCAGGCACGTGTGCCATTTTGTACCTAAAATCCCTATCATAATCCAGCCAATCTGTTTTTCCATATCTCTTCTGCTCCTCACCTATGGTACCCCTGTATTCACAAATTGCAGCGCCTTGCTCTGGGAACATCTCCATACGTACTGCAAACTATAAGGACAAAACCGTGGTCCAATTATTTATTGTCTCTTCTGGCTTATACATCTTTTGTCTTTTTTTCTCATCTTCTTTGCTAATGGTCATATCAGGCCATCCGTGCCCAGGGACAACAGAGAAAACATATACAAAATGTCCCTTGCCCAGATGCCTTGCTTAACTTGTTTGGATAAGTGCCATGCCAGCGTGGAGCAAACAGAGAACAGTGGATCTATCTCAACTAACTTCTGTTCTACATTCTGGACTGGTTTGCTTAGCCCAATCTTACTCAGTGCCATATCTATCTCATCATATCTCATCGGTAGTTGTCTCTGCTAATGGTACAATCAGTGCCCCCCTCTGGATTATAGGAGCTGGTGATGTGAGAGTGACTGGCAACCTTGCTGAAGACCCTATTGTTAGGGTATGTCCTTCCTGTGGTTCCCCTGTCTCCCTGCATGCCTCACTGAGTGAGGTGATCTGTAGAATGTTAGGTGAGTATTGGAATGCTGGAGGATGATTGAGTGTTCTGAGTGTTCCGCCCAAGGCAGTTGGAAAAATGTAGCCTGGGTGGTGGGAGCCAGTGGGCTCCCTGGGCTTCCTTCCATCTCATAATTAAATGATGTACCTGATGTAAACTAAACCTGTGAAACAAATTAATAAAGAAGATTAATCACCCTGCTGCCTACAGAGTGATGTACCTGTTTAACACCTATCCCTGTGGATGAGGTGCCCCCTGCACTGGGCACTAAACTGTGTCTCTGCTCCAATAGTGAAGACCCATTTGCTGGTCCACTGTAGTGGGTATGGCTGCCCCTTTGGTGGCACTGCAAATGGTGCTGTCCTCAAACCTGGGTATTATTCCTGCCTGTACAGTCCTTGAGTCCTCAGGAGGTACGGGCAAACATTGGCCCTCCCACATACCACCATGTCCTTTGTCTATGTTTGCCCTTCTGTCAGTTTTTTAAAACCCTGCATGATCTTAAACATATCCTCCATGAACTTACCAATAGCCTTGTTTCCTGCCCTTGCGTAACTGAATCCACCTGAGCTGCTTACCCCGCTAATGCGCTTTCAGGCACTACCACACTAGGCACTTCCCCTGCTGCCTCTTCCTGTTGAACTGCAGCAGAAACTACATTATCTTTCTCCTGTCGTTATGCCCTCTTCCTTTACTTTGCAGAGTTAGCTACTTACTGGATAACCGGGGTGGAGAGGTGGGGATGGGTGGTGTATCTAGGGCTTCCTTCTGGAAGTATCTTAGCCCAATTGGCTCCTTTGCTACGAACCCTCTTCTGGACCTGTGCCCACATCTCAGTATTCCCCTGGCATCAAATTCAATTTTACTCTGCTCCTCCATCATGGCATCCCCACTGGAGCACATACTCATCGATCCTTCTCTTGACATGATGCCCTTTATGTATGCAATAAATGTAGAGACATTGTAGTCAATATGCTCTGCAAACGCTTCCGTACGAGCGGTAAACCGTTTCTGGCCTTAGCACTGGCATTGTGGAACTCTCTTCCTACCTCCATGAGGTCTGAACCTTCCTTCCTATCCATCAGGAAAACATTGAAAACCTTCTTGTTCGCTGAAGTCTCTACATAAAAGCAACCCTTTGATTGATGGACTGGTTTATATTTTCTGCCTTGAAGTTTATGCATTGTTATTCAATCTTGGTTTTTGCTTTTTTGCCTCTCCCTTGTCTGTTTTGGCACTCTGGTATTGCGCTTTGATGCCAATGGGCTTAAGCGCATACTAAATTATTAAATTCAATAAATAATATTTGGGGCCACCCACTACAACTCGCCCTAGCTACAAAACAAAAAGAGGTGCACTTGCAGGTGGCTGGGGAATTAAAGCACCATTTTGGCTGGAAATGGCTGTTCCTAGCCTGCCTGGCCCCACCTAGCTGAACCCTTGAGTTTCCTGCCTCCCCTCTTAGGGAGTGGCAGTAACCTGAGGGCCAGAGAGGCCTCCCCCTTTGCCAGATACACTTCTATTGCCCCCTTCCGGGACTGGTGCAGCTGCTGAATGCTCATGTTCTGCGTGAACGCCCGTTGTAATATATGAGGTTATGTGCTCCCGAATATGTTTCCACATAGTCTAGGAATAGCATTGCAATGCAGAATTTCATAATGTTACTTTTCTGTTGTTACAGCACTTGTTGGGATGGGGTGCACTATGTTGCAGGGAGACAAGGGCAATCCCATTCTGGTTTTAATTGTAAGCCACAATGTGAAAAAGAAACAACGCCTCTAGTGAAATGCTTTTGAATATAAAAGTTGTGAGAGATGATTTAACAACAGAAATTAATTAAAAAATAAGTGAAGGTCAAAACAAAACTATAGTAAAACTAACGCTCAAGGTGCTATTTCACTTTAGATAACTTGATGTAACATAGCAGTAACCTCAACCAATGCTTTGCTGATGGCATTTGTTGACAGGCAGATGATCATGTCTTTCATAGCTATTGCTCCTCCCCCACCCTGATATTGCATAGGTGCGAAATGTAAGTGATTTCAATCCGGCACACATCCAAGTCAAAGCCCAGCATGTAGTGCACAACTGAAATCCTTATTTATTTTTGTCTATAAGTTCAATATTCTGAACGATATACCACTCATATCACACCCTTCTCCTGGACTCCCCTGGTCACACTGAACCAGGAATCAGGCTGGTTTGCAAAGGTAAATATGTATTTATGTATTTAGAATTTAATCACAATATGTTTTAATAGATAAGAAGCAATCACCAATGGGGTGACAGAACACAGAATACAATCTTTAATACACTAGGAATAAGTAATAAGCAAAACAAACGCAGCACAGAAAATAATACTTTTGAGTTGGTTCAGATTAGATGGCACTATGGTTAGAGGTTCCCCCTGCAACACCCCTCAACCCCCAATAGGCAATTTAAAGAGATAGGAGGAGAGAGCAGGTATTCAGGAATAGCACAATCAAACAGAAAATCAGTCCCACTTCCCCCTTCAAACACTAGAGAAAAACGGAATTGACTTTTCAGCTGTCAGATTGGCTTTTAACTTATCTTTAGCATTGACTGGGCAAAAACACCAAATATGGTCAAAAATACTTAAATTGTTCTAAATTCTTATGGGAGCTGCTTTGAACTGTTGCACACAATCACAAGAAATAATTTAGTCCAAAGAAAACATTTGGAATCTTAAAGTCCAAGTTGGAAGCAGTTTAAGCTATTTCACACGTGTAAAAATCGTTCAAATTTTAAAATTGCGGCAAACTTTTCCTTGCGCGATTTCTGCTATAACGGGACTGATTTTGGGTTCTATGGATAGCTATGGATGTTAGGTACAAGTAGGAGTTTCTATCACAAAAACTAGGGGAGTTAGAGAGGTTTTAGTAAAGGTCGTTTTTTTGCGAGAAAGGCGCGAGAATGGAAAACAGGAGTGCACTTTTAAAAATGACAAATGTGTTGCTTATACTAGAGGATGTCCATGAAAATGCGAATATCACAGAGGGATTTTACAGTCATGTGATCAGTGCGACCCACCAGCTAAGGAAACTCGACTTCTTCAGATGAGAAAAGGGTCAACGCAAAGATAGTTCTAACAATACTGGTTCTGAAGGAAAGATAGGATGGGTTTGAGATAGGGATGAGACAATGCAAAGATACTCATAACAATACTGGTTCTGAATGAAAGATAGGATGGGTTTGAGATAGGGATAAGACAATGCAAAGATACTCCTAACAATACCAGTTCTGAATGAAAGATAGGATGGGTTGGACATAGGGATGAGACAATGCAATTATACTATGCGCCACAGTTCTTCCTATTAATGCTCACAGGATAGGTTTTTAAATTGGACCATCAGCTCTGGTCATTGGATTGGATCTGGTCTAGGAAAGACAGCACATCAGGCACGGTACTGGAACAGCTAGGCCGGTCGCCGGAATTGTACACGATCTGCCCTCCTAGTCTGTGGGTATTTGAATCAGATGGATGGCGAGTTCCTCAGGCAAGCCTAGTGGTGGCAAGCCAGAGAATTTCTGGATACTGGTTCAAAAGGCCTTCCCACACCACACAGCGCTTTACTGGGTGGAGAGAATAAATTTGAGGATTTGGGCCTTGCTGGAAATCAATAGCTCTCTATTGCTGGCAAAAGATTTGGCATCTGGATCTCGAAGAATATTAAAGCTGGATGTAGAATGCTGGATCAGAGTGCTTCACCGGAATCAAGAAAGTGAGTGGATCTGTGAGTCCCTATGTGTTGTCAAATGTCTCTATTTATCCTTTAAAATGACATCGCAAAGGGGGTGTATGGGCCGTCTTAGCTAAGCTCGCCCCTGTGAGCTGGGATTGGACCAAACTTCATCTCCGCCTTGCAATTTGAGTGATTGGATCAAGGCCGGATAATATCACATTTTATGATTTGCTTTACAACTCTCAGAGACCTCCCTTTAGCCACTGGTCTCAAAATCGGATTTGATACTAAATGTACATTTCTACATTGGTCACCTTTATACAAATCACACATAAAGATGCCATATTTTATGTGGCAGCTATTCCTCAAAACCCTGCAGTGATGGGATCTTGTCTCAACTTTCTACAGAATTTTGCCCTTTTCGCTTTGAACACAATTTACAAATTGTATGCAAATTTCCAAAAATGTGCGTGTTTAACATAGGGATATGCGTGTAAATTTTCACAATTCTAACATTAATACATTTTGCATAAAACCACATATATTGCCATTCCTGTCATGTCTGTTCTTGCGAGAGAGGGGCGCCCGCTACCTTTGTAAAACTATTTTTTAAGGAACCTGGGATTGGTAACCCTAGGTCTCCTGGGGGCAACCAGACGTGGTCTCCCTCTCACTGTGCTTAGAGAGGCATCAGCTTCACCTCACTGATGATCCCCAACAAGGGTGAAACACGTGTATGGGGTTGCTGGTGGTACTCTCGTTCAGATTGGAGTTGCCATTGTATTTCGGTGCTGGACTGCGCCTGGGCAGGACAAAGACTGATATGCAAATGGATATTTCCCATCTGTGAAAGGCACAGTGAGTAAAAGCAGTGGCTGCGAACTCTCAAGTGGTTAATAACCACTGAACAGGTTATCATGTCTGTTCTTGCGAGAGAGGGGCGCCCGCTACCTTTGTAAAACTATTTTTTAAGGATCCTGGGATTGGTAACCCTAGGTCTCCTGGGGGCAACCAGACGTGGTCTCCCTCTCACTGTGCTTAGAGAGGCATCAGCTTCACCTCACTGATGATCCCCAACAAGGGTGAAACACGTGTATGGGGTTGCTGGTGGTACTCTCGTTCAGATTGGAGTTGCCATTGTATTTCGGTGCTGGACTGCCCCTGGGCAGGACAAAGACTGATATGCAAATGGATATTTCCCATCTGTGAAAGGCACAGTGAGTAAAAGCAGTGGCTGCGAACTCTCAAGTGGTTAATAACCACTGAACAGGTTATCATGTCTGTTCTTGCGAGAGAGGGGCGCCCGCTACCTTTGTAAAACTATTTTTTAAGGAACCTGGGATTGGTAACCCTAGGTCTCCTGGGGCAACCAGACGTGGTCTCCCTCTCACTGTGCTTAGAGAGGCATCAGCTTCACCTCACTGATGATCCCCAACAAGGGTGAAACACGTGTATGGGGTTGCTGGTGGTACTCTCGTTCAGATTGGAGTTGCCATTGTATTTCGGTGCTGGACTGCCCCTGGGCAGGACAAAGACTGATATGCAAATGGATATTTCCCATCTGTGAAAGGCACAGTGAGTAAAAGCAGTGGCTGCGAACTCTCAAGTGGTTAATAACCACTGAACAGGTTATCATGTCTGTTCTTGCGAGAGAGGGGCGCCCGCTACCTTTGTAAAACTGTCCAGAACATGTCACACAGTTCTACCGCCTCTCCACACGTGCAGCCAAAAATTAAATTAACAACTCTGTCTTTTTTATATTTTTCACCTTTTGGACGACAAGTTATGACTCTTTTAAAACTTGTTCTTTGTTCATGTTTAGCAACAGATGGTCCGCCCCTTTTTGTCTCCCTGCAGTCCAGGGCATCCCCCTCCTTGTTTGTTCCTTCCAGATGCCATTTCCTTTGCTTGCTGTAGACAAGATTCTGTTCTAACTCGCAATTAGCACCTCCCAGTGAGTTTCTGCTGAGAGGAAGGCCCTCCTTCTGGGAGAAACCTGCTTTTCCAGTTCTTGTGACTCAGCCAAGCTAATTAACTTCTTAAATCCTGCACAAACCAACTTTGTTGCATCAAACATAAATACATTTCTTTCCTAGCCTTAAAATCTGTGGGATCACAAACACAACTAAAATCTGTATTCCTTTTTGGCAACAATCCTGTTCATGTTTGCTAATTCAGCAGACTTTTTAGTTTTAGGTCACTTTAAAGTTTCCTCAGTACTCCTCTGACAGCTGTCATTCAGATAGCCCTGGGTACTGCACCCAGATTTTGGCATAGAGGCTGTCAGTTTTCAGACTTTGTATGTTTCACAATGCTTCATTTGATACATGAATTTTAGCACCAGGCAAGATTTTGAATGTGGAGAAGTGTTGTGTATAGGCATTACGAGTTTTTAGCAACAAAGCAAATATAATTTGTAGGCACATTTTGGGGTTTCAAGTGCAAAGTGCTGTTCTCTCTCTGCACTCTGTTTGCTGGTCATGGAGCCCACTGGCACCTTTTCTGCAGGGTGTGCTCTATTCCACCGCTCAAGCACCATGGGTGGCCGGTTGTGCATCCCTATTTTTCTGTGCTAATGTACACGGTTTTGGTAGGTTTTTGTCGCGCGCAAGGGTTTTGCCACCATTGTTGCTGTTTCTTTCCCCATAACTGGCAGGGTGATGCCACATAGCATAGCGGAGTGGGTCAATACATCCCACAGAAACATTACTCGCTAAGGCAACCATAGCAGCCTTATCCCAGGCAGGTACAGCAGGAAATGGGCCTTATGTAACAAAAGATGGCGACAATAAGCAAACTCATTGCTATCTGACACACACGCATGCAATAGACACGAAGGAAATATGCAATCACCATGAAGATTAAACACTAGGTCAAATATGCTATTTATACACGAAGACTATCGAGTGCATCCATCTAGACTTGACCAATATTAACATAAGTAGTGTATAACTGAATGCAACATGAACAACACACATATATAGCTCACTAACATAGAAACGTGACAGTACTGAGCAGCCATCTTTTTCAAAATGGAAGCAGCAGCGCACATTGAAGTAAATGAGATGCCCCAAGGTTTCATGAAAAACCAAAATATATTTGTGCAGGGCATAGACAGTAACTATGCAAAACCAGTCAAGGTTACTGAGAAATTTGGGAGGGTTTGGGCGACTCTGAGAGAACACGAGATAATGATTGCCAAGACACATGCCATATATTCTCAGATTCATTAAAAGAACAAACAGTCTTTGAATGCCATGTGCAAAATATTATAAGCTAACAACTTTACAGGGAATGGATCGAGAATGTCTACTGGTAGTGAAAACCATGACGCTCATAGTAAAATTTGCAGAAATACTAAAAATGCAAGGCGAAATGCAGGGGGCGAAAGAAATCAAAATGTGGTCTTATCACACGTGACCCAACTAGAAGAACACTGTCTATTCATTAGCTCCAAACACATATAGAGCACCTGCCTTACTCCTAACGCATATTCCCAGACGTGAGGGGCCTTGCATGGCTAACTACAGAGGAATCACCCTGGCTCATGGCCTAGGAATAAGGGATAGCATATTTTTTAATTGAAAAGAAAGCAGTCTGTGGGCCTCTCTCCCCCTAATCCCATTCTGGCTCATGGGTTGACGACCTGTCAGTTGTTCAAGGCGGGTCAGTATAATGCCATCCAATCAGGAACCCCAGTGTTGGGCCGCCCAGCACATGTTGCATTAACCAATCAAATATTGTAGAGATGACGTGTATTTACTAGCATCAATTTAGAGGCGGTCTGAGGTGGAGCCATCAGATATGTAAAACCCAATTAGAAGGATAACCCACATTTAATGTCTATATAGTTAATTACCCTAACCGATCCCATCTTCCCGTAGGTTTTGTGCTATTATGCCATCATCATGAGTTTTTGGTTAATAACCAGTTGTTTGGCACAAGAACTTTGAGAGTCGCAACATTCAATGCTTGTATGCTGTCCCTGCTTTATGTTGCATTGTTAATAAAGCCGGTTTTGACTTTCACTTTTGACTATTTCCATTATTGAGTGTGGGATTTCCCAGCGTCTCATTTCTGCTTAAACTGGGTTTTCCAGACCATCTTAAAACATTGTTGTTGTATTCTATTGTATGCCCACCGGTGTGAAATGACATTCTAGAACCTCTCTTGGATGACATTAGGCGCACCGACATTGAAACTGCTGACACCGGTGCTTTAGCTCATGCCGTTGCTGTCCTTTTGATATAATAAATATTTACTGTCTTACTTGGTCCATTTGGCCATCATTTACGACATTTCATGGCAACGAGGAGTCTGGGCAGAGGACCCCAACAGGCAGAACCTGCAGCAAAGTGACCTGTTTGGCAGGCCACCAGAAACCTGTCTGGGGGTGATGATATGGAGTGGAGGGTGTCCCCACAGAAGACAGTGGTGTGGGTGGAGCCCACGCAGGTCAGCAGGGAGGTACAGACTGGGTGTTGTGTGCATGTTGTTGCTGGGTGGCCCATCCTGCTTCCTCCACAGATTTGTACGACAAGTAAGTGGGGCACACCCGATGAGCCTGTCGGGGTTCCGGAGGTGACTATCTGGAGTGGCAGGGGTCCTCACGGAAGACTGAGTAGTGGGTGGAGTCCACAGATAGCAGAGGTCAGCAGGGAAGAGTGGACCATTTGTTGTGGTCTGGGCATCCGGTGGCCCATCATGCTTTCACTACGTAGTGGTATGGTGAGTAAGTGGGGTGCACTCAAGGTCTAGTGTGTGCTGGTATAAGGAGGTGGATGCCATACCTAGCCTTTGCCATGCAGGGGATGGCCGCCTGCAGCAGTGATGAGCTGTTCCTCATAGTTATGAGATGTGCCGTAGAGTCATAAGGCAGGGGAGGGCCAGCGAACTGAAGGAGGCTGATAGGTGTGGAGGCATGTACTGTTGTGTCTAACAGGTCACGACCGCTTGCTGAAGAACAGGCTCTGCATGTATTATACATACAGTGGGCATTTTGGGGAAGCTGTATCTAGCAAAGATGGTGGCCATCTTAAAGAATTGGATACCTGATAATATATGGGTAGTTGTTATTCACGGCAGACTAAACACACAGGCCTGCAGAGTTAAACATTAAAGGCGTCTGTCATTTCATTTCATACATGGAATACTGGAATACCCTTTTTAGAAACCTGGATCATTTGGGATGTTTGCCAACTAAATCATTGTGACATCAATTGTTTGAGTGTCATCGGAGTGGAACTGCACAGGGTGGTATTCAGAGATTGCACTGTTCTTGACTGTGGGTTGTAATGCAGAAATTAGACTCACCTCTCAAATTCTTGGCCACCTTGGAATTCTTGGAACAGACCTTTATAGCATCGGAGGATTGGAAGGATTTATTCAAGTTTTACTTCATAGCATCGGGAGGAGAGAGATTTTCAGGCGAACTGATGTTGTCGACTTTGATGTGTTACTTGGAGGCAAAGGCAGTCAGAATCATGAAGAAATTACCTGATGTGGAGGAGGTTGGGGAAGGGAGTGGGAGGATGGTAGAAGTGAGGGTGGATGTTTGTATGGGAAGGTAATGAAAAAGATTAGAGTCACAATTTAGTAGACAGATAAAGTGAGTCACATATTGCCAGAGAAAGCAAAATGTAGGGGAATCTGTGGATGCTTTTATTTCTGATTTAAGGGGATTGTTAGCATTGTGCAAGTTTACGGGGAGGGAGCATGAATACATGTGTGACCAATAGATGATGCATGCGTCAACTGCTAAAATTCAGGAACGCTTGTGGCTGGCTAAAAATCCTCCATTGCAGGAAGCATTGCCGATTGCCAAGGGGATGGAGTTAAGAAGCATGTGCTTGAAAGAGGTGAATGCCAAAGGGGGCAAGAAATGTGTGCAGGTTGTGAAGGAGGTGGAGTATGATATATAGTTGGGGAGGAAGGAGGTGAATGTGTGTGTTGTAAAGAAGAACAATAGGATTGTGGCAGCAACCAATGGAGTATATACACAAAGGGGCTTGTTCCCACCAGGAATAAA
The DNA here is from genome assembly GCF_040938575.1 of Ambystoma mexicanum. NCBI lineage: Eukaryota > Metazoa > Chordata > Amphibia > Caudata > Ambystomatidae > Ambystoma > Ambystoma mexicanum. Next base: position 514,945,212 of record NC_090921.1, on the reverse strand, counting down.
TGTCAATGAGTAATTAAATATAATTTGTTATAAATGAGCTGGGCCATAGCATCACCTCTCACAATGGTGGCAATGAAGCTGCAAGGACCCACCAATTGATCCTATAAATGCATCAACCAAACTGAGCAATTAATGCAAAAGAAAATAATGTAAAACAGCAATTTTAAAAGTAATGATAATACATCACACAAAGATATGGAAAGGAACTGAATTCCATGAAAAAACAGTAGAACAAAGGAACAAGCCATGTTTCGTCATAAAAACAAACAATAAATGATGTAAAAGAAAAACATAATGTTGCAAAATGATGCAAATACAACGAAAAACACCCTGAAAACTCAACCCTGAATAGATAGGTTGGTAATGTACAAATTTGGGGGGGTATCTACAACAAGCCTAGTCTAAGTCTATTTTAAGGTCTTGGAAGATCATAAAGCAAAGCAATACATATCACTAAGCACTTCACAGGTCCACGTATGGAGGAGTACCCCTACACATCCATAGTATGGAAGGAAAAATGCCATGTAACATTTATGACAGAACAACATGGAACGGGCACCTCCCACACGTTTTTACTGATTTTAGGTTGAAGCAGACATTCTCTCTGTGCAAAGCTGGCCGGTCACAGTGAATGTGAGACTAGCTTTTTAGGATATCCTCTTGCCCGTAACATCTCAGAAAGATTATTTGCATGTAACTGATATGAGTATGTGTACAATTTCTATGTAATTTCCAGAATTGGCCATACAGTAGTCCTTCTTTCTGACTCCTCTGGTGAAAGCTGGAAAAATGCAGCAAATTATTCCTGCCTGTTTCCTTTTTGTACAATGAACAAACCAGGGTATCCTGGTAATTCTCGATGATCAGATCCAGGACATTTTTGACTGCTGGTGTGCCTCGTAAATTGGATGTTGTTATGGCATTGATTAAGCCGCTGAAGGAAATCATTCAGGGCATCTATTGTCCCTTTCCAGATGAAAAGAATGTTGTTGATATGTTTACGCCATCCTGAGATGTTATCTTTGAATGGATTTCTTTACGATAGGACATGTTGTTGCTCGAAGGCTCACAAAGAGGTACTGCTGCCAGTGTTGATACCAAAGTGGATATTGATTTGGAACCTTGTCGCATCAACATGTAATCAAACTATAATTCAATGCAATAGTAATTGTGTCCATGATAAATCATACAGACCACTAGAGTGTGCTAAGTGGAACATAAATATTAATGTATTGACATTTTAAAGACAGAGCATTGTTGATTGTGGCTCATTAATAAACACAAATATAAAAAGTTCAAATACAATACAAATTATTTGTGTTTAGTGGGCATAATTACAGTGAAAATGTATATAGTGATAGTTGCTTGAAGGCTGCCACAAACAATATGGATAGGCTTGCTGCAAATACCACCCCCATTGCCATGCCTTGTATCTGCATGTAACATTGGTCCTGATATTTAAAGGAATGTTTCCGAAGAGCAATGGCTAGTAGTTTCAAAATGAACTTAGGTGGAACTCACTGCTGTGACAGGAATTCCTGAGCCTGTTCAATGGCCTCCTCCTGGTTGATACTGCTACATAAAGCCTTTAGGTCCATTGTAACAAGAACCTGTTGTGTAGGATCAAAGGTTAGCTCCTCAAAAAGTTGGATTACAGATGATGTATCTTTGAGGTAAGTGGCTTGGCTGTGTAGTTGGAGAAATCTGTCAATTAATTTACAGATGGGCTCCAATATTGACCCATATCCAGCTACTATTGGGCAACCTGGTGGTTTGACTACATCTTTATGTATTTTCAGTATGGCGTAAAAGGAAGGGGTGCGTTGTTCTGAATTATTCAAAAACCGAAACTCTTCATCCGTAATCCAGTCACCTTGTTCTGCATAATATGTAACTTCCAAGATCTCATTCTTGATCTCCCCTGAAGGGTCCTTTCACAGTTTTTTGTAACTAGTGACATCATTCAATAATTCCATAGTCACCTGGTGGTATTGATCTTTATCAAATACAACTATTCCTCCCCCTTTGTCTGCTGGCTTGACTGCAAGCTGGGGGTGATTAGTCAGGGCCTTCGGGGCCTGGTGCTCCTCATTGGCAGGCAATATCACAAGAAATGCACAAAGGTCAGGGTACAAGATGCGGTTTTGAGAAGCATGCTATGAATCCTAGTGGGTGTCCCAACATGAGGGTGAAGTGTAGGAAATGTGGCAAGATGGGGTATTTCACGAGGTTGTCTAAAACCAATCGAATGGGTGAGAATGAGTAGGGTATGAAATATGTGGGAGAGGAGAAAGTGGATTGGACAAATCAAGTAGTTCATATTGTCGGAGAGGTGGCAGAGGAGGAAGATGAATATGTTCCTACCAAGGTAGAAATAATAGTGGCAGGATGCACAGTGAGAGTGCTTGCTGATTCGGGTTCACTGTATAGCATTATACCCAAAGTAAAATAATATAGAGAGATATGGGCAGGAAAGAGCACACATTATACATACCAGCGACATAAGGCTAAAGGCATATGGAGGGGGCAGGATTGATGTGTTGGGTTTTGTGTGGGACAGAATTGCATATGGTACAAAGCATATTCAAGCAAAAAGAGAGAAGGGGCTAGAACCTCTCTGCGTGCACCGCCATAGAATCAAACCTGAAAGAACATAATGTATATATTAAACTAGAATTCTATTTTGTTTAACTCTAATAGGCCACTTCGGTTCTAGATTGTGAGTCTAGGCCCAATGTCACATAAGTTAATTGCTTAAAACAGATGTATCTTCCCAATGCACCAGACACTAGATATATGAATCCTCTCACAAAAAATAAACCAAAATTGGCTAATAAACAATTCATATTTAATTTTCAGTCACTGCCAACACGTGTTTGGCCCTTGAACCACAGGTCTTCGTCAGGGCTATTATATAACCATCCAAAAAATGCATTTTTACATATACATGAAATTCATATTATACAAAAACATAGTCCAAGATGACAACAGTACAAACCAGATGCCAGGCCAGAGATGTATCACATAAAGGGGGAAAAATAAAATAGAAGATACAATGACAATTCATTACAATTGTATAGTTAAGTTTTAAGGTCACTTACCAAAGATAGGGCGATGGCTATCGGAACATCACTATATAGGTATATGCATTATTAGTGATGGTGCATTAACTTGAGTTCCAACGCACAAGTGTATTCCTGTGTTCACCACCAACACTCCATTTAATGTGTTATCCAAGAAATATACATATAAAGTTCAAGGAATTGATGCAAGATTTAGAGGTGTGTTTCAAAAGGGCATTGGTAAATTGAGAGGTTGTTGTCATAAAATTCAGTTGTCGGTGCAGGCTGTGCCGTGTGTGCATAAGGTCAGGAACTTACCTTTGGCAGTGGGAGAAAAGGTGAGAGATGAATTGCAAGGTTTCTGTCAAGTGGGGATAATTGAACCAATAAGAGAGCAGCGAGTGGCTATATCCGGTTGTGGTGATGCAGCAATCTGATGGTTGCCTCAGATTATGTGTGGTCTTGAGAGATCTGAATTGGAATGTTTGGGTCAACAGGTATCCGTTACCTAAGGTCAATTAAATGCTATCAACTATGGGGGAGCAGAGTGGTACAGCATTATGGACCTCTCGTCAGCCTACCATCAGGTGGATCTACATCCCATGTCACAGCCTTTGACTGCGTTTATCACTCCCATGGGAGAATACCAATTCAAAAGGATGCCGTTTGGTATGGCATCAGTGTCAGCCGTATTCCAGATGTTCATGGAGGATGTATTGGGGGACGTTCCTAGGGAAGAATGCTTCCAGCATGACATTTTAGTGGGTGCCAAAACTGAAACTGAGCATGATGCTAGAGTGTATGAAGTACTGCGCAGGTTAGAGAAATCTGGGCTAATGGTTAAGAAGGAAAAACATCAGTTCAAAGTACATCAGGTGTCGCATCTGGGTCATATGTTGACTAAAGAGGGTTTAGAAACTCGCCCAAAATATGGTTGATGCTATACATAAGGTATAATCACCAGAGAATAAAGATGATTTATGGGCAAATCGAATATGTGCAATCTTGTGGAACCCTTTCAAGGTAAAAAAGGATTTTGTATGGGGAAATGAGGAGCAGAGGCTTTCAGGAATTTGAAGGTGGAGTCTGCCAATGCCCCAAAGTTATATAGGTTTCACCCAGCAGCTGAGACATTCCTAACAGTTGATGCGTGTGCACGAGGCCTGGGGCTATTTTCAGTCAGGTTCAGAGGGGTGTAGAAGTACCCATAGTTTTTGCATCTTCAGCTTTGACAGCAATTAGGCGACTATAGAGTTTGGCATGTTATTGTGCATTCAGATATTTCAGGACCTATGTCTGGGGCATTCCATGAAAAATCAGGAATGATAATAAACTGTTGATACATTTATTTTTGAACAGAGGTTCAGGTTTGACGACGCCAAGAATAGCAAGGTAGTTGGCTACTTTGCAAGAATATAATTTTGTGGTGGAACATATCCCTGGTCGGTGTAATTCTGTGGCAGATTGTTTGTCCAGGGCACATATGGAGGCTGAGATCCAGGAGAGGGATGTGTTGAGGAGTGGATTACACAAGTACTTTTTCAAGGTATGTATGGCTTGATGAGGTGAGAAGAGATGAGGCGATGAGGATGGCCATGGTGAGAATGGTACCAGGGTGGAAAATGAGGGACGGAATGTCTTCACCCTATTACAAAGTGAAGTACGAGTTGAGCAGTTCCAAGTTGGGTTTGGCAAGGAATGAAAGGTTGATACCTACCTCTTCACTAAGGAAAGTACTTACGAACAAGCACATAGTCAGCATTTGTGGAAGAGCTTCATCATGGGAAGGTTGAGAGCCAAGTTTTGCTGTCCAGGGATGGATGCTATGGTTGAAAATGAAGTAGGGTCATGCATTCCCTGTGGTATGAGTGATAAGACATTAAAGACACAGAATATTGAAATGGGCAAGGTAGACATGCCTGATTGTTCATGGGAAAATGTGGCAAAGGATTTCATGTAGTCCATGTGTTTACTAGGACAGAAAAGCAGGTTTGATATTGTTTAACATCACAACGAGGTGCATAATTGAGTATTTGGAAGGATTGTTTTTGAGGGAAGGTTATCCAAAGATCATCATATTGGATAATGGTGTGTAGCTAGTCTCGTTTGAAATGTGGAAATATCTGTATTCCCATAGCAAAGTGTTGTAAACTCCAGGGCGAGTGGGCTAGTGGAACGTGTAAATGGCACAATTAAGGAGACAATCCAACTAGCTCATGCCAGTAGTATGGATAGGAGGGAGTGTGTGTGAGAAATGATGATGGCCTACAGAGACGCACCACATGTGGTGACTGGGGTAACGCTTTTTTTTAAATTAGAGGAAGAGAGATGCGATCTAGAGTACATCCACATTGGTTGTCAGGACGTGCAGGCAATGCATGCAAGACATTTGTGGAAGGAGTGGATGGTGAGAGTCCAATTGAGGTGGGTGATGTCATAAGAGTGAGGAAGCCTTTTAGTGTCCCAAAATGAGCTTATTGCTGTGTTGAGTGTGGATAACAGGCATGTGATGACAAGTGATGAGAAAAAAGGCGTATAGATCGGGTTGCCGTTGTGAGGTAGCGTGAGGTTAGGCAATCAGTTATACATTTTGTGAAGAATGGAATAGCAGATAATGACTGGTATAAGAAGGGCACTGTTGAAAGCAGGGTTGAGAATACCAACAGGGTTCAAGGTCAGGAGGAACAGGGGATTTGAGAAATGAGAGGGTATGTTGTCTCAGAAGAGTTACGAGAGAGAGTGGGTATGTGGATGACGGGTTACAAATGAGTGGAGGCCATGATAATCAGAGTGGAGCAGATGTTTCAGTTCAGGTGAGAGAAGACACTTCTGTTCGTGTGAGGAGGAGACCTGGTAAGTATGCCGATTATTTATTTATTTACTTAATTTTTTTATAAGGTGCTACATGCCCGTAGGCCTCAGAGTGCTCCAAGAAAAGAGGGATGAAGGAGGAGAGAAGCAGAGGAAACATAAAGAAAATTGCTATTCGGATAGATTACACAAAAATGTCTTCACATTTTTCTTAAACATGGTCACCGATTGAGATGTTTTAATATTCAAGAGCAAGACATTCCATTCAAGTGAAGCATTGAATTAGAAGCTGCAATCGCCATCGTTTTTTAGACGAGTTTGCGGCTGACTGAACTGAAGAGTGTGGATCGTAGCACTCTACTCACTAATCTTTTGGTGAGATAATGTGGTGCATTTGGATTCTGGCATTTCTATGTGAGAGAGAGAATTTTAGTGTCTAATTCTCTGCCTTGCCGGACGCCAGTGTAGTTTCCTCCTGGAGGCAGGGATGTGGTCTCGTCTGGCCAAGCCAAATACTGCCCTAGTGGCTTCATTCCGAGCAGTTTGAAGCCAATTTAGGGTTCCTTGAGAAGTAGTGATTAGTAAACTATTACAGTAGTCCTGTAGATAATGTATTAATGAGGATGCCAGGAGGGATCTATTTTTAAGTGAGAGATATGGCCTGATCTGATGCAGTTATTTAGTTACATGTCCACTTGACAAGTGAATCTGAGAAACCTGTGTTTTCATTGAGAGATTATCATCCAGCATCACTCTCAGGGTTTTCTCTGTTTTTCTCACAGGGAGAATGTTACCAGCCACCTCATAAGATTCATATTGATGGGTGAGTTTCTTCAATCGGGTACTGGAGACCAGGATAAGCAGCTCCATTTTCGAGTCATTAAGTGCTAATGAATTGTGAGCCATCCAGGCTTGGATTTCAAGATAAACACGATTCACTGCTACTACATCCCCCTGGTAATTGCCAGAAAGCTTGAATAGGATGTGGGTGTCATCCACATAATTTGCAAATTGGACAACCAGATCATGGAGGAGATCAAGAAAAGGTCTAATGTAAATATTAAAATGCAGGGGAGACAGGTAGGAGCTCTGTGGAACACCACATGTAATAGATGTGGATTTGGCTTAACCTATCTCGACTGCCACTCTGGAAATTCTGGGACCCAAGAAAGAAGAAATCCATTTAGCTGCACTCTCAGAGCAGTTGCAGACAGTTAGTAGTCTGCTATGTAATAGATTATGACAAAAGATCTAATAGTAATAGCAGTGCCGGATGCTTTCTTTGTATGATTCCAACAATGTATGACTTAAGGTCCAGCAGAGCAGTCTCTGTACCATGCTGGGAACGAAAGCCAGACTGATTTGGAGTAAGCAGTTTATGTTCCTCAATGAATTTCAGGAACTGTAAATAGGCCACTCTATCTAAGATTTTCAGCAGATATGGGACGTTGGTAATGGGTCTGTAGTTCTTCTGGGCTGTAGGATCAAGGTTGTCCTTTTTCAGAAGGGGAGTCACCCATACCTCCTTCAGAAGTTCAGGTACTACGCCTGTCAAGAAAGAGGAGTTGATCATTTTAGTGATCCACAGTATCAAAACATCCAAGGATCCTTTTAGTATATCAGGAGGGCAGGAGTCCCCAAGCCAGGAAGTAGATTTCATGTTAATGACAATCTCATTGATCCCTTGCTCGGTACAGATATGAAATTCAAATTTCAGACAAGTAACCGGCAAGGTATTGTTTTCATAGCCTGCATTCATATAGTCTTGTTTGGTGTCAAGATTGGCCAGTTGATTAGAAATAGCTAGATGATGGCCAGCGATTTTGTTCACAAATTGATTCTGTATTTGTTGACCCCAGGCAGAGTCCTTGGAAATAGGAGAAAAAGAGAATGTATGATTTTCAAAATCTCTAAGAATTTTAAATAATTCTTTTGAGTTTGATTTTGCATTCTCAATGCGAGCATTGTATTTCTGTTTAGGCTCAATTATGGCATTCTTATACATTTGGACAGATTTTTGGGTTCTTCCTCCAGTCTCGGTCATATGTTCTTTTTATTTTTCTTGTTCCACAATCTCATCACAGAACCAGGTTTTATTGGAAGTCTCAGCTTTCATCATCTTAGTTTTTTCAGGGGCCAATGTGTTGATGTTATCATTAAAGGGATAGTCCAGTAAAAAATGTTATTTAAAAAATAGATAGGCAGGAACCAAGATGGCCGCCGGCAGTGGAGGTCGCGTCTAGATCGCGTTCCCGCTGGGCCTAAACAAAAAAGCACTTCAAACGAGCTTTTCCGACGGTTCCCGCACTGGAATCACAGCCGCAACACCCAAGAGACAGGGGGACAAGGTGGCGATCGGAGACAGCCCCGGCAACACAGCCCCTGGCGATCTCGCCGCCGAAAGAAGTAACCGCCCCTCCCCCACCGAGGGACTCCTCGGCAGCCTAGCGGAGGAGGCCGCGCAGTGGCGGACCCGTGAAAGAACAGAGTCCCGGGGGAGAGGGCCTCCTACTATCCCGACACAGAGAAAAGAGGAACGGGTCCCAGCCCGGCACCAAGAAGAATCCCCGCACCTCTGCCGGGACGCCATCCGCGCGAGGTGCGGTGGGCGGCACGGCGCAGACGGGGGGAGAAGAGCACGAGCAGCCGGATTGGCAGCAGCGAGGCACACAGGGATCGGCACTCCGGCGGCGAAGAACGAGAACGAGAGGAGGAGGAGGTACCATCCGGGCACCCACGGACACGACACGGCGGGCATTGCTGACATAGGAGAGGAGATCAAGAAGCAGAGGTGAGCGCGCCCGCACAAGCGCCTCCCCCTCCTTATACTATCCCCGGCACATAAGCCCACGATCAGGCGGGGGCAAATACACAAGACGCCGGCCCGGGCGCAGAGGTGTGCCTCGCCCCATCTCCGCATAACAACACTGGACAATATAACTCAGGGCACCCCCACACTCAAGGAGACATAGGGGTGGCAACAACATTCCCCCCCGATAAGAAAACTCCGGCAGCCCTGTGGGGGACCAAACCCTTCCAACACCGCCACCAGTCACCCCTTACAATCAAGGAGGATGTCACGAGCAAAGGGGAAAGGGACCCCTCTCAACCCACACCGCAATCTCACAAACAGGACACAAGTCTGCTACAAATGTGGTCCTCGGACGCCCAGGCAGTCCCAAGAGACAGGGCAGGAGAAGAACTCCCTTCCGACACGTATCTCCCAAACCAGAGCGCTCTCCCCCCGACAAAGGATGATATGAAGGCCTGGTTTGCGGAGCTCCAGGACAAGTTTATGTCCACAGTCCAGGACCAATTTGCCTCCATGAAAAACGAGATGAAGCAGGCGGTACAGGACTTGAAAATAGAAGTGGCCAAGCTGGAGGAAAGGACAGACACAGTAGAGAGAATCGTACAAAACATAGAAGAGGAAATGAAACAGAACAGCGAAACACAAGAACATCTGATCCGGCTAACCCATCACCTGGAAATCCAGTGTGAAGACCTGGAGAACCGTTCCCGCAGATCCAACATCCGTATAAAGAATGTTCCCGAATCGGTGACGGACAAAGACCTTAAAACAGCGATACAAGTGGTGTTAAGAGATATAATCGAAGAACAAGAATCAGAGAACATCGGGATAGACAAAGTCCACAGGGTGGGTCCGAGAAGAACTGGCGCCCCAGGGGAGAGACCCAGGGACGTATTAGCAGCACTCACATCTTACCCACAAAAGGAACTGATCCTAAGGAAAGCGAGGTAGCTTGACCACATTAGGATGAATGGAGTGGAAATACAGTTGTACCAAGATCTCGCCTCAGCAACACTCCTTAAAAGAAGGGAAATGGCCCCATTGGTGAAGGAATTGGTGGCGAAAGAAATCAGATACAAATGGACGTTCCCATTCGGCCTAATATTCGAGTGGGAGGGCAAGCAGAGAAGGGTGACTACTTGCGAGGAAGGGCTCAATATAATGGACAAGCAGATGGAAGAGACGGACACAAGGGATAGCAGGACGAAAGGGGAGACCCACAAAAGGTTGAGAGGATGGGAGGTGGTGAGACAAAAGAAGAAACCAAATGGCTGGGGGAAAACAGGAAAACCAGCAGGAGACCACTAGAGATGATCAAACAGGGCCACCGGCTCGTCCCCCCTTGAAGGGAGAGGGCGGAAGAAGATTTACTAGAAAAACCTCGGATTACCAAGTAGAAGAGGCCCGGCGGGGGAATGGGAGGGAAGTACCCTAGGTAGAGGATGAAGCGGTGTTTAGGACCCCCCGCACAGTTAATCCCGAGCTATGAGAGGGCAGGGAGCGATAGGCGCAACGCCCTAGCAACCATAGGTGCCTGGGCCCTCCTCGGGATCGAAGTTGAATTCAAGTTAATAGTTGAGGGGGAGTTGGGAAGTTGGGGGGGGGAGCAGGGTGGGGGACAATCCTGAAGAGGGAAGGGATCACAGTATACGGGAGCGATAATTGTACCAGCAGAGTAGAAGAGATGGGGAAGCTCAGAATTTTCTCACAAAATGTAAGGGGGCTGAACTCACTGGTGAAAAGGAAACAAATGGAGGCCCTGGTGAGAAAGGAAAAGGCGGACATTTTGCTCCTCCAGGAGACACACATTAAGGCACAGGACAAAAAGAAAGTACACCTCAGAGGATATACGATCTGGGCGCAGGCGAATGCTGGGGAAAAAAGAGCAGGAGTACTGATTGCTGCGAAAGGGGGTCTGATGGCAAACCTCATAGACACTCGAGTAGACAGGGAAGGGAGGTTCGCATTTGTTAATATCTCCTTAGAAGGCTATAGACTCACCCTAGCGGCAATATACTCGCCGAACACTGGGCAGGATGGATTTCTCCGGGACACTCTGGGGAAACTGGAGGAATTTGCGAAGGGAGAGATAATCCTGGGAGGAGAATTGAACTTGGCCTGGCAACCTCACATAGAAAGGAGTGCGGGGGGAACGCAGGCACATGGGACCCCTTCCAAATGATTAAAGCAAAGGATGGAACAGATGGCACTACAAGACGCCTGGAGGGAAATAAGGGGACAAGATGCAGGATTCACCTACTACTCGCACATGCACAATACGATGTTGAGGATTGACTATTTCTGGGTGTCGGTGGGACTGATGGGTAGGATCCTGGATATCGAAAAGGGAGCGATAGCATTGTCAGATCACGCCCCGCTATGGCTCGATGTACAGGCCCCCGGAAGGGGAAGAGGTCTCTGGAAATGGAGAATGCCGTCCGACATTCTATGGGATCAGGTGCAGGGAGAGGATCTAAGGGACAAAATCAGGGAATACTTGGACCTAAACGACAATGGAGAAGTTCCACTGCGAACAGTATGGGAAGCCTTTAAGGCTGTAACCCGGGGACATGTCATAGCACAAAAGGCAGCCATTGACAAACAACATCAAGAATGAGAAAGAACGCTTGAAAAGAAACTAACAGACATACAGGAGGAGCTAACACTCCATCCCACAAGAACCCTCAAGAAAGCAATGAAACTCGTGCATGGTCAACTAGAGATGCTCCGCAACAAAAAAGCAGAGAGATCCCTACTATATTTAAAACAGCGACACTACATCAAGGCCAACAAAGCGGACAAATATCTAGCAAGACAACTTAGAGAAAAACAGAAAGCAATGACGATCTTGAACGTCAAGGATGCGCAAGGCATACCTCATACAAACTCAAAGGACATAGGGGGGGCCTTTAAGGCGTTCTACCAAGATCTCTATGCAACGGAGCACCCGGACGAAAAGAAACAAGACAGGTTCCTGCAATCTATTCCCATTCAGACAATACCAGAAGAAGACAAACAGGCTTTAGAATCAAGGATTACAGAGGAAGAGGTCCACAGGGCAATAGCGGGCCTCCCCATGTCAAAGGCACCAGGCCCGGATGGCTTCACGGCCCAATTTTACAAGAAATATGCGAACACTCTAGTTCCATTCATGACGAGGCTTCTAAACACATTCAAGGACAGTGGGAACGTCACTTTCTCCATGAATGAGGCAAAAGTCCTTGTGTTCCATAAAAAAGGTAAAGACCCCACTCTCCCGGCCTCATATCGCCCGATAGCCCTAATAGACCTAGATGCCAAAATCTACACTAGAGTACTGGCTGCCAGACTATCACCACTCCTCCCGACCCTAATAAACACAGATCAATCAGGCTTCATCCCAGGTAGGCAAACACACGACAATCTAAGAAGAGTCATCCACCTTATAGAAAAAATAGGCATCACACACACACCAGCAATCCTACTCTCACTAGATGCCGAGAAGGCCTTTGACCGGGTTGAATGGTCCTTCCTCCTTAAAACGTTGAAGCATATGGGGTTCGGAGAGCAGTTTATAAATATGGTTAAGGCCAACTACAACTCTCCATCGATAAGAATAGCAATAAATGGAGAGGTCACGGGGAGGGTGGAGATCACGCGGGGTACGAAACAGGGATGCCCCCTATCACCTCTGCTGTATGCCATATTTTTGGAGCCTCTCCTAATCAAGATAAGGGAAACGGTGGGGGTAAGAGGGATAGAGATGGCGGGCAGGCAACATAAAGTTATTGCATACGCAGACGACATGCTATTGGCCCTGGAAGACCCTGTGAACTCCCTGACAAGATCCATAGAAATATTGGAGGAATTTGGGGTGATCTCAGGCCTGAAGATTAACAAGAATAAATCAGAGATTATGCTCCTTGCCGGAGACAAGGAGACAACAGAAACAGTCGCAGGCATGCTAAGTCTAAAAATAGTGGAAGAGGGTATCAAATACCTGGGGGTGACGCTAACACACAGAGTAGACATGATATATAAGAACAACTACACACATCTCCTGGCTAAAGTCAGGCAGGATCTAGAAAGATGGTCCCCACTTAGGATCTCATGGTGGGGCAGAATTCAAGCAGTAAAAATGAATATACTCCCCAGGGTGCTCTACCACTTCCATGCCCTCCCAGTAACAGTCCCTAACTCCTTCTTCAAAGCACTCTCCAAAGCCATATCGCAATAAGTGTGGAACAGGAAACCCCCGAGGATCTCCAGAGCCACTCTCACGGCACCTACCAAGGCAGGCGGAATGTCCCTCCCCCACTTCAAAAAATATTATCAGGCAGCCCAACTCTGGATCCTCAAGGAATGGTTGGGGGAGGACCAACAGATGATCTGTGCAACACAAGACAGGGCAGTGTCCAGGACCCCCCTGGAGGACCTACTATGGAAACATAAACAACACAGACACCAGAAACTCAGAGTTAGTGAGGTCATGAAAGCCACCCTCAACGCATGGGACGACCAAACCAGGAAGGGAATCATGACCACCCCACTGGCCCCCTTCACGCCAAACTGCAGAAAAACTCAGTTCACCCCGGGACAGGAATCCGGCGCCTTTGAAAAATGGGAAACAGCTGGATGCAGGAAAATAGGCGAAATGATCCAGGATAATGAAATACGATCGTTCGAGGAATGCAAAAACATGTGGAAACTAACAGAGACCGACCGCTATAGATAAGAGCAATTAAAACACTGGCTAAGTACACCAGAGATCTTCCATGCGGCCACAAGGGACCTTACACCAATTGAAAAGTACATAATTTCCAACCCAGGAGACAAAAAACTGGTGTCAACCCTATATACCCACATTAACACACAAGGAGAGGAAATAAAATGGGCATACACGAGGAGATGGGAAGCCACGCTGGGGGAAGAAATAGCCAGGCAGCAATGGGAAGAACTCTAGGCGGCCATCCCAAAACTCACCAGGGAAGTCCAAACCAGAGAAATGTGGTTGAAAATAACAACACAATGGCACTACACCCCAGAGAGGCTCAAATCAATGTACCCGGCAACGTCGGATCGCTGCTGGAGGGGGTGCCCGGACCCGGACACAGGAACTTGGAGGCATATCTGGTGGGACTGCCAGGGAGTACAGGGCTTCTGGAAGGAAGTGCGACTGGAAATCCAGAAAGTGTTCCCAGAGGCAGACCAAATGGGGAAAAGAGTGTGGTTGTGCGGATTTAAAGACCCACAGCCCAAGAGACTCCACAAAGCACAATGGAGGAGCTTCATGGGTTTAGTCATTGCGGCTTGGGCAACGATAGCTCAAAGTTGGAAGAAACAAGACCCGCCGCATGTATTCACCTGTCTGCAAAAGGTATGGTCCCAAATGACCATGGAAAAGATTACGCACCATCTCCAGGACCAAAACAACACGTTCATGAAGGAATGGGGACAAGTCCTAGAATATTTGAAATCAGACTACATGGATCAATGGTGTCCACATAACATTAAAATATCAGACATGTTCAGTACGTAAATGTTCCAGAACTGAAAACTGATGAGGATCCACTCTTCCGGGGAGGGGGGAGGGAAGTTGGGAGAAATAATTGTGTAAATGTTTATTTTTGCAACAGAAAACAATAAAAATATGTTAAAAAAAAAAAAAATAGACAAGCACTTTTTTTTTTAAACTTCCTATGTAAAATTTTGAGCTATTCAAGCTCAAAATTCGCAAAAGCAAGCACATGGGGGCATCCATTTTGTGAAATGGACGCCCGCCTGTGCTGGCTTTTGCTTTTGCGGCACTAATGAAGGAAAAGCCAGCCAGCTGTAGTAAACAAAAGCTACCACTGGGTGGCTTTTCCTTCATTGGTGCTGTACCGGGAGACCAGAGCAGGAAAGCTGCAGCTGAATCTCGGTAAATGCTATTTATATTTTTTTTAAAAATAAGCACTAGCTGCGTTTTTTTTCCTACGTTTTCCAGGCTGGAGGAGCCCGTAAAATAAATAATAAAACCGCAGCTTTAAAAACGTATTTATGTTTGCGGTCGCATTTGAAGCGACCGCAAACATAAATACAATGTTGTGTTTGAAAATGCTGCGGTTTTTCTTTCCAAGTTTCTCAGGCTCCTCCGGCTCCGGCTCCCCAGGGGAGCACCGGAGACCCAAAGTGAAAGCCAAGGCAGGCAGAAACACAACACTGTTGTGTTTACATGCCACGGTGTTTCTGCCTACAGCTGATTTCCCATTTGGGGCTCTCGGGCTCCCCACGGCTGGCCCGAGAGCCCCAAATGGGAAATGCTAAATGCTGCAGTGTTTCTGCCTAAATCTGATTTCCCATTTGGGGCTCTCGGGCTCCCCACGGGGGGCCCGAGAGCCCAAAATGGGAAATGCTTAATGCTACAGTGTTTCTGCCTAAATCTGCTTTCCCATTTAGGGCTGTCGAGCCCCCCGTGGGGAACCCGAGAGCCCCAAATGGGAAAGCAGATTTAGGCAGAAACACAACCCACAACATGCATATTTCTAATACTTGCAGAGAAGTGTAGACCTTACGAACACTGTGCCAATCGTTATCACACCAACGAGTGGGGGAAGCAAACAGACAGTAGGATCAGGCAGATAATTGCACAGGGTATTGAATAAATTAGCCACTACCCTTCTATTTTAAAATCATCAAAAATCCAAGCCAGGAAAATAGAATTGAAATTGACAGAATTATCTCCCTATGGTACGAAATAGATCATTATGTGCACAATACACCAACTTGTTAAGCAAAAAGTATCCTAAACGTGTGTTCTAGCATGTTGATATAAATATACTAATTATGTGGGAAAAGAAATGCCCAATTAGGGTTGTGTCATAATGAGAACTTCTCTTAACACAAAACACAGTAATTTATTACAAGTCAGATAAAGTCTAATATGTAATGAAATTCTGATGTTAATGTGCTGATGACATGTTAACCCCTTCCCTGCAGAATGTAGTGTGCTAATGCCTAGAGATGGATCACTCTGTAACTGTGATCAAGTGGGTTGTCTTAAGTTGACAAATGACGAGCTGACCCATGATTGGCAAAGGGGTGTGCATGATGTCATCAAGGGAGATATGTTTGAGATTATGTTAAGCAGTGTACAGTGTGTAATGTCTTTGCTGATGGGAGACATGGTGCACTCTGTAGCTGCCTTTGTAGCCACGTTAGTGATGTGATCAATGATATAATTGCTGATTGTGCATGTGATGTAATAACATATAATGGTCATAGCTTATGTGATGCATTCATTATTCATAATGGTAAAGGACGCCGGGTGAGATATCAGTAGAACCCTATTTGTGAAGGGGAGTGAAATTGCCCTGTCACCTTGTTGACACTGCATGAATTTAACTGACTTTTGTACAGTTATTATTTGTGAAAATAGAAATCCTCTTATTGTTAACAACCTCGAATGCATGTTATTTTGAATCCGTTGTTTGTGGTATGGAGAGCTGCATATGCGTGTTTGAGAATGTGTTGCTGGGTGTTTGAGCAGAATTGTGTTTTCTGAGAGTGTCTGAGCACAAGTGTGCTTATTACAGCTTAAGGGAATATGTGTGCCGTAAAATAACAGGGTAAAATGTATGTGCCACTGTGAGAGTGTCTTTCATTATGAAATGTTATTTCCTTAGTTCACCCTTATAAACTGGCTTGCCTCTTGTTCTCATCCTTGTGCCTTTATACATGCACTCTTCCAGAGAATGACCCTGCCATCTGTAAACGTGCTATTGTAAGTCATTTCTGAAACACACAAGCCTATAAATGAAGATGACACTTACAATTCCATACTGCCAGGTACAGAAATCCCAATACGAGTCCATTTCATACATATAGCAAACCATAGAAAATGTCTCAAACCAATTAGAAAGCCTGCTGTAACATTTCAGAAGCATGCAGTAACTCCACCACCACTCTCAAACGTACAGCCTCGAATTCTCATTCTTTATAACACCCCTACAGCCACACCCCCAGCTCCTCCTAACCCTCCATCGAACACTTAATTTGCAATCACAACTCTTTTTAATACATCACATCAGAGTAAGTTGCTTGCACTCCTCATTTCCCATGAGAAAAAATACCTGTTGTTCAAAGTACACCAATCAGTGACTCTAAGGGTACAAGAAGGCACATCAGCTCGTAGCTTGCAATGCGATGCAATCAGACCAGAGCTGCCATATCACTACGCATTCTAATGCCCTGCTCCTGATTACTGTAATGATGGATTCCATCGACAAAATATTCCATAACTTTACATACCAAATATTATTCTTCTGAGGGATTGCTATTCTCCAAAAGACAATTAACATTATCTCAGCAGCTACAAAGAAATATACTGGAAACCACGAGAATTCACTCCCTAAATGGCATGCCCAACAATATCTGCATAGTCAGTGTGGTAAAGATATTCAAATAAACTCAGTGATATCCTCTATCATTCTCTGGAGAAGGGTACAGCATAGCTGCAGCTCCAGCAAACATGCTTTGATGAATTGGATTCTGTCTCACAGTAGTACAAGGACGAGTAGGGGTAAAATGTGCCGCTCAGCCCTCACACGTCTACAAACTAAAACACAACGCAATGATAAAGGTAAAACAGGGACAATTCAGAGTTATACCTCCTTTGTCTTTTGTGGTAAAGAGGGCTCAGGGAAGGCTATACTCTTAAGAGGGATGTGAAGGTGAACCTGTAGTGACCCGACCAACACAGTATCTCAGTCCAAAATTAAGGCAATGCCCAATCAAGGTTCTATAAAAAAAATAAACACTTACATAAAACACACAATCTGCACATAGAACAAAAAGAGTTTACTATACCAAAACAAAACCCACCCCACAGGAAAGAACAGGGAAGATGCAACAAACTGGAGAAAATAGCACTCTAGTGTGGTTCCAGGTATGGTACTGCTATAAAATGGATCATGTCCTAACAAGTGTCTAAGGACCAACCGGACAGTGGGGGCAGTTCAGTGTCAACAGTACATGGATTCATTTCTTTGTGGGCTGACGCATCAGACCCGGATTTGAACAATGATGCAAGCTGATCAGGCTCAGTTTGGCCATGTAGGATCATGGAGGACCTGGCAGCAAGTGGTTGTCAAGTAGGGTTCAGTGCGGGTGCTCTGTGCGGTTGAACGGCAACACTTCAAGTAATGCATGTCGGGCGGTCCCAGAAATGCTTCGCAGTACACCAGGCCGAGTCAGACTTTAGTCACAGGGAGAGCTTGGTGAGTGACACTTCAGCGGTTCAGGTTAGCTGGCAATGGTCATCGAAGTGGTGATGGGGGTGCATGGATGTACAGACAGTGAGGCGGCATATCTTGGACTAGCAGGGCCGAGGCGTGGTTGTAACCCCTAGTTAAAATCAGTGAGCGACCCTGCAGAGATTTGGTTTGGGTTCCAGAGTTGAGCAGATCATTTGGGCCTAGCAGGTGATGTGCTTCGCTTGATACACATTTGTATTAGAACTGAATTCTATATGATGTTGGTCTAATTTGTATTGTCCTGTTATGAATACTCCAAATGTGGTGTTCAGGATAATATTCGAGTTGAGACCATAAGGGCAAAAGCATTTTTTTTACATTTAGGGACCTTATTTCACATTCATGAGAACGGCTAGAATTGCTTTTCGATATTTGCAATGGGTTAACTAAGGACAAACCACTTCAAAATGGTTACCTACTAGCTACACGTTGAACATATAGTGTTTCTCTAGTTGTTTTCAACACATTTCCCTTATTTGGACAATGCAAAGTTTCCTGTGAATTTAATTCTGAATTTGCAGTCGAGTCAGTTAGATGGTCGAAGGAGGGTGAACTTTTTACCTAGCGATAAGTGGAGACACATAGAATGAATAGGGTCAATTAAGCTTTGTAGGATTTATCATTGTCTATTCTTGGACATACATTAATTTAGGGCAAAAAGTGGAACAACATACGGGCTAGCAGAGTGGAAAGGAAGATATGACTGATGTCCCCACTATAACAACACAAGAGGATAAAAAGGTGCTTCTTTTGAACTGTCTTCGTTATGGATACACCTTTTGGATTGGGTCAGTAGCATTTCTCAGTAGCATTTTAATGAAATATATATTTACTTAAGAGATTTAGCACAACAGTTTCTGACGTTATTTTATTTTAACTCACTGTAAGGGTGCGCAAGTCAGGCTTGAATATGAAGGTGACATAGTTTTGGTTATAAACTTTTATTAACGAGTAAAACGGTTGGAAATACAGCCTCTCTATCTCGAAAGCTAAGAGGGCTTTCCCTGCCTCAAAGAAACTAATGAAAATGTCAGGATGTGAAATAAATAGTCAGTCACTGTCCTGTCCAGAAAACCTACTTCTGACCCTAATACTAGTAACTCAAATCTAATGTGCAAGGATGCTACATTCAGAAAAGTGATGAAGGCAGTTCTTGTCAACAGAAAGTTCTCAATGTCTCGGGTTGTAAAACCAAACAAACGTTCCTATATCAGAAAGTAAAGTGCTAATGATTAGGGGTTGAACACTTTCCCCAGGATTTCTTCTTGGCAACTTGGTAAGCTAGGTGCTTGTCTCCTGGTTATGTAGGTTCCTTCATTTTAGTTTCAAAATAAAACTTTTCCAACTTTCCTGTGAACAGCCCTTCTTTGTTCACGGAGGGTTTATGTCTGGTTCCCTCTGCTACCAAACATATCCACGGAAACAGTCACTGTTAAACTTCTCTTTTCCTCTTTGCGGGTCACAGACCCCAGATTTTCTTGAAGGCTCCTCAATTTACTTTTACACCTTTATATGGGTGCGAGTCCGAGGCTCGCTAGCTTGGTGTACTCTCGTGCCAAGCACATGACCTCTTCTTTTTTATTTCTTTTGCTCTTACTCTCTTGCTCTGATGTGGGTGCAGGTCTCAAAGCCGCAATGCAGTTCCACAATAGCTTGGTTTACTTTCCTGCCAAGTATATATGTCCTTCTGGACTGTCTCTGTTTCTCTCAGGGTCCCGAATCCTCTTACTCTCTTGCTCTCATATGGGTGCTGGTCTCATACTCACAATAATTTTCCTGGTTCGCTTGGTTTACCCTCCTGCCAAGTGTACACTTGTTTCCTTCTCTCTCTTGCACTCTGTAGCTGTTCCCCAATTCCTCCTGGACCTTTGGCACCTCTCGGTCTGCCCACCTATCTGTTTGCTTGGTTTGCATCTTCCGAGTGGCGGTGCTCCACTGCAAGTCTCCAATAGAGTTCAGGTCTTCTCTGCTGCCAGTGGCAGCTCAGTTGGTTGTTTTTTCCTTCCTGGGCTGTGCTTTCCATCTCCAGTCATGCTCAGGTGTCTATGCTCGCCGGCAGTAGCTCCGCCAGTCAGTGTTTCCTTCTTGGGCCGCGGTTCTTTCTTCCAGCAGTTCCCCATTCTTTGGGACATCCAGATGGTTGCTTGGACAGCAGACGAAGTAGCTGCTTCTCCCTGGACTACCTTTGTGCTCCCGTTTGCCTCCGCCTCCAGCTGTGCTTCCCTGCCTGCCGGGTCGGTGTCTCCTGGGTTTCCTCGGAGGAGGATGGATCTCCCCATCTTGCTTTCCCTCCAATATGTTGTCTTCCCCTTCACCAATTCAATGCCGTGAAAGACTAGACCCTTCACTCTGGTTCACTGGAGTGATCTTCATACTCCTGGTCATCTTCTTCTTCACTTGTATTGGAGCCATATGGAAAGCATATTATTTATTTATTTATTTATTAATATTGTGCCGAAGCCCACAGGCATCTGGGTGACAAGTAAACAGTCAGACAAACATAGAGAAATGAGACAATCAAGTTCCTAGTGGGAGTGGGATTATGTTGGCTGGTGTTTCAGTCTGGTCTGATATACCAGTTTTCCAATAAAAGATATTGGTACTAGGTGGGCAGAGGGAAGGAGGGTTAAATTGGGAAAAAGAGGGAGGATGGGATAAAGCAGTGATATACCACGTTTGCAGGGGATGGTCATCCCTAATCCCATAAGGGGCATCCTCTCCCATGTGATCCTCCCCTGATGCACAACCCCCAGGGGGACTATTGTACAGTGGACACACCAACCTGTCCCCATGGGAAGGGTCTCTCCGTAGGGGAGAAGGGACGACATCCACAGATATGTTACATCACACAGAATTTGATAGTTAGATATTACTTTCCTTGAAGAAGGGTGACTAATTGAGCCTGAACTGCGTTGGAGCAAGAACATCACAAACTATTATCACGGGACATCAAGATATTGAAACTGTATTTATTGATATTACCTAATACATGTGACTCATTTGAAGATAGATGTATACATTATAGTTAACAAAAAATCAGGCTTATTATTTGTTTTTTATGATTATAAATTGAAGTAAGGGAAATATAGTTATTGTGCATATTTGAATATATGTCTAGTCACTCGGATTGGCCAAGAATTATTGCATTTTTGAATATTGTTTTTTCTATAAACAGATTAATTGTCAAAATAGATTTCTTAAAGAGATTAGAGACTTGCTTACGTTTCATTTTGAGTTCCATTTATGAATATTGATAACTAGGGTTGAATATGCAAAAAGAGATTTAGGAATTATAAACTGGGAGTTCCCGTTGCGAGTGCAAAGTTGCTCACACAGTGACTCTATGTGACCCCTCTAGACGTACTTCGCTAGGGCTTGATGTTTAGATGTAGTGCAATTGTTTGGCTGGTTGGAGGAACACAGACACCAGCACCAGTGCCTTACTGATTGTGCAGGATGGGGGGAACACAGAGTGACCTGTTTGGTTTGATAGAACAAGGAGTTTTGGCTGGTCTGGTTGTTATGAAGCCTTCGCGTATGACTCAATGACAGAATTCTCCAGTTCAGGGCCTGCCCTTCTGCCACAAAAGATCTGTTGCCGAGTGGTTGGTCCTGGTTCACAGTACTAGTCACTCCGGATGTTCCCTGGGAGTGGTAAGGGGACAGATCTTCCTTCTGTATTGGACGGCTCCTTCTTCAACTAAAGCTGAGGGCTTTGGACAGTGTAACATTCCCAAAGGAAGTCCATGTGAGAATGTGCAGAACATCTCTTTTGCCTTAAAAGATCCTTGAGGAACTAAGACAATTCTGCTGAAGGGGTGTGAAATCCATTATTTTAAAGGCAAAAGTCCCCAGGTGATTGGTCTAAAGCTAGCCTGCTTTAGTAGACCAATACCTGTTCCTGGCAGGAGTGGACTTTGCCCTCATAATGTCACACCCAAATTGCTTAGCTCCAGAGGTGGGGGAGCCAGGAAAGGGAAATGGAGACAGCTAGAAACAAGATGGAGGAAGGTTTCTTCCAGGGTTCAGGGCAGCTCTGCTTATTCTTATACCACTCCCTTCCCTCCTACTGACAACAACGTCCTTTAGACATGCAGCACCCCGATGTGATGCTGCTTGTACTGAATGGGTGTTGTCCTTTGATACCTGGGCCCAGGACAGCTACCTAGTGTTCAGCTGTTTCTGAGGGCAGAGGGTTGCCGGCCCTCACTTATAGAATCAAAGAGAGGCTACCTCCTCTTGGTATCTGTCCTGCCGTGTGGCAGTATCAGCCCCTCTGACCGCCATACACATTCCCTTCGAGAGCAGAGCTGACTCACCGGAGCGGAGACATGGGTGATATCAATTAGGATGTGGCAGCCATGATCATAACTAACGCCATGTACTATGCCTAAACTCAAGCATTGCTTATTCCTAGAGATAGCTCTGCCACCAGCATGGGGTAGTCATGAACATCATAGTTTGGGTAGAGGGCACATATCTTAAATGTCCCCCATGTGCTGCAGTGACTTTGTTGTCACTGCTGCGATTGGGCAGTTTGTGAGCTTTGAACCTGCTCTGCGCCATGAGCAGAGTGGGTGCTTTGAATCAGGCTACTGATGCAGAAGGCACAACAGCACTATGATTTTGACATGGAGTTGCGACAGAGGGGGAGTTGGTTAGTAGATTACCCCTTTGGAGAAGAAATCACCTGCATAATTGTATGTGTTAATAAAAATAAAAAAAAGCCTGTGCTTTGCACCGTTGCCAGATGGCAATTCCTCACACATGCTTGTAAGGACTCTTCTGCCATAGAATCCCCAAGAAGACGCTGAAGGAATAGCACAGATATAGTACAAGCTCTGTAGGTCAGCTACTACATGGGCACACATTGTACCATGCCTCCTTTGCTATGTATAGAATGAAGACATTGCAGATCTTCTCAAAAGCACTGCAGTCTCGGCATTCATTGAAGCACTTGCGTCTTTTTCCCACTCTGTCATATGCTGCACATTTTATTGCATGGTATAGTTTACTGGGATTTTGGATTGCTGTGATGAAGCCAAGGCAGACCCTCTGTGAGAAAAGACACTTTAGGACCGTTTTGAAGGCATTGAGATTGCTGGTTCTTTCCTCCTTTATGCAATTATTAAGTGTCAATCAGCCCTTTTCAGCAACCCTAAAGTCCTACTCACACTCTAGAAAATGTTGTCATTTGCCTGTTTGCAAAGTCCTTTCAGATTTTAGTCTATTCGCCCGTGTCCCATATTCTTAATGTATCATGTGTAAGACTAGGTGTGAATGGCTCATTGTTTCTGATGGGAACAAAGTCTGAGGGCTAAGGTCTGAGAGCGTGCCCTTTTCACCACCTCCTCGTCCCACTCCTTAAGCGTAAGGCTGCTGGGTTGCTTCTGGCCCTCCCCCCTCGCCTCCCAGTCACCCTCTTTCAGCCATCTTGCTCTTGTGCTCTGAAGCTACGCCTGGCACTCGTGACATGCAGCATATAACATGTATGAAATCAATAAAATGAAATGAATAATTATATGTAGAGATGCTGGCTTACCCCGTTTAAGCAGTCAGAATCCTTGCTGTAATTAACTCTTTGCTGCCACACTTACAAGAAAGCACCCGAGTTTGTGAAACCGTAATTGAACTCAAACTTGCAGAACAATTGGCATCTCGACAAATCAATATTGGTGGTGGGGGAGGAGGGGACAAAACAGGGTGCACAAAAAGAACAACTGTGTGTTTTTTCATTGACCACATTTTATCATCATTTGCTGTTCTAGTTTTACAGCAATGAATTAGTAATTACATAACAAAGGAAATTAAGTCTGCCTGTAATATCCCCCCACCTCCCACACTTTTCTCTTTCACCAGGTACCTCCAAGGTCCAACCCACGGCACACTGATGAGCACTCCAGCCAAACGTACATATTACAATTAAAAAATGGCAGTACAAGTGCCTTCCTCAAGGTGCTTTAAACAGAATCCATAACAATATTCCATCTAACCATGGCCCATTATTTCAAGTTTAACAATAGCAACATTATCACAATCTTACGTAGTGCTTCATTATAGGCAATCCTTTCTTCTGAGTGCTGTAATACGTGTTATTATTATCCAAATGAATGATAATTTAGTAAAACGTAGAGTAGTCTTGTATAGTGAATCTCTAAAATGTGTGATGGCCTTGTGGGGTGTGGTCTTGAAAAGCAAAAGAAAGGGGTTGGTTATAATGGAGAGGCAGGGGGTGTTCATGAGTGTGGGGCAGATTTACCAGAGTCCCTAGGGCTGGTATGGTTCTTTGTGGTTAGTGGCGTTGACACTTGAGTATGTGTTTTATCTAGAATGAGAAAATCAGGATTTGGCAGAGGACAGCACTTGGACACTGGGAGAGCCCCTGCAGAGCACAGTATGCGATTGAGCTAAAGGTGTAGCAGGCTTTGTGATTAGGTATGAACTGCTCCCCAATGTCCCTGTGGTTGGAAAGATGTTAGCAGTCATAAATGTGATGTGTCATTTAAAGGTTGCCAAAGGGAGATGCAATTTGTGGCTTGAGAGAAGTCCTATTGCAAAAAGTGTGTTGTCATCCATTTTAATGAGGTGGTGTTGAAGTTCTGGGTTCCATTTTATGATGATTATGGGGCGTTGTCAGCATCTTATGTGTGTTGGGAAGAAAAGGTTGGGAAGACTTACCTGACTTGGTTAGAAACTCCAAGGTGTTCTTGATTTACGTTCTGTGCACAGGTGTATTACACATGTCACTGAAGCTGTCCAGAATGGGTCAGTCTCGATTTTGTCCTGTTTGCCAGAGTATGTGACTCTGATTAGTCTTTGTGTCCACATTGGTCATGGCTATTATGTTGTTAAAATCTAAGTAGTCCATTCCTTGAGAGTTACAGGACTATGCTGGTTTACATGAGTCTTCTGTGGGACTTTACTTCCCAGCCTGGGGTAGAGGTTGAAAGTTAGAGGTTAAGTGATCCTTGGTCCAGTCTTTAAGGGTGCTAAGCCGGTTTGTATTTTGCAGCCTATTGAACAACCAGGTTTTGAGAGATTTTCTGAAGTCTAGATGGTAATCCTCTTTGCGGAGTACTGTGGGCATTAAGTACCATCATTTGGTTGCTATGAGAGAAGGTACTCAGTTTATCAATTATATTACACTTCACACTTGAAAACATTACAAATAAAAAAAAGACAATGTGAGGTTTCTTGGAGACTACAACCCTCTGAGGAAAATAAGACCAACCTCAGCACCATAACTGTTCTCTATGAGAGCGAAATACTTTTGGCTAAACGTGAAACCTTTAACTTTAGAATATCACAAGCCAACTCAAGTGTGAAGGAACTCTTTGTTATCTTGAAAGAAATAGAAGCTCCCATCCCAGTGCCAGACAACTGGTAAGCGCGTTGGTATAAAGCGCTATATAATATAAATAAATACAAATACAAATAAAAGATAAACCATGGTGCTCTAACATATAGCAAGCATTAGCCAATAAAGTCACAAATTTACAAGCTAAAATTGCCAAGATAAAAGCATCACTAACCCCATCTACGTGTCCTAAAATTTCCCCTGAACCCGCCCAAATACATTGTATGTCCACCATGTATTAAGTTCTCTAAAATCTCCATCATTGAGACTGAGAAAACTATACTATCGCTCAAACCCTCAAATTGCCTTTTCACAAGTGTCACATGGCAGCTAGTCATTTTCTAGCGCATGACACCAATCTGAGTTTTGCATAGTGCCTGCCCTTTCGGTCTCTTGGAAAATTTGTGGCTCAAAATACTCCTCAGGTGACAGATCTGCACCCTTCTTTTGAGCTATCGTTTTTCCTGTCTGGGTTTCAACAATATTCTGTCTATCAAGGAAGGATATATTAACAACTAACCCTACCTCTTTATCAGGTGTTTTATTTTCATTGATACTGTTCTCTTTAAATCTGTCTCTCTGTTCTTTAGGTCTTTCTTATTCATTTTCCCATTTTAGCTCTTCATCAGCAGCTATTTCAATAGTCTGGTTCAACTCTAAATTGAACCACACTCCCTTTTTATGTGTGTGAGCATCCTTTGTCTCACTTCACTTTCATTCGTTTGTATTCTTATCTTTGGATCAGCAAGCAATTCAGGACTGTTACACAAAACTGATTCATAGTCTTCTGTTTTTTTATCAGTGCAGGGGCTATTAAATAGTCACTTGTAGTCAGAAAGCACAAGGTCACTCCTATGGCATTCTGTACCTTCACCGGGCTGCTGTTTTTGAAGAGCACAGAGTTTTTCTATTTTCTCAGACAACATTTTAACTTGGGCCTCTAGGCATTGAAACCTGTCCATGTCCCTGGACTCCTTTCTTTGCTGCCTGGGTCGATATTGGTTAAATTCACCCTGATTGAGCCTATTCTGGTACCTCTCAGGAGATTGATTTCTATATGGGTTGTTTCCGAACTCATGGGCTATAGGAGGTAGGGAATGCAGTGTGACCATTCTTTGACTGTGGTCGACTGGTGGTGGTGAATGGTTATAATGGCGCAGGACATAATTCATATTTTGTTTTTCATTTGGTGGGAACTTCCCCTCTGCTGATTTCTATTTTCAATGAATCTATCCACGTACCATCGTCTTTCTTTGTGGCCATATACCATTGTATTAGGGTCAAACGTTCTCTGCTCCCCCAGTGTCTGCTATGGGCTATTGTTCCTTTGATTTTGATTGTTATTCATGCCTGACATACTGGGTCGAAATCCTACCCTAGGGGTATCACCCAATCACCCAAGTACTAGGACTAATGTTAGTCTCTCTATTGCTCGGATCAACTGATTGGAACATAGGAGTTTGAGGTGGTGTCCTCTGTGGTGGTGTTCCCCTCTGATTAGGTGTTGTATTGTCCCTTGCCTGGGTTTGGGCTGATTCAAGTGGCATTTTTGCAGATTTTATCTCCATTATTGGTGATGTGGATTCTTTAGATTTTGATTTTGTCTCTCTAGTCCTAGATCCTTCCTTTCTCTGACAATAGATTACCTCATACAGTTTGGCCTCTTGTTCTACTATCCACTCTAATATTTTTTCTCTATCAGATTCGCGAATTAGCTGGGATATAATATCTTTTTGGAGACCATAAAAGTATGCAGTCTTACATTCTACAGAATTAGGGTTGAAAGGCACATTAAAACGGGAAAATGCTCTTTTTAATTCTTGGAGAAATTGACGAGGCAACATATCTGGCTTTGCTTTCATTGTATACGCTGCCTTTTTAGCCTCTGCTTTGACTGGTAAGGTGAGAAATGGTGTCTACCCTCTTTCTCAAAGTCTGCCCATGACAGGATTTCCTGCTCATTTATACCCCAAATGAAACTAGCAGCTGCTGAATCAAGCGTTAGATGAAAGAACTGTCTATAGTGTTCCCTAGGTATCTGAAGGACTTTAAATATATCATGTACTGTCTCTAGATGGTCTTCCATACAACAATTGCCTCCCATTTTTAAAGGTTTAATCAAAGTTTTGATTGGTTTCATGATTTTGATAGGGCAATTTGGTGCATTCTGGGGTGCACTATTCTGTCGCTCATTTCTTTTCTCAGGTGAGCACGACTGATGGTAACCACCAGCGGGGAAATCAACCCCCCCACCCCAATCAGGCCTAGCTACAGATATGGCTGTTGGTACATTGTTCCCTCGGGCAGAGCTGGGACTAATCTCAACTCCATTAAATGTAGTGCCTTGATGCTTTTCCTGAGATTTAAAATTAAATATTTGCTGTTCCAGATCCTTGCATTGTCTATGAAGTTTTCCTCCCTCCTCACCAAGATTAGAATTCTCATCACTAATTTTATTAATCATGGCCTACAGTTCACTTATTTGCGTTTGGCACTGCTCAAACTCCCTGTCCTTCTTGTCATTCTCTTCCAACATTTTAACCAATTCTTGTTCTATAGCACAAAATTCCTTATCTTTCACAATATTATTCTTTTAAAGTGTTTGCATCTCCAAAATGGCATTATCCTTGTCTTGTCTTATTGCATCTGTAACCCCTTTTAATTGTATCATTTCTTGTTTACTTTCATCAAACTGCTTTTTCCTCTGAGTCAACTGATTATCCATCGCACTATATTTAGGGCCTCATTACACGGATGGCGGTAAGGATTTACCGGTACCGGTAAAATACCGGTACCGGTAAATCCTTACCGCCTTACTACGAGGTCCCTTTGCGGGTTGGGGGATTTAACGCCTGCTTTTTGCAGGTGTTAAAAACCAACCTGCAAAGGGACCCATGGAGCTCATTACGGTACCGCAATTTGCGGTACCGTAATTAGCGCCTTCCCCATTCCCATTGAGCCCTATGGGGCAAAAATGGGAATGGGGAAGGGCAATGGTGGAAGGGGGAATTACCGCCCCACCAACCTTGGAATGGGGCGGTAATTCCCCTTTTCGCCAAGGCGGTGCCGGTATTTTACCGGCATGAACCAACGCGCTAATAGCGCCATGGTTCTCCGCCATCTGTGTAATGAGGCCCTTAGACTGCATTTCCTCTAATTCCATGTTTATTTGCTCAATTGCATAATCCAAACTGATCTGCAACTTACCAATTACTTCAAAGTCATTCCCCTCCATTTTTAAAAACCGGTTTAGGAGGAACCAAAGTTTGGCGCATACTTTTTTTTTTATATAGTTCATTACAAACTTTTAAAAATGAGAGAATTTGAGAATACGTTTCAAACTCAGACCTTGAACATCGATTAAAAAAAGAAAAAGTAAAAACAGACTTAAGGCAAAAGAAACAAACAATGTCAACATATCACGAGAGCCACACGTAGAGAGTAGATCTTGTACCACAAGATAGTCTGAACGACTCATAACACAGTTAATTTAATAACTCAGTTGCTCGAGTATTTCTACAAAGCTAAACTATTTTCTTTCCAAGGATTTTGTCACCAAGTTATGCTACATAACAGGTGTCTGTAACATTAACAATTCTAATTTATCGAGAAAGAATGTTAAGGCAGTAACTAGTTTAAAGTCTGAGCCTACAGAAAACAAGTTCCACCAGTCTTCCCCGTCTAAGTTCGGCCTCTTGTAGATTTCAAAACCCAAGAAGGCCGTTCTTAAACTTCTTAGATTTTCGACAAAAGAGGACTAGATGTTTCAACGTTTCTTTCTTGTTTTTTACAAAATCTGCAATACTCCGAAGCCTCTTTAGCTTTACTTTTTATACTTAGAATAGCTTTAGTTTTATACAAGTTCATCCGAAAATTGAAATAATAGGATCTTCTTTTAAAGCATGGAAATAATTGAAGGTATTTTGGCAAGGTGTTATAGGACCGTTCTTCCGTCGCATTTTCTTTCATACATCTGTGTGTTGCTCTTTGGTCTTGATTTTCACACCAATCTTGCTCCCATAGTTTTTTTTACAGCATTCGGATTCTGAAAAAGTGTAGCTTGATCAGTGTGGAGCTGGTTAAGGGTGTTCCTGCAAGATTGTTTCCACATTTGCATTATAAACACTTTAAGGGGTCCGTCATCGCTTCTGAGGATCCTATATTGTGGTAAATCGTCTGCTCCCATAACTTTTCTGTAGAGTGACAGCATGTTCCACATCACCTTCGCATTGATTGAAGTCAATCCAAGCCGTACTTTTCCCCAAAATGTGTTCTCGCACCAGGACCATGTCTCTGCCGGGCATCCAAGCATCGCTTCAACACCAAAAATCAAGGCCGGAATGACCTTTAAATTGTAAAATGCAATGACAGGTTTCAAGGTGAACTTCCCGTACTTTTTATTCAGTACGACTCCTTGTGCTGCTAGTGAGTTACATTTCCGATGAATTTTCATGATCATATTTGCGTCGTCTATACTGGAATTTATTGTTACACCGTTATATTGGATTTCTTTTACAAGGAGTATAGGTTGGTTCTCCAATTTCCAGTTGAATTTATGTTTCTTGTTAGCTCCAACTAGGTTTTGCAATATCAGTATCTCGGATTTTGCTGGATTAATCTCAAGACCATTTGCATCAGTATACTCTTTGAGGGCTGATAATTTCCTCTGTAACCCAATTGGCGTAAGGTCCATTAGAACAATGTCATCAGCGTATAAGAGATAATCAATTTTAGTTCCATTCAGTTTTGGTGCGAAGGATCTAATTGTTTCGAACGCCCTTCCGATATCTGAGATAAAGGCATTAAACAAGGTGGCTCCAAGGGGACAACCCTGCTTGACACCTCAAGATGTCACCAATTGGTCCGTTAGTGTTCCTTGCAGGTCCAGCCTGACTTTAATAGTGGTATCGGTATACAGTTGTTTTATTGCAGCAAGGAGGCTCCAAGGGCATCCCCATTTATTGAGTTTAGACCATAATAGCTCACGATCAATACCATCAAAAGCGTGCGCCAGATCTACAAAGGCCATATAGACTTTTGATTTTGTTCGAATAGCCTCCATTTTCATTAGGTTGATGATCATGATGTTCAATCCGCAACCAACTCCTTTTGAGAAACCAGTTTGGCGGTGATCGGCCAGGTCTGCAACCTTTATCCACTGTGTCAATTGTGCTAATAATTGGGTTGCAAAGATCTTTCCAACAACGTCCATGAGGGCAATAGGTCTGTAGTTTTTTGGATCTGTTCTCACACCTTTCTTGAAAATGGGAATAATAATGGCACTTTTCCACGAAGTAGAGATTCTTTTTTCTTCGATGATGTTTTTGAATAAGATGTAACAAAACTCGGCCCAGGCCTCAGGATGTCATTTCGATGAGTAATTTGTGAGGCCATCGGGGCCGGGGGCTCTGGATGAACTTAGCCGTTTAATATTATCAACAATATCCACCTTTTCGATAGTAATCTCCCATGCTTCAGATGGCTTTAGGTCGGTGTTGCAGCTATCCGTATTTTTGGTGAATAGGTTTGCAAAGTGTTCAAACCATGTCACTTCATTCACCATATTGGTCTGAATAGCTTGTTGGGGTGTAGCCAAATTGTTTATGGCTTCCCAGAACATCCTTCTGTTCTTACTGCCCAGTATTTGAAACATTTTTTCGGCATCATTCTGAATCATCATGCTCTTATGTGTCCTTAACCAGTTTTTATATGTTTTTTGCAACTCTTTTTTGTCATGCAAGTAATTCATATCTCGATATTTTTGCAGCCTTCTGATTTTTTGCCTCAGTTCTCATTTTTTAGCCACTACCTCTCTGTCATAGACATGTAACCTCTTAAAGTTGTTTAATCTGTTGTTACAGGAGGATACAGTAAAAGCCTGTAGTAAGGTTGGATATTCAATTTGATCCATGTTTGTTATTGATGATTCTCTTGTTAATGCATTTGTCATTGAAGCAATGTGATGTTCATTTAATCTTAACAGATTTCTGCCTGGAGTACTAAAGACTTCTTGGGTCCATGTTTCTTGTAGATTCTTTTTTGTACCTCGGAGGGTTATTCTTACCAAGTCGTGATCACTGTTTTGCATGCTAATTACCTTCAGTGATTCAGTATCAGTAATTATGTTTTCTGAAACATAAAAGTAATCAAGGATTGATTCCGAGTTGGCATTTCTCCATGTCGGCTTGGGAGGGATGTCTCAGTTAGTACAACCATTTAACATTTTCATACCTCGAACTTCCATCTCCTCTTCCCATGCTTGGATTAAGCTGACTTTTTTGTTTTGAGACATTGACCTATGTGGAGCTGTTTGTCCTTGCATTTTTGGACCTTTCAAGCATTCCATATTAAGGTCGCCGCAAAGTATAATCCTTGCGTTCTCTTCATTTGACAGGGTAGAGTCTATCAGATCTCCTATCACATCAAGGTACTCCCATTCGTCGGAGACTTCGTGTTGCCAATATAAGTTTATTATATGGATTGTTTCCTTAATCCCCACAGTCCAATTTGTAGCGATGTTCACGTATTGGATATACAGGGTCAAATTTACACTCTTGATTATTTGTAGGCCTTGATTCTGTTTTACAAGTGTTAAAATCCCTGCCATTGGTCTTCCTTTAGGCTGTCTAATTGCTTGATTCCAGGCTATTTCGTAACCTTCCACCACTGGTTCAATCAAGAGCCATGATTCTTGCAGGCAAATAATGTGTAAAGGTTTGAGGCCTCCCAGACTGTTGTTAAACAGATGCATGAAGCCTCTTGTATTCCATGAACCAACCTGTAAGGTCAGAGATCTAATTTCCAGTTGGCATTATTGAGCATCTTTAGAATTTAGGGACCTTGCCACCCAATTCCAGCGTGTTTCATCAGCTTTACGCTCATACTTGTTCTCAGTCGAGGATTGTAAGTACGTTTTGTGCATAATGGTATTATGCAGTCCTTCTCCCCATTCTTGTCTGAAGCCCTAAAAAGTCTCAGCAGGCAGACGTGTACAATACTCCCTTCTTCAAAAATGTCCTGCAATGATGCCTTCTGTACTTTTTCACATATTCAGTCCCTCCATAAAATTGAATTTCCTGATGACCACACCGCATGGGCAAAGAGTTTTGCTTCAAGGTAGTTCTCCAGCTCAGAAAGATCTGCTCCAATTTGTGACATGGTGACACCATGCACAATGCTACACGATCATGCCACAGAATGAATTTTCTTTTTAAGTACACAGAATGGCTGTGTGCCCAATACACTGCCACGCCCAGTAACTGCTTTAAAGTTCCCAGCCAACGCACCAAAATATGTTAGAGATATTGTCTAGAGGGGATACACCTAATTTTGTGGTATTCTATTATAGTGGTAAAAATGGTGTTAGGGTTCACTGCAGTAATGCATTCGTGTCTTCCCTATCTATAATGATAATATTCCACTCAGAACATACACTAATGTCTGTATTCCATCTGGGGGCCTCTTAAATGTTATGGCCCTTATTATACTTGTACTTTGACAGTGTCACTGCCTATCCCCAGTTACTTATCTATGATGCTGGGCTACTACCTTGATGGCAGATCTGTTCACCTGTAAACATGCAAAAATGAAATACCACACACTCACTCACTTTCTAGCTACAGAGCCCACAATAGATAATTCTCATGAAAGCATTTACCATTATGCAGTTGCCTGTATGAGCAGATTAAATAAGATGACCCAAATGCCATAATAATGTATCAGAAAACGTAGTGATTTTTGTAATGTGTCTTTATCTTGACACGTAACTTACCACTCATACACTGAAACAATTATGCATGGACACATTCGTCAGTGCGAATGTGGAGAAGCAAGAAGAAAGAAAAACAATTTCAAAAGTCACAACTCAATAACAGAATAAACTGTAGTCAGCTCAAACCCGACCTTGAATTGCGGGATTTGGTAGAAGTTACGCTTAATAGAAAAACTTGTAATGTTAGAACTGCATCCACTTTTGACATTGAAACATTACACATGAAATTAGTTTCCCCAGGCTAAATATGAAACCGCAAAATTCAGGCAGGCCCTCACTTTTTCACTGGTATATTTACCTTGATCTTTACTCTGCTATCTCTGGAACACCCTCTGTGTTGGTTTGGCAACCAAAAGAAGTGTTGCGACCGCCAAATTCTCCATCAGCCCACAGGAATGACACAATTTCTATGCCAGAATAACTGCTTCCCCAGTCTACCTCCTGCCATCACCCAGGAAGTTTCTGAAGCTCTGCTGGTCTGAACTCTCAACCCCTCTCTCTTCCTTTCATTTTAACAGCTACTCCTGTTATTCAACAGGACCTTCCCCTCTGTGAACATGCCCACATCATCCGAGCTGCCTCAGTCATTTTCCCTTCAGCAGAATAGCCTTGCAAACATATCTGCAACAACTGCTTCCTGCACATACAATGGTGCTTTTTCAACAGTCCATATTTCAGCCTTGCGGTTTGTGCCATGCTGAAAGAAATTTCAGCCAGTAAAATATATTTGCACATTTTAACTCTATTGCAGAAAAGCGCCCACATTCAGTTCATCTCATCTGAGTCCATTTTGCACCAATTTGTTAGTGACCAGTTATGGGGAAGGGTTTTTTAATTGATTAGTTCATGTTAGCATCTAGGTACATAGTGCAAACCGGACAGGTGATCTGTTTACCCTGAAGTAGACCATTTTGAAATATGTGCCAGTGTCAGAATATGTGCATTTCATTACAATGTGCACCGGCAATTCATGATGTTTGTATTTTCTACATAAACCGCCAACCACTATTTATTGCTTCCTCTGTTTTCCTACCGGTCTGATCAGTATGCTGCAGGCAAAAAAATAATGTGCAAAATGCACTTTCTGCTCCAAATCATATCAAAAGCCCTTCACAGAATCGACTATCAATTTCAACCCTGGCTCTGCCCATACATTTACATGATGGCTGCACCAAAATACAACCGTATTTCTATTTAATAACATACAAATGCTTTCTTTGCACATAATGTCACTAATGTTATTGTGATAAAAGATGTCCATGCTGGTTCTACCAATATATGGCAGCATCCCCATGTAAGAACATATTTCTATTGGCTTTGTCTTTCAAAATGCCTTGCCACAATATGAAAACATGTCTAAAAAGACTGCAGCAATGTAGGCCAGTCTAGACAAGTAATAACACTTATCATGTTTGCTTTACCCTTGATTCCCAGAAAAAAGGCCATGCCACAGTAATAAACTATAGCTACACTAGCTACACAAAAATACGCCAGTCTTGCCACGCATGAACACATATCAAGCTTGCTTTATCATAGATTATATCATACCCCATGAGTGTTTTAGTTGTCAGGTTTCTACAGGCTCTTTAGGTCCTTGGTATCGCTAGCCTCTCTCAGCTCTTCTGGAGCTTTGTCAGATACAGCTTTGAAAGTCATGTCTATCTATCAGCAGTTTACGTTCAGCCAGACGGAGGAAAAAGAGCCTTTTTAATATTGCTTGAACCACCAGTTTGCTAACTGATTGCTGCAGGTTGCCAGGTGGTTCCCTGCAGTGATTAGATTTTGAGTCAGTCTTTGAAAGACAAAATTCAGGGTGGAGGGCTTTAAAAAAAACTGGTGGCCGTATTGAATCCAGGTTATGTGGCCAAGCTGTTTGTTTGATGAGAAGAGGGCCTGCATCCCTGGTCTGCTGCTTTTTCTGTCAGTAAAAGATTTTGAGCCTAGGTAATTTCGAATCCTTGGAGCCTTTTTGTTTTCCTTCTCGTGGACAGTTTTGAGTTTGTGTTTAAAGGAGGGTTGTCTGAGAAACCTGAAGGTGTCTCACCCACTAGTCGCCGGGGATCTGTCATCCAGGTGGCCAGGACAAGGCCATCACTCTTGGATCCAGTTCCTAGGGGTGGACCAGGGCGGTGGATCACCTGAATGAGGTGTTGTCGGGGAGTGGAAGTGGGACAGCGGAAGGTGAGACATGGAATCCCCTTCCTTGTAACACCTTTTCCCCATCCTACCAGGTAGGATACCTAGTAACTCACCCCCACCCCCTTTTCCGACACACACACTTTCTCACGGACAGTTCACCGTGAGTGACAAACAACCAACACCATGGTCAGGCAAGGTCAGGCAATTACGGATCATTATTTATACCTGGCTTCCATCACACTGCCCCACAAGGGTAAAACGCGGAGCACAAAGCACATTCTGTGCGAGGCAAAACACACGAGGAAACAGCAGTTCCAAGTTGGTCATTTAATACAATGACAAAGATGGCGAGACCAGAGAGGGTGACAAGGAGGGAAACACCCTTGACCTATATACTTTCATGAACCTTGGAAGGTAAGAAACCGAATACCAGGAACTAATGCTGATCAAACCTGTACAGTGTGTTAACCAGGGCTCTCCCACACCGATAACCAAGGTGGGGAGGAGCGATTTCCTCCGTGGTACTGTCCTTGCCTCCTACAACCAAGCGGCGTCTGAAAAGACTGATACTAAACCAGCTTGTGTTTTGAACCAAGGCTGCAAGCGGCAACATTGTATAAAGAGAACAGTGTGTGAAGCATTTGAGATAAGCGATGCAAATACAATTGACAGCCAAAAGAAATTTGCAAATGAACTTTGGTAAACCAAGACAAGATACCACAGTCAGAGTGGTCCGGCATCACGCGAGTGCTCATTCAAAAGTCTCTGTTAGATATCCAACTGATGCTGAGTGGGAAAGAGATCAAAGTGGTCCTGCAATGGGTCAAGCTAAACCCTGTGCAGATTTGTAAGTCTTCAATAATTTAAAGTGAATCCAAATTGGCCGAGCCCATCTGAGGGAGAGTAATTGAACCTTGTTTGGAAGGGATCTGAGCCCGGCAGAGGGAGATCCAATGTTGAACTTTTTTATGTGTATGAAAAGGATCTGAACCTGGCAGAAGAGGATCCAACGTTGAACTTTTTTTTTATTATGAAAAGGATTTGACTCCGGTGGAGGGGGATCCAAGGTGAACACCCAAGTTGTACATTGAACAGAATATTTATGTGTTGTTTCTGGTACAGCAGGTCCTCTGCGTTGAGAGACTTGCAAGAAGTAAAGAGACTTGGACACAGAAGGTCCTGAACTGGGAAAATGTAACTGTATTGTTGTGTTGCAGAAGCCAGAGTGCGTTCTTTGCTCAAGAGATCCGCCTTGTCCTGTGCTGAAAACGTGGGGAAGAGAGGCCAACGGCACGAGCATCCTGACATATTATTTTGTGAACATTTCTTTCTTTTTCATAAACATTACCTCACATTATTTTGTGACTTAGTGGTAAGGATTGGCGATATGTTTTTTTAGTATAGGCCCTTTTAATTTGACAACACTCCACTAAGACTTCATTATTATTATTTGATGGTCGTAGTTTGCTCCCATCTGTAGAGTTCGGTTTAGATAGGCATTTATCAAGCCCTTGCAAAAGTTCAATAAACACCCTTGAACTGTGGTCACTTGTGTCTGTCTTAGTATTGCCACCATGCATTCCAGTTGTAAGGTAAAAAAAATATTTAGGGCCTGATTCATGAAAAAGTGTGCATTTCTCCCGCAATGGCCGCATGCAGAGAACGACACTGTGTAAGTGTATTCATGGAATTCACTGCACAAAGTAACCATATTCGCAAGTCGCGGCCGGAAAACCCCTGACACGCCCCCATGCAAAGCATAAACATCTAGAAGAGCTACCTTTGCGTGCTCCCCCAGGTGCAAATACACACACCCTTCAAACAGTGAGTGGGGTTCCCCGTAAGCAGGCCT
This sequence comes from Ambystoma mexicanum, assembly GCF_040938575.1. Classification (NCBI taxonomy): domain Eukaryota; kingdom Metazoa; phylum Chordata; class Amphibia; order Caudata; family Ambystomatidae; genus Ambystoma; species Ambystoma mexicanum. The sequence continues at coordinate 514,908,136 of NC_090921.1, read as the reverse complement.
GCATCTCAGGGACCCTGCGCAGGGTCCCCCGTAACCGGAACCACAACAACATAACAACATGCATATGAAACCTCGTAACTTGTGTAAAACTCTGAAAGTCTGTGTGCGAACCCCCGTAAACTATTCCTGCACCCCGCTACACGGCGTATGCCCACCCCTAAATTAGATCGGAAGGCCGGTTGCGTACACAGACCCCTTAATCCGAAATTCTCACCCACCTTCGCGCTGCAATTCCTCCGCACAAGTGTCTTTACGTCTGCCTTTGGGTGGCATAGAGATCGAGGGATTTACATGGCCATTACTCTGCTGAGGAGCTGTGCAGGTGGTTCCATGAATATGTGTTGTTTGGCTCAATTGTGGGCGTGCGAGGAACAGCTTGCGGGCTGTCCCTCGTAACGCCCACTTTTTTTGCATGTTCTTCCCCATTTTCTGTATTCCTCCCCCTTCCCAGCCCTCTGCGCAAGCAACAGCCATGCTCCGGTGTGGAGTTTGGTGCAAGGCACTCAAAGGCTCGCAGAGACTTGCTGAGCCTGCGTGAGCTGCACGCAAGTCCTGGGGAAGTCCTGTGCATCCCTTAAATAATAAAAAAAATGTCCATTGGCGCCCCTCTGCGAGAACGAACACGGCCCATTGACCTGTTCTTTGGGAAGGTACCCACTCGAGAGTCCGCTGCCACACTTTAGCCTGTGGACATGCTCTAACACCGAGGCCCTGATGGCGGTACTCAACCTGAATGCCCTTTGGCCGTTATCCAGACACAGTGACCCAACCTTTTGTACTGTTGATATGCCCAGTAAACAATGGAACCGGGGATGGAATTTGTCCTTTCCCCAGGAACATTGATCCTATTTGACCTGCAACAAAGCCCAATGGAAAGTGAACCTAGTTACAATTCCTTCCATGGAAGTCAAAGTTGAATGAAATATATCTATTTTGGGGCGCCCTTTAAATTTTTCCCCGGCTGCACAAATTCAAAGTGGGCTGTTTCCTTTTCACAGAAAGTGTATGCTGTTTCTTCCATAGGGCCCAAATGTATCAGTCTCCTAAAATTGAATTTTCATATTGCATCCTTTACTTTAGGTTTTTCAGAGTGTATTCCACCCCCTTTGGACATTCACTTGCCCTCATTGGAAAGTGGGCATGCACAAGAGGGTTTCAATATGCCCCCAGCCCCAGAAATAATTCGTACAGCCGACTTCACAGACTCCTGCTCTTGTCCTGGTACCCAAGGTGGCCACCATAGAGATGCTTATTAGTCTGGCATCAGTCAATCTCATCTGGGATGCAGATTTCGATTGGGTCTGTGAAATATCCACAGACTCCAGTCCTGTTCAGCAGTGCAGTGCCACCACTGATCGCAGACCTCTCAGTACACCCTACTCTGCACACGACAAGGACGCCATCGGTCGCCTACAGCAGTGGAAACCTCTCTTACTCTTTATCTCTTCCACAATCCCTGGGGCTCTCTCAAGGCCACCACTGCCTACCTCCACGTGCTACAACATGAATATCTATGCATTGGAATGTATATTTCTACATCACAAAGGGGGTGAGCATATACATCATCTGCCTCAAGCACAAAGCATGAGTGGTCTGGAAGAGGAAGATAGTTTCTCTCCTCGATGCCAAGATATACCTCAGGCACAACGCCCAGACAACAGGCAGACCTGAGGAACCACAGGGAGACACCCACACAAAGATCACCTGCTGAATGCCCAATATAAGAATTTGATGTTCATGGGTCTCCAGCCATGGCAGGACCAAGCTGGGACCCATGGACGAAAAGGCTGGAAAAGAATTGTTCGCCTCTTTCCCGTATTCTCCTTGGATACTTCTATCTTCTAAGTCATCACTCGGTGTATTTAGTCTTTTGAACCAGCTACAGGTTTGGGTTAACCTTGATTGTCCATCTGTGGCAGTCATCATGAACCCACTTTTTTCGTTGCCACCCATGGAGTTGGTTCCTAGGGAAGGGAGAGTTTGTGTATATGATTTCTAGTATCTGAATAATACTTGTTTTCCGATTTCCAGGAGAACCTCCATCTTCCGACGGATCCTCTTTTGTTTTCTGGCATACTTGGCTTGTATCAACTCGTGTTTTTATTGATGGAGTATTATTTTAACTCGCATACAGACATTGAAACTGCTGACAAGTCCAGCTGTTCTTGATACATTATGCTCTAGACCTTTTCATCTTATTTCATGATCCATTTTGCTAGTAAATGCTTGCCTTTGGAGTTAGTCAACAGCTTTAAATGCAATGATGGGGTTTTGTTATTTTTGGATACTTTTACTATTTGATTTTGCAAAGTATTATAGAGTGGAAATTCTGCAAATTGTTACTTTGATCAAACAACTCTGACCGAGGTGCAAGAATGAAGCACTCCACAAATACATCATCACACAACTCTCCTCCTATTGCCCGTTTATTCATGGCAAGACATCAGAAACCCACAATGACTCATTACGCCTTCTACAGGTGTCAAGACAGTTATGCAACAAATAAATTCACCAAAGTTTTACACCAATTAAACCAATTGTTCTCTGGTTGTTTCCACATTTAAGTGTCCATAACCTGTAGTGCAAAAGGGAGAGCCATCTTGTAATTATCTTAATATAACGACTGGTGCCTCCAAATGTTGTATGCATGCCATTGTACATGCAATCACAATTTGGCTAAATGTAGCCATTTGTACCATATAATCACAAATGAATGTCTGATGCCACGTATTCGTTAACAACAGTCATGTATTTGATTATTTAAATGTAACAATTAATACATTTCACTCAAACTCAATTGGATCATATTGGCATGCAATCCATATATCTGTGCTGCACAAATCTAAATATTGACTATTGACTACTGTCCAACCTCTGTAGCTCATATCACTATCCTCTTATATCACTATAACATTATTATATTGCAATGATTGTATTTCATATTTAAACACCTACTTGCTTAATATTCAGATTCTAGATGGAGCCCTACAAATGTATATTTATTCGAAAGTTCTGGCCTAAAATGTCAATGCAGCCACCATTGGTATGTGCAAAGACACTCTGTGCAAAGACACAGACCTATACAGGTATATAATGTGCAAAACTGCACATTTCTGCCTATTAAAGGGCAATGTCCTAAAACTCATTTCAGTGCAAATGCAAATGCAAAGAGCTGTTATCATAATCACAACACAGCTTCAGGCAAAGCACCTGAACATGTTACCATGTTCCATCCCCTGGGTTTTAAATGCCGGTAAATGTGAATCTCAAGGTGTGCTGCAATATCATGTGCAAAGACTTCATTTCGTACAGGTGGTGTGAATGTACAATATGCAAAAAATACAACTACTACTAATACAGACATAACATTTACGAACAATGAATATTGGCTGGAACTTATTCAGCATGTCCACACAACTTAAAATAACATTTTCATAAACACCAGTAAATATATCTGCTCCTATCAAGATGTTCTCCATTAAAACAATAAAAGATTAATCAACGAATGCCAACCAGCCTTCAGCTAGATCTGCACACATTTCAAATTGAAATAATCCTGAGTACTATCTCTTTGTGTATATATAGTTTTACACTCGTCAGAACCTAAGCTCCTATGCACCTACTTCCCATTATATTTATCCCTTATGAATACAAATAACTCCTCACCAATGTTATACCCATTCGGTCCACTGGTGTCGAAGTCTACAAAATATATTGCGTCTTTCTGTCTAAGGATTTTCTTCTGATCCACTCCTCTTGGGTGTACAGGTACATGATCAATTGGAAAGAAATGAAACCCTGAGATATCACCATCATGCATTTCCATGATATGTCTCGCCAGTGACTAGGTGCGATTTGTGTCCTTAATGCTCCTAGATATTGCAAGATATATACAATTTCACTTGATAGATTGTACTCTCCGCATACCATTTCTTGCAGGCTCTTGTAAGCACTTAAACTGCATTTTCACTGTTACATATTATGCTGTGCTTAATTTTCATCATTCTGCCAGCTGATGTATTGATCCATATTCTACCCTTATTTACATTCCTCGGTTAAGGTGGCCCAAAAAGTCCCAAATATCCCAGAGGAACTGGAGCCTATCCAAACTAGAGTCAATGACAAAATACACAAAGAGCAAACACCAGCTTTATTATCATCCAAATAAAGCAAGGACAGCATACAAGCATCACAATCATGTGGCCCTCAGAGAGCAAATACAAAACAATTGGTTAAGTACTATGAAGGCATCATTACTGATGTTGCAACATTATCACAACATAATCTCAGTTGCAAAAACATACATGAATTAGGGGTTGGTTAGGGTGTATGGCTACATATAGTTCATTGAGGTGTTAAACTTTTTATTGGGCTAGACCTATCTGATGGCTAAGGAATTGGTTGGCATATACTTCGATGGGTGCATGACACTCTGGATTGTGATAGGTTGGCTTCTTACTACCCAACCTTGGATACTTGACAGGTGTCAAGATATGAGCTAATCTGGCGGTAGATGGAGAGAGCCCCATGGACTGTTTATTGTTTATTTAAGGAAGTTACCATCCCTCGGCCTCCAGCCATGAGACAGGGCAATCGCTTTGTACAGGGCTTTGCAGGGCAGCCAATGTATGTGTGTACTTTTAGTTTACTTTTTCAAGCAGGTGTCATGGATCCTAATGAATAGCCAGTATTCTCCAATTATAAGTCATGCGTTAGAGGACCGAGAATGAAATGGAATCAACTCATATTATTGGGAGTTTAGCTAATATTAAAGTATGTGTCGTGTTTTCTGTTTCCACCAGGGACACTCCTGAGTTACTCTTCATGGAGTTTGTTGGCTTGCTATTTTACTGCACCTGGAAAACAAAGACTGGTTGTATTCTTCTAAACTTGAATTACTCTAGGAGTATCCCGCTTGCATCTTAGGAATTGCTATCTCATGCCTTTGTTCCGCCGTTCCCATCCTCCCAATCTTATTCTAACCATGACACTAGTTGCCAGCTACCGTCTGAGTTCTGCACAGCTCTGCATTTCTGTGGAATCAGCATTTTGAGTTCTCTCAACATATTAAGGGCTTTGTCTATTTAAAAGTATGCTGCAACATTCATTTTAAAGAAGATGGGTGCCCCATTACACTCTGGTGTGTATGTTAGTGAGCTATACTAGCATTTCATTCGTGTTGCCTTCAACATATACATTGGTTCTGTTAGTCTTTTTAATGTCTTGTGGATTCTTTGTTAATATTCTTCATGTATGAATGCATATTTGACCTAGTGTACATGTTCTTCATGTGGAGTGCATATTAGCTTTGTGTCTAATGCGTGTGCTTGTTACTGGTGCAACGCTAGCTAGACTGCTTTTGCCATCTTCAGCATAGGTTGTCTATATGGCTTGTTGTACCTGCCTGGGATAAGGGTGGTACGTGAGTAATGTTTCTCACTGTGCGATATTGGAGCGATATTGGAGCGGGGCAGAAGCTATTGATGACGTAGACATCTGCCTCCCAACATTCCCCCCTCTGGTTGAGTCCTTGTACACACTTTCCCTTCTGCTCTACCCCAAATAGGGCTCTTTGGGTACCCATATTTCACTCACCCCCATCAAACTACCTCCATGTCTCACGTGTTTGTCAATGCTATAAGTCATGTACTTACATACCCCAGTGATGTCACAATTCTGAGATGATGACTGAAGGGAGCCCGAAGAGACAGAAGATAAGTACAAAAAAGAGCTTGGCCATGGCAGGAGCGGTAGGTATACCTTTACAGGGAATAAAGAGGGCCATTTTTGAAAACGAATCGACAACCACCCACAGAGTGTCAAAGCCCTGGACTCGCGGTAGATCAGTGTCGAAGTCCATGGATACGGTGTGCCAAGGTCTGGGGGGAACGGGCAAGGGGAGAAGGAGACCCACAGAGCAGCCCCTACGGTGTTTACATCGTGCGCAAATGGCGCAGGTGTTAACGTAACACTCCACGTCTTTTCTCATGGAAGGCCACCAGCACCATCGTTTCAGTAATGCCAAGGTACGTGATTGACCGGGGTGTCCGTGTACAGGGGCGTCATGGGACCATTCGAGAGCCATGTTGCGAGTATCCGTAGCGGGCAAGAACAATCTGTCTGATACAAAGGGTAGGCCATCACGGTACACGGGATCCCATTCGGATAGCTGATTGTGGTGTATGGCGACCCACTTCCGTATTGCTTTGAGCAAAGGCAGGGACGGGGTGCACAGACAAACCATCTTGCCACAGTCTAGTAGAGTGTCAGGGTACACCGACAAGGCCACACCCCCAGGGGATCGAGACAGGGCGTAGGCTTTTCCGTGGGCTGAGCCTGAACGATGCTTGATGAAAAAATCAAAAGCAACAAAAAATAAATGCCACCGGACCTGCCTGCTGTTGATACATTTCAAGGAGGCCAAGTCTTGCAGGTTCTGGTGGTCGGAGTACACAGTGACCCAGTGTTTCGCTCCCAAAAGATGATGCCGCCAAACAGGAAATGCGTCCATGACTGCTAACAATTCTTTTTCAGTCACAGTATAGTGTGATTCGGCGTCAGTGAATTTGCGAGAGTGAAAAGCCACAGGGTGAAGCCGGCCAGTGGTAGGGCATATCTGTGACAACACCGCGCCCAAAGCAAAGGAGGAGGCGTCGGCCTCCACGACGAAGGGTAGTTCCGGGTCCGGGTGTTGCAGGACGGGTGCGGTAGTAAATGCTAGTTTCAGGGCCTCAAAGGCCTGTTGATGTGTATCCGTCCACAAGAAAGGACTACGAGGGCTGGTCAGGGAAGTGAGTGGTGCCACCAGAGAAGAGAACCCTGAGATAAAGCGTCTGTAAAAGTTAGCGAAGCCGAGGAAAGATTGCAGAGCCTTCAGGGTCTTGGGAACAGGCCAGTTTAATACAACCAGTACCTTGGAAGCGTTCATGGCCAGCCCCCCAGCAGTGATAGAAAAACCAAGAAACTCCACGGAATCAGCATGGAACAGACACTTCTCTGGCTTGGCGAATAGGGAGTGTAACTGCAAACAGGAAAGCACTTCGCGTACGTGTTGTACGTGCTCATTTAGGTTTCGGGAGAAGATCAGTATGTCATCCAGATATACCACAACGAACACGTCCAGGATATCGGAGAAGATGTCGTTCATGAATCTCTGGAACGTGGCCGGAGCGTTGCATAAACCGAAGGGCATTACTGTATACTCATACAGCCCGTAGCGAGTGCAAAAAGCAGTTTTCCATTCATCGCCAGGGCGTACACGAACCAGATTGTAAGCCCCGCGCAGGTCCAATTTAGTGAAGATGGAGGCGTGAGAGAGACGGTCGAGTAGGGGCGTAATCAAGGGAATGGGGTACCGGTTCTTTAGTGTGATAGCATTGATCCGGCGGTAATCTACGCATGGCCGCAGGTCAGCTTCTTTTTTGGGGACGAAGAAAATGGGACTAGCCGCTGAAGAAGTGGGAGGGCGGATGTGGCCTAAGCGGAGGGACTTCTGGATATACTCCTTCAGAACCAGGTCTTCAGCTGGGGAAAGGGAATAGACCGACCGGTGGGAATGATATTGTCGGGTAGTAAGTCTATCGGGCAGTCGTATGAGCGGTGTGGTGGAAGCGCTTCTGACGAACCCTGATCAAACACCCCTGCGTAATCCTGGTATTGGGCCGTTACGTGCGTGTAGACCAAGCCCACTGTATGGTGTTCTATCGGGGAAGCCGGAGCAGTGGTGTCCCTGATGGTCAGATGTGCAATGGATCCCAAAGCCTGAGCAGGTGTGGTGTCCCTGGTGTTTGCGGGAAGGCAGTAGTGTTGGCAAAGGTCGGACTCGAAGTGTACGGAACCGGCCTTCCAGTCTATCAACGGGTTATGCTCCTGGAGCCAGGGGATTCCTAATATGAGGCCGAACTGGGGCATAGCAATGAGGTCAAAGCTCAGGGTTGCGGTGTGAGTTGACTGGATTGTCAAGAGCATCGGGGCCATTTGCTGTTTAAGAGGCCCGGATATCAGCGAAGTGCCATCAACCGCGTGTACTGGTTCGGGCATGGTCTTGGTCAAAAGGGGTAGGTTCAGGGACTGTGCAAGTGTGATGTCGATGTAATTACCCATGGCCCCGGAGTCTATGATGATCGTAACCTGGTGTGTGATTCTGGGCGAGGGCTGGATAACTGCTTGCACATGGATCGGCCTGATGCGACCGAAAGCGGGTATGGGATTCGGCGTAAGACAAGAGGTGCTCGACCCAGTCCCCGTTTCTAGGGTCGAGCAATCCGAAAACCTGAGATCTTGTATTTCGGCCTGCGGGGGCATTCTTTGACATAATGACCTGTTAATCTGCAATAGAAGCAAGCGTTGTCCGTTCTCCTACGCTCGTGCTCTACTGGCGTGATAGGACTTCGTATGCCCCCTATCTGCATAGGTTCATGAGCGGAGTCAGGGGTAGCCGAAGCGCCAGGCAGCGTTGGAAAACCAGCCTCAGCCCTGAGTTCCAAACGCCGGGCGTCTACCTGCAATGCTAGGTCTACTATGTCTTGGAATGTGGTTGGCAAAGAGGGAACAACGGCAAGGGCGTCCTTCATGGCGTTGCTTAGGCCCCTGTAGAACACGACAGAACTCTTGCTTTCAGGCCTAGACGTCTCTGCTACCAGCTGATTGCATCTGGTAATGTACTTGATCAAAGAACCCTTCCCTTGCCCTTGGTCCAGGAGTTCTAAATCACAGGACTGTACTTTATGGAGTGTATCGAATACCCGTGACATTTCTGCAACTAGCAGATTGAAGTCATAAAGGGCAGGGTTGTCGTTCTCCAGTAGGGGATTGGCCCAAGAGGCTGCTGTAACAGCTAGATGGGAGAGTGTAAAGGCTGCCTTAGTGGTAGAGTCTGGAAAAGCTTGGGGCCTGCACAAGAAGTGCAATTTACACTGGTTCAAGAAGGTCCTGAATGTACTGGGGTCCCCATGGTATCTCTCGGGGGCAGCCAATGGGAAGGGGGATGGAAGTATCACCGGTATGGGACCCTGGGGAGTTGGTACAGGAGGCGGAGCGGGCTGGGAACCTGATAGGGTATTCCCGAATTCGGCATCGGGAGGCAAGGGATGTCTAGTGCTTTGGATGTTGTCAAAGCGTTGATGTAAGGCAGTGTTAGCTGTGGCCATATCAGCACGTAACACAGTTATGGCTTGTACCATAGCAGCGAAGGGTTCATCTGCGGCCCCCTCCATGACTACACGACAGGTTGGCTTCACAGTCTGTTGTATCTTGACTGTCGTGTAGTCAGGAGAGTCCTCTGTCCACAAGTGCCACACAGGGGGGAACAAAATACACTTCCTGTGCAACCCTTGAGGCCACAGGTGGGAGATCTTCTTCCTCCAGAACCACAGACCCTCCGAACCCCGAACCACTGCAAAGAAAGCACTGGTTAAATTATGCGCCTAACAACAATCACTAGCCAAACACAAACAACTGGAACGGTCTTACCCACTGGAGCGGTGAGGTACTCCTGTATACCTATGGGGGTTTCTGGGATTCTCCAAAGGCCCTCCTTACTCCGAGGGAAGTGCCGGAAGGCCAGATGTGGGTTTAATGGGCCGGGCCCACTCGTTGTCAGAGTCCTGAACAAGAACCAAGTAAGCGTAGTGCCAAGGGATAAAGCAAGCGGGAGTCCAAGAAGCAGTCCGTGATCCGTGATAGGCAATGCAGAAGACAAAAAACCAGTGAGATCCAAAATCAGTCCGTGAGGCAGTCCAAGGTCGATATCCAGATGATCATGAAATCAGGTACGTAGCACCGAACAGTGTCCAAAATTAAACAGCTGTGAAGCATCGGTTGGACCGGCACGGCCGTTTAAATACTGGCGCTTCTCTTCCCTTTCGGACACGTGATCCGCAGGTTCCGGTCACGTGATCTGCGGGTACAGCACGTGTGCGTACCTTTTGGGTCACGTGAACCGCAGCCATGTTATGAGAGCGGGAAGCATTCCTGGTATGCAGAAGTGCGACGGCACAAAGCCAATCCTTCAATCGCCATGGGAGTCGCCACCGAAACGGGCGTTGCAGCGAGCGGGTAGCAGCACGCTGGAGACCAGGTGATGGCAAAGTAAGCAAGGAGGGCACAGGTAAATCCCGGAACCAGGCATGGGGTCGGGAGGGACTAGAAACAATGGCAGGGGAACTGGGGGGACCGTCCATTTGGGGAGGATGACTGGTAGATAGCTGGACGTCAATCTGCGCCATTACACAACACTTTCTCCAGAAGTTGGAGACAAACTGGCGACCTCGATCTGAGACCAGCACTGATGGGAAGCCATGTAGTTTAACAATACCTTCCAGGAACACTTTGGCTAAAGTGGATGCATCAGGGAGGACTTTGAGCGGAATAAAGTGTGCCATCTTTGAGAATAAGTCCACAACTACAAGAATGGTGTTAAACCCTTGATTGGGAGGTAGGTCAGTGATGAAGTCAAGCGAAAGAGTGTGCCAGGGAGTGGGAGGAATGTCTAATGGTTTTAGAAGACCAGATGGTTTTTGTTTTTGCGACTTATTATGTACGCAGACTCCGCAGGACTGAATATATTGGATGATGTCTTTTCGCCAAGCAGGCCACCAGAAGTTTTGTTTTACCTTAGCTAGAGTCTTGGTGATCCCAGGGTGCCCTTTGATCAGTGAATCGTGATAACCTGAAATGATATGTTGCTGCAACTTCTTCGTGGGTACATACAGACGATCTCTAAAAAAAGGTAAGTGGTCTTTGATGGAATATTGTTCTCCTTGCGCTTGCCATGCAACGAAAGTATCAGGATTCATGGTCCATTGAATCTCGTTTCTGAGTTCTGCTTGAGTTAAGGCTGTCGTGAGGCCCAAGAGTTTGTCTTCAGGTATAATGGGTACTGGGTCTGGAGATGTATATACTATGTCATCAGTGCCCATACGAGATAGTGCATCAGCTTTTCCATTCCTGACCCCTGGTCGAAACATGATGACATAATCATATTCGGCGAAGAAAAAGGCCCACCGCAATTGGCGCGAGGACTGGGCTTTAGCTGTTTTAAGATATTGCAGGTTTCGATGGTCCGTGATAACTGTAATGGTGTGTCTAGCCCCCAGAAGGTAGTGCCACCAGGCCTTAAAGGCGGACTTGATAGCCAACAGTTCTTTGTCAGTGATGGCGTAATTAATCTCCGGAGGTGAGCATTTTTTTGACCAGAAGGCCACTGGGTGTAGCTGGCCGGTTTCTGGATCTTTCTGTGAGAGGACAGCCCCCATTGCCATACTGGAAGCATCAGTTTCCATGATATAAGGGAGATCTGGACGAGAATGTCAAAGGATTGGCGCAGAGGTTAACCTTTTCTTGAGTTCCTGAAAAGCTTTTTCTGCTTCTTTTGTCCAGGCAAACTTTGTATTGTTTTTTCGTAACAATACTGTGATTGGATGTAAAACCTGAGCGAAGCCTGGTATGAACCGGCGATAGAAGTTCGCAAAGCCCAACATGCCTTGTACCCCTTTCAATGACGTTGGTGATAGCCATTTCAAAATGGTGTCTACTTTGTGCGCGTCCATACTGACGCCTCCTGGAGTAAGGATAAAACCCAGAAACTCAACTTCGGTGACATGAAAAAAACACTTTTCAAGCTTTGCATATAAATGATGTTCATGGAGCTTGGTGAGGACTGAACGAACGTGCTTGATATGATCTTGTTTCAAGGTTGAGTACACTAAGATATCATCTATGTACACTAGGGCGCAGACATCAATTACTTCTCTCAAGACGTCATTCATGAAATATTGAAATGCTGAAGGAGCGTTGCATAACCCAAAGGGCATGACTTGATATTCGTACAAACCATATTTGGTACGGAAAGTAGTTTTCCATTCATCTCCGCTTCTGACTCGGACCAGGTGGTACACTCCTCGAAGGTCTAATTTGGTATAAATCTGGGCATCTTTGACCTGGTCTAGCATTTCAGAGATAAGTGGCAAGGGGTAACGGTTCTTCACGGTGATCTGGTTTAATGTGCGGTAGTCAATACAGGTCCTCAAGTCCCCTTCTTTTTTCAGTACGAAGAACAAAGGACTGGCTGCAGGGGACTTCGATGGACGGATGAATCCGTTTGCAAGGTACTGGTCTAAATAAGACTTCAGATGAAGATTTTCAGGTTCTGTAAGAGCATAGATTCTGCTGCAAGGGATTTGTGCACCTGGAACAAGGTCAATCTTACAGTCATAGGGCCTGTACGGCGGCAGTGTGTTTGCTTGGTCCTTTTGGAATACATCCTGGAAATCGTGGTATTCCTTAGGCAAGGTATTAGTTACTCCCAGGGTTGATGCCGACGCTCCGGGAGTCGTAGAGATACTGAAGGCAGGTTTCTGTTCTTGATAATAACAGGCTGGGGAGCAGTCACTGGGGAAGGTTAATTTCCGTGCCTGCCAGTCAATCAAAGGGTTGTGAGCAACTAACCATGGCATCCCGAGTATTAGCCGGAATTGAGGGGCCTTGATAAGATCGAACAAAATAACTTCCCGATGTCTGTCCTGGCACAGTAAGATTACCCCGGCTGTGTACTGGGTTACGGGTCCGGAAGAAATTTCTGTCCCATCAACCGTAGTTACCTTGTCTGTAGTTGGCTTGGAACATAAGGGAAGCCCCATCTCTGCTGCCAGGTCTTGATCTATATAATTCCCAACTGCTCCGCTTTCAATGTATGATTCAACGGCATGTAATCTTGACGACCGTTGGTTGTTAATTAAGATCACTGGTATTGCAAAGTGTGAGGTCAGTGACTCTTTACTCTCACTCGACAAACTGACCTCTATGTTTGCTGAGCTGGGTAGTTTTCCGATTTCGATTCCTTAACTTCATCTTTTTCTGTAGCCCCGACGATCTTCCTTGGGGGTTTTACTGGGCGTTCCTTCAGGAAATGTCCTGGTTTTCCACAATACAGACATAGTTGTTGTTGTCTTCTTTTATCTCGCTCTTGTTTTGTTAGTGGAGGTCGTACCCCTCCGATCTGCATGGGCTCCACAGTGTTTTCTTGCACTCGAGGTGCGTTGTCTCTTGATCGAACATGCACGGCCCGAGGGTCCATTTTGGAACGGTCTGCTTTTTGGTCTTGCAACCGGTGGTCTAGTTGCACGACCAAATTTATGAATTCAGAACAGTCTCTGGGAGGATCAACCACCTGGGCTAGAACGTCTTTTAATTCGCCTCGTAAGCCATGATGAAACAACGTGGTTCTTTTGTTTTCAGGCCACCTAGCTTCGGCAACCAATCTGTTGAAAGTAGCAATGAAAGTTAAAAAGTCCTGATTCCCCTGTCAGAGGGAAAGAAGTTCATTGTCTACTGCTTGTTCTCGGGTATGGCGAGCAAAAAGCTTTTCCATTTCCCTCTGAAATCCCACAAAGTCATGGAACAAAGGATCATCATGGGTCACCAATGGCACCGACCAATCTGCTGCGCTACCACTCAGGTATGATAAAACAAAGGCTACCCGAGCTTGGTCATTCGGGAATGCTCCAGGCCTGCAAAGAAAGTGAAGGCGACACTGATTCATGATGAAAGCTGCATACTTCCGTGGGTCGTCTGCAAACCTTTCCGGTGGTGCCAGAGGAACTGTTCCCGGTAACATGATGTGTACCGGAGTGGAGGTAGTGGATGGTATGGTGGTGTTTTGCATTGTTGGATTGCTTCCAGGTAGAGGCGTCTGTCCTGCCTGTGATTGCAAGAATTGACTGCTAATCTCTTCAGTGCGCTCTTTGGTCACTAATAGGTCTCTCTGGAGGGCATTAGTCTCTTGTCGGGCAGAATGAAACTCGGCACGAAGTTCCCCTAACAATTGGGCCAATTGGTTTAATTCCGATGTCTCCATGGCGTCCAGGTGGATTGGTTTGGCAGGCTTCGCGTTCTCTTACGCTCACCTGATATCCATGGGGATGCCACCCAGCCATATGGACACTGGTATTCTTCTCTGCGGTTCCCAGATGTGGCCAGTGGGGGAGGTTCTGCCTGTAATACAGGAGGACTATGTTCAAGACTGGCCAACTGGGGTAATTAGCCTCCCACCACCCCGTATGCCTTCAGCCCCTCCGGGTCCTCTCCTCACCTTATTGTTGATTCAGGTGTGCTCTCCATCCTGCCTCCTTGGCAGGGGCGCGTTGTCCTTTGTGGGTGGATGCAATCTAGTTACTTCACTGATGCCGGCCCGTTTGAAGTCTTTCAGGTAGGTCTTATTGCTGTTGTATAGTGCTGTTATTCCGGCATGCCTTTCTTGGTTTAATAATGTCTCTGTCTCTCCCTTAGATGTGCGGGAGTCCAGTGTGGTGCCTTGGCTGAATTGGGTCTCGCCGGTAAATGATGGCGTGTACTTAGCGCTATGATGCGGTAAGTAGGCGCTATGCGCAGCGCAGTGATGCCTTGCCTTTGCTAACCTGTTTTCTTTTCTTTTCCCATAGGTCACGGTGTTCACCCAGGGTGTGGAATTCCGAGGCGATGCTGGTCGAGGGGCGACCTGCTAGGTAAGCCTTTTCGGCACAGTTCGTAATGTTGTAATGTCCCTAGTACCTTGTTTCTTCCTTTTTTCAGATCCGTCGGTCCGGGAGACGCACTGATCCTAGGAAACTGGTCGCAGGAGCTGTGGGCAGCTAAAGATGAAATTGCAGGTAAGATGCTGCTGCTAACAATGTTCCTTTTGTCTCCTTACAGGTGCTGTTTCTCCGAGGTTCGCGGGTATAGCTGGACACGGGGAACGTCACGTTGCAAGATTACAAAGTAATGAGAAGCGTGTAATCCAAGACGGCTGTGGTTTAAATAGTTTCAAGAAAGTAATCCAGGTAAAGTAGTCCCTAGGCTACCACACCCAAAACACTATACCGCATAGCTTGGTTCCAAGGAGCCAAGCTATGTGGATGCCTCCATGTTGACTGGCAGTTTCAAAATAAAGTAGCTCCCCAAGCACATGTCATCACTGTGTCTGAGTCTGGCGTCATAGGCGCCAGGACTGGCTCCAAGAGGGCCTAGGAAGTGGATGCCAAGGCTTATTGGAGTCCCGAGCAAAGACCTCTCCTGGCCCATGGGCTTGCCAGAGAGGTTTTCGGATGTGGGTCATGACAGTGTGCTGGGTAGTGCAGCTGTTCTAATGCTACTGTAAGTAGCCCTCAGGGCACAACATTTTTCCCGGTGCTTTCCTGCCGCCACATCGCATCTGTGGGAGACATCATGCACCCCTCCGTTTTCCATAACTCCTGCTCTTCTGGTGGATCCCTTCCCTGCAACTCAACAATATGTGCTATGGGCAAGGTATTACAGCCCTCCTTGAACATCATGTTGCTTGCACTTATATTTTTATTTGTTATAGTTGCAATGTCAGTTGCTTCTGGGTAATACGCTTCTCTTTTGACTTTTAAATCAGTGGCCTTGTTGCAGCGAGAAGTCAAGTCCATACCTCTGGTTTGCACTGTACACTTCACTACGGCGATAGCCGATGGGAGTTCAAGTGCATCTATGAGTCTGGATAATTATGGCGCATGCTGTACTGGTGTGCTGTCTGCCTGCAAGAAGCCCCTCCTTTTCCAATGTGACAGTCCTGTGTGTACTGTTGAAGTCAAGTAGGTGGAGTCAGAGTACACCATTACTGCCTCGTCTCCATGCGCTTCAAGTGCTAAGATCAATGCAATTCTGCTGCTTGTGCTGACAAATGCGCTGGCAATCTCGTGCTGGTCTCTATCTCAAAGCTGACATTTTCTCTTGCCATCACCACTGCTGTTCCACTGTGCCTTTCACCACTGCTCGGGTCTATTGATGATGACCTGTCAATGAAGGGAATTATCCCCCCTCCTAGTGCATTCTCCTTAACATGGGGTACTTCATTATGAAATTCAGTGTAGTGTTCCTCCACTGGCTCTGCTATGAATCATGCTGGGTTTACCACTAAAAATCCGACAATTTTGATTGATGGATTTGATATAATTACTTTGTAACCTGATGCTCTCTGTGTGGTCAAAGTGCTTTTGGGTTTTTCAAGGACGACGAAAAGGGCATGCTCAACATATAATGTAACTGAACAGCTCATGGTTATGCTGGCTGACTTCTCAATTACAAAAGCCGCTCCAGCCAATGCTTGCTCGCATGGGTAGTGGCCTCTGTGAGACAAGCATGGTATCAAGAGATGACAGAGACAAGAGATTTCAAGTTTCAAAGAATATTTTATTTCAATGTCAGGATGGTCTAAGGCCCAACTTGCTCTATATGTAAGACAGGGATTTCTCCTGTCTAAAGAATACTAAGTGAAGTCTTTATCTGTAAGTCCAAATCAAAATGTCTGTCTGTGTCAAAAAACAATAGATATCCTCACGTCTAGAGAAAGCATGGTGTGGGGTTTTGGCCTACAGAATAGTGCTAAAAAATAAAGTCTCAGCAGTTCTTAGCTTCAGAGTTCTTCTTGGGCTCCCTTCCCCAAGTTCAATACAGTATAGTTCACACCAAAAAGGAGGTCTTGAGGTTCCCTTCCCCATGACAGCATCTCTTAGTTCTTTCAACTCTCAGGGTTCCCTTCACCAAGATTTCACTTCAGCTCTTATACTGCTTTCAAATGCTCAGTGCTCAATACAAAAAAACAATAGGTCTGCTTGACCCGCCTCCTGACTTGCTTTACCAATTGTTTCACAGTTTTTCATAAATCATTTCCAATGTTCTTTATTGATTATCATTAAGGACTCTCTGGTCTAGTCACAGTTATCAGACCACCCGGTCCACCCATAACAGGTCACAAAACCAGGAACCCTCAGCTTCTCCTTGTCTTGATTTGTGATATCGGTGATCTTCACAGTGAGGAACTCCCTGGTCTAGGCACATTTGTCAGACCTCACGATCCACCCATTACAGGTCACGCAACCATGACCTCCCTTAATCGTGTTTGGCCAATTGTTAGGCACTTTTGCCTCAGTCTTTGGCCTTCTCACACTTGTATACACTTTGGTTATTTGTAAGACTCATCTGTTAATGTGACACTCTTCTGCATCAGTGTTTTGTTTTACCATAGACTTATGGGCCTTTCTCACACTGATTGTTAGAATACTTAAATGATTGTTTGATATTCCATATGCTTTTGTTTTGCCGCCCAGTGATGCTTACATACAGTCTGATATTCAGTGAGTCTGGTAAACTTCAAATGTTCGGTCAGTGTTTAATATGCTGTGATCTTATTCAAATAACACTTGTTAGCTTCAAATGTTTAGTCGATGTTCAATATGCCATGATATTATTCAAATATCATTTGTTAACTTCCAAAATTTGATCAGAGTTCAATATACTCAATTTGTAGTTTCAATTCAGTTCAGTATTCAATATAGGTCACATTCACTTGGACTGTCATTTGCCTGCGATCCCGGGAGCGCTCCAGTCTCCCTTTGTCCTCTGACACTCCACAGTGCCTCGTGTTTCTCCAGTGGCTGCTCCTGTTGTTCTCGCTCGCCTGCTCCATTGCGGGGAAGCAGACCGCCACATTCGTAAAGCACGTCCCGACTGCACTTCCCAGCTTCACAATAGATGCGGACTGTGTCTCCCTTGCTCCCAGCTGCTTTTGCAGCTCCAACTGCCCCTGGGTCTCGTTACAGACAGCGTCTCTCTCTACAGTTTGCTAACCCCAACTTTCCGCCTTCCAGTTTGAAGGCTACCGGTCCGGCACCCAGCACCCAGCACAGCAGCTACAGGTCCTCCAGGATTGATGCCAGTGTCCAGACTTCTGAGTCTCTTCCCAACACAGCAGTTCACCTTCTTGTTCTCCTTCTCCTTCTGCATGTTTGGGCCTTCCCCTTTTAAACACCTGAGCCCTGTTAAGGGGCCTCATGTGTGAGTTATTGGCTTGTCTTACCAGAACATACTTAATCCAACCAATGGGACATGACTGACCTTCAGTACTGGAGGTCTTCATACCCCTCTTCTTCATCCCAGTACTAGAGTGGTGCTTGTAATAGGAAGTGTGTATTACTTGTAGCTGCTTCTTCCTCTTCTCAGTACTTGGTGGATATTTAAAGGGGAAGATATGGCATGAATGGAAATAATCTATTTTATTTAAACAAATTATGCCTACAACTTTAGTCCTTAGTGCTACTTACATGTCCCTATAAAGGGAGTCTCTCTATCCATGGAATAAGCTGTCCATAGTTGGGCGCTGGTGTATCGCCTACATAGGTGAGGGGGACAGCCAAAAACTCGCCCTATTCTGGCTTACTACTTTCCTAATACTCTAAAATGGTGCACACTGTATGGGAGTCAACAATCCTCTTTATTTGTTTTGCTGCCACTTGGTGTGACCTATCATAAAATCACAACAAAATGCGGTCCAATGTTCATTGGTTTTATTTCCGCTATGTGTTATAAAAACAAAGGATGTCCTATAGCCAAGCTCATATATTCATTACTATGAGACAAGTGGATCAGGTCATCACCCTGAGCCAATCTCTGTCAACCAGTTTCAGCGGGAAAAACATTTTGCCGCTTTCTATAGATGATGCCTACTCGGGCACTCTATATATACATAAAAAGGACAGTTGCATCATTTCGCTGTCTTTCAATTGCTTTGTCTGGAGCGGGCGTCTTCCATCTAGATGGGACATCTCATCAGTGCATCTGTTCCCTGCAAGGGAAAATGCATAAATCAAGGACCTAGAAGGCATATGACTACTGTTATCGGTATATTACATTTCTCTTAATTCCTCTTACCGAAATCCGTTGCCTACTATGGAAGATCATCGGTTCGGTCTACGTGCTCTTTCTGCCGGGAGTCTTGGGTCTTTGTTAATCAAGTGATCTATGGTCAGGTTTTTCCCTGCATCTCTTGTTCTCATATTATTATGTTTATAGTGCCTAGTGTGTTACAGCACTTATCATTTCTGTCCACTTGATTTTATCAGTGCATCTGTTAGTGTTCTTCATGTCTTGTGGATGATATGTTAATATTCTTCATGTATAAATGCATGTTTGACCTAGTGTGCCTGATCTTCATGTGGAGTGTATATTTGTTTTGTGGCTGATGCATGTGCTTGCTACTGGTGCAACGTTAGCCAGACTACTTTTGCTATCTTCACTTTAGATTGTCTTGTTGTACCTGCCTGGGATAAGGGTGGTACGGTTGTCTTAGTGAGTAAATTTTCTCATCTGTGTGAAATTGGAGCGGGCGGGGCAGGAGCTATGGATGACTTGCACAACTGCCTCCCAACACCTTCCATTTTGGAAATTGTGTGTAGCATGCCTTTTTTAACTGGGAATCCCATCACCTCTAGCACTGGACGTTTTCTTAAATAAACTAAAGACTGATGATATTTTGAGTAATGGTGGCTTTCTGAAGGTCATTGATACATGATTACATATTTCAGTACTTAGGTAAAGGTCAGTTTTTTAAAATGTCCAATGTCTGTTTAAGATTCTACAAACTTCATTTGCGTGATTTGTGTATGTCATTAAAACTTTAATTGGATCAATTTTTACATAAGCTAAGTACCCTTTTAGTGCCAGAAATTATTTTCGCATTTATATATCTCATCATTGCTGCTTTGCTTTTAATTATTCTCGTGTGGGGTTTAGCTCCTGCCACTATTGATTTTATTCATTAGCTTTTCAGAATTTTTTTTACATTGATTGTATTTACATATGTATTTTTAAATCGAGTTGAATCTTGACTCCACAGAAACACCTATGACTGCCCCTAACCTAGCGTGCCATCTCTCCAATGCTATTAAGACTACCATGGATATTTTGGATCCTGTAAGAACGAAGAAAATCAAAACTGAAACCATAAAGAAATCTTGGTTCTCTGACAACATTATCAATGCTAGGAAGATGAAATGAGAATTAGACTGGGAATGGAGGAAAAATCCTGATCCTTCTAAACTAGGCAAATATAAAAAGGCTGTTGTGTTTTTATATAAGAACACCATTATTGAAGCAAAAGCGAAAAACTTTCATTCACAGATTAATAAAGCCAACTTATCTCCGAATTAACTATTTAAAATTGTTAACGAATTCGAGAATTGTACCTCTCCCTTTGCTTCCATCACTAAGGACTCTGGCCTGTGTCAACTCATCCAAGATGAGTTTACTGCTAAAACCAGTAGCCATCAAGTGAACATTTCTAAACAACTGAATCATGAATCATCTTAATTCTAATGCTAAGCATATTCCTACGAAATCTAACATTCCTGATGCCCCTAGTTCATCTGTTCCTAAATTTGAATTTCGCCACTGTACTGAAGGAGAAATTCGTAACATTATTTTGAGCCTTAAATCTACCACCTGCTCTGGGAACACCTGTCCTACTAATGTCCTGAAAGACTACTTATCTGTGACTATCCCTTGGGCCTCATTACGACCCAGGCGGTAACCATGGCGCTATTTGCGCCATGGTTGCCTCCAAAACCTTACCGATTCTGCCATGGTGAATGGAGCAATTACCGCCCCATTCCAAGGTTGACGGGGCGGTAATTCCCCATTCACCATGGCCCCTCCCCATTCCCATTGAGCCCCTATAGGGGCTCAATGGGAATGGGGAAGGTGCTAATAATGGTACCACTAATTGCGGTACCGTTATTAGATCCAAAGTCCCTTTGCGGGTCCTGTCCTTAACGCCTGGTAAAACCAGGCATTAAGGGAGGACCCGCAAAGGGACCTCGGAATAGGGCGGTAAGGGATTACCGGCACCAGTGCCCTTACCAGTACCGGTATTCCCTTACCGCCTGGGTTATAATGAGGCCCCTTGTATCATTAATTCATCCTTCAGTGAAGGCACTGTGCCAACTTCTCTGAAGAATGCTTGGATTACCCCATTGCTCAAAATGAAATCTTTAGATCCCTCTATAGCCAAAAATGATCACCCTATAACATGTGTCCCATACCTATTAAATATTCTTGATAGAGTTGCCTATATACAACTTCAACATTCTTTAGAAGTGAATAAACTCAGCACTCATCAGTCTGGTTTTAGGGCTCGTCATGGGACAGAGACAGCTTTGTTGGACCTTAAATCCAACATTTCTAAGATCGCAGGGGAGGGCCATCCCACCTTGCTCATGTTAATGGACCTCTCTATGGCCTTTGATCTTATAGATCATAATCTGCTTCATGAAAGGCTGTTCAACATTTCTATCTTTTCAGGTAAAGCAGCTGATTGGATTTCTTCCTTTATGAGCTCTAGAACCTCAGGAGTTGCTCAAGGTTGATGAAGCCACTCCTATTCTTTCTACATGAAGAGTTCCTGGGGGCTCTTGCTTCATCTCCAACCTTGTTTAATATATATATATATATATATATATATATATATATATATATATATATATATATATATCAGACCTCTTCTTGATCTTCTTGATGACCTTGGTGTCCAATATGCTAATTATGCAGATGACACCCAGGTCCTCTTTGAGCTTGCAGGTATCTACGGCACAGATCTTAACAAGGTGAATGCATTCACAATGAACTTCAAGAATGGATGCAGGGATGTCATTTGGGGGTTGCCAGAGGCTGCAACTGCAACCCCTTACGTCTCCCTTGCTACCCCTGTGAGCTCCCTTGCTACCCCTAAAAAAAAATTAAAAAAAGGTTTTTTTAATTTATTTATTTTTATGTAAGCTCCTGGGCTGGCTGTAGCCAGTGCCATGTGGCTCTATGATTCTGGATTAGCTGGCTTTCTTTTTCATACCTGTTAAAAAAAATAGGGGGTTGCACTGGTGTAACACTGAGTAGTCACCCTAAAAAAGAATGAATAGGAAAACAGAATAATTTGTCTTTCTGGAATTCTATACAATAATTGCTGGACGCATTAAAGGTTTATTTCAGGCACATTCAGGGGGTGAGGCCCTGATTTAGTCTGTTCTTAAACACCTCAACTCAGCCTTTAATTCTTCTGAGATTGATAAATGATTACCAACACAGGTAGGGTGGTATTGTATGTATACTTGTTCTATATAAAGCGCTTAAGCATCAGTGCTATATAATAACACATCATTATCATTTGGCCTTGGATGTCTGCTTGCATTCAGTCATTTGGTAATATGGGCCTAAACACACTGATATTAATGATACATATGGTGATCCATTCTTGTATGAAATGTATATCACATTTTAGTGATATGGTACCCATATGTTTCGTTGTGTATGTAGGAACAATGCTATGTGATGCCCCTTCCTGGGGCAAAAGGTCATGTCCCTTCGCTTCCCGTGATGTCACTTCGGGGTTGGGTCAAATGACATCACTCCCTGTGATGTCATCAGAGGTCAAGGGTCATGTGATGTCACTTCCGCTACCCCTGGCATTTTGGTGAAATGACGTCCCTGACTGGATGGCTTATAACTCCTTAGCTCTCAACTCTGAGAAAACAGAGCTTCTCATTTTTGACACGTCCCCAGCTGAAGAATAAGGACCCAGCCATTCCCATTTTTCCATCTCATGTAAAAGCATTCCAGTCAGTAAATCAGTTAAAACTCTTGGAATTATTTTGGACTCTTAACTATCTATGAAGCATCAGGTTTCCAGTGTATGCTGATCTTGTGGATACATCACCAAGTTACTACATCAAATCAAGCCATACTTATGCTTTAAAATTAGGTGCAGTGGCAAGAAGAGACCTATTAACTTGTGGCTCGATTATTGCAATAGTCTACTGGTTAGGACTTTGCAATCTAATTTCTCACGGCTGCAAACCACGCTAAAAGAGCCATTACAGCCATATACGGGCTGGCCAGGAATTATCATGTATCTACCTACTGAAAAAAGTTACACTGGCTTCCCGTCAGACAGTGAATTAGACACAAGTTACTCTCCCTGGCCTATAAATGCCAGAATGCTGCTGCTCCTCTTTACTTGGAAAGAAGAATGTCTAGTACTCAATGGATCAGAGCCCTGCTCCCTAATAACTCTCACTCCTTATCTCAGCCTCGCTTTTGTCTGAAAAGGTTTGGAGTTACCCTGTTTTTGTTTTGAGGTCTGTGCTCCCCAGAAATGGAATACTCTCCCCAGTGCCTGTAAAAT
The DNA here is from genome assembly GCF_040938575.1 of Ambystoma mexicanum. NCBI lineage: Eukaryota > Metazoa > Chordata > Amphibia > Caudata > Ambystomatidae > Ambystoma > Ambystoma mexicanum. The sequence goes on along the minus strand of NC_090921.1, from coordinate 514,885,131 downwards.
ATCTTCATCGCTTCCGGTCTTTAAAAAGGCCACCAAAACACTGTAACAGAGTTACCAATATGAAGAGGCGGTACCAACAACTGAATGCAGTAGGGGGCAGCCTGCCACTTAAAGCTAGATATAGAAATTTGTGGGGGGTGATTTAGTATTGTACATTTGTGAAAATAGAACTCATAGGGTTGAAAGACATTAGTACTTTAATGGTGTTATGCTATATAAAGTCAAAAATCCTTTTTATCATGGTTTAGTAAGTAGGCAGGGTACAAAATGCATAATATAAAAATTGAGTAGGAAAATAACTAAGTGTTTAAACTATTTGTGTAACTGGCAAATACCTTTAATTCGAACAATGCCTTTAATAAGCAAATAGAATGCATTAAATGAAGAAGCTCTCTGCAGACAGTGGTGTCATGAGTCAGCCCCCGGAGCAACAATGTTTCAAGGCCACAGTGCCCTGCGGAAACCAGATAAGCAGTCTGAGACCAGACAGACAACAAGGCTATGTATAAGTTTTTAGCCAAGGAACACAGCTGCATGACTATATACGATAGAGTTGCTTGGAAAATCCAATGATGGGTGCCAAAATGTATTTCATTTTGAAGGTTTAAGCAGAGAATTAATAATTGCCAGGTGCGAGAGTAAAGTCAATGGAGAGTTTTGCCTGGACATGTATTAAAAAAGGGTGGGGGTTCGACTCTCTTTCTCAAAAGGATATGAAAACAAGCACCGTTTACAGTACGGGGTCAGAGTTTGTGTACTTGACAACAATGCTGTTTGTGTCAGTCTGGAGTGAATTTAACCTGATGTCTTTGATGAACCTGACTTAGTCTCCTGTATGCTGTCTGAGTACTTTTTCTGAAATGTCGAGAGCCCCAGAAAGTCCATAAGAGCCTGTCAGAGCGGAAGAGATGCTGAAGAGCAAGATCGGGATCCAAGGACTTCGAGAACACATGGCGAGCCATTCCAGGAGGATCTCTTCAAGCCCAAGAGAGCCTGGACAGTCAAGACTAAGAGACTAAGGTGAGCTATACTGTTCTGCCCAAGATAAGAGTGGAGTAAAGCAAATAGAAAATAAGATAGGGATGGGGCAGAGTGCAGCTGCCCTAGCCAAAAGAAAAGAAGGGACAGACCAGGGAAGCAGAACAGTATGGCAGAAGGGGACTATATAGTTGTTGTAACTTTTCAGGGAAAAATAATGTTAGAGTAAGAGTAGAATGTATATATATATGAGAGGAAAAAATATTGACTCAAGGTACCCGAGCAATAGAGAGAGATACCAGGAAGATACCTAAGGATACAGAGAGAGATACTAGGATACCTGAGGATATATAGAGAGATAAACGGGAGGACACCCGAGAAGAGTGAGAATATGCCCAAATTCCTACGCTTAATATAGCGGCTAGAAGAAGCCTGCATCCAAAGTCCTGAATAAAATAGGAATAAATAGGAAACCAAAGTGGTTAAAGATTTTTTCAAAAGGGATTGGCTTACACCCCATGTTGGGTTAAAATTTAGGGGCAGAGATTTATGTAGCCAGCCGGAGTTTGTCTGATTTTGTTATATTGTCACGACCCTCAGGCCTGATCCCCACTGGCAAGTCCATTGGCCAGGTGGAATCAGGACTCGGATCGCTTATAAGGCCTGGCATCCACTTCTCAAGCCCTCTTGGGGCCAGTCTTGGCACCTTTGGCGCCAGGCTCATAAACAAAGATAGACATCTGCTTGTGGAACTACTTTTTAGAGCTTTCAGCCAACATGGAGGCATCCACATAGCTTGATTCCTAGAATCAAGCTATGCGGTCTAGTGTTTTGGGTGTGGTGGCCTAGGGACTACTTTACCTGGACTACTTTGCCATGGCTATTTAAACCACACCCGAACAAGACAACACGCTTCGCGTTACTTTGCTACTAGCAACCTGATGCTCACCTTGTCCAGCTTTCTCATGAGCCTGACGAATTCCGGACCTGCAGAAAATAAAGAACATCGTTAGCAGCAGAATCTTACCTGTAATCTCCATCCTTCACTGCTCGCAGCTCCTGGGCAGCTCCGTTTGAAGAGTTTGCCCGCCGGATCGAAGGAGCTGAAAAAAGGGAGAAAGACGTTATTAAAGGAGGTAAAAGAGACATTACAACCACGAAGCACTTAGAGACTTACCTGGCTGGCTGATTTCCGACCGGCATAGCTCCGGAACTCCATCTGCGCTGGGAGCACATCGCGACCTACGAAAAAGAGAAAAGCACAGGTCAGTGAGGACAAGACATCGCTGAGCTGTGCAAAGCGCCACCTTACCGCATCATGGCGCTATGGAGTTAAGTTTGTGATTTCCTAGTACCAGAGAAGATAATTAATAAATCGTGCCAAGAACAATAGAGTTTTGTATTTAAATAACTAAGTTACAGTGATTTAAAGAGTGCCCTACAATACAAGAGCACTGAAACTGTGCAGAGTTGAAAGACAGAATGAGAGGTCGGGACCATTAGAATCTTTGTGTGAACAGAGAATTGCATTGAATTTACAGTGATTAATGGACAAGGAATTGTGGAAATGTGAAGAAATTATTTAATGAGGTTCAGATAAGAAGTGCTGTATTGTTATGTTATGTTATGTTATGTTACTTTGCATTTATATAGCACCTTATGTACCATTGGTATGATCTCAAGGCGCTGGTAGGTTGAACGCCCTCGGAAACCGAAGTTCAAGTCAGTAGAGAGAGAGAGCGTCGTAAGGTGCATGTGAGCATTGAATATGTGTGCAGCAGGTGTGGTATTCGTCTGATAGCTGCTTCTTAGCGGTAGGTGTGGTTGTTCGGAGAACAAGAGTATGTTATTGTTCTGGCAGGTTGTTATCCAGAACGATTCTGGCTGCGTTACGCCTGAGGAGAACGCCTAGGCTGGAGGGTGTGTAACCAGCTGTGTTTTAGTTAGGATGATTGGGATTATGAGGCAAGTGATGGTATGAGAACACCTATACCGAATGGTGTCATAGTATCGCTGTGTTCTAGTTGAGTGGTGGTGTAAAGAAGAGAGTAAGCATGGAGATGTCAGGCTCCAACCTTCAAGCGCAGGAGTGGCACGAACCAACCACCCCCTCCGCGGTCCGAGTGCCTGCAAGTCACAGCTTACACAGACCTCCGAGACCCCGGCGGGGAAAGAGGGTTAGGGAATCGATGGTTGGACAGGAACTGTTTTGTCAGGATAACCGGAACAAGGGTTAGGAGAGGGAAGGTGGACAGGACTGGGGGATGAGAGGGTAAATACAAACTAACAATTAAACATGCATTCCAACCTTACAGATACATTACATGCCCACATTACAGATTGTCATCAATGAGGCAATTAGAGCAAAAGGACTTATCTCTGTTTTTGAGTGCTGGCCTCCTGCCTGCGCACTCTCAGGTCCGGTCTCCGGAGCAGATAAATGCTGCAAAGAGAGTTATGAGTTACTACCTTGTGAGTGTTTCTTCACACACACAACAGATACATCAGTGGGTCAACGACATTCCTTCATGCACCCCCACGCTCTAACTCATATGCCCCCGTGAGTGAGTTTCACCCGAATATGCGGTTAAGCCGCACGTGGCCCCGCAATGCTGATCCACGTGTTATTATTCACACGAAGATTAAATAATAAACATGCCGCTAGTCGCATGTGGCGCAGTGCGACTTCTGTACTAGCCACGCCGCTGTGCTCCCAATAGCGATTCCCTTAGCTAATGCACGGGTTAGTTATGCATGCAAATAATTTGCACTGCTCGTGGGGTCGCTGCGCTTCGGTGCCAGTCTTGCGCGAGTCTCAGCTTGGATTTTGCACGGGACTTATCTTTTGCTGAACAAGGGGACTGAGGAGTCTGGGCGATGCCCCCTTGCGTGTGCCCTGCTGCGCGTGAGAGAATCCTGACTGGACGCCCCTGATCGCGGCTTTGCTGCCCCAGCGCGTCTTTCCCAGCTCTTGCTGTAGCTGCTCCCATGCGCTTGCTGCACTTATCTCAGGCGTGTGAGGGGCCCGAGTGATGGCTGGCTGGGGCGTGGCCCCTCGCGTGTATCCCCTTCCTCGGAGCTGCAGTGAACACGTCCTCTTCGTTCGGGAGTTCGAGCACAAGCCCCGTGCTAACGTGCGCGCGCGCATGCGCGGATGAGCTCCACCCGACGTGGGTGGGGTTTTGTAGTTTCTGGCCCAGAGCCTGCTGGGAGTTGAAGTCTGTAGGCCTTTGTTCCTGCAGAGAGGGCACAGAAGCCTTCGATAAGGCAATATCCCTTTGCGCTGGAGTTTTTCGTGTTTGTCCATGTGTGGACCACGTCCACAACTCACTCCAGACCCCCTTTTAAGTGATCCCAAGGCCTGCACCTTGACAGTACTCCCCCCCGCACAGAAGGCTCTGGGCTTAGGTTTTCCTGGATAATCTCGATGAAACGCTCTAATCAACCTAGGCGCATGCACATTGCAGGCCGGCTCCCAAGACCGGTCCTCCGGGCCATATCCCACCCAATCAACAAAGTAGTACAAACCATTCTTTCGATGCTGAGAATTCAGAATTGCTTGAACCTCATATTCAGGATGTCCCTGGACTAATATGGGAGGTGGTTTCATAGTAGGGACAGTGGAGGGTGCAGGTTTTAACAGGGATACGTGAAAGGTGGGGTGGATCTTCATTTGTTTTGGCAAGGCCAGCTTTACTGCCACCGGATTAATTACTGCTGAGATGGTGAAGGGACCCAAATATCGTGGTTGCAACTTTCGTGGGCCGGACATTTTAATATTGCGTGTGGATAGCCAAACGCGGTCCCCTTGTTTATATGGAGGGCTTTGTCTCCTCTTCAAATCAGCGTAATGTTTGTATGATTGTTTTGCAGCTTCCAAGTTTTTTTGTATACTGGACCAGGTTTGTTGTGCATAAACATGATGCCCTCTGAGTGTGGGTAAATCCTCTAGGGATGGGCTGGGAACTGTGGGCAAAACCCTAGGGTGGAAACCATAAACCCCGAAGAATGGGGTATGCTTTGTGGAACTATGGAGTGTATTGTTGTATGCAATTTCTGCCAACCATACATACTGAACCCATGAAGTTTCAGTGTCTGCCGTATAGCAGCGTAAGTACTGTTCCAGGCCCTGATTTAATCTCTCAGTTTGTCCATCGGTTTCTGGGTGATATCCCGAGGACAAACTTACTTCCATTCCGATTAATTGGCAAAAGGCGCGCCAGAAGCGGGAGGTGAACTGTGGACCACGATCAGTAATTACACGTGTTGGGAGTCCATGCAGTCGCACTATATTTTGTAAGAATAGTTCCGCCAATTCCCCAGCTGTGGGTACCCCTTTACATGGAATAAAATGACCCATTTTTGAGAGTGAATCAACCACTACCAGAATGGAAGTGTATTTTTGGACAGGTGGCAAGTCCACAATTAAATCCATGGTAACAGTGTGCCATGGGGTGGGGGGAGTTGGCAAGGGCTGTAGTAATCCCGCCGGTTTTTGATGGCTGGACTTCTGTCTTCCACAAACGTCGCATTCTGTCACATATTTGCGCACATCCCGTAGCAGTGTAGGCCACCAAAAATGCCTAGCAACATTCCGCTGGGTTTTGGCTATACCTGGATGACCTGCGGTAGTGGCATCATGGCACCATTGCATAACCTCCTTTCTGAGCTCTTCTGTGGGCAGGTACAATGCCTTTGCATAGTAGGGAAGTCCATTCACCAGAGAGTGATGTGAACCTTTTCCACACCAGTCTTGTAACTCTTGTGTAGTCATGGCTGTTTGCACATCTTCAAATATGTTGGGCCGACCGACTACCCCGATAATTCGCGGAGGAGGCACAATAGGCCGATTTTCCATACATTCCTTATCATCAGAATCAGGGTATCGTGATAAGATATCCGCTTTTTTGTTGTCAGCTCCAGGCCGATAAGTAATCAGAAAATCATAATCTGCGAAGAATAATGCCCAACGTAGCTGGCGTGGACTAAGTGTTTTAGCTGTTTTAATGAACTGTAGGTTCCGATGATCAGTAATCACTGTCACGGTATGATGAGCCCCCATGAGGTAATGTCTCCATTCCTCAAAGGCCGCTTTTACCGCTAGCAATTCCCGATCTGCTATGGTATAATTAGCTTCGGCAGGGAGTAATTTGCGAGAATAGTAGGCAACAGGATGGAGCATTCCCGTCTGCACCTCGCGTTGCGAAAGAACTGCACCAATGGCGTAGCTGGAGGCATCTGTCTCAACCACGAAGGGATGAGCTAGATCGGGATGCCTTAGCACCGGGGCAGACGTGAAAGCCTCTTTCAACTTTTGAAAGCCTAAGTCTGCGGCTTCGTTCCATACATAAGAACGTCCTTTTTTTAGCAAGGAGGTAATGGGGGTCACCAACTCCGAGAAATTCCGGATAAACCGTCGATAGAAGTTAGCGAAGCCCAGAAAGGATTGCACTTCCTTCACCGATTTCGGTGCTGGCCAGTCTAAGATCGCTTGCACTTTTCGTTGATCCATTTGCACCCCAGACGGGGTCAAAAAATACCCCAGAAATTCCACCCTAGAAGAGTGAAATTCACACTTCTCCAGCTTAGCGAACAAACCATGTTCTCGTAAACGCTGGAGTACTGCCTTGACATGTTTGACATGTTCGTCTATATCTTGTGAGTAAATTAAGATATCATCGATGTATACCACTGCAAAGATATCCAAAAATTCACGTAGCACTTCATCTAGGAAATGCTGGAAGGCCGCTGGGGCGTTGCACAGACCAAACGGCATCACCTGATACTCGTACAGGCCAAACTTAGTCCGGAACGCTGTCTTCCATTCGTCCCCAGCCCGCACCCGTACCAGGTGATATGCCCCTCGAAGATCCAGCTTAGTGTATATGGTCGCCTTCCGCACTTGATCCAGTAAGACCGGAATTAATGGTAATGGATACCGATTTTTGATGGTGATACGATTTATTCCGCGATAATCAATGCACGTTCTTAAGTCTCCGGTCTTTTTCGGTATGAAGAACAAGGGTGAGGAAACTGGAGAATTGGAGTGTCTAATAAACCCACTTCGTAGGTTAGTGTCTATGTATTCTTTTAGATGTTTCGTCTCATCTTCCGTGAGCGCATACACCCTACTACAGGGTAAGACTGCTCCTGGCTCTAGATCGATTCAGCAATCAAATGACCGATGAGGTGGCAGGGTTTCAGCCGCTTGTTTGTTAAACACATCGGCATATTCCGCGTACTCGGCAGGTAAAGCACTTATGTCTGAGGGTTCCATTGTGGCTATACATGGTGTCTTTTCAGCTTGTAAGCACTGTGCGAGGCAGAATTCAGATGAAAAGCTCACCTTGTTTTCTGACCACAGTATCTGGGGATTGTGTTTGTAAAACCAAGGAAGGCCTAAAATAATCCCGAATTGTGGTGCTGCAATTAAATCAAATTGGATATCTTCCAAATGATTTTGCTGACAACATAGGGTTACCACTTGCGTGCTTTGGATGACAGGTCCAGAACATAATACAGTACCATCGACAGTCCTAACGGATTCCGGAGTAGATTTACTACACAAAGGTAGCCCCAGCTTGTTAGCATACGTGACATCAACGAAATTGCCGGTGGCTCCTGAATCCAAAAACAATGTAACCGTAACCTCCTGATGCAGAAAACCTAACACACCAGACAACGTGACATGCGGAGCATAATTGCTGAAACCAACTGCTGGGGCAATCTCCACGACCTGGCTCGACTGTACCACCCCTACTACTGCCGAGCCAAGGCGTTTCCCTGCGGCTTAGGTTTATTAGGGCACTCTTTTACGAAGTGCCCCGAGATACCACAGTACAGACATAGTCCTTCCTTGCGTCTACGCTCCCTCTCCTGTTTAGTGAGAGGACCGCGAACCGCTCCTATCTGCATAGGCTCGTCTCCTGTCACTCTTTCCACAGAAGATGAGGGAGGACGGGAAGTCCCAAAACGGTCCAACCTAGCTATGGGACGTGGGTCCCCCCGCTTCTTGTCTCCGCGACGTTCGGCTTGCCTATGGTCCAGTCTTAACGCGAGGTCAATCATTGACGGACAATCCAGGGGCTGTGGATCAACCTGGGCTATGAGATCTTTTAACTCATCACGCAACCCTAGGTAAAAGAGGGACATTTGCTTTTCTCTTGGCCACTCAGCTTCCGCGACCAACCTATTAAACTGTGTGACATAAGTCACCAGCTCCTTGCTACCTTGACGTAAGGTAAGCAATTCCCTGTCCCTACACGTGGCAGCTGCCTTCCGGTTGAAGATCTTGCCGAATTCTAGCTGGAATTCATCCCAATCGTACAACACTCCATCATCCCTATGCACCAAAGGGTTTGCCCAAGCAGCCGCGTCCCCGGTTAGATAAGAAATTACGAAAGCAGTCCGGGCTTGGATGGTTCGAAAAGCTGCTGGTTTTGTAAGGAAGTGCAACTGGCATTGGGTCATAAAGGTCTGGTATTTCTGGGGATCTCCAGCATACCTCTCAGGTGGAGCTAAGGGTACTACCGGCTCAGAAGAGACCTGGACTTGTACGGGCGTAGGGCGCATAGGCTCTGTAGGGAGGGGGGCTGCTTGTGCTGCTAAGCTGCGCACTTGCGTTGCTAACACAGCGTAATCCTGTCGGGTGGCAGCAAGCTCAGCCTGGAGGCCCTGCAAGACCTTGGTAAGCTCCTCCATGACAGGCTGGTTCGCACCACTCGGTCGCCTGTTACACTTGGGCTTGTGCTTCTGTCAGGCTCCAACCTTCAAGCGCAGGAGTGGCACGAACCAACCACCCCCTCCGCGGTCCGAGTGCCTGCAAGTCACAGCTTACACAGACCTCCGAGACCCCGGCGGGGAAAGAGGGTTAGGGAATCGATGGTTGGACAGGAACTGTTTTGTCAGGATAACCGGAACAAGGGTTAGGAGAGGGAAGGTGGACAGGACTGGGGGATGATAGGGTAAATACAAACTAACAATTAAACATGCATTCCAACCTTACAGATACATTACATGCCCACATTACAGATTGTCATCAATGAGGCAATTAGAGCAAAAGGACTTATCTCTGTTTTTGAGTGCTGGCCTCCTGCCTGCGCACTCTCAGGTCCGGTCTCCGGAGCAGATAAATGCTGCAAAGAGAGTTATGAGTTACTACCTTGTGAGTGTTTCTTCACACACACAACAGATACATCAGTGGGTCAACGACATTCCTTCATGCACCCCCACGCTCTAACTCATATGCCCCCGTGAGTGAGTTTCACCCGAATATGCGGTTAAGCCGCACGTGGCCCCGCAATGCTGATCCACGTGTTATTATTCACACGAAGATTAAATAATAAACATGCCGCTAGTCGCATGTGGCGCAGTGCGACTTCTGTACTAGCCACGCCGCTGTGCTCCCAATAGCGATTCCCTTAGCTAATGCACGGGTTAGTTATGCATGCAAATAATTTGCACTGCTCGTGGGGTCGCTGCGCTTCGGTGCCAGTCTTGCGCGAGTCTCAGCTTGGATTTTGCACGGGACTTATCTTTTGCTGAACAAGGGGACTGAGGAGTCTGGGCGATGCCCCCTTGCGTGTGCCCTGCTGCGCGTGAGAGAATCCTGACTGGACGCCCCTGATCGCGGCTTTGCTGCCCCAGCGCGTCTTTCCCAGCTCTTGCTGTAGCTGCTCCCCTGCGCTTGCTGCACTTATCGCAGGCGTGTGAGGGGCCCGAGTGATGGCTGGCTGGGGCGTGGCCCCTCGCGTGTATCCCCTTCCTCGGAGCTGCAGTGAACACGTCCTCTTCGTTCGGGAGTTCGAGCACAAGCCCCGTGCTAACGTGCGCGCGCGCATGCGCGGATGAGCTCCACCCGACGTGGGTGGGGTTTTGTAGTTTCTGGCCCAGAGCCTGCTGGGAGTTGAAGTCTGTAGGCCTTTGTTCCTGCAGAGAGGGCACAGAAGCCTTCGATAAGGCAATATCCCTTTGCGCTGGAGTTTTTCGTGTTTGTCCATGTGTGGACCACGTCCACAACTCACTCCAGACCCCCTTTTAAGTGATCCCAAGGCCTGCACCTTGACAGGAGATGTGATATGGTGGTTTACCTTAGGTGCTTGTGAAATTCCAGTCTGTTTGTGGGTTTGAAACTAAGTGTATCTTTAGCAAACTAATTTTAAGTGTAGACACACTGTCTTGTAGATTGAAAAAAAACAACAAAAAGAAACTGTGCTACAGGAACACGAGGAAAAGAGAGAAAAATGATGTTATGTTTAGGCTGTGGTTTTGTTAAAGAGAAATGCACTGTTAAAGAACTCAGTTGGCATTTTGTTTAGAAGAAAAAAAGCATATGATATAAAGTCCGAGAAAATTGCTTAAAAGCGCACAATTGAGAAACATGTGAGATTTAAACAGTGTTGCTATGTGCAGAATGAAGAGGGCAAACTGGCACACAAATAGCAATTTTGTTTTCATTTTGCTCAAAAGCACGGCATGAGAGCTCAGACGAAAGGGCATTGGACAGGAATGCACAGTGCCGGCCTTGAAGATAACATTGCCAAGTTCAGGAAATTGGCCCATGTTGAAGGAGTGCAGAATGCGTATCGCTAGCCATATTTACAGAAAGACTTTGATTATCAAACGTATGTGCCAAATGCAGATTGTAGATACGAAGCGTTTTGTTTGTTGCGCATTGTCGCACATTTTTGAAACACTTGCCAAAACTTTGAAAAGTTTGAAAACATTCCTTTGATGAAAGACATTTCTTATGCGCACCAAGCGAGCGTAACTATTACAGGTTTAGGTTATGTTATGTCATGTCATGTTATTTGACAGTCATATAGCCCCTTACATATCAGTGGTATTACTTTAAAGCACTGATAGAGTGAACACCCTCGAGAACCATAGGTCAAGTCAGTCAAGAGAGATAGCATTGTATGATGCGTGGGTGTATCAGCTATGTGTGCAGCTGGTGTAATTGTTGGATGAAAGCTACTTTTAGCGATAAGAGTGAGGCTGAAAAATGCTCAGCTAGTTGTGTTTTCTATGTTGCATTTATTGTGAAAATGAACTGCATTACATGCAAAATGAATTTGTTGCAGAGCACAAGTAAGTGAGCTCACATGTAGGCTCAGCAATATGTAAACACAGAATACACAGAGACGCCTGGGAATAAAAGGTGTCAACCTAAAAATAAGGAATACTTTTGCAAAACAGAAAAATGAATGTGTTTCACAGAAGGACAGCCTCATAGGATGACCTTATGTGTTTAGAAGAGTTAAGTGGCACTAGGCATTTAGAATGCAAGGAGAAATATGGCAAGAAAAAACATTTTTTTTGGTCTAATGATAGACGTTGGGACTGTGTGTCCATGGAGCAAAGACGGCTTTTAAGATTACAGATGTGGCATTGGTTTAGCAGTCTTTGAGGAGAATGTGTTAGCTGTGGTGTCATTTCAATAGGCACTTTTCAGTTGTAGTTATTTAAATATAAGGGCGCACATCAGCCCAGGGGCATTGTGGCACCAGTACAGAAGGTTCAATGGTACAGGTACAGGAATACATTGAACAAGAGAGGAATTAGCACATGGGTGGCATTGTTGTAGCCAGCTTAGCTATTCATCATGGTGAGATCACAAAGAGGCTTGGTTGAACATGAAGGTTTTCAGCATTTTGAGGAAAGCAATGTAAGGTTCTTTCATTTCCTAGTGCTGGTGGAAGGGCATTCCAGCTTTTTAGGAGCCAGATGGCTAGAGCTGGGCCCCCCAGTTGTGGACTTTTAAAGGCAGGCACATATATTGGACTGACCAGGAGGTTCTGATGGACTAATAAGAGTGATTCACTCTGATAGGTATGAAGGGACATGGACAAAAGGGCATCTTTGTGTGATGGCCACGAGTTTAAAAAAGAATGCATTTATTCACTGATAGCCAGTGTGCTTCTTTCCTGGCCTATGCAAGGCTTCCTTATGGGAATATTCAGTATTGCCTAGAGGCATTTTTCTGTGTGATGTATCATTTATTGAGGGGTTACCCATGAATGCCCAGAGAATTTGCATTGTAGTGATCCAGTATTGGTGCCTACTGTAGTTTTGGCAAGGAATAAGCAATTCCTAGTAGAGAGGAAAGTCTTAAATGCATGGAAAACCTTTTTATTTATTTATTTACTAGAATGTATAGAGCACACAGCAGCCCTTAGGCATCGTGGTGCTGTTAAAAAAGAAGAGACTTGCATATTACAAAGAAAGTGGCATACATAGTGGTTGCTTGCCACAGCTTCACCTGTAGTTATAGGACAAACAAATACACAATGTAATTACAATGGATAAGTTGCATGTTTAGCTTACATTGGATACAGTAGAAATTGAGTAAACACATGGCATAGTGGTTAATTAAGCAGCAGGGGAAATACGTACTGACACTGCTGGGGGAACTAATAGGGTTAGTTAAACAGGATAATGTTGAGGGTTTTTTGTGAGAAATGAGGTGGGATGGTCCTGCTCTAAGTTCACTAGGGAAAGCATTCCATGATTTGGGAGCAATGTGGGGGAAGCCTAGACCTCCGGCATTAGCTCTTTTGATTATTGGGACTTACAGTTGAGTGACATGGTGACTTCTTTTTGGGTCAGGCTGAACTGATTCTATTGACAGTATCAGTTAGATATTCTGGTGCTGTGTGACACATGCAGTTGTGCGTGATGGTTAGGATTTTGAAATTAACCATTCCTTCACAGGTAGCCAGTGAGCAGCTCGCCTGGCGTGAGTAATGTATACTCTTTTGAGAATGCTGAGAGCTGCACACAGCATCACTCTGCCCTATTTAGAGACTGTGGAGATTTTTTGCTAGGATGCCTGCAAGGATGGCAGTGTAGTAGTCCAACTTAACTCTGATAATGACACGGACAATGAATAAGCAGTTTTGTTGGGAAAGGAAAGGGCTGATGGCATTAATGAACGTGGTAGTGAAGCTGAGGCAATGACACTCAATGATAAGTGCAACAGAACAGATTGTAGCATTTAACCTGGCATGACATGGACAAGGCTGAGTTGAGGAACACTCCTAAGGGTTGTTTTATAGCTGCAGTAACCGTGTTGGGATTGAAGGAGGCATTGGTGAACGTTATGAGATATGTAGTAAGTGATTCTACACAGTTTTTTAAACTAATGTGCGGGCAGGGGCAGGCATCGCCTTTGTAGCTGAATAATCTAAAGTTATTCATGATCTCTATTATTTTTGACTTAGAGAGCAATCTGAAGTTGAAAGGGGTTATTGGGTCCTCTGTGACCTGTTTGTTGGGAAGTTTTGAGGATAGCATAATGTACTCAATGAGGGTTTTGGGGTGCTCCTAAAATTCCTTTTTCAGGAGCTCCACCTTGTGTGATGGGACATCCTGAATGGTGTTACACCATGGTTAGTCTTTTATAATTTTTTGAGGCCTTGGCGGCTGGCGTGGAGAAAATTCTTTGGAAAATAGTGAAAAACCTTTTTGATTCAGGATTAACAGTTGAGATTCTATTATTATAGGATTCAGATGGTTGAGGCAAGGATTGAATGACAAAGCCTGAAAGCATAATGATGTTGTTTAGGTTATCAAGGAAAGCATGTTTTGTTTATTTGGGACATGCACCATTTAGACACGAGCATAATTTTGAAGGCATGAAAAATGGCAGAAGGCCATTGAGATTGTTTGGGTAAAAACTAAAGGATTTTAGTACTGTGGCAAAGCATGGTAATATAGTCAGCTGTGTGACCTGGTGGAAAAATAATGAAAATATTTAATAAATTCAGGCACTGACCATGAACATTTATGAACAAGAGGAAGAGACAGATGACCTCCATGTAATTAGAGGCAGCCACAACGTAGGGAAACATGGCAAATGATTAAGGAGCAAACAAAATGAAATAAGAATCATGAAGGTTAAATAACACCACAGATGACGGTATAGCCATACAGGTCTTAATGGAGTGTAAAGTTTTACTTTCCTTACAGCATCACACAGAAAAAGAAAGGAAGTATGTTTTAGTATACATTACAAAAATGAAATAAGTGCTCAACATAAATAAAAGACTATTAGAAAAAGGATTAAAAACATTAGGTAGACTTTGGGCCTTTGTTACACAGGATCAAAAAATAAATTTGGGAAAAAGATGAAAGTGATTGATTATTTTAAATAAAACATTTATAAAGGAACATTTGACGAAGAGAACGATTGGAAAAATGAAGAAAGGGATAGGGAATAAACACCGAAGCATAAAATGAGTAAAAAATCTAAACATTTGAAAACAAATAGCATTAATGAGGTTTCCTGGTCAACAGAAAAAAGAGCGTAGGGCAATAAAAAGCATCAGTGACCATGAAGATGGAGAAAAGGAGTATGGTTGACAAAAAATTGGGTCAACCAAACAAGGAAAATTGTACACAAAGCCATTTTAAGAAAATATATTGAGGTAAGTAAAAAACGATTTCATTGAGTGCCTGTAATGATTTTGATTTATGTTACAGATAACAGTCGTGGATCTTGCACAGAAGCACGAGAAATGTCTGCAGGGCCTTAATTAGGGAGAAAAAGAAAAAGGTAAGTACTAGTTCACGCTAAAAGGGTGTGGACACACAAATGATCAGCACTAAACATAAGAGGATCCAGGTGAGTAACAGGAAAAGAGGTAGTAAGAGATACAATGTCTTCAAGTGTTTAGCTGCTTTTCCCACGATAGTTGCAATCAGGTGTGGAAAGAGTAGGAAATAGATGACAGCATGGCCATTTCAGACAACCTCAGAAAACAGAAGTCAAATTGAAGGTGGGTAATTATTTTTGTGTTCATAATGCCGAAGAAGGTTGATGTGACAGGGGTATACAATTATTAGAAGAGGCAAACATTGTTGTGTATGATAACAAATGGAGGCACATAGCAAGAATTGGTGCCATAGTCTTGAAAAACAAGGGTAGACTAGGTTACGTTATGCAGGGACAGTGTGCAGTGAAACACCTCTGTTTGTCTCCATAGGATGAAAGCAAAGCACAAGCCACGGTCCAACAAAGACAAGAAGGAAAAAGGAAGAATGGCTGCTAAATTGCAAGTATTTACTGCACTTGCAGCTAACCAGGAAGCACATGCAGCTAAGCTGAGCAAAGAACCAAGCCTAAACTAAGTATCCTGCGGGGTGGTTGAAAAATCGTTGTTTATGTGCACCAACGAGTAGGGGAGAATGATCCAGAAAGTATTTTTGATAGCAGAAAAGGAGTAAGGGGTTGAAGTTAGAAAGAAAACCTGACCCCTTGCCACTACCCAAAAGACTTTTGTTCCTATTTTGACTTTTTACAGACAACGGGGATCCCCAAGGATGTCTCTGTCATCTGCTACAGACGTGCCTAGAAGACAAGAAAAGAAGAAGACATCTTTCTTTAATTGTTATTTTTATTTCGTTAGGGTTGCATGTGTCACCCTCAAGAGAAAAATGTGTCCCATGGAGGACAAATAATGTAATGCATGATATTGAAAACAAACCCAGGTTCCTGCCGGCTGACACACAGAAAAAGATGGGGGTGTAGTTTGTTTAGGAGGCAGGAATGACCCATAAAAAAGAAATGTTTAAATGAAAAATGAAAAACTAGTTTCTCTAGGAGGCAGGGGTGTTCAATAAAAGGAAATGACATGTAGTTTTTCTAGGAGGTAGGGTATGAGAGCTAGAATGGGTTGGTCGGAAATGTGTTAAATAAAAGAGAAATGTTTATTTTACAAAAGAAACTCATTCAGTTTTATATTACAGGTATACATCGAGGGACCTTAACGTTGAACCGTGTGAGGAAAGAGGGGGGTCATAGAGAACCCAGTGAAAGCCCAGCCATGATAATTGTCTGAAATGTGTCTGCAAAAGACTCCCGCAAACTTGTGTCCCCATGCTTAAACATCCCCTCTTTTGGACGTATTTGAACGATGTATTTATTGAAAGAGAGACACTCGAGAAATAATTGAACTTTTTGTGAAAAAGGAAAAAAAAAAACATTGGACTCCTGGTCTAAGCATCAAAGGACCTGGGAGACTGACTGTGAAACAGCTCAAAAGAAAGGACAAAGGGGACAGGACAGAGGAGGTCCACTGATGGCAAACTAAGATGAGTTAAGTGGAAGATACGGAAGAAGAAAATGTGTGGAACAAGAGGGAAAAATACAGTTTGAAAACACTGTATATATGCATGGGCAGAAGAAGAAGGTCAAGGAGAGACTGTATTTCGTTGGGGTGAGAGTTCCAGACAAGATATGACATATGAAAAGACAATGGGCTAATGGGTTATCTCAAGGCTTGACCAAACTCTCGAGTCTCACAATGGCTGTGAAATTATCTGAGGCATATAGTTAGTTAAATTAAAATTGAGAAATGGAGGTAGGGCTCAGATGAAAGAAGATAAAAGAAGTTTAGAGACACACACATGTTTTGTTTTAAGAATACTAATGTGTCAGTATCTGACAAATTGTAAGATTGTGACGGAATATTTTTTTAGATAAGTATCAAAGAGGGTGGACATGGATATGGTTGAACGTAATTGTTTAGCAACCAAGACCTTTCAAGACGGGGGAGTGTAACAAAGGTACCAATATGAAGAGGACGTACCAACAACTGAATGCAGTAGGGGGCGGCCCCCCACTTAAAACTAGGCATAGAAATTTGTGTGGGGTGATTTAGTATTGTAAATGTGTGAAAATAGAACTCATAGGGTTGAAAGACATTAGTACCTTAATGGTGTTATGTTTATAAAGTTGAAAATGCTTTTATCATGGTTTAGTAAGTAGGCAGGGTAGAGAATGCATATTATAAAAATTGAATAGGAAAATGACTAAGCGTTTAAATATACCCAGACAGAAAAATAACTCTACCATTTGTGTAACTGGCAAATACCTTTAATTCGAACAATGCCTTTAACAAGCAAATAGAATTCATTAAATAAAGAAGCTCTCTGCAGACAGTGGTGTCATGAGTCAGCCCACGGAGCAGGAATGTTTCAAGGCCTCAGTGCCCTGCAGAAACCAGATAACCATTCTGAGACCAGACAGACAACAATGCCGTGTCTGTGTTTTTACCCAAAGAACACCGCTACATGACCATATAAGGGTATAGTGGCTAGGTAAATCCAACGATGGGTGCCAAAATGTATTTCAATTTGAAGGTTTAAGCAGAGAATGAATAACTGCCAGGTGTGAGAGTAAAGTCAATGGAGAGTTTTGCCTGGGCATGTATTAAAAAAGGGTGGGGGTTCGACTCTCTTTTTCATAAGGATATAAAAACAAGCTCCGTTTTCAGCATGGGGCAAGAGTTTGTGGACTTGACAACGATGCTGTTTGTGTCAGTCTGGCGTGAATAAAACCTGATGTCTTTGATGAACCTGACTTTGTCTCCTGTATGCTGTCTGAGTACTTTTTCTGAAATGCCGAGAGCCCCAGAAAGTCCAGGAGAGCCTGTCAGAGTGGAAGAGGTGCTGAAGAGCAAGATCGGGGTCAAGGACTTTGAGAACAACATTTCTTTTTAACTCTGCTGATTAAACTTTACTCTCTCTAACTTTGCTTGTCTTGGTCCTTCTGACGTACCTATCCTCTTGCTTTGTTGGTGCTCCGAGGCCCATGGATGTGTAGTGCTTTGAAGAATGACAAATAAATACATAAATAAAAATGCTCTCTCTGCAATAAGATTTGGATATTTCTTCTCTCTGAAATGTGTTGCCATAACTTTAGATTGATTACAAATTTGAATTTCACTGGAGCAATGTATTTTTAGCTAGTTGCATGCTCCAATTAAGACTCTCAGGGTGTGACGTTTCTACATGTAATATTGAGTTAGTGCGTGTCTCTTTTTGATATGAAAGATATTCCAGTGTTCTTCCTGGACTACCTTAATTCTTAGGTTCAGATACATTATTTTCTTATGACTGGAATGTTCTGTCAATTTCAAACTGCAGTCATTCATGTTCAAGATTTTATTGAAGAACTTCAAATCTGTTTCTGTCCCAGACCATAAAAAGGTCATCTATGCACCTATGGCACATTAGTATTTTCTCAGTGTAATATGAGAAAGATATTATGCTCAAGACAGAAACAGCATTTGAGCTTGTCCTCTATACATATCTGGTTTACTTCTAACAAAATGCTTGACTACTTAAATGCCTTTTCCATGTTCTATACACGTACATAGGAATACAACTTCTAAGATCACTAGGATATATCATTCAAAGGCAAATTATCTATCCTAGAAAACAATTCTGTGGTATCCCCTACATACTAAGTCAGTGTGCTAAAAAACGGTCAAATAAATGTATCCATAAACATAGAGGTTTTTGTGGTGGCAGCTTGAAGCAGGACACAGGTGACTAACACAAGTTCTTTATTAAGTAGAAGACTTGAGCCCACACTCCATGCACATTGGCCCCCAGCTCGCCAATTGTACCAGCTCGAACACCTCAATCACATTCTCCCTTAATGTTCCCTATATTACCGTGGAGCTAGAATACATTTTGCACCATAATATGTATATAACACATCATATGGAACTACAATTTATACAACCTATCGCCTTCCCATACAGGAAAAAATGAAAATATTGAACCCTAACTTTGAATGAATACAAAACTCCCTTCCACACCCTGTCAAAACACTTGGCCCCTTACACTTTCACATTCTTTCTCAGGTTACAAACTTGTCCATTTTCCAATCTCAGAGCACCCCCTAACACCTCCACAACCCTCTCAGATGGACCTTACTTTACTGCTACTTTGCAACCCATCAACCCTCTTGTTTTTGCCACCCTTTATTCCCTATTTTAGCAGCCTTCTGGACTCTTCTCCTTTTTAGTTAGTGAGCTGGTGCATGTGACCTAAACCCCACCCATCTGTCAATCACTGTTAATCGTTTGGTGCCCTATTCTTTTGCTGCCTTTCCCCCCAACCCCCTATTTAGGCAGCCTTCCAGCCTCTTTCCTTTGCCAGTTGTTAAGCTGGTGCAAGTTAACTAGGTCACATGACCTAAACCCCACCCACTTGTCAATCATGCTAATTTTATGGTGCCTTCTTGTTTTGCTGCTGTTTTTATTACCTATTTTAGCAGCATGCCAGCCTCTTTTCTTGATGAGTTAGTGGAAGTGCCAGTGGATCTAGGGCACGTGACCTAACCCCCACCTCCCTGCCCCTTTCTTTTAAAGGGCAACACCTATTTGGTCCCCTTAGGGCCTGATAAGGGCTATGGGCCAGTTACTCTGCTTGTGCTACACCAGGTAAAATTCACCATGTGTCTCCACTCATTACAACCCATACCCATCTTCTCCAGGGACTTGCCAGTCAAACTGCTAAAGCAATCCACGGACAGCTGCCCAGGAAAACCTCATCAATATCTGCCATAGACCCCTAAAGCATGTGCCTTCTATTCTCATCTGCCCGGTTATGATGGTTAATGCTCACACAGCGGTCACACACACTGCCGCTACAGAATCAAACATACTGACCTCACATGAAAATCTGGAGGTGGGGTGGACATAAGATTGTCTGGCGCTGCATGGTAATCTCAACTCCCACATACACGGCAGCTCCCAATCTGATTTAATCGTAAAGTGCATGCTGTTTCAGCACTGGAGTGCATCCATCCACCATTGCATACCACGATGAGCGTAATAGGCAAAGATGGCTGGTCCTGACTACGAAGCGACACCTACAGCCTAATGAGCTCCTAGACCTGCACCTAGACCTCGGATTGGCTGCAGAGTGGCTCATCTGTTCTAATTCCACACCGGCAGGCGTAAGCCGGCCCACCTCACAAAGGCTCACTAACTAAGGCTCTTGCTTGTCCCAAGCCTGTCTGCTGCCGTCCGGACCATTGGCTGGAGATTCTGCACCTGCGACCCTTCATCATCCTTGGAAGTACCAAGCCACAGCAATGTTAATCGGCCTGCTTGCCTATGTTCGCTGCTAACCACCCCTGGCCCAGCCCATTGCTATTCAGGCTGTCCCTCTAACCAGTATCCCACCCCGCCTGAGCTGACTCGAGACTCTATACACCCTCAGAATACCAATGATACGACATACAAAGGAAGCATACCTCACCTCCTGCAACGATCCACGCACGTGATTTGCTGTACTTGCGCTGTCTCGGCCTATCCTACCCACCTGCAGACAGTGCACGCACTATTGTATTGGCACACATACCATTACACCATGGTCTTTCTTACCGCCATTGTCTGCCTATCTGTGGCCGCATCATCTACCAAGTACCGCCTACTTCATTCTTTTTTTTTTTGCTCTCTGCCGCTGATACCTGAACACACAGTCCTGTACCAGTTGCTGCACTCACGACATACTGTTACCATTTCTGACCATCCTGGCCAAATAAAGCCTGCTACAATATATCTGCTTAAGATGACACACTCACTATGCCAATTTCTGTAAACATTGTATGCGCTGATATCTTTTGTATCTGACTGCTGTTGCATTTAGCTTGTAACATGATCTGTTCAAGTGGTTGCATCTACTATATGATTTTTGGTAACAGGACATTTACTATGAGATGGTAATATTTGTATCTGCACATTGTTGCATATAACTGATCAACCTACATGAATTAGACCTGCTTAAAAACAGTGTCACCTACTTTTAGCTTCACCAGCTCCCACTCCAACCTCATTGCACTCCAGCATGTATCAGAACGCCTAACCTTTAGATTTTAGATATCAATTAGCACCAATATTCCTCTATGGCGACGTGGTGGAGCGTACTATACACTTGGTGGAGTGTCCTTCACACCGGGTCATTGGTCTTATCTCAACTGCCCGTCACCATAGGTATTCTAAGCCCTTTTACGCTCACGACAGCCACAGTTCATCAGGATCCAAGTATCTTCTTCCTCAAACTGAACTTTAACCTTTCCTTACGCCTCGGCCCCAGTATGTTTGCTATTGCACACACCGCCAATAAACTAGATTTTCTAGTGGTCCCAGAAACATGGCTACATCCAGCTGCAGGCCTTGCACTTATGCTAGCAGTTCCAGATGAGTATAATATCCATAGAACCGACAGAACCACCAAGAGTGGAGGAGGAGTAGCGATCATTGCCAAAAACACTCTGGCCATTAGAGAAAGTGCTAACTTACCTTTCCCCCCAGAGAACTCCTTTCTGTAAAACTCTGTCTCTCCTGAGAGCGGACACTCCTCATCCATATTCTATACAGACCTACTAGTCAGATATCCTCCTTTGATGAAGACATTACATGCCTCCTCACACAAAACACCAAACCTGGATCGCAAATCTTGGTTTTGGGTGACCTTAATCTTGGCCTTCTTGACAGCTCAGATACCAACACCCTTGCCATCCAAAACAGAATATCAGAACTAGGCTTCTCACTGCGCATTTCTGACCCTACTCACTGCAAAAGCAGAATTCTAGACTGGATAGCAGACTTCAACTGTAAATCTAAAATATTTTCCAACTCGCTGTGCGCACGGTCAGATCACAACGTTATCTCCTTCGAAATCCACGGCTCTAAACAAATATCACCTAAGGATCTCCAGGCCCCACCAGTATTAACTAGAAATAACCGTCTAATCACATTAGAAAGCATATTCCCTCTACTCAAACCCATCACCCATCAACAGTTGCATCCTGACCTAGACCCCTCCAAAATGTTAGACCTCTTCAATCAGAATCTACTTAAGATTAACACCTCAATAAATGGTTCTCCTCTGAATTGAAAATTCTACGTAAAGCTAAAAGAGACGCAGAGTTGTCTTGGGAAAAAGAAAACTCCCCACAGCCAAGGACAAGTGCATAACAGCCTCAACAGCATACAAAACTGCCATCTTCGAAACTAAAAATGAAGACTATAACAAAAGAATCAACAATGCAAATCCAGTACTAAGGAGCTGTTCAACCTCCCCAAAGAACTGGAAACTCCCATATCCCCTCCAGATTCCTGCAATAAGTGTGCCCTCTGGTGTGCAAACATCCAAAAGGCACTACTTAACAAACTTCCCCTAAGCAAATCAAAGCTTTTGAATTTACCCCTGTCACTACGTCAGAGGTAGAGTCTATCATCAAAAATCTCAAGCCGGCTAGATGCCAAGGAGACATCTGCCCAGCTTCAATCTTTAAAGATGGTGCCAAAACATGTGCCCCTATTATTACATCCTTTATAAACTCCTCCTTTGCCTCTTGCACGGTTCCCAAAAACCTTAAAGATGCTTGGGTTATGCCCCTTATCAAAAAAATCAACCTTGACCCCAATATTCCTACTTACTTCAAACCAATCACCACAGTGCCTTTTCTTTTAAACATTATAGAGAAGGCAGCATGTGTCCAAATCCAACATCATCTCGAGAACAATAAACTCTTAGGCCTCAGACAATTGGGTTTCAGACCAAGACATGGGACTGAAACAGACCTCTTGGACATGAACATCCAAATGGATGAGGCCAGGGACGTTGGAAAGACTGCATTACTCCTCCTACTGGACTTGTTGGCAGCGTTTTATTTAGTCGATCACAATATCTTAACTAACCCACTTACTTCAGCTGCCTCATTCTACACCAAAGCTGCAGCCTGGGACAATTCCTTCCTCTCTGACAGATCGATGAGGGTTTTCTCCCCCACTGCTTCAGCCGATCCCTCCCCCATTACATGTGGAGTCCCGCAAGGCTCATGTGTTTCCCCTACCCTCTACATCATATTTACGAAGCTCCTATTTGATCATCTAGACGACCTTGTTATTTCATACATGAATTACGCGGATGATACACAGATGCTTATCACCCTCTCAGGTGACTATCAACTAGACTCCACACTCCTAAATGACATTTACAGTAAAATCCATGTCTGGATGGCCAAGCACGGTTTATGTCTCAACAACGATAAAACCGAGCTTATACTCATTGGATCTAAGTTAAAACTTAACAAGCTAGGCCCACATAATCTACCTTCAATATCGTTGGCAACCTCATCAAAGTTGACAAGGAAGTCAAAACTTTAAGCTTCTATCTAGATTCCGCCCTAACCTTACAAAGACAGATTAATGCCACCTCATCCTCAACAGCTTACACAGCTAAACTTACAAATGCCTGTAGACCTTTCCTATCCACAAACAGCTGTATTACCTTTTCAGTACCCTCATACTGTCCAAACTGGACTATTGTAACACGCTATACCTTGGCACTAGTCAGTGGAACCTCCACAAGTTACAAGTTCTGCAAAATAATGCACTCAGAACTGCCTTAAACATTCCTTGCTCTAGCCACATTTCACAAATCCGAGGGAACACCAAGTGGCTCCCAATACAAGATAGTATCACCTTCAGAACGCTTATGATCACCCACAAGTGCCTAAACAACTCTGCCCCCAAGTATCTGATGGACAAAATCTCTAGGAAAGAGTCCACTAGACCCACTCGAGCCAACTATGCCCACTGCCTTAACATACCTAATTTTAAATTTAGCAAAGCTGGAGGTTCTAGTTTTCCGGTGATGGCAGGCAAGTCCTGGAATAAACTACCGCCTGCACTAAGGACAGACTCAATATTCCTCTCATTCCGGAACAAAGCAAAAGCTTGGTTGTTCGATCAAACTAACTACCTCCTGTACTTTTGTGACTCTATGACCTAGCTGCCTCATTGGCTCTGCCCATTGCTCAAGAGTACCCTTCCAGTTAGCCTTCTATGGCCTTCTGCAAAGCCTGCCCTTGAGCCGTGTCATGACCCTGTATATATTGCATACTTTCCTTTCTTATATATAACTGCATATTACTGCATATATGACTGTATATATTTCTGTACTATTGTAACAACTGTTGTATCCTAAGATAAAGCGCTGAGATACCCTTGGGTTCTGTGCGCTATACAAACAAATAAAACAAACAAACAAACAAACAAACTGACAAACAACTCCTTTGACGCCCTGTCATGCCAGTTCTCCATTTCAAATAACGACTCTGTTACATTCAACCTTATTTACAGGCCACTGTAAGGGAGTGGTAACTTCATTGATGTCCTTTCTAACTTTCTCTCCTATGAAACAGTTTCCTCCTCTAGTAATAGCCTTCTCAGATATTTCAACATCTCCAAGTCCCAACCAGCAAAAAACCAAAGTGACTCCTTATTCTCTCTGACCGGCTCCATGGACCTTAAACTGATCGTACTCTCTGCCACGCATGTCAGAGTTTATACACTCAACCTAAACTTCACCTCCTGCCTGATCCTATCATGCTCAAACCCCCTCCAACTCGACTGGAATGACCATACCGCAACCCCCTTCACACATTCTATGCAAGGCTGCCCTACAAAGGTCAGGCCAAAGGCCATGTTATTGAGCACCAATCCTTCAAGAATGTCCCACTCTACACACTAGAGGCAATATTCACAACATTCCCCACAACAGGGAAAACCTCAGCCATTCTGAACACATTTAACCACCTTGCCACGTAACTAGTGGATGTCCATGCACCTCTAAAGTCTAGTCACATTCAAAGTCAAAGCATCTGCACCCCGGTACGCACCCGATCTTGGTGAAAACAAACACTCTATCAGATCCCTTGAAAAGTGGTGGCACAAAGACCACAGCCTAGAGGTCTGATGTCCCTTAAATTCCTGCGTACCCAACACAGACACATAATCTCTGAGGCTAAGTCAGCTTACTACACTTCTAACTGAGGCAGTAGCTAATAGGTGCAAAGCTGTATTCAAAGTACTCAAGTACTGTTTCAAGCTTATACCTGTCCCAGAGTTGCTGGCTTCATAAGAGAAATGCAACAGAACAAACACCTTCTTCATTAACACTATTGATCAAATCAGTAGGCACATCAATGTCTCAAAACCAGAGAGAGCACTGATATCCACCTCCCCCCACCAGGTACTGCCCTCCTCGGAAGACTTCACCCTCCCCTCTCCTAAGGATCTCTAAAACATGCGTGCTTCAGCAAACCCACTACTTTCACAGACAACTTCCTCACAGCCTCCCTCACTAAACTCACTGGCACAGTACTCCTCGGTATTATGAACGCCTCCCTTAATGAAGGCGCATACCCTTACATGTTGAAGACAGGTTTCATATGACCCCTTCTCAAAAAAACCTTGCTTGACCTAGATATCTACAGACCCATCAGGAGCCTCCCGTTCATCAGGAAGCTTATCAAGAAAGTAGTTGTGACCCAACTACTCACCAAAATCAACCAGTTTGACCTCCTCCATAATTACCAGTTTGAAGTCCATCCCAAATGCAGCACTGAGACTGCAACCATACAAGCGGTGGACCATGTGCTCAGAGTCAATGACACTGGGCATGTGTGTCTGAGCGTCCTCTTAGGCATCTCAGCTGCCTTCAACACAGTTCTCCCCCTACTCACCGATTGGATGGGCTTCCCAGGAACTGTCCTAAATGGTTTGAATCATACTTATCCAGTAGGCATCAGGTCATACGGATGGGCTCATTTAGATCCAATGGACTTCCAGTCACATGTGGCGTCCCCCATGGTTCCATTCTCTCCCCAATCATCTTCAAACTATACATGGAACCCTTGGGAACTCTCCTAAATGACCCCAACAGAGCCATCCATCAGTAGGCTGATGTCACTCAGCTGTACCTTTAAGTCTGTGATCTCCAAGACATTGCTCGCCTACACGAATGCATGGCTACTACCCAAACATGGATGTAAAATGCTTACCTTAAACTGAAACCAACAAATACTGAATGTGTCCTCATTGGTCCCCCCACCAAAGCAACTCGTGAAACAATTGCTGGATAATGTGCCAGGAAGGATTCACCAATCAGCTCTTTAAACTCTGCCAAATTCCTGGCCTTCATTGTTGAGAGAAGCCATTTCTTCCAAAAGCACATAGTCAAAAACACACATGCCGCATGGCTACAGATCTACAGTCTGCAAAGTCAAGCACTGGATTCCCCTGAACAAATTCTGTACAGTGGCAAAAGCCCTCATTATCGCCCACATTGATGGGGAAATGACCTCCTTAATAGGCTGCAAACAGGGCCCCCTCAAAACAGCACACCACGCGGAAGTGCGCCTCATTACGGGTGCTTTCAAATTCAACCGTATCCCTCCAACACTGCGCACGCTTCACTGGCTCCCCCTCCCTGGCAGGATCATACTCAAAACTACATCTATTACCTACAAAGCAGTCTCAAATGGAACACCAACATACTTGGTGGCTAAACTCAGTCTAATCTTAATCTTCTTTTGCTCTATTCAACTCAGAAGCACAGCCCCTTTTACTGTCACATACATTTTTCATTGATATATTGTAGTATTTCAATCTCCATGTCCATATTATACCCACCTGGACTTATATCCAGGCGGTAGCAGGTCAGCAACATTTACATCCAGTACCTCTTCCCACACTTCCTCGGATATCAGAGATACCTTAGCACGTGAGTCCGACATCATGTGAATCACTCTCCCATTCTCTATTATTCTGGGGGTTGGACTCTCATCTTCTAGTTCCTCTTCCTCTCGAAGCCCGCCTATTGGACACACATCTGCCCCCCCTACATCTTCACTGTACTCAGACTCTCCTTCAGTTTGAACATTATCATTCACCACATTCACACTCCTCCGACTTGCAATAGTTATCAAAGTGCCCCCAACGACTGTACTTCTTAAACATGATTTATTTCCTTGGACAGTTGAGTGAACCAGCTCACTGTACTTTGCTTCCACAATTAAAGCATGATCTTTCCCCATCAGCAATCCTTCCTCCTCACCCTCGACCCTCTATGGCATACTCTCGTTCTTTTTTGGTCCTTCTCTGTGCTTGGGACAAATAACAGTTTCTATATTCATCACCTCCTTGACATGTTCCTTCTCTTGCCCTTTCCCTATGGAAAGCCAGTCAAGATATTACATGGAACGTTCCATGCATTTGACTACTGCAAAAAAACTCATCCAATGAAGGATCATCTTTGAGCCACAGTTCTTCCCTTATTTTATCCTGGTTGCATTTGATCATGAATTGATCTCTTATATGTTTGTCAAATGTGACCCCAAGTTTGCACAATATAGCCAATTCTCTCAAAACTGTAATATATTCCTCCACACTTTCATCAGTCTCCTGCTCCCTCATGGCAAAGTTGTATCACTCCAATAAAGTGCTCACCTTTGTATTAAAGTGCCTGTCTAATTTGCTCAGTGGATATTCTTACTCAGTGACTCCTTCACCAACACCTTAACCATCTTCCAAATTGGGTAGAGTCTCGTAAAGGCATTGCCTATTAACCCTAAACAGTGCATTAATAGAGACACTTTCCTGTCTGCACTGACGCTTCCCACCTATGTGGCTTTTGGGTAATGCAGAAATGCCTTTTTTCAGGTCACCTACTTCATTTTAGGTGTGCCTGAAAATGGCTTAAATACTGCTAGGCATGGAATATTTTGCATGGTGTATCTATTAATTTTGTCTTCCCTCTTTCAAAATATATACTTGTATCTTCAGTTAAACAAATCCATTCCCTTGTGGCCACTCCCTCAATTCACACCGCAGGAAGTACACCAGCCAGTGTTGCTTTTTGATTGCATAGTAAACGGGGCAACATATCTTCAATGTGTCCAATGCTATCTACTGGGTGTAGCCGGGCTGTGAAAAGGGCAGAGTCCTTTTTATTCATAGAACAAGTGTCAAGGGCACTCAGTTGCTTTACGGCTTGTGATCCTCTGCTGGCGTGCAAATTGGATGCAAAGCTAAATATTTCTTTAACTTCCATTTTTTGCATGAATACATACAATTCAATCCAAGTTTGTGCATAACTGTACAGACTATGGGCCTCATTACACGGTAGGCTGTAGGGGGTTAACGGGGCCAGTAGAGCTGCCGGCCCCGTTAACCCCCCACCACCTCATTACGAGGTCTCCTTGCGGGACCCGCTAAGGACATCTGGTAAAACAGGCAGCCTTAGCGGGTCCTGCAAGCAGACCAGGATGCAGGGCCCGTCATTAACGAGCCCGTTGTTTGCATCCTCCCGATTCCCATTGAGCCCTATGGGGTCTCAAATGGGAATGGGGATGTACCGGGTCCGGGTTCCCTGAATGGGGAAATACCGGGCCCTCCAAGGTCGAAATGGCCCAGTGTTTCCCCATTGAGGGAACCCGGTACCCGGAATGGGGGTAGCCATGCCTCAAAAAGCGGCATGGTTACCTCCATTCTCATAATGAGGCCCAATATCTACTGTATGGATAAAATGTCAGGTCTTTTTCACAATACCCTTATTTATATTTTGGATAGGTTCTATTAGTGATAAGGACATCATTTGAAAATCTGCAATGAGTTCTACTTTTACTCTATCTCCACAAGTTTCACAAAGCGCATTTGGCGAACTTGTGGACCATGATCTCAATTTCTGGTTACTGCTACCTTGTTGTCCCTATTCAGCTTCCTTGCGTGCCCCTCTTCAGCTTCCTCTTCCTTTCCCATGGTTTGCTGTTTTCTTTTCATGTTTATATAACAGTCTCATTTTGTCTAAAAAATTAGGGCATATTGGTGGACCGTCATTTTAATTTTCACTAAAGTGTCCATAGATGAGCTAGTGGCAATACAAACCTCAGATTCCACTCGCTGTTCCCCTACTTCATCATAGTCATTATGTTTCTTTTGTAGGCTGTTGTATTATGAAAGGTGTGAGTTCAATTCTGGGACCAGCCCAAATACAATGTGGCACCCCCCTTCCCACTCAGGTTCGAACTTTATGCGACACACGATGCACTCATTCTGGTAGAAATCCTACCAACATATAGTATGCCTGTATTTATTTTTGATAATGAACATGTAATATAAATGAACAGCACTTTTTTTTAAATGGAAAGAATGTAAGTTATGAATCACGATTACTTAGAGCACAACTGTCAAAATAGAAAGTATATTGTGCCTCCTATTGTAATAAATATATTTAATATTGGCCTACGCCAAGCTGCTCGAAAGTCGCTTGCAAAAGAAATCTGTGTTGCAAGGTCCTGAGCTTAAATCTATGTAGGCCGCCATTTTAGGTCAAACCGCCATTTTAGGATTTGTTGTGTAAAAGTCACCCTGTGAGCTAAAATGGTGGACCATGTCATTGCAAAATACAACGTGGCCGTCTTGACCTCTGTACCTAGCTAATGTGTCATTTGCCTGCAGGCCACTTGTTAAGGTCATGAACTGAGACCTCGTCCTTCGTTGACCTATGTGTAAAGGGATTACTCGTGCAATGAAAACTAATCCACGAGCATATGTCGAGACAATATATTCGAATACTGAACAAAGAACATCTATCTTATTACATTGTATTAATGTTTAAGAAGGCATGCATGGAAAACTTTAGAATACACAGCTATTGCATACGCTTGTTGTTTCATGTATTAAAGGCAAACCAGTTATATATGGTTATTTGAGACTTGGCACGAACCCTAGATCGGTGATATATTAAAAGGAATATTAACCCGAAGTGGGGCTGGGCATCGCGCCCATAAAATGTATAAAAAGCAAATGTATTCTAATGTACAGCAACTCTCACTGAACACACTGAACCACGCTGGAGTTCGTTGTGTTGTACTGAGGGCCGATAGCTATCTGACTTTGCACTGTTTTTGTAATTGAATTCAGTATAGAATAAAGTACTTTGTATGTTCCTTTGTAACCCGTGTTCAGTGTATTTCCTTTTGGGGTGCTTAGCCTTGATATTCTTCACACAACGTCTTATGTTCCTAGGTATTCTGGAACACTGTCCCATAAAGGACCCAAGCCAGCCTTGCGTCTGTCACCCCTTCTCCCTGGGACTGGCCTTGCCACTCTCAGGAGCAGCACAGAGGTGGGATATGACTGACTAGGAACCTCTGCAGCTGGAGCAGCTGTTAATTCTGGGTTCTAAGAAAAGCCCATGCATGAATCCCTGATGATTAATGTTTGTATATACTTTTATTAGGTAGGGCTGTCAGTCAGAGTGATACACATTTCTAGAACCTTCATGCATTGCAAAGTATTTTTACTGCTGGAAAAACCCAATTCTGTATTGATGCCAGTTGCTCTTTCCCTCCCATCTCCGTGGCTGGGAAAGCACTTCTCTGGAATGCAGCTTATCAGCAACTGCCTGGGTCTGCGTGCTCTCAACTCTGTTTTCCCGTGTCTGTTTACAATAAACGGTGAAGCCTCTTCCAGTTCCAGTTCCAGTGAAAGCAAAATACAAGTATTGTGATGAACCCTATGTGAGCAGCTTTGTGAGGGCTCATGTACTCTGTGATGAATATAGCTCACTATGCTAGGTGTTAAGCACTATTAAGCCACCATAATCTAACATTAATTTAGTTTAGTTAGTTTATTTATAAAGCGCTGCCGAACCCTTGGGTAGCTGGGTGCTAATTCTTTAATGCAGTGGTTACAGATTGTTGCACATACAAGTAAATGAGAACATTCTGTGTGTTCTTCAGATAAACTATCAGTCCTATTTCCTAATGCAGCAGGCTATAGGACGAATATGCAGTATGGTTTGCTCGGTGGGTATATGCACCTATGCATGTTTTTGCTCATTACACTACTGCTGTCAAATCTTTTGCTAAAGGTATAAATCCATCCAGGAAAAGCAAATCATTCAAATGGTTTACCTATGGTGATTCGTGTGAATCCTGTATCTGGAGCAAGGTATATGCTTCTACAGTAAATCCATCATGAAATAAAAGAACATAAAGAAAACGCTAAGGAAGATTACAGAATGTATGCAGATGGCAAAACAAAATGTCTTCAAATTACCAGATTGTGGTTGTTGTATGGCTCAATAGAACCAAGGTTTTAAAGATCCCTGTCCCACATAAAAGGTTGCAGCTACCAGGTGTTGATACTGTCAGACTGCAAATAATTGTAAACCCAGTGGCCATGTGGTTAGAGATTACAGCATATTGAAGGACTCACACTTTAGATGCATTGTTTTTAAAAAGCCACCCATTATCATATTCCCCCTGCCAGTCTACCCGTAAATCCTGTAATGGTGTAGTGCTTGTTAGGATTCAAAGCTCAGAAAATCTGAATTTCTATTCTTATCTCTGCCAGATATTTTATCGAATGGAAAGGGCAGATGGGAGGGTAATAATAAGGGGTGCTGTTAGGGAGCACAGGATCAACAGGTACTGAATGATTTAATAGCCCCCTTTCTTTCTGCAATATGGAAGAAGAGGCATGTGCATATTGTGCTGCTTCATAACTAACAACACTGTATTTGCTGATACATTCCTATCGCTATGTCCAAACAAAGTGATTGCAGAATTCGGACTGGCAGGAGAAATCGAGCAATATGCAGAAATATTAAACTTAGCAAACGTGCCCGTACATAGTAAAATAGATCAACACAAGTGTAAGCAAAGAAATTGAGCCACAAGAGAGGACATTGGTGAAGCATAATGTATTTTATTTTTTGGTACACTGTTAGCATCTTTATGGCCTTACCAAATGAGTTGCTTTTTTGACATTGTTCAGTGCATGTGCAATGGATATCTTACAGGATTGAGAGCATGAGTGAAACAGAGATGATTTGATGCACAATAGAGACTATGTTCTCGGCAGTGGCGGCTGCTATCATAGGGCAGCCAGCACCGCCCCGCCAGAAAAAAGAGGAGAAGCTAAAAGAGAATCAATCAGAGAACTTCTCTGATTGAATCTCTTTTAGCTTCTAGAAGATACATTTCCTTTGCCAACAGCTCAGGGGCGCTGTGGCAAGGCAACACTAGTGAGTGTGTGTATAATTAAGGGCCGGCCCGGCTTTCACAGCGGGGCGCGTCCCGTTTTACTCTTCTTTTCTCAATAGTAGAGTGTGTGGAGCTCGTAGCTCCACGCACTCTACTTAAGCCCCTTCAATTAGCAGGATGGTGGGGCGCTTCAGGGGTGGCCCCGCTAGTATAAAATGTGCACAAACAGCGCACTAAGGAAATTAAATTCCCTCCCTCGAGTTCCTCCCCTGCATGGATACAGTAATGTCATTGGCTGTTTGCCAGCGAATGACAATACTGTATCTATGCAGATCACTGGTGCAGGGTGTGTGCGTGTGCCTGTGCCACCTTCACACTCTCTCCCCCCTCGCCTGAGGCTGATTCTTTCTTTGAGAGTTTGAGGACGACACAGACGCGAGCTCAGCTGAGCTGCTGCCCTGCCCTTTCCAGACCACCACCAGCCCAGCAGAGACGGCCTGGGTCAGGAGCTTGCTTGCCGGCGCCAGTAAGTACCGATGTTGTTTCTGTTTGGGCCCGGGGAAGTGTGTAACACACGTTGCCCATGGCCCCAGTCAGCACTGAACTACGTGTAGGCCAGGACGTACACGTCTTTCAGTGTTGCTGACTGCTGTGGGGCCTTGTGTCTGTCTCACTCCCCTGGGCCTTGGTGGTAACGGGCCCGGGCCCGCTACCACCAAGGCAGGGGCTGCCTGGGCCTTTCTTTTCCCCCAGTCAGTGGGCCAAGGACCTTGGGCCATGGACCGCAAGGCCCAGGCAGGCATGCCGCTGCTGCCCATGGAATCTCCATGTGCCGTTTTAAAAAATGCCGAATATATAAAATTGCACAAGTCACAACCCAGGGAGAGCCCTGGCAGCACCGCCAGCGCGAGGGAGAGGGCCGACACGGCTTGTGGCTAGACCTAGCATGATTCGGGAGAGGTCACGGACCGCAGCTGGTGGGGAGTGAAACGCACGGCAAGAGCCAGCATCACCTTCACGGGAGAGAAGGCAAGTTAAGGGAGGTATATTGGGTGATGGAAGAAAAGATAGACTTCCCAAGAGGTAAATGCCTGGAAAAGGACGTAAGGCATGGGCGGAGTGATCAACGTGACAGGAGCAGTGTCATATGACTAGCACTGCTTCAGTGCTTTTGGCTTCACCTGCCGGTTTGAAAATACAATGGCACTCATTACGAGTTCGGCGGTAACCATGCTGCTGTTGGCGGCATGGCTGCCGCCGAAATCGCGTCGGGGTCTGGGTCCTCAGAATGAGGACTTACCGGGCCATTCCGAGTTCGGAAGGCCCGGTAATTCCTCCCTCCAAGGACCCGGACAGGGTCCTTCCTCCTTCCCATTTCAGCCCCAATGGGAGAGGGAGCAAACAACTGGCCATTACGAGATGGCCCGTTGTTTGCTTCCTCTTCCCCTCGCGGGACCCGGTAAGCACGCCTGGTTTTCCCAGGCGTGCTTACCGTGTCCTGCGAGGGGAACTCGTAATGCGGCGGTACGGAGTCAACGGCGCCGGCACCTTTTACGGCGCCGTTCACTCCGTACCGCCAGGGTCGTAATGAGGCCCAATGTTTTTCCATATAGGGAAACGTGCATCTACAGGTAAGGAGAGGGATGCGGGAGAGGGTCTGTGTGTGGGACAGGGATCCCCACACATGAGGCCAGATACTGGCCTGATCTCCACGTTGCGATCGTATACAATGCATTAACTATAGACGACGATTAGGAGCACTGAACTTAGACTCAGACTGAGTAACTTTGGAATGTGCACCTCATGGCACAGAGCAGTACACACAGGCGCGAAGCACTGCGTGGACAGCATGCCTCCTGGCCTTTGCGATTCGCAATACCAATTTCAAATCGCAATGTCCATTTCTCCAGTGCCGCATCTGATGTTACAGGTACACACACCCCATCACTTTGAGCATCATTGGCTTTGCCGAAGCCAAGTCCTTTCATACATTTGGCCTCAGTTTATTATTAGTCGTCAAACCTGTGTGTGTGTTTTTTTTTTAACAGTAATATTTCGCTTCATATTCTGCATCTGCTGAATACTTAAGGATCTGTTCTGTACTCGGCTGAATTCTAAATGTGCATTTCGCCATAGCCCTAATATTTTGCCAAGCAGACTATTGGGCCCTATATACTCTTTGAATAGAGCATTGTGGCTAGGTTGCTTTTTTGTACGCCAGTAAGACGTTTACAAATAAATCGGCCGCCGTGCAGATATTCGCAGCTGTGTACAAGATGTTAGAAAATACACAAAGGGATTGGGAGCCATGTTCGTGCCCTTGAATGGTTCAATGTGTTTCAGTCTCAAGAAGTGGAGTTTTGTAACATGACCACACCACCTAATAAATTGAAATATTTCAGATAACACTGAAGCCATAAATGTAAGCCTGAAGTGATTGCTTAGACGAAAAGCCTGTAATACGCTTGCGTAACACATTTTTAGCCAGCTGCTCGTGGATTTGTCTTGCAAAGGCTTAAATGATTAAGCTTCTGATCACGTAACACAATGCTTATTTAAATATATGCCAACAATTAAGCCAGTGGTAGAGAGAGAGGTGCGTTCAGCACTGAATAATGGCTTTCAAATAAGTGATAAGACATCTTTTTCTTCACTCCGTGTCGCACGCACGTGGGTGAAATGCATCCAGATGCCGCCAACACTGACAGAAAAGTGTGTCAAAGAAGTTTGGCCATCACGACAACATGCACTTTTGAGTTTTGTCCGAGTGCATTCCTCATTCACAACAGATGTGATGCATACGCAGCCCTTTCTCCCGAGTCTTGTCCTGTCACAAGCCAAGCCCCTCGAAAAGAGCCGTGCAGCAGCCGCGGATCGGTATCATAGACACTTTGCACAGGTGTAAGTGCGCAGGTGTTAGCATTAGGGCAATAGTTGCTCTATTAAACATGTTCTTTTAAGGCATTTTGTACCAGGGCTAAGACGATGGCAAACAATGCCCTGGTGCAAAAATACAATGGAAGAGTATTTTTTGCACTAGGGCGATGTTTACCCTCATGCTAATTGCACGGGACCAGATCGAACAACTGTTGTGAAGTGCCCCGAAAAGCAATGCTCAAAGCCAACTTTATCGTGTCCATTGTTAACCTTCGCATGTGGGTGGAGGAGCCGACTGGAGCCCTAGTATATTGCTTTGTTCAGCCACAAACACCCCCTCGGACTCATGTCCTCTGTCACTCATCCCTCTAAGGCAGTGGTCTTCAAACTTTTTTGGCCAGGGCCCCCCTGAGCAAAATTTGGGCAGGTCGGGACCCCCCAGAAATGCCAAATGGACAGTATATATTGCGCGCCGTCACCTGCTCCCATCAAAGTCGCTGGGCTCCCTCATCCCACTCCTACCCAGTCGCTGGTCTCTCCCCACCCCATCACACACCCAGGGTTCTCCCCACTCTGCTCCCATCACTATCCCATGGTTCCCGCCCATTGTGCTCCCACCATAGTCCCTCGGTTCCCCCATCCCGTTCCCAACACAGTCTGAGGGCCAGTGGCGGCTGGTGAATCTTTTTTAAGTGGAGGGGCATTAAGGGGAGGTTCGGGGGGGTTTCCCCCTGTGAATTTTTTTTTAAATAATAGGTTAAAATGTTGCATTGTAGAGCATACTTTTAACAAAAAATGGGTAAATAGCCAAACAGTTTGCAATCACCATCACCATACACTCACTCATAACGCATCCATACACATGTTTAAATAAAAACAATGAACATAAACGTACCTTCTGCATTGGCCTGTGTGTGGGTGCTGTTCCAGCTGCTCTGTCCGTATGTGCGAGGAGGCGCAGGAGCTCCCCCTCGGACATACAGACATGCAGTGCCCCAGCCAGCATTTCCAATGAGCTATGCAATGCTGGCGAAGCAAAACGCCCCAGCACTTGCATGGCTCAGTGAGCATGTGCGGCTGGGGAACTAAACTGAACTGTCAAAGGGAAACAGTGTTTTCCTTTGACAGTTCAGCCAGCCCAGGAGCACTCCATTAGCTGGATAAAGCAGCTGAGGGAGTGCTCACTGTTTCACTGGGCTGGCTCCTTAGCTACTCCATAATGGGTGAGGGGCCACTATGCAGTTAGTAATGTTGACCATTGTTGCTGAATATATCACAATTTACTTACATTTTAACACAAAGCACCCCTTTGGGTACTATTGAAACAGTGGGCTTCATAACTACTCTGGTGGTAGCTGTGCCGGTAAAACCGGCACGGCTGCCACTGGAGTTGCATCCGGGTCTGGCACCCGCGAATGGGCAATTACTAGGTCATGCCGAGTTAGGCGGACATGATAATTGCCCTTTCGAAGGTGCCGGTAGATCCCCATTCCCATTTGAGCCCCATATGGCTCAAATGGGAAGGGGGAGCTCGGATGCACCGGCACCGTTAATAACGGTGCCGGTGCATCCGACGAGCTGAGGTCAGACCTGGCGGGGGCTGTCAAGCACCCACGAGCACAACTCTTACTATGGCGGAACGGTAGCAACGGTGCCGGTAGCTTACCAGCACCGTTGTTACTGGTCCGCCATAGTAGTAATGAGGCCCAGTCTGTGACTAAAGGAATGAATATCCATTTACAACTGTGGGCCACTTTTTCATTGTTGCCTGAGACAGTTTCATGCTTCAGCCCGCCCATGTGGGCCACCCCTGCCCATTTCTTCCAATCTAAAAAAAAAAAAAAAGAATTATTTTTTCATGCTGAGCGCTCAGGGCCCCCCTGGGATGCACCCGCGGACCCCTAGGGGGTCGCGACCCACAGTTTGAATACCACTGCTCTAAGGTCCTCACCCCAGACCCCTCTGCCCCCTCCTGTACTGCCGTGTGCGCGTGAACAACGGGCGATCATAATAACCTAACATTACAGCGTCACGCAGGCTCCAGCAGGCCACCCCGTAGCTCTGAGAGAAAAGAGCATGCTGGCAGACTCAACCTCGCATTCCCCCCCCCCCCAACAGATCACTCCATGTCCCAACAGATTGCC
The DNA here is from genome assembly GCF_040938575.1 of Ambystoma mexicanum. Classification (NCBI taxonomy): domain Eukaryota; kingdom Metazoa; phylum Chordata; class Amphibia; order Caudata; family Ambystomatidae; genus Ambystoma; species Ambystoma mexicanum. Next base: position 514,848,486 of record NC_090921.1, on the reverse strand, counting down.
ACACAGGCATAGTCCCCCAGCATGGTCCCTCGGTGGCCCCTAACAGAGCCACACACAACATGTCAAAGGTATTCGAGTATAGTCGCAGACAGAGCCCCTTCCCCCCTTATGCACTCATCTCTCCCTATAATTCTTCTAACACCTGTAAAGAGGGGAGTCGGGCATACATCTACCATTCAACCAACTATAAAGGCGTGGCTGTCACTCACACCTTGACATTCCGCGAGTGAGCCTCTGGCTTCTGACACAAAGCAATTTTAGCTCCGGGCCGCCGAACCCGTTTTTCCACTGGGACCTATGCTGGGCGGTCACTTTTCATGACTGAGAAAGATGGGCTAGTTGGGCCCGGCTTCATTTGCATGCATTGTTCCTGGGTGTATGTGTGCGACGGAATCACAGAAAGTAACTTCTAGCTTGAACAATGGCAGCCATGAGCAACTCACTGCCTGGGTGGGGACCTGGAAGCCAAACGCTGTGCTACAGGCTGAGTGGCAGGTGTGAAAGTGGTGCTGTGTGACGCAGGGTGCTCCAAATTGTTGCAGATATTGATACAAAAAACATTCAATTATTTAAGAGCAAGATTGCATTTTAAAATATTTGCAATTCTATCTGTCGAAAGATCAGAGAAGTAATAACCAATTGTATTTTTGTTATACTATGGGGAATTTGTATAGTGCACTGGTGACCAACATCTAATGTTGGGCTGACCATGAAGTGTTCAGGGCATCAGGTGTTGGGGTCACTGCACCACGTTTTGGGGTCTAAAAACAACTGGAGTTGGAGTTCAAGGACATCAACTGTGTGAGGCATCAATGCCCTGTATTGGTGGGGTGGCGCAGGAGATGTTAATGATGCCAAGTGTTGTGGGGAGGGGAGATGATGGCAAACATATGGAGCGACTGTATCTTCTGTTTTGGCAACAATTTTGAGTTTTGTGCATGAGAACGACGGTGAGTTAACCACTCTACTCAATGCTGTTGGGTGTTGACAGTGGGTTGTCACCCACATGGTGGTCGGCACTGTAGTCATATGTAAGAGGAGCTACAACTCCAGACACTGATGAAACATCTTTGTGGGGGAGGTGAGTGCCACCTTGAGGAAGGTGGCACATGAATGACATGGGAACAAGGTTGCAAAAGACACATTAGTGAATTACCGCTGTGCTCTAAGTGCACCAGTTTGATATTTGCTCCTGCCCTCCCACTGCACTGTGCATACCTCTACCTGAATGCATTCCCTGTAGGTAGGTTACACACACACCCATGCTAGCGGTTGGAATGGTGTGAACGTTTCTTAACTTTCCTAATCCTGGTAAGAGGCTTCTGTGCTCCTGCTTTGCCTTGTTTACCTCTAGGCTAGTATACACGCCCTGTTTCTTTAGTTAAGTCTGTACTTGCTGGCATGTACTGCATGAAAGTGTTGCGCATCGTCACTCTGGTACTGAATATACTGACTACAATACCTCTCTGACGTTTAGGGATATTTTGGTATCTTGCCAAGAAACCTATCATGATCTAGCAACACACATGTGCAAATACAAGAAACGTATATGCATCACAAGGAAAAGGGAGGCATTACCACTGAATTCCTGACTACAGTGAGCGATGCACATGCATACAAAACTGGTGCGCGTCCCCTGCTATGAGGAAAAAGCAATAGCAATACCCAACAGTTTGGACTTTTGTGTAAGCATGAGAAAGGCACTTGCCAGGCACAGCTGTAGCAGAATTAACTACCCTTTGTTGTAGAAGCAGAAACATGGTGGAAGTTCCTGGGCATCTAATAGCAGTGCTTGGCAGAAGCTTACACCATATGCACAAGGCCAAAATGTTGGCTTTGTCAATGCTTGTGTTTGAACAGAATCTCAGTGGCTTTGCCAATGTTGTTTTTAACAGGACTTCAGCGAAGGACACGCAGAGTGCTTATAAATCGGGTGCCTGAAGGGCTGCAGCAAATTAATTTTGTAATTGAGCTCTGCAAAGCGCACTTTTAAAGCCTCAGAATGAAAACATTACAACAATGTATATATTGCAGCGTTATACAACTGATGACTGGCACATGGTGGTAGTTGCTGGTACTTTCTTTACACATTGTACTAATGATTATTCTGGTGCAGCTTTAATGTTACAAGCCGTTAACTATCTCTCCTTCATGTGTGAAAACCATTTTAATACTGCTCTGAGCCTATGTTGCCGTTTCTCAGATCAGTCTCTCGCTTTCTCTTTACAGACCATCAGCAACACCTTACATGAACAAATCCAACCAGTCCAGGGTAATTGTGCAACTAAAAACATCAGACTTTAACCTCCACAGTGCACCTTCCGGGATTTGGATTTCCCATAGTCTGCAAAGGAGTTCATTGCAGTGACCATTCTCTAGAACGAGGTGAGCTAGCATGAGTCTTTTGCAGGGTTTGGTGCTCAGGGCACTCCAACTCTGTTTGCGTTCATCTGTAGTAAAGAAGGCACACAGCTATCTTGTTTAAATTCATTTTGAAAAGATGCCCATGTTTGTGGGGATCAATGAGGTGGGGGAAAATCTGATGAACAGTACAGACTTCAGAATGGCATCTATGACTAGCTGAGAGGGTGGCATGTGAAAATGGAAAGTCATACATATAATGCAAAAAGGCCTGCTTATGGTTCAACGGAAGCAAACCTGTCCATTGGAAAACTGTTTTTCGAAGGACAGCATTGCGTGGTGGTTCCCACTTACCTCATGATCTCCTGGTATCTTCCAGTTGAATGGTATACAGTCATTTGTTTTACCGCTGAAAAATTCCACAGTCTTTCAAACATCAGAATACTTTCTTTCTAATCTTCACCATTGCTCCCACAGTGCTTGGGAGGGGTTGGGGTTGTGTGATGCAGTCAGAAAGATCTCCCTACATTGTAAACAATGTTTTTTTTAGAACAGTATTAACAGAACAAACTTGCCTCATTTCTTCCATAAGTACTCATTTGCCAAACAAGCTGCAATATGTACTGTGTGTCTGGTGTCACATTTGCTAATGGGCATGTGTGTTAACGCATGCATAGATAACATTGGCAGTTATACTCAACTGTACTGGTCAATGATAAGTACAGCAGAGTTGTGTATAATTGCAGATGTTATCTGTGTCTAGTACTGACAAATTATACTTATGTGTTATCAAAGAGCATACCTAACAATGACTACATGATCACATATACATATATATGTACATAATCATTTTGCTTATTAACAGGCGTCACTCTTGCCGAAAATGAATTCAGTGGACCAATTACTCTCAAAACCATTTTCCGGACTCGCACACAGTGAAAAACTGGAGGTGAAAAGATTAGGGTCTTATCGGCCAGATTTAAAAATTGAAAGGTCCACAAAAGATAATGGAAAGGCTTACACACACACATTTTCCATGGTGTGGTATGAAAAGAAGACATGACTCACTGGTAGCATTACTAAGCGGTCTTTGTTCTGCTTCCCTTGCCTGCTGTTTGGAGGTGAAATGGCCTGGACAAAAACAGGAGTCACTGACTTAAAGCATTTGTCAGAAAAAAGCAAGAGACATGAATTGTGCAAATCTCATATTGAGAATATATTACAGCTGCGCATGTTGGGAAGTGTAAACATTGCAACACAGTTGGATGATGCCTATCGCCGGAGTGTGATGAAGCATAATGAGGATGTGGATAAAAACCGATACATCATGTCAAAGTTAATCGACTGTGTGCATTTTTGTGGTGCGTTTGAATTGGCTTTATGTGGCCATGATGAAACTGAAGATTCTTTGAATCCTGGTGTATTTAGATGCCTGCTGGATTTTGTATCCAGCATAGACAGTGCAATGGAACTAAACTTAAAAAATGCAACAGTATTCAAGGACACTTCAAAAACATTTCAGAAATAACTGCTGGACTGCATGCTCATGGTCACCAGAGAGATCATTGTAGAGCAGTTAAAATGCACAGATTATGTGGCTATTCAGGCAGACGATACAACTGATGTTTCCACTAAGACTCAGTCTGTGCTAGTCTATCGGTACATTGATGAATGATACAGAATTGTTGAAAGGTTTTATGGATTTACTCTTCTGAAAGACTCTAGTGGGCAGACCATTGCTACTGACATAATGGAAAAATTGGACAAAGTATTCCCTGAAGATTGCCACAAAAAAAGTAATTGCGCAAACATATGATGGTGCAAGTGTAATGAGGAGGGTGTCTGGTGGAGTCCAAAAGAAAGTAGCTGAAGTGTATCCAAATGCACATTATGTACATCGCTATGCACAACAGCTTAACCTCATCATTTAACAGGCTGTTTCCAAAATCTCAGAAGCTCGAGTTTTCTTTTGTGATATCTCTGGCTTCTGTACATTTTTTTCTCGTTCTCCAGAAAGAACCAAAGTTCTAGATGAGGTATCAGATAAAAGAGTTCCAAAACCATCTCGCACTCACTGGAGCTACCATATTCGGGTAGTAGAAGCCATATATCAGCACAGGGAAGCACTCTGTAGATGCTTTGAGATCATTGAAAAACAGACCGATTTTGAGGAGGTTACTATGCATGAGGCCCTGGGATTCATTCGAACTCTGAAAGAGAAGGAGTTCCGTTTCTTCCTTTTTTTGTTCAATGACATAATGCCCCATGTTGACATTCTATATAACCAGCTTCAGAAGCGAGACATTGACTCTGTGTATGTGCAGAAAGCTACTGCAACTTTTATCAAGTGCATTGGCAGAGTATGTGAAAGCACTGACAATCTGGAAGCTAAACTTCCATCAGAGGCAACTTTTGCAAGTCGCAATGTAAATATGAACACTTTGAATCGTTTGGCTAAAGAAGTATGTGATATAACAGTTACACAAGCCCCAGAACGCTTTGTATTTACTAACCACTTGGAAGGGGCCAAATTGTTGCAGAGTGACCTATATCAAACACATGGACAGTCTTTTCCCAATGATACACTGAATGCAACTGTCGAAGTGTACCCCATGTTAAACAAGGAAAGACTGCGCACTGAGCTATCAATTGTTTATGAGAGACCAGAATTCTGTAGTTCAAGTGGAGCAATTTCTTTATTAATATTGTTCATTGAAAACAATCTTGAAGAAGCATTTAGTGAGACAATACAGTTGTTAAAAATTCTGATTACTACACCCATGACAACAGCTGAGTCTGAGCGCTGTTTCTCCACCCTGAAGCGAGTTAAAACATTCTTGAGAAACACAATGACTGAGGATCGTCTGAATGCTTTGGCCATGCTGTCCATGTAAAAACAACTAATTCAAGAGATCCCTGACTTCAATACACGGACTATTGATAAATTTGCCTCTCTGAAAAATAGACGTGCACAATTTGTCTACACTCTTTCAAAATGATTGACCAGTGAATGTTCTGTTACAACAAGCTTTTTGCAGTTATTTTGTGGGTTACCTTGAATTCTTTGTTTCAATGGCCTTATATGTTAAGATTTTGTGTAAGGTTGCAGTGATCTATTTGACAGAACAGTGAGAAATGTGATGATGTTATCGTTGTTGGTTGATAATAAAGCACTCAACATAATAAACTTAGTAAACTATTTCTGTTGCATTTTTCTCCATGCAATATGTATGTGCTATTTCTGAGACCTGTGCATTCCACGTGTTGCAACTTTGAGCAACTGAAGCAATTGCAACTCAGCGAGGCAGACAGCCATTAGAGGTAGGACAAAGGTTGCATTAATTAAGTGGTTAAAAACTAGAGTAATATTTTGGCTTAGTTTCCCTCTTTCAGAAAATGCCTAAAACCCCACCTTTGTAAGAGGATGAACGCATGTGAATGCCAGTAACAGCATGACAAACATATGTTTCCATCATTACTGACTATATAATGAATTTCTTTATGCATACACCATAGTACCAGCTATTCTCAATATAAGCTGCTGTAAAATACACCATCACACTTGCACACGTAAAAATAGTGTACCACCATTAATATGTAAAACCTAATGCTTTTTTTCATATTTCGGTAGGTTTTTTGGACAGTAAATTGCACATTTTGTAGGCCGTTTTTCCAAAAATGGTGTGGGAGGAGAACCCCCTTGGACCTCTCCTGGGGGGTGGGCTTGCGCACTGCGCGTGCTCGCTACAAAATTCATCCTGGGAAATTTACGCCCCACCAGCTTTCAAACTCACCAGCTGCCACTGGTTCTCAGGCCATATTTTCTTGTGAATACTTATATTAAGGCCTACGCTAAGTAACTTAGTGCCTGGAAATGTTGGAATTACATTCTTCTAAGAAGGTCTTTTCTCCAGTGTATGCCTGCAGAAGTCTTGCAATTTCCTGAAGGTCCTTTGTTCTCTAACTATAATTCATAACTGAAAGGTCTAAAGGAAAACTAGGCCTTTGCTGTGGACACTTTAAAGGTAACTTTTACCATTAAGGCCAGCTCAGTGGCTATGTTGGCTAGAAATTGTAGCAAACTACACCTTTTACCACACACAGACTACTGGTTGATGTGGGTTGCTGGACATGTATTTTATGTTTTTATTATTGTTTACCCTTTGTTTTGTCATGTTTTTTAAGAGTGAAATTAAAAATGCTCTTTTTTGTGTCATTCTAGGCCTTACCATCCTATCCCCAACACTCCAGTGAAAGGTGATAGGTACATTTTTTGAGGGCTCAAACCTTTGAGATCCATTGAAACATTAAAACCTATAGTACTAAATTTCACTTAGCCAACTTCTGTTCATCAAATTCTTTCCTGATTTCCAAAACATACTGCTTTCTGCAACTATTGCCTTGGTGATGTATGTGAACACTCATTATGCATCTTTTCCTCTCATTTATCTATCTTGATGTGATTTTGTACATTTCCAGTTGTGCTTTGATAAAGCAATCACAGCTCAACACCAATTAGAAGCAGGTAGGCAGAGGAGGGTGTTCTGTCCCAGGAAACAGAGTAAGTGTGATTAGAAAGATAGGAACGAAACCAAGCGAGCACTAAACCCTTAAAACCAAGGTGCGAAAGAGAAGACAAAATGATGAAGTGATCAACAGTGTCAAAGGCTGCCGATAGTTCAACAACAATGAGGAAGGAATATTGTTTAGAGTAGTGAGCTGGGGAGGAAGAAGGGAGATGGAGACAGAGAGAAGAACCTTTTCTGTTGAAGGAAAAGGTTGGAAGCCAGATTGAAGGAGTGGAAGGAGAGGGGCCTTCTTAAGAAGAATAGAAACCTGAGCGTAAACAATGCACTCGAGAAGTTTCGAAGGAAATGGGACTACAGAGATAGGACAATGTCTCAGTGGCAAAGAGGGATCAAGAGAAGGTTTTTGTTTAGAATAGGAAGAATAGAAATATGTTTGAAAACAGAATGAAAGACAGAGCTGCACAATGATGTTTTATAAAGTGCAGCACGTAACAGAGAAGAGAAGGATAGACTTTAGGAATTAGAGAACATGGTAAGGTGTCAGAAGGAGCAGTAGACTCTCAGTATGAGAAAGAGGGGAAAAGGTGGGCATGACACAGGACTCACTGACATTTCACATCCGTTTTTTAGAAAAAACCAACACTCTATAAACATTAAAAACATACAGGCACTGAATACAACCAGAGAGTGATGGATGTTAGACTCAGCATACAATCCAGTTAGACATCTGTGGCCGGGGTACCATGAAAAATATAGCAGATCATTCATTCATTTTTTCCAACCCGGAAATAGTGTTTGTGCATGGGATATTGGGTAGCCCCATTGCTAATGCTATTTGCTCTAGTCCTAATGCTATTGTACATGCATACATGTCATTTGAGCATGCACATATATGCATTTGTGCTTCAGGAGTTTCCAGTAATCTGGCCCTGCTGCTTAGGTAGCACGTTTTTTCAGTTGTGATATACAGGATGTTTGTTTAAAATAGCACATATTTTGCATTGCAGTCCACCGGAGGAAGAGCAATTAACCCATAATGTTGCGTCAGAGGAATGGCGGCATGTGAGTAGCGCACTAAGCACATTATATAACAAATGCTTATGCAGTGTGCAAAATCAGTTCAAATTGAAAGAATTTAAAGCAAAATAAAAAATAAACAAAACTGATCATACATTGTTGCGTGTAAAAGCTTTAGGGTTACCAGAGCGCAAGATGGACTGCAAGCATTTGATTGTGTGGCTCAGTTGGTGGCAGCACCCATGCATATAATAGCAATTCTGATTGCATTTTGCCAAGTGGCACAGTACCAACAATCTGTGTTCTAGCTCCGAGCACAGTCTGTAACACTTGTATAATTATATTTCCTTTCACCATATTTAAAAATATTGAATTTGTATTGCCATTTGATTTACGTTTGTGAATTTCCCACTGTGGCAGTGTCATACTGTATCAGGAACTACTTAAGTGAAGTGTTACAAAAATAGATGTGTCTGCTGCTAATCCCACGGTGCACAATTGTCTGACAACATATGAATGGTTTGCTATGGGCACATGCTCCTGTGTATTGTGTTAGAAATGACCTCTAAAGCACTGTAATAACACTTGTTTTAAACTTTACAAATGATCAGAAAGTACCCTCTGAGAGTCTCGCTGCAGAAAGGTCCCAGATTGTCCTAATAACCTGGCACTGGAAAGAGCCTTATTACACAAATTTGCAGTGAGTGTTTTCTAATGAACGAATTATTTATTTTTGCCAGCTAAAAACAACGAGTGAATTTTGCTTTCCATTGGAATCTAATTGCCACCCCAGCCACAACCAATTAGCTCTGACTGCATGTAGCACTTTATTTCCTATGACCTCTGCTGTGACCTTTCCAACACACTAGTTTCAGAAACGTAAATCAGCCCTCCATTGACATGAACATGACCATTACATTTGAAGCTCCTAAAGGTTTGGGAGGTTTGTTGAACTCCACACACTCCACATCAAGATTTAAATGAAACAGATAATACACAAGCTTTCATTTTGCAAAAAAAGCAGCATAGGCTGCCAGTATTGGTCACGCCAGTCAGGTGGCACCTGAATACTGAATTCTTTTTCTGACAAAACCTCTTAAAATTCTAGGAAAAAGGCCATCCTTAATGAGTTGCAACTCCCTTCCACCTGCAGTGCCAAGGAAGGATTATGAGTGAAGTACATACATGGCCCATCCTGGCCCAACCATTAAGACCCCCAAACTTAATTTGTGTGGCTTAATAACTTTGAAAGCAGCCATATTGCCACTCTTCCTTCTCCATCACTGTTGGAAAACTCGCAGGGAGTCCTGCCCTACCATTTCTGCAAATGCCCAAGTAGGTTAAGGGCAATTTCGGATGAAAGTCCCAAAGTGGATCAATTAGTGCCAAGTATGGCAGAGGGACTAGCGCACAGCCCAAGACACATCTGGTATGCATATGTACTACACTATGCATAGCATTTGACTGCCTTTTCAGACTGGATGAGAGCCTCATCACCACTCCTTTGAACAATGAGCTCTGCAAGACACTGATTTACAAATCATAATAAATCTGCCTATGCATAATCCTGTCTTGAAAAACTATTTAATGATCTCTCTCTTCGCTACTTACTTGAGGGTTTTATTGATAGCAATATTTGCTTTGTCATGATCACAGAAAAGTGGTTCACAGAACTTCTCCCCCACTACACTAACTGGCGGGTCCCATTTAAGCAGGGGTAGGAGGGGAGCAGCATAAGGAACTAAAGAAAACAGAACTTAGTCCTTGATCAAGCTTCAGATGCCAAAGGACTATTGGCCAGCAATAAGGAATCCAGCAGAGAGCACTGACGTGACGAAAGTTGCACCGTCTTCCCCTGTACCCGTTGCCATGTAAAAGAAAGGACACTCAGAGATGGTACCTCTGATGGGGCGACCATGTATGGCAATACCTGTCCAAATGAAAATTAATATAAGGAAGCACACATCTTAGAATGGATTACTGCCACTGCCAACTGAACAATCAAGGGCAATACCAAGAGAACATGCTCACCAGAGACACCACAGGGAGTGCAATACCCCATGCTGCTATGCAGCCCCTAATGTCAAGAGATGCACCATGACATCCTGGCACCACAGTCTGCAATGGTGTATGCAATGCACAACAGATGCAAGCTCATAGGCATACGAACACAGAGCAAACCTTACACCAAATCTCAATTTTTATAATATCCAACAACCTTATAGAGTTGCTCGGGATTTTAGCTTCAGGTTGTAAGATAATTCCATTCTGCCATTTTAGGCATTTTCTGTACCTCGGTGACTGTGTAACACAATACCATCTTTCAAGTGCTAATTCAGCGCCAGCCAGGGGGATGCACCTAACAACTGGGAGAGTAAAGAAGGGGGACGGTGGGGGCAGCTTTATAGAAAATGAGCCAGTTATTATAAGCAACAGACAACCCGTACAAAGGGCTTCACCGAGAACGGTAGGAGGTACTAATGCATTGGGTGTACTCACATTCCAAGACTTTGCCCTATGATTAGCAAAAGAAAGGGAAGGGTAAAAATAGCGTCATCATAAACATGTGTAGTGAGAAATCCCTTGGGGCGGCTGGACCTGGAAAACCTTGATCTGAAACACTTGACCAATACAACAGGGATCTGCAAAGGGGGTGGGGCTTAAGCTGCTCATCACGAGAAGGCCAAAATAACTAGTACCGGGTGATGTAATTGCAGGGCTGTCAGCCAAACTAGCCACCCTACACGGCAACGGAGAGGGTGGCTCTGTACCAGACCAGTGTGCTGGTCACATGACCGCTGATGCCCATCAGCAGGCGGCTGTGGGAAAGAAACACTGAACAGAGTGGCGTTCCTGGGAGGACCAATCAGACGATAAGTTCCTGAGATCTGGGAAGTTGGCCAGCCTCCAAAGTACCTACTACAGAGTTCGCGAATGCCATTGTCCAACAAGTATCGTGTGAATGTCCCCTTTCGCACCAACTGCAGGGTGTCTCGTGTTCTGTTCTCAGTGGTGCTGGCCAATGGCAGTGTATTAAAGTTCTGGTGGTCAGCACAAATGTTAATCCAGTAATAACAAGTTGTTCTGGGGTGGGATGTGAATAAATGTGGTACCACATGGGAAGGCATTGTAATGGGAAACTGTTAAACTGTTTGCTTCAATTACGCATTACTAATCAATGTAAACTTCGAGGAGGTGATGTCTACGAACCAATCAAATCTCTGGGAAATATAGAAAAAGTGAATTCTCCAACTTGCAAATGTTCCGATTGATTTCCAATCATTGTATTTCTTGGTATAAAACTGCTGTTTGTATTCCATTCAGATGTCGGCCTCTCAATCAAAGCTTATCCACTTTTCGGTTTGATTTGTGCTCACCCAGCTGTAATAAACAGTGTTGCTTCTTGCCCAGTGTTTGCTCTACTTTTTGAGTATGTGGTTTTTATTATGCTAATTGGTGGACCCCTGAATACAGCATAATCCACCATGCAGTTACCTAGTCAGAACTCCACAGAACCAAAAATCTATCACATTCTACTGATGCTACATCTAAAAGCTCTTCTCTCTAAAGTTCAAATATTGGTTTCTTGAGATCTGCATCTGCCTTCCGTTCAATGGCCCTCCTAAAACCATTCCCCAAGCAATAAATATGTTGCCCCTTGAGAAATGGCAAATGCAGACCACAAAGTAAGAAAAGTTTCATTGTGTCACTCAACCACTAAAGCAAAACTAGTGCTAACTACAAACTACCTACTGCAAATATCAACAACCCCATAGAAAACAACAACTGAAGACTGCCAACAATACCTACCATGAAGTCAACTCAACACTCATAGTAGTGCGGGATGACAAACTTGATCTAACACGCAAAGGCCCTCATTACGACCTGGGCGATAAGTGAATAACGATGCCGGTAAAGGATTACCGGCATCGCTTACCGCTCGTGTTCCCAACTGCCACAGGTGCACAAAATCAGCACAGGTGGAGGCAAAACAGACTGGGCAAGCACAAAAGGAGCACACCCCACCCCTTCCCACACCCAGTCACACTCCACAATGATTCCAATACTACTAGCAATGCTGGGGCTGGAGGACCTGATTGCAGTGGACGTGCTACTACAACAACAACAACAACAACAACAGGCAGCACAGAGGAGACGCAGGAGGAGAAGGAGGGCAAGGCAGGGCCAGCGTGCCCCACCACTGCAGCCAGTGGCACCACGCAGGCAGCCCCCAATCCCACGCATCAGAGCCAGTCCATTCAACCTCACCGCTGAGCAGATCCACACCCTGTACCGTCTGGACCGGGACACCATCACCACCATTGTGGACATGATACATGACGACATTGTCAGCCTGATTGAAACACGCACCGCCCTCCCACCCCTACTGAAGGTAGTGTCTGTGCTCCACTTCCTGGCCACAGGCACCTACCAGCACACAGTGGGGCACATGCATGGCATTTCACAACCATTATTCTCACGTACGCTGAACCAAGTGCTTGATGCCCTCCTCAAGCACACAGACGACCACATTTCCTTACCACGGTCTGCCCAGGAGATCTCAAACACCAAAGTAGGTTTCCATTCACTGGCCGGCATCCCTGGTTGCATTGGCACCATCGACTGCACCCATGTGGAATTGGTGGTCCCACATGCCATGGAGCAAGCGTACCGCAACCGTAAGCTATACCACTCAATCAACGTGCAAATGGTATGTGACTCGAACAGGATCATCACACATTGTTGTGCCCGATTCCCCGGATCAACCCATGATTCAATGGTCCTGTGGAACTCCACGATACCACGCTACATGGAGCGACATGCAGGGCAGAGATCCTGGCTTCTCGGTGAGTCGCATGTTATGCCCATGGAAATGTGATGTGGGTAGGTGATTGAGGTATAGATGCATACTTCACCTGGCTGAGATGGGGGGGGATGCATACTTCACCTGGCTGAGATGGGGGGAGAGATGCATATCTCACCTGACTGAGATGGGGGGGAGTAGATGCATACTTCACCTGGCTGCGAGTGTCAGAGGGAATGGAGCATGCTCATACCCCAAAGCAGCCCAGACTGGACCTGATGCCTGACCACATAATTCAAGATGTAAGCAGCCCTACCATGGAAATGAAGCAGTGTCACAACCATTCCACAGCCATCTGCATGTGCACTGTACCAAATCAGACCAAATCCCCCTCAACACAATGCAGCTACAAGCAATGACTATATCCAATACACAGCACCAAACATCACCAACTGAAAGGGCGGTCCCCCATTACTGTGTACAAAGGAGTCACATGAGGGTCAAATACATCAATACACCACTACACTGACACAGAGGCTCAACTGAATTGCATGACACCATTTGTTGTGCGTAGTGAGATCATCATGAGGCTGACATCAACGGTGCCAGGATGAAAGCATACAAATTACTGGACATCTGCCAGATCACAGAAACAACCGCTGTGGACTAACACAGTGCATGAGCACTCACAAGGAACTGGACCCCATTGCGCCCACTAGTTGATGGCAAGCACACCAGTCCATAAGAGGAATACACACATAGCAGTCACATCGTGTGTCTCCATTCATGCATGGAAATGGGGTTGAATTGAACAAATAAATGCATGCCATGGTGTCACTTAATGAGGTCCCATATGATGTGATGACTTACACATACATTGTTGCCCACATGCAGGTGATGCAGGCTATCCCTTGAAGAGGTGGCTCCTTACCCCAGTCCGGAACCCACAGAACAGGCACGAGGAGGACTATAATCGTGCCCATACACGAACCCGTGTGGACAGTTTCGCTGCCTCAGCAGGTCTGGTGGGGCACTCCTGTACCGCCATGAGAAGGTGGCAAAGATCGTCATGGCATGTGTCATGCTACACAATATGTGCATCAGACGGAATGTGCCCCTGCCCCCTGAACGCTGAACTGCAACCACCTGACGAAGAGGATGAGGATGAGGAGGGTGGGGATGGGGCAGCACCCCAGGGAGGCAGCGATGCACAGGAGGGACGTGACATGCGTCAGACTCTGATCAACCAATGTTTCTAGCACACATGGACGGGGGGTGTTACATGAAGATGGCACTCGGGGCACTGGGTGTGTCAGGGACATGGCACTGTAGACTGTTAACCAATAAAGCACACGTACGCAATAAGCAATGTCCACACATGTGAATTATGAGTAACCAAAATGTGTATTGAAGAAGCATAACTAAGTGAACAAGCCCTCCACCCCACACACCCTCTCCCCCCTCAACTTCCCCACACACCCTCTCCCCTCTCCCCCCTCGGCTCCCCCACACACCCTCGCCCCCTCTCCCTCAACTCCCCCACACACCCTCTCCCCCTTCCCCCTCAACTCCCCCATACACCCTCTCGCCCTCCCCCCTCCTCCCTCAACTCCCCCACACACCCTCTCCCCCCTCCGCCCTCAACTCCCCCACACATGGTGTGCAGTACTGTGCACCAGTGGACCACATGGCACCAGTATGCAAGGCTGTGCCTACTCGCATCCCCCTCTTCCAGTACCAGGTGCCCACCTGTCTGATCGGCGCAGGTTCCTGCCAGAGCTGCGCACGGGGCTGGTCCTGGTAGAACTAGCAGCTGAAGATGTACTTGGTTGCTCGGATAACTGTGGTGGACGCATGTCCCGCATTGCTGCCACTATCTCAGACAGTATGTGCCGCACTGCAGCCAGTTCTGCACATATGTCCTTTGAGGATGACTCTATTGCTGACTTCAAGGATGCAGCACATTCCCGGATGTCATCCCTTACACTCCCACATTCAGTTATGTGCTGCGTCAAGAGGCCAGTGAGCTGCTGCTGGCGCCTTTGAATGTCCTGGATCCCCTCTTGGGTGTTTGGGGCTGCGGTGGATGTTTGAGGGGTTCCCGAAATACTATGTTCCTCGGGCACAGTTGGGGTGGGGCTGGGAGTTGCTGGCCATGAGTTATCCGGAGACAGCCCGTGCATGCTGGTGTCGGGCAGGCTGCATGGGGATGGGAGTGGGGAATGCAGGGGGCCAGTGGGGGGAGTTGCAACATGCAGCAGATCCCCTTCCTCATCATCAGAGATTGCTGCTGTGGCAGCTGTTTCGCCAACTGTGCTGCTTGCAGCCGATTCAGTCCCTTCAGCCGCCGACACTTGGGTGATGGTAGCTGTTGTGGGCGCTATAGTGGGGGACGTAGAGCACATTGATGCTGTGGCCTGTGGTGTGGTCCTGGCCTTCCGATGTCGTGCCGGTTGGCCTATGCCCCTTGAAGTGGAAGGGCGGTGTTGTCCCTCCTCGGCCCTGGCCTTCTTCCGTGGTGTGGCACCGGTGTCCTCATCACTGCTGTCAGAATGTGTGCCTGTGGGGCAACAAAGGAGGGAGAGGGTTAGTGATGGGTCTACAGGCATTGAGCATGCATTGGGGTGGCTGCATTGATATGTATTGGTAGATGAGTCACATTGGGGGGAGTGACATACACTGTAGGCAGTCTTGTGCTTATGTGTCTGGTGGACCCTGATATCCATCATTGCACTGTTAGTTAAGGTGGACATCATCGTGGTGATATTGGCATTGTTTGATTAGAGACACCTACCTGCATCGGCTGATGACGGGGCTCCTCTCTCCATGTCCCCGACTCCCTCTATTGCATCGGTGCCTATGGTGGAGGCACATATCTCCTCCCATGGTTGGAGCTTTATGGGCGACTCCGCACCTCCACCTGTCACCATCCCAAGGTTTCGGTTGGCCGACATTATACTTCGCACACGTAGACGTAGGTCGTCTGATCCCTTACAGCATTGTTTTGGTGTGAAGGGTGTGGTGGCAACAGCACTGACTCTCTGGGCGACCAATGCCCAAATCTGCTTTTTACGCTGCAGCGCTGGTTGGGACATGTAATTTTCAAACACCACGTCTGCATGCTCCTGCAGTGTCTCTGCCAACATGGTGAGCTCCTCTCTGGAGAAGTTCTCCTGGCGCAGCTGATCTCCAGTTTTATTGTCAGCTTTTGGCATCCTAAATTCAAACAGGTAGTGGTTGAGGTGTGTGGGAGTTCTGGGGGTCAGATGGCTCCTGGTTGTGGTGGATGGCAATGGATTGTGTTTTTAAAGATGGCTGCCATTCTCTTTCCCGTTCCTGTGCGATGACGGTACTTCCGGTTCCACTTATTTACGGTCACCGCTAATAGAGGTTACCACTATTTGAGGTGACCGCTATTAGCGTTGACCGCTAATGCCGATGGCTAGGATGCCGAAGGTGCTATTTCCACTGCAGACGATGCCGGAAAGGGGGATTTTTTGGTCTTTTGCGGCATGGCGGTGAGTTCATTACCAGCATGGCGCAAAGCTTGTGCCCGCAAACTCGTAATGGGGCGCTTTTAGCAGTCTATTGCCAGCACGGACACGGTAATTGCGCCATGCCGGTACTTACCGCCCGGGTCGTAATGAGGGCCAAAGTCTCCCTTGTTATGGTCACATACATAGCCTATCTGCATCATTCACCACATCTGGCCACTACATTCTGATATATGGAGCTGGATACAGGGTATCCATGCTGTATCTCTACCGTCCCACTCTTCCCTCGCATATGGACATAACATCTTCAGACTAGGAAATGTCACTTCCCAACACATTGAAGTCACATGTGAAGTCCTGTAAGGGTTCCCAACTACCCCAATGGCCCTGCTCTTCAACATCTACATAAGTAAACTCATGGACCCCTCACCAAAAATACCACCTTACCTACCAATCTTATGCTGGTGATGTGGACATTTACTGTGTGTCACTGGAACCTATAACCAGTTCAAATTCTAATACAAACATCTGAAAGCCATCAAGCACAGAATGGGTGAAAACAGATGTACACCTAATGTCTCAAAAATGGTGTCAGGCTCCATACATCTGAGCAGGACGGACATACTACGAGGAACGCCAACATTCTTCAGGGAACAGGATCCAATAGAGGAGAAATTCGGAGTTGTACAGTTTGTGTCCTCCTGACTGCAAACCACAGCCTTAACTCCCAAGTGAATAAATATATGTATGTATATAGGTATGTATGCATGTATGTATGTATGTGGCATTCATCGACTTCATACCTAGCTCATGAACAACATGGAGCTGCAAAGGGGACTGTGCTAACAGATATGGTAACAGGTGGTTAAGGATTCGATGAGGTGTTGTTTGAAGAGCATTGTGTTATATGATTTGCTAGCATTTAGGATAGTTGGATTATTATTATTGACTCTATTTTTGACAGGTTTATATATTGCTGTTTACTTTAACTGATTTAACTATTATGAAACAACAGCTTACCATTGATTGATTGATTGATAGCGGACGCCTCCCTGATGCAGAGAGACAGTTTGTAACAGATTAAATAACACAAATAAAGCATGTTTCCTGGTATTTTCTTCCCTGCAGTGCTTTGTTTCAAGTATGGCAGTGTCCTTGCTTGTGTTGTGTAGTTCCTCCAAAATGTTGGGTTGACAGGTAGGGTAGTGGGCTGGTAATGCCTTGTGGACATGTGAGACAGACTGTGTTAACAGCAGTGTGTGATTCAAGAGGCAGCACAGCTCTTTCAGGACTGGAGAACTGGTGATGAGTCATGAGGAACATTTGACAGCATACCAGAATTTCTGACTGTTTGTAGTCGTTTTACCTATGCTGGAATGTGACACAAGAGAGCAGCACAAACTCAGGATTCGTTGGGCCACAAAGGCCCACATTTTTTGCATATCACCCAAGGCAACCCTTGGCTGATTGCTATCATCAGAAAAATGTGTATGCGCTTTGCACTTAATAATAGCAAGAGCTTTGGGCAACAAGATAACATTTAGCAGAGCCTCTACATATGGTGTGTTAAGAATTGGGGTAACTTGGGCAGTAAGATAGCCTCTCTGCTTCCAAAGGGTACCATAGTCATGCAAGATACCAAATGCATACCTGGGATCTGTACAGATAGTGGCTGAGCATTGTGTGGCATGTGTGCAGACACGTGTGAGAGCTATAAGCTTGGCAACTTTGGCCGAGCGTAAAGTTGAGAGTTGGTAGGCTTCTAATATATCAAAGGGGCTGCAAACGGCAGACCCTGCTTGGAGAATTCCAGTGGAATTACTCAAGCAAGACCTATTAATGAAAAGCACCATATCAGAGTTAGTGAGAGGGACATCCTTGAGATCCTGTTGTGGGTAGGAGATGAGGTCTACTGCCGTCATCAGTCATGTGGTAGACTGTCATCTGGTGGCCAAAAGAGAAGCTGAGTTAAGTGGAGCACATTGAATAAACGTGATGTTAGTAGCAGAGAGCAGCAATATTTTAGATTTTGTCAGACGTGCAGCCAGGAGGTGTTGTATTTTACCCCTGAGAAGGAGAGATAAGACAGCATGAGGCATAACAACATTGATCTGATGGGCTAGGGCAATGTTGTCTGCTTTGGAAAGTAAGAGCGCTGCTGCAACAACAACCCTACAGCAGCGTGGGAAGGCAGAAGCAACCAGATGAAGTTGTGTGCTGAAGTAGGCCACTGGCTATTGTAAGTCACTGTCAACTGTGTGAGGACGCCTAAAGCTCAACCATCTTTTTCATCACAGAACAACATGAATGGCTTCCGATAATCTGGAAGTGCTAATGCAGGGGTGATGGAAAGACAGATTTTATTTCAATGAAAGCATTAGAAGCTTTCTGTGACCAGTGTAAAGTGTCAGGCTGAGAGTCGAGCAGCATGGGAGCAACAATGGAGGCATAATCTAGGATCAAGGGGTGGCAGAAATTGTTCATACCTTTGAAAACACTGTAGTTGCTTTTTAGTGACAGTGATAGGACACTGAAGGGTGCAGGAGATGCGTGAGGGGGCCAGTTTTCTTGCACCTTGGGAGATGTCAGCCCTTGGCTGCTTAGGCTGAGAGGATGGTGTGTGAATCAGAAAGCAAAGTCTCAAATCATGGGGGTGCTAGCAGGAGGTCATCTTCATATTGGATCGTAGTAGAACCTTTGGAAAAGATAACATCCTGGACGTCTTCCTTGAGTATTTGGAAGAAGAGGGAAGGGGAATCAATGAAACCCTGTGGGAGGGCTCTGTATGTGAGCTGCCGGCCCTTATATGAAAATGTTAAGGGATATTGAGAATCCTGGTGAATGGGCACTGAAAAGAAAGCTGATGCTAAGTGAATACATGCAAACAAGGGTGCGCTAGCAGGTATGTAGGAGAGGATGGTCTGGCACGTGCGGATGGGAGGCTAGAACAGCTTTGTTGTGACTTCTCAATTTGTGGGCAAAGCAGTATTTGTTCAGGCCCTTTTTGGAAATAGGCAAAATTGGAGAGTTACAAGGGCTAGTAGTATAGTAGAGAATGTCTTGTTTGATGAGAGTCAATGACATTTTAGATACCTTCTTCAGCGTGTGGCGATATACTGTACTGAGGTATCTTGGGCAGGGTCACAGCAGAATTAAGAGTAATAGGCAAAGGTTCAGCAGAAAGAATATGGCCAACATCATTAGCACGAGATGCCCACAAGTAAGAAGGGAGTGAGTCCAAGAGGGCAGTCACTTGTGAAATCTGCTCGCACGTGAGCAGAGTGTCAGAGGCCGCAGGATCAGGTGTAGAGGGTGATTGCTGTAAAAGAAAGAGAAAGTCAGCGTGGAGTTTTTGCGGAACATCTAAAAAGGTCCCGTCAGGAGTAAAGTAAATGGTACAATTCGTTTTGCACAACCAATCAATACACAACAAATTTGTATGAGAGCATAGTTTTTTTTTAACAAAAAAGCTGTCCTGTGATAGGTCCAATGAAGACAGCAATTTGTTAGATACGGAATGGGGAATGCTAGTCCCCAAAATAGCCACAGCATTAACAGTTTTGTCAGAAGTATAGACATGTGACAGTTCAGAAGCACGCATTGTGGAGTGAGCAGCCCCAGAATCAACTAAACATTTGACATTTCTGCCTTCAATATTGCATGAAAATGAGGACCAGAACGTTCTAACGGGAGCAAGACTGCTGATATCAGAGGAGGGACTCGCTGGCAATCCTATTGTTTGGAGAATATATTGCAGTCAGGGTAGCCTTGTTCCTGCATTGCAGGGGGCGGGGGAGGTGGCGGAAGCAGAGGAGGGGGTAGAAATGGAGGAGTAGGGTGTGCGAAAATGATTGCTGTTGAGAGACAGCATAGTTCTGATGTTGCATTCGAGCAGGTCTAATTTGGCATTGCTGAATAAGATGGCCAGTCTGTTTGGAATATCTGCAAAAAGGTAGTCCAGGTTGCATTTGCAGAAGGGGTAACATTATTGCTGAGACGGTTGCTGCAGCTTTGGACTGGCAAATGATGGTTGGATGCATGGTTGATGGCAAAGAGCACAGTGTCCCCTGCCCCTGGATGTGTCTCTTGGCTGATAATTCTGGATCTGTAATGCCGTAAGTTTAGTAACTCTGTCCTGTTCTTTTCTTTTCTGTTCATCAGAAAAATGTTGAACAGCTTGGAGAGCTTTGTCAGTAGATTCTGGTCACCCATTTTGAATGTTATTTGAGATTACAGGGATGAGGCCAGCTATGAAATGAGAGACAAGGACTGTTTTGGGTTGGTGTGCTGCGTTCTCTATGCCAGAAAACTTCTCTATGCCAGAATACTTATTGAAACAGTCACACAGCCTAGAAAGGTAGTCTGATAGGGATTCATTGGGCTGCTGCTTGCCAGCTGAAATTTAAGTCCAATCATATGTCTTAGAATATTTGTGTTTAATGAGATAAGGGAGCCTTTTTTAGCCATTTTCTTATCAAGTGTTTCTCCCTCACATAAGGTGTCAGCCCACTGCAATTTGTCCAATGAAATGATTATATAGATTTCCTTTTTAGGATTGCTCGAGGGAGCTGCTTGAGCTCAGGGATTGTGGGGTTATGGTACGTGTTGACAGTGGCAAGCTATTCTATAAATGCTGTAGAGTCTTCCGGCACAGAGGGGATTTGCTGTGCCACATGATGGAGATCTGTGGAGCTCCATGGTGTGTGTGTATGACCTGGGAGTGGTTTTGGCTGTTAGGAGCAGGGCATGGCCATAATGAAAGTATCAGGTACTGGAGTGGGCTTGGAGTTCCTGATAATGCAGGTGTCTAATGTAGGGGGTTCTAAAAACCAAAGATGCAATGATTCTGGTCCACCCCCATAAAGACAGGTTGGGTAGTGTTTCATGTCTAGATTCTAAATACATTTGTATATATTTGCCCAAAAGCAAAGAGGTGAGGCTGTTGCGACGAGGGATGTGTGTGGCAGGAGAATGATTGGCAGGGGAGTGGAAAGTGAGGGTAGATTCTGACTTGGCAGTTGTGAACGATGTTGAAGTAGCTAAAGGGAATTATTTTAGGGAACCATGCAGGAAAGGGGGACTGGATAGCCGGAGTGTGGGTAGCTGAGATGGAGGTTGACGTGCAGGATGTGGAGGGGTAGGTTGTGGTTGTGCAGGGGGCGAATATGGTGGTACGTCTAGAGGATCTTCAAGTGGAATGCTTGAAAGGGCCTCAATACTAGGGTACAATTTAGCAGCGGAAGTGTCTCTAGATGGTATGTGTGCCTGAGAGGCATGTTTACATTCTGGTAAATCTTTCTCTAATTTTGCATTTGTGTTCTTGAAAGATTTAACTTGAGATTCCCTGAGGTGTTTCTGGGCATATTCATACCAAGCGAAATATGGTTGTCACTGACCTTGAAATATTTTGGCTTGTCGTTTTTCAAGGGCACTTCTTAATGTGGCAAGTTTGTCCAGATCAATAGTCCCTGTATCAGGGAACTATTTATCAGTACTGAGTCTGGTATAGAAATGGCATTTCGGTAAATACGTTCATGTATATGCACCATAGTTGTGGTACGTATATTATGAATTTGTGTTGGTGTGTGTAATACAAGCTTTGCTGGAACCAGAGCCATTTTTTGTGTCATGAAAAAGAAAGTGCAGGGAGACACAAAAAAGTAGTGACTGTATGTGAGATTCAATCAAAGGAGTTAAGAACACACCATCTATTGGGGTTGGTTTCCCAATGTGCAGTGACAGCGTGAAAGACAGAGGTACTGGGTTGGGGGACATAAGGGAGACAGAGCATAGCAAGAATGTATATTACAAAAAATTAGAACAGAGGCACATGCCTGTTGCTAGGGAAAAGTGCCTGGGCCCTTTAAGAGCGAAGGCAAGACTGTCGGAGAACGAGGAACAGGAAGAGGCAGTTGAAAATAAAGAACGTTTGAGAGCAGACAGTGTTGGGTGGTCTGTCTGTTCCCTATGTGCTCCATGCCCGCTTACAATGCCCACCGAGGTACAGCCTAACAAAAATTTGAAAACCAAAAAAGACCAACGGATCCCCTGAACCATCACACTCAAGGGCACAACCACTTAAGTAGCCATGCTTGAATGGGGGCCCTTTCACTGTAGGTGAAAGGGAAACACAAATATGTGAGAAACGGGCTCTGGGTATTGTGACAAAACAATATCGAGGGGATGAGAAAGTATGTTTTTTTCCTCCCTCACCCGATAGTGCTGGTATGCGTGTGTAGCTGGCAGACTAAAATAGGCCTGAAATGGCGAAAAGATATTTTAAGAACACTTATAAATTGGGCTGTGTGATGGCACAGACAGCTTGAAATGGGTGCGTTTGAAAATGCACGTGAAGACCTATGCAAAGGGCCTTAGAAGGCCCTGTGATAACCTAGGTTTGAAATTCATTTGAAAATGCATGGGGAAATGCATTAGAAACCATTGTGCACTGGTAAGAATACATTTGTAGATGCGTCACAAAAATGATGAAGTCTGTTTGTAAACTGAAACTGAACGGAAGGAAACAGTAGCCAAGCTTAGAGCGACTGACAACGTTTTGACATTTAGCTACAATATTTTAACATTTAGTAAAGATAAGTGATTACCAGCCAGCCCGCAGTGTTGGTTCCACCAGCACTGCTGTAGACCGCTGAACGTCTCTCCCCAGCCCACCATCATAGTCACAGACCGAAATGGGAATTTTGGTAATAGGCATGTGCAGGAAGTCAGACGACAGTCTCTGATAAAGCAAAACATATTGTATGAGAAACAATAAAAAATAACGAGACACACACTGAACAAGGCTGACTGATTGTATTGTGTTCACAAATAACAGCTGAGATTTGAAGAGAGTGCAACCACAAGTCTCAGAGAGCTGCTATGAACATCTCTGAGGATTTGATGCACATCAGTTTATATAAGCAGATCGATAAAAAGGTACAGCGTTGCCCAAATCCAGACTGCGCTACCAGACAGTTTGCATAATGGCTTCTTACAACAGATTGTTTCGGAACAGCAGTTAGGCCTTACGGTTACTATGAACTTGTAACATAGGATTAGCTAGAAAAGCCTGAGGAAGTCATGTTTGAAAAACAAAATAACAATAAATGAATACCAAATAAGACCATGGTAGAAGTCAGGTTGCTGGGGCAGGCAACAAGATCTGCCAAGACCATAGCATATGATCTGTACAGGAATGGGTGACCCAGAATTGGCTTTAGGGAAAACATATGATTATTCTGCCATTGGACCATGCAGCTCTGTGGTGGAAGGCATTTACAGGGTCAAGGTTGGCCATCCGGAAGTCAGCAGAAGGGTATTTCCACCATCAGTGTGGGTATGCACTAGGGGCAAGATGGTGGTTCTGATGTTTTCAGCAGGTGGGAAAGCTTTGGTTTATTTTCATGGAGAGAGAGCTGACACCAGTTAAGTGTTCTTTGTGAAGAGGGTCTTAAATTAAAGATGGTTGCAATTGGTGGGGGCGCTGTTGCGCACGACGAAAATGGCCGCCTGATTGCTGAGCTCCTGCTCCACTGAAAGATCCTTTGCATAAAAATCCATCTCAGACCTGCCTGGTAAGCCTTGGACACAGGCATCGCTAGCCTAAATACCCGTGAACATCCGTTGGAACTCCTGGGCTCTGGCGACCCAAGGGGCCGGAGTTGTGCCGTCTCAAACATTGGCCGGCCCGCGCAGCAGACAGGACCCGGAATCGAGTACCGGCGCGGCCCACTTGAGTACCGTGGCTTTGGTGCCCCGAGAGGCCCCAAGGGGGAGGAGCCTAAGTGCTTGACTGACTCCCGCTCTTCGCTCTGAGACTATGCCACTGGGCTCCCCGGCGGATCTGAGGAGACAGACCGAGGACCGGGCGTGCGATCAGGGAGGTGTGTGGCCCGAAGGATCCTGTACTCCGAGGCCCGGAGATAGACCATTGCCCTCCCAATTCATTAGGGGGTCCCCCGACCTGCATCGCGGTTCCCTGGGAACTGGAAGACAACATCCGACTAAGGTGAGGTTGACACGACGGAAACCGTGGGGGCCCTGGGATTTGGGGAACACCGCTGCTTGAAACAACACTATCATTCCAGCGGAGGGTCACCCGGGCTCCATACGCCACCCCGGTGGGGCTTGCTCCCACTTGGAAATCCCAGCGCATGAACTAGGGGCCTACTGGGAACCTCCAGGAAGGTACCACGCACACCTCATCGTATCCCACCTGACGACCAGCGGATGCACACATCGGCCATAAGCTGCCGTCCCAATAATACGATAACGCAACCCACTTGGCCTAACTGGGGGGGTCCCCCGGACAATGGAAATACACTCCCACTCCATGGCCGCCATAGCGCATAGCGCACACCACAATGGAAGAACCATCCGAGATGGGTAGGGGCTCCAAGACCCCGGGGAGCAAGAAGAAAGGCCCGATGGACGCCTACACGGGCAACGAAAACCTGACCACTGTGGCGGATCTGCATGCTGACGCTGATGAGGCCTCAAACCCGGAACCTGGCAATCAAGTTGATAAACTAACGGCAATAGTTCAGAGTGGGTTCCTCTCCGTCAACACAAAGCTGGATGACATCGTTTCTACCATAGGCTCCCTCAAGGCTAGAGTGGAGAAGGAGAGTGTGCGTGTCACAGAGGCTGAAAATAGGATAAGCACTAATGAGGACACCATTTCTCATCATACTCGAGACATTGCCTTGCTCAAAGAAAATTTTGTTAAATTACAAAACAAGTGTGAGGATCTCGAATAACGATCGAGGAGGTACAATATCAGTGTAGTGGGGGTATTGGAATCCTTTGGGAAAGGCCAGATGGAAAGACAACTGGAGGATCTACTCAAAACCCTGTTTGGGCGGGAAGCATTCTCTGAGCAATTTCTGATCGAAAGGGCACATCGTACACTGGCCCCGATTCCTAAGCCGGGTGCCCCGCTACGCACTATAATTGCAAGATTCCTCAATTACAGGGACAGAGACACAATCCTACGGAAGGCAAGAGAGGCGGAAACACTCCAGTTCGAAGAAAATCATATTCTTATTTATCCTGATTTCTCTGCGGGGGTACAAGCAAACAGGAGATCCTACGAGTCAGTCAAGAAGCTCCTGCGGGAACGTCAAGTCCCGTACGCCCTCATTTTCCCAGCAAAAATGCGGATCCAACACGCAGGCAGAGCACAGTTTTTTGAATCACCGGCTGAGGCAACACACTACATTGAAACCTCCATACCTCTCCCTCCTAAAGGGGGCGGACCAGCACAAAACAACAGGCCCAGACTGGCGGATTGAAGGAGGAAGATAAATTCATGAGGCAAACGCAGGTAAAACACAGGCTCTAGCACAGGCCGTAGCTGGAAAAAATGCGTAATACTAATCGGCCCAGGCAATATGTTTAAGTGGAGGCTGGGACCCAGTCGGCGGCCACGTGAAGCAACATGGCCACCCTTGGAATATTCCACGAGTTTGGTTTGATGCATCGTCGAGTTGGGGGTGATGAAGAGGGTGGGGGGGAGGGCAGGTCAGTTGGGATTAGACGTTACAGTCTTGGACTGGCCCTATTGAGGCACAAAGTTGGTAACTGGGAGTTGAGTTGTGAAAATGTGGTTGCATATGGACCGGCACTGTCTAGAATTCATGAACATTATAGAGACACTGTTCAAGAGGATGGCAAATATTTATTCATGATTCACAGGCAATGGTCTGAGGGTTAAACTTTTTTTAAATGCAATGTCAGGGGGCTAAATAATCATATGAAAGTCAAAAAAATTGGTAATTACATCACTAGACATAGCACCCAGGTGCTGATGCTTCAAGAAACTCACATGGTGGGGACCAGTAATACTCATATACTGCCTAAATGGGGCTTCCTAAGGTACTATACAGACTATTCATCGCAGTCTAGGGGGGTCATTACACTCATTCATCCAGGGTTGGGGTTTAGGCCGGAGAATCACAGGATAGACCCTTTGGGGAGATATGTTTTGGTATGGGGAGAGATCGCTTCCCAGCGCCTTCTCTTAGTCAACACCTATGGGCCCAATATTGACGACCCCGCCTTCTACATAGAATTATATCAGATAATTGTTTCGCTTGAAATCTCAAGGGTCATCTGGGGTGGGGACTTTATCTGGTCCTTGATCCGGTGCTAGACAGAGCTTCCAAGGTGGTCAGAGCTCCCAGTAAAACAGCCCTAAATTTGGCACATATCCTATCGCAACTTCTGTTGGTAGACTCCTGGAGGGAGCTACATCCTGATTGTAGAAGATACACATTTTACTCTACCGTCCATGACTCTGAATCCAGGATTGATTATTGGTTTATCTCTTCATCTATGGTGACAGCACTTCAGGGGTGTGAAATTTTGCCTCGTACTATGTCAGACCATTCCCCAGTGTTGTTGGATCTATTGCTCCGGAGAGCGCCCGTGCCCGCCAGGAGGTAGAGAATGCCCAGTGGAATGCTTGCAAACCCCGGGGTAGTGGAGACACTGCATGTTGATATCGAAGAGTACTTTACAAACAACATGAGATCAGTCAACCAAATTTCAACAGTATGGGAATCCTTTAAGGTTTGGATAAGGTGGGTGCTGCTGTCTAGGTCTGTTGGTATGTTGAAAAGAGTGAGAACTGAGCTATCAGAGGTCGAAAGCAAACTTGACAGGTCAGAAACAGACTACACGCGTACCCAAAATATAGACTTACTGTCTGACATTCACACACACCTGCAAGAGTTTAATAAACTGGTCAGCAGAGAGATTCAATATATTTCGGCCCCCATAAGGGGCCGAAGATATGGAGAAGGGAATAAGGCGGGTAGAACGCTATCCAACTTACTCAAACAGGATAAACAACCCACCCTGATCACTAGTATTCAGACAGCGCAAGGCGATATACGCCTCACTGATACAGAAATAAATGGGGAATTTTTGACTTATAAACAACTTTATTCAAATAGAGATTTGAAATCACTCCCAGAAATTAAGGCATACCTCACTCCCTAGACTCCCTGAGGAAGACCGTCTGGCCATGGACCAACCGATCACCCCAGACGAGATCACGGAAGCAATTAAAGCGCTGGCGTCAGCTAGGGCACCTGGGTTGGATGGATTGGGGGCCGAATTTTACAAAGAGTTCCATGAGGAACTCGTCCCAGTATTAATGCAGGTATGGGAAGAAGCTCTCGATGGTGGCATCTTGCCCCCCACCATGAGGGAAGCTATCATAACAGTCCTCCCCAAGCCACGACGACCTCCACAGGACGTATCGTCGTACAGACCCTTGTCACTTATAAATACCGATGCTAAGATATTCGCTAAAGTCCTAGCGAACCGACTTCTCCCTGCTGTACCTACCCTAGTACACCCTGACCAAAATGGGTTTATCCCCACAAGATCCACTGCTCTGAATCTCCGTAGGCTTTTTGGCATCATGGCACAGATAGACCCGGCGAGAAGTGCTGCAGCCATATCCCTCGATGTGGAAAAGGCATTCGATTTCGTCTCGTGGGTCTATCTCCTAGCGGTTCTGGAAGCATTTGGGGTGGGCCCCAACTTTGTAAAGTATGTCAGCCTATTATACACAAAACCTGGTGCACGAGTCCTAACTAACAGGACCATCTCTGATATGTTCCTACTGGGCAGGGGTACCAGACAGAGATGCCCATTCTCACCCCTACTGTTCTCATTAACCATCGAGCCAATGGCGGCTGTGGTCAGACTGAGACACACAAATCGAGGGATTCTGATGAAGGGGTCCACCCAGCTGATTTCACTCTATGCAGATGACACACTATTGTATGTTAGAGAGCCGGAGGTAAATATAGCGCCCATAATGGAAGAAATACGGAAATTTGCAGATTACTCCGGATACACTATAAACAGAAATAAATCTGAAATATTCCCACTTACCCCGGCCACTAGGTGTCCCTTCACGACAGGAGGGCTTAAATGGTCAGACCACAACATCAGATACCTTGGTGTTCTGGTATCCAGAGACAAACACACGCTGTACTCAGATAATCATGAAACTGTGCTACGCACTATAAGCACGTAAATTCAGATCTGGGGACGCCTCCCAATCTCATTGGCGGGTAGAGTAGCGGTCCTCAAAATGGTGATCCTTCCCAAGTTATTATACCTCTTTGTAAATATCCCCATATGGCCGGGCAGAGTCTTTTTCACCAAACTCCAATCCATAGTGATCACATTTATATGGGGCGGAAAAACGGCAAGAATAAGCTGGGAAAAAATGACAGAACCATATTCCACGGGAGGCATAGCAGCCCCTGACTTCGAGCTTTATTATTATGTTTCCCAGGCACAGTTTGCAAAACACTGGTATAAGGCCCCAGATAGTACACCCCTTGCATGGATAGAAGAACATACCACACACCCCACGAATATACAATCTGTCCTCTTTGATACAAAATATAGGGACACGTGCGAATATAACCCTGTAAACTGCACGGTAAGGGCATGGGAGGCAATACTCAAAAGACTCAAGATTGAAACACCTTACAACCCGGAGATACCTCTGTGGAACTTCCCGGGCCTCCCTCCAATGCATGACACTAGCGTACAAGACTCATGGGACCCTGACAGGGAAATGGAAGTGGGGGATACGTTTGTAGATGGGAAATTTGTGGAACTGAAGTTGCTTTTAAGAACACTGGGGGATGGACCGCTTAAAACCCTCCAATACTATCGCATGAGGTCCGCATTTATCAGGAGGTGGCCGCTATTTCCGGACGAACCAGTGGATCATCCATGTGTACAACTAATAACGACTACAAATGGTCTGGGGATCTCCAGGCTGTACTCTGCGGTTCAGGCACACACCCCTACGCTGAATCGTATTAGGGAGAAATGGGAGGCAGATTTGCAGATGTCAATTGGGGAGGAGAAATGGGCAAGGTACTGCATGCTCACTAAAAACGTTTCACTAAATTCGGGGCTGAGATTGATCCAATTCAAAATTCTAAACAGGCTACACTATACACCAGCCAGAGTTGCAAAATTTGCACCAGAGGCCTCAGACTCCTGCCAAAAATGCAATTCACCTCAGGCTGATGCTTATCATATGTATTGGAAATGTCCGCTGGTAGCAGGGTTTTGGAAAGAAGTTGCGGTATTGTTGGAAGAAATAACACAGATACCCCCCGTGATGATCCCCCAGAAATACCTATTTGGCGATATTGGCAAATGCTCTGAAAAAATTCGTAGATTATTCAATATTACATGTGCCATAGCCAAAAAATGTGTACTTCAGAAATGGAAGAGTTCCACCCCACCCAGTATGAATCATTTTTTGCAAGAATTGACACACATAAAGGAGGCAGAAGAACAGTTTGTTATGACCCAACCTGTATCATGCAGACCCAAGGACATCTGGGGCCCCTTCAGAGTCTACTTGTGCAATATGATTGAAGATGATAACATGTCCTCGAAACAGTGTAAACAGAATTGAATTAAGATGTGTTCTTGTTGTATATGCGAGTTGAAATGTGCCATGGTGCCGCTGTACTTTTGTAGCCACGAAAAAAGAAAGTTTTTTTTTTTAAAAAGATGGTTGCCATTGGTGAATCTGGAAGAGGTTGTGTGCCGAGTAAAGCCATGGGAGACCTTGTTAAACTGCATTCTAGCAAAATATTGTCTGGATTTCTGTTTGCTTAGCAGGGTTACAGAGGCAGATGAATTTGGTTTTGGTGGGGTTTAGTTTGAGGTATGCAAATAACATCATGTTTGCATGCACGGAGAAACAATGTGTAAGGGAGAAGGTGTCATTCATGGAGGAACTCTTCAGGTAAGGCTGTGTGTCTCATGGATATTGATGAACTTTGAAGTTGGAGAGGATTTCCCCTAACGGTTCCTTATACAAAATGAAGATAATGAAGATAATGAGTGAGTGCTTGGGCCGTGAGGTGTAATGCAGCTGACATAATGGCTCAATATCCATCTGGGAGAGCGTCCGCCTGTTAGTGATCTAAGCAATAGATTGGCGTAGTACTAAATTGTAAAAGCCCGTGCAAATGGTGCGGACTTGTTGTAGGGTGTTATGCTAGATTTGTGAAACGCAGCATAAATCAAGTGAAACCAGCAGGAATCGGTCTGCTTCTTTTAGGCTCAGTGGCCATTACATTTACAGTGTGTGCCACACAAAATATGATACCAGAGTGTGTAATAATAGAAATGATAGCTCATCAGGATGACCAAGCAATACACGGTTGCGTTCCCATTGAAAAGGAGCCACTGGTCAAGCCATACTACCCAGTGATTCTTAGAAAAAGCAGAGGGCCAACAAGCATGTACTCACCCAATGATTCTATTCCCTCCTACGAGAGAGCTCATTTATCATTTGTCTTATGTGACTGCGCAAATCGGGTGAATACATGCCATTTTGTTTAATTTAAGAGTTATTGAACAGACTATGCCTGAACTGGAGAATTAACAGGAACAACGTGTATAGTATTATGTTTTACACATGTCAGCTCACATTTTGCAAGCATATCCTCCCATACAGCTCCTTGTTCCATCACCCATCTCCCATTGCAACTTCCCCATGGTCTTCGGTGCCATAATCGCCCCCGGCCTTGATTGTGGCAATGCTCTCCATTCTGGACTCCCCACCTGCCAGTTCCACAAGGGTAAGGATGACAATGGCCTGTCTCATACTCGGGCATAGTGAAAGACCACAGGTCTGTAGACATCTGGCAACCCTTCAGTAGCTCTCTGTTCCACGCCAAAACATTGCAAAATGCAAAGCCTTAGATACGAATGTATCACCAGAAAAAGCTCCCTACTAAGCCCCACTGACAAACATACACCGTGTACGTCCTTCATGCAAACTTCCAAACGCCTGCAAACACCAGGTGCAAAGGCAATGGGAGGGGTAGTTCTTATCCGGGCCAACCAGCAGTGGAACAGTCTTCTTTCCAACATCTGCTATGAGTCCACCCTTTGTCCCTGCAAGTTATTTCTCAAACCTCTCCATATCTCCTTATAGACATGTTTAGACCCCATTAGATAGACTGCCGGAACTCTCTCCAATCGGCAGGAGGTGTAAGCGCTCCACACCCTGGCTCCTCACATGCAGGTGTGATTTGTAGCCAGGCACCCCCTTTTTCAACACATTTTTTTCCCACTTCTTTGCAAGCTGCTAAGCCTGTAAATCTAGGCCCGGTGGCATGCTGCCACTGGACACCCATTTCCCTTTCACCGTATCCATGCCTATGTCATGCCTTTGGAATCAATCTCCTCCTCTGATGCATCAGCACCTGCAGGCATTTCAGTTTGCAGACTGTACTGTACAAAATGAAATGAAATGAAAAAAGAACCAATACATAATTAAATAAATACATGCCTACTTTGCAGGATAATCACTCAAGACACTATCGTGTCCCCACTGAAGTCCCCTGTGCCTCTATTCCTCAGTCCACAAATCCATCCAATTCTGCTTCCAGAGAACATTTTCCAGGATTCAAAATATATTGTCGTCCTTGACAACGAAGTAAAACACTTTCTTGGTGTTTCTGCAATTGCCTAATGAAATCATTTTCTCCAATACGTTCAAATTTTCTTTGCAGTGTCAAATTTTGGGATGTTTGTTGATCCACTTTTTATTTCATTGTGTCTCTTGTGCAGCGACTTCGGGCTTCTGTTGTCACTTCCTGGATGGAAGGTGAGGATGATATTGAAAATGTAGAAAAAACGGAGCCTTCTTGCTTAGCTCGGGCTTCCGGTATGAAATGTACTAGTCTCCAAATTGCCGTGTCCTCTGTAAGGACACGCTAAAGGCTACAGGCCTCGCCCACACTTCACAACTCGTTATCAAAGATGGCTTTACCTGCTTTCCGATCTAGTTCGTCTCCCAGAGAAGAGAGGCAACTGACGCATGTTGCCGTCCAATAGGACTTGGGAACGTACAGTTCCAAGATTAGTGTTGGAGGCATCCGATGTACTTCTTTGTTCATCTTCTTTGTTGGGCTAAGTGGGCGAAATACCACTGGTCTTCATCTGCATTCAAATGTCATCTTCCTCTGGGTTCAAGAGGTCGCTAATGCAGTACAACAGCCACTCAAGGACTGCAGAACAAATCCACATTGTCAGTTCTCCTCTTCTCTCTTTGTAGTTGCATAGTTGCCTGATGAATGGGGACTGAGTGCTTTCCTGGCCCTTTTCTTATAGGCGTAGATGTCCTCTCTTGCTGAAGACGAAGAGAGCACCCGGGTCATGGCTGTTTGCCCTGCCCCCGCAACTGCAGCGCAGGCCTTGCGATTGATCGACTATTCTCTCTACTGTGCCTGCCTGCCCATCATCTACCAGGCAGTAGGGGCGCCTTCTTGTGGCCATTGTTACATCTCTGGGCCCCGTTATGATGTTCAAGGCAAAGAGGAAATACTGGTAAACTACTTTACCGTCACCGACGCGCGGTCCCGCAAACAGACCACCATTGGGTATTTTGTCAGATTTACCACGAGCAGTCATTCTGATCTGGTGATTTTTAGGGGTACAGTGGAGGATTTGGTATTACCCAAATTGACTTTTTACAATTGACCTTCTGCACAATTGACCTTTATATTATTTTAGTTATTTCATATATGTATTGGGTTGGTTTTCGATTATAAATAATATAAGGGGATTGGGTGGGGTGTTGCAGGGGGTTTTGGATTGGGTGGGGGGTTGTGGATTATGGGTTTCCCCGCATATATGTCCTAGTTGACCTTCTAAATTAGGTAAATTCTCCCGAGGTCAATTCTCCCAAGGTCAATTGTGAAAAGGTCAATTAGTATACAACCGAGGATTTATCTCCAGCTATATCCAGAATGGAAATCCTCCACCTCCAAACTCGGAATTCGGCACTGCAGGGAAGTGGCAAGAAAGTGGTGGTAATTCCATTACTGTCATTTTACCACATTTCTTCCTGACACCACCAAACTCGTAATGAGGTTGTATTGGCACAGAAATCACTCAGACTGATTTGGTGAAAGGCAGGGGCTTCATTTGGAATTACCAGGGGTAGCAGGTGATACCTATGCCTCTGCATTTGTTGCCAAAGGCTGTGTGTTATATCCCTGTGCCGCAAAAGGGTGGGTAGGCTGGAATGAGTGGAAGGTTGGGCGGCTGCAGGATGCTAGAGTGCACTGGAGGTTCTAAGAGGAGTTAGTTGTGAACTGTGCTGATGAAGAAGGTGTCAGAGCGGGCTTCATACCCAGAACTTGCCTCATGCTTAAAAACCGGTTGAAGAGCCTTACTGGTGTTGCCTGGACGCCTTGTATATACCCATCACTGTGGCCGTGCAACCGTGGAGTCAGAGGTTACACAGACAGCGCCTGAGATCAAACTCAAGCTCTGTTCAACGTCTCATGTTTTTATTCTGTCCCCTCCCTTACGGTGAATATATATTCACAGATGTAGGTCATGGGTCATATGCAATCAAAGTCAAAATGTTCTTATAC
This sequence comes from Ambystoma mexicanum, assembly GCF_040938575.1. Taxonomy (NCBI): domain Eukaryota; kingdom Metazoa; phylum Chordata; class Amphibia; order Caudata; family Ambystomatidae; genus Ambystoma; species Ambystoma mexicanum. Next base: position 514,814,825 of record NC_090921.1, on the reverse strand, counting down.
AATTTCTCAGCATTCAGCACTTGTCGTTAGGAATGTATGTTTAACCAGACACTTGCCACCTTTATGGCAGATTGTGCAGGATGTCATATTTAGGGGTGAGCAACATTTTTGCCCACAAAGCGTCAAGTGCAGAATCCGCACTGGAATCCTCTTTTGCCCGTTCTGTGAAATCACCATTACGGTTCTGTCGTCACTGAATTTTCAAATTGTTTTGTGTAGTTTCACGCAGAGCGTGCTGTTTTGTTCCCATGTTAGCTCCATGTACTACGATGAGAAATTTCGCACAGGTCTTTTTTTTTGTATCCATGTTAGTTTCATGCAGCAACATGAGACATTTTTTGAGGGGTTTTCCGAATCATGCTAGTCTTGTGCAGCGACACCAGAAACTTTGTGCAGGTCTTTCTCGATCCTGTGGTAGTGGCATGCGACAGTATGAAAAACTTTGCATGGTTTTCCCCAATCCGTGGTAGTTTTGCACAGCGACACGAGAAACTTTGTGCAGGCTTATTTTAGATCCGTACCAGTTTAGCATTGTGGAACGAGAAACTTCACCTTTTTTTTCAACAATGCAAGTTTCACACAGTAGAACAAGACATTTTGCGCAGATTTTTGTTCAAAGTTCGTGCCACTCTTTTCGATTCTTGCTCAGTTCATGCAGCGGTACGAGAAACTTTGTGCCGCTCTTAACAACCCATTTTAGGTTTGCGCAGCATCATGAGAAACTTCGCTCAGCTAGTTTTGGATTGTGCGATGGCGCGAGAAACTTCACACTGCTCTTTTAGGTAGGCAGGGGTGGCAGAAAGCTGGATTGGGGCGGCTGGAGGTACAAAATGTAACAATTTCACCCAGTCCTGGTGACATGTGCTCCACTTCGCCATCCATAGCCAACCACCAATACATCTCATGGAGTCATCATTATGGGCCTTGATCCTCAACTATCCCTCATGGGCCAATGCTATCATCTGTGCATTGGGTGTAAAATTAGCAACAGGCTGGATTCTTCTGGAACTTCATAGACCACTTCACAATAAGGCTAGAGGCTGGGTTAGAGAGACCATTCAGTTGGACCATCCCTGAGTAACCATGGCACATCCTTCAGTGTCAAAGCCTTGATTACTCGTGTATACCATGACAACCTCTTGATTGCCCCAGTCTATGCTACCTGCAGATAGAAATGGCAGCCCAGATAGGCTATCATTTTATGAGCAACATGTGTCATCCTGGCACATACTCTGCTTCACATGCAAATTCTTGCAATTTGGTCACTGGAATCGAGCTGTGAATTTCCTGGTGCCTCCCAGCATCAGAACATGAATTATTGGCTTGTGGTGAGTGTGTGGTCGCAATATCTTAACACAAATGTAAGTTCTGAAATGATCTGCTGCCTAAGTGCATACTTAGACTTATTAAGGTCACCCTCTAGCCTGGCTGAAAATTGACTTTTGGTGAAAAGTAAACCTCGTGAAGGTTATATCACCTAGATGAAATACAATGAATATATTTTCATCTATAAAAGACACCAGAACATTTTTGTATTTGGAACTTTCGCATACCAAAGCCACTCAAAGTAATGCATTTGGTGTTATTTAGGAACTCCATACTCACCTGTGAAAATAACAAACACTATTGTGACTGCATTTGACATCTGTATGTGTTTTTCGATTTATGTGACAAGTTGCAAAGGCATGACGCAATGCCCATGCTGAGTTTTGTTATGAAGATTGCATGAAGTAATATGTCCGATGTTCTTTAGCCTTACTCTACATATCATTTGTAAAAATATGTATTTATGCACTGCATTCTGTGAATTTCAAGTTGTGCGTTTCTCACATATGTTACAAAGTGCATGTATTTTAAAACACGAAAAAATGGGTCAGTCATGAATAATAAACTGAGCACCATTCCCTTATGTGTTTTTCACTGTATTCTCTGTACACAGCAAGGCAGTGCTTGCCAACTAATGATATGCTGGCAAACAGCTCCATAAGAAACAATAACTGCATTAGAATAAAAGTGCAATAGATTAGAAACCTCATAGGCAGGACCACCTTTTCTTGTTTATAGCCTAAGCGCATACTAGCATCCCACACTTGATTACTGAGTAGTCACGCTCCGGTTCTGCAAGACACAGGGGCAAACACTACCACCTCTTCCACTGTAACGTTCCTCTGCATCATGATTGCGCCCATGACAAACGCACTGATGTCCACTGTGAGGATTGTTCTGGTGGGGGATGAAATGGCCACAGAGGCGAGGAGAATGTCTTATATCTTGTTTTATGGAAAGGAAAGCAGCCTGGCAAACTTCATCCCATTGAAAGGTCACACTCTTCCATCATAAAAAGTAGAGAAGTTCTGTCTATGCCGAGTGTTTGTCCAATTATTTGCCATCCAGGATGCTGCTGACCAGTGAAGCTTTGGACTTAAAGTCATCTTGAGTACCTGGCATTTAATACCTCAATGATTAAACCCACAGTGTCATTAACTGACAATTGTCTTATACCATTGCTCCGTATGGCACAAAAAACCTGTTCCAGGATAGTATTATGGGAGTCCATGGAATCGACATACACAAGAATGTTGTCCTAGAAATATGTGACACATACTATGCTATGGAGCAGATCTGCGATCAGTCCTACAAGGATTGAAGCTGAAAAGGACAGCCTGAAAGGCATGTGAATTTAATTTGACACTTCAACCGGAGTAACAAAGTCTTTCAGGGACTTGGAAACTGGATCAAGCTGCATGTGTTGGTAAGCATGTTTGAAGTCCAGTTTGGTGAAAGACTCTGTATCCCTGAGGAGAAACACTAATTTATTCATGTTGTGTAATGGATATGTACCTGTCAAAATGTTGTAGAGCTTTCTCAGATCCACCCAAAAGTGAAGACTCTTATGATTCCCATTCTGTATGAGCACAACCAGGCTCATCTGTCCTGTAGTCTCCACTGGTACACTGATACCTTTCTCTATGAGGTCAATAAGGAGATGTTGGGAAGGGGGCAGCCCCATCCCCCCAGGCGCTTTAAAGTAAGGCAGGATATAATCGAGGCACTATAATGAACCGGGTGACGGGGGGATCAGTGGCTGGGGTGCTTTCCCATCCAGCAGGACCCCATGCCAACATCATAATTTATAGCATATTCATATGGTTTGGCCCAAGGTGCGGGCGGCATCGCTATTTTGCGTGGATATTAATATTCCTAGTTAGAAGAGAAGGCTTGCGCAGTGAGCATGGTAAAGGCGGCATAGCATGTACTAGGACCAAATCCAAGAGACAAGTCGCGCCCCCACTCACTACACTGTTTGTGCATTGTTTTTGAAATTTTTGCAGAAATGTGTCTTTCACCCAAGAGAAATGTGCCCTTCAAGGCCGCGATCAGAGGCCGGTGCCTGGTGTGCATGTTATCTCACTTTGGCAAAAGTAGGACCCTGCCCATTCCCGAGTGGCCACGAGTTATAGCCCATATAACTGACTAACCCCTAAGATCCCTGAATTCCATGACACTAGGTGCCCTTTGACTATCAACCCCAAAGTACCAAGTCCTGAAATGTTCAAAGAGGATGGACAGGATGTATTGTTGCAGCAACAATCGTGTGATTTGTATTGCGAGGTGCTGGGAGCGATAAATTATAGTTCAAAACTAGGGCGGAGACCTTGAAGACGGATGGCATGGAGGGAGTGAGTGAAATGTGTGTGTGAAGGTTAGAGTGCCCTGGAACCACCTGTGTGTCTGTTTTGAAGCCTGCCAAGTGCACATTATGAGCGATAAACAAGCTGCATAGTAGTATAGTTCATTTGTTTTCTGACCTTTGACGTGAGAAGACGATGAGCCCCGCAGCACCCATGTGATGGACGGCAGAGGGACTGTGCTGGGACCAAACTACCAACAGTTCTTTGTTGCTCTCATCTGCGCATGAGATTAAACTTGTTATCTTCACAAGATCGACTTGGGCCTTTCTTCCCTAGCAGGTTGTATTCTCTCTGGTGTGAGCGTTCAGGGGCTTGCTTTCAATTGGTGACCCCGACATGATCTCAGCACCCTCGTACCTGTGGAGGCTTCCAGGCCACTTCTCCAGAAGGAGCCACGCCCACCTACAGCGACCGACCCTGAAAAAACACATGTTCTGAGTGGTCTAGTAGGAGCCAATTTTAAGAAAAGTTCTCTCTGCTCTTTGAAGCAGAGTGCGGCTCGGAAGAGAGTGCAGGCCAGTGTTGCAACCCCATGATGGAGGAGTTCGGGTGAGGATGCACATGTGAGTAGACTTTTGTCAGAGATAACAAGTAGGGGATGGATGTATGGGGAAGTATGAAATGTGTGAGTATGTGAAGAGCGAGATCATTGGTGTGATGTGGATGAGGTTAGGGTTATTGCTGCTGAAGATGTGCCTTATTAGTTGATTGGTTCAGCAAGGTATTATGAGGTAAGGCATTGCATTATAAGGTAAGGAAAAAGGTAAGGCAGGGATTGCCTCCTCGGAAGGGGAGGTAAGGTGGTACCACGAGGCAGAATAATATTTAAAGGAGGTTCTTGGAAATACAAAGTAGTGGTGTCATATAAGTAGTAGGCCTGGAACAAGTAGCGGTTGTTAGCGTAGCACATTGGTTTAGTTTGTGGTAGCAGTGTTTTGTGGGTGAAGAAGCAGGCCCTAGAAGGGGCGGTAATTTTGTGAGTCGTGGTGTGGTGTGGTGCTGCTCGATCTCTTGGAGTGGCGTGTGTGCGTATGGAAGGATGAGAAAGAAGGGTGGGGGTTAATTCTTTTGTTTTTGTTGTTATAAGTAAGCAGCAGCATGTGCGGCGCATTAGAGGGGTTTTTTCGGGGCTCATAAGGGATAGACATCACTAGCATGGGGGGAGGATCACCAATAGAGCACATGTATAAGGCCCTGCCACTGTATTGTGACAGAGTGGAAAAGTAGCATAGGCAGTGTATCGCAGAGACAGGAGGAGGTGATGCCCTGGCGATGGCCAGGGCAGGGCTCGCACAACAAGAGCATTTTGGAACACATGACCACATTTTTACTAGCGAAATATAAGGGGAAGCAGCTACAGAAGAGAAAAGAGATTCTTGATCATTGCCGTATGTTCGTAGATACAGAGGATCAAAGTAATGGAGCAGAGGTACAGAGGCAGAGGAGTGAGAAGTGTGGGAAGGGATAAGGGGAAGGTGGTGCACAGGTAGGGACCAAGGGATTATATCCCTTGACACCATATCCCGCAGAAGGGTACACCAATCCAAGCTATGTATCTGCTGCGATAGGGACCCCTCCTGCTGCAGTAGGATCCCCCACAGTGTCAACAACATTACAGGCTACCGCTCTCCCACCTCCATATGCCCACCCGCCTGAAGCACCAGCATCAACAAAGTACAGGTCTAGGGAGTTTCAGGACAGGTTGACAGGTTTGCTAGCGGAACTCCAGAGGTTACAGACATCCCCAGAACCAGGAAGGGATATAAGTGCAATAAGAAAAGGATCAGGAGAGTGGAAGTCAGGGGAAATATCGCTCAAGATGGACGTTAAAGCTATAAAACGTGTCGGGATTGAGAAGGAAAACAGCCGAGTAGGTGGATTGTCTTGGGAGAGGAGATTACGGTGTTGGGAGAAAATGTGGAGGAGTGGATGCTGGCACGTTCACAGAGGACCTCAGTGAAGATGAAACAAGGGGTGAAGAGGCAGCTGAAAATATCCCCCAGGTAGAAGGTATATGGGCAGGAAGCAGGTTAGGGAACAGTGCTGGCTGGATGGCATTGGTGAAAAGAAGAGGTGTTGTAGCGCAAAGATGCAGATGCCCCTTATACATAAGGGGGAAGGGAGGACACAATACGTGCCTTGGCCACAAATGGATACGAATAATTTAATTAAGGCCCTCACATACCTTACAGCAGGGGCGAGTAAATGGACATGAAATTCAAAAAACAAACAGCAGGGGTGCCCATGGCAATAGGGGATCTTTTGAGCTTACTGGTTGCCGTAATTGGGGATCAAGCAGGAGACGTATGGGATAAGGCTGGATACCCGGGAGTAACCCTGGGGGATGACGCACATGATGGAGCATTGTTTAATGGAGTTAGGGCAATGGTATGGTACACATTACGTAAGGCCTTTCCGGACACTCCCGATCTACAGTCTTTGATGCAATATTCCATGGGTAATGATGAGGACCCAGTTGGATTTATTCTTAAAATGCAGGAGAAGTGGACAGCGGAGACGGGAGGGCCGTGGGATCAATCAATACCATTTTTCTATTTTATATTAAAGATGGGTTTGCCGAAGGAAGTGCAGAAGGCATTGGATAAGATTGTGGGTTTTGAGGGTAAGGGTTGGCCGGAAATACAGAGCATATTAGTGCATCATTGCAAGAGGATTAAGCACAGAAGAGGGAAACAGTGCACAGGCATCAGGGGGATGAAGCAAAGTAGGTGCAAAAAAAATTGACAAAAGTGGCAGTTCTGGTGCCCGTGCCAATGCCAGTACAAGTAGAGGGAACAGAAAGTATGTACACAGCAAGTTGTAAGTGAAACTATTGGGGCACTCTGGGTGGAAGGAGGACAAGGACAGAGGGGCATGGGGCAACAGTACCCCGGCCCACAGAGGCAGCAAGCAGGAATGCAGCGAGAAAGAGGGGTATTTCGAGGAGCAAGAGTAGGAGGGTTTAGACCCAGGGGAGGTGGGTTTGGACAGTCTCAATGTTGGAATTGTTTAAGGTGGGGCATTTTGCAAAGGAGAGCAGGAGCAGGTCCGCAGTGGGGTATAATTATGGGCCGCAGCAGCAGGGCCAAGGGCCCCAAGGGCCTCAAGGATTAGGATACCAGCAACAGGGTCAAGGGTATAAGAACGAGGAGTATCCTCAGGGGCAATACCGGTATCCAGTCATTGCCTCGACAGCCAAACCATCGACAACCATACCTTTGAAAAAAATGCATCGAAAAAAACCCATCTAATGCATTTTTTTCAATGGTAAAGGGTTTAGTTTAACAAAAATGGGTTTTAAATGTAAAAAAAGGGGTTGGGGGATTTTTTTTGTCAATGCTTTTTTTTCACGGGTATGGTTCTCAATGGTTTGGCTGTCGAGGCAATCACTATAAACCGCAATACCAGACTTATAATCAGCAGCCCCAAGCACTGGACACACAAGCGCGACACACACCGCAGCAACAGCAGGGTGGTGTTTCCCCGGTAATCAGGGCACCAAGTGGGGCGACCGCTCCCATTGTGGGAGCCGCAGTAGTAGGAGGTAGCCCTTTTTTGTTCCCTGGAATGTGCATGTACCCCGATTTGGACAGCCCACAGAGAGCACTTGCATGTCCGGTCCTGTCAATGACTATCCACCCATTGGGGTGGGGTGCGGAGATAGGAAACAAGCAATTTATATTTATGGTGGATTCAGGTGCAACTAAATCATGTATTATGGAAGGCAACTTTCCATTATCTGGAAAATATCTTGATGCGCAGTGGTTATTGGGACTATTTCCAAGGTTCCATGCACTGAGCAGCTGGATGTGAAGGTGAGAGGGAAGTTAGTACGTGCACCCCTACTATATTCTGAGAGTTCCCCTGTCAATTTACTGGGAAGCGATCTGCTCAGTAAATTAAGCATTACTATATCCTTTACAGATCATGGAGTAGTATGTTCCATGCCTGGGATGTGCGCTGTGAGGGCGATGTTGATAATACACACGATGGCAAGGGAAGTGGTGGTCCGTGGGATTCCCGTAGACCCAGACATGTTTATTTTTGGCATCACAGTGCTTGTGAAGGTGGTGCACCAGGTTGCCAAGCAGTGCTGGCAAGTGCCTTCTGATTTCATTTCTCGTCTAGCTTTGTCGACCGAGGTGGTGGCAGAAATAATACTATCCTTGGACCTGCAGGGTTTGGTAGTGTTCAACAGAAGGATTTTTCTATTAGGAATGGATAGGGACGGGTGTGAGTGGTGCACAGTGCTCATGTAGACCCAATAGTGCAGCTAAAGGAGGTGATGGATGATTAATTGTTTGAGAATAACGAAAAAGGGGTGGAAATATTACTGGAAATGTGCATCCCTTGTGACATAATGATACAGCACTGAAGAGTGAAGTGTCCCTTAATGGCAGTAGTAACTCCATTCCCATTTTTCAAAGAAGATATATGGCACGTACCCCGCAGTTATGGTCTACGAATCAACATGATGTAAGGTTGTTGAAGGATTTAACACTAGTGCGTATAACCCTAAAACCAGGTGCGGTGCTGCCCCAGGTAAGACAATATCCACTGTCAAGAGAGGCAGCGGAAGGCAATAGGAAGACCATAGAGGCTCTACTGGACCAGGGGATTTTCGTGCCATCTATGTCCTTGTGCAATACAGTGATATATGCAGTTACAAAATCGACAGGGGAAATTGGAGAATGATCCAAGACTTGGACCACCAAAATGACGTGGTACAGAAAGACTTTCCAGTGGTTCCAAATCCTGCAATGATTTTATGCAGCATCCCCAAGGAGGCTATATATTTCACTGTGGTGGATTTGAAAAATTCACTTTTCTCGATTCCACTCCATCCAGAGTCAAGGTTCCCTACAGCATTTACGCAGGGTCAGATGAGGTTTGAGAATATTAGATTACCTCAAGGGTACTGTGAGAGCCCAAGCATATTTAACAGAATACTGCATGCTGATTTAGGGAAAATCCAGGTGCCCAGCATGATTAGCCAGAACCTGGACCATCTACTATTGTGTAGTGACAATGAACAGCATTGTCGAAGAGACTTGATTGTACTGCTACAATAACTGTCTTGTAAGTCGTACACGGTTGATAAGGCCAAATTGCAATATTGCCAGCAGGAAGTAATTTATTTGGGAGAGTTTATATCAGTGAATGGGAAGAGGATACTTCCCGATAGGGCAGCATCGGTCTGCGCCACCCCCAGACCCGCCCTCAGTTAAGGAGATGCAGAAGTTTCTGGGCCCGTGCAATTACTGCAGGGCCTGGACCTTCGATTACGTGGCACCAGGCCACTTTTGCAAGCCCTAACGGAAGCACACAAGACAAAGGACTACAAGTTATTGTGCACGGCAGAAATTATCAAACATATTGATGAGTTAAGAGAAGTCATCAGTTTGTCACCCGTACTGGCCACCCCGGATTATACACAGGAATTCAATTTGTTTTCAGATTCTGGTGGTCAGCTTATGACAGAAGTGTTGACACAGAAGAGCATTACGGGCCATAAGCCATTGGCCTATTATAGTGGTACTCTAGATGCAGTGATACAAGGACAGCTCACATGTGAACAAGCATTAGCAGCCGCTGCCTTTGCTGTAGAGAAAAGCTCTACGATCATAATGGGGTGTTCAGTAACGTTGTATCCTAGAACAGTCGAAGTCCACCCTGACTACGCAAAAATCATCAGCATATGAGGTTATCATCTTGAAACTCCACATTCACATGGTTAGGTATAAGGCAGTGAATTCTGACACCTTTTTAACAGACATGCCTACGGCAAACAACTTGATGGCACACGACTGTGTCACATGCGAGGGGGAAGAGGATGACACTCCCAAAGCCAGGGATCATGCATGACAGGGGGTGTTGTACTTTTTGTTGATGGATCATCCACAATTGATCAGGAGGATGGACAGAGACTGACAGGGGCAGCAGTGGTAAGACTTGAGGGAGGGGAGTACAAGACAGTGGTCATGAAAACGTTGCCTACATATTATTTTGCGGCAGAACTTGTGATGCTCATCGAAGCAATGAGAGCATCGCTAGGGTGTCAGGTTACAATATATTCTGATTCAATGTACGTTACAACAATGGTACATGCTGGTCTTTCCCGTTGGAAGAGGAGGGGGTTCTGTAGGGTGGATGGGTCTCCAGTGCAGCATGTGGTACTGTTAGAGAAGCTGATAGATGCGCTATTACAGCCATCTGTTGTGGCAGTCATTAAGTGCACTGCCCATACTCACTGGACAGATGAAATATCAAGAGGGAATGCAGCCGCCGACATGGCAGCAAAAATGGTGGCTTACCAACCAGATGAAACATCCACTGAATATGTTGCAGCTGCCTCACCGACAGACAAGCGTTCGGTGCCTCATACTGCAATGTCCATCTCCCCTATTATTGAGCTACAAGGAAGAGTGCCAGAATGGGAAAAGGAGTTGTGGTCACGGAGAGGATGTAAGCAGTCTCTGACAGATCTGTTTTGGAGACAGGAGAGCTCGGGGAAGACAGTGGTGCCCCAAGAATTGATAGCAGTAGCATTTGAACAATTGCACTATCCGTCCCATAGTTCAAAACAACAGATAGCCGCAGACATACAAGAGGACTGGTTCACACCAAATATTCAGTAGAACATCACTGGTATGGTCATCCGCTGCACTATATGTCAAAGTTTTAGCACAGGGATGATACTGCGGACATTACAGGGAACTTTGCGCCGCCCTATTGGGCCATTCCGGTAGTTACATATAGACTATGACGATATGGAGGAGCGTTGCAATGGATCTAGGCACCTCATTGTGGTGGTCTGTCCCTTTTCAAGGTGGGTGGAAGCAGGGCCATGTGCACATCCGGATGTCAAATGTGCTGGAAGGTTTCTAGTGTGGGAGGTTTTTCCATGATGGGGCGTGTGCAAGGTTATGAGATCCGATAATGGCATACATTTCTTCAATGCATTATTCCAACATGTTACAGCACTACTTGGTATCAAGCATCAGATGTGTTCAATTTATCAACTACAGGCCAATGGCTTTGTGGAGAGAATAAATGGCCTCCTTAGGAGCAAAGTATCCAAATTGTTCACCACACTGAAGAAAAACTGGCTGTATTGTCTGTCCCTGGCCCTCTTCAGACTACGCACGAAAAGGCCATCATCTGTCACTTAACAAGGTTGTCACTCATCGGAGCATACATAGCCCCGTGTCCCATGTGAGGAGGGTTTCTGATGCACATAGGACTGCAGTGGTGTTAGGAGAGGAATTCAGGGAATATTTGACGACACTAACTCGGGCCATTAAATATGTCTCCTGACAAATTGCACCTCCCAGGATTGTGACCACAGAGACGCCCGATACTGCACAAACAACAGGGACAGATCCTGAGCATATAATGACTAGACCACTGCTGCCGGGGGGTTACGTCTATGTTCGCAACTTCATGCGCCGTTGGAACAATCCTCGGTTTCTAGTACCGTACGTGGTGGTGTTTTGTACCCCACTCGCAGTTAAAGTCAAGGAGTTGCGTTACTGGGTCCAACTTTCTGAGGTTTATAGGGTGCCTCCAGATAGCACAGTGGTGCATCAGTTGTCTTGAGAACAGGGGAGAACAGTACCTATACCCCAAGCACCTTAGTGGCCTGTCCAGAGGAGACACGGGTGCAGTGGCACATCCGAGTGGCAGGCCAAGGATCAGCTGCTCTTTTTGCACATTTCTTTTTTTGGGAGTGCTTTTTCACTTTTTCACTTTCCTTCTCTCTCTCTTGCTCTCTTTCCCTCTTTCTCTTTCTCTTTCAGTCTCTCTCTTTCTCTCTCTCTCTTTCTCTTTCCTCCTTATCCCCGTGTTTCCTCTCATGTCTTTTTTGTCTTATATAGTGTACGTCTTGCATGTCCCTCCCTAGTTGTTGTTTTGTGCATCTGTGCTTCTATTGCAGTTGAAAAGAAGATGGATGGAACTCATGTACATAGGTTGTTCAGTAGGGACCCGAGGTGTAGAGACGCAAATTAAAAATTATGGAAATATATCTATTATTGTTGATTAGCACTTGCTAGAGGATTGTGTGTGATATTGCAAGTACTATTGAGGGTGTATTGGGGGGAGGGCCTTATAGGAGGAGCACCTATAAAGGGAGTAGTGGGGGAAATAGGATTGTACATTATCCAAATGTAACGATATATATAAATGTTAATAACACAAGTGGAGTCACATATATTATTTATTTATTTATTTATTTTGTATATTTGAAACACGCCCAGACCCTCAGGTGTCACGGCGAGGTTATAAGATAGCTTAGGAATTAGTCACAATCAAAACATTACAGAGGGTTCAATACAAGATATAGGTTACAACATATTCACAAAAATATACAGTGGCCTAAGTATTTACAACAGTGTCCGATGGAGGGGTCCTATCTTAGGGTGCTAATATTGGTTGAATAACCAGGTTTTTAGCTGTTTCTTAAAGAGCTTGAAGGAGGATGCTGTTTTGATGGTGATGGGTAGGGTGTTCCAGTGTTTGGGGGCTATTAGTACATAGATTCAATGATATCCAATTTGCAAGTTTCGTCTGTAAAGGAAGTAGAGAACAAAGTGTTTACAATAAGTAGGGGACTGTCAACCACTATAGAAAGGTATAATAGTATTTTTGACAGTATTACTAAAACAGCTATCCATAAGAATATGTATAAAAGAATGAAAAGAGAGGTACGACAAAAGTATGACATGTATCAACGGTTGGGTTTTGATGTGATTGAGGATATTCACCACCTTGAATTCTCTAATTCATGGTACTCTGATATGTGTGGTGTGGGGAGAAATGCGGTAAATGGGAGCTGTTATGTGTGTTCACTGATTCTGCACGCATCAGGGGCTCCCAATTTGTTAGTGACACAAGCAGTCCCAATTATAGAGGCACAATGCCTGGTTCATCTTGCGCTATGGAGAATAAAAGGAACGTTTCAGGCACACAGTGTGGAATTGCAAATGGTGGACCAAGATTACATCAAGTGTGCTGACGACCAAAGAAGAATCAACTTTGTGGAGTTGCCTTACCTGATGGTGAAGAGGCAGAAGTATGTCAATAATAACTGGCAGGACAGCACACTACCTTGCTTTGCAGAAGGACTGGTAACACATAGCAAGGACAAAATAGCACGAGTGGTCAACTTCTGTGGACAAATCTGGACAGAGCATATCACAAAGCTGACGTGGATTGCATCAATGGAAAAGTCAGTGCAAGTGCACAAGGAAGAAGATTATAAGCTCTGTTTCTGCAGTAAGGGTACAGGCAATATGAACATTGTAATAAAACTCTCTTGATCACAGACATGAAGAAAGGAACAGAGGCACTGATGGAGTACTACTGGATTTGTGGTCGACAAGCTTACTTTCACCTCCTAGCATCATGGAGCGGCTGTTGTTCACTGGCCACATTGTGTTCAGTGCTATTGGTAATCCCAGGGCAATGCCAGTGGTACAGATTCATTCAAAACCTTCCACCCATCACTTTGGTGGTCACATTTTGTCTCACTATGTGAGAGAGGGTATGCCCAGACGTGGATCCCTTGCTCGCTGCGCCATAGGGAAGCAAGCTGCACCTCATGGAGGAGGCCCAACAAGGCCGAAACATGTCTGGGGTTGCTTGTGTTTCCGTGTAGAGGGGACCTGGCCTAGCAGTTCGGGCTGAGCTGCTACCATTGGTGGCAGTACCAGACTGATTTGCATATGGCTGTACCACTTTTGCAATGGTGCAGACGGGCTAAAAACTGTGGTGTGGAAGGTTGCCCAGAGCAACGCCAGTGGTACAGATTATTCAAAACCTTCCACCCATTGCTTTTGTGGTCACAATCCCAGAAAAGCACCTGAAAAGGGGGAGTGCTGCCTGCAGAGGGTCCAACAAGTTTCCTCACAGTACAACCTGAAGATAAGAGCCTGGTACCCACACAAGAGCCTCACCTCTGAAAAGGACAATTCCAGCTACTGCAGAGAATGAAAAGGTTGAATTACATTTCTAAAGACTCTTCCACATTGCATGCTGAAATACCAGAAGAATATTGTCTTTTCAGCTCAGGAGCAATCGTGAAGGTGTTAATGCCCATCATTCATCCTGGTCATTTTCTGCACATGTCAGCTGGTTCTTCGATGCTGTGCCACTGTGGCATCTGATAGCGCCAGAATGATGGAATCAATTGGGGGTTCAGAAGCACCTCACAATACAAAAAACATTGAAGTGCAGTCCGATGTCCCACAGGGTGGCCCAAAGTATGAAATGTGTCCCATACCGTATGGAGATGAAGTTGATCCTTTATACCGCACTGTCATTTACCAACCCCCTGATCCAGAAAACTACACAGAGGTTTGCGTGGACCTAGGACATGATTTGTTCACCTGAAGATTATGCGCGTAAAGGGGAAAGATTGTGATCAGTGTGTTGGGCATGGCTGCCAGTAAAAAGGAATAAGCCATATGTGGACATAGAAACTGGAGAGTGGGAGCTGAGGGCTATTCTAGAATGTGTTACTGTAGAAGTAATGAAAGGGGGGAATGTGGGGAGGGGAGCAGCACCATCCCCCCATAAGCGCTTTAAAGTAAGGCTAGATGTAGTTGAGGCATTATAATGAACCGGAGCGGGGTCATTGGAAGGAACGCTTTTCCGTCCGGCAGGACCCCATGCCAACATCATCTTTTATATCATATTCAATGGTGTCACGCAAGGTGCTGGCGGCATCCCTATTTTGCATAGATATTAATATTCCTTGGTTGAAGAGAAGGCTTGCGCGGTGAGCATGGTAAAGGCGGCATTGCATGCACTAGGCCCAAATCCACGAGGCAAAGGAAATCTCCAGTCATGCCCGAGCTCCCATGAGAAGAGTTCACACCCCCACTCGCCACACTGTTTGTCCATTGTTCTTGAAAGTGTGGCAAAGATGTGTTTTTCACCCAAGTGGAATGTGCCCTGCATCGCTGCAATCAGAGACGGGCGCATGGTGTGCATGTTACCTCACTTTGGCCAAAGCATGACCCAGCCCATTCTCGAGTGACCAGGAGTTATTGCCCATATAACTAATTAAAACCTAAGATCCCTGATTTCCATGACACCAGGTGGCCTTTGATCATCAACCCCAAAGTAACAAGCCCCGAAATGTTCAAAGAGGATGGACAGGATGTATCGTTGCAGTGACAATCGTGTGATTTATATTGCGAGGTGCTGGGAGGGATAAATTATAGTTCAAAACGAGGGCAGAGACCTTGGAGCCGGATGGTGCGGAGGGAGTGATTGACATGTGTGTGCGAAGATTCGAGTGCCTTGGAACCTCCTGTGTGTCTGTTTTGAAGCCTGCCAAGTGCACAGTATGAGTGATAAACAAGCTGTGTAGTAGGAGTATAGTTAATTTGTTTTTTGACATTCGATGTAAGAAGAAGATGAGCCTCACAGCTCCTATGTGATTGAAGATGGACGGACTGGGCTGGGACCAATAAACTGCCATCCCATATGGATAAAGGCAGCACCTATATAGGGTCCATCCAGTCAGCCGCGAGGGTGTTTACTATACGTAATGGGTCACTTATGACAATGTTTTGCTTTATAAGTTTCTATTTGTACCCTTCTTTGGCAGAACCTTCTTGGCAGCAGAGTTCTTTGCTGTTGCTCTCATCTGCGCATTAGATTAAACTTGTTATCCTTACAAGGGCGACTTGGGCCTTTCTTCCCTAGTCGGTTGTATTCTCTCTGGTGTGAGCGTTCAGGGGTTTGCTTTCAGAGACTGCAGAAATCTTGTCAAGCCATAAGCGGGAGAGGCCAGGACTTGTGCTTGAAGAGCAGAGCTCCTGATCTCAGATTAATCTTGTGCATGTATCCCTTTAGTGTGCCTGCCTTGCTGCGAAAGACTGTCAAATGGGTACATAGGTAGATCCACACAGGTTGAGAAACTATTGATAGACCTGGATCACCAGAACAGGTTTTCAATTTGATTTTAGGCAGATGTTTGTCACTCCATCCCAGAATTACTGGGCATTTGACATACACCCACCTTCACAAACACAGTGCTACCCTCGACATCCGATTCATAGCATTTGCACCCTGGGAGGTGGCTGCTGTGACCATCTTAGACTTCTGATTTGATCTTTGGTAGCTTGAGCCTGCTTTTGTACTGAGAAAATCTGCTGAAAAATGAATTATTGTGTGGTCGAACCTGAGTTGCACAACAAGGAGAGTCGACAGCCATTAGTGCACACACCAAAGTATGTTTTTCTGGCCTTGATAAACTGCACGGGATTGGGTAGGCAAAGGACCAGATTTTGCAGTCCATCATTGATGGTGTTTGAGTCATCCTCACTGGTCACTGCAGTGACGGGCCATATATTTTGGCATTGAACATATTGACAAAGTGACATATTGTGCCACAAATGTCATATTCCTTTTTCGGCAAGAAGGACATGTGCTGTGGTTGGCTAGATGATTGCAGATGCTGCACCTGCACTTTTTATTATCGGAATCTCGATATTTTCTAGGTATCCCATGTCTATAAAAAACCTTATTCTTGAAGTAAGTATCAAGCTACCCATCACCTATTGGAGTCCCGCAGGGTTCCATCCTCTCCCCGGTGATCTTCACTTGATACATGGAGCCACAGGGAGCTCTCCTAGCCACACACAAAATCCACATTTACCAATACGCTGACGACACACCTCAAGATCAACTGCTTCACGACATCCATAGGCTCAAAACCTGCCTCTCGCTGATCCAGTCGTGGATGTCCAGTACATACTTGAAGCTCAACCCCTCCAAGACTGAATTCCTATTCCTCACCAACAACACTGAACACCCAGACATACAGACCTGGCTATCAACATTGAACTCTGAGGGCTTCACAACCTAGCTCACCTCCTGCCCCAAGTCCCTTGGGTTCCACATCGACAATCACCTCTCCTTCAAGACACACATAGCTAAGAAAACTCAGAGAGCTTGGTATTGGTTCTCCCTCCTCCATAAAGTCAATCCCTTCCTCCCTCTAGACAACTTCAGATCCAACATTCAAGCATTGGTCCTATCTCACCTAGATGGGGGCAATGCACTCCTCAAAGGCCTTCCGTCATCCTCCCTTGTGCCCTAGAGAAGTGAGCTACACCCGGCTGCACCCCTCATCACGGGTCTACACATATATGACCACATCACCCCAACCCTCATTGGCCTTCACTGCATTTCACTGCATGCACACATCACCTTCAAGTCTTGTTGCATCATCCATAAGGCAGTCAGCCTCAAGTCACCCAGCTACCTTGCAGAGAAATTCAGCATCTCCTGCGGACATTGCACCTCCAGAAGCCAGGACATATGCAGACTTGAGATCTGCTGCTGCACAAAGGAAAAGACCAGAAAGCAAGCCTTCTCTGCCTTCGCCCCAAAACTATGGGCCTCGTCACGAGTTGGGCTGTAGCCCTTAAATGCAATGGTAATGGTATTACTGCCACATTTAAGGGCTGGCCCTATCGCGAGTTGGGCGCTAAATAGGCTGTTTTACCTTCAGCTTTTTCTGGAGGTGAAAATCCCTGTTTTCTGCTGTATTACAGAACGTGAATTCACAATAAGCCTGCATACAAGCTTACAACTCCTGATTTTCATTGGCAATATCGTCTTTCTTGCGGAACCCATTTTATTTGCCAAGGTTGGGCTATCAGCTTGATCCACAAGCAGTGTGATGGAGAAAACGTGTTGATCTCCTATGCCCCAGGCAGAAATGAGCGTTGCTATCTGATGGCCTGCAGGAAACTCCAGGCCATCAGTGACTTCTAATTCTTCTGATTATATTAGGAATGACTGTCTCCACTGGGCCCACAAGATGAAAAGAATGGAGAGCGACACACCTTAGATGGCAAGCGGCTGGTAATCCAACAATGGCGAGCAGCTCCCTTTGTCAATGGCCAGGACGCCAGTGGAACATATGCAACTGCAGGGGGATCGAATCCCAATTCCATGCCAGTGTGATATTTAACCATGAACCCTTCTAACATCTAGTGTTCACACAAGGTAAAGCTAGGTTCTTTAAATTCCATGTGAATCGCAGCTCAGGCAAATGAACACGTGCTTGATTAACTAAAACCTTTATTCATTTGGGCTGAGCACAGGCACCTGCTGTGTTCTCTCTGCCAAGCTCTCTGCCAGTGTTCGGCCTCTATAACAGACCCTATCAATCTGCATGCACAGTGCTACCTATGTCTCCCTGAAGGTAGGGCACAAAGGCCTGCAAATTTTAAAGGATAAGCGCATTTTCTGGGGATGTTGTTGAGGAGTCGGCAATAGGGTGCAGGGAACCCTGCTACAGCCACTCAGTGCCCAGGATAGATCGCTTTAAAGCACTCCCAGCACAATGCTTAAACAGTTGCTATGTGCCACGCAGAGTGGGCTGTGAACTGCTCTGCTTCCATGGACCCCTGAATGGCTGAGCCTTATGCTTGCCGACCTATTGTGTGAAAGCTTATTTCTATTTCTATTTATTGAGGACATGGTGCTTCAAACAGAATAATATACAGTGGACTGGGCTGGGCCGGGTCTTAGAGGTCATACAACTGATTTAGTTGGCAGGACCTGATGGCGGTGGGGGTTGCAGTAAAATATTGCCCAGGGACAACCACATAGCAGGACATATACTCAAATGGCTATAGAGGGATATCATAGAGTAGATGACGGTAGATGCAGGGGTAATGCTGTTAGAGGGGATGGGTGGTCCTTCAAGGTTTAAGAGGTGAGCTTGACGGCCAATTCAAATGATTGAATATTGGTGGTGTTTTGATACCTGGGAGAAAGGAGTTCCAGTTGAGGGAGGCAAGGGGAGAGAAGGAGTGAAAGCGTGAGGGTACACAGAGTGGCTGAAACTAAGTTTGTGTGGAGGAGAATAGAGAGAGATGGAGTTAGGCTGGTCTGGCAGCAGTCCTGTGAATGGATTTGAAGACCTTCAGAAAGAATTTCTGGACCACCCCGCTGTCCATGGACTGGCAGCCAATATGAAGGCAGTGGGGAGAGGTGGACAATGAGCGGAGGAGATTTTAGATGGTTCAGGTGGTAAAGTTGAGTATTTCGACAAGGGGAGCAAAGGAGTAGAGAGGAAGGCCTGGGAAGAGGCTCAAGCAGTAGCAGTGGTGAAGCCAGAAGGGAGCAGGGTGAGTGGCACCCCTCTTGCGGCCCGCCTCCGTCCTGGTGCACTGACTACTGCCGCCCGCTGGGCTGGCTCTGTCTTTGTCATTAAAAAACAATGTGAGGAGGAGCTGGAGTTGATGAGCGGCCTGCGGCACTCCTCCTCCACTCGATGAGTGTTTGTTGTAGTTGCCAGGCAACCAAGCGATTTCCCTGCCCATGACGTATGTCCCTTATGTTCCTCTTTCTGGACCCTGTGGTAATACATGATAATGGTGAGTCCTGCTGCCACTGGGCACTGCTGTTAGAGAGAACTTAAAGCTTGAAGCAACAGCAGAGGTAAGTTAAAAAGTGATGTATGTGTGCATGGATTTATTTATTTATTTATTTGGTATTTGTAGAGCGCACTACATCCCTTAGGCATCGAGGCGCTATATCAGAGCTTAAGAAGGTTTGATTAAGCGTTACAAAGAAGCCGCCCAATGAAAGACTTGTTTACAGTGCAGAGTCAATGGTTGCATAGTATCACAGAATACAGGTTTACACAATCAGACAAAGAGGTTTGTTTTGATGGCCTTGCAGAAGGCGGAGTGGAATGTATGCGCCTTTCAAATGCTATGCATTATTTGTGTGTGTAAGACTGAATTCAATGTGGCAGATTATAAAAAATGAGTGCCAATTAAAGAAGCACAGAAAAGGCACTAGTTTCATTTGCACTACATTGAAAAATGCCGAGGTCACTTTATTTTCAAACGTGACCTGTGCATTTCAGAAGGGGATAAGCAGTAGCACTTAGATGTGGTGTCCAGCCCACTTGCAATGTATGACAGGATCCCAGCAACCACTGTCATGATTTGTTTGGGATGCACTTTTAAATCCAGATATAGGTCTCCTGGTTTGCACAAATGTGCAATGGGGTGAAAAAGGACAGTGCATCTAAGATGTGCTCATTTGAGTGCCTCTTGTGAATTACACTGCTCCTTTTTTTGGCAAAAGTGATGAGTGATGACTTGTACCAAAAAAGATTTGGAATCTGGTCCAATGTGTGTGTTGTGTGTGTGTGCGTGTGTTTGTGTGTGTGTGTGTGTGAGAGAGTGATTGGGTCTGTATGTGTATATTACGTTTCTGTGAGTGTGAGTGCAACCCACTGAATGAGTGTGTGTGCTGATGCAAGTACAGTGGGTGCATGTGTTTTATTTGATGTGAGGGTCTCACCAGCATCCTGAAAGTGAAATACTGTGACAAGTGGAATATATTGTAGGTGCCACGTCATCAACGTGATTTACAGTATGATTGCTGGAATATATTGTGAGCACAGCTAGAAGAAAGTGATTCAACATGGCACTAATGAACTATATTGGGATGCAACATCAGGAGTTGTAAAGCTACACTCCTTTGAAATGTAATGCAAATTAGGTACAAAACAGCAATCCACAAATTAGTGTATATACACCATGCGAGAAAAACACTGCTTTATTGCAAAGCACAGCTGGGAAAAGAGATTTAGACAGTCCCGTGGGGCTGAACTGGCTGAAGGAATTGTCAGCCCTGCCCACTTCTGACACACTTTTTATACAACAAAACTTTGTTACATTTTGGGGCAGGTCAAACAAGCTTAGTGATAAAACATTATCAGGCCCCTACAGTGCCCCACACATTGGGGTAATTCAATTGGATACAACATTTCCTGGAACAATACCCTCTAACACCCCTTTTTTGACGTCATGATATCAAAATATCCTGTCCCTTACTTGCATCACTTAAGCTGATCTGCAGAAAAAACCTCTCTGCCTGTAATTGGCTGGCAGAGTTCGACACACACAATAGATAATAGCTGCAAGCTAATTAGATTCTGTGTTTGGAGACAGAATAAAGTGAGAACACTCCACTGAGACTGACTAATTAAATCATGAAGGGACAGTAACAAGGTCAGAGATACTGCTATCACCCATGGAACACCATATCCCAGTCCCTGATTGGTTCCCCTCCTCCTTTGACTTGTGCACTTGCCAGCCCTCCCCATCCCTTCCCTTGTATGGTGCCAGCTTTAGTTAGAAAAAACTTTGCGCTACACCATTGATTAATTCATATTTCTTATACTTAATTCTATTTTGCTATTATATTTGTTGATAGGGCCTTGGGTACCCAGCACAGTGCCCTTGAAACTTATCATTTGGGACTACAGGACTACAACTGGTTTCTGGCTGGAGCTCTCTTCCCATGACACACGTTTCCTTTGGCAACAATTAATTAGCTACTGTGCACTTGTGTGTCCCTTGACTTTGATAAGCTGATCCACTGCTTCATTTTGTCAGACATTCAATTGTACTGTGTGCTGTGGCCTTTTAAGCACTGCATAATCATCACACCTCTGAGCCTGCTAAAACATGCCCACACTGTGGTTCATCAATACACTTTTGTCAGACATTCAATTGTACTGTGTGCTGTGGCCTTTTAAGCACTACATGACCCTAAACCTTATTATATTCCTAGTTGATTCCTACCACTTGCTAAAAGCCCTAATTATGCTACACCTATACTTATAAAAATAAAAAATAAACAAACCCTGTGTTCGTATGTTCCAACAACTCTGGCACACATATGCTCTAAAAAATAAAAACAAAACACAAAAGAATATTCTATTATTGTCTATACGTGCGATTCTTCTTCACAATCACTATGGTCTCACAACCCTATTCAACTATACCTCGGGATTGTGACACACTCAGTGTATTGTGCATGTGTCATGATGTCACCCTCCAAGTTACTTTTTGGTGTTACTTGTTACTTCTTTTAGCTTAATGGTGCACCCCCTCTGGGCAGCGTTGAATCTACCCCATACCAATGTGATTTAAAGTAGGAATACTGGCATATATTGTGAGTACTACATCATCAATGTGATTTACAGTATGATTTCCTGCTTTTAGTGTAGGAGCAGCTACAAAAACCCTTGACCAGTATTTTCAGTACTGGAGTATATTGCAGGCGCAGCATCAC
Organism: Ambystoma mexicanum; assembly: GCF_040938575.1. Classification (NCBI taxonomy): domain Eukaryota; kingdom Metazoa; phylum Chordata; class Amphibia; order Caudata; family Ambystomatidae; genus Ambystoma; species Ambystoma mexicanum. The sequence continues at coordinate 514,793,004 of NC_090921.1, read as the reverse complement.
AGAAGTATTTTACATTATGAATTGTAGCATAAGGTATGTAAAACACAAAACCCAAGCCAGGTCCATTGAATATTCACATTTACTCAAACATGCGTAATGACCATCAACCCACACAGAGTATTTCAGAGTATTTAAAAAACAAATGCAAAATATTTAATATGGTGTATTTATAAAGTTGTGCAAAATAATCCAAACACATATATATTCTAACTGGACTTCAAAACAGCAAGGACAGCGTTAAAAGATCTGCGTGACTGCCCAGAGTGCCTCGAAGGCGAGAGAGAACTAACCACCACCACCAGAATGCGTGATAAAAAAAGACAATAAGTTAAGAACATGGAAAATAAAAAAAATTTAAAAAGTATGTACACCTTAAGCCATACGTGTGTGTTGGCTCCAAGCACAAAAGTGCTGCTGCTTAGTCATAAAATGTATGTTAGAAGCCTCTAGAACATTGTATTGACTAGAAAATGCCAACTCGAGTTTCGGCTAGCTACATTCTGGGTGATATTGAGGCACAAGACTTCATCATGGCAAACATGCATACACTCACAGCATGGGCAGGGAACAGGCTTAGTTCTAGATAAACAATTGCTTATTCATTCACGAAGGATGATTTGTTCAAGCAGAGAAATTGTCTGAAAATCTTCAGTCCCCATGATATGATATATTTTATTTGTATCGCGCTCGTACACAAGTGTTTCAAAGCGCAACTAGGCAAGGGAGGGGAACAGGGGAAAACACAACACAACAACGATCTTACTAGGCCCAGTGACTTTGAGAAGGTGCAAAGGGAAAAAGTGCATGGAAGGGAGAGAGTGGAAAGTGCAGAGCAGAGGAGAGCAGAATAAATAATAATAAATAGAACATTGAGGCAATAAACAGTGGTAGTGCAGCCAGCAAGTGGCAAGTGCTGTGTTTAAGGCAGCAGACTGGGTAGTCTGATAAGTGCAGAAAAAGAAGAAAAAAAATGGGGGGTGGCTGTATGGGTACAGATACAGTCCCCAGTGCAAGGGGTGGCCGGGTGGCAGTGCAGAAGGGTGGCAGGGTGAGCAGGTACCTGGGCCCAGGGGACAGAGGGTGGCCAGGTGCACAGTGCCAAGAGAGAGCAGATCAGCAGGGGGAGAGAGGCAGCGAAGGCAGAAGCAAAGAGGAAGGTGTTGAGGTGCTTCCGGAACCGGAGATGGTTCTCCTCAGGTTTTAGAGTGGCAGGGAGGCTGTATAAGAGGGAAGCCCCAACCGAAGGTAGAGATCTACCCCCAGCACGTTTCTTTGAAAAACGATTGACCCGGAGGGAGTTAGAGGTAGAGGAGCGAAGAGCTCGAGAGGGGAGGTATTTGCGGAGGGATAGCTGAAGGTATTTTGGACCCAGGCCCCAGAAAGCCTTGTGGACGATGCAGAGAGTTTTTAATTTAATCCTAGCATCCACTGGGAGCCAATGGAGTGATTTCAGAGCTGGAGAGATACGATCCCAGGGCTTGTGGCCAAGGACAAGTCTTGCAGTCCTGTTCTGGATAAGTTGTAGAGGGCGGAGAGTAGAGGCCGGTAGATTAGAAAGAGGCTGTTACAACAGTCCAACTTAGAGAGAACCAGGGCTTGGCAGACAGTGAGCTTCTGAGGGAAACAGAGGAAAGGCAGAGTACCTCTGAGGAGGTGAAGTAGGAAGTTTGACTTTTTAGAGACCTCAGAGATATGGGCAGAGAAGGAAAGTGTGGAGTCATAGATGACCCCGAGGTTCTTAGCCTCACAGGTAGGGGTAGGAGGAGGTCCAAGGGAGGCGGGCCAGAGAATGAGGGAAAAGGATGGAGATGGTGTGCCGATGAGGAGGATCTCAGTCTTGCTGGCATTCAGACAAAGGTCATTTACGGCACACCAATCTTGAATGGCAGTTAGGCAGTCAGAGATGAGAGAGGGTGAGGAGGTGGCCGAGGGCAGTCGGAAAATGAGTTGAGTGTCATCAGCGTAGCACTGGAAATTTGAGCAGAAAAAGGAAATGCAGTGGGCGAGAGTTGCCAGGTATTGGTTGAAGAGCCAGGGTGAGAGGTTAGACCCCTGGGGAACCCCACAGGTGGAGAGAAAGATAGATGATAGGAAGGACCCCAGTTGGACCTGGGAGGGCCGATCAGAGAGGAAAGAGGTCAGCCAGGCCAGAGCCTGATCAGTGATACACAGGTTATCACGGACACGGTCGAGCAGGATGGTGTGGTTCACTGTGTCGAAGGCAGAAGAGAGATCAAGAAGGATGAGGACAGAGGGAATGTTAGAGTCCAGGTTGGAGAGGATCTTCACGGATGTTCAGGAGAGCAGTTTCCGTGCTTCTGGCCGCTCTGAAGCCAGACTGGTGGTCATGAAGGCAGCCAACAGAATCTGAGTGAAGGTTAAACTGAGAGATGGCCAGTTTTTCCAGGAGTTTGCCCAGAAAGGGGGTAATGGAAATTGGGCAGTAATTGGTCGGACAGGAAGGATCAGCTGTGGGTTTCTTGAGAAGAGGACGCACAAGGGAGTACTTCAGAGGGGAGGGGAAGGATCCTGAGGCAAAGGAGTGGTTGCAAAAATCAGCAAGGGCCGGGGCGAGGGTGTCAATGTGGTCCTTGATGGTTTCAGAGGAGCTGGGATGAACCTGTTTTGACAAGGCTTTCATAGATCAGACTTGTCTAGCGACCTCGTCAGGGGAGATAATAGGAAAGGAAAGGAAGGGCGGTGAGGGGTGGTTAAGGGGGGGTCTGCAAGCACAGACTGAGAGGGAATGGGAGGGGCAGGAGAGGAGAGGGTGGACAGGATGTCCAGGGTTTTTGAGATAAAGTTTGAGGCAAGGGCATTGCAGAGAGCCTGGGAGACAGGAGGAGGGGTGGAGACTGCCGCAGGGTTGGTAAGCTCCTTGCAGATTTTAAAGACTTCGGCCGAGTTGTTAGATGCCGCAGAGACACAGGCTTGAATGTGGGCTCTCGTCTTAGTGCGGACAGAGAGTCGGTATTGCCTTTGTAGCAGGCGACAGGCCAGTTTGTCAGAGGATGAGCAAGAAGCCCTCCATGTCCTCTCAGCCACCCTACACTTACGTTTAAGTGTAGCTAGGTCAGAGTCATACCAGGAATTACACTTGGCTTTTGACTTCAAGCGGATCCTCATGACCGGGGCAAGAGCATCAAGAGTATCAGAGCTAGAAGTGTAGAGAAGGGCTAGGGTTTCGTCGGGGTGTGACTCAGCCGGAGGAGGAGGATGGGGAGAGAAGGCAGCAGCAAAAGCCTCAGCTGACACACGCTTCATTGGTCGGATTTCTGAGAAAGTAAGTGGCAGTTTTGGGGTGGGGTTGGCTTGGGGGGAAGAGAGTGAGAGATGGGAGGAGAAAAGGCAGTGGTCACTCCTTGAGAGAGGAGTGGTCAGGGGGATAGAGAGGGGGAGGCCAGGGGAGATGAAGACATCAAGTGTGTGTCCTGCAGAGTGCATTGGGCCAGAGGGGAGGATAGCGAGGGAGAGGGAATCACAGAGGTTGCGAAAGAGCAGAGATGAGGGACAGGGAGAATCGAGGTGGATCACCATCGAAATACATCCCACATCTCGCAGAATCCCATGTTTTTTTATTGAATCCTTCAGCAAACTTTCAAGCATCTCAGGGCATCTGGAGCACTGCTGTACTTTCTGATCCCTGGAGGTCTCCGTAGTTAGAGGCAGGCACATGCACATATAGTGTCGGCACAACATTATCAATGTTTTTTGTTTACAAAGTAATTTAAAGTGGCCATGCTAGCATATGTTGTGGACACAGCTTCTTCAAGGTGATTTACAGTGGCATTGTTGGCATATATTGAGAGTGCAGTATAATGGAAGTGCTTAACAATGACAATGGTGGCATATATATCGTGGGCATAACATCAGACTGATTTAGAGTGGCAATGTTGCTGGAGGCAGCATGATGAAAGTGATTTACAATGGCAATGCTTGCATGTATTGTGAGCACAATCTCGTGAAGCTGAATTACAGTGTCAATGCCAGAATATATTGTAAGTGTGCATAACAAAATGGATATTCAATGTCAATATTGGCATATATTGTGACCACAGGTATTATTAAAATGTTGTAAAATGCACTTTTGGTTATATGTCATTCAGTGGACATTTTCATGTGTTACCCTAGAGGACCAATTGTAAATTGTATGACTTTTTTCTCTATGTGTTTCCAAACCTTGTTGCAAATGCACCATTTCAACCCAGAATTTCAAAAGTGTTCTCAGGGGGTGAGCCCCCTGCCCCCGACAACAACCGCATTATTGTATGCGCCCTTGCTACACACAATCACTTGTGCTCATTCTGGGACATTTCTGACAGTTGATGGAAAATATCCACCAGTGGCATCCAACCTTAAATAATTTATACTTCTGGTGTCCCTTCAGGAGCCACCCACCTGATGCTAAAATCTGTCTCCACCACTGAGCAGTATTTGAGGATCAGGCTAAGGATGAGAGTTTTTGTAGAATGGTAAATTAAGAGGGGGGAGGAGATTGAGCCAAGGAGAAGTGGCTTTACATTTGATAAAGTGATAGATCAGCATCGCTGTCAAAGAGAACCACGAGGTGTGAGCATTTGTTAAAGGTGTGCAGAGTTAAGTGACAAAAATGGGGCATTGAAAACAGATATGCCATTTAAGCCTGGTGATATATGACATCTGTCCTTAGAGGAATTGAGCATACAACAGCAAAGTGCTACCCAGTAGCAGATTGCGGGCAGGCAATCAGAAATCATATTGGAGATTTTAGAAGGATGCAGGTGAAGGAGAAATATATTTGGGTACCATCCACAAAATGGTGGTAGGATAACCCAAAGGAGGGGATTAGTTTGGCATGGGAGGAGGTCTGAAGCATGAATGGCAGAAAGCCCAGGACAAGCCCTGGGGGACTCCTGTCAGAAGAGGTTTAGGAACAGAGGTGTCAGTGATTGTTTTAGGATACAGAGAAGTATTGATTAACGAGGAAGGAGGCATCCCAGGTGATGGCTGTTTCCAGGATACAGAGGTTAGAGAGGTTTAGCAGGAGAGAAGGGTGGTGGACTGTGTCAAAAGGAGAAGAGGATCTCAGGACCTGGAGTTTGAAGCTGAAGGAGAGGTTGGACTGGTTAGTGGAAGACAGAAAGCCTGAGATATGGGTGAGTGCCATTTCAGTTGAGTGACATTTGCAGAATCCAGAGAAGTCAGGGGGTAGTGATTGGTATTCTCGAAGTAGCTGCTGATCCTGTTGACAACCACATGCTTGAGGAGTAGTGGAGGAGGAGAGAGAAAGACAGGTAAGTGGCAGGGGAGTTATGGTCGACTGAGTACTTCTTGAGGATCAGTAGTACTGTGCCTAACTCGAAGCATGTAGGAAGTGTTCCAGTAGAGAGGGCATTGTTAAAAGCCATCAAATGTAGGACCAGGTTATTGTTGCAATCATTTCAATAGTTTGTGGAGCAAATGGGTCTGCTGGAGTGCAAAAAGCTTTGACTGCCCTGAGGATGGGAGCCAGTTTGATAGGTGAAGTGGGAGAGGATGAACAGATGCTAGAAGAGATAGTAGCGAGTAATAGGGGAGAAGGATGAGGTAGGCAATAGGGTAAGAGGGTGGATAGAGTGTTATAGATCTGAAATCTGAAAGGGAAGAGGTTGCATCGTGATGGCGGGAAGAGCCAGCATAGCTTAGAATATAGAGGAGAGTTTATAGATGTGAAAGCTAAAAGAGGAATTAAAGTGACTGAAACAGTTGGACTTTTCCAAGGACTAACTAAGTTCAAGGAGGGTCTTCTTGTGTGTTGTGAGAAGGGATGGTGGTGGAGATGTGCACCATCAATGGAGGCAAAGCTGCATGGTATTTTTAATTGAGTGGATCATAGGAGTAATCCAGAATTGAGAGCAATGAGTAGAGGGTAAGAAGGGGAGCCCAGAGCAAGTTTGATGTAATTGAAAGCTTGTTCAATGGGGGAAGGCTAGGGAGGGGAGAGAGAGCTAGGGGGAGAATAATTCTTTAGCAATTTAGGGGGGCAGACAGGTTTGTTTAAACATGCCTTTGGAGATGGGGAGTGTAGAGGGACGGGAGCGAGATGAAGCACTGTGACATCAAAGTGGATATGGAATTGGTCAGACGGGAATAGTTGATAGTGAAGATAGATGAGGGGAAGAAAGAAAGACAAGGTTTGCCTAGAGTATGAGTTGTAAGGGTGTGGAGGAAGTTCATGGAGTGGTAGTTTATAGATAATTGAAGTCCTTCATGAGAGAAGTGGGGAATTATTTCAGGTGAAAGCCAAGAAGATGGTCCAGATCAAGAAAGATTGAGATGAGGAACAGGTGGTCTATAGGTGAGGAGGATAGCACGGGGCTAGGAGAGAGAGAGGAGATAAGTGTAATATAATCATTTCATGAGACCAGCACCCCTTATCTCTTGGCCATTTGGATGGAATGGGTAATTGTGGAAGTATTGGAGTGTATAGCTGTAGGATGGCACTGACAGTGGGTGAAAGCCAAGTCCCATTTATTACGATGGCTGTGATTTTTTAGATTGTAGGAGTCAAAGTGGACGGATAGGAAGAAGTGTTTTCTTGAATATTGATTTGTCATTCTAAAGTCTGAGAATAGGAGTAAAGAAAAGTATGAACATAGAGTGCTAGAAAGGATAGATAGCAGAGGAATACATTAGGTTTCAGTAGGATCAGCCACCCAGTATTTATATGTGGGTAATGGGTAGGATGGACATGGAACAGTTGGTGAATGTAGGGGAGGTCAGGAAGAAGAGTGAGGCATTTTACAAAGGAGGGTGCAGGCTTTGGGTTAGCATTAGGGAGCGATTGCGGGAAGCAGCAAGAATGGGTGTGGATGCATGGCCCAGTAGGGAAGTTCAAAAGTGGTAAGTCAGCAACTGCCAAGAGTACAAAATCACAATTAGGTAGGTAGGGACCACTAGGCCCAGGCTCGCATTGCACCCCACTAGGACCCCCTCTACCTTCGTTTTCCATCAAATCCCTTTACCTTGTGACCTCTGGGCATCTGGCTACTGCTCATATGATGTTATCTCCAAACTTGACTAACCTTCCTTAAATGTTGAAACAGTTGACCTGGCTCAATCGTCATGGCAAGCCATACCTGTGCCTCGGTGTAATAATCTCTGTTGATGGCTTGATTTGTGCCTTGTGTTAGACCATCTTAATGTCTTCTAGGTCACGCCAATGAGCCATTCATGACCATGCCATGGCCTTTGAGATGAAGAAACTGACTTTAACAGAAAAAAGGTTAGCACTGAACGAAAAATGCTGGTTCAATGTAAGGATCAACACCATCGTAGAGAGGGAATTTTGAAAGTTTAAAGCCTCCATAATCAGCCCAGACAGGTAGGATTTGGTAAGCGGATTGATAATTCAGCATCGTGTCCCCACATACCTAAACAGTTTCCTTTCTTCTTGCTGTGAAATTGTGATATATTAAAGTGAATGGCTGGGTTTAAACTGTCTTTTTAAATGAATGCAATTTCAGACGTACACCATGAGCTACCTTGATGGGGTATTTCCAGCACAGGCTCCCAAAAGTCACTTTAAAGTTAAGTGCAGTTTAATTCAATGGGCCTCATTATATGTTTGGCGGGAGCCTTGCCGGTATAACCGGCAAGCTGCCGCCAAACTTCCGAAAATTTCTGGCACCCTCCAATTGGCAATTGCCGGGTCATTACTGCCTTGCCAGACCCGGTATTTGCCCATTCCTCGGCGCTGGAAATAATTCTTCCCCATTCCCATTGAGCCCCAAAGGGCTCAATGAGAATGGGGAAGCTGGATGCATCGGCACCATGGTGCCGGTGCATCCGACATGCTCTGTTCGCCGGTGCCGCTCTGCTTGTCAGACCTGGCGGACAGAAAGGCACCCGCAAGCACAACTCGTGGTTTGCCAGTCTGGGATCTACGGTACCGGCAAGCTTACCGGCACCGCAGTTCCCGGACCGGCTAACTTATAATGAGGCCCAATGTTTCCAAGATTACGAAAGAAGCTGTTCAAAGCACCTTTGCAAGAACCCCAGCATCCTTAGTAGGGGTGTAGGATATATTTTCTCCAAAGTAAAGATAATTCTTGGGAGTGTTGGATGGCTGCTATCTGGTAACCTTTTAATAGGTGAGTGGACCAGGTTTGAAGTCATAATTGACTAAGTGGCTGTAAACAGATTTAAGTAAGTCTGTGTGATTTGCAATAACATTTACTTGGCTTCAAGTACCAGGACAAGTCTCCTGGGGCATACTCCCAGACTAGGTCAGTAGAGTGGCCTCATTGAGTACAAGATCCCCTGCCTTTTGGAGTTAAGGGGTCCAAAATAGGATGTGATTGCCATTTTATGGATCATAATGAGGATGATTCCAAGAGCCAATCACAAATAGTCAAAACTGCACAAATGTCTTGGATAACATTTGATGTTATTGGTCCCAGGGAGGTAACACTCAAAAGTTGTGTCTTTGGCCTAGAAGTAATGTCAATTTGTGGACGTATTGACTGTATAAGGTACTTGCACTACTCGTGACCCTTTTCAAAGCCCTTCACATGCCGAGTAGTGTCGGGCAATGACCGTGAATTGCAGAAGCCCGATTCTATGTCTTATGCCTGGAGGAAGAGGTGAGTTTTCTTCTGAAATTCATCCAGAGGCAGAAATTAAGTTTCAATAGAAGTCAACCCTTTAAATGAAATATTTACCCACCCCAGATAATTATATTTGAATGTGTATTTTTCAATATCACCTGCTGTGGTCAATGAGTAGAGTACAGTCAAGGGTGAAGTGATTTGTGATCTTTTTTACTGAGAATGCGGCTGTCACTGAAGTTGTGTACTCTGACCAAGTCCCATTTCTTATGCTACGCAATTTGTTTGGAGAACCCAACCGCACCTGAAGTAGGCCCTGAATGAGGTACATGAGGGAATCCCCCATCCACCGCAGTCCAGCCCTAGCCTGCTCTACTTGAACCCTTAAATATTCTTGAAAAACACCTTTATGGTTAGGAAAAGTGGCCCTTAATGGAGGGCTCATTGTTCCCCTCAAAGCAGAGATTTCCAGGGAGTTCAAGAAATGAAAAATTAGGGTCTTCAAAGAAAATGAATTTGATGTGATTTGTATAAAGCTCAAATTCTCCAAAAGTGTTTTTTTTTCTTTTGCCTCAGTGGGCTGCTGAGGAGCTCTCATGGGAATGCAGCCATAAGCTATCGTGGTACTGGGCTTATTGAAGCCTCTGTGACCAAAACTGTGCCAGGTCCTGCTCCCTTTGAGGACTTCAAGTGTTCATTATGCCCCGCCTCCTCATCATTATTATTATTTGATTTTATTGAGGGCTGACCTAGCTTCGAGCAAGGAAGTGCTTTACTGAGGTATACAGCAGTACAGATGCATAACAGAGCACTTTTCACAAGTAACAACAGAACAGATGTCCAGCGGGGGTAGGATACAGAGGGGCAAATTGGAGGGGTACAACTGTACAGGGTGGCGGGGAGGAAGGGGCGGGCGGCGTCTAACAAGTCAGGTGGCGCGAGGGTTGGGGGTGTTCACAACGATTGTCATCATGCCAAATTTCTCACAGCAATATATATTGATGAGCAATGCCGCGCCGAAGAGTCTAGGGCCATATTGTCTCAGGAAAGAGGGGGTCGTGAACGCCCTATCTTGTAAATACATAGAAAACTGTTCACATGGGAAAAAAGCCAGGCCAGCTTTGAGTTAGATTATCTTGCAGTTAAGTGGGAAGTGGATGCCCTTACATATTCTCCCACAGGTAGACAATATTGTATGTGCCCTGTGGATACCTCAAGAGGGGACTCTATAGAAGTGGGAGGGTTGGGTTGAATTTGCATTTTCAGGCTTCCTGAAGTAGGGCCGGCTGGAGGTGCATGGGGATTCTTCAGGCTCCTCAGCCCATCTCTGGCCTACTTTGCTTTACCCCTTCATTGGCCTGGTATGATATGATATGATATGATATGATAGTTTAATTTTACAGTGCCTATACACAATGTGTTTCAAAGCACTTCACGGAAAGGGAGGGAACAAGGGAAAAATACGACGACATTCTCACAGGCCATGAACAACAAGAATGTCAAATTAACTATCGTACTCGGCCTGGCGACATTTCAGATAGAGCAAGAGCAAAGACACAGATAGGAAGGAGTGGGAAACAGACTGGCGACTACCATCATAGGCCTGACGATATTTCTGGTAGAGTCGGAATTTTACAAGAGGAGAGGGAGAAGGGATGAGAAGGAGGCAGAGGAACAAAACAAGTGACTATCGTCCTAGGTCTGACAACATTTCAGATAGTGCTGGAAGGGGGGGCGGAGAACAAGTATGGGAGGGGGAGCAGGAGACAAACATTGTTGCTCTCACATTAGGTCAAGGGAGAATTCTGATAGAATAAGTGCATAGAAAAGAAAGGGAGGGCGGGAGGAGGGAGGGAGAAGGGACAGGAGGAGAGAATAAACTGTGAAAAAGAGAAGAGAAGCCTAGGGGAGAGTGAATACTGTTGCAGAGGTCAGTAGAACACATAATGATGCAAGGAACAGATAATGTAGGCAAGGAATCAAGAAGAGCTCAGCATGATTCAGAGCCACCCTGAGTGCAAGATCCCGGGGATGTCCAGCATGAGAGTTGAGAAGGTTAAACACCAAGTCAATGTGTCCATAAGGTCAAATCCCAGCATTGGCAACAGGTCAGTGATGGTGAGACAATAGTGAATCGAGACAACACCTGTAGTAAAAGATGTGAAGGGTGGGGGGTGGCAGAAAGGGTAAGGGAGAAGAGAAGAGGGAAGAAGAGAGCTGGCAAGCAGTGGGGGTACAATAACATCAGGGGGGACCAGGAGGAGGCAGGGGGCATCAACGACATCACAGGGGTGGGCCGCAGAGCTCCTGTCCTCACCCCAGCACCGAAGAAGTTGATGTTGCCATTTCCTGATGACGGTGGGGATGGCCTGTGGGGACAGAGGGAGTAAACACATGTTGGTGCATACTTACCTGCTGTCTGAGCAGGGGTTCGGGCCCTGGGTCCTCCTGGCCCAAACAGGTCCAAAGGAAATGCCCTTTTCTACTTCTGCCCTTTGCTTCAGATGCCCGGGTGAGAGACGTCCTTGATCTAAGAGTTAAGAGCAGAAAGGAAGAGGCAGGGTTAAGAAGGTGGGCGAGGCTTAGACCAGGTGACCTAGATCCACTTGCACTTGCTCCCCATCTGCAAAGGAAAAGAGGCTGGAGGGCTCCTTATGTAGGGAACAAGAGTGGCAACCAGGAAGGCACCAGGTGGGTGGGGTTTAGGCACCCTTATGTGGGGAAAAAGAGCAGCAAACAGGAAGGCACCAGGTGGGTGGGCTTAGGCCCGGTGACTTAGATCCACTTGCACCTGCCCCCATCTGCAAAGGAAAAGAGGCTGGAGGGCTCCTTAAATAGGGAAAAAGAGCGGCAACCAGGAAGGCAGCAGGTGGGTGGGGCATAGGCATCGTTAAGTAGGTAAAAAGAGCGGCAGCCAGGAAGACACCAGGTGAGCAGGGCTTAGGCATCCTTAAGTAGGGAAAAAGACTGGCAACCCGGAAGGCACCAGGTGGGCAGGGCACTCGCTGGGTATTGATGGTCGTCCTCGTTGATATATGGAGGGTTCAATGTTCCCCTTCAACCAGACACTCCTGGGATATTCAGGGGATGGAATATGTCGGACTTAAGAAAACAATATGACATTATGGGCCCATTTCATGGAAAAGTGTGCATTAATCCCACAAAGCCTGCATGCCGAGAACAACTCTGCACGGCCCTACGTGCAGAGTTTCCAATGCGTGCTTCGTATATTCATGGGTTTAAATGTGCATTTCAATCCGACCCGCAAAGAAAACCGGGCTGTGCCAGGAACTCCCACAACACGCCCCCAGGCAAACCAAAAACGTAGCCATAGACCAACCTTTCCGCAAACCTCTGCGTCCATCACTGACCCAACACCTATCTGAACCTGCAAAGCTGCGCAAGGCTGCCCGTAAGTAATGGCTGCACCCCTGCAAACCTGTGGGAGGTCCCCTGTAAGTAACTGCTGCACGCCTGCAAACCTGTGCAAGCTCTCCTGTATGTAATGGCAGCAGCCCTGGAAACCTGCGTGAGGTCCCCTGTAAGTAATGTCTGCACCCCTGAGAACCTGGCGAGCTCCTACATAAGTAATGGCTGGACCCTAGCCAATCTGCGCAAGGCCCAAGTAAATAATGGCTGCACCCCTGCAAACTTGCGGGAGCTCCTCCATAAGTAACAGCTGCCAGTTGCACCCCAGCCAATCTGCTTGAGGCCCTGCGTAAGTAACAGCTGCACCCCTGTGAACGTGCACACAGTCCCCTGTAAGCAACGGCTGCACCCCAGCCAATCTGCGCGAGGCCCCACATTAGTAACAGCTGCACCCCTACGATCCTGCTAACTCTCCACTCTAGTCCCAACCTGTGTGAGGCTGCCCGTAACGGCTGCACCCCTGCAAACCTGCGGGGGGTCCCCTGTAAGTAACTGCTGCACCCCTGCAAACCTGTACAAGCGCTCCCATAGGTAACAGCAGCACCCCTGCACACCTGTGTGAGGTCCCCCGTAAGTAACGGCTTCACCCCTGAGAACCTGCACAAGCTCCTCCAAAAGTAATGGCTGGACCATAGCCAATGTGCGCAAGGTCCTGTGTAAGTAACAGCCGCACCCCTGCGAACCTGCACAAGCTCCCCTGTAAGCAACGGCTGGACCCCAGCCAATCTGGGCGAGGCTCCACATTAGTAACGGCTGCACCCCTGCGATGCTGCTAACTCTTCACCCTACTCCCAACTCACCCAAACTGCTGCCAAATAGCCCTACTGTACATCAGCGTCCACAGGTCCTCACACCACCCACCAGCTCCCCTGACCTCTGACACCACCCCCAGGCAGCCCCACAGGTCCTCACACCACACACCAGCTCCCCTGACCTCTGACACCACCCCCAGAAAGCCCCACAGGTCCTCACACCACCCACTAGTGTCTCTCACCTCTGACACCACCCCAGCCTGGCCATACCACATAACCCCCCTACCAGTCCAATGTTGACCAACAACTTACTTCACCTCCACTGGCCTACCACCAACATTGAGCACACTGGCCACATACCCACCCATAGACTTAATAACTGGGGGCACTGAAGCAGAATCCATTCCTGTTGCTTATCGCAAGACTCCCTGCTACATCACAACCAGCGGCACAGCAACAGGACAGCAGTATGTTGTACCAGCTACACAGTGAAAGCACCATGTACATGTGACATAGTAAAGAAATGTGATGCATCATTGTGCCCATGTGCCATTGCAATGGCCTCAAAGTGCCATAGGTGAATGACCTAGGAGGATCATAGTCCAAGACATCACTGATAGGACAGAGTGACATGTAATGTGAGTGCGTAGTAGCAAGCAAAAATCAATGAGATAAGGGACCCAGGTAGGAAAGCATAGCATTCCAAGCCCCTGCAACAAACACAAGTTGAACAGGCATGTTTTGGGGTGAGAGTGTGTGAGCCAAGCAGGTGGATAATGTGTACAGCCAGATATAAAAAAAACTCACATGTGAAGATGAAGCATTCCAGTGGCAGATGTGCAGCATGACATTAGAGCATCCACTGGCTGGTAGCTGATGTGTGTAGGTGGGTGGCCATGCATTGGGAGACACCCCCCCAACGACTGCACAATTGATGAGCATATGCCACACATCCACAGTTAGGTACCCAACCCACGTGACAGTCACAGAACAAATGCATATCAAAATCAAAGTAAACAAAATGAAGCACATGAACAAAAAGAGAACAATTGTGTGATGAATAAACAGAAATCTGTATAATAAATATTTACATTATGAAAAACTACTATGTGGAAGGGGGAAATGTCCAAGGGAAAAAATGAAAAAAAGTAAATAAATCAAAATCACACAATGAACTATGTGCATAGGCAGCGGGCTCAATAGCCTCTCATCACATACTCCAGGACAGAGTCACATTCTTCGTCCTCCACTTGGAGGTCAGGTGGGCCATCGTTTCTGTCCTGGATGGGTTCAGGCTCTCCCCCAACCTCCTCTCCACCTCCTCTGCATCCCTGCAAGCCTCCTCCAGTATGGCAATCTGCCTCAGTGTCCTTCCCTCCACCACCTCTGTCCTTGCCCTAGCAACCCTTGCCATCCTCGATGGCTGCCTCTCCGACCAACAGCAACATCCTAAAGTCCATCCAGAAGCACACCAATTCCATAAATCGCCTACGCTCCTCCTGCCAGGTGACTGAATTTTGCTGCCTCTTTTGCCTCCTTGATGTTGTAGGGCCCTGCGATTCGGATTCGAACCGGCGACCTGCAGATCACGCTCAGATCGCAGCAGCGAGCGATAAACCCACTGAGCTATCTTACCAACTTGTCTATAGTCTTCTTCATCTGGATCTGTCCATTCAGTGGCCCATTTAAGAGAGGCTGTTCGACTCATGAATTGGTCTCTTGTACTACAAATGTTAAATGCACCGTGGAGTGTGCAGTTAGGACATCTATTTCAACAACTTTGAGGATTTAGAAATTCCCCATGCTGTATGGCAGGAGTGCACATACAAAGCATTCCTCCTTTGAAAACTTCTCCCCTCTTCCTTCATATGTTGATACCATATGGTATTTCCCAAATGTGCCGTGTTGTCCAGGTAATCATTTAATTCATAATTATCTTCCTGGGTGCTTCTTTTAGGCCTCATTCCTTTCATGTGAGCTTCCATAATCATATCATAAAGTGTACCAGCATAGCCTCTTCCAGCTGGCCTTCTTACAGGAACATCCATCCATCAGTGTTCCCTGTGTAGAAGAAATTTCATCCTCTCAACATAACTTTCAGGCATAAAAATGTCTTGCAAAATCTCCATGTGTGACTGTCTTTTGGGGATTATCTTTGGGTCATGTAATACAGGACCAGGTGTATTAGCATGCATTACTGGTGTAGGCCCATCCTCTAACAACCCTTTGCCTTCCCTGTCTTGCCAAGTCTGTCTCTAGCATCCAAAAATAATTTCTACGACACTTTTTGTATATGAATGATTAGTAATGGCAGTTATCTCAGGTTTAGGCAATTTGTCATCTTTTGTTGGGACAGGAATGACTACATAGGGTCTGGGCTTCCTAGTATTTACATTTTCGCTCTGCTCAGGAGCATTCACAGGAGTCTTAGCTCCATTTGCACCGATATAGAACGCTGTGCACAGTCATTGAAAGCAGTACAATTATGAACACTATGCAAGTGTAAATGACACAAAGATAAGTTACTTTACAGCATCTACTTTGTGGACACCGTGGACGTCTTTCTGTGTTAGGAATGATTATGTTACTATTAATGCTACCCATCTTTATTGCCTAAGGAAGGAAAAACTCAAACTTTAATACATCAGCATTGTGAACTACCTCTGGAAGCTGCTGTCTTGAATCAGCAATTGGTCCTCAATCAGCTATCCGCTTACTGGACAATCAGAACACATTCTTTTACTGTATTTCTGGAACCAGTCTTTCACCAGCCGAAATGAAGATACCTCTCCAGTATGAAAAAATGACCTCAGTAATTCTAAATGAGCTCAACGATATAGATCAGCTCCCAGTCAATGCCTCGAATATGCTTCAGCTCAGACGACATGTCGAATTTCTTTCAGCATGAAACAAGCGTCTTTCTTTTTCAGCAACCTCTCGATCTGTCCCTCGAAGGAAAGTGTCACGCCGATCTGTGATTTTGCTCGAAATATATGCTCACTTGGATTATAATGCCCTCCAAGATCACATTCAAATGTGCAGTATTTCTAGGATCCCTCAGAAAGGTGAGCACATCAGTTTGCCTTCCAACAAGATGTGGGTATTCTTCAATCAGACGAAAGAACACCACACTGACTAGTCTGTGAGCTGCATCAGTTGATAGGGGCATGTGTGCTCTTCTCGCTGTACTCAGGTAGTTGAAATATTTGTTCAGTGATAAGTATAAGCAATCTTCTAATAACTTGTAAGAAAGCAGGAATGTGATTAGTTCTCCTCACCAGTGAAGGGAAAGAGCGCAAAACCAACTCGAAATAAGTAAGAAGCAGCCAAGAAAGGTCATCACTGGGTAACACCATAGGTAAATCCAAACAGGAACTCATTAAATTAATCTGGGTACGGCGCCCTTTTCCAATTGCTTTAACAACTATCAGAATCTGGCATAATCCTCTTTTTATCAAGGCCTAAGCATGCCTCAGTCCAAAGTTTGACAAGCTCCTCTGGCTTTAAGAACAAACAATTTTTCTTTCACCCTGAAATAACAGCACACTGTTTGCATCAGCTTCCCTTAACCCTTTCGAGATGGCTAGAAGAGTGCCCCGAACCAAGCCACAGTCCAATAAAATGTTCTTTCTTTTATTCAACAGCTTCTGTGACCTTCCTCCTCATCATAGAGCTTGTTTGCACGTGCTGTGGTTCTTCCCTGATGCTTCTACTTGCTTCCTGCAGGAGTGTGGGCAGAGGTGTTTCTCCAGCAAAGATGTATACATCGCCTAGGAAAGTCCAAGCACACCTGTCTTGCACTTTGAAAGCAGACAGTGTGACGTCTTCCACGATGAATGGACCATTAAAACGGGGTTCATCCCACTTCTTCCTTGTATGATTGCAGACTAAGACCGCATCTCCGGGGAAAAGTTTGGTAACACGTAATTCTTGAGATTCACTTGTTGAAGCAGCTCCTTCTGAGTTCTGTACTGCCCTACACCCTTGTCGCTGCAGCTGCCCTGAAATGACAGAGATACTTGAAGTCATACAGTTCAAATAGTCACGCAATTCCATTCCTAACAAATCTGTAGTTGGCCGAGCATCACTTCTAACTCTGGATGGAGGCATTAAGGGTGTCCTCATTCGTCTCCCCGTCACTATCTCGTTGGGCGTGAGGTGGAGGTGAGAACCCGGTTGGTTCCTTAAAGCGTATAATGCCAGTGGTAGGCAATGTAGCCACCCTTTCTTCAAGGTAAGCTTCAATTTGGCTATTCTTTCCTTGAGCAGGCCATTGAGCCTCTCACAGATCCCATTTCCTTGTGGATGATGAGCCTGAAGAAAATGTGTGCTTTATACCAAGCAACAAGCTAATCTGTTCAAATGTTTGATTCACAAAATGTGGGCCATTGTCTGACCTCATTACCTCACATACTCCCCATCTAGGAAATACTTCCTGCACTAAGAATTATGCTGCACGGGTGTAATTTGGGTGTGTACAGCCACCTGCTTCAATCCACCTGGGACACACTACTACGATCAGGTATCTATATCCATTACATACTTGTATCATGTCGTCATAGTCGATATGCAAATGCTGAAAAGGGCCATTAGGTCGTGGAATAACTCCCCTAACTATGTGCATTATGTGCCCAGCCGTGAGTTCTGACAAACTATACAATTTGTCATAAAAAATGCAACATGCTCTAATAGATTTGGTACAAACCAATCCTCAGCAATAGTTGCAGCGGGATTCTCCCTCGTTGCGTGCGTGGGGTGGTGTAGCTGTTCCAGCACCACCCTTAATAAGGCTACAGGCATCACTGTTTTACCAGTACTGTCTTGTCACCACAATGCTTCAAAGGGGTTTAATGAACACTCTCTTTGTGTCCACAAATTCTTTTCCTCTTGAGGTACTTCCCCTTGGACCTCTACCAACTGCAGAAACAGTCATCTTAGCAACCATTTTTTAATTTACATTAGGAGTTTCAGCATTCATCATTTCTTTATCTGTAATTGCTACCTGCTTGGCCTCAATGTCTGCTGCTTGATTTCCACGTGAGATAAAATCTTCCCTTTTAGTGTGGGCTGCCCACTTGATGACTGCGATTCTTACTGGGAGTTGTAGTGCTTTAATAAGCCTGTCCAATAAGGCAGCGTGCTATACTGGCATTTCCAACGTGCTAACCCTGCATGCTCTGTCAACGTCATATAGGCAGAGCCACTGTACACTGTTACTTCCTGGTTTGCATGATCCTCGAGCGTGAGTATCAACACCTGGCATTTGAGTACTTTTAAGCACCCAAAATTCCCCATTAGCCATGTGCTTTATCACAGTGGCACCTGTATATCTTTGTCCATCATTTTGATCAACCCTTGAAGAACCGTCAATGAAAACTATCTCTCCTCCTGCTAATGCGTTCTCTTTTATTCTAGGGATTTCATCATAGAACTCTTCATAGTTTGAGAAATCGCCTTCAGGTTCTCCTTCTGTCATTGGCTCAGCTATAAACATGGCAGGACTCACTATTTTACATCAGACTATTTTAATCGCTGGATTCAATATGACTACCTCATAGGCAGAAGCCCTTTGGGATGTCAATGTGCCCTTTGGTTTCTTTGAAATAGCAAATAATATGTGCTCAACTAATAACGTCATGGAACATCCCATCACTATGCTTGCAGCTTTCTCTATGGCAAACACGACGGCTGCTAAACTTTGTTCGTACGGAAAATTACCTCTCATTACTGGGTCTAAGATTCCACTATAATATGCAAGGGGCTTGTATCCCAACGTGGTTCTCTGCGTGAGTACTGCTGTCATAACAGTTCCATTTGTGTGTGAGAACAAAAAGAATTCCTCAGTAAAATTAGGAATCCCTTAAACATGAGCAGTGCAAATTGCTTTTTTTCAATTTGTCAAACCCTTCTTCCATTTCCTCGGTCCACATGATGTTTTCCTACGTTGCCTGTGCTTTCTTAAAAGCATGCAACAAAGATCTTATATACGAGCTGTAGTCAAAGACCCATGCCCTGACGTAATTACATAATCCCCAAAATCTCTGCATGTGTTTTATTGTGTGTGGCTTTGCAGTTTTCAAAATAACCTCAGCTCTTTTAGGGGTGACCCTCTTTCCTTCATGCGAAATCAATTGGCCTATGTATAGCACTTCTTGTTAACAATATTGTAACTTTTCTTTGTCAACTTTATATCGTTTGTCAGTGAGTATAATCATCAACTGAAGCCTCTGCACTCTTCCTCTGAGGTGCAGCAAACTAAAATGTCATCAATGTATTGCAACACGGCACTTTCGAAAACAACATTGCTCAAGTCCATCTGAAGGACTCTATTGAAAATCGATCGGGACTCACAGTACCCCTGGGGTAAACAAGTGCTTTTCAAGTGAGTCAGTCTGAATGTAAATAATGTTAGATCCTGTGAGTCTTGGTGCAACGGGATTGAGAAAAACGCATTTTTCAAATCATTCACAGAGAAATATCGTGCTTCAATGGGTATATTACATAAAATTGTAGACGGGTTAGGAACTAGAGGGAACTTGGCTTCTACAATCTGGTGTATCGGCCTTAGAACTTGAATTAGTCTCCAAGACCCCCCCAGAGTACACCACGGTATTACATGGTGCCTCTGACGTCACTAAGATGCCCTGATCCATCATGGCAGAAATTGTCTTAAAAATACCTTCATCTGCCTCTCGAGACATAGGATACTGTTGTGCTGATGGTAAAATTGCTCCTGGTTTCAATTTAATCTTCACTTCTCCAACCCCCTTTAGTAGGCATACATCATAGGAGCCGGTGGTCCATAATGAAACTGGTACCTTTGCCATGTCTTCATCAAAATACTCAGGATGCCTTTGTGCTAACATCATCTTCTGAGGAACTTACCTTTTAATTGCTCTCACCCAGTAATTGATGTCTATGTTATATATTACTTCATCATCAGATGGATGATATCGAAACAGATCTTCATCAGTGATGTCAGTCAATCTGTAACCCTCCCCACAATGGTGATTACGGCACACCATTCTCTGCCTTCATCATCATTTCAATCAAGCAAAACCATTTCTCCTCGCACTATGGCTGCTTGTAGCTTTAAGGGAAAGACTCCTCCCTCCTCTTCAAGCATAGGTATTCTAGGTCTGAACAGAAATTCATCAGGTGTTCTCATTGCTCTGCCTGTTAGGCCTGGTAGCCATGACAACAGAATGCATACTCCATAATGAAAAATCTCTGGTTCTAACGGTATGGCTCTCGCAGCTATTTGTCCTGAAAAAGCCATAATAATTTCACATACGTTTAAATTATGAATTCCTGGTGCTGAACACACTATGCCTTCATCAGTAAATGAAATGGTCATATTCAACTTTGTCATTAAATCTCGTCCTACTATATTAACAGGTGTTTGCCTCGAATATAGCAATGGCACCTTCATGTCACATTCTCCTATAGAGACTGGTAATTCTTCAGTGAAAGGGACTCTGCTTGTAGCTCCTGTGAATCCCTGAGTATTCATGGCATTGCCAGACATTGAAAATGTCCCCTCTCATATACATGAGCATGTTGCACCTGTGTCTACTAAAAATGAAAAACTCTTGCCCCTATACTGATGTCCACCCTTGGTTCCTCGTGAGGATTCGGCATCACGGATAGTATCGAACACATCAGGTCTCCCAGTGAGCTATCCTATTGCTGATACAGACTAATTCTGTTACCGGTAAAAGGATTCCCTCCATCGACAGCGACACCCCCTAGTCAATAACTGTCCTGTGCTTGTGTTTTGCTGAAGTTGCATAGGTGACTGCTATGACTGTCCTTGTGGCGGATTAACTGCTACCTGGTGTGGTTGAAAGCCTTGCTGCACTCTCGGCGCTAGTTGCTGCATCGTTTGATTCTGAGCAAATCCATCTCCATTCTGCTGTGAATATGCAGGCGGATTTGACATCTCCCCTCTCAAAAACTGGCTATTTTGCATTAACACTTGACTTCTACACATGCGGACAAAGTGCCCTGTAATTCCACAAGTCCAACATATAAGCACTGGTCTCCCAACCTGCCCATCCTGCATATTCTGAAACCCACCTTGGTTAATCTGAAAGCTTCCCTGATTATTCTGCCAATTCCCTTGATTAGCTTGCCAACCTCGTCCTCGAAATCCTATTCTTTGTGGCGTAAATCCACTATTGTTTTGATCGAACTGCCGTTGATTATTCGCCTGCAGCATGTTCATTGTTTGCTGTGAATTCCATCCATCTACACTCGTCAACATTGCCCCTTCAATGGCGTATTTGGACATTTTTTTCTGCACTAGCTTAGCCTCTTTGCCTTTTCTCGCATCGTCTTTTTTGCGATTCTTTTCCTGCAGGAGTCTGCAGTAATCTGCAATAGTCAGCAGAATTTCTGACCATTTTTTTGCTTCTATACCCACTAATGTACGGATCTATGTGATTATAGCGATGGCCGAAAATGCAGACTTTTTTTTTACCCTTTACACCACATATGTATGTGGGGGAGACCCCCGCAGCCCCCATATTAATATTATACTCTAAACCCCCCCACATATATATGTGGTGTAAATGGGGGGGTTAGAAAAAAGAAAAAAAGGCAGCATTTTCGGCTGTCGCAATTCCCAGGTCGACATTTTTATACGATTCCCTTTTGTACTGGCTCTGGCAGCCCTTGGCATAATATATGATAGAATACCGGTATAGATTTTCCCCAAGATTCGCACATTTCCAAGCTCCATGCCTCCTGAACATTTTGAATGTAAGCAAGCGGGTCATCCCTGTCCTTTTTCTTTTTTGTCATTATAGCTCCCATATCAGACGTGTCCGGATATAGTACTCTAAGGGCTTTCCATACTGCTGCCCTATAGCGATTGAATGGTGCTCCATCATCAGCAGTGTTGACTGTAGTCATACCAGGGTACCCTGCCCTTGTCCACATGTCATCAGCTCTCTCACCAAGTATGGTGATTAGGAGACCCTTAATGTCCCCTATAGCCAACGTGTTTCCTACCGTCATATTTTCTAACACATGCATTCATTTCCCAGCGCCAGAAGTTAAACTCAGGAGTTTACACCTTAGATTATCTCTATCCATTTGAGGCCATGGTATATACTGTGGTCTTGTTCCTCCTTTCTCTAGCAAGGGAAACTGCGAAGCCCCAAGTGCATTCTCATCTCTCATCATTTGTCTGTCCACCGCATGGACAATATTGCCACATTGCCTTCTTCCTGGCAATGATCTTAATCTGCTTACATAAGGCGGCGACTCCCCCCTCTCACCATGGAGTTGCCCTTTAGGTCTGTCTGACTGTGTCAATGGTTCTGACGCCCTAGGTATAGGTGCGTTTAAATCCGACCATCTTACTTCCTTATCCATAGGAAAGCATCCTTCAGGACCACATGCGTCATCTCTCTCTTCCCCATGGAAGGTTTCCCTGTCTTCATCTGACATTTCTTGTGCCCAACTCGTGCAACTTCTCTCTTCGTCATCTCTATTTAGAATTAGTCTATCTAGAAACGGCTCCTCATTCTTCGTACTACATGAGGCTTCCTTTGTGTCATACAACTGAATTCCCTCAAGTCGATAATTTTTCTCTTCCCCTTTGACTCTTTCTGGGCATACTTTTCATGTATACTTTATCGATACTTTTCCCAATGCTCCTAGAGTAAAACTTGACTTCTAGATTTGCTCTAGACTGGCCTGGTAATGACTTGTAAGCTGGAAAAGAATTCCTCTATATCCTCTCATGCTACTTGTGGATTAGGATCTCTTACTTCCTTTTCCAGGAGATGAAGATCAAATGTTCTCTGCCATATCATCGCCAAATTCTCTTCACTTCCTTGCTTCCTCTTTCACTTTGCCTTCCTCTTTTTCTTCATATCCCTTCTCTCATTTGCCCTTCGTATCTCCTCATCCCTCTGTCTCTGTATTCTCTTGTCCCTTAACTTCTGTTCCTCTTCTATTCTTTTTCGCTCTCATCTTTCCTGCTCATTTATTGCTCTCTGTCTGTCATCTCGTTTTCTTTGCTCTTCTGCTCTCTCTTGTTCTTTCGCTTGATCATCTTGATATAACTGCTCTCGTCTCTGTCTATCTTTCCTTTTTGCCCCTTCATCTTTCAACCCTTCCTCCCTTTCTTTATCTTTTTTATCTTGCTCGTCTTGATCTTCTCTTTGTCTTACGTCCTTGATGCTTTTACCATCGATTTTAAGCAAAATCTGACCTCCCATCCATTTGTTCTGTAAGAATGCTATCTCATCAGCTTTATCGTTTTCTCCTTTCCATCTCTTTATTTCTCGTCTAGAGACGTATTTGCTCAATCGCTTCTTTCCTTATCGCATCTCTACTTGTCCCTCGGGACAGTAGAGATTACATCTTTCTCAGTATTTTTCTCTGAGGCCTCGTCACTACTTTGCATAGGTGACTCATATGTCAGATTGCTATACCCTGCCGCTGCTTTAAGCTCCCTCAATGGGTATAACCCATCATCTTTCTTATTCTCGTCTTTTATTTCAGACTGGGCGGGTGGAGCAGAGGGCTCTTCACCCCCCTCTTCGCATACATTAAGTATCCAGTCTATAGGAGGTGGCTCATCTTGCTCCTCCTGGTACATTTTCCAGAGCTCTAAGCTCACTAGGCGCTTGTCTAGCTTCTTCCCAGTATATGCTGCATGCAAATATGTCGTCATATGCTGCAGGAGTGCCTTCGATAGTGACCCTCGTTGTGGCCACAGCATAATAATTTTATCTGCGGCTCCTTTAACCCATTCTGCACTATACTGTCTAATTTGGTGCATGTTTTGGCAATTGCTTGCAGAGGTGCACAAGTGCAGTAATTTCCTCAACCCTTCACTCTTAACTTGTTAACGCTCGCTTGCTTTAATCACAGATTTAAAAGTACGTTTCAGGAAAACAACACAATATGAGTGAGCACTAACCGTCGCAAGCTCCAATCCCGTTAACCACAATTCTTACTTTAATCTTGCCAAAAAACAACCATCAATTGCAATAAAAACAATCAATTTATTTCAGTTTCTGACATCATCATTCTTCAAAACCACATAAAACAAACAGACAGACTCAACTGGTCACATAAATCTCCTACAATCTTTTCTTTAAGACTCGTCTTGCCCTCTAAAATACTTCATACGAAGTGTAAATTAACCCCTTAGGATTTGCCTTTAATCAAATCCGTTTCCAATGTGTTCCACTACCGGACTCTGGGTTCAAATTTCTTCTAACGTTCTTTAAAACTTAGGTATAGGGCGTATCCTCTTTATCGTGGCCTCTCTCAAGATTTGTATTGCTCGCCCACACTCAAGTCAATATCTATTCAATACTTTAACACTCTTATTCTCACGTTATGTTTATCCCGCCTCCCTCCGTTATTCTATTTTTCCCTTATCACTTCCCTTTATTCACTACGCATGCATCAATTTGCAACTCTCCTCAGTTTCTACTCACCATTCGCATGTTCGTCTCTGACTCTCAGAATCACACGCGTCTTTTACTGCCTCTTCAAACTGTTGTCCGATCAGCTTCTCGTAGACGTGCGAGGGGATTTTATGGAAACTAAGGGACCCATCACACCTGCCTTGCAAGGTCTTGATAATTACACTAACCACTATCTACGGGGAGCTTCACGTCTTGTCAGCCAATTGGCAAAAGACGTGCAATATTTCCTGAACTCTAAAGTTTATTTATGTCGATGGATTTTTTAATAAACCATCCTCTCTCTGCTACCAAGTGTACTGGATATCCCAGCTCCTTTGATGAGTAGCAATTCCCCTTGAGATGGATGGGGGTGCAGCTATTATCCATACATCAATAATCGAAACGACTCAGATCATTTGACAAAAGGAAATCTGTTTTAATATCAACTATCTAAAACAGGGAGTACAACGAACATCAGCACTCGCTTGATCCTCTTACACAACGAATCTTACAAAAAATGGAGGTTATATTAGGCAAAATCATCATCAGTGATGTGTGGATCTGCGTCATTACCAACGTCATCCTACGTGGCAAACTACAAAAACATACTGAGGGAAGTGATAGGTTCTAAGTGAATATCTAAGAATAAGTTCCATATCTGTATAGAACAGTGAAGAAAAGTGATAGGGTACTTAACATCAGGTGGTGGAAATAAGCCCGCCCCTTAAAATGGCCACTATGAACGTCACTAAATACATGATGTCCCATTGGCTAAACAAACTATAGTACCCTTAATTACGCAGTATTTTACAATTGGTTGGCTACTAACACCCATCAGTACTTTTCCACCTACGTCTAGCAGCTTGCAGACTGAACACCCAGGTGCGGGTGAGCTCGTCTTAACACTAGCTTCCCACCAATTAGCAAATCAATCCATCATCACCTCAAAGGTCAAGTGTCAATTAGGGCATTGAAGCCTGGCCTTGAGTTTGTACTGTGCTCTGAGAAATTTTAAGGAGTGTGGGCACACGCTGCCCTCATGCGCAGGTATGACTACCTCGTTCTTCCAACTTCATTCTTCCACGTGACTGCAGACCATGGAATCAAGCCTTTTAGTGTATTAACGTACTATTTTCTAATAGTCCTCTGACGTCTTTTGTTTTGCTCAAGGCTACTGGACAGGAGTTTCTGTTCTTTCACACACATTGTATCTAATGTCAGTTCACTTCATTTTGATAAAATGTTGGCTTCTTGGCTCATCCAACTCCTTCTGCTGAGATTTATTTTGTAAGTCAATTTGCTTTTTAACTGCATTACACTGAAATGAGGCCTTCCTGCTAATGTCCAGCACTGCTTATAATGCGTAGTGGAACCATCCATCCTTTACTCGTCCATATGCATATATATATATACCAGACGAAGCCCAAGTAGGGTGAAACGCGTCGTTCCTTTCTTGCATCCAAGACCGTTGCTGCCTCCTTTGTCCATGTATTTCAATTAATAAAGGACACTTTGACTGCACGGTACACAAGCCTGTGTGTGGATTTGTTGGAGACATCCAGTCTTTCGCTTTTATTACAGCCGGAGTGCCGAAGTAATTCGGATTGGTTTTCAGTCCATCTTCTTTTTTATATATATATATATATATATATATATATATATATATATAGGCGCTTGCTGCAATCTATTTACTATAAAGCTAACCTCAAGATTACTTTGTCTGCTTGTGTTTATTTGGCATCTGTGCACGTGTAAAATTACTTGATATCTTCATCTTTTTCTGTGGTATAAGCTTCTTCATCTTGATCCCAAGATGCCACTTGTCCTTGATACTTTCTTAATGTCTTATAGAATATCTGCATTCTCTGGTCTCTGCATCTCTTCTACAGATGTCAGCTCGATTCTGTGTGACGTCACCATTCATCTTTTGCCTTCATTTGCTCTGCTTCTTCAGGAATCTTATTTAAATGGCCAGCATATTTTCTTGTATGCAGGTACGGTTTTCTCAGTGGGTACCTTGCCTCCCAGATCTTCTTAGGTATTGGTACTTTCACTGGTACTGCGCAGAGTCCATACTCTGCACTTTGTTCAACTACTCTGTGTATGTCTCATACTCCGGTTTCCAACAGACAGGTAATATGGGTGGGGCTGTTGGACTAGGGGTACTTGGCTCCTCCTCTACAAGATGTTGTGTGCCACCATCCGACATGTCAATCTGTTGGAAAAGATTTCAGAGGGCATGGAAAAGAAGGCCAAGATCAGGACCCAGCGGTCCAGGTAGAGCAACGGCTGCAGGTCATGCAGTCCTCAGGCCGCTCTCAGAGACTGCACATGGAGGCCAACATCAAGGGCCAATGGGCTGATCTGAGGTGTCTACAGGAGTCCCTGCATGCAGATAGTCAGGCACACGGAGAGGCCCTAAGGCGTGAGATGGAGGCCTTGAGGAGATCCATGCATGATGAACTCTCTGCCACTTGAACACATCTCTACGAGGAGATGGATGCCTTGAGGCAGACACTGTCCCAGCAACTCAATGCATCACGAGTGAGTGTGTATACAGACTCTGGCCATTCATGAACAAGTGCATGGAGACCTCACTAGCCTTGCTGTGCTGGTGGATGCAACCATGTCACGGCTGGACCTGGCCAATAAAGACCAGGCCTTGGCTCTGCGTGGTATGGATCCACTACCACAACCAACTGCAGATCAACTGCAGGATGGGGGGCCCAGCACAGCCAAGCTTCCTGAACTTCCTGAACCACCGTTGCTGTGATGTCCATGAGCCCATGGAGGTGATTTTTATTTTTATTTTATTTTGGATATTGACATGCACCCTCTCCCTCCCCCTCCAGGGTGGGCAAACTCCATCCACCCCCAGTCCAGGTGGAGTTTTCTTTTTTTTTTTTTTTTACATGACCGGTGAGGTCTGATTTCTATTTTTTTTACCCCTGGTTCGGTATGGACCCTTTTTTCTTATTTTTGAATACCCCTGTCCAGGATGGAGGCATGTGTTGTTTTTTAGTCGATTCCGAGAAAGACTCATTTTCTTTTTTAATTTTCTTTTACCTGAGATGTGCTGTTGCCCTCACATGGTGAGTGCAGTAGTGGACATGCAGCCATGCACAGTGGTGTCAACTGTTATGGTTGCTTTGAGGTCGACAGGATGGCATGTGCAAGTAACAATGGATTGATGGAATATTCTCACATATGTGCTGTATGCATATTTATCGACTGTGGCTGGTGAAATGCAATGTCCCATGTTGTTGCAGTGATCCCGATTCATCCAGTGACTGCACTTAATGGGAGGTCCACCTTGCACCCTTTCACTTCCCTAGTCCCCATGCCCTCTGCCAGGCACTGCCCTCCTTTAATGAATTTGGAGGTACAGTTTCTGGTGGAGGTGCTGAGGGAATCACATCATGCCAGCGCTGTCAGCAGGTAAGCATGCGCACTGCCTCTCGTGTTATGTGTGTATTATTGGGCACCATTGTCTTTGCATACATGTCACATATTTTCTAACTGGGTGTGTAATCCTTGAGTCACGGTAAATGTCAGTGCAGTGTGTCTGTCCGCATGCATGTGTGTGCATGTGCAGTTAAACTTCGATGCATGTACATTGCTTTGGTGGATGCACTTTCGCAATTGGTGTTATTAATGGAAATGATTAAGCAGGACTTGTCACACTTTAGCCATTGACAGTATTTACATCATTCAGGATGCACATACTAATTGATGGCATACATTCTCTGTGCATCTGCTCTTTGTTTATTTTGAATCTCCAACACTTGCTTCAATGACCGTGATGATGTCTCCTTACTGCCACCCTTCTACTCCCCCTGCCCCATGTTTCCTATGGGGCCCTGCAGGTGTACTCCCTGTCCACACTACTCTTTGACCTGTGCCACTGACCACTGACCACTCCACTCCCTTATCTGCTCAAATG
Organism: Ambystoma mexicanum; assembly: GCF_040938575.1. Taxonomy (NCBI): domain Eukaryota; kingdom Metazoa; phylum Chordata; class Amphibia; order Caudata; family Ambystomatidae; genus Ambystoma; species Ambystoma mexicanum. The sequence continues at coordinate 514,764,878 of NC_090921.1, read as the reverse complement.
ACTTGCCCTGCCCTGCCACTGTTCCACATGTACCACACAAGTCCATTGTCAGGTCTACTCATCCTCAGCTGCACCGACATTTGTGTACATTAACTCCACAGGACAGGTTTGTCACACTTGCTGCATGTGTACCCCTATGTTACTCAATCAGGTCACTTGTTGTACATTGTTTGTTTCTGTATGTTCTCTACACCAGGGTGTGCTGCATGATTTTTTGTTTGCATTACTTGTTCATCCCGTCCGGCACTGTGAGTGACTGCACCAGGCGTGTGCACATTGTGGGCCCATGCATGTGTTACATCGTCGACTCTCCACAGCTTGTCTTCATCTGTCATCCCTGTGGGAGTTGCCAGTGCACCCTGTGATCTCTGCACACTTTTGGGACGTTCTTACACAGGGTGTGTGGTCTGTTGGAGGGTGAGTGAAGAGCTGCATGTTGTCCTGAGGTCCATTTACAGTGGAGTCCAACAGTGGGAATTGTTGGTTGGTGCAGGGTATGAGTATGTGGCTGTAGGCACTTATTTGCGTGGATGTTTTGTACATGGGTCTTTTTCTGCTTTGCATACCATGGTGGATGGTGCCTGTTTGTTTGATGTAGAGCTGCTGATTTGCTTTTGACAGGTGGCCATTCTTTGCCACTCTGTCCTTCTGCATCACCTTCTACATGTGGTACTTTTCCATCCGTATGACTTCCAGGCTCTCTGACCAGAATGCTTCTTGCACAAGTGTTCATGTCTCTGTCTTCCTCTCTTGGACACCTTTTCTCTGCCCTCACCAACTGTGATGTCAGACATATCCATCCATATCTCCCCTCCACCCAGTCTCCTCCAAGCTCTGATTTTCACCTATTCCCCTCTCTCTGTGTCTCTATCTCTCCACTCCACTGCTAGGCAATCGTCACTCTATGTCCTGTCTCCCTCTTGCATTGTGTCAACCTTCGACACTAGGTGGTCAATGCCTATTTCCATGTTCCATACAGGAGCTGTTATTTATTTTCATTTTTTTTTTTTTTTTTTTATATTTATATAGCGCGCAGACAGCCCAGGGGCATTGTGGCGCTGTTACTTGCAGGAACTTAGTTACAGGGGGTACAGGATTGGTAGCAGTCGTTGGCACATTATGATTGCTACAAACAGATTAGTCATTACATTACATTATGGCTGTCCAGTATCTTCATGTTGATGCAACGTGTGTCTTTGCAATTCCCAAATGTTATTTTAGGTGAGATGCAGTGGATGCAAGCTAAGTGGGTAACCTGTGCAGGTAAGTGAGGGGCACTCAGAGTGGCACTTCTGTTGTCGGTGTTGGCAGGGAGTCTGTCACTGTGTGCCTATGAATGCTGTTTTCTCAAGACAATCAGGGTGGCACTGGCTGTGGGATCATAGTTTTGAGGGAGCTGTCACTATAGTCCTATAAAGGTCCATGAGTTGTCATGAGGGTGGCAGGCCTGGTTGTATGTGTGCTGAGACACATGGTGATTGTAGTGATAGGGAGTGTTTCCTTTCAGTTTTCACATGTGTCTTGCCTGCCGCTTGGCATCCTTTTCAATTTGTTTTTACTATTCATGTCTACCCATGCAGACAGTCCAACCTTGGCCCTTCTTCCCCTTCTGGGGGTGCCGTCCCAAGACTTTTCCACACATGGAACAGCATGGGATGTCATGATGACCACAGACACCAGGCACACACCATTTGCCCAAGGTTGTTGTTTGCCAAGATGCACATGTACCAAGCACGGTACACCAGGAGAATTTCTGAAGCCTGTTGACAGCTGCTCAGGGCATTTCAACACTCCCTTCAGTTAGAAACACATTGTTCCCCATTCAACCCAGTCCATGTGAAGTCTGCCTTCCCTTCGTCGTTCCTGTTGTCTGCTCCCTTTTGTGTGACAGAGTCCTTGGCGTCTGTTTCTCATTCCTTTCTCATATCTGCTTGTCTCTTTCATGCCAGTTTCCTCAGTGCCCAGCCTTCCAGTATGACTGCTGCCTCTGTGAACAGCACTCAGAGCAGAAGCACGCTAAGCCTCATTACCTCTTTCTAGGTCCGCCGTATGTGCCGACAGTAGTCTACACTTGTGTCGTATCCACAACCAAATTAGACACATCTATCAAAACAAAATGTATTCTTACATCAAAGAAATCGAAAACATCATCACATTAATAAAATCAATAAGCCTTGTTCGTGTACACTTTCCACAAGGCACACAAAAATGACAACAAACATCTGTCTATAAATCTGAGACAAATTCCTTTTCAATGCCCTATGGATATGTCCACATATGTTTCAGCTGTATAGAGGTTTTAGGCACCATGACTGGTGTCTAGCTCTTATGTTAGAGCTGTCTTCAGGACAAGATATTTCTTCAGTTAACATGGAAACCTCATATCTTCCCCAACATTTCTTGTCTTGTGTTTACTATAGACAAAACAAAAACAATACACAATATTTAAAACCACGGCTAAAAGGCCAGCTGAATTAACAGAATTCATGGTGTTGATTCACCTTAGTAGCAGAGTACTGACCTGGTCAATATTCTCAGTAGGACCTGAGCGTTGTAATTTATCTGAGAAGGTAGTGTTCTTTCCTTCTAAGGAACTATGTCACTGAGCTGCCTGTATTTTCTTTTTTCCTCAATTGAAAGCGCACTTTTAGTTGCACCTGTGTGTGACAAAGATAAAAGTTACTGTTGTCTATTTTGTTACAGCAATTATTGCAGTACTTAATCTCCTTAAGAGATCCTGGGCCTCATTACACGGAAGGCGGTAATGGTTAACGGCCACCGTTAATGGTAACGGTGACCGTTAACCATTACCGCCTTACTACGAGGTCCCTTAGCGGGTTGGTGCTTTAACGCCTGCTTTTTGCAGGCGTTAAAAACCAACCCGCTAAGGGACCTCGGAGCTAATTACGGCACCGCAAAATTGCGGTGCCGTAATTAGCGCCTTCCCCATTCCCATAGGGCCCTATGGGGCAGAAATGGGAATGGGGAAGGGCAATGGCGGAAGGGGGATTTACCGCCCCACCAACCTTGGAATGGGGCGGTAAATCCCCTTTCCGCCAAGGCGGTGCCGGTATTTTACCGGCATGAGCCATGGCGCTAATAGCGCCATGGCTCACCGCCTTCCGTGTAATGAGGCCCCATGTCACTAACCTCTGTATTGATTACGCTCCGCCTATGTTGCTTGGTAGCTTGATGTTGAGAAGGTGCAGGGCAGGTTCGCTGTTGGTAGAGAGCATTTTGCTGCCTTCATGAGTTCTTCTCTAGGCAAGCTGTATTATCCTGCGTTTCTGTATTGATAGAGATACAATAGAGATACACCGTCATTTAAGACTAGCTTTTATACTGATAGTGCCATTGAGCATATATTGAAACTGTGCGTTTAATTGTTATTTCTCCCTCTTTCTAAGTGCTGGTCTTTTCCTAATTTATAACCATCTTTTATTGTCTCAAGCACAGTACTGAGTTGGTTTTTGGTGTGCGTGCAGAGACCTGGTGCGATATGTTTATCATCACTGCAATTTATGCGGATGTTAATGGAAGCCAGAACATGCCGGATATAGATTTCTCTAGCCCACAGCATGTTCTTGCACTCTGTAAACATCCTAACAAATGTTAGTGTCAATCTAATTATAGAGGGCAGTTTCACTTACAATTTTGTTTCGATGTGAAGCTTTCTTTTGGAACAGCGTCTCATCCCGCGTGTTAAAGGCAGGAGCACGGACTTGCAGACGTTGTTACGATAAATCGAGGTTTTTCTCGCGAGCACTTCTTAGTGTGCGTGCATCTCAGTGCAGTAACGTTGGTGACTAGACTGTACATTCTTATACGGCCATAGTTAGTCCGTCATTTTGGGTGTCCTCTTTGTTCCTTATGCGTACTGTATGTATGCCTGCATGTTTTTACAGCAGCGTGAGCCTACTAAAAGACTCACTGGAAAATAATATTTAACAAATAGTTAATGTATAAAACATAAACCAACAACCTTGCTCATTTTTTATACGTAAATGGGAAATCATTTTGGAAAAAATGTTTTTGAATTTTTTTTTAGAAAGTCAATGTATGAGGTTCTTACTCCATGTCCAACCCTGCAAAGTCATGTACATCATAAGTGTTTGGTTAGATTGTGGCAAAAGCGTTCCGCATTGTTTTACTATGGTATTTAGAGCATTTGAAAGGGGTAACTGTCACGCTCACCTGGGTCTCTGCGGGCGCAATGGAGTCCTCCGGATCCTTCCTCGCGTAACCCTGGGACCAGTAAGCAGACCTGCCAAGAGAATAGATGTTTAAAGAGGGGTTGGTGAATAGACTTCTAAACCTCCCTCCGCCCTCCCTGTGTGCCTGTGGACTGTCTACCCTTACTGGGGTCTGGCTCACCTTTTGTATTACAGTGGTGCGCTCTCCATCCTGCATCTGCAGGGGCGCTGAAGTCTGGGATTTAGAGCCAATTGCAGGCAGTTGAGTGTGCAAGGTGCACTTTTCGGAGTTCGCCCAGTTACAGCACTGGGTATGTCCGTAAGTTCAATGAAAGACGAGCCCACAGGTAAGTCCAACCGTGCGTGGCAAGTTGAACCAGTTGCTTCACTGGATTGCGCGTTGTCTTTGCAAGGTGGGCGGTTGCGTGAGAAAAGCTGAACGTAGTAACGCTGTTTATTGTCTTCCACAGGTTTCAAACGGTCTGCTAGCTGGTTGCAGGAGTAGAGAGAATAGTTCTGCTACCCACAACTCAAAAGGTAAGTTCTGTGACTGCGCGGAAGACTGATGTTTTATTTTGCATGCATGCGCTTACTTGCACTGACTTTTGTTCTCTTCTCTCTTCCGTAGGGTTTATCCGACGCTCGGAAGAACTGCTGAGCGGGTCCGGAGCACTGGAGGACTGAAGATCGGGTCCGGACTTGTGGAAGAGTGGAGATCCACCTGATCGTGAAGAAAAAACAGCTGACGGTGATCCCAGGATATCTGAGCGATGATAGAGGAAACTGGTAGGTTTGCTCCAAGCTGCAGGGCGGCTGAAAACAGGTAGGTATCCAAGCGGTGGTGAACGTGTGCACGAGGCAACTGAAGGCACACGAAGCATGGACCAAATCTTGGGTGTGGCTTATATAGGCAGTCACACCCAACTACTAGAGCGTGCCTTACAGTTCTCACATTTCCTGGATGTCCCTAAGCAGCCATGTTGAGGGTACAGGAAGTGGATGGGAAAAAACAAGCCCCAAAGAGTGTGTTCGTACTAACAGTTTCTTAGTGCATGTTTTCCTTGCCAGGCCCTCACCCATCTAGCCCCAGCTTGTGTTACAGGCCTTATCCCACGTGTTTGTGTACCCATGCTGGTACCCATGACAGTAACTTGGCCTATGTAGATGATGTTCTAATCAAAAGCTCAGCTGTGGAGGAACACATAGCGGAGAGACACAGTTGAGGGCTGCTGGAGCTCTCTTTCCAAAAGGCACAGTGGTGCAGGACCCATGTCAATTTCTTGGGACATGAGATAACTCCTGAGGGTCTCTGCCCCAGGAAAAGAAAGTAGAAGCACTCCAGAAAATAAAAGACCCCACAACTCTGCGGGAACTAAAGAGCCTCCTTGGACTAACTAATTACTGCAGAAAATTCATTGAGGATTATGCAGAGGTCACAAGACCCCTGATCCATCTTTTGAAGGTGGGGGTCAAGTGGGAGTGGGGTCCAGAACAAGCGAGGCAGTTAGACAACTCAAAAGAAGCCTCTCACAAGCGCCTTGCTTAGCTTACCCTGTCAAAAACAAGGAGTTCTTCTTGGAGACAGGGTTCTCAAATACATGCTTGACTGCAGTATTATATCAAAAACACGACAAGGTCAATAAAGTAATCTCCTATGCGAGTAAAACTTTATCCTCTGTGGAGGAAAAATTCAATGATTGTGAGAAGGCACTCCTGGCAATGGTGTGGGCATTGAAGAATTACCGTCTGATTATCCAGGGGGAACACATCATAGTGGAGACTCCACAACAACCTTTGCAATATCTTCAAAGTGACAGAATCCGGGCCGGAAATGTGAGTAATTCCCGAATTACTTCCTGGATTCTGTCAATGCAAGGCTTTCCTGTGGAGGTCAGATATGGTCAAAACAAGAAGAGACCCCTCGCGCAAGGTCTTGCTGACTTGCATGATTGTGCCAGAGAAAACTGTCTCGAGGACGAAAATCTTAAAATCAAGGACAACATGGAGGCATACCTTAATTCCCCACACAAAGTCTATGAAGAATACAAGTGTGAGGGAATGCCCACTGTCTATGTGGATGGGTGCTCCTACCATGTTGACAATAACGGGGAAAAGGAACGTGTGTCTGGCGTATGGAATGCATGGGTGAATGATGCCCCAGAACCCTCCGCTGGGTACAAAATTGGTCCCCAAAGTAGTCAAGTAGCAGAGTTGATGGCTGTGCATCAAGCCATCCTCTCTGCCGTCCAACACCAACTCCACAAGCTGGTCATAATCACTGGTTCAGATTATGTACAGAACGGGTTTGTGGAGCACCTGGTTAACTGGAAAACCAGAGACATGCTATGTGCTGATCTGGCCACCTCGAATGGGATGACCATCTACTGGAAAAAGATCAAGGGTCATTCTAAAGTAGAGGGACCAGACAAAACTGGAAATGACCTAGCTGATCAGCTGGCCAAAACCGGAGCCATCCAAAGGGATCTACTTGAGATCAAGTCCCTGGGGGAAATCCAGGTACTGTAACGCTCACCTGATTCCCGTAGAGGCGCCGGTCTTGACTGGGCGTATACCGTATCTTCAAAGGTGATGTGTAACACACGGCTGGCTCTTTGGGCTGGACCTCTGTGCACTGTATGTCTGACTCGAAGGGTAAGATGTCTGCAGATAGAAAATATGGGATTAATGAACTGGGTTATTGAATGTCTCTCTCTTCTTCCCTTTCCCTTCTCCTGTAGAACCCCAAAGGTTAACGCTCTCACCTTAGGTAAGTGAACGCCGTGCTCTCCATCTACCTCGTGGCAGGGTGCTGTAACCAGTTTCTTCACTGGATAAGGGGAGCAGGCCTCTTGACTTCAGAGGACTGCTGTCCGTCGTTTACTGCACGAACGGTAAGTTTCGAGTAATTCTAATGTCTTTAAAAGTCTTTAGTAATGATGTCTCTTGTTTTGCAGGGTTCCGGCGATGGCGGATGACGGGCTGAAGTGAGTTGAAGATGGAGCCCGTGTGATGAATAGAAGCGCCTGGAAGCACGTAAGTAAGCGCTTGTTGCCTGCTTCACGATGCGCTCTAACTGTCTTTTTATTTTGCAGGTACAAGTTCGGAGCGGCTGCAGGGTGCCGGAATACCCACTGGGTTAGATGTGGAAAGGAGTAATGGCACGTGAGTATTAAAGTTCCCCAATGTCTTTAAACGCACCTTGTTTTGTCTTTCAGATGCGGGATGCAGCGCCGAAGGCCTCCGGAGCGTGCGAAGAGTTGGTAAGCTTTTGTCTTTCAGATGCCGGAATGCAGTGCGAAGACCTCCGGAGCGCACGAAGAGTAGGTAAGCCTTTGTCTTTCAGATGCCGGAATGCAGCGCGAGGCGTTGGTGACAGCCGATGGACCAGGTAAGTGAAGCGCTGTCACTGAAGACCGTAATGCTAACCTGTTCTTTCTTGTCTTTATAGGTGTTGCTGAAGACTGGATTCAGGATGGTAAGCATTTTTCCTTAGGCCCAGGATCAGATGCAGAAGACACGATGAGCGTTCTGCTGCAGAGGATGCAGAATAACGCAAAGCAAGATTCATCCATCGGGTGTGGTTTAAATAGCCTCCTGTAGTGCTTAGGTGTCTCCTTCCACAGCCACGCCTAGGTAAGAAAAGAGTTCCTGCTTTCCAGAAGAGTTCCAGTGTTCTGAACCTAGGGAGTGGTCCTGCCCCACCCAACAGGAAAAGTAGTTCCAAACAGAAGAGGATCAGAGGCTCAACTGGAAGGCAAGTAAGCAGCATGGTCTGCTGCAGGTAAGTCCACCCAAGCATTATGAGCCTGGCTCTTCCAGCGCTGGGACTGGGCATATTTATGAGCCTGGTGCCACTGGCGCCAGGACTGGGTCCAAAAGGTCCCAATTGGGACTGGTTGGCACTCGGAACCTGGGTTATGGATCTGCTTCCAAGGGAGTTGGGAAAACCCTGACCTTTTGAAAGCAGAGATCATGACAGTACCCCCCCTCAAGGCCCCTCCCAAACCGGGCTTCTCTGGGGGTTTTGGCTTGTCAGGAAATGTTCGGTGAAATCTTTTGATTAGGCGAGGAGCGTGGACATATTCAGCAGGCTCCCAGGATCTCTCTTGGGGGCCGTAGCCTTTCCAGTCAATTAGGTAAAATAGTTTAGATTTGGAGATCTTGGAGTCCAGAATGCTTTTGACTTCAAACTCGAGTTCTCCATCAACTAGGATGGGTTTTGGAGATTTAGTTAGTCGGGTTTGAGGTTGCACGGGTTTTAATAGAGAGACGTGGAAGACCGGATGTATCTTCATGTGCGGGGGCAAGTCCAACTTGACCGCTACTGGGTTTACTATGGTAGTGATGGAATAGGGACCAAGGTATCTTGGGTTGAATGTGCGTGGCCCTTTTAGAGGTAGATATTTGGTGGATAACCAGACTTGATCCCCTACTTGATATTGAGGGGCTTCCTTCCGATGTTGATCTGCTCCTTTCTTGTATTGTTCTTTAGCCCTTTGAAGGTGAGAAACAGCTTCCTTAAAGGCTTGGGTGATTGTAGAATGCAGGTAGTCTACTGCTGGTGTTTCAAGATCTTGGAGGGGATCCAACTCCGAGGTTCGAGGGTGACTGCCGTATAAAAGAAAAAACGGGGTTTTCCCAGTTCCCGAATGGACAGAGTTATTGTAGGCATATTCGGCTATCCAAAGGATGTCTTTCCAGGTTTTTTCAGTTTGTTGCAGCATGCAGCGTAAATACTGTTCCAGAGTTTGATTGGTCCTCTCGGTTTGTCCGTCGGTCTGAGGGTGGTGACTGGTCGATAGTCTCACATCAATTTGAGCCGACCGACAGCAACTTCGCCAAAAATGAGAAATAAATTGACTACCTCGATCCGAAATTAGAACCGAAGGAAAACCGTGCAGTCGGACGATGTTTTCGAGAAATTCTCGGGCCAGAGTTGCTGCTGTTGGCAAGCCTTTGAGCGGAATGAAATGCGCCATCTTGGAGAATAAGTCCACGATTACTAGAATCGTATTGTATCCGGAGCATGGAGGTAGATCGGTGATGAAGTCCATAGAAAGCGTATGCCAAGGGCGAGGTGGGATGTCAATAGGGCGTAAGAGGCCTGCTGGTCTTTCCTTTTGACTCTTGTTTTGGGCGCATACTCCACAGGACATTATAAAGTCTCTGATATCTTTTTTCCAAGACGGCCACCAGAAGTAGCGCTTGATCTTTTCTGAGGTCTTGGCCATACCGGGATGTCCTTCCATTAAAGAATCGTGATAACAAGAGATTACTTTTTTCTGTAAATCTGTGCTGGGCAGGTATAATCGTTCTTGGAAATACAATAAGTTGTCCTTTACTGCAAAGTCCTTTCCCTGCAGATGCCAATTCTGTATGTCTGCTGGAGTTACAAGTTGCCTGGCTTTATCCTTAACTTCCTCTATGGATTGTGTGGCGATTACACCCAGAATTCTTTGTTCGGGAATGATTGGTACAGGTTTAGGGTTGATTAAGTGTTCTTCCACTCCCATCCGAGAAAGGGCATCAGCTTTACCGTTTTTTGTACCAGGTCGATAGGTAATTATGAAGTCAAACTCGGCAAAGAATAATGCCCAACGGAGTTGTCTAGAGGATTGGGCTTTTGCGGTTTTCAAATATTGCAGGTTTCGGTGATCCGTAATCACAGTAACGGTGTGTCGGGCCCCCAGCAGATAATGTGCCAAGCCTTAAAGGCAGACTTGATAGCCAGAAGTTCCTTGTCAGTAATCGTGTAATTGATTTCAGGAGGCGAGAATTTGCGGGACCAAAATGCCACGGGATGCAACTGATTGGTTACCGGGTCCTTTTGTGATAGAACTGCCCCCATGGCAAGGCTTGAAGCATCAGGTTCCACGATGTAGGGGAGTTCGGGGCGAGGGTGTTTTAAGATTGGTGCAGAGATGAATTTAGTCTTCAAATCCTGGAAAGCTTGTTCCGCCTCGGTAGACCATTCAAAACGTTTGTTTTTCTTTAACAAGCAGTGATGGGCTGGACTATTCGAGAAAATTCGGGGATAAACCTGCGGTAAAAGTTAGCGAAGCCTAACATGCTTTGCACACCTTTTACGGAGGATGGTGATGGCCATTTGAGAACTGCATCGACCTTCTTTGAATCCATACGCACTCCGCTAGGTGATAATATGAATCCCAAGAATTCAACTTCAGTCACGTTGAAAACACATTTTTCCAATTTAGCGAAAAGTTTGTGTTGACGCAATCTTTCGAGGACCATTTTCACGTGTTTCCGATGTTCAGATTCCGATGAAGAATAAACGAGGATGTCGTCAATGTAAACAACAACACACACATCTATGAGCTCTCTGAGGACATCGTTCATAAAATATTGAAAGGCGGCCGGGCATTGCAAAGTCCGAAGGGCATGACCTGATATTCGAATAGCCCATATTTGGTGCGGAATGCCGTCTTCCATTCATCGCCCTCTTTTACTCGTACCAAGTGGTAGGCTCCTCTAAGATACAGCTTTGTATATATGCATGCTTTTCTGACTTGGTCCAGGAGTTCAGGGATCAAAGGTAACGGATATCTATTCTTGACGGTGATCTGGTTCAGGGAGCGATAATCTATACAAGTTCTAAGGTCTCCTTCCTTTTTTGGAACGAAGAACAAAGCTGAAGAAGCAGGGGACTTGGAAGGACGAATAAACCCATTTGCCAGGTATTGATCCAGGTATTGTCGAAGGTGAAGGTTCTCAGGCTCGGTGAGGGCATAAATTCTACTACAAGGAGGAGTAGATCCAGGTATCAGGTCTATCTGGCAGTCATAAGACCTATGAGGAGGTAGAGAGTTAGCCTGATCCTTCCGGAAAACATCTTGGTATTCTAGGTATTCGGGAGGTAACTGGGGAGTCTCTGAAGAAATTGCTGCCAGTGCAACACCAGGTGGAGGGTGACAAGTAGAGACACATTCTGGAAACTGGACCGTTCTTGCTCGCCAATCGATCAGAGGATTGTGTTTCTCTAACCAAGGTATTCCTAGAATAATCTGAAACTGAGGAGCCTTGATCACATCGAACACGATCTTCTCATGGTGTCCATCTTGACTTACTAGCGTCACTTCTTGAGTGGTATGCGTTACTGGTCCGGAGGCTATCTCCGTTCCATCCACCGTAGTAATGACGTCCTTTACAGCCTTGGGACAAAGAGTTAGATTCATCCTCAAAACCATTTCATGATCCACATAATTGCCGATGGCACTGCTGTCGACGTAAGCTTCAATTGCATGTAATCGATCCGGATTATCAGGGCTAATGAGGACCATAGGTATCACGAAATGCGAGGTCACGGAACTGGTTTTCACGCTCGGCAAGAGGACCTCTATTCTTGTCGGGCGAGGTTGTTTCCCTGCTCAGAGTTTGTAACTTTGGTAACTGCAGCTCCTACTGCCTTCTTGGCAGGTTTCACCGGACAGTCTCGAAGAAAGTGCCCTGAGTTTCCGCAATAGAGGCATAATTGCAACTGTTTTCTCCTTTCCCGCTCCTTTTGTGTTAGAGGACCTTTCAGGCCCCCTATTTGCATGGGTTCCCCGGAGTCTACTCCTTTGGAAGGAGTCGGCGGTTTGGAAAATACTCGAGCATCAAACTTGGAACGATCGGCCTTCCTGTTCTGCGGTCTGTGATCTATTTGAACGACTAAGTCTATATAGTCCGAACAATCTTGTGGGGGATTCACTACTTTGGCTAACACATCTTTGAGCTCTCCATGTAGACCTCTATAAAACAGCGTAATCCTTTTGTCCTCAGGCCATTGAGTTTCCACTATCAGTCTGTTGAAAGACGCAATATAAGCCAAAAGGTCTTGATTACCTTGTCGCAACGAAAGAAGCTCATTGTCCAAGGCCTGCCCCTGTGAATGTCTTGCGAACAGTTTTTCCATACTGAGCTGAAAAGCTTGAAAATCATGGAGGACCGGATCATCTTGATTTACTAGAGGGATCGACCAGTCTGCCGCATTGCCACTAAGGTACGAAAGCACGAAAGCTACTTGGAAATAATCAGTTCCCTTCTTAGAGCGTTCGTTTCCTGATGGGCTGCATGCACTTCTACCCTTAGTTCCCTAAGTAACTGGGCTAGCTGGTCGGTATCCGAGGTTTCCATAGCGCCTGGACGGGAGTTTTGCGGTAGGCTTTGCGTTCTGTAACGCTCACCTGATTCCCGTAGAGGCGCCGGTCTTGACTGGGTGTATACCGTATCTTCAAAGGTGATGTGTAACACACGGCTGGCTCTTTGGGCTGGACCTCTGTGCACTGTATGTCTGACTCGAAGGGTAAGATGTCTGCAGATAGAAAATATGGGATTAATGAACTGGGTTATTGAATGTCTCTCTCTTCTTCCCTTTCTCTTCTCCTGTAGAACCCCAAAGGTTAACGCTCTCACCTTAGGTAAGTGAACGCCATGCTCTCCATCTGCCTCGGGGCAGGGTGCTGTAACCAGTTTCTTCACTGGATAAGGGGAGCAGGCCTCTTGACTTCAGAGGACTGCTGTCCGTCGTTTACTGCAGAATCTGCAACCCCAAGGGTAGTTTTGCAGAAGGGGAAGACAAGTGGGTCCACATAAACCAGCTGAAGAGTTGCAATCCCAGTGTCATGACCACTGCTTTCAAGGAGTCAGGACCTACCCAACATCCTTGGAAACAGGCTCATAACATGCCTTATCGGCACCAGCAAGTCCTGCAAGTCCCAATAGGGACCTTTTGGACCTTGTCCTGGCACCGGTGGTGCCAGGCTCATAGTAAGGACCCGTCCCGGCACAGGAAGCGCCGGGCTCATATCAAGTGTAAACGTGCTTGTGTGAACCTACCTGAAGCAGACCATGCTGCTTACTTACCAGCCAGATGATGCTTTACTCTCTTCTAACAGGAACTACTTTTCTTTCTGGGTGGGGCAGGCACCACTCCCTGGATCACTGAGGCTGGAACTCTTCTGGAAGCAGGAACTCTTTTACCTGGGCGCGGCTGCTGTGGAAGAAGACACCTAAGTACTCCTATGGGCTATTTAAACCACACCCGATTGGTACCACATGCTTCGCGTTATTCTGCATCTGCAGCAGGACGCTCACCGTGTCAGCTCCAGCGAATCTTCAGCTCCGGATCCTGTAGTCACGAAAATTACCTGCTGGGAACCAATCTTCAATCTTCAGCAGCTCCTGCAAAACAAAAGGCACAGGTTAGACAAAGGCAAAGTTAGCGCTTCAACTCACCCGATCCATCAGCAGCATCCAAGTCGTTTTCTTTTCTGCATTCCGCATCCGGCATCGGGCCTGCTAAGACAAAGAACATTGGTTAGTAACGCTCAGTTACAATACTGCTTACCTGTGTAGCGCTTGCTCCAACCTTGTTCGCGCTGCATTCCGGCACCTGTAAAAACAAAAGGGGACACTAAGGTGCATTCTACGGCCCTAAAGCAGTCTTCCTACTTACGTGCCTTCGAATTCACCATCTTCTTGTTACGCTCTCTGCCACGAATCCGGGAGAGCATCATCTTTGGCATCGACAGCATCCTAAAGGCAAAAAACATATACATAAGGAAAAAGACATTTAAAGAGAGCAATCTAAAGAGAACTTTAATACTTACAAGTCACGCTCGTGCAGCAAACGGCGGCATCGCTCTCACCTACCCTCTGCAATCAAGAGGCGGAACTCACATCCAGTGAAGTAACTGGACCCAGCGCCCCTGCACAAGACGCAGGATGGAGAGCTCAGCATTCACTTACTTAAGGTGAGCACAACAATCATCTGAGTACTACGGGGAGAAAGGGAGAGAGGGGCTAGGAACTTCTCCCATCCTTCCAGCCACTAATACCTTGATTTTCCACTTGCAGACACCTCACTCTGCAGGTCAAGCTTTCGGTGAGGAAGGGGCCAAATCCGGGAGCCAAACGAACCCTACGCCTAACGTTGAAGACGTTTGCAGCGCCCAGCCCAAGACCAGCGCCTCCGAGGGAACCAGGTGAGCGTTACAGAACGCGAAGCCTCCCAAACACTTCCCGCCCAGGCGCAATGGAGACTTCAGACATAGACCAATTGGCCCAGTTGCTCGGGGAGTTGAGAGCAGAAGTACACGCAGCACGCCAGGAAACAAATGCCCTAAGGAGAGAGCTAGTGGTTTCTAAGGAGCGAACAGACGACTTGGCTAGACAATTGTTACAAGCCCAAGCGGGACAGACTCCTCTGCCTACCCCTGGTGGAAGCCATGCCCCAACGGCTTCCTCTAATCCGGTGCAAATTAATCTACCAGGAAATGTACCTTTGGCTCCGCCCGAACGCTTTTCAGGTGATCCGAAAAGGTTTGCTGTGTTCATCAATCAGTGTCGTTTGCACTTTCTGTGTAGACCTGCCGCTTTTCCAACAGACCAGGCTAAGGTAGCCTTTGTGCTCTCATATCTTAGTGGCAGCGCCGCAGATTGGTCTATTCCTTTAGTGACTCAGGATAACCCTATCCTTTATAATTTCCAGGACTTCCAAGCTAGTATGGAAAGATTGTTCGCAAGGCATTCTCAGGGACAGGCTCTGGACAATGAACTTCTTTCACTACGACAGGGCAATCAAGATCTTCTGGCCTACATTGCATCATTTAACAGACTAGTGGTTGAAACCGGATGGCCTGAGGATAAGAGAATCACCCTTTTCTATAGAGGCCTTCGTGGAGAACTTAAAGACGTTCTGGCCCAGGTGGTGAATCCACCACAAGACTGTTCCGAATACATTGATCTGGTGGTGCAATTAGATCATAGAATACAAAATCGAAAAGCCGATCGTTCCAGGTTTGAAAATCGAGTTTTTTCAAGACCACAGAGCTCCGTTAAAGGAAATGATACCGTGGAACCCATGCAGATTGGGGTGGTGAAAGGACCTCTAACCCAAAAGGAAAGAGAAAGGAGAAGACAACTACAATTGTGCCTCTATTGCGGGAACTCAGGGCATTTCCTCCAAGATTGCCCAGTGAAACCAAAGAAGAAGACAGTAGGAGCTTCCGATAAGGGTGCCAAAGGTTCTGAGTCGGAAAACGACCTCGCCCGACAAGTGTAGAGGTCCGCTTGCCGAGCGTAAAAACCAGTTCTTTGACCTCGCATTTTACCATGCCCATGGTCCTCGTGAGTCCGGAACAACCCAATCGTATGCATGCCATTAAAGCATACATTGATAGTGGCACAATCGGCAATTACGTGGACTGTGAATTGGCCGCCAGGATGAATCTGTCTCTTTGTCCTAAGTCGGTGAAAGACGTCATCACCACCGTGGATGGTACGGAAATAGCTTCCGGACCAGTTACTCACACCACCATGGAAGTGACGTTGGTAAGCCAAGACGGACATCAAGAGAAAATCGTGTTTGACGTGATCAAGGCTCCACAGTTTCAAGTTATCCTGGGAATCCCTTGGCTGGAAAAACACAATCCTCAAATTGATTGGCGAGCAAAGACAATCCGGTTTCCAGAATGCGCACCTACCTGCTTCCCACAGCCCCCCACGAAGCTAGCTGCAACTGCTTCTGAGAGTCCTCACCTGCCTCCTGAATACCGGGAATTTCAGGATGTCTTTCGGAAAGATCAAGCTAATTCACTGCCTCCTCACAGATCATACGACTGCCAAATAGACTTGGTTCCAGGATCCACTCCTCCATGCAGTCGAATTTATGCCCTCACAGAACCTGAAAATCTTCACCTAAGGCAGTATTTGGATCAGTACCTGGCTAATGGATTTATCCGTCCCTCGAAGTCCCCAGCCTCTTCAGCTTTGTTCTTCGTGCCAAAAAAAGAGGGAGACCTAAGAACATGCATAGATTACCGTGCCCTGAACCAGATTACGATTAAGAACAGATATCCGTTACCATTGATCCCTGAACTTCTTGACCAGGTTAAAAGTGCCTGTATCTACACAAAGCTGGACCTCAGAGGAGCTTACCATTTAGTACGAATAAAAGAGGGCGATGAATGGAAGACGGCCTTTCGTACTAAATATGGACTGTTCGAGTATCAAGTAATGCCCTTTGGGCTTTGCAACGCTCCGGCAGCCTTTCAGTATTTTATGAATGACGTCCTCAGAGAGCTCATTGATGTATGTGTAGTTGTCTATATTGATGACATTCTGGTCTACTCGTCCTCTGAGGCGGAACATCGAAAACATGTCACCGCAGTACTGGAGCGGCTCCGAAAACACAAACTCTTTGCGAAATTGGAAAAATGCGTTTTTCACGTCACGGAGGTCGAATTTTTGGGATTCATTTTGTCACCAAATGGAGTCCACATGGACTCAAGAAAAGTGGACGCTATCATTAAGTGGCCCTCACCAACGTCAGTGAAAGGAGTTCAAAGCATGTTGGGCTTCGCTAACTTTTATCGAAGATTTATCCCAGATTTTTCTCGAGTTGTCCAACCCATTACAGCCCTCCTCAGAAAGAATAAACGTTTCGAGTGGTCTACAGAGGCTGAACAAGCTTTTCAGGAACTAAAAACAAAATTCACCTCGGCTCCAGTTCTAAAACATCCTCGCCCGGAACTTCCCTATATCGTAGAGACTGATGCTTCCAGTCTCGCAATGGGAGCAGTGCTTTCGCAAAGAGACCCGGAAACAAATCAGTTACACCCAGTGGCATTTTGGTCCCGCAAATTTTCAGCTCCTGAAATCAACTATACCATTACAGATAAGGAACTTTTGGCGATTAAGTCCGCCTTTAAAGCTTGGCGGCATTATCTCTTGGGAGCCCGACACACAGTCACCGTCATCACGGATCATCGTAATTTACAGTACCTTAAATCAGCCAAAGCTCAATCCTCTAGACAACTTCGCTGGGCATTGTTTTTCGCCGAATTCGACTTTGTGATAACTTACCGACCAGGCAACAAGAATGGTAAAGCAGACGCTCTCTCCCGAATTGGAGTAGATGAACTCACGACCAATCCTGAACCCGTACCTATAATTCCGGAACAGAGAATCCTGGGTTTAATAGATGCACAATCCATTGAAGACATTGAAACTAAAGTTAAAGATCTTCTGACTCCAGCAGAAGTGCAAGACTGGCAACTCAAGGGAAATGATTTCACAATGGATAAGAACCTATTATACTTTCGAGGAAGATTATATCTACCATGTACCGATTTACAAAGACAGGTGATCTCTTGTTACCATGACTCCTTAATGGAAGGACATCCCGGCATTACCAAAACGTTGGAAAAGATAAAGAGACATTTTTGGTGGCCATCTTGGAGAAAGGACATTAAGGACTTCATTAATTCTTGTGGCGTATGCGCTCAAAGCAAAAGCCAGAAGGAGAAACCAGCAGGCCTCCTACATCCAATAGACGTTCCTCCATATCCATGGCATACTCTCTCCATGGACTTCATCACGGATTTACCACCATGCTCCGGATTTAATACAATCTTAGTGATTGTGGACCTATTCTCGAAAATGGCTCATTTCATCCCATTGAAAGGGTTACCTACAGCTCCAATTTTGGCCCGAGAATTCCTCGAAAACATCGTTCGGTTGCACGGCTTTCCTTCAATTTTAATCTCAGATAGAGGGAGTCAATTTATTTCCCACTTCTGGCGGAGTTGTTGTCGTCTAGCCCAAATTGACATAAGGCTTTCGACCAGCCACCATCCCCAGACTGACGGGCAGACCGAGAGGACCAATCAAACCTTGGAACAGTATCTACGCTGCATGTTACAACAATCAGAGGGCACTTGGAAAGACATTCTCTGGATTGCGGAGTACGCTTGTAATAATTCAGTCCACGCCGGAACAGGAAAGACTCCGTTTTTTCTTTCATATGGAATACACCCTCGCACCTCAAATCTTGACCCACCTCAGACTCTTGGAACACCCGCTGTAGATCATCTGCATTCGACAATCACTCAAGCCTTTAAAGAGGCCACATCTCACCTTAAGCAGGCCAAGGAGCAATATAAAAAGTGTGCGGATCTACATCGAAAGGAAGCTCCTCAATATCTTGTGGGAGATCAGGTCTGGCTATCCACCAAACATTTACCCCTAAAAGGACCGCGTACTTTCAATCCACGATATCTGGGGCCTTACCCAATCACTGCCATAATCAATCCAGTGGCGGTTAAATTGGGCCTACCTGCTCATATGAAAATACATGCAGTTTTCCACGTTTCACTACTGAAACCCATGCAACCTGGAACCCGTTTGACAAAATCTCCAGACCCTATTCTTGTGGACGGAGAACTAGAATTCGAAATACAAGACATATTAGACTCCAAGATTTCCAAATCTAAATTATACTATCTGATTGACTGGAAAGGTTATGGCCCCCAGGAACGATCTTGGGAACCGTCGGAACATGTTCATGCACCCCGTCTGGTTAAGAAGTTTCATCAAACTTTTCCTGATAAACCAAAACCCCCGGAGAGAACAAATTTGGGAGGGGCCTTGAGGGGGGGTGCTGTCATGACCACTGCTTTCAAGGAGTCAGGACCTACCCAACATCCTTGGAAACAGGCTCATAACATGCCTTATCGGCACCAGCAAGTCCCAATAGGGACCTTTTGGACCTTGTCCTGGCACCGGTGGTGCCAGGCTCATAGTAAGGACCCGTCCCGGCACAGGAAGCGCCGGGCTCATATCAAGTGTAAACGTGCTTGGGTGAACCTACCTGAAGCAGACCATGCTGCTTACTTACCAGCCAGATGATGCTGTACTCTCTTCTAACAGGAACTACTTTTCTTTCTGGGTGGGGCAGGCACCACTCCCTGGATCACTGAGGCTGGAACTCTTCTGGAAGCAGGAACTCTTTTACCTGGGCGCGGCTGCTGTGGAAGAAGACACCTAAGTACTCCTATGGGCTATTTAAACCACACCCGATTGGTACCACATGCTTCGCGTTATTCTGCATCTGCAGCAGGACGCTCACCGTGTCAGCTCCAGCGAATCTTCAGCTCCGGATCCTGTAGTCACGAAAATTACCTGCTGGGAACCAATCTTCAATCTTCAGCAGCTCCTGCAAAACAAAAGGCACAGGTTAGACAAAGGCAAAGTTAGCGCTTCAACTCACCCGATCCATCGGCAGCATCCAAGTCGTTTTCTTTTCTGCATTCCGCATCCGGCATCGGGCCTGCTAAGACAAAGAACATTGGTTAGTAACGCTCAGTTACAATACTGCTTACCTGTGTAGCGCTTGCTCCAACCTTGTTCGCGCTGCATTCCGGCACCTGTAAAAACAAAAGGGGACACTAAGGTGCATTCTACGGCCCTAAAGCAGTCTTCCTACTTACGTGCCTTCGAATTCACCATCTTCTTGTTACGCTCTCTGCCACGAATCCGGGAGAGCATCATCTTTGGCATCGACAGCATCCTAAAGGCAAAAAACATATACATAAGGAAAAAGACATTTAAAGAGAGCAATCTAAAGAGAACTTTAATACTTACAAGTCACGCTCGTGCAGCAAACGGCGGCATCGCTCTCACCTACCCTCTGCAATCAAGAGGCGGAACTCACATCCAGTGAAGTAACTGGACCCAGCGCCCCTGCACAAGACGCAGGATGGAGAGCTCAGCATTCACTTACTTAAGGTGAGCACAACAATCATCTGAGTACTACGGGGAGAAAGGGAGAGAGGGGCTAGGAACTTCTCCCATCCTTCCAGCCACTAATACCTTGATTTTCCACTTGCAGACACCTCACTCTGCAGGTCAAGCTTTCGGTGAGGAAGGGGCCAAATCCGGGAGCCAAACGAACCCTACGCCTAACGTTGAAGACGTTTGCAGCGCCCAGCCCAAGACCAGCGCCTCCGAGGGAACCAGGTGAGCGTTACACCCAGGCATACTGTGCGGCAAATAGAGGAACCAACCAGAAACCCAGATGGGGAATAGTGCCAATTATAACCAATGCAAGTGTCTGTCCCACTGCTGACATCCCCAAATGACGTGTGGACACACGAGTGGTAAAATATCCATAACCATGATATGTTCTATCTTCTAGCATCTGGACTAAGAATCATCCAAAGGGATTACCAAGGAGGACCACTCGGGGACCGGGAGGAAAGACCAAAGGAGCCCAGAGTGCCACTCCATACTCCCAACCAGAACCAGCAACACTCCTGACCAGAACCGGCGAGGAGAGTGTGTCACTTCATCACTGACAGGAGAAGCAGCGGAATTTCTCCACATGGACAAAAAAAAGAACATCCCAATCTCCCGACTTCCCCTTGATGGGCGGTCAAAATCAAGTCGGGAGGGGGCTCTGTGGGATGTATTGACCCACTCCGCTATGCGGCATCACCCTGCCAGTTATGGGGAAAGAAATGGCAACAATTGTTGCAAAACCCTTGTGCGTGCCAAAAACCTACAAAATCCGACACAAACTGTGTGCATCAGCACACAAAAAGAGGGATGCACAGCCTGCCACCCATGCTGCATGTACAGTGGCATAGAGCACACCCTGCAGACGTGATATCCATAGCTATCCATAGAACCCAAAACATTTCAAAACAGTGCGATTCTCCCGTTATCGCGAATGTCGCGCACGGAAAAGTTTGCCGCAAATTCCCATTTTGAGAAATGTTTACACTTGTGAAATAGCTTCCATTTGTTTCCGACCTGGACTTTAAGATTTCAATTGTTTTCTTTGGACTAAATCATTGCTGGTGATTGTGTGCAACTGTTCAAAGTGGCTCCCGTAAGAATTTAGAATAATTTAAAAAATTTTCCACACATTTAGAGCTCTTGCTCCGCCACTTTAAAGATCATTCTGACAATTGAAAAGCCCACTTCGTTTTTCTCTTTCTGTGTAAGGGGGAAAGGGGGAAGTGAGACACTGTTTCATCTGTACTATTCCTGAATACCTGCTCTCTCCTTCCATCTCTTTGCATTGCCTATTGGAGGTTGGGGGGGGTTGCAGGGGGAACCTCTAACCATAGTGCTATCTGATCTGAACCAACACAAAAGTATTATTTCTGTGCTGCATTTGTTTTGCTCATTACTTATTTCTAGTGTATTAAAGATATTATTCTGTGTTCTGTCCCCCCATTGGTGATTGTTGTTTACCTATTAATATCTATATTGTGATTTTGATCTTAAATAAATAAATAAATCATACCTTTTACAGACCAGACTGATTCCTGGTCCAAAGTGACCCAGGATATTTTTAAGTAAGGGGTGTGATACGAGTGGTACATCATTCAAATAATTGAATCTATATATCAAATACATTTTTCCATTGCGCTGTACACTAGGCCGAGAGCAGAGTGTATATCCTGATTGGAATCCTTAACATCAGGGGCCTGCGTTAGCCTGGACAACGCCTTTGGTCACATGTAATAACCCTATCCTGGACTCCCACCTGACTTTCTGCAACAGCATCAAAAGCATATTCGGGAGACAAGAGCTTGCAATGGCCTCCCAAGAACATCTCCTGGACTTGAAGCAGGGTGACCAAGATGTTCTGTCCTATGCAACCAGATTTAAACAAATGGCTAGCAAAACCTCTTGGTCTGACGAGGCACTGTGTACCATATTCAGAAGGGGTGTGTCTGAAGATCTCAAGGATGAGGTTTCTCGGTTACCCCATGCTCATTCCCAAGCCGAGTTTATTGCTTTGGTTCTGCAGCTAGATTATCATATGCATGAGAGACAACAGGAGAGGAGGAAGGGTCGGATGCCTAGACCCACTCCTGACACCTCAGCCACTAGCAGGCGAGCTGCAACCGCTGATGAACCAATGCAGCTGGGTTCTGAAAGAGGTCCATTGTCCCCTGAGGAACGCAGTCGGAGAAAGACTCTAGGTCTATGTATGTATTGAGGGGCTGGGTCACATACAGTAAGAGAATGTCCCATTGCCCCACCTAAGAAGTCAGGAAACACCAACACCCGGCCATAGGAGGGACCATGGTTCAGGACCAGGTAGATCCTAAGGGTTCCTCAAAAGTTGCTCAATCATTCCAATGTTCAGGATTGAAGGATTCTACTATGTTGGTACTTCATGTTACATTCACAGTGGGAGACACAACGCTACACAACATCCCCATGCTAGTGGACAGTGGTGCCACCGGGAAATTTGTTGATGACCATTGGGTGGAGCTACCCCGCTCAGCCAAATCCATATCCTTTCCAGTGGAAAGCATAGATGGAAGCACTCTGGTTTCAGGTCCAATTTGAGACCAGACATGTCCTTTGGAGATGTGTATTGCCTCCCACCAAGAGATACTAGCTTTGGACATTATAAAGGCTGCCCACTATCTGGTCATATTGGGTCTACCTTGATTGAGGGTTCATAATGCCTTCATAAACTGGACTGCCGGGTCTTTTTATCTCAGCTCTGAACATTGCTTGAAACACTGCATTGGAGGACAGCCTTGTGGTTCTTCACCGCGGTCTACTGATCCACTCCCAAGCCCTAAAGGAGTCACAACTCTTAACCAAGTGTCAGGCATCCCTGACTCCTACCAGCAATATCGCAAGGTCTTCTCCACGGCAGAGTACACTGAGCTGCCGCCACATAGAAGGGATGATTGTGCTATCAACCTGATCCCGGATAGCCCTCTACCTATTGGACGGATGTACATCTTGTTGGCCAGGGAGAAGGAAGTCCTGCGGGAGTATCTACAGACCAAACTGAAGAATGGATTGATTACAGAATCGACCTCTCCATCCTCAGCTTCCCTTTTCTTCATTCCTAAGAAAAACACCTCTGAACTGCGGCCCTGCATAGACTTCCGCGGACTGAATAAGATAACGGTGCTCAACCGCTATCCCATGCCTCTCATCCCATTCTGGAGCCAGTTAAAGGAGCCAAATTGGATACCAAGCTAGACCTCCGAGGGGCCTATCACCTGATTCGGATCAAACATGGAGACAAATGGAAAACTGCCTTTCGTACCCCTTTCGGGCATTATCAATACCGGGTCATGCCCTTCGGGTTATGTAATGCCCCAGCAGTTTTCAGCGATTCATGGATCATCTGTTCACTGACATCCTTTTACACTACGTCATCATATATCTTGATGATATATTGGCCTATTTGAATTCTAACCAGGAACATGTCACCCATGTCAAGGAAGTGCTACAGCGCTTACAGGATAATCACCTGTCCTGCAAACTTGACAAATGCCTCTTTCACCAAACGCAGTTGGCATACTTGGGGTATATCCTATCTGCAGATGGAATAGCCATGGATGTGGAAAAGGTGTTAGTGGTCCGGAAGTGGCCCATTCCCCGTAGAATTAAAGACATTCAACGGTTTATCAGATCGCCAAATTTGATAGGCACTTTATAGCCCACTTTTCCAGCCTCACTCAACCCATGACATTGCTCCTAAAGAATTGGAGTGCCCTTTCAATGGGACTCACGGAGACAACTAGCTTTCGAAGAATTAAAAAGACATTTTACTAGTGCACCGGTTATTCTAACTCCCTACCAGAACCGAAGATTCATCGTGGAGAGCGAAGCCTCACAGAATGCACTGGGCATCGTGCTTTTCAGCTTGATGCTCAGGAACACAAACGGCCAGTGGCGTATCTCTCCAAGACATTGCTACCAGCGGAACTGAACTACACTGTCCCTGAGAAGGAACTGTTGGTGATCAAGGAAGCCTTGAGGAATGACGCCACCTACTCCTGGGAGCCCGTTTTCCTGTTGAAGTAAGGACAGACCACAACAACCTGCAGGCTTTACAGTGCGCTCAAACAACAAATAGCAGACAAGCTCACCGGGCTCACTTCTTTTCCCCATACCGAATAACTTGTTCCTTCGTTCCTGGACATACTAACCTATGAGCTGACGCTCTGTGCCATAAGGATCCGGTCCCCAACACTGGTTTCAGGTCTGAACCACTCTTCCCTGGTGGAGCAGTCGTGGTACATGTTGTTAAGAACTTTTGACACAGATAAGACGATTCACCAAGTCGCTAGAAGCCCAGCAGCCCTCATTCCGGAGGCTACACAATTTCACGGAAAGCGGGGGTGCCTTTTTCATGGACGGGGTTCTACATACCCACAGAAGGACTACATAAGGAAGTATTGAGGATGTGCCCTGATTCAGTGACGGCCAGTCACAGAGGTACAGCCAACACTATGGAGATCGTGCTATGACATTTCTGGTGGCCTTCCCTTCGGAGTGATGCGTCTGAGTATGTAGCATCTTGTGAAACTTGCCTCCAGGCTAAAAACCTTGTGGTCATCACCGCTCGGAGAGTTGGTCAAAATGCCCCTACCGTCAAGACCGTGGCAGATTATCTCCACAGGTTTAATTGTGGAATTACCTCCCTCAAGCCACACCTCTGAAATTATGGTCACCATAGTTTTGTTTACCAAGTTGGGTCATTTCATTCCTCTGCCCGGTATCCCCTCTGCAGCCTGGATGGCAAGGATCTTCATCGAGCGCATCTTTTCCCTTCATGGCCTACCCGAGACAATCATATCTGATCGTGGTTTCCAGTACACCTCCCGATACTGGAAACAGGTATGCTCTCTGTTGGGGTCTCACACGCTCTTAGCTCTGGATACCACCCCCAGTCTAACGGACAAACTGAGCGACTAAACCAGACCTTGGAGGGCTATCTACGCTGTTATGTGTCAGCAGCGCATGATAAATGGAAGGATCTTTTACCAATCGCTGAATACGCATACAACAATGCCTATCACTCTTCTATCAGAACTAGTCCGTTCTTCCGTACCTATGGATTCCATCCCTCATCTTTTCTGACTCTTGTTCCTCCGTCTTCCTCATTACCTGATGTGGACATGCTGATAGACCACATCCAGCAGACTCATAAATGGCCTGTACCACTCTGCTTGTAACCCAGGAACGAATTCAGAGGATTGCAGACCGCCATTGGTCCCCCGCTCCCAATATCAAGGAGGGTGAGCGAGTATAGTTGGCTTCCCAGTTTCTACCTCATCATATGGAGCCATCAAAGTTATCACCCAAGAACTTTGGCCATTCCGGGTGCTGTCATGTGTGGGCTCGGCGACCTTTCGGCTCTGTCTCCCAGTTTCCTGGTCTCGTATCAATCAGGTTTTCCCCGTCCTGCAGTTAAAGCCAGATAGACGGAGTGGTTTTCATCCAAAAATGTCTACTCGGCCTCCTCCAGTGCTTACCCCCACTGGTTCTGAATATGAGATCGCTGGGATTTGTGATTCCTGTTATCAGAGGGGAAGACTCCAATACCTGGTGGACTGGAAGGGATACACCCGTGCTGACCGTACTTGGGAGCGTGCTGCAGCCATCCATGCTCCCTGGCTGGTACGGAACATTCATCGCCGCCTCCCAGGGAAGCCGGGGGTGAACCCCCCTGGGAGGGGGCATACTGTGATGATGCGTTGGCCTGTGCAAGGTCTCCTGTGTTTCCTCGCCCAACATGGTTGCGCCGAATGCTCTGTGCAGCTGTAGCTGTTTATTGTCTGCTCCTCGCCTGGCCATGCCCCGTGCATCACCGTACTAGGAAGCAGTATATATACACAAGCAGCCGTACCTGCTTTGCGTTGCTACTCTCCCTAGAGGGCTAACACGCTTAGTAAGTAACCGCGTTTATTGTTACCCTATTAGGATCTTCTTTTGCATTGCTACTGACTCAGTCTCTAGCCCTCTCCTCTCAATCTCCTAACGTCTTGCAGCCTCTCCCACTCTGTGTCTACACTGCCCAAAGGATCACGGCTTTCACTCCGCCTACATATTCTGCTGACCAATCCCCACGAAGTTCCCGGTAGGATTGCTCTCTTCTCCTTGTCACCAACTACATGGGGTAGCCTTCCTCGATTCTTAAACTATTCTCTTTCCAGCCTTGTATCTGAATTCCCCAGGCTGCTTTCTCTTCCGGTGTGTCATCACTGTTCCGCACAGCAGCCATCTCAGCAGGCATCCTGTTTGTGCTTGATGCCTTTTGCTCCTACGGAATAGGCATCAGATTAACACCGTATATTAGTCTTCTCCTCTGTCATTTTCTGTCACGTTCCATATCTTCTGAGTGCTGACACTTGCAATTTCCTACCTGCTCAGGGCTGCGGTGTGGCTGCTAGGATATTTGGTCCTGAACACCTCCATCACCTTCATCCAATGACTCCAACAGCCTAGACTCCAGAACCCTCGCTCCTCAGCAGCCCTACTCAGGGTTTTATCCTCCAGGAGGGTTTCCCTGCTGGTCTATCCGTGTTCCAGGGTTTATCCAGACTTTGGATGGGCTAGTGAGTATTTCCTTATTAACGTCCTGTGGTTCAACACCCTGCTTCCTTCTCACTGCATATGGTCCGGGTCCAAGCCAGACAAATCTGGACAGGGATCATTTTCAGGTAGGTGGCTCCTGTTTCTTGACAGTTGGTTAACCTTTGTTTGGCTAAATTGTAAGGTGATTATCACAGAGAGAGAGAGAGAGAGAGAGAGAGAGAGCGAGAGAGAGAGAGAGAGAGAGAGAGAGAGAGAGTCACAGAGGTTGAGAAAGAGTCCTGACGAGGGGCTAGAAGCATCCAAGTTGATGTTGAGGTCTCCGAGGAGGAGACGTTGAGAGGTAGAGTCAAGGAGGGAGGAGGAGAGGTCAGCCCACTTAGAGAAGAAGAGGGCGACCTGGCCAGGAGGCCTGTAAATGGTGGCCACAGTCAGAGAGAGGCCAGGAGAGATAGAGAGCCTGCAAACCAGGCATGCAAAGGAGGAGTAGGCCTGCATAGGAATGATAGAAGCAGGGATCCACTCCGGGAAGATCAGTGCTACTCCCACTCCAGGACAATTGGTTCTGGGTTCAGGGAGGATCTTGTAGGCATCAGGGAGGAGAGTGTCAAAACTCATTACAGAGCTGGCCGTGAACCAATTTTTGGAGAGACTAAGTACATCAAGATCAAGCTCTTCAAGGAGATAGCAGATGTCAGAGGAGTGTTTGACAGTGGAGCGAGAGTTAAGAGTAGCGCTGTGGTGTAGATTGCAACCTTTGCAAGACCTCCGTGGAGGGGTACAGGTGTGAGATTCAACCTACAGAAGTGTTAGAGGTGCCCGAGAATGGGCAGAGGAGGAAGGAGGAGATGGCAGGGTAGTCAGAGAGGAAGAAGAGGGTGCCAGAGAGGTGGCGGAGGAAGGAGAAGGCAGAACGGCCAGAGAAGCAGAGGAGGGTGCCAGAGAGGTGGCGGAGGAGGAAGGTGGCAGAGGTGCCTGAGAGGGGTAGGTAGGAGTAGCAGGAGAAGGAAGGAAGTTGATAAGATGTGGAAAGTGCCTATCGAAAAGGAGGAGATTGGAATGATGGCCCTGGACCAAGACCGGGACATTTAAGTAGATATTAATGATGGTATTGGAGGAGTGTAAGTGGGCCAGGAGAGCTACCCACTGGGTGCCACCATTAATGGGTGAGTAGGAAAAAGAGAGAACAGAGACCATATGGGGGGGACCATAGGTCGGGAGAGGGAACAACAAAAAGCATGTCGGTGAGCGTTTGTCTGGAGGAAGCACTGGTGTAGGTATCAGTGATAGGGTGGTATGAGTTGGAGAGGAGTATGCCCTTTTGATCTTCTTCCTACCAGACTTAGTGAGAGGGATAGGGTAGTCGATAGATTAGCAGTTAGAGAAGATAGGAGAGACAGAGAGCACCAAAGAGGGTGCAGGGCAGAGAGTAAGGGTTGGGGGGGCAAACAGGGAACAATACATAGGCCACGGGTCAGGGGAGCCCGAAGAGAGAGGAGAGGAGGGAAGCAGTTCTGGGTTACATGCGCAGCAACGCTGAGAAGGATGTGCAAGGCCAGGGGAGCAGGGACAGGTTACGTGGGGAGCAACGCAGAGAGGAGTGAGCTAGACCAGGGGAGTGGGTGCAGTTGTGTGGGGAGCAACGCTCGAAGGATGCACTAGGCCGGCGAAGTTGGGACAGGTTGCATGGGGAAGCATGTGGCGTGAAGACAGGGGAGCTGGGAATAAGTTGCGATGGGAACGCACGTGGCATGCAAGACAGGGGAAGCAGGCCTAAGTAGCAAAGGAGTGCAAGAGGGTAAAGTGAGAAGGGACGGAAGTGCAGGCAGGGAAGCAGAGCCTAAGTTGCGAAGGGAGCACACAAGTGTAAAGGAGAAGGGGCGGACGCCCAGGTGGGGGAAATGGGGAACTGTTGCAAGAGGGATGTGCGTGGGGCAAGAGGGAGAATGGGACAGATGTGCAAGGACACAGAGTTGCGTTGAGTGCAGCAATGCCACTCCACCTCCGGCCTTTTCTTACCTGGTGGACGCAGATAGAAGAGAATCGTCTTCGCTCACAATCTGCAACACTACTCCATCACCACCAAATTCCTGCATCGCACAACACCACACCTTGTCCTGCGAGGGTTTTGCCTAGAGGGTCTGATTCTCTGTTCCTAAAGGCTTAGGAGCATGGAAAGTTGCATGGTGTGCTATGTGTCATCAAGCAGAATCTTCTGCGTACATGCATCGCACACCACTGCAGCCTTATCCTGCCAGGGCTTTGCCACAGAGGGTCCGATCCTCAGTTCTTAAAGGCTCAGGAGCATGGAAAATTGTGTTGCGTGCTACGTGTTGCCGGGTAGCATCTCCTGCGTACCTGCATCACACAACATTGTGGCCTTGTCCTGAAAGGGTTTTCCTGCAGAGGGTCCGATCCTCGGTTCTTAAAGGCTCAGGAGCATGGAAATTTGGTCTGTGTACTACGTTTTGTTGGGCAGTGTCTCTTGCATAGCTGCATCGCACAACACCGCGGCCTTGTCCTGCGAGGGCTTTGCCGCAGAGGGTCCGGTCCACGGTTCTTAAAGGCTTGGGAGCGTGGAAAGTTTCGTTGAGTGCTATGTGTCGTCGGGCAGCATCTCCTGCTAACTGCGTCGCACAACACTGCATCCTTGTTATGCGAGGGCTTTGCTGCAGAGGGTCCGATATTCAGTTCTTAAAGGATAAGGAGCATGGAAAGAGTTATAGCGCTTTTATTTGAAGATAAAAAAGTATATGTGGTGCAGCGCATATTTGGGTTAGAATGACCCAGGAAGTGAGGAATGCCTCATGTATTACACACAAATAATGAATATGTAAAAATATATTCTGAAAACTGAATAGAAAATGAGAAATGTTGGAAAATAAATAATGACTCACTGTTTGGTAGCATGGCCGAACAGACTGAGATATGTTTTAAAATGGATGCCAAAGCACACAATGGCATCGTGAGAGCAGGTGTGGGAGTCCTGACTCAAGCTGATAAAAATATTCTTTGGCAGCATCTTACTGTAAGATAAGCATGTCTGGGAGGATATATTTAGAAACTTGGCTGGGAAAAGCAGATATGTTTGATGGTAAAATCAGATAAAGGCAAGAAAGTTACCCAATAGTACTGAAAAGCTGCATTACTTGGCAGCCTAACTGAGCTTATTTGTATTTTTCCACGGTATGAGGCACTGACTAAATTTGACAGCACCTTAAAAAGTAGATAAGAACTGACAAGTGAAATCATTTTAATTGCTTTTGGCAGGAGTTGAAGGATGTGTAATTGTGTCTGGTTGGGTCTAAAATAAGCATATCAGTCTATGTGTCAGACAGCAAGTGCTAGCCACGTATGATCTAATGTGGGCTTGGTGAGTAAGAGATAACCCACCCAATCAAAATATAGGGAGGGATTATTTCTGACTGAAAGGACCTATCAGCGAAATGCCCTGACATGGGAGTCATTTGCATGAGGGTATTTCATCATTCAGAAAAGCCTATATAAGAAGGGGAAGGCAGAATGCTGGTGTGTGCTTTCCAGTGTGTCTTGTGAACATTGTATTAAAGATGGTTGTGAACTTCACCTGGGTATCCGTTCCTGTGTTCCTGTCTCAGAGTCAGAATTCACAGGTGCCAGAAAGCTTGATGGGATGGAAAAGGACCCTCCCATACACATGGTGACCACGACAAAGTCACCCTAAAATTTTTCATTATGAATCAGGGACAAGGTCCCAGGCTTCATGGTGACAGAGATGTGGAGATGCCCGGGGGAAATGGCAGGTTAAGTAAATATGCAGTGTGCCTCATTTTGTCCAGGAGGTCTCCCCATGACTGTGAGCATGGTGCACTTTGCACCTATGAATTATGGTATGTATTATGGAGGACAGAGGCAGAGGAAAAAACATGTTATGTATATATTAAGACGATTGTAGTAGTTTAGGAAAGTAACAGGTAATTCAGAAAAGTAATGGGAATATTACAAAAGCAACGAAGAGCATTTCTAATGTGTAAATAAGAGAAGAGAGAAGAAAGCCCAGGATTCCTAACTCAAGTGAGTTCTAGAAGAGATGATCTCACAATCCGATCACGGTAAACTAGGCAGCGCATGGACAGGTCCATATTAGGTGATAATCTAAATTCTAGCCAGAGTATTATTAGGAGTGAGATGATGAGGATGAATACCATGGTTTAAATGTAAAAGAATTGGCTAGTCTGTCTGTCTGTTTTGTGTCTGTTTTAAATGAAGGTGTTCAAGAGCGACAATGAGTTGTAAAAAAGTTGAGAGTAAGTCAAGGAGTTACATTGTTTATCTAGGGACACTCTTGGTACCAACCCAGAGGTAGACAGAGAGCAGTGAAAAAGAAAAGAGGTTTGAGCAAGCCAAGGATGGGGTTCACTCATATGTGCTGTCTGAGATGTTATTATGGAGAAAAAAACAGGGAAATTAATAAAATACAGTCAAATTTGTGACTATTTTGCACCTTTGAGGTGAGCCAGTGAAGCCAGGTAGAAGGTTAAATTACATATACTTACAGAGATAAAAGTCTTAGTACTCCAAAATGCTATGCACAATAGAAAACTGCCAAACACATCATACTAATGAAGGATAATAAGATAAGACATGTGGGACAAATTAGTATGGCTTCAGAAAAGCAAGTACGTAGTTAGAAAAAAAAGGGTTTTCAAAGTAATTTTACACAAAAAACGACAGTAGATTCCCTTTCTGGTTGAGCAAATGAAGGTAATTAGGTACAAGACAAGTTACAAAAATGTGACAAGACAGAAATGTAGCAATTATTTAACGGGGAGCGCAGCAGAAAAGGAGTTACACAACTGGTAATGCACAATGAAATTAATGGTTCAAAAACGGCACTGCTGAAAGTAGCGAGGGTTTCTTTTAAAAGCTAGAGATAACATTTGACGGAGCCAAAAGAGTGATTAATAAGTTGTAGGAAAAAAAACCTGTTTTTTTATAATTGATAAAATGGGATAGTTTTGCAAAGTCAATGCAGCTGAACCAGACTGCACAGAGAAGTAGCAATATGCTGTTTACAAATGTGTTTTATAATTCACTATCAGAGCCATGGGCAAATTAGGAAAACATATGTATGTGTATTCACATTGTAAACAGGAAAATAAATAAAGAGGCATGAAGAGATGATTGAAACAAGTGACGATCACGTAGGGCCAAAGCTGATATATGTGCAAGTATGCACGGAATATGTTTAGTGATTCATTTATGCAGTTTTGAAATCTTCACAATTTTTTGAAATAAGCCTGAAAGGGAGTCAGGGCTGACCCTTATGGAAATGTAGATTTGAATCAGAACTCATTAAATTAATCTTTGTTTTAATGGGATTTTTTTGATGTATA
Organism: Ambystoma mexicanum; assembly: GCF_040938575.1. NCBI lineage: Eukaryota > Metazoa > Chordata > Amphibia > Caudata > Ambystomatidae > Ambystoma > Ambystoma mexicanum. Next base: position 514,733,161 of record NC_090921.1, on the reverse strand, counting down.
CATGTGATATGTATGTTTTTTAGTAGGGATGCTCTAGTTATGGATCAAAATGACAAACACAAGCTGAGTGATTGACAAATGAGTAGGTTTTAAGAAACAACATTTTTTCATGGCATTAGTGCATGCTTATTGGAGCCGGGTGCTGAGAGAAGCACTGGATTGAATGAATACATTGTGGGATAATTAAACCCCTGTTTGTTTAGTCAAGCAAGGACACATATTTAGAAGAACTTTTGATTTGGCCAGGAGAACTATATGGGGGCTGAACTTTATTTTGAATATATTAGTTTGCACTGGAGGCTGCCCCTGGCTATTGTACATGTGTGAGCTGGGGAGGTCCCATTTGGTCACTGGTTAGAAGTCACACAAGTCACCCCTTCATCACCGTACCAGGAAGTAGTATATGTACGCGATCGGCCGTACCCGCTTCGCGTTGCTATTCTCTTTAGAGGGCTCACATGCTCAGTAAGTAACCGCGGTTATTGCTACCCTATTAGGATCTTCTTTTCCATTGCTACTGACTCTGTCTCTAGTCCTCTCCTCTCAATCTCCTAACGTCTTGCAGCCTCTCCCACTCTGTGTCTACATTGCCCAACGGATTGCGTCTTTCGATCCGCCTACATATTCCGCTGACCGATCCCCACAGAGTTCCTGGTAGGATTCCTCTCATCTCCTTGTCACCAACTACATGGGGTAGCCTTCCTCAATTCTTATACTATTCTCTTTCCAGCCTTGTATCTGCATTTCCTGGTTTCAGCTATTTGGAACTACGTTACCCAGAATTCCCCATGGTGCTTTCTCTTCTGGTGTGTCATCACTGTTCCGCACAGCAGCTGTCTAAGCAGGCAACCTGTTTGTGCTTGATGCCTTTTGCTCTGATGGAATAGGTATCAGAATAACACCTTGTATTAGTCTTCTCCTCTGTCATTTTCTGTCACGTTCCTTATCTTCTGAGTGCTGACACTTGTGACTTCCTACCTGCTCAAGGCTACGGTGCGGCTGCTAGGATATTTGGTCCTGAACACCTCCATCTCCTTCATCCAGTGACTGCAACAGCCTAGAATCCAGAACCCTCGCTCCCCAGCAGCCCTACTCGGGGTTTTATCCCCCAGGAGGGTTTCCCTGCTGGTCTATCCATGTTCTGGGGTTTATCTGGACCTTGGATGGGCTAGTGAGTATTTCCTTATTACCGTCCTGCGGTTCAACACCCTGCTTCCTTTTCGCTGCATATGGTCCATGTCCAAGCCAGACAAATCTGGACAGGGATCTTTTTCAGGTAGGTGGCTCCTGTTTCTTGACAGTTGGTTAACCTATGTTTGGCTAAATTGTAAGGCTATTATCAAAGAGAGAGAGAGAGAGAGAGAGAGAGAGAGAGAGAGTCACAGAGGTTGAGAAAGAGTCCTGACGAGGGGCTAGAAGCATCCAAGTTGAGGTTGAGGTCTCCGAGGAGGAGACGTTGAGAGGTAGAGTCAAGGAGGGAGGAGGAGAGGTCAGCCCACTCGGAGAGGAAGAGGACGACCTGGCCAGGAAGACTGTAAATGGTGGCCACAGTCAGAGAGAGGCCAGGAGAGATAGATAGCTTGCAAACCAGGCATGCAAAGGAGGAGTAGGCCTGCGTAGGAATAAGAGAAGCAGGGATCCACTCCGGGAAGATCAGTGCTACTCCCGCTCCAGGACAGTTGGTTCTGGGTTCAGAGAGGATTGAGTAGGCATCGGGGAGGAGAGTGCCAATACTTGTGACAGAGCTGGCCGTGAACCAATTCTTGGTGAGACTGTGTACTTCAAGATCAATCTCTTCGAGGAGATGGCAGATGTCAGAGGAGTGCTTGACAGTGGAGCGAGAGTTAAGAGTAGCGACGTGGTGTAGATTGCCACCTTTGCAAGACCTCTGTGGAGGGGTATAGGCATGTGATTCACCCTACAGAAGTGTTAGAGGTGCCCGAGAATGGGCAGAGGAGGAAGGAGGAGATGGCAGGGTAGTCAGAGAGGAGGAAGAGGGTGCCAGAGAGGTGGCGGAGGAGTAAGGTGGCAGAGGAGCCAGAGAGGGGTAGGTAGGAGTAGCAGGAGAAGGAAGGAAGTTGATAAAATGTGGAAAGTGTCTATCGAAAAGGAGGAGATTGGTGTGAGGTCCCTGGACCAAGACAGTGACATTTAAGTAGATATTAATGATGGTATTGGAGGAGTGCTAGGGGGCCAGGAGGGCCACCCACTGGATGCCACCATTAATGGGAGAGTAGGAAAAAGGAGAGAAACCAGAGACCATATTGGGGGGGGGTCCATATGCCTGGAGAGGGAACAAAAAAGAGGATGTCGGTGAGGGTCTGTCTGGAGGAAGCACTGGTGGAGGTATCAGTGATAGGGAGGCCTGAGTTGGAGACCAGGATGACATTTTGATCTTCTTCCTACCAGACTTAGTGTGAAGGATAGGATAGTCAATAGAATGGCAGTTAGAGAAGATAGGAGAGACAGAGGGCACCATAGTGGGTGCAGGGCAGAGAGTAAGTGTTGGGGGGCAGTCCAGAAGGAAGGGGAGGGGGTCACATGCTAGGGGCAAACAGAAGGGAGGCACATGGGTGGTCACGCACAATAGAGGGGGAAACAAGTAAGTACCACAGAACAAGAACACTGTAACCTTAGGGGGCCCTAGAGTGAGTGGAGAAAACAGAGCAAGCAACAAATGTACACTACAATAGTACTCAAGTTTGCAAGAATGCAAGTACAATACAGAATACGCAAACTGGTAGTCCTAGGGGACCCAGAGGGGAAGAAGAGAAATCCACACAATGCAGCACATAAATGATACAATGGTGACACTACAAAACAAAATACGCAAAAACTAGTAATCCAAGTAGACCCGGAAGTAAAAGGAAAATGCAAGTGTTGCAAAAGAATGGCAATACAATAGTCACACTTTGAAAGGGCGTGGAATTCAGAGACACAAACAGGGAACAATCCACAGGCCGCGGCTCAGGGGAGCCCGAAGAGACAGGAGAGGAGGGAAGCAGTCCTGGGTTGCATGCGCAGCAATGCTGAGAAGGATGCGCAAGGCCAGGGAGCAGGGACAAGTTACATGGGGAGCAACGCAGAGAGGAGTGCGCTAGGCCAGGGGAGTGGGGGCAGTTGTGTAGGGAGCCACGCAAGAAGGATGCACTAGGCCGGCAGAGTGGGGACATGTTGGGTGGGGAAGCACGTGGTGTGAAGACGAGGGAGCTGGGCATAAGTTGTGAAGGGAACGCACAAGTGTAAAGGAGAAGGGGCGGACACACAGGTGGGGGAAGTGGGGAACAGTTGCAAGAGGGATGTGCGTGGGGCAAGAAGGAGAATGGGACAGATGTGCAAGGACACAGAGTTGCGTTGAGTACAGCAATGCCACTCTACCTCCCGCATTTTCTTACCTGTTGGACGCAGATAGAAGAGAATAGTCTTTGCTCACAATCTGCGCCACTACTCCATCACCACCAAGCTCCTGCATCGCACAACACCACAACCTTGTCCTGTGAGGGCTGTGCCTAGGGGGTCTGATTCTCTGTTCCTAAAGGCTTGGGAGCATGGAAAGTTGTTTTGTGTGCTATCTGTCATCAGGCAGCATCTCCTGCGTACCTACATCGCACAACACTGCAGCCTTATCCTGCAAGGGCTTTGCCACGGAGGGTCCGATCCTCAGTTCTTAAAGGCTCAGGAGCATGGAAAATTGTGTTGCGTGCTACCTGTTGTTGGGTAGCATCTCCTGCGTACCTGCATCACACAACATTGTGGCCTTGCCCTGAAAGGGCTTTGCTGCAGACGGTCCGATCCTGGGTTCTTAAATGCTCTGGAGTATGGAAATTTGGGCTGTGTGCTACGTGTTGTCAAGCAGCGTCTCTTGCATAGCTGCATCGCACAAAATTGCGGCCTTGTCTTGCGAGGGCTTTGCAGCAGAGGGTCCGATCCACGTTCTTAAAGCCTCAGGAGCGTGGAAAGTTGTGATGCATGCTACGTGTCATCGGGCAGCATCTCCTGCGTACCTGCGTCACACAACACTGCAGCCTTGTCATGCGAGGGCTTTGCCGCAGATGGTCCGATAGTCAGTTCTTAAAGGCTCAGGAGCATGGAAAGAATTATAGCGCTTTTATTTGAAGATAAAAAAGTGTATGTGGCGCAGAGCATATTTGGGTTAGAATGACCCAGGAAGTGAGGAATGCCCCATGTATTACACACAAATCAAGAATATGTAAAAATATATTCTGACAACTGAATAGAAAATGAGAAATGTTGGAAAATAAATAATAACTCACTGTTTGGTAGCATGGCCGAACAGACTAAGATATGTTTTAAAATGGATACCAAAGCACAAAATGGCATTGTGAGAGCAGGTGTGGGAGTCCTCACTCAAGCTGATAAAAATATTCTTTGGCAGCATCTTACTGTAAGATAAGCATGTCTGGGAGGATATATTCAGAAACTTGGCTGGGAAAAGCAGATATGTTTGATGGTAAAATCAGATAAAGGCAAGAAAGTTACCCAATAGGACAGAAAAGCTGCATTACTTGGCAGCCTAACTGAGCTTATATGTATTTTTTCACGGTATGAGGCACTGACTAAATTTGGCAGCACCTCAAAAAGTAGATAAGAACTGACACTGAAATCATTTTAATTGCTTTTGGCAGGAGTTGAAGGATGTGTAATTGTGTCTGGCCGGGTCTAAAATAAGATTATCAGTATATGTGTCAGTTAGAAAGTGCTTGCCAAGTATGGTCTAATGTGGGCTTGGTGAATAAGAGACAAGCCACCCAATCAAAAGATAGGGAGGGATTTTTTCCTGCCTAAAAGGACCTATCAGAGAAATGCTCTGACATGGGAGTATTTTTCATGAGGGTATTTCATCATTCATAAAAGCCTATATAAGAAGAGGAAGGCAGAATGCTGGTGTGTGCTTTCCAGTGTGTCTTGTGAACCTGTATTAAAGATGGTTGTGAACTTCACCCGGGTATCCGTTCCTGTGTTCCTGTCTCAGAGTCAGAATTCACAGGTGCCAGAAAGCTTTATGGGATGGAAAAGGACCCTCCCGTACACACAGTAACCACGACGAAGGCACCCTAAAATCTTTCATAAAGATTCAGGTGCAAGGACCCAGGCTTCATGTTGAGATGCTGACAGAGATGTGGAGATGCTCGAGGGAAATGGCAGGTTAAGTAAATATGCAATGTGCCTCATTTTGTCTGGGAGGTCTCCCCGTAACTGTCAGCATAGCACACTTGGCACCTGTGAGTTATGGAAATTATTATAGAGGACAGAGGCAAAGGAAAAAAACATGTTCTGTACATATTAAGGGGATTGTATTAGTTTAGGAAAGTAACAGGTAATTTAGAAAAGTAATGGCAAAATTTCAAAAGTAACGAAGAGCATTTCTAATGTGTAAATAAGAGAAGAGAGAAGAAAGCCCAGGATTCCTAACTCAAGTGAGTTCTAGAAAATCTACATTATAGCCAGAGTATTATTAGGGGGGAGATGATGAGGATGAACATCATGGTTTAAATGTAAAAGGGTTGACTAGTCTGTCTGTCTGTTTTGTGTCTGTTTTAAATTAAGGTGTTCAAGAGTGACAATGAGTTGTAAAAAATGTGAGAGTAAGTCAAGGAGTTATATTGTTTATCTAGAGAAACTGTTGGTACCAACCCAGAGGTAGACAGAGAGCAGTGATAAAGAAAAGGTAGAGGTTTGAGCAAGCCATGGATAGGGGGCACTCATATGTGCTGTCTGAGATGTTCTTACGGAGAAAAAAACAGGGAAAATAATAAAATGCAGTCAAATTTGTGACTATTTTGCACCTTTGAGGCGGGCGAGTGAAGCCAGGTAGAAGGTTCAATTATATATACTTACAGTGATAAGAGTCTTAGTAAGCCAAAATGCTTTGCACAATAGAAAACTTCCAAACGCATCATACCAATGAAGGAAAATAAGATAAGACATGTGGGAGAAATTAGCATGGCTTCAGAAAGGCAAGTACGCAGTTAGAAAAAAAAGGGTTTTCAAAGTAATTTTACACACAAAATGACAGTAGAGTCCCTTTCTGGTTGAGCAAATGAAGGTAATTAGGTAGAAGACATGTTAAAAAAATTTAACAAGACAGGAAGGTAGCAATTATTTAACAGGGAGTGCAGCAGAAAAAGAGTTACGCAACTTTTAATGCACTATGAAATGAATGGTTAAAGAACCGCACTGCTGAAAGTAGCCAGGGTTTCTTTTAAAAGCTAGAGATAACAGTTAACGGAGCCAATAGAATGATTAATAAGTTGTAAGAAAAAAAACCTGTTTTTTTATAATTGATAAAATGGGATAGTTTTGCAAAGTCAATGCAGCTGAACCAGACTGCACAGAGAAGTAGCAATATGCTGTTGACAAATGTGTTTTATAATTCACTAGCAGAGCTATTGGAAAATTAGGAAAACATGTGTATGTGTATTCACATTGTAAACAGGAAAATACATAAAGAGGCATGACGAGATGATTGAAACAAGTGACGATCAGTAGGGACAAAGCTGATATATGTGCAAGTATGCAAGGAATGTGTTTAGTGATTCACTTATGCAGTTTTGAAATCTTCACAAATTTTGGAAATAAGCCTAAAAGTGAGTTAGGGCTGATCCTTATGGAAATGTAGAGTTGAATCAGAATTCATTAAATTCATCTTTATTTTAATGTTTTTTTATGATGTATATATGTGATAGGCTTGTTTTTTAGTAGGGACGCTCTAGTTATGGATCAAAATGACAAACACAAGCTGAGTGATTGGAAAATGAGTAGGTTTTAAGAAACAACATTTTTTTATGGCATAAGTGCATGGTTACTGGATCCGGGAGCTGAGAGAAGCACTGGATTGAATGAATACATTGTGGGATAATTAAATCCCTGTTTGTTTAGTCAAGCATGGACACATATTTTGAATAATTTTTGATATTGCAAGGAGAACTATATGGGGCTGAACTTTATTTTGAATATATTATTTTGCACTGGAGGCTGCCCCTGGCTATTGTATATGTTTGAGCTATGGAGATCCCATTGGGTGACTGGTTAGAAGTCACACAAGTTACTTACCATTGTAAAGGGGTTTATTGGTTGTTTTTGGGGATGGTGCTGGATGCTTTTTCTTTTGAGCACACACTGGATCACCCTTGATTTTTTGATTATTTTGATGTACAAGGAAGCCATTTCTTGTTGGTGATGGATGGGACATTTGGAAGGAACATGAGTTATGGGTATATAGAGGCCAGTTATATGGATGAGGGAGAGAGGGAAGGTGTTTTCACTGAGAGGTTTCAGTGCGCTATAAAAGAAAGACAGATTGCAAAATGAAAGGCATAGGAGAGTGTTGTGGATGACCAGAGCAGTGAGAACATTGTTAATCAAGGACAGAGAGAAAAGACATGGGATATGCACCACAATACAATGTAGAGTCATGGGGATGTTAGACCTGCAGATTTAGGCATGTGCACCAGGGCCACAGCAGAATGGGAAGGCTTCAAGAGGGCGAACAGTATTTCCCCCACTATACAGCATAATTACATATTATAGAGACATTTGGGAAAAAAAGGGAAAATAGGTCCAAGATCACACAATTTGTGAAACATGTCTCTGAGAGTAAAAATGCAATTATGAGTGTAAATTACATTAAAAAGTAGGTTGATGTAATATTTAATGACGTTAAACTAAGAACAGTGAATATTTATGGGGAAATCAAGAATAAATAAAACAAAAACACCTTTTTTGGGAAAGATATTGAAAGTGCATGTATTAATGCAAGAATGTGTCTTTAACAATAGGAAAGCAGTAAGTAATGAGAGGGAGTACGTTCAAATACAATAAGGCTAAGGTTACACACAACAGATGAAAGCCATGATATATTCAACGGTTGTATTGAGAAGACATTGGGCCTCATTCCGAGTACGGCGCTAACCAATGGCGCTATTAACGCCTTGGTTGACGCCGTACCCGGACCGGCACCACCTTGGTGGATGGCGGAATCACCGCCCCATTCCAAGGTTGGCGAGGCGGTAATTCCCCATTCACCAAGGCTCTTCCCCATTCCCAAATGAGCCCCCATAGGGCTCAATGGGAATGGGGAAGATGCAAATAACGGTGACCGTTCATTACGGTCACCGTTATTGGCTTGGAGGCCCCTTTGCGCCCTCGACTTTAACACTTTATCAAAGCAGGCGTTAAGGGCGAGGGTGCAGAGGGAATTCGGAGTATGTCTCGTTACCAGTGGCCTTAAGTACCTTAAGTGGACTAATTCATCTGCCATTGGGGCACCCATACTCACAATCTAGTCGTTAGATATCAGGGAGCATCAGGGAGAATCCGTTCATAGTCCAATTAGATAATGTGCATGAGTAAAGAATATATAACATGAACTCACGAGTCAATCAACTAGACAATTGTTTATGCAATATGGCATACATCCACTGTAATGCTATAGATATCATATATAACGTTATGAGTTATGTTTGCTGCTATATTTAGTGATATGGGTAAACTAGCAAGACAAACAAAAACTCTTTGTTGATATGAAAAACCATGTGGTTTGGAAAATGCTCTTTTTGTTGGAGTCAGAGATCTTTAGTCTACATTACTTGTAACGCGGCTGGTTACTGCTGTTGTTTCACTCATTTGAGTCAAATTAAAATGAATGTTTCAATCTCGAACTCATGTCAAATCAAATTGTCTTATAACATTTCCTGTCAAGAATCAACCTTACAACTAATTGGGTTTACTTATAATTACTTTTTTGATTGATTTAAAAACTGTGTCCTTTAATATTTGTTCTCCATTAGATGTCATATAACTTGAAAGGACATATTGCTTATTGACCAATTTCTAATTGAATTATATTTATCAATTGTTTGTTATCATGCAATCTCCCGAGTGTGCAGGGGACGTGAGTGATCCACAGATTGTGGACGCTTACCATTTTCTTGTACATTGAATGATTATTATGCATGAACAATTCATTTAGATTAGAGTCCCTATCATGATATGTTTATAAGAGGGGGCGTGACACACACATGCACACACCCATGCGTGCACACACACACACACACGCATACACACATGTGCACAAATGCCCACACACACACATATACATGCACACATGCCCTCACACACACACACACACACACACACATGCACACACACATGCACACACACATACATGTGCACACATGCACAGGCACACACACAAGTACAAACATGATGTTATGGAAGCACGTGCTATCAATGGATCACAGGCAATGCACATAAAAACACACATAGGTAGTTAGAGGAAGGAATTCATAATTGCAATGAGAACACAACACACACATAGGATGCTTTTGTGTTAAATTAAGAATACCAGATAGGAATATGACATCTTGCTGAAGCGAAATATAAGAGCAGCTGGATTTTTGGAGACTATAAATAGAAGAGAAGATAGGGATAGCTTGACTTTACTGACTTAAGAAGAAGTAAGAGAAGGTTTCACCCAAGATCAGACATTGTATTAGGTGCAAGAATGCAACAGGTACAGCAGCTAGAGAAAGTGCAAATTAATACACTACAGGGGCAACTGCAACAAGCCCCCACACAGACTTAGTGATATGCAATCACAGGACAAGTATTGACACAAAGAAGAGGAGGTGCCATTGTGGTAGAAGGAAATCCTTTCACAGAAACAGGGTATGCATGCACCCACAATAGGACCGCTCACAGGACGACTTGATGTGTTCAGAATTCTCAGTGACACCAGACCCCCAAGAGAAGCCAAGGGTTAAAGTGATGGTCGGAGGCGGAACGTTTGCTTTTTTAGTAGACACTGGGTCTACACGTTCATGTACACGGGAGGAAAAGTATCCAATGGTGAGAATTACCATACATGCTTAAGGGTTCTTTGGAGCTTCAAGTCGAGTTCTCTTTTACTGATGAAATACCAGTATCTGTAGGAGAATGTGACATGACTTATCCTTTGTTATATTTGTGATAGACACGAGTAAATCTTTTAGGAAGGGATTGGATGACAAAACTTAACATGATGATTTTGTTTACTGACCAAGGGATAGCGTGTTCCACCCTTGGAATACACTATTTAAACATGAGCAAGTTTATACTGGCACTCACAGGGCAAGTGGCTCTGTGCGATGTTCCAGTTTAATTGAGGGGTTTTCCTATTATGGGGTGCGCATTCTATTAACATGGCTACCTGGCTTAGTGGGGAGGACTGTGAGGATACCTGATGAGGTTTGGCTCAGACCATAGATACCTCTGGACAAAGAGGAGGGACAGACAATCCCTCTCGAGTTAGAAGTAGCCATAGTACTAAGGGAAATGGAAATGCTTGAAGGAATGGACAATGAGAACAGACTGTGGAGGATGGTAATAGTGCTTGAAAAACGGTCTAGGTTGATTTATGTCATTGATGATGACATATTTTAGAGAAGACTGAACAGATGAAGAAGTGGTGTTTTTAGGAACATCACACAATGGAGGAGAAAATGGGAAATCTCACAGCATATGGGAATGATGCAGCAGCGCTCAGGATAATTTCAGGAAAACGTGCAGAGAGTGTCAAGTGTCCTGGGAACCACAGGCCTCTATGACGTAGATCCATTGAAAGGAATAGGGGAACAAAATAAAAGCACACACATGTGAGGGATTATAATATGAAAATATGCGGGTTTGTGTTATGACTAGGTTAATCAATGAAAGATAATAATAAACAGTTAACTTTAAAAGCGCAAAAGTAAGAAGTTCAAAACTAAAAGATTGCCAATGATTTAGGAGGTGAAATAAATAAATAAAAAAAGAATGATTGAATGAATGAATGAATGAATGAATGAATGAATGAATGGATATTAAAGCAGCAAAAACACAAGTTGATAGAAGGTGCAAATAAAGGAACAAAGAATACCAAAATGAGACAAGAGTGTTGGAGGAAGATGTGGATAAGATATCCAGATTTGCAAACAATAAGCACAATGGATGGTGCTGGTTACAATTGATTAGTGTAGTGTATTTTGATAAAAATAAAAAAACAAAAGGGTATGGATGGCCAAGATTGATCTAACAATATGAGAGAACCTTTAGTAGAACTGCACAAAAGAACATACAAGAGTAAGTAACAAGAACATTTTTTTTTTTATATGAAGATGTTGGTTTATATTGTACAGATTAAGCATATTGGCATTTTTGGAGAACGGCAAGAATGTCTACATGGCCTTAGTAGAGTATAGCAATATAATGGGAAGGTACATTATATTATGGCAAAAGTAAGTATTAGTGGACAAGTAGACAATGAAAGGGTAAGTATCAGTTGATACAGTAAGTGTGTGAACAAACTTTATTGATCATTATTAGGAGTAAGAGTACACAGGTGAGTACAGGAAAAAAGGCAGTAAGTGATGCAGTTCTTTTAAACAGATAGCATTTTCCCAAGAAAGGTGCAAACAGGTGTGAGTAAAGAATAGCATATATATGCAAGTATGATCATATCTAATGATGAGAATAAAGAAGACTTTTGGTAGAAGGTGGAGTAACCTTTTTTGTAATTCTATTAAAAAGAAAATGACAAATATGTACATTTGGCAAATTGCATGAAGCTTTAAAGATAGGCAAAAGAATGTATGCCTAAAGGTCACAATCGCTTGCACTTAGGAGAATCAGTGCTGGGGTCCAAATAACTGGGGTAGGCAAGATTAGTGTAGGAAGGGCAACGAAAATTTTTAATTATGTCTCAACAGAATAAACACAGCAAAGAAAGAAGAAACTGTGGTCCCACACCATCAGGAGGAGGACTTCAAAAGCACAGAGAACATTTTCAGCATAGTAGAAGAAGCTAAAAATAGGACTGTTACTACACTAATGACAGGTCGACTAAAAAGTGCACTGTTTCCTTTATTTTTTCAGAAAAGTGAGCCTATATTTTAGTGGGCTGATAATGTCAAGAGATGACCTCAGTAAACATCCTGCCTGAAAGCAAAGAACGATGGCCCACACTAGGGAAGTAACTGATCACTTTTGCCAGCTTAAACATGAGTTTGCCTCTATTTCAGTTTCTACAGGGAGCAAGAACCCATACCAGCGTCTATTTCTTCTTCAGGTACGGGTGCACCAAGAAGAAAGAAGGGGAGTGACTGAAGAAGGCACATTCTTTTTCAATAATTTTTTTTATTTGTTATGTTGTCTGTTTTGTTGGTTATTATTTTTATTATAAAGAAGGAGACTGCATGACACCCACAGAGGAAATCTTTCCTTTAGCATACTATGCAGTTTTTGAAGAAAAAGCCCATGATAAAATAGGGCTATGCCAGAAAAAGACAAATATATATATGCTTCATGGTCTCAGATTGTAGCCAAGCCCCGGTATCTGCCAGTATGTATGAAGTATAAATGGCACCAAGATATGCAAAAAGGGAAAAAGAAGCAGGCATTTTATTATACTAGGAAAAGAGGAACCTTAGTGGTAATTCTTTTGGGAGGTAGGAGTGTTTAAAGAAGGACATGGCTGTTCTAAGATTTTGGGTTCAGGAAGGCAGTACTGATGATAAAAATGAATTTTTTTTCAAGTAACTCAGTTAGTTTTTTATATTACAGATGAATGTGAGGTATCTACACCAGGTGATTGGCGATAACTGATCCTGCAGCAGGGAGAAAAACCCAGCGTGAAAAGGGTGAGGGTCCCAGTCAGATGCCCAGTTGAAATAACCTGTGAAAGATATTTTTCCATGAAGACCCCCCATCCTTGAGGTCCCCAGAAACAATTGAATGCCCCCCATTGACTATTAAGATTGAGAGTTTGAGTCCACTGTGATACAAAGAACAATGAAAGCAAAACGACTGGCCTATGGATTAAGGGGCCTTTTGAACTTACTACGAAGCAGCCTAACGGACAAATTAAACACATGGACTAATCATAAAGAAGGTCCTTGGACGCAGAATAAGGAAAATAAGATGAATCGAGTGGAAGATGTGCTTATTGAAGATTAATAAAATGTATATAGGGAAAGGGCATGAAACAAGGTGTTGTGGGGTGGGAGGAAGAAAAAAAGTGTACAGTAAGATGTTGCACGTGAACAGAACAGGATAACATGGGCTGGTGGGTTCCCTCAAATAATGATATCTCATAATTCTCGTAGTGGCTGAAATCACATGTTGTGCATGTTATTTTATATTTCATTGGGTAATGGGGATGAGATCCAGACAGGAGCAAACAAAGTTATTCTTTGAGGATATGCGCATGCAAAGAGTGAGAGAGGGTGAAAAATATGCAGTGGTCTTTTTGACAAAAGGAACTACATATATGTCTTAGATTAGGAGAGTACAATTTGGTTGAAGTCACTGATGATTCCTTTGAAAGGTCTTTTATGAATCCTCCCATGATGAGATGAAGCACCACATTGAGGAGGGTGACTGAGATATGGATGTATAGGTACAATGTATATGGGGGAGGATGGACAATGGGTATAGTGGTTGTGTATTGAACAGTGGTCTAATACTGACATGAGGGGAAATGTATAGGGGTCCGAGGCCCCCCATGATAGGCAGTATTGCAGAAATCAGATGTATAGTGCTTTTATTTGAAGATAAAAAAGTGTACGTGACGCAGCACATATTTGGGTTAGAATGACCCAGGAAGTGAAGTATGACTCATGTATTACACACATATTATGAATATGTAAAAATATATTCTGAAAACTAGATAGAAAATGAGAAATGTTGGAAAGTAGTGTGGGATATATTGACCCACTCAACGCATTGCCCCACATCACTGAGCTGAATTTGTGCAAGAAACAGCAACCTGGCTGTGCTGGCTCCTGTGCGCACTGGGACCTCAAAACTATGTTTTGGCAGAAACCGAAAAATGGCTGCACCATCTTGCCTCACACACTTCAGGGAAAATGGAACAAGGGGACACACTGAAAAAGTATGCCAGTGTGTTCTGAGACATAACTGGAATAAAGTGAAACAGGCAGCACTGCATTGCTGCAAAAGCCAAAAATTCCCCTGAACAAACCACTGTTAGTAAAAAGGCCCAGTCAAACCTACTCTCAGAGAACACAAAAGCAACTTAATTTTTCCCTCGCACGGGAACACACGTTTATTTCTTGACAAAGAGTAACCAGGCACAGCAGTTCAAAGAGACCTTTTACTCTCTGAGCCAGGTCAAGGATAAATGTATCTAGACTTTAGATAAGAGTCCTGCTGCCAAGAAAATGACTTCAGCTGCCAAGGCAGTGGCAATCTGAGGAGCTGCAAACCGAATTAAAGCAAGAAATAATAACAGTTTTTAACACATGTGGAAAGATGGGCTGTGCTGACTGAAGAGAAAAAAATTGACCTGTTTAAAACTCAATTGTTAATGAAAGCCTGCTTACTTAGCAATGTAAAGGAATTATGTTAGTGGTGACAATACACACATAGGATATCTTCTGTCATAGGTGGTTTAATTCAAGACCCAAAGTAAGAAATTAAACAGTTTAAAACACATAGGCTGGAGTTGCAAGCTCTGAGAAAAACCTTTTATTCCAGTTGCCAGCTATGAAACTCCTCCAAGGAACGGAGATACAGCCTAAACAGGCAGCGACATAGTGCATATGCAGTGCATAGTGCAGAATGCCCTTACAGTGAGTGAGGGCCGCCGATGAGTGGTGAATGTGTTGTGGGATGTGGCCTGGTTACCTGTTAGTCATGTAGCGTTAGGTGTCGGCCTTACTTCATCACTGTGGGATTTGGTAGTCAAGTCATGTGGCGTTTCACTTGCTTTGGGGCACAGTGTTCGGTGAGGTGCACATCGTGCACTGGCGTCAACATTTCCACCCAAGTGGAGCATGCATCTCCCCCCCTTCCCACCCAGGTGGAGTATGCATCTCCCCCCCTTCCCACCCAGGTGGAGTATGCTTCTCCCCCCTTCCCACCCAGGTGGAGTATGCATCTCCCCCCCTTCCCACCCAGGTGGAGTAAGCATCTCCCCCCCCTTCCCACCCAGGTGGAGTATGCATCTCCCCCCCTTCCCACCCAGGTGGAGTATGCAGCCACCCACCTCACAACCGTGATGCACTGCCGTGGCCCAGTCAGGCAACTCACCAAGCAGCCAGGCACGTTGTCCAGCATGTCGCTCCATATAGCGTGGTAGCGTGGAGTTCCACAGGACCAAAGAGTCATGAGTTGATCCTGGATATCAGGCACAGCAATGTGTGATGATCTTGCTGGCGTTGCATACCATCTGCACGTTGATGGAGTCGTATTGCTTGCGGTTGCGATATGCCACCTCCATGGCATGCGGGACCACCAACTCCAGGTGGGTGCAGTCGAGGGCACCTATACAATTTGGCATGCCTGCCAGTGCATGGAAGGCAACTTTTGTATCAAATATCTCCTGGGGAGTCCGTGGTAGGGATATGTAGTCCCTTGTGTGCTTGAAGAGTGCACCCATACTTGGTTCAGTATCCGGGAAAATAAGGGTTGTGATATGCCATGCATGTGCCCCACTGTGTGCTGGTAGGTGCCTGTGGTAAGGAAGTTGAGCACAGACACTACCTTCAGTAGAGGGGGGATGGTGGTGCGTATTTCTATGAGGCTCACTATGTCGTCATATATCAGGTCCACTATGGTGGTGATGGTGTCACGGTCAAGCTGGTACATTGGTAATTGGTGGCTGCCGGCGTGGTAACGGTGGTAACGGTGGCTGCACTGGTGGGGCATCCTTGACCTGTCTCACCCTCCTTCTCCTCCTGTGTCTTCTCTGTGGTGGGGGCTGTGGTTGGTGTTGTTGTTGTTGTTGTTGCTGCCTTGCAAGCAGGGCCTCCAGCTGCAGTAATGCTACTACTATTGGTATCATCTTGGTGTGGGAGGGGGTGTGGTGTGTGGGTGTGCTCCTTTTGTGCTGTGCCAGACTCCATTGCCTCCACCTGTGCTGATTGTGTGCACCTGTGGCTCTTGGTAACACTGCTCAGGGTTCTTAACACCTTCTTGGAGATGCCGGTATTCACTCCATGCTGGTAAGGTACTCTTCGGGCTTCAGTAGGCCGTTATATTCATGTCCGCATGGCTTGTGATCAGCTCCGGTTTACGGCATGCCAGTAATGCCGGCATGTTGTGTCACGCGCGTGCGCCTGGACCGATATTTACGGCATCGTAAAGTAAGATGCCGTAAATAGCGGTCTGGTTGGTCACAATAGCTCGTAGCGGTAAGTGATGCTGGTAATCCATTACCGGCATTGTTTTTACCTTACCTCCAACCTCGGAATGACCCCCTATGTTACAAAGAAACTTTTAAGACTTTTATTTCTGTAGCAAGAATTAGCAACAACTTTAAAAGGTTGCAGTTGTAAACCTAATTCTGTGGGATATCTGTTAAAACTTGGTAGAACTCATTGCCGCATGGGGAACAGACATTACGAAATATGACCAATTCCAAGGAAAGTATTAATGTGGCAAACATAAGACTTTGTACATACATCCCTGGGGACAATTCACATTTGTGAATACAATTGTGGAATTTTAGGCCAAATCTTTAATGTGTAAAACTACCAAAATGTGTCAGAAAGGCGAAACAAGGTCGCACAGACTGGAGGATGGGACTAATCTGTGCTGCACATCATATGTGACCTGTGGGTATAATTTGCCAAGAGATTGCGAGTGTATAAATGTATGTTCTTGGCAAAATTAGATTTTCGGTAAAGTAAATGTGGGAGTTTCTGGACACTGTAAACCTCACCTCATAAACCAGACATAATTCCCTTAGAAATCCAACCAGCAGAGAGCAAGGCAGAGATTACTACCCTTGCCCAATCCTATTGTTTGGGGTGGGTGTGTGTAGTAAAGCCTGCCCTGTCATATACTGTGATGATGTCACCTGGCATTATAAATAAGAGCCCCTGACAACACACAAGGACACACTGATTCCTGACTGATCCCTGATTTCCTGCCCGGCGTCCTGTCCTGTTCCTGTCTTCATCTTACATTTATTAATCTAGACTCCAGATCCCAACCACAAGGCTAAACCTTGCTGAACTTACTTCAGCTAGGCCTCAATTCTAAAATAATCCCCATAACCAAGGGAAACGCTGTGGTGTTTTGGGAAGCATCCTGAACTTTCCTGGCTTGCCACTCACTGCATGCTGCTGCCATCGTGCTCTCCTGCTACCCTATCTTACCCAGTAACCAGAATTGCCTGTCCAGAAGAACTATTCTTTGGTGTCCAGTCTCTGCCCAGCTGACCCTGTCCCGCGGATTGTGTCCGGCTGTCCTGTGTTAGACCAGATCTGCGTGGTGATCCAGAGCGCTCACTGTCCAAAATCCAATCTAAAATTGGACTGTGAGAATCAATAGGAGCCATAGAACAATAGTAATCCTTGCATTGCCTTGTTCCATCACAATCTCTAAGTCATCCTATCCTTATCCTGATAATTTTAATATTGTCAAAATCATTCTTGAAACCCTGCCTTTGATTCCTTGTGCCAGCGGCAACATCTTTAATAATTTTGTCTTGTAAAATCCTGAGCTTTTAAGGAGTGATCGGACTGGGCCCGCCAGGGCGGACGCGGAGGTACTAGGGTGGAACTCGCAAGTCAACCCCAGGGCTTACTGTGTCTCAATCTGGTAGCCTAGCCTGAATGACCTAGTGTAGAGTAAAATGTCCTTGTCAAAACTGATTTCTGTTCCTTTTCCGCGCCTTCATTTTCTCAAAAACGCACTTCACTAGATCTTGCATAACTCACTCAATTGACCAACTCGAGACATAATTTCATTTCCATATTGTACCTAGGATCCATAGCTACACCCCAACACAAAAACTGCATCGTGATTTACAATAATTTACCCGTTTTTATTAAAAACCGTTTTGGTAAATTCAGGTGGGATTTGCATAAGTGTGTTGATTTTACAACATGTCATTTTGATTATAAACAGTTTTTAACGTTCCATTCAATTTCAAATTGTATGCTTTTGCTCAATCCATTGCTTGTGATTGCTAGTATCTTTCCATTGTTGCACCAGTAATGAATTGTTTTTTTGTTTCGAGAGTTATACCCATTCATTCATTTATTCATCCATTTCCGAGTGTTATTTTAGCATTGCCAGCGTTTGAAATCCATTTTTCTCTCTTGTTTGGGGAGGGAAGGTCGGATTTAAATTATGTTTCTTGTCTGTCATTCCTGATTACCTGCTGATTCTGTTTATCCACTTAAAATTGATAATTTGTGGGTTGAGGGAACCTTGTATTTGTATTTGTATTTATTTATTTGCAATGCGCACCTAACCCGAGGGTAGCCAGGCGCAGAGGCAGCAAGAGGATTGCAAAGCTTCGTTACATACGGTGTGGTGATGTCCAGCTAGGGTTACATTGCCGGACGTATCACGCCAAATAGGAGGGTAGAACATGTACATTCAAGGCAGTACTATAAACATATTTACATTCAATGAGTAGGGGTAGAACAAGTACATTAGGGCAATACTATAAACATATTTACATTCAATGAGGCGCCACATGGTAGTGTGCCGGGGAAATTCTAACTCAAGTGCTATCTTACCTAAAATAAAAACGTGCTCCTATTCCCTGGTGTGTTGTAGTTGTGTCAATAGAAGGTTAAACTAAGTGCACTGTGTACATTCATATTGTTCTTATCACCCCATTATTGATTGCTGCCCCATAAAAAATTGTATGATTTCTTTTGAATTTTAAAATAAATAAATAAATATTACATTTTATCAACCAGCCTGGTTCATGGTCCATTGTGACCTGGGGTATTTGAATAGGGGGTGTGATATGAGTGGTGTATTATCTCAATATTGAATCTAATCTAACATAAGCATTTCAATTGTGTGCTGCATACTGGGCTGTGACTAAGGTGGGTGTCGCCTGATTGAAATACTTAACAGTAAATAATGACTCACTGTTTGGTAGCATGGCCAAACAGACTGAGATATGTTTTAAAATGGATGCCAAAGCACAAAATGGTGTTGTGAGAGCAGGTGTGGGAGTCCTGACTCATGCTGATAGCAAATATTCTTTGGCAGAATAGAAACTTGGCTGGGAAAAGCAGACATGATTGACGGTAAAATCAGATAAAGGCAAGAATGTTACCAATTAGGACAGAACAGCTGCTTTACTTGGCAGCATAATTGAGCTTATATGTAATTATCCATGGTAAGAGGCACTGGCTAAATTTGGCAGGACCTCAAAGAGAAGATAAGAAATGTCAAGTGAAATAATTATAATTGCATTTGGCAGGAGTTGAATGATGTGTAATTGTGTCCAGCTAGGTCTTAAATAAGCTTATCAGTCTATGGGCCTCATTACACGGTAGGCGGTGAACCATGGCGCAATTAGCGCCATGGTTCATGCCGGTACAATACCGGCACCGCCTTGGTGTAAAGGGGAATTACCGCCCCATTCTAAGGTTGGAGGGGCAGTAATTCCCCCTTTCACCATTGCCCTTCCCCATTCCCATTTTTGCGCCATAGGGCATAATGGGAATGGGGAAGGCGCTAATTACGGCACCGCTAATTGCGGTACCGTAATTAGCTCCCTGGGTCCCTTTGCGGGTTGGTTTTTAATGCCTGCAAAAAGCAGGCGTTAAAATCCCCAACCCGCAAAGGGACCTCGTAGTAAGGCGGTAAGGATTTACCGGTACCGGTAAACCCTTACCGCCTACTGTGTAATGAGGCCCTATGTGTCAGTCAGCAAGTGCTTGCCAAGTATGAGCTAATGTGGGCTTGGTGAGTAACAGATAAGCCACGCAATCAAAAGATAGGGAGGGCATTTCTCTGACTGAAAGGACCTATCACAGAAATGCTCTGACTGACAAGGGAGTAATTTGCATGTGGGTATTGCATTATTCAGAAAAGCCTATATAAGAAGGGGAAGGCAGAATGCTGGTGTGTGCTTTCCAGTGTGTCTTGTGAACCTGTACTAACAATGGATGTGTACTTCACCCGGGCATCAGTTTCTTTGTTCCTATCTCAGAGTCAGAATTCACAAGTGCCAGAAAGCTTGATGGGATGGAAAAGGACCCTCCTGTACATAGACATCTGGATGTAATGAAACAGTATTCCAAGCTACTTCTGGAATTGTGGGTTTCTGGGTGGGCCAATCTAGTGTCTCTGGGACACAGTGAGCCCTTCAGTTCTGTGCTTTCACTCCAGGAAGTTGGCAGGCACCTACAGGGCAGTCCTTCACCTCCAGTGACCAGGATCCTCTTCTAGTGCAGCCGGCAGAGAGGCCTTTGTCCACAGACGTTCATCCCCATTGGTCCCTGAGGTTGGTTAGGGGACAGAGTTTGCCTATTCCTTGTATGACAAATCAACTTCCCAGGTACCATTGGTCTAGGGGTGAATATCAGTTTCTAAATATTTAATCAGCCCCACATCTCTAATACACCAGAAGGGATCCGAACAGATTGGAAAGAAATCAAATTATAAACCTCCTTGTCCAATTTTGTTAATGTGGACGGAACGGCAGGCTTACCTCTGAAAGGCTGTAGATCATTGGTTAGTTGCAACACTGCGAAAATACATTTATTACCCATTAATAAAACAAAGTGTCCAGTCAAGGTTGTATCATAATATCTACTTTATTTGTTTGGACTACAATTACAGAGTGGTAAATTTCATCGTGGAAAAAACACCAAAAAACACTATTTTTTTCATTTTTTTCATTTGTGGGTGGTCTTCCCAATCCCGCATTCTTTAATTATTTATTTAATTAAGGGTCACCGTGTTTTTTGTGTTTTTCTCAACTCTGAAATGTACCACTCTGTTTTGTTTCAGATATTTTGACTGTGTACACTTTAACTTTACTTGGCTTCAGCACAAAGGGAACAATGGGTCTTAATATGTTTCTAGGGGCCTTCTGGGAAGGGCCAGGGGGGGCAGAACTACAGTGTACCTTGTGCTGTAGGTGTTCTTAGTGCTCCACAGTGTTGAGTGGGCTTCAGGGCACTTTGCAGGCTTTGGTGACAGAGTTTGGGATGGGAATGAGCTCCAGATATCAGGGGGCAAGACAGTTCAGTGAGCAAAGCTGGACGAATGGCTGCAGGCTGGCCTACATGGCGGCTCGGGGCAGGAATCGTCTCATTGCTGATCGGCGGTTCTGAAGTACTGGTCGATATGTATTGTATGTCTTTAAGCGACTGCGGCTTGACAATGGTCAGCATTGCATTCAGTTGCAGCTCGAGAAACTTGCCTCGAAAATGTCCTTTAAGGCAGACATCAGTAGATGCTTGTAAAGGCACTTCTCCCAGCTTCTTTAATGGGCTCATGTTGTCCTTTAAGGCAGGTAGCCCAAGGTGGAGGAGTGTGTTGCAGGCAGCTGCCTTGTCCTTGGTTGCAGGTTCAGAGACCTTCTGGCACTTCCTATCCAGGAGGTTTGCTGCAGAGCCTAGCAGGGCATGCTGTGTGCTGGCTGGTTACCGGTTCTGGAGTGGCTGGAGGGTCCTCTGAGTTCTGTTCATCCCTCTTTTCCCTGGAAAAGGTTTAGGGCATGGACTTTGCTTCCCTCATTGAATATCCGGGCCTTCCTTCACTGGCGGAAGATTTAAGGTGGACTGTACCTTCAGCCATGGTCTAAGGTTGAGTTCTTCATTGTTACTTCAAGTTAAGTCTTTAGTTGATCTGCCAAAAGAGGGGCCCAGTCCTCTTTTAACGCCAAGTGTACCACAGTGATTGGTGTAGGCTAAACCTACCTACATGAACCCGTCCTGGGGTCCCTACCAACAATCTCCTGTATACATTAGGTCATAACCAGCGTGCTTTGTAACAGGAAAGGTAAAGGGGTGAAAACTTGGGATACTGAGTCCCACCCATCTTCCTATCTATTGTTGATCATCCCTCTACAGTTTCTGATTAATGTGGCTGATCTCCTTTGAAGCTGAGGTGTGACCAGACTCTCTGGCTCCTGCAAACAACCACATTCTCGTACCTTATGAATGAGGTCCCCTACCAGGGTGGCCTACTGTAAACACAGTCCCAGACATGACAGCTCACTGTCATTGATAATGAGGGTGGGACCTGTCTTCAGGTTGACACGGTTACATATGAACAGTTGTTGGGTTTCCTGTCTCCTTTTTTATCCTCTGCAGCCAGGCCCCATGTTGGCCTGTTTGAAGTAAACTCTATTGGTATGTTAATCGCTGGCACCAGCTGCAGGGTCTAACAAAAGAGCAGGATGGATCGATGACACCTTTGTTAATCAGACTAGCCATGACAGGGGCAAGGTTGCCCCCCCGCCACCTCCTGGAGTTGACATGGTGCACTCCTGGCTGTCAAATCCCATCTAAATATGACAGGGCAGACTGTGCCTGTAGGCTGTGTCCACCCAGAGTACACGGGTCTATATGGTTGTCGTGTTGTGTAATTTAATTACAAATTTCAAAAAGCCCAGTCGAGTGCACCCCCTACATGTGGATGGTCGAATTCTTCACACCTTGGATGACTTCTGTCTTCACCGTTCTGGCTTATTACTTTGGAGGAGTCTTTACTCCCAACAGAGGTTTAGTGAATCCTTCCACTTGTCTGAATAAAGGAATCAAGGGAGGAGAGTGTCCCCACTAGCTTGTAAAGGCAAAGTGGCACATGGGATTAGCCCAAAGCAAGCCTGCTGAAAAAAGTCCAATCCAGCTGCTCTAATAACTACCCTTTGCTTTCTGACATCTAACCACATTGTCCTATCCATCAAGAAATGGCAGGATGGCAAATGGTATTGAGCCTTCACAGAAACCAAGATAGTCAAACCCCTGTCTAAGTCCACCTCTCTCTGCTAGCGACTGATGTCAAAGTGACTCCAGTGGCCAGCCCCCTGGTATGAGTGTGGATTTGTTATGTGAGTGCTTCCTTTGAAGTGCTGATTCCAAAAAGATATCCTGATGAGGGTTTCTGTGCCCTGAGAGGTAGTATTACCTTTCATGCAGGATGATCAAAAGGCAGAAACCTGACTATTGTCCCACATAGCAGCAGTGGAGACAGTCATACCAGACACCAATATATATCTGTCATGTCATAGCCGGGCCCTGCTCACAGAGCTGAAACTAGTGTAATATCAAATTTCTGTGGCTCTATAACTGTGTGATCCTTACTGCCACCATGCCACAGGGGACATGGCTTATATTTACAGATGTATGTGCCACCAGGCTATCTAGGTTACACATGTATTATACTTTTGAACAGTTGCAAAGCCACCTCTGCCTACTCCACGAGGCTGTCTCTGTAAAGGCAAATGTGTGCACTTGATTTTTGGCAGTGAGCATTTATGAATGGGGCATCTAATTAGCAGACCTCCCTTTTAGAAGCAGAAACACTGCATCATTTTATAGTAATAACAGTCTAAAACGTGTCCTAATCAGATGGCCATTCTGTCACAGTGAGTACAGGCTGTGACTTTGAATTAGTGGTGAGTCTGCCTACATAGTTGCTTTCGCCACCCTAGCCCATAGCTCTTTGGATGTGTAACTGCTGAGATGTGTGTGTACCTGGGGCAAGAGGGGCACACCGATCTTGAGCTTCATGTTGGGGTGTGCTTGCATGACAATTCAAAGTTTGCATCATGGTAGTGAGACACATAAACATGAGAGGGATGCATTTGTGTTGCTTGCTCTGGGCACCATATTGACTAAACACTGCCCTAGGTAAGGCACAGGAAGCAGGTATGCAACCTTCTCTTACACATGGGACGATTAGCAGCAGCGCAAGCAACCCTCACACAACACACAAGAGCATGGGAAGACCAAGGTTAAACACACACGCAAACACACACAACGAACACATTCAGCACAAGCAGCAGCAAAGCAATGTTCTTTAACACACAACAGGCACAGTTTGGGCCACAACAAGTTAAGCATCTCGCACGCAAAACTATGGTACAACATTGGCCAGAGCAGTCCCAGCTTCCTTCACAGTGAGATGGTAAAGCCCGGGCCACAATAATTCAAGCTTAACCTGCACAGAGTGTTAATACAGCACTGGCTACAACAGTCCAGGCTTCCCTCACATTATTATCACGGCCTTCAGCAATGAAACCTTCCCTCACATAGTGATGATGCAGCAGCCGCCACAGTAGAGCAAACCTCCGCAAGTATGGTCCACACAGTGCATCTTCCCCATACACAGACATGGGACAGCAGCGAGGGTTGCGTCACTGAAATATTCCCTCCCACAGAGAGTTGGAACAGCCGGCGAAGCTGCAATACAAGTCTTCCTCAAACAAAATAAAATCATGGAGCACGACTGGCATCAGTAGTGCCAGCTAACCTCACGCACCGATGGCACTGTATGGCCCGCGGCAGTGTAGGTTTGCCTTAGACACAGGACATCAATTTAAGACTCCAGGTATCTACTGAGATCCCACAGGCTGCCCCAATACAGCTCCTTCTTGCAACCATGGGCCTCACTATATGTTTGCCGGTCCGGTAACTTTGTTACCAGTAAGCTTGCCGGTACCGTAGTTACCGGACTGGCAAACTACGAGTTCTGGTTGCGAGTGCCTTTCTGGCTGCCAGGTCGGACCTGGCGGGCAGACCTGCACCCGCTAGCAGAGCATGTGGGATGCACCGGCACCATTGTGAATGGTGCCAGTGCATTCGACCGCCCCATTCCCATTGAACCCTATATGGCTCAAAGGGAATGGGGAGCATTTCATTCCGGCTCCCACGAATGGGCAGTTACCGGGTCCAGCAGGGCCGTAATGACCCGGTAATTGCCCATTCACGGACGTTGGAAGTTTTCGCAAGTTTGGTGGCAGCTTGCCAGTTTTACCAGCAAGGCTACGGCCAAACTTATAATGAGGCCCCATGTGTCTGAAGGTGGGTTTCAGATGACTGAGGAGAGGGGACTCCATGATGTTGTGGATCCTTGGATTTTTCCAGTCCCAACACACTCATGCTCGGGGTCCACAGGACTCCTTTCCAAGGTGTGAGGGCAGGCGGTGCTGCAGTTGCTAAGCTGTCTGCACTCTGGTCCTCCCTTCAAGCAGAGGGTTTGGTGAAGGAGTGCTTACCGAGAGCCTTGGAATAAATCACTGCAAGGCTAGACACCCACAGTCGGTTTAGGTTGCTAGTCAATGGCATGTGGCCCTCAATTAAGTGGTAAGCAGAGCCGTTTAGGAACAGCAACCATTCTTAGTTGGAGTGTGAGTGCCTGTGCCACAGAGGTGTGTAACTTGTGGCTCTCCATATGTTTTGGGCTATGGCTCCCATGATCCCTCACCATAGACTATGCTTGCTGGGGCGGATGGGAGTTGCATCCCAAAGCATCTGAAGAGCAAGCGTTTGTGGGCGCCTGCTATTGCATCTAGCCTTGAAGGCAGGGTTCCTACCCAGTGGTGGCAGCATTGCACCCCATATTAAATTCTGCTCTGGGAGAGTGCTTAGCTCGCCTAGTGCTTGCTCCAGCCTCGCCAGGTCTTTTGACTGGAATTATTGCTTTGGTTGCTTCCCGTATCCCTGACTCCCCTGGCTACCGCCTCCCCCCTGCCCCGCCAGTTCCCCAAACCCTAGTCAAGCGCCACACTCCTGCTTGCACAATGAGTGCTCTTGGCCCGACCTGACCACCGGGTTTTCCTTTTGTCCTGGGTCCATTCACCTTCAGGAGGAACTACATAGACAGTCGTGCTTCATTTCCTTAGCAAAAATTAAAAAATTGTCTATACATTACTATTTGAGTCAGAGTACTAGGTTTGTTGCATGATGATTTAATCAGTAATGCGTTGATATTTTTTATAAAGTCAATGTTCAGCTTTTGAGCTCATCCTGTGCTGCCATCAAGTCAGCCAATGGGTACTTCATAAAAGGCCTCAATGCGAGTTTGGCGGTAGTGGTAAAACCTCTGGTATTTTACAATACTGGATGTGTTCTGCCTGCTCTTGTGTTGGAGGACCCGTTCTCCACATAAAAGCATGACTGCATTCGATGCTACTGCATAAGTTAATACCTCATGTGGTAATAAGGCATTTCCCATGAAGTCCTGTGGAACCCCAAAACAGGGAATAACTGAAGAATCCACATGCCTCATAATCCCTTCCCATTACTGCAGGCATAAAGGTATCGAGTTTGGCGGGCAATCTCTTAATAAGGCACATTGGGCCTAATTCCAAGTTTGGAAGAGCGGTAAAAAAGTGGTGGTAATTCCTTTAGCGCCACTTTTTTGGACAGTAACGGAATTAGTGCTGATTTTACAGCACCGCCAAATCCCGAGTTTGGCGCTCAGGTGGAGGATGTACCGCCAGCATCATGCTGGCGGTAAATCCTCCACTTTAAAGCCAAAGATCGTCAGAATTACTGAGCAGAATTACCACTCGCTGTAATTCCACAAAAAAACCCATGGAGTCCTATTGACTCCAAAAATGGGGACTTACACCGTCCTACCACCACTTGTAATCCCGTGGTAAAGCCAAGGGACCAAGTGGCGGTAACAGTAAACAATTTCGGCAGTAATTCAGCAGAATGACTGGCAAACTCGGAATGTAGCACAAAGCCTTTATAACTGGCTTCTGTCTGCGAACCACCACCAGAAAGGGAGTGGTGGGACTTCAGCTAGAATACATTAATCCTCTAGCCACTCTTCACCTGCGTCTTCCCTGAAGGGTTTCTCGCACAGAGGGAGAGGGAGTGGGGGAGCGGGGCAGAGTAGGAGGTGGGCGGGGGAAGGGCATCGGAGAAGGAATATGAAGAGGGAGAGAGAGATCATGGGTAAATTGCTTTGCTCAGACCTAATAACAGTTTGTGAGCATAATGGAAATTGAAAATGTGGAAATTCCCTGCAGTTTCCATGCGAACAGACAGGCACATTCAGGCAAGAGACGGCGAAGCCACGACAACCCCGTATAAGATTCATGCAAAATTGATAACTATTTAAGGGGAAGGAGGGGCGATGGCCGGGTCAGGCTACAAATGGAAACCACGAGGGATGTGAGCACATCTGCAGTTCAAATACATAAACAGCCATGAATTTATACGTCTTCAGTCCCTTAAATTCTATTAAAATGTGCAGCTGTGGATCTATGCCTACCTCTCACTTTACATGAATAGAATTGCCGGAAATCTATGCAAACACACACCACTGGGGGAGCATTGCTATATTGTTATACACATTCTCTTTTTTTTTAACATATTTAAACAAATTACAAAACATTGATAAAAAAATAAACATGGCAAGAATGAAAAGAACATTAAAAACCACTAAAAAACACTGCTTCCTCTTCCATGTAGTACAGTTTTTAGAATCTTTCCCAAGTATCCTCATATAGCCTGTACTTCTACAAATGCCAGTAGATGACTCTCTCCACAGGCGGGAGCTGCCGTATTTCCGCAACCCATGTATTCACCTCAGGGTGAATCATAGACTTCCAGTTTCCTAGAATCAATTTCTTGGCCATCAAAGATCCTCTAAACAGCCATTGTTTGTGTGCACTAGATAGATCCTCTATAAGTGTGCCCACGCTCAATATCAAAGTCTCAAAATCATAATCTAGTGACATTTTCAGAACCTTATTGAAAATCTGAATTAGCTCGCCCCAAAAGTACCTCACCTTATTACATTCCCAGCAAATATGTTCCATCGTACCTGACCGAAATAAACAGCCCCAGCATGCATCCGTGTCAACAAAACAACGTATCTGCAGACTTTCAGGCATCCAGTAAACTCTGTTTAAATTTCCTATCCGTCTCGTTCTTTCACAAAGGCTCAAAGAAGAGAGGGCAACATTCTTACAAATGGCTGTCCACCGCACCTCAGACATATCATCAGATAACCTACCTAACCATTCTTGCAACAGAAATGATACTAAAATGAGTTTATCGAATTCAGAAACCTGGTGTCCTTCTGTCTCTGCTCTCAGGGCCAATTGATCTATGCCAGTGTCACAGATGGTGGTCGGTCAAAATATCGAAAAAAAATCTCGAATTACAAAAAGGACGAAAAATAAATCTCGAAAAAAAAGTCGAATTTCTCTTTTTTTAATTATATATTTATTTTGGGGTCCGGGATAAAAAAAAATGGTAAAAAAAATAAATATTAAAAAAAAGGGGGGTTGGGTGGGGAACCCCCCCATTTCGAATAAAATATGTCATAAAAATACATTTAAACATTTTTTTTTTCGGCCTTTTTTTTCGAGATTTATTTTTTCGAGATTTATATTTTTGGTATTATGACCATAAACCGTCACAGATCTCACCTGACCCTGAGACAGCTGCATTGAGAGTGCAATACTCTTGAATTGTTCAGTTAGGTGTATTCTTGGCAACCTTCAGCTGGTTGAACATAAGGCAAGCTTCATTTGATCGGAACACCCCAATCCACCTAACATCCCCTAGGAACCAGTCTGGCCTAAACAGCATTTCTCTCCCATCTTTTGGGAAGGATAGATGTCGATAAGGATTTCCTCCAAAAGAGCTTTTTTCCAGGATAATGTCAGAAACTGTGTAAGTACGAAGGAGGTAGAGGCCAGGATGGACTTAGTTGACAGGATAGGCGTAAGCAAGCCATTCAAACTAGACTCTGCATAGGCCTATTCATCTGGATCAGATATCAGAAAAGGTACTATATGCCTGACCAAGTAAGCCAGATGATAAGCCTGGAGGTTAGGTACTCCTAATCCACCCCTCTCTACTGGTAGTTGAAGTTGCCAAAGTTTAATCCGGGATGACTTGTTATCCCAAAGGAAAGCTTGAATTAGTCCGTCAATTACAGCATACACATTTTTCGCCAGGATCAAAGGAATCATTTTTAGAATGTAATAACTCTTACGTGCAGAATTCATTTTGAGGGGGTTAACCTTTCCCCATGACGAGAGGTTAAAAAGCTTCCATCTTTCCAAATCAGACTTCAGAGTAGACAGCATTCTCCCCGTTCTCAGGCATACTTTTTTCCACTGAATTAGTTAACCAAATGCAGAGGCAGTTAATCTTGTCAGAGTTCCATCTAAATCCCCAATCTGTAAATCTGCCTTCATGAAGTTCTTCAATACGGGAAAAGCTTGGGATTTGGACCAATTCATCTTGTATCCTGATAAGACTATAAAACATGCAATCCAGTCCATCAGAGCAGGTAAGGAGCTATATAGGTGGCTTAACATTAACAGTAAATCATCTATATATAACCACAATTTTGACAGACCACTCCATTATTGACCCTCATTATTTCATCATGTCTGATTCCGGAGGCCAGGGGTTCCATTGCAATCACAAATAAAAGTGGTGACAGCGAGCAACCTTGTTGGGTCCCGCTCTCCAAAACAAAGGGCTCAGAACAAATCCAATTAGTTGATACATCCACTGTGGGGCTCGAATATAATAACCAGTCCAGCTCAAGAAGGTCTCACCAAAATCCATGTTCTTTAAGGCGGTGAACAGGTAACTCCACTCTATCCAATAAAAAGCTTTCTCTGCATCAAGAGACAAGACCACCATACTCTGATCCAAGTCATTCACTTGTGTTATTGTTTGAAGTAATCTCAGCATATTTGTTGCTGGATGCCTTCCTCGTATGAACCCAGATTCATCCGGGTGTATCAGCCTTGGTGATACCTCTGCCAGTCGTTGCCTATATTTTTTTTATCAGTATTGATGAGGCTGATTAGCTGGTAGTTCGATAGTGAAGTTGGAGCCTTGTCAATTCTTCAGGATAACCGAAATAGACGCATGTTGTGATGATTGAGGAAGGCTTCTGAGAATTTTAAAGATATTGTAGATGTCCCTCAAGAGCTCGAACACAGAGTCTCACATAATCCTGTATAATCCCATAGGTAGACCACCTGACCTGGACATTTCCCAGAATTCAAACTAGAAACTGATTTTCATAGTTCCTCAGATGAAAACTCCTTATCTAGATCCACTTTGTCCTCATCTGATAGTGTGTGGAATTCTACCATCCGCACAGTGGGTGTGTGCTCAACTGAGCTTTTTTAAAAATGTATATGAAATTGAATGATTATAGATCAACCTCTGGAAAATGTGTGGGGCTAAACCACACACATGCATCTACAGAAGGGGAGACCCAAACCTTCTGCCTGTCACGGCCAGCCTAATTAACTATTAAAGACTCCATGGAACCCCCTGTCCGTTTGTTTACCCTCTGCAGATGGTGGCAGCAATTAACACAATTAACATACAAATAGAGTATACATAAAACAGGCCCACATGGGGTCTAGCTGCAGAGGTGAACAAAGGAGACAGGAAACCACAACAACCTTTTATATGCACTGTGCTAACCTGAAGCCAGCTCTCGCTTCCAAGTATCAAGGGCAGTGATCTGTCATGTCTGGGACTATGTATTACAGTAGTCACCTCCGCAGGAGGACTCCATTTAGAATGTACAAGTATGTGGTTTGGCGTTGACCAAACGTCTGGTCTCACCACAGCTTCAAGGGAGACTTGCCACTTTAATCTGGAACCACAGAGAGCTCCATTAACTAGAGAGAACCTTTGATCCACAACACAGAGGAAGATGGGTAGGACTTAGTATTACATATTTTCACCCATTTACCTATTCTGTTGCAAAGCAATCTGGTTATGACCTCATGCATACAGGAGATTGTTGGTGGGGACCCAGGATTGGCCCATTAAGGTAGGCTTAGCCTAGACCAATCACGGTGGCCCATTTGGCTTTAAAAGAGGGCTGGGCCCCTCTTTTGGGCAGATCATCTGAAGACTTTGCAAGGAGTAACAAGACAAACTTATTTGGACCCTGGCTGAAGGCACAGTCTGCCTTACAGCTTCCGCCAGTGAAGGAAGTCCAGGATTTCCAAAGAGGGAAGCAAGATCCCTCCCCTAAACATTTCCCAGGGAACAGAGGGAAATACTGAATCCAGAGGACCCTCCAGCAGCTCCAGAACAGGTACCCAGCCAGCACACAGAATGCAAGCAACCTTCCTAGTTTGGAATTGCCAGAGAGTCTCTGAACCAAACCCAGGACAAGGTCGGGGCCTGCAACACTGTCCTCAGCTTTGGCCCGTCTGCCTGAAAGGACGACACAAGTCCAGTGAATAAGCTAGGCGGAGTGCATCGACAAGCATCAACCAGCGTTCACCTTAAAGGACATTTGTTATCCAGTCAAGCCCCTCAAGCTGCAACGGACTGCACCACCGACTGTTGTCAGGCCGCAGTCGCTAACGTCGTCTGAGATGCCTCGACCAGTGCTGCAGACCTGCCAACCAGCACTGAGACAAAGGTTCCTGACCTTGAGCTGCCATGTTGGCCAGCCTGCAGCCGTCCGTCCAGTCTCACTCGCCGAACTGCCTGCCGCTGGATACCTGCAGCTGTCTCCTTTCTTGAACTCTGCTGCACAAGCTATAAAGTGCCCTGAAACTGACTCTACACCGTCGATCACCAAGAACTTCTACAAGCACAAGGTACATTGTGGTTCTGTCCCCTTGGTCCTGCTCCGAAAAGGCCACTAGTGACACTTTATGACCCACTGCTCCCTTTTATGCTGAAACCAAGTATCCTTGAACTATTGCGATTAATTACTTTACTGACTACCCTCCTGTCAGTATCCAGAGTGCATCCCTTTTCCCTCTTGAAACTGTTTGTCTTCTGCATTCCTTTACAGGTTGGGTTGTATTTTGTGGTGTGCTAGAACTGTTTGTTGAAGGACAATAAAGTAGATATTTGTGTACAACTTTGACTGGACAGTCCCTTTTATCATTGGATAATAATTGTATTTTCGCTGTGTTGCAACTAACCAATGAACCTTGCGGAGATAAACCTACCGTTCTTAACACGGTATAAAAATTGGACAAGGAGGTTTATAATTTGCTTATGTTACCAATCTGTTCAGATCCCTTCTGGTGTACTAGCGGTCTGGAGCTGATTGATGGTTTAGAAAGCGATATTCATCCCTGGACCACTGGAAGTTGATTCCTCACAGATAGTTCTGGCATTCACAGGTCCGATGGAAAACTGTGCATCCTATTGGTGTCCTCTCCTTCTGATTCATAAAGCCTCTTGTAAAATGCTCGAAATTCATCATTAATCTTCTTTGGGTCAAATGTTAGTGCCCCATTAATTTACTCAATTGCAGGGATCGCTCTATGGTTTCCCAAGGCACAGAGCCTATGTGCTAACAATCCATCACATTTTTCCCTACTTTTGTAATACGTGCATCTCGTCCAAAACACCATGTACCCAGCCCTTTCAGACATGCTTTTATTAAACTCATACTGAAGTTGTCTTGTGTTTTCTTCTTGTCTTCATTTATAGTGTTCTTGTCACCTCGATTTCCAAATCTTTAATCTTCAACTCCAATTGTTTTATAGTCTTCTCCTGGTTTCACTTTTCCTACTCCACAGTCCAATCAGAAGACCCCTCATGCTACATTTAAATGCCTCTCAGACTTTTCTTGAATCAACCTCACCTGTATAAAGAATTGGGACTCTTTACCAATCTTCTTTACATTTCTTTCCCCTCAAGTATAGTGGTGTTCATTTTCCAGAACATATTGCAAATTTTAGCAAATTAGTAACCTCTACCAGAGCATGGTCCGAAATATGTATACTTTTAATACGGCTCCCCAATTAATTAGATGTCACTAATTCAACTGTTAGCACTAGGTCAATCCTTGAGTAAGTGTCATGGGCATTAGAGTGAAAACTGTAGTCTCTCTGGGATAGATTTTCTAATCTCCACACATTTTTTAAAATTTATTTTGCATTTTTAAAGCGCTCACACAGCCCGCAGGCATCGAGGCGCTGTTACAGGAATTTTTTTTTTAGTTGCATAATTGTAATTTTGTCTTAGTTGCATATTTGTAACGCGCTTAAATGCCCAGAGGTTTCTAAGCGCGGACCCGGGGATCGAACCTGAATTGCTTCGTGTCGTCTTGCTTCCAAGGCGAGCACGTTGCCGCTGAACTATCCTCCCGGGATTCACCAAACTATGTTCAGATAGCAAATCTTTCAAGGACTCCCCTTGTTGGGTATTAACTCTCAGCATGCTTCTTCTACTCCTATATAAGAATGGGTCCAATATCTATTTAACTTTCCCTCCCAGGATCATTTTCTTTGAACCTCGGTCTTGTAGGACTTGTGCCACCTTTTTAAAGAAGGACCCGTTGTTCACGGTTGGTGCACACACATTGCATATTGTAATCAAGGACCCTTGTATACATACTGAAAGTATACTGAAAGTGTGATCATACTTTCAGTATGTATACAAGGGTCCTTGTTCAGAAATCACCTGTACTGCAGTGTTCTTACGCAACAATATTGCCACCTCTCTGGAGCGTGAATTAAAGCGATGACTCATATACTCGCCCTACCCAA
This sequence comes from Ambystoma mexicanum, assembly GCF_040938575.1. Taxonomy (NCBI): domain Eukaryota; kingdom Metazoa; phylum Chordata; class Amphibia; order Caudata; family Ambystomatidae; genus Ambystoma; species Ambystoma mexicanum. Next base: position 514,699,908 of record NC_090921.1, on the reverse strand, counting down.
TTTTTCTGCAGCTTTTCTGTTTCTGAATATGTAAGATGAGTCTCCTGTAACAGTGCAATATCTGCCTTTAAGGTATTTAAATGATTCAGGGTCATTTTTCTTTTGAGGGGATTGTTAACACCATTGACCTTCCAGGAGAAAATGCATAGATCTCGTCTAGCAGCAGACATCACGACTTCGGCAGTAACCCTTAAATCCGGCGGTAGCGCTATTACCGCCGGATTTAAGGGTCTGCCGAATCAGGGCTTCGGCGGATTTCGCCCCAGCTCTGAGCTCGGGGGAAATCCGACGAAAATTCACGCTATTACCGCCGGCGGGAGATCCGCCGGCGGAATTAGCGCGAAGATTCGCCATTGAGCCCAATGGGGAATGGGGCATTCCTGAATGGGCTCAGTGGGGAATGGGGACTTACATTACCGCCGAACTCGTGATCCGGCGCTATAAGCGCCAGGGAGTTTGGCGGTAGGGCTAGTACCGCCCGCGCTAATAGCGTTACCATTACCGCCCAAGTCGTAATGAGGCTCATACTGTCAGAATGCAGACAAACTTCAGTAAAATTGATTATAAAAAAAAACCCACTGCCACCCAAACACTGAGAAGAGGAACTCCCCAAAACCCAACACCCTCCTAAAACAATATCAGACCATAAATGTAGTAACCCGTAAATAAAGAACATTGTATAGAAATACCCACTCCCCTCCCCTCTCAATGTATATGAATGCCAAACCGCATCCAATGAGCAGCTAAATCTCAACATCGGTATATATACTATATCATAGTCTAGCAAGAGCCTCTAACAGCATTTATATGTCATCTGCCCCCAATCCAACCTGTGAAATTGTTGCATAAAATTCTCAACTAATATATAGCCTCAAACCGCACCCTATATCTTAAATGGAAAAAATCGAATGCCTTGTATTAAAGGGTCGTGGACAACATATGGAGTATAGACTTTGATAGGTCCACCTGCTTGGTATTTCCCACTCCTGAACTAGTCAGGTGCCAGCACTAGTGTTGGTAAGCTACAATCCCCCAAAAACCATCTAGATCCTGTGAAAACCTTATTAATTCTTCACAGAATTAAACACTGTCAGAGTTCCAGGCCCTCTCTAACATGTATTATTACAAATATACATAGCTTGTGGATGTTTAAGCACCACTTGGTATCAATTTAAAAAACATGTATTGAGAGACTCCTGCACAGCTTTCCCCGTTGGATCTCGGCAGTTATGGTTTGTAGCAGGGGCAAGTGACCCCCAGAATTTCAGGCGATGTATAGCAAGGGGGTCTTGATTCTGAGAGTCTCCAGTTTTGACTACCTGGGGGTTAGATTTCCTTCAAACTTTAATGCAGAAGCCCATGTTGTCAAGCAGACTGCTTGGTTTAAACAGACTATAGGTGGGGTGGCACGTGCCATGGGTATGTTTAAGGCCAAACCTGTCGAGCTGGCACTCAAGCTTTATAATGGTAAAGCTATTTCTATTGCCAGGTATGGCATGGAGTTGTGGGGATACAGCAAGGTTGAAGCCATCGAGGTGGTCGAGAATACTTTCCTGAAACAGGTTTTGGGGTTTCCTCACTCGGACTCTAATTTTGCAGTCCATCAGGAATTGGGCTGCATGTTTATTAGTGACTCCATCGCAGCCCAGCCTGTGAACCATTGGCTTAGAGTCTGGGGTAACAGCAAAGCCGGTTTAACACAGGACCTAATTAGGCACTTGGTTCCTAGGGACCCTTACCTGAAGATTCCCTGGCTAAGGCATATAAAGGCACTGTTATCAGAAGGGGATATGGCTAAATATTTTCTCCTGAGGGATGTTATGCCGCGCACTGTTTTAAGTACCATACATGTAAGGGTGCTTCAGCGCATTCTGGACAATAGGGTGTCTTCCGAGATCCTGAGGACTGCTAACAGGAAACATGCAATTATTGTGAGCCCAGGTCTGCTGAAATATTTGCTCTCAGCGTGTTGCCATCATAAGGGCACTATTTAATTGTATTCATATAAAAGCAGTGGGGGCGGCCTGGTCGAATGGCAATGAAAAGCAATCGTCCATTTTTTGGGATGCGCCCAGGGAAGACTTGGCACATTTCCTACTGTTTTGTCCAGCTTGCTCCTTAATTAGAGAGCGTACGATTAAACCGCTTTTACTGGGGCGAGGGTTCCTTCAGTACGAACCAGCACTACGCTACCTGCTATGGGTGGACTTGGTTTGTGTGGGTTGGGGTTTATTATCGTTTTTAAGAATGCGCTAACTTTGAGGACATTTTTAATGAAAATTGTTTGAACCACATGCTTTTGTATTTAAATATGTAGCTTAGTTTTGTTGAGGGTGGAATGTTGTTTTTTTTTTTTTTTTCACTGTGTGATATGTAATTATGTTGTTGTTTGTATGGGTAGGTTTTGTATTCCCAAAATAAACTTTTCCTACTACTACTGGATCTCTGCAAACACAAATCACAATACCATATCCTTTGTCTACTGACAGTCAAAACACAAATTGCTAGTTTACATCTGGTAGAAATGCAGATTAGTTAGATCAGAGGCCCTAAAACAGATAACAGGAGCGATCAGATCGTAGTGACATCAGTGTGGACAATGGCACTCATTACAACACCGGCGCTAAACCACGGGACAGATATGGTTCAATGGAGAATTACCACCCCATTCCAAGGTTGGCGGGCGGTAATTCCCCATTGAACCATGGCCCTTCCCCATTCCCATTTTCATCCCATAGGGCTCTAGGGGAATGGGGAAGGCGCTAAGTACAGCCGTTAAGGTCGGGTCCCACAAAGGGACCTCATAGTAAGGCGCTAAGTGTTTAACGGTGTCATACCCAAAATAAACTATAAGGCAAAGTCAAATTAAAAATATCCCACGAAATGGTGGATAGCAACCACTCGAGGTGCACTTCATTTATTGATTAATGAGATTGGTGAAGCGCAACATCCATCCTTGTGATTGCTTCCCTGTGCTCTGTGCATGACACCATAAGAAGCTGGGACATTCCTATTGGTCCGATCTTTGCATAAGTGGTGTTGCACGTAGTTGAGGAACCATACCGCTGATGGCTGATGTTGTTGGTTGGGTGGTTTGGCTCACCAGGCCCGTGAACTTCGTTTGTAAAGGAACAGTTGTATGATGGCAAATGGGTGAAAAGTCTTGTTACTTTGCAGCTAAGCACATATACACGGCTTTGGTCACAGGCAGGGAACTTCAGCCAGAAGATGTGGCCACCAGGAACATTTAAGGCTGTCAGTAATGCGACAGCCCCGCAGTAGCACGTATGTCTTTAATCCATTACATCAAAGGCAGGTATCCCAGATCCAATGAGGTGTATGGTCCATCAGTGACGTGTATAGTCCATATATTCAGATATGTTAGTGTGATCCCCCAAACAACCTACTGGTGCACAATGGATCTGGGTGTTGTCCATGTGTATGTTTGGCATGGTATGAGTCGGGAAAGCAGGCTGCCGAACAGTGAGGACAGGGAGGACCCCTGAGGAACACCACAAGTGAATCTCCAGAGAACTTGCTGTTCCAATATTGTCTTCTATGCTTCAATTTGCTGTAAAGGGTTCAATCCTTTTTAGGCTGAGCTAACAATCTACGTGGTTACCCCATTAACTCAGTTGGGAACGGGGGTTCTTTAGGGAAAGATAATTTCATCATGACATAAAAGATAAAAAATACTCTGTATAACTGTCTAAGACAGTATGGTTTAGAGAGAAACACAACTACCTTTATTTAAACAACTACAATAACAAGTATATTTGTTGAAGGTCAACAACAGAATCAAACTTCAAAAAAACAACATTTTAGCCATATTCAAACGAAGCATTGCATAATAAGCAAACATATTGTGTACAGTGTACCCATAGATACCAATTCATACTTTTGCACTTCAATAGGTTGGAACCCCTAAAAGTAATAGGACGCAGACAGCATTTGTCCAGAAGTAACAGAACTTGTAGACTGCGTCAGGAAATACCACCTCATCATTGAATGCAAGGCAATAATCTTTGTCAAGCCAAGTTGAACACAGTTGAATGGATGGTCAAAACTTTGAACTTCATGTAACGCCCTGGGCCACTCAAAGATTGCGATCTCATTATGATTCCACTCATCAGAGCTATTCGCATATCACCTGGTCTCTTTCGACTTGAAGGTCCATTGCTTTGGTGGTTGTGCCAGTCGAAGCCAAAGGAAAGGAGCACATTGTTTTGGAGAGTGGGTGAAATCATTTCATTTTGGCAGGTGATCACTTTGAAGCCGCTGGAGGATTTAAAAAGGAGATATCCAAATGATACCACAAGTATAGGCTCGAATAATACACTGCATATTAAATTAGGTGGACATTAAACTTCGGAACACATATCTTCAGTTATTCTGCCACTAGGTTGAATTCTGTACATGTCGTCTTAAGGGCATGGCGCCATTTTGGACTACCATTTGCAGTCACTATGACATCATAACAAGGCATCAATCAGTTAAGATCAGTAAAAGTATTTACATTTAATTTGAAAAAGAAACCTGTTTAACTTGCAGTATATTTCAATTCAGAAATGCTTTCATTTTGAAAACAAAGGCCACATAATTGCGCCACAGTTTGAGGTGATGAGTAACAATGTTAAATGGAGCATGAAATGTGTAAATGTAGCTCTCATCTTAAATGAGTCGAACATAAAATGTATCATGGCGTTCTTAGATTGTCCATGCTCTGACTGCCAAGTGGCATAATGACTTCTGTTCCAGAAGGTCATTCAGCGGCAGTGATGGGAGGGTAAGAATCATTTATCTCCTGCGGCACTGGTCATATTTGACAGAGCTCAGAGCGGGTAACCCCAGTTGTATAAGTAGTAAGTGCAAATGTCATAGATTAGGGATGTTACCGTGCACACACAACCCACTATCAGAGAAGACAAAAAATGAATTTAATTAACCTTCGTGATTTTAATGAAATCCAAATGTGCGCAAATGTGGCCAAGGTCGTAAGTAAGATACGAAAAGCAATGTATTGTGACCATATCGAATACAGACATTTGTGGCTGCATATTGATGGAGAAAGCATTAAGATTCAACAGCTGCCCTGATTTAAATCTCTGACACCTCAGTTCTTAAGCCATGTGATTAGGGCTGACTTTACACTGTTATGTGTGTCTCCCGACAGATACCTTCCCCTAGACCAATGGTCTTCAAACTGTGGGGCTGGACCCCTAGAGGAGCCGAAAGGATGGCCAGTGGGGCGAGGGCGTGAGGCTTTTCAAAAGGGGAGTTCAGTGGCTACTTTGAATAGAATATAGCAGCAGATATGGCATCTATGGGGGCCAGCAACACTATTATTAAACACGGGAGAGGGCCAGGGGGCTCAACAATAATATTTTTACTCAAGGTGGCACAGCATGAAAAGGTTTGAATACCACAGCTCTAGACCCTGGGGCTTGATTGCTTGACTGTAGCTTCCAGTGGTAAGACAAGAAAGCTATGGAGTTAGTGTCCACCATCTGAAGACCCAACACCCAATCCCTGGTCTAGACAGTTTTCTTACAGTGTCATCGTGAAGGAACCATGTTTCTCCTCCCTTGGCATGAGGGCCTGGGGATTAAACAAGAACACAATGCCAAAACCTACCATGTTAAAGGGAGAGCGAACATGTCTGGGCTGACCCCAAACCTTGTTGCCTAACAGAAGAAAGATCGTTCCCACTCAAAAACTTGCAGACAAAAAAATAACCTGGACACAGACATAACAACTATGGTGTGTCATTTTTTGGGATAATAAAAACTGCACTCGACGTTATACTCAGAAACTACAATTAACAAAGAGATCCAAATTGGGATCCAAAAGACATTGGTGTTGGTATTAACCGTTTGCAGTTGCTGTTAAACAGCCTCTTGAAGACATGGGCTTGGTTGTCCACAGGACTCTATCCTCCTAAGACCCACCATCACCTGAGGTTGGCACACTGTCAAATTCCCACTGGTGGTGCCATGCCACTGTTTTTGTTTAGGTTGGATGTGCTGTGTTGCCCAGAGAGCTCCTTGTTACGGACAGAAAACACGGTAGAGCTCATTGTGCTCCATAGTGTTATTTGATGGTGGAGAGCCTTTACGTTTGTACTGCCGTTGTACAAAGATGGAGGGCAAAAGGTGGCATGCTTGTGTGTACGCCGCCTTTTGCCCTGCAAAGTGAGTAAAGGCTGCCTGGCATTGGCAAGCAGCGCTCACAATTACAACTTAACCCTATATCTCGCTAACCATTTTTAAAAATAGGTACTTGTAGTGACTGTTTCCAAGTCTGTGGTATTTCGTTGGAATCCGCTATGTACACAACGTAAGCATAAAACAGTTGCCCCAGTGCTCGGATTGTCCTTGATTAGCAGATTCGTCTGGCCATCCGGGCCAGGGCCACCCACAATTTTAAAAGCTCTTTTAAGACCTTCAATGTCCGAAGGAGCACAATCTGCTAAATAAACTTTATCTCAATGAGGTTCCCAGTCCTGTTGTTGAATGGTACAATACAGACACTTAAAATGCTCTTCCCCTTAAGAGGCAGATACGTTATTATTAAATGATGTATTTGCCCGACTTGTGTGGTTATTCACTAGGAACCAGAATTGTTGTTATCCTTACAAGCTAAGGTCCGGAGCATAATTTTCCAATTGTTTCTCCTTCCAGACGATTTGTGTTCCCTCTGCCAGTTATTGTATTTATTTTTGTGTTCCCTAACTCTTTATTTTAGCGTTCTCTAACTCTCCGACCTTTTTCCAGCATCGATTGAAATTTCATTTTTGGGATTGTCCGTACGCAATATCTTTACAGGCCTATCTTCTCTGCAATGGTTCTATCATATGTTTCACACATATGATTTAAAAACGTACTTCCTGTTGGCTTTCCCCAATTATTCAATATGATTGCAATCCAGCTATCAGATTCTATCATATTACTAGGAGCAATATTTTGAGCATCTTTTAACACTTGGTTTAGATGTCTTATATTCTTTTTGGTCCAGTATATGCGTTTCTCTTATGTGTTAATTTTCAGTGTGCCCTCACAAAATTAGTTTTAGTTGAGTCGTGGTTGTAGCAACAGCAATTTTTAATATATTATGGTCACTGCTCTTTCTCGGGTGCACCTGCATCTGACTGATTTCTCCCAGTTATAGATGTCAAAAAAATAAATAGTCACTGCATTTTTGTCGACCACCTGTCATGTTGGATTGGTAGCAGTTGGACCATTAGAGCTGTGGTTTACCATGGAGAGAACTTTACTGAGCATAAAATTAAGTAACTCAATGCCCAACTCATCACCGCTGTATAGGAGGTCCCAAATAAAGCCTGCACTCCCATCGCCCATTTTGTAGTACCAGGAACATTCACACCAAAATATGTGACGTATGATGAGCAAATAAACCAGCAGAGAGGCGCAGTAGGGCTCTGCCCAGTACTCATCAGAAGAGCAACACCTATTGAAGTACCAATACCCAGACAACTATGGACAGTAAGGTATCCATTGAGAAAACCCTACCAACAAATGAGACGAAATGAAAATTGCCTAAGTACCGTCCCGGAAGAAACCAAAAAGGTATTAACGGAAGACGAATGGTGACGTCACGAGAGCCCAGACAAACTCACAGATAGAACAAAGTGATAGGAAGCTATCAAAGCGTAAGAGAGTTAAGCTGTAAGCAGGATGAAGACATTCAACCAGCTAACGCCTGTACATATGCTTGAAACCGCAAGAAAGCTAAGAAAACAGTGCAGCTTGCTATGCTAAGTAGAAGAATAGCGCGGCAAGCGCCATTGTACATAATCTACCTCAAATCGAAGCACATTATTATAAGTGCGATTTCACCTTACACGAAAAGCAGAATCAACTCAGGTTACTAGAAGCCAAACAAGACAAGATCCATATTCTAGCAAAATGAGAAGAGACGGCTGAATCGAAACTCAGCAGATGCAACTCATGCCAAGAGAGCCAAGGTCATACCAATAGAAGGAACGAACAGTAGCTACATCTAATTGAAACTTAAGAACAGAATATCCTGTCTCTGAAAGGTTAAGATAAGGAAGCGTAGGGAGGTGGTAAGCCGAATAAGAATTAAATACACAAATTGAGAGAACCTAGGAAAATTCACAGTGTCTGCATCACGTGACTATCCAAGTGAGGAGAAACACAAGTTCAAACCTACGCTTGGCATCCACCCAGGAGGAGATATCAGAACTTTCCCAGATAGAAGATGCAGTTTCGAGGCCAATGACAGTAACATAATTGACACATTGATGTTGAAGTGATGATTTTTGTAACCTTAATTGGAGGAAGGCTGGGTAGCTGAGGGGGCATGCTGCACCTGGCTGACCATTCTGCGTGCTGCTAAGTAAAGTGGAAATGTATGCATGGGGTTGGTTCCAACAATGGACCACATAATCTAGGGTCCTATAGTAGTAGAAACAATGGGACATCATACTTTTAGTGATATCTACAGTAGTCATTTTGAAGGAAGGGCTTAGACGCCCACCTGACAGTATTTACCCAATCCCCTCACTCCGTTACCATATACAGATATAGTACCTATATTAAAGTTACCTTTTCCTAGACAATAGAATTGCATATTAACTCTTGAGTGTTACACATCACTTATGATGAATTTTCAGTATAAATGATGTGTTTTTTATGAAGTTCGCTGGAGTTGAAGCGAGACAGACTATTGCATCACTGCTGATTGCCATAACTCCCCGTTTTTGTACTTGTCATTAAACGGACTCCCTTTGCCAAACCATTGAGTTGTCCTTATTGATTGGTGTTGGAGTAATAAATCTGCACCCCCATCCATCTCAAGGTGCAGCTATCTCGTCTTAAAGTACTCTCGGAGCAAACCTCAGCTATATTGGCCGGCTGGGGGACTCCTGAGTACACTTGCTAGCAGCGATATGATGGGTATTGATTATCGATTATTGATTTGAATAAGACACCTATTGACCGTCAACATAAAGTAACTCTAGGTCTTCTGCAATATCACGTGTCCTTTGCCATGGGGCTGAGTAGACCGTGAAGCTCTCCATAGAAAATGGTAGTGTAAATAGACTGCAGAGTGTTCCCCACACACCCCTTCCCATTCCTACGGGCAGCTGAACAGGCAAAAAACCGAAGAAGGCGGTAACGAAGGCGGTGATCCCTAGGGTCCAGAGAGGAACCATGCGAACGGTGAGTGAAGAAGACTAATGTCCTGGAAAAAATGCATGTTTTAGAACTAGTAACAGGAAAAGGTAACGGATGGAGGTGGGAAAAAAATAAAAATAGTTCAAAGTAGAGAAGACTGTATATATATATATATATATATATATATATATATATATATATATAAGGGGATAATGACTCGAGAGTAATAAAAGTAAACAAAGGGTTACCGGGGAAGACACCCGAGAAGAGAGAGGTTACTGGGTAAGACACCCGAGAAGTGAGAGGATTCACCTTATTCCTACGCTTTAATATAGTGGCTAGAAGAAACATGTACCCAGAGTCCCACATAATGTGGAACAAATAGACTACCACAACGTTTAAAGACGTCGTGAAAGGGGTACGTTTAGACTCCATGAAGGGGTAATGTTAAGAGGCAGAGATACCTGTGCCCAGCTGGTGTCCGTCTAGTCTGTCAAGCATCTGTCTTACATGTTTTTTGCTGTGACGTCATATGTAAAATAAATCGCACATGAATTGATGTTTTTTGAGTAAATCAGAAGGTATACAATTTTGTGAAAATTTGGATCATAGCTTGTTTGGTGCTCGCTCATGTTGTTCGAAATTGTTGAAGCCACACGAAAGCGTTGATAAGTGTATATATAAGAGAAAAGGGAACAGATTTAAGCATGGAAGACATGACTGCATTGGCACACTTATGCAAGCAGTTGCCAAAACACGCACCCAAGCTAAAGAAATACAGTACCGAGTGGGTTAAAGGTACCGTCCACCAGATGTTTATGCTATGGCCACAAAATGGGTCTTTATCTAAAGCCGTCTTACAACATATGACGACATATTTGCATGCCACATATACAGGTAACAAGTTAGAAAGACGCCTTGCTGTTCTCCAGTTGTGGAAAATGTATGAACAGGGAAAGGAGGAAGAGCCGCCAACAGATTGGATAATTAATGTATGCACAGAGGGGGGTGAGACGCCTACCGCCCCACCTGCCCCACCTGAAACTAAAATTGAAGAAAGTAAGGACGAGGGATTATACCCACTGAGAGAACTCAAAAGAGCCACGGGGTACAGCAACCCCGCATAGAGTCACCTACACATAGTAGTGACGAAAATCAAGGGAGAGATAAGGATAAGAATATTGCCTCCACAATCCCGCCGGACAAAGGGGGACATGATGACTGATGAAAGAAGAGATCAGGCACAGACAAGGGCATCTCTCGACAAAGAGAGAGAAGGGAAGAGATGGAAGGGAAACGAAGATAGAACAGATGAGATAGCATTCGCAAAAGACGAGTGGATGAAAGGGCACATTTTATTGAAACTCGATAGCAAAGGCATTGATGACACGAAACAAAAAGAGAGGTTAGATGAGACATTGAGAAAGGAGAAAGAGAAGGAGTTAAGAGACGAAAGGATAAGAAAGAAAGACAGATAAAGGTGAGAACAGCTATATCGCGAAGAGCAAGAGAGACAGCTTGATCGCAACCCAAGAACAGCCATTGACCAAGACAGACAGAAACATCAAAGCTTTGGGGAAGAGCAAAGAATACGTGAGAAAAGAATAAAAAGACAAAGAGATGAGGAAATTCGAAGGGCAGATGAATATAGAAATGAAAAGAGAAAGGAAGAAGATAAGGTCAGAGAAGAGGCGAGGAAACGCAAAGAATTTGATGATGACGTAGAACGTAAGCGAAGACAGAGGGCACGCGATCTTTAATATCTGGGGAAAGAGGTTAAAAAACCAGCTGCAGTTGTAGACTGGGAAGACATTGCAGAATTCTTTCCTGAATATGATTCAGTACCAGGCACGGCTAGGGCAAATATTGATGATGACTTCGACACCAGAAGCATCGGAGAAACGATCGATAGAATATATGATGAAATGGGGCTAGAACAAATACCCCAAGGGGAGGGGGAAGACAAGCGCCTGGAGAGCACTCAGCTGTATGATACTGAGGATGTCACCGGAAGTAGTGAGAATAGATAGCTATCCCTGGATAGATTAGAAATAAGCAGGAACAAAGAGGATACAAGAAGTTACACTAGTTGGGGACAGACAATGTTCGACTCCAAAAGGGAGGAACGTGAGGAACATGAGGAAGAGGAACGGAGCGAAAGACGACTCCCAAGGGAAAAAGGAAGAAGGTGGTCAGACAATAGCAAATCTGCACCGAGAGCATCAGAGTCAGCCACGTAGCCTGACCGAGATGAAGAAGTATCTCTTGGTCAGAGTGGGGTGTCTTCGCCACCCTATGTGGACAGACTAAGGGCATTGCCAGGCAGACTGCGATGCAGGAATATTACCCTTGCAATAGACACAACGAAACAATGAGAGAACAGAGAGAGGGCTACACATTCCAATTTCCATTGCTCGAGAAGGGGGGAGTAACACCACAATATATTCCATGGCCACACATGGATCGAGAAAATTTGAAAAACAAGCTGCCAACGCTGACATCGGGAGCCGGAAAGTGGATACATGAGTTAGAAAAAATGACAGGAGGAAACACGTTAGCCATAGGGGATATCAAAGGTCTCCTAATCGCCATACTTGGTGAGAGAGCAGACAATGTGGGGGCACGAGCAGGCTACCCTGTAACCACAATTAATACAGTGCGCAACAGAGTTCCATTTAACAATTGTAGAGCCGCAGTATGGAAAGCACTATGAGTACTATACCCAGATACTTCTGATATGGGAGCTATAATGACGCGAAAGATGAAGGAGTCTGAAGATCTGTTAATTTACATACAGAATTTTCAAGATGCATGGGTGCTCGAGACTCATGAATCTTGGATGAAATCTATACCTGTGTTTTACCATATATTGTACCAAGGGCTGCCAGAGCCGGTAGAGAAACAACTCAAGAAATTGGTGGGAATTGAAGCCAAGCCTTGGGTTGAAATACAGTTGACCATCGCACATTATTGTAGACTACTGCAGGAAAAGAATCGCAAAAAGGAAGCAACACGAAAAGGTGAGGAAGCGAATTGGTGCAAAAGAAATGATCAAAATATGCTCTTGAGGGAGCCATGATAACTAGCACAGCTGAATCAAGCATGCAGCAGGTGACTAGTCCACAGCAGAATAATCAGGGCAATATGGGATTTTATCCCAGGGGAAGAGGATTTAGGGGAAGAGGATGGCAGAGCAATCAGCGACGTTTCCAAAATAATCAAGGAGGGTTTAAAAATATGCAAAATGGTAACCAAGATATGTCAAATGGGCAAATGATCTGACTAGCGCCAGTATGTTGCCTGTGTGGAATGACAGGGCATTTGGCGCACACATGCAGAAATCAAGGCATGATGCAGAGCGGCCAAGGAACAGGAGCAGGCATAGCAAATCCACCTGCAGTTTTACAGCAGGGTGGTGCACAGAATCACACGGTGAAACAACAAGCGCAAGGAGCGCAACAATGGGTGCAATTGCAAAGGATGGGGAATTTTCCACAAGGACAATCCCAACAGGCAGCGCTGCAACTATTGTAGACAATGAACACAGGGCAGACCACGAACCCTGGAATGGGAAGTAACAATGGGAATGGAGGAAATTCACCAGCACATGGTGGGCCAAATTTGTATATAAACTAGGACAGCTGACTGGGAACGCTGATGTGTTCTATCCTATCAGTGACACCAGACCCTCACAGGGAACCTGGGGTGGATGTCGTTATAGGGGATAAAGAATATTCCTTCCTAGTTGACGCGGGTACAACACGCTTGTGCATACGTGAAAGCAAGTTTTCCTTGTCCAGTGAGGCCATAGATACTCAGAGTTTTACAGGAGCTACCAGTTGTGTTCCCTTCACAAATGCACTTCCAGTCTCCATAGGAGAATGTGAGATGAATGTGCCGTTTCGATATTCTCGGCAGACCCCAGCAAATATTTTGGGTCGAGATTTAATGACAAAGTTAAACATAACAATCTCGTTCACGGAGAAGGGCATAGTATGTTCCACTCCAGGAATGCACTACTCAAATGTATGCAAAATGATTAGAGCATACTCAGGACACACAGCCATGAGGGCCATATCATTAGAGCCAGAAATGTTCGCATATGGTATGCGTGTGCTTAGGGCAGGGTTGCCAGGCCTTGCAGACAAAGTCATGAGAACCCCTGATGAGTTCTTATTCAGATCCAGAATACCGATACATGAGGAGAAGGGACAAGTATTTCCCTAGATGATACACACAGCTGCAGTGAAAGGGAGAGTGGCCTTGATTGATGGTTATGACGACGAGGGCCGACAATGGTGTGCAATAATCGCCATTGAAGAAGGATATCGATTGACTGACGTCACCAATGACGATCTGTTTGAGGAGCAAACAGATATAGGAGAGACAATGGTGGAAGTGAGTCTCACCTTTTGGGTAAAGATGATTAAAAGAGAAGTACCTCAGAGAAGGATGTCAGCACTAAATCGTCCTGAATATTTTGATGACGACATAGCCAAGGTGCCTGTTTCAGTATGGACTACAGGCCCCTATGATGTTGGCCTCTTGAAAGGGGTTGGAAAAGTGAAAAATAAACTGAAACCAGGAGCAATTCTACCAAGTGCCCGACAATGTCCTATGTCCAGAGAGGCAGATGAGGGGATTTTTAAGACAATTTCTGCTATGATAGAGCAAGGCATCTCAGTGACATCAGAGTTGTCATGTAATACGTCAGTTTACAACTGTGAAAAAAAAGTAAAGGGGGGTCATGGATGCCAATTCAAGATCTGAGGCCAATAAGCAATATTGTTGAGGCCGAGTTCCCTCTAGTCCCAAACTTGTCTACAATTCTATGTAATATATCTGTTGAGGCGAAATATTTCATGGTGATTAACCTGAAAAATGCATTTCTCTCAATCCCATTGCACCGTGACTCACAAGATCTGATGTTATTCACGTTCAGACAAATGTGTCTGAAAAGCACGAGGCTGCCACAGGGGTACTGTGAGTCTCCTTCTATTTTTAACAGAGTCCTGCAGATGGATTTGAGCAATATCACACTAGAAAGTGTCGTCCTGCAATACGTGGATAACATCTTAATTTGTAGCATAACAGAAGAACAATGCAGGCACTATTCTGTTCAGCTGTTGACTATACTAGCTGAGAAAGGATATAAGATTGACAAAGAAAAGTTGCAATATTGTCAACAAGAAGTTCTGTACATAGGCCAGCTGATCTCACATGAGGGAAGGAAAGTGACCCCAGAAAGGGCTGAAGCCATATTTAACACGGCTAAGCCACACACGATAAAGCAGATGCAAGGCTTTTTAGGCGGCCTATGCAACTATGTCAGGGCATGGGTCTTCAACTACAGCTCTTACACCAAGCCTTTACTTCAGGCCCTAAAGAAGGCCCAAGTGACGAAAGAAAAGATTGAATGGTCTGAGACCATGGAGAAAGGATTTGCTTAACTCAAAAGAGCCATCTGCACAGCACCAGCTCTAGGGATCCCCAATTAAGCAGAGGAATTTTATCTGTTTTCACACACAAATGGCAGCGTTATGATGGCAGTACTCACACGGAGAACCACGTTGGGGTACAAGCCCACTATACTGGCATACTGTAGTCGGAATTTGGACCCAGTTATGAGGGATCATTTCCCGTGCAGACAAAGTTTAGGTGCCGCAGCGTTCGCCATAGAGAAGGCTACAACCATTGTAATGGGTTGCTCAATGACGTTGTACGTCAAGCACTCACTATTTGCCATTCTAGAGAAACCAAAGGGCACATTGACATCTCAGAGAGCTTCTGCTTATGAAGTGATCATATCAAATCCATCGATTAAAATAGTCTGATGTAAGATAGTGAACCCAGCTATGTTCATAGCAGAGCCGGTCACTGAAGGAGAGCCCATACATGACTGTGCAAATTATGAAGAATTCTATGATGAAATTCCCAGGGTGAAAGAAAATGCCTTGGCAGAAGGAGAGATCGTCTTTATTGACGGGTCTTCGAGGATCAACCAAAATGATGGGCAAAGATACACAGGCGTTGCTGTGATGAAGCACACAACGAATGGAGTGTTTCGAGTGCTTCTTAGTGCACAAATACCATCTCATTATTCAGCACAGGCTGCAGAATTATTGGCGTTAATACTCACCATTGAGAATCACGCAGATCAGGAAGTAACAGTGTACAGTGACTTTGCCTATGTGACATCAACGGTGCACGTAGGCTTAGCGCGCTGGAAAATGAGGGGCTACCTCTGAGCAGATGGCCAGCCAGTGCAGCACGCAGCCTTATTGGAAAGGCTGATCAAGGCATTACAGCTCCCAGTGGGCATAGCGGTTGTGAAATGTGCTGCCCACATGAAGAGGACAGATTTTATCTCACGAGGGAATCAAGCAGCAGACACTGAAGCCAAGCATATGGCATCCAAAAGCGAAACAATCAGGGAAGTGGAAGTTATCCATGCCAACGAGCAAATGATGGTTACACGAACTGCACCTGAAAGTTACAGTAATTTGGGGCAAACACAGCTAATGGAACTCCAAGGGGAGGCGCCACAGGAAGAGAAAAACCTGTGGAAACATTGAGGTGTTCTTTAAACCCCTCTGACAGCTTTTGGCGACAAGACAGCACTGGTAAACCAGTAATGCCTGTAGCCCTATTAAAAATAGCGCTGGAGCAGTTACATTACCCGGCGCACATGACAAAAAAAGAACCTAGCAGCAACACTCACAGAAGAATGGTTCATACCGAATTTAGCAGAGCTAATTGCATTATTTATGGTAAACTGTATAAATTGTCAGCAATTTATGGCGGGGCACACATTAAAAGTAATGAGAGGAGTCATCCCAAGGCCAAATGGGCCTTTTCAACACTTGCATGTCGATTATGGGAACATGATTCAAGTATGTAACGGGTACAGATACTTAGTTGTTGTGGTGTGTCCATTCTCTAGATGGATTGAGGCAGGTCCATGTACACACCCAGACTCTACCTGTGTGACCACATTTTTTGTGAGAGAAGTGTTCCCCAGGTAGGGGGTGTCTGAGGTCATGAGGTCAGATAATGGCCCTCATTTTGTCAATGCAGTGTTCGAGCAGTTTATGGTATAAAGCACAAGTTCTCATCGGGGTATCATCCACAAGGTAATGGGAACTGTGAGAAGCTCAACGGCTTGTTAAAGGAAAGGATAGCCAAGTTGAAGCTCACTCTAAAGAAGGTATGGTTGCACTGCCTTCCACTGGCACTGTATGCACTTCGGAACCAACCCGGGTCTTACCATCATCTTGCGCCGCACGAGATAGCCACAGGAAGAAGAATGAGAACTCCTCTGACACCTCGAGATAGAGCTAGATGTGATGCCCAGTCAACAGGAGAGGTTTTAGGGTCTGATATGCTAAACTATCTGAACTGCATGACATCTTGCCTTACTTTAATTTCAGACCAGCTGCAACGACGAACAAAAGGGTGCAGAGCAGCACAGAACACAGAAGGAGACAATACAATAGACCAAGTTCAGGTCTACGTGTTCCACCCATCTTCCCTGGAGATGCCATCCTTGTGAAGAATCATACAAGGAAAAGGTGGGACGAGCCAAGGTTCAAAAGTCTTTTTACAGTGTAGGACTGCACTCCGTCTGCAGTGAAACTACAAGGCAGGAGAGCTTGGATTTTTCTCAGCGATATAAAACCCTACATCGGAGAAGGCCCTCTGCCTGCACCCCAACGAGAGGAGTCGACGAGCGATGGGGAAGAACCACAGCACGTGCAGACGAGATCCATGACGTGGAAGAAGGATGCATGACCAGCCAGACAAAGATAAAGAACTTTTTGCAAATTGTGGCTTAAATTGGACACTTCCTCTAAGCAAAAAAGGGGATAAGGGCGTAAAGAACAGACACTCTGTGCATCCTAGTTGCAGGGTGAAGAAGAAAATTGTATGTACAAGCCACAGCGCAGTCTGATTACTTTGAACTTTGAATTTAGGCATACTTATGCTTTGAGAAAAGAATATGCCAAATTTTGACCAAGGACACTTGCATTGGAAGCAAAACCAGTATCCCAACTCGTTCTACACCAAGACCCTATTCAGAATCACTTATGGTGTCCCACAATAGCGAGATCGCCAAGGATGTGGTCACCTATTTTGACCTAGTGCTAAGATCATACCCGACATTGGTAGGGAGGCTCACCAGTGTCACTGACTTTCTACAAGACCCTGAAAATGAAAAGACAATAAGACAACTCCTCACTGTCATTGACGAACAATTTATCCTACTCCCTGAGTAAAGTGAGAAAGAATGAAATGTTCCCAACACAGGCGGAAATAGATGAGCTTATCAACACACTGTTCTTTCGCATAATCGAAGACTGTCCAAATCTTATTGGGAGAACAACAGATACACTCACATTCCTCATAGACCCAGCAAATACAGAACATTTAAGCCATCTTTTAAATAAAATCATAATTCTAGTTGCACTCCATGCGACCAGAAAGTGCAGGCATTGTTCACATTTAGCAGAAAACATATAATCCTTAACCTCAGCAAGACAGGACGAATGTCCCTGTCACTGGAAGATAGCAGGTTGGCTCATAATGTCCTTTTTCATCTAGTCACTGACTTTCCAGAGCTAGTGGGGAGACCAATCGATGTTGACGTCCTCACTTTCATCAGAAACCCAGCTTATTTTGCACAGATGGGCATGCTTTTGCATGGAATTGTACTGAAAATAGAGCTTTCGAACCATCAATAGAACTATCTGAGGAGATTCTAAAAAAGCTTTCGCCGAGGGACAGATCGAGGGAGCAGTGTCAGGAACTTCATTGGCATTTGATATTTTTCTGTCCTTACTCTTGGTATGGACCAGCAAACACCATGTCCTCAGGATTGAAGCAAATCAGAGGAGTGGATTGGGAGCTTACCTATTTTGAACATGCACAGTAAAGAGACCCACTAAAATGTTATTTTATTTCTGATTTTTTCCCATAGTCTAGCAAAGGAACTGTATCATGACATAAGAGACAATTTGTCACTTGCGAGAGGGGGACACTTGTGGAACATCTGACACTCTTAAGCTCAGAACTCGGAAGACGATATTGGTAAAGGGACTAATAACATTGACATTTGGCGAATGATCGAGATGGTGGTCCGGAGCAGCAATCTGGTCCTCCCACAAGAAGAGAGGCAACCCCGCTTCTCTGGAAGAAAATGCTGTCGCCTGTCATTAGCGATCAGAACTGCATTCTTTATTGGTGCACAAAGCATCCCAATTTTAGTGCACCCACCCAATGATGCACACATAAAACTCACAAAAGCGCCAGACCTTATATAGTCATTCCAGTCCCTAGAGGATCTGACGGTGGAGTGAATAAAATTGAAATGGATGTGATTAACAATGATACACACACACTTGTGGTCACTAACAAACAAAAAAGCCAGAGACAGGGTCGGCAAGGAATGAATGAAGTAACATCACTGACAACTACACGCATGCAAACACTGAATGCACACAAAACAGGCCTATTATCAATGACTGCAGAACCACATACCAAAGCAGTAGAGAAGAAGAGACTGCCTGCCATAAGAAACTCCACAGCAGATGTTGTGAGAAAACAAGAAAAGTTAAAATGAAAACCAACAGAAGCAGTTATATCAGAAACTCTTAAGAAAACAAGCCATCTCTGAGATATTCTTTGCACGGACACAACTGATAGTAGACTCATTTGTTCCGCACATAGACAGAACAAGGAAACTACAGCAGGAACTGAAGAACAAAACCACAGAAACTGTATTGCCAAGCATATATATTCCAACGCAAGGGACAAGTACCAGTTCTACAATACAACCATACACCGGACCAGTTTCAGGCTGGTTGGCATGGGCATTTGTAACCAGCAGGAGAAATATTTATGAGGAGAGGGAACGAGCTACCAGGCTCTTGTCCACTCAAATGGCACAGATGAGGAGGCCTGCACCATGGACCAGGATACCCGAGAATCCTCCAGCAAGAAAAAGCCATAAAGATCATTCAGGGATGTAGTCATAGCCAACTACAGGAAAATACTAAGAATCAAGAGAAGCATGCATGGAGATTACAATGAAATGAACGACAACCTGAACAGCACAGCACATCTGGGAAAAACATTTGGTAGCAGCACATGAAAGAAGTTGGAAGACGAAGTTCAGAAGGAGAATGCTTTGTTTGCGCACTCCTACCATACAGCATGGGGAAGTCCAAGATCTTCGTAGCTGTAGAAATTGATGTCCAGACAGCACACTGTATGTCACACGTAGCAATGTGCAACACCAGAGGCCAGTTCATGGGTAGTGATGCCTCTCTGAAATGGGCAACTGAAGCAACTGATCCAAATGAAGACGATTATGTCCAGGACATAAAGACAAGAAACAATGGAAAGACGAAACACATTGTGATCAGATATGAGAAGCCTGGAGTTAAAGGAGCAGAGATCATAAGAGAAGCAAGTCAGAAGCTAAATGTCCAAGGAAAAACTCCAGAAGAAGCTCATAGATGGAAGAATCGAGGCCAAATGCAAATTTGGGGAACAGTGCTTTCACCAGACGGATGGGAAAAGGAGTAGTGATATGCCGAGAATGGATGGTCTTCGGTCACTACGAGCCAACCAGAAACATAGTGCAAAACGGATGCAAGCCATTATGACCAAAACTTGCAAAACTACTCACATGGGTCGAAGACAGAGGAGGACCCTTGCAGATAGTGCCACTAGAAAGCCCAAAGTTCTGTTTCAGGAATAATGGCACAAGGAAGATGGGAGAGAATCAGAACTGTGGATGAGTTTTTGATGCTCCAGGAATGGTACATGGAACTGCAGTGATTATGGATCATTATTGGGCATGTGGATCCAAAGCATACATCAGACTGCCAAGATACTGGGGAGGCATATGCACGATAGTGAACGTCCACGTTACAGCATTGATGATCCCGAAAAGTGACATGAATATTGACGGTTTCCCAAAAGCAGATGCTCATCTGAGGAAGAAGAGATTTGTGGTAACTCAGATGAAGAGAGAGAATTACTTCTCTGCTAAATCAGAAGAAGCTTTTCATGCAATCTCATATGAACACAGGCTGTTCAGCCTCACCTCATCAGTGTTCGCAACAATTTTCATGCCAAGATTCCAAGTTGGAGCAAATAATAAATGGTTACAGATAACCAGATGGGAATTACTGCAGACCATCAACACGACAATAAAAGGATTCAATGCAATAAAGGAAGAGTTAAGAGCCATCCGACTGATGACTCTCCAGAACAGATATGTGCTTGACATGATCACAGCCATGGATGTAGAGTTTGTGCCAAAATAGGAGAATCATGTTGCACATTTAAACTTTCTCACAATGCGGAAAATGGAACTTTAACAGAAGCCATAGGTATGCTGACAAAGCTACAGAACCATATGATCTACAAAACTGACAAAGTTGATCATGATAGCTGGTTTGGATCACTATTCTCTTGGGTCCCACAATGAATGGAAGACATATTCAAGTTTCTAGGAGCCTTGCTAGTGATGATAATATTAGGATTTTGTGTTATCAAGATAGTAATCTCACAATGCCAGAAAACTGCGAAGAAAGCCATAGGGATGAAGATCATGATTGATGTCAATCCAGAAAGGAAGCCCAAAGACCTGACTGTTGAAGAAATGAGAGACTTTGTGAAGGCCAGCAGGCACGCGCCAGAAGGTACAAAGTTTCTGTATCCCAGAAAGCACAGAAACTATGTGGGAAGATGGGTTTACTGTAGCCCAAATGGACAATGTCAACTAAGGACATGGAATAAAGATGAACGCGTAAGGACAGCGGGAAGCTTGAAAGGAGTAATAAAAATATGGACTCCAAAGAGACACTTCTTGAAACCATCATGTATAGATCCAGAAGATGAAGAAGGAATGAACCCAGGTGATGGAGTGAAGATAAAAATAGAAGAATCAAGTGAATGACATCCAAAGAGGGAGGTTAAAGTGGTCGATGAATCGCCCAGAGAGGGGAGTGTAGAGGAGGTCCCAAATAAAGCCTATATTCCCATCGCCCATTTTGAAGTACCAGGAACATTCACACCAAAATATGTGACGTATGATGAGCAAATAAACCAGCAGAGAAGCGCAGTAGGGCTCTGCCCAGTGCCCATCAGAAGAGCAACACCTACTGAAGCACCAATACCCAGACAACCATGAACAGTAAGGTATCCATTGAGAAAACCCTACCAACAAATGAGACAAAATGAAGATTGCCTAAGTACCGTCCCGGAAGAAACCAAAAAGGTCTTAATGGAAGTCGAATGGTACTGTCACGAGAGCCCAGACGAACTCACAGATAGAACAAATGACGAACCAAGAATGGCACAAGGAGACGAAACGCTATGAGAAAAGAGATTGTGAGCTTAAAGTGATAGGAATCTATCAAAGCGTAAGAGAGTTAAGCTGTAAGCAGGATGAATATATTCAACCAGCTAACGTCTGTACATATGCTTAAAACCGCAAGAAAGCTTCGAAAACAGTGCGCCTTGCTATGCTAAATAGAAGAATAGCGCGGCAAGCGCCATTGTACATAATCTACCTCAAAATGAACCACATTATTATAAGAGCGATTCCACCTTACACGAAAAGCGGAATCAACTCAGGTTACTGGAGGCCAAACAAGACAAGATTCATATTCTAGCAAAATGAGAAGAGACGGCTGAATCGAAACTCAGCAGATGCAACTCATACCAAGAGAGCCAAGGTCATACCAATAGAAGGAACGAACAGTAGCTACATCTAGTTGAAACTTAAGAACAGAATATCCTGTCTCTGAAAGGTCAAGATAAGGAAGCGTAGGCAGGTGGCAAGCCAATTAAGAATTAAATACACAAATTGAGAGAACCTAGGAAAATTCACGGTGTCTGCATCACGTGACCATCCAAGCAAGGAGAAGCACGAGTTCACACCTACGCTTGGCTTCCGCCCAGGAGGAGATATCAGAACTTTCCCAGACAGAAGATGTAGTTTCGAGGCCAACTACAGTAACATAATTGACACATTGTTGTTGAAGTGATGATTGATTGTAACCTTAATTGGAGGAAGGCCAGGTAGCTAAGGGGGCACCCTGCACCTGACTGCTCATTCTGCGTGCTGCTAAGTAAAGTGGAAATGTATGCATAGGGTTGGTGCCAACCCAATCACAATGGACCACATAATCTAGGGTCCTATAGTAGTTGAACCAATGGGCTGACGTACTTTTAGTGACGTCGACAGTAGTCATTTTGAAGGAAGGGTTTAGACGCCCACCTGACTTTATTTACCCAATCCCCTCACTCCGTTACCATATACAGATATAGTACCTATATTAAAGTTACCTTTTCCTAGCCAATAGAATTGCATATTAACTTTTTTGAGTGTTACACGTCACTTATGACAAATTTTCAGTATAAATTATGTGTTTTTTATGAAGTTCATTGGAGTTGAAACGAGACGGACTATCGCATCACTTCTTATTGCCATGACTCCCCGTTTTTTGTACTTGTCATTAAACAGACTCCCTTTGCCAAACCATTGAGTTGTCCTTATTGATTGGTGTTGGAGTAATACATCTGCACCACCATCCATCTCAAGGTGCAGCTATCTCATCTTAAAGTACTCTCGGAGCAAAACTCAGCTATATGGGCCGGCCGGGGGTCTCCTGAGTACACCCCTCATATGGATGTCCCCACCCATAGCATCTTTCTGCCTATCATTTTGGGTAGTTTCAGCTGCTCTTGTGAGACAGCGATGGGCATTAAAGTCGCCTCCAATATCAATCATACTTTTAGAATTGGAGCAGTAGTGGCTTTGTAGTATATCAGCGATAGCATTCAAGAGGTTATTTTCTTGCATACCTCTGGGCGGGCTATATACATTAACAATAAGAATGTTTGCAAGCCCATCTGATAGGATGCACACTGCCAAAAGATAATGCATGTCATTCATCAATCTCACATTCTCAAATGTAATCGAGTTTTTATGACTGCGTGACTAATCGTAGCCCCAGATAGAACGGCCTCTAAGAACATTAACTGCTGCTTTCATAACCGTACTGTAACCATCTAACAGAAGGAGAGTCCTAAGCCAGGTTTCTTGCATCAGTATAATATCAGCATCAAGGAAAGGCAACGTTAGAGACTGTAAGAGATTAGGGTCAGTATTAGGAATGATGTGTACTTTGCACTAAGGCCTGAGGAACCTAAACCCAATCCGTGAGGGTGTGCGTATCATGCCTTTCAATTTCTGTATCTCAGGTACGCGTCTGCCGCCCTTGATCATTACATGTCACCCTTATGTTCTGATATGGTTGCTGCAGTCCACAGATCTCATCCCCCATAGGGTACGTGTCAAATCCCATGTTGACAAAGGTGGATAGGTGCGATCATATGAACCTTAACCTTAATAGAATAACAGTTCATCAACGTCTTCCTAGGGAATCCTTTGTCCACAATTTCGACAAAATCAGTCTCTTTGGATGAAATGACTCGGAGTTCTGTTATCAAATGTAATAACACTGGGAGGTGCTGCCTGTTAATTGCACCATTATCATATTGTTCAAATATATCTTGAATTATCAGACAGGTACTAGTAATCTGGTCCTCATCAGGCAGGTTATTACCGCAGTTTTGTTCTTTACTTCCTCCATTATTAGTGACGAGTCCTCAACTCCGCTCATTACTAAACTGACGTCCAACTTCGGTCGGACAGCAAGATCTCCTTGGTTAGCTTCTGGCGGACAGCAAGATCTTCCACCCTGCCCTAACACAGATGCCCGTGAACCAATAAGAACTTATCCACACCAAGGCTACCCAGCCATGTGAATATCACAACCCACACCTCAAGGCTACACGCCTCCATCCAATCTTCACACCCAGATACCCCAAACTCAGGTGAGATGAATAACCCACTTTAACAACCAACCACGACCTTGTTTTTACAGCTAATTTGCTATCAACTAAACTAACCCATCACGTGTCTATTTTCTACCTCTTTCTTCCCTTGTGCATTGCTCCTTCTGTTTTTATGAACATCTTTGACAATATGTGAACCTATGTATATCTGTAAACATAACATTTCTGATGAATGTGCATTAAATCCCTGAACTAATCCAAAATGTTTCAACTTACAAACGTTGTGTCGAACTATAACATATGGACATCCAAACCTGCATCATTTCCAACGGGCCGATCCCACTGTATGTATCTGCAATGAAACCTATGACAATACGTTATGTTGTCATTTCACCTAATGCACCAAATCACTGATCACATTGCATGTCACAAAAATGGTGTGTACTCCAAATATATGACAACCAATGTAATGATTAACTATGGCAGCCTTGATAATGACCTGTTTGTTGGTCGAAACACGTGTTGGCACTCTCACCAACTGATATATTTTCAATAAATCATAAACTAAACGCAAAAGAAAAATTGTGTGGTCCATACCTACTATGCACAACCAAAGTGAACGGAAGGGATTTCTCTGACCCAGTGCACTAGTGACACATGAGTAGAAAACAAACACAGTTACCCTTACCTACACCTCGGGTTCTGAGAGCACAGACCCAGCAGTTACTACCTAAAGGGAGCAAGTGTAACGCAATCAAACTTAATATATTGAGTAAAGGTGCAGCCACCACCGGTTCCTAGTGCCCATCTCCCTTCTGAACCTCTCCTTGGATAGCTTCTGGTTCAGATAGAATATTAATAGATGGTTGGCGTTTCTTTGGGCCTCCAGCCCTCTCATCTGTGTTGCGCTTGGTTGGTTATTAGACAGTCTACTTTGAATTAACCAACCATTCAAATGTATTATTCTATTTAGACAGTTTCTTTGAGGGCTTTTTCTTCTTGCCCTTAGGTTTATCTGTCTGCTGGGAGGTGCTTTCTGTTGTATTTTTTCAATTATGGATATGATATTGTCCAAAGGCTCACTAAGTTGTAGCCGTCATTGCTGTCTTAACAATCTGAGCCTATATTCTATTTGGCTCCATTTTTCCTTTTGGCCCACTCACGTTATTTGCGAGCGATTCAGTGATATTGGTGTTGGAGGGGAGGCAATCCATGGGCTAGTGTTCTCCAATACTTCCAAATCGACTGGTATACGAGCCGCTGAGTCAAGTATATGTTTCTGTATGCTAACCTGCACCCTATCCCTAGCCGCCTCTTGCATGGCCGTGGTAGGCCCTTCTATTGACTCAGTAACCACTGGTTCCATTTGATCATTAACCCTACCCTTTTACAATTGATTGGGTAAGATGTCCAATAATTTTTGCAAAAGACCATCAATATTAACACGTATTATATAATGATCTTTTTGTATATTCTGTGTACCGGCACACATGTCCAAAAGTTCTTTACTGTGGTCAGGGTCGTTCATCAAATCAAACCCACTATGTTTTTCAGATACACTTAAAGACTCCAAAAGTGAATGTGACTGCGACTGCCCTTGCTCAAATGGTGTAAATGGACCGAGATGGGGACTAAAGCTAAGATTTCCATTCACTTCCAGCACTGACCTTGGGGCCGTATTGAGATGATTTGTGAGTGCTGGGCTATCTGTCAAGACGGTTGGACCAACTTGTCTCTCATTCTCCCCTTTGTGTAGCCTTGAGCAAAGTTCAGATAGCGAGTTGGTATCCACCACAGACAGATGCTGTTCTATCTCCTACCGATCCAGCGGGGGAATGGCTGTGCACATCATAGTCGTTTGCGCACCAGCTTCTTCAGGGTTACAAGGGGCAGAGAAGAATTTCGTCATCTTCCCCTTCATGTTGCCATAACATTAAATCCTTCCATAAAAGAGCCCTGCGGGCCCTGCCCCAGGGCGATTGCATAAATTGTAGGCCATAATCAAAAAGGTTGCCAGAATCAATAATACACAAATATGTGTTCAGTCATCATTTTTTACCGGATTGGGCTCATGTCGTAGAACCAATTCCAGGGCACTTCTTCATTTGCCAACCTAACCGCAGTGCAGGGGGCCAACAGTTAGCTGTGCGTGTGGTACTTATATTATTGTTCTAGGCCACCCGTTAGCTCCCATTATAGTCACTCCCGAGCCACAGAGCTGCAGACTGCCGACTGCACACTTGCCCACACACGCGCTACATGCTGCAGTGAGGATCGTGTATCTTCCTCCAGGCAGGTGGTTGAGTTGCACGCTGAGTTCCAAGGTGCAGTTAGTAGAATCCATAGAATTAGCACAGGTACGTCCTCAGTAGATATGCCCACTGCACACTTACCCACACACTTCTCTGCGCGCATGCTGCACGCTGCAGTGAGGATTGTGTATCTTCCTCCAGCCTAGTGGTTCAGTTGCACGCGAAGTTCCAAGGTGCAGTTAGCGAAATCCATAGAATTAGCAGAGGTATGTTTTCAGCAGAGCTTCTGACTGCACACTTGCCCACACACTTCACTACACTACGTTTCATTTTGGGTAATTTGGGTCACGTGCTCCTCACAAGTCATTTTCACTAAAAGAATGACCATTGGCATGCCACATTTTCAACCGTTGTACTAGGGCATTAATGGCGTGTGTCTCACCTGACTTGCAATGCCATACGCCCAAAGATGCGTGAGGCCAATATGTCAAAATACCAGCCAGGTAATTTTTCCATGCCACACTGCCATTATCAATTAATGTACAGTTTTTAAATAGTGGTTCCTGCTCTGGGATCTTCGGCATTGAGCCATTTCTATTGGTGGCGTCTGCTAATGATGATTCATTCTAGAATTCTTATTGTAAAGGGCTGTTGATATGATTACTTTACATTTTTCTCTCAGTAAATTAAGTCACAATATATCTCAAAACCCCATCAGACATCATCAAACAAAGCGACATTCTAGAATGAAGTGGTTGAGCCCACACGAGCACGTTCTGACATATGGTAGGTGACAGCCGCCCAAGTCATTGGTCCGAGGACCTCTATCAAGGATAAAGGTTACTGACCACATATTAAAGCACTGCTAGTATGTGCTCGAATTCTATCAGAACTGCTAAAACACTCACTATTTGAACCTGCAAGTAATTGGTAATTGTAATTGGTTATTTATAACGCTGCGGAACTGGGATTGAACCTGTGTTGTTCTACGTTGTCTTCGGGGCTGGACTGGGAACTAAAAGAGGCCCTGGAAATAATTACTGGGGACCAAAAGAGGCCCTGGAAATGATGTTCAAAGTGGCCCCGTATGGCACCTTTTCAGCAAGCCCAATGCTTTTCCTATGAGAAAATTTGGAAATACCACTCAAAAGAGGCCCAGTGTGCAGAGGCCCAAAGGGAAATCTCCAGAGTTCCCTATAGGCCAGTCCACCCCTGGTTGTCTTGCTTCCAAGACGAGCATGTTGCCCCTGAGCTATCCTCCAGATACAAGTATTAAGCTTGCGGAGAATAATGTTCTGGGGCAGCACAGGAAGGCCAATTTAAAGGGCCCTCAGAAAACCAAGGGTTTCTGAACTTCAAACCAGTCAGATTGGACAAGGAAGATACTGGGCCTCATAACGAGTTTGTCAGTGCAGTAAAACAGTGGTGGTAAATCCGATAATGCCACTTTTTTTTGGCAGTAACGGAATTACTGCCTTTTTTACTGCACCGCCGAATTCCGAGTTTGGAGGAAAAACTGATGATTTACCTCCAGCAAAGAGCTAATCCTCCACTTTTCCTTCAAAAAGCAGCAGTATTACTGAGGTAGAATTACTGCTTATGGTAATTCTGCCAAAACCTCCATGGAGTCAGATGGACACCAGCCTGCTACACTTGTAATCTCACAGTAAACCCACAGGACCAAGTGGTGGTAACGGTAACCCATTTTGGCACTAAATTGGCAGAATTGCCACCATATCACCCCAAAACTCTTGCCCAGCCTGGGTCAGAAAGAAAGAGGGACCACTAGGGCCGTTAGGTGGAGAAAAGAGGTACACTCCTATCACTTCACCTAACAGGTACAGTTTCCTAAACATACATAAATATATGGGCAGATTCTACAAAATGCAGCTGCAGTTCGGCAAAGAGCACAGGATGAATAGTTCACTCTGTTGAACATGCTCCATACAGGAATGACAAAAACCATGGGAAGTCTGTGCTGCAATCTAGACACCTGTCCTCCTAGCTGTGTGATCGAAAGAGGAGCTAGGAACGTGCCGAGAAAACCATGGGAAGCTTGGTTCGAAGACCTGTACTATATCTTTAAGCACCCGTTCCCAGGGCTGTAATAGTTGTTAATGGTCCGAGGTCTGAGTTAAAGGCCTGAGCAAAGCAAGGTCACTTAATGAGGGCCCCGGGGACATCAGCACCCCTTCCAGCCCTTGGAAATGGGTGCATAAAGCTGTAAGCACCCCAGGTTTCCAATCCAGAAACCTGGGGTGCTATGAAAATTGCATGTTCAGTCAATGTATGGGACACTGCGGGCATCCCGTTCATTGAATGAAAATACTGTCTCAAGATATCCACCATGGATGTGGAAGGCGGGACTCCATACAGGGCGTCTCTTCCATTTCCTTAGTGACCACAGAGCGGCAGCGCAGCGATGCAGTGAAGGGTCTGCTGCCGCCGAACAAAAACAGTTAAATGTGGTGGGAAGAATGGAACAATAAAAGATAAGAGGGGGTGAGGGGAAGATGGCGGGGCGGGGGAAGCAGCCTTCAGGTTCCATGGAACGTGGGTTGAGATTAAAAGTTTCAGCCTGCGATCCAAGGAACCTGATTGGCTGCTCCCCCACCCCGGATAGTAATAGTGGTTTTTGCCTGCATTCAAATATCCCTGATTGGACAACGATTGTCTAATCCTTATTGTTGGTGATTGTTGATGATCCATGTATAGGTAAAGACGACTGGAATTGTTTCTTTTAACTAGATACCCCCTCTTAAAGGGCCGTTTGACAACTGATGCTGTGCTAGGTCTCAAAATACAAGCAGACATCATCAAATGTAGGAACATTCAGGAACTGTATTCTTTGTGATTGTTGATGATGCATGGATGGCTAGAGATAACTAAACATATGCCTTGATGGGCCTTTCAAGTATCCCTTCGGTCTGGCCATGCCAGTGTCCTGGTCGTGGCGCACCTCGGGTAGAAAACGCATAGGTTTGTATCAAGTTAAGAGTTCAGTGAAATTGCCCCAGGGGAAAATCACCATAGATACACCAAGGAGCATAATTGAAGTGGGGCACATGGGAGAAAGGTCAGAACAGGCCAGAACTATTGCCCAATATTTCTGGCAAGCAAGAGCACTAGGCAATATGTACTTTTTTCCAGCTCAAACATAAAGCATAGGACAGGGTTGAGTACCACACCAGAGAGCGTGATCCCAATTCGCCACAGAGACATCTGGCAGCAGAAAGGGTCACAGCCCTTAAGCATTCTTATGTGGAAAGGAGCAGGATGGTGATGTGAGTGTGTCGGCGTCCCTGGGTCCACCTTCTCTGGTCAATGGGCCTCAATATGATCCGGGCGGTAAGGGATTACTGGTACCGGTAAGGGCACTGGTGCCGGTAATCCCTTACCACCCAATTCCGAGGTCCCTTTGCGGGTCCTCCCTTAACGGCTGGTTAAGGACGGGACCTGCAAAGGGAATTTGGATGTAATTACCGCCTTCCCCAATAGGGAAGGGCCATGGTGAATGGGGAATTACCGCCCCACAAACCTTGGAATGGGGCGGTAATTCCACCATTCACCATGGCGGAATCGGTAGTTTACCGGTGGCAACCATGGCGCAAATAGCGCCATGGTTACCACCCGGGTCGTAATGCGGCCCAATGTGTGCCCACTGATTTGGGGCAGGTAAAGAGCATCAAGCTCATGGGCTGTGGATTGTCCTGGAGCCCTATTGGATTCTGGATTGGGTGTCTTGCACCCTAGAGTCCAGTTGGGGCTCCCCATATTCTAGCTTATTTATTTTTAAATGTTTTTATTGGCATTAATGTATAAACAAAAGAAAAACAGTTAAGTACAGGTAGTGCATCGTAACATCAATTATGTCTCATATTTGCCTGGTGAACTGAAGTTAACAATAAACAAACAATAACAATAACTTTGACTGTCCTCCTTCCTGTTGCCATGCGGTTATCCCGCTCTTCCCCTTTGAGCCCCAAGTCCGACGCTATCATTCTCTTTTCGTGGGGTGCAATGCCAGGGTAGTCAGATGCTTCTGTACTGTCTGCTTTGCACATTCACAAAACTGTTCCCTTGGGGTACGCATTTCTCACCAGAATCTATAACAGTCTTTTGAAAGCCAAAGATGGCCCCCGCTCTCAACCTAACATTGCCACAGGTAGAAGGCCATTTACACATTCTATACAAAACGTCCTTTATTGCTTCCATGCATCAAATGTATAGAGGCTTAGAGAGAAAAAGGAGCATGACATTAATTACATCATGTCCTCATTTTCCATATTACTCATCCATCACCCCTGATTAAATACTATATATTGACCTAAAGTCTTTAACAGAGAACGTCACATCTGTTCCATCACTCACTCAAATAGTCCATTCCTTTCTCACTATTCATAAACCATTAGGATTTGGGAGTTCTAAAATTGTCCCATCCTTTCATTTATACTTTTTAACTTTACAAAAATAACAGGACTGGTTTCGACAATTCAGCCAACATGTAGCTCTTCCTACTCCTACCTGCAAGGTAAAAAACCTTGTGGTCATCTTCGACTCCACACTCTCCTTCTCTCCTCACATATCCGACGTATCTAAGAAGTCACACTACCAGCTACACCTCCTCAGAGGTATCCTTCCTTTCCTCTCCTTCCCCCAGAAGCTCACTGTCTCTAGAGCCCTGGTTCTCTCTAAGCTGGACTACTGTAACAGCCTCTATCTTAATCTGCCCGCCTCTACTCTCCGCCCTTTGCAACTCATCCAGAACAGGACTGCAAGACTTGTCCTTGGCCTCAAGCCCAGGGACCGTATCTCTCCAGGACTGAAATCACTACACTGGCTCCCAGTGACTGCGAGGATCAAGTTCAAAACCCTCTGCATTGTCCACAAGGCCGTCTGGGGCCTTGGGCCAAAATACCTTCAACTCTCTCTTCCTAAATATCTTCCTTCTCGAGCTCTTCGCTCATCCGCCTCCAACTCCCTCAGGGTCAGCCGCTTCTCCAAACAACGAGTTGGGGGCAGATCTCTTTCCACTGCAGGGGCCTCCCTCTGGAACAGCCTTCCTACCTCCCTGAAACTTGAGGAGAACCACCTCCGGTTCCGGAAGCACCTCAAAACCTTCCTCTTTGCCTCCGCTTTCTCTCCCCCTCTCCCCTGCTAATACTACTGAAACTGCACTGAATCTGCAACTGGGCCATTCACCGTTCTCGGCCCAGCCACTCTCCCCTGCACTGCCTCCACGGCAACCCCTGCACTACGGGACTGTGTCTGTATACATACAGCCCCCCTTCCCAGCACTTGTTTGCACTTACCTCGCACTTGCCACCAGCTGGCCCTTGTTATTTATCCTGTATGCTGTATGCTTATAACCCTGTACTGCACTTTCCCCTCTCCCTTTCCCCCATGCACTTTTCCCTTCCCCTCTACCCTTGCACTTGCGCGATCTGAATGACACCTGGCCTAGTAAGATCGTTGTCTGTCTCCCCTTGTTCCCCCCCCCTGCCTCGTCGCGCCTTGAAACACTTGTGTATAGGCGCGTTACAAATGCCATATCATATCATATCATATCATAATCTCTTTAAAGTGGCCCAGTCTTCATCGGGGTGACACAATTGTTGGATGGCTCAGTGTGTTGCTCTATTCCATCAATAACTCTTACCGGTTGCCTCTATGCTGGGCTGACCTATATTCCAAAGAGACAGACTAAAAACCAAAAGAGCACCAAACAGGAAGAAGGAGAGAAAACATACTGTAAATTATAAATCACCCTTCCATTATCCCATCACTCATCTTTTGCAGTACTATATTTATATTCTAAATATTTAAATACGTTACTATTCTTCTAGGAGACATAATTCATTCCAAATATAATACAGGATGTATTTAATACATGCCCCAATTCTAGGGTCTGCTGGCATTCGGCGGTGGTGAAGACTATACCAGAGGTTATCCTGCTTACATCACGTGAAAAAGCCTGTAAACGCTGTTGAGGGCTGGCATGGCTAGTGCAATTCCCCATCATCCCTAGCCTGTTCATCTATTTAACACAGGGAAAGGCCCATTCTTATGCGAGAGCCCATAGATCAGGATCGTCCAACTCCAGTCCTCAAGGGCCAGAATCCAGATGGGTTTTCAGGATATCCCTCATTAATATTCATGAGAAAACATATGCATACATTTAGAATCATTGTATGCAAATGTATCCCATGAATATTAACTAGGCTATCCTGAAGGTCTGACATGTTTCTGGCACTTGAGACCTGGAGTTGGAGATCCCTGCCCTGGATAAATGTTCAGTAACAGCAGCGCGGGGGGGGGGTGATATTAAATTAGCTGAGGGCAAAGCCACATCATAGGTCCTCATAAAGGTCCTCATTTCTCCCAATCTATCCATATCTCGGCATTCAGTAAATACGCATAATTATAATACAATACTATTCCCACGTGTTTCAATTATCACTCTGAAGTATTATTGTCCCCAGTTGCAGGCAATACAGGCTCTTGAGAGCCTAGAAGCCTGGCTTAAGGGCCGAGCCGAGCCAGGGCGCATACAGAGGTCCTGTATCACCAGGCAGCTGTAGGTAATCAAGCTATGAGCACCTGTCTGCAGGGCTCAGTGCTCCGGCCAAGATGCAATAGGGAAAGGGAAGAGCCCCAAACATTAAATGTGGGGCCACCGAGCTATGGGTGGCTGGAGGCCGGCAGGCATTAGTCCCTTGTTCATTTCTTGAGTAGAGTCAGGTGATGAGGAGAGAGCGAGACGTCATGTGGAGCAGCAATGGGACAGGCTAGAGGAAGATGGGGATCAGGCCAGAGACATCTTTAAGGGATGGCAAATGGGGCTCATGCCCTAGGCCCCCACTATGGGGCAGCAGGCCACATGGCTAGTTGATTCAAATAAGTCAGTGCCAATTTATTAGACAAATGCCACAATGTTTTATGGTGCGCTGCTGATGCTCTAACTGCTGCCTGGATGTTGTTCACAAGTACATACTGTTATGATCAATTCACTCTGTAAAATGCTCTGCCTTCACTGTAGAGCACACAGAGGGACGATGCTGGCAACTTTTTTTGGCTGAGCGCCAGCGCATCTCATCACTTGCACCAGAAATGGTGCACCCCAATCCACGAAGGACCTCTGCATCTGGGCAATGCTGCAGGGCCGCCCAAGGCGTGGCAGGGTAACTGATGTTGCCATTCAGCAGGCCATGAGAGGGGCAGTAGCACCCCCACGTGCCTGCTCCTCTCCCCCTCTGTTGCAGAGACACGCAGTCTCTGCCACAAAAAGCTGAGGAAGGGTGAGGTGTGAACAATCACCTCACCCTTCCTCTAAGCAACAAGGTGCTAAGCACCTAAAGGAAACCAACAGTCAGGCAGGGCTCAGGTTCAAAGACCTGCCCCCCCCAGGGGGCCAAACGGTCGGCTACCCAGCCGGGGGCTGGAACGGAACACAGCCCCCACTACTATACACATAAAAGACCCAGCGCTCCCCTGGGTCTTACAAATAGGAGCAGCATGCTCTGAGAAAACACAATCTGTTTGTGGACCCTGAACGGGGACCCAAACAAACAGGAGGTTCGCTGTTTACTCAGCGTCTTCCAACACTTTGCTTCTTTAGCAATCTTAAAGTTCTCTGCATCCGCAGCGTCTTTTTTCCTTCAATCAGAACATTGTCACTGTTCAGAACTCTCCATCGTGCAGAGCGAGCGGCCTCAATGTGGACACAAGAGAAAGAGACTCTGGGATTTACGAGCAGTAACTAGGACTTCGTAGCCAATCAAGAAGGAATTACTACTAGGCCGGATTGCAGGACCTTGGGATCACATGCCTCTCAAAGATTTCATAATACCACCACTAGGTTTGGTCCCTAAAAAGGAACCCGGGAAAATGAGATTAATTCATCACTTATCCTATCCCATGGGCCAATCTCTAAACAACAGCATTCCACCCACGGAATCCAGGGTATCCTACACACATTTCCAAGAGGCACGGTATCTTGCGCCCTATTTGAGCAATTCAGTTCCTTTTTTCAATGGGCTTTCCAAAAACAGAGACCAGGGACCAAGATAGTACATTACCTCGATGATTTCATGGTTATGGGTCCAGCAAATTCTAAAGAATGCAGCAGGGCCCTGGCGAAGTTAGAAGGAATGGCCTCACAGTGGGGCATCCCTCGGCAATGGAAAAAATGACCAAACCAGCCACCAACATAATTTTTCTGGGTATTGAAATAGACTCTGCAAGGAGCTTATGCAAAATCCCAAAAACAATACATATCAGAACTCCTGGAGAAAATACAAGGCCTGACAACAAAAGACAAGGGTACAGTAAAAGAAATTCAGTCATTAGCAGGAAGTCTCAACTTCGCAGCCAGAATCATCCCTCAGGGGAGGGTATTTTCCAGAAGTCTGGAACTAAAAATCAAATCATACACAAAACCCACCTGCACATCTGGCTAGGCACAGAGGTGAAACAAGATCTGGAAATTTGGGGGAATTTCCTTAAGGATTTCAAGGGAACCTCACTTTGGCTCACACCATTGACCGCATGGACAAAAAGGGTCCTCTTCACTGATGCAGCCGGGAGCAGGGGGTTTGGAGCCATACTAGACTCAGAATGGGTGGCAGGACACTGGCCCAACTCATGGCAATCGACAGGGTGGACAAAAAACATCACCCTCCTGGAAATATTTCCCATCTGGCTAACCTTACACATCTGGGGTAGGCAGCTAGCTAACACGGAACTCTTGGTCTAGTGCGACAACATGGCCGTGGTAGGCTCCATAAACAGAAGGTCTACCAAATGCTCTTTAGTACTGAAAGTCCTACGAGCCATCACAGCAGTCACACTACAAGAAAACATTGTGGTCAAAGCAAAACACAGCTCGAGGGCGGATAATAACATTGCAGATGCTTTATCTCCCTTTCACTGGCCAAGATTCCGGGAGCTAGCACCACACGCCCAGGAACAGATGACGCCAATACCAGCGAAATGCTGGGCAATAATGGGAAATCAAGAATAACGGCATCAACGCCAGCGCCAGAGAGCCCAGGCCGGGATGCCCAACAAGAGCCAGGTACCTCAAAAACGGGTGCCAACAACATAATGGCATCAACGCCAGTGCCAGAGAGCCCAGGCCGGGATGCCCAACAAGAACGAGGCACCTTAAAAATGGGTGCCAACAACTCACTGCCCACAGAAAGCACGTACCCTGGCCCGGGGTTCCTAACAGAGATGGCAGAGAAAGCATTGGCAAGCACTACCGCAGCGCAGTACAGTAAGTGCTTACAAACAGTATTTAGAGCCACAGGTTTAAACCATGTAGAGTTAATAACGATTAAAGACATAGAAATATTTTTTAAATGGGCGCATGAGCAGGGCTTTAAGAGAGACTGGGCAAAAAGACACCTAGTTGCAGTATCATATTTCTCAAAAATAAGGGGTTCCTCAGATCCCACCCAGAACACCCTCATTTCCTACACAATGAAAGGATGGGGCAGAATAGAGGGCCCCCAGGTAGACACCAGCCGCCCCCTTGATTTCAACAAACTGGTATAAATAGCAGACCAACTGGAAACCATGTGCTGGCATCCATATGAGATTATATTATTCAAAACAGCATTTTTTCTGGCCTACTTCGGGGCGTTCCGGGTTGGAGAACTTATCACCTCCAGCACTGTAGTGATACACAAAATTGCAAATTTGCCAATCAGGGCTTTAGATGGCAGCATTAGCCACTGAAAGCCAATAGTTTATTCAAAGTATGTGCCAAAAATGCTGACAGTAGTCTGTTGTAGCACCTCCGTTACGCAGTAGTGAGCTACAAGGAATATGCAGGCCTAGTAGGAGTGGTAGGTCACATTATGCATTGTAGATAGACAGGCAGGGCGAAGGCCCCAGCTCTGTAGCTAGTAGAGACATTATTGGAGTGTTTGGAACATTATAGCACCTATATAGTGCTTAGATAGCCAATCTTAAGCGCTATGAACACTAAGCTATGAGTGCATACCTTTTAGAGCTTGCTCACATAGGGTTAATTCATCTCGACTTCTCTTAGAATATTCTGCCTTTCTAACTGTAGCCCAGCATGGTTTCGTAAACTAATCTTCTTTTCTCTGGGAAGGCACTGATAAGACATTCCTGAGCTTTCGCGCAGATGGGCTCCAAGCAGGGAGGGGCACAGGAAAGGAGCACAGTGGAAATTCACAGAGTTGGGTTTTTCCATGGCCAAGCCTATATTTTACACAGGGAAAGTTCTGGAACTGTGCGTCATGGACTGACAGCACGAGATTATAAAAATGCATGCCCACATGACTCAGGAGGGAGATCGATCTGTGGACTTGGTTCGAGCAAAATCGAGTGTCCGGAACCTGCTGCTCTGTCGGCACCCTGCAGCGCTGTCCTCTGAGCGGGGCTTGCTACAGCTAGCTTACGAGGGCCATGGTCTCCCAGTGCTGATCGAAGGGGTCGTAAGACTGTGTTTCTCTATGTTTGTCTAAGTTCTATGTTTCTCTATATTTTGCATTTCTCTAAGTTTTGTGTTTTGTAATCTTCTCTAACTTGAATCCCAAGATGTTGCTGAAATTCACTGTTTAGAATAAATGCTAAAACTTTTTGAATGTGTCATTTGTCACTAGCATGAGTTCACTGCTCGGCACAATAGAACCTGTATTTTGGGCTGAATTGGGTAATTTTTGCTCTCAAGGGCTGGTTCCGAGGAAGATTTTCCCAATATCAAGACATTTGGTGGCAGCTTGGGGATATGTGCGGAGCAGTGCCTTGCTGTGAAATGACAAATTGTGTGAGAGAACACAGTGCAGAGTGAGGAGCAGGCTGTCGCATTTCCTTGGTGGTCTCACTGCAGCTCTGAGACTTCAAAAAGACAGCAACGTTTATGTCGGCTTGCCGAGGCCGATAGATTGTGTGGTTAAGACTTTCCCCTTCAGTAAATCAGTCGTGGCTGACTTACTGCTTGGGAACGAAGCCAGGGAGCACAAGGCGATAAACAAGCAGGAAATGGCTTTGTTTAAAGCGCTCCGATGAATGGTCAAGAAAGATTTATGTTCAATTAGGAAAGAATTTTATCATGCGGTTTCCCCATTTAAAGTTGCAATTTGAAATGCAAAGTGAGATGAAAGCTTGCTCTATTTTGGCATGAGGGCAGGAAAATAGTTGCGAGGATTTGACATGCAAATTGTGAATGGTAATTTTGACATTGTGATCCAGCCCCAGTGTGCTAGCGAGTGGGGGGCTGTAATGTAAGGAGGCAAAGGTTCGCTTTTTAAATGTATGCTTTTGAAGTGTTGACATTCCTGAAGATAACATGGAGAATGAGCCATGTTTAGGAGAAAGAGTAACATCTGTGTTGAGAGCCTAAAGGGTTTGTTTTTTGGCAACTGTGAATTCCATGTGCTGATGGTGCATTCTGTTTAAGGAAACACACTAAAATGGCTACATTGCATTTTAGCTGTGCCATGCTTACAATGGGTGAGAGACTCACTTAAAAAAGAAAATGAGTGAATGGTATTTGGATTTTCGATTTTTGTGTATTGATTTGGAATTGCAGAATCAGTTTGCAATGGTTTGGGGGAAAAGACAATTTATATTTTTCTAAATTGCCCCTAGATTATGTGACTGCTTCCCACGGTATGCCATGGATTTGCTGCTAAAAAACAAAGTACTGTTGCGTTATAAGTGATGTATGTTTTGGAAATAGTGACCTGTTGACTGCGGTACATGGTGAAAAATGTTGACATATTAACATCCCACAAGCCATCTAGAGTGTGGGTTGCACTTGCAGAAAAAACGTGCAGGGAGCTGCACTACACATGACCTGTTTTAAATGCACTGAAATAATTGGTTTTAATTTGGCAATGGTGCAACAGAATGAAAAATCTGTGTGTGATAAGACAGCACAAAGATTTAGTGGGTTGCAGGTTCTTTTGAAAGATCGCACCTTTGCATTGGAGTGAGTTTGTGAAGCCAAACTGCAAGGTTACGAGGAAAAAGAAAAATGTATGCCTTCACATGGGAAATTGATCAGTTTAAAACAGGCTAAAAAGACATTTTGCAAAATTACATGGAGTTGAATCTAATGACAAGAAATGTGCCTCTTTTGAAAATAAGAGTCTTGCTGTGCAGAGCTTGTGCCTTGAAGATAACTTGCACTGACTTGGGCGAGGTGCGCGAAAGAAAAAAAAAACTGTTGGAGGATGGCAGGAAAGCAGAATGCTGCGCTCCTGTTCAGTAAAATGGTGTTTATAGAAGCTGGCAGATAGGGGAGCTTTTCTGAGATGCTGAAGCAGTGCAGGAAACAGTTAATCTGGATGAACTGTCTGAAACGAGTGCCTTCCATTGAAGCCGCCACAGTTTAAGAGTTATAGGCAAAGAGATAAGCTTGCTGCGTGTGTATGGGGCTGCCATTTGCACAGGAAAGATAAACAATGACATTCCTGCATTCCATCCCCTGTGAGAGACACCGTCAGTGTGAGCAAAGACTGAGGAGGGGGGTGCAAAGACAGAATGCTGAAACAGAACTGAAGGCAATAATTGCCATTGAGTGAGAAGATGAAAAAGAGCGCAATCTACCTTACACA
Source organism: Ambystoma mexicanum (assembly GCF_040938575.1). Classification (NCBI taxonomy): domain Eukaryota; kingdom Metazoa; phylum Chordata; class Amphibia; order Caudata; family Ambystomatidae; genus Ambystoma; species Ambystoma mexicanum. The sequence continues at coordinate 514,661,022 of NC_090921.1, read as the reverse complement.
TGCTGATGTACGCATGCTTTCTGACACTGGCATGCAATAACAGAGCTGATCAGAAGTAAAGAATTTGCCCAGTATCAACACTGTAAGCAAAATAAATGCTGCATGCAGAATAGCAGACGGGCGCATCGCATCTGAACATTTGGGGAACCTGTGCATCTGTGAATGGGCTAAGAAAAGACAGCTGCCCATTTCAAGAGACATTGCCGTGCAAGCTGCATCCCCATGCCCCATGTGATGTGAAGTGAAGAGACATTGCTGTGCAAGCTGCATCCCAGTACTCCATGTGATGTGAACTGAAGTAAAGCACTGTGCACTGGAGAAGAAACCTCTAGGCGCTTTAAGAAGTGAAAATAAACAGCTGGCAAAAATGCAAGTTACATTGCCAGGGCTGGAGTAACTGACAAAGACGTTATGGTGTTCCAGATGGAAGCAAACTGACAAAGGTAGCCGTTTTGCAAGAAACAACATGCAGAGCGGGGCTTTGGAGTATAACATGAACACTGCACACTAGCCATGATCCAGTAGCCTCACGGCTTAGTGCAAGAATGAATGATTTGTTGAAGCAAATAAAGAAACTGACTTAGACTATCGCGCTCAAAGGGGTGGCCCAGGAAATCAGCAGACACCCTTTGGGAAAATGACAAGTGGAAAACCAGAGGCTTGAAAGACATTAGCTGTATGGAGAAAAATAAACAAAGCTGCTTGTGCAACTGCAGGCGGTATTGGATTGAAGGAATTTACCTTTGAAAAAATGGAGTGATGCCAGCAGGGCAACCTAAATCAAGATCATGAGACACTGGAAGCAAGTTGGCGCCTGGCATTCGTGATCGCTCTGGTGACAAAGAAAAGCATTGATCCATTGAGAAGTGCGACCTGGGTACTTATTATATGGCTTTTGTAAAATCACAGATCAGTCTGAAGTACCATTGACCAACTATGATAGCATTGCACAAATGAGTTTGTGACTAGGCAGTTACACCCCGTAAGGTTGAGTGCAAATAAGCCCCCAGTAACATGCAGAAGGGTGACCAATAATTGTGGTAGCAATGATAAAGTGTGTAGTTACCTGATGAGACTTCTGAAGGTGGGGGTGGTGTTAAGGGAAGGGGTGGATAACACTGATATTGTAGTTTTGATGACATCCTAACGTGAATAACAATGACATTGTACTTTTGATGAAATCCTAACATTTCTGTTTGTATTTTGCCTAGGCAAAAAACCAAGACAGTTGCGTGCCATGATTGGGGTAGATGTGTGCAATTTGCGGGTGACACTGATCAGTCAAGCAGACGCATTCTCAGAGAAAGCGAGTCACTGCGAGATGATATGTGAACTTTGAACCTGTCCTGCACCGCACTCAATGCTGCTAACATGCATGACGTATGAGGACATTTGTTCTGCAACCTGCGAGAAGTGTCCAACAGAGTAATAACTTTTGCTGAACTGACACGGTGCAGACTTGGCTAGTTATCAAACATTTGATGCTGCACATTCAAATGACTCAGTTGATGGTTTTAAATAACCTGGTTGATATGTTTTGCCTTTCTTGTTTAAAGGACTGTGGACAATGGGTTGTGGACTGTGACATCATGCACCACAAACAGCTGTGTGACACAGCACTTGAATGCTAACACATTGAAGAATGTTTTTTTAAATGCATTTTTGAGATGAATCTGAAAAAACGATATGTTTTGCTCTTCCAACTTAATTGCTTTAACCAGAGATGTTTTGCCTTTTCTAAAACTTCTACGTTGCACGTAGGCGGGAAAATGATTTATGAATTGTTGGGGCAGCAGGATTATGCAAGCAGGAGCGTAATATATTTTGAGATAAAATGAGTGTGCACACCAAAGTTAGCTATGCGTAGGTTAAGGTTCTTAATTGTAAGTAATTCTGACAAGTGTGTGAGCTCTAAATAGAGATGGTAATCTTTGAAACACTGGATACTTTTACAGCCAGCCTTAAGGCGGGTAATTGAAACCAAGACTGACTTGATATTTGATTTTATGACACAGTGTGACACAGTTTTTTGTTAATCCAACCAGTTTCATGTTTCCGTGTGGACAGCTGTCTCCAGCACACTAATGCAAAGAGTCACCTTTTGATTGTAGACATTTAGTATAATTCCTTGGAAAAGCGCTACAAATGAGTAGCCACATGGAATTGCTAGCGTACTGGCTTGGCACATTGTCGGGCATCTTTTGTCACTGACTCATATGACTGATGCTTATGAAATCCTAGGCCCAAATGTTTCAGTGAATGAATCCAACAATTTGTTTGTTTTATGTTTTTTCTGACCAAGAACTGCAGCGAGTGTTCTCGCCAAGATTTTATGGACTATAATTTGATTAAATGCATTTCACACAATGGTGTGATGACACAGCCACTGCCGGACGGTAGTATGGTGTTTGTATCTAAAACAAATATTGTATATGGTAGGCATCCCACTTGGAGAAGGGCATTCTCCAAGTCACACAAGGTAGAAACTGTGAACATGTTAGATTTTCCAGTAGTAAGGCAACATTTAAATTGTAGGCTGGTAATGCACACCTCCATTATTACAGTGATACACTTAGACATAGATTTATCATGAGGCAATGTTTCCTTAGTACTACCAAGCTGCTACAAACGGAGTCCATTTCTATGGCCCATCACTAGAGTGCGCGTAGCTAGGGAGTTAGATTAATTAATTGCGGGAGCAGCGGGGGGTAACAGAAGCTTTATACGCTTTTGACATAGAAACTGTGTGCAATAAGCTAGCCACTATGGGTTCTGATGTCAGCTCTGCTATTAAACCTCTGGCCTAGTGGAGTCCATTGATAAGCCCAACACTGCTACAAGTATTGGCCACCACTGCAGATGGCAAAACTTTAGTTATGAAGACATTTTTTCTGCCATAGGGCAGGTCAACAAGACTGCTAAATACACACGATGCACTTTATGGCAAAAATTGTTAAATCAGCAGGTGTTGGCTTTTCGGTCCGAGTGGGGGCGACCATCCTCAACCCACTGGCACACAGAGCGACAGTTACCAGCAAACATATGGATCAAATCGCTTGCTTTTGATTGCATGAATAACACATGCCATGCTTTAATGCAAATGAGTAGAATTGTTTTTATTTAGATAACCTGGTGCCCATGGGTTCACCTTGCTCATGAAATTAGATGGTTTCTGGTTGGGTTCCACATACATGGGGGAAGTATCTAATCACACAGCCCATAGTCACGTTTGAATGCCCTGGGATCAGGGGGAGGTTAGGCCCTTAGAGTGAAAGGCTGCCAGGTTTAGAATTGGTAACCATACATAAATGCAATAGTGCATTGTAGATTAGACTACACCGGATTGCCTTGACATTCTAACTGCATGCTGCTTTTTAACTGACAATCGGTTATACAATAATTATTTAGGTATTTTTGTGTAGGCCAGGTTTTGGCTAGAGTAAATGTCCATGTTCACTTTGTGTAGGTATTTTTGTGTAAGCCAGGCTTTGGCAAGGGTATTTGTCACTGTTCACTTTGTGTACATTTTTGTTTAGGTAGTGTTTTTACTAACCTTGCATGCCACGCTGACTAACCGCTAGAAGATAGTTTGCTTAAACCTTTTGCAAAGCCCCAAGGTCTTTATCACTGCACTACATACTATGTTGATGGGTATTAGCCAGCATTGTCGCACACACTTATATAGGGGTGGAGTGGAGTGATACACAAAATTGCAAATTTGCCACTCAGGGCTTTAGATGACAGCATTAGCCACTGAAAGCCAATAGTTTATTCAAAGTATGTGCCAAAAATGCTGACAGTAGTCTGTTGTAGCACCTCTGTTACGCAGTAGTGAGCTACAAGGAATATGCAGGCCTAGTAGGAGTGGTAGGTCACATTATACATTGTAGATAGACAGGCAGGGCGAAGGCCCCAGTTCTGTAGCTAATAGACATTATTGGAGTGTTTGGAACATTATGGCACCTATATAGCGCTTAGATAGCCAATCTTAAGCGCTATGAACACTAAGCTATGAGTGCATACCTTTTAGAGCTTGCGCACATAGGGTTAATTCATCTCGACTTCTCTTAGAATATTCTGCCTTTCTAACTGTAGCCCTGCATGGTTTCGTAAACTAATCTTCTTTTCTCTGGGAAGGCACTGATAAGACATTCCTGAGCTTTCGCGCAGATGGGCTCCAAGTAGGGAGGGGCACAGAAAAAGGAGCACAGTGGAAATTCACAGAGTTGGGTTTTTCCATGAGCAAGCCTATATTTTGCACAGGGAAAGTTCTGGAACTGTGCGTCATGGACTGACAGCACGAGATTATAAAAATGCATGCCCACATGACTCAGGTGGGAGATCGATCTGTGGACTTGGTTCGAGCAAAATCGAGTGTCCGGAACCTGCTGCTCTGTCGGCACCCTGCAGCGTCGTCCTCTGAGCGGGGCTTGCTACAGCTAGCTTATGAGGGCCAGGGTCTCCCAGTGCTGATTGAAGGGGTGTAAGACTGTGTTTCTCTATGTTTCTCTAAGTTCTATGTTTCTCTATATTTTGCATTTCTCTAAGTTTTGTGTTTTGTAATCTTCTCTAACTTGAATCCCAAGATGTTGCTGAAATTCACTGTTTAGAATAAATGCTAAAACTTTTTGAAGGTGTCATTTGTCACTAGCATGAGTTCACTGCTCGGCACAATAGAACCTGTATTTTGGGCTGAATTGGGTCATTTTTGCTCTCAAGGGCTGGTCCTGAGGAAGATTTTCCCAATATCAAGACAAGCACCAAGGCAACAAACGGTTTAGGCGTCATGGAGGTCAGGGTTAGACAGGACAGCGTCAGCATAGAAATCCAACAGTCAAAAACTGGGGCCAAAAGAACCATCAACATTTGTTGTATTGATGAGGCAACAAACTGCCCGGTATGTATCACCAACCTTTATTACACACAAAGGCCCAAGGTGGGGGGGGGGGGTTTAATCCACAAGGATGCCTCAGCACTAAGCCGCTACCAATTTAAAGGGGGGCTGATGAAGGCAATCAGCAAGGCAGGGTGGGACCCCAACAGCTTTGGCACCCACTCTTTCAGAATAGGGGCCACCACCTCAGCATGGCATGGCAAGGAGGTCTGGCACCTCAACAGCTAAAAAACATAGGGGGATGGAAGTCAGATTGCTACAAAAGATACATCAGACCACAGCTAATATAGCCATCCCCACCTCACGTTTCTTTCCCCCTCTACAGAAACAACAGGCAAATGGAGGACCCCACTCCGATCAGCTTGGATAGTCGGCCACTCATTCGTCTTCAGGACAGGCCGATGGGCAGAAGAAACCAAAGAAGGGCCAACCTTCAGAAACACCATTGCTTCATGGTGGGGATACAGAGGCCTAGGGTGGGCTGACATACACGAAACACTAGCAGAGCTTGTTGCATACAGAGACCCGCCAGAATTTCTGATAATAGAACTAGGGTGCAATGATCTGGTTACCACAGTAAGGAGAAATTTATTGGAGGAAATTTGCTCCTCACTAGCGGGCATTTCACACAACTGGAGGGAAACAGAAATATACTTCTCGGCCATCCTACCCAGAAAGAAATGGCAAGGGGCCAACTGTTACAAATCTGTAGACATCTCTAGAAGAAAACTCAACAGGGTACTAGAGAAATTCTGTACAGCAAGAGGACTGGGCTTCATAAAGCATCCGGCCATTACTCTGGGTGACCCTGACCTTTTTTTCAAAGACGGCACTCGTTTATCAAACCAGGGCATGGAACATTTCTTTCGCGAAATTTCAGCGACGCTAGCCTCCAGGGGTTGTCACTAGGAGATACTTTCGGGGGAACATGGTCAACCGGCAACCTGCCCGTGTGTGGTGGCACACGCCACAGGGGGTAACTTCAGGACCCGGTGCCCAAAAGTATGATACTATTATGATATCTGATTATTGTTATCTCCATAACCATATCTGCACAATAAAATCCTATGGCCTTTTATTGCCAACACTTGATGCAATGTTTGTGAGCCAAATTATTCCGGGTGTGCGTAAGGGGTCGGCCAACACTAGTGCATGCATATGGGTTCAGCAGTTATGGGCAATGCCGCAGGGACGCCCAAGGCCAGGCAGGGTAACTGATGTTACCATTCAGCAGGCCAGGAGAGGGGCAGCTCCACCCCCACGTGCCTGCTCCTCTCCCCCTCTGCTGCAGAGACACGCAGTCTCTGCCACACAAAGCTGAGGAAGGGTGAGGTGTGAACAATCACCTCACCCTTCCTCTAAGCAACAGGGTGCTAAGCACCTAAGGAAACCAACAGTCAGGCAGGGCTCAGGTTCAATGATCTGCCCCCCCAGGGGGCCAGACAGTCGGCTACCCGGCCGGGGATGGAACACAGCCCCCACTCCCCTGTGTCTTATAAATAAGAGCAGCATGCTCTGAGAAAACACAATCTGTTTGTGGACCCAAACAAACAGGAGGTTTGCTGTTTACTTGTCTTCCGACACTTGCTTCTCCACCACAAAACCCTCCCACCCTACAAAATAAGGGAGAAGAACAAACAAAAAGAGGTACAAGGCACTGTTATTAGGTGCGCACATTCAGATGCCGTTTTTTTTTCACTCCCTTTACACATCTGCGCAAAGAAGAGGCTATTTGTGTGCATTCCAATGCACATCCCGAATCCACAAATGGGATGCAAATTCAAATGCATACAAATAAAAGACCTTTTGTTGTGCCTGTTTGGCTTAGGCTCAGGAAAACACCCAATGCACAATAGGTTCATTTCTGAACCATGCATCTTCTTTGAACTTGAGAGGCACGGTGTTAACTGCTGCATTCCTACTTGCATTTATTTTCTGCAAACAAGGATGGTATTTTCTTTTACCACATTTCACAGCGGCAAGGCCTTTAAGGGGCCTTTCACTCTGGAATACGCACTTGGGTGCTGGAAGCCTGTAATTCATTAGTATCGGGAGTGAGTTCCCGACACTGATTTATTTAAGGGGGTTGGGAAGTGGATCTTTGTACTACTTTTCAGCTACTGCTGAAAGGCGGTCCACTTTGAGAATAAGGTTACCTGCACATTTCTCAAAGGAGCAAAAATAAAAAGCGCATTATTTTGGGGTGTTTGTCTATAGGCGAAGTGCGAGTTAAGTTGCATTGCAATAATCCATGCAATGAAGCGTAGACAACAATACATTATACTACAATATGGTCCAACACCTGCTGTGTGTTTTCCTAACTCAGTATCTGCTATTGCCTTCTGTATTAGGTCATGAGCCAACTAGCTCCGGCTCCCCACCAGCAGTGTAAAGTAACAAGCAAGTTCCCTGGTTCACTCGAGTCTGCATGATAACTGCTGAACCCATATGCATGCATTAGTATTGGCCGACCCCCCAAGCCTCACCCGTAATAATTGCCTCACAACTTGTGTCAAGTGTTGGCAATAAAAGGCCGTAGGATTTTATTGTACAGATATGGTTATGGCAATACACAATATCACATATCATAATAGTATCATACTTTTGGGCACCGGGTCCTGGGGTTACCCCCTCTGGCCCATGCCCGCCTTCTTGTGTCCCACAACTTGTTGTGAGCACCGTACAGTGCCCTGTACTTCTTTCCCTTTTGTTCTTCTCCCTTCTTTTGTAGGGTGGGAGGGTTCTGTGGTAAAGAAGCAAAGGTTGGAAGACACTGAGTAAACAGTGAACCTCCTATTTGTTTGGGTCCCCGTTCAGGGTCCACAAACAGATTGTGTTTACTCAGAGCATGCTGCTCTTATTTATAAGACCCAAGGAGGTCCTGGGTCTTTGTTATGTATGTAGTGTGGGCTGTTGTTGTCACAGCCCCCGGCCGGATAGCCGACTGTCTGGCCCCTGATGGGGGCAGGTCTTTGAACCTGGGCCCTGCCTGACTGTTGGTTTCCTTATGGTGCTTAGCGCCTTGCTGTTTGGAGGAAGGGTGAGGTGATTGTTCACACCTCACCCTTCCTAGGCTTTGTGCTGCAGAGACTGCGTGTCTCTGCAGCTGGGGGGAAGAGAGGAGCAGACTGAGATATGGTTGTGACTGCCCCTCTCCCAGGCTGCTCATGGGACAGCAGTTACCCTGCCTCGCTTTTGGGATGCCCTACAGCATTGCCCAAAACAGGTTGCAACTGCGACTGTTGTGTGTGTGTGTTTGAGTGAAACTGTTTAAATCGTTGTGGACTCAAAGGGTTTTCTATGATTCGGTGTGTGGTGTGCGAGTTATGCTGTATCACGACCACGCTCCCTCTCTGCAGAAGGGTTTTGCCCACACTCACGCATGCCACGTGTAAGCTAGGGAGTGGAAAGGAACCCTAGCTTTCTAACAATGTTCCCTAAAAGGGCGGGTGCTAGCAGTTCCTCTCCAGTGGAACTGGACCTGCACAAGGTCCTAAGAGAGCCTATGCAGAAGGGGAGTGACAGAGGAGTTCTCTGGGCCATGAAGAGAGGGTCCCGCATGAGGGGTGATGGAAAGAGTAGAAATGAGGGAGTCGATGAATAAAAGAGAGGGCGAGACAGAACATGGCAAGTGGTCGCATCAAGGTGGGTTGTCATGGAAGGGAGAGAGGAGAAATGTAATAATGAGGATATAGATGCAGAGACATGGGAGAAGGAGTGGCACGATGGATAGTAGACGATGAAGAGGAGGAGTGTCAGGGGAGATATGCATGAGAGAAAGGGGGAGGGTTGAAGGAGGAATCCTCAGAGGCGGATAGGCAGCAGGAGGGTTGATGGAGCGGAAGGAGAAAGGGAGTGACAGGAGAGGTGTGGACGAAGGAGGGGAGGGGGGAGAGCGGAAGGGGAATAATCGGGCGTTGGTAGAGACAGGAGAGGGGCAGAGTCGACTTCAGAGTAAAGGTGGGGCATTTGGAAGATAGCAGGGGTGGAGTGAGAGAAGAAGAAGAGGAGACTGGAGGATGATGGGGTGACAAGAGGAGGCACTGAGACAAGAGGGGTGTAGCGAAAGGGCTTAACAGCAAGACGAGAGAGGGTAAGATGTCGTGGGAGGGTGGAGAGACATGGCAGGTGGTAGCTTTAGAAGAGGCAGGAGTGGCAAGGGGGTGGCATGCTTGGGAAGGAGAAGTGAGGGTGGTGGCGTTTGGCGAGCAGGGCGATCGGAAGAGGAGTAAAATCAGAGAAAGGGTGACTAGAGTTAGACATGATGGCGCAGTGGGTGGCGTAATGTGGCTGAGGGTATGTTACAGGGAGAGAGGGCATGTGACGGTGGCGAGAGGGCATGTGATGGCAGAGAGAGGGCATGTGATGGCGGAGAGAGGGCATGTGAGGGAGGAGAGAGGGCAGGTGACGGCAGAGAGAGGGCATGTGATGGCAGAGAGAGGGCATGTGAGGGAAGAGACAGGATGTCGGAAGGGGAGAGAGGGCATGTGATGGAGGAGAGAGACTGTGATGGAGGAAAGAGGGTATGTGATGGAGGAGAGAGACTGTGATGGGGAAAGAGGGTATGTGATGGAGGAGAGAGTGTATGTGGTGATGAGAGAGGGTATGGGATGGATAAGAGAGAGTATGTGATGGGAGAGAGGGTGTGGGATGGGGACAGAGGGTATGTGATGGGAGAGAGGATGTGTTATGGGGAGAGAGAGGGTATGTGATGGAGGAGAGAGGCTGTGATGGAGGAGAGAGTTATGTGATGGAGAGAAGGGATATGTGATGGAGGAGATAAAGAGTATGTGACGGGGAGAGAGGGCATGTGACAGAGGAGAAAAGGTATGTGACAGAGGAGAGAGGTTATGTGATGGGGAGAGAGGGTATGTGATGGGAGAGAGGTATGTGATGGGGCGAGAGGTATGTGACGGAGGAGAGAGGGTATGTGATGGGGAGAGAGGATATGTGATGGGGAGAGACGATATGTGATAGAGAAGAGAGGGTATGTGGTGGGAGAAAGGGTATGTGATGGGGAGAGAAGGTGTGTGATGGAGGAGAGAGGGTATGTGATGGGGAGAGAGGGTATGTGATGGGGAGAGAGGGTATGTGATGGGAGAGAAGGTATGTGATGGGAGAGAGGGTATGTGATGGAGGAGAGAGGGAATGTGATGGAGGCGAGAGGGTATATGATGGCAGAGAGAGTATGTGACAGAGGAGAGATGGTATGTGATGGAGGAGTGGGGGAGAGAAGGTATGTGATGGAGGAGCGGGGGAGAGAAGGTATGTGATGGGGAGAGAGGGTGTGTGATCGGGATAGGGTATTTAATGGGATGGGGTTATGTGATGGAGGAGAGAGGGTATGTGATGGGAGAGAAGGTATGTGATGGGAGAGAGGGTATGTGATGGAGGAGAGAGGGAATGTGATGGAGGAGAGCGAGTATTTGATGGTGAGAGGGGACATGTGATGGGAGAGAGAGGGTATGTGATGTGAGAGAGGGTATATGATGGACAGGGGTATGTGATGGGGAGAGAGTTTATGTGATGGAGGAGTGGGAAGAGAGGGTATGTGATGGGTGGGAGAGTATGTGATCGGGAGGGAGTATTTGATGGGGAGGGAGTCATATGATGGAGGAGAGAGGGTATATGATGGCTGAGAGATGGTATGTGACGGAGGAGAGAGGGTATGTGATGGAGGAGAGAGGGAATGTGATGGGGAGAGAGGGTACATGATGGGAGAGAAGGTATGTGATGGGAGAGAGGGTATTTGATGGGGAGAGAGTGTATGTGATGGGGAGAGAGGGTATGTGATGGGGAGCAGGATATGTGATGGAGGAGAGAGGGTGTCTGAATGGAGGGTATGTGATGGGGAGGGATGGTAGGTGATGGAGAGAGAGGATATGTGATAGAGGAGAGAGGGTATGTGATGAGAGAGAGAGGGTATGTGATAGAGGAGAGAGGGTATGTGATGAGAGAGAGGGTATGTGATGGGGAGAGAAGGTGTGAGATGGAAGAGAGAGGGAATGTGATGGAGGAGAATGAGTATGTGATAGAGGAGAGAGGGTATTTGATGGGAGGGTATGTGATGAGGAGAGAGAGTATGTGATAGGGAGAGAGGGTATGTGAAAGGAGAGAGGGTATGTGATGGGAGAGAGGGTATGTGATGGGCGGGGGTATGTGAATGGGAGAGAGGTTATGTGATGGAGGATAGAGGGTATGTGGTGGAAGAGTGGGGGAGAGAGGATATGTGATGGGAAGAGAGGGTATGTGATGGGGAGAGGTATTTGATGGGGAGAGGGGATTATGTGAGGAGGAGAGAGTGTATGTAATGGAGGAGCGAGGCTATATGATGGAAGAGACAGTGTATGTGATGGAGGAGGGGGTATATGATGGAGGCAGGCATGCAACATCATTGAGCTAATCGGGCTCCAGCCCCTTACCCCCGAAATGTGAGCTTAGGGGCAGGGCTTCTGTGGTAAGCCTTTAACAGTTCAAAGGATCAGGAACATAGTCCTGGGCACATTTTGTTTCTTCCAAGGCAAATCTACAATCTACTAATCTCAGATAATGAAGCACTGCCCGTGTTTGCCCGAGTCACAGCCCCTAAACCCCACCCGAGACATACTGGCTGTGTTCCTGGGCATAATGAACTTGACAACACGTTTCTTTTGTCATCAGCAGCATAGCCTTTCTTATGCATGATGGTGAATTTCCAACTGAAAGACCACTAGTCACCTTGCAAATATGTGACAGTTAAAGTGAGCAACACAATAAAACACACTTGGAAACATTTGTTCATACCCATCATGGCTAATAGCTTGGTATGCCAAAATGTAAAATTTGCTTTGATGTCCGCAGTTATTAAAACTATACCTAACAACACGCTGGAGGTTTGTGACAAATCTCCAAACCTAAGTGAGTTTCTTACACAACTTATTTTATTGTGTGTCTTAAAGTTCTGAAAATAAAGTAGGTACAAAGATATTTTACCTTTTAAACCTTATAGTTTTTCATTCAGGATGTGGAAAATAAAGGTACACTGGTATTATTTTGGATCAACATGCTGCTTGCTACAAGGATTTACATTTTGTCATGTTGCTTTACTAGGCAATTTGAATATTTTGCAAGTAAACTCTATTGGACAGTATTATTGTATGCCTTGACACCCAAAACTTACATTTTTGTTCGAAGTAAAGCGTGAAGAAAGTGGCCGTGCCTAAATTGCAGAGTGGATTCAAATCCCTGCTTCCCTGTTTAGCATAAGTGTGTGATCCTGGGAAAATAATGTAATCTGACCCTGACCTTCAACTGCAAAAATTGAAGTTCTTATAAGTGATTACGCTTAGACCCTTATAATAGGACAGTTTTAATAAGTGTAGGGACACATTGGTGTACCCTGGTGCTCCTCTGCTAGTAGCTCTAATACTGTCACATAGAATTGCATTATTGCTGCACTGGTCCTTCTCCAGTTTCGTATCACTTGATTTGACAGGCAGACATCATTACGACCCAGGCGGTAAGTTACCGCCTGGGCCGTGACTTTACCACCATGACGTAAACTATGTTTACGCCATGGTGGTAGGCGGACTTACCGCCCCATTCCGAGGTCGGCGGGGCGGTAAATCCCCAATCCCCATTTACCCTTCCCCATTCCCATTTTTGCCCCATAGGGCATAATGGGAGTGGGGAAGGCGTTAATTACGCCACCGTAAATTACGGTGGCGTAATTAACAACATGGTCCCTTAGCGCCATGGATATTAACACCTGCTAAAAGCAGGTGTTAAATCCGCCATGGCGCTAAGGGACCTCGTACTCAGGCGGTAAGGGTCGGCGCTGTTTACGGCGCCGTAAACCCCTTACCGCCTGAGTTGTAATGAGGCGCCTCACCAGCCAGTCAGTGCACCAGATATTCTAGTAAAGCAGACTAACTGTGGTTGAGCCAACATTATATTTTCTCCCCTGTTGCTGCCAGCCACTGAAGTTGCTTGCTATGCTCTGTTATGCTATGATATTGAGTCTTTCGTTGCACACCATCTGCCATTTTCACACTTTCTAGGAGCTTCAGGATCTACAAGAAATAGGCTAGGGGGCTAATGCAGTAACAGAGGAATCAGGCTAAGATTGCTTTGTTACAACATTGATGTGTGCAGATCTTAAAAGATATTGCTCTGTACAGGGAACGTTTTAGATATTTTGTGAGCTGTGTGGGGCAGTGGTTATGTGCATTTCAGGTAGTAAGGTACTTGTTTATGTGATTGACCGAAAATGGAAGCATTTTGCTTCTTGTTTTTGCCACCGACTCACCCGAGAGCCAAAGACCAAAGGAGGGATGGACCAAAGGTCCAACTCACAAGTGTGCCAAGGACCAGAGGAGAGTTCACCAGAGCAGCCAAGGTTCAGAGGGGCAACTGACCAGAGAGTTTCACATTTACCTTAGTTTTACTTCATTCTATTTTTAATTTTGGCTGTAAACCGAAACCATTGAATTGGAGTACAATTGGGAGGGAGATGACTTGTGAGGAGGGACACACAGCTTGAGGGTGTTTTGTTATTTACCAGCCCACTGACTGCCCATGGCCATGCTAATTCCTATGGCCAATCCCACCCACAACCTGCCCCTCAAAAACACATCCTTGTGGGATCTCTTTGAGCTAGCTATATCAAGCATTAACATGAATCATTAGTCTTGCAAGGTTATTTCTAAGCAGTCTGCTGAGAGTTAATGGCTTAATTACAGTTGTAAATGGCTTCTGGTGTAATAATAAAGCCTCAACCAAGTGTGCCTTCAGCCACTTGATTTAGATCTGTGCCATGCACTGAATTCCTTTTAAAAACAAGCAATCACAAAGCCAACAGTTTTGGGTTGAGGTATTAGAAAGGCATTTGCCAGTTAATGCCATCATATGCCCGGGTAATCACTCAATTTCTCAGCCGTTGCCATTTTATTGCAAGGTAATACCATTATATCAGTGCCTAACTCCCACCAGCACTTTGCCTTGGCACTCACTGGCCTATGTCACCACAGGCCTGCACTTAGCTTATTGGCAGCTGACCACTCCACCGTGGCACTTACTGCTTCACACGCTCTAGCTCTTGATACATCTAGCACTTACCCCCCACCACTCTGTCATCCCTTCTCTCTTCTCTCATCACTTGCACATTCTGAATGCTCACAAGGCCTAGTGGGTCCACCTCTATCTTTCATTGTTGTATTTGTTCTTCATTCCCATGTCCCCTCCCTGTTGCCCTGTGGGCACTTAGAAAGACAATTTACTTGCTGAATAAGCGGCTTACAAATGCACAATGAACTGAAAATAGATCAAATAAAAGCCTAAACTGTCGACTTTGCCAGCGCTTGTTTATTCCACGCAATGTCTAGTTTAGCCACAAAGCAACAAGAGACATTGTAGATGGCAATCCAAAGGCCAAACCCCATCCGGCAGAGTCTGACCCTCCCCCATCTCCCACCATCGCACTCCCTCCTTTTCGGATGCAGAGTACCACTAGTTACTGTTGTCCACTTCCACCACTGTTCTGAATACAGCACTTTTAACACGAATAAACAACTTTCTCAGCACAGGATGCAGCGCCGACTCTACTTGAACTTGCCTCCTCACTTGCCAACTGGTTTTAATCGAAGGGGGATTAGTTTTGCTATCTAATGTAAGCTTTGTATGGAATTTAAAGGCATTGTGGCATGCATCAGGAGTGACGGTGCTGACAGGTCAGAAGCACCAGAGTCTTGAGTGATGATCTTCTTCAGTGGGTTTGGGGATATGTTATGAAATGCGGAGAACCCGAGGTCAGATCCCTTGAAGTGTTTTGTGGAAACCTTAGTTACATCAAGCATTTAATTGTTAGCACCTGCATTCATATGTATACATTTTTAGGCAATTGAAATCGTGATGTGGGGTTTGTACTTACATGCCAGGAGAGTGATTGGGAGGGTGGGGGGGCAGGAGGCAGTTCATTCTCACAATAGTCCTTATGTGGGTGTTTTTTACTTAAAGGAGAGAGTTAACTGCGTGTAACATTGAAGCTGCACTAGCATAGTATCATTACAATGCTTAAAGAAGTTAGATGCCCCTACACAGGTACATTTTAGACTAGGTGCACCCCTGGATGTGCGCACTTGCATTTTGTAAGGCAGAGAGATGAGGGAAGCCTTTCCCGAAACTGGCAGTGTTCAAGTTTAACTGTGTTTGTAGCGCCTTTCAAGAAAGACTTCCATCGCCTCTCTGCATATTGCACTTTAAAATGTACTATTTGATAGTTGCTCCCCACACCAGACCATAGGGGGGTAGAACAGTGGGGGCAGAACCTCCAAGTTTGCCCGCCTATTTTGTGAAGTGGCCCCTCCCATCAACACTTGGCTCCCTCCTCTCCCTCTGAAATGTAGATTTTGTTGCGCCCCTGAATGGAGAAGAGAGGGTATGTTATGGAGGAGGGAGGGTATGTGTTGGAAGAGAGAGGGAGTGTGATGTGAGAGAGATTATGTGATGGAGGAGAGAGGGCGTGTGATGGAGGATAGACAGTGTGGGATGGAGGAGGGAAGGTATGTGTTGGAAGAGAGAGGGAGTGTGATGGGGAGAGAGGGAGTGTTATGGACGAGGGAGGGTATTTGATGGAGGAGAGATGGTATGTGATGGGAGTGAGGTTATGTGTCAGAGGAGAGAGGGAGTGTGACGGACGATAGATAGTGTCTGATGGAGGAGGGAGGGTATGCGTTGGAAGAGAGAGGGAGTGTGATGGGAGAGAGATTGTGTGATGGAGGAGAGAGGGAGTGTGATGGAGGAGAGAGGGAGTGTGATGGAGGAGGGAGGGTATGTGATGGAGGAGAGAGGGTAGGTGATGGGAGTGAGGTTATGTGTTTCGGAGGAGAAAGGATATGCGATGGGGAGAGATGTGGTGATATCTGCTGGGTTGATGAAGGGTATAGTGCCCAAGGTATGTGGCTGAGAGAGAGGGGCTGGCATTGGGGCGATCACTGCTGTGTGGTTACTGTTCGGACCGAGTATGTATCGGGTGAAGCCAATGTAATTGTTTTGGAGATAAATAATGAGCACAGCTGCACCCAGAAATGCAATTCATTTGCACAGCGCTGATGCCTGAGATGTTCCCCATTGATGCGCAGCTGCCTCCTGAGGGAGCTATGCAGGTCACCTTGAGGGAGCTATGGGGGTCACCCTGAGGGAGTTATGCAAGTCACCCTGAGGGAGCTATGGAGGTCACCCTGAGGGAGCTATGGGGGTCACCCTGAGGGAGATATGGAGGTCACCCTGAGGGAGCTATTCAGGTCACCCTGAGGGAGCTGTGGAGGTCACCCGGAGGGAGCTATGCAGGTCCCCCTGAGGGAGCTATGGAGGTCACCCGGAGGGAGCTGTGCAGGTCACCCAGAGGGATCTATGGAGGTCACCCGGGGGTAGCTGTGCAGGTCACCCTGAGGGATCTATGAAGGTCACCCGGAGGGAGCTATGCAGGTCACCCTGGGGGATCTATGGAGGTCACTGACACATGACGTTGTTAATTGCCGAAGCAGGTTTGTGGGCTAGTGGAAGAATTCGTTTTTGCCAGGCTTTCCGTGCCCGCTTTAAGTGGGCAGGGGCGAGCCCCGGCAGGCTCCACAAATTGTGTCCGAGACGGGGCCCTGCCGGGGCTCCCTAAAGTCCCCTGCCAACCCCAGCCCACCCGGCCAAAGATTGTAAAGCCTGAAGATCTCGCTTGCAAGCAAGAGCTTTGGGCTTTAGAAAAAAATAAACCTCGCCTTTTCAGTGTGTTGCCGATCCCCCGCAAGGCACCCCTTTCATTCGAGATGTAGGGGTGATGATCCCTGCATCAATCATGAAAGGGGAGTCTGGAAGGGGCTTGGAGACTCAGTGAAAAGGCGAGGCTGTTTTCTGCAGCCTGAAGTTTTCGCGTGTAAGCGAGAGCTTCAGGCTTTACATACAAATCCTCGCCTTTTTATTGTGCACCCACGACGACCACCTTCCAGGACCACTTTCATTAAAGAGACAGTGATCATCACCCTGCGCCCCAGGTGACAGTGTGATGAGCCCCGCAGCTCCGATGTAAGGGGTGCCTGGCAGGGGGGTCGGCGCAGCAATAAAAACACAAGGAAACACTTACCTTACGTGAATGCTGCCCGTTAGGCGCCGGCACTTTTGGAAAATGGAGCAGGGGCTCTTACGGAGGCATGGCCTAACAAGCAGCGTTCGGGAGAGGCAGCTGTTGCCTTTTAATTGCAGCGCGACCCCCTGCCAGGCCACGCTCCCGTAAGAGCCCCTGCTGGAGATTGAAAGCCACTTACGGCTCTCGACACAGCACTATAAAACACCATGGAAACAACGAAACAGCACATTTCAAAACAGATATCGTGTTTCCGATCGTCTGAGGCGGAAAGATAGCGCGGCAGTTGGGTGCTTGCTGCAGAGACTTGTGGGATCCGCGAGCCATGTCTTTTCTTGGCCAGGCAGACTCAGCGGGCATCTTTCCAAGGACTGTTCCTTGACTCCTCCGTTACTGGAGAGCCCAGGACCGGGATGCGTTTTGTGTGGGAATCGTTTAAATAGGTCGTATAAAGAGGGCTGTAGGCGGGATATACTGCTGTTATTACACTGTGGCTTCTCGTTGCCTTTGTCGGCGAAAAGTCTCCCAGCTGTTGCCAAGTGACTCCCCTTTGCTCTTGCTAGCAGCTGTAAAATCTGTTAAAACAGCTCGGTGGGTTAATGATCTGCCTGCGAAAATTCAGTACACGCAGTTCGAATCTCAGGGAATAGGGAAATTGCAGACCAGTGGTCAAATTACAGTCAGTTTGCACCAGTGCAAGTGTAATTTTGCACGGTATTAACTCTAGGGAAAGTCTGCCCTAGTGCAAAAAACATATGGGGCCAGATTACGGAAACTTTGCACTGGTGCAATTGCAAAATTGTGCCGGATTTGCACGAGGGCAAAGTTTGCTCTGGAGTGAAAAACATTGGGGCCACATTCAGAAACATTTGCACCGTGACAAGTGTCATTTTTCATGGTATAAGCGCCTGGGCAAAATTGTCCTTATGAAAACAAATATGCACTTTCAATGTAATTTTGCTCCAAGGCAAAGTTTCCCTTGTACAACATTGTATTGAAAGTGAAAAACTCTGCCCAATGCTAACACCGTGTAAATTTGCACGTGCACTGGCGCACAGTTTCTTAACTCGTCTCGGACCCCTGCTGTGCACGAGCTGTGAACCTGCGTGATTGGGGCAGGAGTCGGCGCCACCTGAGTATGATTTGAGCAGAGAAGGCGTGGCGGGGGCTCATCTGAAATGGCGCCCTGCCAGCTGTACCCGACATAGATAAAATACGCACCTCCGAACATGCAGCTTCCAGCAGTTCCCTCCTTGCACGTGCCCTTCGCGCCGTCTGGCGATGATGTTCTTTCGCGCTATTGCTAAACGATTTCGATGCTACGCAAATGAACACGAAAGCGAAATGATCGACTGAAGTGTACACATCCAGCGAAACATGCCCAGTAATCACTCACGCGCCCCCCTCCACTTCTTGTCATCATGCATGTGCAGCCCTGTTCCTTCCCGCCCGCTCCCGTGCCTCCCTCTCGCCTCAAGCATCCACCTGACTGACACTCGCCTGGGTCCTCCCAGTGAGGAAAGGGTTGACGGGGAAGTAGGCAGTTACTTTGATGCGCTATAAAAGGACAGGTGGAAGGGAGCCAGCCGACCGAAAACTAGCTGCACGCGTCTCCTCTGTGTACACTGTGCACTGCAGAGTTCCGCGGCTGCGAGGTGCCGGCAGCAGCTGGAGGCAGAGGGCGCCGGAAGCATGCCAGGTGCCTCATGCCTCCTCCCGGGCTGAGGACTTTGGACACGCAGTAGAGGCAGATGGTAGCAGGCAGTGTGCCAGGATGTCTACCCTTCCGAGGGCTGTTGACTTTCAATAAAAGCAGGAGCTGGTGCTTCTCGTGTACCTCCTCGAGGACTTCCAATCAGAGCTGAAGGCAAGGAATACCAGGCTCCAGGCCAGATGCCCCCCCATTCCCTCCAGGGCTGAGAACGTTGGGTCGAGGACGGGGACTGCTCCTTGAAATCACCATGTCGGTGATTAGCTGCGGTGGGCTGGAGGAGAAAGTCCACTCTGGGAAGTTTAGGAACAGCACCAACCAGACCCTGATGGACAGCATCAGCTCTTTTGTCTCGGAGGACTTTGAGCCCTATGCAGACGCCTCCAGGGCCACCCGGATCTTCATTGCCTTGGTGTACTCCGTGGTCTGCGCCCTGGGCGTGGTGGGCAACCTCTTGGTTCTGCTCCTGCTCTACTCCAGGCACAGGAGGAAGATGTCCACCGTCACCTTCTTTGTGCTGAACTTGGCTGTGACCGACTTCCAGTTCGTGCTGACCCTGCCCTTTTGGGCCGCAGACACTGCCATGGACTTCAGCTGGCCCTTCGGCAGGGTCATGTGCAAGCTCATCTCGTCCGTTTCCACCATGAACATGTACGCCAGCGTCTTCTTCCTCACGGCAATGGCCGTGGCCAGGTACTGTTCAGTGGCCTTGCCCATGCAGGTCAACGAGGGCTCCTCTAGGCGCCTGTCCAAGGTGGCTAGCCTCCTCATCTGGGTCGTCTCTATCTTGGTCACCCTGCCCCATGCCATCTTCTCCACCACTGAGGTCATCTCTGATGAGGAACTCTGCCTCGTCAAGTTCCCGGAGGTGAAGAACATGGACCCGCAGTTCTTACTTGGCTTGTACCAGATTCAGAAGGTCCTGCTAGGGTTCCTCATCCCTTTGATAATCATCTCTGCGTGCTACCTCCTTCTGCTAAAGTCTCTCAACAGGCTCAAGGTGAGCAACAGTAACTCCAAGCGGCGGTCCAAAGTCACTAAATCTGTCACCATCGTGGTCCTGTCCTTCTTCATCTGCTGGCTGCCCAACCAAGCCTTGACTATCTGGAGTATCTTCATCAAATTCAACGTGCTACCCTTCACGGAAGCCTTCTACACCGTACAAGCCTATATCTTTCCCGTGACCATCTGCCTGGCGCACGCCAACAGCTGCCTGAACCCGGTGCTGTACTGCCTGATCAGGAAGGAGTTTAGGAAAGCCCTCAAGGAGCTCCTGCTAAGGGCCACCCCTGCCTTCCTTAAGAGGCATGCCTTGAATAAGCAGAGGAAAGGGCAGGTGCTCGTGGTCATCCCAATGGAGAAGACTCACACGCAACCTATCTGCTGTGGTTGAAGGAGAGGAGAGGTTCACTTCACTGGAATCAGGTTTCGGGTTGGTTGCTAACAGCGCCTTGAATAGAAGATTTGAGGAAGCAGTACCGGAGGGCGCGGTGAGCAGAGACAGCGAGGACTCATGAGCGGCCAGAGCAGAGGCGAAGTGAACCTTCAGGGCCAGGCTTAATTTCAGCAACGGGTTTCAACACCCCCGAAAGCTTCTGCACACGGGTTAGTATCAAAGCCGCGTATCTCTTTGGGGAGCTTAAACACAAACATTCAGGACTGTGGAGCGCTCAAGCAAAACACTTTAGCAGACTAAAGCGATCCGGGAAAACCGCGTGAGCGCTCTGGGGGGCTCAGAAGCCACCTGTCCACTGCAGAGCTCTAGAATTAAGTTATTTATTGCACCCTGTACAGCCCCGGTAACAGACTTCAGCACCCTGGGGAACTCAGCATTGTGCGGAACAAGAGTGTGAGAAAACGACTCTGCAGCGCTGCGACACATACAAGTAACACTCCTCCAGCGATCTGTACCAGTTATTATCAGCATCTCTGAGAAATTAAGTACACAGTATCTCATAGCCATGGGTGTCTCTAGTCAAGCGTTTGCAGACGGGTAAACGCCAGCAACATCTTCCTGCGCAGTGGGGTGCTTCAGAATCCGCGCCACGGGGAGCCCTAGCGGCAAACTTCAGCACCGCGGAGAGCTCCAGCAGAGAACTTCCGTATTATATGTACATCCTGGCAGACATACCTCCTCCCAGCAAAGGAAACCCTCCACGCTGGCGAGCCGCGGCAAATGACTCTGAGCCGCGAAGAGCAGCGCCGAAAAATATTCCGCCCCGGAGAGAGCGCTAGGAAAATCTGCCAGGTTCACAGAGAGCTCCCCAGGTTCATAGAGAGCTCCCCAGTCAACGCCTTCAGCTCCTGGGAAAGATTAAGAAAACACTTCCTTCACCACCCGCGAGTGCACGACATGTTAACTCCAGGTCCCTGCAGAGTTCGAGCAAAGCATTTGAAAGCTGCGAGGAAAATGTTCAGCACCGCAAACAGCTCCAGTTAAATTAGCCAACAATTTGGAGTAGTTCTAACAGAGGGTGGACTTGGGACCAAAAGAGGCTGCTGATATCATTTTAAAAGTGGCCCCAAATTGCAAATGTTGTGCAAGCCCAGACGCTTTCTCGTAAGACAATTTGGAAATAAAACAGGTAACCTTACAAAAGAGGTCCAGGGTGCAGTGTTCCACCAGGCAATCTGCAGGGTCCCCCGCAGCCCAGTCCACTCCTGGTTCTAAGGGCGCCACCAGAAGTCGCCGTCGTACCGGAAAGCCACAGTACAAGGTGGAAAGCACTCTGAAGTCATCCAGCCAAGCCTTTAGGCACCCCGGATGTGTAACAAGCCTCCCCTGGCAAGCCAGAGATGTCCGGGAAATGCTTACGCGCTTCAGGGCGCTTCCTCAGAAACTCCCAGCAACTGGCACATGCCAGCTCGTGCAGAAGATTAAGCGCACCCGAGAAATCTGTAAAAAAAATCCTCAGAGCAAGAGAGAGAGTGCTAGAGAAAAAGATTCAGAATCATGAATAGCGCCACAATAATGTAAGGATTCCCTGCCACCCAAAACAACCCTCTCGAGAGCCCTCAAAAAAAGCTTCAGATCTCTAGAGAAGTGCTGAAAAAGAAACTCCGAAGAGCTCCAACATAAACATCCAAGTTCCCCGGTGCGCCGTAGAACAACCCCGTTCAGCACTCGCAAAAGCCAAGGGCACTGGACAGCGCCACCAGAAAGCGTTAATGCCTCCGAGGACGCCTCCAGCAAATATCCAGCGCTCGAATAACTCTCCGAGATGCTTCTGGCTCAGCCTGGCTGGTGTATAGCGCCTGTGAAACGATTCAGCTCCACGGAGAGCTACGGCAAAATAACCCAGCACCCGACAGAGACACGGCAAACAGCTTCATCGCTGTGCAGCGCTTCAGTAAAAATGATAGCCTGTGAATGGCTCTACCAAAACGCGTCGGTACTATGGAGCGCGCCAGTGAAAGCGTCGGTGCTGCGTGGAGCGTGAATGCCGTTTCAGCAACACTGCGATCGCCGGTGAAGCGTCCAGCAACACGGAGACCTCCGATGAGGGTTTCGGCGCCACGAAGTGAGACCGTAAAACGTTCAGTGGCGCCGAGAATGCCAGGAAAACTGCTCACCGTTAGGGAGAGGGGCAGCATGCAGGTTTCAGCAAGCTTAATAGCTATAGCAAAACGCTTCACAAACAAAGAAACTCTAATAAAAACGCTTTGATACCCAAGATACGTTCCAGAAAGCAACCCCTACACTCTGAGAGGTGCGCAAGCATCGTATCCACGTGGAGAGCTCCCGGGTAATAATACCCTACACTATCAAGGAGAGCTCCCAAAAAACCTCCAGAACCTAAGAGAATTCCGAAAATCAGCAAGTAAAGCCGGAGTAAATGGATAACTTCATGAAGCACCATTCAGCACCAGGGAGAGAGCCAACGAAAGCACCTGGGAGAGAGAGAGAGAGCCGGAGGCTAAAACGGATCAGCACCACGGAGAGCTCCAAAAGCAGCAGCGTGGACCCGGGACTTCTCAGCAGAAAAGACTGCCGGGGGAAGTGGGTGGTGGAGGGGGAAACTGCGAGGGGGGAAAGCGCCCGAAGTGAACAGGCAGAAGCGCGTGCTGGCCCCGCGGGGGCTCGGCACGCTGAGCTCAGCGCTGCACAGCTCAAGTACCCGCGCTAATTGAAATACGTGACCACGAGAACTCCCTCCAGCAGGTCGGCTCATTATATCCAGCTTAAAGTGTGTCACTGTGAGCATCTGCCAGTGCCGTCCCTGTGAGGAGAGAATTAAAATCGACACCGCGCGCCAGCCATGAACCAGGTGTTAATGAAAAGACAAGGGGGCGGACATGGCCTCTCACTCGTGTGTCCTAGAGAGTATACCTGCCTTCATGTGTGCAAATATGACTCGGGGATGAGTGCAGGGTGTGGGATTTCCACACCCTCTGCAAATCGGCTCCTTGGAGGGCTGAGACTGTCCAGGTCGCCTGTAATTTAGCTCGGGGTCGTCTGTGGAGCTGCACTGAGGTGCGAATACCGCACACGCCCCACATCTCCCGCACCGTGTGTACACAACGCAGGTGCCACCGTAGCCTGGAATTTAACTGGCGTGACTTGTGTGGAAGTATTTGTAGGTATGCTTTGCAGCGGACACGACGCCCCATAAACCCGGCTGTGTATACGAATTTCTTTTCTGAGTCACACTTTGTTTAGAAGACAGCAGCTGTGCTTGTGTGTGTTCACCTCGGTGTAAGAGTGCACGGCGGAGACTGTGAGTTTAGGAGTCCATACATACATGCCACTCACTAACGTGCTTCATAGTTCCACGCGTGTGTGCTTGTTCTGTAAATGTGTGGGGGTGCAATTCCGCAACGTATATGGACACCGGTCCCTACACCCAGTGGTGAAAATGGAACAGATTTGAAGGGGCATCTCACAAGGACCGGGTGGGGGCGGAGTTCAGGGGGGCAGAGCTGGCATTTGAACTCAGATCAAAGGAAATGTTCGAAATAATAGTTTTAAAATGGGCAATTTCTTTCATGGCTTGAAAAGTACACAACCCATAGTAAAATACAAACACATGCTTTGTGTATAGCAGTGAACCAAACAGATAGGCTGTACTCAAACCGGTTTTCCACTTCTTCACCTAGCGCTTTTTGTCAGTAATCTGAGCTGCACGTGTGCAAAAGGTGCGCCTCCTGTCAGCGACAGGAGGCGCTATGATGGAATCAGAGGCCAGTACGAATGTGTCGGGCCTCTCATAACCCTGAAGGGATCCTCTGTTACTTTCTTCTTGGCCGCGCCAGTCTGGGAAACTTTGGTGGGACCCGGGAGCCGCTTCCAGTGAACAGTTTCTGCTTGCTCTTGTATGGCTGACAAATTGAACACAGGCGATGTTCCCACAGGCCTGGGAATAGTTGCATATGTAAGGCCCCATTTCCTTTCAGTGCTTCTTGAGCAAGGGAGACCTGCTGCCTTTACTTCAGCCGTTCTGCTACTCCTCTTAGCTGGGATTGGTCTCCCGGGATGCAGGTTCTCTTGCGACATATCTGTCTACACAATTAGGGTAAGGTTACTGGGCGTTCCTTAAAGGACACTCCCGGCGCACCTCTATTTGCTATCCGTGAATAGTGGCGCACCGGGCTATATACAGTACAAGAACAGCAGGGGGCTCAGTTGACACAAACACACTCCCCCTGCTCTTCTTGCATTGTATAGGACTCGGCTCAGCAAAACTTTTCACCCTGTTCCTCGGTTCACTAATTGACAGTCAATTAGGAAACCGAGGGACATTGAGAAACGTTTTTCCGGTGCGTCCCCACCTCCGAGGTGGGAAGGGGGCGGGTGGTGCACCAAAATATCTCGCACAGCGTGCTGTTTGCCAGGGCTGAGGCAGAGGCAAGCCGGATCCCGAGATCTGGCTAGAAATCTGATGCCGGATCTTGGATCCGGCCAGAGCCGGCCCACTGGCCAGAGCTGCCTGTACCTGTATGCTTGTGTGTATACATCCGGTGTGTGCCTAGTATTTGTGCCTGCTTGTGTGCATGTGTGATTCTCTAGTTTGTATGCCTGTCTTTGTGGTTGCCTGTTTTTATGTATTGTCTGCGAGTCCCCTCTGGTGGAAGTGGGAAAAGGGTCCTAGTGGCACTCTGGCTGCATCAAAAAAGGAGGGAGCAGGATGGCGTGAGGGGTCAGGGGAGATGTACGAGAGCAGCTAGGCTATGCAGAACAGGGCCAGGCTGGGCTTGACCTTTGGCTTGCAATCTCCAATGGCTCCTTCTGCTTTGTGGCTGCACTCGACATTGCCAGGAATAATAAAAAACAGATCACGCTGGATTCTCCCCTGACAAACAGCAAAACCATGTATTCATAGATAGAAATCTTTGATCCAACTGTGCATGCAAGTTAAGATACTATTTGACACCATCTCTTTCATGTTCATTAGTGCCAATCAATCTGAACGGCTCTGAACAGTGTCAGTAGGCCAAAATGTACTGTTCCCACATGAATAGTATAGGAAGTTAATCCAGCTGTGACAGGTGATGCTTTAAAGTTCATTTTAGAATATTATAGATTCATTTTCTCTTAATCCTTTTAGGTACAAATGTAGGCAATTCAGTAAAGCAGAAATGCAATACTTCGTGCAAGCCCATACCACTACTTAAAACTCAGTTCACCTTTCATTTGCCAGTAACCATCTTACTACAGCCTTATATTGAACACACATACCAACAATGCCAACAGTTTTGGCTTTTGTGTTGGCATGGCATAGGCATTTGCCAGGCACTGCCATAATGGTACTACCTAACCATAAGATAGCAACAACTGCAAATTTGTATGTTTATCTAGGCCTATACCATCAGAGTGCCTGACACACGCCTGTCATTTATATACACAATCCAACAATGTTAACTGTCAATTTGGAGTGTACTGAAATTCGGCGTCAAGTAAGTATTTGGCCGAATTCCGTCTTAAAATCTGATATTCAGCTTCAGCCGAATACTTACTTATCACTCAAAGCCAAATTGATTGCCCTGCAAAATGCCCTGCAAATGCCCTGCAAAATACATTAAATGCTGCTTTGACTGTGTGATTGGAATCATTCAGGAAGGTTATGTTTATCCCTTTTAAGGATTATTAAATACATGCTGCTGTCACTTTCTTGATATGATATGTATTGCGCTTGTACACAAGTGTCTTGATTGAGTACAGGCAGAGCAGTTGTGTGCAAGTGCAAACAAAGTGCCTGCTCTTTATGTGCTGGACAGACAGACTTTCATCTGGTGGTTTTCATGGGAGGGGTAAACCGAAGCAAAACTCTCAATATTTTTTATGTATCTCTGGTCTCACCTGTATTTTACAATTGAAAACCATTCAGCTGGAACAAAAGTGTATGAATTCTCTATTGGAAAATTGTATTTTATTTAGGTGCTTATTGATCTGCAGGTGACCTGTGTGAGAAATCTGAAAGTTACAGATTCCCATCCCACCAATTCTCAATCCAAAGATTATAATCAGGTGGATTAATTTAGCTGTTGCAGAGACCACAGTAAATTCCAACCCTGGAGTAAAAAAGCTCAGGAGGTAGTCCACCTGCAGCAAAGGACTGTATTTAGCCTGCAAGGTTGTAAAGCAAGTAAGATGGCTCGGTGGCGAGTGTGCCTGCAGTAGGGATGTGCTTGTAATATCAAAATATACGTCACAATTCCTGCCCTCCAAACTTCTCCTGTTACCAGAATGAGCCCCTTTAAATTGAGAAAAAGTGACAGATCATACTAAAGAATGTGGCTATGTATTTTAAACAAAATGCCCCAGTCTGTGGCAACAGAAATATTCCTTCCAACATTAGAGGGATAAACAAAGAGATATAATTGTGTAGTAAAGACAAGGAGATAGCAGTTTATAATTTAGAATCATTGGACTAGATAGATGTACAAGTGAACCAAATAAGTAAAGTAAACATGCAGATCACAATTAAAGATCTGAAAACCAGCACTGTCCCTTCTGATTAGGGTCAGCCGACAACCATGGAGGATCAGCATTCACTCTACATTTTTGACTGTTGTCTTTTACCATGCCCCCAAACACCACAAACATACCCCACCCGGAAAATAAATAAAAATAAATAGTATCTATTATTGAAAATACATTTTTCAAATGCCTCATCCCCACGCAGTACCAGAGATAGAAAGCATGGCTTTAGCATCCCAAAGGTTTGTATTCAGTAGTACTTAAGCAGTCAGCCGGGTGCTAATTGAGGTAATCACTCCTTTTGTGTTTCAGTGCCTTGCTGGAGCCAGAGGGCTAAGGATGGGCAGGCCCAAAAGGAACTTTTGAAAGTAGTAGAGACATCCCAGTCTCCCCTCACAATGATTATATAAATGCATACAACACTTTCAGGTAGTCTTAGTTACTTGAGCCCTTCCTAACAAGCAATACCTATGAATGCACATAAATACAAGCAGTGCTGTTATTGAACAGTTTATTTTCTGATAATGTATTAATTTTGTGGTACACAAACATCTTCCATAGACAGCAAAGAAATGCAATAAAGAATGGATATACATATTTTAAAGCGTGTTTTTAACATACAAAGGGCCTCATTACAAGTATGGAGGTAGCCATGCCGCTTTTGGTGGCATAGCTACCCCCATACTGGGTACCGGGAGCGGGTTCCTTGAATGGGGAAATACCGGGCCATTCCGACCTTGGAGGGCCCATTCAAGGAACCCAGACCCGGTACATCCCCATTCCTATTTGAGCCCCCATAGGGCTGAATGGGAATGGGGTGGATGCTAACAACGGGCCCGTTAATGACGGGCCCATTGTTAGCATCCTGGTCTGCTCGCGGGACCCGCTAAGGAAGCCTGGTTTTACCAGGCGTCCTTAGCAGGACCCGCAAGCAGACCTCGTAATGAGGCGGTAGGGGGTTAACGGCGCCGGCAGCTCTACCAGCGCCATTAAACCCCTACCGCCTCGGTCGTAATGAGGCCCAAAGTCTTTTTCTAGTCTACATAACTTTATTTATTAAAAAGGTAACTGTTCGGCTCCGGCTGAATACCGGTATTCGGCTGAATACTTAAATCTACTATTCCACGCAGCTCTACTGCCAATGCTTGTTTAAACAGAACCTCAGTGCAAGGAACAGATATAAATAAAGTGTTTGGAGGCACACTTTGTTAAGACATTTTTAGAAACACTACATCTCCACACCGACCCACACGAGAGGTCACACACTCAACACGATCTTCAGAACCACAAACCTATCTACCCAGCCCCCTCACCACCTGTCATGGACCGATCACTCAGCATTGTACGTCTTCATACCTCTGAGCACAGCAGTCAGCGTTCAAGGCCACACACGAGCACCGCCAACCACCCACTCTACATTCCCACTATGGAACAAAGTTGTAATCACCCCAGATCTAGAGCACTCACTCCTCAACTCTCTCCATACACTTCACCCCCAGGAAGGGCCTCTAACAATCGAATCCTTTGATCTCTGGCTTACAAATGCCCTCACACCCCGAATAAACAGACCTCGCAGAGATCAGGACCAACACCTAGGTGGTTCACCGCCAATCTCAAATCACTCAAAACTCTCAAGCACTGTCTGGAAAGAGCTTGGAGAGCCGACCCGTCAGCCCAGAACAAAACCGCCCTAGCAAGATCAACCGGAATATACAGACGGAAATCAATAAAAGCAAGAAAACATTCTATGGGAACCGAATCCTAAATGCTCGCAATGCGATCAAAGAACTACATAGAATCATAACCGAATGAAAATCCTCTGCATGCTCTAGCCTGCCTACTTGAGCTCCCAAGCCGTATGTGGTACCCTTTTGCTCCACTTCAACAATGCCGCCAATTTAAGACACTCCACCAACATCTCTAAACTGAAACGTATACCGCTGCCGTACCACTCGCCCACAGACCCCCGTCAAAACCCCTCGCAGACACATTTCCTCAACTCTTTCTCTCCCATCACACATCAAGAATTCTTCACACTTGTAGCAGTCAGCCATCCATCAGGCTCCCCTGAGGATCCCTGCCCACCCTCAATCCTGAAAAACATCCTAACTGTGACCTGTGCAGGTAATGTCGCATGCGCAATCCTTAACCACTCGCTCACATCAGGATCTTTCCTGAAAGCCCTAAAAACATCCTACCTCAAACCTATCCTCAAAAAACCAACACTTGACCCACTCCTCCCCAAAAAATAATGGCCTATCTCCAATATGCATTTCATCGTCAAACTCATGGACCACGTGGCATACAAACAGCTTGGCCAATTTGCCGAAGCCAACAACCTCTTAGACCCTGCACATTCAGGTTTCAGACCACTAAGGGGAACATCATCTTTCCTATTCTCCATCTGGAACGACCTAAATAAAACAGCTAATGCAAGGTTGCGCTGTTCTCATCCTGCTAAACCCCTATGCAGTCTTTAATACCATTGATCACTCTATCCTAGTAGACAGACTACGAACACTAGGAATCAGAGGCACAGCCCTCTCTTGGAGCCCCTCCTTTATCTCAAATCGATCAGAAATTATGCACCTCCACCAGTTCACATCCACATCATGATCAGTAAGTAAAGGAGCATCCCTTTCACCCCTAATCTTCAATTTCTAACTATATCCCCTTCCCACAATCATCCGCTTGCACAATCATTCCTGCTACAACTATGCAGACGACACCAAGATCATCCTCAAAATCCCAAACTCCCAAGGCTCTGGCAGTCCGGACCTGTCGTCATGCCTCCCTGATATCGACCACTGGATGACGACCAACCACCTCATCCTCAACCCTGGGAAAACTGAAATCCTAGTTTGCGGGAACACAGCGCTCCTCCCACAACCAATCCCGTGGCCCAAATCACTAGGGCAAACACTGGCAATGTCTAACATGGTCAAAAACTTTGAATGCACGCTGGACCTAGACTTATCCCTCACCCAACACACCACCATCATCTCCAAAACCTGCTTCTACCACTTATGGATTCTCAGGCGTATCTTTCATTACCTCACCTATCCCCACCGTTTCCCGGCCATCAACTCCATCATCCTGTCCCGCTTAGTCTACACAAACTGACTCTACCTAGGAGCCCCGGAATCTCAACTAAAGAAACTCCAAAGAATCCAAAAAGCAGCAGCACACCTGCTCATTAACCTGCCTGCTAGAGAACACAGCAACCCTACTTAAAGAATCCTCAACTGGCTT
This sequence comes from Ambystoma mexicanum, assembly GCF_040938575.1. Classification (NCBI taxonomy): domain Eukaryota; kingdom Metazoa; phylum Chordata; class Amphibia; order Caudata; family Ambystomatidae; genus Ambystoma; species Ambystoma mexicanum. The sequence goes on along the minus strand of NC_090921.1, from coordinate 514,631,138 downwards.
CCGATCACTCAACGCACCACCTTCAAAACCATGTGTACCACCCACCAGGCCGTCCACAACACTGGTCTGGAATTCCTCCGAGACAAAATTATTCCCCACCAACCCTCTTGGGACTTCAGATCCCGCACAGCATTTCCCCTAGTGACCCCACATCACAACTCTGCAAGGCTGGGCAGTTCCTCCTTTTCCGTCCAAGCACCAATCATCTGGAACTCCCTACCGCTACACATTTGCAACACTGAAGGAAGGCCCTTAAATCCTGGCTTTTCCCAATATTCCCCTGATTCCTGGTACCTCGAGACTACACCACTGAAACAACATCCATTGCACGAATTACAACACAGGGGCCAGCAGCTTTTGCAGTGGCTCGCCTGACACACTATCACACCATGCACAACAACATTCACACGTGACAAGTACACTAGGTAAGCCAGCAGCCTTCGCTCTGGCACACCTACAATAATCCCACCGTGCTCGACAGCCATTAGACCCCTCCACAAGAAAGACCACGAAAAATGAGACGAATGGTCCAGGGTAGCCTGCACCCCCACTAAGGCACACTGCAATAAACTCACCCACCCTCAGCGCATTCTCTGACCATTTTCACTAGGGAGAGATCATGAGTGAAGGGATCACACGGTCCGCTCTGGATGGCGATTGCACCAGCCGATCAACTCTGAAGGCCATGGTACGTATAATCCCTGAAGACGTTTGGTACATATGCCTACACCACATCTGTGGACACAGGCCACAGGCACGGCCAAGCATCCATGCACCTTAGAATGCCACTACGGCTATGCTTTCCGGTCTAGCAGCACATATAGCCGTCTACGCTGAAACACCTGCCGTACCTCAACACCTCTCCCATTAGCTTAAGGTGAATACCAATGAAAAGAAATTTGGTATCGCCGGTCACACATCGATTCACTCAACAATAGCACTTTATCGCAACCTCCAACAGCGCCCTCCCACATGCCTGGACCTCTCGGGCTGCTTAGTCGAGCCTAGCCAGCCACCCAGGTCCTAGATCGGCAAAAATGCACACACGCATCTTTTAACCTAAACTTCTAGAACTTTCCAGCACATTGACTACGGTCACTGATGGCGTTCCAATCCGGAAAAAAACACATTGAGGCCATACAAATGGGGAAACAGCGCTATATAAATAACCAAATGCAATACAATAAAATACATCAGTAGCACATTTACAGCTGCAATTGAGACATTAATTCTCAGAAGACTACTTAGAAATAACACCAGTAGGCCAATGTTTGATGCTCAAAGAAATCTTGGGAGAATGGGTTTTGTGCACAGAGGGGCCAATGGCAGTTGGGAATGACCATGGGCAGTCAATAGGTTGGTACATAACTAAACAACACCCTAAACTGTGTGTCCCTCCTCACGTCATCTCCTTCCTAGCTGTACTCTAGTGTAATAGTTTCATTTTATAGCCAAAACGAAAAATAGACTGAAGTAAGACTAAGGTAAAAGCAAAGTTCTCTGTTCAGTTGCCCCATACCTGCTCTCGTCCATCGCACCTCTGCTCCATGGCTGATCAGGTGAATAACTCTTCTGTTGTCCTTTGCGTTCTTGCGAGTTGCTCCTCTGGTTCATCCCCCTTTTGGTCTTTGGTTCCCTGGTGAGTTGGCAGCAAGAACAACCGGAAGCAAACCGATTCCATTTTCTGGGCGCAGCTTAAAGTGAACTTTTAAAGCCCAAATTCCAACTCTTGCATGGTGTACCCATGAAATCAAATTTGCCATTAATAGGAGAAATATATGGTACAATCACCACTTAAAAATCATCTGCCTCCCACACTAAATGGCACACAACCCGTCCACTAAAACAACATAGGTTGCACAATCGAACACACACCATCCGAAGGCAACGTGCTTGTGCTACAGTTCCACAAACAGCAAACTAACCCACCACAGATACACCAGCACCACTATCCACACTTCTTAAGCAGCTCCCTGACACACTCACAGACAACCACACAAACAAGTACCATAGCAACATGGAAAACACATTAACCACTGCTCCAGACAGCTCAGAAAATATCTAAAACCTACACTGTGCAGTGCAGAGACCCCTATCCTTTCAGATCTGCACACATCAATGTTGGAACAAATCAATCATGGCCTGATCCCCTTGCTTCTTCATTAGCCCCCTACCATTTCTTGTGCAGACCCCAAAGCGCCTAAAAAATGTGCAAGGGCCTGTCTCATTGAAATGCAGAACAAAAATCATTTCCATCCATTTTTGAGAGATGGAAATGAAAGTGTGACAGCCGCTGTTTAAATTGCAGCTGACACACTTAAAATAAAAATAATGATAGGGTCAGAAATGACACAGTCATGATTTGATCTCCCCATCCTCCGCTACATCTGTTGCAGGGGGTGCTCCTCATTTCAGGGAATTTCAAATAAGTGCTCAAAAGAGGGAGGGGGCGGACATCTGAAGCATCTCCTCACTTTTGCCAAAAAAAGGGTTGAGTATCTGGCTCCTTTGCACCTACTGGGTGAGAGGCGGATTCTCTGGTGAACTTGCATCGTATACATACATGTGTCCTGGGTTAACGGCTCCTTGCAGTGGTTCCTACTGGGCTGTGTATCGTTAAGCGCTGACTTGAGAGGGGGTGGCGAAGAGTCCAGAGCCTGATCTGATAGGTCGTGGCCCAGGGTCCAGCGCTTAAAGCGAGAGGGGTTCCTGGTGTAGCTGCTAATACCTGAAGAATGTAAAATTGTGCTCCATGTAATTTGTAACTTGCATTTTTTCACATTCTTTCCAAATTGAAGTTCATGTGCAATTTGTAGTGTTCATTGATCTGCTCATTGCTAAATAAATGGCAAGTATAAAACGTTTGCTTTCCTTTCTCGAGTGCGTTCATTGCTTCTGCAAAGGCTGAACTTGCTTGGAGAAAAGTGTGTGTTTATTTCAGGGCTGGTCCCAGAGGCAGGCACACATAGATATAGCGCATTGTCTACCTGTCAAATCAAGTGGTATGGTACTGAGAGAGCTTAGTGCAATAATAATGACATTTTAGGTGACAGCCTTGGCAGGCACTGACAAAGGAGCAACACAGCACACCATTTTCACCTTAAAGTCATCAAAATCTGTCTCATTTTAAGGATGCAAACCTAATCACCAATAAGCACTCCAATTGTTGCAGTTAAGTCGGGGTAAGATTACATTATTTGCTCAGGATCACACACTTTGGATAAACAGTGAAGTAGGGATTTGAACCCTGTCTGCAATTTAAGCACTTCACAGCAGACCTTTCAAGCATTTCTCGGTACAAACAGTTACGTTTTGGATGCCACGGCGTGCAATAATACTGGCTTATAGAGTTGACTTGCAAAATATGCAAATTGCCCTGTAAAGCAACATGTCAACATGTAAATCCTCATAGAAACATGTTGAACCAAAATAATATAATTGTAGCTTTATTTTCCACGTACTGAATGGAAAACTATAAGCCCCAATATACAAAATACTACAAGCCTCTCAAAAACGTATGTAACCACTGCACGTTCGGGGATTTAAGACACACGGTAAAATAACCTGTGCAATAAACTGTTATGCGTTGTGCATGATGTTAGGAGCCTTCGACTATTGACATAAAAGCAAACTATATTTGCATGTTAGCTGTAGACACATCCTTGAAAGGCTGCTTTCTTGTGTTGCTGGCTTTTACTTTCATAGCTGTGCAAGGTGGCAGGTGCCGTGCACGGCCTTCCAGCTGGACATGGCCCATCAAGCGCAAGGAAGGCTCTGCTGCTGAGAAGACGAGAGATGTGGTGGCGAGTTCGTGAAGTTTCTGGCTGCAGAGCCATGGACGCTGCCCGCGTTGCACGGGGGAGCTGTGACTTGGGAAATGGGCCGTGCTTGCACCCGCAAGTTGAGCAGACTGTGCCTTTTGCTCGCGTGATCCTTTGAACTAAGGGTATGCACTTTAAAAATCAAATGAACTAGAGGTGCGTGCACCAATGATTTTTATGACACTGCCACCTCTGGCGTGCACAGACTCACACGTTTCGAACTTCTGCAATAACAGAATGTACATATTGTGTGTGCGTATTTTGCAGGCGGGGTGTCTCTATGTAAGCGTTTATGGATGTAGTGTGTGCTTGTGTAATGTAAATTAATGCAAAGTAACATTATATAGAGGAACTTAAACCATGTGTGCATCACACGCGTGTCTGTGTTCGTTTGTGTGTGTGCAATTGTTTGTGTTTGAATGTGTGTGGAGCCGTGTTTGTGTGTGTTTGTGTATGTGCACATTTGAGTGTACGTGTGTGTACATGTGTATGCATGTGTCTGCAGTTATGTGATTGTGTATGTGTGTTCGTATGTGTGAGCGTGTGCATATTTCTAACCAACCTTTGCCCTATTTTTATAAATAGTGTCATTGTCGGCTGAATTTGTGCACTTCATGAGTGTGTGACACATTGTAAATATTAGTGTTTTTATTGTGTGTGCGTGCGTGTATGTGTCGGAGAATCAGTGTGTGTGTGTGAGCTGCACAATATTGCAGTTGTGACTAATGCCGTCTCCAAGTGGCTGAGGTCCATAGACAAAGCAATCTAGACGAGACTAAGAAGATTATTGAGGCGTGAAGTGGAAGGGGGCAGAGGAGATGTTGGAATAATTTTGAAAGAGTGACAGTGAAAAAAAACAGTGGGCCTCATTCCGAGTTTGGCAGTAACCATGGAGTAAATAGCTCCATGGTTGGCAACCATGGAGCTATTTACTCCATGGAAATCCGGCATGGTGAATGGAGTAATTACCGTTCCATTCCAAGGTTGGCGGGACCGGTAATTCCCCATTCACCATAGCCCATCCCCATTCCCATTTTCGCCCCCATAAGGCTCAATGGGAATGGGGATTTCGGTAATTACGGCACCGTAAATTACGGTGCCGTAATTTACTCCAAGGTCCCTTTGCGGGTTGTTTTTTTAACGCCTGCTAAGAGCAGGCGTTAAATGCCAACCCGCAAAGGGAACTTGGAATATGGCGGTAAGGGTTAACGGTCACCGTTACCATTAACGGTGACCGTTAACCCTTACCGCCATACTCGGAATGAGGCCCAGTGTCTGAGAGTGAGTTAGGATTTCGAGAGCATAGAGAGACGGGGGATTCTGTGGGGCAGAATGGACACAGGAAGACACCTGCCCTTTCTCCCCTAACTGTGCCTGCAGATAGGGTCGGCCTTAGCTATTGCAGTGCAGAGGAAGAAAGAAAATTTGGTGAACCCTCCGGGAGGCAAGGGGTGCCCTATTTGGGGTTGCTCTGCCATACCAACACAGGGCAGCCTTGATGCCCAGGATGGTGTAGCAATGGTGCCCTATTGAAATGGAAAGCACCCTGCACCCGTGCTGGAGCAGGGAGTTTATCACTTCAACAGAGCACTGCTGCTACACCATCATGGGGTAGCATGTCCCACGCTGGTATGGCAGGGACGCTCTATTGCAATGTAATGCGCCCCGTTCCCATAGTGGAGCTGGGAGTTTATCACTTGAACAGAGCGCTGCAGCTATACCAGCATGGAGTAGTCTTTCAAAGACTATTGAAATAGAAAGCACCCCGATCTTGTGCAGGAGCGTCCGACCCCAGCATGAGATCAGGTGCATTTCCTTTCGATCGGATGCCTTCACTACGCCAGCTCATGGGAGCCCTTGAAAGACTCCACTGAGCGGGCGTGACAAGAGGGCTAATATGGCACCCAGGGCGACAGCCCCGCGCCCATGCCTAAGGTTGGCTCTCTCTGCAGACCAGTCCTTTCTGATCCCTGGATCTCTCCCTGCTAGATAATTACATTTACCTAAGGGCACAAAGCTAAAGTGAGTAGGAAGGAGGTGTGTACATCCTCATTTTCTCAGGCAGAAGGTTCTTCTGGGAGTGCAAGCACATTAGAGAATTCACCATCCATCTTCCTGTGCTAGTGGACAGGCTGTGGCACTCTCCTAGTCTAGGATGCCTAAACCCAGGTTCCAGACCTGTCTTGGTTTATTTTGCCGTCACTCGCTTCTCAGGGAGTTCCTTTCCCCCGAGCAAGGTGTCACACAATCAAGCACTTTTACTTTAGGTTCAATTTGGTGAGGCCTCCAACCCATCTCGCACCCAACCACAACAAATACCCTGTGTCACCAACAGACTAGGAACCAAGATTACACAATAAATTGGTTATATAAAACAACACAGGTGACATTTTGAAACATGCAATAATAGCTTACACAGATTTAATGTAACCAATAGAAAACGTTTGCAATACCATACAAGATCCACAGAAATAACTTCATTTGAAACAATGCTCTTCTCACAGCAACCCCCACCCTGCAGGCCTCAATTAAATCCGACCCCTTTGATTGAAAGGCAAGGTGCAAGGAGTGTGAGCACAATGGAAAAAACATTTTGCACTGATTTAAAAGGACCTCAAATGAAAATTGTTTTCAACACACATGAAAATAAAAGGCAAGACTTGATAGTTTGCGGTCAGAGAAAAATGAAAACAAAAGAAAAATGTTGTTTTGCAACACACATGCGGATAACATACAAATGTTTTGTAATTCTGGTTTAAAATGAATGGGAAATTTTGTTTTACACCCTCCACACTGACTTGAAAGGTAGTGTTTTGTGGATTACTTCCTTTTGAGATTAAGGACACCTAGCCCCACCTTTCTATGAGGAAGTCAAGGATTTCAGAGACAGTCAACCAGGTCTTTATAGCTATATCAGGGCTAACACACTGGGCATGAGCTATTGTTAGATCCTGTGATTTTCTATGTGGGAATTACTTGATTTACTTTAATCAAATGTGCTAAGGGTATACACAGTTCCCCCCCTCCCCACACTTTAATAAAATATTTAAGGATGGATGTTCCCACATTGCAATTTCAACAGAGGGGTGGTTTTCTAACGGGGAAATACGTTTTAGTCATATTTAATAAAAAGTGTGAAGGGCCTACCCAATTTCACTCCCCTCTACACACTAGTAGAAAGGGATAAAGGCAGGTGGCTCCGCACACAAGTGATTGGTTTGGGATATCTACTTATATGGGAGGCTTTGGTCAGGGAAAACAGCAGGATTACTCCTAGGACAGCACATGTCTAGTCAAGGGCTTTCAGTCAGGGATTTTCTCCTGCACCCAGACTCCTTCTGCTCCTCTGGTTTGGGTCCCAGCTAGCTTATCTACGTCCCAGCCACGGTCTCCAATGCAAGGATTGAGGCCTCTCTGCTAGTTGTTCCTTGCAAGAGTCCAGAAGAAGCTCTCCCGGAATAATTCACAAAAAGGCCAGTTCTGATGTAAACCCCACCTTTTCTAGGCCTTGTGACACAGCGACCTTGTCATAATTCCCACAGTCAAGATTGGCTAGCAAGTTCCATTCACCTCCCACCAGAATGCCCACTGGCTGCTGATAGGACCAGAATTTGAGAGATATGTGTGATGTAGGCTGAGGGAGGGGAATAGATACATCATTTCACATTGACAAGGATATGTGAATCTTTTGTTCTGAAAAATCTCATACTGCAATAACTCCCTTGGTTTTTCAAATAACCCCATAATGATATATTTATATATATATGGGTTATATATTCTACTGCAAATCAGGTCATACATACTAATTAATTTTTCACGATCTACCCTGTGCAAACTCTCCCATTACTCAGGTGTACGTAAATAGCAAAAATCATACTTTTCCACATAACTTAAACTATGTACATCACACACATTTTGTTTTTACAGGGTCACAATGGGTGTTTTTCTTCTGTTTAATTTGAACCCAGGATGGGCTCTATTGGACACAAGCTGCTCCTCTTATTAAGGAAAAACTGTATTCAATGTTTAATCAATGGCAAAGCATCACATGGCCTCAGTAAGTAGGTTTGCATTTCCCTGAAAACATGTGACAAGCTATCTGGTTTTTATGTATTTATCTTCACATGTCCTTCTTGGCTTCAAAGGCCTTGCTCATTGCTTACTGTGCAGTTTTATAGAAAGCTTGACCTCAAGGTTACTTCTGCAGGGCCTGTTATCAACAACTAAATGACAACCAGGCATTCTTCTTGATTGGCCCAGCTCCAACAGGTCATGGGTCACAGTTTTGTTTCAGTGGAACTGCCCCTCTGTGTCCATGCTTCTCAAAGTATAGCAAGGTTTTTTACCTTTTGACATTTTGCACAGAATTGTGTTTACCCAGTTGCATAGTAAATTACATTTAAACCTGTTGTTTATTACATATAGTTTTTGCTTCCACAATATTAACCCCAAGATATATTCAGAATTTCACCAAACAGGACAGTTAACAGAGAGCTCCAGTGTTCAATTATGAAAAATGAAATAAGCCTTTTGCTAGGGAAAACTCTAATTTATGTGCTAATTCCTTTCAACCCTAGAGAACTTTAAAATGAAAAGTCCTAAAGTTTAGCGGCACTTCGCGGTTTCAGCGCTTGGTAATCAGCACCAACGCAGATCTTGGACACTGGTTGGGCGTCCTTAACTCGTTGAGTCATGCACTCTGGTGACGGTACTCAAGCTCTGGTTGTCCTGCTTCTGGAGGCTCCTGGAAAGACTCCTGGAGCTTCTGTCAGATTGCAGATGTTGCACTCGACAATGGATTTCAAGACCTCTGGCACTTGGTTCCTGCAGCAGCAATGAAGTACAATCAGGCAGGGAAGATGGTCCAATGGAGTTCCTCTCGGGGTTAATTGCTCCCACTAACCCAAGGGAAGAAGTCGTCCTTCCGGGAGCTTCTCTTGTTGATCAGAAAAAGGAGTTTCAGCCTAGCTGCAGCTCTTCACTGGGCAATTAAAAGGTCAAGGAGGATGCAGCAAGCTTCGTTCATGGTTTCTTCGCCGGGTTGTTCTTCCCAGTGGTCGACTCTGTCTTTAGTCTAATAACCCTCGCCTTTTAAGCAGGTTTCTTCAATTCATGCACAGCCTAGCTGTCATTCAATCAGCAGGATGCAGGGAGGCTGTCCTTAAAGGACAGCCAGCCAGCCAATCGGGACTGGGTGCATTCAGGCATTCCTGAAGACAAAGGACAGGGGGGTTTTGGGAACCGCCCTCACTTCCTGCCCTTCCAGATACACTGGAGCAAGAAGCGGGTTTCAGTAATGATGCCCGCCAAAGGCAAAACGAGCAAAGGGCTCAAACCTGGCTTGGTGCACAGAGTAAAACCCAAGAAAGACCTCCTCACTACCAGAAAATGGTGAAAAAGGAAGACCGGGCCATTTTGACAAAATGGTCACCAATGGGTGCTATACTGCAGCTGAGGATTCAGCCTGCGGTAGAAAACCACAATGGTAGAAAACTTAAACCACTGCCACCAGCCATTTAAAGTAGTGAGGGTAACATAAAAAATGTTACATACATAGGTAGGAAAAGGGGCTACTAAGTAACCCTCAGCACTCCAAATAAGATGGTGTGTGCTGGACATGCACAGAGAAAAGGTAAGTAAAGTCAATTTCACTTTACTATTCTTGGGAACAGTAGTTCACACAAGAAAAGCTATTTATACCTTATGAGAAATTTAGAGGATTTCCCTGTGACGCTGCACTAAAGGTGATGTGTGTCACCATATAAAAAGTAGATGCCTGTAGAGTTTGTCAGACTCCAAAAACAAACGAAACACATAATCCAAATCAGATCACAACACATGAGAGAGTGAGAAAATGGGTTCACTCACTCCAGTGTTAAAATGAAAAGTCCTAAAGTCCAGCAAATGAGCTGGTTAAAATGAAAAGTCCTAAAGTTCAGCTGATTACCAAGCGCTGAAACCGCGAAGTGCCGCTGAACTGAAAAGAGCCTGTAGCTGCCACTGACCACCAAATTGCTGCCAAAGGAGTCCCCAGACGTCCCCTCTCTTGTCCCCACGACTGAGGCCCGGGAACCCTGGATCTGCATCACTGCAACCAGACAGAAGCCAGCTGGATCCCTCTTCTTCCAACCAAAGGCACTATCCTCACTTGGGGTACTTACCTCAGTGTCTTTAGGTTTGCTCTTCTCAGTTGAGAGTTGCAGTAGCTACTTTGCTAGAGTTGATTTCTGCTCTACCCTTCACATGTGTAACAGCTTGTGAACCTAAACTGATTTTTCTTCAACAAAATATTTAACTTTGTGCAAGACTTTGCTATCTAGGAAGTGCCTAAACTCCATAGACTGTGCTCCAAATGACATTGACTGTCCTGGCTCCCTGCAGACTCTTCTAGTCCATTTGACCTTGATATGTACTGTCCCACAGAGGTGATAGCTTGATTTTTAACTATTATTGCTGTGTACGGTTTTTGTCTAGACTACATTTTAAGATTTAAGTGCTCACATGCTCTGAGAACCTGTTTAACCTTTTTACTTCCCTTAACCTTTCCATTCTACCAACCTCAGAATCTACAAAGTGTACTTGTGATATATAAATGCCATTACTGTCCTAGTTAGTGAAGTCACCAGAGAGTGTAGGAAGTATGTAAAAAGCATCTCTAAAGGGTATCTACTAGCTTTTTGGTGATTCTGGAAAAGTATTTTAAAGTATATTTGATTGTTATATACATCGCCCTTTTTAAAGAATGCTTATTTAAAAACTGCTGTTAAATACATTATTTATAACTACAAACCTTGAGTATAAGTGCTACTTGGCTAGTTGTATTAGTGGATTTCATTGCTCCAGCTCTACAGCTCACATTTACCCCTCTCGAGATAAGCCTAGCTGCTCAGTCACACTACCAACTTGTGTAGTACAGGCCTATACCAAAAGGTGGGTTACCTAATACCAAGATGACAAGTATTGTGTTGTCTTCCACAGGTTTTTTTTAATTGATTATTTATAACGAGCTTAATGCCCATAGGTTTCTAAGCGCAGATCCAGGGATCAAACCTGTGTTGCTCTGCACTGTCTTGCTTCCAAGGCAAGCGTGTTGCCCCTGAGCTATCCCCCGAGACCAGGTTACTCCATCAATTCTTGCCTAACACCTTTCCATTAAATGTCATTTTGGCTGTTGAAAACAAACGCTCTTTTCATTGCGTGAAACGTCTCAGTTTCACCTGGATTCCTGAAAAGTAGAAAGTGTAGCTTTTCATATTTTATGAAAACAGCATTTTCAGCAACAAATGTCTTTTGCCATGCATTGGGCACATCTAGCAATTTTAAGTTTTGATGCACATTTTCCTTCACTCGAGCACCTTTTGGTAAAGTTGAAAGAGGCCCATTTCTGTTCATGTCATAGGCCTTAAGGCAGAAACAGAAGTATTTTGGGACTGGCCTGCTTTTTACAATGGGTATCACCAGTCAGCTGCACTCTTTAATACTGGCCTGGCCTGGTCTTTTTATTTCTGACATTCAGGGACTATTTACCCCACAGAAATCAAGTCCTGGTCCTCAGATGCTACATTGCAGGGCGGGTTCTGCCAGAGGATTGTGGGTACATAAGTTAGCATGTAGGTGTATATATTTATTTAGCTTGTAAAAAACATACAGGGCCTCATTACGAGTATGGAGGCAGCCTCCATACTGGGTTCCAGTAACGTTTCCTCCAATGAGGACTTACCAGGCTATTCCAACCTTGGAGGACCCGGTAAGTCCTTATTTGAAAAACACCCATCCCCATTCCCATTTGAGCCCCTGTAGGGCTCAATGGGAATGGAGAGGGAGCTAATAACGGGCCCATCAATAACGGGCCAGTTATTAGGTCCCTGGTCTCCTCGCGGGACCTTCTAAGGACACCTGGTTTTACCAGGCATCCTTACCGGGTCCCACAAAGGGAACCTCGTAATAGGGCGTCTCGTAATAAAGGGTGCCGGTCCCGTATCGGCACCCTTCATTACGGGAGGGCCTGCCTCGTAATGAGGCCCACAGTCTGCTTACACATCTGTGATCCTGTGAGTGTGTGCGCTCCAGTGACTTTTCGTATATCTGCATTTTTGTGAGTATGTAAAGACGGGCAGATACCAGTACATGTGTGTGTTGTTAGTGGGATGCAAACCATGCACCACTGTCATTGTCATGGCCTCCAGGCGCTTTGGTTGAAAAGAGCAGGGGTTGGGCTATGTTAATGCGGAGCAAGGGGAAATGGAAGACACTTTGGCTACTGTGTTGACGTTTGTCAGAAGTACCCAGGTACTATATGTTTGTCTGTTTCAAGGTGGTCTCTGTCCAGGGCACAGAGACACTTATGTCCAGATAGAATGCCTAATGTGTGCTCATGGGGCTGGAAATGGCCATTATTTACTGTGGGATCCCACCAGTGACTGGCGGGAGGTGGGGCAGGGAGGAAGAGGGGTTGTTTGTTCTTACCCTCCCAATAAACATTTGCCTCTCAGAAGGTGAATCACGAACACTTGGAAAATAATCAAGGAAAGGAAGGTTGTCTATAATTTTGCTGGCACATTGTAACAGTTACACACCTTTTAAACCTAAAAAAGTTGTTTTTTAAATAATTACTAGTGAGTACAATTCTAACAAGCGATTTCACGGGCATCCGGCTCAGACGTTCAAGTGGTCTTGTCTCTCGCTCCTCGTTCTTACGACCTGGGTTTTAATCCTGGTTTCGGCAGAAGTTCAAGTCTGAACACAACCGATTGCAGCAAATATGTTGTTCCGGGGAGATGTTTTTTTTTTCCGGATGTCAGTTCTGAAAACAGCCGGCCCAAAATAAATCCAGCATTGCATCACAGGAATGAGTGGGTAGGTGCCCGAGGATGTTCATTGCTTATTCGTGGGTTGAATATGCCTGTCTGGTATATTTTTGTGTGACTAGTTGGTTCATGGGATAATGCATAGATGTGTGTCAGTGAGCGTCATCTTTATTAGGGGTTCAGCCTTCAATGTGTCTATGTGAGGAATGTGTTTGCATGCACTCCTATTAGCGGGTCAAAATGGGCAATCTATCCAAAGTGCATGTGTGTGTATGTGTGTGTGTGTGGGCGATTTCCTGAATTAATGTGTCTCGTGAGAGCAGTGAGACTGTGGGTGTCATTACGAGTTGGGCGGTAAGGGTTAACGGTCACCGGTAAGGAGACCGGTGCCGTTAAACCCTTACCGCCCTACTCCGAGGTCCCTTAGCGGGTCCCACCAGGAACGGCTGGTCTGACCAGCCGTTCTTTACGGGACCCGTTAAGGGACCTTGGAGCTAATAACGGGCCCACAATTTGCTGGCCCGTTATTAGCGCCTTCCCCATTCCCATTGAGCCCTATGTGGGCTCAATGGGAATGGGGAATGGCATTTGGAATGGGGACTTATCGGGTCCGCCTAGGTCCCCATTCCACCAGACCGGACCCGGGTTTGGAGGCAGCCATGGCGCTAATAGGGCCATGGCTACCTCCAAACTCGTAATGACCCCCTGTGTGTGCGCTGTTTGCCTGCTGGGCTGATATTTGTGTGGGCGTGTTAGGTCGTCACGGGGGTGTTTCTCTATGTGGTAATGTGTATATGTCAGTGTGTCTGTCTGCTGTGCGTATGCGTGGTAGGTGCATATAATGTGTTCTTTTGTGACCGTGTTTGTGTGTGTCTGTTCAGTCTCTGTGTACATACTGTGTATATATGTGTGGTTGGGTTGTGCCTATTTATGTCTCTGTGTAAACATGTGTTTGTCTGAGGGTATCTGCATGTGTGTGTATGTGTCTACTTGTTTTTAGGATGTTTGTGTGTTCGTGAGAAACCACCTTACTCGTTTGTAGATCTATGTGATAATGTATGTAAGTGTGTGTGTGTGTGTGTGTGTGTTTGTGTGTGTATGGGTGGTTTGGCGGGTATGTGTGGCGGGTTTAAGCTTTTGTCTGATTGATATTTCTGTATGTACATGTTAGCATGTCAAGGTCTTTCAGTAAGAATATATGTGCGTTCTGTCGTGAGTGGGGAGGGCGGTGGGCAGCTGTCAGTATCTGCATGTGAGAATGCACTTATGTGTACGTATGTGGTCAGTGTGTGTCAATGTGTAAAATCGTGCATGTATGTCACTGTGTGTGTGGTTAATATCAAAGCATGTACGTTTGTGTTTACAGCATTGTTTGACCGTTTGTGCATGCCAGTGTGTAGGTTCCAAGGTTTGAGCATGGCATGTGAGTGTGTGTGTATGTGTGAGTGCCAGTGTCTGGATGTCATATAGTGTTTGTGTATCAGTGGGTTAATATTCCAGCCAGTGCATATTTGTAGCGTGTATGTCAACGGAAGTACGAATGACAGTGTGCTTAAATGTCTATACCTGCCTGACAGTGTGTACCCGTGTGTTTTTCAGTGTTTGTTTCTGCCAGTGCATGAGTTAGTGTATTGATGTCAGTGCATGTGTATGACAGCGTGTACGTTTTGGTGTATGCGTGTTTATGTGTGTTCAAATGTTTATGAAACAAAAGACTGATGGGGAGGAAAGAGTCCACCATTTCCTTTCTAGGAGCCCCCCCACCCCCTCACTGCCCCCCTGGCCTCAGCACCATGACTCGCTGGGCAGAAAGTGTGGAAGAGGTGTGGGAATTTCGCCCATCATTCTTGTTGCTATTTTACATCACGATGAGACCGTTTATTCCACATTAGAAGTCAAAGGCTCTGAAACTTAATGGTGCATTTGAAAACATCTTTGTGTCCAGTACTGTCATCCAAGCTGGACAACAGAAGCAACATGAGCGTCTCCCGAACCCAAAACAAAATATGGTTAATGTATTTTGGGGACACACATCACTCCCTCCTTCAATCTTCCTTCTAAATATTGTTCTGAGTCTCGAGTTCTGAAATGCTAGTGTGCCCAAGTTGCATTGTAAGTATGCCACAGGAAGTCAACAAATACAAGCTCTGAAATGCCTGTGTGCCCAAGTTTCATTGTAACAACTACAAAGTAAAGAAGAGAGAGTCAGATACCAAAAGTATAAGAACACGGGGAGAATTCCACATTTTAAAACTCATGTTTGCGACTATGCTCACTGAACTGCTGCAGATGTGAAAGATGGTTCTGAAGGAAGGGTCATGAAAAAATGCAAAACGTTAGAGTAGCGGAAACTACCCAGCAGCGTTATTCCATTGTAAAATTAAAATCATGTATCTACCGACCCTTATGTATTTGCCAGCTGGATGTCCATTACACTAGTAATGTCTGTTATACAAATCAATGTCATATTACATGAATGTACATCTAGGTTGGTGTTGACTGGTACCTTCCAGTTACCAAGCCACATAATACCCACCCACCACTTCCACAGCCAACAATGCCCCTCCCAGCCCCACCAATGTGCACAGAGTGATTTCACACCAATCGCTGTGCCCACCAGTTACGGAGCCAGAGAAGACCCGTGCACCCACCAAGCTTCCCCCTTTTCTCCTCCTCCATCATCCTCCTGAACTCCTCGCCTCACTCTCTCACTCATTGCCAGTGTTTTTCCAAATATCTTTTCCTCTGTTCCCTTCTTTTCTTTGTGACTGCCGTGACACCTCTTGGGGGCTTCCTCCAATATACTCTCTTATCCCCTCCCTCATCTCCACTCATCTTTCTGCTTCTCTCACCCCTCTCAGTCCCCATTGTACTGTTCCTCTCTAGCCCTCGTTCCTTGCCCACCTCTCCTGCAGTTCCACATCAAGATCCCAATGCTCGTCCATAAGCCCATCTTTGGGCACATCTCTCCTTCTCTGTGCCCACCTCTCCGCCTCTGACCACCTGCACACCCCTATGCCCATCTTTGCCTCTTTCTGCTTGCCATGCTGCTGAATTAGTTCCACTCACCTCCTTCTCCCATGGAGTTGCTGCACCCTTTTGTCTTCTCTGAGATTTTGCTCCCTTCAGTATTCTCTGCTTCTTGATGAAGGACCACAATATTGGGGCTGCAAAACATTTAATCAGGAGGTCTTCCTCCAGTTGAAGCATCTAAGTACTCAGATCACTACATATTGTTTCTGCTGCAAGGGTCTGCAAGCAGCAGCTTTCCAGCTTTTTTGGACAGTAACTCCCATGATCCCTCACCATTGAGTATGCTGACTGGGGATAAGGGTAGTTCTAGTCCAAAATACCTGGGCAGCCAAATGTTGTAGACCCCTGTATGGCCATGCATACGTAAAGCATAGAAAGATAATATTGTCAAAGCAGGCATAACAAAAAGAATCAAAAATATGTAGGGGTTTTCTTGAAATATGACCAGAGAATGCTTAGATAAATGCCCTAAAATGAAGCAGTTGTTAAGTATGTTCTTCCTATGGCCTTCCCATGCACAACATATTGGTGGCAGACTCCCCAACACAGGCTGTAAAGAGATCCATGTAAGGATACCTAGCAAACATCATTTCCCCACAAATGCACTTGAGATGGCCTGATAGGTTCTCGGAATATATCACATCACAGACTCGTGCAAAGAATACAATTCTGCACAGAGGACAGCAGCAAATATTCACCCTAAAAGGGATGAACCAAAATACACACACACTACTGATTGCACTCTCAGGGACAAGATTACACCCCAGATATTGCCTGAGAGAAATATTTGGGACAGCCTAGAATGGCTGACAGATTTCACAGAAAAAGAGAGAAAAATGGTCAAGAAAGTCCCAGGGTAAAGTATGGCCTTAAGTACATTTTTAAACTACAGACCTGAAAAGGTTCTTTCATGGCTGACCTCCCGTCAGAACCCACCGTACTTGCCTTATTTGGTGGGCGGTTGTGAGGCATGCAACATTCAGTCTTTGTGAGCATCTTCCCATGTGACGCACCCTCACTAGGCAGGGCAACAGTGGAGCATCAGGACTTCCTGACTTCAAATGCATGTGATGCATCACCCCATAGGCAGAAGTTGTGAGGAATTCGACCATTCACACGGGGAGTATGCGGTAGCCCAGGCTTTTTTGTAATTTTATAATGAAATGGAATGTTGGGAGATCAACCTCCAGAAAATATGTGGGGATATTCCGCACAGATTTTCCTATGTTCACCGCACAACAAACACATCTTCACATGTACTCTGGGGGGGACACAGCCTACAGGTGCAGTCCTCCTGTCATGTTCTGCTGGAATGTGACAGCCACAGGTACATCAAAGCTTCTGAAGGAGGGGGAAGACAAACCTTCCTCCTGCCATGGCCAGCCTCATTAACTGACAACGGCTCCATGGATCCGCCCTATCCTTTGTCCACCCTACTGGTGCCAGTGCATACTGATGAGAAGTTAATTGAAGAAGGCCTGTGGGAGGCCTGGTCGCAGGACCGACAAAGGACAGGATACCCAACACCCTTTTGATATGTATCTGTGTCAACCTGAAGTCAGCTCCTGCATCTTAGTTTCAAGGGCAGTGAAATGTTAGGTCTGGGGAGGAGGGGCTAGAGAGCCTGACTAAGATGGCTGCAAGCCTGTGAACTCTGCGCCACCTAACTGAGATCCGGAACAATAACTGTCATATTCCCCTGCTGGAACTATCTAAAGAATACAGATATCGTGGCTGAAGACATCCTGCATGAATTGAGAAAAATTCAGATGAAAATCGGTCCCGTAGACCCCTGAAACTGGGCCGAGAGACAACTTGAGAGCGGCCAGGGGACCTCATGGGCGGGGAGGAGGAGCTATGGGGTGCGCCCTGTAGCCTCCTCGGCAGTGACGGAGAGCAGCGCGCCAAACCGGCAGATGGATTAAGGACCCACACATCGGACCCTTGGACAGAGGACTAACACCTCGACAAGAGGGGAGGGCGGAGCAGCTGCCCCACCGGGTTCCCACCAACATCATTGAGTATCCGGTGGACTCACTGGGGGAGCAGAGGCGCGAGGCACGCTCTTCCAAGGCATTGTAACAGCTACCTCAGTGGTTGGACTCAAGACTCAATATCGAACAGGATCGAGGTCTACACAGATATTGGCCCAAAACACAGGGGTGCAATCAATTCCGGCCGACTGCAGATAACAAGGAATTACAGCTGGTTGGTGAATCCTGTTCAGAGCCCGCTGAGAGACCAAGGGCAGGGCTGAAGAGACAGCAGATGCCGAAGTATGCGTATTGCCTGAGGATTCAGGAGCGGGTCATAGGTCCTGCGGGAGCAGAAGTAAGCGCGATACGGCTCAGACCCATCCCTGGTGTGGGTGACAGCATGGCTACGCGGTGCTGCTGGCAGTAGGCCAGCCGTCCCCTAGCCGCAACTCAGACAGACCCAATAGGAAGCAGCATTTGGGGACCACGGCAGCCTTGACGGAACCCTCCACTGACGAGCTCCGGATTCAAGGATCGACCTGGCGGGGTGCATCTCCCCTACCGTGGACGAAGAGAGGGGATTGAGCCTTCCTACTCTACTGCAGTCCCAAATCGGCACACAAGACCAGGTATGCGGGTACCGACACACAGGGCTGAGGAGGAAGTCAGGGAGGTGCGCCCGACCCAAGGATAGCAACACGGCCACCCCGCTGACAGCCGAAACCCACATAAAGCTACACGGGGCGAGAAGGGCCATACCATCACCAGTAGAAGGTGAAAGGAAGTAGAAAGACCCACGGGGTGGCATTGGGACCACTCTAATATGGCACCCACATGTCTTGAGATTGTACAGTACATTCCAAATTGAACACAACATCGTGGGAGGACACAACCCATTCGTGACTCAGGCCAGGGGGCACAGAATGCATTCCGTAGTGCAGGAAAAACGGCACCACAATCACACTCATTACAACAGAGCCACGCAGAGCATCAATTTGCGAAGAGTTGCGTTAGACTACGAAAAAACAAAAAACAAAAAGGGCAAGATGCCTGCGCTGACCACAAAACGGGCTGAGGGGAAGGGTACGAGCCACTTTGCAACCTCTCACAAGAGGCACAAGTATTGGAAGAGGTGAGACCCACCTTTTTCCAGCACGCACCAGCCATATCTCAGGACTACCACAGAGCTGGGAGACGGGACACTCAGCGGGATGGGTTCTGGGCAATGAGACCAGTTGCACCCACGGTAAGCAAGCGAGGGCCAGACCTGAGGATTAGCAGGGGACAAATCTGCTTGGACATCATTACCTGCTACATTGACTATTCGCCGCTTGGAAGGGGTGCTCAAAACCACTGACCTGGAGGAAAAGACCTGGACCCATGGACGAGAGACAGACCCTGGTGGGACACTAAGACGCCTCTACAGGTCAGACCATCCTATGTCCTATGTCCATGACGGTGAGCGCCGTGTGGTGACCTTGCCTGCAGCCGCCACTGCGGGCCCACTAGGGCATAGTAAAAAGCATTTGGGAGGCTGAGGAAGAGTCTGACTGGGATTTTACAGACCGTGTATAGGTAGAGCAAGACACTGAGCAATACCCAGGGAGCAGGGGTTCAGCTGTTCATCGGAACCTAGAAGATACACACCGTCAGAAGAGCGAGACAGCCCGTGCTAGGCCGACATAGACAAGACCCTTATTGGTTTTCAGAAATGCACAGAATCTCTACTTCCTGTCCTGCCCCGGACATCGCCACAACGGCAGTGGTGGACAATTCCTGTGGATCCAGCGCTTGGAGTGATCTCGGCCCCTCCTCCGTCGGTTGCCCTGACCCCTGGCAATGTCAAAATCAGGGAAGAGAGGCAAAGACCAGGCCAAATTACACATTGAGTCACCAGCCCAAGTCAAAAATAACCAAACATCGGAGACCACGTATGAGGTGCACTCCCAGGCCCAGGCTCAAGACCCAGCAGGTGCATTCCAAGATATCAAAGAGATGTTCACGCAGCTGAAGGCTAGTATTCAATCCTTAGATGGTAAACTGGACTCCCTGACCTACAAGGTGGGCCAAATGCAGGTCCATCTAGACAAACATACCAAACTGCTGGATGAGGCAGAAAGAAAGGTCTCGGAGGTTGAGGACATCTCCATTCCCACAGCCAGAGAGATTTCCAAAGTGAAGAAAGCCCTGAAAGAACTCAAAGACAAACAGGATGACCTAGAATCCAGATTGAGGCAGAATGACATCAGAATCATAGGTCTTTCGGTGCAGACCAATCGGAAACACATGGAGACCCTGGTAGAAGAAATACTGGGAGAAGCTCTGGGCCCTGAAGGGTTCTCAGACCTATGTATCGGGGAAGTAGCACATAGGGTACAAAGCGGAAGGAAACCCATCCCAGGGGCACCACCACGCCCACTAATAGCACAATTACTAAATTACCGACATTGGGATGTGGCGCTGCACAAGGCTCGGGAGAAACGGACAGTTCAATGCTAGGATCAAACAATCAAACTGTTTTCAGACTTCTCGGACAAGGTACAGACGTCAAAGAAGACATTCCTGGAAGACAAGAAATTGTTGCAGAACCGGGGGATGAAGTACGCAATGCTGTTCCCGGCTAAACTGCGAGTTGAACACAATGATCAGGTAATCTTCTTCAGCAACCCAGAAGAGGCCACAAGGTTTCTAGAATCATTGCAGAGGAACCCTAGACTATGAGGGAATAATGACTGATTATGCCTCACGAGAATATATCCTTTTGCTATGACTTAATTGTGCCACCGACAATGATATGCCCTTGATTTAGCAGGGGGATCTAGGGTTAGTCTGAATGTGTTAGGAGGTCGGGCTCAGAGTGGCCCCCTGAGTGGAGGCATGTTAAGACACTTGTTCGGAAAAGGGAGACAGCTGAATAGTTGGAGAGTTCAGCACAGGGGGTGGGGGAAAGTTCTGGGGGAGGGGTGAAGAGATGAGACTCGGGGTTCACTGATAAGTTGGGGTTGTCAGTGGGGGAGAGAGGGACACAAGGTACACCTGCTACAATATTCACAATTTCCCCGGCACCCAGTGGGACCGGATTACAGGGACAAGCTATGGGTAGCCAGTCAGTCATGCAAGGGGTGAAACACGGGAGAGGGAAAAGGTCGGAATTGACAATCTTCAGAGTGTGGGCACCACTGGAGGTGTGCCAGCTTTGTGTGTTACCAATGACTCATGGCTACACTTAAGCTTTGCACGTGGAACATTAGGGGGCTGAAATGCCCCACCAAGTGCTGGAAAACACTGCTGTATATGCAACGACAGAAAGTAGGATTTGCCTTTTTACAAAAAAAAACACCTTACTCCAGACACAGAATCTAAGTTTGGGAGAGCGTGGGGCTGTAATAGGTACTACTTCTAGTACTCGTCATATGCAAGGGGGGTGAGAACCCTGATACTTAGCAATGTGAGATTCCATCAGACCACAGTAAGGAAGGACGAAGGGGGCAGAGGCCTCATCATTCAAGGGACTATCCCAGGGGAACTGTACACGCTAATTAACTACTATGGCCCCAATCTAGACACGGTGGACACGCTCAAATGGGTATATCGTCAATTTAGGGAGCTACCGCTTGGGAAGATAATCTGGGCAGGGGATTTTAAAATGGTGATGCAACCGGCACTGGGGGCACTCAGGGATCTGGGAATAGAAGGACCAATACGCTACAGGGCATGACCATCTCGTGGGATATCGCTGATGTGTGGCGAATCTGCAATCACGCGGAGAGACAATACACATGCTATTCGAGACCTCACAACTCAGCATCACTAATAGATTTCTTCCTGGTGTCACATTCTCTAGTGGACTGGGTGTTGGAGGTGGGGATACATGCACATACTTTGTCTGATCATGCCCCTGATGTGCTAGAAGTGAACTTATCCAGAAGAAAACAGGGAAAGCCCCCTTGGTGCTTCAAAAACGAGGGACTTACCGATACGGTATTTCGAGAAATTATAGCGAAAGCAATAGACGCCTACTTTGAGGAAAATGTGGGTTCAGTGCAGTCAGCAGGTGAGAAGGTTTTAAGTGCGTACTGAGAGGGAAGTGTATTTCCAAGAAGACAGGGATTCTTAGGCAGGTCAGGCGAGATCTTGAACTCAGAGAGGGAAGTATACACAGGCTGCAGATGGCATCCCTGAACCCCACGGATCGAGAACAAGCTGAGATCCTGGTTCAGCTGCAGGAATTTCAAGACTTAGCACTGGGAGAGGTGAAGTATATCAGCAATTAGGCTAATGTGTGCCA
Organism: Ambystoma mexicanum; assembly: GCF_040938575.1. Classification (NCBI taxonomy): domain Eukaryota; kingdom Metazoa; phylum Chordata; class Amphibia; order Caudata; family Ambystomatidae; genus Ambystoma; species Ambystoma mexicanum. The sequence goes on along the minus strand of NC_090921.1, from coordinate 514,609,213 downwards.
ATATGGGAAAGGACATAAACCTGATCGGATCGCTGACTAGGGCGACTAGAATGGACGAGCTGCATGGCAGGATCCAGGCCATTAAAGATGAGCAGGGGAGAGATTGATTCAAGGATATCGAAATAGTGGGGCAATTCTTTAATTTTTACAATCATCTATATTCCTCTCAGATACAGGCCTCTCACGCTGACATAGAGGAATAATTGTGGCAGATGTCCCTACAATGGTTCTCTGGTGACCAGAGAGACCTGCTGAATTGCCCGTTGGCTTTGTCAGAAGTGCTGAATGACATTAAGTCTCTGCCAAACAGGAAGTCGCCGGGACCGGATGGGGTCACGGCAGAATTCTATAAATAATACGCTGAGAAGCTAGGGCCCCACCTGCTGGAAATGTACCAACAAAGTTTGGAGAGTGGGTCCCTGCCAGACACACTCAGGGAGGCGGTAGTCGTAGTATTGTTGAAGCCGGATAAACCCAACAACGAATGCTGGTCTTATCGACCAATCTCATTAATTAATTTAGATAACAAAATCCTGGCCAAAGTCTTAGCATCTAGGTTATCGCAGCTGATGCCGATGTTGGTTCGGCCAGATCAGGCGGGCTCCATCCCGTGACGATTTACCTCCCATGGTCTTTGCAGAATGTTTGGGATGATGACGGCAATGTCACCCGAGGACCCGGTGGTGGCGGGCTTACTAGACGCCACCAAGGCCTTCGACTTGGTTGAATGGCCATTCCTGTTCACTGTATCAGGATGGATAGGACTGGGTGCAGGATTTATCACCATGGTCCAGTTGCTGTATACATGACCAGTGGCTAGAGTGAGGGTGAATGGCCAGATGACACCACAGATGTCCCTGGAAAGGGGAACCCGGCAGGGGTGCCGGCTCTCGCCATTGCTCTTTGCTTTAGTGATTGAGCCATTTTGCAGAGCAAATACGCGAAGCGCACATACACAGAGAAGTGCAGATACACATGCACACAATAGTAATCTCACTATATGCAGACGATATGGTGCTATTCGTCAGGGATCCGAAGACCAACTGGACCAGATAATGCAGGATGTTCAAAGGTTTGGGAAAATATCTGGTCTGAAAGCAAATTCTTCCAAGTCGGTACTCTTCCCACTGATGGAAGCGGTTGTACAATACCAGGATGGCAGGGGCTTCCAGTGGCATATGACCCAGACTAGCTATCTGGGTATTATTGTTGCTAGAGACGAGTCAGTGGTATATCATAGCAATTACCTTAGAGCTCTGGGCCAAGCCCAATCGGCGGTGGCACAGTGGCAAAATCTTCCCTTAAAGGTACATGGCCGGGTACCCTTAGTTAAAATGACACTGCTTCCTAGGTTCCTTTATGTATTCCTAAATGCTCCGATAGCAGTACCTAGGGCATACTTCAAAAAGCAAAGTCTTTGGGCTGGGAAACCCCACACAGTATCCTGGGATAAGTTAGCGGCTCCGATCTCTGCATGGTGCCTGGCACTACCTAACCTTGAAATATATTACCATGTGGCACAGGCAGGGTACTTGAAGCACTGGTATGACATACACTGGGATAGGCGACATGTGGAGGTAGAGAGAGTGGTGGCTGCGCCAGACCTTCTAGATCAGTCATACTCACAGACCCAAGCAGAACGCACCCAACAAGGAACCTAGTGGATGTAACCTGCAGAGCCGAGGGTGCACTTTGAACATAAAAGGAATGGAGAGGTTCTCTACTACTCCAGGCTCCCATGATATATATGCCTGAGATTCAGATGACGGCTGAACCAGGCTTTGTGGCTTTGGTGAAAAGGTTGGGGATATTAAGTTTTGGGGACCTCTTCCCAGAAGGGAAATTTGTGACCCTGGAGAAGCTAAAGGAGAAAGGGGCAATGTCAGCTCTGGACATATTTCTGTACTTTTGCTTACGGGTGAGTCTGACCCAGGTATTTATTACTCTTCCGGAACAGCCTCACGTCTCCCCCATGCTAGATAAAACATTGCGAGGAATGGTTGGGAGTAAAGTGACGTCAGTGCTATACGATGTTGTACATGAACTCTAGGAGTAGTGCCAGAACCTCACCCAAGGCAAAATGGTAAAAGACCCTGGGGAGGGACATTCCAGAGGAGGTCTGGACATTCTGCTGCATGGGGATTAGAAAGGGAGCCTTCAAGTACATACACCAGTTTTATCACACCCCGGTTAAGCTACAGTAATACTACTCAGACACCTCAGGAAGGTGCAAACGATGCAACACTGAACAGGCAGACTTCCTTCACATGTCTTGGAAATGTCCGGCTATACAGCAGTACTGGGAGGAGGTATTTGGAACTGTCAGCGGCATAGCGGGCCTGTCAATTCACCCAGATCCGTTAATAGGTTTACTGGCCTATACCAAAGAATTCCCAAACACACTAGGAAACTGATTAGTTTAATACTCATATTGGCTAAACAACGGGTAGCGATACAATGGGGAGGGTCGAGAAGCTCAAGACATGCACAATGGAAACTAGACATTACATACTGCCTTGATATGGAAAATGGCTGGGGGTCGCTGAATCAAAACCGAGGCACTATTGGCAATATGTGGGATGCATACACACATTACTTGATCCGACAATCTGAAGATACTGCAGAAGAACTGCCTGCGAGAGAGGCTGAAAGTTAACTGACGTGGTCAAAGTTTTGCACCGTTATAGTACGACCTGGTGAGTGAGTGTGATTGGTGCTAATGTAATGGTACAGACGTAAGATTGTTCTGATTCGTTACATGGGACAATAACGCATCATAACATACGAATGGTACCAAATCTCTGCAATATGGTGGGTGTACCGGGGGGGGGCTAGAGGGGGAGGAGGTAATGCCAGTATGTAATAGTGTTTACTGTGTTTTATGCTGCTAAATGCCAATAAACAGAGTTTAAAAACCAAAAACACAAAAAAGAAATGTCAGGTCTGGGACAACTATTTACAGTGGTCAACCCCACAGAGGGATGCCATTCAGGGAGGTTCGAATATGTGGTTTGGCGGCGACCATAAGTCTGGTCTGACCGCCGCTTCAAGGGAGACTTGCAGCTTTTAATCAGGAACAATAGAGAGCTCAATTAACCAGAGATACACTTTGATCCACAACAGACAGGAAGATGGGTGGGACTTGGTAGTACATGTTGTCACCCCTTTCCCTTTCCTGTTGCAAAGCACTCTGGTTGTGAGCTCATGCATAAACAAAGATTGTTGGTGGGGCCCCAGGATTGGTAATTAAAGTAGGCTTAGCCTGCACCAATCCCTTGAGCCTATTTGGCTTTAAAAAAAAGTTGAGCCCCTCTTTTGAAAGATCATCTGAAGACTTAGCAAGGAGTCGCAAGAAGAACTCATTGCAACCCTGTCTGAAGGTACAGTCTGCCTTGCACCTTCCACAAGTGAAGAAAGGCCAGGAATTCTAAGAGGGAAGCAAGATCCCTCCCCTAAACATCACCCAGGGTAAATAGGGAGATACTGAATCCAGAGGACCCTCAAGCAGCTCCAGAACCAGTACCCAGCCAGCACACAGCGTGCCCTGCTAGGCTCTGCAAGCAAGCTTCCTAGGTGGGAAGTGCCAGAGTCTCTGAACCAAACCAAGGCCAAGGCCGTTGCCTGCAACACTCTCCTCAGCTTTGGGCCGTCCACCTTAAAGGACGACACGAGCCGAGATGAAGAAGATAGGAGGAGTGCATGCACAAGTGTTAGGAAAGAATTGATGTATTGTATTGTATTGTGTTATTTATATTGTACTCTTTCCCCATTTGTATGGCCTCAATGTGCTTTGTGGTTGGAACACCCTCGGTGACCGTAGTCAATGTCCTGGAGGTACTAAGAGTTTTAGATTAGGCGATGCATGTGTGCATTTTCGCAGGTCTAGGACTTAGGTGGCTGGCTAAACTCAGCTAAGCAGCCCAAATTTGGTCAGGCATGTGGGTGGGCGCCATTGGTGGTTTACGATAGAGTGCTATTGTTGAAAAGCGTCGATGTGTGGCCAGCTGTATCAAATTTCATTTAGTTGGTAGTCACTGTATGCTAGTGGCAGAGGTGTTGATGTACGTCAGGTGTATCCTTGTGGACGGCTATATGCGGTGCTAGAGCAGATGAGCATAGCTATAACTGCATTCTACGGTGCATGGATGCTTGGCCATGCCTGCAGCCTATGTCCACACACGTGGTGTGAGGTATACGTACCGTAGGCATCTATGTTGTTCGGCTGCAGCAAACATGTTCCTTTGTGGACGGCATGGTCTCATGATTCATGGTCTCTCTGGTGCAAGAATCTGAGCGGTGAATGTGAGTGATATGGCCGGATATGGGTGAGAGCAGATATGGCCTAGGTTTTATAGTACAGTCGATTACCCTGTATAATAGGCAGATGAGGTGGATACACCTAGATTAGAGAACCCTGTATAGTAGGAGTGATGGTCCTGTACAATGGGAGAGAGGTCTAGGTTTTTAATACAGTTGGTTTCAAAATATAGTAGGCAGATTGGCCTAGGTTTCACAATACAGTTGGTTACCCAGTATAATAGGCAGATAATCAATCAATCAATCAATCAAACAATCAATTTATTTGTATTGCGCTCTATCACTCAAGGCATCATGGCGCTCAAACAACTGATAGTCAGGATAGATGTAAACGAAACCCGGCCACCCAAACGTCTTTCCTGTACAGGGGTATCTGAAGGAGTGCTGCATCTGAGGTTAAGGTGGGTACACCTAGATTTGAGAACCCGGTATGATAGGAGAGAGGCCTAGGTTTCAGATACCATTTGGGTACAGGAGAACACACCTAGAATTAAGAGGCCTGTATAGAAGGAGAGAGGCCTAGGTTTCACAGTACAATTTGGGTATGAGAGACACACCTGGCTATGAGAGTGCTGTATAGAGGGAGAGAGGCCTAGGTATCACAATACAATAGGTTTCACGATATAATAGGCAGATATGGGGGATACACCTAGCTTTGGGAGTCCTGTATGGTGGGAGAGAGGCCTAGGTTTCACAGTACCATAGGTTTCACTATATAATAGGCAGATATGGGGGATACACCTAGATTTGGGAGTCCTGTATGGTGGGAGAGAGACTTAGGTGTCACAGTGTGAAAGGTTTTTTGAAGCATTTTGTGTTGATGATGGAATTACATTGGTATTCACGGTTTTGTCTTGGGCGTAGGCTAATATTCACAGTTTTATCTCAGTGTGGCATAGGCCAATATTCACAGCTCTCTCTGAGTGTGACACAGGCTGATATTCACAGTTCTATCTCAGTGTGGCATAGGCTAATATTCACAGTTCTATCTAATGTGGCGCAGGCCAAAATTCACTGTTCTATTTCAATGTGGCGCAGGCTAATATTCACAGTTCTTTCCGAGTGTGACGCAGATAAACATTGAGAGTTCTAGGGGGATACACCTAGATTTGAGAGCCCTGTATAGTGGAAGAGAAGCCTACGTTTCAAGTGTGAAATATTTCTTAAAGTATTTTGTGTTGAAGATGAATTACATCGGTATTCACAGTTCTATCTCAGTGTGGCATAGGCTAATATTCACATTTTTCTCTGAGTGCGACGCAGGCTAATCTTACAGTTATATCTCAGTGTGGCATAGGCTAATATTCACAGTTCTAGTTCAATGTGGCACAGGCTAATATTCACAGTTCTATCTAATGTGGTGTATACAAATTTTCACAGCACTACTTCAATGTGGCATAGTCTAATATTCACAGCTCTATCTCAGTGTGACACAAGCTAATATTCACAGTTCTATCAAGTTGTTAAGCTGGTTAGTATTAACAGCCTGGCGTGCTATTTTCTGAGGGTAGGTAGAGTGGCAAGGCTTCCAGAAGTACAGTGATTGCTCTACTCCCCACCCAGACCACTCCTACCTTGCTGGTCGCTGCTGGTTGACGGCTGTGCCTGGTCTCCCCTGTTGACACCTGCAGACACTGTCTGGAGCCACTACTGTAGGAGCCACCCTTTGCCTTGGGGCCCTTAGCCGCTGGGGCTGCCCAGGCAAAGGGCTGCCCTGGGAGGGTGTGTTAAGAGCAGAGATTAGCCAATCAGAAGCGGGGGCGGGAGGGAGGAGGGAAAAGGGCTGGGTGCGGTAGTGGGAGGGGGAGGTCAGATTCAATGCGCAGAAACTGCTACTTTTATGATTAGGCCAAGAATACGGGCAGAACTTATCTGTGCCTTAGCAGGCACACCTTACCTTACAGAAAAACGCCAGCAGAGTGGGGGATCTGTGGCACGCAGGGCCTACAGCCTCTCATGCACGGTTAGTGGATTAGCCAATCAATCAGGAGTGGGAGGGAGGAGGCAACAGGGCTAGGTGTGGAAGCGGGAGAGGGAGTTGGGATTCAATGCACACAGAGTGCTACTTTTAAAGTTAGGCCAAGAATACGGTCAGAAGTTATCTGTGCCTTATCAGGTACATCCTACCTCACAGAAAAATGGTGCGTGAAACTACACAACACTTGTCTATTTGGTATTAGGTAACCCACCTTTTGGTATAGGGCTGTACTACCCAAGTTGGTAGTGTGACTGAGCAGCCAGGCTTATCTCAAGAGGGGTAAATGTGAGTTGTAGAGTTGTAGCAATGAAACTCGCAAATAGCCAAGTAACATTTATACTCAAGGTTTCAGTTGTAAATAGTTACTTATTTATTTAACATCATTTTCTAAATAAGCATTCTTTAAAAAGAGAAACATATTTAACAATCAAATATACTTTAAAATACTTTTTCCAGAATCAGCAGAAGTTTATTGGATACTCTTTACACACTTCCTACACCCGAGGTGACTTCATTCACAAGGTCAGTAATGGCATTTATATATCACTAGTACACTTTGCAGATTCTGAGGTTGCAGAAAGAAAATGTTACAGGAAGGAAAAAGGTTAAACAGGTTCTCAGTGCATGTGAGTATACTTTAAATCTTCCAGTGAAGTCTAGACAAAACCTTTCCCAGCACTAACTGTCTACAAACAAGTTATCACCTCTGAGGGACATAACATATCAAAGTCAATAGAGTCTGCAGGGACCCAGGATAGCCAAAATCAATTGGAGCACAGTCTATGAGGCACTTTGTAGTTAAAAGAACCTGCACAAAGTTAGAGAGTTTTGTAGGAATCACCTCTCAAACCCTTGTGGAAAACAGAGTTGAAATCACCTCTCTAACAGAAGTAGCCACTGCAAGTCTCAACTGAGAGGAGCAAAGCTAAAGACACTGAGGTAAGTACCCCAATTCTGAACAGTACCTCTGGTTTGAAGAAGAGTGGTCCAGTTGGATTCTTGTCCTGTTGCAGCAATGCAGATCCTGTGATCCTGGGCCTCAGTTGTGGGGACAAGAGGGAGGATGTCTGGAGGACTCCTGCGGCAGCAATTTGGAGATCGTTGGCAGCTACAGGCTCTTTTCAGATCGGTGGCACTTTGTGGTTTCAGCACACTGTAAACAGCACCACTGCAGATCCTGGATACCCGGTGTGCTTCATTCACTCGCTGAGTCCTGCACTCTGGTGAGGGAACTCAAACTCTGGTCTACCTGCTTCTAGAGGGTCCTTAGGAGACTCCTGAAGCTTCTGGATGGATTGCAGACGTTGCACTCGACTATGGATTTCTCGACCCCTGGCACTCGGTTCCTGCATGAGCAAGGAAGTTGAGCCAGTCAGGAAAGATGGTCCAGTGGAGGTTGTCTCAGGGTTATTTGGTCCAACCAACCCAAGGGAAGAAATCGTCCCTTCCGGAGCATCTCTTGTCGATCAGAAAAAGAAGTGCCAGCAGAGCAGCAGGGCTTCACCGGACAATTCAAAGGTTCAGGAGGATGCAGCAAGCTTTTTTCACTGTTTCTTCATCGGGTGTTCTTCCCAGTGGTCTACTCTCCCTCTAGTCCCAAAACCCTCACCTTTTAAGCAGGTTTCTCCCATTCATGCATTCATGCATAGTCTAGGCTGTCACTCAAACAGCAGGATGGATGGCTGTCCTAAAAGGACAGCCAGCCAGCCAATCAGGACTGGTTGCATTCAGGCATTCCTAGAGACAGGGAAGTTTCGGGAACCTCCCCCACTTCCCGCCCTTCCAGACACACTGAAGCCAGAGGCGGGTTTCAGGACTGAAGCTCGCCAAAGGGAAAACGAATAAAGGGCTCAAACCTGGCTTGGCGTGCAGAGTAAAATCCAGGAAAGACCTCACAAACAGAAAATGGTGAAAAAAGAAGACTGGGGCCATTTTGATGCCTATGGAGTTTGCCAGACTCCAAAAAAAGTGGAAACACATAATCCAAATCAGGTCAAAATACATTACAGTGTAAAAAAAGGTCTCACTCACTCTAGGGTTAAAATTCAAAAGTCCTAAAGTCCTAGTCAGCGTACAGAAGATGACTATGGACAGACTATTTCCAAACCTTTCTTCTAACAGCATGTTAATCAAACTTCCTTTGAACACATTGGCTATATTCTGAGATATCCTTACAGTCCAAAGACCCAGACCTCAAAGGTCAGCCTGAGCACCTGAGTTTAGGGACTACAAGAAACGGTGAAAGCAACACAAGATTAGCCTTTTCACACGTAGTCCCAAAACTCTGCTCAATAGCAAATCTCAGAGGAGATTGCTCCACAGAATTAATGTGGTATTTTCAACATTCTTACAATTGTTTTGGTTTATTGTATGCTATTGTAAACATGCTTTAGCAACCAATTAGGGCTGCAATTATGTTCCTTTTTTCTTAGATTATGGAATTTTGGCACCAAGAACTGAAAGTGAAACATTTTATATATTATATTTTGTTTTTCTGTCCATATTGAATATATGTGTCACTGTAAATGTATGCTACTTTACCACACACTTGGATTATATAAATTGCTTTTGCAACATACTTTTGTTACGTATGGATTTTTGTCATTCCTTTAACGTTTCTGTTTGACACACGTAGAACTCACATTACTAGAGGTTTGGCCAAAGCTGTCCCAACAAGTAGACACAGACTTTGACCAACACAAAGAAATGTGACGAGTTCCTCATTAATCCCCATGTCTAATATTTTGTGACTATTCAAGCAAGGACAAGGCAGGAACAAGTTTGCGCCCCCAATCATGCAAGGAGGGGCTTTATTTTAAATCTTTTCAATGGGAAAGGGGACAACTTTTCTTTGTTTCCAAAAACAGTGGAAACACATAATCCAAATCAGGTCAAAATACATTACATTGTAAAAAAAATGTCTCACTCACTCACTTAACTAGGGTTAAAATTCAAAAGTCCTAAAGTCCAGAAAAAGAGCTGGGGGTCTCTAAGGTTGAAGGGAATTATCACAGAAATTAGAATTCTCCCTAGCAACAAGCATCAATCAGCATCCACTTTTAAGGACATTTTCAAGGCAGTCGAGCCCCTCGCGCTGCAACCGATTGCACCACTGACTGTTGTCACACCACAGTCGCTCATGCTGTCTGAGACGCCTCGGCAGTGCTTCAGTGCAACCAATCAGTACTGAGACAGTAATTCCTGATGCCGAGCCGCTGTATTATGTTATGTTATGTTAAGCCAATTTCTAAAGCGCACAATCACCCAAGGGTATCTTGGTGCTAGAGGGAGGGGTCCGTAGCCAAGGAGCAGATTAGAACTCATCCTAAAATAGAAATGTTTTAACAGTCTTTCTAAAGGCCAAGTAGTTGGAGATTTTCTTGATGGCCAATGGGAGTTCATTTAACAGTGCCCGAGCTGCTATGGAGAAGACTTGTCCTCCAATCCGTACCCGTTGGTAAGTAGGGATCACCAGCAGGTCAGCTGAGGCAGAGCGCAGCTTATGATTGTGATGGTAATGGGTAAACTTGATATGAAGGTATTTTGTACCCTGGTCATGGAGGGCACGATGGACAATGCAAAGCACCTTAAAGGTGACCCGTTGGGTCACCAGGAGCCAATGCAGGGCTTGAAGAACCGGGGATAAATGAGCTCCATAAGGTGTGCCAGTTGTCACATGCACTGCCAGATTTTGCAGTCGTTGCAGTTGTTGGATCAGGCCCTTTGGTTGTGCTAAATAAAGGTAATTACAATAGTCCAGCTGAGATATCATCATGGCCACCACCACTGGTGGGCAAAGAGAGATGGGAATCATGTGAAGAACTTTCTTTAGTACTTTAAGCTGGAAGTGGCCGGATTGACACACAGCTGTTACTTGCGTGTCCATAGAAAAAGATGCAGACAGAAACACACCTAGATTTTTCACCTTGTCCACCGAAATAGGGAGAGGGCCCAAGGAGGAAGGCCAGAAAGAGAACACCCAAAGTGTAGAATCAGGGGGACAACCCACCACCAGCACCTCAGTTTTGTCTCTGTTCAATTTGAGTCAGTTGTGGTTTATCCACTTCCACACGGCCACCAGGCACCCCGCAGGCACAACAACATCTCAGCCTGATCAAGATCTAATCAGATCAGGATCTGAGTGTCGTCGGCATGCAAGTAGCATCTGACACCTAAGGAGCGGATGAGACACACAAGGTCCCAAATATAGATGTTAAAAAGGATCGAAGACAGGGAGGAGCCTTGCGGTACTCCACAACTGAGATGACACAGAGCAGAGAGAAAAGGGGGCATAGAGAGAGTCTGGGTACGATCCGCCAGGAATGAGGTGACCCAGGCTAGTACCTGGCCAGATATTCCCATCTGGGCAAGGTGGGATAGCAAGATGGAGTGGTCGACAGTGTTGAACGCTGCTCATAGGTTTAGCAAAATCATGGCACCTGTGTCCACCAGCCTGGCCATGTTATCCTGGATGGCAACTAAGACACTCTTGGTGCCTCTACCAGGCCTTAAACCAAACTGAGCAGAGTCCAAAAGACGAGAGGATTCAAGAAACGTAGAGAGCAGAGGAGACACCAGTGATTCTAAAAGCTTTGAGAGAAAAGGAAGAAGCGAAATGGGCTAGAAATTGAACATAGTAGCAGGATCCAAGGATGGTTTCTTCAGAAGGGGGATCCCCCTGGCCGCCTTCAATTCCTGCGGGACCAGTCCCGATTGACAAGAGTTATTAATGGCCGCCGTGATCTCTGTGAGAAGGTTAGGGGAGATTTGTTCCATGACCGTCAGGGGCACAACAATGGAAGGGTAGCAGGATTAAATTTTTTGGATGGCAGCCAGTACTGTCTCTTCAGAGAACCTGGCAAAGACCGAGCAGCTCATCAAGCAAGCCAGAGCCATGGAGGGAATGAAGCTATTTTCACTGCGGGTAGAAGCGGTTGCCACTGTAGAAATATTCTGGTGAATAGTTTTGATCTTCATAATGAAATACTGTGATAAAGCATTGCACAGTTCCTGAGTGGGAATGACCTTTGAAGTCAATTCTACTGAAGAGGAAAGAGACTTAACTGCTGAAAAGAGTGCTCTAGGTTGGCATAGTGAGGACTCAATATTCGCAGTCAGGTATGATGTTTTGGCTGCTTTAATAGCTTCTGAATAGTCTGCTGAACTTGTATTGCTTTTTTAGAATAGGGTCGTAGGCCGTACGCCATTTTTGCTCGGCCTGTCTTAATTTAAGCCGAGCAGCCTTTAGATTATCTGAAAACCAGGGCTCTAATGGCAATCTGCGAGGTTGAACCAATCGCAGATGAGAAGCCACATTAGCTGCCTCCAGCAATGTCTGGGAAAGAAGGGAGAGCGAGACCACTCGGGCTGCCCTAAACTTAGCACTAACAGAGGAGACCATGCTTTGAGTGTCTGCGGAGTGCCATGAGCATTGCCCGATTCTGGCTGCAGGGATCTTTGGCCGCAGCCCCACTACCTCAAGCGCACAGGAAACCAAAAGGTGGTCAGACCACAATATAGGTTCAACAGACTACAGAGCCAGAAGAGATTCCTTTGAAAAAATCAAGCTTAGCGCTTATGTGTAGGGCCTTTCACATGCTGATGTAGTTCAAGATCTGATAAGCAGTCAAAGAACAAATTAAGGACAGGGGGCCTGCGTTGGTTACATTTCAAATAAAAATCTCCCAGAACCACCAAATGAGTGTATTGCATCTGGAGGTGTGCCAGTAAATGAGGGTAGCAATCAAAGAAGTTCCCATGAGAGCCAGGAGGGTGATATACGAGCAGGAAGTGGCAAGTCATCACAGGGGAGATTATACACCTAAAAAGTAGGGCTTCCATAGTCAAGTTGTGAGGACAATTAAGCTGGGTAATGATGAGCTCTGACCTGTGCATGACAGCAATCCCACCCCCGTGGTGGGGTGGCTGTTGATCCACATGGATGATGCAGAAGCCAGGAGGAAGTGCCTGAAAAATTGCCATCCGTCCAGCCTCGCTTGCCGAACTGCCTGCCACCTGATGCCCGCAGCTGTCTCCCATCTTGAACTCTGTCGCTAAAGCTGCAAAGCACCATGAAGCCGACTCTGCACTGTCAAGCACCAAGAACTTGTACAAGCACAAGGTACATTGTGGTTCAGTCCCCCTGGTCCTTGCCCATATGCCCTAGTGACATTTTAGGACCCATTTCTCCCTTTGTGCTGAAACCAAGTATCCTTGAACTATTTAGATTAATTACCTTACCAACTACCCTCCTGTCAGTATCCAGAGTGCATCCCTTTTCCTTCTTGAAACTGTCTGTCCTCTGCATTCCTTAACAGGGTGGGTTGTATTTTGTAGTGTGCTAGAACTGCCTGTTGAATAATAATAAAGTAGATATTTTTATATAACCTTGACTGGTCAGTCCCTTTTACCATTGGTTAATAATTGTATTTTGGCTGTGTTGCAACTAACCAACGATCCACAATCTTGCAGATAAGCCTGCTGTTCTGTCCAAATTACCAACATTGGACAAGGAGGTTTGTAATTGACTTGTGTTTCAAATCTGTTCGGATCCCTTCTGGTGTAATAGAGGTGTGGGGCTGATTGATTATTTAGAAACCGATATTCATCCCTGGACCATTGGTGGCCCGGACGTTGATTCGTCACAGAAATGTCAGAGATAGAAGCCTCGAGAATGACATTTTCTATGTGAAAATATCTGCAAGAAAATGTAGTCATGTGAAAAGTTATTCAGCAAAAAGTAGTTTTAACGAATGTAGTAATTAAATACAAACAATGCATAGAGGGAAAATATTGTCAGTAATAATGGTGCCTAGAAAATCTATTTTTAAATACACAAAAGTACATGAGTGTAACCCTAACACTGACCAAACCTCTAATAAAATCTCCACAATCACCAAAACACAGTTCCTAAACCTTACTCTAACTCTAATTACACTCCTATTCTACCCTGAACCCTTACCTAATACTAATCCATCAGTGTGCAAACATTTTATTTGCATGTGACTCAATACAAAACATCAGATAAACAGAAAAACACCAGTGAACCTAACTCCAACCCATCACAAGCTATCCACAAATTACACAGCCCATGCCTAAGGGACTCTGAGCAACCTGCTGACAACTGATCAACAGAGCCAAGACCTCTTACTATCAGAACGCCATAGCAGAAGCCTATAACAAAAGCAGAGCCCTCTTCAAAGCAGTCAAGCACTGTGTCAACCCACTATACGATCCTGCCATACCACACTCCAACGAAAAATCCACTGCCAAGAACATCTTCTTCATCAACGAAATCAACAAGATTCACCAGCACATAGAAACCAGTTCTGCATCCACAGATCCACCTCATGCCCCTCCATGCAAAATCTCCACACCCTGGACAACATTCACGACACTCTCTACAAAGGACCTGGTTGAAATCCTGCCCACCCTCTAAGCCACATCATATACAGAAGACATCCTCACAGCATCCATCCTCCAGACCCTTCCTGCAGAAGCTCGCCTTCCCTACCCGGAGATCCTTAACAGCTCCCTACCCCAAGACACCTTTCCATCGACCCTAAAGAAAAGACAAATCCTCCCTCTATGAAAGAAACCCACTCTGGATCCCGACAACCTAGCTAGCTATCGCCAAATCCCCCATCTTCCCTTCCTAGCTAAGATCATCAAGAAAACTGTAGCAGCGCAATTCCAGCAACAAATTGACATGAACAATCTCCTCCAAACCTACCCTTCAGACCCAGATGCAGCATGGAGACGGCCACCATACAGGTGGTCAGAGACGCCCTCAACATCCTTGACGATGGCCACCCCTGCCTCCTGTTTCTACTCAACCTCTCAGCAGCTTTCCACATCAGCGTATGGGAATCACTAACCTTGTCCTATGCTGGTTCAAGTCCTACCTCACCAAACGCCAGCAGTTTGTTCGGATGGACGTCTCTAGAACGCCAATGCTACCCGTCACCTGTGGAGTCCTGCAGGGTTTCTTCCTCTCTCCAGTGATCTTCAATCTATACATGGAGGTGCTGGGAGCCCTCCTAGCCACACAACATCCACATCTACCAATACGCCGACGGCACACAGCTATACCTCAAGATCGACTCGATCATGGACATCCACAGGCTCAAAACCAGCCTCTCGCTGATCCAGTCTTGGATGTCCAGTGCATAATTATTTATTTATTTTGCATTTGTAAGTAGCTTATACATCAAAGAAATTGTGTTTCAAAGTGCCCACAGGGAAAAGGGGAGGGAACAAGGGAGAAAAACAGGCAACATGCAAAGGCAGTACTACTAGGCCTTGTGAACATTCGTAACATGCAAGTGCAGAGAGAGAGAAGGAACGGAGGACGGGGAGATGTGCTGGAGGTTCCACAGAGGGGGAAATGCCAGAGAGCCAGTTGCAGGGCAATAGGTAAGTGCAAGTCAGTAACCATTTGGTGGGAGAGTGGTCAACTGCCAGTACAATAAGTGCAGGCCTGTGAAACAACACACGTCAGTGGGTACCCAAAGGCAAGTGCAGGGGGAGGGTGGAGGCTGGAGTGATTGGACAGGACCCAGAAGGACACATAAGGGCCCAGGCCACCAATCTCAGTGATTATGGGGTTAGCATGGGATTGAGAACTGGAAGGAGGATGAAAAGAGGAAAGTCTTGAGGTGCTTGCGGCATTTGAGTAGATTCAGCTCAAGATGGAGAGGAAGGTGGAGGCTGTTTCACAGGAGGGAGCCAGCCAAGGAAAGAGATAGGCCACCTGCTTGCTGCATTCAGAAGTGCTTGACAAGCAGAGTTGGAGCCAGAGGATTGGAGAGATCTGGAGGGAGTGTATTTGGTGAGAGCAAGTTGTAGATAGTGTAGTCCTAGGCCCAAGACAGCCTTATGGATGATACAGAGGGATATACATTTGATCCGTGCAGCAACCGGTAGCCAGTGGAGAGATTTTAGGGCAGGAGAGATATGGTCCCTGGGCTCGAGCCAAGGATAAGTCTTGCAGTCCTATTCTGGATTAGCTGGAGTAGGCAAATAGAGGAAGAGGATAGATTAAGGAAGAGGCTGTTGCAATAGTCCAGCCTAGAGAGTACCAGAGCTCTAGAAACATTAAGCTTCTGGGGAAAAGTGAGGAAAGAGATGTTACCTGTGAGGAGGTGGAGTTGGAAATGGGCCTTCTTGGCAAGGTCCAGGACGTGAGGAAGGAAAAAGAGAGAGGAGTAGAAGATAACTCCAATGTTTCCGGCTTCAGAGGAAGGAGGTGGAGGTGGAGCTCATAGAGGGTGACCAAATTGAAGGGAGGAAAGAACGAACAGGAGTCCCAATAGGAAGGATCTCAGTCTTGCTGGCATTGAGACAGAAATTATTAAAGGCTCACCAAGACTAGATAGCAGACAGGTAGTCAGGAATGGAAGAGGCAGTAGGAAGAGGTTCAGAGGGAAGTTTGAAAAAGAGTTGGGTGTCATCTGCATAACACTGGAAGTGCAGTGAGAAAGTGGAGATACGCTGAGAAATCGGGCAAGATAGATGTTAAAGAGCCAGGGTGAAAGGGTAGAATCCTGGGGAACACCACAAGCGGAGATAGAGGCGGGTGAGGAGAATGAACCCAGGATAACCTGGAAGGGACGTTCAGTGAGGAAGGAGGTCAGCCAGTCTAGTGCCCGCTCCAAGATACCCAAGATATCATGGAGCCACTTTGTGAGGATGGAGTGGTTGACCATATCAAAAGCAGATGAGAGATCAAGTTGAATGAGAACAGCAGGAGAGTTAGATCAAGAGATGCAAGCAGTTTTTCAAGGGTGTTCAGGAGAGCAGTAACCATGCCTCTGGATGGTCGGAATCCAGATTGATGGTCATGTGGGCAACCAATTAGCTCAGCATGCTGGGTTAGCTAGGGGAGAACCAACCTCTCCAAGAGTTTCCCAAGGAAGGGAATGATAGAGATGTGGCGGTAGTTAGCCGGGCACAAGAGGTCAGTGGAAGGCTTTTTAGGAAGGAATGCACAAGGGAGTGCTTGGGGGAAGGGGGAAAGGGAGGAAGAAAGAGTACTCAGGATGTTCTGCATTTTTTCAATGAAGTGTGCGGCCAGTGCAGTGCAGAGGGGCTGGGAGGGAAAATGAGAGGTGGAGACTGCAGAAGGATTGGCTAGTTATTTGCACATTTTAAAGAGTTCAGCTATGTTGTTGGATGCCCCAGAGACACAAGCCTGGATGTGGGCCCCATTCATGGATTGAAGGTAGAGATGATATTGCCTTTGAAGAAGGCTCCAGGCCAGTTTCTCAGGGGATGAGCTCGAGGTCTGCCACTTCTGTTCAGCAACTCTGCACTTGCATTTCAGGACTGCAAGTTCAGAATTGTAGCATGTGTTATACTTAGTGGCAGTTTTCAGGTGGATTCTCATGACAGGGGCAAGAATGTTGAGGGTGTCAGTGATGGCCAGATGGAGGATGTTAAGAGCAGATTCAGAAGTCGAATCAGCAATGGGAGGGGAGGGGGGATGAAGGTCGAAGCGAAGGCAGCAACTGACACTCATTTCATCGGACGGATGTCTGCAAACTAGGATGACAGAGCTGGGGGAGGTGCGGTCAGAGGGCCGAGAGGACCCAGGTGGGAGGAGAGGATGGCATGGTCTGAACAGGAGAGCTGGGTGGAAAGAGGAGCGGGGAGTAAAAGATCAGTATGAATGAAGGCATCAAGAGTTTGACAAGCCTTGAAGCACAATCTCTCCAAGACCAAATTTCTTCTCCTCACTAACAACACCGAACACCCAGATATACAGACCTGGCTATCAACCATGAACCCTGAGGGTTTCACACCCGAGCTCACTTCCTTCACCAAGTCCCTCGGGCTCCACATCGACAAACACCTTTCCTTCATGACAAACATAGCAAAAAAACCTCAGCCAGCTTTTTATCAGCTCTCCCTCCTCTGGAATGACAAGCCCTCCCTCCGGACAGCTTTAGATCCACTGTTCAAGCACTGGTCCTTGCCCACCTCGATGGGGGAAATGCCCTCCTTGAAAGCCTCCCGTCATCCTCCCTTGTGGCCCTGAGAAGTGTCCTACACGCGGATGCACGCCTCATCAAGGGTCTTCGCAGATACAACCACAGCACCTGGCCCTCCATCTGCAGGCATGAATCACCTTCACTTCTTGCTGCATCATCTATAAGACAGTCACCCCTCAAGTCATGCAGCTACATTGCAGAGAAACTCAGCATCTCCAGCAGACAGCACAACACTAGAAGCCAGGACATGTGCAGACTTGAAATCCACTGCTGCCAAAAGGAAAGGACAAGAAAACAAGGCTTCTCTGCATACGCCGCAAGACTATGGAATCTTTTCCTCATCATCTTCGGCCACCACCCCCCATGCTCCTACAATTCAGAAAAGAACTCAAGACCCACCTCTTCAAGGAGTTGCTCCTCCTCAACACCTAGGCCATCAAGGCAACCCCTGTGCCACCTGAATCGCTAGGCGGCGTCTGCCCATATCCTTCCCTCTACCCTGTTCAGCTGTACCCCTCCTCTGTGCCACTCTGTATCCTACCCTGTGCTATATATCTGTTCCTTTGTTACCTCTGAAAAGAGTTCCGTTATCCATCTGTCCTGTTGTATATCTCTGTAAAATGCTCCATAGTGTATCTGTATTGTTGTATACCACTGTAAAGAGCTCCACTGCTTCTCAAAGCTAGGTCTGCACTCAATAAATACAATAAAAATAATAATAATAATAATAATAATAATAAGAAGAAGAAGAATTCTGCCAATCGGGCCTGCAGATAAATGGAAGACCACTTTGTGACTTTGAGAGCACCGTTTGGTCTTTAAAAGTATTGTTTAATTCAAGAGCAGTCTTTGGAAATGCTTGTTAATAATGCTGAGATTGCCTTAGCATTTTTACGGCAACAATCCACGTGTGCTGTGGTATGCCTCGTGGGCTTTAAAATGTACTTGGATTGTTGTTTTCATGCTGTTAACAGATGTGTGTATTTGGTTCCTGTTTAATTCCTATGCAGCTCTTCATGCTGATGGTTGTGTGCCTGGTGACTCTCCTCTTTAATGACACATTTGGACATTTTGCAGCTCTGTGGTACTCAAAAGTCATATCTCGTTTTTTTCATCGAGATCTTTGGCATCACTCTTTAAAGCGAAGGGTAAAGTTACCTCCTCATATAGCACATTCCCACCTGGGGAAGGGTGTTCAGCCAATAAGGTGGCTGGAAACACGGGCGGGAACACACAGTGTACGGCCTGCATTTTCCCAGCCACCTGCAGCCATTTCCTGGGTGCTGCTATTTTATTTTGCAACTTCCTATCCCTCACTGACCCTCCCTCTGCCTGCCACATCATCCGCAAGCCTTCAATCCATCCCATCCCACCACCGCACCACACTTACCTGCTAGGGCTCCTGACACTGCTGCTCCTTCCCGTTGTGTCCGCCATGGAAATAGAAAAGGGATGTTGTCCCTTTTCTATGGTGGCCATCTTGTTTTTTTATTTTTATGGGAGATTGGGCTCGCACCCGTGTCTCATAAAAAAAACAAATAAAACTATTCACACACCTGACGAACCTTGGGGGAATGACCCCCACTTATGGATGGCGTACAGGGCTGCTGACACCCCGCAGCCCCAGTCAATTCCCTTGCTTTGATCAGGCCTACCTAGGCTCGGGCTGGCAGGCTGGTTCCGGCCCTCTACACCCCCGTAAGTGGGGGTGATTGCTACATAGTCTTCTTCAACATGCCCTGTGTGTTAGGTTGCTGCAGGTTGCACATCTTCCTGGGTTTCTTGAGCTTGAGGGTATTGGACCTCACTCTCTTCCACCTCAACATGTGCCAGTGCTTCTGTGTCAGCATCAGTACTTTCTCTAAAACCATACAAAGAGACATCTAGTACATCACATGGGCAAACAAATGACATGCATATGTTTTGATGTAGCCCTACACATGCACATTGTATCTCACCTTGCACAACAGCTCATGCCCCCTCCAAATTGCCGTTGACCATGACGGCCTTTTGGAGAATTGTCAGATAAAGTTCTCTGGAGGAGCTAACCTCCTGTTCCTAGGGTGTCTGTTTTTCTTGTAAAAGTTTTCATGTACCTTTAGACTGAGAACATTAAGTGCTTTTGTAACTATTTGGCGTTCCTTCGCATCATAGCAAATGCATCTACCCTAGCAACAATCTTGCGCCACTGTTTATTTAGCACTGATAATGCACCAAAGAGTTGCCACTCCACTTAAGACGTCATCCATGGGAATCACTGGACCACATATGGCACACAAAAGAGGCTATCCTGGAAAATGCTTCATAAATATTTCAGGCGCAAAGACTGAAAATGCGTGGTCACCGGGTGGGGCTGGAGCGGGGAGGGGTTATGATAGCGGGGTGCAAGTATGCAAAGGTGTGGCCACCAAAACACTCATAGACCTGTGATGCAAATGTACACATTCATAAACACTTTTGCAAACACGTTGTTGCACACGCATGTGTCACAGCCGCAACGCTACTTCATTAAATAAATGCAACCCTGGCATCACAGTCCATGTGTTCCGCGTGTGCTGCATGTAGGCGCAACTGAAAATGTCATGCATACTTGCACATTGACTGCGCATTGGTGGTAGTCGTGAAAAGTGCCACGCAATGTGATAGATCTGGGGCTGTGGCTCTTCCTTTTTACAGATTTTGTTGTGGAATCAGCTGGCTGACAGGAGTGTCATCAATATGATTATTGAGGATCCTTTCTCCAAGAGGGCACATTCATTTCTTTGCACAATTTTGAAAAGTGTTCGGCTAGTGTGTTTTGGGGAGAGATATCTTTTCCTAGAAAGGTAATTTCTGATGAAGACTTAGGGCCTCATTACACGGTAGGCGGTGGACCAAGGTGCTATTAGCACCTTGGTCCATGCCGGTAAAATACCGGCACTGCCTTGGTGTAAAGGGGAATTACCACCCTATTGCAAGGTTGGCGGGGCGGTAATTCCCCCTTCCACCATTGCCCTTCCCCATTTCCATTTTTGCCCCATAGGGCATAATGGGAATGGGGAAGGTGCTAATTACGGTACCGCAAATTTGCGGTGCTGTAATTAGCACCAAGGTACCTTAGCGGGTTGGTTTTTAACGCCTGCTAAAAGCAGGCGTTAAAGTACCAACCCGCTAAGGGACCTCGTAGTAAGGCGGTAAGGGTTAACGGTCACCGGTACCATTACCGGTGACCGTTAACCCTTACCGCCTACCGTGTAATGAGTCCATTGGCCTCATTACAACCCTGGCGTTGGACCATGGTGCTATTAGCACCATGGTCCATGCCGGATTCCGCCATGGTGGATGGCGGATTTACCGCCCCATTCCAAGGTTGGCGGAGCGGTAAATCCCCACTCACCATGGCCCTTCCCCATTCCCATTTTTGACCCATAGGGCTCAATGGGAATGGGGAAGGCACTAATTACGGCACCGTAAATTACGGTGCCGTAATTAGCACCAAGGTCCCTTAACGGGTTGGACTTTAACGCCTGCAAAAAGCAGGCGTTAAAGTGTGAATCGGGTGTTAAGGGTTTAACGGCGCCGCAGCCTTTTACGGCGCAGTTAACCCCTTAACATCAGGGTTCTAATGAGGCCCCATGTTTTTTGGAGATGTATTTCTAAGCATTGGGTGTAGTAGAGACCTCCACCTCTGATTATCCTCCACGAAACAATGCAATTGCCAAATCAAATAGTGACGCAATACTTGCATTGCACTGTCAATGCCACCCAACCTATTGTGGCATCTTACTTTCCATCCCAGAATGCGTGTATAAGGAATCTGTGCATTCGCAAATCAGAGGTTCTATGGAATACGCCATCAGGGTTTCCTGCGTCTGACTCAACAATGCAAAGGTCATCTTTCCGAAAATGTGCGCGCAGCAAGCCAGACTATAAAGGGGAATATGTATTTGTTGGGCAGTATACCACCACAATATTGTGTGAGTGACATGGTTCAGTTTATTCCATGGTTTGGTTTTGTCCTGCTTGTTTTGGTGCAGTGTTTCATGGGAAACATGTTGCTCTCCGCCTGTAGGTGCCTCTTACCTGGAGGACTCATGTGATTATTTCATGTGTTGTATGCGAAACCTTTGGATTAGGACCTTTTTGAGCTCGATTTCGCTCCACCTCTTTTTGTTCAGGTGGAGGATAATCCTGAAGATTAAAGTATATGAAATTCGAGATATCTGACTTTGCAAATGTCGTTTTCTAATATTCATCTCACTCATATTGATTGGCCTTTGGAAATGTTTCCCTAATTGAAGCGTAATTGTCCGGGGATGCAGTGATCAGATTGGTGACGGGAGTCCGAGTAGCGGCCTTGGCTGTAGGTTTGTTCTGCAAGGTACACATATATCTTCTGGTTTTGAGTGTTTGCAAATATTTCAGGCTATTTCTGCTCTATGATGGCCCACGTGATGATGTTGTTAGCACTTCCCTCTGCTATCACGACTGGGTTGTTGTACATGCCCTCCTGGTATCCTCAACAGAGGCTTCTGGTTCTCCCTGCTGGGAAATGTTGCTAGACAGCAGTGCAGCCTTCGGGGTTCTAGTTAGCATCTGGTATTACTCTACGTGCGGCTCAAGATCTAGTAGATTAGCATTGAGAAACAGCTGGATGTTTGTTCAGAAAAACAGAAAGTAATGATACCTCCATGTCCCGATTCTGACAGGAACAGTCTGTGATATTCCTTCCTTACGCTCATCTGAAACAGACTGTGACATGTATCAGACCGAGAAACCAACAGAAGTTTTGAGATGACAGGTTTTGTGCAAAGTATCATTGCTATCAAACACATAGGTTGGATTAAAACCCATAGGGCCTATAGAGAGATGTTCTAACAAAACAGACTCAATATAACAGTGCAGAGTTAGAACGAAAGCACAATTCAGTGAGAGGGCAATTTAACCTGTCCACCTGTTATGCACAATTATGGCCAGTCTCTTTCTTCTTATCCTAGAAGACTGCATTACCCAGAAGCCATAGCGGTGAAGGAAAGAGCCGGGGATGAACCTTCAGCTATCTGCACATCAAACCGGCAATCCAGATGCTCTAAAAGACACAGACATTGAATGTACCTTTCACAGGACCGTGGGGCGGTTTGCAAATCAAGCCAGCAATCTAGGCCCTCCATGTAGCCCTGAAATGAATGGGAGTCGCCATTGTCGAATGGCAGCAGACATACAAACTCTAAAGTTCACTTGATTTTGAGGCAGGCTGCCATTTCCAAACACAGACAGACCCACATATGAAAAGGTGGTAAGGATTAGGGCCCCATATATGTGCTTGTATACCTGTAACCCAACTCCCGTGGAGAGAGTGAAAAGATAACCATATTTTCGGACATGCTCCAAAAAGAAACACCATAGTGCAGGGAACAAAAAGGTTTATTAAACCCCTAACAGCTGAGAGATACAGTTTGGAAACAGCCCTGCTCTTGGGCTGACTGAAAAAGTTCTGAACCCCACCTCCACTTAAAGCAGATTTTATAGACACAAATTACAGAATACGACTATACACATTCATTACAATTTTGTGGCAGATTGAACATTTGATTGGACAGGTACTTATGGATAAAATGCATTGCCCTCCCCTGACTGGGCAAACACATTTCCTGAAAAGAAACTCCCACACCGCCCATTTGTGACATCACCCCCTGACATCACCATGTGCGGATCAGTCAAACAGCTGGAAAAATACAGGTCCTAACTAGATTTTGTTTGCTTGGAAATTAAATGAGATAGTAACAGTGCTCAGGTTCAGCTTACACTAAACCATTGTTTGACTGCGTTCAGATTGGTTCTCTTGTCCTTCCTATCTCTTCCCTTAATTCATGCTAAATCTTAATTATAAAAAAAACTTCTATGAGGCCCTGTTGAGATTTGTATTTTCTACCATTTATTTCTATTTTTCCATTATATTTTCACTGCCAGAACCTGCATCTGGTTTTCTGAGCAAACTCCCCCGTCCCATGGGAACATGCTTCTCTCGTATTTGAACCTTTGCTTTAAGCTTTCAGTTGATGTCTGGACTCTGCATGGATTTGCTATTTAATTAATTCATCATTATATATTCTGCTGGAACTGGAAGCTCTCATGTATTTGTACAGCCCACTGCGGCATCCATTTTAACAAAGATGGCTGCCAGCTACTCTCACATTTCTATGTTAGTGAGCTATATTCATGTATAATTAGTGTTGCATTCAGCTTACACATTACGTTTGTTGTGTTTTTCATGTGTACATTTTATTCAAGTGAGCTTATGGCCCTTGGAACGTGCATCTATGACTGGATGGGATTACACCAGAATACGTCTGAGTCCAAATAACTGGAAAAACTCAAGAAGATGGCAAGTTGCTGTTTTATTAACAATTATCTATAACAGGGAGGTTACAGCAAACATCAACGGATGTACGCTCATTCTCAGTGATTTCCACAAAAAATATGATATACTTCTTTATGCATCAGAATGATGTCATACTATGTGGCAATAGTGAAAAACATATCAAGGGTTGGGATTGGTTAAGTGACACATCGAGATATACAATCATATAGGAGCTAGGTTTGTTATTGGCTGTCCAATATCAGGTGGATAACTTATGCTTACCTCTTCATTTGTGCCATTTAAGAAAAATCAGTTAGACAGTGTTTCATTGGTTTCTTAAGCTATAAGGTCCTTCATTATATGGACTAATACAATTGGTTTGGCACACCTGTGTCATGTCTGGAACATTTGGTTCCATTAGCAGCGATGAGCTCCTCCCCCTGCCTTTACCAGCTTTCCGGTTCCTGCTCTTGATTGTTAGCAGCGTTGCTTGGCTGGTGTTCCCATCCTGGTGATTTGCTCTGTTCTGCCAGTCCTTTATGTGCTGATGTGCAACTTCATTACGGGCACTGGGCTTCAAATCCCTGTTTCACCCTACCACGGGTGCTGGAGCAAGTACATGTGATGAAAACTGCACACGAAAATGACCTACAGAGAATATTGGCATATTATCTTGTAGAAATCCGTGGTTATTCAGTTACACAATTCCATATCGACCCCAGGTACATCACGATGACAACCGCGCATTTCGGTTGACAAAAAGGCAAATACTGAGATGCAGTGCACAAAGACATTTAAAAGGTATCGACCACCTGATTGAAGACGTGTTCACATTCCATTAATCTTCTAAGGCTGAAAGAAAATCAAAGAATTAGCAGCACGTAAGCCAAGACCCAAGCTGCCCTACCACCCAATTAGCCCAGCATCTCTCATCACCCATACCTTCTGCCATGAAATTATCTTTGTACTTGGCCTTGTAGAGTATTCTCGTCCTGGGAATGCAATGGGAGTGAGGTCACTTGCTATCGGGTCTGTAACTACAAGTTCAAGCCCTATTTCCATCCTGGACTACGTGACCAGATACCATGATTTTGTTAATTCTTCAAGCTTTTCAAATGCTTTAAATGAATTAAGACTTGGCATCCTTTGCGTTCTTTCTTGCACCTTCAAGTGAGAAGATTCATCATCTTCACACATGTTCTTCAGTGTAGATAGCTGACCTCGACTTCTCAGTTCTTGACCTCAGGCCAGACACCCTCCCAACACAGCTTCAATAACCTGCTATTCTACTGCGACACAGCCTTTCATTCTTTCTTAATGATTCTTTGACTTATTATTTCATGATGCCAATGCCCAGTTTCTGTACAATGGAGGCATCACCTGCTTTCTATTCACTACTTAGAGCTAGCCTATTCGATGACTTGATCTATCTTGCGTTTCACTGTGTACACATTCTTGTAACGCTCACCTGATTCCCACTGAGGAGCATGTCTGGCTTCGAGTGCTGATGCTTCTTCAATGGTGAAGCGCAGGACTCTGAAGATGGACAGGAAGGGCCCTCTACTCTGGCTTCTCCGGCTTGCAGGAATATTCCCCTGTGCGTGAAAAGAGAGTATTACCTACTGACTGAGTTATGCTCAAGCCTCCCACTCTCTTCCAACCCTCCACGATACCCTTCCACGATTCCCCGTGAAGTCTCACCTTAGGGTCAGGAAGGATGAGATCTCCATCCTGCTTCTGATGCAGGGGCGCGTTGAAACCCAGTTACGTCACTGGATTGAGGATTGATGGGAGTTCAGGTAAGCTTGACTATTCAGGTAAGGCTCTGTAAAAGTTCAGTTGCAAGTTCAAAAGTCCAAGCTTAATAATAATGTTCATTGTCTTTTTGCAGCAAGCGCTAATGCTTATGTCTTTTTTCCCCTTAGGGGCCGGGGTTCGGAATGCCAGAGATATGGCGCCGACCCGAAGTGAAACGTGCAGTCCCATTTCCAGTAAATGGCAGGTTAGTTCTGGATGAGCGCTCGGGAACTGTCTTTGCATATGCTCATTCAATGTCTTTGTCTTTTTTTTCCCCATAGGGGCCGGGGTCCGGAAAATGCCTGGAAGCGGCAAGACCCGAAATGAAATGGGAATGACACAACAGGTAAGTCTTATTCCCTTCCTTCTCTCACCTCTTATTCTTGTCTTTTTCTCTAGGCTGTGGGAAGTGGCTGTGTATCCGGATGATCGCTGCTGAAGATGGAGGAACCCAGGAAAGGTGAGTGAAATGCACCGCTGCAGCAATCGTAACGAAATGCTTTTAAAAATAATGTCTTCCCTTGCAGGATCGTCAGTGATGTCTCCGTGGTGCAGATTTAGCTGGTAAGGTCTCTTGTCTCCCTTTGCAGGTGACCCAGGATGCTGACAGGCGTGGCTGAAGTCCAGATGCAGGAGCTGACACGGTGAGCGTCCAACTGCGAGGAGCAGAACAACGCGAAGCATGAGTTGCTGATCGGGTGTGGTTTAAATAGCTTTGGAAGAAGTTCCAAAAGTGTATCATTCCTCCGATGAGGTATGTATCCTTCCCCGACCACACCCAGGTGGAAAGTAATCCCACAGGTAAAGTAGTTCCATTCAGGCCTCAAGAGGGCCTGGATGTGGCAGCATGGTCTGCATCAGGTAAGTGCACATTAAAACACTTTAACACATGACTAGCTTTATGAGCCTGGCGCCTAAGGCGCCAGGACAGGGGTCCAACATGAGCCTGGCGCCTAAGGCGCCAGGGCTGCGTCCAAAGGGGCCCAGCTTGGGCCCGCTGGCACTCCCCTGGGGGAAATGATGCCTGCCTCTGGGGTTGCTGGGTCAGACCTGGCTCCTTGGAGGTAGGCATCATGACAGTACCCCCCCTCAAGGCCCCTCCCAAGGTTCTTCACTCCGGGGGTTTTGGCTTGTTCGGAAATCTCCGGTGAAACCTTTGTACTAATCGAGGTGCGTGGACATGGTTACTAGGCTCCCACGATCTCTCCTGAGGTCCATATCCCTTCCAGTCAACAAGATAGAAGAGTTTCGACTTTACTACCTTGGAGTCTAAAATGTCTTTAACTTCGAATTCTAATTCCCCTTCAATTTGAACTGGATCTGGAGGCTTGGACAATCGGGTTCCTGGTTGTACGGGCTTCAAAAGTGATGCATGAAAAACTGGATGTATACGCATGTTGGACGGTAGATCCAGTTTAAAGGCCACTGGGTTGATTATAGCCTTGATGGGATAAGGTCCTATGAATCTGGGATTGAAGGTTTGCGGGCCCTTGAGGGATAAGTGTTTAGTTGCTAGCCATACCTGGTCTCCTACTTGGTAAGGCGGAGTTTTACTCCGGTGCAAATCTGCGTTTTCCTTATACTTTTTCTTGGCTTGCTGTAAATGAGTTGCAGCTTCTTTGAAGGCTCGGGTTATTGTGGAATGCAGATGATTTACTGCTGGCATTTCCAGGGTCAGAGGTGGATCTAGGTCAGAGGTCCGAGGATGGTGACCATACAAAGTATAAAAGGGGAATTGTCCGGTTCCAGAATGCACTGAATTGTTGTATGCATATTCTGCGATCCAAAGGATGTCTTTCCAATTTAACTCGGATTGGTGTAACATGCACCGAAGATATTGCTCGAGAGCCTGATTGGTTCTCTCGGTTTGTCCGTCGGTCTGGGGGTGGTGGCTGGTGGATAACCGCACATCTATTTGTGCTAGTTGGCAACACTTCTTCCAAAAATGGGAGATAAATTGACTTCCACGATCAGAGACTAATATGGAAGGGAAACCATGTATGCGAACTACATTCTCCAGGAATTCCTTGGCCAAGGTGGAAGCAGAAGGCAAAACCTTTAAAGGGATAAAGTGGGCCATTTTGGTGAATAGGTCCACAATTACAAGGATTGTGTTGTAACCAGCACAAGGAGGCAGGTCGGTTATAAAGTCCATTGACAGGGTGTGCCATGGCGCCGGTGGAATATCCAAGGGTTGAAGTAGGCCGGCTGGCCTTTTCTTTTGAGCCTTGTTTTGGGCGCAAATTCCGCAAGACAGAACAAAAGACTTTATGTCTTTTCTCCAAGAAGGCCACCAGAAGTGACGTTTAATTTTTTCCTCCGTTTTAGCGATACCAGGATGTCCTTCCATTAAAGATTCATGATGATGGGCAATAACAAGTTCTTGTAATTCTTTACTTGGCAGAAACAACCGCTCCTGGAAGTAGGGTAAGTCATCCTTAACGGTGTAATGAGTACCCTTCTGACTCCATTCCAGTAAGGTTGAAGAGTCTAGAAGTTGTTTTACTTGCGTTTGGATGTCCTCAATAGTGTGCAATGAGGTTAAGCCTAAGATTCTTTGCTCAGGTATGCTGGGCACAGGTTCTAAGCTCGAATTAGGTTCTTCCATGCCAATCCGGGATAAGGCGTCCGCTTTTCCATTCTTGCAGCCAGGGCGATAGGTAATTACAAAATCAAATTCCGCAAAGAATAGAGCCCAGCGGAGTTGTCGTGAAGATTGAGCTTTGGCCGTTTTTAAATACTGTAAGTTTCTGTGGTCCGTAATTACGGTGATGGTGTGTCTTGCCCCGAGAAGGTAGTGATGCCAAGCCTTGAAAGCAGATTTGATGGCCAGTAACTCTTTATCAGTAATTGCGTAGTTGATTTCAGGAGGAGAACATTTTCTGGACCAAAAGGCCACTGGGTGTAGTTGGTTAGTTTTTGGGTCTCTTTGCGACAGGACAGCTCCCATGGCCGAACTGGATGCATCGGTTTCCACTATGTACGGGGGATCTGGGTGTGGGTGCTTCAATACAGGTGCAGAGGTGAATTTGGTTTTCAGGTCCTGGAAGGCTTGTTCGGCCTCAAGAGTCCATTCGAAGCGTTTGTTTTTCTTTAGGAGAGCGGTGATGGGTTGGACTGTTCGGGAAAATTCCGGGATGAATCTTCGATAGAAATTGGCAAAGCCGAGCATGCTCTGAATTCCCTTCACCGAGCTTGGAGAAGGCCATTTGAGGATGGCGTCCACCTTTCGCGAGTCCATTCGGACTCCTTGAGGTGTCAGGATGAATCCGAGAAACTCAACTTCTGTGGTATGAAAAACGCATTTTTCGAGTTTTGCAAATAGTCTATGCTGGCGCAGTTTCTCAAGAACTGCCCTAACATGTTTTCTGTGATCAGATTCTGAAGAAGAGTACACCAGGATGTCGTCAATGTAAACAATGACACAGACATCGATAAGTTCCCGAAGAACATCATTCATAAAGTACTGAAAGGCGGCAGGTGCATTGCACAAACTGAAGGGCATCACCTGATATCCGAAGAGCCCAAACTTGGTGCGGAATGCAGTCTTCCATTCGTCGCCTTCTTTTATGCGCACCAGGTGATAAGCTCCTCGGAGATCTAACTTGGTGTACACACAAGCGTCTTTCACCTGGTCGATAAGCTCAGGGATCAAGGGCAGAGGATAATGATTCTTAATCGTTATTTGATTTAGGGCGCGATAGTCTATACACGTTCTAAGGTCGCCTTCTTTTTTTCGGCACGAAGAACAGAGCTGAAGAGACAGGAGACTTGGACGGGCGAATAAAACCATTGGCTAGGTACTGATCTAAATACTGAAGCAAATGCAGGTTCTCAGGTTCCGTAAGAGCATAAATCCTACTACAAGGTAGTTGAGCATTGGGTACCAGATCGATTTGGCAATCATAAGACCGATGGGGAGGTAACGTGTTAGCCTGTTCTTTCTGAAAAACGTCTTGGAATTCTTGGTATTCTGACTGTAGCTGTACAGGGGTGGAAGTTGCTGAGGCCACACCCATAGCTGGATTTCTTGGATAACAAGTTGGTTCACAATCAGGAAAACTTATCTTTTTGCTTGTCAGTCAATTCTGGGATTATGTGTTTCTAACCAAGGAATTCCAAGAATTACTTGAAATTGTGTGGCCTTGATCACATCAAACACGATTGCTTCCCGATGTCCATCCTGACCCACCAGTGTCACTTCAACAGTGGAATGCGTTACAGGCCCTGAGGCTATTTCGGTTCCATCTACTGTAGTAATGACATCTTGGGTTACTTTCGGGCGAGGAGGAAGCTTAATCCTGGAAGCCAATTCACGGTCTATGTAATTTCCAATAGCTCCACTGTCGATGTATGCTTTTATAGCATGCAACTGCTGAGGCTGTTTTGGGTCCACGAGCACCATTGGCATGACAAAATGCGAGGTCAAAGAGTTAGTTTTCAAGCTCGGCAAGCGGACCCCTACGCTTGCCGGGCTAGGTCGTTTCCCGAATCAGGTGTCACTAATTCGTTATCAGTAGCTCCAACCACCTTCTTCAGTGGTTTAACTGGACAATTTCGAAGAAAGTGACCGGAAGTCCCGCAATACAGACAGAGTTGCATTTGCCGCCTTCTCTCTCGTTCTTTCTGCGTTAATGGTCCTTTAACACCACCGATTTGTATAGGTTCAGATATGTCGGTACTCTTGGAGTTAGCGTGGGTTTTGATCGGTGCTCGGTTTTCATACTTGAACTGATCTGCTTTTCTATTTTGAAGTCTGTGATCAAGTTGAACGACCAAGTCAATGTAGTCTGCGCAGACCTGGGGTGGGTTTACTATCTGAGCTAGAACATCCTTAAGCTCTCCGCGCAGGCCTCGATGAAACAATGTGATCCTTTTGCTTTCTGGCCATCCAGTTTCCACAACCAGTCTGTTAAAGGTGGCTATGTAGGACAGAAGATCCTGATTACCTTGTCATAAGGATAGCAGTTCGTTATCAAGGGCCTGTCCTTGAGAGTGTCGAGCGAACAATCTCTCCATGCTGGCCTGGAAGCCCTGAAAATTCTGGAGAATGGGATCATCCTGATTTACCAATGGAATAGACCAATCGGCAGCACTGCCACTGAGGTAAGATAGTATAAAGGCTACCTTGGTCTGGTCATTTGGGAAGGCTCCGGGTCTGCATAGAAAGTGTAAACGACATTGGTTCATAAAGACGGCATATTTCTTGGGATCCCCCGCAAAACGTTCAGGCGGGGCCAAAGGCATGTGTCCAGGTAGATTAATTTGTACCCGGTTACTCAAACCCATTGATGTGGAAATGTCCCCGGAATTAGGTAAAGGAGTGTGCCCTGCCTGGGCCTGTAATAACCTTTTGGCTAGTTCATCTGTTCTTTCCTTGGATAAGATCAGTTCTCTTTTGAGAGCGTTAGTCTCCTGGCGGGCTGAGCGCACCTCCGCCCGTAATTCCCCCAAAAGCTGGGCCAGCTGGTCAGTCTCGGAAGTCTCCATAGCGCCCGGGTGGGAAATTGTGGGTAGGCTTCGCGTTCTGTAACGCTCACCTGATTCCCACGGAGGCGCAGGTCTGGCTTCGAGTGCTGATGCTTCTTCAATGGTGAAGCGCAGGACTCTGAAGATGGACAGGAAGGGCCCTCTACTCTGGCTTCTCCGGCTTGCAGGAATATTCCCCTGTGCATGAAAAGGGAGTATTACCTACTGACTGAGTTATGCTCAAGCCTCCCACTCTCTTCCAACCCTCCACGATACCTTCCACGATTCCCCGTGAAGTCTCACCTTAGGGTCAGGAAGGATGAGCTCTCCATCCTGCTTCTGATGCAGGGGCGCGTTGAAACCCAGTTACGTCACTGGATTGAGGATTGATGGGAGTTCAGGTAAGCTTGACTATTCAGGTAAGGCTCTGTAAAAGTTCAGTTGCAAGTTCAAAAGTCCAAGCTTAATAATAATGTTCATTGTCTTTTTGCAGCAAGCGCTAATGCTTAAGTCTTTTTTCCCCTTAGGGGCCAGGGTTCGGAATGCCAGAGATATGGCGCCGACCCGAAGTGAAACGTGCAGTTCCAGTTCCAGTAAATGGCAGGTTAGTTCTGGATGAGCGCTCGGGAACTGTCTTTGCATATGCTCATTCAATGTCTTTGTCTTTTTTTTCCCCATAGGGGCCTGGGTCCGGAAAATGCCTGGAAGCGGCAAGACCCGAAATGAAATGGGAATGACACAACAGGTAAGTCTTATTCCCTTCCTTCTCTCACCTCTTATTCTTGTCTTTTTCTCTAGGCTGTGGGAAGTGGCTGTGTATCCGGATGATCGCAGCTGAAGATGAACCCAGGAAAGGTGAGTGAAATGCAGCGCTGCAGCGATCGTAACGAAATGCTTTTAAAAATAATGTCTTCCCTTGCAGGATCGTCGGTGATGTCTCCGTGGTGCAGATTTAGCTGGTAAGGTCTCTTGTCTCCCTTTGCAGGTGACCCAGGATGCTGACAGGCGTGGCTGAAGTCCAGATGCAGGAGCTGACACGGTGAGCGTCGAGCTGCGAGGAGCAGAACAACGCGAAGCGTGAGTTGCTGATCGGGTGTGGTTTAAATAGCTTTGGAAGAAGTTCCAAAAGTGTATCCTTCCTCCGATCAGGTATGTATCCTTCCCCAACCACACCCGGGTGGAAAGTAATCCCACAGGTAAAGTAGTTCCATTCAGGCCTCAAGAGGGCCTGGATGTGGCAGCATGGTCTGCATCAGGTAAGTGCACATTAAAACACTTGAACACATGACTAGCTTTATGAGCCTGGCGCCTAAGGCGCCAGGACAGGGGTCCAACATGAGCCTGGCGCCTAAGGCGCCAGGACTGCGTCCAAAGGGCCCCAGCTTGGACCCGCTGGCACTCCCCTGGGGGAAATGATGCCTGCCTCTGGGGTTGCTGGGTCGGACCTGGCTCCTTGGAGGTAGGCATGATGACAATTCTTTACTTTGGTTTTCTGCAGCACTTTTTACCATGTAATCTTCTTCTCTTAGACGTTGAGGTTCACTTGATTCTTTAGTTCGTCATTTCTCCTCTGGGATCCATGCATCATCTTCATTCAGTATCTCAGGACGTTGTGCACACTTGTTATAATGTCATCAGTTCATTTTCTTAGCTTTTCTTATAGTCCTTCAGAGAGTTCCTCCTGTAGCCTGTCATTAACTCGAGGGTACATTCGATATGGTCGTATTAATGGATACCGTTTTCCATACACTCGCTGGTGTATTGGTACGACAGCTGGCGTTAGACAGGGCACAGCCTCATGGCTCCAATACAGGTGGTTTAGGGGGTAAGATCTCCTGCGGATATGTACATCTGTTCCTCTACATTCCCCCCTCTGATCGAGTCCTCAACCACCTTCTCAAGTTCTCCTGCTTCTTTGAATCTGCTCTTGAAGAAAGGTTTCTTTGGTATCCATATCTTCATCACCTCCCTCAGGGTGCCTGCATTTTTAATATGTCCGTCCATGCTCCAGGTCATACAATTGCATTCTCCACTTGAGATACAGATGATCCAACGTCCCACATAGTTCTTAGGATCTCTTGCATACAGGAACTTTGTTCCCTCAGGTGCCACAATACTTGATTTTATGATGTCTCTGATGGTACTTTCAGTCTGAGAGTTGACTTCTGTTTCACCATTCACATCAATCATGATCTTCATTCCCACTGCTTTCTTTGATGTTTTCTGGCATTGTCCAATTATTATACTTATAACACAGAATCCAAACATTATCATCACCAATATTGCTCCAAGGAACTTGAATATACTCAACATCCAGTCGGGAATCAATGAAAACAGCTATGAGAACCAACTGTCATCTCCAATGGCCTCTGTCCCCCCCTCCATTTTCGTTCCGTTCTCACCATCATGAGATGGTGTGAATGTACAGCAAGAAGACCCGACCTTGGCACAAACACACAAACACCTCCTTCCATTGCTATAATTATGTCAAGGACATACCTGTTCTGGAGGGTCATTAACCTTAGGGCCCTCAATTCTTCTTTTATGGCATTAAATCCTTTTATAGTGATGATAATTGTCTGCAAAAGCTCCCATCTGGTAATCTGCAGCCATTTAGCGTTCACTACTGTTTGAAGTCCAGGCATAAATATAGATGTCATTATAACCGCAGTCTTGCTGAGCAACCTGTGCTCATCAGGAATGTCTTGATATGCCTTTATTGATTTTGATGTGAAATAGCTCTCTCTTTCCATCCGTCGGAGTGCAAGTGGCCTTCTTTTTCTCAAGTGCTCATTCACTTGTGGAAATCCCTCGATCTTCAGGCCGCTCTGAAGGAATCACCAAGGCCAGAGCATGGATGAGTACAATGAAACACATTCTTCCCCAGTTCCTGGGCAACTTCATATATGCTCTGGATCCACCGGCTCAATATCGATCCATTAGGACAGCAGTCCCTTTCCTCATTCCTTGTATTTCAATTATGTTCTTGCACCCTTTATTTTTACCAACTCAGACTTTACCTGTGCTTCGAAAGCACATTGTTGTGTTAATCAATGGGACAACAGCCATTGGTCCTACTTCATCATACACCCATATCAGTAGTTTAGAGTAGTTTAGAGTTCTTGGCCCACGACTTTAAGCACTCATCATTCGCCTTCTGCACCTCGTACACTGGTTCCTTCCTTAGTAGATGAGCTGCGCAGACAACATCCCATTTCCCACCCTTTGGTCGTAATCACTCAGCCATAGATTAACAGCTGTTACGTTATGTTATGTAAACTTTTAAAGCGCACTGTCACCAGCGGTATCTTGGCGCTAAAGAGGGACAGAGGAATACCAGTAAGGCCAAGCATGAGTTTGAAGAGCAAGGTCTTCACAGATTTTCTAAAGGCTACATGGTTAGGTATAGCCCTTATCTTTGGTGGCAGGTTGTTCCACAATTGAGCCGCGGCCACAGAAAAAGCCGGACCTCAAATCTGTTCATGACGGTATGGGGGGACCACCAATAGATCGGCTGATGAAGAGCGTAGTAAATGGGAGGGGAAATAGCGTGCAAACTTGGACTGTAGTCCAAGTGAGTGCTCCCAGCATCCAGGTATTCAAGTTTTTTCAGTTTTGTCAGAGCAATTCAGCCTATTAATTTCTTTGATTATCACTTTATCTTGTCCAGCAGAAGCATACAAGAGCAACTTCTCTGTCCATCCTGGCTCTTTTTTTGATTTACTGTGTCTTGATATAATCATCCTGGTATGGGAATGACTGTCTTGACCGCCATCGCAGGGTTGCCCAGCATCCTTGAAACTGTCCTCTGGTAGTACATGCTGCTAGATTGCTGAGGGACTTCACATCGTGTGCTGGCATCTCTTTTGAAATGCACGTTATTACTGTACTCATAGCATAGGGGATGAGAGAGTAGACATTGCAGCTCCCATCAGATGTTCTCTCAGCCACCTTTTTCATATATTGGTACATATATTATTCCCTAGGTGAGCTGAATTATCAAGATAGGTATTTATCCACTGGTTATCTTCTTCAGCACCCCTCTTATGTCGTTTAACATGCCCAAATAGGTCAAAGAAATTATCATTGTTTGTACTTATACTGGGTAAAATCACGTGTTGTGTTTTCAATTGAACCATGAGCATGATAAAGACTTTGAAATGTAAGATACAGAAAGAAAAAGAGAAAGCACATGCATATGTATATCATGCCTAAGAGTCTAGAAAAACATTTTGTGTGCCATGCCATTTCCCTTTGATTTGCCGGTCTTCCTACAACTGCATTTTCTTCTTCCTGGATCATTTTCAGTACAAGTGCTGAAATCATATTCATAGTTGCAAAATCTGCTCAATTATTGCAATTAAAAGCATTTTTATAACTGGACCATTCTTTGGGTCATGAAGAAATGTGAACATATTAACATCTCTCCTAACAATGGTGGGGTATGACTGGAGTATAAACACAAAAACTACAACTACAAGTCTATGTGTGTCACTATCGACTGGTCTCATGTCTTATTCTTAAAATAGAAATGCTCCCAAAAATGAATCTGGGTATTGAACTCTCTTTGAATTTCAAATAATGAAATGGTGCTTGGGCATAATGTTGATAATGTTGATATGATTTAACTTTTTCAAAGAATCTCTAAAAAGTATGTTTAAGCTCTGGAATTCTCTGCAGGTCCTGATACATTTTTAAGCATTGTCCAATGAATACCAGTCCAAACAGAAATGTTTTTCAATCACACACTGTTTTATTGCCCTTCTTCCTGTTCATCGATTGAGTCTGCACTTGCAGCAATTCTTCATCTTGTCTTGCTTCCTGGTCAGCGAGTACTAGAAGGGGGGGTCACCTTTGTCGATATTTATGTTACTCAAATGTAACCAAGCTCTTCTTCCAGACACCCTAATTGCAGCAGGTGAAACATCTTCTACATAAAAAGGTCCATTAAACCTTGGCTCATGCCACCTATGGGTAATGTTTTTAATAAGCACTTGATTTCCAAAATATAACTTTGTTGGTGGTAATACTTGATAAGTGGGACGTCCTCTTCCATGTTCCCGGCCCCTCCCTCCGATTCTTGCCTTGATCTGAAATTAAAGAAACATGTCAAATAATCATCCATTTCTTCACCTAGAGTTTGCGCTACACTCTGGGCATCACTCCTGACTCTAGATGGCAGTGTAAGGGCATCCACATGTGGCACCCTGTTACTCTTTTATGGGGTGTAAGATGATGATCTGGACCTGGCTGATTTCGAAGGCCATACAAGGCTAGGGCAATAAACTGTTTGAACAAATAGGGCTTTTATTGAGCATAAAGCATACATTTTCTTCTGTTTATCACCCACAAGCAAACAGAATATGTGAGAGGCTCAACAGCCTCCTTAAGGAAAGGATAGTAAAGATCAGATTAACTTTGAAAAGGGGATGGCTATCTTGCCATCTGTGTGGCGATAACCCCTCCTTTTCCTGCATGACAGCCTTTGTGTACGATTGATGTCACAAAGGCGGAGCCGCTGTACACCGTCACTCCCTGGTCTTTGTGTATTGTGTATCTCGAGCGAAACAATAAGCGCTACCAATTCTGCCACCTGTGCTGAACAATGAGATGGCAGTCTTGCACTCACCACTACCTCAATTCAGCATTTAATCTGTGTCTTACAACTGAGGATCCTGAATGCCTCTCCCCACTAGTTTGGTCAATTTTTAAAGAATCATCAATAAAGAGAATCTCCCCTCATGCTAAAGCATTTTCTTTCTCACGGGGTATATCATCATAAAATGCAACATAATTAGAGCAATCGTGCACCTGATCACCTTCTTCTGCAGGTGCAGCTACAGACATGGCTGGGTTCACTATTTTACACTTCACAATTTTAATTGCTGGATTAAAAATCATAATTTTGTATGCAGATGCTCCTTGTGATGTCACTGTACCTTGAAACACTTGTATATGGGCGTGCTATAAATAAAATATCATGTCAGATCCTATACCTTTGGGTTTCTCTAAAATGACAAATAAGGCATGCTGCACGTATAGTGTCATAGCACAGCCCATGGTAAATGCTTGTGGACTTCTCAATTCCAAATGCGGCAGCAGCCAAATTGTGTTTGCATGGAAAATGTCCTCTCATAACTGGATCTAAAATCCCACTGTAATACACCAAAGGTTTATACCCTAGGGCTGTACTTTTTGTGAGTACTGCTGTCACTACTGACCCATTGGTGTGAGAAGACAGATAACATTCTTCACTATATTTGGGAGTTCCTAAAACTGGAGCTGTGCATATTGCTCTTTTTAATTTCACAAATCCTTCCTCAATGTCTTCAGTCCATTCTATCTTTTCCTTAAAAACCTGTGCTTTCGTACATGCCTGCAAAAGCGGTTTTGTATATGTGCTGTAGTCGTACACTCAGGCCCTGCCCTAATTGCATAAGCCCAGAAATTGATGCATGTTCCTCACTGTGTTTGGTTTTGGTGTTTTTATAATGGCATCAGCCCTCTCAGGTGTCAGTTTCTTTCTGTTATGTGAAATTAACTGACCTATGTACAACACCTCTTCTTAGCAATATTGCAATTTCTCCTTGTCTACCTTTTATCCCTTGTCTGTCAATATAAGGAATCTAATATATAAATAAAGAAGAGATTTTTAAATATTAATGACAAAACCACAGACTACTAAACATTGGTAGAAAGGGTAAACAAAGGAACAAAAAGAACACCTTTACATAGATTTTAAAAGTGCTTAAAATATTTTGATTTTGGATACTAAGCGGCGATTGATGGTGCTTGCTGAAATTAATCAGTGTGGTATATTTGATAAGATAAAGAGAAGAATAAACGGTTGTGTAAGTATAGACAGTGCAGACCAACGTGTCATCCTGGGGGACACTCTATTCCACACTTATGCAGAACATTAAAACATACAGCCACCATAAGGAAGCATCATTCGGAGTGGGTTCGAGTCACACCCACTAAGACACTCATGTCCTTGCCTCAGGAGGGTTTGTTGTCAAAAACAGTACTTGACATTTTGGTGTGCAGTGAGACCAAAGAAAGATGCAGAGAAGATTCAGTTAAGTATAATACCATACTTTCAGAGAAAGGGTATAAGGTGGAGAAAGAGAAGTTACACTACTGTCAGGGAGAGGTCATGTATATAGGACAGTTGATCTCTCACGAAGGAAGGAAAGTGACACCTGAGAGAGCAGAAGCAATTATGAAGACTTCAGAACCTAAAATAAAGAGGGAAATGCAACAATGTTTATGCCTATGTAACTAGTGTAGGGCCTGGCATTTGATTACAGTACATATATTTGACCACTTTGAAAAGGGCTTAAAGAAGCACACGTGAGCAAGAGTAAAATAACATGGACAGATGAGATGACTGAAGGATTTGAAGAATTAAAAAATGCAATCAGTACAGCCCTTGTTAGGAATTCCAGATTATCACAAAGAATTGTATTTATTTTCTCATTCAAATGGATAGGTTATGACAGCAGTCCTTATGCAGAAAATGACATTTGGACATGGACATAAACCATTGGCTTACTATAGTGGGATTTTAGATCCAGTTATGAAAGGACATTACTCCTGTGAGCAATCTTTAGCTGCTGCTGCATTCACGATTGAAAAGGCTTCAAGTATAACACTGAGGTGTTCACTAACACTATTTGTAGAGCATGCATTATTTGCAATTTTAGAGAAGCCTAAAAGTACATTAACAACATAAAGCACATCTGAATACATAGTAATTAATTTGAATCCTGCAATTAAAATTGTTAGATGCAAGACAGTGGGTCTCATTATGAGTTTGGAGGTATTCTAGAGGTAAATCCTCTGAAATACCATCAAGCACATAGGACTCCATTGGTGATTTTTGGTGGAATTACCACCATCAAAATTACAGCTGTGATAATTCCACCAATTGTGCTCATTTTTGGATGTTGAATGGCAAGACTTACCTCCAGGGTTTTGCTGGAGGTAAACCTTCCACTCAAGGGCAAAACTCATAATTTGGCAAAGTGGTTCAAATGGAGGTAACTCAGTTCCCTCCAACTTTACCACTTACTGCCATACTCAGAGTGAGGCGCAGTGAACCCAGCAACATTCAAAACAGAACCAGTAGGGGAGAATGATTATGTACATGACTGCACAACGTATACACAATACTATCATGATATTCCCCAAGCTAGAGAAAATGCTCTCAGGACGGGGGACGTTGTTTTTATAGATGGTTCTTGAAAATTGATGAAATGAATGGTGAAAGGCATACTGGATCAATGATGAATTTGAGATAGCGATAAGTACTAGATTGCCTTCGCATTGCTCAGCACAGGCTGCAGAATTAGTGCTGCATATTGCTGTACTTCAGATATTTGAAGATGAGGGTGTGACGGTGTAGTCTGAATTCGCCTATGCAATGTCAACTGTACACGCAGGTTTGTCACGCTGAAAAGGAGGGGCTTCCTCCATGTGGACGGCATTCTAAAGCAACATGCAGCCCTATTGGATAAACCTATTGAAGCATTAGGACTCCCAGTGGTGTTCACAGTCGTAAAATGTGCAGAGCATACTAAAAGCACAGATGTCATTTCTCACGGAAATGAAGCCACAGATCTGGAAGCCAAAATGGCAGCCTATTTTCCAACCATTTCTAATTTGAAATAGAAAGCATTAAACAGATGACAGAAGGATGCCTGTTGGTAAAGGAGGGCTTTAATACGCTGTCTATTGTCCAGTTAATTGAAATACAAGGTCGAGCTCCACAAGAAGATACGGATTTATGGAAGAAGCATGGGTGTTCTTTATCCCCCACAGAGGCAATCTGGAGGTAGAATAGCACTGGACAACCAGTTATACCTCTAGCATTATTGAGGGTGTCACTGGAGCAGATTCACTATCCTGTGCATATGACTCAAGAGAGTCTTGCTGCTACAATTGCAGAAGAATGGTTTACGCCAAATATGCTGGACCGTTTATTGTAAATTGCATTGTGTGCCAGAAATGTACTGCGGGGCTCACTTAGCAAACATTGAGAGGAGCAATTCCTAGACCCAATGGCCCATTTCAGCATCTACATATAGATTATGTGGATATGCTGCAGACATGCAACAGTTACAGATGTATGCTAGTAGTGGTATGTCCATTTTCTAGATGGATCGAGGCAGGTCCATGCACGCACCCTGATGCCACATGTGCCGCCAAGTTCCTTGTGCATGAGGTGTTCCCAAGATGAGGTGTGTGCGAGGTCTTGAGGTCTAACAATGGACTGCATTGTGTAAATGAACCTTTTGAACAAATAGTTCTCCTAGTAGGCATTAAACCTACATTTTCCTCAGCTTATCAGCCAGAGGCAAATGGCATCTGTGAACGATTAAATGGTTTGCTCAAAGAAAGAATTGCAAAAATAAAAGGGACATTAAAGAAGGGATGGCTATGTTGCATACCCTTTGCCTTATACGCTCTAAGAAATCTGCCTTGCTCAGATCACCATCTAATTCCTCATGAGTTGGTGACTGTACCCCGCATGAGAACTCCCCTGGCTCCTCCAACTTGGTTAAAAACTTTTGCCCTTAGTGAAGTGAAGACAGTAGGTGATGAGATGCATGATATCTAACAACAATGACTGCAAATATTTCTTTCATGTCTCAACAGGTCAGGAATCAAAGGAGGAGTCAAAGAGGAGTGACAAAGACAGTCAGCCCATTGATACAGATGATTTATTGAAACAACCCAGCCTATCCCCAGGAGACCAAGTGCTACCATACCGAATGTACCTTGTACTGAAAGAGTGGAAGTATGTCAGCATGCACCATTGGACATCATGTAGTGCCGAGTGAAATCTGATGAGGGGAGAGTGATGTCATGAAGAAGATATATGAGAAAATACAGAAACAATGTGAAAATACTTAAGAATAATGATGTAACTGCAATGGCAAGAGAAACATGTATGAAATGATAACATAATTATATACAAAGGAGATAAAGTAACCTGCTGACCAATAAGTGTAAATACGCAGTAATGCAAGGTAGATGAAACACATAGAAGCTTGCTATAGAGGAAAATATAACGTGGCAAGGATGGCCATGAAAGGAAAATAAAAGGCGGAGCGTGTTAAGATTCAATTCAGTTACCACAGAGACAGACCAGGGATGCAGAGTCAGGAGATGTTGGAGAGACAGTTTAGTGTGCAGAATAAAGAGGAGTCTATGCTGACCTGTGATCAGGGGTGCTATTTTTAAGGAATAATTGCAAAGCACAAAGGGAGGCAGATGGATAAGCCATGTTCTCAACACATATTTCTCTGAAGATTAAAGAACAAAACATTTGCAAGAGCCGAGTATTGGTCAATTAACAATGGATAACGCTCCTACAAGATAGAATGAGCAAGTCTCTAGAGGCCAAGAGGAGCAAGAACACCCAGCCTAATTAAATTAAATAGCAGTAAATAAGAGGTTGAAATTGACACATTTGTGGTCTTTTCACACATGAGTCAGAAGTCAAAAAGAGGGGCTATTCATTAAGCCTGAAGATAGTGATGTTCTTAAGCTCCCTCAAATGTCACATGACAGAGAGTAGACTACAAGGTCAACTACAGATGGGAAACATTGACTTATGGTCAGACTGATGAGAGATGATGGACAAATTGGGAAAGTGGGGAGTAATCTGATGTGCTCAAGCACCTGGGTTTCGTTTTGCTTACGTACTGCTAGTCAGCCGAAAGTCCAAGGTTCGCTGAGCATGCCAGCCACTCAGAAGGTCTATGGGGCAGCTTGCTGTACAATGATGCAGAGACCAATCCACTGCCGTTTTCTCTGCTATAATCAGTAGTATACGTATTTAGAGGTAGTTCAAGGCGTGCCCTACAGATAAGGGGTAGCCAATGAAGTACTACCCCCTATGCATACAATAGGTACATATGGTGCCCTAACCAATCCTTCCCCTCAATAGGTCTTGTAGTTTGCCATTTTGGGGCATATAACCTTTGTATAATCACGTTTGTTTGTGAGTGGGCGAGCATCAGTCTGTTGTTCGTCAGTTTGGCCTGTTATATTAAATTAAGAATAAAGTAGTATTTTGCCATATTTTTGGAGTCTGTCCAGCTTTTCTTTGGTCTGAGATCTTTATTGGATATTATCGAACCAATTAAGTTGCTTTATTCAAACACAAAAGTTCAGAAACAGATGAACAAGGATGGCCTTGTGACTCAATCAATACGAACATGGCACGGCCTGAAACAATGCTTCCCCCTTGGCGCAGCCCTATTTAACACGTTCACTTCGGATTTTGAAGAAAACATTTCCACTCCTCTCATGAATTCACCTAAGTTAAATTCAACTACTGTGTCATGCATTCTATATGCCGACAATCTTGTGTTTTTTGCAAAAACTCCAAGAGGCCTACAAACATCCCTGAATAAAATGCAAGAATACATGATGAGAAACGAACTTGAAATAAATGTGAATAAGACCAAAATCATAACACTATCGTGACAAATAAGATCAAAGAAAAATCCTTCTTCATTCTATCTACAAAAAGAAAAAATCGAACAAGTGCTGACAATCAAGTATTTGGGAGTCTGGATTAACCAATCACAGGTAGAACAGCGCTTGATTGAACATCTTAAATCCAAAACGTATACACTGGCAAGGCAAGGGCTGATCATACATAAAACATTTGGGAAATTCTCACTCAAGCATGTAGTCTTGTTCTATAGACAAAAATTGATGGCTATTTTGACCTATGGTGGTGAGACCATCATCAATATACATACGAGTATATGGGACAAACTTGAGAGTATTTTCTGGAGAAAGGTTTTAGCACTCCCGCAATTTACTCCGATGCCAAGCATCAGATTTGAATTTGGTCTCCAATCCCTTCAGTCAATCATAAGATGGAAATAACTCGACTTATTCAGAAAAGTGAATAATAATGAACATATCCCACCCTTGAACATTCTGCGAACCAACTCTGAGAATATCAACGCCACGGTACTGAACAAAGGGAAAGATTTTGTCAATTTTGTCAATTCTAAGAGAATTGAAAGTGAGATACCTATGGAAACACTGAATATTAGACCACAAAGAGCAGAAATCCATCTTGCAAGACCAGATTGGATTATACAGAAACCACAGAAACCTAAATATCAATACAAACTAACTCTCAATTGCAAGGGGGCGAAGCCAGAGCTTTAAATCAAATGCCACACTTACTGAATCTGTTCCAGGACCGAAGGATTTGCGACACCTTTATGAGACTCAGACTTAATCTTCTTCCGACTGAAGAAATTCTGGGAACAAGAAGTCATACAAGAATACAGAAATCATTGAAAGCATCTATCATATCTTGATGCAATGTCCAGCACT
The DNA here is from genome assembly GCF_040938575.1 of Ambystoma mexicanum. Classification (NCBI taxonomy): domain Eukaryota; kingdom Metazoa; phylum Chordata; class Amphibia; order Caudata; family Ambystomatidae; genus Ambystoma; species Ambystoma mexicanum. Next base: position 514,565,949 of record NC_090921.1, on the reverse strand, counting down.
TACAGAAAAACGCTGTTCTACCAGCCAAATGTACTTCAATGCCACAACCAAATTAGATTGCGAGGAACGGTGGTCACACTTACTTATCAGTAATAACAGAACAATGATAACGACTGTTATCCAATTCTCAAACCAGCGCACAGGCACAAACACGACCGCCACAAGAAAGCAGGCGGTAGCGTCTCTGAGGCTGTAAGAAATGTGCGCCAAAAGGTGCGCCAACAAATAGCACCTATGTACAGCCATGATGAATGTCCTATACTGTGGCACTCCAGGACAAATGACGTGCAAAGGGGTACCCACAAACACGGACACCCGCTGACTGAAAAATAACGTGTGCGTGTATTCCGGGGTGCGCGGGAAGTCTCACACGCGATTTGGCAGGGTACGTGGATTTCAGGGGTGCGCGGGAAGTTCCACACGCGATTTGGCCGGGTACGTGCGCGGGAATTTCTACACGCGATTTGTCTGGGTACGTGGATCTCAGGGGTGCGCGGGAAGTCACACACGCGATTTGGCAGGGTACGTGGATTTCAGGGGTGCGCGGGAAGTTCCACACGCGATTTGGCCGGGTACGTGCGCGAGAATTTCCACACGCGATTTGTCTGGGTACGTGGATCTCAGGGGTGCGCGGGAAGTTCCACACGCGATTTGGCCGGGTACGTGCACGGGAATTTCCACACACGATTTGTCTGGGTAGTGGATCTCAGGGGTGCGCGGGAAGTTCCACACCCGATTTGGCCGGGTACGTGCGCGGGAATTTCCACACACGATTTGTCTGGGTACGTGGATCTCAGGGGTGCGCGGGAAGTTCCACACGCGATTTGGCCGGGTACGTGCGCGGGAATTTCCACACGCGATTTGTCTGGGTACGTGGATCTCAGGGGTGCGCGGGAAGTCTCACACGCGATTTGGCAGGGTACGTGGATTTCTGGGGTGCGCAGGAAGTCTCACACGCGATTTGGCAGGGTACGTGGATTTCAGGGGTGCGCGGGAAGTACCACACGCGATTTGGCTGGGTACATGCGCAGGAATTTCCACACGCGACTTGGCTGGGTACGTGGATATCAGGGGTGCGCGGGAAGTCCCACACGCGATTTGGCAGGGTACGTGCGCATGAATTTCCACACGCGATTGGGCTGGGTACGTGTATGACAGGGGTACGCGGGAAATTCTACACCCGATTTGGCTGTGTGCTCCCAGGTATTCCCTGTACACCCTCCACGGCCCCTGCAGGCAGCCGACACCACAGGGGACTACCCTGCACACCTGCTCATGTCACCCAGCACCCCCACCCCTCAGCATCCAGGGGCACCCTCCACCAGGCCCCCAATCATGGCCCCCTGCACCCTCACCCCCCAGCATCCGGGGGCACCCTCCACCAGGCCCCCACTCATGTCCAACTCATGTCTCCCACCACCCCCACCCGCCAGCAGTGCAGGGGCACCCTCCACCAGGCCCCCACTCATGTCCCCCTGCACCCCCAACCCCCAGCAGTGCAGGGACACCCTCCACCAGGCCCCTACTCATGTCTACCACCACCCCCACCTCCCCAGCAGTGTGGGGCACCCTCCACCAGGCCCCCACTCATGTCTCCCACCACCCCCACACCCCCAGAAGTGTGGGGCACCCTCCACCAGGCCCCCACTCATGTCTCCCACCACCCCCACCCCCCAGCATCCAGAGGCAGCCTCCACCAGGCCCCCACTCATGTCTCCCACCATCCCCACCCCCCAGCAGTGCAGGGGCAGCCTCCACCAGGCCCCCACTCATGTCCAACTCATGTCTCCCACCACCCCCACCCCCCAGCAGTGCAGGGGCACCCTCCACCAGGCCCCCACTCATGTCTCCCACCACCCCCACCCCCCAGCATCCAGGGGCACCCTCCCCCAGGCCCCCACTCATGTCCAACTCATGTCTCCCACCACCCCCACCCCCCAGCATCCAGGGGCACACTCCACCAGGCCCCTACTCATGTCTCCCACCACCCCCACCCCCCAGCAGTGCAGGGACAGCCTCCACCAGGCCCCCACTCATGTCTCCCACCACCCCCACCCCCCAGCATCCAGGGGCACCCTCTACCAGGCCCCCACTCATGTCTCCCACCACCCCCACCCCCAGCATCCAGGGGCACCCTCCACCAGGCCCCCACTCATGTCTCCCACCACCCCCACCCCCGAGCAGTGTAGGGGCAGCCTTCACCAGGCCCCCACTCATGTCTCCCACTACCCCCACCCCCCAGCAGTGCAGGGGCACCCTCCACCAGGCCCCCACCCATGTCTCCCACCACCCCCACCCCCCCATCAGTGTGGGGCACCCTCCACCAGGCCCCCACTCATGTCTCCCACCACCCCCACCCCCCAGCATCTAGGGGCACCCTCCACCAGGCCCCCACTCATGTCTCCCACCACCCCCACCCCCCAGCAGTGCAGGGGCAGCCTACACCAGGCCCCCACTCATGTCTCCCACCACCCCCACCCCCCCAGCAGTGCAGAGGCACCCTCCACCAGGCCCCCACCCATGTCTCCCACCACCCCCACCTCCCACCCACCATGGGCAGCCTCTGCCAGGCCCCCACTCATGTCTCCCACCACGCCCACCCCCCAGCATCCAGGGGCACCCTCCACCAGGCCCCCACTCATGTCTCCCACCACCCCCAACCCCCCAGCAGTGTGGGGCACCCTCCACCAGGCCCCCACTCATGTCTCCCACCACCCCCACCCCCCAGCAGTGCAGGGGCACCCTCCACCAGGCCCCCACCCATGTCTCCCACCACCCCCACCCCCACCCACCATGGGCAGCCTCCGCCAGGCCCCCACTCATGTCTCCCACCACCCCCACCCCCAGCATCCAGGGGCCACCTCCACCAGGCCCCCACTCATGTCTCCCACCACCCCCACCCCCCAGCAGTGCAGGGGCAGCCTCCACCAGGCCCCCACTCATGTCTCCCACCACCCCCACCCCCAGCAGTGCAGGGGCACCCTCCACCAGGCCCCCACCCATGTCTCCCACCACCCCCACCCCCCCAGCAGTGTGGGGCACCCTCCACCAGGCCCCCACTCATGTCTCCCACCACCCCCACTCCTCAGCATCCAGGGGCACCCTCCACCAGGCCCCCACTCATGTCTCCCACCACCCCCACCCCCCAGCAGTGCAGGGGCAGCCTCCACCAGGCCCCCACTCATGTCTCCCACCACCCCCACCCCCCAGCATCCAGGGGCACCCTCCACCAGGCCCCCACTCATGTCCAACTCATGTCTCCCACAGCCCCCACCCCCCATCATCCAGGGGCACTCTCCACCAGGCCCCCACTCATGTCTCCCACCACCCCCACCCCCCAGCAGTGCAGGGGCAGCCTCCACCAGGCCCCCACTCATGTCTCCCACCACCCCCACCCCCCAGCATCCAGGGGCAGCCTCCACCAGGCCCCCACACATGTCTCCCACCACCCCCAACCCCCAGCATCCAGGGGCACCCTCCACCAGGCACCCACTCATGTCCCCCTGCACCCCCACCCCCCAGCAGTGCAGGGGCAGCACCACCAGGGCCCCACTCATGTCCAACACATGTCTCCCACCACCCCCAACCCCCAGCAGTGCAGGGGCACCCTCCACCAGGCCCCCACTCATGTCTCCCACCACCCCCAACCCCCAGCATCCAGGGGCACCCTCCACCAGGGCCCCACTCATGTCTCCCACCACCCCCACCCCCCAGCATCCGGGGGCAGCCTCCACCAGGCCCCCACTCATGTCTTCCACCACCCCCACCCCCCAGCAGTGCAGGGGCACCCTCCACCAGGACCCACTCATGTCTCCCACCACTCCCACCCCCCACCCACCATGGGCAGCCTCCGCCAGGCCCCCACTCATGTCTCCCACCCACCCCCACCCCCCCAGCAGTGTGGGGCAGCGTCCACCAGGCTCCCACCCATATCTCCCACCACCCCCACCCACCATGGGCAGCCTCCACCAGGCCCCCACTCATGTCTCCCACCGCCCCCATCCCCCCAGCAGTGTGGGGCACCCTCCACCAGGCCCCCACTCATGTCTCCCACCACCCCCACCCCCCCAGCATCCAGGGGCACCCTCCACCAGGCCCCCACTCATGTCCAACTCATGTCTCCCACCACCCCCACCCCCAGCATCCAGGGGCAGCCTCCACCAGGCCCCCACTCATGTCTCCCACCACCCCCACCCCCACCCACCATGGGCAGCCTCCACCAGGCCCCCACTCATGTCTCCCACCACCCCCACCCCCCAGCAGTGTGGGGCACCCTCCACCAGGCCCCAGCTCATGTCTCCCACCATCCCCACCCCCCCAGCATCCAGGGGCACCCTCCACCAGGCCCCCACTCATGTCCAACTCATGTCTCCCACCACCCCCACCCCCCAGCATCCAGGGGCACCCTCCACCAGGCCCCCACCCATGTCTTCCACTACCCCCACCACCCACCCACCATGGGCAGCCTCCGCCAGGCTCCCACTCATGTCTCCCACCCACCCCCACCCCCCCCCCAGCAGTGTGGGGCAGCCTCCACCAGGCTCCCACCCATGGCTCCCACCACCCCCACCCCCCACCCACCATGGGCAGCCTCCACCAGGCCCCCACTCATGTCTCCCACCACCCCACCCCCCCAGCAGTGTGGGGCACCCTCCACCAGGCCCCCACTCATGTCTCCCACCACCCCCACCCCCCCCCAGCATCCAGGGGCACCCTCCACCAGGCCCCCACTCATGTCCAACTCATGTCTCCCACCACCCCCACCCCCCAGCATCCAGGGGCACCCTCCACCAGGCCCCCACTAATGTCTCCCACCACCCCCACCCCCCACCCACCATGGGCAGCCTCCACCAGGCCCCCACTCATGTCTCCCACCACCCCCACCCCCCAGCAGTGTGCGGCACCTTCCACCAGGCCCCCACTCATGTCTCCCACCACCCCCACCCCCCCAGCATCCAGGGGCACCCTCCACCAGGCCCCACTCATGTCCAACTCATGTCTCCCACCACCCCCACTCCCCAGCATCCAGGGGCACCCTCCACCAGGCCCCCACTCATGTCTCCCACCACCCCCACCCCCCACCCACCATGGGCAGCCTCCTTCAGGCCCCCACTCATGTCTCCCACCACCCCCACCCCCCACCCACCATGGGCCTCCTCCGCCAGGCCCCCACTCATGTCTCCCACCCACCCCCACCCCCCCAGCAGTGTGGGGCAGCCTCCACCAGGCTCCCACCCATGTCTACCACAATCCCCACCCCCCAGCCACCATGGGCAGCCCCCACCAGGCCCCCACTCATGTCCAACTCATGTCTTCCACCACCCCCACCCCCCAGCAGTGCAGGGGCACCCTCCACCAGGCCCCCACTCATGTCTCCCACCACCCCACCCCCCAGCATCCAGGGGCACCCTCCACCAGGCCCCCACTCATGTCCAACTCATGTCTCCCACCACCCCTACCCCCCAGCATCCAGGGGCACCCTCCACCAGGCCCCCACTCATGTCTCCCACCACCCCCACCCCCCAGCAGTGCAGGGGCACCCTCCACCAGGCCCCCACTCATGTCTCCCACCACCCCCACCCCCCAGCATCCAGGGGCACCCTCCCCCAGGCCCCCACTCATGTCCAACTCATGTCTCCCACCACCCCCACCCCCCAGCATCCAGGGGCACACTCCACCAGGCCCCCACTCATGTCTCCCACCACCCCCACCCCCCAGCAGTGCAGGGACAGCCTCCACCAGGCCCCCACTCATGTCTCCCACCACCCCCACCCCCCAGCATCCAGGGGCACCCTCTACCAGGCCCCCACTCATGTCTCCCACCACCCCCACCCCCCAGCATCCAGGGGCACCCTCCACCAGGCCCCCACTCATGTCTCCCACCACCCCCACCCCCGAGCAGTGTAGGGGCAGCCTTCACCAGGCCCCCACTCATGTCTCCCACCACCCCCACCCCCCAGCAGTGCAGGGGCACCCTCCACCAGGCCCCCACCCATGTCTCCCACCACCCCCACCCCCCCATCAGTGTGGGGCACCCTCCACCAGGCCCCCACTCATGTCTCCCACCACCCCCACCCCCCAGCATCTAGGGGCACCCTCCACCAGGCCCCCACTCATGTCTCCCACCACCCCCACCCCCCAGCAGTGCAGGGGCAGCCTACACCAGGCCCCCACTCATGTCTCCCACCACCCCCACCCCCCCAGCAGTGCAGAGGCACCCTCCACCAGGCCCCCACCCATGTCTCCCACCACCCCCACCTCCCACCCACCATGGGCAGCCTCTGCCAGGCCCCCACTCATGTCTCCCACCACGCCCACCCCCCAGCATCCAGGGGCACCCTCCACCAGGCCCCCACTCATGTCTCCCACCACCCCCAACCCCCCAGCAGTGTGGGGCACCCTCCACCAGGCCCCCACTCATGTCTCCCACCACCCCCACCCCCCAGCAGTGCAGGGGCACCCTCCACCAGGCCCCCACCCATGTCTCCCACCACCCCCACCCCACCCACCATGGGCAGCCTCCGCCAGGCCCCCACTCATGTCTCCCACCACCCCCACCCCCAGCATCCAGGGGCCACCTCCACCAGGCCCCCACTCATGTCTCCCACCACCCCCACCCCCCAGCAGTGCAGGGGCAGCCTCCACCAGGCCCCCACTCATGTCTCCCACCACTCCCACCCCCAGCAGTGCAGGGGCACCCTCCACCAGGCCCCCACCCATGTCTCCCACCACCCCCACCCCCCCAGCAGTGTGGGGCACCCTCCACCAGGCCCCCACTCATGTCTCCCACCACCCCCACTCCTCAGCATCCAGGGGCACCCTCCACCAGGCCCCCACTCATGTCTCCCACCACCCCCACCCCCCAGCAGTGCAGGGGCAGCCTCCACCAGGCCCCCACTCATGTCTCCCACCACCCCCACCCCCCAGCATCCAGGGGCACCCTCCACCAGGCCCCCACTCATGTCCAACTCATGTCTCCCACAGCCCCCACCCCCCATCATCCAGGGGCACCCTCCACCAGGCCCCCACTCATGTCTCCCACCACCCCCACCCCCCAGCAGTGCAGGGGCACCCTCCACCAGGCCCCCACCCATGTCTCCCATCACCCCCACCCCCCCAGCAGTGTGGGGCACCCTCCACCAGGCCCCCACTCATGTCTCCCACCACCCCCACTCCTCAGCATCCAGGGGCACCCTCCACCAGGCCCCCACTCATGTCTCCCACCACCCCCACCCCCCAGCAGTGCAGGGGCAGCCTCCACCAGGCCCCTACTCATGTCTCCCACCACCCCCACCCCCCAGCATCCAGGGGCACCCTCCACCAGGCCCCCACTCATGTCCAACTCATGTCTCCCACAGCCCCCACCCCCCATCATCCAGGGGCACCCTCCACCAGGCCCCCACTCATGTCTCCCACCACCCCCACCCCCCAGCATCCAGGGGCAGCCTCCACCAGGCCCCCACACATGTCTCCCACCACCCCCAACCCCCAGCATCCAGGGGCACCCTCCACCAGGCACCCACTCATGTCCCCCTGCACCCCCACCCCCCAGCATCCAGGGGCACCCTCCCCCAGGCCCCCACTCATGTCCAACTCATGTCTCCCACCACCCCCACCCCCCAGCATCCAGGGGCACACTCCACCAGGCCCCCACTCATGTCTCCCACCACCCCCACCCCCCAGCAGTGCAGGGACAGCCTCCACCAGGCCCCCACTCATGTCTCCCACCACCCCCACCCCCCAGCATCCAGGGGCACCCTCTACCAGGCCCCCACTCATGTCTCCCACCACCCCCACCCCCCAGCATCCAGGGGCACCCTCCACCAGGCCCCCACTCATGTCTCCCACCACCCCACCCCCGAGCAGTGTAGGGGCAGCCTTCACCAGGCCCCCACTCATGTCTCCCACCACCCCCACCCCCCAGCAGTGCAGGGGCACCCTCCACCAGGCCCCCACCCATGTCTCCCACCACCCCCACCCCCCCATCAGTGTGGGGCACCCTCCACCAGGCCCCCACTCATGTCTCCCACCACCCCCACCCCCCAGCATCTAGGGGCACCCTCCACCAGGCCCCCACTCATGTCTCCCACCACCCCCACCCCCCAGCAGTGCAGGGGCAGCCTACACCAGGCCCCCACTCATGTCTCCCACCCCCCCCACCCCCCCAGCAGTGCAGAGGCACCCTCCACCAGGCCCCCACCCATGTCTCCCACCACCCCCACCTCCCACCCACCATGGGCAGCCTCTGCCAGGCCCCCACTCATGTCTCACACCACGCCCACCCCCCAGCATCCAGGGGCACCCTCCACCAGGCCCCCACTCATGTCTCCCACCACCCCCAACCCCCCAGCAGTGTGGGGCACCCTCCACCAGGCCCCCACTCATGTCTCCCACCACCCCCACCCCCCCAGCATCCAGGGGCACCCTCCACCAGGCCCCACTCATGTCCAACTCATGTCTCCCACCACCCCCACTCCCCAGCATTCAGGGGCACCCTCCACCAGGCCCCCACTCATGTCTCCCACCACCCCCACCCCCCACCCACCATGGGCAGCCTCCTTCAGGCCCCCACTCATGTCTCCCACCACCCCCACCCCCCACCCACCATGGGCCTCCTCCGCCAGGCCCCCACTCATGTCTCCCACCCACCCCCACCCCCCCAGCAGTGTGGGGCAGCCTCCACCAGGCTCCCACCCATGTCTACCACAATCCCCACCCCCCAGCCACCATGGGCAGCCCCCACCAGGCCCCCACTCATGTCCAACTCATGTCTTCCACCACCCCCACCCCCCAGCAGTGCAGGGGCACCCTCCACCAGGCCCCCACTCATGTCTCCCACCACCCCACCCCCCAGCATCCAGGGGCACCCTCCACCAGGCCCCCACTCATGTCCAACTCATGTCTCCCACCACCCCTACCCCCCAGCATCCAGGGGCACCCTCCACCAGGCCCCCACTCATGTCTCCCACCACCCCCACCCCCCAGCAGTGCAGGGGCACCCTCCACCAGGCCCCCACTCATGTCTCCCACCCCCCAGCATCCAGGGGCACCCTCCCCCAGGCCCCCACTCATGTCCAACTCATGTCTCCCACCACCCCCACCCCCCAGCATCCAGGGGCACACTCCACCAGGCCCCCACTCATGTCTCCCACCACCCCCACCCCCCAGCAGTGCAGGGACAGCCTCCACCAGGCCCCCACTCATGTCTCCCACCACCCCCACCCCCCAGCATCCAGGGGCACCCTCTACCAGGCCCCCACTCATGTCTCCCACCACCCCCACCCCCCAGCATCCAGGGGCACCCTCCACCAGGCCCCCACTCATGTCTCCCACCACCCCCACCCCCGAGCAGTGTAGGGGCAGCCTTCACCAGGCCCCCACTCATGTCTCCCACCACCCCCACCCCCCAGCAGTGCAGGGGCACCCTCCACCAGGCCCCCACCCATGTCTCCCACCACCCCCACCCCCCCATCAGTGTGGGGCACCCTCCACCAGGCCCCCACTCATGTCTCCCACCACCCCCACCCCCCAGCATCTAGAGGCACCCTCCACCAGGCCCCCACTCATGTCTCCCACCACCCCCACCCCCCAGCAGTGCAGGGGCAGCCTACACCAGGCCCCCACTCATGTCTCCCACCACCCCCACCCCCCCAGCAGTGCAGAGGCACCCTCCACCAGGCCCCCACCCATGTCTCCCACCACCCCCACCTCCCACCCACCATGGGCAGCCTCTGCCAGGCCCCCACTCATGTCTCCCACCACGACCACCCCCCAGCATCCAGGGGCACCCTCCACCAGGCCCCCACTCATGTCTCCCACCACCCCCAACCCCCCAGCAGTGTGGGGCACCCTCCACCAGGCCCCCACTCATGTCTCCCACCACCCCCACCCCCCAGCAGTGCAGGGGCACCCTCCACCAGGCCCCCACCCATGTCTCCCACCACCCCCACCCCCACCCACCATGGGCAGCCTCCGCCAGGCCCCCACTCATGTCTCCCACCACCCCCACCCCCAGCATCCAGGGGCCACCTCCACCAGGCCCCCACTCATGTCTCCCACCACCCCCACCCCCCAGCAGTGCAGGGGCAGCCTCCACCAGGCCCCCACTCATGTCTCCCACCACTCCCACCCCCAGCAGTGCAGGGGCACCCTCCACCAGGCCCCCACCCATGTCTCCCACCACCCCCACCCCCCCAGCAGTGTGGGGCACCCTCCACCAGGCCCCCACTCATGTCTCCCACCACCCCCACTCCTCAGCATCCAGGGGCACCCTCCACCAGGCCCCCACTCATGTCTCCCACCACCCCCACCCCCCAGCAGTGCAGGGGCAGCCTCCACCAGGCCCCCACTCATGTCTCCCACCACCCCCACCCCCCAGCATCCAGGGGCACCCTCCACCAGGCCCCCACTCATGTCCAACTCATGTCTCCCACAGCCCCCACCCCCCATCATCCAGGGGCACCCTCCACCAGGCCCCCACTCATGTCTCCCACCACCCCCACCCCCCAGCAGTGCAGGGGCACCCTCCACCAGGCCCCCACCCATGTCTCCCATCACCCCCACCCCCCCAGCAGTGTGGGGCACCCTCCACCAGGCCCCCACTCATGTCTCCCACCACCCCCACTCCTCAGCATCCAGGGGCACCCTCCACCAGGCCCCCACTCATGTCTCCCACCACCCCCACCCCCCAGCAGTGCAGGGGCAGCCTCCACCAGGCCCCTACTCATGTCTCCCACCACCCCCACCCCCCAGCATCCAGGGGCACCCTCCACCAGGCCCCCACTCATGTCCAACTCATGTCTCCCACAGCCCCCACCCCCCATCATCCAGGGGCACCCTCCACCAGGCCCCCACTCATGTCTCCCACCACCCCCACCCCCCAGCATCCAGGGGCAGCCTCCACCAGGCCCCCACACATGTCTCCCACCACCCCCAACCCCCAGCATCCAGGGGCACCCTCCACCAGGCACCCACTCATGTCCCCCTGCACCCCCACCCCCCAGCAGTGCAGGGGCAGCACCACCAGGGCCCCACTCATGTCCAACTCATGTCTCCCACCACCCCCAACCCCCAGCAGTGCAGGGGCACCCTCCACCAGGCCCCCACTCATGTCTCCCACCACCCCCAACCCCCAGCATCCAGGGGCACCCTCCACCAGGGCCCCACTCATGTCTCCCACCACCCCCACCCCCCAGCATCCGGGGGCACCCTCCACCAGGCCCCCACTCATGTCTCCCACCACCCCCACCCCCCAGCATCCAGGGGCACCCTCCACCAGGCCCCACTCATGTCCAACTCATGTCTCCCACCACCCCCACTCCCCAGCATCCAGGGGCACCCTCCACCAGGCCCCCACTCATGTCTCCCACCACCCCCACCCCCCACCCACCATGGGCAGCCTCCTTCAGGCCCCCACTCATGTCTCCCACCACCCCCACCCCCCACCCACCATGGGCCTCCTCCGCCAGGCCCCCACTCATGTCTCCCACCCACCCCCACCCCCCCAGCAGTGTGGGGCAGCCTCCACCAGGCTCCCACCCATGTCTACCACAATCCCCACCCCCCAGCCACCATGGGCAGCCCCCACCAGGCCCCCACTCATGTCCAACTCATGTCTTCCACCACCCCCACCCCCCAGCAGTGCAGGGGCACCCTCCACCAGGCCCCCACTCATGTCTCCCACCACCCCACCCCCCAGCATCCAGGGGCACCCTCCACCAGGCCCCCACTCATGTCCAACTCATGTCTCCCACCACCCCTACACCCCAGCATCCAGGGGCACCCTCCACCAGGCCCCCACTCATGTCTCCCACCACCCCCACCCCCCAGCAGTGCAGGGGCACCCTCCACCAGGCCCCCACTCATGTCTCCCACCACCCCCACCCCCCAGCATCCAGGGGCACCCTCCCCCAGGCCCCCACTCATGTCCAACTCATGTCTCCCACCACCCCCATCCCCCAGCATCCAGGGGCACACTCCACCAGGCCCCCACTCATGTCTCCCACCACCCCCACCCCCCAGCAGTGCAGGGACAGCCTCCACCAGGCCCCCACTCATGTCTCCCACCACCCCCACCCCCCAGCATCCAGGGGCACCCTCTACCAGGCCCCCACTCATGTCTCCCACCACCCCCACCCCCCAGCATCCAGGGGCACCCTCCACCAGGCCCCCACTCATGTCTCCCACCACCCCCACCCCCGAGCAGTGTAGGGGCAGCCTTCACCAGGCCCCCACTCATGTCTCCCACCACCCCCACCCCCCAGCAGTGCAGGGGCACCCTCCACCAGGCCCCCACCCATGTCTCCCACAACCCCCACCCCCCCATCAGTGTGGGGCACCCTCCACCAGGCCCCCACTCATGTCTCCCACCACCCCCACCCCCCAGCATCTAGGGGCACCCTCCACCAGGCCCCCACTCATGTCTCCCACCACCCCCACCCCCCAGCAGTGCAGGGGCAGCCTACACCAGGCCCCCACTCATGTCTCCCACCACCCCCACCCCCCCAGCAGTGCAGAGGCACCCTCCACCAGGCCCCCACCCATGTCTCCCACCACCCCCACCTCCCACCCACCATGGGCAGCCTCTGCCAGGCCCCCACTCATGTCTCCCACCACGCCCACCCCCCAGCATCCAGGGGCACCCTCCACCAGGCCCCCACTCATGTCTCCCACCACCCCCAACCCGCCAGCAGTGTGGGGCACCCTCCACCAGGCCCCCACTCATGTCTCCCACCACCCCCACCCCCCAGCAGTGCAGGGGCACCCTCCACCAGGCCCCCACCCATGTCTCCCACCACCCCCACCCCCACCCACCATGGGCAGCCTCCGCCAGGCCCCCACTCATGTCTCCCACCACCCCCACCCCCAGCATCCAGGGGCCACCTCCACCAGGCCCCCACTCATGTCTCCCACCACCCCCACCCCCCAGCAGTGCAGGGGCAGCCTCCACCAGGCCCCCACTCATGTCTCCCACCACTCCCACCCCCAGCAGTGCAGGGGCACCCTCCACCAGGCCCCCACCCATGTCTCCCACCACCCCCACCCCCCCAGCAGTGTGGGGCACCCTCCACCAGGCCCCCACTCATGTCTCCCACCACCCCCACTCCTCAGCATCCAGGGGCACCCTCCACCAGGCCCCCACTCATGTCTCCCACCACCCCCACCCCCCAGCAGTGCAGGGGCAGCCTCCACCAGGCCCCCACTCATGTCTCCCACCACCCCCACCCCCCAGCATCCAGGGGCACCCTCCACCAGGCCCCCACTCATGTCCAACTCATGTCTCCCACAGCCCCCACCCCCCATCATCCAGGGGCACCCTCCACCAGGCCCCCACTCATGTCTCCCACCACCCCCACCCCCCAGCAGTGCAGGGGCAGCCTCCACCAGGCCCCCACTCATGTCTCCCACCACCCCCACCCCCCAGCATCCAGGGGCAGCCTCCACCAGGCCCCCACACATGTCTCCCACCACCCCCAACCCCCAGCATCCAGGGGCACCCTCCACCAGGCACCCACTCATGTCCCCCTGCACCCCCACCCCCCAGCAGTGCAGGGGCAGCACCACCAGGGCCCCACTCATGTCCAACTCATGTCTCCCACCACCCCCAACCCCCAGCAGTGCAGGGGCACCCTCCACCAGGCCCCCACTCATGTCTCCCACCCCCCCCAACCCCCAGCATCCAGGGGCACCCTCCACCAGGGCCCCACTCATGTCTCCCACCACCCCCACCCCCCAGCATCCGGGGGCAGCCTCCACCAGGCCCCCACTCATGTCTCCCACCACCCCCACCCCCCAGCAGTGCAGGGGCACCCTCCACCAGGACCCACTCATGTCTCCCACCACTCCCACCCCCCACCCACCATGGGCAGCCTCCGCCAGGCCCCCACTCATGTCTCCCACCCACCCCCACCCCCCCAGCAGTGTGGGGCAGCGTCCACCAGGCTCCCACCCATATCTCCCACCACCCCCACCCACCATGGGCAGCCTCCACCAGGCCCCCACTCATGTCTCCCACCGCCCCCATCCCCCCAGCAGTGTGGGGCACCCTCCACCAGGCCCCCACTCATGTCTCCCACCACCCCCACCCCCCCAGCATCCAGGGGCACCCTCCACCAGGCCCCCACTCATGTACAACTCATGTCTCCCACCACCCCCACCCCCAGCATCCAGGGGCAGCCTCCACCAGGCCCCCACTCATGTCTCCCACCACCCCCACCCCCACCCACCATGGGCAGCCTCCACCAGGCCCCCACTCATGTCTCCCACCACCCCCACCCCCCAGCAGTGTGGGGCACCCTCCACCAGGCCCCAGCTCATGTCTCCCACCATCCCCACCCCCCCAGCATCCAGGGGCACCCTCCACCAGGCCCCCACTCATGTCCAACTCATGTCTCCCACCACCCCCACCCCCCAGCATCCAGGGGCACCCTCCACCAGGGCCCCCACCCATGTCTTCCACCACCCCCACCACCCACCCACCATGGGCAGCCTCCGCCAGGCCCCCACTCATGTCTCCCACCCACCCCCACCCCCCCCAGCAGTGTGGGGCAGCCTCCACCAGGCTCCCACCCATGGCTCCCACCACCCCCACCCCCCACCCACCATGGGCAGCCTCCACCAGGCCCCCACTCATGTCTACCACCACCCCACCCCCCCAGCAGTGTGGGGCACCCTCCACCAGGCCCCCACTCATGTCTCCCACCACCCCCACCCCCCCCCAGCATCCAGGGGCACCCTCCACCAGGCCCCCACTCATGTCCAACTCATGTCTCCCACCCACCCCCACCCCCCAGCATCCAGGGGCACCCTCCACCAGGCCCCACTAATGTCTCCCACCACCCCCACCCCCCACCCACCCATGGGCAGCCTCCACCAGGCCCCCACTCATGTCTCCCACCACCCCCACCCCCAGCAGTGTGCGGCACCTTCCACCAGGCCCCCACTCATGTCTCCCACCACCCCACCCCCCCAGCATCCAGGGCACCCTCCACCAGGCACCACTCATGTCCCCCTGCACCCCCACCCCCCAGCAGTGCAGGGGCAGCACCACCAGGGCCCCACTCATGTCCAACTCATGTCTCCCACCACCCCCAACCCCCAGCAGTGCAGGGGCACCCTCCACCAGGCCCCCACTCATGTCTCCCACCCCCCCAACCCCCAGCATCCAGGGGCACCCTCCACCAGGGCCCCACTCATGTCTCCCACCACCCCCACCCCCCAGCATCCGGGGGCAGCCTCCACCAGGCCCCCACTCATGTCTCCCACCACCCCCACCCCCCAGCAGTGCAGGGGCACCCTCCACCAGGACCCACTCATGTCTCCCACCACTCCCACCCCCCACCCACCATGGGCAGCCTCCGCCAGGCCCCCACTCATGTCTCCCACCCACCCCCACCCCCCCAGCAGTGTGGGGCAGCGTCCACCAGGCTCCCACCCATATCTCCCACCACCCCCACCCACCATGGGCAGCCTCCACCAGGCCCCCCACTCATGTCTCCCACCGCCCCCATCCCCCCAGCAGTGTGGGGCACCCTCCACCAGGCCCCCACTCATGTCTCCCACCACCCCCACCACCCCCACCCCCAGCATCCAGGGGCAGCCTCCACCAGGCCCCCACTCATGTCTCCCACCACCCCCACCCCCACCCACCATGGGCAGCCTCCACCAGGCCCCCACTCATGTCTCCCACCACCCCCACCCCCCAGCAGTGTGGGGCACCCTCCACCAGGCCCCAGCTCATGTCTCCCACCATCCCCACCCCCCCAGCATCCAGGGGCACCCTCCACCAGGCCCCCACTCATGTCCAACTCATGTCTCCCACCACCCCCACCCCCCAGCATCCAGGGGCACCCTCCACCAGGCCCCCACCCATGTCTTCCACCACCCCCACCACCCACCCACCATGGGCAGCCTCGCCAGGCCCCCACTCATGTCTCCCACCCACCCCCACCCCCCCCAGCAGTGTGGGGCAGCCTCCACCAGGCTCCCACCCATGGCTCCCACCACCCCCACCCCCACCCACCATGGGCAGCCTCCACCAGGCCCCCACTCATGTCTCCCACCACCCCACCCCCCCAGCAGTGTGGGGCACCCTCCACCAGGCCCCCACTCATGTCTCCCACCACCCCCACCCCCCCCCAGCATCCAGGGGCACCCTCCACCAGGCCCCCACTCATGTCCAACTCATGTCTCCCACCACCCCCACCCCCCAGCATCCAGGGGCACCCTCCACCAGGCCCCCACTAATGTCTCCCACCACCCCCACCCCCCACCCACCATGGGCAGCCTCACCAGGCCCCCACTCATGTCTCCCACCACCCCACCCCCCAGCAGTGTGCGGCACCTTCCACCAGGCCCCCACTCATGTCTCCCACCACCCCCCACCCCCCCAGCATCCAGGGGCACCCTCCACCAGGCCCCACTCATGTCCAACTCATGTCTCCACCACCCCCACTCCCCAGCATCCAGGGGCACCCTCCACCAGGCCCCCACTCATGTCTCCCACCACCCCCACCCCCCACCCACCATGGGCAGCCTCCTTCAGGCCCCCACTCATGTCTCCCACCACCCCCACCCCCCACCCACCATGGGCCTCCTCCGCCAGGCCCCCACTCATGTCTCCCACCCACCCCCACCCCCCCAGCAGTGTGGGGCAGCCTCCACCAGGCTCCCACCCATGTCTCCCACCACCCCCACCCCCACCCACCATGGGCAGCCTCCACCAGGCCCCCACTCATGTCTCCCACCACCCCCACCCCCCAGCAGTGTGGGGCACCCTCCACCAGGCCCCAGCTCATGTCTCCCACCATCCCCACCCCCCAGCATCCAGGGGCACCCTCCACCAGGCCCCCACTCATGTCCAACTCATGTCTACCACCACCCCCACCCCCCAGCATCCAGGGGCACCCTCCACCAGGCCCCCCCCCATGTCTTCCACCACCCCCACCACCCACCCACCATGGGCAGCCTCCGCCAGGCCCCCACTCATGTCTCCCACCCACCCCCACCCCCCCCCAGCAGTGTGGGGCAGCCTCCACCAGGCTCCCACCCATGGCTCCCACCACCCCCACCCCCCACCCACCATGGGCAGCCTCCACCAGGCCCCCACTCATGTCTCCCACCACCCCACCCCCCCAGCAGTGCGGGGCACCCTCCACCAGGCCCCCACTCATGTCTCCCACCACCCCCACCCCCCCCAGCATCCAGGGGCACCCTCCACCAGGCCCCCACTCATGTCCAACTCATGTCTCCCACCACCCCCACCCCCCAGCATCCAGGGGCACCCTCCACCAGGCCCCCACTATTGTCTCCCACCACCCCCACCCCCCACCCACCATGGGCAGCCTCCACCAGGCCCCCACTCATGTCTCCCACCACCCCCACCCCCCAGCAGTGTGCGGCACCTTCCACCAGGCCCCCACTCATGTCTCCCACCACCCCCACCCCCCCAGCATCCAGGGGCACCCTCCACCAGGCCCCACCCATGTCCAACTCATGTCTCCCACCACCCCCACTCCCCAGCATCCAGGGGCACCCTCCACCAGGCCCCCACTCATGTCTCCCACCACCCCCACCCCCCACCCACCATGGGCAGCCTCCTTCAGGCCCCCACTCATGTCTCCCACCACCCCCACCCCCACCCACCATGGGCCTCCTCCGCCAGGCCCCCACTCATGTCTCCCACCCACCCCCACCCCCCCAGCAGTGTGGGGCAGCCTCCACCAGGCTCCCACCCATGTCTACCACCATCCCCACCCCCCAGCCACCATGGGCAGCCCCCACCAGGCCCCCACTCATGTCCAACTCATGTCTTCCACCACCCCCACCCCCCAGCAGTGCAGGGGCACCCTCCACCAGGCCCCCACTCATGTCTCCCACCACCCCACCCCCCAGCATCCAGGGGCACCCTCCACCAGGCCCCCACTCATGTCCAACTCATGTCTCCCACCACCCCTACCCCCCAGCATCCAGGGGCACCCTCCACCAGGCCCCCACTCATGTCTCCCACCACCCCCACCCCCCAGCAGTGCAGGGGCACCCTCCACCAGGCCCCCACTCATGTCTCCCACCACCCCCACCCCCCCCAGCATCCAGGGGCACCCTCCACCAGGCCCCCACTCATGTCCAACTCATGTCTCCCACCACCTCCACCCCCCAGCATCCAGGGGCACCCTCCACCAGGCCCCCACTAATGTCTCCCACCACCCCCACCCCCCACCCACCATGGGCAGCCTCCACCAGGCCCCCACTCATGTCTCCCACCACCCCCACCCCCCAGCAGTGTGCGGCACCTTCCACCAGGCCCCCACTCATGTCTCCCACCACCCCCACCCCCCCAGCATCCAGGGGCACCCTCCACCAGGCCCCACTCATGTCCAACTCATGTCTCCCACCACCCCCACCCCCCAGCATCCAGGGGCACCCTCCACCAGGCCCCCACTCATGTCTCCCACCACCCCCACCCCCCACCCACCATGGGCAGCCTCCTTCAGGCCCCCACTGATGTCTCCCACCACCCCCACCCCCCACCCACCATGGGCCTCCTCCGCCAGGCCCCCACTCATGTCTCCCACCCACCCCCACCCCCCCAGCAGTGTGGGGCAGCCTCCACCAGGCTCCCACCCATGTCTACCACCATCCCCACCCCCCAGCCACCATGGGCAGCCCCCACCAGGCCCCCACTCATGTCCAACTCATGTGTTCCACCACCCCCACCCCCCAGCAGTGCAGGGGCACCCTCCACCAGGCCCCCACTCATGTCTCCCACCACCCCACCCCCCAGCATCCAGGGGCACCCTCCACCAGGCCCCCACTCATGTCCAACTCATGTCTCCCACCACCCCTACCCCCCAGCATCCAGGGGCACCCTCCACCAGGCCCCCACTCATGTCTCCCACCACCCCCACCCCCCAGCAGTGCAGGGGCACCCTCCACCAGGCTCCCACTCATGTCTCCCACCACCCCCACCCCCCAGCATCCAGGGGCACCCTCCACCAGGCCCCCACTCATGGCCAACTCATGTCTCCCACCACCCCCACCCCCAGCATCCTGGGGCACCCTCCACCAGGCCCCCACTCATGTCTCCCACCACCCCCACCCCCCAGCAGTGCAGGGGCACCCTCCACCAGGCCCCCACTCATGTCCCCCTGCACCCAGGTCCTCACAATCCCCAATCATGTGCGTTATGGTCAGCCTCCACAGCCAAAAGGCTCTACCAAGTAACCCATTCACCCACATGGAAATGGAAATTACATGTTACACCCCCATTGTTCATAAAGCAAATGAACCCATGTCCGTGACACACAATGGTTGCAATTGAATGGGAAAACACCCAACATGACATGCATGAAACCAATGAGATGATACCACACAGTGAAGTATGAAAACAAAAATTGTATTAAAAAAATTGAATGCAAATGAAATGAAACAAACTACAATGGCAATGAAAAAAAGATAAGCTGCATGTCCGTCCAAAAAAATAAAAAATACAAATCCAAATCCAAAAAAATGTTGTCCAAAGTCACATTAAAAATAAAATCAATCAGAGAGAGAAAAATAAATGCAAAGACCATTGCCCCATGGTGAATAAATAAAAAAAAAAAAATCAAACAATCCAATGAAGAACTATGTACAAAACATCCAAGGGTCCATGAGCCCAACTGAACAAAGGAAACCTACAAAAAACCCTAACTAAAATGCAACTATATACAAAAAGTGGAGCAGTGTCCGTCGACTCCAAATCATAAGAAGAAACAAAGGAAACCTAAAACTAAAGAACTATATACAAAGGCGGCGGGCAAGTCCAGCGGCTCACTCCATGGTGTTCCGGGCCAGGGCATCATCAAACTCCTCGTCTATGTCCCGGAGGCGGTCCTGTTCCATGGCCCCGAGGGTCCGCAGGGACGACGCCATCTGCTCATCCAACCCCCTGCGGATTGCCTCGAGGCACTCGGCCCGCCTCAGGGCCCTCCGCATGGAGTTCTCCGCCCTGACCATCGTT
The DNA here is from genome assembly GCF_040938575.1 of Ambystoma mexicanum. Lineage (NCBI taxonomy): Eukaryota > Metazoa > Chordata > Amphibia > Caudata > Ambystomatidae > Ambystoma > Ambystoma mexicanum. The sequence goes on along the minus strand of NC_090921.1, from coordinate 514,545,950 downwards.
GCCTCGAGCCTCTTCCGCCCGCCGCCGCTCCGCACCTATCTGCTTTCCCAACCGCAGCCACACGGAAGACACTTCCTGTCCTGGGTCCTCCTGCCCTCCGGCCGATGCCTGCCCCTCCGATGTTGATGGCCCCGAGCCATGATGCCTCCCACGTTGACTCTGCTGCTGCCTCCGATGCAACTGCCTCTGCCAGCACGACGGCATCCAGGCTGATGGAATCCACCGACGCCGTCGTGCACGTGCCCTGCCTGATGATGCCGGCACATCCTCCATCTGCTGGGGTACAGTTGCTGTGGTGTCCACCCCTGCTGGACCTCCGACTCCCGACTGTGGCAGGGATGGGATCCCCACCGAGCTGGCTGCATTGGTCAGGGCAGGTCCACAGGGGGCCCTGGTGGCATCTGGGCCGGAAGACGGCAAGGAGAACAACCGTCGTATAGCCTCCACAGAGGAGAAGAGGGCCGCCAGATTGGCCGACACATGCAGGAAACCCCCGAACATGGAAGATCCCAATTGGGCCACGTCGGCACGGTGCTCTTCGTGATGACGTGCATGCTCCTCCCGGGAAGCACGCACGTCATCACGAATTGCACCCGCGCGCATCGCGACCCCAATCAGGACCTTCTCCATATGGCCACGGGTCCCCTCGTCCGCAGGTGGAGGGGAGTCAGGTGACATGGACATCCCCTCTACCTGCGACGGGCCTGGGACGGGGCATCCCTGCTGGTGCATGGTGGTGCACTCACAGGGTCAGGGACAGCGACATGCACAGGCCCCTCCACGGTGACCTGTGCTGCCTCCTGCCCCTGCCCCTGGACTGCACCACTTGCACCAGCAGGGATGCCCCCACCAGGCCCCATGTGTGCCTCAGTGGCGGCCTCCTCCTCCTCTGTGGAAACCACCAACCTGGATGGCTCTTCACCGTCTTCCGCCGTAGCAGGCCCCTGTGGGGGCTCACCCACCCCTTCCGCTGCAGCCGTGGGGGCATCCCCGCCGCCTTGCTCCACAGCGCCGTCTCCGCCCTCTTCTTCACTAGCCGCTGCGTAGAGGGAGACATAGAACACAAGCATCAGGGTACTGTTCAATGGTCCCCTAGACAGGAAGCAATGGCAGATGAGTACCACTGTCAAAGTACACTTCCATCATGTCCCTCCACAACACATGGGTCAGTCCAGGCAAAACACACACAGTAACAGGCATGGTGCATGCCATGGACATTTCCATACATGTCCAATGGACTCTTGAAACATACAATGATATGGAACTCACATGCATCATGGGTCATGCCTATCACATGCACACAGTACACCTCAGTCACATCCATCTGGCCTCATACACCCCAAACACAGCGGATACAAGGATAACTAGGCTGCATCAGTGAATCTGTCCATTGTCACACACATGTGTCATGTCCATGGCATTCACAAGTCACAGACACACAGGTCAGGCACACAGACATGGCTACCATATATGTACCTGGCATCAGCACCCATCCCTCACCCCCACCCATGTCCAGGAACAGAGACTGGCATGCCCTCATGTGTAAAATCTGCATCGGGCTCCCCATGTCGCATTTAAACACGTGCAACAACCATGTGGTTCACACATCACTGGCCGCACATGCATTACCATGATGTCCCTGCACACATTCATGCATACATGGCCTATGTCACACATACAGGCAAGTATCAGACAACCAGCACACCGCAACATGCCCTGTCTCACACAGCAATGCTTGGCCACTTACCGCTCAACTCCAGACGGGTCTCCCTCTCAAGGATCTGTGCATGGAGCGCTGGGCATACGCGTTCCAGGACCCTCATCTGGATGGAACTCATGCAGCCCCGGCCCACCTCCACGAGGCGCCGGGCCTTCACGAGGGTCCTGGACCTCAAGTCCTCCCAGCGCTTCTTGATCTTCTGGACGTCGCAGGTTGCCACCCCCTCCGCGTTGATGGCAACCACATAGTCGGCCCAGATCCTCTCCCGTCCTTCCTTGCTGGCGCGGGACGATCCAAAGAGGGCATCATACTGCCCCAGGACATGCTCCACCAGGACACCAACTTCGGTGGCAGTGAAGCTGGTGCCCCTCTGCCCCTCTGGCCTGGGGTTGCCACTGGTGCCAGATGTGGAAGTGCCCGACATGGCAACCCCAGAGGCAGGAGTGGGTGGGCAACTGGGTCCTGGGGCTGGGCTGTGGAGCGATGTTATCCCAGTCGGGAGTCTTCAGTTCCAGCAGGGGTGGACACAGCAACTGGACCCCTGCAGATGGCTGATGTGCAGGCACCAAATGACAGGGCACGGTGGCAGCAGGCAGGCAGGCAGGCAGCAGCAGCAGATGGCACGTGGGAGGCTGCTCGGGGCACTGGGGGGCAGTAATTCGGCCTTCTGGGCAGGAGCGTGATCTTCGGTGTGTTTTCGCGTGGCCAGCTTGATACGGAGTGATTTGGCACGTGAAAATCCTGCACGTCAGCGTGAAATTCGAGGAAAGGCCCTTAGAGCATAAGCGCGTCAGCACGCATACGCGATTCTATTGGACCAAAGGCCCTCAGCGCGTAAGCACGTCTGTGACGTGACCCACACGGGTGTTTCCCTCATAGCACGTGATGATGGAGCATACGTGGAAAGACTGCACGTCAGAGTGTCATCGCGTGTAATTGGACAAAAGTGCGCGTACACGCGATTGGCCTATGTACGTGTATTTCAGGGGTGCGCGGGCACTTACACACGCAAGTACATCAGCGCACGTGTATTCCGGGGTGCATGGGAATTTCCACACGCTATTGGCCTGGGTACTTGTCGTGATAAGCTGCTAGGCGCTTGCAGTAACCTACATTTGCACTAACCCACTGAGCTATCTTGTGTGTATTAGAGCCTATTCGAAGCGTGGAGGAAAATGCTGACATCAACCAGGACTCTCAAACTGGGTGAGCCTGCATGCTTGAAAGGGGTTAATTGCAAAGGCCTTGGTTAAAGACATAAAACATCTAGCATTAGCAAGAGGCTCCATGCAGTTCGTGGGAGCCAGGCACAGCTTTGCCCGTCTTCGCTCTGCGAGTCAGGTGCACTGATAAAACAAGAATGCAAAACACAGTGCCCGAAGCCTGGGAGCCAAGACTGGCTGTTTCCAGTCTTGTAACTTTCCAAGCAAAAAACATGTTTACTGCCAGGAGAGGAGAGCCTAGAAGCTTCTCGAAGAGCTGACACGTCATGATGATTGACGTGCAGCTCCTAATAAGAGAACTATACTTGGACCAGGGAGGGGGGACTCATCCTGGACTGTTGGGAAGACGCGCGTATCAAGGACAGTGCCTGGACGACCAGCTGTGCGCTATCTGGGCCGAGGCTCCTAACATCACATCCCCGCTCTGGTGTAGGACTGTGGGGGCTTGGCCAGTCCTCCCCTCCTCTGCTGAGGAGTGCCGGGCACCTGTAGCGGCGAGGGTCCTGGGTGTGATCAGATCGTACCTTCATCTACATTTCATTAGGAGCGTAAGACCAAATAATTGCATATTCATCTGTGATTGATAATTGGCATTATATAGCTTGCACTCTCTATTTCCACATTATTATAAATTGCTGCTTAGTTTTCATTAGTCATTGTAGATAATAAATGCAAGCATCATATTCTGTGTGATTGGCTTTTTTCCAGACTGAGTTCATCGTGCTTCTTAAACCTTATTTGTGTGGGAAGGTAATTAGGAGTGATTTACTTTGCACAAAGGGCTGGATCTCAGGGAGGTGCGGGTACTGTTTATCACTACATTTGGCGCTGTGAGCAGGGTTTACGAGCACAATGCCCTTCTGGAAAAAACATGCAAAAGATGAATGCAATGGGGAAGATAGTGCACTCTGTCACATTCCAGGATGGTCGGCATCAAATGCTTGGTCGGGTGTGGCAGATATTTTGCATCGGTACTCGGCACCGAGGGCATGGGACATGCTTGAAAATGATGTTTCCCCGGCGGTAATAAGTAAGTGCTTGGAGAGTTTACCGCTTGAGAAATGCAGAAAGGAGCTAAAGGCAGCAGGAAACATAGGCTGGTTATTCCTGCAGGCGCTCAGAAAGGTGCATGAGAATGAATTGCTTAAAGATGCTCAGATTCGTAAATTAACAGACGAGATATCCCTGCTCCAAGAGCAACAAATTATTATGAGAGAGACCCTTGAATCGTCCGTTAAACGGGCTGATCAGATGGAGGACAGGTGTGCCTCTTTAGCTGTGCGTGTAGCCACGCACAAGCGCAGACAGCGGCGGGGCAATCCTTCAAAGATAAGGATTCGCGCGCTAATTAGGAAAGATAACTGGGACCCAAATTTATGGTCCGGTGAAGTCAGTGATAGTGAAACTGAGCAAGCACATGACTGGAATGAGTCTGTTGAAATTAGACTTGCTGAATTAAATTGGTCTGATGAAGAGGAGCTGGAATGTGCTCCAAAGAAATGTGTTTATCCAGCACGGCCGTTAATCACTAACAAATCAAAAGGCCAAGCTGGCGGTGCAAATATTCAAAATACAAGGATTGTCCGTGATTATACACAGACAGAGCTTTTAGAGATTGCTAAGTTATTTAGACAGAAGCTAGGTGAAGCACTTTTGACCTGGTTCCTTCGCATCTGGGACACGGGTGCCGATAGTATCTTCTTAACCCCAGAGGAACTGTTAAAGATGGGTTCACTCACTACTAATGTGATGTTGGGACAGATAGTGCGCGGTGCGCTCGGACAGCAAGGTTCTCATTCCTTGTTTAATTGGCTTCAGACTGCCCTAATGAATCTGTATGGGAGTCCAATGGATATGGAAGAGAGTTGGGGCTGTTGGCAGTCACTAACTGAAGCAACAAACCAGCTTAGAGAGATGGGTTTGCAGTGTGCACTGTACAGTGCAAATTTTGCAGGGCCTGACATGGAGTTGTTTACAGCTGGCATGCGCGCATGTTTGTTAAGAAATGCACCGAGTCACATGAAGGGCGCATTGCTTTCATTGCTGGGTCCAGCGCAGGGCAAAGCCATTGGTGAAGTGGCACTTCTGTTAGGGCAACTAGAAGGGCTGGATGTACGCAAAGCAGCGCGTTTAGTGGCTGCAAACAATGATTCAGAAAAAAAGCGTGGTAAAAATGTAAAGTCTAAAGAGAAAGCTGATACTGTTGAGATCACACGCAAACAAATGTGGGTGGACCTGCTAAAAGCAGGAATTCCAAGGGAAGAGATAGATGGTAAACCCACATCTGAGCTGCTTGAGAAATGGAAGAAAATAAAAAGACAGGGACGGGAAAAAACTAAGCCCTCTGCCCCCTCTGAAGAGGAGGTGTTAAAGCCCAAAGTGCGAGCAAAAGGTTACCCTGATTTGGCAAAGAACAAGTGGGAGGTCCCAGACCCCATTTTTGATTGAAGGGCTGGCTCTGTCTTTGAGGTACGGTTAATAAAGAGAACTAGTCCCAGAGACAGATGCCCTTTTGTGCCACTTACCTTGTACTTGGATGAGAAAGTAAAACATGTTTTGGCTCTATTAGACACAGGAGCTGAGGTAACCATTCTGAATGGCAATCCCAGTAAATTGTCTGGTCCCAGAGTATTGGTCAATGGTTATGGGGGAGCAGAAACTGTTGCAAAAGCCTTTAATGTAAAAATGTCAATTGGCGAGGGATTGCCTTTCACAGCAAATGTTTTGATTGCAGATATACCGGAGTACATCCTTGGCATGGATGTGTTGTTGGGCAAAAGTGTGACTACAGATTTAGGCGAATTTGTTTTTGGCAATCGAAAAATCCATGTGAGAGTTATTAACCCCGTTGTGGTTGGGCATGCCAAATGGTCCCCCTTGCATTTACCTCCTCCTGCTGACCCAGTGTGTGTGCAACAATACTGGTTGCCAGGAGGACATAAAGAGATTGGTGAAACTATTGAGTCATTGGTGAAAGCTGGCATAATGAGGCCGGCAGTCAGTCCATTCAACTCGCCGATCTGGCCTGTCCGCCGCCCGGATGGGGCATGGCGTCTGACAATTGATTACCGCATTTTGAACAAGAAGGTGCCGCCCTTAGCTGCGGCGGTGCCAGACATCATCACCCTGATTGAAAACCTTACGAGAGAAGTGGGTGAATGGCATGTGGTCCTTGACCTGGCCAATGCATTTTTCTCCATTGATATTGACACTGAATCACAAGACCAATTTGCTATCACTTGGGGAGACAGACAATGTACCTTTACTAAATTGCCCCAGGGGTATGTGCATAGTCCCACTCTGTGTCATGGATTGATTGCCAGAGACTTAAAAATGGTGCAATTGGATAATGTATTTATTGCTCATTACATTGATGACATCATGCTGACCAGTGTTGAGAAAGAACATGTAGAAAACGCTGCTGAAAAGTTGATCACACACATGCAAAATCGGGGGTGGGCCATAAATCCCAAAAAGGTACAGGGGCCGGCTCAAGAGGTGAAATTTCTAGGTGCAATCTGGTCTGGGTCAGTTAAGAAAATTCCCGACCCGGTAATTGATATGGTTCAGCAGATGGCTCCACCAGCAGATAAAAAAGAGGCACAAAGATTCATTGGGTTAATGGGGTTTTGGAGAAATCACATACCTCATTTAAGCCTGATACTGAAACCCATTTACAAAGTCACCAGAAAGAAACATGACTTTACATGGGGCCTAGAGCAACAGACTTCCTTCCAACAGGCTAAAGACGCATTGCAAAATTACATCACGCTGGGGCCCCTGACAAAAACTGATCCTTTTGAATTGGAAATTCTTGTCTACAATGACGTGGCTGTGTGGAGCTTGTGGCAAAAGCAAGGACATAAAAGAGTGCCACAGGGGTTCTGGTCAAGGAAACTCACAGATCCTATGACAAGATACACTCCGTTTGAGAAACAAGTTGCTGCAGTGTACTGGGCTCTAGTTGAAACTGAAAGAATCACAGGCGAGCAACCAATGACAATTTGCACAGAAATTCCAATCATGGGCTGGGTGCGTGACACTGCTGCAAATGGGAAAAGTGGCAGAGCACAAGACGCCACTCATGTCAAATGGAAATGGTATTTACAGCAACGTGCGAAAGCTGGCCGCACAGGGGTTTCCAGACTGCAAGAACAAATGCTGGAGGCAGTAGATCTGGAAGCGATGCCTGAACCAAACACCCCTGTGGCGTTGCCAGAATCTCCCTTCAAAGTCGCACCCGCCTATGATACATTGACAGAAGAAGAACAAAAGTCTGCATGGTTCACGGATGGCACGGCAAAGTATGATAAAGGGCAAAGACACTGGCAAGCTGTCGCATTCCAGCCCCATCGAGAAACACTGCTAATGAGAGAAGGTGTGGGAGGATCAAGTCAGTATGCTGAACTGCAAGCAGTGGCCTCCGTGATTGAACAAGTGAAGGAAACAGAGACTGCATACATATACACAGACAGTTGGGCCACATATCAAGGCCTGACACATTGGGCACCGGCATGGAGAAGAGATGGTTGGCAGATCAAGAACACGCCGATCTGGGGAGGGCCAGACATCTGGGAAGAGATGTGGTGCAAAGGTGAGAGGTGCAAAATCTGCATTGGGCATGTCGATGCACACATGCCCCCTGACACCTCACTGGCTGCCCTGTTCAACAATGAAGTGGACCAAATGGCAAAGATTCGCCCAGTGACAACACCGCAAGAAGCTGAGGTGCTGCAAGGGATGGCGGATTGGGCACACCAAACCTCAGGGCATCTAGGGCAAACAGGAACTTATCAATGGGCAAAAAAGAGACAATTGCCCATTACCATGGATCAAGCCAGACAAGCTGCCTCCGAATGTTCCGTGTGCAGTGAAGTGAAGCACTACCCTCTGGAGAGGAAGCCTCAAGGCCCTTTGAGAAGAGGTGAAAAAGCTGCTAGCGTATGGCAAGTTGACTACATTGGCCCTTTACCGCCCGAAAATGGAAAGCATTATGTGTTGACCATGGTAGACACATACTCTGGACTGTTATTAGCTTATGCAGCCGCCCATGCAGATCAACGGGCTACCTTGCAAGGCATGGAATACCTCATCAGACACTATGGCATCCCAGATGAAATCCAATCAGACCAAGGCAGCCATTTTGCTGGACACAATGTGCAAGACTGGGCACTAGAGCAAGGCATAAAGTGGACACTGCACATCAGCCGATACCCAGAATCCTCTGCTCTGGTGGAACGTAGCAATGGGCTGCTCAAACAACAAATAAAGAAGCTGACTAAGACTCACACTCTCAAGGGGTGGTCCAAACATCTGGCACATGCACTGTTTGAACTGAACAATCGTCAACTGGGAAATCGCCAGACACCCTTTGTGAGACTGACAAGTGAGAAAGTGGAATCAACAAAGACTCTTGTTGTGTGGAAAACCGACAAAGAAGCTAAGCTGCCTGTGCAAGCCACTGCAGGCAGCATTGGACTTGATCTATCTACCTGTGAAGATGATGTTATACCGGCGGGGCAAACCAAATCCATCTCGCTGGGTATTGGCATCAAATTGCCGGCTGGCACTTATGGACGCATTGCTGCACGATCCAGCCTGGCAAAACAAGGCATTGACATATTAGGAGGTGTGATTGATCCTGATTATAGAGGGACTGTTTCGGTACTTTTACATAATGCTGGTGCATCTGCAGTACCATTAACCAAATATGACCGAATTGCACAATTGATTTGTGAACAAGCAGTTGTCCCCCTAGTAGTAGAAAGCAAGCAATCTCCAGACACTACATTGAGGGGGGAAGGAGGCTTCGGTAGCACAGGAAAAAAGGTGTGGGTGCACCATCCTAACAAAAAGCCTGAGGCTGGGGAAGTGCTAAATCAAGGTGTTGGAAGTACTTATGTTGTACTTTTGCATAATTCTGATGTGCCTGTTTATATTCCCGCTACTAGGCTCACACCACGAACGTAGAGCATTATGAAGGGGATGGGACTTGCCGTGCTGTGGGTGCTCCTGGCCTGCCAAACCAACGCTTTCTCTGTAAAGAGTGGGTTATTGCAAGACACTACATGGACTCTGAGAATCGCATGCACTACACCTGATGCTCCAGTCCTGCGTGATAACTACAACCGCACCGTAACCTGTGAGAAAAGCGTTACAAATGAGTATCCACATGGAACTGCAAGAGTTCTAGATTGGCACATTGTCGGACACCTTTTATCACTAACTCATATGACTGGCGCCTACGAGATCTTAGGTCCGAAAGTTTCAGTGAATGGATCAAATAATCTGTTTGATGTTTCATGTTTCTTTTGCCCCAAGAACTGCAATGAGTGTACTCGCCAAGATTTTTTGGACTATAACTTAACCAAATGCAGATTATACAATTGTACGTTGAAACAGCCTCTACCAGATGGCAGTATGGTGTTTGTATCAAAAACCAATATTGTACATGGTAGGCATCCCACTTGGAGGATGGTGTTTTTCAAATCACACAAAGTGGAGACGGTCAGCATGCTAGATTTTCCAGTAGTAAGACAACATTTAAATTGCAGACATGTGATGCACGCTTCCATTATTTCAGAGGTACACTTAGACATAGACTTGTCACGGGGCAATGTCTCCTTAGTACTACCAAGCTGCTATAAATGGAGTCAATTTCTATGGCCCATCACCAAATTGTGCGTAGCTAGGGGTTTAGATTCATTGATTGCGGGTGCAGCGGGAGTGGGAACGGGGGCTTTAAATGCTTTTGACATAGAAACTGTGCGCAACAAGTTAGCCACTATGGGTTCTGATGCCAGCGGCGCTATAAAACGTCTGGCTCAGTGGGGCCCATTGATAAGTCCTACCCTGCGCAACACTGCTACAAGTATTGGCAACCATTGGAAGTGGCAGAATTTCAGCTATGAAGACATTTTCTCTGCCATAGGGCAGATCAACAAAACTGCTAAAGACACACGATGTATTTTATGGCAAACTTTGCTAAATCAGCAGGTGTTGGCTTTCCGCTCCGAATGGGGGCGACTATCTTCAACCCACTGGCACACAGAGCTACAGTTACCAGCAAACATATGGATTAAGCCGCTTGCTTTTGATTGCATGAATAACACCTGCCATGCGTTAATGCAAGTTAGTAGGACCGCTTATGCTCTAGAAATATGGTGCCCTTTTATAGTATTGCCTATGAAAATCAATGGTTCCTGGTGGGTTCATCAAATACGAGGGGAATGGTTAGACAGCCAAAACTACACCATCCACAGTCACACCTGCATGCCCTGGGATCAGGGGTGGGTGTGTCCCCTAACTGGGAGGGTTCCGGACCCATGCATACATCCCGTAGCAGGGGAGTGCACCTGGATGCAATACCACATAAATGGGACTGACATCTTTCAAATAGATCAGCATACAGCTTGCGTAGTTACTAATCATTCCTTGCTTATTAACAATTATAGGTTATTAGGGAATCCTCAAGTATTTTGCGTAGATCAAGTTGTGACTATCCTAGACTTTGTTACTCATACCCTATATTCTTTAACCCAGTGGTCTCACACTACTCTGCATGCTGAGCTCACGCATTTGCTTAACTGGACTCTATCCTATGGAGTGATTACTGCCCGGCTTCAAGCTATTAGACAATTTGCTCAAACTGCTTGGAAAGATTTCCAGACGCTAGCTACCTCAGTTATTTCTGCAGAGTACAAGCTAATAATAGACAGAAATCAATTAATCAAAACTGCTGACCATCTGCAATCTGTTACTACTCACCACTGGTGGGATATATTCACTGGATGGTCTCCTTCCTCCACTAAGCTGCTTAATATAATACTGCACCCATTGCTGTGGTTGCTGATTTCCCTAATATTCATACTTATCGTCTTCATTGGGCTCTTGCGCAGAATGTCTTTCCTTTATACTAGAATGACTGCGCTAGAGAAACGCTTAATTGGCCTACAGCACACTGTGCATGCTTCCAGATCATGGAATTGAGTCAGCATCTTCAGGCCTCACTTCGAAAGGGGTGGAATGTCGTGATAAGCTGCTAGGCGCTTGCAGTAACCTGCATTTGCACTAACCCACTGAGCTATCTTGTGTGTATTAGAGCCTATTCGAAGCGTGGAGGAAAATGCTGACATCAACCAGGACTCTCAAACTGGGTGAGCCTGCATGCTTGAAAGGGGTTAATTGCAAAAGCCTTGGTTAAAGACATAAAACATCTAGTATTAGCAAGAGGCTCCATGCAGTTCGTGGGAGCCAGGCACAGCTTTGCCCGTCTTCGCTCTGCGAGTCAGGTGCACTGATAAAACAAGAATGCAAAACACAGTGCCCGAAGCCTGGGAGCCAAGACTGGCTGTTTCCAGTCTTGTAACTTTCCAAGCAAAAAACATGTTTACTGCCAGGAGAGGAGAGCCTAGAAGCTTCTCGAAGAGCTGACACGTCATGATGATTGACGTGCAGCTCCTAATAAGAGAACTATACTTGGACCAGGGAGGGGGGACTCATCCTGGACTGTTGGGAAGACGCGCGTATCAAGGACAGTGCCTGGACGACCAGCTGTGCGCTATCTGGGCCGAGGCTCCTAACATCACATCCCCGCTCTGGTGTAGGACTGTGGGGGCTTGGCCAGTCCTCCCCTCCTCTGCTGAGGAGTGCCGGGCACCTGTAGCGGCGAGGGTCCTGGGTGTGATCAGATCGTACCTTCATCTACATTTCATTAGGAGCGTAAGACCAAATAATTGCATATTCATCTGTGATTGATAATTGGCATTATATAGCTTGCACTCTCTATTTCCACATTATTATAAATTGCTGCTTAGTTTTCATTAGTCATTGTAGATAATAAATGCAAGCATCATATTCTGTGTGATTGGCTTTTTTCCAGACTGAGTTCATCGTGCTTCTTAAACCTTATTTGTGTGGGAAGGTAATTAGGAGTGATTTACTTTGCACAAAGGGCTGGATCTCAGGGAGGTGCGGGTACTGTTTATCACTACAGTACTGGATTTCAGGGGTGAGCGGGAAGTTTCACACGCTCGCCTACAACACGCGCAAAGAAACACGTACGCCAGTTGGAAGCAGGCATACGTCGACCCGCGATGCATAAATTTGCGCGCAAAAAAAAAAACAAGCTCAGATGCCAGGATGAATATACCGTTCCTAGCAGCAGTGGCCGTGGGCTACCAAAGGAGGAGGAGGAGGATAGTCAGGGCCAGAATATTCACACCCAGAACCAGCCTTTTCGGGATGCCTGATGACCAGGTGTATGGGAGGTACAGGTTTCCACCACACATAATACTGGACCTGGTGAGTGAGTGGGAGGATGACCTCACATCACCCACCCTGTGCTCCCAAGCACTCAGCCCCCTGGAGAAGGTCCTCAATGTACTGCACTTCTTAGCCACTGGATCATTTCAGCGGACAAGTGCCTTAGTGGGTGGGGTGTCACAGGCCACGCAGTCACGCTTCCTACACCAGGTCTTGAACATCATTGTTGCTTATTTTTCACTGTTTATTCAGGCAGATTGTTTGCATTCCACCACTTTTACTAGGCATTTCTCAGGCCTCTAGTCATATGTCTGACATGGCTATGGTAAAGTGGAGTGACTTTGTTACCTGGATATCATTTGTTTAGACATGTCCCTGTGCAATAGGACCATTTTGGACTGGCAGCTCCAGGTGAAAAATCAGACCTGTTTGAATTAGAAAAGCTATTACATGAGGGAACCGGACTGAATGAATAAGTGCTGCCCTCCTCTCCATCTTCACTCAATAGCAATGGTACATGCCATCTGTGTGATGGCATGTGTATTTCACCTGGCAATCACAGGCCAATGTGTGATGCCACTGCTAGGCAGCATGCAGCAAATGTGTTCATCTTCCATCTTGGTGTCATCAATGTGTGCCATTTGCCTCCCCTTCATACGCAGTGAGGGTGCATGCATGGGAGGGTTTTAGTCATGTGGGACATGTGTCAATCAAGTACTGGTTCTGTTGCTTCTCAGCCCTCATTGTGTGCCATGGTGCTAATGCCTGTTTCCATTTGTTTGCTTTTATGTCTTTGCAGTGGAAGACGCACCTGATACTGCTGGGGTTGTGGAGATGGTGCAGACCCAGGAGGGGTCCGAGGGCCGACCGACCACCAGTGAGGGACGTGGTGTGGTGGTGGGTGAGAACCCACAACTGCTGCAGGTCGTGCTCTCAAGGGGTGTCTCTGGCTGCACCTCCCCCGAGCTGTACTCAGGTGTTGATTCGGATGATGAGACCTACGTGCCGTCGCAGGTGAGTGTTCCTGGGAGGGATTCTGTTCTGTCCCACCCACCTGCACCAGGGTCAGAACCCTCAATGGGGATGTCAGTGTTGGCAGCTATGCTAGGGCAAACAGGAACTTATCAATGGGCAAAAAAGAGACAATTGCCCATTACCATGGATCAACCCAGACAAGCTGCCTCCCAATGTTCCGTGTGCAGTGAAGTGAAGCACTACCCTCTGGAGAGGAAGCCTCAAGGCCCTTTGAGAAGAGGTGAAAAAGCTGCTAGCGTATGGCAAGTTGACTACATTGGCCCTTTACCGCCCGAAAATGGAAAGCATTATGTGTTGACCATGGTAGACACATACTCTGGACTGTTATTAGCTTATCCAGCCGCCCATGCAGATCAACGGGCTACCTTGCAAGGCCTGGAATACCTCATCAGACACTATGGCATCCCAGATGAAATCCAATCAGACCAAGGCAGCCATTTTGCTGGACACAATGTGCAAGACTGGGCACTAGAGCAAGGCATAAAGTGGACACTGCACATCAGCCGATACCCAGAATCCTCTGCTCTGGTGGAACGTAGCAATGGGCTGCTCAAACAACAAATAAAGAAGCTGACTAAGACTCACACTCTCAAGGGGTGGTCCAAACATCTGACACATGCACTGTTTGAACTGAACAATCGTCAACTGGGAAATCGCCAGACACCCTTTGTGAGACTGACAAGTGAGAAAGTGGAATCAACAAAGACTCTTGTTGTGTGGAAAACCGACAAAGAAGCTAAGCTGCCTGTGCAAGCCACTGCAGGCAGCATTGGACTTGATCTATCTACCTGTGAAGATGATGTTATACCGGCGGGGCAAATCAGATCCATCTCGCTGGGTATTGGCATCAAATTGCCGGCTGGCACTTATGGACGCATTGCTGCACGATCCAGCCTGGCAAAACAAGGCATTGACATATTAGGAGGTGTGATTGATCCTGATTATAGAGGGACTGTTTCGCTACTTTTACATAATGCTGGTGCATCTGCAGTACCATTAACCAAATATGACCGAATTGCACAATTGATTTGTGAACAAGCAGTTGTCCCCCTAGTAGTAGAAAGCAAGCAATCTCCAGACACTACATTGAGGGGGGAAGGAGGCTTCGGTAGCACAGGAAAAAAGGTGTGGGTGCACCATCCTAACAAAAAGCCTGAGGCTGGGGAAGTGCTAAGTCAAGGTGTTGGAAGTACTTATGTTGTACTTTTGCATAATTCTGATGTGCCTGTTTATATTCCCGCTACTAGGCTCACACCACGAACGTAGAGCAGTATGAAGGGGATGGGACTTGCCTTGCTGTGGGTGCTCCTGGCCTGCAAAACCAACGCTTTCTCTGTAAAGAGTGGGTTATTGCAAGACACTACATGGACTCTGAGAATCGCATGCACTACACCTGATGCTCCAGTCCTGTGTGATAACTACAACCGCACCGTAACCTGTGAGAAAAGCGTTACAAATGAGTATCCACATGGAACTGCAAGAGTTCTAGATTGGCACATTGTCGGACACCTTTTATCACTAACTCATATGACTGGCGCCTACGAGATCTTAGGTCCGAAAGTTTCAGTGAATGGATCAAATAATCTGTTTGATGTTTCATGTTTCTTTTGCCCCAAGAACTGCAATGAGTGTACTCGCCAAGATTTTTTGGACTATAACTTAACCAAATGCAGATTATACAATTGTACGTTGAAACAGCCTCTACCAGATGGTAGTATGGTGTTTGTATCAAAAACCAATATTGTACATGGTAGGCATCCCACTTGGAGGATGGTGTTTTTCAAATCACACAAAGTGGAGACGGTCAGCATGCTAGATTTTCCAGTAGTAAGACAACATTTAAATTGCAGACATGTGATGCACGCTTCCATTATTTCAGAGGTACACTTAGACATAGACTTGTCACGGGGCAATGTCTCCTTAGTACTACCAAGCTGCTATAAATGGAGTCAATTTCTATGGCCCATCACCAAATTGTGCGTAGCTAGGGGTTTAGATTCATTGATTGCGGGTGCAGCGGGAGTGGGAACGGGGGCTTTAAATGCTTTTGACATAGAAACTGTGCGCAGCAAGTTAGCCACTATGGGTTCTGATGCCAGCGGCGCTATAAAACGTCTGGCTCAGTGGGGCCCATTGATAAGTCATACCCTGCGCAACACTGCTACAAGTATTGGCAACCATTGGAAGTGGCAGAATTTCAGCTATGAAGACATTTTCTCTGCCATAGGGCAGATCAACAAAACTGCTAAAGACACACGATGTATTTTATGGCAAACTTTGCTAAATCAGCAGGTGTTGGCTTTCCGCTCCGAATGGGGGCGACTATCTTCAACCCACTGGCACACAGAGCTACAGTTACCAGCAAACATATGGATTAAGCCGCTTGCTTTTGATTGCATGAATAACACCTGCCATGCGTTAATGCAAGTTAGTAGGACCGCTTATGCTCTAGAAATATGGTGCCCTTTTATAGTATTGCCTATGAAAATCAATGGTTCCTGGTGGGTTCCGCAAATACGAGGGGAATGGTTAGACAGCCAAAACTACACCATCCACAGTCACACCTGCATGCCCTGGGATCAGGGGTGGGTGTGTCCCCTAACTGGGAGGGTTCCGGACCCATGCATACATCCCGTAGCAGGGGAGTGCACCTGGATGCAATACCACATAAATGGGACTGACATCTTTCAAATAGATCAGCATACAGCTTGCGTAGTTACTAATCATTCCTTGCTTATTAACAATTATAGGTTATTAGGGAATCCTCAAGTATTTTGCGGAGATCAAGTTGTGACTATCCTAGACTTTGTTACTCATACCCTATATTCTTTAACCCAGTGGTCTCACACTACTCTGCATGCTGAGCTCACGCATTTGCTTAACTGGACTCTATCCTATGGAGTGATTACTGCCCGGCTTCAAGCTATTAGACAATTTGCTCAAACTGCTTGGAAAGATTTCCAGACGCTAGCTACCTCAGTTATTTCTGCAGAGTACAAGCTAATAATAGACAGAAATCAATTAATCAAAACTGCTGACCATCTGCAATCTGTTACTACTCACCACTGGTGGGATATATTCACTGGATGGTCTCCTTCCTCCACTAAGCTGCTTAATATAATACTGCACCCATTGCTGTGGTTGCTGATTTCCCTAATATTCATACTTATCGTCTTCATTGGGCTCTTGCGCAGAATGTCTTTCCTTTATACTAGAATGACTGCGCTAGAGAAACGCTTAATTGGCCTACAGCACACTGTGCATGCTTCCAGATCATGGAATTGAGTCAGCATCTTCAGGCCTCACTTCGAAAGGGGTGGAATGTCGTGATAAGCTGCTAGGCGCTTGCAGTAACCTGCATTTGCACTAACCCACTGAGCTATCTTGTGTGTATTAGAGCCTATTCGAAGCGTGGAGGAAAATGCTGACATCAACCAGGACTCTCAAACTGGGTGAGCCTGCATGCTTGAAAGGGGTTAATTGCAAAGGCCTTGGTTAAAGACATAAAACATCTAGCATTAGCAAGAGGCTCCATGCAGTTCGTGGGAGCCAGGCACAGCTTTGCCCGTCTTCGCTCTGCGAGTCAGGTGCACTGATAAAACAAGAATGCAAAACACAGTGCCCGAAGCCTGGGAGCCAAGACTGGCTGTTTCCAGTCTTGTAACTTTCCAAGCAAAAAACATGTTTACTGCCAGGAGAGGAGAGCCTAGAAGCTTCTCGAAGAGCTGACACGTCATGATGATTGACGTGCAGCTCCTAATAAGAGAACTATACTTGGACCAGGGAGGGGGGACTCATCCTGGACTGTTGGGAAGACGCGCGTATCAAGGACAGTGCCTGGACGACCAGCTGTGCGCTATCTGGGCCGAGGCTCCTAACATCACATCCCCGCTCTGGTGTAGGACTGTGGGGGCTTGGCCAGTCCTCCCCTCCTCTGCTGAGGAGTGCCGGGCACCTGTAGCGGCGAGGGTCCTGGGTGTGATCAGATCGTACCTTCATCTACATTTCATTAGGAGCGTAAGACCAAATAATTGCATATTCATCTGTGATTGATAATTGGCATTATATAGCTTGCACTCTCTATTTCCACATTATTATAAATTGCTGCTTAGTTTTCATTAGTCATTGTAGATAATAAATGCAAGCATCATATTCTGTGTGATTGGCTTTTTTCCAGACTGAGTTCATCGTGCTTCTTAAACCTTATTTGTGTGGGAAGGTAATTAGGAGTGATTTACTTTGCACAAAGGGCTGGATCTCAGGGAGGTGCGGGTACTGTTTATCACTACAGTACTGGATTTCAGGGGTGAGCGGGAAGTTTCACACGCTCGCCTACAACACGCGCAAAGAAACACGTACGCCAGTAGGAAGCAGGCATACGTCGACCCGCGATGCATAAATTTGCGCGCAAAAAAAAAAATAAGCTCAGATGCCAGGATGAATATACCGTTCCTAGCAGCAGTGGCCGTGGGCTACCAAAGGAGGAGGAGGAGGATAGTCAGGGCCAGAATATTCACACCCAGAACCAGCCTTTTCGGGATGCCTGATGACCAGGTGTATGGGAGGTACAGGTTTCCACCACACATAATACTGGACCTGGTGAGTGAGTGGGAGGATGACTTCACATCACCCACCCTGTGCTCCCAAGCACTCAGCCCCCTGGAGAAGGTCCTCAATGTACTGCACTTCTTAGCCACTGGATCATTTCAGCGGACAAGTGCCATAGTGGGTGGGGTGTCAAAGGCCACGCAGTCACGCTGCCTACACCAGGTCTTGAACATCATTGTTGCTTATTTTTCACTGTTTATTCAGGCAGATTGTTTGCATTCCACCACTTTTACTAGGCATTTCTCAGGCCTCTAGTCACATGTCTGACATGGCTATGGTAAAGTGGAGTGACTTTGTTACCTGGATATCATTTGTTTAGACATGTCCCTGTGCAATAGGACCATTTTGGACTGGCAGCTCCAGGTGAAAAATCAGACCTGTTTGAATTAGAAAAGCTATTACATGAGGGAACCGGACTGAATGAATAAGTGCTGCCCTCCTCTCCATCTTCACTCAATAGCAATGGTACATGCCATCTGTGTGATGGCATGTGTATTTCACCTGGCAATCACAGGCCAATGTGTGATGCCACTGCTAGGCAGCATGCAGCAAATGTGTTCATCTTCCATCTTGGTGTCATCAATGTGTGCCATTTGCCTCCCCTTCATACACAGTGAGGGTGCATGCATGGGAGGGTTTTAGTCATGTGGGACATGTGTCAATCAAGTACTGGTTCTGTTGCTTCTCAGCCCTCATTGTGTGCCATGGTGCTAATGCCTGTTTCCATTTGTTTGCTTTTATGTCTTTGCAGTGGAAGACGCACCTGATACTGCTGGGGTTGTGGAGATGGTGCAGACCCAGGAGGGGTCCGAGGGCCGACCGACCACCAGTGAGGGACGTGGTGTGGTGGTGGGTGAGAACCCACAACTGCTGCAGGTCGTGCTCTCAAGGGGTGTCTCTGGCTGCACCTCCCCCGAGCTGTACTCAGGTGTTGATTCGGATGATGAGACCTACGTGCCGTCGCAGGTGAGTGTTCCTGGGAGGGATTCTGTTCTGTCCCACCCACCTGCACCAGGGTCAGAACCCTCAATGGGGATGTCAGTGTTGGCAGCTACGCTAGGGCAAACAGGAACTTATCAATGGGCAAAAAAGAGACAATTGCCCATTACCATGGATCAACCCAGACAAGCTGCCTCCCAATGTTCCGTGTGCAGTGAAGTGAAGCACTGCCCTCTGGAGAGGAAGCCTCAAGGCCCTTTGAGAAGAGGTGAAAAAGCTGCTAGCGTATGGCAAGTTGACTACATTGGCCCTTTACCGCCCGAAAATGGAAAGCATTATGTGTTGACCATGGTAGACACATACTCTGGACTGTTATTAGCTTATCCAGCCGCCCATGCAGATCAACGGGCTACCTTGCAAGGCCTGGAATACCTCATCAGACACTATGGCATCCCAGATGAAATCCAATCAGACCAAGGCAGCCATTTTGCTGGACACAATGTGCAAGACTGGGCACTAGAGCAAGGCATAAAGTGGACACTGCACATCAGCCGATACCCAGAATCCTCTGCTCTGGTGGAACGTAGCAATGGGCTGCTCAAACAACAAATAAAGAAGCTGACTAAGACTCACACTCTCAAGGGGTGGTCCAAACATCTGGCACATGCACTGTTTGAACTGAACAATCGTCAACTGGGAAATCGCCAGACACCCTTTGTGAGACTGACAAGTGAGAAAGTGGAATCAACAAAGACTCTTGTTGTGTGGAAAACCGACAAAGAAGCTAAGCTGCCTGTGCAAGCCACTGCAGGCAGCATTGGACTTGATCTATCTACCTGTGAAGATGATGTTATACCGGCGGGGCAAATCAGATCCATCTCGCTGGGTATTGGCATCAAATTGCCGGCTGGCACTTATGGACGCATTGCTGCACGATCCAGCCTGGCAAAACAAGGCATTGACATATTAGGAGGTGTGATTGATCCTGATTATAGAGGGACTGTTTCGGTACTTTTACATAATGCTGGTGCATCTGCAGTACCATTAACCAAATATGACCGAATTGCACAATTGATTTGTGAACAAGCAGTTGTTCCCCTAGTAGTAGAAAGCAAGCAATCTCCAGACACTACATTGAGGGGGGAAGGAGGCTTCGGTAGCACAGGAAAAAAGGTGTGGGTGCACCATCCTAACAAAAAGCCTGAGGCTGGGGAAGTGCTAAGTCAAGGTGTTGGAAGTACTTATGTTGTACTTTTGCATAATTCTGATGTGCCTGTTTATATTCCCGCTACTAGGCTCACACCACGAACGTAGAGCAGTATGAAGGGGATGGGACTTGCCTTGCTGTGGGTGCTCCTGGCCTGCCAAACCAACGCTTTCTCTGTAAAGAGTGGGTTATTGCAAGACACTACATGGACTCTGAGAATCGCATGCACTACACCTGATGCTCCAGTCCTGCGTGATAACTACAACCGCACCGTAACCTGTGAGAAAAGCGTTACAAATGAGTATCCACATGGAACTGCAAGAGTTCTAGATTGGCACATTGTCGGACACCTTTTATCACTAACTCATATGACTGGCGCCTACGAGATCTTAGGTCCGAAAGTTTCAGTGAATGGATCAAATAATCTGTTTGATGTTTCATGTTTCTTTTGCCCCAAGAACTGCAATGAGTGTACTCGCCAAGATTTTTTGGACTATAACTTAACCAAATGCAGATTATACAATTGTACGTTGAAACAGCCTCTACCAGATGGTAGTATGGTGTTTGTATCAAAAACCAATATTGTACATGGTAGGCATCCCACTTGGAGGATGGTGTTTTTCAAATCACACAAAGTGGAGACGGTCAGCATGCTAGATTTTCCAGTAGTAAGACAACATTTAAATTGCAGACATGTGATGCACGCTTCCATTATTTCAGAGGTACACTTAGACATAGACTTGTCACGGGGCAATGTCTCCTTAGTACTACCAAGCTGCTATAAATGGAGTCAATTTCTATGGCCCATCACCAAATTGTGCGTAGCTAGGGGTTTAGATTCATTGATTGCGGGTGCAGCAGGAGTGGGAACGGGGGCTTTAAATGCTTTTGACATAGAAACTGTGCGCAACAAGTTAGCCACTATGGGTTCTGATGCCAGCGGCGCTATAAAACGTCTGGCTCAGTGGGGCCCATTGATAAGTCCTACCCTGCGCAACACTGCTACAAGTATTGGCAACCATTGGAAGTGGCAGAATTTCAGCTATGAAGACATTTTCTCTGCCATAGGGCAGATCAACAAAACTGCTAAAGACACACGATGTATTTTATGGCAAACTTTGCTAAATCAGCAGGTGTTGGCTTTCCGCTCCGAATGGGGGCGACTATCTTCAACCCACTGGCACACAGAGCTACAGTTACCAGCAAACATATGGATTAAGCCGCTTGCTTTTGATTGCATGAATAACACCTGCCATGCGTTAATGCAAGTTAGTAGGACCGCGTATGCTCTAGAAATATGGTGCCCTTTTATAGTATTGCCTATGAAAATCAATGGTTCCTGGTGGGTTCCGCAAATACGAGGGGAATGGTTAGACAGCCAAAACTACACCATCCACAGTCACACCTGCATGCCCTGGGATCAGGGGTGGGTGTGTCCCCTAACTGGGAGGGTTCCGGACCCATGCATACATCCCGTAGCAGGGGAGTGCACCTGGATGCAATACCACATAAATGGGACTGACATCTTTCAAATAGATCAGCATACAGCTTGCGTAGTTACTAATCATTCCTTGCTTATTAACAATTATAGGTTATTAGGGAATCCTCAAGTATTTTGCGGAGATCAAGTTGTGACTATCCTAGACTTTGTTACTCATACCCTATATTCTTTAACCAAGTGGTCTCACACTACTCTGCATGCTGAGCTCACGCATTTGCTTAACTGGACTCTATCCTATGGAGTGATTACTGCCCGGCTTCAAGCTATTAGACAATTTGCTCAAACTGCTTGGAAAGATTTCCAGACGCTAGCTACCTCAGTTATTTCTGCAGAGTACAAGCTAATAATAGACAGAAATCAATTAATCAAAACTGCTGACCATCTGCAATCTGTTACTACTCACCACTGGTGGGATATATTCACTGGATGGTCTCCTTCCTCCACTAAGCTGCTTAATATAATACTGCACCCATTGCTGTGGTTGCTGATTTCCCTAATATTCATACTTATCGTCTTCATTGGGCTCTTGCGCAGAATGTCTTTCCTTTATACTAGAATGACTGCGCTAGAGAAACGCTTAATTGGCCTACAGCACACTGTGCATGCTTCCAGATCATGGAATTGAGTCAGCATCTTCAGGCCTCACTTCGAAAGGGGTGGAATGTCGTGATAAGCTGCTAGGCGCTTGCAGTAACCTGCATTTGCACTAACCCACTGAGCTATCTTGTGTGTATTAGAGCCTATTCGAAGCGTGGAGGAAAATGCTGACATCAACCAGGACTCTCAAACTGGGTGAGCCTGCATGCTTGAAAGGGGCTAATTGCAAAGGCCTTGGTTAAAGACATAAAACATCTAGCATTAGCAAGAGGCTCCATGCAGTTCGTGGGAGCCAGGCACAGCTTTGCCCGTCTTCGCTCTGCGAGTCAGGTGCACTGATAAAACAAGAATGCAAAACACAGTGCCCGAAGCCTGGGAGCCAAGACTGGCTGTTTCCAGTCTTGTAACTTTCCAAGCAAAAAACATGTTTACTGCCAGGAGAGGAGAGCCTAGAAGCTTCTCGAAGAGCTGACACGTCATGATGATTGACGTGCAGCTCCTAATAAGAGAACTATACTTGGACCAGGGAGGGGGGACTCATCCTGGACTGTTGGGAAGACGCGCGTATCAAGGACAGTGCCTGGACGACCAGCTGTGCGCTATCTGGGCCGAGGCTCCTAACATCACATCCCCGCTCTGGTGTAGGACTGTGGGGGCTTGGCCAGTCCTCCCCTCCTCTGCTGAGGAGTGCCGGGCACCTGTAGCGGCGAGGGTCCTGGGTGTGTTCAGATCGTACCTTCATCTACATTTCATTAGGAGCGTAAGACCAAATAATTGCATATTCATCTGTGATTGATAATTGGCATTATATAGCTTGCACTCTCTATTTCCACATTATTATAAATTGCTGCTTAGTTTTCATTAGTCATTGTAGATAATAAATGCAAGCATCATATTCTGTGTGATTGGCTTTTTTCCAGACTGAGTTCATCGTGCTTCTTAAACCTTATTTGTGTGGGAAGGTAATTAGGAGTGATTTACTTTGCACAAAGGGCTGGATCTCAGGGAGGTGCGGGTACTGTTTATCACTACAGTACTGGATTTCAGGGGTGAGCGGGAAGTTTCACACGCTCGCCTACAACACGCGCAAAGAAACACGTACGCCAGTAGGAAGCAGGCATACGTCGACCCGCGATGCATAAATTTGCGCGCAAAAAAAAAAATAAGCTCAGATGCCAGGATGAATATACCGTTCCTAGCAGCAGTGGCCGTGGGCTACCAAAGGAGGAGGAGGAGGATAGTCAGGGCCAGAATATTCACACCCAGAACCAGCCTTTTCGGGATGCCTGATGACCAGGTGTATGGGAGGTACAGGTTTCCACCACACATAATACTGGACCTGGTGAGTGAGTGGGAGGATGACTTCACATCACCCACCCTGTGCTCCCAAGCACTCAGCCCCCTGGAGAAGGTCCTCAATGTACTGCACTTCTTAGCCACTGGATCATTTCAGCTGACAAGTGCCATAGTGGGTGGGGTGTCACAGGCCACGCAGTCACGCTGCCTACACCAGGTCTTGAACATCATTGTTGCTTATTTTTCACTGTTTATTCAGGCAGATTGTTTGCATTCCACCACTTTTACTAGGCATTTCTCAGGCCTCTAGTCACATGTCTGACATGGCTATGGTAAAGTGGAGTGACTTTGTTACCTGGATATCATTTGTTTAGACATGTCCCTGTGCAATAGGACCATTTTGGACTGGCAGCTCCAGGTGAAAAATCAGACCTGTTTGAATTAGAAAAGCTATTACATGAGGGAACCGGACTGAATGAATAAGTGCTGCCCTCCTCTCCATCTTCACTCAATAGCAATGGTACATGCCATCTGTGTGATGGCATGTGTATTTCACCTGGCAATCACAGGCCAATGTGTGATGCCACTGCTAGGCAGCATGCAGCAAATGTGTTCATCTTCCATCTTGGTGTCATCAATGTGTGCCATTTGCCTCCCCTTCATACGCAGTGAGGGTGCATGCATGGGAGGGTTTTAGTCATGTGGGACATGTGTCAATCAAGTACTGGTTCTGTTGCTTCTCAGCCCTCATTGTGTGCCATGGTGCTAATGCCTGTTTCCATTTGTTTGCTTTTATGTCTTTGCAGTGGAAGACGCACCTGATACTGCTGGGGTTGTGGAGATGGTGCAGACCCAGGAGGGGTCCGAGGGCCGACTGACCACCAGTGAGGGACGTGGTGTGGTGGTGGGTGAGAACCCACAACTGCTGCAGGTCGTGCTCTCAAGGGGTGTCTCTGGCTGCACCTCCCCCGAGCTGTACTCAGGTGTTGATTCGGATGATGAGACCTACATGCCGTCGCAGGTGAGTGTTCCTGGGAGGGATTCTGTTCTGTCCCACCCACCTGCACCAGGGTCAGAACCCTCAATGGGGATGTCAGTGTTGGCAGCTACGCTAGGGCAAACAGGAACTTATCAATGGGCAAAAAAGAGACAATTGCCCATTACCATGGATCAAGCCAGACAAGCTGCCTCCCAATGTTCCGTGTGCAGTGAAGTGAAGCACTACCCTCTGGAGAGGAAGCCTCAAGGCCTTTTGAGAAGAGGTGAAAAAGCTGCTAGCGTATGGCAAGTTGACTACATTGGCCCTTTACCGCCCGAAAATGGAAAGCATTATGTGTTGACCATGGTAGACACATACTCTGGACTGTTATTAGCTTATCCAGCCGCCCATGCAGATCAACGGGCTACCTTGCAAGGCATGGAATACCTCATCAGACACTATGGCATCCCAGATGAAATCCAATCAGACCAAGGCAGCCATTTTGCTGGACACAATGTGCAAGACTGGGCACTAGAGCAAGGCATAAAGTGGACACTGCACATCAGCCGATACCCAGAATCCTCTGCTCTGGTGGAACGTAGCAATGGGCTGCTCAAACAACAAATAAAGAAGCTGACTAAGACTCACACTCTCAAGGGGTGGTCCAAACATCTGGCACATGCACTGTTTGAACTGAACAATCGTCAACTGGGAAATCGCCAGACACCCTTTGTGAGACTGACAAGTGAGAAAGTGGAATCAACAAAGACTCTTGTTGTGTGGAAAACCGACAAAGAAGCTAAGCTGCCTGTGCAAGCCACTGCAGGCAGCATTGGACTTGATCTATCTACCTGTGAAGATGATGTTATACCGGCGGGGCAAACCAAATCCATCTCGCTGGGTATTGGCATCAAATTGCCGGCTGGCACTTATGGACGCATTGCTGCACGATCCAGCCTGGCAAAACAAGGCATTGACATATTAGGAGGTGTGATTGATCCTGATTATAGAGGGACTGTTTCGGTACTTTTACATAATGCTGGTGCATCTGCAGTACCATTAACCAAATATGACCGAATTGCACAATTGATTTGTGAACAAGCAGTTGTCCCCTTAGTAGTAGAAAGCAAGCAATCTCCAGACACTACATTGAGGGGGGAAGGAGGCTTCGGTAGCACAGGAAAAAAGGTGTGGGTGCACCATCCTAACAAAAAGCCTGAGGCTGGGGAAGTGCTAAGTCAAGGTGTTGGAAGTACTTATGTTGTACTTTTGCATAATTCTGATGTGCCTGTTTATATTCCCGCTACTAGGCTCACACCACGAACGTAGAGCAGTATGAAGGGGATGGGACTTGCCTTGCTGTGGGTGCTCCTGGCCTGCCAAACCAACGCTTTCTCTGTAAAGAGTGGGTTATTGCAAGACACTACATGGACTCTGAGAATCGCATGCACTACACCTGATGCTCCAGTCCTGCGTGATAACTACAACCGCACCGTAACCTGTGAGAAAAGCGTTACAAATGAGTATCCACATGGAACTGCAAGAGTTCTAGATTGGCACATTGTCGGACACCTTTTATCACTAACTCATATGACTGGCGCCTACGAGATCTTAGGTCCGAAAGTTTCAGTGAATGGATCAAATAATCTGTTTGATGTTTCATGTTTCTTTTGCCCCAAGAACTGCAATGAGTGTACTCGCCAAGATTTTTTGGACTATAACTTAACCAAATGCAGATTATACAATTGTACGTTGAAACAGCCTCTACCAGATGGTAGTATGGTGTTTGTATCAAAAACCAATATTGTACATGGTAGGCATCCCACTTGGAGGATGGTGTTTTTCAAATCACACAAAGTGGAGACGGTCAGCATGCTAGATTTTCCAGTAGTAAGACAACATTTAAATTGCAGACATGTGATGCACGCTTCCATTATTTCAGAGGTACACTTAGACATAGACTTGTCACGGGGCAATGTCTCCTTAGTACTACCAAGCTGCTATAAATGGAGTCAATTTCTATGGCCCATCACCAAATTGTGCGTAGCTAGGGGTTTAGATTCATTGATTGCGGGTGCAGCGGGAGTGGGAACGGGGGCTTTAAATGCTTTTGACATAGAAACTGTGCGCAACAAGTTAGCCACTATGGGTTCTGATGCCAGCGGCGCTATAAAACGTCTGGCTCAGTGGGGCCCATTGATAAGTCCTACCCTGCGCAACACTGCTACAAGTATTGGCAACCATTGGAAGTGGCAGAATTTCAGCTATGAAGACATTTTCTCTGCCATAGGGCAGATCAACAAAACTGCTAAAGACACACGATGTATTTTATGGCAAACTTTGCTAAATCAGCAGGTGTTGGCTTTCCGCTCCGAATGGGGGCGACTATCTTCAACCCACTGGCACACAGAGCTACAGTTACCAGCAAACATATGGATTAAGCCGCTTGCTTTTGATTGCATGAATAACACCTGCCATGCGTTAATGCAAGTTAGTAGGACCGCTTATGCTCTAGAAATATGGTGCCCTTTTATAGTATTGCCTATGAAAATCAATGGTTCCTGGTGGGTTCCGCAAATACGAGGGGAATGGTTAGACAGCCAAAACTACACCATCCACAGTCACACCTGCATGCCCTGGGATCAGGGGTGGGTGTGTCCCCTAACTGGGAGGGTTCCGGACCCATGCATACATCCCGTAGCAGGGGAGTGCACCTGGATGCAATACCACATAAATGGGACTGACATCTTTCAAATAGATCAGCATACAGCTTGCGTAGTTACTAATCATTCCTTGCTTATTAACAATTATAGGTTATTAGGGAATCCTCAAGTATTTTGCGTAGATCAAGTTGTGACTATCCTAGACTTTGTTACTCATACCCTATATTCTTTAACCCAGTGGTCTCACACTACTCTGCATGCTGAGCTCACGCATTTGCTTAACTGGACTCTATCCTATGGAGTGATTACTGCCCGGCTTCAAGCTATTAGACAATTTGCTCAAACTGCTTGGAAAGATTTCCAGACGCTAGCTACCTCAGTTATTTCTGCAGAGTACAAGCTAATAATAGACAGAAATCAATTAATCAAAACTGCTGACCATCTGCAATCTGTTACTACTCACCACTGGTGGGATATATTCACTGGATGGTCTCCTTACTCCACTAAGCTGCTTAATATAATACTGCACCCATTGCTGTGGTTGCTGATTTCCCTAATATTCATACTTATCGTCTTCATTGGGCTCTTGCGCAGAATGTCTTTCCTTTATACTAGAATGACTGCGCTAGAGAAACGCTTAATTGGCCTACAGCACACTGTGCATGCTTCCAGATCATGGAATTGAGTCAGCATCTTCAGGCCTCACTTCGAAAGGGGTGGAATGTCGTGATAAGCTGCTAGGCGCTTGCAGTAACCTGCATTTGCACTAACCCACTGAGCTATCTTGTGTGTATTAGAGCCTATTCGAAGCGTGGAGGAAAATGCTGACATCAACCAGGACTCTCAAACTGGGTGAGCCTGCATGCTTGAAAGGGGTTAATTGCAAAGGCCTTGGTTAAAGACATAAAACATCTAGCATTAGCAAGAGGCTCCATGCAGTTCGTGGGAGCCAGGCACAGCTTTGCCCGTCTTCGCTCTGCGAGTCAGGTGCACTGATAAAACAAGAATGCAAAACACAGTGCCCGAAGCCTGGGAGCCAAGACTGGCTGTTTCCAGTCTTGTAACTTTCCAAGCAAAAAACATGTTTACTGCCAGGAGAGGAGAGCCTAGAAGCTTCTCGAAGAGCTGACACGTCATGATGATTGACGTGCAGCTCCTAATAAGAGAACTATACTTGGACCAGGGAGGGGGGACTCATCCTGGACTGTTGGGAAGACGCGCGTATCAAGGACAGTGCCTGGACGACCAGCTGTGCGCTATCTGGGCCGAGGCTCCTAACATCACATCCCCGCTCTGGTGTAGGACTGTGGGGGCTTGGCCAGTCCTCCCCTCCTCTGCTGAGGAGTGCCGGGCACCTGTAGCGGCGAGGGTCCTGGGTGTGATCAGATCGTACCTTCATCTACATTTCATTAGGAGCGTAAGACCAAATAATTGCATATTCATCTGTGATTGATAATTGGCATTATATAGCTTGCACTCTCTATTTCCACATTATTATAAATTGCTGCTTAGTTTTCATTAGTCATTGTAGATAATAAATGCAAGCATCATATTCTGTGTGATTGGCTTTTTTCCAGACTGAGTTCATCGTGCTTCTTAAACCTTATTTGTGTGGGAAGGTAATTAGGAGTGATTTACTTTGCACAAAGGGCTGGATCTCAGGGAGGTGCGGGTACTGTTTATCACTACAGTACTGGATTTCAGGGGTGAGCGGGAAGTTTCACACGCTCGCCTACAACACGCGCAAAGAAACACGTACGCCAGTAGGAAGCAGGCATACGTCGACCCGCGATGCATAAATTTGCGCGCAAAAAAAAAAACAAGCTCAGATGCCAGGATGAATATACCGTTCCTAGCAGCAGTGGCCGTGGGCTACCAAAGGAGGAGGAGGAGGATAGTCAGGGCCAGAATATTCACACCCAGAACCAGCCTTTTCGGGATGCCTGATGACCAGGTGTATGGGAGGTACAGGTTTCCACCACACATAATACTGGACCTGGTGAGTGAGTGGGAGGATGACCTCACATCACCCACCCTGTGCTCCCAAGCACTCAGCCCCCTGGAGAAGGTCCTCAATGTACTGCACTTCTTAGCCACTGGATCATTTCAGCGGACAAGTGCCATAGTGGGTGGGGTGTCACAGGCCACGCAGTCACGCTGCCTACACCAGGTCTTGAACATCATCACTGCACCCCCATCAGTCCGCAGGCACATATACCTGCCCAGAACACATGCAGAAAGGCATAAAGGCATGCTGCCGCCCTGGATTTTTACGGTGTGGCACGATTCCCCAAAGTACTAGGTGCCATCGACTGCACCCATGTGGCTCTACGTCTCCCCAGGGCATCTGAGCACATCTATAGGAACCGCAACCACTGGCATTCCATCAACGTGCAGGTAGTATGTAATGCCAAGGGAATCATCACCTCAGTATATGCCAACTATCCCGGGTCCACCCACGACAGCTTCATTTACCGAATGTCCACCCTAAGCCGGGACCTAGAAGCTGGGCGGCATGGCGATACATGGCTGCTTGGTGAGTATGAATGCCACTGCACATGCATGCATGTCAGATACTGAGCAAGGTCACAACCCCACCAATGATACCAATCACCACTTCCACAGGGGACAGTGCCTACCCTCTCAGCCCCCACATGATGACGCCAATTCGGAACCCCACCACGCCACCCGAGGTAAGATATAACACAGCCCACATTGCAACCCGGGGCATAGTGGAGCGCACATTCGGAGTGCTTAAGTCACGCTTTCGCTCCCTTGACCGTTCTGGCGGGCAGCTGTTATACGCTCCCCCAGTAGTGTGCAGGATCATAGTGGCAGCATGTGTCCTGCACAACTTTGCAACACGCCGGGGCCTGCCTGTGGACATGGTGGTGCCCCCACATCCCTAACCACATGCACGCCCGCTGCGCATGGGAGGGGAAAGGGCACAGGGGGAGGCAGCCCGTACACAGCTAGTGGCTAATTACTTCACATAGGAATCACACCCCTGTGGAGTGCACACTGCCCTGGCACATACCATCTGACAATAAATGATGACTCAACCTGACACTGATCCTGAATGTCTGGAGAATCAACCGTCAAAACCATATCAGCCTGAGATTGTTCACCTGGAAGTGTTACAATGTGTGCATCCCTACCTACACAGACACCACCAATGCAGTTTCGTGAAAAAACACATTCATGCAGCTAAAATGAACACCCACTTGCAAAATGCAACATGAGGACAGTGCCATGTCACCCAACCCATCCTTAGCACCGCCACACGACACACCGTGCCATGTCATGCTATGTGCAGGTAAACAAAGTAATCCCCACAACATGACACAAGTGTCACAATGTACAGTGTCCCTAATTGAAACTCGCGACACCTGAAATGCTCACAGTAATGCAGGACCAACAACACACTTGAGCAGGTATTTCGCAAAAACACTTATCATCTACTGACCCTCAAAACTACCATTAACATGAAATTACGAATGTAAGGAATTAGTAGTCTCACTACCTGGAAATGCCTGCACTCCCACCACTTCCAACTGTATGGTGTTGCCGCCATGTAGAGTAGTAGGTGCACTGCTGCCAACATGGACCCCATCTCCAATGTAGAGGGCCTTGTGTAGACATGAGGAAAGGACCTGCAAATTAGGAGGTAGACACGGATGATGAGTTACACATCAATGCAACATGCAGTGTACAACACAACAGCAATATGCACTAGGAATGTATACACAATATTGACTAGACTGCCCACACATGTAGTGGGAGTCCAATGTCACCATGTACGTCAATGTCACTTGGGCACACCCTTTGCAAGCCCATGGAAACGGGAAGCAGGAGGGGTGTGTGTGACATAAACCCAAGCATCTGAACCAAATACATGAAAAGCCTGCATGTGCCCAGCCACAATGCAGCGTATGCCCATGGGAGCCACACAAGGCAACACATTGTCCCAAATAAAAAATAAATAAATAAATAAATACATATAAAAAAAAATCAAAAATGGCCATTAATGGGCCCGGGGGGGTTGGGGAGGCCACCCAGGAGGTCCGAGGACAGGTTGCACACCAAAACCCACCTGTGTGGATCTTGCAAAAAAAAAACACCTCCATGGGCACATGGCTCACACGGCTACCCTATTGTGGGAGTATCACTGCTGTCGCTATTATCACCCTGTGCAGCTGCATCCGGAGGTGGTTGCACTATGGGAGGCAGCCCACGCAAGGCCCTAGTCTGTTCCTCCATGGCTGCAAGCATGCGGGTGTGGTAGGTCTCGTTCTGGAGGATGAGTGTGCAGAGGTCCCCATGCAACAACTCACGGGATGCCTGGACCTCTGCCCTAATTGCCTGCATCTCAGCTGAGAGCGTACGGGTGAGACGCTCCAGCTGCTGTTCTGTCCTTCGGTTTGTTGAAGCCTCAAGCTCAACAAGAGACGCCAACATGTCCTCCCTGTGTGACTGGCAGGTGGAGTCGGTTGCCTGCCGTAGTCGCTCCATCAGCCTTTCGGGGTGGACAATGGAAGTGGCCACCCTATCCATGGCCTGAGCCATCATCTCTGATGATGCTGCCTGTTGGGTTGCCATACCGTAAATGGATTGCTCCCATGCGGTATTGCCAGGTGGCGTACGGCCACCACGTCGGCGGGCACCACACCTGTCTGGGGCAAGGCGAACTGCGCCTTGCTGTGCCGGCACTGCCTGAGGCTGCAGGACTGCATTCCCCCTCTGATCTGCTGGCCCAGGAACAGGATCAGATGTCACGGAGTGTGACCCTGCATCCGTAACCACCAAAGGCGTAGCTGCCAACACTGACATCCCCATTGAGGGTTCTGACCCTGGTGCAGGTGAGTGGGACAGAACAGAATCCCTCCCAGGAACACTCACCTGCGACGGCACGTAGGTCTCATCATCCGAATCAACACCTGAGTACAGCTCGGGGGAGGTGCAGCCAGAGACACCCCTTGAGAGCACGACCTGCAGCAGTTGTGGGTTCTCACCCACCACCACACCACGTCCCTCACTGGTGGTCGGTCGGCCCTCGGACCCCTCCTGGGTCTGCACCATCTCCACAACCCCAGCAGTATCAGGTGCGTCTTCCACTGCAAAGACATAAAAGCAAACAAATGGAAACAGGCATTAGCACCATGGCACACAATGAGGGCTGAGAAGCAACAGAACCAGTACTTGATTGACACATGTCCCACATGACTAAAACCCTCCCATGCATGCACCCTCACTGCGTATGAAGGGGAGGCAAATGGCACACATTGATGACACCAAGATGGAAGATGAACACATTTGCTGCATGCTGCCTAGCAGTGGCATCACACATTGGCCTGTGATTGCCAGGTGAAATACACATGCCATCACACAGATGGCATGTACCATTGCTATTGAGTGAAGATGGAGAGGAGGGCAGCACTTATTCATTCAGTCCGGTTCCCTCATGTAATAGCTTTTCTAATTCAAACAGGTCTGATTTTTCACCTGGAGCTGCCAGTCCAAAATGGTCCTATTGCACAGGGACATGTCTAAACAAATGATATCCAGGTAACAAAGTCACTCCACTTTACCATAGCCATGTCAGACATGTGACTAGAGGCCTGAGAAATGCCTAGTAAAAGTGGTGGAATGCAAACAATCTGCCTGAATAAACAGTGAAAAATAAGCAACAATGTTGGTGCAAGGTGACACTTCAAGGGCAACTGGCGTGCTGTTGGGCTATATGTCTACTGTTGGCAGAAGGGATACTGCTGCGGCCAAATGCTGCTGCGCAGAATGTATTGCATGAAGCACATGGGTGACCCAAACGACTCAGGCGTACACACCCTCACCTGGCACACAAACAGAAGCCCTCACACACACACCATGCACATGGATGACACACACATGCATGTGCACTCACCGGACAATGCCTCATAATCAGGCAGATCTCCCACGCCTTGGATCTGTTCGTCCGTGACGTAGGTCCCAGCGACTGACTCATGTGGAGTGAGTTCCATGTCTTCTACTGGAGACCCACCTCCAGTCAATAGAGTTGCGGCATGACTTGAGGCCAGATTATTCTTTGCCCTGCGCTTTAGGTCATTCCAGCGCTTATAGCAATCATTGGCTGTGTGCCTCATGATTCCAAGGGCACTTACGATGTCCGCAACGGTCTGCCAGTGTGCCTGGCGTTGTGCAGGTGTGGTCTTGGATCCTGCAACAATGACCATCTCGTTATCATGTGCGGACACATACTCGACAAGTGCATTCAGTTCGGCATCCGTGAAGCTGGGCTTCCTCGACGGGCCGGACTGTGTAGCCGTGTCTGGGGCATCAGCCTGTGCCGGACGAGCACTCTTCCTCTTCCGCTTGGAAGGTGGTGGTGATCCTGAGTGTCCTATGCCGCTCTGGACACTAGGGGCAGGAGCCCTGGTGTACTCTGTATCAGGAGTGTGGGATTACACACTCAGCATGGGAGTTGGTGCAGGCATTGGCTCAAGTGTAATGGTGTCAGGGGGAATGTCAGCAGGATGGACTAGGACCGACACTGTCCTGGCTGGGTGTGTGAGAGCTGGGGTGGATGGAGCCACAGCTGCCCCTGCAGCCTCTCCACCCTGCCTACTTGGGGCAGCAGATGACCTTGCTGCCCCTGATCCACGTGGCCTGATGACATCAACGTGCACCGGCGCACGTGTCATAGGCCTGCTGACCTGGAAGTCAGCCATGGAGTCAGCCAGGTCTGGTGCCACAATGGGCTGATCCAACAAGGGCTGAGCATGGATGGTGTCAGCCACATCAGCCTCAACCAGGGGGGGGGAATTATGGGTGCCCTTGACTGGTCCTCCACACATGGGGGACAGGGTCACCCTGCAAGTAACGACCACGTCCCCTACCGGATCCACCACGGCCACCACTTGTGGCTCGTCCACCTTTGCCACCCTTACGGATTCCTCGCCTCCCAACCATGGCACTGATGTTAATGTGCGTATGGGAGTGGCTGTAAACTATTGTCCTGGGCAATTGGGGGTCAAAGGCTTTGGGTACCAGATGGTAATTGTACCCTAGTGCTCTAGCAAGGCTGAATGTGACCCCTGGGGAAAGATGACGGGTCACGCAATGCACAGGAAGCCCAAAAAAGGGAGATGACGTGCACGCAACCCCTCCTAGACCACGTGTGCGGAAAAAAAAACCTGCACTACGCTGTGGCACCCAGTAACACAAGAATGAACGTATGCGTGTCACACGCAGCCTAGAATGACCTCTGAAGGGGTAGGCTACACACAGGGCAAGCACAGATGTTAGATACGTGCGTGACTCACCGTCTGCCAGGAAAAAGAGCGTGAAAAAGAAGCGCGTTGGGTTGGCAACACCACCGCCAAAAGAAGATTTGTACGCTGTCTGAGGAGACAGGACAACAGTAGAAGGGAACACTGTTTGAGGGAACAGGCCCAGGAAAACCAGAAAAAGAGAAAAAAGAGAAAAAGCTGTCAGAGGTAACAGGGAGTACGAACTTGAAACGCCGTGAAGTAAATCGCGTGTGAAACGACAAGAAGTACAGAATTCACCCACTCGCTCTCCACGAAAAGCACGTACAAGGAAATGGTGTTCTACACGTACCTTTTATGCAGGCCCACACGTCCAGCGTCACTTGCGCGGCGTGTACGCGCTAGGGCCATTACCACCAATTACACGCTTTCTCACTTCTGCGTGTAGGGCCATTTCCATCAATTACACGCTTTGTCACTGCCGCGTGTTCGCGCTAAGGCCATTTCCACCAATTACACGCTTTCTCACTTCTGCGTGTAGGGCCATTTCCACCAATTACACGCTTTGTCACTGCCGCGTGTACGCGCTAAGGCCATTTCCACCAATTGCACGCTTTGTCACTTCTGCGCGTAGGGCCATTTCCACCAATTACACGCTTTGTCACTTCCGCGTGTACGCGCTAAGGCCATTTCCACCAATTACACGCTTTGACACTCGGACGTGTCTTTCATTTTTTTAACACGCAACATTTCCAACGTGTGCCCTATTCAACGTGCACGTGACTTCATAGACGCGCATACGCTGGTGACGCGTTTACGCGCTAAGGGCATTTCCTCGAATTACACGCAGACGTGTTGGATTTTCACGTGCAAAATCACTCCATATCAAGCTGGCCACGCGTTCACACACGGAAGACCATGCTCCTGCCCAGAAGGCCAAATTACTGCCCCCCCAGAGCCCTGAGCACGCTCCCACCTGCCATCTGCTGCTGCCTGACTGCCTGCGGCCCACGTGCCCTGCCATTTGCTGCCTGCACATCAGCCAGGGGTGCTGTTGCTGTGACCACCCCTGCTGGAACCGAAGACTCCCGACTGC
This sequence comes from Ambystoma mexicanum, assembly GCF_040938575.1. Taxonomy (NCBI): domain Eukaryota; kingdom Metazoa; phylum Chordata; class Amphibia; order Caudata; family Ambystomatidae; genus Ambystoma; species Ambystoma mexicanum. The sequence continues at coordinate 514,510,557 of NC_090921.1, read as the reverse complement.
TTTTCCATCGCCCTACAGCCCAGCCCCAGGACCCAGTTGCCCACCCACTCCTGCCTCTGGGGTTGCCATGTCAGGCACTGCAACATCTGGCACCAGTGGCAACCCCCGGCCAAGGAGGCAGAGGGGCACCAGCTTCACTGCCACCGAAGTTGGTGTCCTGGTGGAGCATGTCATGGGGCAGTATGATGCCCTCTTCGGAAGGTTGTGCGCCGACAAGGAAGGACGGACTCGGATCTGGATGGACATCGTGACTGCCATCAACGCGGAGGAGGTGGCAGTCCGCGACTACGAACGTGTCAGGAAGCGCTGGGAGGACTTCAGGTCCAGGACCCTCAACAAGGCCCGGCGCCTCCTGAAGGCAGCGGATGCTAAGGGGCGCCGGGGCCACTTGTCGGAAGATCAGATGAGGGTCCTGGAACGCATATCCCCAGCGCTCCACGTCCAGGTCCTTGAGAAGCAGACCTGTCTGGAGTCGAGCGGTAAGTGTACATGCATACTGATTGTAAGCTGTGCGTGTGGTGGTGTGCCAGGAGTGTGCAGGTTGAACATGTATTTTTATGTGGCCAAGTAGGGGGGGTGTAAAGGGCCTTGAGGGTGACACATGCGAGGGGTCTCATGTGTGACACATGGATGGTGCTCGTGTGTGTGGGCTTGCATGGCACAGGATGTGGAGGAATGATTGTCAGGTGTGACATGGATGTCGATCAAAACACTGCGACAGTTGGCGTAGCTGTACACATGCATGCAAGTTTGGTGTTGTGTGTGCATGTGTAGTGTACTCCCTATGTTGCATGTGATGTGTGGATGACCTTTGGCTGCTCATGCTGTTGTATGTGAATGGATGGTGCTGGCTGTTGCAATATGGCTGTGGTATGGCTCATGTGTGCAAGTTGAAATGACATGTGTGTTGGGGATTGTGATGCCATGTCTGAGGTTTACCAATGCCACTCATGTATAACTGTCATGTGTGTATGAGTCCATTTTACAGTGCCCTGATGCCTGTGTTTTCTTTCTCCCTGTCTGCAGCGTCAACTGATGAAGAGTGCGGAGAAGGAGCTGTGGAGCACAGCGGCAGGGGTCGCACCACCAGCCGGAGACGCAAGGCCCGGATCCCCTCCCAGGTTGTGATCTCGTCGGGGAGTGAGGAGTCCGGTGCCGCGTCCCAGGCCGCAGCTGCCGAGGGGAGGTCCAAGAGGCGGAGGTTGGAGTTGGACTCCTCGGCAGCAGAAGGGGCAGCTGGGACCCCACAGGGCCCAACGGAGGAAGATGGCACGGAGTCATCCAGGTTGGTGGGGGGTTTGGTGGAGGAGGAGGCCGTGCAAGCGACAGTGGCGGGGTCTGGAGGTGGGGATTCCACTGGTGCTTGTGGTGCAGTGCAGGATCAGGGACAGGAGGCAGCACAGGCCGCCGCAGAGGTGCCTGTGTGCAATCCTGTCCCTGCTCCTGTCACTGCATCATCTTGCAGGATGCCTACCTCCAGACCCGTTCTCAGGGAGAGGATTGGCTTACAACACCTGGCCTTCCTCTCCCTGTGGATGTGGCTATCCTGCACCAGGTTGAGCCTGTCCAGGGTGGGGTGGCGTTGCGTCAACGGGCCATGCGAGCTGACTTGCAGTCTTTTCATGATGAGTCTGCACGTCTTCTCGCATGGCTCGTTGACCGCGTTGACCCACTGGGACAGCTCACCAAGGCTGGATTCCTCCGTTTCCTGGACCTTGTTCCGACCCCCTTCTCCACAGAACCCCCTATGCCCCAGTCGTCCTCCATGCCATCTTCCCACCCATGTGTCACCTGGGTGCCCTGTGGAGCTGCCTCCGACCGTGCGGCCAGGCTGGTGGACAACAGATCCCTGCCACAGTCGGGAGTCGGACGTCCAGCAGGGGTGGCCACATCAACGACTGCACCCCAGCTGGAGGAGGATGTGCAGGCACCATCGGACAGGGCACATGGACAGCAGCAGCTGCAGCAGCAGGAGGCTGTAGGTGGGAGCCACGATAGCTCGGGGCCTTCAACATCGGAGTGGCAGGCATCGGCCGGAGGGCAGGAGGACCCTGGACGGGAAGTGTCTTCCGTGTGGCAGCGGTTGGGCCACGCCATAGATTCGGAGCAGCGGCAGGCGGAAGAGGCGCGGCTCACGATGGTCAGGGCGGAGAACTCCATGCGGAGGTCCCTGAGGCGGGCCGAGTGCCTCGAGGCAATCCGCAGGGAGTTGGAGGTGAACATGTCGGCGTCCCTGCGGACCCTCGGGGCCATGGAAAAGGACCGCCTACGGGACATAGACGAGGAGTTCGATGATGCCCTGGCCCGGAACACCACTAAGTGAGCCGCTGGACTGGCCCACCATTGTATATAGTTATTTAGTGATAGGTTTCCTTTGTAGTTTATTTTTATTTGGAGTCGACGGACACTGCTCCACCTTTTGTATATAGTTCCATTTTAGATAGGTTTTTTGGTAGGTTTCATTTCTTCTCTTGGGATGATGGACCCTGAATACTTTGTACATAGTTGGACTTTGGATTTGGATATTTTTTTTACTATGAATATTTTTTCCCATGGAGCAATGGTTTTCTATTTCTTTTTTCCCTTCATTTCCTTTTCATGGACTTGAACTTTGGAAGATATTTTTTTGGATTATCATTTATTGATTTTAATTTGAAAAGGGACAGCCAGCTTAATTTTGTTATTTTTTTACTTGTGTATTTTGGTTAATTTTGATTGCCATTGCTGTTGTTTTTAATACATTATTTGGACTTTTTCATTCTTCAATGTGTGGTTTCATCTCATTGTTTTCATGCATGTCATGATAAGGGTTTTCAGGTTCACTTGCAACCATTGTGTGTGTGTGAGACACATGTGTTGATTTACATTGTTTCCATTGGAGTAGTATCATGGGCACATGTATTACTTGGTTGTGTCTTTGGGCTGTGGTGGCTGGCCATGAGGCACATGCTTGAGGATTGTCAGGGCCTGTGGGCAGGGGGACATGAGTGGGGGCCTGGTGGAGGCTGCCCCTGGATCCTGGGGGGTGGGGGTGGTGGGAGACATGAGTGGGGGCCTGGTGGAGGCTGCCCCTGCACTGCTGGGAGGTGGGGGTGATAGGGGACATGAGTGGGTGCCTGGTGGAGGGTGCCCCTGCACTGCTGGGGGGTGGGGGTGCAGGGGGACATGAGTGGGTGCCTGGTGGAGTGTGCCCCTGGATGCCGGGGGGTGGGGGTGGTGGGAGACATGAGTGGGGGCCTGGCGGAGGCTGCCCATGGTGGGTGGGGGGTGGGGGTGGTGGGAGACATGGGTGGGGGCCTGGTGGAGGGTGCCCCTGCACTGCTGGGGGGTGGGGGTGGTGGGAGACATGAGTGGGGGCCTGGTGGAGGGTGCCCCTGCACTGCTGGGGGTGGGGGTGATAGGGGACATGAGTGGGTGCCTGGTGGAGGGTGCCCCTGCACTGCTGGGGGTTGGGGGTGCAGGGGGACATGAGTGGGTGCCTGGTGGAGGGTGCCCCTGGATGCTGGGGGGTGGGGGTGGTGTGAGACATGTGTGGGGGCCTGGCGGAGGCTGCCCATGGTGGGTGGGGGGTGGGGTTGGTGTGAGACATGGGTGGGGGCCTGGTGGAGGGTGCCCCTGCACTGCTGGGGGGTGGGGGTGGTGGGAGACATGGGTGGGGGCCTGGTGGAGGGTGCCTCTGCACTGCTGGGGGGTGGGGGTGGTGGGAGACATGAGTGGGGGCCTGGTGGAGTCTACCCCTGCACTGCTGGGGGGTGGGGGTGGTGGGAGACATGAGTGGGGGCCTGGTGGAGGCTGCCCCTGCACTGCTGGGGGTGATAGGGGACATGAGTGGGTGCCTGGTGGAGGGTGCCCCTGCACTGCTGGGGGGTGGGGGTGCAGGGGGACATGAGTGGGTGCCTGGTGGAGGGTGCCCCTGGATGCTGGGGGTGGGGGTGGTGGGAGACATGAGTGGGGGCCTGGCGGATGCTGCCCATGGTGGGTGGGGGGTATGGGTGGTGGGAGACATGAGTGGGGGCCTGGTGGAGGCTGCACCTGTACTGCTGGGGGGTGTGGGTGGTGGGAGACATGAGTGGGGGCCTGGTGGAGGGTGCCCCTGGATGCTGGTGGGTGGGGGTGGTGGGAGACATGAGTGGGGCCCTGGTGGAGGGTGCCCCTGGATGCTGGGGGGTGGGGGTGGTGGGAGACATGAGTAGGGGCCTGGTGGAGGGTGCCCCTGCACTGCTGGGGTGTGGGGGTGGTGGGAGACATGAGCTGGACATGAGTGGGGCCCTGGTGGTGCTGCCCCTGCACTGCTGGGGGGTGGGGGTGCAGGGGGACATGAGTGGGTGCCTGGTGGAGGGTGCCCCTGGATGCTGGGGGGTGGGGGTGGTGGGAGACATGAGTTGGACATGAGTGGGGCCCTGGTGGTGCTGCCCCTGCACTGCTGGGGGGTGTGGGTGCAGGGGGACATGAGTGGGTGCCTGGTGGAGGGTGCCCCTGGATGCTGGGGGGTGGGGGTGGTGGGAGACATGAGTGGGGGCCTGGTGGAGGCTGCCCCTGGATGCTGGGGGGTGGGGGTGGTGGGAGACATGAGTGGGGGCCTGGTGGAGGCTGGCCCTGCACTGCTGGGGAGTGGGGGTGGTGGGAGACATGAGTGGGGGCCTGGTGGAGGGTACCCCTGGATGCTGGGGGGTGGGGGTGGTGGGAGACATGAGTTGGACATGAGTGGAGGCCTGGTGGAGGGTGCCCCTGGATGCTGGGGGGTGGGGGTGGTGGGAGACATGAGTTGGACATGAGTGGGGCCCTGGTGGTGCTGCCCCTGCACTGCTGGGGGGTGGGGTTGCAGGGGGACATGAGTGGGTGCCTGGTGGAGGGTGCCCCTGGATGCTGGGGGGTGAGGGTGGTGGGAGACATGAGTGGGGGCCTGGTGGAGGCTGCCCCTGGATGCTGGGGGGTGGTGGGAGACATGAGAGGGGGCCTGGTGGAGGCTGCCCCTGCACTGCTGGGGGGTGGGGGTGGTGGGAGACATGAGTGGGGGCCTGGTGGAGGGTGCCCCTGGATGCTGGGGGGTGGGGGTGGTGGGAGACATGAGTTGGACATGAGTGGGGGCCTTGTGGAGGGTGCCCCTGGGTGCTGGGGGGTGGGGTGGTGGGAGACATGAGTGGGGGCCTGGTGGAGGGTGCCCTTGCACTGCTGGGGGGTGGGGGTGGTGGAAGACATGAGTTGGACATGCGTGCGGGCCTGGTGGGGGCTGCCCATGGTGGCTGGGGGGTGGGGATGGTGGTAGACATGGGTTGGAGCCTGGTGGAGGGTGCCCCACACTGCTGGGGGGGTGGGGGTGGGTGCCTGACATGAGTGGGGGCCTGGTGGAGGGTGCCCCTGGATGCTGGGGGGTGGGGGTGGTGGGAGACATGAGTGGGGCCCTGGTGGAGGGTGCCCCTGCACTGCTGGGAGGTGGGGGTGGTGGGAGACATGAGTGGGGGCCTGGTGGAGGGTGCCCCTGCACTGCTGGGGGGTGGGGGTGCAGGGGGACATGAGTGGGTGCCTGGTGGAGTGTGCCCCTGGATGCCGGGGGGTGGGGGTGGTGGGAGACATGAGTGGGGGCCTGGCGGAGGCTGCCCATGGTGGGTGGGGGGTGGGGGTGGTGGGAGACATGGGTGGGGGCCTGGTGGAGGGTGCCCCTGCACTGCTGGGGGGTGGGGGTGGTGGGAGACATGAGTGGGGGCCTGGTGGAGGGTGCCCCTGCACTGCTGGGGGTGGGGGTGATAGGGGACATGAGTGGGTGCCTGGTGGAGGGTGCCCCTGCACTGCTGGGGGGGTGGGGGTGCAGGGGGACATGAGTGGGTGCCTGGTGGAGGGTGCCCCTGGATGCTGGGGGGTGGGGGTGGTGGGAGACATGTGTGGGGGCCTGGCGGAGGCTGCCCATGGTGGGTGGGGGGTGGGGTTGGTGTGAGACATGGGTGGGGGCCTGGTGGAGGGTGCCCCTGCACTGCTGGGGGGTGGGGGTGGTGGGAGACATGGGTGGGGGCCTGGTGGAGGGTGCCTCTGCACTGCTGGGGGGTGGGGGTGGTGGGAGACATGAGTGGGGGCCTGGTGGAGGCTACCCCTGCACTGCTGGGGGGTGGGGGTGGTGGGAGACATGAGTGGGGGCCTGGTGGAGGCTGCCCCTGCACTGCTGGGGGTGATAGGGGACATGAGTGGGTGCCTGGTGGAGGGTGCCCCTGCACTGCTGGGGGGTGGGGGTGCAGGGGGACATGAGTGGGTGCCTGGTGGAGGGTGCCCCTGGATGCTGGGGGTGGGGGTGGTGGGAGACATGAGTGGGGGCCTGGCGGATGCTGCCCATGGTGGGTGGGGGGTATGGGTGGTGGGAGACATGGGTGGGCGCCTGGTGGAGGGTGCCCCTGCACTGCTGGGGGGTGGGGGTGGTGGGAGACATGAGTGGGGCCCTGGTGGAGGGAGCCCCTGGATGCTGGGGGGTGGGGGTGGTGGTAGACATGGGTGGGGGCCTGGTGGAGGGTGCCCCATGACTGCTGGGGGGTGAGGGTGCAGGGGGACATGAGTGGGTGCCTGGTGGAGGGTGCCCCTGGATGCTGGGGGGTGGGGTGGTGGGAGACATGAGTGGGGGCCTGGTGCAGGCTGCCCCTGGTGGCTGGGGGGTGGGAGACATGAGTGGGGGCCTGGTGGAGGCTGCCCCTGGTGGCTAGGGGGTGGGGGTGGTGGAAGACATGAGTGGGGGCCTGGTGGAGGGTGCCCCTGCACTGCTGGGGGGTGGGGGTGGTGGGAGACATGAGTGGGGGCCTGGTGGAGGGTGCCCCTGCACTGCTGGGCCTGGGGGTGCAGGGGGACATGAGTGGGTGCCTGGTGGAGGGTGCCCCTGGATGCTGGGGGGTGGGGGTCGTGGGAGACATGAGTGGGGGCCTGGTGGAGGCTGCCCATGGTGGGTGGGGGGTAGGGGTGGTGGGAGACATGGGTGGGGGCCTGGTGGAGGGTGCCCCTGCACTGCTGGGGGGTGGGGGTGGTGGGAGACATGAGTGGGGGCCTGGTGGAGGGTGCCCCTGCACTGCTGGGGGGTGGGGGTGCAGGGGGACATGAGTGGGGGCCTGGTGGAGGCTGCCCCTGGTGGCTGGGGGGTGGGGGTGGTGGGAGACATGAGTGGGGGCCTGGTGGAGGCTGCCCCTGCACTGCTGGGGGGTGGGGTGGTGGTAGACATGGGTGGGGGCCTGGTGGAGGGTGCCCCACAGTGCTGGGGGGCGGGGGTGGTGGGAGACATGAGTGGGGGCCTGGTGGAGGCTGTCCCTGGTGGCTGGGGGGTGGGGGTGGTGGGAGACATGGGTGGGAGCCTGGTGGAGGCTGCCCCACACTGCTGGGGGTGGTGGGGGTGGTGGGAGACATGAGTGGGGGCCTGGTGGAGGGTGCCCCTGGATGCTGGGGGGTGGGGGTGGTGGGAGACATGAGTGGGGGCCTGGTGGAGGCTGCCCCTGCACTGCTGGGGGGTGGGGGTGGTGGGAGACATGAGTGGGGGCCTGGTGGAGGCTGCCCCTGCACTGCTGGGGGTTGGGGGTGATAGGGGACATGAGTGGGGGCCTGGTGGAGGCTGCCCCATGACTGCTGGGGGGTGGGGGTGCAAGGGGACATGAGTGGGGGCCTGGTGGAGGCTGCCCCATGACTGCTGGGGGGTGGGGGTGCAAGGGGACATGAGTGGGGGCCTGGTGGAGGGTGGCCCACAGTGCTGGGGGTGGAGGTGCTGGGGGACATGAGCAGGTGTGCAGGGTAGTCCCCTGTTTTGTGGGCTGCCTGCAGGGGCCGTGGAGGGTGTACAGGGAACACCTGTGAGGACCCACCCAGCCTAATCGCGTGTGTAACTTCCCGCGCACCCCTGTAATACACGTACCCAGCCAAATCGCGTGTGATAATTCCCGCGCACCCCTGTAATACACGTACCTGGCCAAATCGCGTGTGAAAATTCCCGCGCACCCCTGTAATACACGTACCCAGCCAAATCGCATGTAAAACTTCCCGCGTACCCCTATAATACACGTACCCAGCCAAATCGCGTGTGATAATTCCCGCGTACCCCTGTAATACACGTACCCTGGCTAATCGCGTGTAAAACTTCACGCGTACCCCTGTAATACACGTACCCTGGCCAATCGCATGTAAAACTTCCCGCGTACCCCTGTAATACACGTACCCTGGCTAATCGCGTGTAAAACTCCCTGCGTACCCCTGATATAAACGTTACCCGCTTTGCGTTCCTTGTTTGGCAGCCCTGTAAACTGGTCCAGGGTTAGCGCAGCCCTTTGCGATGATTTAGTGATTTTGATGGCTTTTCCTTGCGCGAAGGCGTTCTTGGGGGCGTTACTGGCGCTGCTGCAGGGTCGCTGCGATACTCTGCGCCACGGCTGGTTTGGGAGCCTAAAATCCATGAATACACTGTGCGCGGAAATCGGTTTTAGCGCACGCGCCTGGCGCAGACAATCGCACGCGGACACTCTGCGCCAGCCGCTTGCGACACTTTTCTCCGAAATTCTATGAATTACCCTGATATTCTTTATATTGGTGAAACCAACAATATATATGTAAACAAAATACAATTAAATTCACTTTATCCAGAATAAAAAACAAATCATGAATATGTTTAAAAGCCATATCAATGTATATGACACAGGGAAAAAAGAATAGTTTCTTGACATTAACTAAATTGCAATAATACAACATAACTATGACTGACAAGCACCTTTCATTCATCACACATTTATTGCCTCATATGTACCCACTCATACTCATTCATCCACCCGACAAAACTCAATTTAATTATTGTACACTTTACTTTGGGCCCTTTGGTTTACCAAGCCGCTGCCATGATCTATTTATATGCAATGTTCTATATTTATTTTGAAGACTCTCTCAATTCTGTTATGGTTATTCATTTAATAGTTATTTCAATTTTCCATTTTCTTCAGTGTCATTTCCCAACTATTTTCGACCATTTAGCCAGTAGGTGAACTGGTCTTCTTCAGTGAATGGCCACTTCCATGTGTGGAATAGTGTCTTATGGGTGACAGTTCTTTTAAAGAAAAACTAAATATATCTACTGTTGTTTTACTCCTTTTACTTATTATTGTTCAATGGTGTAAATGTAATTGCTAACTACTGGAGCTTACGTGTATTTTGATCCCATTTGGATAACCTGCTTAACAGAGTCAAGCTTCATATCACTACATAGGGAATGATTACATCCCATGATCAGTCACTGATAAAGTCACTATTTCCTCATGCAAACAACTACCCTGAAATACACCATACATTACGACCCTTGCGTTAAGGGTTTAACGGCGCCGTAAAAGGTGTCGGCGCCGTTAAACCCTTAATGCCTGATTGCGAGGTCCCTTTGTGGGACCCGACCTTAACGGCTGGTTTTACCAGCCGTTAAAGTAGGGTGCCGCAAAGGGACCTCGGTGCTAATTACGGTACCGCAATTTGCAGTACCGTACTTAGCGCCTTCCCCAGTCCCATTGAGCCCTAAGGGGCGAAAATGGTAATGGGGAAGGGCCATGGTGAAATGGGGAAATACCGCCCAGCCAACCTTGGAATGGGGCGGTATTTCCCCATTTCACCATGGCGGACTCGTTTCAACACTGGCACCAACCATGGTGCTAATAGCGCCATGGTTTAGCGCCGGGGTTGTAATGAGGGCCCATGTGTGTTAATTTAGTGAACAGTGACCAATCAACCAACCTGTTAGAATCCTCAATATCATTATAGGTTGAACTAACTCTGGGCTATGTTGTATCTTTCTTCCACTAACATTGTAAGCATATACAAAAGGCGCACCTTAAATGGGCATTAACTGAATTATCTGTTGTAGTTTCTTTTCAGAGGATTTGATTCATAAATAGACACGGGCAGGCGTTTCTTAGGTCAATCAAAAAGGCTGTTTGCAAGATCTAATCAGGGCGGCGTGAAATTAAGGGAGATTAGAATAAAGCCAAACTGACTTCTTACAATAAGTATGGTTGCAATATTTGAAAGAGATTTGTTCTGACCTCATTTGTATTAAAAATAATAGCAACCTCATAATCCATAAGTAAATAGTCAAGTATTTCACTCATTGTTATAAGGGTTCATGAGTTCAACACTTTTGTTCATTTACTGCTTTGGGTTGTATGTTAGCCTGGAAATCAAAGCACTGGGAGAAAGACGTACATTAGTAGGCTAATAATGCCTTTCCATGGGGGGGCTACAGCATGCACAGAGCATGTGGTACAAGGGCTCTGGAATAAGTTAATAATGCAGCTAAGACTGTCCCCCTTCATCCTACAATTCTGGAAGGACCAAATGAACAACTGTCACTGTGATTAGCACTTCTTCCTTTCCTAAAGGAAATCGATCAACTACTAGGGAGCAATTCACATTGCCAATCCGGTGGATTTGAAATGGTGGCCAAAGTGGGCTCCTTCTTAACCGGCTATGCTTGTATGGTCAAGTTTTATAAATGGATGATTGTTACATGAAGCATTATGCAAGGTTCTGAATTAATATTCAGTAGATAATTGTCACACTAAATAAAATGTATATACTATTTAAAATAATGTACGTGTTGATTTCTTGGTTATTCTCATGTTATTATTGCATCTCATTAGTGTAAAAAGTTACTATTGTAAAATCACCAATGACTGATCTCTCCTCCCTTTTTGGGAATCCCCCACCCCTGATCCCCCTCTGCTATCGCGACACCCTACTTGTAGCCCCATGGTGTAATCTCTTTGTACAGCACTCTGTTGCTTCCCAGCTAGGTTTCAGCTTCGTAAATGGATATATCATAAAAGGGTCCAGAAAAGCATATTTGTTTGAATGTGTGGCAAGACATTTTAGTAACTGACTCCAGTCTCTGGGTGCAGTTTAATACAAATAAAGTGACTAGTAAGTAGAGGTACCATCCTTGCTACTCTGTCTGGATGGTTGAAAGCTGGTGCCTGACCTAGTGTGGATCTGACTTGTGAATGTCCATAGATCTGTTGTGGTGGCTAAGTGCTAGAAGGTTTAAATTGAACAAGTAGCCACCATTTTGGCAGCTGCATTGTAACACTTATGTAGGGAACGTTGACTAGCACTGACAACATTACTTCCTCCATGTGAAGGTAATTACTGCCACATCATATCATACTATATAATAAAAGTCCAGATGTATTTTTTCCTGAAGCTGTCCTGCCCGCTTTGCCTGTTATCACCGCTAGAGGGTGTTGACTTACACATACAACAATAAAACTTCAAGCTCCGGAGCAGGACACGATTTGGCGTGTCCGATTGGCCGCAGAGCCCGTTTTGGCACGCCCATTTCAGCGCGACTAGTTTGCCGCTGGGATGTTCTGGCACCAGGATAATTTGGCACGGGTACTGGCCGCGCGTATTGGCCGAATTGTGAACAAGGAGTTGGGGGGGTAGTGGTTTAACTGTTGAAATACACAGCTTGCCCGCATGTGCAGTTTGTGTGTTTTTAGAGCCATGCAGCAGTCCAGCATCACTCGGCGTGTTCCCCTCAGCAGCAAAACAGGCATATGTCAGGGGTCATTGACAAATACATAGGCATGGTGCAAGGAGTGGGGGAGGTATGTTTCGAAATGATCAGTTTCCTTTCGTGACGCACACACCCGAATCTCCACAGGGTCCTTGTTTTCCAGGGCCCGTAAGTGATCAAAGGGGACAGCCTCAGCATAGGATGTGCACAACCGACGTGGCGAAGAATGCAAGGTCAGAGAGAGAAATAATACCTCTTCTATAAAATAGAACTATTCTTTCATCCATTATACAAATCTTGTTTCACCAGGACTCCGGAGTTATGCACCCAAAGCTCTCCAGCGCAAAGAGGCGTCTGCATGGATGTCCTAAGCACTATAGACCATGTCTTGCAGCCTGCAGTGATATGGCTGAGCCACACTCCTAGCTCAGGCCCTGCTTGTATAAAGACACATGTTTTTTTTATTTTTATTTTAAAATTCCTACGTCCAGGGCACACATTCCTACTCTGTGTCAGTGGCAGATGAGCGTGTGATGGCTCATAAGGACAATCGTTTAAGTAATTGCGACCTGTGTGGCCCTAGGGAATTACGTATTCCATAAGGGCACCAGGTGATGAAGAACATGGTGGCTGCCACAGGCGGGGTGACTGGATTTATGCGCATGTTTTTTCCACTTGTTGCTAATCATGACCAATGCAGTATCTGTGATAACGTTTTTATTTTGTAAATGCTTCTGCGAGAGGGTTCTGCAGCCCTTGCACGGGGGGGGGGGGGGCTTGGTTCTGCACAATTATTTTCAAATGCAACACGTTGACAGGCTGTCAACGTGATGTATTTTAAAAGAATGATGCTTTTAAATTTGGGGTGAGGGAGTTGAGACGTGGCTGCAATGTATGCCACGTCCAAACGTCCCTCGCGCCAAATCGGTGGCGCCAGAAAGACTTCTGCACAAAAAAGGGCGCGCCGAACTGGCCGCCGCGCCAAAGCGGTCACGCCAAACCGGCCCGCACCGAATTGGCGGCGTCAAAAAGGGGTGTACCGTCAAGCTCATCTTCCAGGTGAACAAAATGTGTATTTCAACAATAATAACATGCAATTAGCTGCAAAAAAAAGAGACAGGAATATAACTTTAAAAACAGACTTCAAGTTGCACACACTAAGAAAATATATACATTTAAAATAAAAACATACAAACAGAAATTCATCTGATTAAGCACTTTTTCTCTATCAAAAACATTACTTTTCTTTCTTTTCAATATACTTATGTATTATGTAATTGTTCATTGTAATATTTCTTGCTATGTATTATTATATCAATAATGTCCTTCATGTACGTTTTAAACTTTATTTGACTTCAATTTACTTTATTTCTCATGTCTACTTCGAATCATGCTGCACATGAATTGTATTACTCTGACATCCCTCAACATTATATATTTGAGTCCAAAACCCGTAAGTGGAATCCAAGACAATGAGGAGAGGATACAACAATTGGCTATATGTACTATGTTGAACTTTGCACAGCTTCTGTGAGATTTTGTTTGATGTTACTACTCCAACTAAAAGGAGCAAGAACCTTTACAATATTTCTATCTATTAACCTAAATTACATTAAAATACACCACATAATATATTTACACTCTGAAAATGTCTTCGTTTACGCACATTAGCCTGTGTACACAGGCCTTTTCCACTAGTTCTTTTTTTAAACTTAATCTTTGTATTACCAAAATGATATCAAACAAAATAAACAAGACATAGCAGAACATGTGGGCACGACATCGTGCAATATGTTACTGTATATAAGCAAACAGAACTGCGGTCACATTGAGAACCGCCCCCCATCCACCCACCCATCCATCCCTCCCCCACGACCCATTTGTGCATGTTCTTAGAGCATAATCATTATTAGAACAAAACAGGAAGATTAGAAAATTAGGTACAGGCAAGATGTTTATCAGACGGTTCGTCCACTCCCAAGTACAGTCTAAGAAGCAACATGGCCCCTTGCTAGGTAAAGCACACATACCTATTTGCATGCTCCATTTCATTCCAATTCTCTTTTGAGTTCAAATTCAACTGCAATACCCAGTTCAGGCGCAGGGCTTCTCCCTGTATTGTCTATCATATGTAGGTATGTATGTATCTGTGACTCTAAACTCTAATAGTCGGAGGCCCGAACAGTCTACAGGACAGCCTCCATTAGTTCATTAAATAGGTCAATTCGGGCCGTAATCATCAACCTTTGTATGCCAGCCCGTTCAGCAGCACAATTCTTGTCTAGGAGGCCCAACCATTTCCGCTTGCCAGGCTAATGCCAGGCGGAGCTAATGACTTTCATTCCATCAAGATAGCTTTATGCACAGAAAATAGCAGCACGTGTAGGAATGTGCATGTCATTGGGTCAGTATTCCAGTCCTCGCTGCCTAATCCAAGAAGCATGGTGGATGGGCACATTGGAACCTGACAATGTTCGATTTTCGATATGCGATGCCCTTCAAGAGACCAAAATGGTTCTATGGCCGGACAAGACCAAAGAATGTGACCCCTGGCGCCCTCCCCCCCCCCCACATTGCCTCAATCAATCAGGGGACGAGGACAGTCCCATAGCATCCATTTTAGAGGGTGTGTAGTATAACTCATACTGCATCTCCATGTGTTTCAAACTACAAGATACATTCTTAAATGTGTCAACAGCCTCATAAATGTCTTCAGCACAAAGGGGTGTGTTCAAGTCGTCGGCACGGATCTCGGCTAACTTTACATTGCTAGCAAAATTATGTGTTCTGCAAAAGTAGTAAAACGTCTGTAGTTTGGGAAACTCTGTGACATTTCACCCAAATTCTGCCTCGCAGAGTAATGGTTCCCTGGCTCTAGACACTGCTGTACTGATCTCAGTAATGACGGACTGAATGGAAAGATATACAAGCCAGTTCTGATGGGTTAGACCCAGTTTACCCCTAACAGTGGAGAACGGCAGAACTGTCTGATCATTACAGATGTCCATTAATCTGACATCGCTCCAGGCTGATGTTTGTATGGGGGACCCCAATGATAGGAGAACTTTCAGGATAATCCAGGGCAGGATTTTACGAACCTTGGACCTGGTCATTGTTCCCATGCAATGCCATTGTGTCACAGTAGGGCCCACCAAAGGACGAGTCCTGATTGGGCTCGGGAGCCATCTGGGAGGAATGGCCAGGACCTCCTGAGGTTCGAATGGGAGCAGTACTTGTTGTTTGTTCAATGGTTCTCCAGCTAGTTGTGCCCCCAGGGTTTATCTATCGCTTGGCCCAAGAAACCCGTGCAGCCCTGTAGTAGGTGCTCCACGATGGCAGAGCAAGCCTGCCATTAGTCTTAGAGGCCTGAAGGACCCATTTGCTCAGGTGTGCTTTTCTGCCCCGCCAGATTAATATTGACCTATGCCGATCGCCATGCTGTTGTCACGACGGGAGGGAATAGGATTCATAGTGGCAAGATATTTAAGTTTAGGCATAGAATCCATATTTACTGCATTAATCCAGCCAGTAAGGGAAAGAGGTAGTGTATGCCACCTATCCAGATCTGCTCTGATTTTCCACAGAGTTGAGTGGTAGTCAGGGCCATCGTAAGCACTTTTGGGGCCCTGGGCACGGACATCTTTGGGGCTCCCCCTCCATCAAACCAAAGAAATTAAGGGATCCAGAATATCTGGTCAGGACCCCCCCCACTCTCTCCCCCTCATCGCGATCACAACACATAGCTTGGCATGTTAACTCACAGCGATTAAAATAGCCAATCATACTCCCTTTCAGTCCCATTACCCTCTTCATTCTTGCTATAATAAGAATGATAAATAAGTAGCATTTCAAGGCCAACATCAGCAGTCCACGACGAGGCAACTTTCATTCTAGCATTGGTACAGGACACTCTTCATCATTAGCAGCCACGTGGAAGGTACAGGACACTCTTCATCATTAGCAGCCACCAGGAAGGTACCGGACACTCTTCATCATTAGCAGCCACGAGGAAGGTACAGGGCACTCTTCATCATTAGCAGCCACGAGGAAGGTACAGGACACTATTCATCATTAGCAGCCACGAGGAAGGTACCGGACACTCTTCATCATTAGCAGCCACCAGGAAGGTACAGGACACTCTTCATCATTAGCAGCCACGAGGAAGGTACAGGACACTCTTCATCATTAGCAGCCACGTGGAAGGTACAGGACATTCTTCATCATTAGCAGCCACCAGTAAGGTACCGGACACTCTTCATCATTAGCAGCCACGAGAAAGGTACAGGGCACTCTTTATCATTAGCAGCCACGAGGAAGGTACAGGACACTCTTCATCATTAGCAGCCACGAGGAAGGTACCGGACACTCTTCATCATTAGCACCCACCAGGAAGGTACTGGACACTCTTCATCATTAGCAGCCACGAGGCAGGTACAGGACACTCTTCATCATTAGCAGCCACAAGGAAAGTACAGGGGTCACTTCATCATTAGCAGCCACGAGGAAGGTACAAGGCACTCTTTATCAATAGCAGCCACGAGGAAGGTACAGGACACTCTTCATCATTAGCAGCCACGTGGAAGATACTGGACACTATTCATCATTAGCAGCCACGAGGAAGGTACAGGATACACTTCATCATTAGCAGCCACGAGGAAGGTACACCAGTCATAGCATACATTTAGGACACAGATCGTATTTAAAAGGTGCACATAATCCAGAATAGACAGACAACTCAGATTAGCTCCCTCACAGAATGGAAAAGTGCTCTAGTGTGGATAAAGGAGACCAATGGGAAGCAAGGAGAAAGGTACACCTACCATAGCATAGCTAGCGGATGAAGGTTAGAAGCTACCAGGAAGGTACAAGTAGTTGTGGTGTGCAGTATGTCAATGCTCCCTATTGTTATAGAGGAAGCAACACTATGGGCCTCATTACGACCCTGGCGCTAATGGGTTAACGGCGCCGTAAAAGGTTGCGGCACAGTTAACCCATTAGCGCCTGATTACGAGGTCCCTTTGCAGGACCCGACCTTAACGGCTGGTCTACACCAGCCGTTAAAGTAGGGACCCGCAAAGGGACCTTGGTGCTAAGTACGGTACCGCAATTTGTGATACCGTACTTAGCGCCTTCCCCATTCCCATTGAGCCCTATTGGGCAAAAATGGGAATGGGGAAGGGCCATGGAGGAAGGGGGAATTACCGCCCCACCAACCTTGTAATGGGGTGGTAATTCCCCCTTTCTCCATGGCGGAGTCAGTAAATTACTGGCATGGACCATGGTGCTATTAGCACCATGGTCCAACGCCTGGGTCGTAATGAGGCCCTATATCCAGTGAAACTATGAGTGAAGCTGTTTTGAGGATTATACACTGAGAACAAAATAACTCTGAAGGGTGACAATTGTGAATGATTTAGGGACTGGCAATGTTGACAGATTAGGCAATGCAAGATTGAATAAAATGGTCAGGATTACACATTAGTTAAAAGGAGACGCTGGGATTTTCTCCCACTCTGCAATTTCTGCACTTTACCACTTGATTTTCTAGTATGTACCATGAAGTAAAATAATCCCATTTTATAGATGTCACTTGGAAAGTGGACAAATCACATAACCTACCATGACCATTTAAAAAACAAAATGTTATAGAAGTGTATTATGCAAAATGGGAATGATTCTAGCTTAATTATCTCCATCATCAAGGTAAGTCTATAAGTACCAGCATACTAATGGATGTGAACCTAAGAGATTACATCTGGGTTTCTGCTCTGTATTTTAAAGCTTTAAATTGGCCCAAAACAGAGGCTTTTGAAACTATTCTTTATAAACATGCACAAAAACCTTTCAGATTTTTTTTTTTAATTGGTCACTTGTTTGGTGCTTATACAATTAGCAAAACTGTTCCAAAGTGCCCACAGGGCAAACAGGGTGGCCACAGGGAAGGATGACAATGAATTACAGCAAGGATAAATAATTAAGTTAATAGTGCAAACAATAATGAGAATAAAGGGAAGGGGAGACGAACCTACTATGCCTTGTGAGTGTTCAGAACGTGCAAGTGCAGAGGGGCTAGGGGTGAGGGAAAGGTGCTTTGATGCTCATGGAGAAGTGCTCAGGGTAAGTGCTAAGTGGAGAAGAACGTAAGTGCAACCACCCATAGGTAGGGGGAGCCCAAGCAAGTGCAGCAGAAAGACAGCAGCTAGAAGAAGAGATGTGGGAGGTCAAGGCCCAGAGGACACATATGGGACCTGCACATCAGTCATGCTGCTGTAAAATTAGCAGGGAAGAGAGGAGGAGAAGGAAGAGGTAAAGAGAAAGGTCTTGAGGATTTTTCGGAACTTAAGGAGGTCATGCTCCAGACGCAGAGGCCGAGTGAGGTTATTCCACAGGAGGGAGCCTGCCGATGAAAGTGATCGCCCACCAGCTCTCTGTTTAGCAAAAAGCTTAACACGCAGGGAGTTGGTGTCAGAGGAACTGAGCAAACAATTTTTTGTGCCAGATAAGCAGACCTTAAAATATGCTATCCAGAGGCCTGCAATATCTGATCCGCTCTCTTCTGTTTAGGACCCCTTCCGCTGAAATGGCCTACATAAAAGGTCAGATCAGGTGATGAATGGGCTAGACAATACCCCTAGCATGTGAGAAGCTGACCTTTTCAAGGAAGACACTACAGTAATGTCAGTGAAATAAAATGATTTGTCCAGGATCACTGTATCGTCTGCTGGCAAAGCCAGGATAGAAGCCTGAAAGCTTTGGTTCCACAGTCTTGAATTTGCATACCTAATAATCTCTCAGACTAACACTTTATAGTTTTCATTTGTGGTTGCTGCCTAGGTTTTACAAGCCTCCATCTGAAGAAACCAATTTCAAGACCTTTCACCATACTGATGCTATATTCGTTTTTTTCTAGTACTGGTACACTGCTGAAAATAGCACCGGTTGCACTACAAAACAAGGTACACATACATGCATATTTATCAACTTCAAACATAGCAAAGGCTGAGTTGGCCTTGCTGGGATTTAGTATTATAATAACACTGAGCTACATTCTGAACCAGTGCGGCACTCACATTTATCAGTATGCATTTCAACTTTGGCTATTACACATAATCAATATAATTCCCACAGAAAGGTAAGAATACTGTACATAACATATATTGATGTGTGCTATTTAGGTTTTGTAAACAATGGTCACTGACTTCTTTAGATTAGGCAGCCTAATGGGGCCCCCCTCCAAGGTTGGGCCCCAGTGCAAGTGCCCCTTTTGCCCTCCCATAAAGACGTCTCTGGTGGTAATTCTGGTCAACTACGTCTGTCAGACTCGCACTTACATTCATTCCCAAATTCTTGATGTGGTGGCTCTGTAGCCTAAAGGGGGCAACCCTCGCGCCCAGGGTCCCATGGTACATAAGTGCGTAGTGGCAGGACTTCAAATTTGTCCCAGTTAACACGGTAGCCTGCAATTGGCCCATATTCCAACAGTAATGCACAGATTTGTGCATCCTCATTGATCAGTGAAATGGGCCAATGGGCACTGCAGTGTGTAGGGTCGCATATGTTCTTGTGAAAGACTACGATTTTTGCTGTGAGTAAGAATACTGGGAGGTGTCCTGACTCAGCTGCTTCTCTAAACATTTTTCCCAGGCTGGGAGCTATGACCTCACTCAAACGTTTATAAATGTCGATTGGTAAGCTGTCCAGCCCAGAGGCCTTTCCGGCGACCAATCCCCAAATGGCACTTATGACTTCTTTGTCTGTGATCGGCGCATTAAGCAGGCCAAGGTCTTGCAGAGATACTTTTGGAAGGGTCAGCAGATGCAGGAATTCATGTACTATCTCTCTATCCCTATCCAGAGGTGGGGCATAGCAGTCCCAATACTACTCAGCAAAACGACGATTCAACTTTTTATCTCTGGTTAACAGATGGTTCCCGGCATCATCCTGTATGTATTGATAATCTGTGTGCGCTGCCTCTCATGCAGTGCTAGTGCAAGCAGGTGAAGTGGGTGATCCCTCTCAGTATAAAGCATGTGAGCCCATTTACCAAATGTTTTCTGAGCTCTAAGCTGTCACGCCCCCCCCCCGGGGCTGGTGCTTGTGGAGTCAATGGAGGACTCATCTCCATTGATAAGCACACGACGTTCTTTCTGCACCGCATTCAGCAGTCTAGTGGTTTCCAACATGGCCGCCACCAGGAGGTTCTTTGGCATTCCGCTCCCGGCGGTCGGCACGTGGCAACCTGGTCTTTCCCTCCTTTGGGTGTATACACTGTTTACCTTGTTGAGCTCTGTTGTGCACTCCCGCTTTGCTTACCTTCTTTCCTAGGCTTTCCTCTCCACTCGCTCGTGGCTGGCACCGTTCCCCTCTCGGCGCCACCGCCTCTCTTGCCCACTGTTTGCTTCCCCTCTTTGCTTCTCCCTTCTCTATGTCTGTTTCTCTGGAGGCTGCTTTACATTCTCTCCCAGCTTCCCGTCTGTGGGTTGGTCTCTCCTGCTCCCCGCTATGGCTGCTCTCTCAACCGTCTCCTGCTCCAGGAATTTCTGAGGATCATACTTGCTGTTCCCTCAGACTGTACTCTCCTCAGTTTCTAGAGAGTCATTGTTCAGCATACTTCTCCCCTCTTCTCTGGTCTCACTCCTCCCACTTCCTTCCTTGGAACAATATCTCCTCTGACCAGAACTGAGGGCCGGCCTACCTTTCCGGTTGATTCCTGGTGCTGATTTTGTAGCGCTCCCGTTTTTGATTCTACGGAGCTGTTCCATCACTGCTCCTACTAGGTTTTTTTTTATGCCATGCATGGCTTTTTCCCCTCTTGAAGCTGCCCTGGGAGCTAGGTCACTGGCCTGATAGTCAGTTAGATGGCCACTGTGGCTTCCTTTCAAGGTCAAGGTAGACCCTATCTCCACACAAAAAAAGGATTTCCGAAGCAGAGGTCGAAAGAAGCCATCCCAACCGAACTCCAGTACTTCAGGTGAGGAGGAGGTGGTATAGGATATTTGTGAGAGAGGTTGTCCTGCCAGAAGCCTGGTGTGTCCTCTATCAGATTTTGTACAAAATCGCTGTGTGCGAGAGTTATCAAATTCAGGCACCAATGACTGAGTGCACCATAGGTCGTCTGATATGGTAAATTGTAACAGGACAGGTGCATGGTCAGAAAGTGTAATGGGTAAGAGAGAGTGGTTTGTGACTATGTGTACCACATTGCATGGGAGGAGCCAATAATCCAATTGGAAGTAGCTTCTATGGTGGTGCAAGATGAATGTGTAATTCCTATTCCATTTGTGGGTGTGCCGCCATACATCAGTCAGACGAAGCTCAGTCATCAAGTGATGGAGGACCAGTGCTTTTTTTGATTGGGCTGATATTGTATTTGCTACACACTGCCTGTCCAGCAATGGGTCGAGAATAACATTAAGATCGCCACCCATGAGTGTCAGGTGGCCCAAGAAGGGAGCACAAAGGGTTAGTGCGTGAATGAAGAAGTCTGATATATTAGTGGTCGGGCATATATATTCAGGAGGGTAATGGGCTGCTGATATACTGTTCCATGAATCATGACCAATCTACTGTCCTTGTCAGTGTTCGTGTCTAACACAGTTAAGGGGACTTGCTTGTGCACAAGGATGGACACACCTCGCCTCCCATGAAATGGGGAATGGGCCGCTATTCCCACCCAGCCCCTACAAAGCATAGTGTATTCAGTGGCATTCAGGTGGGTTTCCTACAGGAATAGCACATCTATGTTCAGGTCCTTATATAGTTGAGGAGTCTTGGCATTTGATGGGGTGACCCAATCAATGAATCTTCAGTGTGATAGAATTAAGTTACATCATCCTTCCATCTTCTACAGCATTTTACCACAGCGAAGCTGCAGGAGTTCAGCGGAAACAGTAATACGAGGCAGTATGTGTTAGGCTGCCATTTCCCCACCCATTTATGAGCAACCGGGAAGTCAAGGCAGCCGGTTCGGAGATAGTCGCCTCTTGATCCACCAAAGTAGGGCAAGCAGAATGAAATAGGTATAGGGTGATACATGAGAGTGATAGTCTAACCTGCAATCAGGACACGATGCACAGAAACATTCCTCCAACAACAATAACATGAACATGAATAACATCAATGGGTAACCACCCAACAGTTCGAACATTGGGGACAGTGAACTTGGATCCAATGTAGCTTGGAAAAAGCCAGTGCCATAGGTGTCGGACAAGACCACAATTTGGCCATTCTGGGCCCAGAGCTCCCTTACCACACCAAGATGTTGTCGGAGTGATGGGGTACAATATGAGAGCGGGCAATGCCCTGTATATTTATACATCTGATCACTCATGTGTCAACTATTGAGGATGGGGCAGGCCATGGAAACCTTAGGTAACCAAGTCCGCTCAATACTATCCAACAGCATAGGCACTACCAATGGCATAGCCAGTAGAGTAGCCAAAGGTAGTGCATCAAACCACACAGCAGGATCCCAGAGGGCTCCTGCCATCAAAAGAGCAAGTCCGGAATGCAATCAGACAGCATGACAGGGAAAAGTGTCATCCATGATAGCCAAAAGTTGCAGCTAGCAAGCCACTGTCACAATGAGTCAGAGAACTGGGTCTGTATAAATCGTGGTATGCGGCAATGACAATTATCCCCAGATACTGGCAGGTTGGCAGTCGGCCTTCTTTTCTCCGACCTCATTCAGGGCCTCTCTGGCATCAGCCGGTTTTCTTCCAGCGATTGCGCATGGTGCCAGACCGTCCAGTTGCTTGATCATTGGCTTGAACAGGGGACCTTTCTGGCTCTTCAGGGGTGGTTTCCTCAGTAACCAAGTTGTGCTCCTTCAAGAATTTCCATGCCTCTCTAGGATCATCAAAGGAATGCCATTGATGGTCAAGCTGAATGGTCTTGATTGCAGGGAACCTGAGGTAATGGCGGTGATCAGTACCTCGTAGAGCATTAAATATAGTGTTGAATCCTATTCTACATCTCAAGACTTCCATAGAGTAGGCATTGAAGATCCAAATAGTTGCTTTATCTATTTGGATGTAGCCCACCGCACGGTTTGCTTTCAGAATGGTAATCTTATGTTGAAAGTTGAGAAGGCGAAGCGTGATAATCATTCTGACATCTAGGAATTGGGCACTGTGGGAACGCTCGATGGTGAGAGTGCGGGTGTTGGGTAGATGGAGCCTGTCCCAAAAGAGATCATAGATGAAGGATTTGATGTCTGAACTTTCCAGGTTCTCAGGAATACCAACCAATCATAGATTATTCCGGCACAACCTATTTTCCTGGTCTTCAACCTTGCTCCCAGGCATTCAACCTCCTTAATAAGTGCGTTGA